>NC_135163.1:8113750-10515000 GCF_050948215.1 Halictus rubicundus | reverse complement strand
CCATTCTTGAAACTCGATTCAAACTGGTCTCGGCAGAAGCGAAGGATCATCGACACTTGTCTTCTGTAGGATTGTCAGTATTGCGAGGGTTAAAAGACAAGGTGTTTCAAAGAATAGGATTCAAAGAGAATCACCTTCCAACGGAGCCGTCTTGATCGGCGTGTAGGGATCGGTGGATCTTCGATACTTTTGCCTGCCACCTCGAACTCTATCCAGCCGGACTCCTTCCTTCAGCATGCCCTGTCGAAGGCACTTTTGAAACCTGCACGCCTGGCACGCCTTCCTCCGGCGTTTGTTTATCTCACACTCGCCGCTCGCCGGACACGTATACTCGATATTACCTGTAAAATTACTCGCTATTTTATCGTAATATACGTGGTCCTTGCCCAGGTAGCACCAGCGTCCATTACACGAGTTAGCAGCTTCGAATCAGCCGACAGTCGAGTAAGCGCGTTTCAATCTTTCTCCATGTAATTAAACAATAATATCATTTTATCGACAACCTCGCAGGCGATACGACAAGTTTCTTTTGAACAATGTATATGCTGTACCTCGGTAATAGACTGCGGATTTTACGCATTTATAACAAAAATCCGCAGTCCAGTAATAAGTAAAATGGGATAAAAGAGCCGATGATTTGATATGCAGCTAATTTCTTTTGATTCTATAGCTCTTTGTTCCAGTTTGACTTGAATAGGAAACTGAATATATTTTATACTTTTCATCCGACGAATAAATGATAATTTAATGATCGGACTTATTCGATCGCGTTGAGACAGGAACACGTTTAAGAAAACACAGCAGAGTTAAGGGTAGAGGCTCCAAGCAATTATTATCCACCGAGTGGTGCTACCTGGAAGACGGTTCAAAAGAGAATATTTATAAATGCGAAGAAACTTATCTTACCTTGTATAGTTCTTTTAAAAAAGGCTTTGCACGCTTCGCAAGATGCGACCCCATAATGAAACCCACTAGCCACGTCCCCGCATACCAAGCAAAGCCTTCTAGGTATCATGTCTTCCTCTTTGACGCCTTCCTAAAACGACATAGATTTAGTTCTCAGTCTGACGAACAACGGAACAACTCGAACACATCGAACGGAGCATCGTTAGGTACCTCTGGTGTCCCTAAGGGCTGCGTCGTCGACGAACAATGATGCATTTCCGGACTTCCTGGGCTACCCCCGCCACCCCCGTAATCCGTTGATATCTCGATCTTGCTACAGATCGTCTGAAACAAACATTTCTCTTGGTAATCCATCGGAAGACCATTTTAATCCGCTAGCTGCAGGGGACACTCTGGTTTTCGAGGCCGAAAAAATTTTTTTATCAGTTCCTGGATCTTGTGTACTCCTTTTACGAATAAAATCTGGTCATTGGAAAAGGTACCGGATTTATTTCTGCGTCTAATGTAAGAGGCTCGCTCGCATAATCAGTCCCAAGTATCGTGGGCCAATAACGACTGCAGAAATACATACATCTTGGTGTTGAAGAGTGGTGGTTGGCGAGCAGACTTGGTAGTTTTGGGTGGGCGTCGTGGGATTCTCGACTTCTTGCTTGATGTTCGCCATGGTGCGGTTGTTGCCAACCATGACTTCGGTTCCCGCGCCAGACATCATGCAGACCTGAACGAAAGCAAAATTCCATGAAATCGTGGAATCGAAGGGGAATAGGAACGCGGTGCGTTTCGCAGACAGGAAACACGACGCGAGAGTCTAGCCGAATTCGCGTCGTCCCCGAAAACCGAGGACACGGGTCCGCCTTGCAGTCGTCGGTTGCAGTTTTTTTTCCTTCGCCGCTATTTTTAAGCGCGACCAACGCCGCAAGCATTTTTAGAATTGACTTCAGAAAACACCGGTCGCGCGCACGCGGTATGCCGTCGATGTTCTCGGAGGAACATGGCCGAGACTCGAACAATTGCGAAAATACCTTTTACTTTCTATGACCGGCTAGCTAGCCTTTTTTTTTCTCCCGTTCGCGAAATCAAGCGGGACAGGCTGGAGAACTCGGCGAGAGCAACGTCGCGCTATTGCTATACCACGGTAAAAGTGAAACCGTCCGGGACGGACCGGCGCTCGTCGAACGATCAAGCCCGGTGTTTGCTATTACAACCACTTAGCCGTGTACGACGAGCGCAGATTTGATGCATTTCTGACCAAATTACGAATGTACTGAAATATCCTATTACTGTTTGAAATGGTACCTTTTAGATACGATTCAAAGATTAGTGATAAGAGCATTAATCGTCAAGCCCGTCTGGTTTCTGCTTCTTGCAATTGACGCGGATAATTTTGATTTTGCATAAAGATCCGCTAGTTTACCTAGGCAAAAATTCCAATGAATTTGAGTTGCGAGTCGGATTTGAAGAAGCGACATAAAACTGGGGTGCCACATTGTACCACGCCTTCCTCTAGGCTCGGCCTGTTACCGTCGGTGAAATAATTTCCAAAAATTTCGAGGCTGAAATCAGGGGGTTCCCTGCAGCGAACGGTAGGTAGGGGGCGAACAAAGTAACGGTGAAAGGATTGCGTAAGCGTGTCCCTCCCTCTTCTCGTCCCCGCGGTGTCGTATATTAAATGTACGGGTAGAAGGAGGACGAGGAGAACGAGCGGAGGGACGAGGCGAGGAACGAAGGATGAGATGACGACGCCGACGAGGGGGGAAGAGGAAGAAGAGCAGCGCGCGGAGTATCTGGTTAGCCTTGAACCTGACTTTTCTGCGGGATGCAGTTGCGATCGTTTACGAGTAATACGAAAGGGAGACCGACAGGAGAGATTTATGCTCGCAGCTCCGTAGAACCGAGAGAGCAAGCTCAGAGGAGCCGAGAGATCTCGCGCCTCGCAGCCGGCGCGTCCGACTGTTATCGCGGACCGGTACCCACCGTTTGCGAAACGATATCTCTCCGGACCGCGTGCGCGCGCGTGTAATTTTAATTCCCGGTGAATCGCGGCGCGTCCACTCGCCGAGGGGAATAACGGCGAAAGTCTCCTCGCTCGAGGAGGCGAACCACGCGTTATCGATTTTATTAGACTTCGCGTTTCGTCTCGTCTCGTCGCGTCTCCTCTCCTCTCCTCTCCTCTCCTCTCCACTCTATTCCTCTCGCAGCCCCTCTTCTCCTCCCGACCCTCTCCTCGTCACGTTTCGTCTGGCCTCGTCACGTTAAACGTGCCCCCTCGATACGATATGTACAAAAATACGCCTCTTTTCTGCAAATTTTTCCTGCGACGAGACTGCGAATCTTGTTGCGGTACAAGCTTGATTATAGTACGATATTGTTTCTTGGTTTCCCGATAGACGAGTCCAGTTTGCCACCGTATCAAGCACCGTGAGATCGTGTGTTGTATGGGACTTATGATCGACGATGTCCGGGGGTCCATTGTTGACCTAGATTTTCAGCAAATTTTAGATCGACCACTCGAATCGAGAACACGTTCTACAGAGTTCCTTGGTGCTCAACGCAATAGGCTCAAGTGAAGAATGACTGGGTCATTTTTAGTACACGACCTGCCTGTCGCAAGAGGATCCTTTGACCCACTGCGAGCCCATGCGTGCGAGTGCCACGGGATCAAGTAAACGGAGTAAATATCAAGCGTTTCTATCGAATGCTATATCAGGAGCAAGCGAAGGCCGCGAGGCGACAAGGAGGAAGAACGCTGCAGACAGGAAACGAGGGAAAACTAAAAAAGGCAATGATATCGAGAAGCATGTCTGGTTGACCTCGAACTTGACTAGTCACGGCGGCGCTCACTGCTCCCACGTTCGGTTTAATGAAAATAAAAACTGACTGGAACGCGCGCGTCAGCGCTAAGACGTGGATACCAATGGTCCCCGACCATAATCGAGTACGTAGCGTAACAACACGCGAATGGCCTTGTTCCTCGAATGACAGTGCCTGGGTCCATGTTGACCCAGCTCTTACTTCAAGTAACCCACATCAGACATTTTGTCTGAAAAATTTCGGAAAAAATGCTACTTTTCAAGATATCGTTTAAACGAACAGTGCTATTTCTGACGAAGTCTATGAACTACATTTTCCTAAAGTCTCGTTAAAATCGGCGTGCATCACTTCTGTACGTTCTCTGTTGTCAGAATCGGCTGAACCGAGAGTTAAAGTTAATAAGAGGTCAATACTTTTGGATGAAGTAGGGTAATTGTTCCAATAATCAGCCATTTAAAGCCGGTATGTACCATCTTGAGCGTTGTTATTATTCGCATGTTATTTTGAAAGTGTGGAACAGGCTGACCATTGTGCTCATCAAGCGTAATAGTTTGTCAGTAGACATTTCGAATTCGAATGGGAGTCTGGGCATAGTTGCGCACGATGTTTTTAAAGGCTCCATGGCCGGAAAGATTAAAAACCGGCGGCCGGTCATTTTCCCGGGCGAGGTAGACAATGGCGGCAGAGGCCGGGACAAACACGGTCATCGTTTCGGCCAGAAAGGAAAAACGAGAGTACGAAACGGCGAAGAAAGGAGGATTGCGTAACCGGGACGCCTCGATTCGCTGGCTCTCCTTTTTCCCCGTCCCGTCCCGTTCCGTTCCCTTGTCCCTAACCCGTTCCACTGGCGTTCGATTGAGCGGTTACCGAAACCCAGACGGAAGGAACGGCCGTGAAATGGAAAAAGAAAGAGGAACGTATCGTGCGCGCCTTGCTATCTGGCTAGCCTTGAACTTGACTTTTCTGCTAGCTAAAGCAGGAGCGGCGGAGACACAGCGAAACAAGGAGGGAGAGAGAACGAGAGGGAGAGAGAGAGAGAGAGAGAGAGAGAGAGAGAAAGAGAGAGAAAGAGGAGCAGTTGTGTGTTCGCGAAGGCCGCAGAACCGCGCGCCAACACAATTTTAGACCCCGAACTCCGACGGAAACAGCCGACTGCCGCGACCTTGAGCCCCCCCACCCTACCCCGTCACCATCTTGCCCCGTCTCTCGCTAGCCATCGTTGTCGCTGGCGCGCGCAACGTACACCCTCCCCTCTGGCCGCAGTAGACACACAAGCTGTCCCCGTCCAACCCTGTCTCGCTCTATCTGTCGTTTTTATTTTCTCTCTCTCTCTCTCTCTCTCTCCGTCCCTCCGTTCTCGCGTCTTCTTTCGTTTCAGCTTCCTCGTGTTCGGTTACTCCGTATCGTGGCGGTGCTTGGCTAGCTCCTTTGCACAGCTTTTGACAGTCCCCGCACGAGGAACTGTAGCGTGAATCCTGGGGGACCAACCGCGACCGTGGAGCCTAAAGAAAATTCGCCCGGTCTCTCCTTTCTCTCAATTCGCTCCGTTACATGCTACTCTCAATTTATCATTTTATCGCTTCCTCACACCTTTGCGCTGCTCGCTTTACCGCTGGGTCTTTTATCTTTGACGAAGCTAGTTAGCCCTAAGAGCGAAACGCGTTGGGGTAGTCGATGTTCTGAACTTTAAGAATTCCTCTTGTTTTAAACGGTAGAGTTTGTCACTGGTGACCTCCCCTTTTGTTTGTTATTTATTCCCACTGTGTTTCTAGGGACGTCTTCGAACTGGATCGCTAGGCTGTGGATCTTTGTGCGCAATAAACGATTTCGGGGGTTATTTTTACCCCTGTAACTGAACATTTGATCGATCGATGCCCGAGTTTGTTTTAACGAGGAAAGGGTTCAAATTGCCTGGGATTCGTGGGAGAATATTGAACTTGATCCCGGTGGCTTGAAAGTTGCGCGGAACCGTTGACTGTATTATTTAGCGGCGCTCGAGCGACCTCTGTGCGTGATTCGTCTGCGAAATCAAGGCCGCCGCGCTCTTTCGAATCGAGTTTTCGCGAATGGTTTCGCGCGCGCGCGCACGCACGCGTGTGCACCCGAAAAAAAGAGCGTGTATGCCCACCGATCAGCGGCGGCTGTCCGTTTTTAGAGGAGGCCGTGACCCAAATATCGATCGCACCCGTAATTTTAGTTCCATCGCGATAACGACGCTTAATTACCCAATCGAAACGATCGCGCTTATTATTTCACCTGTACGACAGGAAGCACCACCATCGGTAGAGCGGCTCGCGCCCACGCCCACGCCAGCGCGAGCGCGCGAGTTGCAAGCTTGCGGGAAGTGCATCAAAACTAATAAAATAAAAAATAACGTCGTCGTTCCAAGAGGACCGACAAGCACGCAGTTTTATCAGAGTTTCCCTAATTCGCTACAGTGTTTTCGTTCCTTAGACTCTTGAGTCTTCACTATGACTTGTTCGAAGAAGTATCCCAACATTTCGTAAGCACCGTTATCGTTTATCAACGTGTCTTCTGACCCCTGATCAAGCTTGCAGTGCTCGTGGATCGGTGGGATACTTTACCCGAAAAGTTCTCCACAAATCTTCCTCAACTCCATTCATTAATTTTCGTATTGAAATACAAAAAGGAATCGGGCACGAACTTTTGCACTTTCATCGTTGCTAGGATTCGGGTGAATTGATGTCAACTATTTAGGTTTACCGTCACCAGACAAATTGCATCGATTTCGTGGAGTTTTCATGGACTCCGGAGGCTCGGTACTTGACCCATTAAGCGAACAGCCATCGGTATTTGATGGAAGAAAGAATCGGCGAACGGAAATGCAATTCTGCCGCGGCGGAAGCTCACGATTCCCGTGTGTCATGCCGACATCGAAAATCTCAAGGTGCGCGCCGGCGAGACTCGTCCAACCTCTTTTTAAAACAGGTCGATTATGTAAGCAAGAAAAAAAGGCTGGCCGGTAGTGGTGAGTCAAAGTAAAAGAAACGGACCGCCTCGCCTCGCCTCAACCGGTGGCTCCCCTCGCGATCGCGAGTCTTTGTTGGAAATTGAACTCGTTTCCCTCTCCATCTTTCTTGGTGTGTGTCCACGATGAAAAAGCCGACATTGATCGGTCCGTGTTCAGGTAAACCGGGGAACGCTCGTCCTGTCGTGTCGTAACGGATGTCGCGTATGTCCACACACGCGGCACAAGCAGATCGATCAAAGATCTATCGTCCCCCGCGCTTTCAACCCTCCACCGATCCCCGGGTCCAATACGACTCGGTTCACGAGCTGCCGTTCAAAAATATAAAATCGGGAAAAAATAGAAAACCGGGTGAGTTCCTCGAAATAGGTCTCCAATTAATCGTTGTGATTACTTTCTTAACCCTTTCGGACTGGACAAATTGGAGCTTCAGTTTGCTCGGATCCATTGCAATAAAAATTGCGTTCTGAAGTAGTACATACGTATAAAGAATCGCGTGATCGTTCGACGCGCTAAAAAAATTGAGGAGCGAAGGGTCGGCCGAAGGATGAACTTTTGAATCGTAGTGCGTCTGGATTCCATGCCGGCCGACACTTTCGCTGATTCTGGCTGGCGTTACGCAATCGAGTCCCGATAACGAACGAGTGGGAACGCGAAATCAAAGACCGGCATCGAGAACCGAAGACCGACATCGTATTTTCTTGCGCGTTACAACGTGTATTTACTTCCTCCGCGGACTGATTCGCGATAAAAACGGAGGGGGGAAGGGAAGCTGGTTACGCGAGACGCACACGAGCACGCACACGCATCGGCAACAAGTCGATCGTGCGGTCGTCGCGACGCTGAATTATCACGATCATCGCGAAGTTGAAATATTACACGGGCACGCGTGGGCGGTTACAAAATTAGAAGTTCAGGGAACGGAATCGATTCCTCGAGGATGAAGACCCTGGGTCGCGGTCAAGGCCAGATAACTTCGGCAACGACTATGCTCGCCCGCTTTTACCGCGAGGTTATCCAATAAAAAACGAGTGTCGGTACGTATGGTAACGCCGCGACTCACGTGGTCAGCTGGAAACCCGTTTTTCTTATAAGCCAAAATTATTTTAGCGTTATTTCAAGATTAAGGTGACGGTGTAGAAGCTCGTCGAATTCGTCACATTTTTTAAGAAAAAAACATTTTTTAGCCGAGGTGAATATGCAACTGGGAACAACTGAACGGAAATACGTATTGGGGTTGAGGCAAAAGTCAATGTACGTTTTCAGTTTCGTTCTCGCTGGGAATAGAGGAAACGGCACGTAAGAGAATATTGCTCGTTTTCGTGCATTGTCCAAGGTTGGGGCTGGTCCGGGTCTCTCAGATGACGTCACCGACGTGTCTCGCAGCCTCAAACTTCACCCCCTTCCCAACCGCTGTCAAACTTCCGAAAGCCGGCGATCAACCAATGAGCGTTCTCGCAAAAACAGTCTGTACACCGGTGGGCTTCGGCGAATCATCGACGAGCGTTTGCGCTTCGTCCCCACTGTGCTCGTCATTCGATAAAAGCCGATCAGCGGCGGTCAATTACTCCGCCATTCAAAAACGAGGGACCGCCCACCCAAAAACTATCGTTTACTTCCACTTTGGCTAACCCACGATGTGCAAAAAACTCTGCACGATTCTCGGGCTGCTCTTAACTGCGAATTATGCCAGTGAATCGAGAAAGACGAATTAAGCCGCATTCTTATCTTATTTGCCAAAGAATTCTCCGCTTTAATGCCGTTATAATATCACTAGCGATACAAATTACGTCGCACGTATTATCAGGCATGCGTATTATGAGGTAAATCACTGCGAATCGTTCTTATTCACGCTTGATTGTACTTGCATGGGTGTTGATCAAGCTGAAATCATAAAGTTAACACTATTACACTCGAACGGCGAATCTACTATTGAAAATTTGTTAATATTGTCATTTTGAAAACCAAATTCGAGACTCCGCCTAGTTAGGGGATGATCTTTCGCAGAGGTGACGGCCTTGCCGCAACACGTCCTTGTATTTTTCCCCGAACTTTCTATTCTATTCTTTCGCTCGAATTCTCACGGTCTCGCGAGAGCCTTCTCAATTTTCGTACGCTTTCGACGATCAGGATCGCGAACCTCGTCTAGTCAGGACCCTAACACTATCTTTAGACCTTTTTCGAGCTCTTCCACCTCGCCGCCTCCCCTAACTTTCTCTATAATAGTGGCTTGTCCCGAAATACTTCTCGGGCAAAACAAATGACGCGGTCAAACAAGTAAAAGCTTAGTAAAAACGTCGACAAAAGAACGCTGTTGGACCCAAAGCAACACCGAGATCTTTTAACCCCTAATATCGGAGTCAGGTTCGTGACGAAGCGATTCGTCACTCGCGGATTCTTTAAAAATGAAATGTATCGATTGTTTAAGGACACCCGGTGCAAAAACCGAGCGATTGTGCCCGAGATATTCGCAACGGTTCGGCGAAAGGATCTCGGCGTTCCTGCCGGTTAAAATAGCTCGAAAGTGAAGCGCGTTCGTCGCGAAAATAAATCCATCTCCGCCATCGCGAATGGGAATCCATAAAGGCCCCCAAGTGTCCGTGGTTGAACGGAGGTCGAGCCTTCGACTCCGAACGATTTGAAAGCTTCTCTAACTCAAGGTAAGTCAAAAGGGTCCGAAAATATCGGCTGACGCATCCACGCGACGAATATTCTCTCTTTCTTCTTCTTCTTCTTCTTCTTCTTCTTCTCTTTTTTTACCATCTCTCTCTTTTTTTCGTTTTCGTGTTCATCAGCTTTCTCGACGGTCTCGCTCTCCTCGACTAGTAGCGAATCCTCCCCACCGGAATCCGGCATTTTATTTCCGTTACAGTGTCAAAGCTACCCAGGTCCCGTCGCGTCCGTCTAGTTTCCATTTCCATGTTTCTCCCTCCATCCTGCGCGAAATTTTGCTCGGCAATTCCAAGAGCAGTCACTTCTTCAAATTTTGAAGCTCGGAGCAGCCACGACGTTCCCCGGCGATATCCAAATATTTTTCAAACAACTCCAAGCTTGTCCTTTATATCCTCCAATGGTCACCGTAGACATGGCGCAATAATTTTGAAAAAATTTCGTTTCATTGACTGACATTGACACCGGCGGATCTCCGGTGCAGTTTGATGCGAGGAGGACTTACGCACGTGGAATTGTGTAAGAGCAGTGTCGCGTGGGTGTAGGTGCGTGTCAAAGCGCTTTAGCGCGCTCAACCGGCCAGACACCATGCACGCAAGTTATGGCTTACGTCGTTACACGATTCTCGCTCGCTCGTGCACGAATAGCTAATGAATACACATTATTATCCCACTTCAAAAACCCCCCCGGACGCATTAGAGAAAAATTCTTTTTCGCATAATCTCGGCATTTTTCAGGGTTCAACGACAGTTCAGTAATAATAGCAAAATTTACGCAAGAAAACCAATATTTACACCGGTCCGAAAAAGCGACCTTGGACGAGCGAAACATTGTTTTCTCATTTTGTTTTACTTCAGCATGGATAATAACCCCGATTACGCTATCTATATTCGATCAGAATACAGGAAAGTCCGCGTGTACTCGATAATATAATTACACAAATTTCAGTTTCTTGAAAAACGGACTATCGAATAAACAAACTTTACGACGACATTTTCGATTCATTTTTTCTTTTACAACGAATCTATTATAAATACGATTAATTAGTAGCTAATAACGAATTAACTGTTAATATAAATCTCTGAAGAGAAAGCTCTGCCGCTTAATTGTTAATATGGCCTTAGTATGCCGCTAAATTGTTAACATGGCCGTTATCGTCGGCGCGAGCAAAAGTCAATTGTCACGCGACAATCGGAATTATTATAAACGGAGCATAGATAGTCGTCTTCGCGGCAGTTACGCATTCATTAAACGGAATCTTAATCAACGGCGAAGCACGCCGCTCCGGTTATGTGCGGAGTCGCCGCTTATCGTGAAAACCAACGTGCAGTGACCAAAAATTTGCAAAATGGAATTCTCGCATTTTAAAATACAGGCAACTTCCAATTCCACGGATTTTACCGCTTCTAAATTGCACATAGAAACAGAATAACAAAACGGTCGTTTCTTCTAAATGTTAAAATTAGAATTATCGATGCAAATAATTAGTTATCCGCTTTATCTCTAATCGGGTCCCTTACTTCAAGTATTTCAAGAAAATATCGATCTTATATTTCACCCTATATTTTAGTTACCGAGTATACTGAGAGATGGGTAAATACAGCAACAAACGGTCGAATATTCGGGACGGTTGAAAAAAGGCATTTCTAAAAGCTGCTCGACACGAGTCGTCTGTTTAGGTAACCGACAATCATCAAAACAAACAAGTTTTTCATCTCTGTATTCCCGTTCTACCGTGGCCGTTAAATACTTCAGCTCGCTTCTAACTCGCGATTTCAGCCTGTAATTTATATATGTAACCAAGAAATAACTGATCCATTGTCTAACACAAGAACAATTAATATATAATATCGTTCTGCGGCCACCATTGATTGTGTTCAATATTTTCGGAGTCCTTCGAAGGAAATATTATCGTTTCGAAAAATTTACAAGTATGATATTCCGTGCGGTAAGGTTATATAGATAATTTCAAACGGAGTAAACTGGTTACAGTTATCGAGACCATTGATAGTCTGTTAATACGTAGACTACCGCGACGGTAATCGTTGAGCGGCCATCGATTATACCGTGTGTCGTGTGCGGTTTATCGTAAAATATGTAACAACACCGTTCGATTATTTTCGTTCAGAGTTTACGCGGCTGCGAGCGCGTCTCGAACAGGTTAACAGGTTAAAAACGAACAGGTTTGGAAAAACGATCGGCGAGTCGCGGGATAAGTTACCTAACCGACGCGTCGTAACACGTTACAATCGAGTTGTCGCTAAAGCCAGGCGACGGTGCGCGAGCAAAGATAATACGTACGTATTCCGGTCCGATCGAAAAACAAACGATCCCAAACGTGTCCAGCACAGGTGCATTCGGAACTATTACGTGCGGAACCGTCGAGACACAGCGCATACCACCAGCGAAATTATTTCACGAAATGCTCCTAAACGGTTGCGGGAACAATCAAGTCTTATCAAGCACGGCATTCCTATGTTTATGCGACGAAACGATCAACTGTACCGGAACCTGAACCGATTCCGGTCCAGTGGACTGCCGAATCTCGTTCCTCGTCTAACACGCTCTATGTCATCGGAAATTTGAAAACAGAGACCGTGGATTATCGATGTTAACTCAAAAAGTGAAAATCCACTTGAATTTTATAAATTTGCAAACATTGTGAATTGTCAGGAAAAGGATACGTTGCATTCGATAAAATATTTCACGAGTAACGCTGCTGGACAAAGCGAACGTGTCAAAGACGTTCTATGCAATGTTTCGTTTATGACCGAAAATAAACAGCTTCAAAAACAAACTTCGAGAACCGTTCGAAATTACGGTTCGCGTCGAGTCGAAGGACGAATTGTTCTTCGGAAAACAGAAACCGTTTCTTTTTTATTTGTCGACTTTAGTTTTTGACGATCTAACGGACATTGCCGTTTGGAAACGGTAACGATTACGGACGCAAATTCGATGAACGCAGTAATCGGAGGCACGGCAGCGGGCTGAGAAGGCGCGCGCAGCACGTAAACAAAGCCACGAGATCGAACACGGAAAGAGAGGTTATGTGACGACAGGCCACTTACCACATCGTACATCCAGGCGTCCATGGTAAAATTGTTCGATTTCTCACTGGCACGAACGGGGACACACTTTCGCGTTGTTTCCCGCACTTTGCCCACAACGAAAAAGCGTAAACGATTCACGAAAAACCCGTACGGTGAACTTCGAGCACGGACAGGCAGGCAGGCTGGCACGCGCGCGCGCGCACACGTATGCACGTACACACCACCCCCTGGCACACGACGTTCACGGTGCGACGAGCCGTACGCGACTGACGGCCGATACGACGCGGATACGGTAATACGCGCGAGCCGAGTCGAGCCGATCTTAACACCGACTGCCACGAATCCGCGAAACGCGCCTTTACCCCCCTAATTATTTCGTCGCAACCACGGAACCGACGCACAATGGCCCATAATCGCAAAAAAAAGGACAAAATTCGTCAGCTTTTTAATTATACATTATTCATTCGAATCAAAACGGTTTCAGGGGTGTTTAAGGTCGTAGAATCTAATTCTGGTATTACTTGTGTGCTAGAATGAAAAACTGACCCTGTAAAACTACCCTTATACAGGCAGCTCCAATCTGGGAAACTGAAACTTTTGATTTTAGCCACTTGTCCCATGATTTATTATGAAACTATTATTAATAATTTTTATTTTATAGGAACGGCCCAGTGTGCGGCGGTGACCCTCCTACTTGACCGTAGAGCCTTCCGAAACGCAGACAGCTCTGTAATCAGCTGATCGCTATCAAGCGGGAGCACACAACGACCGCCCGTCGCTTTACCAAAATGTCGGTAACGAATCGCAAAGCCTACTCAAAGCAGTGAAATCATCGGTCACTCTAATCTGGGCACAGCTGTTACCGTTTCTCCCCGATAATTAGAAGATATCGTTGTAAACGTCACCCGACAAAGCGGGCATTAACTCTAGAGTATACATACATCGAGTCACCTTGGAACCGTTTGCTTTCCCTTTCTACGGTTTCTTTTTCTTTTTTTTTTTCTTTTTTTTTTAAGCGGTATCAATCAATAACGACCATCGAGCATACTATCCTGGAGGGCACACAGTTTTATGTACCGGGAGCAGAAAATTTTCAAAGGCAGGTGCGTGAATCGATCGAGCCCGAAAACTTTCCCTTTCCCTTTCGTCTCGAACTCGGCTGTTCGACGACCGGGTTCGCGTTGATACGTTACTGGCGTTATGCGTGCTACGTGTAAGTAGATATATATCAGGATGGTAGGCTACGTGGGTGTGAGAGACGGGGGCGGTGGCTGTACTAGTGAAACGATGGAGGAGAGAGGGGGGTGAGGGAGGAGGAGGAGGAGGCGGCGGCGGCGGCAGAGGCACTGGAGGCGGCGGCTAGTCGGCCGACGGCGGGAGAGGGGAGGGGAGGACCGGTGGCCTTGAACTTGACTGCCGCAGTTTTTGCACACAGCCGTCGCACGCCCAAAACAGCCCACCGGCGTAGACACCGAACTTTTCATCCGCGGGAGCACCACGCTGCTCGCGAGACAACATATTCAATTTACAAAAGCCGACCCTGAAGAAACTCATGTCGACAGAATAGTTCGGAGAAAAATATTCGCACATACAGTAGACTCCCTCTCATCCGGCCTCCGCTTTAACCGGTCAAGGTAAGTAAGTGTTTTCGATTGTTATTTTTCTACAACAATATACTTACATATTATTATAGGATATTTTACTTGTTACCGATGTCACTGATCTGCGTTCAAATCTGATCCAACAGTTAATCCACGTGACAAGTTCCTGTCGGAATGTAGCCCTTGGAAATTAGAAATTGCTACTCCGGTATCGTTCAACGCATAACAATAAAAAATGATAAAAGAACAATTGAAAAAGAAGGGGATTTCATTATATCGAGACCCAGCAAGAAACGAATGGCGGTCGCGTTAATTCGAGCACTCGAAAAACTGGCAGAACAGTTGCGACAATCGAATTTCTCCGTACCGTCGAGAAGCAAAATCCGCCGATACAGACGAGAGTTATTTAATCGAAAGTTATTACCGACTATAGCTACAATGCTAAGCGGAAAATCAAACAGTCTATTTGATTAGTCTAATCGAATGTCTGCAACCGCTGTCAACGTCGGATGCTAAAGGAAATACGGAAAATTTGCGCGGACCGTGTTTAGCGCCTAATGCATGAGAAACTGAACAAAATTATGAAGGGTTAAAACGACTGTCAAAGCGAACGGAAAAAACGACGCGTGCGATGAAAGCAACAGGCTCCCCGTGATGAAATTACGTCGATTTGAAAAACGAACGTGGAATCAAGCGAAACGTATCTCCCACGAATTCAGTACGCGAACGTACACAATATCACGATCGCACCTATTGTCTGACGAATGTTTTCGAATGGATTATCCGTTGCGAGAATCATTACGCAACCCTGTGTTGCGTATTTTCGACATTTCCTGATACATTCGATACGGGAAACGAGCCGAGCAATCAGAGAAGATATTTGCATAAGATAACAAGCCGGTTTATCAATTTCTTAAAATAATTTGTTCATCGCTGTGCGCCGTTTACTTCCTAAAAGGTAATATTCGTTGGAAAAAGAAGGAAACGATAATACGAAGCTTATGACACTGAAACGCCCGGTAAAATTACAACTAGAGTCGATGCAGGTAAATTACAAACTAAACGGATCGATATGCCTATCTGCGACTTGTACGATGTGCACGAAAGGCTTTCATGTTTCTAAAGAAGCTTTCGTATACTATCGATACAATGTCGAAATAAAAAATACCTACTCGTATAATGTCAAGTTTCAAAAATTGTTCAAATAAATGGTTCGCTTGTAAACGTTTTAATGCTCGTATATTTATAAGATTTGCTGGAAGAATGTTACTACCAAATTTTAATTAACAGCCAATACGATATGAATGATACACAGAATATTGTATATTTTATTATAAGCAACGAGAAACAATCGATTTTCTTATTCTTTATATTTCGAACTTATATATTCAGAATACTCGTACGCCGAGTGTAAATTAATTGATTATGCTCAATTGAAAGTTATCCTCCAAAATGAAAAGACAATATGGTCGGTAATAGAGGAATTCGCGGCTACATCAGTCGGTATAGTCGGAAGTAATTGGAACAATATTGCAATCATTTCAATATTATGTGAAATAATCGAATAGATATTTTAATAACAACCACATGAAAGTCATTGGCATCGCTGATTCTCAAGTTAGTTCAATTGAATTAAAAAATATTGGCGTTAACTGAAAAATATGCGATACGCTTGTACTCTTACAAAAAACGACGAAATTGAAGGCTGGAAGCATTCTTTCGTAAGATAGTATCTCGTAGTATGTTAATAATATTTAAACGCACGTCACGAACCACACGTTTTAGAGTCAAAATAGATCCTAATCTTCCGATATATACATATGTGTTCGATGTACTTTCAAGAGTGGAGTGAATATTTGGAACTGTTCGCATAGTTTGTTGTACCGTTAATTATTGATATATCAGTCGACAAATTCTGGGATACTGGATAAGGATAAAGCCTCGGATTCTCGTTTATCGTCACACATTCGATTTCATAACTCACGTTTTTTTGGTCGAAAAAAATCAAGGCCATAGCAGCCTTGTTGTGAAACCGCGCACCTAACTGCGAAATCAGGGAAAGAAGGATACTACCCGAATCTCGAGAATATGGCGATGGCATTCGAGGAAATATTTGCAAACGAACCACGAAATAAAAAAAAAACGGTTACAAAAACGGCGATATACACAGCGACATGTAAACGAATTCGTAACAAAAATGGCGGAACAAAATTTGGCAGATCTTCGATGCCTGTATACCTACCTTCCCCAAGGTACCACACCATGGAACAGATAAGCAAATACAACGAACTGATTGCAAAACTCACTTTGAAACCTGTAATCGTGCACGTATCTCCATCGACGTTTGTATATTTTTGAACACAAGAAAAATATTGTAGCAATGGCCGACTCCACAAGTCACTAGAAGCAGAAAACTCGATGATTCCGATTGTGGTGCGTGTGGCGCCATCACACGTTTACGAAATCAGACAAAAATCACATTCCCATCAGTATATCCGGTGCTAACCTCTAACGGAAAACCAACGTAATTCCATCACCGTCACAGTGATCGAAGACCTTCGAGGTAACGTTCTAATAAAGAAAAAAAAAGCATTACAAAATAACGGAAAATCAGAAACTATCAACTACAAAATATTTTCTTTATTAACTGCACTCCAAATCTTAGCGAAACCAAATAAAAAATAAACTTTTTGTACTACGTAAAAGGTAGATTTTGTATTTGAAATAAAAACGGATCAGTTCTCAAACTTTTGCGATCTCGCAGGATACATTGTTCGGATTCCATTTCCCGTTAGCGTTCGGTCGTATGCACAGTTTCGCGTAGATGTATTTTTGTAATCGTTCCGGATTTAAAACAAGACATTCGTTCACTGCTTTGCAATAGTATTTAATGTCGGAGGGTAAAATCATGATATGCGGTTGTGTTTCGAAGCAACCATATTTTTTCCAAAGTGTTGTGTCAAGGTTTAAACCGGCAACAGGTGGATACAAAGGGTAGAATGTTGTTTGAGACAACACGTGGCCCGCTAAACGACCCAATCGATCCATGCCAGAGATGTTTCTAGAAAAGATACTGTATTAAAATTCTGATCGCGTCGCTCAGACCAGACTTGGACTATGCTTAATAGAATTAACGATTGAATTTTCGATCGATGATGCAATGCATGATGCTCTTGCGGCCCAGACATTCTGTTCAACTTACGATACTTCGTGCTGTCCCAGATGCCTGACAATATCGACAGAAGTTACCCCTATATGCAAACCGTCCACATTTATTATACACGGATCCGGCATCGAATACAGATTCGTAACATTCGATCCAATTTTATTCGTATAAATAGTAAACTCTGGCGTTGGGTAAACTGGATCATGATGAATATCACGGTTAGAGGACACTACTATGACCCGCGTGCGTTTCCTGCATTGTAAAAATTAATAGCAATCAGAAATTGAAAAGTACTAGCACGATATTCACCCTTGCAAAGGCACACTATTATCTCGGACTAAAAAATTCCCTAAAATACTTTCAGGTGTAATTCAAGACTACAAAATTCTGTCCGAGAGACTCCAGTGTGTCGTTGCGGGGTTAATAACAAATCCTATACCCTTGCAAGCAATGCATGACTTTCGCTAAAATTTTGTCGAAAAAGTTGTGGAAAGTGTCCTTCAAGGTGCATTTTTTAATTTCAGAGTGCGTGTAGTCGATGAAAGGTCCGATCAGTATTAAAATATGTGGTTCGTCTTCCTGGACGCGTTCCATCAGGTCCCACAGGGGTTGATAGTTCAAATTGTCAGAGGGTGTAAACGGTCCAGCCGCAACGTATACTTTCAGATCTTCCGTAAAGTTTGGCGGTTCGGCGAGCGGCGCGTGGCCCTTGACGAACAATTCTTTCGCCAGCAGAGCGTTCCCCGCCGTATTGGTGCCCTCCACCGCAACTATTTGCCCCGGAAAAACTGAATAGTGTCTGATCCCGCCGAGATCCAACCGGACAATAGGCGCATTGTTGTCGCCTTTCGATCTTCTGCAACCTTCCAGCAAAACGGTCTTCCTCCCGGTTGATTTATCGATCGAGGTCGATATTCTGCCCCATGTTCTAAACGGTACTTGGCTCACGGACATCACGTTTCTCACGTAAGGCGTGTCCAAATTAGCAGGTCCCATCGCTTTCCAAGTGTAGCAGAGTCGCTCGCCGAAACTTTCACACCTGTCGCTAAGCATGGCCCCTTGTTTCGACAACATCTCGTACATGTAAACCGCATCTTTCGGCACATGGGGATTCTCGGCTTTACCGATCGATACATCGTGCTCGTTCTGGTTCTTCCAAGCCTCTACGTTTCGGCCAAACTGCAGGAGAACTTTGCCTCTGGCGTTGACACTCGGAGCACGATTCGGCAAGTTTCTGCAACATTATTACGAACAATTCGATCACATGTTCATGCCGTTACATATTCGGTCGAGTCGCGCGATAAATAGACTGCGGATTTTATGTCAATATCTCTAATAGGCACAGCAATCCGGTCCCTTGCCCTACTGAACATAATAAGAAAGAAAATGAAAAAAAAATTGATTTTGCACAAAGATCCGCCGTCTAGGGATAAACAATTTCGCATCGTCATTTGATAATTGTGTATTTGCTTACGCTTTGGCAGTGTACGTCGATGGTGAAAAAGTCTGGGTGACTGCTCGTAATTTACTATCGTTCCCCGCTTCCAGTGTCGGACTTCTTGCTCTTTTAATTTGCTTAAAAGGAAAAAGAGAAGACACAAGATGAGACAAACGCCGCCGAAGGATCAAATGAAAAGTGAAGAAAGTTTTTCGCGTAGAAAGTCCCGAGAGAAAAACAGACCACCGTAGACGAGTATGTATCTAGTCACGAAATGGAATGCAACGTGCACCACATTCATACTCGTCTATGGAATCATCTGTTTCGCATCGTCCTCGGTTTGCACAAAATTTTGCATAATATACGTGAACTGGAGTATCGTCGGTAAGGTTGCGATGTATGGTCCTGAACGTGCTTAATGAGTGTGGATCTAGTCACAACTCGATCATCTGTGCACTAGACCTTCACTCATTCAGCAAATCCAGGGACGTTTTGCATCCTGCTCTTTCCTCCTCGTCGGTTACCTATTACCACCGACCGTTGGTAATCCTCGAAAGGCAAATGACTTGAATGAACGAACGAACGAACGTCAAGGGAAGATTTTGAACCGATAACGTCGCAGCCGGAGAAATATAAATAGTCACAACAGTGGCTTGCGTTCAGGAGTTCATCGCAACAAGAAGGGTTAACTGTTGTTAACCTGACCGATCTTGCCGCTCGCCTTTATTACGTATTATTTCAATCAAGTTCAGACCATTTCGTGTAATTCGCGTTCAATACCATTAAATTCGAATGAAAACATACTTTCTCCGAATCTTCTCCGCGAGTTTACCAACCCCTGCGGTTCGCATTTCTTTCGCCTAGTTTTAAACAAAATATTTCTATTTTGATGTTTCTCAGATTTCTGTTCCGTAAATCGAAGAACCCAGAGAAGGATGGTAAAAATGAAATATTTCCGTAACAAACGGAAAACAAGAGGAAAGAAACGAACGATTGCATATGAAGGACTCCGATTGGAAGGACAAGTCGAAGAAAAGTGTCGGGCAATTACACTCACGGAATCGCGCCGTTACATAAGTCTCGTTCGAAGGGGCGACCAGAAGTGTCGGGGAAATTCATAGCGAACGATACTTGCTGTACCAGATCATGTAAAACTTTGGGTCGATCACCGCGAGGCCTAGCTCTCTGTCCTCCCCTCCCCTCCCCTTCCCCACCCCGATCATGCCCGACGAATAACACACCGAGAACAGACTATTTCTCCTTCTATCCCTCTCTCCGCGAACTAACCGCCCCTGGCAATCTTTCGCCCCACTGTTCTCGACAAAGATACCGTGGGAAATAACACGAAGCTTTTACCAGATACAGTTGTAACCGACCGACCGACCGAACCACGGAAATAATCCGTTGGAGATTTCGAATTGGTCTTCGAGCCTCGATATATCGATCCTTTCTTCTCTCCCCTCGAAGAAGAGAGCCTCTCGAATTTTTCTCACGACGCGTGCAAAATCAATGAGAGAGAGAGAGAGAGAGAGAGAGAGAGAGAGAGAGAGAGTGCCATAGGTTCGAACGAACGCGGAGTGAAAGAAGAGAGGGAGCGAGCGTATGTCGTTGTTGGCCAATTGCACTTAATTAATAGACGCGAGCGACTCCCTAAGGAACCGATCTTCCCGACCGAGTAAACCTCTAAGAAATTCAATGGTCGTATTATAGATTCGTATCCGTACGGCGCGATTCAGAAACAAATACGCAACCAGCCGCGAATCTCGCCTATACCAAGCGACCATGTTTAATCGTCTCATTATCGTGTGTTTCGTAGAACGCGAGATAGTACCCGGAACGTACCTGATTCGTAAATTATAGCGAGCCCCGGCAACGCGACAAAAAATCGCTTCTGAACGTTTTATATCGGCTGCAGAGGTTTGCACACACCCACCGAATTTCACATGTTTAACAACAAAGATTTTACACGATTCCTGGACGTTGAAAAAAACCTGTTAATCTCAAACGAAACGAACTCTGAGAAACCGCGACGGTTCCCTAAATTACGAAACAGAGACGAAATTTATTGTAAAATCGAGAGGGTTGTACAATAATTAATCAAATCTGTGGCAACTGCCCAGAAACTTCTGTATACTACTGTTCTGGTTAAAACGCCGTCAAATGTTTCGAAGCCTTTGTTAGCATACTTCGTATACACGATACGCAAGTAGATTTTTGTGACCGACTGTATGTACAGTCATTTTACGCAATTTTTTTTGTCGCTTTTCTGTGGAGATTATTTAGAGGAAGAAAAAAAATCAACCCGCGCTAAATATCTAATGCGAAAAAGATACAACTGCCGTAGATTATGCGTGATCTTAAAAGAATCGTGTACGCACGTTACCCCCACAGCCAGACATACATACGTGCACTGGTCTAGTATACATATAAGTGTCTGTATGAAGAAAATAGGTATTATCAGTCGGAAATACGATGCAGCGCGAGCGTGCAGAAAAATCTTGTGTTCGAGAAACCGATCGTCTACTACCTTCCGAGTTGTTGTTCGGTCGAACGAAGATTGCACACTTAGCGTGAGAAATCACGAGAGAGAGAGAACCAGCAACATGTGACACGATCGAAGCAACAGGTTGTAGCGACGCGACGCTCAGGACTCAACGGAGGAACGGTCGACGACATTCGCACTCGCGCGCGTCCCCGCACACGCACATATATACATATATATACACACACGCGCGGAATTACAAGCTTCTTTCTCTCTTTCTCTCTCTCTCTCGCTCTCTCTCTCTCTCTCCTTTGCGCGCACACTAGCCAGCGTTCAAACATGTGTACAAAAAGATAGCGCGCTGGTTTTATCCATAAATTGTGTGGATGCGCGAGAGTATTTCTACCGTTTCACGATTACAGAGAGAAACTATGGTTCGCGGCGTCCCGTGAAGAAAAGAAAAGATTTACCCGAAGCGTGGCGTTACGTTCCGTTCCCTCGAGCTTGATCGTTTGACACGAGACTGGGTCTAAACGACTATGGTTTCTACGGTGCCGAGGCGAGGCGAGCCGAGCCGAACCGAAAACGCGAAAAGAAACGCGAACAGTGGCGGCTAACGAGCAGCAGCAACAGCAACAGGTCGCCGTGACGCGAGGCGTTGTACGATTGGCGGAATGACTTTCGAGTATGAAATTCACACAAATCGGATTCCATGATGGCCGACGCTCCGGTCGACCGTTTCAAGATGTAATGCACTGGCTCGAACACTTCCCCCCCGGTTACAACATGCTCGTCCGCGCACCAACGATTCTCTGAGAAATCGAAGACGGTGTATAATATCACAATTCGCGGACGAAAGCGAACTATACATGAGTACACAACTAACCGGCGCGGCGAACCACTCGATACACTAAGAATCCGCGTGACGCGCTGACAGACAGTCCGTGGCGTCGCCGACTCGACGCCATCGAGATATTCGAACACATGTAACGATTATTGCGGGGGTATCGGAGAATAATCGATTCCACGAACTGCCCGCGAATTTTTCAAAATAATTTAGTGGAAAAGCACGCGACCGAAGGACCATTTCGAGCTTGAAAATATTCTTCGGGGAGAGAAAGAGAGAGAGAGAGCGCACGCGCGCATCAGGATGATAATGGAGTCTGGGTCCTTGAAAACTGAAATCGTACCCTTTGAAGAAATCTGGTCAGCTCTCTGAGATGGAAGGAGAATCCCTCTCTACGTGATTCGAACCAGGAACGCTATCTTTTTTCCGCCAATGAGAATGAATCCGACTATCCCCCTCCACCGGACCGTGTCCTTTGTGGGAGACTGGGGACGAGGAAGGTGGGGATAATGGCGGCGATCTACCTGGACGATTTTTCTGGCGGGAATTACGGTGCCTCGGCAAGATCCTACAACGACGCTTCACTTCGGCAGAAGAAACCACCTGCCTGGGAATCGAGTCGGAAATTTCACTCATACCGTAAACGCTCGACGTCGATCGTAAGCTCGACCAGATACAAGAATTTTTTCTTTTACAATGCACGCTCTAACGAACCTCTCGATAACGTAACGTCGTAATTTTGCTGAAATTGCTCTTACTTTTACAACTTTTCAACAAAGAAATTGAGTTTCTACGAAATCGACTAATTAACACGTACGATCTAACTAGACCGCGAGTCTTTCACCGACTAGAAAATTATGAAATTAAATTGCGAATCTAAATCCACGACGAATTCGATTACTGCTATGAAGAAAAATACAACTGAGTTATGTAAAATGCGTTCGAATTACGTCTTGCAGAGTTTAATTGATGCGGTTGAAATTTTGAACAGTAATTTGTTCTATAATTGGATAAATTTTAACAAACGACGGAGATAGTAGAAGGTAAAATAAAAAATGAACGATTTATTCATGTTTGCACGAACAATAAACTGGATCGTACTACTTCAAAATTTGAGAATCGTTCAAGAAACGAAGTACCCGTATTTTACGAGGGAAATACAACGCTATGGAACATTCTTTTCGTTACACGAAAAGCTAAACGTTTCACGAAGAATTAGATTCACAGGTAGAAATCTTACGTCATTGCTACTATAGACCATAGATCGACCATAAAGAATGTGAGACAGCGTTGCCAAAGCGAGTAAATCATTGCAATGCCAAGGTTGAGGTTCCACATAGAACGCATCCTTGTTTCAACGATATAAAACAATTTCACGTTGTTCTCACGATAACCTAGTAACTTTTTATCATTTTTACTGCCATCTCTAAGTTATTAAAAACTGTCTTTCTGTAAAATAAACGCGATACACGTTTAGCGGAAATACAAGAGTTTTTGTTTGTACACTTACGGAACGTGTTCGTGAAAACTAGCTGTTTCTCATTGCGAATTTGAAAAAATCGAAAACCATTTTTAACAAAGAAAATCTATATCGTGTTCTGAGGAACGGTTTCTGGCATAGATCATTCTTCGTTGAAACTTTCGAAGTTTAATAAATTATTTCGCTTAAGCTACGATCGCGTCGAATCTCTATAAAACCTTGAATGCAATCGAATTAATTATTTCAGAGGATTAGCAACGATCCCATGGAACAATTGTATTTTACGTAATAGTTTATACTTCTCGTACCGAACGAGTGGTTTCATAAATCTGGCAACATTGTCGGAAGGCCATTACAGGGGTGGAGACCTTTCCCTCTTGAAAGAGAGAATAAGGGGAACAGGCAGCTTTTGAAATCATCAAAGTAGCCTGTTCGAAGTTTAACAATAGGTCGGCGTAGACCGAAAATCTAAAGCCTTACTAACAATTGTAGCCGGTAAATATGTAGAGTGAAATATTTTCGAAATATATTTAAACGTAGCTATTACTTGAAATAGTTAAATTATTTTTTTTTGCGATAAAAATAATAAATATCCCTTAAATACTTCGACGTAAAATATACAGGAAGTCCTCGAATAAAGTGACAGAGAAATTGTTTAAAGAAAATTGTACACCCACTGCCACTTAAAATACGTGTATTATATATATGGTTTTTTAAAACTTTTTTGACCGTATTGTACGGTGGTCTACCGTGATTTGAACGAATACATAATTAAAAATGATTAGAAATATAAAATAAATGAATTAAAAGTGAAAGGGACTTACCTTCGATGAAACAGGTTGTCCAGTACTATATATGTCTAACACATTATTACTGTTATAATAATATATGACAGTTCCATGTAAGAAAAACATATAGCAATTGTACAAAATGGAGCATTACACATTTCAATTGTAACGCATAAAAGGATACATGATTTCTTCATTATTTTGTACATCACTTTCCATATTTGATGCTGCGTGTCGAACCACTTCATCAGAATCTGTTTTATTATTTTTTAATTCCTCTTTCTCGAATTTATCAAGATCATCGAGAGATGGATTAATATTTAGAGATTGTGGAACACTGTATGCTACCCATAATTCAACAAATGCTTCTTCATCGATACCATAATCATGGCAAAGCTGAAGACCTAATTTAAAATATTCTTTTTCAAGTTCAAACTTAAATACTAATAATTACGTAGATAAATAAAAAAAATATATATATATAAAACTCAACTATTGAAAACATTATACGAGTAATACACATATATGTATGAATATTATATGTATATACTATAGACATTTTTCTTTGTATTAGGTTATAAAAGATAGTGACGCGTTTAAACATATTAAATATATACAATGTGTGTTAAATCGTATATAATGACACAAAGAATTGCAGAAATAGGTAATTGCAATGGGCACATATCAAGATTTCAAGTTAATTTCAACTTTATTCGTCGATGAACTTATCAATCGGTCATTGGTAAAAATCTATTTGCACGAGAAATTACGATAGTAATAATTTAATAATGAAAATAGTTGACTTAATAAATAACTTACATCTGTCGACGACAGGTTTGTCTGGATCATCGCAGCCTAAATTACAGAAACACGAAATTAACGTCTTTTCCGACACCATATTGTCCGGCGAACTACGTTCTTCGGTATTTTCCCGCCAACTCAGCGAATAGTACCTACTCATGCGCAGTTGTGTCACTCTCTTTCTCCCTCTCTGCCCTTCTCGACGAAGTAATTGCAAAAAAATCAAAATCTCTATGCCGAGTATATTTTCTTCGAAATTGTTGAAGGTTCAGGGCAGAATTTTAGTTTGGAAAATAAATACGACGATATAAGTCAAATGCATGCTTTATTCTTTATAAAATTATTCTAAAAGAGAACATTATCAAATCCTATAGCTAGTAATCTTGTTATGTGTATGTATATTCATTCGTACATACACGTATTATTACAGCACGTATAATTAAAAAAGAAGAATTCAATGATGCGTAGTTTTACCGATGGCCGAATTAGTTAGCGTCAAGCGTAAAGTGTTTTTTATCTTTTTCCCACAAATCAATGAGATTTTGCGAGATTTCCGGAGAAGGGAATCTTTCCACCCAAGACTGAATCAATCCGGCGAAACTGGCTTCATAATTCTTCAGTTGCACTCCATCCGAACCTGTTTTAAGTTAACGAACAAATTAGCATAATGAAAAATTTTCATGAAAAAATAAATAACGATTTAAGTAAATACCATTTAGGAATGTATTTGCTTGTACAAATATCTTCCGCGGTTCTTTATGATCAAGAATAATGTCTCTCCAACGTGCCCATGGAAGAGGTCCATCTTCAGGTACTTCGCTATACTTCTCGTACATTTCTTTGGCCGCTTCAACGTCGCCAGTGCTTTTGTAAACTTGTAATTTCGTTAAAAAATTTTCGATCGCTTTTTTCCCAACAGTCCGAATCTTGGACCTATCTACCGTTAACAATAAACTCTTGCCATCCTCGGTAGGGACCACGGTAACAAAATCTTCGCCGGCTTCGAGGCATACTCTCAGCAAAACGTATCTTGCTTGAGAGTGAGCTTGCAACCATTTCTTGGTAGCCGGTTGATACATTTCCAAAGCTCTCGCGCAGCCGTTCCAAAAAATCATCAACCAATTTATATAAATTACATCCTCGGCTTTCGATCCTTCGTGTCCGAATATCTTCAACACGTCTTCCTCCATGCATAAATACATCCCAACGGCTTCAGCTCTGCATTCCTCGTAAGATGATCCCATTGGACCAAACTTCGAATCGTACGTTTCGCCCGGCAAAAAGAATTTGTCTATCACTTCTCCCGTTAACGGATTCTTCACATTTCCTTTATCAAAATTGTACGAATCAGGTCCCGTCTGTCTCAACATTTTACCTGTTCCGTGACCAAGAAGTTCGTGCAAACTGACTTGCACCTCGAAACTGATAAGCCTGTAGGTGTTCAACAGAGTCTGATCCTCTTTCGACAAAAATGGTATCACCTCCAGCGTCATATTCGCGGGAATTACGTTTCCGAGGGACACGTTCTTGAATCCCTCGGATTGCCTAATTTCGTCGTAGTTCGGTATATTTATTCCAGCCGGGATTCCGGATCCAGAAAATGTTAGAACGTCTAAGGAAGTGAAGTCGGGTCTTAAGAATTCGTCCTTCTCCAAATCACGGCCCCAAGGAAGCTTCTGTATAAACTTCTCTGCGTCGTTCACCAAAGCCGCGAATTTTTCGGACACTTCTTTATTCACCATCGCTACAAATCCCTCGAATTCTCCTCTTTGGCCAGCAGGGTCTCTGTACGTTTCGATAAAGCCTATGTAAGTTTCTATAACTGGTCCCTTGTCCTTGACCCAGAACCGGGAACCATCTTTGTGATCCTTCAACGATCCCGTTCTGAAGTGATCTATGTACTTATTCAACATATTCTTTTCATTGTCGTTCGCGGTATACTCCGTCGCCTTTTGTAAATTATTGACAACCGCGTCTAAGAGCTTACTATAATCCCCTCGTGTGATCTTAAATTTCGAATCCTTAAAAACTTCTTCTGGCAATGTAATCTTAGGATCATCATCGGTTTTCACAGAAGCTAATCTAATTTCGTAGGAATTTGTGTTGTCAGAAGCTACTGTTTTAAAGCATCTTGCATTGTAGGATTCTAATCCCTTCTGTTGCATAAATTCGTTGACCAAATCAGCATCTTTGTCTGTACAATTGGCAGAAAAATAAGTTGTAATTCCTTTATCACCTAGGCCTAAAGACTGTTGCTTCTCTTTTATTCCGTAAGTGATGTCTTGAATTTTATTCCATATATTTTCTATACTATTAGAATTATCCTTGTACGCTTTAGAAACTTTTACTAAGGTCTCAAACTTCTCTTTGGGCAAATTAGGAATTATTTTACTGTCGCCGTATGACTTGTAGTTACCGGCATTAGCAAATATTCCACAAGTGTATACTAGAAAACCCTGAAAACATATGTAGAATTTAGTATAGATTTCTCATACGATAAATTAATATTATCACGCTGTATTACAATCAGTTATAATTTGCATTACATGTACAGGATGTTTGGTAAAAGTCGATTGAGAATTTTAGATTGCCGAACACTGTGTATATCCGTTTTTAAAGACAATAAGATTAATGGTACAGAAATAAAATTGAAATTTATTGTCATCAATATACCTCAAATTCTTCTTCGCTAACACCGGCGTCGAGCGCAGATTTTTTCAATTCTTCCACACTTTCTGCTATGAAAATTTTATGTAAAAGAGCGAATATCAATGGTGATTCAGGAGAAGTTTGTACAAACACAATAAGACCGCCGGACCATGCAGCTTGGCTTAAATAATGCGCATACAATTTTTCTTTCGTTGTCAGAGCGTTAAAAGCTGTTTCACATTCTAACAAAATTATCGGCTGCTTGTTTGGCAAAGTAAATAAAGAAGTCTCGTCCGTCATTTTCGTGGAGAGCTGTTTCATACTGAAATATAAAATTACAATTCACGATTAACGAACTGAACAAGTAGAAGGCAGAACCGTTTCTGACACAAAATTAAACGAATGCTTTATTCCGAAACGAGTATGATTCTATAAAAAAAAGTGTTTAAGGTTAACACGGTTACGTGAAACAATGACAGTAAATAAACTACTTTGAACTTGTAAATACCACATACTGTATATATACCGTACAGTTATAGAAATCATTTATAGCACATAACCCACCAGAAATGAAAATTTTTATTGAAATGTTTAATTTTTCTACTTCTCCATGGAAACGATTCAATATGGCTTTTTTCTGAAGGAACACCGTTATGAAAATGTCGCGCAAAGTCGCGAAATATTTTTTTGAAAAGGATCGTCTGCCGACGAACAACCCACGTATGCGAATGGAACATTGTAATTTGTAATTTAGAACAACCTGAAATAACCGTAATATAATTTAATAGCCATACCAGAGATACTAAAATTTTCTAGATAGGCTATAGTTCTGAAACTACACAGCGAAAAATCTGAACTTTACCGTGGCTAATATGGAATGACACGCTGGAACTGTTCCCAATTTTCCAATTCTTCCTCCTGCAGTATCCGTTGTCCCAACGACCCTTATCTTTAATTTTATCAATCTTTATCGCGCCGATTTTGGTTTAAAAATAACATCTTTTATATACAAAATTAGTAGATAAAAAATTTAAGTGACAAAGTGAATCTTCGGATGTATCTTTTATTCGCAACGAGGTATCATACCCCGTTACGATCTTTTATTATTATAAAGTAGAAAACGTACATTTTTATTATTATTTAACCATTTACACAAAACGAATTAACGTATTCTTTTTATTTTGTTTTTTTTTTCATTAACTTCTACTTATATAGTGTACGATTACCACCTAATTATGTTAAATTCATTGTTTAATTTTTTCGAGTAACAGAAATATTAAATCTCTTTATTATATATAAATAGAGACGAAGGCACTGAGACAGTATTTGATTATAAATAAATATGTATACAGGACATTTCAATATTCACGGTACAATCACAAAAAATATGTCGTAGAAATGGTAGTGTTAAAATATATGTAAATAGAATGAATTTTCTTTGCAGGACATTTTTTGTCAAGAAAAACGAGTTTGATAGATATGATAGACGAGATATGATAGAATACTTTAAGCTCGATTTTCTCAAATAAAAAATGTTATTAACATAAAATTAACATAGAATTATTCTTTAACATCTCCAATTCCATCAGCATTGATAGCAAACATTGCCTCGCTTTCAGGCAAACAAGGTGAACCATATATTTTACATATTCTTGTTTCTCCCCTTCCCTTGCGCAAATAGAGTCTCGTAGTACTCGAATGTGCTAGAATGTGACCACCGATTGGCTTTTTTTGATCTCCACCGAACATACTTGCTGCACCATCGACCTGTGCCATAACTTGGTTAGTAATAATAACAGCGACACCATGTTCATCAGCTATTCTCAATAGCATTCTGAGAAACCTAGCTAAATGTAGTTGCCTGGCTGCCAATTCTCCTCTTCCCGAATAATCTGTTCGGTAGAGACCGGTTGCACTGTCCACTATCAGCAAAGCATACCTAGATTCTATCATCATAGCACTGGCTTGAATTAACAATTGAGTTTGATGGTCCGTGTTGTAAGCTCTGGCACAAGCTACATTGTCCAAAACAGAGTCCCCTGCTATTTTATATCTTTCTGCCACTGCGATTAATCTTTCAGGTCTAAAAGTTCCCTCTGTGTCGATATAAAGACATTTTCCTTCAGCACCACCCATGTCTATAGGTAATTGACAATTGACCGCCAACGTGTGACACAATTGCGTTTTCCCTGACCTAAATTCTCCAAAAATTTCTGTGATCGAGCCAGTCTCTATACCCCCACCCAGTAGTCTATCTAATTCGCTGGAGCCAGTAGTTACAAACACGATGTTCGAACGCGTTTGGTGAATCTCGGTAGCGCTCTTAAAGCCCATAACAACCAATTTCGAGGCTTCTTGTAGTATTTTGTCCGCTTTCGCCTCGCTGATACCCTTTATGCCAATCAGCTGTTTCTTAGGAGCATAAGCTACAGCTTCTACAGTGTAGAAACCTGCTTCCTCCAGTTTTTTAATGTCCCCCGCTGTAATACCATTTCTCTGGAAAGTAAATATATTTATTGAACGGTTCTTTAGACATTCAGTTTACATTCAGGTTATAAACTCACCTCGAGAGTTTTTATTAATTTCGCTTGTGGATTATAATCGTCAACTTCTTCGTCACTCTCGTGGAGAGTGGCTGTAGTTGCTGCCGCTGTCATTTTTTAATAAAATCTTGTCTTTCTTAAATGTAAACAAGCAAGAATTGCAGAGTTAAGCAAGTGCTTGCTTTCAAGTCATATTTACGCCAAAATCATTGGTTTCAGCGCCACCATAAACGAGGTATGCGAGTAGAGTTACTCCTATACCTCGTCTGTGGTCTGGACATATTTCAAGTTTTTGCATACAATTTATTTTTCTTGGCAAACAGTAGAGGTCGTTATACTTAAACTTCAGCCACTATCTGAGGCCATTCTTTATAATGCATAAGAATTTAAAAACGCGGGAAAATAATTTGCAGAAGCGTTTCAAAGTTTCATGTATCATACGGACAGTTTGAAAATTTGTAGAAAATAATGTCAAGTCCTGCTAGATCATCAGGAACAAATGGTAGCCCGAGAACTCCTAGAAGACAAGTCCAAGGTTCTAGGTCTCCTTCTGTATTAGGAACGCCTCGTAAGTATCTTATAGGTTACCGCTATCATCACTTCACTCTATTTCTTCATTTCAATTTTATTTAATTGTCATATTTGTACAATACTCATTTTGAACACAAGGTGCTGCAACTCGCAGTGGAGATGAAAATAATGTGGAAACTCCTTTACGATGGGGTACCACTGGCACACAACGAAACGTACGGTCTGAAAGCCGGGCTGCTACAATTGTTGCTTCTTCTGAACATGATAGTGCTGCTGGTTCTGGCGACCGTTTAACAGAGCATTCAGTACAAATAATTGGATCAGAAAGTGGTTTGCAGTTGTCATCGCCAGTGAATTACGGTACTCCTAGTTCTCTAGGATCGATTAGAACACCAAGGAGTGGAATTCGTGGCACTCCAATTCGGCATAGACCTGATATCAATACGGACAAACGATTGCGTCAATTTTCGATACAAGAACCAGTAAGTGAATAATGAAAGCTTACAACAGTCTTATTCATCAGAGTATTATACTTTCCTTTCTAAGTAAGGGAACATATTTATGAGTTTATGATTCTTTAGTGATACTTTATTTAAGTAATTATTATAACAGATTCCAGAAGTACCGAATGTACCAGCAACATCAGAAAGTGACACAGCTGGACCACATTTGGTCGTATGGGGAACAAATGTAGTTATAAATCAATGTAAAGAGCAGTTCAAATTGTTTTTTCAACAATTTATTGATCCAGAAGCTGAAAATGATGAACTACCAGAAAATATGAATTTATTAGAGCCCTTATATCTTCAGAAGCTGGAAGAAATACATACCTTAGAGGAACCATACTTGAATGTAAACTGTGCTCATATAAAATCTTTTGATCTGCATCTTTATCAACAATTAGTTTGTTATCCTCAAGAGGTAATACCAACTTTAGACATGGCAGCAAATGAATTATTTTTTGAGAAGTTCCCAGCAGCAGTATTGGAACATCAAATCCAAGCACGACCTTTCAATGTGGCTAAGATTACATCCATGAGGGATTTGAATCCTTCTGATGTTGATCAGTTGATTACTATACCAGGAATGGTAATTAGAGTATCAAGACTGATTCCGCAAATGCGAGAAGCTTTTTTCAAATGTAGCGTTTGTGCGTTTACAACTCTTGTTGAAATTGAAAAAGGGAGAACAAAAGAACCTACAGTATGCGCATCTTGTACTCACAAATATTCGTTCACTTTGGTACACAATCTCAGCCATTTTTCTGATAAACAAATGATTAAATTGCAAGAGGCTCCAGATGAAATGCCACAAGGTCAAACTCCGCATACCATCATTTTGTTTGCTCATAACAATTTAGTAGATGCCGTGATGCCTGGAGATAGGGTCTCTGTTACTGGAATTTACAGAGCGGCCACACATAAGCCAAATTTTGAGCATAGTTTGCAAGCGATTTACAGAACATATGTCGATGTTGTTCACTTTAGGAAACATGACTCCAGACGGTAAGGGAAAACAAAATAACGAAATATTTTTCAAAACTTCTTTTTTATAACGGTTTATTTTGCATAATTTAGACTTTACGATCAAGAAGATGGCAAGGAACATAATTTCACTCCAGAAAGAATTGAAATTTTGAAAATGTTATCACAGACAAAAGATGTATACGAGCGACTAGCAAGACACATTGCACCCAGTATATATTCAAATACTGATGTAAAAAAGGGCATTATTTTACAATTATTTGGTGGAACTAGGAAGTCTTCTACAATATATGGGAAACATTTTCGACCAGATATTAACATATTGCTATGTGGTGATCCTGGTACAAGTAAATCACAATTACTACAATATGTTTATAATTTGGTCCCAAGATCCCAGTACACCAGTGGAAAAGGTAAAACGATACTGACTTTGAAATTTGTATAAAACATTATTTAAAACGTGCGAAAAAATATTCTAGGTTCCAGTGCTGTTGGTTTAACAGCTTATGTCACGAAAGATCCAGAGACTGGACAGCTAATATTACAGACAGGAGCACTAGGACTGGCAGATAATGGAATATGTTGTATCGACGAATTTGACAAAATGAATGAGAGTGCTAGATCAGTATTACACGAAGTAATGGAACAACAGACATTGAGCATAGCTAAAGCTGGCATTATATGTCAATTAAATGCTAGAACCAGTATACTTGCGGCAGCTAATCCATGCGAATCTCAGTGGAACAAAAATAAAACTGTATTAAATTCAACAAAATTACTTTGCTTCGAATACGTTAGTTGTGTACATATTATATATACATATATATGCTTTCTCTGTTTTAGGTGGTTGAAAATGTGAAATTACCCCACACTTTACTTTCTCGATTCGACTTAATATTTTTGATGTTGGATCCACAAAATGATGTATACGACAATAAACTTGCAACTCATATGGTATCCTTATATTACAAAACCCCCGAAGAAGATGAAGATGAATTACTACAGAGAGACATTGTTCGCGACTATATAGTCTTTGCAAAGGAGCACGTTCAACCTGTTCTCAACGAAGAAAGTCAGCAAAGATTGATACAAGCTTATGTTGACATGAGAAGAGTCGGGAAAGGTCGTGGACAAATAACAGCGTATCCCAGACAATTAGAATCTTTGATAAGATTGTCCGAAGCACATGCTAAATTACGATTGAGTCCTATTGTAGAACTACAAGATGTTGAAGAAGCTTGGAGGTATGTAATGAAACAAAACGACTGAAATTAGTAATAAGTTAAGCTACATTTAAATAATTAATTCTGTGTTATAGATTACACAGAGAAGCTCTGAAGCAATCTGCCATTGATCCACTAAGTGGTAAAATAGACATTACTATTCTAACTACTGGCATATCTTCAATAGCCAGAAAAAGGAAGAAGGAATTATGTGATACGATCAAAAAACTGATCGAAAGCAAGGAAAAAATTTCAATACTTTGTCAACAGAAACTTATTACTGAACTTAGACAATCTTCTGAAGTGGTCAGTAGAAATATATACCCAATTTTATATTAGTTACAATGTGGAGAAAGTTTAAATAATACTAACATTAATATTTTTTATCAGATGATCACTCGAGATATGTTTGAAGATGCTTTACGAGAACTTCAAGACAATGGATTAATAACAATCGTTGGAAAAAGCAGTATTCGCATATCGCAATTATAAATACATTACATATTTTTTGTAATTTTTATACTTATTTTAATCATCGTACTAATTATAAGCTACAGAACGTGTTGAACGCATCATTTTTACAAAATAAAGAATGTACTTTTTAACATATTTTCATGTCCTAAATAATTTTTTAATTTTAAAAAACGTTATTTGATAAGTTCATACATCGTAAAATAAGGCAACTCGGTTACTACAAATTAAATTTTAAGTACAAATACATCCTAATATAAAATTACAGAATAAAATTTATTTTGAAACGTAAATAAAAAGATAAATGAAACATTGAAACTGCTATGATTATAAAATTTCATATATGGTTACAGCTTACTCTAGTACTAGCCATGCTGAAGCACAGCCGACTGTACTAGAGTCGACTGTGACAATACCTACTCATTTTATTCTGCTTTGATATGTAAAAAGCGGTAATTTAGCCTAAATATTACATCCGGAATTCCTTAAATTGCAATATACATGACGAAGTTATAATTACGCAAATAGCCAAAATTAATGTTTTTTTGTTTACTAATAACTATTTACAACTGAATATAATTTTCCAAGTGTTAATATTTAAATAATGGTACATTTAAAAATATTTTTTATACAATATTTTGTTTCTTATTTTTCTGGTATTATGATACACTATTTTATAGATAGCAGCACCATTCTTCCGGAATACAGTTACGGGACGTTGAGGCATACGTGCTGGTATTGTAACGGCAGCGTCAGTTCGTCGAAGTTGTGTTCAGAGGTAAGTCCGATCGTTTGTAATCCATCATTAATTATTCATTGAGAATCAATCCATTTCGAAAATATACTTAATTGAATGCGAAATATACCGAAGTACCGATAATAATTAATATTTTCGCTTTTGGCTGTATTACATTCTTAAAATTAAATCGTGCGCAAGTGTTTCTTTAATAGACGTGCAACGTTACACACTACACGGTCACATTTTCGATTTATAAATAGTACAAGTTGTTGTTGTTCGTTTATATATATTCTCCGCGTTGTAATTTACGAATGAAATCTATAGTAGCAAAGCGAAATTGTTAGTATTTCAGTTATTTCAGTTAGATACGTTTTTCCTTGCGGCAAACAACATAGCGTCACTAAAATGGCGGTTACGTTACGTGTACAGTTCCCACAAAAATCGTTACCGTTACAAGCAGGCGCTTTGGTCATTTATTTCGTGTGCTCCAAGAAATTTTGAATTTATAATAGAAAAGTACACGAATGATCGGTTCTCGTATTAATATTTTAGCAAAGTTAGTTACATTGTTAGAAAATTGAGAGAAATTTTCATACAAGTATACCAAAAAATTTATTAATGCACAATACTTTTACCATATATTTTACATATTAAAATTGTAGAATGTTCAAAAAATAAGAGAAATTGTTAATTTTTATAATGCTACTCTAAAACCTACAGGTGCAACCTGATATACATACACGTATAAAAATGGCGGACAATGATGATCTTTTGGATTATGAAGATGAGGAACAAACTGAACAAGTAGTTGATGGAAGTGGGGATATACCCACTAAGAAAGAAGTTAAAGGCACATACGTATCTATTCACAGTAGTGGATTTAGAGATTTTCTTCTTAAACCGGAAATATTACGTGCTATTGTTGATTGTGGTTTTGAACATCCTTCTGAAGGTAAACTATATTCAAGACTATAACAAAACGTTGTGTCTTATTTAAAAATGAAGATAACAGAAATATATACCATGGCTATTATATATATGTTGCAGCTATTATATATTGTATTATATATATGTTGATAAATAAAATGATGATAGTAGATAGGGACAACTGATTCAATATGAATGAGATATGTCTTATAATTCAACTGATATTTAATTATAAAATGACATACAGTATTCTATTTAAAAGAGAACCTAGTTAACAGAGTATAAAAATTATTTGCAGTACAACATGAGTGCATTCCACAAGCAGTGCTCGGTATGGATATATTGTGCCAAGCAAAATCTGGTATGGGAAAGACTGCAGTATTTGTATTAGCTACATTGCAACAATTGGAATTAACAGAGAACCAAGTTTATGTTCTTGTTATGTGCCACACAAGAGAACTCGCTTTCCAAATTAGCAAAGAATATGAAAGATTTAGCAAATATATGCCCCATGTAAAGGTAAGCTATATATATATATATATATACACACATATACAGAGTGAATCTCGTAACATTTGTTGTGCGAAACAATTCTTCAAACAAATTTTGCATGGTTTGTAGAGGAACATACAGTGCTGTAAAAAGACCAGATAGTAGCACTCTATGTCATGTTACGAGATTAACCCTCTATATTACAGTATGTTGGTTAAGTTAACATTAACAAATCTTCACATGATGAAAACCCTATCATAGCAAATAATGATGACATCTTCATTACTACCATCCACCACTGACGAAGATTTGTATATTAACTATACTGACAAGAGTATTTGAAAATAACGCAGTTATGTAATACAATATCTGTTTTGTGGAATTATAGGTGGGAGTATTTTTCGGTGGTTTGCCAATTCAAAAGGATGAAGAAGTTTTGAAGAACACATGTCCTCATATTGTCGTGGGAACTCCGGGTCGTATCCTCGCCCTTGTACGAAATAAGAAATTGAACTTGAAACATCTGAAACATTTTATACTTGACGAGTGTGATAAAATGCTTGAACTCCTAGGTAATTATAAGCTTGATACATTTTCCGGTTTGATTATCATATCTAGTAACTGTAGAAAAGTTCTTATTAAGTAAACGTCTCCATTTTCATTTACAGATATGCGTAGGGATGTACAGGAAATATTTAGAAGCACACCGCACAGCAAGCAAGTTATGATGTTCAGCGCTACGTTATCCAAGGAGATACGTCCTGTCTGCAAGAAATTTATGCAAGATGTAATTAACCAATCTTCCTCTTCACTTCGATCTTCGATTGCTCCTACTTCGTTGGCCCTGTATTCATACCCAGGACAAGTCTCTGACCATACTCTAAATATTGTTGACGGCGCACCCGCGGGTTAGGCTAGTTAGACGCCACTTTGAAGAAGTGACAGAATTCAATCACGAATAAGTCCCTGAATGTCTTTGGATTTTGCAAAATCAAGTTCCACAACTTTAAGCAGTAATAAGTTACTGCTCGAAAGTTTCCCTCCGTTTACTGGATGAGATATGCTCGTAAAAAAAGGAATGAAAAATCTTCAGTTAGTGTCGTTTGTCAAGTTAATCAAGATGACAAGTTGGCAATGTTTTGAAAACGATTTTATTTAATTCTGATCTGCGAGATATTCAAATATTTTAATTGTCTGCTGCACATTGAAATTGCCAAAGTTCGATATATCGTTCTACACGAAATGTCTGGAGCATTATGTCTGTTGGGACGGGTGGGTGAAAAACAAATTTCAGTTGTTTGTAACGGGAAAATGTTGAGGCAGGCGCAAGGGAGGGATAGATTTTTCAAATGTGTTAGAGCACGGCAGCACTCTTTGAATTGGGTGGGGGGCTAAGAAGACTTCAAGACAACCTGAAGACAGAAGAGCGCAAGAAAGAAGATGCAAGAGGATTCAGGGGAATCTGGGGTGTTAGTTAGGATCCAGCAATTTGCCAATGTTGCTGCAATTAAGTGGGATCTATGTCTAGAAATTAATTAGCATTCCTGTTATTATAATTGAAAGCAACGTTGTTTTGATATTTAAAGAAAAAAAAAAGTTTCGTGGAGGGTCAGTAATTTGAGTAGTAGGAGTGAGAAATTGGACAGCAATGGAAGTGTTAAAATACATAGTTTGATCGTGGTCATCTATACGTGAAATGCACATGCCATAATCATGAGCTAATTAAGTCGCGATGTTAGAGAATCCCAGAAGCCTTAAAGTTTTGTGATATACCGGGCATACCAAGAATAATCGTGGCAAATTCTGGGCATACATTTTGAATGTACCAGAATGTTGGGAGAAGAGGTTTGGTATCGAGTGGCCAGCGGATGTGTGACACAGAACATTCATGGGTGCGCCATCTTATTTCTGTTGGGGTGACTGCTGAGTTTTCATTGTTGGCACTACCCAGAGATGGAAGTCGCCGGACCGTATGTAACCAGTAATGATAATCCGATCGACAAAATAATTGCAAAAATGAGAGCTCGAGCGGGAAGTTCTCCAAAGTATCTAATAACGTTTTCTTTTATAGTTACTGACAAAAAAGTGTCATTATCAAGGAAGCGGGAGAAATTGGGACATTAATCGAATATCAATTCTACTACACCTTTGCATCATTTGATTCATTCTTTAGTTTATTATTTATGTAGCTGTTTATTTTACATGTCCAAAGTTTCTTTTTCTTAATAACTCTAAATTTTTAATAACTCTTACAGTATATTTTTCAACTTTAATAAAAACTAAAGATTGTTTTTGAGTATACTAGAATGGACAAAAGGAAATTTTTTTATTGAGTCTAAAATTTATCACGGTATGACAGTTGTTAGGGTAAAATAGGTAATCTTGTAAAATACATTCTTTGTGTAGCCCATGGAAGTCTATGTGGATGATGAAGCTAAACTCACGTTGCATGGTCTACAACAACATTACGTGAAACTTAAGGAGAATGAAAAGAATAAGAAGCTGTTTGAGTTATTAGACGTTCTTGAATTCAATCAGGTTTGTTTAATGGAATGAATCAAAGTTCTGTTGTTTCTTCAGAACGTTTTACGTTTGTCAAATTAATATAAACCATTTGTAAATGAATTATTCTATAGGTTGTTATCTTTGTAAAATCTGTACAAAGGTGTATGGCTTTGGCGCAACTTTTAACAGAACAAAATTTCCCTGCTATTGGAATACACAGAGGCATGACACAAGAGGAGCGATTATCCAGATACCAGCAATTCAAAGACTTCCAAAAAGTAAGCATTCAACTGATGTATGCAATGAAGTATTATCATCTGTTGAAATTATTGTTAAATTTCTATTAATATCAGTATTGCATAAATAATATCCAAATGTAATCGTTTATGGGCAACAGTTCATCTCTCTCTTTCTTTTTTAGCGAATTCTCGTAGCTACAAATTTGTTTGGACGCGGTATGGATATTGAACGTGTAAACATAGTATTTAATTACGACATGCCAGAAGATTCCGATACATATCTTCACAGAGTAGCCAGAGCTGGGCGTTTTGGTACAAAGGTTAATATTCTCAATAAATCCAATAGTTTTCAATTTCAAATTTATTTTGATATTACTAATGACTTGTTATTCTGTGCAGGGCTTGGCTATTACGTTAGTAAGCGACGAAAGTGATGCTAAAATATTAAATGATGTCCAGGAAAGATTTGATGTAAATATTACAGAACTGCCAGACGAAATAGATCTGGCTTCATACAGTAAGTTTATGTACTAATTTAACAATTCGAAAGGCACGTTTAAATTCTACGACTAATGTATTGCTTCCGTTTTTTTTTTTAGTTGAAGGACGATAAATCAAATTCCAATTCCTGACATATAAACTTTCAAATCCTCACTTAAGGTAAATAAAATCACCTTCATATATTGTGGTGTGAATTTCTTACTTCGATATTTAATACCTTTTTTTGTTATAGATTTAAACAAACCATTACATTCTACACACTTGTCATTGTGTATTCAAGTTGAGTATAAGTCACGTTTTGTATCTATATACAATTTTCATTTCATTGATCTGACAAGCTGCAAGAAAAAATGACTCAAAAACGAATTATAATGGCTGAATTATTCTTTTAAACCTACAATAAATAATTCATGTTGTCACTGTAAAATACTAATTAATTTTAATTCCATGATTAGTAAGTAAGGAATGTGTATAATAGAATTAAAGGAGTACATTGTATGTGTAAATGAAATAAATAATTCTCTTTTTTTTTACTAAGATTTAGCGTAGTATTTATTACACTTTCAATCTTGTTAATATGGTCCCAATATAATATTTATCGGGTACAGATTCAAAAATTGATTTGATACAAATGATTGTGTGATAATTAACAGTTCATTCACTTTATTGAACCTAATTGTAAATACACCTTGCGATATTTATGCATTTGATTAATTTGAAAATAAAATTAATTCATCTATTTTGTGTCTTTCTATATGGTAGCATCTACTGCGCATAAATGATTATTAAATTTTGACGTCGTCCGTGACTGTAAAGGCAGCTGGAAGGAATGCGGATCTGATTGGTCGTTAGGTATACACAACTTTGCTATTGGTCGAAGTGACAATGTCAGTGAATCAAATTATACGAACAGGTAGAGTCTCCTCTTGCCCTTGTGCCTTCTTTACAGCCACAGATAGTAGTTTACAATGGGTTTGTATTTTTTTTTTTTTTGAGGATGTAAAAATAAAGTACCCGAAGGTATATCTATTAATTAATTAAATTACACTAAAAGAGTAACACGATTTAGTTTTATTTAGTCCTTGTTTTATTTTGTGGTTTATTTCCACCAGGATTACCTCCCCCACGACCAAGAGGTGCAGGGCCTCTTCCACCACGACCAAAAGTACCTATAAGAAATAATGAAGTAAGAACATGCATAGCATGAACCAAGCAGAATTGTATAAAACAGCAGTCGTACCTCTCCCGCTTCCACGTCCTCTTTGATTTTGTCCTCTTCCTTTCATTTCTCCACGACCCCGTGATTTCATTTGAACATCTTCTTTTACCATATCTATAACTTCATCAGGTATTCTTAGATACTTGATTGTACTGCCTCTAATGTAACATTCTGGCATCCTCCAGAATTTGTCACCATCCTAAATCACATATTATGTAAATTATTCGAATAAATGTTTGTAAAACTTTTACGAGTTGATCTGTAGATGTTTATACAAATTTGTATTTTCAATGTTTTTATAAAATACAAAAGAATGAAATTCTACAAAAGTTTTAATTATATTCTTACTTATTCTTAAAGTTTTATTATATTTTTCGTACTTCTCATTATAACATTACTACGTTCAGAAAATAATTATACTATACCCTAGACGTGCATATAACCTCTCTAAGGTTTATGTTCATCCAACTATCACAGCTAACTAAATGTCCGTTATATGTTTCTCCATTTTTCAACTCAACAAGCTGTAAAATATGACATTAAGTTATTTATACAGATACATGTACATGTACTTCAAGTATATTCCTTTTTCTGAAATTGGAAACATACCATGGGATGATTTTGTGCTGTTCTTAACAATGACAATGGTAACTGAAAAAGGATATTATATATTTAACAAACAATTCTAGTATTAAAATACCTTTCCCCGTAAACTAATTTTTAAACATACCATGTTTTTAATAATTTGACGTATGTATATCTAAACACCACACGATGACACGATCTAAATACACAAAACAAATCGTCGGCAATGCTTTTGTAATCAGAGTGTTCAGAGTGACCAACTACATAAAAACGCCCGGGATTTTAGTGTCCCCGGTAGTGTTCAGGATTCTATCGCTGGGTGGCGCCACGTACACCTTCCGGCAAAATCTGCAAACAGCGCCATTACCTCGTAGTGGCGAAACGCCCAAGCTTGTAGCCGATTAGTGTTCAGGATTCTATCGCTGGGTGGCGCCACGTACACCTTCCGGCAAAATCTGCAAACAGCGCCATTACCTCGTAGTGGCGAAACGCCCAAGCTTGTAGCCGATTAGTGTTCAGGATTCTATCGCTGGGTGGCGCCACGTACACCTTCCGGCAAAATCTGCCAACAGCGCCATTACCTCATAGTGGCGAAACGCCCAAGCTTGTAGCCGATTAGTTTTCGGGTTTCCACCGCCAGATGGCGCTAGGCCCGATACCGGTTACTCGGTCGGTAAAGTTTGGCTAACAGTTTGAGCTTTCTGCCGCTACGGTCTAGTGGCGCTGTTTTTAGATTTTCAGGAGCAGATGATTCCTGCCGCTTATTGCACTACCACTTATGGGTATATCGGCAAGAATCACTTGTTCTGTTCTTTAGTGGTTGAATATTGACAGAGAGGAAATGAGAGTGCTCACGCCCGGGATTTTAGTGTCAGGCTAAAAAGATGATGCAGAAAAGTGGGGTCAAGTGTGAGTAAACTCTGATTTCCTCTCTGCTTGTACAACAGACAAGCTATAGTAGTAGACCAATCACCTTATGCCGTACATGTTTCGAGTCTGAATCGATTACTGTAATCGAAGTACCAATTATATCGATGAATATCGATTCCGATATACAGCTATCGATATAATTTTGAATTTCCAAAATAATCTCTTCAAAACACGAGAGAAACTAAAATAAAAAATACTTTTCACAAATGATGCATTTAATTACACGAATATTTGAAAAATAGGTCCTAAAAGGACGGAAGCTAAACTAACGATTCGAATTGAGAAAGGTTAGGTTATCTTCGTTTACACTAATCAGCTGTACCAAGTTCGAACTGAAAATTCGCGAATAATCCGTCAAAGGATTTTGTATTCGTAAACTCGCTTAACGGTTATTCTATATTTCTGTTAGATTAGATGATTATTTCATAGTTTCGATAACAATTTTTCGGAAGTATCTATAAGAAAAAGTAGTGTTCTCGTGTATACGAAAAATGAGCGACGTTCAAGAGAACGAGAACGATAAAGTGGAACCGAATGTCGTTTTGGAAGCTCAGGATATCGAAGAAAGTGAAATTGAAAAATTGAAAGGGGATACCGTAGGAAGTACCCTTTTTAGTGGCAAATGGATAATCAATACTTTGCTTTCGACATCGAAGGTAATAATGAAACTTTTTGATCCACAGTCTGCAATCCTAGTTATCATGTTTTGGTTGACCCATTTATTTTACAAGGAAGGGAAACTTAAATATCACTCAGAGGATCAGATTGATTCAAACACTGTAGCACAATTAATATTAGCATCTGTTCTTGGTCTTCTAACTTAATAAAATACATTACAGATCATTAAAAGATTCCTTTACTTCATTCCTATGAAACATCTACAGAATAAGTTTGTCATAACATATTTAACAATTCACATTAATGTTTTGTAAAATAATATCTTAAGAATATTTACAAGGCTTTATGTTAATATTATGTTAAAGGTTCCTGAAAATGGTTGGAATGAGAAACTGGAAAATGATCTCTGCACACTGTGGGATATAACTACTGATAAAGACATTGTTCAATTCCTTTTGGACAATGATTTTTTTCAAATTGCAGAGTTCTCATTAAAATCTTCCGAAGAGCCAAGATTAACGGTACAATTTATTTCAAGATTAGTCTGCCTAGTGTATTTTATTTATTCAATAAAATGGTCACAAAAAATTTCATGAGTTAATTCCACAAAATCCTCCTGGTACACTGATTCCTTTCAAAGTATTTACCACTTTATGCTAAATAAATCTAATATGAATAATGTTGCCTTTTTTACACAAAAATATTTTTTTTCTTCTACATGAAATTTTAAACAAACTGCTTTTTAACTTTTCAAATAGAGTTAAATAATATTCAAATATAATGAATAACTGTAACTTTAACTTTTTTGTTGCAAGTGCAATTATTTTTTTTTCAATACTAATTATTATGGTTTATTTTATTTATAGGAAATAATTCTGGGAATAATTGGAAATATGACTTGCGAACCTTCTGCACTCGATATATTAGGAACTAAAGAAGAACTTCTTGAAACAATTCTTCGGCATCTTTTTTCTGAAGATAGTGCTACATTGGTACAAATTCTTCGATTGTTACGCTCTGCACTTTGGAGCATTCAAAGTAATCCGGATTCGCAATGGAGAATAAGTTTAAGAAATTCTACCTACTTGAGGGAAGTAATCCCTTTTATTTTAAAAAGTTCTACAAATGGTATGTATTACTATTAATCATTAGTATTAAAATTAATGTTCAATAAGTTTTGAATTTGTTACTGATTGCCTAATAATTTATTACAGAGGAACTTCTAATGGCAACAACAAGCTTCCTACGTTCTTTAGCAGAAATTGATCTTCCAAATGGAAAAACATTATTGGACGAACTTTTTGAAGCATCTAGTTTTCTTTCAGGTATAAAATTATCACACATTTTTAAATTATACTTTAAGAAAATGAGTTACGTTATTCTTTTTTTAATAAAAAACTTTCAGGCATGTTAGAATCATTTGAAGAAGTTCTTCCTCAAGATGAAGCTTCCTATTCAGCTTCCATTTTAAAATATCTTGAAGATTGGTTAGAGTTGTTCTCCAATCTTCGAAAAGGACCCCAAATACATCAAGAAATTTTGCAAGATGACAATCTTACACGAACAGTAGAAATTCCACGGAGAATTTTGTCAAATTTTATCGACCCATGGAATCTCTTTCCCCTAGACGAGACGAAGGCCTCTTGTGTCCATAGATGTGCCGAAATGATTCTCGATTTTCGGTGGAAAGGATTTTTAAGAGCAGACTCTACAGTAGATATAAATGACACAATTCTTAGAATTATTTGCAGCATTAGCACAGGTGAATAATTTATACGAAACAGATTCTGAAGCTTAACTAAAAATTTAGAAACTATTATTCCGTTAATAGAGCTTGTATATAAATTTTGTAAAAACTTCCAGCAATGAAAGAAGAAGAAGAGGACTCCGAAGAAACGATGGAAGAATTATTAAAGTATCTTGAGGGCTATTGGGTCGAAATAGCAAAGATTTCCACAGCGGATGAGATTATAAAAATCTTGAAAACACATGACAAGCCAGTTGTAGAGCATGCAATAAATTTTTTAAAATCAAAAATTCCTGAAGAGAAATTTAACAGTGTTGCAGATGGATTATCGAATCAATAAGAGTAATGTCCGTAATAAGTTAATTTTTGAATTACCGTAGGCAATAAACATTTGATATTATCTTCAGGGAAAAGGACAAGAACAAATTCTTGAATTATTTCAAAACATTTTTTAATCTTTACAAGTAAAATATTCTTTTTCTAACTATATACAAATCTTGCAATATGTTACAAATGACATCACGTTTTATACGATCTTCTGTATTGTGTTTTATATCGTTGTGCTCTGCGTTTGCATTAACAAATTTTTACTGTACTTCTAATTAGAATATTTTTATATTTCTCTATTAAAAAGGTTCGTAAATAAAAGTACACATTGTTTTACAATTTTATTGCGATAAAAATTTGAGTATTTTATGTAGTACATTAACAATATACAGTTTATAGGTACAAACGGAAGATTAGTTCTCCCTTTTTTTGTTTTCTTCTATTCTCTTGTTTTAATATACTTGACCTATGAGTTTCTTCTACTTGTTCTTATTACATGATGTTTTGACAACGTTCTCTTCTTTTGTCCCTGGATCAGTCCTGGATCAATCCCTGGTCAATTCATTTATACGCTTCCTTTTGTTCAATTACTTTCACTCTTAATCCCATTCTCCGATGTACATTGCTCTAGGCTGAGGAGGCATTACACCTCTAGTCGGTAATGGAAATCTTCCATATATATGATTGTATGGTGATTCGTTTCTACCATCAGAGTCTGTAAACCAACGAATTGTATTAATATTTATACCAACCGCTTAGCTGATAATTATTCTAAGTAAACATCTAGAACACTACCGTTGCCAACATGAAAGCTTAAATCCTAATAATCTAGCAAAATTATGTTTCATTAGGTGAAGACTACCAAGAAATATGTTAAACTATTTCATAAAAAGCGTCGTACCAAGTCCACTTTCAAAACTTCTTGCATGGTACATAATTGGCGGACGATTCCCAGGTAAATGGCCATAGATTTGAGAAGACTGGCTGCTCGCATATCCTGTGGCAGCGTAAGTGGGTGCCTGTGGGGGTCTGGAGTAGCCTCTCGTCGAGACTTTACTATTCTTTGCCATTTTAACGAAGTTAGGAACACGAGCTCGTAATCCGCAATAATACGGATCGTCTGCAAATGAACAATGATGTGTTTTCAATTGTATATACTCAATCAAATTACTGTACTTACATGTATAATTCCTTATTCTTTAACAGAATAAATTAACAAATTTGGTGAACATTACCGTATTTTTTCTTATCATCGCCTCTTCTTTTTTCATCGTTCGCTATGACTGGTTTTCTGGCATAGTCATCTTCTATGTCGTCATAATCGGGCTAAAATTTAAAAGTAAGAATTACTACTCTATCTATCTTTGAACGTTGATTTCCCTAATCTTCTACCAACAAATGCTACAGTTTATAATTTCACAACTACAAGCATAAAAAAAGAAATAAAGTACTTTAGGTATATCGTGGCTGTAGAGATTCTCTCTGGGTGGCAGTTTTGGTGGTCTTTCACCTCTTCTTTGTCTAATACTCGTCGATTGAGCGTAGATCTGTTCGCGAGCTTCTCGATCCTGCTGGAAAACCTCCGAGATTCCTATGGACGATGATACTCCAGCTACGCTGTAAGGATCTTCATCGGGAATCGGTATCCTAGGTCTGTTCTTTATGTCTACAGGCCTTTGCAGTGCTAAAACTAATTTACAGAATATTAATAAATCGAGGAAGAAAAATTACAAAAATGAAATAATGGCGTTTTGGTATTGTACTTGGTGGAAACTTGGATTTTAACATGTCCAGACCAACGACATTAACAATAAGAACCCAAACGGGACATTGAAGGAGGTCTGCTTCGGTTCTGACGAAAACGATAGCACTCAGACATTGCATTTCCAGTCTCTTTCTGTCGGGATAAACCTTTCGATTTTCTCGGGACAGGTTCGTTTGAAATTTGTTCATGTCGAACACCTAGTACAAAAAAAAAATAAAATTTAGTATAAAACATAAAGTAAGAAACAAAGCGTTCCAAGAAAGAGGAACAATTGCAACAAAAACGACAACGATGAAAGTAATAATAAGTGAAATGGCAATTATTACAGTCCAGTTCTCCGAACTTTCTTCGCGAAGGAAAACATTACGACACTGGGAATTCTTATTGTTATTGTAAGTGGAGGATAATTTCACGGATCATAAAAGTTTCAAAAGAAAAAACTAATAAAAAATGGCGCGCAAGTAGGAACGACGCAAAGTCGTAGAATGCTTACTTTCCCTGGCTTCTCGTGTTCTAACGCTCCTTGCGAATTCCGTGCGATTTCTGCTCCAATTGCGTTGTCTTCCTGACTTGTCGGCTTTATGTAAACGTTATTTTTACACAGTCTTTTTATTAAGATATTTCCCTGCTCGTCCATCTTGATTTTTACACCTTGATTTATGTGCTTTTTCGCCTCCTCCGTTTTCACGTCTCTCATCGGGTTCTCGAAGCCGCATAGCCCTATCCTAAATGTTCAAAAACGAACACGTTTACCGAATTCATATACATAGAAATCCGTACAGTCTTCTTAAGTTATACGGGAGTCTACTTTGCATATGGTACGTTTCTACGCTAAATACTAGGTACTCGTCTCCTTCCTTTTTCGCAGTTGAAGTACCTCAAAATAAGAGAAAGGGAAATAATTTCACCTTCACTTTCGATTTTGTTAGTAGATATTTTGTCTCGGATGAATCATATAGTTTCACCTGAATCCATCGAATCCGTCGTTCGATCCGTTAATCGTGAGAACTGGTGCCCTGGCGTAGGCTTTTGCTACCCTTCGATTCCTTTCGAAAACGATCACCTTGGCCCAAATTTCGTCGTCGATCTGATTCCATTTGTGCAGCACTTCTTGAATGTGATCCTGAAACGAAAGTGACAACGTATTACGTACTACTACGGACTGTAGAAGAAATGAATGGGCAAACAATTTTAATCGTTCACCTTGTATAGTTTGTCGAGATTAAACCACACGTCCTCTTCGTCCTGGTCCTCGTACTGTGATTCGACAAGGTTGTCCCTCGATCGAGACAGAATTTTCCGTCTCGATACCATTTTTCCACCCGAAGATGGTCAACCTGCATCGGAAGAAAAGTATTTTCTAAATAAATATTTCCTCATGATTTAGTCCGACGTCACAGATCCGCAATTTCAAACGGAAGATAGACATTCCGAGAAAATATCCGCAACCGGAAGAGATGCTGCACGTTCAAAAGGGAAGAGTTTAATCAATCTTAGTCGAGACACTAAGGAAATCTTGTTTTCCCGATACTTCAATGACTGTCGATTACGATCATTAGATACGAACGCAGTCGTAATCGCCGATCAATGAGTCCGCGGCAAAGATTTATGCCTTTTCGATCGAAAGTTGCCGTCGTTATGTAACAGTGTCTATCTGGAAATAATTTCAATTTTTCTGGTAAACTGAAACTGCCCATACTTTCACTGTGCAACTTTTCTGCGACACGGGTAGCCCGTGATATTTCTTTTTCCTTCAAAATGATCCGGTTCCTAGATCCATTCACTTCTTCTCGGAAACTTTTATCGATAGAAATTTCAATTTTTATTACCCTTTTTCGAGAACATACACTGAATTTATTTCGCTCATATGGTTAAAGTAAGTAACTCAATTACTGTGGGGGTGCCAATTACCGTCCCTATATTAATGATACCAGCTTGTAAAACATTGAGAGACGAAAGCAGAAAATGATGGTGACTATAATATAATTGATTCATTTTCAAAATCGGGCAGGGAGTTTTGCAATTTGATCCGATGTAAAATTCTTCGTTCCGAGAATGCTTGGAAAGATCGAACAGTTGTTCCGAAAAATTGCGGTGCCGACTTTCGCGGTCCACCCTGTATGTATTTCGCGTGTTTGCTTATACTGGAAATGCATAAACACCCTCGAGTCCGCTAATAATTCGCCATTTGGAGAAGCGGCCAGCCTCTCGCCGCCATGGATCGGCAAGGGAGGGAGAAACGTACGGGCCAACGAGAGTGGCTCGGTCGTTGAAAAATTTTCTAAACGTATTGCGACTGGTGAAGGGGGCAGTTGGTACGGCTCTGCCGGCGCTCAGCCTTCGCATTCTTCGGAGAGAAGTGAAAGCCAAGAGTTTCAGGGAAATTCGACGCGGAATCGAATCCCCTTTTTCATCGTCTCGGCTCGGTTACATTGCGAGAATTTTTCTTCGACCAGACCGTACCTCCAACAAAAAACCAAACGAAAAAAAATAATTTTCCTTCTCTTTTTTCTTTTTCTTTCAATACAATACAAGCGTATTATCAGTTAGGGCAAGGGACCCAATTACTACGCCTGTACTACTTATGCTTATTCTTAAATGTCTCTTTCTTAATTAATATAGGCACCCCCAAAGTAATTGGCTCCCTCGAATGTACAGCGCACGAAAGGCAACCAGAATCACATAATTTGAACATTATCATGTCAAACGTTTATTTTACAACCTGAATGTATATGTCGAACCGAGTGGGCTTTAACGGGCCTGTCTTAATGGGTCATTTAATGGCGCAATAAACTGGATTTCGCGGCAGAATGTTGCATCGGTGTGCGAAACTACTTCCTCGCAGTTGAAACGAGTTCAAATATCATTAAATATCAACCGCTACTACCGCCACGAATAGTATCAAGCTCTCTCGAGGTGAAAAAAGAAAAACCACTCCTCATTGAATAATACAGATATGCACGTTTTCCTATCAATACTTTTCCATTTTCTCTGGTTGAATAGCTGTTAAATCAATATTCCCGCAACAATTGAAAAGCTATTTAAACGGATTAAATTGATAGGAAACGACTCGGTATAGAAATGTTTTTCTTTTACTTCGAGTCGCCTTGAACTTTCTGCATGAAACATCGTATATTTACTTTTACATAATCATGCGGCTGATGCATGGAGGAACTCAATGATCTATGATAAGAGAACCTTGAACCTGATTAGTCATGATTGAAACGACAGAGAGATTCAACCGCATTGCTCAACGTAAAATCACCCGGATTTCTCTTCTAATTACGGGGCACGTGGATGTGTTCCAGTGAGTATTAAAAAACCGTGCAACAGATTTATCAACCTCTCGCGATGCAATTTCACGCGATTAAATCGAAGCTATCCATCATCCCATTCATTAATGAAACTAGAAATCGAGACAGTAGAAACGGCTGTTCAGACACCGACTATAAGTGAATCCTGCTGCTTGTAGCTTGGCGCTGTTCAGTCGAAATTTCACGAATTATTCTCAAGTAGCATACGAACACAGTCGAAAGCCTCTCCGAAGAGCAAAACTAATCGTATAAGAAGATGTAATAAACGGAATGTGATGTAACGTTGTTGCATACGGTTTAATAAAGATCATCGGGTCAGCGTGTTAAAGCGTCCGATCTCTCGCTTCCGTTCACGTTAAACGAAAACTAGCTTTCCAATCGATGACACGAAATATCTCGTCGCATTAGGCGTGCCGGATCCATGTACGAAATTCCTAAGATTCTTCTTACGGGACACGGTATGTAGGACGATGTTCGAATTCGATATTCGTTGAACGCGTTTAGAAATGCCCGTATCGCTGCGAACACGAGTAGCAAGCCACACTCGAGCGCATCCGATGCAGTTGCGAGGCTGCTGCAGCCGCAACATCTCTCTACGCGCACGTTGCGCGTGAGTTCATTTGCCAGAGATTTCGACCATTTTTCCTATCTGTTTGAGAAGGAGCAATATAGTACTCGCAGTATAACAGATTGCTAAGAACTTCAATAAATTGTTTCCCAAAAGTTACGTGTCCGTTTACGTCTGATTATAATAGATATAAAGCCACCTCTATATGATTGCAGCTGATAGTAGCTATTCGTAAGGAAAAAAGATTTGAACTCGAGGTTCGCGCGACCAGATCCGTAGGAATACGTTCGTACATAATTGTTGCAACGTCCGTTATAAGAACGCTTATGTGACCGAGCTCTAAGGGAACGAACGCCTGTGCTGTAAACCGTGCACGAATTGAATACAAATGCAGCTCCATTTAAAAGTTCGTACGCGTCTCGCGCAGCCGGGCACGTATGCATATTAATGATGGCCGAGTACTCGAATACTTTTCGAGTGGCCCGTCGTCGACGATGACGACTCGGATAACTCGTGTAACTTGAAATATACCCGTAAAAATAGTTGGACTCGAGAAGGTCTAAGATGACTTCATTAGCTGGATTGTTTGGTATACAACTTCCGGTTGATTCGGAGAGGACACGTACGATGAGAGAAAATTTAAGCGACCTTGATCGTTCATCCGATCCGAAAAGGGAATTTCTATGGCTCATTTCGTGCAATTCGGTTGAGTAATCCAGAAGGAACTCAAGGTGCGAAAATTATTGTGTAAACGGACACGCATGACTCAAAGGAATTTCTGATAACTTAATTATTTGAGCAAGCAGAGGCACGTATGCTATGATAAAATTTGGAAAACTCGGATGGTGGAAATGTATTAAAGCGTATTAAAGGCAACAACACTCCGAAGACTATGAATGAATAAAAATGAATTTTTTTTAAATTATTGTACGAACGCGACAAGAATAAAAGTACTTGCGTATTCAAACGAGTTTCGGGTTATTCGGACAATTAAAACATGTGAACAGCCTTGAGGCGTACGCGCATAAACTCGTGACATCGCTTGTGCAAGTCAACGACGTTGAAATCTCCCTCCGCGAGCGAAATTTACGGTATAGCGTTCGCACAAACGTCGAGCGAAAAGTCATTTATGATTATCCAAATTTAGTTGTTTATCAATTTTTATTATCCTCTTTGTGTATACGCCTACACACGATATCGTTACGTTAAAAAATGTTTGTGTTTAGTTTGAAACGATCAACACGAATCTTTCATTGATCAACATCTGGTTTGCGATGTTAAATAAACAATTTTTCTTTAATAATAAAAATAATAATAATATTAATTACGTTATCGTGTCTCTGAAACTACAGCACATTTCATAATACTTGAAATGGCACAGTTTTGTTGTCAACAAATTATCGAATATTTCAGTAAAATATAGAAAGTCTAACTAATTGTTGACAAACATATATTAAACTATCACATAAGGTTACGTTATACATAATATTACCGCCATTATCAGTGCTACTATTATTACTATGAAAATATCTCTCCGATTCCAGCTCACTTTCACTTTCATAAATGATCAAATGATTTCAAACCTTCGGGCAAGGAATATTTTTAGATAGCAGAGGATAATCCCAAAACTTACTATAGAATTTAATTTTTTTAACCCTTCTATTATTTTCTTATTTGCGTTTGACATTTCTTATTGATTGAAGCACGAAAGTAACGATTCGAATATTATTTCGATCTTCGAATAATAGCTATACAATGTCGTGACGTTTAAACCATCTCTCTTCACGTTTTCGTATTATGCGAAACAAGTTTTCACGGAAAAAATTCACGAGGGCGAAGACATCCGCCTATGTGAACGAACTAATCCCATATGTTATATACCATTTTAGGTGCAATGCGGTTATTTAAAAAATCTGAAAAATTTCTCACAGTACCAACTGGAATGCTCGTCAACCATGAAAGTAAATTATCAGCATTGAAATAATAGAATGCAACAAAGGGTTTCGCTTGAAATGTTAATCTTTTTTATAGTTAATTTCAGGATAACGAAATAGTAGTCGTGCGGACCAGCATTCAAATCACCGCTACGATTGCGGTCAACGTTCGTCCACGATATTCAAATGATTACCATAATTACGATGCTCTAAACTCCATTCAAATATGACCGAAATACGTATTATTGTTTTGTTAATTGGCATACCTCTCTTTGGTAACGAAACTCCTCGAAATGCCTTTCAATATGGTTCGCAAACGTCAAAGGCACTCGCGTCTTCTCCGTTACCCATAATTCACTTCCTGAAATCGTCGAATTCACGCGAGCAGTCTATCAACTACACCACGAAAAACAAAATGAACCGTAGAATGCAATTTTTCAATGCAAATCCACGTGTACCGAACAATCCGAAAATCAGTGAAATATTTCTGTCGCTTTTTAATATGGCGCACCTTTGAAAGAGCCTTCGCTACTGGAGAGTGAGAACCCAGCCGCCATTTTGGTGACAGCGATGGGATATTGGACGGGTTTTTCGCGCATGCGCCTATAGTGCAGTAACGTGTCTATATTGTGGAGAAAGTAGTGGGGTCCTATTATTGGCGGGAAAGTATCGAAAGAGTCCAGGACGAGACAACGAGACAAACTGGCTACAAATTATTGGTAAGTTATTATTAATATTTGATTGAAATACACATGTTACACATTAATATTTCAAATTCAAAGCAAAACAGATATTGCGAAATTATACGGGGTGACCAAGGTACCCTATTCGCGTCCTGCTAAAATCGTTGCGCGTGCGCGGGAAAACCCGTCCAATATCCCATCACTACTTGGTGAACGCATGTACTGTCCTCGAGAAAAGTCGAGGACGAAGGAAGCGCACGCGCAATGGTTACCTCCTTGTGGACGACTCTCCGACTCTAGATAGACCCCATGACGTCAATATTGGGCCAACTTTTGCGATGGTTTGAAAGTGTTGGAACAACGCTTTACTACTTATTGTTAACGCTTTATTATTCTAGTTTTCATTTGCTGTTAAATTCTTTCTGGACTTTCCAGAATCCTTCCAGAACTAAAGATTAAACTTAATATTAACTTATTGACTATGTGTTTCAAGCATGGATTCTATAAAACAACAAATTTGTGTTTAAATTTTTATTTTATTGAGAAATGAATAAAAGTAATTATGCGACAAGAGCACTAGCAGTAGAGCTCTCATATTTCCAATTTGCAGGTAGAGTACCCTTTGACTTATAGTAACGGGCAAGCCGATGAATTCTAGACTCAACAAGAATCAATCTGAATTTACTGTCTTTATCTTTGCGGTTTCTTTCCAAGTGCTTTCTAATAGCTACTGCCTTCTTGATCAAATAGTAAAGATCTTCTGGTAAATCTGGAGCCAGTCCCATACTTTTCACAATCCTGAGAATCTTGTTTCCAGTTCGGAAACGCACCTGAGCCACTCCATGAGAATCTCTGAGGATGACTCCTGTAAATCGTGGTTGATTACTATTCGATCATTATGTACGTGCAAAAGTAATTGGGAATATATTATCTCAATATTTTATGCAATCAAAATAATTCTAGGAATCTAATGATGGATTCTTCAAATATTGGTGATTATGTATGATGAAAGACAAGCATATTTGTCATAATTCACCTCAAACTATCACCATTTTGATATTGCAAACTCCGATATTATGAAACAGTGATGATCCACTGAATCTTAATTGGTTTGCTTACTTAAACTTATGTACTTATTTGTAATTTGAAATATCTGTGGATATAATGTTCACTAATTACCATTATGTACAATCTATAAAGTAATTATCTATAGATTTTTAACATGTCAAAAGATAAAAAAGATTTACCAATTTGAGATGGCGTGTGACCCTTCTTTGCTAGTTTGTAAATTAAATCTTTACAATCTTCTGGTGTCAACTTTAACCATGTTGGTACGCTGCGTCTATATGGCAATGCTGACTGGGATATACCCTTTCTATAAAATAAAAAGTTCCGATTATTAAAAATCTTAATATCACTATCAACAATATGTATTTTTCATAACATTAAATAATGGAAAACAATATCTGGGAAGGTACTAATTTGATTCTAGACTTACAAACAAATGTAGAATTACAAGTGATGTAAGACAATCACTAAATACATGAACCGTTTGCTTTCTGAAGTGTTGACTACAAATGTCGGTGAATGAAGAATATTGAGGTTATGTTCATGAAAGACTGAAATTTATATCAAGTATCTCAGACACAAATTTTTACGATTCTGAATTTAAATATCCATATCAATCTTCGTTAAAATATGTTATAACATACAAAAATAAGCATTTAAACTTTATTTATTAGTAATTTAAATGAGGGACACATGGTCGTGAATGGAAAGCTACTGAACCATTTTTCCATACAAGAAATTAATAAATTTATATCATAACAATGAGAAAAATGAAAACAATAACGGAATAATGCTTTCAAAAGTGTTCATGATCATTAATTTTTTTAATATTTAATTTAGTTTACCCTGGTGCGTGCATACGACCCATCTTTGCGTGGTTTTATCCGACAAGAGACAGTAGCGCCGTTTGAGTTCAGTCAGCAAGTAGTAGAATTCTGTATTAATTTAAAATCTGTGCGGGAAAATTAAAAACAAAACGAATTACAAAGCATTTGTCCAAAGAGAATACTTTAATTCTTCACATTTAATTATTTATAATCAAAAATTAAGTTTTGATCAACTGAAAACATACTAAAAATAAATTATAAAATAAAATAATATTCACGATTTACTATTATCTCATGTAACGCATCTCAAAAAGTGCAATAAATGTTGAAATTTTAAATAGTATGCTAACTATTATCAATAATTCTATAAACCGTAAAGAATTAAATGTTATCTATTATAAACAAAAAAAGTTGATCCGACATATTTTATCAAAGGGCGTATTTTTCTTTACATATTCACCAGCTTAAGTTAAACTCGGTACTTTATAGAACTTCCGGCGGATATTCACCGCAGAAATCAAGTGAATATTTATCACATTTTCAGTTTGTAAGTTCTGTAAGTTATAAAAGAGCTTAGTATAAGCATAAAAATTTGTTCCGAAAGGAATTATCATTTGTTCTATGTAAATGAATGAAAAATTTTCATTTTTGGGAGTTATCGGTCAAACTGTGAGAAAATAGCGCAACGTCGCGAACGGCGTCGGCAGCCAAAATGTCGGCAGTTTCTCAAGTCTAAGCGTATCCTCTGTCAACATTTGTGAATCTCCATCGAAGTCAACATCGAATCAGTCAATAATTGAATAATTGATAATGTATGATCGATATTGGACCCCCTTGATACAGTGTTAAATCGGAATCTTCGGAATTTCGAAGGTAAATTGACATTTTCTAGGTTCACCCTCGACACTGCTCGATCCTTGTCCTTTTCTCTCTGTGTAATTTCATCCAATATATGGAAAATTTTTTGTAAAATTTTTCCGGTCGATTCCAAACATTCGATTATTTTAACAAAATATTCATCATTCGCGTTATTGGATACAATTGTTTAAACTATGATATTTTTTTTTGAAGAAACGAAATTAGTGGTGTGTTAATGTGGTTATATACAGTAACTCACAAAGTATTTCAATAAGTTTTTAGTGTGTAATTCAATTGAGTTTTAAGGGATTTTATATGATTATATTGATCAAGCTATGAATCAAACTAATAACTTGAAATTTATTTTAATATATTATGGTTCAAATTACACTTGGATGTAATTAGTTAGATGTTAAATAATTTTCTAAATTTTATGTATTTGAGTCTCAGATTTAGTTCACTTATACTATTATCGTTCTAGATATTTGTTTACATTTAGATTATTCAAATGTAGATATTGCATTAATTGCAATTTTAGTTCATTTGTTTGATATATTTTTTTGCCTATTATACTACTCACAATTTTTATAAATGCGTAACATCTTTAACGTTTTAATTTACATTTTTTTCTGTTGTTAGAGTATCCTTTGTTGATTTATATTTAATACCTAATATTTGCATAGCTTTTTTAGTCTATAATGAAACTTTTAGAAAGCGATTATTACTTTGTTTTATATTTTTTTGTTTACTAATAGAATAATAAGCAGAACAGAAAAGTAACTTAGACCAAAAATAAAATGAAACAAGCAAAAATTGTATCAATAATGTTTTGTGTTTTTAATTACAAGTGGGACATGTGACAAGGCGGGTATGATTTTGTAGCAAAGTTAAAATGTCCAGCAACAACGATCAGACACCCAAATCCGGCAAGCGGAAGAAACTTGTCATGCCTGATAGTGAAGATAGCGATGAATCTATTGTGCAATCTCGTAGAAAGACGAAAACTCATGTATGTACCAATTTGATCGATATTCACGTCAAAATGATTTTCTCGTATTATTAACTTTAAAAAATATAATATTATGCTTGCAGAGAGTCATAAGCGAAGGTGAATCTAGTGATGAAGACAGAGACAGTCAAAGATGCATTGTAACAAGACAAAGTCAAGTGAGTTATATTAGAAGCTATAGCTTGTTTGAAATAACATAATATTCATCTATTTCAAACTTCCAGAGAGTTACTACCGAAGATGATTCAAGTTATAGAGGCAGCAGTCCAGATTCAAATAATTATAACCAATTAGGTTGGTTCCAAGAATTTTCATTTGGAGTGATATACAATATTAAAAAGAATTGAACATTTGTAAATAAACATATAATTAAATTTGAAATAATATTCTCCCAATTTATTTATCAGGAGAAAGCAGTGATAGTAGCGAATGGCAGTTTGATGGGAGCAGTTCATCAGGATCAGAAAAAAAACCTATTAAACGAAAAGTTCTTGGAAAATCAAGATCTAAAAAGCCCCTTAAAATTCTATCAGATGTAGATACGGACACCAGTGATGATCAGATAGAAAAATGTCCTATATGTTTACTTCCTTTTAGAAGACAACAATTAGGCACTCCTTCTTCCTGCGAACATTGTTTCTGCTTGGAATGTCTACTGGAATGGAGCAAAAATGTAAACACTTGTCCAGTGGATCGTCAAACGTTTACAACAATCCACGTTAGAAATGAGTTTGGGGGACAGGTATATTTTTTAACAATTGACATTACATTTCTAATGGTGGTTAACACAAATAAACTTAATTTTATTTTTCTTATAGATTATAAGACAAGTTCCAGTAGAAGTGACTTCTCGCGTAGAAGATGAACTTCTGGAAGATCCTACATTTTGCGAAATATGCCACCAAAGCGATAGAGAAGATCGTATGCTTCTTTGCGATGGTTGTGACTGTGGCTATCATCTAGAATGTTTATCTCCTCCGATGACTGAAGTACCTATGGAAGAATGGTTTTGCCCAGAATGTTCACAAAACAGTCAGAATGACGCGGAAACTGTAAGGATTCTTCATTTTGTTCTCATTATTTTCCAAGTATTTATTACATTGCTAAAATGTGAATTAAACATTTTTTTGAACAATTCAAAGTCGAATTTTAGTGTATTCTATGTTCTACGTTTCATATTTATTCCTCTAGATGGAAATTGATTTAGACGAGATTCCGGACTTAATGGAAGAAGCTCGACGACTTGGCGTATCGTACGGCAGAACACGTGCTGGTCAACCTCAAGACACTCAACCACGAATTTTACCTCGTACTAGACATACAGAACGTGTTAGAGCTACTATTCGCAGGTACCGATACGCTGAGTAAAATAAAATTATAATACGGACTTCATAACGAATTTTGTTACATTTTGTACAATACAATTTGTTTTTTGTATCTCAATATATAATACAAAATTATTTAATATAATTGTGTTAACAGAAGAAATAGAATTTATGACAATCCACAACCAACCCGTCAACAAACGTTTGATCCAAACCAACCTTCCACCTCTTCTGGTTTGGAATCGTACGGTGACAACAGTCGAAGTCGTTCTCCGAGCAATGCTTTTCATACATTGGGCTCTGGGGATCGAAATTGTTCAGATAGAAGTTCACGGAAATATCAGAGATCTAGAAGCAGCTCGAGTGATTCTAGTGACGAAAGTATTTCCACGAACTCTCGAAGAAGAGCAAATACTAGAAATAATTCCAAAAATTCTGATAATGGTCGTTCAAAGGGCAATTCTAGAGAAAAGGGCAGCACTTTGAAAAGTAGTAGTAGTAATAAAAAATCTGGGAGCAGTTCGACAAAAAAGAAAAGAGGCAGAGCTAAGTCAAGAAAGTCTGGAAGACCAAGGAAAGTTTCTAGTGGGGCGACAATATTCAAGGAAGTTAGAATCACGGAACGTAACGAAGACGGGGAAGAAGAAGAGATTGTTACATTTGTTAAAGTAACTCCGATTGGCGTACGAAGAAAGAAAAGGAAAAGGAAGAAGGTAATACCTTACAATTTTAAACGTATTTGTTATTTAAAGTAAATAATCGGAAAGCAAATAATTATATTACGTTTCACAGAGGAGGACGGCTACTAGACGTCAAGCTAGGACTGTATCGAGCGTTTTGACTAACCCAAAAAGGAGACTCGCAGCTTCTTTAGGTATTTGTAAGCCAGCCAAAGGTGTTCCAGTTTTATTACCTAGTGTTAGAAATCGTACAATTCTGTCGGAAAGATCTTCATTGAACACTGCCCGATATGATGCTGGAGTCACAAGGCTTAGTCTACTTGGAGATGGTCTGGGTTTAAATTATAGTCCTCCAGGGTAAATAGTACACATGATATTTCTGTTTAATATAAATTAATGGAAATCATAAAAATATTTGAAACCTTTAATTTTGCAGTTCCGATACTGAGGATTATCAAACAACCAATGGTCCTACTATAACTATTCATAGACGCTCTATAATGTCTTCCCGAAGACACCTTCGTGTAAAAAGTATTGCTATCCCTCAACAACCACAAACTGATCTTCTTAGCAATATAATATGCAGTCAGGAAATGTGGCATTCAAGAAACAATAATGTCATTTTAAAAGCAGATGGTCTTCTAGTAGTCGACAGGAAGGAAGATCCTGACAATTTAAAGGACAAAAAAATAGAAGATAAAGTATCAGCTAATATAGAAAAAACAGATCCTGATGTAAAGGATAAGAAAACATCTACCACGGATGGACCACTGGAAGCATCTGGGATTAATTCAGAGTTAATTATACAGGCTCCAATGTATAATAATCCCTGTGGAGGAGGAAATAGAGGTAACTTCAGGGGTGGCTACAGGGATAATACAAGACACAGTCATGGCGGCCAAAATTATGGCAGAGATTCTCTACCTGGAAGTGGGAGACATAGTTATGGCGGAAGTGGTGGTGGCAATTTTGGAAGGGATTTTGGACCTCCAGCGTTTTACAATCCAAATTTTGAACACTGTGGCCCTCCCATGTTTGGAGGAAGTCCCCCGTTCAGGAATCGCAATCCTCAACACTTTCGAAATGAGAGGTATTAACTACAACTTTAAATATACTTCTAAGTCTATTTCTATTAATTACATTCGTTAAACTTGAAGTGTGTTTTATGAAATTTTCAGATTCCGTTTCATGCCACCAGGGAGACCTCCATTCAATTTTACAGAAGGTTTTGAGCACCATTCCTTTCCTGAAAGATTCAATCGTCCTAGATCGCCGCAAACTCCAGTTGAACGACCTCAGAATAATATGCCGGCAAACTTACCAGATGACACTGCTGGAAATCAGTCTGTAGAGCAGCAATCGCAGGATACTGAGAACGCTTCGAATAGACAAGAAGAAGATTGCGACATCTATTGCGACATTGAAACAAAATCTGACGGAGAACTTCAAGATCAGCAAAATGGCTCTGTGGCACTTTTACCACCCCCGGAACCACCATCGGGTCTCTTAGATTTTGAAGAAAATTCTAGGAGTGACAAAGACAGCGATCAGGAGTTAGTTATCGATGATAGTCATAAAGAAGACACCCCAAAAAATGATAAGTATGATCCCTTTTCTGTGGATAGTGATAGCGACAGTGAAGGAAAAAAGAATGACGAGGTTGAGGAAGAAAAAAAAGAAGAGGCAATGGAAAATGTCGCACCGCCGCCTGAACCTCAAGATACATCGATTCGTTTGTCAGCTTACGACGATGAAGATGAAGAGGACTCTCAAGCAGATTGTCCCAACTTCTCCATTTATTCCTCTCAAACAATGGACGTTGCTCGACATACTGAGCAGCAATTATCACAACAGATAGGACCTCTTGAACCACCTCCTCTTCCACCTTCAATACCAGACGATGATGATGTTATTGTTGGCGATGTTCAGGCTTGTGATCTTGCTGATATCCCAGAGCCATCAGATCCGTATGTGGAAGCATTGAGGAAAGAGAGGCAAACATTAAGCAAAATTCCTCCAAAGAAAATCTCTCATGACAGTAGGGGTAAAATTACCTTCAAGATTGGAACAAAACTGAAGATTAATAACAGATTATTAGGGTTGCAAGAGGAAGAAAAAGAAATTGAAGAAGAAAAGAAAAAGGAGAACGAGGTAAGTGATATTTGTTAGTCTGATTCATTTGTCAATATACGTACAATACATGATATTTTTATATGATTTTTTTTTAGCAAGTAAAGGAGGAAGAGACCCCTATTGATCGTGAAGAAGAAAGAAAGAAAATTACGAAGAGTAGATTTGAAGAAAGTCAATCAAAAGAAGATAAAAAGGAGGTTGAAGAGGTGGAGGAGGAGGAAGAGCCAGAAGACTCCTCTCCATTTGTCACTACTCCAGATCTGAAACAAGTAGAAGGTCCAGACGAAGATCTGAAAGAAGAAGAAGAAGAATCGGCAGAAGTGTCTGCAGTTGTTGTAACAGAGAAAGTACCTAATGAAGGTGTACCACCTGAAACCACTCGGTTATCTCCTAAAAAAGTGGAAAGAGAGTTAAGCCATGAGTGTCCCTCAGAACCAGTGTCAGAGGGAGGTAGTGAGTCTCCCACTTCACTTCCTAAAACTTCAAATGTAGATATTGACGAGGAAATTCCAGAAGAGCCCATAAATATTGAAGAATGTACTGCTGAAGTCAAAGTTAAAGATCCTGAAGATGTTGAAGATGAAAAGGAAGAAAGGGAACAACCACGTCGTTTTGGTGTTGAGGAAGAAGAAGAAGAAGAGGAGGAGGAAGAGGAGGAGGAGGAGGAGGAAGAAGAAGAGGAAGATGAAGAGGAGGAGGATGAAAATAAAAAAGAAAGATTTCCTATTGAGAAAGAGAAATCGAACAAGAATACAACAGTTGAAGAAACTGTTGAAGAAAACAAGGATTGGGAATCCGATGGAGCTTATACTCCTTGCAAAGATGAACTTCCTTTGAAAGAATCGAAATCTTCGGAACAATTGCCACCAATTGAAAGTGGCTTGGAACCAATTACACCAACGAAAGATAAACCAGATGACCTAGACAGCTGCAGAACACCAGTAGATTATAATGTCTTGGGCACTGAAGCTATTTCAGAAACGGACGAAGCAATGAATTTCGAAGATGAGCTAACTTTATTGAATTTGCGAAAGGAAAAGGAAATGGAAGATGGTGAAATTGTTGAAGAAAAGACTGCCAAGGAAGGCGAAAAGGCAGAGAAGGAGAAAGAAGAAGAAAAGAAACGCAAGAAAAAGGAGAAGAAGGAAAAAAATAAAGAAACGGAGAAGAATAAAGAAAATATTGCATCGGAGAATCAAGTAGCCTGGAAAAAACTGTCAAAGAGTACAAAAGAGAGATCGTACAGAGACAAGGAGAAAAGATCGAAATCAAAAGAAAAAGAAAAACCGAAGAAGAAGAAGGAAGTGGTGAAGAAAAAAGAGAAAAGGAAAGAGTTGCCTAGGTACGACGTTAGGAAAATAGTCGCAGAACGACCTTCGAGACCTAGGAAGGATGAATATGGGCGGGACATAAGAGAGAAGTCAAGACAAAGAACCAGATCCAGAAGTTTAAGCTCAAAACGATCTAGATCGTATTCGAAACTGCGATCGAGAAGCAGATCCAGAACTAGAATTCAGAGATCTTGGTCTAGAGATCGCAGATCTTATTCGAAATCTCTTTCCAGGAGAAGATCTCTTTCCAGAGGAAGACGTAAGTCTCCAAAAAGAAGGTCAACCTCAAGAAGAAGATCTTCGTCCAGAAAAAGATCGCTATCAAGAAGGAGATCAAGATCCATTTCTCGCAAACGAAGGTCTCTGTCTAGGAGAAGATCCAGAAGATCAATTTCAAGATCAAGAAGATCCTTGTCAAGATCTCGGCAGAGGAGATCCTTGTCGAGATCCAGAAGGTCCTTGTCTAGATCTCGTGATAGGCGTAAGGATAAGAAAAAGTACAAATCTCGCAGCCGATCGAAGAACCGAAAGAGGTCTCGGTCAAAATCACCCAGGAAATCTTCAAAATCTAGAGAGAGGAAGCTCCCAAAAAGAAAAGCACAAAGTAGATCAAGGTCCAGGGGAAGATCTTGTTCGAGAAATTGGGAACAAGTAGACAAAATTGTTGAACAAGACTTTTCACGAGAAAGGGAGGAAAGAGACTCTTGGAGTGCTCAGTGGACACCATCTTGGTCTAGATCTAGATCGAAAACACCTCAACATGTGCAACAAGAACCAATCGCTTCTAGAGAATGGTCTCCGGTACTAGATAACGTTAATGTTCCACCAAAAAATCTGACTGTAATTCTAACAAATAAGGAAGCCATTAAAAAGAAGAAGAAAGATCGCAGGAAAGAGAACAAGAAAGGAAAAGACGAGAAAAAGAGGAAAGGAAAGAGAAATAGAACTCCACCACCTTCGAAAGAAGTTTTTGCAAGCGGAGATAATATTTTAGTCAGCGTGTGTTTTAACAAGGACAACGAGAATATTCAAACTGGAGTTCCAGAACTTCCAGAAACAATTCCTTTGATTCCTCCTTTAAAACGACGCCGCAGAGAACCTCTTCAAACTGATCCTCCAAAACGTTCAAAGAAAGAAAAATCGAAAGATAAACGTTCCAAATCACCAAAACCTAAAAAAGATAAGAAGAAAAAGTCGAAAGCTGCTGAAATAGCAGCCACCAAAAAACCAGTTGCAGTGATTGATTTGGATCAATCACCGTTCAGAGAACAGACGCCATCTCCAAGAGATGTAATAGTTCTTAGCGATGACGATGACAAACAGGAACAACAAATAACTCCCGATCAGTGTCAACCTTCGCAAAATTCACCGCAGCGAGAACAGTTTGTTTCTCAAGGACCAAAAACTCCTCCAGAACCGCAAATAAAATTCTCAATAAACAAACAAACTAGTAACTTACGGCCATCAATGTTAAACCCACTTTTAGATGAAGAAGAAGAGGAAGAGATGGATGAAAGAGTTGAAGAGGAATTAGAGATGAGAGCACAAGAGGAACTAGAATTGAGATTAAAAATTGGACCAAATACTCCTCCAGAGCCTCCAACGTCTCCTCCGACTAGTCCAGATGCTTACGATCCGTTCGATCCAACCAAATCTAGATCTCCGACACCCGATGTCAGTCAAGAAGCGAATTCCAGCGATGAAAGAAGAAGATCCCCAAGGAAACATGATTCTGTGGATGTGAATATTCACGAAGAGGAGAATATGCAAAAACAAGAAAGGCAGAGCCAAGAAAAACAATTGGAGAAACCGAAAATTATTTCTATGGTTACAATCAAAAGAGCTTCTCCGCAAAGAGACGATGTTAATGAGAATGACAATAACAAAGATACTGCAGCTTCAACAGGAAATTTAGAAGGACAGCAGAGTCAGCAGAATGTACAGAATCAGAATAATCCTTTTAGTGTAATGAATCCTGTACTTGCTACAGTGGCTGCAGCAGTACAAAGAAGTGGAGTATTCAATTCTTCGAATGCAAACAGCAATCAACGTAATTTATTGCAGTCAAATCGAATTTCACCGAGTAATCAGCAGAAACAACGCTCGGGTGACCGTTCTCAAGCATCGACAGTCTTCACGAATTCAGGAAAACCAAGGAATTCAAAGTCCGGACAAACAAAGAATAATGGACAAAATGGAAACGATGCTGGTGCTGAAACGACTGATAATGTAGATATGTCTTCACCGTATTCACCTGGATCGACCCTCAGTGACGGTATTTTTGATCCACCGAGTCCTGGAAATTTCAATAGTTCACCTGGAGCTGGGGCAGGGACTACCGGAGGAACCGCTGGATCACAGCCCGCGAAAAATAGCAACTCGAAGGCAACGAAAAGTGCAGAGAAAAAGGATACATTCGATGCGCTTTTTGGAGCTGCACCAACGACAAAGACTGCTAGCAAACCCGCCAGAAGCAAAAAACCTGACAAGGATAAAAAGAAAAAACCGACAAATCCAAAGGTTGGTGTACGCATGGATGAGAATCAGCTTCAGATATTGGATGATCTTCCAAGTTCTGCTGTCGAGATGCAGGTCAAGGATAAGGTTTGATTTTTGTTGCAACTAAAGTTTCAGTACATTAAAGAAGTTTGGTCAGATTTAAGAAGCCATGAATATCGAAATATTTTACAATAACGAGTTCCTTGATTTTATTTAAACAGTTTCAATCCACTTATCAATTTGATAAAAATATTTCTACACCTCTTACCGTATGTTATAAATCTCTCAAATTTGTCTTTAGAATTGAACTATACAAAATAATATCTTTCTTGAAACCTGAATCGTTGCTATTGCTTTGTTATTAATTAGTATTATGTTTTAGTTCCTAAAGAAATTAAATCGTCAAGAACGAGTGGTAGAAGAAGTAAAATTAGTGTTGAAGCCGCACTACACGAAGAAACATGTTACAAAGGAAGAGTACAAGGATATTATGCGAAAAGCAGTACCCAAAGTAAATAATCTTTTTTCTTTTTTTTTTTTTTAGTTATTCACTCGAATGCTTACTCAAATTTTATTGTTCTGTTAGATATGTCACAACAAGACGGGAGAAATCAATCCGAAAAAGATTGCCCATTTAATAGAAGCTTATGTAAGGAAATGCAGAAACAGTAAGAAAAAGACCACTGAGAGTTCCTCTGCGAAGGCCTCTAAACCTGCGTAAGTACTGCGTATAATTTATAATAATTTTCCTAAAACTATATTTCAAGAATCGAATACTTCAATATCTATGTAAGTTCATAAAGTTCATAAAAATTTAACGAGATAGCAATATTATAGAAAAAATTTCATATTAAAGTTTTACATAATTCGTTCGTGGTGACACATTAAATAAACGATAATTAAATGACACAAATTTCTGTGGATGAAATAATGAAGAATGAATGAACGTTTAGAATATGTCAAGCTAACAGAGATTGCTTCTTTCCATTTCATTTTTTAAGTTCATATTAAATGATGGTAGAAACGATTTTAAATTTGAATTTAAAAAATTATAATTCATTTGTTTTAGGAAAATTTTATGGAGTTGATCATGAGCCAGCTAGGTGTCTGTTCAATTCACTTCAATTTCGTAGTTGAGACGATCGTCGTGCTCGATGAGCGGTGAGTGAGCTTCGAGACAGCTAGTCTCCTCCTCGATGATGCGATGTATCTTGTATTCTCTGTAAATACGTAATTAATTCATTGATTGGTCGATTGGTTGATTGGTCGATTGTTTGCTTGCTTGCTTGGTTGATTGATTGATTGATTGATTGATCGATTAACTTGTAAGAGTACCATTTATTATTTATATAAACAATATCCTTTGTCTTGTCAGGGAATCCTACTGTCTCTACGGAAGAACCATTGATAATATATGTTTTTTTTTTTCTATTGATTTTCTGTAATTATAAAGGATTTAAATTTCTTAGAGACTAGAAAATCGTAAAATCCTTGAGAATGTATTCATTTGAACATTTGAATCTTTCGCAATACCTGATTGATCACTCAAATTTCAATGAAAAAGAAAAGTAAGCATAATGGATTTCCAATCATCCGTGTCTTCATAATTTAAGGACGTGAATCTGTATTTCGAATTAACACTTAAAATTGTCAAAAGTTTTATTTATTCTACTCTACTTAATAGCTACAAATTGATAGAAGTTTATGAATGCACTATTATCTAAATTGAGTTTATTTGTAATATAAAAGGTATTAAAATAAAGCTTAAAATGATAAAAAAAACGTCAGTGTCAAAACTTATGTGGATAAATTTTCCTTAAGAAAAAGGAGCTACTTGATTATTATAAAAAAATAGTATTAAATGTACTTTTGATTGCTATAGATGAAGTGTATTGAATATACGTTATTCTTGTTTGTATTAACAAGTACTTGAAAATTCGACATTTATTTATTCAAATGATTAAATATTAGCGCTTCTTTTTATTCGGTATAAAAAATGATATATGCTAATAATCGTGATATTTGTATTTATAATAGAATTTTTGTGCCAAGAATTGGCACCCCTGGCTTTTCCGCAGAGACTGTCATTTTCGTATTCTTAATGCACATGTAAAAATGCTTAAATGCCACGTTTCTAACGTACATATTGTAATTTCACTCTTTCTACAGAGTTGGACGTTATTCGAATAAATTTTTATTCTTATCAATATCACTCTGCTATTATTATTGGCACTGTATTATTTTCACTTCCGTGGTATGGATTGTTAACATACATATAAGTAATTAAATTGAATCAATTTTACTCGTGGTGATTTTTTGTTTACTTATAAGATGATTATTTACAGATCTGTTTAATTACATCATCGTTCGAATAAACGTGCAATGTAAACAATTCTTTTCATAGAATATTGGATCAAGATCAAAGTACAAAAGAAACTAACTCAATGATAAGAAATCAATTTTGCTACAACAAAATTCAGGATTAAATTTGAAATGTGTAATCTAATTCTACTGTTAAGTAGCAAATAGTAGAAAAGTTTAATTATGAGATTGAACAAGTTATATGAAAGATTCTATAATAGAACCTTTAAGATACTTAATATGATACAAAGTTATTAATACTACAATCAAATAATTGACTGTATCGAGGACAAATATACATATTTAAGTAATTATTATCGTTTAAACTATTTAAAGATTTATAATTCGAACGAAACGTGCAATTTACAACCATGCATATATTGAATTAAAATAAATGGAAATATATACATATGTGTATAATAGAATAAAAATTTCTTTAGACGCTATTGTTCATCGATTGTTATTCGAATAAAGGTAGTCCAACTCTGATTTTGTATAGCCATAAAATGTGTATGAGAATGAGAGAGATAGAATGAATGAAAATTAGCCTTAAGAGATAGCAGATCTTGTCTCGTGGAATTGTAAAATAAGAAATTCAAGAGAGTAGGTACTGCTCAAGCTACGTCAAATCTGATTGCCTGTAATGAATCAGATTAAATTATATCCTCCAGAAGTTGATCCGACAATGTTCGATTCTTTTCAACTATAGATGAACTATAGATCACGAAAGAAAAAAACATTTAACACCAGTTAAATTGAATACCAGCAACGTAAGCAATTTTTAATTGTAATTAATAATATGCATTCGATCCGATTGTACTTATATTGTATTTGTAATTTACTTTTTTTAAGAATGTACTAAAATAACTCAAATGAAATGATTACTTACGAATTATTTAATTTTTGAAATTATCATTAAACAAATTAATTCGAAGGAAATTTAATAATAAATTGTCAATGTGATTATTTTTTGGAGCTCTACCTGTTAAAAACAATCTTCTTCCTTATTCAAAACTTCTTATTTCTTTCTTCATATTCCATAATATCAACTCAAATTATTCAACCACAATGTAATAAGTTACAAAATGTGTAATTTTCGAATGAAAATTTACATGGTATCTCGTAGTAAGGATAAGCTAGAAATGATTTGTAATTATTCCTTTTTAATCTTACTTACATCTATCGAATATTTTTATGATTAAGTTTTTCAAGTATTTAGAGTGTCCAACCTTTTTACCATGATCATTGTGCGAATCTTATGACTCCATGATAAAGAGAATGAGTTTGATTCTACTTATCTCTATAATAGATAACTGTGTACGTTGTATTTTAATTGTTTCTAAATCCCTTGTATACAATTCGGTAATTGCTCTCCAGTACAAAATTGTGTAGATGGCGCTCATATCACGTGTCATCTTTTAAATATCCATGATAACTCTATAAGAGCTCCAAGAAGTATTCACTGACGATATTGATGAGCGTTTCAGTAACGAACAAGCGATTCTAAGCAGTAAGAATGAAGAACTAATGATTGCCGTTTCAAACAATATATAATAAATATTTAAGAATCGAACACAATATTCCTAGATCATTGAATTTTTGTAATACTTTGTACCCTTTCAAATCATCAATTAGATATGATAATTAAAAAATGAATACACTTAACAGTTGACATTAAAAAATTGATTGACTATGAATTTAATTATGTCATTAGGTGCGATTAATTATGAGTGAGCCTGCGAGTGCGTGTGATATCTTTTGTACTAAATAATGATGTACATATACATAATGAAGGGAGAAATAAAGAATTTAATATTATCGAAAAATTGCAGTTGAATTATTATAATCATGTCACAAGTGTCTTTTATCAACAGGAACTTATTCTTTATAAACAAAAAAAAAAAAAAAAATGTACAATGTTACAGATTTTTGCATAATAACAAAATGATAACCTTTTCGTAGAAAATATGTATTTAATTTAATTTACAAAACTAAACATATTGTATAAAGATATTTTATATTCATATTTAACTCCTACTTAGCATTAATTTACATTTACATTTCGAAAAATATAATAATACAGCGTAAACATACATTAGTACATATACATACAGTAGAATGTTAGTATGTATGTATGTAGAATGTAACATAAATAGGAAAGTATTAATCTTGAACTTGACACATGTATTCTATGTTTCGTTTATATTTTCCATTGTTTACTTATTTAAACTTTTTGCAATAGTCGCTGTACGTGTCTATTAATTATTAAAAAATAAATAAAGTAAAAGAATATAATAAATTGCACAGAGATATGAATCGTCACAAACGTTAATATTGGATACAATGTGACTGCTACACTTGCGACAAAAAGTGTTTCACGAAGTTGCAAGTTGTTGTTAAACAATTTCAAAATAATGTTAATAATTTCACCTCGTATCAATTATTTCATATCACGTTGTCTTTTGAAGGTAAGTGTATTTTATTCTTTATCACATATAATATTACTTAGTGAGGTTAAATTCAGAGTTCTGTTCAAATTATTTTTTTTTAAACTAAATGTTTATGAAACGTGAGACTTCGGTTGTAGAACGATGTAATTTTAATAAATATCAAAATATAGTATTAGTACCTGCTATGTTAAGGTTATGGTTTTATTTTGGTTATACTTATTATTATTATTGTATTGAATAGGATTTATGTAAAGATTAATATGTTTAAAAATTTTAAGAGAACATACCAAGATTGGGTAGAACTCACAATGAAAAGTGCATACATTCCTCCCTGCCGTGATGATCCAGTGGTTAAAAAATTGGATGATCCTATATTTCATTCTGTGTTTACTCCAGAACTTAAAATGTTAACAGAACTATTTAGAAAACGAAATTATGAGATAAGAATTGTTGGTGGTGCTGTCAGAGATATTCTCATGGGTAAAGCCCCAAATGATCTGGATTTTGCAACAGATGCAACCCCAAATGAAATGAAAGATATGTTTGAAAAAGAACAAATCAGAATGATTAATAATAAAGGAGAAAAACATGGTAAATGAAATGCATTGATATCGTTTATAATAGTTAAACTAAAAGGTTTTAGCAGAATGAAATTGAACATCCATTAACAATTTTATAGGTACAGTCACCGCAAGAATTAATGATATGGAAAATTTTGAAGTAACTACTCTCAGAATTGATATCAAGCCAGATGGCAGACATTCTGAAGTTGTATTTACAAAAGACTGGAAGCTAGATGCTCTTCGTAGAGATTTTACAGTAAATTCTATGTTTCTTGATCTTGAGGGAAATTTGTACGATTACTTTTTTGGTTTTGACGATTTACAGAAAAGACAAATTGTATTTGTGGGAGATCCAGTAGTTAGAATTAATGAAGATTATCTTAGAATATTTAGGTATTTCTGAATTGTTATGTTGAGTCAATATAAAATATAATTTTTTTTAATGATATTACAATTGAAAATCTCATATGTATGTAGAATAAATAACATCGAAATTTTGTTACTCTACAGGTATTTTCGATTCTATGGAAGAATTTCAGAAAAACCAAATGCCTATAATGAAGCAGCAATATCAGCAATAAAAGCAAATGTACAGGGTCTAGAAATAATATCAGGTGAAAGAATTTGGAGCGAATGGACGAAAATTCTTTCTGGAAATTATGCAAAAGAGTTGACACTAAAAATGTTGGAATGTGGTATTGCAAAGTAAGTAATGTTTTCATTTATAATGAGACTGATGGCCATAATAGTTAAATAATAAACGATATATTGTTTTCACAGATACGTTGGATTACCAGAAAATTTAGACACAAAAAGGTTTGAAACTGTTTATGATGCATGTAAGAAAGAAAATGTTTCGTTAAATACAATCTCCTATCTTGCTCTGATGTTAAAAGAAGAAGATGAAATGTTGAATCTTCATAACAGATTAAAATTGTCTGCATTCGAAAGAGATTTAGGATTGTTTCTGATCCGTTTTATAGAACCCAGGCCTTCAGAAGATCTGAAATTTTATAAAAGACTTCTTGTACATTGGAAAGGAAACACAAATAATTGCAAGGCTTTTATTTGTGAATTGCTTAAATGTAAACAACATTTTGAACATGCTGCAGAATTTGAAAAATTTACACTTCCCAGGTAATGTAACTACTTAAAAAATATGATGAATGTTGTGGCTAGTACTATTTTAATGTTGCATATGAAAATCTGTATTTTATTTTAGGTTTCCAATTAATGGAAACGACCTGAAAAAAGAGATAAAAAAGGGAAAATTAATGGGCATAGTTATTAAAAAACTGAAAGACGTTTGGCTAGATTCAAATTTTGAAATGAATATACAAAAATTGCTCCAAGAAGTTCCACGAATTGTTAGTGAAATAGAAGATAACGATGTAAATAAACTTAAAAAATAGAACATCCATATTTATAATTTGCATACTGTGTTATTCGAAACCCAGATTCCCACGCACTTAATTTTTATAAATTTTCGTTTGAAAACAGGAAATAACAATACTGTAAACTACATTTTTCTATTAAAGTATGAAGTTCGGAAACTTTATATTTAACAGCAATCAAAGTTTATAGAACGTTACAATAGTGATTTCTTGAAGTTATTTATAAAAACAAAACATACATTATCAGCACATATATATATTGTTATATTATCAGTACGTATAAATGTTGTTAATATTTGAAAATAATTCTATTTATTTGTTGCATTAGTTCTTTGCATGTTATAAATATACAAATATGTCATTCAAAGAACCTTTTACATTAAATTATTAGCTTATTTATTATTTTGACTAAATAAAAATATTTACACGAGGGGATGATAATTTAATTAATTTCTATATTTTAAAATAAAAATTTCAGTATCAACAATCGTGATCGATGTTTCGTATTAAGTCTTTAAACTAATTAAAACAAAAAAAAATACATAATCGAGAATATCACGCTTTTGAACGAGGATCAGAAAAAGGAAAAACAATTATACATTGCAAATGTATAATCTTATAGGAAATATTTTATATTGAAATCTTTAACAGTATAAGACACATTTATTTTAAGAGCATCACATACTTGTGGTAGATTGCAATCCCTTAGAATCTATGTACATATTAAACTCACGTGAAAAAATTCCCACTAATGGGGTCCCTCAAAATATAATTTAGGATATTTGCTTGATTATTGAGCTCTTGATTATGCAATGAAACCCTAATTACTCGATAATATGTTCTTAACTATGATGTAGTTAATGTTGGAATGATTATTACCTGTGTAACACATTTTAAGTTTGCGAAAGAAGAGTTGTGGCCTTGAAATTAAAAAAAAATAGTTTTCTTTCTCAGATTTAATTGTACTACATAATACAGTTTAAATAAAGGTTTTATTAATACGAATAATGTAGGTTTCAATGCATTTCACTCTCAAAAGAACTCTATTCGAGCCTATCAGAATTAACTTTCAAATAATAGTAAATTTCCTGCTTGTTCTTCAAAAGTTGCTTCTAAGTTGAAAGAAATTTTTGTCGAAGCACAAATCTAGTGAAAAACTTTTATATCAACTTCACGTGAACACATCATCAAGGTCAATTTCCGTAGTTTCATAAAGTAGTTTTCACCATTCCGCATCCCCGTTCATTTTCTGAAATACATAATCCTTACCATTGAGGTTCATTATGCCGTCTTTGAGGTAGAATTTCCATTTGTTTCTACTCCTAGTTATCTGAAAGTTTATTTAATGATTATCTGGCTAGTTTCAGAAGGTGTTGGTTAAAAAATATGTACGGCTTTTTTATAATGTTATTCCGAAAATAAACGAAGTTCTTATTTTTTGTTACAAATACCTTATCATATTGACAAACGACTACATTATCAGTATCAAAAAGATCTGTCGGATCATCATCTGTGACGTCATCTTCCGAATTTAAAGGCTCCTAAAATCATAAGACACAGTGCTGTAAAAAACTCATTCAGTTTCCTAAACACTAGCATACGTACTGACAGATGTTGGAAAGAAGACTTGCACGAAATTTGATTCGCTAACATTGTTAGTTCGATCAACAGCAAGACTATACCCAATAACGAATTAGTCTCCTCTTTCAGCAACTGTCAGTACGTAGGTTCCTTAATTATACAATGCTATTAGCAGTTTTCAAATACTTCTTCTCTTGCTGCAGCTTCATCATTTTCCTCTTCTTCTTTGTCTTCAAGATCTTCTTCTTCATCTTCGTTATCCTCTTCTTCCTCCTCTTCATCATCATCTGACGAATCAGCTAGTGGACCATCTAATTGTGCTATATTGTTCTATATATGCACAATAGTAATAATATGAAATCCGTTTTTAGTCATTGTATAGATAAAAGAAATACAATATTCTTTTTGATTTCAAACTAGTATCTCTATTAATCACCTGATTCTGTACAGGCCGTTGAGAGACATTATTTGTACTCTGTGTCACAACCTGGAGTGGCTGATTTACTTGGAGGGGAGGCAATGTTGCTTGACCCTGAAGGGTGGAATTGACATGCTGTTGGAGCAGTGTGGAAGCCAAATTTGCTGGTAATCCCATTGCAGCTGAGATAACTGGACCTGTCAGAATTGTATGCAGCTGGTTACCTAAAAATAGATGCAATTCCATTACTTACATATTCATTACTGAAATAGTTAGTTCGAATGTCACACATAAATTTATTTCTGTATACCTTGAATTGCTGATGCAGGAACATGTATAGTCAGTATTCTTTGCGGTGCATCTGGCACACCAGTTTGCGGTGGTAAAGTGATTTGGATAGGAACTTGCCGATCCAGTACTGCAGATGTAGACGTTACCAATTGTTGGACTGGTGTACTAGTATGTTGTTGCATGACAGCTGTGGTCGAATGTGTTTGGGTTTGTGTTTGTGTTTGCTGTTGTGGTTGCTGTGTCTGCTGCTGTTCTTGTTGTTGCTGCTGAGATGATGGCTGCGCAATTGCATTTCCTGCTGTTTGTTGTACAAAATGATTTCCTACATTTACTGCTAAAATCAAGTACAATACACATAAATGTTGGATTAAACGTTCTAAATAAACGTGTTATTCTTCTAATTTGATTCTGTACATACCTTTATTAACAGGCACAGTTTTGTGCGTATTTATCTGTGGGGCCTGAGGTTCTGGTGGGTCTGGATTCACTTCTACAGCTTTGCTAGTCATTAATTTTGTTTCCCATATTTGTTTCAGCTCCAGTAGCACTTGTTCGTCTACACCTTCATCTATAAATGATTCCCTTACACCCGATATAACGTCTTCTATCACATGGTTGTATAGTTTTAGCTGTAACAGTAACATATGGTTGTAACTGAATAATAATAATGTTACATTCAGGTTCCTCAATCATTTTCTAGACAATCACTTTAATATGCCAAGTTTACACTCTACCTTTATTATATTTGACATTATTAAAAAAATTAGAATGTTATAACTAGTTCAGAATCTGATTATACTCTATTTTATATGACAAATAAGAATATTGAAATTTTCTTTACAACAGTCTATATTTCATGCTGTCATCATCTAATGTTACAAACAAATCCTTGAAATTAGTAAAATTTAAAAGCATTAGACAATCTTAATCTAACCTCACTTATTAAAATTATTAAAAAAAAAGCTTCAGTCTCAAAGAATTAATCAGAAGAAAATCTTGGAAAATTTATGGATGATTTTTACAATGTTAAAGTATCAACGTTATTATTTGATATTAACATCTAAAAATTTACGAATTATAATTATTAAGTTCTTATGAATAACATATAAATTCGTTATGATTTCGTATATAATTGCAATTCTCGTTGCAACAAAGGGATCAAAGATGAGGATTATAGTGACAAAGGTGATAGAACAAAATTGAACGATAAAAATCGTCATTGCCGTCATTAGAATGATCATAATTAACTGTTCATTTAATTGGTCGTCGGTTTTGCTCATATTTGTTACTCACCACGCTTATCTGACTGAGGGCCATCGCGAGGATGATTCGTATTGTCTAATTACAGAAACAATAGGAATAATCCAACGAATAAATCAGCCCCAGTTCAGAAGCCGATTCGCAGTAGCATCGCTCTTTTATATACTGTGGACACGTCTCCCATTCCACCTGATTCTACCACAGAGTATTATTGCAGATGTGAAACTTCTATCTAACTTCTTCTAACGTTCCAAGTACCTGTCTCCAAGTTGCGGAACCTTCAAGAACTATTTAGAAGCATTGTTGCACAAACTGTAGAGTTGCTTCGATTGCTTCCTTGCAAACGTACGGTTCACAGTTCTATGTTGCATAATTTGATTCGCTAACGTTATCTTAACATTTCTATACTCTGTGCTATTGAGTACAACATTGAATCGTATAATAAAATTAGATGCTAACAAAGCAGAAAACGTAGAACGCTACTTAAACAAAAAGAAAGTGTGCTTAGACACATTTTTTTTTAAATTTCTCAAAAAGTATTCTCAGTTGATATAGCAGGTTACATACTAACTGGCAATTTTTATCTTTCTACGTAAGATTCACTTCTCATTTATGCTAACCTACTTAGAGATTAGTAATAATACTGACTAATAGTGCCTTGAATACAATCTGTCAAATTGATAGCATTCGACCGTAATTGCTTTAACCACACATGTGTGTTAATGTCAATAATTGACATGACAGTTTATCCAAAGATAGAGTGATAACTCAACTGACGTCAAAGCACAATTTAAGCATTATTTTTCTAAGAAAGGGACTGTTGCATTGCTTAAGGCATTAATTAGACTAATTTTGTAACAACGGGGGCCGAACAATCAATCATGTCCGTCTCTCAGATGGAAAGTATCCTTTTTCTTAATATTTATCATAATTTGCATATGCAGGTATAAACTTAACATAAACAATTTGAAATGACATTTGAACTTGTCATTAGAAATACTTTGTTAGATATGCCTCCGTTACATGATTATAGTTTTATTAATATAGTTTAGGAAAAGGGAAGGTTAGAAAGAACACCAAAACCATTGGTGAATACACTTACTTAAAAGATTCATATTCAGCAGGAAGATATTTTCCTAAATTATTGTATAGAAAATTTATTTAATCTTAAGTTCGCTGTAAAAGAACTAGAAAGAAATTCAAAAAAATGTGACAAAGAAGAAAAAGTGGAAAAAGCTAAAATAAAAAAGGCCATTCAGAAGAACAATATGGAAGGTGCCCGTATTCATGCAGAAAATGCAATTCGTCAGCACAATCAATCACTAAATTATCTACGTATGAGTGCAAGAGTTGATGCAGTGGCTAGTAGAGTACAAAGTGCTCTAACTACACGTAAAGTTACTCAGTCAATGGCAGGAGTGGTTAAAGCAATGGATGCTGCAATGAAATCAATGAATTTGGAAAAGATTTCAGGTAACAATAGAAGTTCGTAGAAACAATTGAAATTACAGTTATTACATTATTGACTTACTTTTAGGTTTAATGGATAAGTTTGAAAGTCAATTTGAAGATCTGGATGTCCAAAGTTCATACATGGAAAATGTAATGTCTCAAACTACAACTACTAATGTACCGCAAAATGATGTCGACTCGTTGTTACAACAAGTTGCAGATGAAGCTGGGTAAATATATTTTCTGGCTTAATCCATTGATAAGTTAATTAATAAATAACATTCTATACGTTTTTACAGTTTGGAACTGAATATGGAATTGCCATCTGGACAGTTAGGTAGTATAGGTACCTCTACAGTCAGTCAGGAACAGGATGAACTTACACAGCGATTAGCAAGGCTCCGGGAATAGTAATATACGAACAAAAGCTATTAACTGCAAAGATATATAAATAAAATAAATAATTAATGCTTGTCCATTGTAACTAGTAACAGAATCAGTAAAAAAAGGCAACAGAATGTTTTCATATAATTTGGTCACTTTCAAAACCAAATATATATTGCTTTTATTTTGTAACGACTATTTTTAAACGAAAGCTACTCGAAATAATTAAACATACTAGTTCATAGTTAATGCTTATACTTACATAATTCAACAAGAATCAAAATTTAACAATCTCAACTAAACATGTCTAACCATAATAAATAGTATGTGTGCACAACATGGTAAATATATATTCAGTTAATGTACATATTTGTTTAATTGTCACCATAAAAAATGGTTAATGAAACTAAATATTTCTTTTTATACCTGTGCAAATATATAATTCCACCACAAAGTGTGCAATAAACTAATTAAATTCAACTATATCTTTGATGCACATTACTTTACAAAACTTTGGAACAAAAAATATTAACATTGTACAATTAATTATTTTTATAACAGATTGTATATTTAATACAAAAATTTTAGATTAAACGAATTTGGTTAAAATATATACAAGAACTTGTTATAAAATCTGTCAATTTTGTCTTCTTTTAATAAAAGTTTAAATACATACATTTATTTCCTGCATTTATGTATTTACTTGAACAAGTTTGATCGTTCTGCTCGATATAGTTTTAGGACCTTCCGTTCTTTAGTGTAGGTGGCGCAAGGAAATCACTGATTTTTAGCAGAGAGTATTTTATCCTGTATATTCTATGCTCAAGTGATAATTACACTGTGATTCAGAATATTCAGATGATAACGTCACGCTCCGAGTGGTGTATTTGACAAGCTCAACACTAATAAACTTTTCCGCGAAGAGTGTCCATGTCCAGGCCCTACCCTGAATAATATGTAAACTTTCCACGTAAGAGTATGATAGGTCTTTGTTATAGTCATAATCATTTCTTCACTAATTGTTCATACTAGTGATACGAAAGACCGAGCAAAAATGTTCTCAAGGGCAAGACGGTACAAGACGTTACAGACGCATTTGCGTCTAGCAATATATCGGATGCAATTACTCGAAAAGGAAAAAACCGAGCTCGCTCAAAAAGCACGGAAAGAAATTGCTGGCTACATTGCAGCAGGAAAAGTCGAAAGAGCCAAAATTCGAGTAGAACACATAATTAGAGAAGATTACATGGTCGAGGCTATGGAGCTGCTTGAAATGTATTGTGATCTTTTGTTAGCGCGTTTTGGAATCATTACTCAAATGAAGTAAGAGATCCTTGAGCAATTACTATTTTAAGATTAGACACATATCACATTGTCTGTACGCTTTTCGTTTTTTTGTAGAGAGTTAGAAGTAGGTTTAACCGAAGCTATTTCTACAATAATTTGGGCTGCGCCTAGAATTCAAACTGATGTTCGAGAAATGAAAGTAGTCGCTGACATTCTATCAGCAAAGTATGGTACAGAATTTGCAGATGCTTGCAGGGAAGAAACAGAGGAAAGTATTTCTGAAAAGTTGAAGCAGAAAATGAGCGTACAAGCGCCATCCAAACTTCTTGTTGAGAAATATCTTATAGAAATTGCAAAGAATTATAATGTTCCGTACGAACCGGATCCACAGGTATGCATCGATAAGTAGAATAGCGATAGTTGTATGCAGTATGTAAATGTATAAACTTCAATGTTGTAGGTAATGGCACAAGGACAAGATGCACTGTTGATAGACATTGGAGGTAATGGAGAAGCAAGGAATAATTTAGATACCGCTTCTGGAGGTAGTATGCCACAACCAATTGGATTTATTGGATTCCCACAAACTCCACTGGTACCAGATCCTACATCAAACCTCATAGTAAGTGATGCTCACTTGTGTAAACAGCTTGTTTTTTAACTAAAAAAACTTGCTATTAATTTACTTTCTTAGAACTCAGAAAAAGGGGCAATTGGATTTGTTACTCCTCCAGGACATCCAGAAACCAAAGCCCAAAATGTTCCTAATGTTTCATACAACATTCCTTTGGATAACTCCAATAGTAATCAACATGTGAGTAATCATGACATCACTGTCTATAAATACTTCAAACATATAACTTCTCTTAAATTTGAAATTTTCTGTATAATATCAACTAAAAGTACAATATTTATTTCTTTAGGAGAATGACTTACCCCCACCATACTCTTCATTTCCACCAGATTTAAATAAACAGGTTAGATAACAGTATACCTGCTCATAAAACTGAACAGTATTACAGCCAATTTGGTTTAATTTGTTATTGTTTTATTGTTTATCTGGAAAAGCCATGTTTGTAAATATTTATTATACTTTAATTTGTAATTTTTTATTACAGTCTGATCAGAAACCAAAACCACAACCACGATCGAAAATGCCGATGAATGATTTTCAGCTTCCAGATTTGCCAGCTGTCCCATCAGAGAATGATTTACCTCCAAATAATTCAACAACTACCGAAGATATTGATTTTGATGATTTAATGAAGCGTTTTGAAGACTTAAAGAAACGAAAATAATCGCATACGTTTAGTCATAGTCATGCAGGCTATGTATGTACAACTGTAAAAATTTAAAATAAATACTGTGGTTTTATCGCTGTACAGTATTTTGCACTTTAAGTACCCAAATAGCGTTGCAGGTAACAGCATAAAATACTTTCTTTCGTAACGCTGTAATTTAAATAAAAAGATAGAGTGTGAGCAAAGTAGGAGAATAATTTTCGAAATGCGGCCTTCTTTCTTGTGCGCACTGTTACAACGATAGAATCTTTAAAATAACGGTTATTACTACTACATAATTACAAACAAATAAATCTGTGTATTTGTAAATTTGTAATACTTCATATGCTTAAAAATAATCTTTCGTAGCTGCGTTTCTGTTAGCTTACACTTAAAAATGTTGCTTGTAAATATTGTATTGTAACATTTTAAATGCAAACTATGCATAAAAATCGCATTGTGATAAAGTGTATTCAAACTCTCTTTATTGTTTTGTATGCTACAAAAAATATATAGTTAAAGATAATACTCAACGTATTATTTATTCAACACAATATCTTTGTCTTTTAAAATACATGTATAGAGAAGTTTTAATGGATTTTCTCGTTCCTTTAATTGTCCCAATCCTCACAATTCTGAAATGAGAAATGTTGTTAGAAGCAATGTAAAAACGTAAAAATTCTCAATTTGCGATATGAACTATAGTATGCACTTACTTGTTGTCCTTTCTCAGCTAAACACTTTAAAAGATTCTGGGAGAATTCACACTTATCCTTCTTATTTGATTCAAGATAACGGAAGCATTCTATAATCGATTCTTCAACAAAGTCTTTCAATTCCGGATCTCGAATATCTTGATTCATTAATGGAATTACCGAATCTCTGTCCGGGAAACCTTTCTGATCTACCTATTGTTTTTTCATCAGTTTATGTCATATTTGATTTCAATTTGAAACAGAGCTAACTTAAATTTTTAATTGATTGCACATAAAATAATCTAGAAGACATATCTTCACTTATATACTTACGACGTTCAATTCATTGAAGAAACACTGTACGACGCACTGAAATATAAACAAATTATTAAATAAAGTTTCTACATATATTTTTCGGCTAAATACTTACCGCTTTTTCATGGTCTGTGTTATTGTCGTAACGTGAATCTCCATTATTATAATCGCCCTTTTTAATCCGGGAGTCCCTCGAATTCCAGGAGTCTCCGCGATTTCCGTTACGATTATTTTTTGTATTTTGGTAATCTCTATAATTTCTATTTGTTATTACATGTATCGATGATAGCTTTGCGCGCTCATAAAGAGCATTATAATTATAATTATGTATTTAAATGTTAATCAGTTAGCATCGTATACCTGTTTCTTTGATTATTCATAGATTGATTATAAGAGGACCGATCGTTATTGCTATAGAAAATATGTTTATCATAAAAAATCTTTTCGGAACTAGAATCGTTTTGCGAAGTCTCGCTATCGGAACTCTCGTCATCCGATGACATCGAATCATCGGTATCTGTACTTTCGCCGCCGTGTTGTCTCAGACAGGTTTTAAACACTTTCTGAAACTGCATATCTACTTCTTGACTTCTCGTGCGACATTTTAAACACTAAAAAAAGATTAAAAAATTAATTTGAACAACAACGATTTACAGCTGTGAAGACTATTAATAATTAAATAAATAACTTACTGCTCCTATGTTATTAAGACAGAACAAAATCACGCAGTACAAAGCGAGCCGAACGAAATGTTTCATGGTAAATTGTACTCTTTTTTACTCTTCGACCAACCGATACACGATCAATGGAAACAAATCTACGTTTCGTCGAGCATATATATAAGCAAAACGAACAGGAAAAACATTTTGACATTAATTATATCTGTCACGGTGGATCTGAAAAGAATTTGAGTTCAGTGGACGTTTACGACAGTTTGGTGGCACGATGTATCCGGTTACGATTATTTCAATTGTGCGCGCACGCTGCGTGTCGCGAATTACGCAATCCTGACTGAATAGAACATAAAATTGATCATTGTCTCCATTAGAACGTATTTTTTCCAAACAGGAAAAAGGATATTTCGGGGTTCGGGATGAAGAAATCGATAATATAAAATATACTAATTATTTTTCAAATTGATAGTCCTAGGGTAAGGGCAGTGCCGGCGTAAATTTTTGCGGAGCCGAGTTAAAAATGACACTAGTTTGTCTATTTCCCTTAAAGTTGTTAACATTTTTAGGAAGGACCGATGAAACACATAATACTGTCGCCAGCAGTCTTCGATAGTCTATAAGTAACATTAAACTATCGCAAAAAAGGAGAAAGGTAGGGGAAATTGCGGAGAGAGGAAGTGTGAAAGAAAGTAGATCAAGATTCGAGATACGATGAAGCAAAAATATACAACAGTAATGCATGTACGATAGATTTGAGGAGATTTGTCAGTATCTTTTATCTTCTTCGTTTTTATACATATACATTAACATATAGTGCAGGATGCGTTACATACTTTTTATTGTAAGTACAGATTAAAGTCTCTAAAATTACTCAAATACTCGATTGAGTATTATATATATATATGTGCGAGTGTATTTATTATTTTAGTAAATATGTAAAATGGTAATTTTATAAGATAGGAGAATGGAAATAGTCATCCTTATTGTTAATCGTGAGAATGCGTACAAGGGACACGGATCGAAACAGAATTTGTGATTCAAAACGGTAATCGTGCGATCTCTTGCGTTCGATCAATACTGCTTCATAAGTTTACTTCGCAATCGTGAATTGTAAATTAAACAATTAACGTACATAGTTCTACGTAAACATAACTTTGTATTTCCATTTCTTTCATTTAGTTTTCAATAAATGTCGCTCTTGTGTGGACAGCCAACGATTCAAGGCCTAAAAATCATCGATTTTCCGAGAACGATGAATTATCATTGAATACTAAGGAACCTTCGAAGTCTAAATTTGCGAAACTTAATACAATGGTCTCGTATGGATTGGAAACAGATAAAGAGAATGCTATGGATCTGGAAAATGAAAATGAGAAATTTTCGAAACCGTGGGATTCGTTTAAAAAGTCAGATAGGGTACAATTTCAAATAGAAGGTCACGAAGGGCCTGAAACTTATATGTTTGGATTTGATACTGGACACGGGTAAATTTAGAAATCAGTTTAAATTTTGATAAATATATATGTAATGTCAATCAATATTTATATGTATTTGAATTAAGAACATGTAATGGATCATTTTCAGAAGAAGTAGACAATTTAGATTAGAAGAGAGATATCCCGATGGTACTGTAAAAGGGCAATATGGCTACTATGATGCGACAGGCAAATTGAGAACAGTTCATTATGTTGCTAGTCCTGTCGATGGATACACAGAAAGACATCACGAGAGTAACGTGCGAACATTAAAAAATTAACGAAACCTTTGTAATTTACCTGCTTGAGTTAAATATTCATATAATATAACAAATACGTTATTATTGTTATTATTATTATTATTATTATTATTATTATTGAATATAAAGGAAAGAAGGTACTGGTGTTAAATTATTTATTCAACAATAACAACAGCTATACAAGAAAAGTAAAAATAAACGGTACAGACATGTTGAATGTAAATCTGAGTACAATAGTAACAAAGAAACAGTTCTGTTGGTACATATACACATGTATGTACAAGGGAATATATATGTATGTATTTCTGTATAAGCATTACATTCACACTCATAACATACACCAGATTACAAAAATAGTTCAATTAAAAAATTTAAGGTAACATACATACCTTAATTAACTTGTGTCGGTCTTGTTTAAATAATGAATTGTTGAATTTTAGGTAATGACATCTTTATAAAATATAAATAATCTTGAAATAAATAAGTCGAGTAGAGTTAAATATAAATTAAATTTTTCGTGGGCCTGAAGAGCACGAGCAGTTTTTACACGGTATTTATACGTAACTAATATATCTTGATATTTAGTTTAGACGTACTTACATTGGTTTTACATTACAAACATTTTTTATGCATTTAACGATTAATAAGCAGTGTGCAACAACATGCTACATGCTGAGAACGATATTACGTAATAAAAAATGACTTGCACCTTTCGATCGAATATGGTCCGATTTTCAACGCGATTGATTATATGTGACGCGTTGCGTCGTTATTACACAGCGGAAAATGTGCTAACAGTATAATACGGTACAATTAAGAAACATCGAATGCATTCAAAGAACAAGAGCATAGTGTGTGTAAAACGCTCGTGAATTTCAGGCCATATTCTTAGTAATTATGTCAAATACTCTTCGATTTGGACTTTCATTTTCTCCTCCGTGTACTTTTGAAATCTTTACCTTTCGGAAATCGATAATTTCGTAAATGAAAATTTCAATATGTCCCACAGTTTCCATACTGTAAAAACCTTTCCAATAGCAAACAAAAGATTCTAAAAAATTCTTAGAAATAAAATTTACCGAAATATTAAAGGAGAGTATAAAAAAGTAGAAATAATTGGGCTCAGCATCTTTATAATTAATGTGACACACATATAGAATTCCTAAAGATTCCCAAATAAACCTTTTTAAACAGAAGAACCCATCCAACTATAAAGAATGGTACTATCACATGTATCAACGATACAATGCACATTGTATAGATTTAACAAAATGAAAAGTTATAATCAACAATAATAAAACTTAAATACTTCCACAGGTCATTAAAAACATTGCGTATGATGTGATTTGTACCAAGAAAATCACGTGGAATACACTACGCAAAAATAAAATTCAATAATACTTTTTGGAAATGGCCCCTAGAAACATATCAATTTTTTTCACGATGTATTCCTTTTGTTACTTTCTTCTCCCTCCGTCTTACTTCGCTTTTTTATCATCAGCACCGTAGGACGAGCTCTTACTTATTTCAGACATTCCTATCGTTTTGTGCATAAGTAGATAAACTGAAATTAAAAAGAGAGTAAATATTACGTTCGAAAAAATAGTAATGTGAAGTGTTAAACAAAAAGTATAGCTGTGCGTTTCTAAGATACTTACACAAGAAGATAATGCCCACACCAATGGAAAAGTAAACGGTAGAACCGGACAAGAATAGATTGACTAAATAATAAAGCATTGGTACTAAAACTATCACTGCCCAGAATACTGTATGCATGAAAGTATAAGGTCTCCTTTTTAATTCAAAACAATCTGTTCTGGGAACGCCACTTGTGGCAAAGAAGTCACCAGTTTCTATGAAACTTTCTGCCATACGATCCTGAAATGAAAAGTGAAACAAATGTTATTTGAAATTTCTATATTGTATATACGTTAAAATTGACTACAGAAGGCAATGCAGCATTGTACCTTCGTTTGGTAAAGTTTGTGAAGCCATTCAGCTGCAGCTCCTTCATTTTCTGGCACTTCCTCCAAAGGAATCCTTTGTATGTACAAATGAGCAACAACTCGTTTGCCCAGTAATAAATTTGTAATCGTTGGCTTTACTGGATCGTCGGGTTTAAAATTTACTTGTACATTATAAATTGCGGGAATTTTTCCTCGCATATGAGACACACTTGCTGTGAAACCCTTTGTTCGTGGAGTTAAATGGTATTTTAATACTGGAAGACCCTTCTCGCGAGCAAACTTCTGACTGGCTTCTGCCTTCTTTGCCGTGAAACGTGTTCCTTCGGCATTCAAAAGTAACTGCATAAATAATTTATAGAAACTGTTATGTGATCATATGAATATTGTATGATAATACATAAAATAACTTAAAAAGACGGAAAATATTACCCATATTACATCAGGATGATTTGCAAGTTCTTCAATTTGAGAACCAATTATTTGTTTGTCTTTATCCCAATTTCTTTCTAGGAATATATTTTCTGCAAATTTCAATGCCCAACCTAATGTTGGAATATACTGTATCGATTTCTTGGCATAGGCTTTGCAATTCTGAAATGTACATACGTATTCTAATCGAGGAAGCTACTTAGGAAGCTTATCGAAATGAATGTATTATTTTCTAACCGATCATACATACACCAAGCACTCCCAGTCGTTCGCAAAAACTCCATCCGATTAGCCAGTCTATTTCGTAGCTATGATTCATTAATAAATATCCATGCTCTTTCCCGAAATATTTTTCAAAATCCTTTTTATCTATGTACATCATTACACCTGTCCCAGACCACCAATCTGTCATAAATACCAACTCTGAAAATGTAATTTAAACTTAGTAGATGCAATTTACAATTGTCAGTATTACTCTGTCTAGATTAAATGCAATATAATTATAAATGAAATCGCAGAACAAAATCAGTAGAATTGATTGTATAAAATATTTATAAGATCTAATTAAACACAATTTTGAAAATCATATATGTAGCAGGAAATATTAACTTACGACAATAAAAACTATAGCAGAGATAGTAGTTAATCTTCCGATAAAAATATTTGGAAAAAGGCCTAAGACCAAAGTATAAAAGACATTGGAAGAAATTGATTATCAATCCTGATGTAAAAAATGTTATAGCAAACATCAGGTGAATAACTGTAGACTGCTTTAAGATTGATAGCATCCCCATCTTTCAAAATTTCTTATCTGTGCGTTTAATAAAGCAAAAATATATGTATATATCACTTGTAGATCTCAAAGTGTTTTGTGCCTGGAACAAACAAAATTAATTTAAGGATTATAAGTTCCAGCATCTTATTCTGTTTTTAATCAATATAATTCCAATTAAGGAATATTCTATTCTAATAACTATTCATTTTGTTGTGTCTTATATTTTGAGAATACAAGATAATCAAATTAAATTAATCAAAACCTTTATGAAATCTTTTGTAAAGAATTAAAATGTATAGTTACTTTTGTTAGTTGGTATTGTTAGTTTTGACATAATCTTGACATTAAAAATATTTAAATGTATATTACCATTTAAGTTATGATACCTTGAAAATTCATTTTTTTCATAATTTGATATTTGAATAAATATTATCTTATCTGTCATCTTATGATGTCATAAGCATCATCATGACAGATCAAATTTTAATTTCAGTACTTATTGTTAAGGTGATCATAAAAGTTAAACAAAATATAATTTGATAAAGTATGAAAGTATTTATTATATAAGGGGTCAGGAATAATGTTCTACAAAAGTCAATAGGTAGGAATAATTAGATTTTTTTATTAACTCATTATTTTCACCTTATGTCATACCACCTATATAAACATCAGTTTAAAAATATATCTTAAAATTCTTAATAGATAACACTTAATGTGGGTATTAATAGTTACAAAGAAGTTACAATTCCCTTTCTACAATAAGTGTGTATGTAATAATATGAGCTTGAATAATTCCAATAATAATTACCTGCATGTCATCGTTTCGCGACTTTGTGAGTTAAAAAGATATACCAACAAAAACCATGACATGTATCTTATCATAAGATGATTCACTTCGATTTATTGAAGTTCATTTCTATGTTTTCGTTTTCACTAGTTTCACATACATAGTCTTCAACATGAATTACAATACCTAACCTACTCCCAAACGAGAAGCAAATGACTACGAAAATAGTTTGCTTTTGAATGGGATGTGCTATAAAACTGTTACTGCAATTGTTGCCAATAATAACAAAAGTCTATAGTATCGACGAAAACAACATAGTTCATGTATTAGAAAATCGATTCAAAATAAAGTAGAATAGTTCATTAGTATGTCGAAAACACGCTAAATCAAACACGAATATTTTTCAAGAAATATATGAAATCGTGCAGAATATTTTCAAAACAGTTTATACGTTTATAAAGCTTCTCTAACATTCCTAAATAAAAGTCGAAGCAAATCATAAGCTTTGCACAAAAAGTAAACTCACCGGTCTCAAATCATTTCTACACTATCGTTCCTATAACCAACTCTTTTGTAAGGAAATTGCTCAGTTAAACGCCAGGCGAAAAATGTTGCCAAGAAGATTATACGATATTCTCTCTCCACACCATCCACACTCCTCAGTGTCGCGCTTTGGCGACCTCTTCGGCATCACATTTCCATCCCCACCATCCTATATCACACCTGTTAATGCGCAGGCTTTCGAGAAAGAGAAGAAGAGATGTTCAAATGAGATAAAATCAAGGCAAGCAAACCCTTGTCAATAGGACTTCTGTAGAGATGAACTGCCGTGTTTTTCGAAAACCAATTTTCAATGAGTGATTGCGTCTACAGCACAGTGATCATTCTTCAACGCATGCACCTTAGTATATTTCCATAGCCCTTATTGGTGAACAATATGCTCCTTTCTTATGATACAGAATATTTCAGAAGATGAGATGGAATTTTACAATTTTAATAAGGACATATGATTTGTTCACAACAAACAAAAAGCGGAACAAATGATTCTTACCGATATTCCCATAAGGGGTAGTGCAATAAATGGCAAGAATCATCTGCTCCTGAAAATCTGTAAATAACGCCACTAGACCGTAGCGGCAAAACGCTCAAACTGTTAGCCAAACGTTACCGACTGAGTAACCGACATGGTGCCGCCAGCGTCATCTGGCGGTGGGAGCCCGATAGCTAATCGGCTACGAGCTTAGGCGTTTTGCCACTACAAGGTAATGGCGCTGTTTGCACATTTTTTCCGAAGATGTACGTGGCGCCACCCAGCGGCAGAATCCCGAACTCTAATCAGCTACAAGCTTGAGCGTTTCGCCACCACGAGGAATGGCGCTGTTTGCAGATTTTGCCGGACTTTATGTGTGGCGCCACCCAGTAGAGGAATTCTGTACACTAACCTGCATCATCTTTTTAGCCTGTATTAGAACCTGAATCATCTTTTAAGCTGGATCAGAGCCTCTTTTAACATAGAAGTAGCAACAACACTGGCATTATTTGGAATCCGCTGCTAATGATGCAGGTTCTGGTCCAGGCTAAAAATTGGAGTAGGGGGCAGCACTATCCCGGGAGACCAAAATCCCGGGCGTGATCAGTCTCATTTCCTCTCTGATATTACATTTGGAATGAATAAAAGTCCCTATGTTCAAACGAAATCATTTTTGTACACATGTCCTTCTTGCAAAATAGGCAAAATGAAAAATTTGTCATAACGCGAAAAATATGCGAGATTTTCTAAAAAGATTAAGTCTAGAGCAAGAGGTTTAATATTTTTGTCTAGAGAATTTTTGTTAATATTTATTGATCACTTCCTCTTAAGTTCGAATACTATAGAATAATTGTCATGCTTACAATTTGTTGTCTTTTTTTAATCATTTGTAAATATATCCATTAGTTAGTTTTTTACTTATATTAAGTTGATAGCATTGTATTACATATTAACCAATCAACGCTAGTCTTGACACGCCCCTCGAATATTCGTTTTCGGTGGCTGAATGCGGGTTAGAGGGTAAACAGTTTCGCTAAATTTTTCATTCATTTTGTAATTTTTATTGATTGATGCTCTGATCGACGCTCGTAAAATTTTTCAATCGTTTAAAATGGTGAGTTCAACGCTCTCCAACAATAAGTACAATGTTATATCTTTCTGTTAATGCTGTCATCGAATACTATTGTTAAAACTGATAGTAAACAGCCTTTATCACAACGAAACATGATTTCCTGAAATACTCTACCTCCGATTAAATTTGTAATCGTTATTTGATGTGGAAAACATTGTTTTTTCACAATTTTAAACCGCTGAAAAAATTTTTTGACCTAACCTTAAATGAGATAAATGTCAAAATGGCGCTCTCCACTGACATACATTAAAATCTCGGTTCTACGATACATTTTGGAAAAGCATTAAGACATAACAATGTCTTTCATTTTTTTTAATAATATTGATTCTCTGCATTATTTTAATTGTTTATTAAATCGATGATTGTTCCCAAATTAACAAATACAGGTTTATATCTGAAAATCTTTCTATTCTTATTCTTTTCACTGGCAATTGTAAATAATGACAGTTAATTGTTCTTCATTGATTGTTATGTAAAATAATATGAATGAGTTCTGAAAAGTGAGAGTAAACCTAAAGTCAGCTATTGAAATATGAAATTTGTTTCTCAAAGTTCAAGTAAAATTGTTTTGAGATTCAATTTGCTAACTTGCTCAGTATAGAGAATAAAATTAAATGTTGTATTTACATATTATTTCCAAAGACGGAGCAACAAATGGATTGTGCATTGGATTTGATGAGAAGGTTGCCACCACAGCAAATAGAAAAGAATTTAAGCGATTTAATAGATCTTGTGCCAACTCTCTGCGAAGATCTTTTATCTTCAGTTGATCAGCCTTTAAAAATTGCGAAAGATAAAGAATCTGGGAAAGATTATTTACTTTGTGATTACAACAGAGATGGGGATTCTTATAGGTAACTAATTTGAAATAAATTTTAACTTTTCTTCCTGTTGTTATCGATATAGAATTATTCTGTCAGGATATATTAAAAATATTATAATTTTTAGATCTCCTTGGAGTAATACATATGATCCTCCACTAGAAGATGGTTCAATGCCTTCTGAAAGACTCAGAAAGTTAGAGATTGATGCAAATCATGCATTTGATCAATACAGAGAACTTTATTTTGAAGGTGGAGTTTCTTCTGTATATCTGTGGGATTTGGATCATGGTTTTGCAGCAGTAATTCTCATTAAAAAAGCTGGAGATGGTTCGAAAAAAATTAAGGGTTGCTGGGATTCTATTCATGTTGTGGAAGTTCAAGAGAAATCAAATGGAAGAATTGCACATTACAAATTGACTTCCACTGCAATGCTTTGGTTACAGACCAATAAGCATGGATCGGGAACAATGAATCTTGGTGGTAGTCTTACCAGACAGGTTTGTTTTTAATCGTCTTTGATTTTAGTACACTTGATTTCTGATTAAATGTTTTTATATAATGGAATAAGTAATTCTAGTAATTAATATCACATAATTATTGAAAACTTATAGGTTGAACAAGATGCCCAAATAAGTGAAAGTTCTCCCCATATTGCCAACATTGGGCGTATGGTCGAAGACATGGAAAATAAGATTCGAAATACCTTGAATGAAATTTATTTCGGAAAAACAAAAGATATTGTCAATGGCTTGAGATCTGTACAGTCTTTGGCTGACCAGAGACAACAAGCTGCCCTTAGACAGGATCTTGCGGCTGCATTACAAAGGAGAAATGCAAACAATTGATCCTACGAGGAACATCAACTCTCCTCGGATTCTGAAGAGTGTCAATAAAACAAAACAAAATAAGAAAGATACAAATAATCGTAAATGATGAAATTAAGATTCGAATTGTTGCAATTACTGTGACAACAATTTTGAACAGTTTCCTGTGATATGCAGGGTGCAACAGTAAAGATGAATTTTTTCCTGAAGTATTAAAGAATTAACAAAAAAAAAAAGTAATTGAATATCAATTATTAATTATATCGAGATTTTGAATAAAATATTAAAAGACATTACGAGTGTCTGAGTTTTATATATAGGATGTGTTTAAAGGTATGTAACACCTTAAATTGATGTTAACTAGATAATAATCGACTTGTATCATTTTTATAGAATGCAATATTTATGTTTCAAGATTTTTCATTGAAATACATAAATAACAATTTCATGTACTTATACTTCATTTTATTGTGCACTCTTTTTTGTATTATTTTCATTAATTTAATCATGCACGTATTAAGTATTAATTTATAAAGCATTGTTATGATGTTCCATACATTTTCATAGTTTTATGCATTGTTTATTTTTCACTTTATAAATCGCTGTGGACCTTGCTATTCTTTTTGAAAATTCAACTTACAGGAACGTACAAAGTCATTGTAGTGGTTAATGAATTTTTAAAAAATTGTAATAATACGATATCTATAATCTGGTTGATCATACACACTATAGTCAGTCTGTGTAGGTTTAAGTTACAAAAACATGTCCTTGTACTTGTACAAATGCATCTAATTTTTACAACGAATAAATTATAAAAGAATTAAGATTAATGCACATATAGACACATTCTTATTTCTGTGTTACATATCTTTCGACATGTTCTACACGTGTAGGTGTGTGTTTCTGTATGAATGCTGGGTATGTGTGTGTGCGTGAGTGTGAGTGATGTGCGTGCAGCGCTCATATAAGCGTGAGCACATATATATATGTAATGGCACTCGTAATGTTTTTTTAATCATTAATGATTATTAATAATACAAAATATAAGAGTATTAATGTTTGAAAATGTAGGAATATTAAAGAGAATATTTGCGAATAAATTTTTAACAGTCTCTTCCATGACTTCCTACCCAATTAGTTAAAGCAATTTAAAGATAAAATCAAATAATTGAACTTTATATAAAGCAAAAGTATTTGTGAACAGAGAGCTGTAATATAAAACGATCCTTTTGAATTAAGCTAGAAAAAAAGAATAAATATTAACGTTTAAAAAAATGTTTAAATGTAATGCAACTGAATTTTTCTTTTCATCACTATTATCAACGTTAACTTTTATATCAATTATTCTAATAGCACTTTAGTGAAATTACGAAATTATAAATGTAAAAGCACTACTAATTACAAAGCTATGAATTGAATGTATATATGTATGTATTTCTAATCTATAATTTCCAATAAAAATATTTCGGTACAATTTAAGTAGCATTAATTAACAGATAAACATAACATGAGAAAAGCAATTAAAAAAAAAAGAATTGGTGACGAAATCGTCAAAACCCAAACATCTTACAAAATATCATTGTAAAAAATGAAACGAAATATTATATCGAAAGTGACTTAAAAGCACCGACGGCTTTCTGTTTCCTTTATTTGTCCTTCATTGACCTCGGCCGTATAAACAAATGCTCGTTGGTATTCGTTTATTTATATATTTTACGTTTGTGTTTTCTCCTTCAAATTCCACAATCGTGTACTTTCACATATAATTATGTGTATTTCCATATATTTTACCGCTGCGTGTGTTTTGTATACGTGTGTATGTGTATATGCATTTTTGTTTGTCTATATACACCAATGCTGGTATATTTAAAAAAAACATTCATATACAGTTGTATTATACCGTATTTTATGCTTTTCTCTCGTAATAAATACTTCATTATTTACTGTACGCGTATGAAATAAAAAATAATATTTCAAGAATATCTTCAAGTTAAACCACACATACATGCGACTATATAAGTATCAATTTTAAATACCAAATAAATTTTCTGCACTTTAAAAATAAAATGTATACATTAACTTACTATAGTATTAGTGGCAGATAAATATCAGAAATTGTTTGGCAATTTTTCATTAAATTAGATGTACATATTCTTGAAATACCATTTCACATCTGTGCCTATAACATAAATGAATATTTTTATTATATTTCCAATACTTAAAATTTATGTTAAGTAACTCGTTAGCATCTGGATGAAAACCAGCAGTGGTATATATTTAATTTAAACAGAGTATCGAGAAGCAGAAAAGAATAGTTTCCGTCTCTCGTGGTTGAAATTCGACCAAGAGGCCGATTGATTCGTTTTTTTTTGTTTTTTTTTTTCCCCCTCGTAGATTAAATTCATTTATCTAGGTCGTCTTAATCTTAAATTAGTCTGCTTAGATTATAATAGCTTAGTTGTTTCTTATTATTCATTTTTCTTATAATTTTAATCTTTTTTGCTGATGGTATAATCTGATTCGTATTCGAGTTTTAAATACAAGACAAAAATTGTTACATTAAATTTCAAATAAAAATTCATATCTTTCGATTCAATCTAAAATTGTAGTATGCAACATTAATGTTTTCATTTTTCGGCATTTCATCTTTCAAATGAAGTTTTCACAGTTCGAAATACAAAATTTGAATTCTGACAAATAAACTAAATTTTTTGCTCGATAATTCATAGATATAGAACAGCAAATAAAATTACAAAAAATGTTTAAAATGTTGATATCATTTCTCAGATCTATATTTAGCATTAATTTCCAGTTTTCAAAATTAAATATTAAAATCTGAAATTTCGAGTAAAGAATTGTACTTGAGTCTTTTATGAGAAATATTAATTTCACATTTTTTTCATAAATTTGGAAAATTAAAAAATATGTCTAGTTGTTGTAACCTTTAATGTATAGTAACTGTAAGTAAGAATGCAAAAAATTTGAAGAATCTAAACAACCTATACAAGAACAAATTTTAACAAGTCAAAAATCAGTAAAAATAGTTTTGGACTCGTAGAGAATATTAATGATATTTAACAAAATGTAAATATTTTTAATGAAATTTCAAAAGTATAGGATTTTACGTAATGTTAGGTAGAATTGGTTTGATGTTATATGTATCAAAAAGGGGTCCGAAATCATTATGGGATAGGAATTTAGAATCAGGTCAGATGTAACAAAATTAAGATATGACAAATATTGGAATTCTACCTAAGTCTATTAGAGTTGTAATTTGAGCATGGTAGAAAATTTAAAAATCAAATTCACGAAAAATTTTAAATCTCGAGTGAAGTATTAAGAGAGAAAGGGTTATTGTAAGGGAATAAAACTTTTTAAGTAATTAGAATTCTATGTGCATTGGAAGTACAAGAACATTCTGATAATAGTAAGAACTTGGTACAATTATTATTATAAAGCAATTGGGAATTCCAATATAAATAGAATTCTAATTACATTGAAGTTTTAAAAATTACAAATAAAGGCAAAATTTCTTTCCTCAAATTTTCGACCGTCAAAATTGCCTTTTAATCTTAATATCTTAAACCGCCAAAACATTCTTTTTTTCTCAAGATCTAAGCTGATACTGTTTCCTGGTTTATTCTCTTTTTATTTGTTATTCTTTTGCGTTATTTGTAATCCTCTCCTCCCTCACACTTACACGCTCACGTACGTTTACTTTGCACTTCTCTTCATTTTTAATTATGTGTGTCTCATTCCTTTTCTTCGTTTCTTTATCCTTCTTTTTATTCATTTTCAAGTGCCCCCCACTTCTTTCCTTTCCTATTTGTTGTTGGTAGTTCTTATTTTAACCACTGATCATCTTGTATTGTATCTTAGGTTTCGCTTAATAATATATTAGCTGTGTGTGTTTTGTTTTCTCTTTAATGTGATGGTGGAGTTTGGACTGAACACAATTATTTATCGATGGCAGTATTGGTTTTGATGGCGATCACGACCTCTTCACCACAGGCTTTCAGCACAGTGCACTAGAAAAAAATTCACTTCTGTTTTTTTCTAATCTTCCTTGAAAATTTTCAATATAAACTTGTATAATCAAATAAATCCGTTAATAAAGGTAGAAGTATTTGCAATGTATTACAATTTTATATAAATCAATAAAACACGCTTTTTAAACAGAAATAAAACAACGCGTTTAAACAAATCATAATATAGCACTGGAATTGATAAATAGGAAGCTAATGTAAAAATCAACTCTTATACAGCTCTAACAGTACTTACAAGAAGCTCCTTCCCAGCATCATGGTCAGCACGTAACTGAGTACCTAGGTCACCATCAGGAATTTTCAAATCCTCACGGAGTTCACCATTATCAGCCATCAGGCATAAGTAGCCATCGTCGGATATATCTGCTAGCTATAACATAAATATACAGATACATTTTATTAAAATCTTTATTTATTCGTTTATACAATAAGATTATTCTATATATACACATATACTGTACTAAGATAATAAAAACAATAAGTGTCCAACATTCTATACAAAATAGTTTAAAAATGTATTTGCTTAATCCTAATGACGATATAGTAGCTACATCCCCAATTCAAAAGTAAGTAAACATGCAGCATAAAAATAATATATTTTATACTTTCCATAAGAACTAGTAATAGAAACAAACCTGGTAGTCTTCCCGTTTGACGAACGGCACGTCCATATTGTGCGTAGAGGGACATATATCCTCATATTTCTTTGATGTAAAAATGTCAATGCCTACAAGATGTACTTTGGCATGACCATGCTTTCCTGTCTTGGAGGTTGACATTTCTACAATTTTACATGGCCGGGATTTGAGCATGACGAACCCATTTTTACGCAGTGCTGAGCACTGCATTGGGTATGTTACAGATGCACCGGAGTCTCCGGTTTCGAAGTGAGTATCCTCTATATCTGCCATTCTGGGTTTTTCTTGTTAATCTGCAATAATAATTAAAAATAAATCAATTATTACATTTAAACAATTTTATATATTTAAATATATGTATTACTCCAATATGAGAGTAATTCTAAATATTGTGAAACAAAATGAAAAATTTAATGAACTATGGAATTATTAGCGTTTTAATGTTTTTAATATTTAATTAATTTGGAAATGTTGTCAATCTAAAAATACTTTCATCTATAATAAATCTATGAAGGTTGCAATAAAATTACAACTGTGAACAGAAGAGATTCAAAACAGAAAGAGATATAATAGTTTGAATAAGATGAAGTTTGTTTAAAATGTGATGCCATCAAAACAATATTTTGCTTATATTATAAAATTTTAATAGTACGTAAAAGCAAGTATATAAAATAAAATATGATTAGAGAATGTGGAATTATTAAACATATCTTATTATGTTTTGGAACAAAACAATCAATTTTTTTATTATTTCCGACTGAAGTTTAAAAATTGCATTTATTGTTTAACATATAATGCAGTCACCAAATCATGTCAAATGTGAAAATTTTAATAACTAATTATATATGTTATTTAGGTTTATCAGAGAAAAATTTTCGTCTTTCTCAGGTATGCAATGGAAACCATGTAGCACTCCAAAAAGTTCAAATATTTTGAAAGTACTAAAAAACTAGTAAAATAAGTGGTAAAAAAGAAAACATCATGGAACAAATTGACTGAAGAAAATTTTCTAAAAGATTAACTGGAATGCGAATAGCTTCAAAAAGCTTTTGAATAATGAAGGCAAAGTGCACGAACACGTTGTGGAAGTACGAGATAACCAAAGTTTTAACCCGACTGACAGTTCTTTGGATATCGAAGCTTTTATATGAAAAATCAACCGGAGAGCCTCGTGAAAGTCGAATTACCTTCGAGGACGAGTTTACTGCGGTTTTTTCACCGTTTTCCTCAAGAAGATGGCGCGAAAAGGATTGCGTGCGGTTCGTCGTCGAAGTTGCCGACTCTCGGAGAAGGTTTCAGATATCACGGATGTCAACTGGTTTCTAATAATGTAGCTCTTTATTTTCTGGAGCTTCCAACACACGTTTTACAAATTTACTCAAGCGATCACAAGTCATTCAACTAGACTCACCGTGAAAAAAGGAGAACAGACTGGAGATACTCACATGTGATCAAAATGGACACTCTAACCAGAAGAGTTGGTTGCGCTTGCGCGAACCGCTAATCGGCGACAGGGGGCCACCCGAATAGATCCACGGATTCCGACTGAAAGTCTGCGCGGGGTAGAGTTGAACGTGACGTTTTATTACCAGTTCATGCTAGTTGCACATAGAACAGTAGACGCGAAACTCCTGTTGGAGCTTTCGATATTTATGTCTCCAAATTGGATGACCTTGAAAATCTACATATACAGTCACTTTTTTTAAGACGAATTGTACAGCCAGACATAAATGTTCCCGTTAGATGTCTGTGATCATCTGTGATTCATAATTTGTAAAGTCACTATTCACTTTTGTTTTTTAATTCTTTAAATAAATAGACACTTTTATTAATAATATTTTATACATTATTTTTCAATCATCTCAGCAACTTTGTGAGATTAGTAATGTAATGGCGCATGCACACTACTTACGGACGCATGCGCATTGAAAGTTGACTCCCAAATAATGCCAGAATTTCTTACTATTGTAAGAATGCTCTGCGTGGTGCGCAAGCGCTGTTCTGCGTGGCAAAATTTGAATAATGGAATGCAAGATGCGCCAAAAATTGTTATAATATATGAAATTATATAAGTTTCAACTTCTTTGCACTGCACTAACACAACTTGTCTGTCTATAGATATGGACTACTATAGACGAAGATATGGACTAAATAGTCAGTTTAAATAAAATTCGAGCGTACTTCAACAATAAAATCTATTTATTATAAATGTGTACAATAAAAAATATATGGAAAATGTCGGAATGATGGACTACACTGAATGAATTCCTTTTATTAGAGCTTCAACAGATTTAATTGGTGTGTCTGGTAAAATACCGTGTCCCAAATTTGCAATATATCGAGTTTTACCAAATTTCATTGCCATTTCTCGTCCTCGATTTGTTATTTCCTCCTATATAAAGAGAATTATTTAATATTTCATTAATAGAAAATAAAACAGATGTCTCTAGTATGATGCACACACCTCAGAAGCATATAATGCACAAGGATCCAAATTTCCTTGTAAAGTAACATCTGGACCCAACCGTTTTCTTGCTTCTACTGAATCCACAGTCCAATCTAGACCTAACACTTCATAAGCCTTCGATTTTGCTAGCATTTCCAGAGAATTCATTGTTGCACCTTTGGGAAATGCTATCTAAAATTGAATATTTCTGTTCTCAGTTTATGCTTGATTTAGTTTTAGTTTATATACTTCAAAAGTGTATTAATCATTTTAATTCCTGCACGATCTCAATATTACCATTGGTACTTGAGGAATTTGTTCTTCCTTGAGTCGTTTTCTGACCTTCTCGCTAATCTCTTTCAAGTATTTAAATGAATAATTTGTAAACAATTCGTCATTAAGAAAATCAGCGTGACTTTCAAACACTTGTAGTAACTACAAAAGAAAAACAATCTTGAGAATTATAAAATAAATAAATAAAATTAACACTGTGAAAGTAGTTTTATATATACTTGTGCTCCAGCTTTCACTTGCATAACCAGATAATCTACAATTACATTTGTGATCATTTGTAAAAGTTTGTGGGAATCTTCTGGATACTTATACAACCAAGACCTTGCTTTAGTCATTGTTGAACTACCACCACCTTGGATCATGTAGCTCATTAATGTCCACTAATAATTTATAAGTATATGTAATTTTAGTATAAAATCTATATACATAGTTGTACAAATAAATATGGAAAAATGTTCAAAAAGTAGTTGTGTTAGTATAAAGAGATATATTTTACTCACTGGTGCACCAGTAAAGCCAATTAATGGAACTTTTCCTTCCAATTTATGTCTTGTTAACGTTATAGCTTCTCCTACATATTTTAAATCCTTTTCTACATTTGGTTGAATTAGTCTAGTTAAATCTGATGGATCGTTTAATGGCTTTGGTAAAACTGGTCCCTGCGATTAATACTTTATTATCAAACACTTTCATGGTTTCATTTTAATAAAATATAGAGAAACAAGAAACAAACAAACCGTTCCAGGGACCATTTCGACTGTTAAACCCATTGCCTGAGGGATTACTAGAATATCAGAGAAAATAATGCTGGCATCCAAGTCAAATCTTTTCAAAGGTTGCAAAGTAACTTCAGAAGCTAAGGCTGGTGTTTGACACACAGAAAAAAAGTCATGCTTTGATCTAACTTCTTGGAATTCAGGAAGATATCTGCCAGCTTGACGCATTATCCAAATTGGAATCCGTGTTACTGATTCTCCACATGCAGCTTTTAAGATGAAGTCATTTTTTAATGTAGGAAAATCTGATTGTGCCATTATTAATACACAAAATTGATGATGATAGACTATATGAATCTGTAAAATAAGATATTATTAATTTGTATAATTATTTAATATAAATGATAAAAAAATACGATAAATTAGTTACAAACTTGTATGATTCTTTATTATCTTATTTATACTTATTACTGTATTTTACTTAATACTTATAACCTATGAATCAATTAAAAAGTATTTAGAAAACACAAGTTTAATAAAATAAATATTGAAAGATGAATTGCACTTTCTTTTATGCATGCATCACGTACTATATATGTAACTATATAGTTGTCACCAATAGTGTTTTGGAAGTATATTTTGTTCATCTATGTTTCCGTCTTTGATTTATTTGACCAATGTTTGTATCTATGCAGGGTGTCCCAAAAATGTTGTAATTCCTTGAAAGGGGTCTGCCTTGAATTTTGATGCCTCCGGTACAGTGCTGCACTCAACGGTTTACGTGAACCAAGAATTTTTTATTAAACCTCCTTGCTTCTGTTAGAACCTCTTTATTTCTCCTGGTTTATGGTTTAGAGCAATTATATTCACGGAAAAATTTTGAAAGGAGCACATAAGATTGGCGCGTGCATTTCTGTTGAAGTGTTTCGGGCAATTCTGAATTCTCTTTGTTCGAAGTTAAAAAAAGTAGTTATTATCAGCAAAAGTTTGATTCCGAGGTTATGTGTTTCACTGTTAGCTAATAGAGTAATATAAGAAACAAATTCTGTTCAAACAAACTCGAAAATGGATTTTTTGGAATACACAGATGTAATTGCAGAAGTGAAGGGAGCTATGGTAATTATTGATAAACATATATCTGGCTCAGCAACAAATTATACATTTCCTCAATTTTGTTTGTATAATTCGGTTGAATAAATGTTTAAGGTTAGAGTGTCATAAAAAATTATATATGTATAGTTTATTTGCCTACAATGGAATTATTTGATTGATTTATTTATCCATTCATTTCTATAGACTCCCGGACGGCTGAAGTTAACAGATCAACACTTAATTTTCAAAAACCAAAAAACAGGAAAGGTAGAACAAATTTCAGCATCGGATATGGAAATGGTAAATTATCAAAAATTCATTGGTACCTGGGGCCTACGTATATTTCTAAAGAATGGTACATTGCATAGGTTTCGTGGTTTCAAAGATGCGGTAAGTATGAAATTATAAAACATATAGCAACTGGTTTATAAAAACATTATCTGTTTTTTTTTTTAATAGAGTTCTACTGTACTTCATAACTTTGATAAACATTAAATAATTTTTATGCAGGATCAGGAAAAAATTGCTAAGTTTTTTGCACAAAATTATAAGAAAGATATGTTGGAAAAGGAACTTAGTTTGAAAGGTTGGAATTGGGGTACAGCCAGGTTCAATGGTTCAGTTTTAAGTTTTGATGTTGGTCATCATACTGCTTTTGAAATTCCATTGTACGATGTGTCCCAATGCAATACTGGAAAGAACGAAGTTACATTGGAGTTCCATCAGGTAAATTCTATTTTATAGCATCAGGGGTAATATTTCTTGTTCCATATACTTTATGAACTTGCAATAATATTTGATTATATGTTAATAAACTTTCTAGAATGATGATGCTCCTGTAAGTCTAATGGAAATGAGGTTTCATATTCCAGTCAGTGATAGCATAGACCAGGATCCTGTGGAAGCATTTCATCAACAAGTTATGGAGAAAGCTTCTGTTATTAGTGTCAGTGGAGATGCTATTGCTATATTTAGAGAAATTCAATGCCTTACACCACGGTAAATATTTATATTCAATCTGCACCTTTATTTCGAATTGACAGGAATAGTTCATCATATATTCAATTGATTTTTTTATTTCAGTGGTCGCTACGATATAAAAATATTTCAGTCATTTTTCCAATTGCATGGTAAAACATTTGATTACAAAATTCCAATGTCAACAGTTTTAAGGTTGTTCCTTTTACCACATAAAGACAGCAGGCAAATGTACTTTGTGGTAAGTGTTTTGTAAACGTATAAGATTTGTTCAATTTTCTATTTATTATTTGCTTATTGCTGAATATATTTTTCAGGTCAGTTTAGATCCGCCAATTAAGCAAGGCCAAACTCGTTATCATTATTTGGTATTATTGTTCAATCAAGAAGAAGAAACTTCTATCGAACTACCCTTTTCCGAGTACATAAAATACAATCTTACTACTAATAGGAAAGTAAGTTCAAAATTAGAATAGAAAGTTTTAATATCTTGTCCTATTTGCAGGAAAGAATTGAAGGATAAATATGAAGACAAATTAACGAAAGAGTTGTCAGGACCAACATACGAAGTCTTAGGAAAAGTAATGAAAGTTATAATAAACAGAAAAATTACTGGTCCCGGTAATTTCACAAGGTAAATACCTGTACTAAAATTTGAATATTTCCATTTCCTTTATCTGTATTTTTCGTCTTAATTTTCAGTCATTCTGGAGCACCGTCAATTAGTTGCTCCTTTAAAGCAGCTGCAGGCTACCTCTACCCCTTGGAAAGGGGTTTCATTTATGTTCACAAACCTCCAATTCATATTCGGTTTGAAGAAATCGCGTCTGTAAACTTCGCTCGCGGTGGTGGCTCTACCAGATCTTTCGATTTCGAAATTGAATTAACCAGTGGCGTTGTTCACACATTTAGCAGTATTGAAAAAGAGGAATATGGAAAATTATTTGATTTTATTACTTCAAAGAAATTGCGTGTTAAGAATAGAGGCAAGAGTGTAAGTACGATACTTTATTCAGCAACATTAAAATATTCGTTTCGATAGTAAAAAAAATAATTAGAAATATTTTTCTTTGTAACAGGATAAACTAAACTACGACAATGACTTTGGCGATAGCGATCAAGAAGATGAACCTGATGCATATTTGGCAAGAGTTAAAGCTGAGGCGCAAGAAAGGGATGCAGAAGATAATCAGGACTCTGAAGAAGAGTCTACAGATGAAGATTTCAATCCCAATCAAGTACGGATTCTACTTAATACAATTTCATTAAAATCAAGTTATCTATGTGTACATTGTAACACGTTTATTTTGTTTTAGGATGAGAGTGATGTACCAGAAGAGTATGATAGTAATCCCAATACTTCTGAAAGTGAAAATGATTCTGATGCGTCTGGAAAGAGTCAGAAGAAAGACAAAAAAGAAAAGAAAGAGAAGAAGGAAAAGAAATCGAAATCTGCTAAAACAGTGGTATGTATTGTTTAACGTTTAAATAAGACTCGATAATATTTGTTATTAATATCTAATAACTAATAGCAAATATTGTCGAGGCTTATTAAGATATTAATAGTATATGAAATTGTTATCAATTAAATATTAAAAAATGCAATCCTATAAGCATTAATCCTATTAATATTTTTAGTCAGAAAAACCAAGGAAGCCTAGAAAGCAAAAGGCAGAAAGAGATGCAAACAAACCTAAGCGACCGCCAACAGCATTCATGATATGGTTGAACAGTGCTCGAGAAAAAATTAAAGCAGACAATCCAGGAATTGCGGTTACAGAAATTGCGAAAAAGGGAGGAGAAATGTGGAGGGAGCTCAAAGATAAATCTGTAAGAATATATAAATAAATATATTTGATCTTTACTTACTGTGATACAGAAACTAAATACTAAATTTTGATTACTATTTAGGAATGGGAAGAGAAGGCAGCAAAAGCGAAAAAAGAGTATGCAGCTTCAATGAAAGAATATGAAGCTAGTGGAGGTGGTCAGGCGAAGGAAAAGAAAGAAAAGACAGAAAAGAAAGAGAAGGGTGAAAAGAAAGAAAAAGGAGAAAAGAAAAAGAAAGAAGTGAAAAAAGAATCTCCTACTAAGCAGATGTCAGGAAATTCTTTCAAGAGTAAGGAATATATTAGCGATGATGACAGTAGCAGCGATGACGACACCAAGGTAGAATCCTAGTGTATTGTGTTTTTCTGTATACCCATCATTGTACAACTTTTTTACATTTATGAACCAATTTCACAGAAAACAGACAAGAAACGTTCAGATGAGGATAGCGATGAAAACAAAGGGAAGAGAAGAGGAGACAAACGCGCTGCGGTAATTTTTTCACTATTTGATTAATGCTATAATTTAATTTAATTACGATATAAAATTCAAAACTTATTGGCTGATAGGAGGATGATGATAAAAAGGCAAAGAAAGAAAAGAAAGACGAATCTGATGAAGGCAGTGAAGAAGAGCCTATTGAAAGTACTCCACCATCCAGTGATGCAGAATCTAAAGAAAGTGATTAATTAATAAGAATCACTGTACATATGCATATAATATTAGTACTTTAAAAAAATATTAAAGTACATTTTCAATTGTAAACTGTTTAGACTGCAAGGCTACATTATATTAAATCTTTATATTTGTCTTATGGCAATTTATTTAATTTTTTTTTAATATTTGTATTCCGAAGTAATAATTCTTTGCGAATTAACAATTTGATTAAACGTTTATTTAAATACTGAAACTTTGTAATTAATGATCCGCACTCTTCATTGATAATTCAGAAAGTGGTGATAATTAATAAATAATGCTTTCTAGAAGTAATAAAATATTGCGTATATAATATTATTCTTATCTATCAACAAATTATCAATAAGTTACCAACAAATAAGATCAAGTACAAGAAAATTGCACGAACAGAGGAACATTTGATCGTGGTAAATGTATTTTATAGGTTAAGATTTACGTTTAAATAATAACGAACATAACCTAAAAAAAGATTCAGACTTGAATACAAGATACAATTTTTTAATAAAAATATTTTCATTTCAATAATTCAAATAAATTCACGTGAAAAGTAATGCATGATTGTTTCAACTGTCCTTTTATTTAGATTCAATATACTTCGTAGCATGGATATTAGACAAACTATAGGATTTTATGATTTATGTGTAAACGATCCAAGTGATAGACAGAATTTATATCTCGTTTTGTCAAGATTGCACGAATTAGGATTTAAAACAGTAGCATTAAATATTAATTTAGATGAAAGTGCCGTCGTACCAGATAAGAAGAAAAAAAAGAAAAATGACGAAGGGGAATCACTCCAGAGTAATATACTAAATACATTTGATATAGAAAGTATAAAAAGGGATTTTCACGGAAAATTAAAAATTTTTAATCGGATTACGTTTCTTTGCTCTGACCCAGCAAAAACGCATATATTAAATCATTGTGCAGGTTTAAAGAAATATGATTTATACGCTTTTACTCCAAGAACACAAAATGCATTACAGTTTGCATGCACTCAATTAAATTGTGATATAATTACATTGAAAGCATCTTCTACAACTTTCAAACTGAATAAAAAGCTGTATAAACAAGCTATCGAAAGAGGGGTACATTTTGAAATTCAGTATGTAGATCTGTTAAATACAGAATATAGAAAACTTACTATACATTATGCACACTTGTTTCATACATACGGAAAAAGTAAGGTATGTTAGCACTAGTACCAAGCAGTTTATACTTTATTATAACTAAAAATATTTGTATTAACATGAATATTATTAAATATATTACACAGTTTCATAAAATATATAATTATATAAAGTTTGTTAATTATTTATAGCAATTGTACTTTAATATTACCTTCTTGCAGAATGTTATACTATCTAGCGGTGTTAATGATGCCAAAACAATTAGAGACCCATATGATTTAATTAATTTATCACGCATACTTGGACTGAATGAAATTAAAGCCAAAGCATCAGTATCACATCAATGTAAAAAGCTTCTTCTGAGAGCTGGTATGTATACATCTAAAACAAAACTATAAATAAAGAGGAACAATGTTTTATTTTAACATACATATTTATTACTGAATATTAATTGTTATTATTACTATTTCGTACATTTTTTTTAGAAAGAAGACGAAGAGGAAAAGCAGCATTCATAATTGAAGAAGAAAAAGAAACAGTAGACGATATTGAAGATAATGGGGGACTATCAAAAAAACTGAAGTTGTAAAAGTGTTCCACCTTTTTTTTTACCAAATAAATTACAGCAAGCAATTCTATTAAAATTTGTATAAGAAAAAAATAAAGAAGTCTACTAGAAAGTACTGTATTCACCTTCTAAAGATATTAAGGATAAAGCTTCATAGATGTATTTAAATGTAGCTTTTATTTAGAATTTCAAGTATTTAAAAGCAAAGTTGTTTGTTTCAAAGAATCGTTATCATAAAATAACATGTACAATATTGATCTTATTAGAAGATAGTTTCAAATAGACAAATACAAACAGAATATTTTTGAAAAATGTACTTCTTTTAATCTAACCATTCTCCAAAATAGTGGCTTGAAGCTATATAAATTTAATTTTCCTTTCGTATGCATCTTTGAAAGAACAGTTGTTTTTAAGGAAACATTTCTCACATCGATCATTTACAAGTTACTATTATTATATATCTTATATACAATTATATTCTACAAATCGTTGTTAATTAAAAATCTTATATTAGAAAGTATTGCATACACCGTACTTTTTAGACTGTTATTAACTTTCCAGAACACCAAGGACATGGATGGAAATTCGGCTCAAATAAGCACGAATCCTTACAATCTTTTATGTCTGTCAAAATATCTAGTAGGTCAGAAACACTTTTGTTTTCTGTAACGGATTCTTTTGTTTTCTTTGCGGAAACAATGTCATTAGCACCCATTTCTAAAAAAAATTACATTAACATTAATGTACGATTTATATTTTATTATTATGAAAAATCCATTTACGTCAATAATTTAGAAAATGAAAGCACACAAATCTTTGGAAAGTATACCTGTTTGTGGTATGTGTTCTGTCCCATTAGAATGAATGTATTCTTTTCTAAGGAAATCACTAACCAAGATCTTCAATTTATGAAGTTGTTCTTGTTGTTGATTTCTTTGTTCAAGCAATTGTCGAAATAGTTGTTCTTTTTCTGTTGCCCTGTTTTTAAGCACTGCTCTCTGCTTTTGATACAACGTTATGTATTCCCCTAGAAACATAGTTTTGGAAATATAATATACAAATTTTCATATGAAACGGGTTAATATTTTTCTCTAGAAACGTATACCTATTGTTTCGGTTTCACTTTGTAATTGTAACACAAGATGTTCAAGCTTTTGCTTCTCTTCTGTTAGTTCGGCCACTCGTTCCATTGTTTGCTTGAATCTTTGTTCTAATTGTTTCATAGGTTCAGATACTATTACATCACTTCCTTCTAATTTCTCTGAATTTATTTTTTCTGTCAAATTAGAGTCATTAGTGGCAGTAACAGTACTCGAATCTTTTTCAGAAGAAGTACTGGTTTGATCTTTCTCTTTTATCATTTCCATAAGATCTTTCTTCTCTTTCTCCAATTTTTCAATGGTGATCTAAGAAAAGAACATATATTTCAAATAAATCATATTTTACAATAATATGTGCTAGATATTGCAATTATTTACCAAAGCATTTTGAAGTTCTTGTTGGAAAATATCAGCATGATGAGACTGTGCTTGATAGTGCTGCATTTGATCAGCTATCTGAGCACTCTGAAGTCTTTCCTTTTCAAGTTCTTCAAGTACAGATTCTTTTTCCTTTAATGTCTCTTTCATTTGTTCTAATTCAGTTTCAACATTGTTTAACTGGGCATTTAACTTTCGTCCAATAGAACGCTCTGCTTGAAGTTGTTCCGTTAAGTCCAACTTTGCATTACTCTTAAAAATTCAAGTTAGAATTTTCCATAATTTGTATTTATTTATTTTTTTTTTTCTAAATAAATCTGCAAACTCAATTTGATGGTTCATTTACAAAGATAGACTTACTAGGGAAACAAAAGCATTCTCCATATCAATCAATTGTTCTTTCAACTGTTGATTCTGATGAAGTGCTCTAGATGCTCCTAACTGTTCACTCTCAAGAGCACTAGCTAATTTTGTTACTTCAGCCTCGTTGTTACCTGCTTCGCGCATGTCGTTTATGTCTTTTGTTAAAATTTCGATTTGTGAGTCCTGAATATAAAAGAGTCTTAATTAAACCTCTATAACAAACTTAAATTTATTATAATATCTATAAGTATGGCTGACCTTTTCAGCAAGTGTAATGTGTAGTCTTTCTTGCTCTAGACTAAGCTCGTCTATGTTTTTTAATAGATTATTCATTTCATTTTGACGATCTTGTAAAGGTAATAGATTTTCTAATTTTTCTCTTTCTTTTTGCAATTGTTGCTCAAGTTCTGACAACCTTTGTACATAGCTCTGTTCTCTTGATTGTAAGTTTTCTATAGTCTTATTCTGTTTCTGAATCTATAAATAATTCATTAACTTTATTTAGACAATACTTGTGAGTGTGGTGCTAAATCCCAAGACCTAAATCACGTCATTTGGCAATATCCAATTATGAAAATGAATGATGAATAATAATAATAACACTCCATACAATACATAATTATATACAACAAACACGTTAGTAATTAAACTTAATATATATTAAAATAAAACACACCTCTTCTAATAGCTTAGTTTGTTGCATATCCAACTGTTTAACATAATTCTGGTACTGTTTATTGGCTTCGTCTTTTTCAGTACTAACAACGTTTAGAGATTCTTTGACATGTGCAAGTTCTTGTTCTAAAACATTTGCTGCGTACTTTTCTTCTTCCGTAGGTGTAGCACCTTTCATCTACAAAACAAGTAGAAACATAGTTTTAATTCGATTCTATTATTAATGGTACTTAGATACAACAATAACAATAGATGCATATCTTACTACCTGTTGTATTCTAAGTTCACTCAAAGAGAGTAATGCTGTTTTTTCATTAAGTTCTTGTTGAACAGCTATTAATTCTGTTTTCTTTAGATTTAATTTCTGTTTCAATTCAGATGCCTCTAAATTTAAATCTTCTTTTTCTTTCTTCAATTCCAAAAATTTGTTTTCCAAAGATTCACGTTCATTTTGCAAATGATGATAATTTTTCTTTAATTCTTCATTAGCAGTTTTTAAACCAGTTGTTTCTTTCTCCAATTCAATTATATGTACTTGAGAACTTTTTAACTTTCCTGTTAATTCTTCTATCTCTTCTGGAAAATATTATCTTTTTATAAGTTTTCAAATACGTTTGTTACAATAGAAAAAAAAAAAACAAACCTGTGCTTTGTCTAGCGCTCTGTTGAGCTTGGCTAAGAGCAGCAGTGAGCTCTGCCTTTTCTGCTATTAAGATCCCAGTTGTTTGAGTATGAATTTGTAATTGTTCTTTCAAAGGGTTCACTTCGCGTGCTAATTGCACTTGGAATTCCATTTCTTTTGTTGCTAACTTAGCTTCTAGTTCCTTAATTTTGCTGTGCTAGTTGATCAATAAATTTCAGAAATATCATAGGATCTAATACTGAGATTAGGTGAAATGTAATACAACAATTACGTATACTTACAGAATTACTGAGCTCTATGTATAATTCATTATCAATTTTTTTCTGCTCTTCTAAACATGAACTTAAGAACTGATTACGACACACCAAATCACAGTCCAAAGTTGTTTCAGAGTGTTCAGAATCATTTGTTAGAACATCTGCAACTGCAGATGCCATCTCCAACAGATGTTCTTTTTGCACTTTTGGAAAATCACTTAACTCCACTTTGTTTTCAACCCCTGAATTTAATTTAGCTTGTGATGCTTCTTGCATAGGTTTAGCAGTTTCTTCTGCCACTCTAGGCGAACCTTCATGATTCATAGTATTTTCTGTATTTACTATTGTATCTACAGATGGTGTATCATTTCTTTGAAAATTTTGATCGGGAACAGATTTACCATTTGCACAAGTTTCCAATGTAGATATTGTATTAAGTTTGGAATCTGATATATTAGTTTCCACGTTTTGACTCTGCAAATTAATTAAACATATTGATTTAACTTTTTTTTTTTGTAATTATTAATTACAATGTATGCATTATCAACAGATCTGTAACTTATTTACCTGTAAGAAATCCATTGAATGTTGTTTCCGTTTTACAGAACCATCTTGTTTCATTTTGTTCTCTTGAAATTCTCTGAGCTATAAATAACAAAAAATATTTCTAAGAACTTCATAACAAAGAAGTAGTTCTGACCAGTGACAAGTGATTAGAGCAAATATTTGACAGTTAAAATAACCTAAAAGTATAACATTTGGAAATCTTAAAACAATTTAAGCCACACGTAAAAATTTGTTTTCTCTCTGCAACGAATGTATGATACACGCTTGTAAAATAATATGTGACTAGAAATTGTAATTTTTCATGAATTTTAGCTCTCGTACAATTATTTACGTGGCTGTCAGTACATCGAAAAAGCAATACCTTTTTTTTGGCAGCCACTAATTTTTCAGTTTTACTTAAATTCATTTTGAAATATGACACAAAAACAAACAGTTGAGTCTCTCGATTATATTTTAGATCAAGTATTTACATCATCATTATTAAAAATATTGTATTATTTAAAATCGAGGTTATCTCATGCCTAATCAGTTCTTCCTCTCCATTGACAAAACTGTTTTCTTAGATTGACAATCCCTTGTTTTCACTTAACGCCATCTACCTACAAATTTAATTTACAGTCAACGTTCTTTACCGTCTGGTGCAGTGTTCCATGCTAAAACCATAGACGAGGTACATGAGTAGACCAATCACCCAATGTATATTTTTGTCTCACGTCCTACCGTATCGATCGGAACTAATAATCTGGAACTAATATCACAGACGAGATGCAGAAGTAGGCTATTTCAGCAGTCATCTCATCTTTTGCTGTTTCGTGTCGCACAACACTCTCGACTCTCGTATCCTCTCTGATCTGGTCAAACAATTTCTACTATGGCGCCGAATCAACGTCAACGTCAGCTTTTTATTTCAAAGAAAGAATTAAAAAAGCTAAATGGCAGAAGATTCTCAAAGTAGATATAATATTTTAAACATTCTGATAATAAAAAGCAAATTAGATATATTTTATTGAGTACATTGTTTCAAACAAACTTGAATATACTGTTTGCCGGTTAACCTCTTCTGTTTGTTTAACGTTACGTGTATTTTGTAATGTATTACAGATATTTTATATATGGAGTAATATTTACGTATTTAACATATTTTTCTTCATTTGTATTTACTATCAATTTCTAACAGTTTTATTTAATTGAAAATAAGTGTAAAAGTTCAATGCATGTACAGAATAAGATAAACAATAAATCAAACAGGAAATTAAAGACATATGTTTCAGACCAGAAGAATCGTCTAATATTGGCCTCGTTTATCCCGGTGCAGATACAGCCTTCAAATTACTTTTATCTGTTAGATTTTGCTCTGCTATATGGAGTCACATAACCGATTGCGATGAAACTTATAATTATTGGGAACCAGTAAGGAGTAATTTGTATTCTTATGAGTTACCATATTATTTCTAATAATACATTCGTTACTGATAAAAACAAATATATCTTTTATGTTGACGGTATAAATATGTATTCCTGTAACGTGTTTCTTTGTTTTAATAAATGTATTTCTTTTACAATTGTATATCATTTAATCCATTGTACTTTATTACTTTATTATAGAGCCACTACTTACTTTATGGAACTGGCCAACAAACATGGGAGTACAGCCCACAATATGCGTTAAGATCTTATGTATACTTGTTAATTCATATGGTACCAGCAAAAGTGTATCATTATTTGCTGGAGCCAAATCCTGTGTTAGTCTTCTATTTTGTAAGATGCCTACTATGCGTAGGTTGTGCGTTGTCAGAAGTATACTTTTACAAGTAGGTTTTCTTTTATAGCACAATTCATAAAAAAAAATTAACAGAAACATTAATTTAATTAATAAATTGAATTTCATTTTTCCAGAAATGTATGCAGAGAATTTGGAATTCATATAGGAAGATTAACATTATTCTTTCTTATTGTGAGCTCTGGAATGTACATTGCAAGTGCTGCATTTTTACCATCTTCTTTTTCAATGTATGTATACAAGATAATGTTTAAGCAAAAAGAAATGTCAATTACTTCTATAATTTTCCTTATTTTTTACATAGGTATTTAAGTACCGTTGCTACAGCAGCTTGGTATGGTCGTCAATATGAATTAGCTATTTTTGCCACTGCTATATCTGCGTTATTAGGATGGCCATTTGCAGCATTACTTGGGTATTATTTACACATATGCATGTATACTACTTATGAATACAAACTATAACATAGTTAAGTACATGCAAACTATCCCTTGTAGAGTTCCAATTGCTCTAGAAATGTTAATTTGCAAGCAAGAGTGGACTAAATTTTTAAAGTGGGTTATTATATCTGGTGTTGTTATACTGGTACCAATGGTATGGATTGATTCAATCTATTATGGAAAATTAGTAATAGCACCATTAAATATTGTGATGTACAATGTTTTCACTAACCACGGGCCGAATCTTTATGGGACAGAACCTCTCAGTTATTATATATACAATGGATTTTTAAATTTCAATTTCATTTTCATTGGTGCACTTTGGGCTCCATTTGGATTGGTAATATTGATCAAATTTATAAGAATAAACACTAGGTATTTATTAATATTTTAACAAAGTTGTATAGCTTTTAGTATGGTTGCTTGTACCAGCACGCCCAAGGGACAGACAGTGTTTGTCGTATTGGTATTCTCTGGCACCTTTATACTGTTGGTTTTTGGTCTTCTTTTTTCAACCTCATAAGGTGATATAAACGTAGTATTTGCATGCTAAAAAATTAAACTAATATATGTATGTTTTACCATAATTTAAGTTTGCTTTCAGGAGGAACGATTTTTATTTCCTGTATATCCGATGATTTGTTTGGCTGGAGCAGTAGCTGTTGATGTTGTTCAAAAATTGTACTTTTTTATAAGAACGAAGCTCAGCTCCTTGCATATTGCTTATCATTACTTACAATACACCATTCATATTACTCTCCTTACTATTTTAATATGTGGCTTCCTTGGTATATCAAGATCATTAGCAATATATAAGGGCTATTATGCGCCAATGGAAATAATGATTGAAAGCAATAAATTTGGATCAGAAGGAGAAATTTCAAAAGACATGAATATAAATTTTTGCATTGGCAAGGAATGGCACCGGTTTCCAAGTAGCTTCTTTTTCCCATCGAATAAGTAAGCAATGGCTCAGCAGACGTTTTTGACATAAACTAATTATCTTTACTAAAAACAATATTATCTTCAGTTGGAGACTTCAATTTTTGAGGTCCGAATTTAGAGGACAATTACCACAACCTTTTCTTGATCATGAAAATGCAACTAACGTAATTCAACCTAACTTTAATGATATGAACAGAGAAGAACCGTCACGTTATGTAAATATCCAGATATTATGTTTGGAAAATATTCGATGATTCAACTGAAATAATCGTATTTCTTCGCCTATTTTAGTTTAATTTAGAGAAATGCCATTTTATAGTGGACTCGGACGTTGGAATCGAGACGGTTTTGGAACCGAATTATGATCGCATAAGTGGCAATTTTACTGTAATAAAATCTTCCAAATTTTTAGATTCTGCGAGGTAAGTGTGTTGAAATGCAAACTTTATCCTTTAGAGCGCAGTTCATTAATGAAATCGCAGTTTTTCAATTTTATCCCTTATTTTTCAGATCACATCAATTTTTCAGAGCATTTTATGTACCTTTCGTATCTCGCATATTTTGTAAATATGGTTCATACAATTTGTTGCAAAATACTAAACTCAAACTTGTCTCTCAGACGTCGAAAGAAAAAAATACGAAGTCTTCTTAAACAACAGTTTTAAGATTTTTTTATAATTTTGATGTACAGGGTCTGTGTAAGAGAAATTATACCAAAAAAAAAAAAGATAAAATGGAGTCATTTGAAGACAAATTGTCATTAAAAAGTCATTAAAAATTGATATGTATGTCGCGTCATTTTTAAATTCTATCGAAATTTCTAATGGAATTGGAAAGAAGAAGAAAACTTTTTCTATGAAAGTTTACTGGATCGGACTTAATGTTCTAATAAACGGTAATTAATATAATCATAAATGTTCTTTGTATGAATATGACATAGATACATATTAAACATTGTAGGAGGCAAAGTATTCGTGTATCAGTATGACTGCACTCTAATATATATGAGTTTTTTAATGATTATTTGAAAAAATTAATACCATGAATACACACAGTGATAAGAGAGAAATAATTAAGACATATTTTTTTCAAAGGAGATAATCGTTACTAATTTTTTATTTATATTCAGGCGCTTTTGCATAGAATGAAGTACTTATTTTACACTCAACGATATTTTGTACATATGTTAGTAAAAATTAAAATAGAATGTTTTTAAAGATGTACATATTATTGCTTTCGATTGTACATATACTATAAATTATTGTACGACAGTTTAAAATCGTTCAGTACTTTAGTTTAAACGTTGTGGTTTTAAGGAAAGATTAAATAATTTTAAGAATAATGCGTATTTGTTTAAATTAGCATCAAAGACTATCAATATACATAGGCTACACCAACGTACGTATGTATTTCATTGTAGTAACATTCATATAATAATTTGATGTAGTACATCATGTTTTATATTCTTATACAATAAATCAATGTGTGATTAAGACACTTCAGTAATTTGTTCAGTAATTTATATTTATGCGTTATGAAGTTGTACAAATTTTCGAAAAGATGTACGTAGATATTTATCATTTAGTCCTTGCAATTAGATAATTAGGTGAAAACAGTTCGTAATCCTTGACATTTGGCGCCGCGCGTAACGAGTGGCGCTTCCGTCAACCTATGTTAAATAGCCATTTTTAAATCAACACCGTAAGTTTTGAGGAAACAAGTGTTTAAATTCATGTATACGTTGATGTGTGTCTCAAAGAAAAGATTTCTTCTGACGTATGTACGCGATACCGACGGCAGGATGTTTGATTACTGATAAAACTGTTGTTCGTCGTCATGTATTTAGTTCTTACATCGCTAGCCAGACTGTGAAAGAACCGAACACAATTAGCGATAGTGTGTCGAAAACGAATTGATTTAAGATGGAAACGGCAGAAAATGAAGAAAACCGGAATCACCCTAAGTCTATAAAATTGCCAGCCACAGTTGAGGTATTCGCAAATTTGAAAAATGCTCAAAAATTCGCTATCGACATCGGTACGTACTTTATTGCATACTAAACATCATAGTGTATTTATACTACTGGTAAATTGTACGTTATAACATTGACTCATATGTGTCAAGTTGAATGCTTTGATAGAAGGACTTACGAATTCTTGTTAAAAATCAAATCTGTACTTGTATGTTACATTCTGTACACATAATTTTTTCTGTTTATATGCGTTACTTTGTTTTTTGTTCAATTGTAGGCTTATCACTGACGAAAATAGCTTATTATTCAACAGTTAGCTATCGTAAAGCACTTTACGAGGATGTAGGTTTAGGGAATACTGGAGAACGAGCGTACAAAGTATACGAAGGAAACAGACTCCACTTCGTTAAGTTTGAAACTCAATACATTGAGAACTGTTTAGACTTTGTGAAAGAAAATTTAGTGAATGTTGAAAGGTTCCATGGGAAAAGCATTAAAGTAACTGGTGGAGGGGCGTATAAATATACTCCTTTATTGCAAGAAAAACTAGGCTTGATGTAAGCAACTTTGTTATACGTTAGTTTTATCAGCTTGTAATTCATAGATAAAAGTGATTAACTTGTTCCTTTAGCGTTGATAAGGAAGATGAAATAGCATGCCTGATAAAAGGCAGTAATTTTTTACTTAAAAACATACCATGCGAAGCATTCGAATTCGAAAGGCATGGATCTCCTGAATATAAATTTCAAAAGGCTGATCCCAACATATTTCCGTATATGTTGGTTAATATTGGAAGTGGTGTCAGTATTATGAAAGTGAGTATGAACATGCTAAAACACTTATGAAGAATTCCTTTTCACAACATTGTAACATTTGTATTCAATTTTGTTAGGTGGAGTCTGATAAAGTATTCGAAAGGGTTGGCGGCACAGCTACTGGAGGAGGAACTTTCTGGGGTCTTGGTTCATTATTGACTAAGAGAAAGGTATTTGCATCAGTATCTCAGTATTGTAGAATGCTTATGAATTTTTAATGTCTCACTGTGAGAAGAATAAACAATATGTTCTTTTTTCTAATATAAAAGATTTTATATATTAAATTTTGCACTTACACAACATCACTGAGACAAATGTACACATTCAAAAAGTGATTTTAAAAATACCCTGCTAGGGCTTTGATGAATTGCTGCAACTTGCAGAACGAGGAGATCATCGTAACGTTGATATGTTAGTGAAAGATATTTATGGAGGTGATTATTCTTCTCAAGGTTTGTCTGGGGAGCTTATTGCATCTTCCTTTGGCAAAGCAACGTCTTGCAATAATAATGATGGTAAGAAACTGAATAGTCGCAGACAATGAAATAAGAAAGATTAATAAACTGAAGAATAATTTATTTTAATTACCTTTCAGCACGATTGAAATTTTCCGAAGCAGATCTTGTCAGAAGTCTTTTATTCACGATAAGTAACGATATTGGACAAATAGCTAGTTTGTACGCAACTGTGCATAAAATGGACAAGATTTACTTTGGAGGCTACTTTCTGCGTAATCACCCTCTATCGATGCATACTATTTCATATTCCATCAAATACTGGTCACATGTAAGTGACTTGTCTTTTTTGTTTTAATAACATAATGATAGATGAATGGTCTGATAGTTGATGTTTCTATTTCAAATCTAGGGGAAAGTAAAACCGCTGTTTTTGCGCCACGAGGGCTATCTCGGTGCGATCGGGGCATTTTTATACGGCGCTGAACAGTCGGATGAACATAGCTGGTTAGAAAATTATGCAGGTTCTTCAGGATTCAAGGACTCAATATTGACCAATCTTGGAATCACGGTTGATCAATTGGAGATCGACCAAGCAGAAAATGCTGTCACGTTTTGTCCATTTTTAAAAGATCCTGCAACTTACAATCCTGATACAACGGATCTTGCAGAAGACAAAGAAGCCAGGTAAATCATAAGGTTTTATTATTTTCATTGATAGTATCGACTAAATGGCATTACAACAGAAATTAATGGTTGCAGAGATTACTGGCTCCAGTGCTTTGAGGAATCAGTGGACAAATTTGTGGCAAGAGCTATTCACAGTCAACCTCATAGCCCGACCGCGAAAGATAGAGCAACAAAACTTAAGGAGAAATATGTTAATAGACTGCATTATCTACACTCGCAACCATTGTAAGCTTTGACTGATAATTAAAATATAATGTTTTATAATATTTTACAAGACAATACTGACTTTAATTGTATTGCAGTGCATATGGAACGCTCACTGTAAGAGTATTATTGGATACTATTGAACACTGTATGAAGGAATTCGACTTCCCTGATCCCTATTTGCATGTAAGTTACTTCAAAATTGAAATTTCTTATAAAATCGTGTCGAATATCGTAGCTAATTACCTAATGGAAATATATCAAATATACAGCAAAAGAAGAAAGAAAACGAAGAAGCTTTGAAGCATTTGAAAGAACGGTTAGCTGTTCTGGATAAGTTAGAGGGAGCGGAAATGACAAAAGCTTTAATATTAGGCGTCCTGAGCGGTAATATGTTTGATTGGGGTGCAAAAGCTGTTGCTACTTTGATGGAAACAACAGATTTTGGTTTCGCCGAGGCCGAAGCAAAAATACCAGGTATTCACAGTCAATTTTTAATAAAATATTTCTCTGGTCGTGTTAAGATCGATGATTCAGTTGTTTAAACATAGGTAGGCCTTGGTTGCGAGACGATCTGGACGATTGGATAGAAAGATTGCAAGTAGGGCCACCTCATAAATGCGCAGCCATTTTTGTTGATAACAGCGGAGTCGACATAGTGTTAGGAATTTTACCGTTTGCGCGGGACTTGTTAAAACGAAACACAAAAGTAAGTGATAAAACTGATATAATTATCGACTCGATTCGATGGTGTGACAAATTAATTTATACAATTGAAATTCACTTCAGGTTATACTGTGCGCTAATTCAATGCCAGCGTTGAACGATGTAACATATCCAGAACTGGTTGTGACGTTGCGAGATGCAGCAAAAATATGTAAAGTGATTCGACACGCTCTGAAAGAGAACCGATTGATCCCCATGGAAACAGCTCAGGCAGGACCTTGTCTTGATTTGAGGTAAGTATTACGGGGTCTTCCTGCATGATTGGTTTTCGTTATAGTATATACTGTGGAAAGAAAAAAAATGCAAGAAAGAAGGAATTCAGTTTTTCTGAAACCGTTATAATCGGGAGACCCTCTGAAAAGGATTTAGCGGATGTTTATAAAATTTCGATATTAATGACCATAAATTATTTAATATTTAATAGCCGCCTGAATCTAGATCTGTGTTTAGCGATGGTTAAGCATAACGTTGATCTTATTGTGATCGAGGGAATGGGCAGAACACTCCACACCAATCTTTACGCAAAACTGACTTGCGAGTGTTTGAAGCTAGCAGTTATTAAGAATCGGTGGCTGGCACTTCGTTTAGGCGGGGATATGTACTCAGTAATATGCAAATACGAGCGACCACCAACGAAAACGACCATTTACGATATTGACATGGTAGAAAAGTGTCCATCGGAGTGCATAGATACAACAGTGCCAGTTTGTACATGCGAGGGCGATGCTCAACCCAGAAAAATGTAACTATACATACTCGACAATACACATTCGAACACTGAACTATTTAAAATTTTATTTGAATCGTAGGGACTGAAAACTAGTGTGCTAAAGTATTGATCTACATTTAAGCATGTATATAAAATACTTACGAATACTTTTTATAACATTTATTGTTATTTGTTTCTAACAATATGCAACTACTACAAAGCTTATGGATAATAATGAGAGAAACTTGGTTGATTGCATCACGTATTTCGTTCGAGAATGAATTCGCAGAACAAACGATTATTGGAAAATTTGTCACGGGTACGGAACGCTGAACCTTTTAATACTATGAAGTTAACCAAGTTTCGAGAATTCACTTACTTGTTACTTGACCATGAGGGCCTTAGCGTTGACAGAAAAATACGGATAAGTAACAATTAATGTCTAGTCAACGATAACAAAATTATTTTTTCTGTAATTTAAAAGGAAAGGTTACCGTAGATTAGTAATAAAGTAATGACGACCAATTGTAACGGTTATGAACATGTATGCGAGGTATCTGTCTCGTGCACGTCAGATGCCTCGTACGTCTACATGTGCTACATAATACTGTACAGTGCATCTTCTGTGATAATACAACATTCAAGGAAGAAATCATACGTTCGTGTGAAAGAAAATTCGAGGCGACATAACGGAGTGATACGTACAAACTGAAATTACTTTAAGAGACATAAAGCATTCCCATCGCGGGAAGATTTTTTACGAGAATCCACTTGCGTTAGACTGGACATCACAAAAGAAGAGTTTATTTCTATATGTATACATGATTAATCAGATTTTTAAGAAATTGTTTTTTTTTTATATATCTTCTTTTAGCGAGAACAAAAACGAAACTATAGTATTATCGAAAAGATAATTGAGAACTGGAGAAAGTTGTTCAATTCGTCTTGATAATCACGAGTTCTAATAACATATAATTGCCGATTGTGTTAACGCTGTTTGCGCCGGAAATGCATAAGTATCGTAATCGCACGAGACCGATTTCTGGAGAAAGGAAATCGAGACAACATATTAATGGATTTTAACGAGAGTGCCGTAACGAGAAGAGAGACATTGTTAAAAATTGAAAAGAATAGAGTCTAAACTAGAGAGAAGTTAATGGTTTGTTAATACTCGACTTGGATATACGTGTATGTGATACTTAAATTGATTTGTAATGTGTAAATAAAAGCCTCCCTTTTTCTAATCACAATTACAGGACATTTAATGGATCAAACAGAACGACTCCACTGAAACTTCACAATTTAGGGTAAAATCCGCAAACCTACAGAGCCCATACCATAATATTAGAATAATAGAAACCCGTCAATCAAACGAGAATGCAATATCTACAGACGTAAGTAGACGCATCGAGTTTCTCTACTATGGCTTCGACTTTATACGAATGTACAAACGCTTCGTGTAAACAGAATGGTCGTGTATTTTTTTAGAAATAAACATAGTACAAGACGCATTCATTCCTTTCAACATTTCCAACCATTTCGATGGACAAGGGCGCAATAAAATGGCTGAACTTCCGAAAATTGGTCGAGCCGAATTGAGCACAAGTTTTGCACGTTGTCGTTGACGAGGGTGTCAAACAGGAGTCTTTCATTCACGTGTCCTGGATCCTCCGAAATGGCGCGACAGCCTCTAAAACGAGATTCAACATCATCGTAAACACTCGTCGAGGGTGTGTTCATAAACTCTGGGACTATGTTCTCGCAAATCGCGAAGATTCAAGCGTCCAGATAAAATGGAAATCCAGGCCAGCTGGGTTCAATCTACGATCGTTTCACCGGTGTGTACCTGCTGCGAATCGACCAGGAGAGAGAGAGAGAGAGAGCGAGAGAGAGAGAGAGAGAGAGCGAGAGAGAGAGAGAGAGAGAGAGAGAGAGAGAGAGAGAGAGAGAGAGAGAAACGATTCCTTGAGCTGGAAAGGATCGGGGAGAGGAGGTCGGGAATCGTAGGAAATAGAAGAGAGAAGTGTCGGTTAGTGAGCCAGTAGCCGGGCCGGGGAAAAAAAGACGAGGAGGAGACGAAGAACCGAAGAAAAGGAGAGAGGAACGGCTTCTATGCATGCTGGACACGCTCGACGTCCATTTCTTTCAGCCACGTCCCACGCAACGTCCGGGCGTTCGGCTTTATTAAATTCCCGTTCTCTGATATTGTCCAGCCGCCTAACTTCGAGCTGGTTCACGACCCACTTCGGGACCGTTTCGAACCGTAGTTCCGACTGTTTTTCCACCCTCTCCCGATCGATGCACCGTCGAATAACACACGTGCGATCCGATTCGGCGACTGGACAATCCTTTCGCGTCGTCGACCAGGGAAAGTGGATCGATAACAAATAATAATAATAAACGGTAAAACCGTGGCGCACGAGCTGATTCGTAATATGCCAGTGAAACTGAAGAACTTTACAAGAAAATCTGTGCGTCACGCATTGTACCCTTGCGAGAGTGGTAGGAACCTTTAATCCTGACTGTTCTCCAGGATTTTTTCGTGCCCCGAGCACAGCCTTGATGTCTGCGCTTTAATTACACGTCATTCCGTAATTTCATGGAGATTACGCGGCAGCGTACGAGTCTGCGATTATTTGCGAGCTCGTAGACACGACCGCGCTATTGTGTAGGCGGATATTTTGAGAGCTTCACGCGTCAGCTTGAATTCCTTTCCGGGATTCCTTCGTGGCTACGGATCGCAGTTGTACCCACGCCTTAAATCGCCCGGTGAAAATTACACGAGCAGTGCCGGGCACTGCTAGAATCGATAGAGCTTAGGGTTAAGGGATGTGGGACAGGATTGAACGTCATGTTTCCTCCGTCCGGACGTTGCCATCTAAAAATTGTGGAAATCCCTACCGTATACCCGTAACGGTGTTGCCGGAGAAAGCAGATGCTTTGCGCTTTCCATGAATACGTCGGGCCATATCGTAAGATTTGGGAAGATCTCTGAAGAAAACGCAAAGAAGCGAACGTAAGACTTCTTCAAAAGAGCGAAGCATAAAGATAAAACATAAAGATAGAGGCGCCACGGAGACAAACTCGGATATCTCGTAGCAAAGTAAAACGGACCGGCTTTCAACGATACTCGGCGAGGACGAAGACGAGAAAGATTAAGTTTTATTATTCAACAACGACGTATGACACGTTTCCACGAATTATTGACCATTGCAACGTCGACGTCATTTGTATCGCTAGAAAAATGTTATAAACATCTTTCATCTTTTCGTCGAGATAAAATTGCGGTATCTCGCACGTGTCGCGTCTGTTCGAGTTCGCGAGTAACACGCGGATCGGTCGATGAGACATCTCCGCGAGGGAGTTCTCCAATTTGCATTCGAGGGATTCGAAGAGCGAAAGAGGAGCTTGGTGTCGTTGGTAATGCCGAAAGAATGAGGAGACTAGACGTCGTGAAACACGTTTGAAACTCGACTCGTCCGATCGAGAAGCTCCTGAATCTTCGTCGATGGCGTGTTAAAGCCGAATGAAGGGAACGCCGCACGTTCGATCCTGAGCCAGCCATCACTCCCGAAGCTCTGCAGAGGCTCGGAGCCGGGAACCGCGCGTGCAATTCCGGCCTCGCGGCCTCCGAAGCCTGGCGCATAGGCGCATAGGTGCAATTGCGACCCGCGAAGGATTCCACGGAAGGGGATTACAGCCCCTCCCGAGGGAAGAGCTCTCGGAGTGTCTGATAGCGGGGACCGAGGCGCGCTCCTTGCCGTGATTGCGGCGCGAATGCCAACGGTTAACGAAACTCGTTGACAAAACCGGCAGAATTCGCGTCGCGACGCGTTTCTTTCCGTTTGTGAACGGCGCGCGGCGGTGTCGCGTGAAACACAGATAACCGTGGTATCCCCGCTCGCGTTCGCGTTTCCGTGAAACTTTGCACGCGAACGTCCCGTGAATGCATCTCGCGTCGGCTTTCCGCTCCAACCGGCGAGGATCATCGCGAAGCTCCGAGCCGTATTCGCAACCTTATGCGGCGGGCCTCGATATAATGGCCGCGCGCGAGACCATTCAAAAGGAGAGCCCGTTATCGTTCGGCTCCCTTTCGCTGACTCTCGTCGATCCTCGGGGAGAATGGAAATCAGAGAAACTCGGAGGATTCAGAAACCGAAAGGCGAATGGAATTTGGTCCCGCGATCAGCAAAGAGTTTCAGAGCGGCGCGGGAGGAGCGCCGATTCGCTAGAGAAACCTTTCAATACCTGTGAGAAACGGCAATAAGAAAATCGCACCCCTTGGAAAACCGCTATGAAAACAATTGCAAATGTGCCTATCCTTCTCGCCTGCGTTTTCGCGGTGTTCCGAGGTTTTCCGCGTCGGATAGGTCGGAAGCGTTCGGCGGCCATTTGTCACTCGCGCACGCGAAATGAAGTTATTAAGATGGATGCAGCGATACCGGGACTCTGATAGATGGACGAGCGCAAGTACGCTACCGATAAATTTCCGGGATGACGAATTGTCCCCTCCCCCGTTTTACCATCGACTCTCCAATTACGTTAATTTCGTAATTAGAGCACGTGCCCGACCGTGCGACGGCTTATCTATGCGAACGGCGCGCGACGGGGAAGGTTTTTTGATCGTTGATCACCGCAGTGTCCCTTGAGCCCTTCGAAGCCAACAAATTTCTACGAGAAAGAAATAAAAAAAAACTGGCATTACTAACCCAGGGTTAAAAATTCGTGATCTCGTGTTTCCTTCTTGTCGTAACTTACGCACGGTCGTTCCTCCTCGGTTTCGCAAATTCACGGATATACTTCTGCCGGGAGATAACAATGAAAAGTCACGGATGAAAAAGTTCATCTAGCGCGTGTCGGACGAGTCGAGAGGGAGGCGAAACGTTTATTAAAACAGGTGCTTTACGAGCGTGTCTCGGGTTTTAATTTCGCGTGAAAGGCAGCTGTTTATTACGATTGCACGGCGACGTTCAACGCGGTCTCGCGGCTTCGAGATTTCCGCCGAGAATCGCGTCGGATTCAGGACCGTGCATTAAAATAATTTCATCAGTCGTGAGCGAGCGAGCGTTCTTCGTCATTTTCTCGAATCCCGACGACTTTAGTCCACCCCCTTTCCCTGTCGTTGCGATTTATTAAATTCGAATCTATCCCGTGACCGGGGTTCTTTAAATCGCGGACGATCACGAGATAATCATATTACTGCACTATGCGCCCGGAAACAGGCTCGTTCGGGATCGGCTAGAGGAGACGCGGTCCGATACAGTGAACAGCATTATGCTTTTAGGCGAACGCGGCAAGCAATTGTACCATTCTCCCCACTTTTTCACGCGAAACGAGAGACCATTCAGTTTTTCGATGTTTTATCGAGTAGCAACTCTGGGATCGCGATATACTGGTCATATCTGTCGTCACGATTCGTCATTCTTTGACGGTCCCTGGGCGTTACCGGGCACGAAAAATTGAAAGAGGGAAACAGAAACGTTTACCGCACGGACAAAGTTCACGCTTAATGTTCCCCGAACGGAATGGTTTATCGCGATCACGTCCCGACCGAAGATTTACGCCCGGCACTGGTTTTCTTTGCATTTCCACGGGCGGGGATTAACGATGTCGTTAAAACGACCGGGAATTGCCCGTTCTTAGCAGCCGGCGAAGTTTTAATTCCCCGGCGGAGAGCTATCGACGACCGATCGAACAATAAAAGCGAAATGAATGATAAACGCGGTAGCCGCGGCGCTAACCCGCCTCGTCCTCCTGTCGACACAGATTTCACGCGCGATAATTTGATTGCTTTCGTGTTGCCGCGAGCTCGTGTCGTTCGTTGGTTACCGTTCGAAATTGAACCGAGAACAGCTGAATACGATCGCTTGGAAATACTCTGGTCACGGATACTTTGTTCTTCGGCATTACAAATGGGACTGAGTTCATCAACACAAATGTTCCAGGTACGTTAGATCAGCTCCTTACAACCTACAATAACCTTGTCTAATTCATTGAAATTTGTAGATGTCGACGGGTTATTTAAAATGTGGTCGATGCTCCCCGATCCGGAAGAACCGTCTCGCGAGATCTGTAAAACGTTTCGCGAGAACCAGGCTGGCCACAATTACCGCTTCGCTGCTGGGAACTTTCCCCGGAACCTGTTGATGCCAGAGCTCCGTCGATGTTTTTCGCGAGAAGCCGCAACGAACTCGAGGACACGATCGTTCCGTGCCCACGGGGCTCTCTCGCAGTTAACAAACTACCCTTTTGCCTGCCACGATGCTTCTCCGTAGCCCGGAGAATGTCCCGCGTCCTTGAAACGCGCGCCATTACGCGAGAGGTTCGCCATGGTGGTAGAATTAGCGGGGCGGTAAAGCCGGGGGCTCGCGGATGCTACTAATTTTCTCGCGCTTTTCCGCGAACAGAACAGCTAATGAGCGATGGTCGCGGGGCTGATGTTTAGTTAATTAATTAACGTGTCTACGTTTTCGGCGGAGCGCGCGGTATGGTCGACGCCGCGCCCGCATCGGAGTGTTTGTCGCAGAAGTTGCATCAGTTAATTACATCTCACTAGATTAAGGGGTGGATCGCGTTCCATTCCCTGCCGCCCGCTGTACCCCGGATTATGGAGGAATGACAGGAAAGTTCGCGGGAACAAATTGGATGGTCCGGATGGGAACGCTGGATAGGAATGAAATTACATTTTGGTCGGCGACAGATCGAATTTAAATATTTGTCGAGTACGATTCGAGTTAGAATTGGGCAGAGCGTCGACTGCTATTTTTTCCTCGGCTCTGTTCATCTCGATTCGGAACCGAGAAGAACACCAGAGAAACTTCCATTCTTGCGAAAGTGAAACTCGATACGAGGCTAATTTGATTACGAACCTTCTGCAAGATTCTTCGCGTAGAAATGTCTCTTCGCGAAGACGCTCTGTATGGTAACGTTCCGCCAAGATAAATGCGCGCATACCCAACGGCGCTAGGGATTAAGTAGTCTCATCTCCAAACATAAATGCGAGGGGAGCGCGCGTTTCCAGTGACGTGGCCCAGCCCAGTGGATTAAGTAGCTTCGTTCACGTCCCTGGGAAAAAAGGGAGCAGGAACCAGCAGATATCCTCCGTGTGGAGAGTTTCTATCTTTCTTCTGGTCGTTGTTGAGAGCGACAATTTTTTCCGACGGCCGTCTCGCGAATCTCGCTTAATCGTCCTTCCTCGTTCCGGCATTTCTCTCGAGCGTTTTGCACCGGCTCCTACTTATCAACGTCCACCACCCGACCACGGCCAGATAAATAATTTTGCCCCGTTCGCAGAGTGATTTTCACCCGCTGCCTCGCCCCGGCCCGGCCCTGGCCCGGCCCGGTGCTACTCTCCAATCAATACATAGCCGAAAACCTTTCTTCGAACGGGAGAATGCCCACAACCCCCCAAAAGTTCCGTTCTTTTTGCGCTCCAGTCTAAAGCTTGGCTAGGGAACATTGAAATTTGAATATTCCAAAATGATTAGCTAGAACTGCAGCAGAATCCGCGTTTATCGTTGGACGCCTAAAACGTAGCAATTACGAGTAACTTTACATAATCGTCGATTGTTACTGCAATTGGGATAATTACAGCGACTCGTAATTAACAACTATAGAAATGGGCTTGCAACCCAATCAACAGTCACGTTTCAATTGCCGTTATTAACACTAAATCAGATCGCGCTTTGACGAACTCTGCTTCTGTACTTACGCAACAGGGGTGTTGGTATTTCCTCTGCATGCTTGCATAAACCAAAATGAAACAGCATAGTCGTCAGATCGAGACTTGTTGTAGCGGCAGGGGGGGGGGCACTTTTTCCCCCTCATCTGGCGATCTCAGAATATTAATGATGGCCTTGGCCAGCCCGGGAGAACGCACGAGGGACGATCATGTGGTAGCTTGAGTCACCGATTACAATCAATTAACCCAGTGCCGCTGATTGGTCCGAATCCCGGTCGGTAAGGCACGTTTCGTTTTCTGTAATTTAAACGGGCCAAATTAGGCACGGTCGGCGATTCTTCAGGTGATTACCGAGTATCTTGTTACCGGTCTCGTTACGCGAGGCAAAGGAGCGCGGCGATGAACGAGACCGAACGCAGGAATAATAAGCTTTAAAGAAGCGTGTCCTCAATTTCGGAAGAGGAATTAATACCTCTTGTAATCCGACGTAACCGTTGAAATCTCTCGTTCGCCTAGTTTCTTCTCGCTTTCCCGGAAGTTCGACGGTTTCCGCAGGGAACGGAAAATCAATCTTCCTCGCGGTTTTTGGTACCGCGCGCCGCGACCTTCTCGATATTCCCGTGCTCCGGCGAGAACGCGGGGAAACCCTCTGGGAAACTTCGAAGCCTTTAATCTTCCCGATATGTTTAGAAAACCCGCGACAAGAAACGCTCGCGGAGAATTCCGAGCGCAAAAAGAGATTCGTCCGAGGAGTCCCGGCACGGAAGAAAAGAAACAAATAAATATCGAGCGTTTGCTAAAAGCGCAAGTCGAACCGGAGACTTCTAAATACGGGACGATCAAATATCCCCGGCGTGGCGCGGCGCCCCGAGGGACGATAGTTAGGTGGCCCGATCGAATTTACCCCCGGGAACGAACGAACTTCGTAAACAGCAGCTACTAAGCGGGCTAATATCCAACGGGAAATAAAATATCGTCCAGCGCCCGGTAATTTTCCTCCGGCCATTAAACTATTACCGGCGTTTCGAAATTTCCTCGGGAACTCGGACTTGCTCCCGTTGTTGCGATGTAATTATCGTCACGGTTACCTCGATAATGTATCGACGCGGCGGCCGCCGGCACAACGAAACGGAAAAACTTGTTCCGTAGCTTTCACGGGATTTCGCGGTTTCGTTAACTCGTCCTTGCACGTCCTGTTCCGAGAGCGCCGGAATTGTCTAATTTCAATGAGGTTGGTGTACAACGGAAAATGTTGGTCAATGGACCAGCAGTTGTCGGATAGGAATGAGATTGGTCCAGAGAAATGAAAATCCGCATTCGCGGAAATTCTGCGGAGTCGACGGGAACGAACGGCCGTCAAGCAGCGTCATCGTTCCTTTTCGATCCCGGCTGTATCAAATGTAATAAACCACTCCGGCGGAAATCCACGAGCGCGGAGCGCCGGAGCTGAAAAGAGTCCCGAGCGGAATTCATTATCCGGCACGTACGGGTTGTCAGCGCGGAGCTACTAACGAGAGTCCCGAAACAGGGGCGAAATACGTGGAAAACGAAAAATACCGGGCCGGAGGCGCAGCCGAAACTAAATATAAAGCAGCCCGAAATGACGAGAAAGGAGGGAATTACGCGCGGAAAACCGACGCGACGACGAGCGGGGTCTCCGATATTTCGTGTTGGTTGCGGCGTGATCCTTCGGATCAAGAACGGTGGTTCCCGCGTAAATTAAATCAAAACTCACACCGGTGACATCCTTCGTTTCATCCGGTTACACGTGCGACCGCATTTCCCATCTTTTTTTCCCTTGTTCCTATTGAGCCACGCGGCCAGGTCAATATACACTCGCGTCGTTACGTCCATGTGCTCCCCCACAGGTGCACGCGGGTTGCATACTCTCCGGCCGGATTTGAATTCGCCATTGCACCTGGTGTCCCGCGAGAATCGCACATCGAATGCCCGACGATACTTTCATGCCACATGCTTCGCTCACGTTAGATTTATTGTCTGAGGTATTGCCCCGCCGATGCCATTTCTATTTGTTTCAATTTTTTCCCAAGAATTGTTTGAGACTCTGGTCATTTCGATTGGACCGAACTACAATATTTATGCAACAACCGGTTCTCCGAACGGATCAGTGAACACAATTACCAGTATTAACAATATCGAACGCGTCTCCGTTAGACAAATCGATGCAGCAGCGCGCACTCGATATGCCGTACGCGTGACCATACGTACATGATCGCAATGTCGCCGTGCAAACAAAGCAGCGATGAACAATTAATCCTCAAATAGCGGATCATTTGCCGATCGATCGCGCGAGGAATAAAAATAAGGGGATTTAGTAGGTACGACAGGGTAGATGGAGTGGACGATAATAATCCCGGGAAACGAGCAATCATCCTAGTCCGCGGGCAAAGAAAAATCAGCGATCCATCAGCCCCCGGTATTTTGTTCGATGTCTGGCCGAAAGGCAGTGGGAAAAACGCGGGGCCTGCGTTTCACGAGGCCACTAATGCCGCGGCTCTTTTGCGTCGTTACGCGGTTATCCCCCGTTTTCGTCCGCGACTTAAACATCCATTACCCTGAGCAGGAAGCTGGCCGCCCGTGGCGAACAAAACAAGCCGAGACTTGATATTCGGAAGGCCGGTTTCTGCCCGGCTCTTCTTCTCCTCCACCGTGCTTTCTTCGAGAGTTTTTCCGGCAGCGAGACTACTCGGCTTCGACCGAAGCCGATCGATCGACCCGCAACCGCCCGGTTCGAGCTTTTTCTTCGCATTATCCTGTTAATAGCCACTGGCGTGTTTCTCTGTACGTTCATTAATGCTCGCCAAGAGTTTTCCGGGAGAATCGTTTACTCGACGATTAACGCGAGCCCGTTTTCCGCGATGCAATTATTCCCCTGATCAAAAGGAAACCTCCGCAAAGATTTTCATCGGACGTTCTAACCGGATTCTTTTTTGCAGGGTTCACTTGGAGATCTGAAGAGAACAAGCAAGCGCACGGCTTAATTTTTGTTCACCGCGGTGTATCGCGACAATCGTCTCGCGGCAGGGGAGCGTGGAATTGCGGCCGAGGGAAACAGAGAGCCGAGAGACGACACCGTTCCTGTTTCAACGGGCACGCCGTTCCAAGCTGTGTGTTTGCCCGCCTACAATCAACGCTGAAACGCTGAAAGGACCGCGCGCCATCGAGGCGCAAGGGAATCGCTGACGAGCAAGCGAGCATCGCGCCTTCACGAATTTTCCACGGATGACCGAGCTGCAGTCCGTGTCATGTCGTGTCGCGCGCGTTCCCGGCGAACATGAGGCCGTAAACAGTTCACAGGGACCCGATTCCGACCAGAATAGGAGCCACAATGCCAACGAACAGACCGACCGACCTTATCTGCGCGCACGTTGCCCGGCCCTCTATCAGAGACCGATGTGTACAAGATTGAAAGAGAAGCTAACGCGCAAATGCGATCAACATTATCGAGAAATTTTTGTGATACGATTAAATGGATGCATCGGCTCAACACTGAGGCACTCGGATCCGATTTGCTCTGATCCCGCGTATGCCGAAAATATCGGGAATGACTGGCTAACGGCGCTGACGCGATTATCGGGAACGCTTCGAAAGCGGGAGCGTAATGGCTCTCGCTGTTTGCTCCGTAACGAATGGACGCAGAGGAACGGGAATAATGTTTCTACACGGCAAAGTGGATGGAATTACTCGTAATTTGGTAATGAGCGCTACGAAACAGCAAGAATCACCGTAACCCACATCACGTACTCACGGTCGTATGCGTAATGCAATGTAACGCGTAATTACGACAATAGAATGCATCGATGCGTCGGTTGCGTGTCCGTGGAAATCTTAACCGGGACAAACATGTTTCTACGGAATGCATATCTGCCCTACAAACACCTAGCCGAGTCTGAATTGAAGTACAGGTGAACAAATTTTAGGATTTTTTCTTGATACATTGATCTTGTTCCTCGTTCTGGCTATTAGCAGTGGATTTATGGCAAATTTGTAAAGTACAAAATGGTAAATGACCTTTCTACCCGTGTGCGTACTGGGAATGTTACCGCATGGTTTCGGGGTAAATGCACAAAATCCGCAGTCCAGTTATTAGTCACCTTTGACCAGGTCCGCGCGAGCTTTCATGATGGAGAGATCAACCGGTTAACTATGCTCACGCGAGCATTCACGTTCGAAATGTTAGCTGGGTTAACGGGTTAAATCGGCCGGGCCGGTGTCCGTGTTCGACTCAGCGGGCGACAAAAGGAGGGAAAACGCGCGCACGAAATTGAAATTATTCACGAGCACTCTCATTGTCGTCGCGTGGAAACAATTCCCGTTCTCCCGCGGCGCGTCGCGTCGCGACGTTTTCCAAGTATGAGCGGAAAGGTCAAGGGGCGTAATAGCGCCGGTGGGAATTTATTCGCAAGGTCAACATCCCATCCCGCTGGTTTTATCAAGGTGTGCACGCGAGACTGCTCGCCGCGAACCACCCACGGTATTCTCTCCGTAACTGTCGAGTTGATCTCTACCGTAACTGTCGACGCTTTGTCCTCGTCACCGGAGGGGATGCTCGACGAAAGCTACATAATTCCTTTTCTCGATCATTTTACTTTTTGAAAAAGTGACGTCACTTTAAGAATTTTTCCAGCTTTAACGGAAGAAGTTGCTGTGAACTTCCTCGGATACGACGGTGCAATTTTTATAACATCATAATAAACAGCATCTGTGTGGCCGAATTTAATGCAACCCCTTTTAACAACCACGTCGCGTGTTCCAGGGTTTCCGGTTTCCGTGAAATTCCTTTGAAACCGTCTCGACTTCTCGCTAATTGTTTCTCGTCTAATGGACGAAACCTAATCTTTTCGAAGCCAGCCGGTACTCGGCGCAACATTATGCACCGTAATTGAAGGAATGCATAGTTACTGCAAGAGAGAGAAGGTACGACGAAGGCTTCAAGAAAAATTATTTCAGGTGGATAAATATATCTCCTTGTAAATGATACTTACATATACATCTTTTTTTTTTACTGAATGTGTCGTTTATCCGTGTTTTAATAGTTTTTTTCCAGGCTGATGCCACGCTATTATGGGCGCAATAGCGAGGCAGCAGACGACGAGACCGAGGCGTGCGAAGAATAAAATTTGTCTACAAATTCGTAATGGCGCAACGTGCATGCAAAGTGGCTTCCGGCGGGTACAGAACGACGTGTGCTGAGTGCGCACTCGAGCATAAGTTTTCAAGTTTGAAGTCCCGGACCCGGTAAGTTTAAATTCGATCGGTAACTTTAAATTCCTCGTTAACTCTGTCTATCTATGGGTCGTGCATTATGCATTATTGTGCGTTTCGCGCGAAAGGGCGTTCAGGGAGTCTTTAAAAAAATTGATCTCGCTAACCGAGTTTCTTCTCCAGAATGTATTAAGGATTGCGAATTGATGTTCTGTAAAAGTGTACAGGACAATTCAAATAGTGCGAAATGAGCCACGATGGGTGTGGATTGATACACGTGAATTGCGACAGAATTCGAACGCCAAACGCAAGAACGATGGGTGATTTATTAGCCGCGAGCCTAATGACATCGCGGACGTCTGACTAAAGCACGCCTCTGCTACTGACGCCGCTCGGTCCCGGCCGATTCGTTCGTCGTCAAACTTGCCGGGCAACAACGTAACTTCCTTGCGCGACACTGCACCGGCCCAACCAGTTTACAGAGACAAAGTTTATGTAAGTGGACGCGTGCAGAATGCCGCCGGTAATTGAAACTAATTCTTATTCCTCGAACGTGTGCACCGTAAAGCCACCGAGCCTGCTACCAACGGCAAACTCTCCAACGCTTCTTCCCCCCTACCCTCTGCTTCTCCTACCACCGTCCTCGTTATGTTTATCGCCGTTCTTTTTGTTGTTCGCAATTCCCCGTTCGCTACTTTGTCTCCTGGCCCGGCCATTTTCCTGTCCACGGCGCGAGAGTTCTCGCGAAACTCTCGGCCATCGAAAACATGTCGGATCGGCACGCCGAAGAGTTTTGTCTCTCGGGAGTTCCTTCCCCCGTTTCGACAAATTGTAACGTGAAATATCGATCGGTAATTCTGGCAAATTATTTTCACAATTCATCGTTTCTTCTTCACACTTTCTATTTCAACCGTGTGAAAAGGATTCATTGACCTGTCCGAGTCCGATTCGCAAAATTTCGTTTGACGTGCGCACAACCGGCCGGCATTGTTCGACGAGGCCGATTAACGAAGCCATTAATCGAGTCTACGTTTATAAATGCAGCGTCGTCGTGCGATTCGCGAATCGCACCGAGCGGCTGGCAAAACGAACGTTGCCGGAAGAAATATTACCCGGACGAGTATTATCGGGCCGTGTTACCGCGAAACCACTTGATATTCGTCGGAACGGGGGAGGATCGGGCCGTGGATTGTCATCCGACAATGACAAACGGCCCCGGACGCGTCGTCGAGCAATCGACTTTCCGAAACAACACGCCGATTAACCCATCAATGGGAATTACCGGTTTAATTGTCCCGTGGGTGTTCGCGGGATTACGCCGGACCCGGCACGTTTTTCTTTTCACGTTGACAGAGAAGATCACGACCTTTCCGGCCGGCCGACCGGAACAAACAAGCGGATTAATAAATTAGTTAATGGCCGTGACGACGAATCGACCGATTCCGGACCGGAAGCGACTCGAAGGAAACGTCGTCGAGTCACGTGCCCGTCCGGTCGTGCTGAATTGTCTCCCAGTGAACAATGGGAAGTTTTATATTCGCAAATGTTAAAGTTAACGTTTTAAACGGGGCGTCCGTTTTCTTTGTCCTTGAGACGGTAGTACCCGAAAGTGATAACAATACGAAATAATGAGGCGGCCGGTGGCCACAGGGGATGCCGGACACGGTCCGCAAGTTCTCCGGGCTCCCCTTAAACGGATTACCCCGTGGCCGGTGTTTGCCGTGGGGTCTGCGGATGGCGCTTCCGGTCCGACGACGCTCGAAATTCGGCTGGAAACTTTTCGACTGCACGCCGCCGCGCCTCCGCGCCTCCGCGTTGTGCGACGGCCCTTTGTGTCGGATCCCTTTGACCGTCGGCTTATACCGTGCCGGAGAGACCAACCCGGGGAGGCGAAATTGTTAAGGAAAATCGAGTCGAGACGAGGAACGGACGCGGGACGAGTCGGCCCGGCCCGACAGAAGAATACCCGAAGACGACGACTCGCGGATGAAACGGCGAGATATCCGAAGAAACTGCCGGAACCGGGAGAGGTGTGCTCCAGATGGAAATGAAAGGAGACGATCAGGGATGAGAAGACTTCGCGACGGACAGAGAGAGGTTTCTTTGGACTCCGCGGAGTCGCGAGCTTCTCACGACAAAAGCGCCGCGCTTTCTAATCTATTTTCTCTCTCCGCCGTGGAATCGACTCGAGGATTCCCATTCCCGATCCGATTTCGTTCCTATTTTCCTCGGATCCACGCGATCGAATTCATTTTCCGCGACGTCTCCGACGATCCTCCGCCGCTCGGACAAGGCCTAATTGCTCGCTCTAATTACCACATTCATGCCATCCGGCTATGGAATTTTAATTTACGCGATTTTCCCAATTTTGCCAACCAGTCCTCCGTTGGAATTAAACTGTTCCGACATCTTTCCTTTCGTCAACGTATCGCTCGCAGGTCCCAAAATATTTTTCGAGAGGGGTACCGCGTCATACCTACCGCGCCTAATGGATAAAACAGGCCTGAACGAGTGTGCACGTGCTTTTTTCCCTCCGCTGTTGGTTCGTAGGCGTTTGTGTGGCGGCGTCGGATGGGGTTAATTGCGAAATTGACCTTAATTATCGGTCTTCCTGGATAGCCCATGCCTTCCTTACCAATTATCTAATTCGAACGGACGGCAATGTTGCAAGTTGATCCGGTGGCACCTGCGATTATGTCTCTCGTCGAGGGAGTAGCTTTCGCTCGACGATCTACGCGGCGCTTACGCGTTACGTAAAGCGTCGGGGAGCTTTCCACCCCCTTCATTCTTCGAGAGTATTTTTGTCGAGTTCACGCTCTAATGCGATCTCGTTAGTTCTAGTCGCTTGGGAGCTTTGCGCGGTGGGCAAGGTCAGTAGAGAGATTCCTGGAAACCGTCCAAGTCGTTCTTTATTGTTTCATATTTATACACATAATAAGCATACGATTACATCGTATTATTAGGTACTAGATCATTATATATATAGATTTATTTATATATATATATATATATCGAGCATATTCTGTACAATAAATAAAGACTCTAGAGCATTTTAAACATAACATGGCGCACCCTCTTGCGATTGCCGTCGAGTGTACGATACATTAACGAGTTCCCCATATGTATATCATCATTTCCAAAATACTCGTCGGGCGCTGCAACAGGCAATTCGATCCGAGGATATATATATACAGGACATCGTGTTCTCTCATTCGTCGAGAATCATTAAACAAATCTAGAACGGTTTCACCACTCGTTTCTATCGGATAATCGCATCGGCGCGAGAAGCTGCGGGCTTTAGAACACGTCGGACGCGTTCCTTCGCCTTCGCGGACATCGAGGAGACATGCATATTGTACGTAACGCGCGCTAAAAAATTTTACCGCACCACCTGTGGCCTGCGCAGCTCGATATCGCGTCCCTGAAGTTGAATCTCGTTCCATTCGACTCGCACGTCGATCAACTTCGACGACCCGGGTCGACGTTTCGAGTTGTACCATATTTCTGATCGCGAAAAACTTTGTGGACTCCCTTGTGGAAATTATATTTTACAAGAGAAAGCTTTGCACCAAAACTGAGGCTGAACTTGTCAACATTGTGAAGCTTACTATTAAAAGATTTTAGGACGAAGTGAACGGTGGAACGACTAGAAAGATTTTTGTAGGCACCATTCTCGAAGTTCTAACGTTTGTCTTTTTCAGGCGAGTTTGTTCAGTTAACGATTCGATGCTGCAGGCTAGTTTGTGTATCGGGCAGTCGTGTTTCGTTCGTGAAGCCCACAGGTGGTGCGCTAACCGGTAGCGAATAATAGAATCGCGTAGATAAAAAGACGGTAGCGGCAAAAGCATGGAAAAAGTTTCGCAGTCGAATTGTCTCGTGTAGGTTCGTATAAAAATGCATAGAAGAAGACGGAAAACCGGCGGAATCGAAAGTTCATATAAAAAGATCGCCCCGACGAACCTCGATAAGAGTATAAAAGGATACGATCAGCGGCGTGAATTCCCATTTGGAAAGCGAGTGCGATTTGAATCAACGACACGGGCTACTCGATTCGATTAAACGTTCGGCTCGCATCGGAGCGAGCTCTCGGGCTCTCGCCGATTCGAATAACATCTAACGATAAGTTGAATTATCTTACAATCGTACAACGCCTGTTCGTTTTCCTCCGCGCCGAGAACTCTGCCGGAACAGAGTCCCCGCAATAATTGTAGCTTACGAGAAGAGATCGGAACGACGGTCTCGCCGATTCCGATGGAACCGTTTTGCAGCGAGCGAGAATTCTTTTTATAAATTTATAAATTCTGAATCTTTTTATAGATCCAAGGTTGATGTATCGCCGGATAGTTTCTTTTCGGACCCGCCGCAAAAGTTTTGGTCGAAATCGGTGCGGGTCCACTGTCGCGATCGCTTCTCGCCAGTGAAAGTCGAAACTTCTTTACCCTAAACGAGCTCGAAATGGAAGAAAGACGTGCGGGACAGATCGTGATGGGATCGTGTTACGCTATCTCTTTGCCAGTTGTTTCCTGTCGTTGGAATCCGAGAGACTACGAACTATGTATCGATCGCAACGAACGCTGTAATCCGGCTGAACAGAATTCTGTATAAAATTGTAAATTCAAGCATGATTCCGCAGTTCTTTCGTGAACTTTAAGGGCCGATATCTCCACGATCGATCCCACCGTCTTTTGGCTTTCGGGTCCGCGCGCGCAGAAAACGCAGCTCGGATAATATTCCGCCACGTTTTCTGCAGGTTCGGCGAGTTTAGTAGGACGAATCTTATAATCGGCTACTGTGTATCGATCTCCATAAAAGAGCGTGATCGCCCCGACACTGCTATTGTCTTCTTAAATCCATGAACCGAGATACATACAACATGCACTTCTATCTAACGCGACTAACGTTCAACGAGAACCGTTCCGAGGATCATCGTTTGCTCGAGGAACGGCCGATCAACTCTTTCAGCCCCGCTGCAGACGAAACTCCTACCCCGTCTTTTATTCTCTTCCGCCTCCTTTGCTCGTCGTCCTCTGAACCCTCCATTCTCCCGACAGTAATCATTGCGCTGATATGTGTGTCGCTCCGCGACGATAGCGTCTCTGTTCCTCAACCGCGGGACGAAGGAAATGTGTCAACGTTGTTTTTACTAGGAAAATCTCCTGTTCGATGGGTATCGTACAATAATTCCGCAGTATTCTTTTCAGCTTTCCGAAAATAATTAATTTCCAAACGAAAAACAAATAAACCATATCCCAATGTATGCGCATAATATTTCATCTGAACACAATGGCATCGTGAAAAATGTCGTTTCGGAAAACGCTGCGGATTTATGATACAGTGCGTTTATTTACAGCGTACGTAAATCGATAAATTATCCGAGTGTAACAACGCGTTCGCTACCAACGGAATTCAATCAAATTGTACAATCGTTGAACTCGTAAAGGAAACGCTGCCGAGCAAGAATTTAGTGGATCGGTGCAGCGGTAGGGAACGCGTTACGATCAACGGGGTTTTCGAATCCAGAAACAATCGGGTCGCATTCGAATCGGCCAACGATCCGGGGACTGAAAGAGTGGATCCGCGGTGACTTTTGAACACTGCGAAATCGCAATTCGATTCTGCGATGGGAAATGAGACACGACTATTATGGGTATACACGGTTTAGCTGAGCTCCGAGTACGTCTGTGCAGACTCGAGGGACCGTTCCGTCGAGGAGGAAAAATGGCATCGCGATAAACGGCAACAGAAAGAACTGGGACGATGCGAGATCTACGTGGTTCCGGACGACACGAGACGAGTCGGAACAGGACGAAACGAAACGGCACATGCACTGTCCGACAGAATCGGTCCCGGTGGAACGACATTATCCCGAGAAACAGAAATTCGCGACGAGCTCGAGCGGTCGGAGCGTGGATCATCGAGTTTTCTTTCTGTACTTCGGAACGAGAGACGCAGAGCCGGAGAGAAAGACAGATAGATGGAGAGAGAGAGAGAGAGATAGAGAGAGAGAGAGAGAGAGAGAGAGAGAGAGAGAGAGAGAGAGAGAGAGAGAGAGAGAGAGAGTGAAACAAATAGAGAGAGAGAAAGTCGGTAGACGTTAGCCAGGATCGTGATTCCACGGCTGGTTCGCGTTTCTCGTTCGTTCGTCGGACAACCGAACCGAGATTTCTATTACGATTGCGTCGGAGACTCGGGCCGGTCTCGTGGATCGGACACGAGACGCGGGATCGTTAGCTGCGTCGGCAATTAAGAGCTTTCTTTCGCGATCAAAAGCGGACTCGAGGATCCTGGTATCGGCTACGTCGTTAAACGAGTCTGTCGCTTCGTAACAGATGCTTCCGCGCTGAATCCTTCTCCCGGAGTAGTAGTCTCGCCTGGCTCTTTCATTCTTTTCTCCTTCGAACGCGAGCAAGATCAACGTTTCACGACAGCCGACAGACTCTTTTAGCCGACTCCATTGGATCCGAGAGAGAATTGGAACCTTGTCTAATGATCTTTGTACCCGATCCGAGAAACCAGTCTGCAGATTTGCCTAGCCAGCTAACGATCGTCCCCCGACTCGAGCATGCCTGAACCGGGGCTCGTGCGGGCCAAACCGCGTTCCCCAGGGGCCAGAATACAAACGGGGACCCAGAGCCAGACGGCGGGGTAATTATCGCTGCCACCGATTATCGGTGTCTCGCGATACCGCCGACTCTGGCCCCTCGCGAGGCCCGCCAGTCCCAGGAACGTCTCCTGCCCGCGAGAGCCCTGCTCCGGCATGCCTGCTCTGTCTGGAAGTCGCTCGGCGATCACAACTACCACGTGCCGAAGAGAACGCTCGTGTACAGGACACCCATCAGCGTCAGCCAGCTGGTCAGGTTGAAGGACGCCCCTCTCCGTGCCGCGTTGTTCATACAGGTCTCCCGAATGCTGGCAATCTTCAAGCCCCGCCGGACCAGGAGGTTGTGGACGCCTCGTTTGTCGCTCTTCTGCAGGATGTGCTCGCGCGCTAGCAGCAGAGAGTATAGCTGATTATCCGGCCGTCCCGAGCAGAAAGTTAGCACCATGTCCGAGGACACCGCCTTCATCACGTGCACGGTCCCGGTGAACTGCTGGTACTTCCCCTCCGAGATGCTCGCCAGCGTTCCTGTCAACGATATCAAGGATATTCAGTGCTTCAGCGAAATCACATGCTTGTCTGTTTAGTCATTCGCTTGGAGGATTTTAACGGTAAAAGTGAATTTCCGTAATCGCGGCCGCGCTCCGTCGAGTTCCGCGATGCAACACGCAGTTTCGGAATATTTGGAGGTTCCGTGCCGCGCGGAACTATGAAAATTCGGGTTCGCTGGTGAGGCACGAAGCGGCGTTCGTCGTCGAGCGTGTGTCGTGACAATTTGGAAGGGCGAAGCTGCGCGATTCAGGTCGAATCACGGCGGAAATCAGCGAATCGGGGCTCCGATTATTGTCTGCGACGCGGCTGGGAATGGCAGCGTGTCTCCCGTTGGAAATCTGTCGCATTACGCGCCATTATGTCGTTGACGATGTACTTACGCCGCTGATTAGGAATACGCGGGGACGGAATTACGGCACGACACGTGCAGTTTACCGTGCACGAGGGGCTCTCGTTCATAATCCCGTGTCGTCGTCGATCGTTTTGAGGGAGGCTCTTTAAAAGCGATGCACAAACTTTTTCTTTTGTTTTTACTGAAAAGTCGACAGTGGTACTGTCGACGAGCGGAACGATACGATATTAGATCGGAGAATGAATGTCACGCGTCTAGTACGTGCCAATCGCAATAACGTCGATGGGACGCGCACCGTCGCAATATTACAGCGCCGTCCATTAAACCCGTTTCACTGTGCAAATGGGCATTAGCTCGGCGATATTGACGTTTAATCGCATGAAATTAATTGTACCCAGTTCGCGCGAACGCGCGAAATACTGATCGTGGGCCAACGTTTTCGTGTACTGATCGAATCGTTTAACCATATTCCGTTCACTTTTTGCCCGGGCCCGATATTCGGCCTGTAATCGATCCTTTTACTTGGCCGTGTTCGGCCGCTCTAATTGAAATCGCATGTGTCCCACAAACAACGAGGCCATTAAAAGAATCGACCGGTGACGTGTTGCTCGGTCGCCTAGTGATGGCGACAAGCACGAGACCAACGTCCCGGTTCTGCTGATCCGATCGGGGATTCTCGATCCGTACTCTTGCCATCACTGCTCGAAGTCATACCGGTCATACTTTTTGCGGTTTCCCGCTACCCAGTTGGAAACGTACACTTCCATGAATGGGTCGGACATGCGGGCTCGGGGACTACGCAGAGATGACAAGTTGGCTAACGGGATGCGAGAGGAGTAATCCACTCGCTCCGCCCGTTCCCACCTTTGACACTTCGGCGGTCCCGTACGTGTCCTTCGTGATGCGAACCGATTTGTAAACGCGACTGTTTCGGCCAGCAACGAAAAATTGAATGGGTTTTACTCGCCAATTCATTTCAACGCGTCTCTAGTATTTAAAAAGTAATTGTGATACTACCTCTTGATAAATGAAACGAGGTAGCATCGTCATTTAACTCTTGAGACTCGAGGCTTAAGTGGACCATCAAAATGACGACAACTATTTCATGTGTAACTAGTTCGAGATTCGAAAAATTGAACAACCCTATCGGCATTATACTAGAACACCAATTAACCAGCATTTCTCAGTCTAACCAACCACGCGTCATCTTGATACAGTAACTATGAGGCAGCAGTCGTGCGTTGCACGGTCGCGCAATCTCCGGGGAGAAATTTCGCGCGAATGGGACAGTGTCTTATCATTTTGCTCATCAGCGTAAAGTCTGGAGACTCGGAGGGTCTCTTCGCGACCTCGTTTCTCGCGCGGCCGACGCCATTTCTTCGAATAATTGAATGCCGAGCCGGGGTCTCGTTCTATGGTTCCGTGGCATACACATCGGCAGCGAAAACTCGTGGAATGAACTGGTCTGTGACTCGGGAGAGTGAGAGAGATGAAGAGAGCAGCCAGAACCAATGCGACTCAAGGCTGCGAATCTCGCGTTCGGTTCTCTCCGGCGAGGTCGAACAGAGGACGACGAGGTTGAAAGGAGCTTCGAGAGATCTCGATCCGCGAAGGCGAACGGCGGCGTCACAATGGCGCGGGGCATTCGCGGCATCCGGCCAGAAGAATGGAGTCGCGGGATTAAAAAAGCGGAGGGACGGCGCGCGGGTCTTTTGAAAAATTATTTTCCGCGTCGCCGGTCGCGTTGTCGGTTTCCCGCGGATTTTCTCGGCTCTCTCTCTCCCGTTTTTCCCGTTTCAACGTCAGCCCGCCGTCCATAATTGGAAGGGATGAGTTCGACGACGAGGACTACCGAGCCATCGCGCTGACAGTTAACCGATAATCACGCCGGATACCTGGAATTCATTAAGATCCTCCTCGGAGCCACCTTACGACTTTAATTACCCGGGACTTGTTCCCACTTTGTTCGGCCCCGGCCGGTTAATTAACCGTTTATAACGCGGTCGTTTACGGGCAGCGCCGCGGAAACGGCTCCCCAACGACGATCATCGTTCCGTCGGCTAATTCACCTCGCCAAGTCGATCCTACCTCTCGCCCTTCGAGAACCACGCAATGCCCTCGAGACGTCTCTTCCTAAAAATATACTCTACACTCGAGATTGGCAATTTAACCTGTTCCCTCAATCGCATTGGTTATCTCTACCGGCAACAACGCGAAGAACCGCGACTTTTCTATAAGGGAAATGAAAGAATAATTCCCTCTCGAAGTTCCCTCCTGAAAAAATAAGACTCGCAGGATTTCGTTTCTGCCTCTTCAAACTAACGAACGGGCTGGTCTCGATAACTGCGAGCACCGGGTTCCAAGTTCTTTCAAAGGCGATTATCATAAGCCGACGAACCGCGTGATCGATCAACTTCGAGCGGACTTCCGGCGGAACAAATGAAAGGAAAAATTTGGTGAATCGGGTCCAGCCAACCCTAAAGTTGGATATGGAAAAATACGAAAAATGTCATTTGGTTTCAAGTCGTCTCATACGAAACGATCGCCATTGCGATACCGAACTCCGATGTATTTTCGGTTCCGTTTTCACGTGACTATCGAGTTTCCACCGTGTTTGCCATTTGTCTAATGAAACAGGGGGGTTGGATTTCGGTCGGTAGCTGGGTAGCGATCGATGTGTCGCATGAATACGGTAGAACAATGGGAATCAGACAGGGTGGAACCCGAAGTTAAGAGACGACGATTAAAACCGATACAGACGGGCAAGGGTACACAACTGATACGGAACTTGCGGGCGTAAAGCTGGCATAACAAAGTTCAGGGGGTTAGACCGGAGTTGGTTCCGAGTAAGTCCGGGATTACTCGCAACTCGCCCGAATTAGGTCCGTACAAGATCCTGATTAGTTGGAAGTTCGCTTCGGGCAAACCTTGGCCCACCGAAAGCTACGTTCTCGACGTTTTCACATGACGTCCTTTTCTGTTCACACTTGTTGGATGTTTTCCCTATTAATTGTTCTCGATCTTGTCAAAGTTAGCGCAGCAGCGTTCTTATTATTGCTATTTCATTTACAGAGACTTTTCTCCGGCGGATCGACCAATTGTAAGTTGCCAGGAAATGTATACGGCGTGACAGCTGCGACTGATGTTACGGATTGTACTATCACAACTTCCCCTTGTTCACATGTCCGTTTGACAGAAACCCCAGGTATTGTACTCGCCGAAGCTGCACAGCGTGCACTTCATTATTTTCAAAACCGAAATAACACGTTCACGATGCCACAAACGTCTCCGGGGCGGCTGTTAATTAATAAACAACGACTAATTAACCATTTTCCATATTACACTTTGGCAGCCTCGCTACAAACAAAATTAATTAGTTTCGTTTAATTAACAGAAAATTCTTTTGTTGGCTACATTACACAGGTGGACGTTAGAGTAAATGGAGGGTCCAATCAGTGAGCATGAGAATTCAGATAATTAAGCTTTTTCAAGATCGGTCAAGACCGTTCGCCGTCCGATGGTCAACGACAAGGAATGTTCAACTGACGTAGCTGCGAAAGGAACCGTAGAACAAAGGGGGTTACGCAATAAAACGAAATGGAGAACGCGGTCTCGATTGAAAAATGTCGATCAATCGACTTTCACGGGGGAAGGAGATTCTATCGAACGGAACGTATGACGAAGTTTTCCCGTGGTTTGCAAAATTCGTCGAGCTGGAAGCGTATAGGACGTGGGAGGGATACGCAGGATCCGAAGTGGTTCCGGTCCCTGATTCCCGATTCCCGTTTTCCCGAACGGCCTTGTTCGCTCTTCGAGGCTCTCTCTCTCTCTCTCTCTCTCTCTCTCTCTCGGGGGTATAATCCCGAACGGTCTCTTACCGTTTTGCGTGGAGCTGGAGACCCAGACGCCCGGGTTCCTGGATATGTCCGGTATCCGGAAAGTGTATTCGAGGTTCCCGGCTTCCTCGGTCCACAAAAGCTTCAACGAGGAGTACTTGAGCGCCGTCAGCTTGACAATCGGGCAGGAGTCGATGATGTACACTCCGGTGGCGGGCTTCTGCGGATCGGACCTGTGGTCCAACACTTCGACCACGTACCACTTGCCCATTATCTGAAATCAATAGAACCCGGCCTCTATGGATTTATTAGGTTCACGCTCGGCCGACGCGTTACGACGCGCTCGAAATCGCTTTAATCGCGGCTCTGCTTCGGCACGGTTCGCGGGAGCAACAGAGGATCGCCTGTTCTCGCGATTACGTTTGCCGCATCGCCGACTAAATTATATTGTATTCCGACGAGCAGACTTGATCTCGGCGAAAAAGAAAATTTTGTTGTGAAAATACACGGTTTCGATTCTCGCGGGCAAGCACAGAAGCAAGTCGATACAGGACGCGCGATCGAATGTTTGAAATTGAAAATTCGTGACGGAACGTCCGTATCTCGATCGACCTATCCCGACCTTTCGTTGTTCCAATTTAAATATCAATTTTTCTGGATCGGAAGGCGGGCCCGCGTGAAATTTGATGCGTTTTTAAATCGGATATTAGCCCGAAATCAGATTCGTAGGAGTGATTTGCATAATTATTGGAACCGAATTTAATTCTACGGGTTCCCGGGATTACCGGTCGATCTACTGCGCCGGTCGACCGAGTAATTTCGCGGTTTCTCTCGTAGACAGTTCTGAGCTGTTTTCAATTGTAACTCCACAGATCGGCGATCGATACTCGACTCTCGTGACACCGTATATCGGTTACGGAGAGTAGGTACGACATAATCAAAATCTCGAGCCCAACGGCACCGCAGAAATTATTCTCCTCCGTTAAACCGCCATCGATCCGAATTAAAGTAGCCGATTTACCGAGGATTCTCGAGGCAAGTCGAGCGAATATATCGGCGGCCGATTGAAAAACACATTAAACCGTGAGAAACCGTGCAGCCATAAAACTGTCTCGGAGACGTTTATCGGAAACTATTAACGGTCCCGAGATACAGTCGGCCAAACAGCGATTTTAACAAAAAATCGAAAATTGAGTGTGCTCGAGATCGAGAACATTCGGTTCTCCGAGGATCTCGGACAGCTATTCGTTACCCGCTTATCACAAAATAATGACCTCGAATTAGGGGTCTCACTGACTGTAAAGAACATTTTATGAAACGTATCAAACTGATTACGGTCTTTCCGATAATGTAAAAGTTTCACAGCTCACAGATCCGCGTCGATCAGTTGCAACTTTTGTTCGGTCCACTGCAGCTATTTATCGGAATTAGTTTTCGGCTAAAATGAGCTGCGAAGCTTCACGCATAAAATTAATACGCCGGCTTTCCTTAATTACGATACCGGATATCAAGGGAGGAACTTTTTACTCGTGTTTCGAACAAGTTCGAACAAACGGCGATTTTGCTGATCAGCTGGAGCTTCTTCAGTCGTCGCGTGCATCGAGCGAATCGTTGAATTTCGAGGAGCAAGAAGCCGAATTCTCGGGTAAAGGTCGTTCGAACGCTCAAGACGCATTAAAGTTAATTTATTACCGCGGCGAATTTGGGGGGACGCGCGGTATCGCCGGCAAGAGAGGGACTCTCTCGGCCTCGGCGAGATAATCCAGAGACTTCGGTGGCGGTATAGATAATTCCGGGAGGCGCTTAAACCCAATTAGGGAGGATTTATTGGTCGGTCGTCGGTGATTAAGCCAGGGGAAATAATATCGGCCGGATCGAACCCGCCTCAAGATTTCGGTCAGCCTCCAGCCTCGCCAGGAAGTCCCTCTCCTCTCCTCTTTTCCTCCTTTTTTCCCCCCGGTTTTCCGGTGGAAATTTCCTCCGACGAAGCGCGGACGAGAGTTTAAAGTTTCAAGGGAAACTCGCTGCTACTCCCTCGAGTGCCGCTACGCGGCTCCGTTATTTTTATTAATCGGCCCGAGACCGGGACTTTTCAGCGTGGTTGCGAATTTGTAACTCCCCATAAATTCGATCCGCGAGCGGCGTTCGTCGGAGCGGAGTCTTCGTCCGAATAATCCCATTCGCCTTAACGCTTTCATCCACGACCGAAACCGTAAAGCGTCTACGCCCGTTAGAACCCTCTCTTTAACATAATGAAACTTCCGTAATCGGCCGCTCGTTATAGATCTCGTTCCTTAGTCTTTCGCGCGCTCCGCCCTCTCCTCACTGTTCCAATTCTTCACAGAAATTCTCTATCATAAACGAATCATTCTAATTACTTGAAACTTTCCAGGTGCCTTATTCGTATGTTCCGTTGCTCGGTAAAAATCCATACGACGGCTCATCGGATCCGCATTCGTCGATGATTGCTCGGACATAGGGCTCGAGAAGCGTCAACAACGAGCTGCATAATCAGCCAGGCGAAACGGGCAAAGGCAACGAGCCACGCGGATAGTAATTAAAAGCCGGTTGGGGACACGGAATCTCATCCGCCGTGATTCCAGGCCATCGAATGAACGAGCATCGATCAAAGAGAGAGGGCCTAGTCATTAACGAGCGGACCAGTCAGCGTCGGGATCAGAGCAAGCGTGTCGGTATTGTGCGATTCGCGACAGATGACACACAGGCGGTTCCTTTTTAATAATCCGAAAATTTCATTTCCCAATGGCGCGCAGCCTCGCCGGTGGATGAAAGGGATAAAGATCTCCCGGTTCCCTTGCATCGTCCCGGTCGACGCCATTTTAATCCGACCGGCCAATTTCCCTTATTTCCGGGAGCGCGAGATAACGCGCGGAAACTTATGCGAATCGGGCGCCGAAAAGAGTCGGGGCGGAACACGCTGGTGTCCGCGTGTCGCCGACAATTAAAATAACAAATACTGGTCCGGGGGGAGAGAGGAGTGTGTAATTCGGGGGTGAAAATGGCGTAGGTTGCTCGGCCGGGGCGACGCTCGGATACGAGTACGAGCAGAATTTATGAAAGCGACGCGGCCCCCGATACAGAGCCGGACAATTCGTTCCGCGTGGAATTGCCGCCGGGAAAACGGACCTTTAACGGAGTTCATAGTCGCGCGTAATTGCGTGACGCAGTTTTATGAAAGGCATACCTTCGAGGCGGGCCCTCCGTTATTCGCGGATGTTTCGCAATATCGTGTTACGCGGCTCGGGCACATTTTTCAGCCGGGTAGTTACCCGTCCGGCAGTTGCCAGCGCAGCGTCTCGTAGTCGTTCCTAACCGGAATATCGCGACGCAACTACCCGCGCGGAGTTCTGTTCCGCGGCTTCGCTATTGTTCGCGAATACCGGACGCGGTCAAATGTTGTCTTTAATGCGCGGAGTCGGGCCGCAATCTCAGCCACCGAAAACGTTCTCCGCTTGTCGGATTAGCATCGCCGCGAACAACGACTACGACTGTGAAAACTCGAACTGCGTGCTTCGCTAGAGGCGAACGAGAGTTGCGCGCAGTGGGCGCACTGCTAAACAATACTACAAATAGACCGCGCGGATTTTGTGCATTCGCGACAGAAACGCGTTGATGTAATTTTAAACGAATAACGCCTATGATATTCCTACCGGTGACGACAATTTGGCCTAATTCGAAGACTGGCTAACGGGGAAAGACGCGGCTCCGCCTCCGAGACAATTGCGCCGCGAAAGGACAGAAATTTCACTTGGCTACCGGTGTCTTGAAAAAGACAAAGAGGCGAGGAAACCGCCGGGAACAAGCAAAGTATTATTGCGCGCACATTGCTCCGCGGACTATAAATTCCCACTCCCGTTGAATACTGTTGCATCGCAAGAAGCAGCGTATTCTCTGGCGGTGGCGTTTCAGACGCCGGCCGAGCTCTTTTATGCCGGAAAAAGCGACCGGTGCAGCACGGCGGAACCGTGGAACAAGAAATAAAATTATTTAGAAATATTCGCGCGGGCCAGCCTTTCCGAAATTCAAATTCGAATAATGGGGATACCGCCGAGTATCCTTCTCGTATTCCCTTGCAAGGGATAATGCACACACCGCGTTTCAAGTCGAATAGACGACGAACCGTCTTGCGCGGAGGATGTCGTTTACGTTCTTCGGCATCGAAATGGCCAAAATGGCGCGCGCGCGCGCGCTCGAGCCATTTGTCACCGATATTGCTTCATTTACCGTGCAGCCGCGCGACGGGGCCGCTCGAACAATGTTCTTTTATGAGCTGACTCGCGACAACGCCTAGTTGGAAAATTCACCGATGCTGGTCGACACGGAACGGAACGGGCGTGTGCGGTGACGCGCCTTTATTGCACCGTAGAACAAGCGTAAATCAATGTCCCCGAGCCGGACGGAGGACCACGAGGATCGGCCATGATCCGGCCTACCGGAATTAACGAGATAATAAATAGGGTCCGCGTCGATTTACCCGCCAAGCAAGACGAAAAATCGTTTAGCCCTCCCTGGAACGTTTTCAACCCCGTTCCTCGGGGTTGTTCGACGCCTGTTCGAATCTAGATCAGTGAAAAATCGAGGGTGAATGAAATGTCTAAAATTAGAACTTCCACGACGAAAACAATACCCGTAGGTCATAGCTGCATACTCATGTGTATCGTTCAGCTCGCGCTCCGAAAGTAAACTTCCGAAAATCGGTGAATCTTTAATAATCGGGGGAGCGTGATTTTACAAGGCGATCGAGGCGATCGTATAGCGGCGAATACGCTGGAAAAATTAAAAGTTTCCGCCGGTTTGAACGAGCAGTTCGGAAGTTGCGCGATTCGTATGGAAATCGTATAGAAAGGCCGCGCGGTGATTTTACGGAGCCCGGGCTCCGAATTAAACGAACCAAAGAATTAACGATTTCGTGGCTCTTCTTTTTTCTCGCGAGGACGTTCCAGATTCGACGGTGAATATACTGCCCGGACCGTGAACCGCGACGAACAAAAGTTTCGCCGATACTTCTGCCACTGATTTAATTGTTATTCCACCGGCTGATGGCGAATCCACGTGAAAGGGATCGCCGTTTAAAAAAAGGCAATATCGAACAACAGGGAAGATTCTCTTTTCCATCGATCGAGACAGGATTAGTGGAACTGTGCGGCCGGAACAAGTAGTATGGCTCGTGCAAAAGTCCGACCCCGGCAGTTAAGTAGTACGATCGTGCTGTAGTCAGGCATCACTTGCGAGCTGGTCCGTAGATTGAAATTTTAGGAATACTACAGAAATGAGTTCGATGTAGATATGTAAAGTATCGTTGGTGGATATAATTTATGATTTAATAATGCTGATAATACGACAGTTACGGGGAGTATTAGTTCGCATGATTGACGTTCTGCCGTGTATCCGTTACTATTTCGGAACCGATATGGTTAAAGTTTCTTCGTGCTATCCGCGGACATCTAAATTAGTTGGCCATCGCGTTACGGCCATTATCAACTAGATCCGCGATAGGTATTAAGATGAAGTTACCACCGAGGATCCGGCTATCGCGAGCAAAAGGCTCGATCGATCGACGCAGTCCGATCGCCGCGCCGCGCCGCCGGCTGTGCTATGTAACAGCTACAACAGAGAGTTTTGCCGCGAATAATCGAGCGAAGTAAATCCAACGAACCGAGCACAGATATCGGGGCGGACGAGCGACATAACCGAAGTTTCCGCGTCGAGAGCCGGGACCGCATCCGTTTCGAAAACGCGGCTCGAACGCGACGAAGCAGCCCCTGAAATTCTCGCTCGCGGACCCATCCGAATCGATAAGCCCTACGCGGAAATTAAATAGGTTTCCGGCGTATTATCGTCGCGACGGTGTCGATGCCGTTCGGCTCGGTTGGCCCGCGCGAAAGTAATTAGAAACTTGCGAGTTTCGTCGGCGATGAACTTCGATCCGGATGCCGGGGAACACTCGATACGGCTAATTAATTATCTCCGGACAGGTTCCGCGGTTCTTTCTGTTTTTCTTGCGGCGCTGCGGATTGATACTTGTTGCTCGGGACGGGACGATCTCCCGTGACGAGACGGAACGAAAAAAGACGACGAGGTAAGGTGGCTATAATGAATGTTAATTAACTCTGATTCGCCGTCCGGGTCATAACGGAGCAATTTCGAGCGTCGAGCGGGCTACGTGTAGCTGAAGTTCCCGGCGTCGAGTGGCTGCCGGGAATAAATTAAGTTGTATTGCCAGGGAAAAAAACGTGCCGAGCACCGGGGGGTGAGCGCGTTCAATTGTTGATGCGTCCAAGACTCCCGAGAAATTGAGGAGGAAGCAATTAAAACTTCGTCAAACAGAATAACGAACGAGACAGTTTGCAATGATCCTCGAGCAAATTTAATTACCGCGGAGTGGGGGGTAGGATAAAAGGCGAAATCGACCGGGCCGGCGTGCGCGGCGTGTTCAACGAGAACGCGCAAAGCCGTTTCGAAACTAACGCTCCTTCGCGGTACGCGCATCGCATGCGAAAAAAATAAGATTTCGTTTATTCAGGTTTCGCGGATTGCTGAAGCGTCGCGAATTGCCTGCGGCGCTGTCGGATAAGCACGTACATACGCAACGGAGCTTGCAAAAAATTCTGGTTGCGAACGTTTGTGCAAGGAAAACTGTGCTTCGCCGAGGCGCTTCCTGTTTATAAATTTTCAATCGTTTCGTTGGAACGTTGCCTGCGTTCGGAGGTAGCCTGCAACATTTTTTAAAATATCATAGAAGCGCAGTGATTGGAGGTCTTAAACGCAGAATTAATTTGTATACGTGAAAGAGCTGTTAGACGTTTCACATTGCTCTGAATTTTGTACTTGCGTCCCCGTCGTTTTTCGTTCCGATTATTTCCCGTTCAAGTTCGGCCGATATCCGCAGTAATATTGTTATGGGTCATTGAGCATTTTCTGCTCGAGCCGGTTTCACGATCTGGTCGAATCGGTCCAATTCCAGCTCGGGCTCGTTTCGGCCCGACTTGTCACTCGAGCGCCAGCGTCGGGCGACAATGTAAACACGGCTCGGACCATCGCAAGCTCCGGAATGCTGGCGAGAGAGGCTCATAGATAGCGGTCGACCAGGCCAAAACGAATTCAACCGTTTTTAAATTGATTCCAGTCGACCCGGCTGAAGCATCATTCGACTTGAAAGAAACACGAACGAGTTGGAACACACTGTATGAAGGAAACTAAAAGTCACAAAGTTCAAATGGCAGAGTTAGTTCACCCTTTAGAAGGGTGTGAAATTGACGAGAGGGGCGGAGACGAGGGTTAATAAAAATAACAAAGTTTCGGTGGAATCGTTCGAACGACGCCGTGCAATTACAGTTAAAAGAGGAAGTGATAAATATTCCTTTTGTCTATAGCGGGCCGGAGATAATGGAAGGCGAATAAACAAGCGGCGCCGATGCCGCTCCTGGGAACGGGGCGGCGGCGGCAGCGGCTGCAGATAAATTTTCGTTTATTGTCCGGGGTCTCTGTAGTCATTGTTAATAATTTATACGCGGCTGGTCGCGCGCTGCAAGGGGTCCGCGCGAACCTACGTATCCTTTTTCCAGGAATTATATCCAGGCCGCGACGTAAACGTTACGACGCGTTCACGCCGGCCAACGGAAAAGCGCACCGAAACGGGTAGTTTATGCACGGGTCGAAAGAGGGAGAAAAAAGGGAAGAACGGGAGACAACGATAGGCGGCTCGAGAAAAGCGAGCCCGTGGAAAAAGCAGCTTTCAACGCTTGCCGAGGACAGAATTTTCGAAGCTCTCCGGTTACACGATGTTTTCTGTCGGGAACGTCTGTTTGCGACCTCGCTGTCGATTAAAGGGGCAATATTGTGCTCCCGGAGAGAGAAGATTTATTTACCCCGAGCTATCGAGAGTGGAGGAGCTTTTCGAGGTGCAATTGTGTCCGTTACAAGACCCTTCTCTGTGGAAATGATTATTTGCCGAATAAAGTTTTGTTCCCGTTCTTTCGTTCGACACGGTCACAAGTTTCCTCGTATACTTTCGTACACGGTTTCCTCGTCGAACACCTATCTGTGTACTTCAAAGACATGTCGATGCGAAATTGATTTCTCCACGGCCTGGTAATTAGCAAAGTTGCTCTCGTTGCTCGTGGAGGATCGGGTTTCCGAGCGATTTGTCATCGGATTCATGACGCGCGTCGTAAGCGCGGGACCGAAAAAAGTCTGCGGGCGTCGCGTCGCGTCGGGCGAGTCGTAAAGATGCAAATGCCGCGTTACCGTGGAAAAATTGCCGGCTGTCGGGCTCGGAATGGCTCGAAGTCGATGGAATCTCGGCGTGTGCCGGACGATCCCGCTCTTGTTCGATGGTAACGGCCCTCGGGGATGATACGCGACCGTATCTCATCCCTGCGGAATCCTAGTTTATCGCGTTCCCCGTTCCCTTTCCTGTTCCCCGAAACCCGGCGACCCCGGTCATTAAATCCCAGAATGAAAGGACGACGGAAACTCGCGGGCCATTTTCTCCTGAAAACCGTCGCCGCGCTGGAAGTGAGATGCTTTTCCGCGACGCTTTTCGCGTGGCGCGGCGATTCAACCCTCGAAACGTTTTCCAGAAGGGACTCCGCGCGGGCTCGTTGACGAGCATTTCACAAAAATCGTCCTGCTCTCTGCCAGGGGAGGAGAAAAAAAAAAAGCCTGTGACGAGCACGTTCGGGATCCCCGGTTTCCCATCGTCGCTGTGTTTTGATCGAGGGAAATTCAAACCGCCTCCACATCGCCGGTCACATCTGTTCGCTCGACGATTTTCATACGAGTCGTCCCGCGCTCTCCGAACATCGCGCGAGGGCTCTCCACGTTTTTCGCGTTTGTTAGTACGTTAATTTGCATCCCAGCCGGTTTTTACACCGGACAGAACTGCTGAAAAACTCCACTGAAAGCGCAAAATTGATTTCCGACACGAAGACCCGGTGATACGACAAGCGGCCTTCCAGTCGTGCTTACAGAGATGATCGCAATATGTACAGGGTGTATAAAAGGTCATCGCGAATACTCTGTCCTTCGCTTTCCAACATTTTCATATGTTCCGAGGTAAAATATTTCTAAGTACCAAGAAGAACAGCACACGTGTCACAGAAAAAGTCTCGCGGGACGGCAGCAGCGATAAAATTGCTATAGAACAAAGAGCTTGACAGGAGGAATTCCGCGCGATGGGAGATTCAATTCGGTGGAATTGCTTCGCGTAAGGGAGAAATGCTCGCATAAACGGACAACTTTGAAAGCGCAGTTAGGTCGCGACGCGGCCACCGACAGACTTATCGCAATGATTCGAGTCCGTTGCTCCCGTCGTTCGCGACGATGCTTTCTATTAAAAGGGGGATCGATCGGAGGCGACCATGATGCAACAGATCGCTTATTTCCCGCCCCCGCGGAAAACGTTTCCGTTCGCATCGCGGGAAAATGGATTTTTCGTTTCCCTTTGAGCGGCTCTTTACGGACTTTTCTCTGCTTTGAGCCGACACTTCGATGCTTGGGCAACGTTTGAACGCGTCGTTCCGCGTTTAACTAAACTCTGAGGGATGTTGTCTTCAGGGTGATCGCTGCTTCTCGCGTAAGGGATGAAAGAACTATCAGTTCTGACGTGTGACGGCGCACCTGGCGTCCAGAGTGTCTAGATGGTCGTGTGTGTGCAGCCCCGAATTTAAACTTAATAGCGGGTACCGCGCACCTGGGCCCCGGCTAGGGTTAAAAATGGTAAAGATTGGGAGCTGTCCGCCTCCCTAACTCTATCCTTCCCGGGATTTCCTTTTTATATTTAAATCGATACTTCACCGAGCGGAGAGCGCGATCTTTTTTGTCCGGGGCGGACCGGGAAATTTACCGCTCCTGTCTACCGCTCGTCTTTTTCCCCCCGGCTTATCGACGGGCCTCTCTTCTCTCTCCTCGGCTCTGAACTCGAATCCTGTCCTTCCACTTCACGGACAGCGCGCTAAAGCAAACACTCCCGAGGAAATCCCGATTGCAAGGGCGAGTCTCTCTCTCTCTCTCTCTCTCTCTCTCTCTCTCTCTCTCTTTCTCGCTCGCTCTCTCGGTTCGAGGAGAAGACGAGAGCAAGCTTTAAGGCTGTTTATAAACAGCAGCGAGCCTCTTGCACGCGACCCAGTAGCTTCATCGAGCTGGACGGAAGTTCCTCGAACTCCTTGTGCACTCGACCGAAGAGGAAGAAAGATTGCGGGCGAAAACGTGAAAACAAACAGCCGCCTCCGCGTTTCCAGGGAAAGCACGAATAATTGTCCGCGCCGTTCATTTCCTCTTGCAGTTTCATTCCAAGTCGACGGCGGATGGGTTTGACGACTTGGTAGTTTCCTGAGCTCTTCAAGGCGCTTACTTGTCAATTGTCTTCCACCTGGTAACAATATTCCGTTTACAAGAAGGTGTCGTGTCTAGAGATCTAGATAATCATTTCTGTAAAATTAAATGGGAAAATTAGATTGAAACGCTTGAAATCGGCTACAGGATTATATTAAAAAAAAGTCCAAAATTTCCCCCAAGTTAAAGTTGAACCGAAAAGTGTAATTTTCCAATAAATACAATCGGTACAACGTTGCCGGAGACTGCGTTGTTCGAGGGAGCACTGTTGTGGCAATATCTTTGTTGTAGGAATTCCCGTTACACTGTGGCGCTACCCTAATGGCGCAACATTGGATTTTCGAAGGCCAGGTACGAATTAGTACTCGCTCGTACGTGTGCGGGAGGATAGTGCCAACACTGGTCGCATCCAATTACCGTTTCCACCGAGTAAAAGCTTCCCTCCTGCTGTCTGTTCAATTGAGGCAGAAAGCCAGCGGTTCTCGTTGTTGTCTCGTTCGCGGTTCAAGATGGAGTATCGGCTACGTTCCAAGTCTTAGAACGTCGATTGCGAGATTGCACGATTGAAAATTAGCACGTTTCTTCACGGCGCGGCTTCACGGTGAATCCCTTATCGGATACGATTCTCACGCTTCCGTTCCCTGATCACTTTCCCACCGAAATCCACCGGGGCTCGGCCGTCGTTTTCTTATTCCCGCGCTCTGCTCCTTGTCCCGATTCCATTTCCGAAATACGTATCCTGAATTCCGTGGATTTCCACGTTTGCTTGTTGGCCTGGATATATACAGTTCGATGGGAGACGGGTCGAGAAGCACGTCCAGAAATCGAACCGAAACACGATAACAATGACGACAGTCTGAACCCTTACAGAAACAATTCGAAGATCCCAGAGTGCGTTTTTGGATTTATTTGTTAATAAATCTCGCGAGCTTTTCGCGTTTTTGGCCGGCTCGGAAGTTCTATAATGTTCTCTATATTTTCGAACATTATCCTGGGAGTTCTAACCGCAGGGACTACCGGCGATTTGATATACAATTTCGCGTAGGGCGTGCATAAATGCGGCGCGTTAGCGGGGCGGCTGAGACAAATGGCGGCCGCCACGCCACGGTTATATTTGCTCGACCGCGTACACGGCTAAACTGAAACCCATTGTTTTACGAGCCGCCTAATTATACATTGTGTAAACCGGCGTCACTTAACCGCCGTCGGTGTGTCGGTGACATAATCGAACAAGAAACGAGCGTGTCCGCGCGATATTTCGCCCGGCCCGGCCCGTCCCGGCACGCTTCGCGCGATTGTAATTCCGCGGCGCGAGCGACAACTCTAATTAATAAACGCGTCACGAAGAAATTTGTGTACTTTGAAAATCCCGGTCGCGCGTGCAAATCGGGCCTGGATTCGGCCACCGGATAAACGGGTTTCGCTGGATCGCGTTCGATCGTACTTCGCTCGCCGCGATCGACAATGAAACTCGGGATAGAACGCGCCGGGATTTTAATTCCCCGAGCGCGTTCGGACCTCTATCAACGGCGACTTCTGCATTAACTTATGCGGCGCGACCCAGATCTCGGAGCTTTGAGGCGTAATAAAAAGCGATTGGAAAAAGCGGGCGACTTCAAAGTCCGCGTCAATGGATTAAAAGCTTCCGTTTCGAGCGAATTTGTCCCGCTGCGGGCTTCTCGCGGCGGAGCGTAGCGGATTAACACGAACCACGCCCGATCGTTAGAGATGGAATTCGACTAGACTGAAACACACGGACGTACCAATTCTGAGAGTTTAATCGCGATCGTCGGTAACATTTCCAGTCCAACTTACGAAGGTGATAAGGTTCCACGAAATAAGATAAATCCCGAAGGATGATCCGGGAGCAGGCAAGCGTGAAACGGTTGAAGAATAAGCGCGTCCCTAATCGATGAAATTAATTTGACGGCGGTTATAAACGGGCTCGAATATCGTTCCGACACGCTTCAGAAAATTACGCATTCCCCCCGCCGCAGAATGCGCACGGTATACGGTGCGCCGTAAATTCTCCCCTTGCTGCGTGCAACCTCCGCTGCACCTTAGATTAAACGCTCGAATTACTTTGGAATCATATTTACCCGTGAGTAATACGGCCCGATATCGAGGCTGTCGAATCGTTGATCCGATTTCCGCGTCGATACGATCATGCTCGAATCTTTGCTATCCAGCCGGTTTTTACTACTTTTCACGCGAGCGTCAACCACGTCTGTGATGCTAACTCCGTCAAATTAATGTCATTTGGCCCGCGAGTACGCATCGGTAAAGAAATCGCTCGGTTAACAGGTGAATCTTCGGTTCAATATGGCCGCCGACCGCTCGGAAACTTGAACGCGCGAACTGCGAAAGTATTCGGGGGAAGATTATTTGTTACATCGTTGACGACGCAAGAAATTGGATAGGAAGCTCTGGTCCTAAGTGGCGCGCGGCTACTTTCCGATATCTGTCCCGGAGAATCTTCTCGGGGACTGATCATTAAAAGTTTTCCGGCGACCTCAAACAATGTCCTCCGACCCGGCCCGGGAGATACGGAACTTCCAAGGTTCTTGCGGGGACGGAGGACGCTTAAAAGTCACCGAAACTTCTGCGTAATTCTTATCGTTCGGGATGATCTTTTTCCCGAGGAACGGGCACATTATTAAAATGATTGCCTGATCGTCGGAGAGCTCAGCAATCCGAGCACCGTGACTCCCGTTCTGTTGTTCCGCGATTCGTCAAATCGTCCCTGTCGCTCGCCGGCGAATTGTAAATTTTCCCACGAAACCTCTGTCCAAAGCAGCCGCAGGCTCTAAAGCCATTCGCCGACTCGAAGTTTTCCCGGTAACGTCACGAAACTCGACCGAGTTTCCGCCGGAAAAGCCGCTCGACTCGCTGCCAGTCTGCGCGTTTAATCAAGATTACGACTTCCCCGGGCTAGATCGAAATTCCCCGTGATTAATTCCCGCCTACCAGCCATTTTACGTCCGACCGTCTATTTACTGCCGCGCGCGCGCCTCCGCGATTTTTCGGTAACTCATGCTCCGTTATTATTTCTATTATCGCGTCCTCTTTTACGCGACGCAAGCCTTTTTAAAAATGTTCTCGTCGCATCTCCGCGGACGTCTCTTTCAATTTCATGCGAACGCGAATTTATACGCACGAACACACGAATTCCTCGGCTCGCACTGTCAGGAAGATATTGCTTTTCCATTTTCATTCGATTTAGCCAAGAGTTTCCCGGGACTCCGGCGCACTTTAACGCACCGGGTTCCCTGTAAACCGGTGAATTCAATGACGGTGCCTTGGAGAGTCGCGTAATCGAATTACGAGCAACTTTGTTAACCCGTGGATTTGATTCCGAGGGAAATAGTGTGCAATAGCGGACCCGGTTAAACGAGCTTGCAAACCAGCGTGCAGGAACCAAGTCAAAGCCCGGTGTCAAATCAACGGTGCTTTCGCGAATCTTTCGCCTGGCCGGAGAGCTAGTTTGCGCTCGATTTATCGTCAAGCATCTGTAAACGGAATCGCAAACTTTTTCACAAGTCTGTTCTCTAATGCTTCCTGAACAATTAGCCCGCGGATTTTTACGCAGAATCAAGCCGAACTATTCTATCACATCCAAGTTACATAAATCCTGAAATAATATTCCTCTGCATTTGCTTGAGAGAGCGTGGACACAAACTGAAAATATGCAACGTTCGGAAATGTGTAAACAGTTGTCACGAAACGTTATTATCGGACTGCGGATTTGTATGCAAAATAAATATAGCTACGTAGACATTTATATGTTTTTTTAAAATAATTGTAATTGAATGGGAACGATACAACAGCATTTTAAATTCTTTAAATGTTTTCGCTGTTCACCGATAGCATCGTTTTAAAAGGGTATGAATAGAACGCGACGGAGAAGTACGATAACGATTACGATCGGATTAAAAAGTCTGGCGCCGCGGCGGCGATGGTCGAGCATCGAACTTTAATGTCGGAACGGAACGAAATGTACACGGCGAAATGGTTAATTGACCCCGGCGGCTTAATTGGTCGGGAGTTAATGCGGTAAAAATTGTAGGCGAACCACCGTAGTGGCGATATCGCATCGTTTGTAGCCGAATGTCTAAATTAACGGTGAACAGCGGGCGTGTTTGCCGGCGTTGTTTCCCGGCAACCGTCGCGGATTCATTAATTCGCAGACATTAAAATACCCGCGAACAGTCCGCTCGTGAAAGGGCCAATTGAACCCGCCTAATCGGTCGGAAAATATCGGGCAGCGTAATCCCGGGGGCCAGATTTGATTAATCCGTCGGTTCGAACGCATCGTTTCGGGCAAACGCGCGCAATTACACGTGTGTCTCGTGAGCGATGCCGGCGGTCAGGCCAAACAAAACCGTCCGCGTTTCCGGTGGTCTGCCAACCGGCCCCGGATCCTATTCAATTGATACGAAGTCGAATTAGGCTGATTAATATCACACGTCAGGTGTTCCCGATGCGACGCCAACTTTTCTATTCTATTTTTCATTCAATCGCCACGTTTCGAATAAATTAGCGGGAAGAAGCAATCATGGAAAATATTATCCGGCAGGCTATGCAAATTAATCGCGAAATTCGAGTAAGCGGTTGCGCAGTTTTGCGGAGATTTGTACGTTCACGAACTAGAACGGTTATTATTTCGCGTTTCAATCACCGCTCGCGATACGACGGTCTTCGGTGGCTTGATATCTGCCCCATCCCACCGGCGAAAAGTTGCTCCTATTCATCGCGGAATCAGTTGTCTGAACTCCGGACCCGCGTACACAAGAACGGTCCTTTATTTATGCTAACTTATGCGAATCGATTTGCATACGCGCTCGACGTTCAGGTTCCGCCCGATTTTCGTGGAAAACGCCTCGGGTTCACTCACGTATCTCTCTCTCTCTCTCTCTCTCTCTCTCTCTCTCTCCGGCTCTTTAATTCCCTCTCTTCTCTAGGATTTGATATTAAAGTCGCCGCAGCATCCGATCTAGCCGAGCAGATTTCGCAACGAGCGGTCCCGTTGTTTTGTTATTGTTATCGTCGACCACGGCCGCGAATAAATTATATTTCTGTGAGCGTAGCCGGGATATCCGGTGCGAAAGTCACTGAAATCCAGGAGATAATTCCTGGTGGCAATCTGGAATTCTAGGGGGTGGCGAGGTTCGTTACACACCCCGGTTGGTTATTAGAAAACGAGCATTCGTTCGTTCCGGTTGGTTACCCTCCTCCGCGTTGCATTGTGTCGCGTGTGTCACACAATATGATATTGCTGTTAACTAGGGATGTGCGAAAACCCGAAATTCGGGTCGGGAACACGAAAGAACTATATTTCGTAAGTACAGGACAATAATGACACGTAATTTGGTTAGAAAGCATCGTCCACGGAGACAGCTAAATCTCCGAGCAACGGACACGTAGAATTGCCGGAATTGAATTACTCGAGATTATATTTGTTCGGCGAATCTCTCGGTAGTAGACTTTTCTCCGTTTCCCTGTAGACGGAAGACGAGTCTCGGTTAGACCCGGCGTGTAATGAAAGATTCGCATGAACGATAGGGGATAGTAAAAGCGGAGCAGGTTTCCAGGGAGTGATATGCATGACGAATGAGATAATCTTTGCCAGTTGGAAAAATTAAACGGAACAGGAATCTAGCCATCCCGCAACGCAATATCCACTTTCATCTTCCGCGAGATTACCCTCTGCGCTTAACATTATTAACATCAGGGTTCGGTAACATTATTAATCAGGAGCCGGGAAAGATTAATCGAACGCTCTCCGATTTCTAAAAACTGCAATCGGCCACTAAACTCCAAGATCCCGCGTTCGCTTAAAGAGCAACGTGCCAACGAGCACGTTGTCTTTCATGTTCCGTTTTAGCCGTTTTTCACGGATCCGTGGCATCGATCGGATATTTTACAACATCCCAGTATTTTCAGACAGTGGAGCGCAAACGCGGCAGACGAAGCACTTTGTACGAGGGTGTCGAGTCGCGCGTACCCAGCCGAGAGAGAGCGAGGCGGTTCTCGTCGAAAAGGGTGAAAATCCGCGTGGATTGAAATGTATCCGCGCACTCCGTGAAAAAACACGGGGATGCACGAGACAGCGGAAAAAAGGTTCGATCCGGTTAAAGGAATCGAGGAGACTCGAACGAGCGGCGATTTTCCGGTTGCTGTTTTTAACCGGCGAACGGCGCGTCCATAAAACGCACTCCGCCGGCAACATATTGAGGCAATATCGGCGAAATTTCACGCGACACGAAGCAGCAGTCGTTACACCTCGCGTTACCATGTAATATTGCCGGACAGGGTCGTGACACCGCAAGACTCGTGCTCCGCGCGAGATAAAACAGCGCCGTTAATATGAAAGAATCGCGATCGCAAAACGAAACTCTCGATCTGTGCGTCGAATGACCTCATGACCCAAAATCTATACGACACTTCGTAACGCGAGCGAACACCGTAGCGTTTAGGGGTCGATCCTTCAGGAACGACGCCCGTGCACTGTACCCGACGAATATTTGAAAATTTATCGGGCGAGATCGTCGAGTTATTTGTTTCAATTCGGGTGCCGGTCACGTATCGGCATCGAAAAATATGAAAGCCAGGAGAAAGCTGTAAATTTTTCGTTTATTGCTCACGGCGAGATTCCGCCGGCGAACTTTCATTTACCCTCTCGTAATCTGTGATACGGTCTCGCACAGTGACCCAACTTCTCGGCGAAGAGCTTATTAAGATCTCGCCGCTGCCTCGGTGCTTTACATCTCGTCTACTTAAGACGCTTTCAAGCGGTACTTGTAAACTTTCGTATAATTTCCCGGGGTCGGCTGCTTCTCCTTTGGCTCGGCGAATCAATCGACCGACCAACAAAAACGGAACAATCTCGGGAATATTAATAACAAACCCGCCGTAGCCGTTGTTGCAAAGTGAATGTGCCATTCGTCGGCGCGTTTCCCCGTCGAAAACGCTTCGAGAGGCTCGCGCCGAACACGTTGCTCCGCAGTTCCATTTATTTAATCCCGAGACCTCCGGCGAACGCACCGAACCTTTGTACACAAAGTTTTTCAGGAACGATCGCCAGAGAGAGAGAGAGAGAGAGAGAGAAAGAGAGGGGTATGGGGGAGAGAAAAGGAGAGCTTAACCGAACAATCCAATCAGCGTGCGCAGCCTAGTGCAAAGAGCTCGTTCGAACGAAAGGGACGGATTGCGATCGTACAACTTCGCGAAATCTTACAGCTGGTCACAGACACCAAGGGACAAGCGTATAAACCCCCATAGGCGTCGCACAACCCCTTCGGAACGCTCTCCGGACACGGAAGCCATAAACGCGGTAAACTTCATCGCCCTTTCGTTTCAGTGAACCCTCCCCGGCCGACTTGGCTCTTGTCTCTCGTCAAACTGCCGGCCTTTCATTAATATTCGATCGGCCCTTCAGCTTCGATTGAAACGAACGTAAATATCGCAATAGTTCGGGAAACTCGATGCAGGCGATTCTCGATCGGGTCGGGCGAATCTTATATCGTAAACAATCGCGGCGGGCGTTCGAATGCGATTTCGCCGCGATTTTTACGAGCGATACGCCGCGCCGCGCCGTCACGATCGTTACTCGACAAAAATGGAACGGCGCTCGAGGTAACTGGCCGATTCGAAAGCGGCGGCGTTGCGCCAGGCAGTAATTGCGCGGGGGAAAATATGCGTTGCGGCGTTTGCGAAACCTCGCGAAACGAAAATCCAGACGACCGCTTCCGCGAGAGATCCTCGCGATCCGAAAGGACGATTGGCAGTTTTTCGGAGATGCGTACGCCCCTGGGATAGCATTTACATTTCTTTTGTGAGCGGCTTCAAAGAACGCGGTTTTATTCGATCGTTTTCTCCAGGGAGCGAGCGCGAGAGAGAGTGAGCCGCAACGGAAACGTCTAATCTTCTTAGTCGAACGACGAGAAACCCTCGAGATACTCGTCGAATCGACGGCTAGAATTAAGCGGCGCCAGATATTGCGAAACTTCCTTGACGACATTCCGAAACGCTGCGCTGGTTTCGTGAAAGAGTGTACCAGCCTAGATCCTTCGAGAGGTCGGGGACGAAGGGCGATAAGTACGTTTCGGCATGGCGGAAACTTAGAAAATTAACGACGAGCATCAGAAACGTATTAACGCACCGAGCAACTTGAAACATTATTATTCGACTCGCCGGGTTCATTGAAAAGCCCCCGTTCATCCCGCGGGAGCGAGTTTTTGGGAAACTCGCCCGCGAGATGAAACCCTCGATTCCAGGGAGTTTCTCAGCCTCGAGTTATACCAAGTCGCGTTATTTGTCTACGTTCGAACTGTAAAAATATTGATCCACGCCAGGCTCGCGGGAGCCGCGATAATATTGACACGCGCTACTGAATATATTCCGGTGACCGCGATAACATTGACTCGCTCCACTTGTTCCTCTTCGGAGACACTAAATATTGACCCTAGCCACCGTCAAACGATGAAATTATTGTCGCCCGCTGCTCGGGACACTACGGGCCCCGCGTACTTTCGTAGAAACTGAAGCAAACTGTCGTGTTCATTACCTCCGAGCTTCCGCAATCATTGACCTGTACCACTAGCCTATCTGCGAGCTGCAAGAATATTGATTTACATTACCCGCCGGCTTCCTGGGGCCGATAACATTGACTCGCGCTACTGAACACTCTCCGGCGAATGCGCGCGATCGTTCGGTTTGTTTCTTGCTCGATAATCGGAGCCAACAAACCGTTTTTATCGGAATCGTGGTCGTGGCATTTACTTTTGAAACGGCCCGCATCATCCCGGAAGTGGGGATGTTAATTTCGGTCAGGATTTCGGCAAGTTAGAGTGGCTGCTCGGTCCGGAAGTACGCGGGGATGTTTGGTCTCGAAAAAACGAAAGCGGAATATCTTCGGAGTGTCTCTCGCACTCGGTGCCCAGATCCTTTCACCGTGTGCGAAATTTACCGCGAACGCGTGAGCGCCCGGTAAGAGAACCCTCCGGGAGCGGCGAGCCGTGCCGACATGTATGGTGCTTCCGGTAAACAACGACCACCGTTGCCGCACCGGCGGCCATTACCGAAGCTCGAGAATTTCGTCGTTGCCGCGCGCTTAACAATGTTGAAACGTTTCTTCTAAAACCACTCCCCGTCGACCATGAAACGAGTCTCGGCTTTGCAGTGAAAGTCTGAAGAAAGGAAAGAACACTTGATTATAATTTCTTGGAATTAGTTTGCGGGCAAACGGGGAAACGAGAATTCGGTCGAAGATAAATGTGAAAATTACATGCCAAAAGCCACCGTGCCGGCACCGATATCTTCCAATGTTTCTTCGCTATCCCTTGCTCTAAATCGATGAAACCATGTTATCGTCGCCCTATATTCCGCGAGTGGCATCAGAAGTATCGACACAACTTGAGCACGGCTCGTATAACGCATTGAAATGTACATTTTCCCTTGTTTTATCTTCCATAAAAATGAGCTCTCGCTCGATCGCGAGGAGTCTGAACGCGAGTACAAGGTTTCACGGCTGATCGAACTCGTTTCCACCGGTTTTTATAATGCAGTCCAGTAATAAAAAATGTGGGATACCGCGAGGTTGATCAGCATTTTAATTGAATAAAACAGAAGCGGTAAATACAATCCATCATTTCGTCAAGTAAATATTATTTTAAAAAACAACTCCACGGTCTAGCGCCGCTCGTTTGCTTCTGGTACAGGGATTTTCCTGTGAAAATATGTTTCAACGATGGAATCTGCGTCGAGTTAAATTGTTAACAACAAAAATTTGCTCGATTACACCCGCCCCTATAGACAGAAGTTCGCAACACCGTCGATATTGTTGATTTCGCCGATTGGATCGCGGCGGCAGACGTATGCAAAATTTCTAATAAAAAAAAGTTGCGGGGTCGGGGTGGAGAGAGAGTGATCGGTAAATATTATCCGATGGAAAATAAATAATACCTGTTACTCACTCGGGGCGCAGTGCCGCAGTGGAGCAGAGGGAAATTGAACCGGCGATCCGTTCAAACCCGTTCCGGCAAGTTCTGCGGGGATTGCACGATCGTATTTCCGGCGTTTCATTCCACCTGGCAATACTAACTGCTCGGGTGTCCCGGGTAGAAGTGCTGGAAGACAGACGAAAACGAGTGCCCGTTGCGGAACGGAGGCTCGCTCGATTGAATTGCCCGACGAACCTAAGTAACGATTAATGGAACCGAACTACAGCCGCCGCCAAGACAAACGAACGACTTCGGCGTGAAGTTCGACGCGCCGCCGTGTCAAGATGAAATATCATTTCGCGAGCAGCTCCCGCGAAAACCAGCGCGGAAAGTTTCTCGCTTCAACAAATTTTTATCCTTATCTCCGACGTTCAACAGAACCGGTCCGACCTCTTTGTTCTCTATCGTCAGCCTTTTTGATAAAACTTCTTGCTCCGACAAGGTAAATTTGATTCTCTTGGATCGTAAACCAATGATCCGAGGCAAAACCTGATAGAACGGATCATCTTCGTAGGGAGACCGTGAAGAAATTTCGCGGCCAATTAGGAACGCGGTCCATTGTGGAACGGGCTATTGTCTGCAATAGTCATAGTGAACGATCGCTTGATGTTGCGCTAAGGAGGACGTATAATTGTGACTTTGAAGACTGCACGGGAAACGTGTGACGGTAACGAACGTGTTAATTAATTCCGCGCTCCTCTAATTATAGAAGCTTCCGAGAATGAAATTACTCTGCTCCTTTTGCCTCGCGGAATATTTAGCGTGAACAATGCTCGCCCGAGTATTGGTAAGGCTCGCGTGTTTGAGGACACGGATAACGGGTATTACGTAGAAACCTATTCAATTTAAGGGAGCTGTGTTCCACGGTGGACGGTGTAGACACATTGTCTGACCAAATACGGGATATTCTACTTGCACGTATGAAAACCTCGCGCGTTCCTCTATTCAGTGAATTCTCTCGCTCGGGCTCGGACACTTTTGACCATTGTCTACGGTTGGTCCCGTCGACCAACCGGATCTTGTTGTAATCACATATTTATGTACACTATTTGCTTCTGAATTGAATATTAGATACACGGACCGACTGCGGGTGCACAAGATATTCCATTTAGTTCACGGGTCCTTTGTGAGCACAAAGTGTCCGCGTTCGTCGGCGGTTTTCGTTGTTTCGTCCAATTGGCGCGACAACGTTCGGTCTAATTAAAGAACAATAGCGTTTGCCGAGACAAAAATATTTTCTTCATCAATTGCGGAAATGACAGAGGCTGTTTCCAGGGACAGGAAGAAAATCCGAGACATAATTTTGTGAAAAATCAGCAAAACAGCGGCACGGATCGATCCAATGGTTTTTTCGCCGCGTCTCGGCTCTCCGGAAAGCACATGCCGGATAATCCGTGGAAAATCCATTTGAATGGAGACTGTAGCGATAAAATATATCGAACTCTAGGCGGCAGTATCTCGCGGAACACTCCTCTGTATGCCGCAGTCGCCGCTCGCGCGCGTGATTTTATTTTTTCGCTCTAGTTTTCCTTTTTTTTTTCAGTCGGTCGCTCGACGCGCATTTCTCCGGCGCAAAAAAAAAATCGAGAGAGGATCTGTCGGTGACTGTCAGTCACATTTAGATTGGATTCTGAAATCCGCCGGCAGGGGAATCGACAACGGGACGCGTCGCCATTTCTTTATTTCAGCTAGGCCGGGCTTTCGAGTTAGGTTCGCCTGTTTCAAACGAGCCCCGCTACAATGTCTTCCTTTCTCTCGCACGGCATTTCGCGTGCACGCTCCGGATTTTGATTTCCGAAAGCGTCGCGCAACATTCGCTGCGAAATTCCTGACGAGCTGAATTCAAAACTCCACGCGCGTTTGCAAAAAGCTAAATTGATTTTCACGGGGCCGTTATTCGAGAGATTTGAAGATCGTCGATATCTTTCTAATGCAAAATTCATCTTCACCAGGCGATTATTTAAGAGATTTTAAGATGTACGACGAGGGGGATCGGAGACAAGTCTTAATCTGGCGATACCTGTATCGAGATCTAACCCTTTCGCTCCCTCGGTCGAAGATACGAGACGCACGGCGTCAAAGGGAGATCGTTTTACGCAACGTCGCCGAATTCGTTGGTTATCGAAGCGAGACGTCGGCGCGGCGTCCGTTCGAACTTCCGCCGTGCGAAACTTCTTCCCTGGATCGTTATGGTAACTCCGGCGAACTTACAGCCATCTAAGTTTGGTTAAATACAAAATATAATGACGCCTCGGTGCAGAGTAATGGGATCGTCTACCGTGTTGCCGGCGCCTCAGCCCGTGGAAAACTTGCCCGCCTGTTCGCGGGCTGAGTTTCAATGCAAATCTTGTCGCGTACCGCCTGCCAGAATTACCTACGAACCTTCTTTCTTCGCCGTTCTCCTTCGCCCTCGAGAACACTGTCCGGGAAACTCGCCGAGCATTCGCCTAATAAGAAACATAATGGAAGAGATTTAGCTGGTTCGTCCGTTCGCGCGATCCCGCTCCTTCGCGTGTATCCAATTCTTTCGTTCGGTCGTCTGCTAATCACTTTTTTCACAGTTTGTATCCTGGCATAATGGCCTCATGGGGTGACTCTAAACGATCTCCGTGGTTTTGCTAAAAAAATTAAGTGAAATTATTACCGTTGTACTATATTATTGTACGCTAACGAATGCGTGGGTGGATTGCAAACTGCCCGGCGTGTCTGCGGTTGGAAACATTTAGCAGTGCTTTTGATTCGCGATTCAACCGGGGGTTGTATGGCGGCTCTCAGTTTCGAATAAAGCTGCGAGACTCCCCTCGCGGGGGTTGTTGGTTCCCGAGGTTTTGCGCGACAACGCGGGTCGACGTTTTGCGTCGTCGCGTCGTCGCGCGGCGAAAGGGTAGTTTGTCGTCGTTACGTCTCTGTAACGCAATTGTCCCCGATGCCGTGGCAGGCTAAAAAGTTTCGAGGGCGAACCGGGATACGGTCTGCGTTGGAATTACTACCGCGTAATTGCTCCCCGAGAGACCAATAAACGAGCGCGGACCGCGGAAAATGCCGCGAACCGATTCGCCCGTGGTCCCGGGGACGCTCGCTTCGCCTCGCCGTCGAAATATCGGCGTCGAATCATTAACGAGGAAACTACGTTTCCGAACTCGGCACCGTGGAATTAATCGGTGACCAACGGGGGACTGGGTCCCGAGTTCGTAATCGCGCGTTCGCCGACGCTCCCCGGGCCTGTTTGCTTTTTCATTGTCTCCACCTGAGTTTTTCGGAACAATGGCGTCGCGTTTCCCGAGCTCTTTCCTTCCCATTTCACCGAACAATGCCAGAGACGCTTGTCCCCCCCCTCTCTCTCTCTCTCTCTCTCTCTCTTTCTCTCTCTATCATTCGGCGAGCGGAACAATGCGAAGCACCTGCTCTTTAACCTGTTCGAGTAAAAATACGAAAAGAAGTAAAAGGGCAAATCCGGTTCGGCGTAACGCGCAAATCCTTTTTTCGTTTTCCTTTTTTTTTCCCAATGGAATCCCGGCGGCAAGACCGAATAATACGATTTCTCTCGTGTCGGGGCAAAAGGTGCAGGAAAACCTCGACGGTGTTTCCTTTTCTGGCGTTTCCATTCGCGAGGCGGTGCGGTGCGACGCGGCGCGGTGTCGCGCGCAGAGATCTTCCAAGTTTCTTCCCGCGGAAAGACCGGATAAAAATGGCTGGCGTGTACCCGCGAACAATAGTTTCGTCGGAAGAATGGCGGTGTCGAGGAGGCTCGGGAGCGCCCCGAGAGGACTTCGCGCTCGAAACAAACGCGTCTGGTTTGCCTGGGCGCGGGCGTTTATTAAAATTATAAATTAAAGGAGCGTCGACCGCGGCGCCGGTTTCGGTCGCGTTTCCGGCCGCCGCGCTATTCGGGTGTCAGCGATACGCTAAGATCCTTTGTGGATCGGCCGCACGGCGGCGCCGCCTCGGGAAACCCTTTGAAATCGCCGCACAGAGGAAATTCATCTTACCTCTTTCGCCGAGCGGAATACCCACCGCCGCCGCCGCAGCTTAATAGAATTTATATTTCATGAATAACTCGATACGTCGACGGACCGATACACAGCTACCCTCATGAATATCGTACGAGTCCGTAATCCGCAGCCTGCGCCCGTTTAGTCGCAAAACGAAGAAAACTTCCGAACAAAGATGATAATATTATACGCCGAACTGTCGGGTTCTTCGATCCTCCGAATGCGGAATTTTAACGCGGCAGTTCCGCGCCAATTTTGCACTTTTCAGGCTCTTTTATTCGCTATAACACTATACACCGGTGTATCGAATTGACACTAGATTTACGGGAATGCCAAATCTTAAAGTTCGAGGCTACAATTTTTCATGTAAGCTTATTACCACAAAGCGAGCGTATATGGGAAAATATTTAGTTTTTAGACGCCACGAGGTGGCTGCCAGATGCGTTTCCAATAGCGGCGGCACGATAAATTGTCATAACGTCGGCTTTAATAATCGGAAGCTACTTAATTTGTGGAATCAGGTCATGGGTGCCGGAGCAATTGCATCGGCGCGCGTTCGCCTGCGACCCTATTACTGTATATTACTAGCGCGCACCGGGAGAGAGAGAGAGAGAGAGAGATATTGTGTAGTACCGCGAGGGGAGCACAGCAAATGAATTTTTGTTTCCAGTTAAAAATTTTTAACGAATTCGGGCATTTCCGGCGAGTCCACCTTAATTAATCCCACGGCGCCGCGGCGCCATAATTCACATTAACGAGGGAAGTCGAAGAATATTTTTAATCCCACGCGTGGTTCCATGCATGGCGCCGAGTATTTAACACAGCAAAACCGTTTGCGAGTTTTTCTTCGGCCACGTCTACGTTTTTCCGCCAATTAATGAATTTTTATATTTGTGCTTAATCCCGCGACAAGCTGCGGTAAAAGTTTCGAACATCCTCGTACCTTGATTGCGATGTCTAACGGCGCTGATATTCATACGGAATACATGAAATGTAAAACCTTTGATGTTGCATAATGTTACAAGGGCATTTTTGACCATCTTATCCGGCTATACCCTTTGCGTAACAATACGGTCTGGCTTTCAACGAACAGCACAGAGATAGGACACAATATTAACGTCAAAGGAGAGTCAGCTATAGCGGGGGTTAAACTTCATCGTGAATTGCAGTTCGGAAGCAGACACAGGCGAACTATATGCAAACAAATGCAACGATATGCAGGCACGGATGTAAGGGTACACGCGCGGAGAGCGAAGTCGCGTTCCTTGACCACGAGGTCGATGCTGAATACGCCTGGTATATCGTGCTGCAGATAATTGCATAATTCTTGAGGGTTAGCGTGCGACGAAACCTGGGGGTGGTATAATAAATCGTGCTGGTATCGTGTCCGGGCCATCGGGATCCCCCTCGCCCGAGTTTCGTCAGTGAAAGCAGCTTTTAATGGCGCGAAACCGCGGAAGTTGAATCGTAAATTCGGCCGGATGGGAGGCGCGCAGAAGCGAGCGTATCTCCGGCCGCTGCGAAGCCCAACTTTGACCACCCTAATATACCCTGGTTCTGTCGAGGGTGCCGCCGGGGGCACGGGGAACAAGGGGAACATTCGGGGACAAGGGGGCGAGTATCGTGCGAGAGAGGGACAAGGACTCGCTGTGTCCCATGGCCTACATACGGCCCGCTTCCCACCGTAAATGCAATCGGCCGCGTCGCCACCGATGCGTACGGTCATCGCATTGTATACGCTGGGATACTCTTCGCTGGGATCAGGCCTGTGACTGTGAACGACACGCCGAGGAACGCAGAGGAACGCAGAGGGCCGGATCTAATCAAAGGAGATGCTTGCGAGAATCGATTCCGCCGCAAAGACCGGCCAGAGGCCACCACAAATTTTGTTTCTTTGTTTTCAAGGGCAATAAGATCTTTCGTTTCCGAGAAAATCGAATTTAAAGATTCGTCAAGGTCCCTTGTAACCGTATTTCTAACAGGTAGAATTGCCCGGTCACGGTCAGACAAGTAACATAACGTGCCGTGGAATCGATTCCGCCACAGCGCCGCAATAGTGCTAGTTCCGAGGTGAAAAACGTACCATCTGGAAAATAGAACGAGTTGTTTTGTTTTACACAGCTGGACACATTGAGTTAGGATCGTGTGGAGAGGCTCCATTTGTCCAGACAGGACGCGACCATGCGTCAGAAATGATAAATTATCGGTTTAAAGAGATTCGTCGGGAACACGTGACACCGAGTTGGAGTTGGCTGATATGTCTGACTATAACTTCCCCATACTACTGCTGGTAAATATTAATGAGTATACGAGAACAGTCTAATTGTTGAACACAGTTAACGAATTAACGAAACATTGTTGAATCGTTACTTTTGAACAATCAGGAATGAATAAAAATACTTACAGTACTAGTAAGAGAAATTGCGAGACGGTGTCGCGTGGGTAATTACCGTAGCGTTAAATCCACGGTTTATATCTTCCAGCTATCGCGTCAATAGAGAGCTTCTTATCGTCGACTGAGCCACAAACATCGCGTGTATCTATTCGCATAAGCGTATCACGGATGCCTTACTGGCAACCAGTTGCACACGCTTGTATGGACAGAGGAATTCCCGTGCTCTCGTCCGTGCTAAGCTGCACGCGATAACCTCCGACATGCGATCCCGAATAATCGTGATTAAACGAGGCTCCCTTGTTTGATATTTGTCGGAAACGACGTTAGCCAATTCTGCGATCACGGTTCTTTAAGCCTGTTAACACCACTGCAGAAAATTCTTAAAGCTGGACGCAGAACTCTGTGGAACTGTGTCACTGGTAATGGCCACACGAACATGAAAGAGATACGAAAGCAAAGATGAGAAAAAGGACAAAAATAGGATTAGTAGAGTCATCGACCTGATCAGCGTCCAAACCACGAATTATATTCCTCGGGCGATTGGCCCGCTAAGCTCCAACGAAGAACGTGTCCGGCAGCGGTCACCACACGCTTTGCCACTTCGTGTTTCTCTTCGCGAGTGATTAATCTCTCGTGGAATGCCGGCGGCACGTAATTACTCGAGCGACACCGAAGATCGTAAGACATGCGTTTAATTCTGTAATCTATTTAGCCGGGAGAAGATTGTGGAGCAGGCTGGTCGAGCCTAAAAACATTTGTACATTGAGAACCACCGTATTTCATTTTTCAATTGATAGCCCGACCCGACCCGACCCGATTCGCCCCGATAATTTCGGGTTCACGAGCACCTCTATGGTTCACACAGTTGTACCGCTTGTGAAGAATATTGCCCGTGGCGGATTTAAGTTCACTTAATTTTCGGGTTGTATAGAATCGTAGCGGGCAAACAACAATAGCATGGAGTACTTTACGAGCGACTAATAAATCAAGTTAAAGCTCTGACACAGACGAGTTTTCTCGTCGTCAACGGACGCCCCACAGGAATCGTATTGCTCGACGGTAATTCCGACATATTGTGCGAACGTAACGGAGCGAAGTGGGTCGCCGGCGGGTCTCAGTGGAAATGCATTTTCGCCGAGACGTCACCTGTACCAGACGTTGTTGTCGTCGCGTCGTTTCGACGTTTAACGATCGCGGAACACGCGGGAAACACGCGTCTTACGCGGGGATTACTTCCGACGAGATCTCGAACAGGCCATGAAATTACTGTACGCGGTTCCACGATGGCAATTGAACGCCACCCAACGAAGAAGATGATCCTCCCGCGTGATCGGGGCCGTTGTAACGTGACTTCGGTACCGAAACAATTACGATCGAGCGAACAACAACGATCGAAACGAAGTGGATCTATTAATTTCACGGTGTCGGGTAAGGAAATGACAAACGTTTCTTTTATCGGGCGAAGTCGAAGCGCGGGTGCGCGGCATAATTACGGTACGATTAATCAGCGTGAATAATTATCGGCGGGGTCTCGGGGATTTCGACGAAGCTGGTTCTCCCCGGACGTATGAAAAATTAATCGTCGGGCGTTTCGAATTCGCGAGTCCGAAAGTTCCATCGGTCCGCGGCGCAGTTCAGAAACTGTTCGCGTGTTCCGATTCTACCACCGGAGCTTTGTTCGCATTATTATCCTTTGTTTCTACAACCTTCACGTGGATAACGATAAAGTTGGAACAATCATTTTTAGAAGCGATTCTTTCAATCGACCACTTGTTTTGCGAAGTGAATCCAAGTTTCGAGAGAAATAGACGCGGCGGCCATTATCGATGGTGAAATGATGGTAGACGCAGCCGGCGAACAGATACGAGGGCAGGGGGAGCTACTTAACGGGCTCACCGTGTCACGGAATCGCTTCTGATTTGCATTTACGACGATTCCCATAGACGCGTTCACGTCGAGACGATCGTAAAACCGGGAACTTTCATAACCGGGCGAACGGTGGTGTTACGCCGAAAATATCGCGAGCGAATTGCCCGCAACTTTCTTCATAAAGTCGGGGTCCCGTATCTCGTCGGACGACGGACGGAAGGAACTTCCGTGTACCGAGCACGGAGAAACATCATCGCGAAAGTTATGTTTCATTAACGACGCGCGAACGGGAAAGAGCCGCGGAAAAATCGGGTTGAGATCGTTTGTCCGGTGACACGACCGTTTCCGCACGTTTTCCGGGTTTCCGACGGCAGAACTGTCCGCGCGGAGATAGATTTTGCGGCTCGCGGCTGAATATTTATAACGGCGAGACCCCTCGTTAGAATTTCACGGCCCGGTTTTCCATGCGCATGGACCAGAGCGATAATCGGGCTCAATTAAAACGCAATGCAGTGAAAGATAACCGGCACCCGGCCGTGCCTGCCGGAAATTCAAGGAGCGTCATTATTTCTTCAATCATTTTAGTTAGTTGTAAATAGTGAAATACAACTTTGATCTGTAACAGTCTCTTCTATTTTCAATTGTTTAGGAGATAGGGGGAGGTTAGTGGTGCCACCTCGACAACAGCGCTCCTAGCGGCAATAATATGTACACTTCGGTCAGCCATATTGGTTCACGCAGTGTACGCCGGTGCGACGGCGCAGTAACAAGTTCTCCAAAAGTGAGGTTAGTACTGTTTTCTTCGAATTTTCTGTATATGTTTGGTAGTTTATACACTAAACTATGGATAAAGTCACACTCATTATTACGCAGTGATTCTGTAGCATTAAAATAGTTGTTTGGTGCAAACGAAAACGTATGAGCTTCGTTCAATGCTTTCTTATGCTGAAATGTAACTTTCGTGAAATGAAGACGTCGAATAAGACACGCTTCAGTGCTTAGAATGTAGGTAAGACACGGGTGCATGATCTTTGTGATGTTTGTCAAAATATTTGCATTTAACAAATTACTTAAGAAATGTCTACTTATTTTTGTATAATTTTATCTTTAGGTACGACTTAAGCTGAATGGTGGTACGACTTAGGTACACATCGACATTTAAACGTGCTGGATTTGAATTTTCTTTAAATATCGATACACAGAAATTTTCCATTTTGGAATCGTTTCGAACTGCGATGTTGACAATTGCGCGTCACGTCGGTTGGAACATGGCAGCGTTCCGCCCGCCCTTAGACGTTCGCGGCAAGTGATAATTAATTTACACTCGCGACCCCGGGGGCGGGTTGCCGCCTCGCGAAACTAATGAATGTTAATACATTCGGTGTGCGCAATATTGCTAAGTTCGCGTGTTTACGGTTCACAGCGGGTACGAGTCGCCTTGCTCCGACCAAGTTTCCGTCTATCGACTAGCAGGGCGCTCCGATTAATTAGTGCTTTGTGCTTGGTTGAAAAACGCGCATCCTGCTGGCGGAACATCGGCTGCCGCCGGTGAGTACGCTTTACGGGATATAATGGCGGAACAATCGAGCACCGCTTCCTCCTCCTTCTCGTCGTATATCTTCTTTTTTTTTCACGCGGTATTTCACGTAACGCGCCACATCCGTTTAGCACGTATAATACTCGTGATTCGTTGCTCGGGCACGGCACCGCTGTTCGGACATTAAACAAGGTAGGCGCTTGTCCCTGAACACACGCACCGACGCACAAAAAATATACGTGTCGCGTTGAAAAATTGCACCGCCGAATGAAACGTTTGTCGAACGAATGGCTCGGAATAGCTTCTGCCGCGACTATTGTTACGGGCTTTCAAATAATATTAGGCGGGCAAATTCATTTAACTTCTCTCCTGTCGCGTCGATCGCGAAACGTTTAACTTCCCTCGATATGAAACGTTTGCTACTTCACTAATTCACGGTACCGCGTACACCGTTTGCACGTTGCACGACATTTACGATCCATCGTTTCCAAGTGGCCACCGAAGCGATAAAAATGTCTTCACGGGCAATTGTTAAATGAATTCATTCGTTCCGTCGGCATAACACAAACTCTCATGGTTTTTCACGATATATTACAAGCCATTTTTATTTCTCGACAGTGCTCTGCCGTCCAGGAACCTTCTCTCCGTCGAGCGAAAGGAATAGTAAATCAAATATGAATAGCGAGCGATGTAGCCCCCCCCCCCCGGAAGACAAGTCGTAAGTCAAGATGTGCCTCGCGCGTTCGTCCGAGGGCTGAAGAATTGATAAGAACCCTGTAAAAAAAGGGGTGCCGGTAAAATACCGAAGCGGAAGAACAAAAGGTATAGCGCGAGCGGGGAATTATTAACACCCTGTAAATTATTAGCCGGCGAGTCAACTCGAGGAGCACGGCAATCGGTCAGAGGCTCATCAAAAAGTCAGCGTAACGCTCGCCGAGGATGTTCCGTTGGCGATACGATTGGCCCGGCGTTGTTTCGGCGTCGAACGTTTTAATAAAAAGGAGAACGACGATGGCGGCGTCGGTGGAACGCCGAGTAAACGCAGAAGAAAAAGGCAGGTGCAACGGTAACGCGTGGTAATTTGAAACTTCCACCGAAGCTCGTCCTATATCCGTTGCTATCCGTTGTTGTTACGGCTCTGGGCTCTGGCGCGTGAACTTTTTTGTCGGGGCTCTTTGCCGTTTGCCATGAAACCAGCGTTTCATGGATTTTGCCGCGCGCGCAAGATTTCGGCCAGAGTTTCCGCAGCCGGAGCTCTCTCTCTCTCTCTCTCTCTCTCTCTCTCTCGCTTTCTCTGTTCCCGTTGCACTCCGGGGACAGCGATCGCGATATCGTCGGATTATGATCGTGTGCGGCAAACGCGATGCCGCCCGTCGTGTACGTGCGCATCGGCGAGCCCGGTCGCGGGACCATGATTCATTTGTATTCCGGCGACTATTCGCCGGCACTGGGAAAAACCAGGGTGGAAAAGCACGCCGGTTTGATCTCCCGCGACCGCAGAAATAACGCTGGCCTGGGGAACGGAGGAGGATCGAAAAACGAGCAACGCCGGGAAATGAAGTTTCGCGAACCGAGAGAGACTCTGGGAATCTGTCCCGACGCCGCGCCGGGCTCCCTCTCAGACCTCCCTGAAAATCTTTCGGTTACCGTGTGCACGCGCTGTTCCATTCTCTCTCGAAACCCGACCCTATCCATCATGCTCCTATCTGGTAGAATCTATCTACCACTGTTCTGAAGTATTTCTGCAAAAGTCACAATTATCCGGAGCAATCGAGGCCGAGGAGGTCTAACTATAGGAATTAAACCTAAAATTTCAAACAGTCAGTCAGAATACAAATCGTAGAGGGACCTTTAGCGCACCTCGAAATATTGAAAAGCGGCAGTACATTTCGACGCGCAGTGGTGGAAAGTTTTTTCTCGTCACAGCGTGTGTCACTATCGAAGCTTGTTGGGCGTTAAGCTTTCAAAAATTCCCTGAACAAGCGGGAGGTTTTGCACATTTTTCGAGCGTTCCGCTGATCCGTGAGCGATACCACGGGATCGAGCAGCGATCGAAATATTGCACGGAAGCGACGCGAACGAGATCGAGCCGAAAAAAGGAAGAACAGATCTTTAAGAGCCTCGAAGGAAAGAAAGGAAACACCCTCTCTTCCCGAGATGCCGCGCTCCTCGTTCGTCGATAGTTAAAAGCTCGCGAGGCCGACACGTCAGACACGTGGGCGGGCTCGAAAAGGGAGAAACACAGGGAAGGGACAGATTTTCCTGCCACACGAGTAACTCTATACGAGTCGAAAGTTTCCACGCTGAAAGCCCCTCGGTGAGCTATGAAACATTTTCCAGGCGAGCTGGGAAGCACCGGAGCTTTTAGCTTCGGGTTTCCCGTCGGTTTCGAGCTCAACTTTTCACCACGGCACGGATGCGAACGACGGGAAGGGGATACGACAGCCAAGGGCTTCCAGTTTAGATATTACGCGAAAAAGATTGTGCCGTGTTTGGATACGTTATCGCCCGCGGAAAGTTCGTTTGCTCTGGAGTTCCGCGACGATTGCGTTCCCCCCGTTCCACCGTAGAATTACTCGGATTTTGGTGCATTCCGCTTGGCACGGTCTGAGGCGCAATCGCCGAAAATATTGCGTTTGAACGTTCGCGTGCATAGGTCGTTTTTGTGGAAATTTGTTAGAAGAAAACTAGCGGATATGTTGGGAAGAAACTTAGAAAAAGAAAAGAAAAGCACCGCCGCGAGGACGACGATGCGACCACTGAAAGAGAGACGATAGAAAACACGAAGTTATCGGGAGAGAAAAGCTTTCATGATGCATCGCAGCGATACGAGCGTCGACTTGCTATTGCTGACAAATACTGGCAATAAAAGTTCGCTCGTTTCGTCCGGTGCAAGGGTTAAGCAAAGAGTAAGTGGCTTGTCGTTTATTGATACGGTTCTATTTATTTCGATTCTTTCCGTTCGATAGAGGAACACCGGGACGCCCGACGACGCTGCGGCAACTTTCCCGGATCGGATACAGGCGTAGATACCTTGTATTATTTCGCGAATACGACGCGGAAAGTTGTTTGTCGGGGAACTTCGACGATTTCTGTTCCCGGTTGATCGGAGCCCGCGTATCTTCCTCGGTTTCGCCAACAACAATCCGTCCGTAAAGTTCGTCACACTTATCTCGGTGCTTAGCGATTCGACAAGCTCCCGCCGCTTCTCTTTTTACGAGAACGTAACGATATCGTCGGTAACGATATCGCTGGCAATTATCGATCCCCGGCCGAATGGTTTTATTTTCACGCAGAGCGACCGCTTTCGATTTAACAAATTCAGGAACTTATTTTATAAATTGTCTACACTCTCCTGCTCTCTTCTCCATTATCTCTCTCTCTCTCCCGCTCTCTCAGTCACCGCGTGGACGCGAACGAACTCCGGAGGAATGAGATTCCGGAATAAACGGTTTTTCGCGTTGAACGAAGAGGCAATCCGAAACTTTTTCCGGGACTTGGGAATTTTATTTCGTCGCAGCGGCGCACGAGTGCTCGATTCATCCGTGCTCTTCGCTTTCCGGTGAGCCTGGAACGCTTCGAAACCGATATGGGAGCGAGGAAAAAGAAGATCGAATTGTGTACAATTGGATTTCACGGGGACCGAATTATGGTTTTATTTCGGCCCGGAATTTATTCGGCCCGGCGAAAATACACGGCGCGCGCGCGCGATCGTCCGACCAGTGATTGACTCGCAGCCGTTCGAGCGCCGAGTAAATAGAGTTTGATGTTTGCCATTATCAATCGCTAACCAGCCGCGTCAATTATGGACGAGTGTTTCCGTTTATTTGGCCAATCAGGTTTTGATTATAACGCAACGTAAATTGCGACAGACGCCGAGGCGGCAAAGTTTCACCGGTGAACGTAAACACGCACCCCGCCCCGCCCCTTAGGCCAATTAATTGTTTATACATATATCGAGTGCACACGGGAGTTCTTAAATAAATTATTGTTATTGTGTCCGTTATATTACGACTCAATTATTAAACATGTTCTCCCGGGAACTAAAATTGGTTGAACTATGGAAACAATCGTACGATCCTGAAAAACGGTTGCCCAAAAGAGCCTAGGATCTAGGAAAGAATGAGATTCCATTGGGACGTGAATTTTACTCGCGCATAAAAATATTTTAAACGCAAGTTGGGGCCCGGCATTGCCGCCGGCTTTAAATAGGGGAAAAGATGGGAGTTCTGAGATATCAGAAAGCAGGAGTAGCAGAGCGCGCGGAGGACGTGCATGAAAAGGATGCTTAAAACTCGAATGTGTGGAGCCTTGGGATTGCAAAGGACTGGAGATCGAGTACAGTGAGCATAAAAGGAGTGAATAGAAAGATTTGCGTGAAGCAGGTTGTAGAGTTTCGAACCCGTTCCCCCGGCCATTATTCCCCGGAAGCTGCGTCGAGTTTTCTCAAAAGTAATTGATTCGCGTCACGGTGATCGAACGCCGTCCTACTTTCCGCCGCAAAATATCCTTGGGCGTGGGCTACACGTCATCAAACGAAAATTTGTCACCGGCAAAGATAGCGGCCGGGTAATTTCGGGTAACATTTCCATTCATCTTGGGCGGCGGCGCAAGTGCGCCCTTATCGCGGCAAGAAATAAAGCTGAACCACGCAACGTTCGCGTTCGAGTTGCGAACCGTCGAGCCGTGTACGTGCCGGCAAGTTATTACGTGCGAATGCAAAGAAAGTAAAAGAACGGGCCCGTAAACGGGCGACAATATAAAATTTCCATATTCAAATTCCCCGCTCCGCGCCGCAGCGTACTCGCGATCCTCAGGTTTTACGGACATTCTATGTTTTAATTAAAATCGTCATCGTGCCCCGCGGCCTTCTATCGACCTCGCCCAAGGTCCGAATTAGACATTTTTTTGTTCCCGGAACGAGCCAACTAATTTTTATAGTCTCGATCCGTAGCTCCTCCCTCGCAGCCTCCATTTGAATAAGGAAATTCAAACACCGACATCGCCCCTTTTATTCCAAAATTATTTTCCTTCGAGTCAAGAACATTCTCCTCAAAATTAGCATTTCATTAAATTAGACGATTCTTACAAGTGCCACTCTCCTCGGAATATTTGGCTCCTCGTGCTAACTCTGTCGTGACATCGAGAATTCTAACTTTATCCGCCGCTATTCCAAAAGAACAGAAGGGTTTCAATTGTTAACCTATCCACTGTTTTGCCATACTCCCCTCATCTGCACAGACACGAAACTGTTCGACAGGCGTTACGCAACTGCTCGCCGAGAGATCAATGACTTGGACGCACCCAGATTTTGCAGTGAATAGGAGCGATAAAATCGGTATCAATTAGCGAGCCCGTAGTTCGACACGGAGACCGGCCTCGACGTTGCCAAGCATGTCGAGCAGAGACTAAAATACCGATGGACGTCTTTGGCCTCGGGACAATCGAAATCCGTGATGAATTCGCAGTCGGCCACGGATCCTTTGGTGCCCACTGACCAGGAACTCATAAAGAACATGAAAACCGGATGAATCATTGTAGGCGCGAAGGCGCGTGCGCGGAATAACAGAGACCGTTTAAACCAGAAATCTCCTCGTCGATGAAGGCTCGGCGCTTCCTAGACCGTAAATCTTCTGCAATCTCTGCCGGCCATATATCTCGAAGAAAAGCGCTTTTCCAGATTTCCGGCTGCTCCGAAACGGAATTTAAAACAGATCCCGTAGTAATTGCCCTAAGTTGCTGCCCGCTTCGCTTCGGCTTTGACGGGCACGATCAACAGGAAAACAAAGTACACGGACGGAAAATGAAAATCATTCGACGAGGTTTCCCGGGGAATAAGGCTCGCCTGTTGTTACGAATCGGGCGCATAGTTTTGCGGAACCGAACTTCCGACAGTATTAAACCGAGATTGCTGGATAGTAAAACAAAGTTATTGCACAGCCGCCCGTAAAACGAAATCCGCGGTCTTCTGTTTCAGGAAGCGCGTAAAAAAATCGGGACACGACCCGGTGACCTTTCGTTATCCCACGTTTCTCCGAGTCGATGTGTATTTTTTGGTTGTTCACCTATTGATATGTTGCGTTTCAGGCTTGTACTTCCGGTGTCGTCCGCAAGCGGCGATTTCACGGAGGAATCGTACCGGAAAGGTTAAGAAGCTCTTTACGTCTGTGGAGGTTCGATCGGAAAAATAGGGAGGATAGCCGAGGAGGAAGAGGGACACAGGAGCCTGGGGAGAGAGAAGACGAAAGAAAAGTGATAGCAGAGTATCGAGCTTTCTTCTTGCGCGATGGACAATTCATCGTGGCGGAGAGAGTTTTTTATTCAGCTGCTCGGGACACGCGTCGAAAGAAGACCAAAAGACCCGAAATAAATCTCTCGGGTAATCCCGATCGAGATCGTGCTTGCAAAGAAAGCGCCGGTCGTTTCGATGCACCGGCCCGGAAACATCGAATTCTCTTCCGGCCAGTGGAAATCGGCTCTGGCCGCGCGGGACAGCTTGCGTGCAACTGCAACTTGCTATCGCGCGTTGCGTCACGATGTTACGCGCCGAACTGCAACAGCTTGCCCATAACCCTGGTGAACCGGGGGGCGGGGGGCTCAGACTTTTCCCGGTGCTTTGCATACCATTTTCTGTGTTTCTAAATTTTGTTTAACTTTCCTAATCAACCCGTCGATTCGATCGACCCAACTTTACGATCCACTCTGCAACATGCCAACTTCCGACTCGATTCTAAGGCTGTGTTGTTCCCTCCTCAGGGAAATACGGACCTCCGTGGGGCTTCCGTACGATAACTTGATTTATTAGAGAATCGCATACGCGAATTTAGGGGCGTATGGTTTCTAGTCGGTTTTTGGGAAACGCGGTCTAAGAGCTCCTGCCACTTTCAGTATCGTTCATTCTGCCAAGAGCTTTGCGCTTTCGACAGAAACGTTCACGCGAACATGCTACTGGACAAAGAAATTATCAACACGCGCGAATTACGCGAAACATTACCGTAAATCGTACGTTTGGCGCAATGAAATTTTCTTTTCAAGCGCACGAAGATAACGACGATTTACGGACACGTATTTCGTGCAATACGTTGCGTTTCACGTTACATAAAATATTCAATCAATCCGTTAAAACGAAAATGCATGCACGTTGCACTTCCGGGCAACGTTGCTGAAAGTTCTGCTCTGCTCCATCGTTAACTCGCTAACATTCTGCGAAAAGCAAATAAACAGAGCCCCGTCCGAAACAAACGCTTTAATCCAATACGCGGTGAAATACGCGTCTACAGCTGAGAAACGGACAATGGAAAATTACAAAACGTATTGTATTATGTATCGCAAAATCTGTCCCGTGTAACATCGGCCGCGTTAAATATTAAAATAATCGCGCTTCGGCCCGGAAATTCGATTCAAAAGCGAGAGAGATCGATTCTTGTTTCCGCGATGCATTTTTCTCCGACTGCACGGATGCACCGGCCCTTCGCAGCGTCTAAATTGAAATGTAGCCGGGGTCGTTGTACGGGGCAACATTCTTACTAATTTCACTAATGTAATTAATGTCTTTAATTAGTATCTCCTCGCCGCTCCACCTCCGAGCTAATTAAGGTACAATTACGAGCGGCTCGAGTGTGTCTGAAAGTTGCTTGTTCGTTAGCGATCCAAAAACAACCTAACGATATATTTATTCGCCGAAGAAAAGGCCGGCAAAGTTTCGCACGGATGCAGCGCGACTGCAACTGCAGCTCGCGTATTTTTCCCCGGACAAGGATCCCGCGCGAGGTGCCCGCTCGCAAATGATCCCATAAATCATCGGAGGTAATTAAAGCTCCCGGGGCATAGTTGAAAGCTTTCCGAAGCGATTTCGACGGGGGAAAAAATGGAAGATGCAACGTGGAGGGGAAACAACGGGAGGATGGAAAGGAAAGCGAAGTTGTTACCCGGCTCGGAAAATTTCCCAGGACAGGCTGATTGCCTTTTACACGCTCGCGAGAACGCAGCCAGCCAGCGTCGAAACCAATTCCGCAACAGCTTGCCCATAACTCCGCGCGGCGGAACACGCTTGCTCGCAATATATTCAGTACATGAACCTTAAATGGAATTTATGCTAATCGACGCGCCGCAACGCCCCCTCCCCCCAAAGGCGGGAAACAAAGACGAAGTTTTTTACAAATATCTCGAAAATAATGAAAGTCCTTGCCGCCACCCCTACAACCCCTCCAAGTGTCATCTCTGATACTTGAATGTGCTTCAGGCAAAGATTTCTATAATTTTTCTTACCTCCACGGTTTGAATGAGCCCAGCTCGCATTTAGGGTAATCGAAGAATGGAAAGGCAGAGCGTCTGGCTTCGATGAGCCAGCGAATCCTTAGTTTCCCGACCATTGAAGTTTAAGGAGTCCTTAATTATACATTCTCAGCGTTCCGGCAAGGTAAACAAGCGCCCAAGATTCCCCCGGAAATTAGCTCCCGATTAAATTCAACGTGAAAGCAGTCGCAGGCACGTTTCCAAAGACTTTGGTCGCGGTTAATTGCCGGAATCGCCATAACCGGGAACGCCGCAGCCTAGCGTTCGTGTTCTCCCTCTCCCTCTCACCACCCCTTATCGAGTTACTTAATTAGCGTGAACGATATTTCACCAAACAAGCCCGCTTTGTTACGTGATCGCTAATGAATCAAAGCTCGGACCGGGCCCCATTGAATTACTTCCTGTCGCGGTCTCCAATCAGGACACCATTATCTCCCGGGCTGCGGTTCTTCCTCCTTAAAAAATGACCGTCGTTAGGGGGTCCGTGGACGTCTGCCAAAACAGAATTAATTTTTCAATTCTTTGGTCACCCGGAACCACCCGTTTAGAGCCGGGAGTTAATTAAAATAATATACGGGCGACGGTGTTAAAAGGAAACCGGGCTAATCAGTTTCACCGCGAGGCGACGGTGTCGGATAAAGTTTAACGACTTTGCTGGTCACCTTCCCGCGCCTTTGCCTATCGGTCTGTCAAACTTTCGAGCTGTGAATTTTACAGATTTTTACAACCGCTAAAGTCGTAATTGCACTTTTCTAGGAAATTATTGAATAATTTCATTCGTCATTGTGCACCGTGAATGAAGACAAAAGACAAGCAAATCGATCGGTGAAAGGGGATGAATTAATGGAAAAGGAAAAAGACACCGCGACGAAGAATAAAACGGAGAATAAAAGAAGAACAAAACGGGGAAGATGGTTAAACGATTTCACCTTGCAATTTGTAGAAGAAATTCGAAGGGGAATATAATTGACCGGTGTTGGCAATTTTGGAAGAAAAACCGTGCTCGCCACGGTGTTCGCGGTTGTCGGTCGTAGATCACAGAACGCAGGATCAAAACTGTAGAAATTAGGTTGGCCAAATGGCCGTCTCGTCAGGGCCGGGCTCTCAATGCTACTCCTATTACAGTCCCAAGTTCGCCGGTATGATTGAAGCCAATGTAACGCGCATCGACGTACACACAGCGTTAGATGAACGACAGCGGGGCGCTTTACATGCACAATGCCGGACCCCAATTGCTCTGGCCGAGCGATCGATGCTGTTATAAGGCCGACAGATTGAAAAGTTTACCGTGCCTAACAATGCCAACGGCAAAATTGCCACCGTTTAAGGAAGTTTGCGGCGAGCACGGCCTCTGCGAGCAACTCGCTACACGTAATTCCCTCACGATTGTCACCGTACACTGGAACCTCGCAAAAGAGCTTCCACAATTTTTCTCCTCCTCCGCGAATGAGCGGAATTTCCGCGACGTCGGCAAGGCCTGAGAAATGCAGGGACAAAGAGAAGAATGGCGGGTGCGAGGTGTTTGATGGAGGATTTTTTGGAAATCGCTGCGCGTGCATCCCGCGGCAGCTTCCTCGGCGATAAGTTCCTCGGAACGAGAGAAAGATGAGGAGGGCCGGAGGAGAAAAACGAACACACGGTTAAACAGTAACCTACTTGCGGCTGCAAATGCGCTCGGGCCTGGTGCATTCGCGCGATAGTATATCACCGGAGGGTGCAGCCAATCTACCGTCACGACAGCGCGCCTACGATTTAACTAACTGTGCCCCATTTCGTTTCCGCCGACGCGTTTCCGGTCGAGACCTTTGCTAATCTCACCTGTATTTTCACCGAGGCGCCGAGATACTGGTTCGAACAGCTCCGTAGAATGATTCTTTTACTTCGGCAATGCCGATGATCTGTTTGGTCAAGAAATATCGTGTAGGGGAGAACGAGGTAATGACGGTCACTTAAGCAGTGATTATAATAAAATGAAACTATGGGGTGAAATATTAAGTTAAAGTTGCGTCTCATAAACTGAAAATATTCACTTAACGTAAGCGAATGTTACATACTCGTTTAAAGCATGCTGGAACCTCCGGTGTGTTTTCAATTATCGAGATAGCCGACCAGCAAATCAATTTTTCTAAAACATCGAGTCTCCAAGGAGCGGATAAACGGCTGCTGAAAACTTTCCAAGTGTCTTCCACGAGTAAGAACTTAATCGACCATGATCTCGGAATTTACGGGAACAGCCGGCGAACGCGTCGGATTGCGAACAGCCGGATAAGACACGGATGACGAAAAGAATGGCTCCTGAAATTTCGCGCTACAGTTACAGCTGCGAATGGGACGCGCCTGTCGTAATGCATCACGATGACAAAGTTGCATTCAATCTTGCGCCGCAGCAGCGGATCGCTCCGTAATTCAACTCGGCCCGACGCTCCATCATTTTATATTCAATGCATAAATTTTCCTAAGATTTGCCGTGCCGGGGAGAACAATCGACGATGCGAGATACAATTTTCGAAGGAACTTGCCCAGACATATTTTCATCGAAACTGCATTCAGACGCTTCATCCGAGTTCATCTTCTTGGCTCGAGACCGTAGCAATTGAGTAACGGTTAAACTTCCACTGAGGGGACCAAACATTTGCAACTCTTCCGAGTGTAATATTGCACGATTCGACGAAAAAATTATAGAATTATACTAGATTTCCCAGCTCGATTTTCTCTGCACGCTGAAACGTTCTTGAATTTTCGTGGAAAAATGGGGGACGCCGCGTAAGCATCCTAAAGCGTTGAAAATGCGCGTGCTCGAGTCGCGTGGCATTCCGAGGTACCCAGTGCAGAGAGGTGGACAGGATTTCCCGATAAATATTTTTCCGCGCAATCTGCCACGATTCCGATCGCGTTCCCCGCCGCGTTCTATTCTCTTCGGTGGCTTATCGGCGCGCGTGAAAGAGGAAAGCTTCGGAAAGACGGCGAATGGTTCCGTCGATAACGGAGAGGCAGACGCGAATTACGAGCCGTTCGACGCGACCGTTTAAATTCTAGCTGCCACTTAATACGTCCCGTACATAACCAGAAGCCAGAACGACGACTCGCAGAGACCGCGTGCGCGGCCAGGAACTCGTAATTGTTTTGAATTAACGATACTTTAAGCCTGCGCCGTACAAGCTTTACTCCGCGCGAGTGAATTGGGCTTCTGCTCTCTGTAGCCTCTCTCTCTCTCTCTCTCTCTCTCTCTCTCTCTCTCTCTCTCTCTCTCTCTCTCTCTCTCTCTCTCTCTCCTCTCTCTTTCTCTGCGTCGTCAAGGAAACCGAGACGCTACACGGAACGTCGTCCGACTACGTCTGCTCGGAAATCGAAGACGCGTTTTATCCACATTTTTAAAACGGTCCGTAAAACTGCGAGGTTTCATCTGCGACCATAAACCGTCGGATGAATCCGCTGACTTTGCCCTAATTGGTCGTGATGTTCTATCGCCGCGAAAATCGAAAGCTTGTGGTTTCGCGGAATACTCGTCGGGGATTAAAGCCACGTTGTTCGAGACTTTACGACAGTAACGCGACTGATCTACGGAAAGATCAATTAACATTGAACTTAGGACTCTGCAAAGTAATCCGCAATGTACAGGGTGTAAAGAAATGTTTGGTCAAATTTCTATTTTGCTGTTTTTCACGGACCTTCATCGTTCCGAAGATGTAGCCAAACATTTCTTTACACCCTGTACAGTGGTGGTCCGGATGCAACAGCGATTCACGTTTCATGAATTACGAGTCGACTAAGCGCGCGTTTCTCATGCGTCCAGGACCCATGCGAGCAACCCTGTGGAAGATTTCAACCCCGCGCGCAACATTCAACCCCCGACACGGTAGATGGTAGCAACTAATTTGTAAAGCAACTGACCACGATGCAAGAGACGTAAATTGAATCTACCGCACGAGAATTTTAGTTCGGTCTCTCTCTCTCTCTCTCTCTCAGTGCTACCGTTGCATCCGTAACTGTTAGCAAGTGCACCGAGTGGAAAGCGTGTCGGAGGCACCACCTGTGGACAGCTCCTAGCTTTTTCATCTTGGGGTAAACGCGCTTTTTAATTTGAATTTTTTCCAATTTCCCAGGCAGAATGTAAGAGCGCGCGGCAAGGAATTTTTGCGCACCGTGCTGCGTTTCTCGTAGAACCTGAAATTGGTGTTCGTTGGCAGTGCTACAAACACCTTGTAATTTACTTGTCGTGTAATGTATAATTACTTTGTAATTACTGAGAACCGCTAAGTTTATTGTATGTTAGGAATGCGTACTTCACTACTCGGAAAGTATATCCAGTGTCGCTTCTTAAACAATATTAGCAAATTAATTTTGCAATTCATCGTCGATCAGAGCATATTCTTAAATGACAACGGATTGAAAAATATAATAAAGAAGTCTTAGTAACTTCTCGAACAGACTGTGCGTTGTGCCTCCAATTGATAAGTGGAGTCTGAATTTTATGTATCTAAGATAAGGATGACTAGCTGAAATCGACTGATTCAGCGAATTTCAGAATTTTGTCTTCGGAGTGAAATGACTAAACAAAAAATTGTTCACAGTATGAAACCTGAAAAATTCAATTTTGTCCAGAAAAGAGAACGAGGTTCCCAGGCGACCGTGCACTGTGTGGCGGTGAGAAAATCGAGTCCTTGAAGGCCAGTGGCGGTTCCAGGCGAATAGGAAGCTACGTTTCCGCGGAACTTCCGGTTTCCGGAAGTCCACGGCTCGATCGGAGGTCGCGGCTGAGGTCGTGGCTGAGGTCGTGGCTGATTCGTTCCAGTTTATTCCGACTTCCACGACCGAGAGAGGCGAATATGCCGGTTCCCTTTCTCCGCCGCGTGATCAACCGGGTAACGTCACTCTAACTTCTGAGTTAGGTTGCTCGCGCAGCTGCGCTCTTTCCGCGGTACTCCGGGGGACTCTCGCGCGTCATCTCGCCATCGTACCTTCGCGGAAAGTCGGACACGCGATGCTACGAATAACTGCGGCGTTCTTCTTTTATGTTCTCGCGCTTTTTCCGCGTCCCACGGTTTCATACGTTCGCGGTCCGGATAGCTATAGCTGGACTGGGGAACAGGTAACGAGGAAAAGTAAGACGACACTCCCCCCCCCCCCCCCCGTGGCCATAGCGAACTTTGGAAAACAGTTTTTACGCCGCCTCCCGGCGAGAAACACGACTCTAAAAACCGTGTCGTGAATTATGGTAATGGGAATAGTAACGGGGTATTATGGTAATAACGATAGAACTTTATTGCCCGAACCCGGGCACGTTTCGGTCCACACGCTGTACGACGATAAAATTGTAGGAAAGTGCTGATTAGTGGTCTGCTGACGCCCCCGCGCGAGGCTTTCGGTTCTTCAAATCGGATTTCCGGAAGACATCAATTTGAAAATTAAACTCCGAAGCAAACAGTCCGAATCGTAGATCAAATTAAAATGCCACGATACGGCTAATGGCGGCCGACGTATCACGACGCCCACGGCACGCACCTGCTGGAAAACAAAGTCGGACAGAAATCACAGCGTGCAAGGCGAACGCTTTTTAATCCATGCAAAATTATTCATACTCGACCAGATGTCGAAAATTGTTACACCATGGTCGGACCATCGAAAGCCGCTTACCACCGATGGAGTCGCGATGCGTTCACTCGAAGCTCGACCATCAAATCCGAAAATCCGATGCCCCGAAAACTATGTGTCCTTCGGATTCTCGATCGAAGTTGCCGAGCCGTTTTTGCGCCGCGTAGTGGGAGGGACACGTCCCTTCTCCGATCTCGCGTGAAATGATTTTTTAATCAATCGCCGGCGAAACGAAAAACTGAAAACTGAAAACCGAAAACGGGCCGACACATTCCCCCGTTGTTATCGATATTACATTTATCAGGCTGGTCGCATCGAAAGCTGTCCGCTCCCTACTTTTTTCGTTTTATTTTTCAGTTTTAATTCTGACCCGCCGCGCGATGGAATCGACGCGATCCCTTTCCGTCGCGATCGCCGTCCGTCCCGCCCACCTTTCGGAAACGAACGCGAAAAAACACCGGGCCAGAGAGGAGAGGCACAGCTGTCGCGAATTCTGACTCTCGAATTCGCTTGCGAACCGCCACGGTTATCGGAATCGCATTAATCTGCGTGTGCACGCCGAGTCGGATCCGTATCTCCCCGGCGGATGAACTTCGCGGGCGGCGCAGAAGATACAAATCATTTTTCCCGAAGGGTCTTTGCATTTTCATTGGTCCGACGCGACGCGACGCTACGGTTTTTGTCGCCGGGAACGATGAAGACCGCGCGCGTCTCCTGCTTCTCGTCCCACGACAAAAACGAATGCAACGAAAACAGTATCGCGCGTCAATATTTCATCCCCCTCCTCGGAAAAGGCTTTCCGGAGAACCATGTCGCACGCTTCTCCCGAAAAAAGCTGGCCAAAATGCAATTTTCCAAGTACACAGTATTCTCTCTCAGACAGTTCTAGAAGTTTTAATAAAAAATTATTCGAGTTTAAAGCGCTAAATGCTGCCTGAACTTTTGAATTTTGGCCAGCCTTTCGGGAAAAGGGACACCTGTGCGCTGTATCGTGTAAGCGCACGGAAGGCTAAACAAATTTCGCGCAGCCCCTTTCAAAGCTTTTCTGATCTGTCCACTGGGAGCAGAAACGCTCGGCGGAAGAATATTCGTCGGCAGTTTCCTTCAACGGACGTATCGTGAATAATAAAATCGGTGCTCGTTAATCAACCCCTCACCGATCCTCCATGCACCTTTCTCGGAAGATGTTCACACGTTTTCATAACGATATTAATCACTCGCTTTACAACATCGAGTCAGTGGGGAAAACTTTAAATTGAATTTGATGTACAAGAGATTCTAACCTGAAACAGGCTCTCTCTGCCCCGGAGTTTACGCCCTAATAATAATGTTTCTTGTGCAGTTTAAAACAATTTCACGAGTGCGAAAAATTCGGGCAGAATTCGATTTAGATTTCGTTTAGATAGACTCGCGCTGTCTTTTTGCAATAAGCGCGCAGGTTCACAAATTACAAAACCACGATCGAGAATATAAATCTCGAATGCATTTCCCGGGCGAAGATTAATTGAGCAAAAAGCACGAGGACCGCAGATTTTCAAGGCAGAACGCCGCGGAAATGTATTTTTCCCCGTGCGCGACGGTTCACCCCCGAATGAGATTTCCCATTCCTCTCATTAAAGATACAAACAACCATTTCTTAGAAACACTCCGAATAATTATCTCGCGGTAATCGTGGAAAAGCCTTGATCGTTCGTTCCACTCTACGTGACACGAATTTAATGACGCAATTAAGAAGTTCCTGGGACATGGTATCTCTCCGTGCCCGAGAGCAAAAGAGCTGGGGAACATCGACGTCTAACGAATTCTTCTTGCCGGCGAAAAAGCCGTGCAAATGATTATTTGATTACCGGGACGCGGTATCGGTGTTCGAGAGACACGTAGTCGGACGTATCGAACCTCTAATTACGCTTCCTGATCGCTTACATCGATAAAGGGTTCGGTGACGTCGCTGGAATTACACGTTTCGATCACCGCCATCTTGTATTTTGAGGGAGGAGCGTTGAGTCGCCTTTGCAAAATTATTGTCCTCGCACGTATGCCCGACAATTGACCAGAATGCGATCTCGTTATTAATTTGTACAATTTTATGCTCATAGAAGTGTTTTCATATTGATTTGACGTTAATGAGGATTCAATCAAGCAATCGTTATTTAGTTCACTTTTTAATGCCGGGCGTATGATACAACAGTGTGCATTATTCTCTGCAATTATTCATTACGACTAATGCACAATTTTAATAGAACTAGTTATAAAGCGAGTTGCAATTAATAATTGCAGGGTATAGTTCGCAGCACAGTTACATAATGATCGTTATTAATGTGTGACTAGATTAAATTTCGTCAAACTATGGCATAGTGTAATGTCCAAATAGTTGACGAGGTTTCGTTAATGCTTCGTGGAAAGTTAACATGTTAGAACGGTTCTAGCGCGCTGATTATTAATTGAACGTCACGAGGTTCGGAATTGTCGTCATTACAGCTATAAATGCCTAATTGCTATAATTCATTCTTATTCACAGAAAAAATGATTCGAGCATTCATTAGCAAAATGCCTCAATAATATTCGAGAATTCTGCTACCCGAACAGAACGTCATACAATACATGAGTTTCTTTGAAACAGTACAATTACATGTCGCAAACAATATACGTTATTGAGCAGCCGACAAAATAGAGAACCCACAAATATCACAAAGGAACCAATTTGTTTCGTACGCGTTGTTAATATTCAATACATGGACAACTTTCTTTCGCTAAATTTTTCAAAGGCAATATGTTTTATTCAACATATGTAATGCGGTCGGATCGATACGAACCCGTAAACAATCGTTGTTCAACTTTCCAAAAAGTTTTATACAATATTAAAACACGGTTACACGTTACATTAAAAATCGCGGGAAATTTAACGATATAAATCCGCGGTCGATCGAGCACAATACGAGTAGTAATGAAACGTAACGATAAAATCGGTTACCGAAACGAGCGATGGCAACGAACAGGCGACAATAATTCATACCGACGAACAAGATACCACAAGAGAAAACCGTTCGTTCGGCGACACGACATTTCCTTTGTCCGACCACCTCGAATCCCCCAATTAATTCGGATACGGGAATGGATCCCGCCGGATCGTTAACACACAGTCACACGGTTACGTAACACGTCGGAACGGTCCAGCGCGAAAGAGGAAAACGATCTCGGTACTCACCTTGTCGAGATCGATCTCTTCCTGCGAGTTCAGCTTCGGGCACGAGAAGACCGAGTATTCCGAGTTGTTGACGGAGTTTTCGGCCCACGAGACACCGGCCAAAATCAGCATCACTAAACACCACTTCATCGTTCGCGAATCGATTCCGTCTTTCTCGAGGTTCTCCAAAATCGCGATCGGGATCCGAGAAGAATCGAATCGAGGGAAAAGGGACAGAAAGGCGGAGAAGGAGAAGGGAGAGAGAGAGAGAGGGAGGAAGAGAGAGAGAGAGAGAGAAAGAGTGAGATCAGTCTAGCTTGTCATCGACGCGTCGATCGCGATCACGCGCGGCTCAGATCGTCGAGCGTGCCCCAGACTTTGACCCAATTTTTCGAACTGGCCGCCGCTCGAACTGGTGCACCGGATATTCCTCTGAGCAGAGAGATCCGCGGTTCCTGGGACCGGTGCTGCGAGATCGGATTGTCTCGACTCTCAGCGCGACTGTCGTTCGGCGGACACGCTAATAAGAGGCAACATCGCACAAGCCTTGTCCTCTTCGACTAATATTTTCCGTGCGAGTCACGCGGCTCCGCTCCCCCAGTTCCTTCGCTCTCCGTCGCGCTTCTGGAACGCTTTAATTGAACGGCTCGCTCATCCCCGCGCGCTCGTCCGTGATCGATGCTTCAGCGCATCTCTCGCTCTTCTACTCGCTCGCGTTCCGTTCCTCTTGCTTCCCCCTCCGTGGATCTCCCTCTCGTTCTCGATCGCCCCGAGAGAGAGAGAGATATCTGCTGGTCCGGTGCTGGATCGCGCGCGGTCCACGGCCGCAAAACTCTCGAGGACGTTTCTTCTCTAGGAGCAGCGGGTAAGGGTCTGCCAGCGAGCGAGCATCGTAGGTTGCACACGCTCGATGAACGAGGCGCAGATCGATATTTCCACGGGTCTCGATAAACACGCTCGCAACCGCGTCGCGTCAGTACGCGCGCGTTTCACTCGCTCGAAACTCGTTGCTGGTTGCCAGGGAGAGAACCGATCAAACGACGATCGGATCTACTCGCGAATGTTTCGCGATGTTCGGAACAACTCGATGGCGGGAGCGCTCGATCCTACGCGGCTCTGGATCGAGAGAGGACGGGCAAAACGGCGAACACTGGAATCACCCGGTTCTCCGGGAGAACCGCTCGATCGGACGACCGGATCCCTCGTGGATCGATTTTCCGTGCACCACTCGACACGCTGCTCTACAGACGAGAGCCGAACGACGATCCAGAGGAGACCACGATCGAGCAGGCCGGGATGCGCACGCGACGCAGTCGTAGGGTACTCTGACGTTCCCAGTCTGCTCCGCTGGTCCTCGCCTACGTCCGTCCGACCGTCCGTCGCGACGCCCCCACAATCCGCAGGGAGAGGGGAGCTAAGAATGGACCGAACACGTGAAGAAGATCAAGGATTACCTGCGGAACCACCGGCCCGACACGTTTTTCCACATCGGAATCCATTTCCGCGAAAGGTGCGCAAATTTCGGACCACTTCGCCGAAAGAAGCACACTCCCGGGAACGCTTATTTTGCTGACCGAAAGATTTCCTTTGTGAAAATTAACCCCTCAGGGACGGTGTCTGTGCGCCGTAACTTTTTCGTGATATTTTCTCGTCCTGTCACCTTGAACTGTATTTATTTTCCTCTGTATTAATTTCGGGGCGTATTTTCACTCTGATTTCAATTCTACTTTCGGAAAGCTTTAAACGTCAGGCGTTCCATATTAGGTGCAGTCACCCTAACCACGCCTGTGGAAAGTTCTGCTACTTACTACCAGGTATGCAATGGTTGTACGTTCGACCGTACGTACTGTTTCCGAAAACTGGGCCACTTGTATTTCGAGAATTGAATTGAGTGACAGCTGACAGCGAATCTCGTGAAAAATACATACGTAAAATGTTATCGCACCTGTGATTCAGTAATAGAAATTATAATTGAAAACAGAGACGCGCTTCTGGGTCGAAATGTGATTAACTGTGGATATCTGGTTTTAGTGGAATTAAATAACTCGTTCCATTATGCATTGCGATTTTACTTGGATCAAAGTTCACATATAACGACGCAGATTGCCTGCACCGTGGTATTTTCCTTCGTTTCTCCCGTTGCCTTGTGAAAGTTGGAAAGCCCTTAGCGCAGGGCTCGAAGCGAGGGCAGGAGACGCTGAACTTCGACAGAACTTTCATCACATATATCAATCGCTGAAATCTGTCGGTTTGTGATCAAAGTTTACTTTCCCACTTTTCCACGTACTCCCGGTACAACTCGGAGAACGGAACCCAGCCGGAGCTACCGTTTTCCGAGTTTCGTATAAACATCGTCGCGATTCCAGTAATAATAAAATAATAAAGTTTCAAGTGGTAATCCTGTTATCGATCCGATCGCATTGGTACGTACCACGTCCGACACGCAATTCTCGCGGTTCAAAACGAATCAAACCCATTTTTTATTCTTGTTTTAATTACTCGGGCGAGAGGGAGAGAGAGAGAGAGCAATTCGCGAGCGCCATGCTGCCTGGAAATTCCCACGAGAAATTTTCGGGACGAGATGCGAAAACAAGGCTCGCGGGTCGATGTGAAAATTCCGGAAAGTCGGTTTTCGCGACCGGACGCGAGCGCATCCCGGTTTTTTGCCGAGTTTTACCCGGGGCGAAGTCGTAAGTTGCCTCGAAGGCTTCAGTTTGCTCGTTTCCCTTGACACGGCAGGTACGGCACCAGAGAAAAATAGGTGTTCATACACTGCCGGCGTTTTCCGACTACAGTTAACAACACTCTTCTCCGACGTGGCGTTCAGCGAACAATTACACGTACCAGATTGCCGGACAGGAATTTCGCTTACCGTCGAACGAAAATAATGAACAGCTTCGACGCAACTCTGCACTCGCTATCGTCGGTCGCCAGCGGGAGACAATGGCATATAAAGGTACATTTTCAATAACCTATTTCGATCATCCAGAATGCGCCGAAACCGGGGTTTGATTGACGCCGGAGCGTTGATCTGCAACAGTGATCGTTGCGCGTTGCAAAAATATTTGACTACTTGCTGGACGAACAGTCGGCGTACAGCGGACAATGGAGCTTTTATGTTTCCTGTCGAGCCATTCGATTAGAGAGAAATAATGGGGTAACAACTGAACGCTGAACAAAAACAAACGAACTTGTCTTTGTTTCTCATCTGGGCTTTTCGTATTCGTTCGCACAGCTTGCAGCGGAATTTCCCAGAAAATTCCTAACCTGGAAAGAAGCGCGATCAACGCGGAAATGAAACGTAAACAATCACGTGAAATTCTATTATGCCGCAAAACTGGATCTTTGGTGAAGTCGTCGCCCGTTTTGACGAAGAGCTACAGTTTCCGATGGACACTTCCAGATATGTGTTTTCACGTTCTTTTATTATTATGTGGTCGCCGGAGAAAGCCGAGAAGAAGGTAGAAAAGAGATAAGAGGTCGAGGCGCTGGATCTAGGATTACGGAAGGAAATCGAGGAACGTATGGGGAAACGATTGTTCCCCGGTGGATGAGTTTTCAATTTCGGTCTCTCCTCGGGCCGAAAGACTGCGAGGGATCGGTTCGCCCGAGGAATATTATTCATTTCCGCGTTGGCGAATTAATATTCACGGTTATCGCGCCGCGCATCTGCCCGATAAAATACGGAAAACGGAAAACTAGTTTCCCGTGGCGAGACGTGTCCCGTCGACGCGAACTGTTCGATAAGATATGGCGATATCTTGGTCGATGAAGGCGGCGCATAAAACGGTTCGACTAGAAATATAATTGCCTGTCGGAACTTCGTTACGCTTTTAAGCTTCCTCTCCTCGAGCGGAGCCGCGTCTGCCCCGCGTCGCGGCTAATTAATCAAGTTTCGCGGTGGTTACACAAATTTAGAACGTTTTCGACGTACCGCACGGAGCCGCGCAAGCCCGTTTTCATAGCGATTACACCCCGTTTCGTTTCGTAGCGGTTCGCTTTTGTCGTCGGATTTCCAAGCCCGGTAGAACCTCGATTAACCGAGCTAATTGGGAGACAGTCGGGTCGCGTGCATTCACATCGGACAACAGAGAGTCCCGCGAAGAAATGGTTAACAGCGCGGTCGCGCACCTGCTTTTCATTTACGCGAGACTGCACCTTCGCGCGAAGCCGTTCGAAGGTTCGAGCACAATCTTTTCTCTCGTGTCGTCGCGCAACACCACCAGATTTTATCAATAGAATCGCGCCACGCTACGGAGAACAAAAGCAACAAAAAGTTTCGTACGTATTTCGAGTCCGATTCCGGTACGGCAGAAACGCGCTAATCGCGACTCCGGAGAACAAAACCGTGGATAATTCGAGATTCCGCGAATTTGTTTCCCGCGATTCCCTGGGATTGTGAAAAAGAACGCTGCGCGAATAGCAAGCAGATCGCGTGCAGGAAACCCGGGGGACAGGGGCGCGCTGCGCTGCGCTGCTGCGACCAGACAGAGAGAATACACGCTCGTCGAGCTGGCTCGCGAGGAAGACAAAGGAAACGTCAGCTTGTGTCACGTATCGGGCCAATGAAAACTTAATTCGTTCATTCAATCCGGCTGATGATTCAGGCTGCGGGCTGGTAAATGTCCGCCGACGCGCCGCGTGTACCAGCGTTTTATCGACGAACGAATTCCACCGAGAGAGAGAAAGAGAGAGAGAGAGAGAGAGAGAGAGAGAGAGAGAGAGAGAGAGAGAGAGAGAGAGAGAGAGAGAGAGAGAGAGAGAGAGAGAGAGAGAGAGAGAGAGAGAGAGAGAGAGAGAGAGAGAGAGAGAGAGTGAATCGGTTCTCTCGATCGACGTGGAAGAATTCGCCGGATGATTAATCGATTCGCGCGCGCCGGAAGACTTATTTAGCGACTTCGTTTCGGGGAAACGCGATCCTCTCGTCCCCCGGGACACAATGCGACCGGTGAAATGTTCTTGATGAAGAGCTCTCTAGCAATCGCGTCTTTTCAATGGTCCTCCACGCGACCGCGACTCGAAACTTTTTAATGGAGACCGGCACGGGAATTTTCAAATCGTCTCGAGTACCGTGTACCGCTTTTGATATCTCGTCGTCGAAACATGCTTTAAGATAATCCCCGTGGACCGATGCTCCGAGAGAAAACGCTTACCTTTGTGATTCTCTTTGTCATGATTCTATGGCTGGTCGCGTGCTCGATCGCCGATACACAATGGAGAGCACGCGGGACGACGGGGAGACAGAAAATGTACTGCCGAGCGAAAGAGTCAGACCGAATTATTAGTTTTACTTCTGGAAAATTCCTCTTGAATAGAAAGACAGCGAAAAAAAGATTCAGATTTCTCTGGCCCTCGTATTTCTGATTCTTCCGGCTAGAACGACTATTCGTTTCCTCCGTCGAGCAGCGCGCACGTGTAAACGACGAGGCAAGTAAAAATTTATAAAACCGGGGATTGTTCGCCCGAGTGTAGGCAACCCGCTCTCCTTTCGTGCGCGTCGCATTCTCTTCCCCAGGCCGTCACGGAAAAAGGTACACGTGCTAATGGCCGGGCAATCCTATTTCTTCCCTGGGAATTCGCTGGTCTCCGAAGGTGACCACGGCGCGGAAACGGTTGCGTGGGCGTTGATTCGATTAAACCGTGCGCGGCAAAAATCGTCGCGTTGGAAGAAACAAGAACGGCCCGGCGCGACGCGACGCGGCGAGTTGTCGAAAAATGCGGAATAATCGGAGCGCACCGGTTAATCGGAGTCGAGCAGGCGAGGAATTTCATTTTCCAACGATCTGATTTTTTTTCTCCCGGCCCGTCCCGCGTCGATCGGCCGAGGCCGCATAATTATTACGAGCGGCCGAAGCTCGATAAATTCCGGCGAATTCACGAGCGACCGCGAAACGCGTTGCTCGCGCAAACAGCGCGGCCCGAAGTTTCTTGTCCGCATTATCCAGCCGCGGCGAAAGAAGCGGCGCAGTTTCCGTCGAGTTCGCTCCTGCATTAGATTATAGCCAATTTTTAATTTCTCGAGTACTACACAGAATTGTGAGAATTTTGTCATTTTGTTCCAGGAGTGGAAACGTTTATCGATTCGCGGAAAAACGGCGAACCGAGCCGATTCGATCGCGGAAAAGAGCATTCGCGGGACGTCGAGCGTGTCCCGGCTCGGCTCGATGTTTCTTCGCCGACGAATGTTTTCAATGGGATTCGATATAAATGCTCTAATTGGTTCGGTAGAGTTGAAAGGTAGGGGGTAATGCGATTTTTTTCCTCCGGCCACGGGAAAAGAGCCGGAGAGAGAAAGAGTGGAAGTAATTACGAGGCTCGCGGAATAGCGTATTAATTGAAAGAATTCTCGTTGGTCAAATATTTAAACGATCCTTCGCCGCTCCCGTCGTCCTTCCATTAGCGCTGAACGATTTCGGATTCCTTGCATCGCAATCGCGACCGAGATCGCGAGCCGGCTTCCATCTTAAATCATTCGACGAATCAATTTATTCGTGTACACTTAACGGTCCGGACGGATCCGAAATCCGTCCGAGCAAACGCGTTCTGTCCCCTTTAACGGGATATCCGTTTAAGTCCGATGTGGGTTATCGCAGCTGTAGGTAAAACTTCGGGCACGATCGTTCAAAACCCAGAAAAAAGAAGAACAATCGGAATAAACTCGGCCGCGATGAATTCTTTCGCAAACAATTTCTTTTTTTTTTCGCTTGCCAACCGTGTTAAGGGATGCGTGCGAAATACGCAACGGTTTTCGCCGCGCGATGTGAAGTAATCTGGAAAATTTGCAGCTGGCTCAGCACTTCGCTGATAAGCAAAATATGCAAATTTCTGCGGATCAGTTGAATATTGACCTGCTCAGCTTTTTTTGTGCTCGCTCCGTGTAAAACAATTGCGTATGGTTTGTGGCGCACAATCCAAGCTCTTTAGCGTTTCATCGCGAGATAAATGAGCTGGGGCAATAATTACTGTTGTTAAAAAGTAATCCAAGCGAATGGAAAGTCTCGCGGTCAAAAGGGCACACGTGTCTACATACGTGGCAGAACAGTCGGGAAAATGATTCATTAGCGTCGAGGATAGAGAGAACCGGTTGGAAGTTACGAAAGTAAATTTACATATGTCCACAGACTTTTTGGAAAAACGGACTGGCAGAAGGGAACGTAATTTTTCTGTTTGAACGTTAACATTCCGCGGAGATAATGCAGCTGGCTTCCGCGCAGACGGCTCTCTTTAGGTTCTAGGTAGAAGTATTGTGTTTCACATAGTTCAGCAATAAATAATAATAATCATGGAAAGTATCGATCGATGGTGTGGGGCAGGACTGACTGCAGCGCAGAAGAGCGAGTGTATTAGTTTCAGTGGAAAGTTTGGAAGCCCGGTTTTTTAATAGCAGCGAAATCATAGAGCGATAAAAAATTTTTCAATTGCACGGGTGTGCCGCTCTTTGACAGAAAATTGTCGGATCCGGCAAGAAAATCTGAAAAATTACCGTACAGTTTTTTAATATTCCTGTGCGTTATAAATGCTCCACGATCCGTAAGCCAGTAGACGAGAGATTTCAAAAATTCGGCGATGCTACCTTTCCACACGAAATTGTTATGGAAAGTACCGAATGTACCAATACCTTTTGGGCCCTGTGTAGCCCCAGAAAGCGTGTGGGTGTGTGTCGGTATCATCGAAAAGCTTGAAAATTCACATTTTTGTTTATAAATATTTGATGCTCGGTATCCCAATAAAGCAGAGATTGAAAACTCTCGATTGCCGTAGCGCGCAACTTTTTAACATATAAAATTGCCCGGGTGGGGGTGAAAGCACCGAATGCACCGATACTTTTCGGGTTCCGGTGCAGAGAGAGGAGGAATGGTCGACGCGCCGGGTGTATTAGTATCATTGAAAGGCTTGATTACGGACACGACGAGGATATAAGCGGGCGGGCTCGGCGCCATTACGGTAGTTTAAAACGAACAAACGGACGAGAGCCGGGTGGGGAAAAAATCGCGGAACGGGTGGGGATGGCACGAGAACGGAAGTGGGAAGGGAAAAACGAGCGGGCCTCGAAAGCGCTTCCAAGAGATTTACAGGAGGACGGGTATACGCGCGCCTCTCCTCCCTGCTGCACCCTCTGCCACCCCCTTTGCGCCCCTCGTCGTTGCAATTCGCTCTTAAAACCAGCCCGCCGTCGGTTGAAAAATGCCGGCCCCTGTCCCGGCCCCGCCGATAACAAACATTCTAATTGCGAATTTAAATGCGCGGCGTGCCACCGCGAACGATTACGATCTGGATTATTTAGCGACGAAAGCTCGGCCGACGCCATCGCGCCGCCGATATGAATTTATTTCCTCTGATTTATTGCTCGGCCGTCCGTCGCTTATTTACAACCCGACGCGCCGCTCCACCCGGAGGATACCCCGGTCATACTCGATTCGCTGGAATTTCATAAAACGTGACCCGCCAGCCCCGTTTCCCGGAGAACTGATTAAATCTGTCTCAGCCGACCGACGCATCGTTTAGGCAAAAAGCGCCGCGCCTTTTTCTTCCTTCCAACGTCGACGCTGTTTCCGCGTCCCTCGATCCATCGATCGCCGAAATAGATATAATCGAGTAGAATATGTTGTTCGTTTAAATATGTATTCGTTTTTTCCGAGTGACTCGGTCGGAATATCACGGTGCTTTCGTTCCTGTTCATGTCGCTGCACTTGGTATATTTTCTTCGGAATTATTGCTCGGAAATGCTCGATGCGAATGCAAATTTGCGTAATTACACCGGATCCGTGTGCATCGAAATGTGCATCCGGCAAAATAAAACGATCCGTTAATCACCGTGGAGCGGTAATCGATCGGCAAAATGTTCGAATTACCAGCAATAAGTGGGCCATCGATTAAAAACCAGAATTCATTAATACGAATGCCTCGGAAAAAGTAGCAAACAAAACGTTGCGTTAACGGGACGTTTAATGAGCCGATAATCCTCTCGTGCGCTCGCATCGTCTAATTCTGACGGTGTGAACATTTACGGTTGAACGTACGCATGTATTCACGGAATATATATTTATATCGACATGTATATATATATATATATATATATATATATATATATATATATATATATATATATATGTATAACGTTTCAAAGAATTCATAATCACACTCGTTTCGCCGGTTGCCACGGCAGCAGATCGATCGCGCTCGGATTATTGCGGACCGTTTCAATCCTCGGAGCTAACGAATCTACTATATAATTTCCAATACTCGGCGGGGAACTCTGAAAAATGTTCCGGTAAAAGGCGTCAATTAAACAGCGTTCCTTCAAACGGGAGCGAAGCCTTTTGAATCCCCTGCTCGGTTTCCATTCCGCGCCGGCCGCCTAGCCGCGCCGCGCCGCGAGAATAAGTCTATTCTCCCGGGAAGAAAGTGCCATTCAGGAATTTAATATTAATACACCGTCCAGAATTACGCCGGGCGCAACTCCTTACTTAAAACTGTGCAACGCTGTTAGCTCTTTCGCGGTCTAGGATCTTTTATTCCGCTTGTGCATTCGTTGATTAGCACCCCTCTCAGCTCCATTCGGCCGGGCTGAAAGATTATTAACGAGTAAAACATTAATTTGTGGTGCCATTAGATTTCGTCGAAAGACGATAGACGAAGATTTAGTCGAAAGAAATGTCCATAAACTTCTCTCCCTTTTTACGTCTCTGTTGGACTCCCGCGGAGAAAAAAAAAACAGAAATGAAATAATAAAAACGCGAAGGAGATCGTTCGAACGCTGTTTCCGTCATGAATACTTTTAACCGTAAAATTAATACCGGCTCTGGCGCGCGTATCACGGGATACGAATCCAATATTTACGTTGGCAGAGACGTTTTCCGGACGGCCGGGATTTTATATTCTGCGCGCATTCCTCGCGGGCCACCAGCTTCAAATTTGAAGAGGGGAAACACGGGAAAACAATTTGACCATAATTAGGGATCGGAGAGTATTCCCTAGCGAAACGTTTCGGCCGTTATCGCGACGATTTTCTGGACGTTCTATCGCGAATTCCGCTGGGAAAGATCCGCCGTGAGGAGAGGCGGGGGGCACGTAAAAACTCGGGGAACACGCGAAAGAACAATAATTATTCCCCTCGAAAATAGCCGGGCGAGGAAACGTCGCGAAACGTGCCGTGCCTCCAGACTCGCGAGTAATACGAGTCAGTAACCGGTCAGCCGTTCCTTAGAGTAGCGAAAACAGAAACGGAACGAGAAAGGAAGTCTTGTTTGTTGGGTTAAATTAAACCGGGGGAAAAACGAAATGTTTTCATTTGCCTAATGCGACTCTTAGCTTTAACGTTCTTTCTTCTTCGTTTCTTTTTTGTTCTTATTAAATTACGTAACCGGAGGTTCTGCGAAGAGTCCAGTGGAAGTGGCTCGTTTGCAGCCAGACACACTTTGACGCGTTCAACGGTGCGTCAGTCACCGTTGACCGACATAAACCAACGCATTCGTGCCTGTAATCGGTGTTTCCACTAATTCTCTAGTTTTTAGTAGCTCGCCAAAACCAATGACCGAATTAATTTGCTTTGTACAGTCGAGTCGGCGTGAAACCGATCCTCGTTGGCCGGCGTTCGATTTACACCACGTCAGAAGCGTAATTTACATTTTCTGAAGCGTCGTTAACATCGGTAACGACACAACAGGTTCACAGAGGCGTGCGCACACGCAACAAAGCGACTACCCGACACGTAAAATTCCGAGATTTTTCCCGGGCGATGATTTAAATTGTTTGCTTGGCCGGGAAATATTCTCGAAAATATTTTACAAGCCGCCGCGCGCTTTGTCGCCGGTGAAATATACGCGAAAGGATTCGATAATCTTCGCGCGCACTGTCACAGCGGCAACGCATGGTTCGCGACGCACGCGAAAATAAACTATGCTAAGCGACTCGAAAGAGAGAGAGAGAGAGAGAGAAACGGTTACAGGTGTGTGCGTGCCCACATGATTTTTCACTGTGCACGATCGCAGCACCCGCAAACTTTGGAATGCGTGCCTCCCGCTGGAAAACTTGTTCGATAGGTTCTCTATTCTTTCGTTACGTTATATTTCGAGCATCGAGATAAAAAAACGAGCGTATTTCCCGTTTTTATTGCGCCGGATTAAACGTGAATCCTTTTTCTATCCGATAACGATGATTTCATTCCATTCTGTCCCGGTATTGTGCGAGGTTTACAATACCGATTTTCGTTCGCAGACGGACGAACAACGATCGCCGATGTTATTTCAACTATCATTGGCACACGAGCTTTATCAATGCGCTCGATTTTAGCATGGAATCAATGGAACCGTGGGACCAGTCGCGCAAAAATCGCACACACGGTTTATTTTCCCGTGTATTCCTTCATACGGGGACTGTGCACCGCCCATACGATGAAAATTCGATCGATCCGAACCATGGAACGAATTCCGTTCCGTCTGCGATTGTGTGAAAATTAACGTTCCAATTTGTCTCTCCGCATCGATGGAAAATAATAATAATGCTCCGGTTTTATGAATTTTAATAATCAGATTTTATTCGATTCGAAAACCATAGAAGATAGGAGGTTTCTTTTATAAACGGTAATCTCGAATTTGGTGGGATATATTATTAAATCCGTTCGATTTACTTGATTACTCGTTCGCTTGGATGAAGCACTTTTTCAGGAAATTCTGCGACTGATTTTCTTCCTGGCATATGAAATTACTGGATCGGTTGTCAACAGAAGAAAGTTTCAAAGGATATCTTGATAACGAGAAACGGCAGTAAAGCAAGTTACAGGAATAATATGAGAATAAAATAAATATACTCGAAGGTTCTACAAATGTTTAACGATGTTACACAACCGTGTTGCGCAATATTATTTCTCGAGTTAATTCAATAAATAGCCCCGGCACGACCAATAATATCGTATCGTCCACATCGGAAATCGGATACGCTGAAATGTAATTTAATGCAAAATGTTGAGCGTGAAGGGTCGCGTCCTTGCGCGTCAAGGGGTTGGGAAGCAAACCGATGATTCCGAGTATCGAGAAAGTAATCGGGCCCTGTAACTTGTACGGTGGCCGAGCCTGTAAAATTCGCAAATTGAACGCATGTTCGAGGAGAAGATCAATCGTCCCCTTGGATCGTTTCGGCGAGTATGTCCGGCGCATTAACGATCCGCCGTATTTTCGGTGCCCACCTCCAGGGACATGTTGGCCGAAGAACCGAGAATCATGTTTACTCTGTTGGATCCTCGGAGCCACTATATACGACTCCTGGACCGGTGTCTAGTGGGAAATATTTTCTCGGTGAAAGATGCTTGCGAGCCACTATTGGTTTTGCGGTTCCACGGCTGGCATCCTGGTTTTCTTTATCCCGGTACGTGGCTCGTTTACACCTGCAATTCCACGGGTGTACAGGTCGCTTCAAACGGACAGATCATTTTAACGGGTTCTGTTAATACGCATTCGGTCACTGTGTAATCGGCTCTTCCCAAAGAAATTCAATTTTCCAAGAACACGAAATACATTTCGATGTTTGACTCCGCGACTGTGAATAGCACGACGCGAATTAAACGTACCGAAATGTTCACTGGTTCGGCATTATCATTTTCTGGTGTCTCTGTTCGTTGTTGAAACGTTCCATCAAATACAAAGCACCCGACCGGTGAAACGTTAAAATAATTTAATAATTCAGTAGGCGTTGGACCTCGCGATTATTCTGCTACGTACTGTGACTTTGAATAACGTGCGCGAAATTAATTCGACTATCTTTACGGTAAAGTACGAGACATTACTTTACGACAAAAATGATTTTTTACCACCTTTTTGCCTTTTTAAAGACCACAACAGACACCAGCGAAGCGTTAATAAACTTCGTTCGCCTGTTCAGAACTGGGTTCATCGACAGGATTATGCTGATCCCCGAGGAGTCGGAAGTTCTTAATTTCTGAACGAGATTTTTCTATTAGCAGGGGGAAGGGGGGAAGGGGGGAGAGGGAAAGCCGGTAAAAGAGGAAGAAAGGGGCGCAAGGATAACTGCGCGTGAAGAATGAAAAGCCGAGGGAGATTTTCAAGTGGGTCGCAACGAGGGTCGACGACAAGTTGGGGGAAGTCGGAGCACCGGAGGAGCAGGGTAATTAATATCAGTTAAGCAGGAACTTAGAAGACGCAATAAGTTAATAAGCAGGGCCACGAAGTTCGGCACGCCGATCCACGCTCGTCCGGTTCCTGCGGGGCCGATCTGACACGTTTCCCACGATCGCTATCCGAACCTGAAGGCTAATTAACCGCGACCGAAAGATTTCCAACCCGCCGCGAGAGTGTACACTCGAAAGTCACGATGTAGCATGATGTTGAACGCAACGGGACCATAAACCGGCGGTCCCGACGCGGGTCCTGACAGTTATGGCACTTTGGGAACCGAAACTGATTTGCGAGAGAAAATCGGCCTCAGAAATGGCAATTCGGATATTTTCTTTTTTCTCTCCGCTGTGTCACTGCCTCGGGCTTTCATTAATGATTACCCTCGCGTGTCAAAGAGCTTCTGTTAAATTAAATTATAATTTTCCCATGTCGTTCTCTCTTATAATGTGTGTAGCGCACTCTCGGTGTTGTTATCAAAGGCTACTTGATTCTCGTACGATCCTCGGACGAAAACATTTCCTGTTTCGGATTGCGATTTAACGCGTTCAATACAATTAATCGTGTTCCGTTTAATTAAAGCGGGAAACGAAACATTCGAGAAAATCGTACGAGAATATTTTGCAGAATTGTCGAAGCTGAGGATTTCTTCGTAAAAAAGAAATACATACTTAATAAACCGATAAGCCCATAAGATCGATTTCCGGAGGAGTTGCCGGATTCGATGGCTGGCAGTGTCGGTGGCTCGGGAATCATCAAAGCGGGGTCGCGCGAATCTCCAATTTCACGGAGATCGAACGACACCGGTGATCATCGCGGCCAGCCAGTGATCGGTCTCGGCGCCTAGATTGGCGGAGCGGACGTGTCGCTAATAGGTAAACAGCACGTGCATAAATACGGTAGGCCGGGTGCGCGATTGTCGGAGCCGCGGCCTGCCAGCCGTAGATGTACTACCGAATCTGGTTTCCGGCCGAACTAACATGTAACGTATGATCCGCGATGGCGTCGAGGAAGCATGGGGGAGGCTTATGCAAGAGCTCGGCGCCAGCTTAAGGCGGCTAACGGGGTGTTTGCACGTCGCGTTACACGAACGCCGCGTATCGTGACGCGACAGGGAACGCGTGGCTTTAAACCATCGGATCGGTCCGATTTAGGCAACGATAATTACGGTGCTTCGCGTCGGAGAACCTTTTTATCCCCTCCGCTTGCAACCTCGCTGGAAATATCCTCGACGATTCAGTCCTCGCCGACTTCTCGAATTTTGAAAATAGTGCTCGAGTGTATTTTTTCGTCCTATTTCGGTTTTCGATCTCTCCTTTCCTTTCGCGAGCCCGCAATCTCCGCGCGCGCATTTATCGCACCGTAAAGAGGGCGTAATGACGGATCGCACGAATTCTTCGTTGATGCACCGGCCATCGGGCAAACTGGGTCCGCGCGAGCGGCGTTTAAGCGCCTCGACGAGCGTCTCTAAGCGAGCGAAATCTGCCCCGATAATGTAACGCAACCGTTCCGATACTCTATCGATCCGAGCCGAAGGAGTCCGTTTATGGGCCAGCAGCCGCGAACCACGGATCGAAGTGACATTAAGGAGGCGTGAAAGGCACGCGCAGGATTTACCCAGCTTATCGGCTCCAAGACGATGTTTGCACGTCGGCTCGTGTACGCCGAGGTATTCGGTGAGCGGACACACGCGTGTCTGGCAATTGCTCGCCACGCGGATTAATTAGTTCACGTCCGAATCGCTTGCGAAGACACTTTACAACATTTTCTTTACAACAGCACGATCAGAGCAGGTATTGTCGGTGAAAGAAATATTGTCAAGAAAAGACACCCTCAGCGAGGGTGCAACTAATGCACAGACAAGTTAGCGGTGACCGAAGTTAATCGAAATAAGTGTAGCGAACTTCTCGTGGACCGATTACTTGGGGGAAGTTCGTTTCTTGCGTCATCGCCGGGGAAAAGTTGTTGCTTATAGGACCACTTGACTGGGGGCGCAAGAAACACACCGTGTTTGTTCCACCCGACAGTGATTTATCTTTATTAGCGAACCCTGAACCGACTCGCGGGCTCCAGGGCGGACATTAACGACGCTGACGTGCGTATTAATATCACGCACGGGTCTGGGCTCGAATTACTTTCCGATAGGTTTTCCGTGCGGCTTGTGCCATGCTCCGTTAATTTGTGTCGTCTAATTACGGTGGCGGCGAATCGAACGAATTTCTAGCTCCGTACGTGAAATCTTTTAGAAACAATTATTCTGCGTTCCTAATTGAGATTCTTTTCTTTTCAGGGGACTTGGACCGACACGGGTGACTCGAGACAAACGAGATAAACGGAGAAGAGGATTTCAGGAGGAAAAAGCGTTCGAGAAATTTCCCGGGCAATTAATCGTTTATTCTAACGATCGACTTTCCGTTAATAACCGGTTAACGATTGCTCGGGGGAGCCTCCATAATTCCACGACCTCCAGAACCTAATATCCCGGCTAACGAACCAACGATGTATGGGCGTCGTAATCCCAGCTCATTGATTATCCGATCAGTGTAGAGTTATTTACGTAAACGTTGCTCAGCCGCCGAGGATTGGCCGGGTGTTACACCCTCGAGACTCGGTCGCGCGACGCATTGTTCCAATAAAGTTTGTTGAATAAACCATTCCGAATCTGCGGTGCCGTTCGAGATTCATCCGGAACGTTGATTACGCTGCTCGTTCGATCGCGGCTGCGAAATTCGAATTAATCTCGACCGGTTCCAAGGGGTAACCCCCCCCCCCCCAGTAGTGGGATAACATTTTGACAGTTACGGTGGAGCCGTTTGCAACAATTACCGAGATAACACAGTCCCGAAAACAATCGACTCGCTGCGGACAGTCGTTGATGGTTGAGAGTGGATGACGAGCGACGCGCGAAAACGACGAAGTCATTAAAGCTTGCCGAAGAAAGCGCGTCAAGACCGCGGGAGCACAATGGCCTCGTGGGCTGGCAATATACCATGCCGCAGCCCCGGGATTCATCGGCCGGGAAGTCGGTGGTACGATAACAAACCCTCCATTGAATGGCGCGGCTTCTCTGCGAGGAGCCTCTTGGAACACCATCGACGAAATGGAAGATATCCGAGAGCCCGTAGAGCCGCACTTTGTATTCCGCTGTTACCTCGACAACCTGCACCGTCGTTCGTAGTCGAGAGGGCCGAGGAATCGGCGCCGTTTAATGCTTTTAAACAGAATATTCCGGCCAGGAACCTTTGACAATCGAGGTCCGATCAGATTCCGGCTCGGAGACGGATGACATCTTCCGATCGGTCACTTTAACCCTTGCGTTGATATCGATCAAGTTTGGCCACGAGAAAGATCTGCACTATGATGAAAGGTGTAAACAACTTCCAGATGTATCTTGTTGGAGAACCCTATATTTCTCTTCACCCTCAACAGTTGTGATACAAAGAAGATTCGCTACCGATCTACCGTGACGATTTTGCCATTGAATAACGATCCCTCACTGTCGATTTTTTTCTATCAACGAAAAACATCCAGTGTTCCCGAAACAAACTGTAATTAAATTCTCCCAGTCGTACTATCAACGCGGATTCGATCAATCCGTTTCTCATCGGTTCGATCGATCCTTATTTACGTCAATCGGGCGCGATCGCGACGAACAAATTCATCAATTACCGACAAAGTGATAAATAGGCCTGCGGGTATTGTCGTCGGTACAGACTTTTAGCAGGCTTTAAACAGTCATCGATCTACTCAACTTGGCACTTGGAATTTTAGGCTACTCTGTTATAAACAACCGCGAGTCAGGGAATGATATCTATCGAGACGAAGGTAACAAATCCGAAGAAAAGTCACAATTTGTTCAACAGCGCAATTAAGCATCGACGCGTTTAGTCGACGATCATCGGTGATGGGTGTCTGCAGGGTATCGACTTCCCATCGTGGCAGCAAAGTGGATCGTCGTTCGTCAAACCGGTGAACTTCCAGGCAGTGGCATCGCAGACCTTCGCGTATACAGCAACCTAACAGACAGTGTCATCGGTTAAGTTTTGCGAGTCAGATTTTACCACTTCGGATCAATTTAATTTCCAATGGACCATCGAAAGGACTCACCCGCATATTTTCCACGTGCGTGCTGATCTTCTCGCAGATCATTTGCGGCGCTTTCTCCTGCGCGCTCTCCGCCTGCACAGAATGTCCATTAGCGATTGTTCAATGCATTCGGCCCGATTATTTACTTACCAGAGCGACGCACAGTGTAAGACACTTGCCCTCCCCCTCATCGTCACACGTGACGTTCAACTGAAGCGACCGTTCGATAATCGACTTCGACATCGCCACGACCGGAAAAACGCCGCACTTGCACGGCCCCATCTCTGCCGCTTGTGGCCTGGCACAATTAATGAAACAATTAATGAAACAATTAATCGACAGAGATTGAATCGGTAATACACCGTGGACGAACTGTTCGCGTTCAATAGCAGCCGGTATTCCGTGAACGGTTAGCACGGTAAATTGAATCAAGTCGTCAAATGACTGTACCTTAACACTTTGCTTATCGGGAGCCTATTAATCATCTGTTGAAGTCAAATAATTAATCATCTGGCTTTTTAATGATTTATGTAAAAGAAGCTCGATAATTTTCTGTTAAATAGTAATTTCAGAGAAGGTCCCTTCACTGCACTGTAAAGACTATTTCCGGTAAGTAAAGTGTTGACATTGATATCAATCAAAGAAAATAAATTGAAATTCAAGTATCGTGTAAAGACGACATGCAAAACGTAGTACAGACGACATAATAATAATAAAATGTTCGATAATACGAGGAATGCAAGACGATCGTTACATGGCGAATGGAAAAACGACGAGCAGAAGCACAAAGCACAGGAATCGATTCATGGTGAACAGGATTTCGGCGCACAATTGACTCGCAAAGCCACTCTCGAAAGACGAACGCTCGAGCAAGACTCCTCATTTATATGTTCGAAAAGTGCCCCTTCCCATTGTCTTTGCATACCGTTCTTACGTATCAAATTATCAATCGATAATGTTCGATTGTAGTCGCGTTGTAATGCGAGAAATGTGTTAATCCGGTGTCGGTTGTTGTCACCGTTCTCAGCTGCGTCGTTTCGTTTCCAGATCGTGATTCGAATCAATATTTCCTTACGAAATTAGCTTGTGAATTGCTAAAAATTTAAGTGCGAGCACAGTTTCATTTTTTCTTAAAATATACTGATTAACAAAGAATTTTTTAGCGAAGCGTTACCATTATTTTGTCCAACCCCTGCAGAGTTGACTGGTCTCTTTCCAAAGAAGAAGGTTTCGGAAGGGCCGAAATTTCTTCGTCGTTCGGACAGAGTATAATTATTTTCTACTGAAACGTCGATCCATCACGACCATGGGCGGAGACCTATTCTTCTCGGGCAATTTCCTAATCGTAATTACCTTGGGTGGCCCCGCGATTCTAGAACTCGTCGAGAAGAAAGAATGGAAAATAAAAATCGCTGAAACAACTGCGCCAGCTTGAATCGCAAGTCCAAGGAAGTCGGAGCAATGGTCGCGAGTTAGGGCAGCTCCTTGAACTGTGAGAGGGCGAAAGTTGCTCGCTTAGCAGTGAAAACTTCGAACGCTCTTTTCTTTGTGCCGAGTCAAAAGCGATGCAGGATTATAAATGAACAAGTAGTCGCTTAAAAGCAAAGTTAAAAGGGAGATTGAGCCAGGCGAATATCGCATGGCAACGACAGAATACCTGCGAATTAAACGCTTTGAACGGCGACAAAAGATTGGACGGATACGTTTTAATTGAATAACTTCGCAGAGTGTCCAACCGAGAAACTATTAATGGATTGACGCAATGGGGATATCCTCCGGCTATGTCGAAGTACTTTTAGGAATCATATATAAATATATATGTATAATGCATTTTACACGTAGCAGGGGCAAATAGGGCTGCTCGCGTATGGAATTTCGGCATAGTGATGCACTCTAGCGTAGTAGAATCTACCTGGCTAACCAGATGCATGTTAGTGTTCAGGATTCCTCCGCTACGTAGCGCCACGTACATTTTCCGGCAAAATCTGCGTACAGCGCCATTACCTTGTAGCGGCGAAACGTCCAAGCTTGTAGCCGATTAGCGTTTCAGGATTCCTTCGCTAGGTGGGGCCACGCACAACTTCCGGCAAAATCTGCGAACAGCGCCATTACCTCGTAGCGGCAAAACGCCCAAGCTTGTAGCCGATTAGTGTTTCAGGATTCCTCCGCTAGGTGGCGCCACGTACAACTTCCGGCAAAATCTGCGTACAGCGCCATTACCTCGTAGCGGCGAAACGCCCAAGCTTGTAGCCGATTAGTGTTTCAGGATTCCTCCGCTAGGTGGCGCCACGTACAACTTCCGGCAAAATCTGCGTACAGCGCCATTACCTCGTAGCGGCGAAACGCCCAAGCTTGTAGCCGATTAGTGTTTCAGGATTCCTCCGCTAGGTGGCGCCACGTACAACTTCCGGCAAAATCTGCGTACAGCGCCATTACCTCGTAGCGGCGAAACGCCCAAGCTTGTAGCCGATTAGTGTTTCAGGATTCCTCCGCTAGGTGGCGCCACGTACAACTTCCGGCAAAATCTGCGTACAGCGCCATTACCACGTAGCGGCGAAACGCCCAAGCTTGTAGCCGATTAGTTTCGGATTGCCACCGTCAGGTGGCGCTAGTGGTACCAATGTCGGTAAATTCGGTCGGTAACGTTTGGCTAACAGTTTGAGCGTTTTGCCGCTACGGTTTAGTGGCGCTATTTTCAGATTTTCAGGAGCAGATGATTCCTGCCGCTTACTGCACTACCCCTTATGGGAATATCGGCAAGAATGATTTGTTCTGTTCTTTAGCGCCGAGGGTTTTAGTGTCCTCTGTAAATAGCGCGTAAACAAAACGGACATTTAAATATTTGACGTGCTAATACTGTTCGAAACCAAAATGTTACCAGGCAGGCCTCCTGTGACAGGTAATTTCATGCAAACTGTAATTACAATTAGAAAAATTCTATTAATCTAGTTAAGTTGTTTTTCCCACATGTAACCTCCACTTTTCTATTATTTTAATTTCACAGAGAACCCTTTGGGACTTTCTTGGCACGACAGCGCATGGATTCCTGTGTTAAATCCAAACAATATAATGGATTACTTTTCTGAAAGAAGTAATCCTTTTTATGACAGAACGTGCAACAATGAAATTGTTAAAATGCAACGTGCCAGCCCTGACCAATTACAGTATGTAATTCTTGCATTATACTTCCAAGACAATATACGTAGAATGACTGAGCTAATAATTGTTTGATCATTTTCAGAAACATGACGGGTCTGGAATATATTCTTCTACATGTTCAAGAACCCATTCTATATGTAATTAGGAAGCAACATCGACATTCTCCGACATTAGCAGCACCACTAGCCGACTACTATATTATTGCTGGTGTCGTGTACCAAGCACCAGATTTGGCATCTGTTGTCAGCTCTAGATTGGTACTTCTTATTTACTAATAAATATAAACAAATAATTAGGTTGTTTAATAACTCAATTCTGAATTCATAAATGATATTTTGCAGTTATCCACAGTACACCATCTACAATCTGCCTTCGAAGAAGCTAGCTCATGCTCTCGATATCATCCTAGTAAAGGATACTATTGGGACTTCAAAAATGGCAAAGCTCTAGCAGCAAAGAAAGAAGCTCCTGTTCGCGAGGAACCTAGCTCCTTGTTCCAACGTCAAAGAGTGGATATGTTATTAGCTGAGCTTACTCGTAAATTTCCATTACCTGTTCCAAAGCCTGTACATCAACCTATAGAATCTTGTATGTTTTTCAAAAGCCCAAAGTATTCATTGATTAAGTAACAGTGGAAATCAAATATCTTTTTCTATTTCCAGCTATAGAGATCAAACAAGAAGTGAAAGTTGAGAAAAAAGACATGAAACCACCGCCAGAAAAGAAGCCGAAAGTTAATTAATGAAAACTTATAAGATAATGTATATTAAGGACTTTGATTTAAGCACGTATTAAGTATTGTTTCAGTTTAAAAACCGTTTGTAAACCGATTGTAAACCGATTGTAAACCGATTGTAAAAACCGATGTACATAGCGACGAAGAATTAAGACCGACGTAGAATTAGAAGTCAGCCAACTATTTTTCACTTCATTGTTATCTTTTCTTACACCATGGACAATCGAAATCACTAATTTCATCCTTTATATCTCGTTTCGTTTCCTTCTTCTTCGAATCTTTCAATTTGTTCTGCAATTTCTCTTGACTTTTACAAGTGGGACGCTTCGATATTGGACACTGTGAGTTGCCTCCGTGTTTTAACGACCGAAACAAGAGAAATGAGGGTGAGCTTTTGTTCATTATAATCTGCAAAAGGCGATTGAATGTTACATAAACGAAATTATGAAAGGCGACCTATTACAGACTTTCATATTGTTTTCCATGTAGGATGAAATACGATGCATGACGCTTTCTTGGTTCTTCAACACCTATACACTATTAAAATATATTATTACACTTTAAAATTTGCATGGAACAATTACCGAGAGCAAGGGTTTTGATGTGTCAGAGTAGGTTAATATTTCAGTCTTTTTTTTTTTTAGCTGTTCAGTTGTAATAATTTTTTCTTCTGATTCAGACAAATCATAAGTGACTGTGAATGCGGAATTTCGTGCATACTCACATTTACACAGGTACATTAAAGGATAGTTAAATCAATTCTCAAATGGACTGTTGAGGTCGTCCTATTTAAATACATATTGATAATTATTTATTGTGTTGCCGTGATTATTCGAATATTAACATAAACTTCGTTTAATCGAAATGTTGCACTTTCAAGTGCATTTAAGGGTCGAGTAAGATCTTATTTCATTTATGAGTGGTTCCAATAAATTGAAAATGAAATTTTCCATTTTTTAAGTATCAAAAAACAATGATTTGCGACGCAAACACGTGTGGTACTGATTATTTGAACACGTTGGTGTTCGAGCAGGAGGAGGAGGAAGAGGAGGAGGAGGAAGATGATTTCATCAAAGGTCTGAGACACGTGAAATGCAAATTGATACAGTTGGTCCGTGATCAAGTGCGGAAATCTCACGAGGAACAAGTTTACCTATGCTGCAGGTATGTTGTAATTTTCAACAAACTCCCAAAGGGATAAAACCGCCCCTTTGTTTCCCAGCACACTCTCTCTTCCACGACGGAATTGCACGCCGCATTCCCGTTGGACAGAAAACCGACTAAGTGTTTTATCTTCAGCGAGATGAATCCGAAAGAAGACGCGACCAAGCTAAGCGCAACACCTCGTGGAAATCCCTCAAGATGTCCAGCGGCACTTTGTCGAACAACTTCTGCGCCGTGTTTAAGAAACTCGCGTCGACGGTTGTACTATATAATCCTTCTAATCGTTGCAATCGTTGCGATTATGTTCGCAATGCATTTCTTCTTGATCCGCGGATACTTCTGCAGCAGGGGTCAGCCTTGTGTCACGTCCTTTCGATACACGCATGCTAAACACGCGTTATTTTAACCCCCTGACGCTCCTGCAAAGTAAAGCTTCACGCAAGCTACCGCCCTTTCATCTTTATGGAAAATTAAAAAGATTCGGAAGAAAGCGAAGGGGGATGCTTGACAATCGAAATAAGTGAACAGTGCTAAGACTTGACACAAAATATATTAAACTTGGAATAATACACCATGTGTAGCGTTTAGTTAGTATGCAACTAGTCGCCTTGATGATTCCTAGGTTGTTGCCGGTAATCCGTAGCGTCATCGATCGCGGGATCTCGTTCGGACAACGAAACCCGGTCGGATAGGACCAGTTGCAGTTCGTTAGGTTCTTCCCGTTTGCCTTGCACCGGCGACGATCAACGAACGATTGTTCTTAGGCTTCGAGATCGGTCCTTCTGATATGTTTGCTCGTGTTCTTCCATTACGCGCGGGGCTCTTTTTACACGCAACTTTCTGGACCTGGTATAGAGTTGGCGATTATGATCTCCTTCATCAAATTACGGTCAGTTTTGAAGCTGATGGGCTCCCAGGATTTCGCGGAGAACGGGTTCAACTGCAAAAAGAAATTCAACGCTTTTAGAAAATCTTGGCAACTCTGCTATTAGCAGCGGATCACGAATGCAAGACGACTCACGCTGCATCTGTTTGTCTGAAGTCCCTGTTTGTGGATGTCGTACGGCGCGAACAGGGTGTCCGGTCTCACCGGTAGAAACAGCTGCGGTTCCCGTTTGATCTTTTCCTGATCTGAAACGACTACCAGCATTAGTCAATATCGGTTGGTCAGCGAAACAGGTCGACAGTGTAGATGTATACCTTGGGGCGACTGGATGATGTCCGGTTGATTGTTGAGCGCGTAATCCGTCACCTGTTTCAACGTGTACTCGACGAAGTAGGTGTGATCGCCGTGCGTCACGTCGAGCATCGAGTTGTTCCTCGAGTCCGGCGGCGTGATGATCGGCTGTTTCATGTACGGCTCGATGTGCACCGGGGAAGTGGTGCCTCGTCGTCGGTACATCATCAGCATCACCGAGACCACGGTGACGACCAGCGCCATCAAACAGCCCATCAGAAGTAAGATCAGAGGCGCCATACTGATCCCGCTGTCTGCAAACAGAAACGATCCTCACGGTCAACCCTACGACATTCTATCCTTCTTGCCGTCGGACAGTTAGGCTCACCTATATGCTTCTCCGAATCCCTCAGCATTATGTCGTCGAGCACGCTGACCTCGCTTCTTCCTTTAGCGTTCACGGCATACGTGACCAGGTAAAAATTGGTGCCCGGAAGCAGGTCCGCCACGGCGATGCGAAACAATGGCACGTCCGCGGATATGCTGGACGCGTTCAACCTCAGATTCCCCGTCAGGAGCTCGTAAGCCTCCAATCGGAACTCTTGCCTGAGCCCGCCGTCGTATCCTGGCACGCACTCGACCTCCAGGACCTCGGAACTTTGATTCAACGACGCCTTTATCGTGCAGTTGTTCAGCGGGTTCGGTTTCACTGCGTTGTTCGATTCCGAACGATTAGCAAGACCATCCGTGTTAATTTATCAGAGTATTAAATACAAAATACTGGTGTTCTTAAAGTGGTGCAGATTCTATAATTGTCGGCACCCATTTGGACAGGAGCAAACATCGACTTCCCGGGAACGTTTTAATCAGACGCTACGTTCTCTGGCAAAATCAGTTGACAATTTTCGAAGCTATAACCAGCGATAATCACCTATTTCAAAGAGCAAGGCAACTTTGAATACTTGAAATAGCGTTATCTAAAATGGAACCCGATCTACGTCGGAAACTGGTGGACCGATACAACTACCCGAAGCTTTTAATAGAATAATCGTATTTTTCAGTTCGATTGAGAACTCGACGAAGTTACGAGCGAAAAAGCGGACATTTTCGACACCTCCTGATATATCAGACTCGTTAATAAATAATAAACGATCGCGTTATCGCTTTACCAGGTAATTCATTAAACTCCTCGAAACTTTCGCGAAATTGATTTTTATTTTTATTCGGTGTGCGCAAAAGTGTCAGTCTTGTTTGGAAGTTTCTTTTATTCGGACGCGAGGTACCTTGTTACCATAACGAAGTTGGCTATTCGGACACATCGATTGCAAACGAGTAATTGAAAAAACCGAATGTCCGCGCAGTCTGATTGCAAGAATTGCATTTCTTTTCGCTCACCTGCAGGAATGATCTGATAGATGCAAGGCGCTTCCTGCTTCCCGATCATGTTTCTACCCCAACAAGTTAGAGCACCGTAGTCCCTCTCAGACACCGGTGTGTACACTAACTCGCTCATTGTCCCATTATTGCCGTCGAACTTTGCCGGCGCAACCTCGAAGTTCTCCCCGCTGTTGTTGAACTCCCAGGCGAACTCCACCTCGTTCGGGTCTGCGTCCACCTCGCAGCGGACTTTGACGGACTCCTCCAACGAGGCGCCGATTATCGCTACCTCTTTTGCTTTGCACACAGGGGCAACTGTAATCGTTCGAGAAACAGTAGAAGACATCCTGAATTTCATTGCTTTCGAACCATTCACTTTAATTCGACCATTTTTACATCCCAATAAACTGATGAACAACGAAGCAGTTAATCTATAAAGTGGATTTCCTCTTACTGTGCAAACCGGGGCAACTATAATTATCCCCAAAATTCCTAATTAGATTTAATTATTCCCTAATTAGATCGATTTTACATTGACTCGATAAAACGACGAATAAGTTTAATTTTTCATGTGTGACAGTGCAACTTGATCAATAGCTAGTTTAATTCGTGAAAGGTACTCACACTGTACGCGCAAAGTGACCGCAGGACTCGTCGTCTCTCCGCGATCGTTGCTCGCGCGACAAGTATAGTTGCCCGCATTGTCCCGACCGATCTTCTGCAGCACCAGGCTCTGAGTGCTCATGATTATTCCGGCCGAGTAGTTTTGCGTCAACACGCCGTCCTGCGAACAATTATCTATATTAAACGCTGACCTTTTAATCAGTGATCGGTGATCTAGAACACGCTCTCGACGAAACAAACACAGTGACTCTCCTAAAAATACGAGCAGATATACAGTCTTTGCTCAAAATGTAGAAAGTCAATAGATTTGTCCCGGCGGTTGCACGCTCGCTCACGTTATGTCTCCAGGTGATTTTATGGTGTTCCGGGTTGGCCCGGACCTTGCACTCGAAGTAGACGTCGTCCCCTTCTTTGATCTTCTCCGCGTTCAGTGTGCTACCCAGGTGTAGTTGTACTTTCGGTGGAACTAAGCATCGTGCGCGGTTAGGACGAGTTAATATCCGTGTATCGAGATCGAGTTAATCGACGTTACTCACAAACTACGTTTAATAGAAAGGAGTCTTCTAAGTACGCGTCTGGCAGTGCTGGATTCTCCCCTCGACACTTCAGCATCTTCCCGTGGTCATCCGAGACCGGCGAGATGATCAACGTGCTCAGAACCACCGTGACGTTGCCACTGTCGAGCACCTGCACAGGCATCGTCTTATTTAAGGAAGTCAGAAGACATTCCACGAATTTTACCGTTGTCGGATTATTTACTTTGCCCTTCTGGTAGACGGTGTTCCCCTCCATCCAGGTGATCCGAGCACGAGGATGCGATCCCGTCGTCTCGCAGGTGATCGAGTAGTCCTTCTCCGTCTCGAGGATCGCCGGTTTCGACTGGATCTTCACCGACAATGGTTTCACTGAAATCATCGGTTCCTTCGCATTGTCGCCGATCATTTTAGAAAAATAAAATTGGGCTCTCTGCACTCACGATAGACGTCCAAGAGGATCGTTTTCTCCAATGGAGGTATATGATTCGTGTTCGAAGCCCTGCATTTGTACGTGGTGTTCCTGTGCTCCCTCCTCAGCTGAGGTATCCTCAGTTTACTGACCACTATGTTTCGTCCGGTTTCCTCCAGGCTGCCTTCCACTTCTTTCTCGTTGACCAACCAACTGACCACCGGCGTCGGTTTGCCTGAACACCAAGATTTCACGGTGAAAAATCCCGAAGACATCTCTACTCGTTCAAGTCGACAAAAAAAAAAGGACGACAGATCACCTCCCCTGACTTCGCAAGACAGCTCGAACTCGACGCCGACTGGAAACGGTCCCGCGGTGTTCTCCACCTCCACCCCGAAGCTGTTGTAAATTAAAAGCTGGTGCGGCGGAACTGCAAAACAATTCGAGTTCGAACGTGACGTCGGTCTCTTTCAATCTTACAAATAAACGACCGCTCTTAAAGGGTTGCATACACTTGCGAGTTCAAGAAATGCTTTTTACCTGTTCTTTTCTTGAATAGTGAAAACCCGATTATTTAAATATTCGCAAGTGTATAGAACCCGTTAAGGGTGCAAGCAGCGAGAAAAAGTGCCGATACCGATCACAGTGAGATTCACTTGAAAGTTCTTGGTCGGCGAGTTCTTGAAGTCCACCCTACACCGGTAGATCCCTTCGTCGTCCAGTTGAACCGCTTCAAGGGAAAGGGCGGCCGGTTTCGTGGCGGTGACGAAGTAAGCCCTCGGCCCGACCACGTTGCTGTCCGACCAGTTCAGGGCTTTGTCGAACGCCCTTCCCCGCACGTCGAAGCTGAAAACCAGCCGACCTTTCAATATTCATTGTCCCCGGCGGGGGATCCACCGGCCGTCCCGTGATTTACCTGTAGATCGGTTTCACCGCGTCATCGCGGAACCAAAGCACCATGTATACGCGATCCTCTCGCGTGGACGGTTCAATGTCACAAGGCAAACTAGCGTTACGCCCCAGAACGGCACTGACTTCGAATGTTGCGACTGAAAACAGAGATAACTCGTCGTGACAAACAATTGTCTCGCCTGAGACATGCGTGCCGGAGATTTTGAATTTCTAGTAAAAAATTACGAAAGTATGCCCCTAGAGATCGAACGCAATTTCATGTAATAATTACTAGACTTTGTGGCTTTCTGCTAATTTCCATTTCCATGGAAAATTGTATGGGGAACGAATTGAATCGAGCACAAAATGGAGCAGTGTGCAATATAATATTTCATTCAGTGTTTACCAATTGTTCCTGAAAAAACCGCAAAAGTTGCGATTTCTGCGGGTGAGATAAAATATCCAAGGTGGTCCGCTTTAACTGGCCGGCCAGTGCCACCGTTCAAATGCATTTCGATCATCGGATGCTTGCCGATGCAACTATGCCATTGTCTATTTAAGTAGATGTTGCATGCGCTTGATCAGACCACGTCCTAGTATTTCCGCGAGTTTCTCCATGGAATTTCGGCAACAATTTCCAAGGAATATTTCGAATTTGCCTTCCGATCGTTCTTCGATTTCTAATTATCCGCTGACCTACATAGGTTCGTAGTTATTTAAGTAGCCGGGTCGCGGGTTTGATCGAACGTGTATACACAAGACCGATTACCCGATCCCCAATAAATATCAAGATCCTGTGTAGGAACGTCGATCCGTTTTAGCGGTACCAGCGAGCGAACGGTTCGGTCAGGTGTCTGACCAACGCGTGTACAAACTACTTACGGACGTAATGTGTGCGTTGATGTTGATTCTACGGGGCTCTGCTTCGTGTACGTCCGTATCTACTCGAGTAGAAAGGGTGTATCATTTGTCAGGCACGTGTGCGATCACCGGGAACACGAAATACTTAACAACAAACGATTAATTCCCCTCGACCCGGCTAGCATCCGCGTTCCCCGCAGTAGATAAGGTCTGCCGTTGCTCAGACCGACGTACCAGCACGCTAAGCGACTGTCCGAGCATTTGTTTCTATTACGCATTGTTTGCGTTCCGGTCTACCGAAGGCATTTTGTCGTTAGGCACAACCGTGTCAATGTAACTATTCTGTGTTCATACTAAACTTTACGGAAACAAGTTTTAGTTCATCAGTAATTTTACAGGACTGTTCCCTCGAGCTCTAGAAATCTGCTACAAGGTAAAATAGATAGAATAGATACCCTGCCTGCATAGATACAATAAAGATTCGCAGTCGAATAATCGCGCGCCGCACGACGGAATATTTTTCATTCACGAAGGCAAACAGAGTTAACCTTCAGTCGAATATCCCTCTCGGGCAAGTTAGTCAATAATTACTTCGTCTTTGCTATTTGCAGAGTGCTGACGTCACAGGTTCAAGAGTGTTCACGTTTTCGCAGTGAAACGCGTGTCGGACCAGTGTCCTTCGAATCTACTGAAAAAATACTCTCTCGGTGAAACACCGTCGACCAGCGTCCCTTGGAAAAAGGTAACACACGATGGGCACAAGTGGCAGAAATCCAACGTGCTGTTTCACCAAGTAGACAGGGTTCGCGTTTCGTCGGACAAGGGCGACGCAGGGAAGTTGCTCGATAATTAGCGCTTTCTCTCTGTATTTACACGCTGCTGGTCCGACTGGTTCGAGACCGAGACACGTGTCTGACCGCGGCGTACGCGAGCTACTTGCCAGGAATGATTTTCGCGGGTGTTGTGAAAGAGATGATCGTCTACCAACGTACCCAAGTCATCGTCCTTGTCCCAGTTGCCGGTGGCGTTCACGTAGACGACCACGGCGAGTATGTACCCGCTGATGACGAGCTTGATCGCGACCCCGGCGAGTGCCCCAATTGCCATCCCAAAGGGGGATGGTCTGAGGGGTGAGTTCGTTCCGTTCAAATCCACTGCTTGCATAATGTCGCCCCGCGCCGGCCTGTCCTGTGGCTCTCCTTTATTATCATTCCACGTCAAGAGGTAGACGTCCTCCTGCTCCTCCTCCTCCACCTCCTCCTCTTCTTCCACCTCGTCCTCCCCCACCTCCTCCTCCCACCGGTTCCTCGTGCGATGTCCTCTGTAGGATACCCCCCGTCGAGGGGCAAGGAAAAGGGCGCAGGACACGCTCACCGATTAATCCGGCGCAGAAAGAACGTTTCGAGCGAACCGCTGCTGCCCGTTTCCTCTCGATCCTGCATCGAGAACCCCGTGTTCGAGAGAACCGATCGCCACACGGGTCCTTCGCGAACCGACCTCTCTCCGGGACCGAATCAATTCGATTCCCCCGTTCTCTCGGCTGCGCTGCCTATGCTGGCCTCCCGAGTCCGAGCTTTCGAGCGTGCGTCCGCTCGATTTCGATTTATTCTACTTACGGGAGGACCAGGAGAAGAACGCGGTTGCCCGAGGGGTAACGTTCTTCCTCGAGCAGAGTTATTGGGTCATGTGCTCGGTGTTAGTCCCCCGTTCCGATTATCCGTCGAGGCGGCCGTTCTCGGGCCTGGCTAAGCGCCTCTGTTCCCTCAATGGCGATCACGGACAGGACACGGTTAGGGGTGCCTCGTGCTTCATCGGGGACACGTCGAACGAGCACACCTCTCCCTTCCAGAGTTTAGACACCCACGACTATTTTCACTTTCCAGCCAGGCCTGGCGCCTCTGTTACTCGCTCGGAACCGGATCCGAGTCTAGTCACTATCGCGCACCCACGCACACCGACAACCAACGGAACACGAACCTACTCGATGATCAGCTTCTCGCGACCGATCCACCAACGAGAGAGCCTACGCTCGAGCCGCGGCTAGGAGGAACGTTGCTGTGCTTCGGGGGACACCACACAGGCCACCCTCGACATTTCGAGGAGAAAGGAGAACGTGTGGTGTATATGCGTGTGCACCGACAGAGAGAGAGAGAGAGAGCGAGAGAGAGTGACAGGGGAAAAAGATAGATAGAGAAAGAGAGAAAGCCCCGAGGGTGAGAGACCGGCCGCCGGCGGTCGTTTCTGCCGTGAACCGCGCTCCCGAATGGACACACGCTGGTTTGCAGGCGTCGCTAACCCGACGACGATGAGCGCCGATCGATTTTCGTAAAGTCAGTCTGATCTCGGTTCGTGTTTCGACGCTCTCGATTCCCGCACAATATATAGCCCCCGCGCGGCGGCGAGAGCGTGCTCGGCGCAACGCACACACGCGACCACCCGCGAACTGCGACGAACCTTCACGACGAACCGTTCGCCACGTCCCGACGCCCCTTCGGGGTTCCTCGTTTCTCCCTCCAACCCCTTTCTACACCTCTCTCGCTCTTCCCGATCCTGCTTCTCCCTCGGTCCCCCGCTCCGTCCCGCTCCGTCCCGCTCCACGCAGCTCGACGCTGCTATTCACTGTTAGGGGTCGCGAGACGCGAACTATTAAACTATCTTCCAACGGGGGTGAAAATCCTCTTTGACCCGACGATGACGGTTTACCAGCCGATCACGAAGAATCGGGCACCGTCCTTACTCCTTTCCTCCAGGATCGTACGACCCCTCCGAAACTGGCCTAACTGTTTAGGAAGATGCATTTCGAGAGCGAAAAGCCGTTCCGCTTGCTGCCAGACCTGCTTAACCTTCGTCTGCTCTTTGTTTTCCACGTTCGATTCTCGGGCTGCTTGTCCAAATGACCCATTTAGTATTTTATATTGGGTCATTTTTGTTTGGGATTGCCAGAGGGAGTTTTAGCAATTTGTTTGTACGTGTCGGGTCGGGGCAAATGGATTTGTATCGTTTTTGTTGACAGTTTTCGATTCTAGAGTTGCTTGGCGAAATGACCCATTTCAGTGTCTATTTTGGTCCAGTTTTATTTGTTCGTTCGTTCGAACCCCATTCGGCAATTAGGAGGTCATTTTAATTGCTCGGTGGTTCTGGTACTCGCTGTTGGTTGCCTTGAAAAATTGGGATAGGAAAAGTTGTTCGATTCGCAGGTGGACGTGCTTAACCTTCGTCTGTCCCCCAGTTTCTCATAATGCTGGAGCTACTGGACCAGTCGCGGTGACCCATTTTTAATTTTTCGTTTCGCCGTTTGTCAATTCGCGAGGGTGCTTTTTAGGGGAAACTGCTGAACGAGTTTATGCCTCTCCGCTACACGAATAGTTGTCTTGTAATTTTCACGAGAATTTGCGACGCAGTCTCTTTAACCGCGTGGTAATTATAGCTTCAATAATTCCGTGTTATTGATTTATTTAATATAGATTTTTCAACAATCCTGCTTCTTTCAATATTTATCTCGCGGGAAAGGTACCGGACACGTACTACTCGATTTAGATACATTCGTGCATGCATGTTTTCAATAATTAAGAATGCTTGACATATGTAACATGAAATCTCGATTTTACAATTAGACCATTCGTTAATCGGCGATTATTTTTAGCGTACTAAATATTTCACTCGCTGAAAGCGTAAATGCGGCAGATAGAGTACCATTTAATACCAGCAAACAGTATTTCCAACATTCCGTGATCATTTCCAGGATCGAGGGGTGGCTTATAGTTTATAATTATTACGGAGGTAGCGAGGTAATTGTTAGATCCGTTCAATGGACAATATTTCGGAGTCTTTTCGACGGACCATAAGGTTGGGGAGCAGCTCGAATCTCCCAAAGAATTGTCCTGGAGTCACGCCAATAAACTTTCTCCATTGTGGAAATACCGAGTGTGATTCTAGTCGATAATTTTCCGTAGCCAGACTCCACGGTCGGAACGTACACAGTGTTCGAGCAATGGTGGAGCTCCGGGGCCGTGTTCTACTCACCTTAAAGATAAAAGGAAGTGTCACATTCAATCTCCGTAAACAATGAACGTCTGTATGCCGACAGGGGTGAAAAAAAGGTGTCCAGACTCACGTGTACACTCGCCCTATTCATTACCGCGTCACCGTGCTGCGCTCTTAAAACGCGTCTATTTCAGGAACACCCTGTAGAGAATCCCTTTTCCGCTCGTCGGGGACCGTGTGTGGCTAAAGTGACAAACTCTCTCCCTGTTAATAACGACACTGTATTTCGAGCAGCTATATTCCGAGTCTTTAGCGCGCGAATCGTTTCCTCGGCTAATGAAAAATCGTTGCACAATTCTTTTTATTCGATCAGCTGGCAAATCTTTACGAAACTTTCCGGGATTATTTGTATTATACGTTTGAAAATTCAAGTTTGCCGGACGTACACAATCTGGGAGCCCTGGACGGTGTGCGGCGAAAGTGACAAACTCTCTCCTGTTAATAATGACAGTATATTTGAAATAGTAATGTTTACAACATACAATTGCGACGTTACTACAGTATTTATTTACTTATTCATTTTTTTGTCTTATTTTTCGTTTAAGGTAATTGATAATGTCTCGCAAAGGTCACACTCATCACATCACGTTCGATCCATCCTCGGCCACAAATCTTTTTCACACTTGCTCTCTCTCTCTCTCGCTCTCGCTCTCTCTCTCTCGGCTCACTTTCAAAAATTAAACGAAAAATGCACGGATCTCTCGCGAGCCGGGACCACGTCTAATCGCATTACTAACGTGTCGAAAAATAAACAATGGCGAAAATGTACAGTTTAACGGATGTCCGGAGTTTTCCTTCCCTTTCTCTCTCTCTTTCGCTCTGTCTCTCCGTCTCCGTCTCTTTAATTGTTGATTAAAGGGTTGTCTTGGGAGAAGGGGTTGTTTATAACCGAACAACAGGACCGGAAATGAATTTCATACAATCGATATTGTCATGTTGGCGTCTGTAAATTCTATAACGTTGTTTGTGATGGGCGAAACCGGGCCCACCGGAAATATCGGGTCCCATGGACTCCTTGAATCTCTCTCTCTCTCTCACTCACTCACACACACACACACACACACGCACACACCCTCACTCGTGTTCTCAAGCCGATCATTATATTTCGACTCATTTTCTACTCCATCCTTTCTTTCTTTCTCTCTCTCTCTCTCTCTCTCGCTCGCGTGTGCGTTCCACGTGAACAATGAGCGACGAGAACACGACTCAGCCGTCACCGTCGAACCACGCGCGTTCGACCCAATTCTCTTCTTTTCGTTTCGCGCTTTGCTTTTTCTTTTTCTTTTTTTTTGTTGTTTATTCTTGTTTGTCAACACGATTTTTCTTTTCTCGTTGAGCCGTCTAGCGACGGCCACGCGTCCCTCCCGCTTATGCTTTTAAACGTACTGTGACCTATGGGCTATGGCACTTGGTGCAACTAGTTTTTTTCGGATTCCTTGGATACTGCTCTTACGCTTGTAAGGTACTTAATCGTTATCGTTACTGTTATTTATAATGTATGTATATTCATATTTATATATATATGTATATGTATATATATTTATATATATACATAAATCTATGCCTTGCATTTATATATATATATATATGTATATATACCTATATGACACATGGTAATTCGTGCGTTTCAGTATGGTACAGGCGTGCGCAAGGTGACACAGTCAATTTACTTTCGCGAGCTTGCGGGACGAGACGGTTTCTTTGATCGGAAAGCTTCGTCCCAGGGACGAACACCTCGAGAGGAAGCTCTTGAATATTTTCTCCGGCTTTGGAGCAGTCGCGAATTTTACTAGTCTCGAAAGAGAACCCTTCTGGATGTTACTCATCGGACTGCGGATCGTTATGCGAATTTTTCGGGCCGCTTCTTTTCGCTAACCGATACTTATCGCGCTAAGAACTTTCTCCGGAATAAAACGAAGGGACCAGAGTCGAAGAAACTAGAGTCATTTATCCACTGCCGGACGTCATTTGGTCGTCGGTGAAACGACTAATCGTAGTCGTTCCGTTTTCCACGGGACTGTTTGCCTACAAAAATGAACCCTCTCTCTTCCGACGCGAAGTATAAAAACTCGCACAAACACCGCAGTCTGCCTATCGTTGAAAACGATCAACCCTAATCCTCTCGCGCTTCGCGAGCGAATCGCTCTTCTCGAACCTCGTGCACGTTCGTCGCCGAACACTTGTGTTGCACAGTTCGAAACGAAAATATTGTTGCTTGACGTACGGTATCGGGTAAAAGACATTCCGGCTGGAGTTGAAAGACAGGTACCCCGACGAGCCTAGAGTTCGCATATCTCTTAGAAAATACGGGAGGACGATCGATCGAGCGCCGTTCGCCGATTTTCGGTGCGTGTCGTAGTAAAACAAGTTCGATCCCGACAACTAAAGTACGATTACAGGTGCTTCTTCGAGCGGTATCAAAAAGAACGCATCGGGCCGACCCGTGTCGCTCGATCGACGACGTCCCTTTTGATCTTTCAGCGATGAACGAGCGTCGAGGAACGCGCTCGCCGAGTCGAAAGTGTCGATAGGGCCGACGACACGCGAGTTTTCGCGAGGATCGCAACGGGAACTCGCATTTGTCCGTTCGGCGATCCGTATCGGAAACCGATATCCTGTCCACCGTGGCCAGCGGGATCGACGGATCCCTCCGGATCTGACCCCCGGGATCTCGCGGGACGAGCTTCTGGAAAAATAAAGTTGACTGCGTCGCCTTGGATGGAACGTCGATCGCCCTCGATCGTCGTGATAGCTCCTCGCGATCGGCTTACGGGCTAGGATTCTATGATACAATGATACAATCGACACCGCGGGAAACCTTGCTCGGAAAAACGATCGTGCGAGACTAACATCTCTCTTCGTCGAGGAATGCGCAGAACACGCGGCTCTTTTGCTCGCAGCGAACAATGCGTACAGTCTACAGTCTATACAATCCGAAATCGAAAATCAAAGGACGTTTCTCTCTCTCTCTCTCTCTCTCTCCCTCTCTCTCTCTGTCTGTAGGCCGTTCGTTCTTCTCGGGGTTGAAACGGTTCCGAAAGCAACGCGCGACTCGCGGGAAAACGGAACAAATGTCACCGACCACGAGACGGAAGAAGCAAGTGTGACGACGTCATCGAATTTTCTGCTCGGAGATCTCAAGCTGCTTTCGAGTTTGCTCCGGTTTCGGTTGAACTCAGGGTTTCGTAATATATAATTTAAAGTGATGTGAAGAATCGAAACCGTTATCAGAACCATGTTCAACCCCTGGAATCGGACACTTTCGGCTCCGAGTGTTCTTCCGGCCGGCATTTCGCGGCTCTCGCGATCTCCCTCTTCGTCTCTTCTTCTTGAAACGTCGCTACACAGTCTTACGATCTAGGAAATCACGTGGAAAGGGTTGATCGGATCTCGTAGAAAAGTTGTGATCGATTACTCTCGCTCCTCTCTCTCTCTCCCTCTTCTGGTTTCGATTCGGTCGCGTGATCGTTCAAAAACGTGGAGAGAGATCGAGCTCGCCTCGCGAAGGGAAAAAGATTTTCTGAACGGAGTCCGGAGATGAGATCCTTGAAGAAATTCAAAACTAGTACTGAAAAATCGAAAAGCCTCGGATCCCATCCCTGGGCCCTTCTTTTCTCGAAGAAAGCGAGAAGCGTGCTTCCGTCTCGGTATAGTTTAAAGCGTGACGTATTTACAGGTAGCTTATTGTACAGGTTTTCGCGATCGTACGGCCTCGTGAGAAATAAAGATAATTTTTCAACTTTTTCTCTCTCTCTCTTTGTTTCATCAACCCCTCCTCCCTTTTCTCGTTCTCGCAGACGCAGTCTGTCTCGTTAACCCTCTGCGAGCCAATTCTTCCCCGTGTCTGCGCGAACAATGTCCGACGCGGATCGAGTTCGGAAAACGCTCACTCGAGAACCGTGCGATAAACGGATATTGTTTATTCTTTATCCAGCAAAGCTGCTGCCATGGAAGATGAGAGTTTACTTAGAGATTCGGGCTATAAAAATCGGAGTTTCGTAAGAACATCCACGGTCCGGTTGTCAACGTTAGGGGAAATATATAATGTGCGTAGATCGTTATAGATTTATGTCGGTACGATCATTTTCCGTAAAGCCGCCTCTGGCGAAAAGTGTTCGATCGAACGAAACTATCCGGCGCAAAAATGATTCACGCGTTTGACGCGGAAAGTCTTTTAACCCCTCGGCGTTTCAACGGCTTCGCCTAATTGCTCGTCTTCAGTCGTTGACTTATACTGTTAGCTATTTAGTGGACTCTAATAGCGACGCTTCCGCTAGAGCTGCTCAACTGTAATTTATTTTCAAATGAAAGAGAAAACGGACGCGTCCAGACGTAACCGCAAGAAACAGAAGAGCACTGCTGTGATAATAATAATTTTCTGTTGCCGTCTTGTTTGTTCGAGCTATTGGAAGCGTTGATCGAACACTCTGCGCCAGGGGTAGCAGGCCCGAGATACAAAAACGGCGAACTTATCGGATTAGACTCTTAACTATAAGCAACTCCGTCGTATCCTCTTGTACCATATGAAAATACAGTGTAAGGCTGCGTTTATGTTTCCCATCTGCGAGATTGCAACTCAACTCCGCCCGGCTTGCTGCCTTAACACTTTGACTGCCGGACTCATAAAGATTTTATGGCGTCGAAGCTTTCTTTCCTTTTCCTTTCCCTTCGTCCTGGCAACCGGGGATAACGAGTTAACTCGTCGTTTATATTCGAGAATATGCAACGATAATCTGCGATCCGCCCGAACACTTTTTTCCCGTCCGATCGTTAAGACCACGAATTTTTAGAATGCGTTTGCAAACGCGAGAAAACATTTGCCAAATAAATTCTTTCCTCGTGCTGGTCTTTTTGTTTTAGGGGAGAAAATTAGTCGTGGACGCGAGAAGAATGAAGCCCAGTTTTCTATTCTCCGTTTTAGCTGTCTGGGATCTTGAGTACGTCCAATAAATTCGTTCGGTTTAATGGCTTATTATACGGATCAATTTTTATGAGCCACTTGGCAATCAAAGTATTATACTCCGCGGAGTGCAACGTGCCCATAATATTTCACATCACTGTCGAGGGTGCCTCGAAAGTGTTTTGAAGATGTGCAACTACTATATTTTATAAATGAAAAATCAAATCGATCGATCAAAATTCATCCAAAGTTCTGTCATCCCTTTGTGACCAAATGATCCCATTATATCGCGGTTATGCAGCTTTTTTCGATAATATTTTTTCGAAAAAAGAATTGAATTGTAGAGGCTTTACGAATGTTCAAACGCTATGCGAAAAAGTGACGCTGTATGTTGTCGTTATGTCGGCAGTGGCGGATTTATATGGCGACAAATTTTTGGAAAAATATCAAAGGCACAAGTCACGACAATAGAAACAAACGAAGATGTTAACCTACGTCCCCCCATATCTGAAAAATAGGTTGAACAAAGTTAGGGTAGTACTACTGATTTTGTGCTTTGTGCTATTGATACAGCTATGGGGAGAGAGCGTAACGGGGATCTAGCGAGGAGGGAGTTGACCCTTTAAGGAGAGGTGAAGAGGTAGCCCCTAAGTGGCGGAAGCATAAATCCGCTACTGTCTGTCGGCCGTTTGAAAATATTCTATTCTACTTTCGGACGAGTCCTGCATTCAAGAATAAAATTTGAGGTCGCGTATGCGAGTCACTGTGTATCGGGTGGACACCGCTGCAATGTATACTAGAACGTTTAGGTGTACGTGTTTTAAGGCCATGGCGTACGCGATCGTTCCTCCGTGTTGGAAGCAGTGTCGCCAGATCAAGACTTTGCGCCCCCCACTCCGACTTCCCCTTCTACCGTGCTGTTCCCCTAACTTTTTCCCCTCATCTGGCGACACTGGTCGAAAGGAGAAGCTGCGGCTCCGAAAAAGAAGACTGCTTTTCATTTTTGTTCTCGCAAGGTTCGCGGGGCTCTCTCCTATTTACAATGATCGTATAATTTCTTAACTGTTACAACTTCCATCCGTGGACAAGCATACTGTACATCGTAGTATAAGCTACGTGGTGCGATAGAGAGCTGTTTAACAATAATCTCTTGTGATTCCTCATCGACGTGGACGCGACCGATATTATTCTTCGCTGTACAACAACGCTTCGCTGTGCGTCGCACGAGAATCCTGAACGGAACACGAATATCGTTTCACGGAAAACAAGAAAAAAAGATTAATAATTGAGGGAATAAGGCTGGACGTTCTCGGGTTCGTGGGAATGATCGAATCGTATAACAACGAAGCGAACCAAAAACGAAAACATATCGTAGCATCACGAGCGATACAAGGATACGAAAAAAATAAAAAATAAAAGTTACAATTTGTAATAATATATATATTTTTTTTTCTTAATAATAGTATAATCAATATGTTTTGTTTTTATATATATATATATTTATGTATAATTATATATATATAATAATAATATATATATATAATAGGCAAATTAATATGTACAGAATACGTTGTGGTATTAGTTTTTTTTCGCGGGCACGTGGATCCGCTCTTTCTTTCCCTCCTTTCGTCTGCACGTGGCTCGTGTGCTGTTCCTTTTCACTACTTTACGAATATTTTAAAAGGACCGTCTCTAGACTTATCTAATTCTAGCTATGCTCCACCGCAAAAACAAAAAAAAAAGAAAAAGAGTTGAATCCGAGAGAACTATGGCAACTAACGTAATAAATGGCAAGTTCGTTGCTGACGGGAAAAAAAAGAGAATCGGTGCGAGACGTTCTCGTGACGCGAATGGAATGAAACGATGAGTAAAAAAAGAGGGTTGGGGGGTGGCGGGGGGCGAGGCGAGGGGTTGGGGTGGGGGGTGATTGTTTGCGATTTGGGAAAGAAAAGAGAATGCTGTCAAGAGGAACACGAAGTGACGAAGAGGAAACAATCGACGCGGGAAAGATGCATCCCGAATGAACAATAAAAAATACAACTAACGACGAGGAGTGTGACGAACATCGAAAACACTCTGCGCTCGCGGATAACACTCTGACGGCCGCATAGTTCACGCCGAGAACCTCGCATACTCGCTCGCGCGCGTTTCCGTACGCCCGTAGGCTAATTTTTTCCGCTGCGGTATATAGCATAATCGTAGCATAGTTGGCGAGAGAAACATCGAAATCGTTCAACCCACGACTGCCGAGGCGGAGTCCCGTAAATTCGTTATTCGAATAATCGTGAAACAGAAAATCGATGAAATTCTATTTATTCGCAAAACGGTTTCTGGCAAAGTTGAAAAGAAAATCTGTCCGCGTCCAATTGCATTGGAAGTTATGTTTCAGAGATTTTGAATGCAGTAAGCCACTCAAGTCTGTCGCAGATAAAGTTTCAACGGCGCCATGAATTTCACTTTATGCTGGCTAGCAGGAATACAATGTGAAAGATACCGTATCGGAGTCCGCCTGGGCAGTCAGGGGTTCGGCACTATGATACAATCTTAATTTTAGTCGCAATCAACGTTTTAAACGCGCTAAAGGCCGTCAAAGCGTCGAGCCCGAGCGAAACGAGAATATACACACACCGGATACGCGATACACGACGACGACGCGAACGAACGAAGCGTGAAGAGGAAAGAACAGAAGTAAGGAAAACAAACTCTAAAACGTAATATAGATTGCAACGTAATTAAATAAAGAATCGGGAGACACGCGGCGTCTCTCTCTCTCTCTCTCTCTCTCTCTCTCTCTTTCTGTGCTACGCGACAACTTCGATAGAGACATATTCATTCATGTACGATCGCGGATACTCGGATGGTGTGCCCGTTTCTGGTTTGTTGAAAATCATACGACTAAATATACGGTTCTTGCGCGCCAAGCTTTTCCCTTTTAAACAAACGCGAAATGCATGATTTATCCTCGCCATACTAAGTTCGTGTGAAACCTTGACATTGCTGCTGTTCTTTACATTATAAAAGTAAATGTCTCTGTTATTTACCGATTGTGAGAGAACTTGATAAATTGTGTGCACGTGTATTGACAAATTTTCCTACAAAGTCGCTTCTGTAGGAAATCGCAAGGCCATTGATATTTTTTCTTGTTACGTTAAATAATTTTTGGCTACATATTCTTTTTCTTTTGATAAAAATACGAATTTCGTGATCTATCACACAGTCCCCTTCGCGTACAATTTATGATCTCTAGAGTGGTATAATTTAGACTGTCATTTTGTTTACAGATTTAATTCTAAACAGACAGAGAACATGCAGATAGATATGGGTCGTATATTAGTAGCGCTACAAATAATTAAAAATACAATTCAGTCTATTACCCTCTGCCTAAACAAGTGTGTCACAGTACGAAGACCTTATACCACACGTTTAAATGATTTCGTGTCGAACGATTGCACGGTCCAACGTTCACAATATCTGAAACACGCAGCACGTAACTAATTAAAGCTATTTTCCATACGAAGAAAATCCAATGACCTCACAATCACATTAGAAATACAACCTGAATTTTTGTCAATACCTATAAAACAGTAACAACCTCAAAATCATTTAAGTTTAACACCTGAAACATCAGTTCACTTGGTGTACGAAGCGGACTTAATATTGTTTCTTTACAGAACGATGAGTATGGCGAGGGTTGGAAGAGTGAACAATCGGTAAACAGACCGCGAATCGTTTCTGCTGTTTCCTAGACACTGGTATTTTGTTTCCTTTCGATTATTGTACGGGAACGAACCCCCGTCCAGAAAATTGTTGGCCGACCTTTCCTTTTGCACACAACATGAATGCGGGGCAACATGAATTCAAACAAAACACAACAGACCTCTATTGCCGATCAAAGCTTACAACTAAACACATTCAACAAAACCGGGGAACCATTGATAATCGTACCGCAGCCGACACAATCGAGTGTCGTTTCTCAAATCTATTTCACGATTTTTATAATCACATACTTTCATGTTGCGCAGTTTTTCGAATCAGTATTTCGTGTCCAAGGATTTTCGAACTCTAAATTAATTCAGAAAGTGAAAAACATTTAACACGGCTGCGGCAAGGATCAACGTCCGCCGAATACGAATTATTCAACACGCTTTGAAAACCGTGAGAGGATAGTGATCACAGAAAAACGTTCGTTCCTCCTTTCGGCTTCCGAAATTATCCATCGACTCTCGTCGTTTACACAGAAAACTGAATATAGAAATAGGAGAGACGAAAAAAAAGACACTTACTAAAAAGAACACAAAAATAAAAAGCGCCACAAAAATTATCGCAATAGTCTCATCTTATAATTTCACTTTCCGGTTAGTTACAATAAACATATTCAACAATTCGTCAACAATACTCGAGAAAGTATATATAAAAAAAAATAATAGATTAGAAGCACGAAGAAAAAACGATCGACAAATAAATTTTGCTAATCATAATTACAACGTGTTTAGAGAGCGCGCGCGCGAAAGGACTTCCGGTTTTCGTTCGCCTGACAACTTCTACGAAGTCATCCCTTTCTTTTTCTTCTATTGATTCTATTTTCTTCTGTTCTAAGTTTCAAACGAGACGTACGAACAAGAAAAGAAGTACAAAAAAATGGACGAACCGGAGAGTATAATTTGTGAGGTGGAGGGCGAATTGTTATAACAAAAAAAAAACAACAACGGAGCGCAGTTAAGAGTAAACAAACATCTCGCTCGGAGAACGCGAAGAATGATCGCATTCCCGTTCTCATGATCTCTGTGCGTGCCACGCGACCTGAGAAATGCCTTTGGCCATGCCATATGATCTCTGTGTGTCTCGTTCTCTCAGTGCGCATATATAACGTGTGTTAAACAATTCTATATAGTTACACTATATATATGATACGACACTGCGGTGTAACAATACTACGGACTTTAGGTCGGTAATCGCGATCAAAGGCAATTCTCACCGTTCACCCGCTCTGCAGAAGAAACAGCGAAAAAAAAAATAGAGAAACGTAAATACAGAGACAAGAGAAACAACAATCATTTACAAAAGTACACGACACGTACAAATACACGATCGATGAATTCACGAGAGAGAGATTGATTTTCGTTTGCTTTCATTCAGTTTTTCGGAACAACATTTTCCTTTTTTTTATTTTTTCTCCTTTTTCGCCCTGTTGCGCGCGATCGACGATCTTCCTATTATACCAATCAGACGATCGTCAACCTAACCGCACGTATCGCAAACGTTCGTGTCTCGTTTCAAATGGATGCGGGGCCGCGCTTCTAAAATTATCGCTAATAGGCGCTGCTTCGTTCATTTTGCGTTTTCTCTTTCTCTTTTCATTTTCTTGTCCGTTTTCGCGACGACGACGCGACGCCGCGCCGCGCCGATACACAATTACAATAATACGATTAGACTTCTTCTTTTGTTTACCGCTAACGTAACAATTCAAAAAAGTTGGATTACTTTTGTTAAAAATTCGAGATTACTTTGTTTTTTTTCTCAGAAAAACTGTTCCTCAGCGACAGAATATATCGGTTTCCGGTTTCCGCTTTCCGTTCCCTTTCTTTCCTTCTTTCTCGCATTTCTTTTTTGTATTTTTTTTTTTCGTTTTGTATCGTTTTAAATATTTTTCGCTTTTCTCACTGGTATACACCGACCGCACGTGATTAATCGTGTAAATACTCCATGAAGATTCGAAAGATTTTCATTCCCGATTAGAACTGTTGTCTTTCTCAGTATTATTATATATGCACTTTTCCCCACCCCCCGGTACGGCGATTAGGGCCATCACTATTCACAATGCGCAGGATACAATCGAAGAACTGTATACATGAATGCGCGCACGCGTGTGCTACATAGGTACACTCTTATACAATAGAAAAACGAGAAAAGAAAAAGAAGCAAAAGAAAGAAAAGGATTACTTCGAATCGCGTTATAGACGTTTCGTTTGCTTCGCGTTCCATTTTGATTATTTTCTTTTCCCCCCGGTTGCGTGTGAATTTTACAATATCACATTTTTTAGACATCTGTTCCAGCATGTCGTTCATTGGATGTCGTCTCCGTCTCGCATCTCTGGTATTCCCCGTTATTCTCGAACATCTTCTCCTTTATCCACGATCGTTCCCGTTTTCACCGTTGATTCTCGCATGCGTGTCTATTCACCGAAGTCGCACACTCTCTCTCTCTCTCTCTCTCTCTCTCTCTCTCTCTCTCTCTCTCTCTCTCCCCCTTTCACACGCTCTCTCTCTCACACACGCTCACTCTCTCTCTCTCGTTCACACGATTCCTCTTGCAATTGTCTCCGTCGATCTGTTCTCGAGAGACCGGTCGTTCGCCACCCTGCAACTCCATCGTTCGTAAATACACAATGCGCACTCGTTCCCCGTGATCGATTTCTATTCTCGTACGCTGCGATTACACTGGCTAGTTTTTCTGTCCGTCTTGTTGTTTATTTTTGTTTTAAACATTTCCTTTTTTGTTTTCTTTTAAAAAAAGTCTCGAGCGAGGAAACATTATTCCGCGACAACACGTCTCGCGCGGTCGTGTCGTCGGTGTCTCCGTGGTTTAATTCACCGCTTGATCGCATTTATTTAATTACGATATACACAATTTACATTCGCGACACTGTGTTTTATATCGTATGGGCTTAAACATTAAACTTCATTTTTTCATTCTTCTTGGATATTTTTTTTTTTGTTTGTTTAAATTGATATTTTTCGTTTTACGATCAATGCTGTCGCATTGCACGAGCGTCCCTTTAAATTCTTTGCTTAAAGACAGTTTATTATTACTTTTTTTTGTTTTCTTTCGTTTCTCGTTCGTTCAGTATTAAAACGTCTGACGACCGTCGCGTGTTCTCCTTTACCAAACGTATACACAGGTGTCCCTTTTGTTTCGGATTTGCTTCTGTTTTCGTTTACTTCTTTTCGTATCCTACACGGACTCGCACTGCACTCTTTCGTTTTATTTTCTTCTTGTTTTGTTCTTTTTTTTTTTTTTAAAGTGCGAACTTAAATGACGGACCCCGAAAGTTGGAGATTCCGGTTTTTTGTGTTATTATCGCGTACTCTCGTGTTTTGTTCCGTTTCGTTTTCGTCGCTTCGGTTAACACGTTTAAATACATTTGACGATACAATCGTTAGGGTTTTTTTTCGTTTTACAGAGGAAGTCCCGTGGTGATTTTTTTCGTTTTTGTCACTTGATTTTTAAACGTCGATGGCTCGCTTCGTTGCGGAGTTCTTTATTACGTGATTCACGGGAAAATCGAAGATACGGTTTCCTACATTCGGATAATACTTGCGGTTGCGTTGGAAAAGATCGGATCTTCATTCATTGATTACCTTATTTAGCAACGAACATCCGTCTTCCGTTAAAGTACACGTCGAGATGGGACACTAATTTATTAATAAAAAATATAATATCTCTTAATGACGATGATCCACGGGCTCATATAAACTGATGTGATAAATGATGGATTTTGACCACCGCGATGATGGTGACGATTACGATGGCGATGACGATGACAGTGAGGTGGATGGTCAAATGGTAATAGAAATAACGATGATAATAATGATGATGGTGATAACGATGATGATGAAATTGCCGTTAATTGAAACATGTTAACAATAACTATAGCTTTGAAAAAAGAATATAACAATCACAACGGGGACGCGAAGGAACAAGTGCCATAATAAAGAACTCAGCAACAAATTACTCCGTGTTTTGCAATGTGTTGGACTTACAGGCTGTCTCAGTGTCGTTTGATTGTTTTATTTAGTTTAGGTTAGTTCCTAGTTGACCATAAGCGTGTGCGACTCCATCGGTGCTGCACTGTCGTACAACGTGTCTGTGTCCTGTGTAGGCTCACCCTGAAGTTGACACTGATTACTTAATGTTCCAGCACCACAGTCACAAAAGAATCTGAAAAAAGTTAATCAATTAGAAACAAGTCCAATAAATCTGTAAACACAGACAAATTTCCCAACAAAAATAAACGTGGTGTCTGTTGCTCTTCTGTGATCATCCTAACTATTCTTGCTTCGTTAATCTTTGTATTGTATTCACCTAACTGACTCCTTGTTAATATAAAATAATATATTTTGAAATTAGCGCACAATAGGTAAGAAAGAAAAACATACATACTCTACGTGTGTATATATCATACGAATACAACATATAAATACGAATTTGAAAATTGTAGAAAATGTTAGTCATCATGCTCTGTTTATGTAACATTAATTGTTGCAATAACTCACCGATCGTGTCTGATAAATTCTACATCGTGTCCAGCGTGACAAGTTTTTATACAGTTCACACAAATTGCGTTGCGATCTGTCGTGTTGCATGTCTGGCAGCGGTAGAAATCGTGCATAGGGAAGGAAGTGTACGACGAAATTTTGTATAAACATTGGCCGTTACCCACTGCTTTCTCAACTGCATCTTGATTATTAAATATCTTATTGCCTGGAACAACGAGAGAAATTAAATTTTAGAAATTAATACGAACTAAATGTAACGAAGGAGAGGCGTGTCAGAGTGCATTTGTGTGCACTTAAGGATCAGAGTTGGTAGAAAATAAAAATACGAACCTCTAGTCGTCGGTTGAACTCCGCTCGCTAAGCAAAGACCACCGAATCTATTATTGAAAATTTGATTAAATTCTAGCGTGGCGGTCGCGTTGTTTGTAATCTCAACGCCGGCAGCCAATCCATCGAAGATTCGATTTCTCCTCAGTACAGGATGAGACTGTGTAGAAATAAGCACTCCTGCTTGCGCGTTACGAAATATATCATTCTCTTCGAGCACACCTGTCCAAAACGAAAGAAACAAACAATCACAACAATCTCGTGAACCTTTCACGCAAGAACCAGAGAATAAAAGTGAAAACAGAAACATACCTTTACCACCATTAAATATACAAATACCACCGTCTCGTCCATCGAATATCTTGTTCCTTTTTAACGTAGGGTTGCTATCGGTTTTAATCCACACCCCCGCCATCGCGTTATCAAAAATCTCATTTTGTTCGAGTAAACCTAATCCGCTATTATACACAAGAACGCCACCGTTCTGTCCGCCCCATATCTTATTCCCACGTATCACTGGATTGCTTCCAGTCCTGCAGCATTATAGAAACACAGTTAAACTCGCGAGAACCAACGGTTGGTATGCACCCAACAGAGACCCTATCTTACCTTATTTGTACTCCCGAATACAAATGATTGAAAATATCATTGTCTTCTAATTTACCGTGTCCATTGTCATAAAAATAAACGCCGACTTGTTTCCCACTATGGATACGGTTCCTTCTGAGCACCGGCGTAGACCCGGTGGTTATCCATACACCTGCCAATGTGTTGGCATACACCTCGTTCTCCTCGATCAGACCTTGTCCCTTCTCGTGCACGTATATCCCGCCGTGCTGGCCGTGATGTATCTTATTGTGTCGGACAATGGGATCGGAGTTCGTTCTGATTTGGATGCCGGCTAGGGCATTCCCATAAATATTATTGTGTTCTATCAAGCCTCGTCCCTCGCCGAATATGTATACGCCCCCTTGATGACCATTGTAGATCTCGTTCCTGCGTATGGTCGGATTCGAGTTCGAGGTGATCCAAACGCCAGCGAAGTTGTTCGAATGGATCTTGTTGTCGATGAATTGACCTAAACCGTTCTCGTGCACGTAGATCCCGCCTGTCTGCCCGTGGTGGATCTCGCAGTGCACCACCGTCGGATTAGCACCAGCCTTCACTTCGAAACCGGCTATCCGATTGTTGTGAATGTCGTTGGCCTCGAAGTACCCGAGACCATTGTCAAATGTGAATATGCCGACGTCCCTTCCGTGGTGGATGTGGTTCCTCCGCATGATCGGATTCGCATAATTCTTCACCCAGATGCCGGCCAACGCGTTTCTCGAGATCTCGTTGTCCTCGTACGTCCCTTGCGCGTAGTCCGTCACGTAAAGTCCAACGTTCTCGCAATCCGATATGTCACAATTCTTCACCACGGGATTCGCTCCTACGCCCGACACGCAAACAGCTGCTCCAACTGCCGAGAATGAAAATATATTAACAATCGTGTATACTCAAAATTATTAATTAGGCTGCGAAAGGTGTATGCAAATAACGAAGTCTCGAAGCTTGATCAAATTACATTGAAAGCTTGAAATTTCGCAGTCTAAACATTGCTACAAAAGTAATTTGTACAGTTTTCGACAAATACTTGGTATGTTTTATGACTCGAGAAATTGAAGAGCTTCCTTAGAACTTTCTAATAACTTACCAACACTTGAACTCCTAATAATGCAATGGTCCACCGTGGGACTGCAGTTTTCGCCGACCTCTAAACAGTAATGTTTATGATGCGGCACCGTACTGGTAACGTCTGGGGTGAACTTTAACGTGAGATGACCGGCGTAAGCTCGTTTCGCTCCTTCTACGAACATAACTGTAGATTCGCTTTCTCGCTCGAGTATAACCGATTCCGCCACGTTCCCGGGCGCTGCACCTATCAATGCAACGTCGCTGTCTATTACGAGAAATTCGCCCCTGTATATACCAGCGTGTAAGAAAACTAAATGTTGAGGTGCTCCCTCCTCCGATTGAGAATTGCTGCCACAGCAATTCCCCTGGCTGGTTGTGCTTGTGCTATTGTTCGACGAAGAACCGCTATTGCTTCTATATTCGTCTACATAGTCTAACGCTGCCTGAACAGTATTAAAGTATGGCAAATTCCGTCCCTTGAACTTCAGATCCTGAAATCCTGGCCTAACGTGCACTCCTCTGTATAATTGTCTAAAGCTCTCCTTCCATGGATTGTGGTAATCCGACTCGTCCGGAGACACGAACTCGAATTTACACGGTGCAGGATTAAATAGTGGTAAGTCGTACTCGTAGACCTGCTGGTACAGGGACTTCCACAGTTCAGTGTCGTTTGCGATTGCTTGAAAACGTCTGCAAACTTGAGAAACTCTACACAGATCTTGTTCCATTAGATAATTAAATATAGTGAGCAGCACTTCGTCCGGTAACTCGTACTGAAGGTAATGTGCGGCGGCATTTGTGTTTGTACCTACAAAACCGATTAATGGCAGGTTAAGAAACTGTTCAGCAATGTCTGTGACGCGTATTGGATTTCAAGTAACTGTACCGTCTGTGGATAATGAACATGTCCGCCTAGGTCGTTTTCTGGCTGGTAAGGAGGAAGAACCTAAAGTTGCTCCAACACTACTGCCACCCGAGGGGGGTAACGCAGAGCTGGTACCGGGTGCTGGATCCGGATGAGGTGGACTTTTACGCCTTAAGTCGTAAGGGGAAGAATGTGAATGCGACGGGGAAGGTGATGGTGCTGCAACACCGGAAACACTCGGGGAAGATCCTCTTCCACCGCTTCCACCCCCACCTCCACCTCCTCCTCCTCCTCCTCCTCCAACTCCACCACCAGGAGGTATCTGATTCGATGCTGAACATGGCAAATCGCATGGCTCGGCTGCAAAAATTAAAATAATTGCAACCAACGTGTAAAGCATCTTTTGAATCTGCATATTCGAATGATTGAACCTTTAACAATATTAAAATTCTAGTAAATTATTGCAGTTGTCGAATTAGCCACTTAAGAGGCTATAAATAAAACAAAAACAAACATCTGTCAAATATACAGAGTACTAATTACAAGCTACAGCACGTAACGAAAGTTTACATATGGGAATCAACGTATAAAGGGAATGAAAAAGTATAAACAGAAGATAAACCGTGTGTAAGGGGTGCTAACAAGGAAATTAGAGCATATTCTCATTATCCATTCAATGTACATATGTGCACAATAAATTATCAAACTATATTTCAAAAAGGTAGAAGTCTCATAATCACATTTTCAAAGGAACAGTGGCAGTTGCAGTTGCATCTCCAATGCACAGAAAGTGATTTGGGAAAGTGGAGCATTATACTAATTTAACACAAAGTCTATAGCTGGTAGAATATCAGATTGAAAAGTGCATCATGTCCCCGAGATCGTGGGCCGATCGTTTTTCCGAATCACGGCGAGGACTCGTCGCGGTTTATGGTCCCGCAGCTGGTTGTTTAATAAATCGGAATTACACGAAAAGAAAAGAAAAGAAAAGAGAAGAAAAGAAAAAAAGAATAAGGGAGGTGGGGTGAGGAGTATAGACTTTGAGCCGACATTCCACGGTAAAAATTGACAATCGCGAAGTGTATGCGATACGGTGATCGATGTCCCCGAAAGAAAGAAGGGCTGGTGCAAGTGCGGCGAGACCGTGAAGAAACGTCATCGCGTTCGCGTTTTTCGGGCATCCCGGACCGCGAGAAAATCATCCGAGAGAAGAGACGTGGGCAGCGTAAGGTTCAACTGTCGCCTCTGTCTTGCTCTCTCTCTACGCGATGTCCGGAATGGTAAACGAAAAACACGAGTAACGGCGAGGAAGGATGTCGGTCGGTCGGGAGTATCATAGAGAATCAAACGGAATCGGTCTAAGCCCGTGAAATAACGAACTAGGTGAAGGGAAAAGAAAAATAGCCGAGAGACGACAGGTGAGCAGTGAACCGAGGGTCTGGATGCAGGGCTCTCTTACCCGAGGTGGTTCTCGAAGGCAGAGGGATCCTGTTCGCGCCTTTTCTCCGGGATCTTCGCACGTAGTGGCGCGACGATGTAAACGAGGCGCTTGGCATTTTTAACGTGCTTCCCGACGAAAATTATGCGAGAAACGGGTGAAACAACTAAACACTAAACAATGGCGACACTTCCACCGAGCCCAGCGGCCATCTTCTCATTGACGGTAGGACTGCCGACTGGTGCCAGACCGCCAATCGGATGAATTTCTGCTCTTCCCCTCTTTCCGCACCGACCACCCTACTACCCTGCCCGAAAGCGATCCTTTTCTTACTCGCTCTCACTTGCCTGCTACCCCCTCGCACCGATCCCCTCTTCCGCAGCGGATCGCGACACAAGCGACCAACATCAGTATGGAGTTACGGCACCGAGTACTTCAACCATAGGCAACTATTCTTACTGAGGCGAAACTCTGCCGTTTTTCAGTAGACCCCTCGTGAATATAGCCTCATGACTCTACGTTTAACTGCACATGCGCACACGAGTTTATACAAGCATGAACATAGCTCCGAAATTACGTACTATGTAGTTGGCTTCGAAGTTATTAGCGACGGAAATATTTCTTATATAAGTTGTTTTAAATGTTTATAAGCATTTAGTTACGTATAAATAAATAAAATCAAATTATTAAGGAAATGTGTTCATATTCATGTTGTTTTTTACCATATTGTGGTTCAAATATTGCCGCGCTTTTCAACGTTCTCAAATTTTCGCATGCAGTATCCTTTTTCATCCTTCTGGTTGAGAAGGATCTTGAAAGTGAGATGACCGAATCTTTGGATCCAACTTGGAACGGTTGTTGCCGTTTCTTTACAAACAGATCTGTTACAAACAATTTCGTACGCATGCGTCTTCGATATTGCGAAGATCTGTGGCTCTATTCACGAAACACAAGTTGCGTACGCATGCGCACGGAAGATTGTCTCTGAAAAGTGCTGCAGTTCCACCTCTGATGTTGTACTCTATGCCCTGACAAGTATTCTGTGGTTATGGAGACCGCGGATCAAAATACCGATATGTGCTGCGTGTCCGCAATTTTATTATGTCTTTGTCTCGCCGTAGTGTTCGTTGCAAGCCTCTATGTATGGAGATCTCCGTACAATAGGTAAAGGAAAGCTGACCGGCGGCGAATGTCGATCACCTTTTTTAAATGAGCATTTCTCGTGCGATCGTGTAACACGGTCTTTTGGTTCTGATAACGATGAGCCACAGGGAACCACGAACAAAGTGTAACTGTGTTCAGGTCGTTCCGTGAACATGAATGCCGCTCTTACTCGAGTTCTCCCACTCGTGCAATCATAAAGATCTTCACCCTCGAATTCTTCTTTATCCAGCGTCATGTTTGAAACTTGCATCACGCTCCCTTTCAAAAACAAAATAATTCTGTTTAACCCATTATCCTTTTCAAATCGTTTTTCTCTCTCTACAATTTAATGCAATGCAAAAGTTATACTTGCAGTTTCTCAGTATTTTTCAATATAATAAAATAACAAGATAATGAAACAAATAAAAGTGATAATGGGTTGAATAACAACAAGATCAAATGACAATGCTCTGATTTAAACATTCCTATCCTCTTTGCATGTTTCTGAAATATTTACTATTGTTTTCTAATTACAGGGAACATCCTACAATTATAAAAAAAAGATTTTTTAGTGTTTTCATAGTATGCCTTGTATCTCCTACATCATTGTATTTTGGAATGAATGAAAAGTACTTAGAAAAGGTAATTTTTCATAGTAATGTAATATTCCTTTGTACGTGACTACTTCTAATTCTAAGCTATTGTTTCAGGCAACATTTTTGGAACTACTAGGTATAAGATGGCCAGGTTTAATACAAGCAATTGTGATGCCATTATTGTTAACAATGATACTATTTTTAGGACCATTATGTGTAGAAGATTTCAGTGGGTTTAGGAGATTATTTTCCCGTGAGTGCTTCACACAGTTTGTTCTTTGATATCGTGAACTGCTTTTCGAATTGCAAAAGTGGTTAACAACAATTGTAAGAGTTTCCATCTGCTTGTTTCAGAGTCCATGTATAGGATTGAAAATATAAAGACATTGACATGGTGGAGAGGTCAAGTTGTTGCACCTCTATCCGAAGAATGGACATTTAGAGCTTGTATGTTGCCATTACTTTTGCAATGTTTTGCACCACTTACTGCAATATTTGTATGCTCATTGTTTTTTGGAATAGCTCACTTTCATCATATAATATGTAGAATAAAAGATGGCGTGACATTTAAAAATGCTTTCTTTATGTCATGTAAGTGCTATTTATAATTTAGACGAAACATAACTGTATGTCAACAAACTAGTAATTGTAATTTGTTAATCAGGTTATCATGTTGGGTACACTACAGTGTTTGGAGCATATGCAGCATTTCTGTTTGTTCAAACAGGTATGTCAACTTTACTTCATTTTTCCCTTGATTTGTTTTAATATTTATGATTATTCAATAATTTGTATTTCTTGTAAATAGGACATTTTGTAGCACCACTGACAGTACATTCTTTTTGTAATGGCGTGGAATTGCCTGATCTTACTATGGCATTTAAGGGTCCATTGAGAAAGTTTTCTCTATTTTTCATTGGATTAATTTCCTTTTGTTTCTTGTTAATGCCAATGACGGATCCCAAGTTATTCCACAATGACTTGTTTTGGCATAAGCAATTTGTATGAGACAAGTTTCATTTGCAACAATGTCACTAATGTTGTTCAAAACCTTTTTAGGATAATTCAAAACTATTAACATCGTGTTTATAATAAATATTGCATGATTGTACACTCTTATGAGATACGAGGTAAATCATGCAATGTGAAATTTGAATTAATCGCCGTTTTTGATATGTAAATTTTTTAATAATAATTTCGAACAAAGTATAACAATCTCAAATCAAGTTTTACATGATGAATGTTTTATACAATCACATTGTTGAGATGCAAATTAATAATGCGATCTAGAACTAACAAGAGATTACTGTAGTACCTCGATTCTAATTGAACTTATATAGTTGTAATTACGAACATAAAATTACAATCTAGGTGAAGTTTCTCTTCAAACAGAAATGTTGATGAAAGATTGTATACTTAAAAATAATATGACATTGTTACAATAAATAGCGTATTTTAAATTAATTTTTATACAAGTTCATCTTTTGCTAATTTTTCTTTTGATGTAATGTACAAATTCACCTTAAAGTTCACAAGTAATTTAAACAATTCACATTCAACTTAAAGTAATTGAATGACGCAACGAATGTACCAGTAAGTGACCAGTTAATAGTAAGATCATGCTACAATTATTTATAACTTGTTGCCTTTTGGTATAATTAAATAAATAACGATTCTCAGACTGGTTTTGCAAATTCTTTGCTCATATACAGTTGTCATTCTCATATACACTTCTACCATCAATTAGAAATTAATCAAATGCCGAAATTGTAATCAAAACAGATGTACCAGTAAGTGACCAACTCAAATAAAATCAAACCCTAAGAATAACAAAACAATGATTTGAAAACAATGAAAATACCGCAATTTGCAAATATTTGGTACGTTTATGACGCGCAAACCATCACAGCTGTTTTTGAGGAAATCAGTTTCCAAAATCCTACAATTCCAGTCGCTTCCGAATCACTGTATGCCCTCAACAGCTAATAGCACATCATAAATGTAAGTCTGCAAAAGATTTGGTGTTCGGAACCATAACCTCGCCATTCTTCTGTTAGTATTTATTTGAAAACGGTCACTCACTGGTGCTCAATCACTTATTGGTACACTCGCCCTACACGTTACATGTCAACTCACGTACGAAAATTGACATCATAATACGTATACTTATTGTTTATTTGAATCACAGAGGTAAACAGTTACGACGTCATTGAAATATACTTGTTACAAGTGTTTTATATAATTAAAAACACGAGAAAAAAGCTAGTGAAAAAACACGAGGAGTTTACATTTTGTGATAACATCCTGTTATTCACAACAGATCTTTGTACAATACACTGTTGTGAGCTTCCTATAAATTACACATTTGATCTCGTACAATTGAAGCGCAAATACTAATAATGATTTGTCGATAATATTGTAAGCTTTCCTTGTACAAAGGGAAACTCGAAGTGTTGAAACATATATTTATATAAATATATACATTATGTTAAACTGTACATTTTTCCAACAAAATCTGCTGTTATATTTTAAGTGTATTGAAGAACTAAATTTACAACGTGGATGGATTCATTCATTTTGTAACATATTAATATAGAATATGTAAATATAAATAAACTTTTAACTTGTATTATATACCAATGATCAATTTCAAAAAATTCCTGCTACGTGACATTACAATAATACAAATAATTATACATTATATCTCGTTCGTCACATTATAAACCTCTTTACTAAAAAAAAAAAAAACATTTATATCGTTAAATTACAATAAATACAGTAAAAGTGGTTACACCATCATACAACCCTTATATTTAATGTGTATATGCTCCGTTGACTATATTACGTTCAGACATACCAGTAGGATCGTTTACTAGGAACTCTAACTGCAGACTTATACGTGTGAATGACCCGTAATAAATAAATAAATAAATAAATAAATTCAGACGCTAGCGATGAAAAATCAATCACGTTTAATAACATAAAAAAAAATGTAAAAAATATTTCTTTTCACGCTACCTTCAGGTCTGGCTAGTTCCAGGAGTGGCTTCAAAGTTTTGCGATTGATTAAGGAACAGTACATTACTTGTTTTTAAGCTAGGGCCCGATTGGGATATAACCGATGGACACGGGCTAATACATGGTGTGGAGGAGTAACTGTTGCTCAGATCACACTGATCTAACAGCTTCCAAAGTTCTTCAGGCGTAGGTCCTCCGGAAACATCTGTAACAAAGATATTTAGTAGTTAGCACAAATTAGTACAAGATACCAAACATATTTTTCAGGCACAACAAATTACTTTGCATAGAAGAGAACCTCGGCTCCAGGGCTGTCGTAAGATCCCACATTTGTATGGTGCCATTAGAATGACCAGTAAATATGAAACGCCTTGGCCTTGAGCCCATACGGCTAGACCCTTCGCATTCGTGTACATAAAATGAAGTGATAATGCTACCATCTACCGATTTGATTACACATACTCTTTTCCCATTCGATGCTAAACGTACAAACAACTGATCAGTCTCAGGTACAACTTTTTGAACAAACACCTGTTCAACGTCCTGCTCCCCGAACGGTCCTGTACGGTAATGTATAATTAATTAAACTTCTTTGATATTATTGATAGTATTACATTAATCTGTCTATTATTATTTGTGCATAATAATTATATTGATTCTTCGTGTAATAACTTACCGAAATCGTTGCCAGCATTGTAGCTAATGCAAGGTTCAATCGCTTCCAAAGATACAATTTTGAAACTCGCTTCCGGCGTAGATCCAGGTTGAGTAGAGATCATTCCACGAAATCTCATTACAGCCCAGCTTCTAACGTGATTATACTCGGAGCAAACTGATACCAAATATTTTTCTGACAATGTTACCTGTAAGAATCAATTTTGTTTTCGCTTTCGATCGCAAATAATGAACACAGAAATTCTGCAACTATGAACATACTTTCGTCACACTGCTTTGGTGTACTGTAAATGTCTGGAATAATTGTGGCCCGTGTCCTACAGTTTCAGGATGTTGTACAATAACTCTAACACTGCCGGATTTGGTTCCATATGCAATTTCGATCCAGTTACCACACAGAGCTGTATAAACAGTAATACTTTATACAAGACCACTCTACTCTAAAAGAAAAACCTATGTCATCAATGTGAACTACATTTGTTAATAAAACTGTAAACAATACAATGTGGATATCACATATACTGGAAATTAGAAAAATGGAAAGAATCCTTTGTGCACGTGTACTTTAATTAAGAGAAAATGAAAAATCTATATATTACATGCTTTGTATTCTGACAATCAATAAAGAATGATTATTCAGAACAAGATATGGGTACTATTTTGTAGTTAACAAGTTGTATGTAATTTAGATTTAAGAGAAAATTTTGAACACCTACTACACGATTTGTGAAAGTATCAAAATATGCATAATATAGGTGAACACGGTACAATTATTTGGAATAAACTGAATGATGCTCGTATGCGTCTGAAACCATGTAAACGAAAAACAACTATGCAAGCAGAGGTATGTGTTGACTGTTCCTTTTCCTTCCCCTCTCAGATCCTGGTGTGTGATAATTGGAATTAACGGAGAAAGCAGGTTGCTCTATGAATGAAAATTAATTTGAGCCCAGGCAAATAAATTGCATAACCGTTCTTTCCAAGCAGATATTAATCAAAATAAATGGGATATGAAGATGATATAGTTTGCAATAGTACAACTGGACGCATAAGGAAAAGCGGGCTGTGTGCGATTAGTGCAATCTAAAAGAGAAAATAATGTTTACAAGTGTTTTTGTGTATACACAGATTATTTTCCACAGTTTATGCTTGTATTCAAAGTAATTTGTGAATTAAAGCACGCAATTGATGTATATGAATATATATATGTATCGCAGGAATATTGATTAAAAAGTGCAGAATGTTGTACTATGTCTGGAGAGGAAGGGTATGGATACAAGTATTCAAATCAATGATGTACAAAATGTAGAGAAACATATGTTATTTCGGACCGTGACTGGAATGTGAGAATATTGTAGAACATTGTTATATCGACCCATACTTGCCTTCTGCTATATATCCAGTTGTACGAAATCATGAAGCAAAGAATGTAATAATAAACTCTCATTAATATTAAAAGAATAGTACTACACTTTATGATAGAAAGACACTAAAACGTTCGCATTTATTTTTTTACGTGATTCGATTACTTTTCTTTAATGTGTCGATCTACCAATAAAAATTGACTTTATTTATAAAAGATAAAACATATTCTGATAGATTTATATATTTGTTTAGTTAAATTCTAGCCAAAAGTGTAACACAACAGTGTACCTAATAAAGTTTTAATGTCAAGCAAAAAGAGAAGGATTTATCGTTAAAGTGACGTTTGTTATTACATTCCTCAATACAAGCAGATTAAACAATTATATTTTAGTCCATTTATTTGTACGTCACTTGAAAAGGTGTTTCTGCAATAGAGATACTGTAATACTCAATGTTATGAACCATCAATTAGTTATGATTTACCTTTCGATTTTTGTTTTAAGCCGTTTATCAAGATAATACTGTGTTATGTAAGGAGTGTTTATGAAAACTTACATGTCTTTGGCGTTAAATAAAGGGATATGGCTGTAATGGGATCATAATTTGGATCACGGTACAATTCGGTTACAAGTAGATCGTTGTCCTTCATTCGCAAAGGGAACTTTTCCATGTCTGAAAATCAGAAGCACATAACTTTTATTAGAAAATCTGTTTCAATCATTAGAAATGTTATCGTTTTTCTTACCAATGTGATAAATGGATCCATTGTTGCATCCGAGGAGAAGAAAAGATCCAGCCGTATCAAATGACAAAATAGGCACTACATCTTGTATTTGCCAATGGTGTGTCATATCATGCCACACGCCAATTTTATCAGTAGAAGACAGGGCAACTAATTGTCTCCCAATGAAAAATAAATGTTCTATACGAACATTTAAGTTGAATGTACCAATGTTAACGTTCATCTGTTTTGCTGAGACGCTCCATAATGTAACTTGATTCCCGTAAGAAAAGGCAACCATATTAACTGCTACACTAGTATTTAATTTCGATGTTATCGCTACCCTTTCGATTACGGATTCAATATGGGGACTAGTAAATGCATGTTGCCATCCAGACGAGTCTTTCAGCCAATAACACGATATGAAATGCGCGTAAGCGATCACAATCCAATTGTGATGAGCCTTTATGATTTGAACTCTTAAAGGATCCACCCAGGAAGAAACTGTACGGATAATATCAGTCTTAGTAATATTTTATTGCAATGTCTAAAAGGACAGCTTTCAGTGATTTACCTTGCTGGGGTCCAAATACTAAACTTATATCGTTCTTATGCAACTTGTTTAAGTCTGCTGAATTATTCCTAATATGCCTTAAGTCTAGGGATGATGTACGCGAATACAGCAAGCCTCTTTGCTGAATTCTGTAATCCAATGAAGAATTCCTTACATGCGTTCCAAGAGTACCTTTCTGGTTTTGTTGCCCTAAAATCATTACATACTAAATAATGGTAATAATGTATTATTACCGTGATTTCCAATATTGTGATTTCCAAAGGAAGAAGGTCTGCCCTATCATGTGGTATAAATGAATCTTTTCTTTGAGCCTTAATTTTAGAAATATATCGAAATTAGTGCATATAAATTTACAAAAAGCACCTATTGGTTTCATTACCATTGTTCTGAGTTGCATTGCTGCTTGGAGCTGTGCTCTGAGAAGTTGACGGTGCATCTGCTTTAAGGTTTATAGCAGTAGTTGTGGCAGTGGTAGTAGTAGTAGTAGTTCTGTTATGAACAGACACATCTGCTACATTTGGTATCGAGGGGGTGGGTTCTTGCAATGGTATACCTTGAAACCAAAAAATATATATATATTTATAATTCCATTAATTTTGATAAGATTACATGAAAACTTACTTGGGGGCGGCAAATAACCATAGAACAAGACATCTCCGCAGGAAGATTGTGTCAAATCTTCGCATAAGATCAATCGTTTAACTAATGGTAATATACCATAATATTCAGCTTCGTGTCTTAAGGTACGAATATCTACATTCTTTAAATCAATGTCCTTTGTTCTCAAATAATTTAATATGATAGAGAACAGCTTTGGATCTCTATCTATGAACAATGCTCCATCTTCATCTCTGTGACTGGCAATACGGTTGCTTAATAACGTAGTGAAGAATGAGTCTGGTACCCATGTCAGTGTTTGTTTTGATGTTGAAAACCTAAGTAAAAGAATCAAACAAAAAAAGTCATACAATCGAAAGATCCAACATCAACAATTCTCTACTGCATAATTTGTGAACAACGTCAATGCGAGAGTACGAACAAACAATTAAAAACTATTGTACAAGCAAATAGATTAAGGAAATTAAACAACACTTTCTCTTTCTGTACCTTGTTCCTCCGACATTTAAGTGCACGATATCACCAATAGCGAAAGAAGAAGGCACGGCCATCGTCAAAGCTGATTCAAGCCTTGCAACTTGAGTAATTTGAGTCTTGACGTATGTCGTCATACATTGATAATTATTATCGAAAAACTCAACAATTATAGATCCCTTTGTAAGGGATATGACCACTGCGGTCTTCTTCGATTGTGTTCATTGGCAGTGATGCACATGTGACAGACCCTTCTCGTCTGTGCCATAAGATCGTCTGAACAGTCTGAAGTTGAATAGCTTTTGATTTTAATTCCTATTACATTACCACATACCAGGTATTACAAACGAGGTACAGGAGTAGACCAATCACCATTTGGGGTTTCGTGTCTCACGATCTGAAATACCGACAATGTTAACAACAACTAGATTTCTTACGCCCTCTACTCTGACGAACGATAAATCTTGCAACTAGATCCACGAGAACTTTAGACCATATACCTATGATAAATGATGAAGATACGACTCTGAATCCCATAACACTCGCTCAACAGGGCCAAGCTAACCTTTTTTGAATGAATGAAATTACTCCCACGAAGAAATCGATAACTTGCCGTTAACTTGTCAGCGGTAAGTGGCGTTACCGGTAAGTTAGATGCTCTGTAAGTTCTGATGCTCTGTCACAGATGGCACCACCACACTCCTCGGGTGAGTAGAAACTCGAGGAACGCCAAAGTAAAATGTAAAACATCGTCTAAATGACAGATATTACAATGACCGAAGTTGCAGTCTTGGATCAGGATTTAGGTAGGTGGTTATTTGTTTTAACAATAGAAAACAATTTCTTTCCAAATCACCGGAGAGCGTTCTCGCAAACATTTTTATTATTTGCAAAACTTCAGCCCAACCGGGTTTAACCGATGTTCAGAAGTTTGTATAGGCAATCGGTACAAATTTGTCGAAGTACATACTTAATGTCCGTTACATGCAGACTTTCAAAACCGACAATTCTTATCGGTATTTGCACAGTGTGTTACATTCAAAGCAACGAGAGTTATTTGTACGTACAAATTATTCTACTTTATTTACACATTTGCTATTACATATTCTCTCTAAATTGTAAACAGTGTCCTTAAGGTCTTTGTCAACCATACAATCACAAAAACAAAATGGTCGCAGCAGCAGTTCGATTACATTATTCATTCGTACTGTGACTCTTTGAAAAAAGGTAATTGAAATATAACCACTTTCAGGATACCACAGAATCACAATTCTGTAACAAAGTTGATCCATCCGAGTATTATTACTTGCAAAGAAACATGTTGCACACCAATTTCGATGAATCTTTACGTTAAAGTTTCTGGTGACAATTTCATCGAAGTTTCCTTATACTCTTCATACTCTGCGTGGTTTTCAGGTAACGACCACCTTCCCAGAATGTTTCATGGAAAGCAGTGTGTAACAAGTCGCGGAGTCCCCTTTGGTCAGATCATGTCTAACCGAATAGGCAACGTATGGATCAAAGTTGAAATTGAAAGATCGAGGCGAAAAGATCCGCGGGCCCACAAACGACGACTTTGCAAAGCGAGGGACGAGGTTCTCCCGCGGTAAGAAACCGTAACCTTTTTCTTCCCCGCACCAACATCCCTTAACGCCTACAGGACCACTTTCAAGGGTTGCAGGAAGGTCACTATTCTTGTATCACCGACGGTAAGAACACGCGCGACGTCCCAGCGTCCCCTAACAAAAGAGAAAAGAGAAACGATCGCCGCGGCGGGTCATCCGGCGTCACGTTGCGTTACGAGAAGAGCAGAGAGAGTCCGCGGGATTGGCGATCGTAGGTCGGCGTCGACGCGGCTGCGATCTAAGATGGGAGCTCGGTGAGGTGGTCGGTAGGAGGTTGACGAGGGAGACTGTGCGGCGAATCTTCAGGGCGCGTGTAGAACGGGGAGAGACCGTTTACCGCGCACCGCAGTCCCGTGACCGAGAGAGACGAGGCTACGACGCCGCGAAGAGGTGGGGGATTCGGATAGGTGGGGAGGATAGAATGGTTGGTCCAGGTTCGGTGGCCATGAGGCGGGTAGGACGGCGCGAATGTTTTGCCCCTGCGAGCGACCCAGGAAACGACACAGGATAGGCGGACGTGATTCGTCGGGTTCGCGTCCCCTGCCAACGGCGTCGCGACGCTGCGTACGCACCGACCTCGATCGACCAGGGAGCTGGCATGCTAGCCAGCCAGTAAGGAAAGATCTGGCCTACCATTGGCGAGACTCGGCCAATGGCAGGTTCGTTCGGGTAGACCGGATCCGGTCGGAGGGGTTGGTCCCGGTAGCCCCGCAACCCCCTCTAAGCTAGGCGTTCTCTCACACGCAAAAGGGGACATCTCATCACGACTCTTGGTAGCAGGCACTTCTCCGTAGTGGGCACTCCACTCATCGTGTCGTCGTACGGGTTCTCCGCGAGAGGCTGTGGGGCCCAAGCCCGAGCGAGCGAGCGCGAGCGACCGCTGGTCGAGTGGGTCTAAGCGGCCGTGAGGACCTCTCCAGGAGTACCCGACAGTCCTCTCTCTCTCCATTCATTCAGCCATCCATCTATCCATCCATCCATCCAACCAACCATCCATCCATCCATCCATCCATCTATCCAGCCAGCCAGGAGAGCCAGCCAGAGAGGCCAGCCAACCATCCATAGACACTCTCTCCTCTCCCACGGAGAGAGAGTGTATCCTCGACGAAGGTGGAGGCGAACCCGTAGAGTGGTACATCTACCATCGTCTCTCTATCGGCAGAGTCCAAGGACTCGAAGACCCCCCGGGTGATTTCAGTCGGCCGCCGGCCGGCTCTGGCCGGCCACTATCCTCGACCACGTGTGCACCAACTGTTCCGTCGTGTTCGCGGTATTATTATCGTCGTCGTCGTCGTCGTCGTCGTTGTCACTGTCGCCGTCGTCAAAGGGTGTCGTTGTCGTGTCTCGCGACGGTGTCGTGTCGCCCGGCTCTGTCCTCGGTTCCCGGTGACGAAAAGTGCCGGAGTCTGCCGCGACCGAAGTGCCGTGTGTCAGCTGGTATCTCTGCGCATCCGGTTACAGTGGGCCGGTGCTAGCCCAGCATCCCGTTCGTGTTCTGCTGGTTGTCCTTGACCGTGGACTCTCGGGGCTCGGGATTCAGTGTCGAGACCCTAACCTACCCCGGCCGTTCGCGTCTTTGACCCGGTTGTCCATCGCAGTCGACCCGCGGTGTCCCGGTGTACAAACAGAGAGAAGAGACATGCGACGGAACACGCGGTCTCGTCCTTGCTGGACGCGGCCAGCGACAACACTCGAGCAGCCGTTGGACACCGTGACAACCGGCGACGTGCCTCGCGGACTCTGTCATGTCGGTTGATCCGGATGCACGACCGAGTATAGTGTGGCCAGTAAGTGATCGCGTGGAGTTACCGAGGATTATTCAGTGTCTACATGAATGTACCCGAGGGTATTGTGACCGTGAAAAGAAAGAATCGGTGCGACGGTGCCCGATGATCCATAGACGACGAAGGAACTGTAAATGAATCGTCCGGATTCAACGATAGACTGTTCCCTTCACACGATACAATCATTAAATCGTACGTGGAGTCTGCCTCGAGGGGTATAGACGAGTTGCTCGTCGAGCTGTCCGAAACAACATCCGGGAACCCTTGTTCGTCCGTGGTGGCAGGGCCGTCATGTCGTTATCTCGCGGTTAGCGCCGGCCTCAGGATTCCGCGAAGCGCGAGCTTCAAGTATTTCGACGGCGCTGGCCTCGCCGAGATGAGCGGTGGCAGCGGCGGCGGCGGAAACAACGCCGGAAATCAGGGGAACGGCAATGCTACCAGTTACCATCAGCATCAACAGCAACAACAACAACAACAACAACAACAACAGCAGCAGCAACAACAACAACAGCAGCAACAACAACAACAAACACAGCTGGAGCAGGCTAGCTTGCTGCCAGATTTAAATGGGATCGACCTGGCGATGAGCCTGTCGCCTAAACAGCACTCGTCCCACGTACAAGCGGCTGGCGGCGCTCACACGACACCGTTCAGTGTCACCGACATCCTGTCCCCCATCGACGAATCGTACCGGAAGCTGGAGCTGGCGATCGGCGTCGGCGTGGTCACGCATCCTCAAGTCTCGCCTTACGGGAACGCGTGCGGCGGTCGAGTGGGCGGCAATACCGGTAGCTCGAGCGCGAGCAGCGGCAGTCCGCCGCTTCACGGAGGATCGACGCCCGGTGGCGGTACTCCCGGACCGGTTTCCGGTGCGAACGACGCCGCCGCTGGAGGCAGCAGCGCCGCCGGAGCCGGCATGACCGCCATGGGCAATCCTTACGCCACCATGCAGCTCACCTCCCAATATCAGTACTGTGCGGCCGAATTGTCCTCGTATCATCACGCGGGGCCAGCGGTCGGCGGAGGAGCCACCGCGACCGACCCGATGAGGCCCCATCATCCGTGGTACGCGCCGGCCCCGCCGGCCACCAACGACCCCCGATTTGCCAGTGAGTATAGTGATTTTAGTCCTCCGCGATGCGCGCCGTTTCGGAGGGCCTAACCTTCACCACGGGCCGGGAGTGCCATTGTGTCACGGCCTCTACGACCCACGCAAACATAGTGGAATTCACCCTCGGATGGCGGGACTCTAACTGTAATCCTCTAGCAGCCAGTCCGAGTCGTTAGCTACTTGACTATTTACATGTACTTGGATATTCCTCCAATTTCATGATATTAACCCGTTGCTGCCTTGAAATGAAGCAGTTTGTGTTGCTCCAGGATCAATCTGAAATCGTTAGGTTGCTATTTCACATGAAAAGTAAAAAATAATCAAGTTTGTTGTTTGTGTCGGTTAGCTGTTTGATTCCGAAGAACACAGTTCGTTTGCTGATGAAACAAGAGAAAGGGCCTACCGGTTGCGCGGCGAGAGAAAGTAGCGCAACGACCCGTCGAGCAAATACTCTTCGATAGATCATCCCTTTCGTCTTCGACGAGGCACGTCTGTTCCCCTTTTACCCGCCGCCTGTCGCAGAATATCCGTTGCTTAGGTCCATTTAGGTATCGATGAAGCGATACGGAGTCGTGTTTCAAAGTCCACAAGTCCGTGATACAAGTCGTACGAGTAGCGCTCAACCCGGTCCATGATTTCTTCCGTCGCTACACGAAAACTCATCCCGAATGTTATACTGTAGCGTAGTCAAAACTTCAAGCTGTATATCTTGAAAAAAAAAGCATTGGAGACGAGCTTTGTTTAAAATCTATCTTCTGTCTGTAGGTCGAAGTCTATTTTCCAATTGTCGAAAAAATTCTCCTCGCCGCAGTGTTGCGCGCAGTATGCTAACTCGCGGATGAATCGTCCTCGCGACGAGCACACGGTTCAGACGGATTTGCTAGGTCCGGGCTGCCGAAAAACGATTGTGGGCCAACAGAGCCCTCGTCCTTGGGACTTGTGTCAACACGTCGTCGCGTCGTCGGTTCGTTTCCTTGGATTCCTGTCGGCCGCACGCGCCACTCTTGGTCACCGTCGGGGAAACGTATCGATCCTCGGGGTTCGAGAAATGCGTGGCTACCGGACACCGTCGGAGATTTTAGTTAAACAAATAAGCCCGGGACCCTCGTCGCGGCAGCTTAACTGGACGTCGTATTCGGCGTCCTGCTGCTTCCCCGAAATTCAATTTCCACAACGAGTGAGACGGAGACCGGAATTTTTCGGATCGGAACGCGAACGATCCCTGTTGCTGGTCCGGCAGCTTTTTCTTCGACAGTTGGAACGAAGTCGAACGAAACGGATAAGAAAAAGGATCGGTCGTTTCAGAAACGGACAGAAGACGAGCGGGATAAAGCAGTTTGTCTATCACCCGCGATACCGTGTAATTATCCGGTTGACGAGGATTCCACGGTCCTTTGCTAACGCGGGGATTCGACGTCGGTGGCCAGGTAGACGTCGTTTACGAACGTCAATTTCCTTAATGAGACCTCTGCACGCGAGTCGGACTAGCCCGGCCCGGCCCGTCCTCGCGTTCGCAGAAGTCACTCGGAAATTCTAAACCCGTCAGTCTTCCCGCCAGCTTCCATTGTCCTGGACCAGTCTCGTCGATGGGAAGAGATTGAAACGTTGTCTAAGGATAGATTTCATTGATGAGGGGGACGGTGGCACGGGGATTTCGGGTCTCTCGTCACCCGATGTGCTACATTGATTGAGATATTTGTTGATCAGCATCTTTCAAACTTTTTTAGTTTATAGACGAGACAAGGGGCTCATTAGCAAAAGCTATTCCATCTCCGGTTCGTCTGTCTTAAAGTAATGTCGAAAGATCCTTGGTTCATCTCGAGAAAGGTTGATCAGGCGACACGGTTCGTTCGCAAACAATCATTTCCCTAATTCCAGTGTTCTCGAGCAGTCCTCTGGGTGGTCCCAGGGCTGGCTAGAGGATGAACAGAAGAATTCCGATCAATTTTCCGAGGAATATCCCGGACGGGGGTAAGCAAATTCGGCGGTGTTTGCTCCCGGTGTCTCGAGTGGTGTGTCTTTCTCGCGTAGGGAGCTGCCTGGACAGACCCGACCGGCCCGACCGGGCTCGTACTGCCGCGTTCTCACAGACATAATAATAATTCGGAACTTCATCATCGGGGACCTCCCGTGCTCGATGACGTAGCAGTTCGCCGTGGCTAAATCGCTCCTTTTGTCCGGATCCGTCGGCGTCAGTTCTTGACAGCCCTCCGCCAACTGACAAGGGATGGACTCTGGACTCTCTCCACTGGTCGGGTTTCAGTAGCTCAAATACGGAGGCCTCGTTTTTCGGCTGCTCTCTCCCGCTTTCCTCGCGCTGATGTTGCCATCTCGCCTTGCCGGATCGCTATTCCACTTTTCTCGGGTTGTCCTCTTCTCGCATCATTCCCATTCCCCTTGCTCCCTCCTCCGCTCTTTCACTCGGTCTCCGTCCAACGCGTTCGAGAACCCTCGGGGCTGAATGATTCCGAGAGAAGAGGGCGGGAATGTCTTCAGGAACGCGGACGATAGTCGACTTGTTTCTCTTTTTTATGGATTCAACCGAACAATTCTATATTATAATTGAATAATCCTCCGGTGGACCGACAGAGGAGTATAAGTGAAATTTTAGCTTTAAGAAAACATATTCGGGCCCGTCCCTTAAGATGTTCGAACGAGGAGATTGTACTAATTCGGATCTGTCCAATATGTTTTGCAGTCTCGCGGCTGATGAGCGCAGCGGGGGCGGGTGCCGGGACCAACATGGCCGGCTGTTCGGTGGGCCAGTCAATGGGCGATGTGACGAAATCGTCGGGCATGGGAATGGGCGTCGGCGTCGGCGTCGGTGTCGGCATGGGCGTCGGCGCGATGCAATTCCCCCACCTACCCCAGAGACGAAAGCGTCGCGTTCTGTTCACGCAGCAGCAGGTTCACGAGCTCGAGAGGCGGTTCAAGCAGCAGAGATACCTGAGCGCGCCTGAACGGGAACACCTAGCCTCCCTGATACACCTCACGCCCACTCAGGTATGTTTAAATGTTGCCTACTTTCTGCGGACGCGACGGGAATCCGATTTTCCAGCTCGCTCTTCGAACAATCGCATTGTCTATCAGAAGTTCGGATGAGAACACAGATGAACCTCGACGACGGGCCCAAGAATAACCTGAAGAAACAGTTTCATCCTCAAGGACGATCGGCTAGGTTCGATAAAGCTAAGAACCAGTTTAGAAAGTTCTTATAGGGGATGAAGGGTGAGAACAAGGGGATGAAATGGGCCCAACGATGGGACAATAAACTTTGGCGTACGCGGATAGGTTCTAATGGCTGGGGTCTATAATTTTAGCTTGCTATGAAACGGTTTAACGCTGGGTATTGTAACTTGCACGAGATGCTAAGGGAGATAGTGAACAAAGAGTACTTTTGAAACACTGATGTGTGTACTAGGATCTAGCACCGAGGCGATTCGTTTTCGATCGACGATTTTTCTTCGCTCCGGTATTCCCGAGGACGATCAGGCCAGGTGAGGGTGGCAGGGCTAATTAGAAGGTAGCAACGACGTAATCGTCGTCCATCTAGCTTGTCCCGACTGCGAAGGAAACACGGTGCTCGAGATTATGCGCGAACGCACGTACACAGTAGTCAGGAGCGCGCACGTACACGGCCGTGCATGACGAGGATTAATTGCTGAGAGGAGATTAATTGCAGGGAGCAGGTGGTGGGTGTACGCGTGGGTGTATCTACATCTCTCGGCCAATCGGATCGATCGACCTCAGGGGCGTTGGTTGCCTCGGAGTTGTTAGCCGGCAATGTCGACGCGTAGACCTTCGGTTATCGCTGAGAACGCGAGATTTTTCGAATCTATCGAACAACGTCCTCGAGAAAGTCCGCAAGGTTCGAACAACGGCCGCGGAATTCTCTGGCGACGAACGTTTCACAACGAAAAAGAAAAAATTGTTACAACCTTCGAATTCCAGTTTGAAATGTCGCCTAAGACCTCTACAATTTGGTTAGAAATATTCTGATGCTCCTGAGGAGGTCCGTGTGTACTTTACGTTCTCCGGATGCGACGGAGAGGTGTCACGGGCCATTTTTGGCAACCACGCAATCCGAGGCGTCCTCGAAACCGGCTAAATACTAAAAGTGTTAAGCAAATCGCGGACCGCGATGTCCGTTGCGTTCGGGAAAGCCCTCGAGAGGAGGCTATGTTTGTTCGAGACACGATGGACGGAATTCGACCAGGTAGCGCGAATCGTCATCTGGGCCGAGCGACGCGCAAATATTATTTCAACCGTCCGAAATTCTCCTATGTCTCGATCGACGGCGATCGAACGAGGCTACATCGAGTGGGAGCATAATTGGCTTCTCGCGCTACCGAGAAAGAGACGAAAATTACTTGAGCATTATTCACTCCGTTATTCGAGAGTCCCAGCGATGTAACTTTCTCGTGTAATTCCTGCTAGCTGTAGTTGTTTCGAAATCTTTTTTGCAAAAATGTCTTTGATCCGATGTAGAAAAAGTTATACCTTTCTCGAGCTTACACAGAAATGCCTATTCGGTCCTTTTAGGACAGGCTTTAGTGGTTCGGTTAGGGACATCTATTCGTCCGTTGCTCCGGATTTTTATTGCGGCGGCGGGTTCGATCGATTCGAGCGTCCACCGTTTCGGCGGTGGCCATTTAAAACGGTCCGGTCCGGATCAGATTTTAACGAGACGATCTTCATTGGGTAGACAGGTCTGCCGGCTGGACGTTGCAGTCTGGCAACAATAAATAATTGTTGCGCAGCTCATTGGTCGCATCCTGGTCGCTCGTCCCCTCGTTCAGTCTGCCGTCCCGTCTGCAACGCGTCTCTTCGTTCAATCCGCTCGGCGTGCATCTAGTCCATTCACAATTCGCTCCGCGAATAATGCGTGCTCGCTCGAATACTCTGCCGTTAGGTACGATTGCAACGCGAGTAAAGTAGACTGCTCTTCGCTTACTTTGCAACCGCTTCTGTCTAACAATATTTTGAATTACCTCCAGACGGTTTAACAGAAAGTTCGAAGCCGATTCGTTCGACATGGTTACGATTGAAAATCCACGATTCGAGAAACAACGGTTGGCAGGCAGTGGTCGGGCTCGGTTCGGGACCGGTTCGAGGCGGAAGAAGGTATATGGCGCTCCCTAAACCGGAAGTCGTCGCTCCCCCGGCGTCTCGGGGACGTCGGAGCCGGGCGCGGAAGTCCGCAAAGAGGTCTGATTGCAATCAGCCGCGGATTTTCGTCGTGGCTCGCCAGGGGCGAGCTTGCGGAGGCGGCACATAAGTTTCGATAACGAGTTTCAGGCTCGATGGCACTCGGGAGCCGTGAATGCTGGCCACGAAGGCCCGGCCTCGGAAGCGGGACGCGGAAAAGAGAGGTTTCGGGGGCGAGAAAGGGAGAACAGAGAAACGAATAGGGAGGGAGAGGAAGAGAGAGAGAGAGAGAGAGAGAGAGAGAGAGAGAGAGAGAGATACTCACATACACGAGCAAACCGGCAGTTGATCGTTCGTGCACGTTCACGGTTCGGGGGTGGGGAGGCCGTGCGCTCGTGTGCATCGCGGACTCTTGAACTTCTGGGGACAAATAGAGACCAAACGAGCTCCCCGGGCACGATGTTGCACGCGCTCCTGTGTCCCCGCGTGACTTTGCGCCTGTGTTCTGAGCTCTGAGCTCTGAGCTCGCGAGCACACCGCCTCGCAGCCCTGCGGTACCATCCACTTACGGCCACTCGAAGTCTCCGTACGAAGTCGTGCTCTCTAGGTAGCCCTACCACGGGGAGACTAACGAATCATTATGCGAGTACCCTGGAGATCGCGAATCTTAGCTGCCCCAGAGAACGATACGAATCCCGCGATTGTGCGCGCCACACGCGGACCACGCGGTTCTACGGGCTACCTGCTACCAGCAGACTAACGAATCATTATGCGAGTACCATGGCGATCTTGGCTGCGGGCCTTTAGGAAAATTGAAAATTGAACACCTTCCTGCCCAGAAAAATACTATGCAGTCTCTGATGCAGCAAAGATAAGCGAAACGGCGTGTTCAATCTTCTCGATTTTTAAGTGCTCAATCGCGTCTATTTTATATCCCCGAATAGTCCGTGTATTTCCGTTAAAAGTTGCTCATCCGCCGGATAAAAATGGTCGCCGGAGTACCGGAAAGGAGCAGCAGTCGAGAGAACCGAGGCTCCTCGAGCCGTTCCCCATTAATTGATACGCGAATCGATTGACTCGTCTGTCTCGGGAGAAACGATCGCAATCAGCCGTTGGATGTTCGCGCGGGAGGGCGGATCGGTAGGAGGAGGATCCGCGAAGGAATACGCGGACGGACGGGATCGGATGTTGCCGATCGAGGGTCTCCATTAAACGCGGGAGGACAGCCAGGGGTTTTTCGATCGCGGGAAAAGGCTGTTGCGGGCTCGACGGTCCTCGAGGAAAATTCTTTTGGAGCGGCGCGGCGGCGGGGGGGGGGGACGCGGAACGATCGAGAATCGATACCGAATTAACGAGTCGAACGACGTAACGACTCCCGAAGAGAGAAGATACACCGATCGGCGCTCTCCAAGACACTCGAGCCTCGAGTTCGACGCGAGCGCACTTTCGAGGGCTTGTAAAGGATCGAGAGACTCCCGAAAAAAAAGAAAGAAGAAAATAAAGGGGTGGGGAGGAGCGACGGCGAGGGAACCAACGATTTGGAAGGGGGCCAGGGGGGAGGGGGAGGGAAAAAAAGAATTTTTCCCGTCTATCGTTTCGGCTGATCGGATCGAGGCAAAGTGCTGCATCGACCGTTTCCGGGTGAACGTCACGCAAAATCGACCCCGATTCGGGGTAACGAGACCTCTCGAGCCGCGCCGGCATATCGATAGCACCGATTTCTTTCTGGCTCGTCGAGGCCGATGATGGATGACGCCATTCCCGATCGAAATCTCGCGGGGCTACGCCGCCGATTTTCTATTGGCGGGATTATCTCCGTCCTCCGCTACCTCCGTGATTCTCCGATTGTTCGATGGAACCGCAAGTGGCTCGAGAACATCAATTACCCGTCGCTTAGAGAAAAATCTCTGGGTCCGGGAGGGTTTGCCATGGACTGTTAACTTGGATGCTCCACCGGCGACAGTTTGTCTTGTTTAGTTACCGCACTCTATCGTTAACAATCTAACAAAGTCGCTAGAGAGAGAAATCAACTTCTATTTGGTCCCTGTGTCTGCCAATTGATCCAAACAATTTTTATTTCAAGCTTACACAATTGATAAGTTAAAATACTATTTTTGGTCACATAATCGCATTACAAGAAACGAAACAAGATAGATCGAATTCCATTCTGAAGCATCGAATGCACAAACGCCAATCGACTTCTGCATCGGCGAGAAACAATTTACACAGGGACAAGATAAAATCCTTTAAACGCGCCAGCCTTCTGCAAACAGCATTAAAGGATCCTCCCTCCCACGGCCGCCGACGACGAGCAAATTTGTTGCGAGCTTCGCTCGATGCCCGGATCTCCACCCCTTTGAGCGTGCATATTGAACCACCTAATATTACCCCGGTGGTCTAAGGGCCGAGCGTAGAATGTTTGTGCAGGCTACTCGAAGATAAACGCATTGCCTACCGGTATCGTGTAATAGCGAGCAAAGTTTGCCGAGAAGACTTCTTTGAAAATATCCGTGCCTTTGTCTACCCGTCGTCGGGTTGTCAACGCGTTCCTCGCCGTTGGCGTATTTCGAGGTCAGGAAATAGAATAATTAAGGAAACCAAATAAAAAATTTATCTCTTCGGGCAAAAGTCATATTGAAAGGGTTGATATAGTTTTCATTATTTTATTTATCACGGCCAAGGGCCGAGGATTACTTTTTAAAAAAATGTGTGCGTCAACGGGGGAGGGTTTGAGCGTAGGAAAAATTCGCACGGGGAGGAAAGACGTTTAACAAGAGGGTGGAAGAAAGAAGGGTAAGTCGTAAGGAAGCGCGTCAAGTTAAAAACGCGCGTCCTGGGATTCGGATACGGGGGATGATCGTAATAATGGGTTTGCTTACCACCGGAACCACCCTCTCCGATCTCATGCTGTGCCGGAGTAAGGGAAGGGTGTTGAAAGGTGCTGTGGTAGGTCAATCCCGTGTAAATATGCATCTATAGATTTCGAAGAACGCAATCTAATTGGATCTGCCGGTCGTCTTTAGTCTGGTGACGCGATTTAGTTATTCGACTCGACGATCGACCCTTTGAAAAGGGGTGGGCGACGACGAGGGAATACGAAAAGATTGCTGGGATTGTTTGACACGATCTCGCCACCCTTAATTCGATCATTATCCGCTTTTTAGGAAGATGCAGGGATAATTTCATTTTTCGTTCTTCAACCCTTCGCAGTCGAGGCTATTTCAACTCCAGAAACCAGACTTTTCTTCTGAAGAATATTTTCGTTCCAGCGAGATGGTTCTGCGCGTGGAATAGCCACGACGAAAAATCGGCGTCTGCATCCGTAATTAATGGCTCGCCGCGAGGGCGGACGAATTAAACGAGCCATTTGGGGCTTGAAATCGATCGCAACAATTTAATCGGCGAGAAACCGTCTCGCGGTAAATTATGCCCGGCGAGTTACAACGCGTTCAAAGCTCGTTAAAAGCTACGAAAGGCCGGGGAATCGTGGCGTGCGCGCGCGCACACACACGGTAGTGAAAGAGAGAGAGAGAGAGAGAGAGTAGGGCGGTTAATTAGAAGGAAGAGAGGAAAAACGAACGTGACGGAAAAGGAAGCAAAATAAAAAGAGAGAAGAAAAAAACAAAAAATATATCAAGGGGAATTTAGACTGGAACGGGGTAGGGGTTGAAAGGGGGAAGGGGGAGACATTAATTAATGCGGAAACGCGGCCGACAGGCCTGATCAAAAGTCAAATAATTAATAGAGAGCTCGGAGGTTCGGGCGAGTTCGCGATTAACAAAAATCACCGAAGTGCAACGACTCGCGGGCAAGTACCACCCCCGAGAAGAAACAACTCGCGGTTCTCGCCATTGTTTCCGGCTGGAACACTAATGATTACTATTCTGCGGATTTTATGCGTTTACGCGAAAAATCGATCGAATAGAAAACTGAAGAAACACCGGAAGAATCGAGCGATATTCACATATTTTTGTCCACTTACTAAAATTATTTATCATCTGCGAATATGTGTCGTGTTGTTGAAGTATCAACATCTTTTGCAAAATCCGTCGCACACGTTTCTGTCTCAGAATTGGTGGCGAAGAGGTTCGACCGGCTCGATAGATCGGCGAATCGGCGCCGGAATCGCTTTTATCCGTCGGGTTTCACGCTTTCGTACGGCCGTGTGCGTTTATGCGTGTCTTTGCTCCCTGACTCGCTATCTCTCGCCCCGACGCATCCCTCGCCCCTGCCCCGTGTCCCTTTTGGCACGGGACACACAGATGCGTCCCTCCATTTTGCGCTCGCATTGTTACTCCAAGTGCAGTCTCTCTCCCCATTGTTACAATGGCTGGCCACTCCTGGCATTGTTGCCGGTATTGTTATTATTATCGCTACTGTTACCGGTTGCGGCCGACCGGCGAATGGAGAAGAGGAGAGCCAGCTGTTCCGTCGAGTGCCGCATTAGAGGCAAATTACACTGCCTCTCTGGCCCGCCTCCTCTCCATATCTCTCTCTCTCTCTCTCCCTCTCTCTCTCTATAGCTAGCCCGAATTGCTCAGCCTGGATATCTCCCTTTTTCCACGGTCTCAAAATTTTGATCGGGATTCGATGATCGCCATCGAGCCATCCCTCTCGAGGTCGCCCATTTCGATTTTTGATGCAATCGCTCACGGCCATTAAACCCCTAGGCAACCTGGAGAGATTGTCAGTGGAGGACACGTGTCCCTAGAAACGTTGATCTCGTGAAAAAACGAATGACCAAGTTTTCGGCCACGGCGGGGATTAAGGATCATCGAGATCGCGAAAGTCTCGGCGCGAAATTCCTCGGGTGTCGAAATGCGTGCGGTTAATTGGACGTCGTGGAACGCGTGCGCGTATCTCTCGAGTGCACTCACGGCTCCCTCGCATAATAACGCACGCATGAATATGTCGACGGCTTTTGCGGTCGCCAGCACACCGCGCTGCCGCTCACGGCAGTGTGTGGCCCACGTAATTGCGTTCCTCTCCTGTTTCCTCGGTTACAGGTCGTTACAAAAATCGTCGATCCACAGTCGGCACCCTGTTCACATTCCTCTCTATTTGTCGAATCAAGAATCACCATTTTCGACCATCAAGAGCCTCGAGATCCGACTCATTTTGGAAATTATCGGACGACAACCCTTTATCCAGCGTACCAGCGAAATTCGTAATTTCCTTCGACCGAATCACCATTGAAAAATAATTGCCGAAGTTCGTCCGCCTGCCGGGATTAATGAAAAAACGATGCAGCACGCCGGGAGTCGTGCGTCTTTCATTATGTTTGCGTCAATTATCACGGTGCGGAGGCAGCTTCACGAGTGTATTGCAAATACTCTCGAACGGTGGCAGTTGCGTAATACGCCACCCAATTTCTCTTCGTGCTTCGCCCTGTAGAACGAAGGCGGAGGCGTTCTTTGTGATCCCGTTGCACTTTCGGGAGGGGGACGGTCGCGAGGGTGCATACATTTCAACCGCAAACATTCCTGTCCTCCCTCTATTGGATCATCCCCGACGAGAAACGACGGAAAAATTAGAGAGACGTAAAGTGCGATCAACGGGTCGTCGAGGGTGGTCGAGAGGAAACTGTAACAAAATATCTGTGTTATCTATGGGACGTTCTCGCGAGAATTTTATTTTCAACCCTTTACAACGTTCCGTGTACACTGTGCATTTTCTTAAATTTCGTTGCAATCGTTTGGTTAATGTCAGCTGTCGCATAAACGACCGAAGCGGACAAAAAAGAATGAAATTTTAATACTTTCGTATCGAGCGTTTAATTCGGTGGTTCTACCGTTAAATAATCATGGTTGTCGACGGAAAGAATCGACGGTAGGCGTGAATCGCGGGAGAAGGGATTACATTTGCGAGGATTCGGGCCTCGGCCGCAGATGTTCCGTCGCAAAGTGCAGGGATGAGCCTGCGTACACCGGGATCAGGCAACGTCAAATTATGATTAGGGCTGTTAATTGTCCCGTGTTGACCCTCCTGAGTGGTGGCCCGTGGGCAAACACGATTCCCGCCTCCCTTTTGTTGTTTTAACTCAATACCATCGGCCCGGGGATGACTTACCGATTACCAGCCGGGACGTCTGAAAACCCGGAGCTTCGGGGGCAAATAGAAATGACTTTCCAGTTTTGCCCTAACGAGCCGCCAACGAACCAATTCGTACCTCGTTTATCGAGCCGTCCTGTTCGTCGAGAAATTACCGAAGCGGTGCACGCCGGTTCCTCCGTCACTAGTTTCTCACAATTTTTCCCATCTTTAATTACTCATAGCTCGTACAGCTACTTACTTCTACCTGGGCACAATCTTTAATTCATTTTCTTATAGGTTACCTAGTACACTAACATCTGAAAAGAGGAATTCCGAAAAGAGAAATTGTTGCAGGCGTCGCGACGTTAGCGTGGTTGTCGCAAGAGTTGAGCCGAGAATGAAATTCGGCATCGGCGAAATCACAGAGCGAAACACAAGCTCCCGGGAAGGAACAATGAACCGGCTCGGCGGCGATCATGTCGACAGAATGGAAACGGAACGGGCGAGACAAAAGCCACTTGCCGCACGGTTCACGATCCGTGAGCCCTGGATCGCGAGGGGTAGCAAAGCTAGCCCCGGAGGCGTTTCGGAACACCTCGAGTGGCAATTCCCGTCGATTACACGCGTCTTTCTTTCGAAGGGAGAACGCGGCGACGGTCGTTGATAGGTGGCCGATGGTAGCCCGGAGGCTGCACAGGGTTTCCGCCGGATAATCCTACGGGATGTTGGTGTCGGATGAAATTGCCCGAGGAAGCAAGCGAGAATAGTCACGTAGTCGTGTTAAAGGGTGGCGACGGAGCTGCTGCTTCTGCCTGGTGGTGGTCGTGGTATGGTGGTGGTGGTTTTACGTGAACCCCTCGATGCACGGTTCCCCGCGTAATGACGTTAATGCTAACTTGATCAATCGTCCACTTTAACCAACGCCCACCGGATGTACGAACCTCGCCTCTGTCGAGCATAGGCCGAACAGGTACTCGATGCTACTACCGAATGTCCCGTGTCCACTTTGATGGACTGACCCTCCACGGATTTATCGCTATTCGATACACTAATTAACGTCACCGATATGATATACGGAGCTGCGTGCTGCCGCGGGGATACAGGTCACCCGAAGGAACACTTTTCGAACGCCTCCGAGCATGATTTTTACCGTCGCACGGTTGGGAAAGCTAGTCAACAATATTTCAAGGTTTCAAACCACAGTACCGTAAAGTCAAAAATATTGATTATCATATTGACGTCCCCCGTTACGTTTTTCAATGGATCGTGAAAGCTTCTAGCAATTAGCCCTAGGAACCTGTCGACCGGTCTCCCCCGAGCTTTTCACGAAAAGAAAAGCGTCCACGGCAGGCGGATTCGCATGAACGCTTGCCGGAGGCGTTTCATTTACCAGGGTTAACCGCGTGTTAATCAGAAGTTAAAGCGAACCGCCCCGTCGCGCCGGTGTTGAGTAAACTTTCGGCCGAACCCCCGCGGGCCCCGGTTGCCCTTTTGCATGGCTCATTCTTGGCCGAGTCGAAGGTAAACAGGGCCCGCGAGGTACCTGAACGGTCCCCGATCCGTGCTCGAGGGATCTCGCAGCGGAGCCTGCGAATATTCAATATATAGAATAGTCAATATCTTTCGAGAGTCCATAGTTAATTTCTTCCAATGAGAATCGGTGGAAATCTGCCAAAAGTTAACAAGCTAAATGAAGGGTTCCACCCGATGAAAAGCTCGACAATGGATCTGTGAATCACGGTGTTGTCGTCGGTTCAAGTCGGAAATATTCAGAAGAAACGGTGTGCTCATTTGCGAGACTCTAACGTTACGAACTGCAGGAAAGAAGTGTCGATTTTCTTTTTCTCCCTCGGTCAGCGCACACCAGTTACATCCCTATCTCGTTCAACTTACTCTGTTTACATACCGTGCCGTTGCGGGAGCGACGGACGAGCGGAATGACGGACGGGCCGGGCCGGGCCGGGTCGGGTCGGGCCGTGCCGTTCCCTTGAAATAACAATTCCCTCCGACGATTCATCTCGGCTCCATCGAGCACGTTGCTCCCTATACTGATTCGGATGATTCAGGTATCGATGGAAATCGCCATTGTTCGCTGGAGTTCACTTTGCCAAGTTGCACGCGGCGCTAGGACAATTCTGCTATTCTAATATTGCTATATTTTCAAGATATGTCGTTTCTTGAAGAATATTAACCGGGTCCTCTCCTTCGGTGGAAAGTGGAAGTCGTTTTCCGCCAGGTTAATAAGAGGAGCTCGTAAAGCGATTGCGGCCGAATCGATCGAGAAATCGGATCGACACCTTGCCCGACGATACAAGGTGTGCTCGCTGCCGTAGAAGACGAGAAAGGAACGGCGACACGCGAACGAGGAGAGAAGGCAAGGACGCGCGGAAGCGAGCAGGCTGTTTGTAGACCTCTCGAAGTCGCCGCACGCCCGAAACTCCGTCGGCTTCGACGAGTGGATTATCGGTGGAAAAGGAATTAACGAACGGGAGCGGCGAAGAGAGTACTTCCCTCGTCTAGTGGCTCTTCGTGGCTTTTAGATAAGGTCTCTCAGCCCTACGCATCGGCCGCCGCGACACAAAACACACGCGGAAACTCGCGCGACCAAGGGCTCCGGATTCAAAGCGTTTCCTCTCTCTCCTCCCCTCTCTCGATCTCTCTTTTTCTCTTTTCCGCTTTCTCGCCGGAGCTTGCTCCACCCAGCGAGAGCGATCCGTCTTCAGGGATCGTTGTTGATTCACGCCTACGGGCAACGATTTCGCGCATTCACCGCTGCTGGGAACGCTCCGAGGCTGGGAAATCTTCGAGGAGGAATTGTCGGTGAAGTGCCGTCGGACGAATCGCGAGTGATCGCGGGATATTCGCGTCGAATGTGCTGCGGATGTTTATGCGGATTTAGGTTCGAACGTATTGGCTCGAGGGGTCCGAGTTAAATCTAATTCTGAAAATTTCACGTCGGTACGCAAATCATTTTTCACAATAAAATTCTCACAGTGCGTCCCGGGGAGGGGGATCGAGCAGATCTTGGCTGGTTAGAAAGAAGAAGCAGAGAAAAGAAGCAGTAGATCGAGCGATTCCGGGGGAGGACAAAGGGTGAAATTAGAGGGATGTGTGAAAGGTACGGCTAAGCTCGATTTTTATCGGCGGAATCAAAAGCGCGGGCCGACCTACATATATGTTGCTCGGCTGTAACCTCCTGCTCGAGTGGGCTGTAACCCGGTGCAGTCCCCCCGACCTCCCCCCGCCCTCAGCAGCCCCCATTGTCGAAGTTATGCGCGCCGAGAATGCAACGAAAGCACTTTTAAGGGGTCCCCGTGCAGCAGACCGTGTCTCGAGTGCCCGCCACCGTCTGTCTAATTCTTTGAATATTAGCGGGATCGGCCACCCTCGAAAATTCTTTCGTCACCCTTCGCGGTCGCCGCCTCACGCGTGCCGCTCGAATGCCAATCGCGTCTGACCCCCAGAAATCGCCAGAATTTCCTGCTACATCTTCCGTTTCCTTCGGCACCGTCCTCCGACCACGGTAACGTCTCGATACATGTCAAGGACACGCGCACGACATTTCTGGTATCCCTACGTTCGTGAAAAAAGGCGCCGTTTAAATATGAAAAGTCCCGTTTCTCTGCTAGTGAAAGGTATTAGCCACTCGAAACGTGGCGATGTTAGCACCGCCGGCAATATTACGGCTAGCAAATCCGCGTTAAGGATTAAATCGGACAGAACACGGGGTCCATTGTCTTCCGCCGCGGGCCGACAATGCGCCCGCGATCAGGATTCGCGCCCCTGTGAACACTGCATTATGCACAATACGGATTATAACACGCTCCTGTCATAAGCAGATGCCGATCTCGATCCGGTGCTCACGGCCGGGTTCCCTAATCGCGTTCAATTGCCGTAAAAGCGGTCTCGAGCGGCGCTTCCTACCGACGGAACTTCATAAAACCGCGCGCTCCTCTTCGCCACCCTGTAGAAACAGAATCCGATTCTCCTAGTCGGTTTTCAAAACATGAAATAACGTTCCTAGAAAAATTACTCTCATTACGGTTCTATAGATTCGCCTTGGGAAATTAGATGAAACATTTGTTACATTTCACTTGTGGCCAAAGGGCTAGTACGATTATGTCACTCTATTTGCCTTACCGCTTTCTTGGGAGCGGTGTTTCAGCATTCCCGAAGTTTCGCAAGCTTCTAATATAATATTTCAGAATCACGAAAGACGTTTACGCCGGTGCACCTTCCGCCGCGGGTTCTTTGAGGCTATTCTTCAGCGTGTAACGTTTATTCTACTGAAGTAACGCTGCAAAGTGTTACACACTCGCGGGTTTTCTTCAACGATCTTGGTTTCCTTTGCTTACACTCGGATCCCCGTGGATTTCTTCTCGAGAACCCACTCGGTTCGCCGGCGCAAACGTTTGTTGCTTGTTCTTGGAAATATTTGACATTTTCTTGACAATTTAATCAAACACACCGCCAATCGAGGATCGAAGCAACGGCGAACACATTTTTACGCTGTCGATGAACCTCTGCACTCTTGTAAAAATAAAAATCACTGTGGAGAGCACTTCCTTTTCAGTTTGTCGTCACATTTCACTGGTTCTCAGATTCACAATTTTACACTTATTACGCGGCTTAATATTTCACAACGGAACGAAGTAATTTTTGTGCAGGAACTGCGAAACATCCTGTGACTATTACGTTCCTACGAAGAAAGCAGGGTCGAACAATCGCGTTAGAGTCGAATAAAAATGTAGAGCGACGGCGGGAGGGGAATCAACAAGGATAAAAAAAAGAAGATCGGTTCGGGCCGCCGGGGTGAAAATCGGCCTCCGAGCGATCGGGCGAAACTGAACGAGGCGTTAAATCCCTCTCGAAGAAATAACAGACTTATAATAACTGTGGATTATGGATTTAGGAGGCCGGTGGATAGTTCCAGGTTGCTCGGAACGTATACACGCGACAAAAGGCTTGCGCTCTCGCCCCTCTTGGAAAAATATTTGAGTTCCTACCTGACGACAGTTCGCGCGCACGAAAATGTCTGGTCGACCCTGCCGGGAGAGAGAGAGAAAGAGAGAGATAGATAGAGAGAGAGAGAGAGAGAGAGAGAGAGAAATAAAAACGAAAATTCGATTGGACGGCCCTCTGCAATAAAATCGGAACCCCGACGGCGTATCGATCGCCGTCCATTTATTTGTAAACAATTATCCGTCGCGTGCAGTCGAGGAAGGGGGATCGCCGATGTTTACGCGAGTCAGTATTTTTTTGCGCTGATTTATGCGACCCTCGAACAGTACTTCTCCAGCCACCGTGGTGTAAGGAACCAAATTACTGTGCGGATAACAACTGTGTCAATAACTGTGCCTATATTAACTACACTTACTTTTAAAGCGTAAGGAATATCAAAATTAGTAAGCAACCATTAAAATTAGAATAGAAATATAGAGTAGAAATTCTCCCACGAAATTTCTAAATCATTGCTTCTCGTTGCAGGTGAAGATATGGTTTCAAAATCACCGGTACAAGTGCAAAAGGCAAGCGAAGGAGAAGGCGATGGCGGAACACAACGCTCAAAATCAGGTAAACTACTCACTGGCATTGATAAACAAACGATAAAAACGAAACGCTTGAAACATTCGAAAGAACCTCGCGCAGAGGAACGAGCTCGGCGTTTCAATTAAATTCTGTCTTCGTCTCTGTTGCTCTTACACGGTGATACGCGATGGCCGATAGATCGGATTTGTGTGTGGGTGATTTCGAAAAGTCGAAACAGACGCACGACAAAATATCGAACGTTTCGAAATGAAATGCTTTTAAACGAAAAATGTTCCGAGGTCGCACGGGGTTGGAGGTTGGGGAACAGACTCGCTTTCTCTCTCTCTCTCTCTCTCTCTTTTTCTCTCTCTGTCTCTGTCTCTCTCTTTTTCTCTCTCTGTCTCTGTCTCTCTCTGTCTCTCTCGCGAGCGGATCCTCGTATCCATCGTATTTCGTTTCGAGTGGGCCACTCGACCGGCTCGAAGCGATTCTGCATTCATTTCGTTATTCCATCTAAAATTTTTGCCTGGGTAGCGGTCCGCGGGAACGCGCGGAATCGTCTCTACCCGCGTTAAACACGTAATTACCGACGAACCTGGCGTATCGTCTCTCCTCTCATCCTTGTAATTTTTTTCTCCATCGATTTTGTTATTCTATCTTCTCCTCGATTCTTTATTCGCAGAACGAGCGACATTTTGTGTACATAGGTTACGTCAGCGTTTAACGGGGACCGACGCCGGATAGAGTTGAACCGAACGAACGCGCGTCTTGCTCGTCGAGTGTTTCTTACGCGAGACAAATCCTGAATATTTGTTTTTATTTCTTGCCTGCCCGCCGAGTCCTTCGACGATCGACCCGGAAACGGGGATAATCAATGTCGCACAGAAGTGTTCCGAGTTTTAACAAATTCAAGATGGCGAGGGACGAACGTCAAATAGACTCTCGGGATTTCTGTGGCAATCTTTGCACAAACAACGATGTGTATTCTCATTGAACGAAACTACGGTTTTACGTAATTTCATGGATTTCATTGATTTAAAAAACGTGACTAGGTACGAGAATTCTCGTCGCGTTCAAAATCGTCGGGAGGAAAGAAAGAAAGAGTTTCCCGTGCTTTTAGTTTCTAGCTGGATCGCAGGGACGGCCGCAATTATATTTTAATAGATCAGGCTCAACGCGTCCCCGCGGAAGCCGGCTGGCTTCTGATTAGAGGAGCCACCGATGAATTTTAACCGACGATTCATTCACCGAACAAAATCGAGTCAAGTTTCACTTTGTGGCCACGTGGATCGTTCCTCCCTTCTACGTTCTACCCCCTCTTCCCTTTCATTCTTCTTTTCCTCTTGCATTTCATCGATTCTAATAATGACACGCCAGATTCCCGTAGATATCGTAATTGCGAGCTCGAAACGTGCCCTGTCTCGATCTCGTCGCACGCACCGGCGAATACGAATCGGTCCTCGAGCTCTCTCCGTCGGGTTCCCTCCTTCTCCTTCTGGAAGAATAACATTCAAAAGAGACGTCAGAAGACCGGCGATCGTCCCGATACACGCTGATTCTCTGCTCACTCCCCTGAATACATTACGGAATGCGACGAGTATGCGGGATCACGGATGCCCCGGCATGCATTAGCGACAAATCGTTCGATTCGCGACCGCACGGCATTCGCTGCTTCAAAATTGCTAGCCTGTCTGTCGGATCCGATTCTGCCTCTTCGATCGCGCGCGTCTGCAATTCTCTCCTAGCTCGCTTCGTTTCTAACGACAATGGACCCAATTACTGTGCCTACACATTAATTATACTTGTTTTTAAAGCATATCGAAAAAGATATTTTCAACGCGAAACATATTTCCTCCAGAAATATTTCCCACAGAAAAGAAATTTTAATCTAATTCTAACGGTATCGTGTTCAATACGTATTAGAATTGCAGCATTCCACAGGTCAGAATAGCGTGTGTGTTTGCGCAGCCCCAGACACCAATCTGCGAAGTCTGTAAGGCAATTAGGAGCGATCCATGCCGCCCACCATCAACCCAAAACCTACACGATCCTTCGGCTTACCAAAAGATCAACTTGTTAAACCCAGGCTCACCGAGTCTAATCTACACTCACGATAATCCTCGCTTAGCATACGCACCGACGCATTAATATTATACCGGTTTGTTCGCCGACATCACGACGAAAATGATTCTTCCATTAATCAAACAATTCGCCGACGTCTAAACAAAAGCGTCCGGAGGTCGTACGAGCGACAGAAAATCATTCCCGTGTCAACACATCCGTCGACTATATTTGCTTGCCGTCAATTTCTTGCGTAGGAACGTCGTCGGTCCGTCGCGACGGTGCGCGACGGTTCTCGGAAATGTTTTTCGAAATCCCGCCACTTCGTTATCGCTTTTCTCTCTGCGATTTTTTCTTTTTTTGTTCACGTGTGTTCCCTCTTCTTCTATACATATTTTTCATCTCTCTCTCTCTCTCTCTCTCTCTCTCTCTCTCTCTCTCTCTCTCTCTCTCTCTCTCTCTCTAAATTTTTGCCGGTGAATATTTTCGCGAAATACGCGCGACACTCGACGGAGGATCCCGTCGCGTTGCCGATTTATAAGCGGATCCGCGAGCGCGTTTTTCCGCGCGTGCCATCGAAATTCGATGAAAACGCGCGCGCGTTTCACGGTTTTTCGCGGCTCGCTGATCCAAGTCATTTACCCGGCCCTCTTTGTCTCTGTTTTCAACGTCGAAACGCTTCCAATTGCAGCGTATCGGATTCATCGAAATTTCGCCCACCTTTTCATCGATACTGTTTCGACCGGCATCCTTGAACGATGATCTTTAACCGAACAGCGGAATGGCCGACGCCAAACCCACCCGGTGGCGCGTTCCTGTGAAATTGATGGAATTAACTCGAAAATGTTCAACTCGTAAAGTAGGTTTAAATCAAGGGGGTATACCACCGTGCGAGTTTCAAATTATTCCCAAAATTAAACGTTCCCTTTTCCGGTAGCTGAAACTCTATTAATTATTATTATTAAGATCTATATAGCGTATACAATACACAAACTATTAGTTTTAGAAAGAGCGGACTCGTCCCCGTAAGAAAAGAAAAAGAAAACGGAGCCATCCTCTCCAATTTAAATCGCGGTCCATCGAAAAGCTGTTACAGTGATACAGTGTCGTTTCCAGGGTCGGAAGACGAGTTCAGAGGATCGCGATCGATCATGTCGGCGTATCTCGGCATTGTCGTCGACAAGCGGCGCGTCGCGGCGGCTCGTAAACACCCATAGAACATTAATGGTGCTGAAAGTTATCCGGCGGCCCGATCTGTAAACCGTCCTCGCCCCTCGATTCGTCCACGCCAGGACGAGCAGCCGCCCCATAATTTACTCGTTAGTTTTTCGTGGCCCCTGCTGGACTCCCATTCATCCTTTTCTCTCGTTCTCTCTCTCTCTCTCTCTCTCTCTCTGTCCCTCGACTCTCTCTCTATCCTTTTCTCGGCCGAAGACCCCGTGGTCCCGCTTCCTCCCACAGTCTCGATTTCAATTCCGTGGCTTGTTTACCGTTCCTCCCCGACCGTGCTCGCGCAGAACTACCGTTCCCATTATCTCGATCTGCTTGCCGATACGTGTAATTTGCGTGGCCGGGCTCGCGTGCACGTACCGCAACGAGAAAACAGCCGCGACGGGCGTGGTAGGTTGTTGCGAACGCTGTCGGAGCACAATAGAACCGAACGAGCAGGTCTGCAGAAAGATACCCACCACTCGGGAACACAGGCTTCCTTCCGGTTTTTTAACCGGGCGACGGAAAATCGCTTATTCTCCGTGTCTCGAACGCCGCGTCGGAGGACTAAAAGTTGCAGGAAATTGCCGTGATCGAACCGGAAATTGAACGACCCGGGAATCATCACAGTATATTGAATCCTCAATTTCCCTCGTTTGAGAGCTCCGCTAGGTTGTTCTTCTGTAGCCCTGTCACGACGCGAACTCGTTATTTTTGTCGAGGAACAAATCACTTTTGTTATTTGGAACTTCTTTCGAGTCGCGATTGATTCGTTCCAACCCTTCAGGATCTTTTTTCGCAGTCTCGCGAAAGGATCTAATGATCATTGGGTACCCGTAGGGATTCGAGGACGTAACTGTCCAAACGGTTGAAGTTGTTTCGCGGCCAACAGTTGGCAGAATCGTCTAGCGAGCAGAAATCCCGAACGACGAGAAGCCGACCGCGTCGTCGACGTCGACGTCGACGTCGGCGACGGGTTGGCAGCCGGGGCTCCGATTTTTTCCCTTTTTTTTCCCCCGTTCTTTCGTTTTATTCCATTTCCTCCCCTCGCGGCGGTAAAAAATTTCAAGTGGCAGCGCGAGCGAGCGAACACGGGGAAAGGATGGAGACAGAAGGAAGCTGGTAGGGTGAACCGACGAGAAGGAGACACAGATGGAAAGAGAGAGAGAGAGAGAGAGAGAGAGAGAGAGAGAGAGTGAGAGAGAGAGGAAAAGAGAAGAGAGGGGGAGGTATCCTGCAGGGGAGCGCGGAAACGGGTGCTCGAGGACCGGTCGCCATCTTGCCATGGGTACAGTCAAGCACAACACCTGGACGCGAATCCGGGTTACCAATACTCGTATTGATATCGATTAACCTCTCCCCCCTTTCCGGGGACGTGGTATGTCGATCTTCCGAATAAAACCTCGAGCTCGAGGCTTCGTGACCGCGACATTGTCTTGCGAGTCCGCGCTCGTCCAATCTGGACGCCATCTTGAACATTCAAAAGGCGTCGAAAGTGTCGCCCGACAGAGAGATACGGCAGACGGTTCAAAGCGACTTTTCGTTTCTACTCTCGTGAATCGCGTTAGACCGCTCGAGCAACGAATTAATTATAAGTTCAAGCAATTAATGTTCGGATCCCCACCCCCGGGTTGGAAGAGGCTTCCGAAAAGTGTTCGAGAACGACTACAAATGGAATCGAGATATTTGAAGTTTTTAATCTTCGTTGAAGCCGGGGAAGGGAACGGGAGAATGTAATTAAAATGGTGGATTACTAATTGGTACACTTAGAGTTTTAATCGGGATTGTCTTCTTGTCCCGCTGCAACTTTGTGCAAGTGGAACGATGATTCCAAGAACGGAGACTTTACAATGGCACACAGTTCTTGTGTCTATTATAGGTTTTCGACAATTACAAATTATTAGGGAATCTTAACCTTTATTGACCTTTCGAGGGCGGCTTGAATACCGCGCAATGTTGAAGAAAAATTCGTAGCGTGAAGAGCAAGGGTGCGGAAAGCGTCGGTAGTCGAATTTCGTCCGATTCGAAGCGGGGCCGAGCGGGTACCGTCGAGTTCCTTTAATAATTACCGACGGGGAACGAGGACGACGTGTACATTCGCGAAATAAATTGTACTTGAAGCGACGGCGTGCGCGAGCTTGCGGATCGAATATCTAAATGCGGCGAGTTCCGCGCGGGTGCATCGTCTCCCGTGGTAAAACACTCGTCGCGGTGCCGACCGGGATTGATGTAATTAACTAAAAAGCTGGCCCTCCGGCGAAGCCACGGCGTCGCGGCGCCCACAGGCCCCCGCGACGCTCTGCGTCTCGTTCTTTACAGAAGCCTCGGCCGAACAAAGACCGCGGGAGGAGATATTTAAAAGATTTCTGCCGGGACCTCTCGTTTCCGCGACGAATGGAATTCAATGGGCTCCGGTAAACGAGGAAGTGGGTTTTTTTTCAATCTAATAACCGATGTTTTTACCGCGAGTGTAATTACATTAGGTGGTCCCTCTCCCTCTCCCTTTCTCTGTCGCTCCCGGCCCTTTCTTTCGATAACTGGCAAACACGGCTCGCCGAGAAAACCTCGGGGACGATCGCTACCTTGATTTTTTACTCGATATGAATCTCTCCAGAAATTCATTTCCGCTCGTTCCCAGAAAAATAATTGACGCGGAAAGTCGGAGGTTTACTCTAATTTTATTAGAATAATTCAAGTTTTTCTTTTTTTTTTTTTTCAAAGAAGGGAACCTCGATAGGAGCCGAGTCCTCGACCCAAAAACCCAGCAGGCCGCGCATTGAACAATGTTCTCTTCCAAGGAAAAATATGGCGGCGTAACGAGCCGGCCGAGGGCGAAACTACGGGCTAACGTGTTTCCCGAGAATCCAATCACGGCAGGCATTGAGCCTCATTACGCGTCGGTGGTCGCCGCTCATAAACACGTACTACTCCGTTCCTGAGCACGGCCGTTTTCGCCGGAAATCGCTTAACGCGCGTTGAAGTGGCTAAAGTGGCGTGACGCGTGACGCGCGCGCCGACCGTCATGCGTTTAGCGTAATCGTCACTTTGTCAGCGTGAAGTGCACGGCATGCCCTGCACTTATGTTCGCGGTCGCAACGCGCACGTAAGTCCGTGTCGGCCACTCGAATCGAATCGTTACTGTACCGAGCTCCCCTGACCCACCACCCCCTCGAACCCTGTTCGAACTGATCACGAAAAACGGGAAACCATACTCCTCGGAACGCTGCAGCACGCTCCCGAAGAAACCTACCCGACGGCAGAGATCCGGAAGAGAAGAAAATCGGAAATTATAAAATTCTTCAAGGTTCGACCCCTTCTGAGATGTCAGAAATCAGGCGGATTTCGGATTACTAGGCTGCCTTGGATGCATAGAATTTTAGCAAAAAGATCCGCAAAGCACCGATCAACGCTCCGCCATATTTTCCATCGTCGATTTCTCTCTTCCCCTATTTCGTGGTTGCATACATTGTACGGTCATTCCACCTCGCCGTACAGAATTTCTCCGCCTTTCTTCGCATCCCACGCGGATGGCCGGCAGCGATCGGGAACATGTTCGCTGGCATCGCGTCGCGTCGCGTCCAGGTGAAACGAGAAAGTCTCGGATCTGGCGAGGCGTTATTCCCGAGCGCGATTATATTATTAAAGCATCGCTGCCGCGGAGATCGAAGAGGAATGTCGTGTACCGAATGTTGATACAGCTGAGTGGTCGTCCCGGCAGGTACTCGGCCGGCTTGCTTCGGCTTCTGTTTGGCATGCGGTGGGGTCCCGCTCACCGTACTGAATCCCTGACGACGAAGAGGAGAGACGCGCGCGGGGTGACAGAGGGTAGAACGATGTGGACGGGCAGTTCGATGTTGACGCGGCTGACAGAGCTCCGTAACCTGGTCCACGGTAGCTGGTGCTGTTTATTCGTAATGAGAGAGGGAGAGACAGTTAGAGGAGACGACCGTGTGCGTGTGTGCTCGAATGCTGATCACGAGGTATCGCGCGGGTTAAGTACCTGTGCCCATCGTCGGAGCCCACGTGTTTGCTCGGAACACAGAAGCCCCCCTGATGAAACCGTACTCTCCTCGTCCCACGTCTTCTCGACCGGTTCACCGTAGGGCAACGCGTGCACCGGCGAACCCGCGTTTCCATATTGCCATAGCGTTGGGAGGATCGAGCCAAGACCAACGACACGGTTGAACTAGGTGCTCTTTGGTCTGGGTTAGGTCCGGTTCGGTCTCGTAGCGAACCCCCGTGCTGAACCTGATCGGATCTCCATAGCTAAGGGGTTGATCTACCGGACTATAGTTGTAGGATGAAAGTTTATTCACCGGTGGTTTCTTCTGTTACAGAGCGCGAGTTCGCCCCGGCGGGTGGCTGTCCCGGTTCTGGTGAAGGACGGCAAACCCTGCGGAAGCGGCGGCGGTGGCGGAAACGAGGGTAGCCGTGGCGGGCCTAGCGCGGCTCTGGCTAGCCCGGCTCCTCACCTGACGGCAGCCTCGAGCCCTCACGGATCCCATCACGCAGCGTCCTCGGTGTCCCATCATTCGGTGGTCGGCGTGAGCCACGTGATGTCGTCCAGCCAGAGTCTGCAGCACTGTTCGTACACGAGGACCGGGACGCAGCAGAGCATGCAGCAGCAACAACAGCCGCAGTGCGGCGGGTACCTGCCGTTCCAAAGTCGGGCCTGGTAGTACATGCCATCCGCGGCGGTGGCCAACCCATCAGCCGCAGGTCCAACTGCCTGGTACCCGATGGAGGACAGCCCTTAGAGACACAGCCGTCGGCGCGAATACCACTCCCGAAGCCATCATGAACGAGCAGGTTTGTTCGACGTCGAGGACAAGGGGGCGATCGGCCGCAATCGTCGGAGACGTTCGTGGACCCTTCGAGTGAAAGCGTGCGAGGCTGTTCGCCCGGGACATTGGGACGCGAACGCTCGGCCGTGTTGTTGTTAGTGTCCTCGTCAAGGGACTGTCGACGAAGTGACGCGCGAGGGGATTCAGGCTCTCGGAGCCGTTGTCCACGCTGCAGAGACCGCGGGACGGTTAATTGGAGACAGTGATCCGCGTTCGAGTCTTCTTCGCGTGCGGGGACCAGGCGCCGAAGGGATTCCAACACGCGAGTCCCTCGAAATCGTTGGTTTCCCGAGTGCGCGATACGAGTGTCCAGAGCTGAACGTGTCCTGGGACAACTGGACGATCGAGCCGATACCGAAGTACTTACATCGTGCCCGTTTGTCCGACCGATAAACAGCGGATTCCTCTCGGTGGATCCCGAAGGTCCGAATTTTCTTTTTTGGGGAATCGATGGCCCAGAAACAAGCCGGGAAACAAGAACTTCGACACCTCGAAGAGTGTTCGAGAGCGCGCGGAGTAAGTCGTTGCTCGATCTTAGTTCGCAGTAGAACCGCGATGGAACGACGACGAGCAGAGGTCGGTGGTCAATCGTCTGCCATGGTATCAGATACGATCGGCAGTTCGCAATTAGCTACATGAGGTTCGTTCTCGTCGCGGTCGCCAGCCAGGAGCACTTCCCGGCTCCTGATTCGCCCTAGCGTCGATCGATCGCGTGTTTGCGAACCTTCGCCGTCGAGACCGCGACGCAAGGGGTACACCTCCGCTCGCTAAACTGTCGTCCGTTTGTTGTTGCTCGACAGAGACGAGGTAGGAAGAGGTTGGAAAAGCCGAAGCGAGCGGCGACTTTAATTTGACCGTGTTTGAGGTAGCCGGGAACTCGGACACCTAACTAGCGGAATTAGTAATTGGATCCTTCTTTGCGGACTGGTTTCAAATATTATTCTCAATTTCACCTCTGTCTCCGATGAATTCGTTCTGTCGATTTGCATTCGTACTTTGTTATTTCGACGACAATAGACTCCTTTAGACGGATTTCTTCTTGCAAAATGGATCTCCATTCGTAGCGATAAAATTATGTATATTTGCATTCGTATCAGAGATGTAGCCACTCGTTGACGCAAATCATTTTGACGATCGTTACAGGCAGGACGTTTCAAGATCAGTTTTTATTATTAGAAGGATAAAAATCGGCGGTATGGGTTTATCACGCAACTTACAGCTTGTTTAATATCTTCAGTTCCCGTACAGAGGATTAAATATTAATTCTGATTGATTGTAGATTCTTGCTATCCACAGCAGTGCTCGGTGAAATTTTTGGGAGCAGTTTTTAGCAGAAGAGCGGAACCGGCACGTGTAAATTTAACCGAGCGCTACTGTACTGCGTTTGAGGATTAAGTTTGAAGTAAAGGAAGTTTTAATTCGGAAACGCGTCGAATTAGGGGCGTCGATCGCAAAAGACCAGGACGAAGCGTGACGAACAGTTTCCGTCGCACCTGTGATAGCGGCACGTGCAGCTCGAAGCACAACGGAACAGCGAGAAGGGGCTACCCGAATAATCTGTCCGGATCCACTCGAAACGCGGCGATTCCAATTGCGAGAAACTGTACACCGGCGTTTGATCGCGTCACTCGGCCCATCCGGGACCGTCATACGAGACGCGCACTCGCGACACTGTTGCAACGTCACGTTCCACGCGAGTTTGTCGCATCCCCCCGGTGAAAAAGAATCGAGTTTCAGGTGAACGAGCCCTCGTGAACCTGTTGGAGGCTTACTTTCTTGCGTGAAATCTGTTACGGTCAGACTAGGGACAGATTTGGGGTTGGAGATTCAAGAATCGGCACGCATAACGTTGAACGTGTTGCAAACCATCTTCTGAATTTCCTCTGACAATTTAATTGATCCCCATCGTGTGCCACGTCGATTTACAATTTGAAGATTTGAAGATGCTGAAAGCTTTAAACTTAATGGTACCTTTCAATTATTCGCGTAATCGTCGATATTAATTCGTAATCGTGAAACTGGATCGATAACGTGAACAGAATGGGAGGGTTACATTGTGACCTCAAGGGGATGAAATTAGAGGGTTTAATGATAGCCTATATTTTTCGAGAACCGTGAAATTTATTTGTAGATACTTGTCTCCTTTATATTTATGGAGTTTATCGTTTCGAAGATCGAGATGGCCTAAAGTCAGCCTTCAACTTGTTACCGGCATCGATAGCCGAGACTCTGGACGATAAGAAACACATAAGTTATGCCATTGAACGTATACGTTACACACATTTGGAGAACCCGTTTACTCCTCGTGTTTGTTACCTGAGAAACCAGAGTACTTTCCACATCGCCATAAGACGCAGGGAACAAGCTAATATAGTTGCACTGCGAGGATACAGAAATTGTCCAGATGCATGGGAATTGATGACACTTTGCAGAATCGAGTTCGCGGTGGACGGACTAGGACTCATTGTCAGGCGAACACACAGGTTACACTATTTAGCAAATTATAGCCATCGCATAGAGGCAAGAGAGACTCGATCTCGCTGATTTGTAAAATATTCAACAAGACGGATGTTCATCTCGGTTCTGGTTTTTAGCCGATACCAGCAATAAATATCGCGGTCCACTTATTGCGCAATAGGCCGGACAGCACATTAATCAATTCCGTTGCATAAATCGATATAGCCAAGCAGTGTCTGCGTCACTCTTCAGCCCTGAGCGTGCTCCCTGATTCTCCATGCATCAACAATTGTCTGGAAACTTCGTTAAAAGCCTCGGGAGACCAATATGTTTTCAACGACCATGCTGGAACTGTCTGGGTCCCTTCAAGCTCCGTTTTTTCTTTCTCCGTTGCCCTCATTCGAGACATCAAATTCTCTGCATTAGACCTGGTACCGGATGCGGTTTTCTCTGTGATCAATGACACAATGATTTACCAACCGATCGTAGCCTTTCAGGACCACGCTCGATAACGGACCCAAGCAGCAGCGCGGCGCCGAGATTTCACTCTAGCAATAACGATCGCCAAATTCTCCGAACACTGTGCCCCGCGACCAAGCCATTTGCAAAATTCCTAGCCAAGCGCACCCACACCAGAATTCGCGAACAACGAAGTCGAGCCAGATTCAGCCTGGCAGCGAGCGTTCAGAAAAAGTCGAATCGGCCGCCGAGAGGGTTGAAACGGGTAGGCAACCAGCCTGTGTATCTGCCTTTCCCCTCCTCCCCCGCACCTCGGACGCGACGACGGGGAGAGAAAAAGGGGTGAAAAAGACGGGGCAGGGGGGGGCTAGCCGAGGGAACAGTCGAAACGGATTAATCGGGCGTCGGAACTGGCTCGTTCCATAGAAAACTCTCTGAAATCGTGTCGCGAGGCGCGCGCGTTTTTTCAAGCGACCGTGAGCCGCGACACGCGTGTGTACATATAGCCGTGAACAGAGGGGTCGAGGGAGAGAGGGACCTGTACATATCCGCGAAATTGTGACGCGCGAGAACAGAAAATCGATCTTCTCTTCTTGCGGCCGGTGGAGGAAGGCGAGGAAACGCCGGCGGAGGGGGAGGGACAGGGGGTGGAGAGAGAAGACCGGTCGGAAAACCAAGAGAAAAGCGTGGTGTGTCCCGACGCAGTGATAACGAGGTCACAGCCGTGAATCCCGATGATGTAAATAAGAATAACGTGTACGGTGGTGTCTATAGACGTTCGCCTGAACGACGGAAATAAGGGGTGTTCGCGGCGGTCGAGAGTGATAGAGGATCAAGCCCGGGGGGGGGGGGGTTGGGAATAACAGACGGGGGGGGAGGCGTGTAGAAATTGGATCAGCGACGAAAACGCCATTCAAAGCTGGAAATTCTTGTTGCTCACCCCCATCCCCCGAAAAACCGAGCCTCGGCGTTCCCGTTCTACTGTAAACGATTTAGAAAGAGAGAGAGAGAGAGAGAGAGAGAGAGAGAGAGAGAGAGAGAGTGTGTGAGAGAGAGAGAGAGAGAGAGAAATGGAAACTCGAGAATTATTGACATTAATGTAACGCATCTGATTACACACACCCATTACACACGCGCGCGCGCGCGCTTGCGCACACAGCGAACATGGATACACGTGTACACATATACGAGCGTCAAGGTATAATTGATTGACGAATAGCGAGTAGCGTGTGACGGTGAAGAAATTTAGAAATTATTACAAAGTTTTGTAAATAACGACAGAGATATTAATAAAACGATACTTATTCGAAGAAAAAGCCATGCGACGGAACGGTCGGAGTTTGATTTCGAACCTCGCCTGTGCTAGTGGATCCCTTGACTCGATCCCTAACTCCTTCACAGTCGAGTTCGATGAAACTCAATCCCTGGAACATGGTACGAAAGATTGGCGAACCTAAACGATCGCACCCAATCGAACGGTGGTTGGTAAGGTTCGCAAGTAGTAATCGAGGAATGATCGGACAACTGTCTCGCATCCTACCTGTCGTTTAGACAGGAAAATAGGATATCGCAAGGGAGGCTAAGAATGTTTCATTACATCTCTCGGCGAGTCCTGATCGCCGCGTTTCTCGTGCGTGACGAACGTTCTGAGCGCAGCGCCATGGAAACACCCTCATACTCTGATCCAGGCCGCGTGTTCCTGGCCCCGTACCGTCCTAACCCCCTTAGAACGGCGACGGTGTACCTACGATTATTAAGGTAAGCCGATCTTCTCGATAGGTGAAGGTTAATGCCCGGCGTGCAGGTGGAGGAGAAGCCACCAGCCAGGAGTCGGCCCGACCGTTTATTGGATATTTGCGGAGGGTCTGGAGCCCGGGGACTTAAACCCCCCCTGGCGAGGGGAGGTCAGGATTCCAGCGATTTATCAAGAGCACCGTGACTAATTGCTCCTGGTTGCGGGGGGCAGGTACTGCTGGCACGAGACACACGAACACACGAGATCGCAATTCCCTGGGACAACCGGGAAACGCCGACGGCGGCGGAAAAAGTGTTCCAGACTTTCGCGCGGAAGCGTGATTAATTAAAGGGGCGAGGGGGAAGTTGTGTTTCTTGCTTGGCCGTGCCCCGGCGATAGTGAAACTCGATGCAAGGTGACGGTACTATTTTTCGAAGATTCTATCGTATCTCAAGCTGAAAATGGATGAGTTTTCGGGAAGAGCTCGGCAATGTTTAAAGGCCACGGTGCGATCGAACGAGGTCGAAGTATCGGCAGAAGCGGGAAGGAAAAATGGTCGCACGAGTTTCACGCTCGTCGACGTCGGCGCGTGTCGATTGCCCGCGCGCAACCGTCTGTCCGCGAGCGTGTGCGTGCGTCGCATGACATACGAGAGGTCCTGACGGTGACAGGCCTCCGCTTCTGGTGGTCACTCTTATACACTGGTATCCCATATCGCACCCCACACACCCCTCTCTTTCTCTCGGCTCGGCCGCCATTATCATATTTATTAACTGCCGCTCGACGCTTATATCTACACCTATTCGCTGCCATTCCTATATAATATAATCTGTGCCAGTGACAGCAGCACGTGGCACCATCCCTCCGCGCTCCCACCCCGCTTCACCCTCCGACGCTCGACGATACTCTCTCTTTCTCTTTATTTCCCCTCTCATTCCGCCTGTCTCCCCCGCCCCTTTCCACCTTATCTGTCACCACCCTTCACGCCCTTATTACACGGACAGAGGATTTGTTGCTGCCGTTTGATACGATTACCGGAGCCGACGGTTTATGATTCGTATTGTAGATGGGAATTAGCTCGGATCCCGGCTCGCGAGTGCTCGTCTTTGTGGTCTTTCGATGATAATTGTTACCCTGTGATCTTCGGTAGTCCACACGCCTTGGACTACATTCACCCGGAACGGTTTCTCCTAGCTTTTCAATCCTTTACCTTTGTCGGTGCCTGCAACTCCTACCTCCTTTTGTTTCTACTTGGTTTGACCGCTCTAATTACCTCAACTGATCTACAACGCGCAGCTGAACGTCTTATTTTCTCCGGTTTAAAGCCGCGAACGACGGAATGGCACGCGCAGGCTCGTCCCCGCGAGTCCTCCGGGTCGATTGTAAATTCATGAAGGAAAAGGAAGTCGAAACGCCCCACGTCGGGACACCCCGTTCATGAATACCGGCCCGGTGAAAACATGGGGCTGTTTCGATCTAAGACGCGACGAGCGCGAAGCAAGGGCGCCCTCGGATGCTAATGTCGTCTTCCACCGATCTTCCCTTGATAGCTGGTCCTAATGCATTGCAAAGGGTTGTCGGGGACGGGTAGTACCTGGCATTCGTCATTCATGACCCAGCGTTTCAATCGATGCCTCCTACAAGCGAATGCATAAACCAATTCCTCCATAAACAGCAAGCCCCGTTTCGAAACTTTCAATTATCCGTCACCGGGAAGCCGAACTGTTTCGGCCAGCGCGAACGTTGGGATAGGGTCGCCTTGAGGAAATCTCGAAGCTGAAATATCTCGGTCAAACGCGCGCGGAAACGATCGCAAGGGCCCATGTTTCCGGGGGCGAGAAACTTTTTCCGCGGGAGACGTTCAATCCGCATCGACAATTGCCGGTCGACCATCCCCCCTCCCTCCCTTCGGCCAATGCGCGCGCGTTATTGAATTGGAAATTTCCGGGCCGGGGACAAAGAGTCGATTTCATTTGAAATCATGCCGCGGGTCTCATAGACCTCCATTCAGATAGGTAGGGAAATGCAGATTGCCGGGGCGACACAAAGCATTCCAGCCGGGATAACCGAACTGGATAACGGGTCCAGATATTGCTACTTGACTCCCTCGCCCTGCAGGTAATTGCAGCGCCAGGCTGCCTTTGCCATCCATACCGTGACGGAATTCGCGATATTCCCTTGCCACGCGTCGCACCTAAGATACCTGCGCCGCAGCCCGTGTCTACCACCGCTAGAATAGTTGCCCCGCCGATCCGTTATTGAATCCTGATCGAGATCAAACGGCGGGCAACCCGTCACAGAGCCGATCAGTCTACAGCACGGTTCAACTTGTTTTACCCGCGATTAACGCTAACGGCATTAAGTGTGTGGATCCAATCAACCTACAGCACGGGTTACGACAACGACCCTCCCTCCGGATCAATGAGGACATAATTATCGCTGGTCTTTCGCAGTTTCTTCATCCGACTTCTCTTCAACGTCCTTGTTCTCCTCGAATCGTCTCGATCTCGATCTCAAAACTTCTAGTTGGGAATGTTACCTGAAAGAACAGCTATTTAAAGCAAAGAAAAGACACACCTATGTATACTTGGACAAGAGAGGACGGTCAGCAAACAGATTTCTGTGCTGCCGATCAAAAGTTTAGAGTCACTTGCGATACTCCGGGGGCGGACGAAGGAAATCACTGGAGTGTCTCGCCGAAGATGTCACTCGCGAGGCCAGGAGCAAGAATCTTGGACTGTAAACACCGGTTCAATGTCGCGGCATAAGAAATCGTTTAGCGCCCGCGATCGCTCGAAGAAAACCTGGCAAAATCCGCCGTCTGTGACCCGTATCCGAGCCTGCGACGTCACGAGGTAACGCACACGTTGCAACGCCGTAGAAGTCGCGTGCACACACACACGTACGCCGGGACGTGCGTGTCAGTTCCCCGTCCGGGAGCAAAAATCGCTTGTTCCGCAGGGTGGGGGGACAGCTCCGCCTCCCGGCGACCCTACCGCCGTTCGTACACGCCCCCGGCCCGCCCACCCTGTCGGCTCGTTGCGTGGGTGAGCCTGACCTCCAGAAATAAATCGCTCGAAGACGATGGAAAATGCTTCTACGCGGCACCTACTGACCGAGACTTTCTTTTTCGCGCTCTCTGCCGTTCCCCTTTCGAATAATCCGTTCAGAAAAAAGTTTCGAGTGAAAATCGGTCGTCGCCCGGTACGCTCGTTACTCGCCCCTTAATAGGCTGCGTTCCGATTCGGCTATGCCGCTCTATTCGAGAACGGCTATTCAGTGGAAGGCTTAAAATCGCTCGCTTAACGGCGCCGGACCAACGTCAACGCATTTGCATTATTATTGCGTGGTTCGCAACTGCACAAAAATTAATTTATTGACTTAATCCGGTGTTAGGAGCCGTTTGCAAGAAGACGCGGACCAATTTAAGAGAAGCCTTCATGGCACTACGTAAATGGAAATCTTTTAAATCACTTATTATGACAAAAAGAAAAAGAAACAGGCGAATTTGATGAAATTCATAAATCAATACGTCGAAGGGGTTGCCCGCTAGGGGTTAAAGGATTTTCGATTCCGGGTGAAACAACGTTAGTTTCGATATCGGATTTCCTCCTTTCCGCGGAAGGCCGGTATTAATTCACAGCGGCGTCGCGTCGGCGCGGCGCGGCGGAGAGGCTAAAATTAATTAGAAAAGAGTATTTAATTTCGCTTAGCAAGCGGCTCGCGCCACCCTCGTCGCCGGGGGTCGCTGATTGGACAATTCTTACCCTCGTTGTCTCGGTGTGCGCGGCGCGTAGTTAAGGTTGGGCTCGATCGACGAAACTCGTGGCGCGACAGACGAGCCGCGGGGCACGTCGGGCCGTTATTTTTAATTCTCCGGCGGCGGCGGCGGGAACAACGGGGGCTGCTGTTCTGTGCGCGCGTATGGGCCGCGCGCGGACACACTTAACCGACGCCCGAAAAACAGTTGCTGCGACGACGACTACGACGACGACGGTGCGCACAAAAGCTTGACGCGGCGCGCACATAACGAGCACTTAAGCACTCGTCGACAACGGTCGAACACGAAAAATGTCATAAGATGGTGCATTGTGCATGGAAAAAGGAAAGGAAGGGGCGGATGGGGGGGAGGGGGGACACTCGTAGATCCGTTGGCGCGTACACGATGGTATATTGTTTATCGAGCAGAAGGTAGACACAGGGTGCAGAGCTTTTGTAAGAACGATGGCCGTGCGCTCGCGCGAGCGCAGCCGGGGCTATATAGCCTATGAACATGAACGTACGAACGTTTGCACGGCAAGAACGCAATATGCCAACCGGTGCCTCGATTCGATGAACTCTCGAGAGGCTGTGTTCGAAGCGACCAAGGAAAATCGCGAGATCGAAGGTTCCCACACACGGCGAGGCCACCAGGGGCGAGACTCGTACGGCCGGTTCTCGCGGCGACGTTGTTGCGGGCCCCCGGGACTAGGGTGACGAGTGCATGCCACCAGTGCCACCGTGTAAAACCCAGAACCCCGACGTCATTCGTCGTCATTCGTCCTGCAGCTTTTTTCTTCCGGGCGAGCGTATCGTTATTTCCGCGAGACCGGACAATCGAAGTCAAGGAGTCGACGTGGCGCGGCTAGGGGGTCCGATTCGCACGGGGGGTCAACCACACGGGATCCTTGGCGACGCTCACGTTTAAGCCCTTGTCGGTAACCGGCCGCGGAACATTATCGACAGGCGGGTGCCCCGCGCGGGAAACCTCGCGGGGGGCCACAGCTCGTCACCTCTCGCCCTTTTCCTAGCTGACTGCTCACTCGACTACTCGGGGCCACGAATCTTTCGATCCGATCGGCTTCCTTAACCGCCCCATGTCGTCCAGCCGACGCACAATAGGCTACTTCGGCCAAAAATACGGCAGAAACTCCATTTTCACCAGTATCCCAGAATCACCAAAATTTTGGTGTAAGCTAGAACTTCTTACATATATTTCTGTATATTATAAATAGGGATAGGTAACATCGTTATTTTACTTTGAAAACTAAATATTAATGTGTATAACTATTTTAACGGGGCCCTGTCTTTGTGAAATCCTTGCTTGAAGGTCTAGAATAACGATTAAATTCATGAGGAATAAGATGAAATGATTTTTAGAGGATTTCTCGAGTCATTCAAAAGATCACGGTGAAATTAAGCCCCCAGAGCCTCTGCTCTTCTCGATTCGTGCCTGGTCAAAGCAACGACGACGCCAGCGTCTTTATTGACGCGCACCGAGTAAAATTGCGATCTCGTTTAGACACGAAAGACGTACGCGGCGCGGCGCGGCGCGGCGCGGCGCAGGGCTGAAAGCGCGGCGAGGGATCCGGGCTTCGAGGTAGGGTAGCGATCGAGCACTTGAGCACGAGCTCGGAAGAAATGCGGGGAGAACAATGGCTAGAGGTAACCAGGAGCCGGTGCTGCGTCATCCCGGTGTCTGAGCCCGTCTCCACCGACGCGGTAACGAGGTGCACGTCGACCGAGCGGAGAGCTCACCTTCCCGCGACCCGCCACCAAAACCGACCACCCACCGCACCGATCCCGAGGATGCCACCAGAGATATCGCGTTACCCCGCGGGGACGCCTATCCGCCGATCATTTCGCAGATAATTCGCGCGACACCGTTGCTCCCGTTAATTGGGGATCAGTTATAGTATCGCGACACCGATCGGACACGCTCCGCCACAGAGAATCGAGCACGATCAGTACAATTTAGTGAAAATTATATTCGTAATGTCTATCTAATAACGTCTAATCGGCAATTACAAACGTTATTTTATGTAATATTATTTTATAAGATACCAGAAGGTTTGTTTCACTCGGAATAACAGGTGTAGTCGTAAGAGCTGTATTTTAGAACAAATCTTATAATCGATATCGAACCGGTTTCGAGTTGCTACGTAATCCCCGAGCGGCACTCGGTTTTAGGAGAGCGAAGCAGACTCTGTTAATTACAGTTTCGAAATATCTAAATTTCCCTGATTCGAGCCTCTTGCTTTATCGATTGCATACATCGCTTTTCGCTCGTTTCACGTGTGTCTACATATATATCCCAAAAGCTTTGAGAACGGTGGTCGCAGCGATCAATGTCGCAAAGGTAAACCTTTTTGCGGCGAGGAAGGTAATTGTATTTCCACCAAGGTTCCACTTCTAAAATTAGTAACAATTAACCAGAATGCAGACGCGAGTCTTATTATTTTCCCCAGACTGGGTGGCGGCTACGTATCGTCGGCGGAGCTTATAAGGGAGCCATCCAATTAAGGGACACCCCGTGCACGACGAACTCGAGGGATTCTTGGTCGAGCAACTTCCGTTCCGAAAATTCGTCGGCAGCTGCTTGATCTTTCCGCGTGGTTTCGCGCCGTACGAGCGACGGTAGACACTCGGCCAATGCGTACTTATCAAACGCAGGCGGCGTAACCTCGAAACGAGAAGCACGGGCGTTGGGACAGAGACAGAAAAAGAAGAGAGCAAAAGAGAGAGAGAGAGAGAGAGAGAGATGTAAATCGTGAGAAACGAAGTGAGAGGCGAAAACGGAAAAGAGAAAGATTTAGAGAAAGAGAGAGAGAGAGAGTCGCGTACACTTGGCTACTTGGCATTTACATCCGCCATCCATTTTGCACGCTGGTACTTCAGTCCCTATTCTTTACCTTTAGGTGCCCGCACCCATGTACGGATACTCGCGCTCGCGAGCTCGGGCTTCGTCCAACACGCGCAAACGATCGCACACGCACACGACAAGGGAGCACAGTAGGTACGTACACGTCACGTGTACATTAACACGAGTTGCCGCGTTTTTACGTGACGGAGCAATGCGTAGCTTCTCTGTGCCCCCCGTGAGTGCGTGAAAGAAGTGGCGAGCCAGAAGAAAAGGGGAAGGAAAGAGAAGACGAAGAAAGACGGGGGAGCAGAGGAAAGACGAAGACGGGGGGAGCGGAACGAAGGGAGAAGAAGAGAACTCGGATGTGCCGTGGAGCAGAGTCGTGTGAGGTGAGGGCGCACCTGGACCTTCATCTCCATGGGCGTACAAGGGCTCTCACTGCCTTCCACTCCACGATTCAACCACCCAACGGACTGCCTCCAGTTACCGTGCACCAAAGTTTCTTCTTTCTCTGTTTTCGGCCCTTTTCGCCCCCCCCCCTCTCTCACTCTCTCTCTCTCTCTTTGTGCCTTTCTCTCTTCTCTTTGTCTTTTTTCTCTTTTTTTTATTTTGCTCCGCAGCAAAATCGCACGAGTGCGTGTGCGTACCATCGGAATCCGCGGCCACCGACACCCAAGCACGTTTTACATCGACCCGGCGCTTGTAAAAAAGAGAGAGAAAAAGAAAGAAAACAAAAAAAATAAAATAAAATAGAAGGAAAAAGTAGATTCCGCTGGGCCGCGCCGCGCCAGAACGTCGCGTCGAAAACAGTGGAAAAATACCGATCGACAAAACCGGGCGGATTTTTTTCTGTGTCACCGTTTTTCGAGCATCCTTGATCCGAATTCACAGATTACAGCGGCCGACCGAGCGCGACGTCGAGCTGTTACAAAACGGCGAAACCCATTACCACCGGCTGCTGGAAAGCAAATACAGAACCGTTCCGCGCGAACGAAAATATCGAGGATTTTCGGGAGTTTTACAACGCGAGCCGCGTATCTTACACCGAGTGTACTTGTTGAGCCGTCGTGTTTATCATTGGTCGCGTCTCTTTCGCGGATTCGCTTCCGATTCGAAAATATAATTTCGTCGAGCATCGAGTCCAGGATATATTAAAACATTACTTCAGACTTTCCGTCGTGGTAAAAGAGGAGCAAGTAGCTGTGCTCGTCCGACGCATAATTTCCAAGCGTTCGAGCCTCCTGATTTCTTTGCGGCACAAAGAAGTCGTCTTTTCCGGTGTGCTTCTCTTTGAGGAACTCGCGTGCATTCTCGAGCACGGTTATTGCGTCTGCACGCGATTATGGACGATCGAGCGAGTGCGTGCGTGCCGCGCATACTCCTCCAACCGAAGTGCTCCTTTCTGTGAAGCATGCGGCGTTATCTCGGCTTCCTTGTTGTCCCTTTGATGAAATAAAGCACTATCCGCGGCGAGATCTACCCCTGCGTCAGTAGTTGCGCTCTCCCCGCTCCCCGTGTACACGCGATCCGTGTGTATATACTTTCGCCTTGTCTCCCTCTCGCTCTCTCTCTCTCTCTCTCTCTCTCTCACTCTGTCTCTCTCTCTTCAGTCTCGAGTTCTCTCGACGGTGTAGGACACAATGCGGCCCTTACATCTTCATCGAGTACGAGTCGTCGCTTGCGTGTAATGCGTTCACTCTGGTTTCCATACGGGTACCGAGGCCCCGACCATTTCCTACCGCAGACACGGCACGGTCCAGACACTTCCAATACACTGTTTTCGCAAACTTGCGCGCGATAACGAAAGCGAGAGCGCCAACGCTTTGACGCTGGCGCGCGCTTTCGGCGTGAGACATCTGTGGAATCGGAAGCATTCAAAGAAAAAACAGTGTGAGAAAAAGGAGAGAACGGAAGGGTTGTTTACACTCGGCCATGCGGGCTATCGGAAATATCGGCTCGGATCGCTGAACGAGAGACCGGATAATTTTATGCGGGCGATGGAAATTAAATGGGCCGTGCGGAACACAATACGCACCGATAAGCAAAATCTCCATCGTCGGCTGCGCCGAAGTGTGAAAATAACGAAACCCGCGAACAAATAATCCGTGTAACTCCTCGTGAAAGTTTCGAATCGCTGAATAGTGTTCCTGTTTATTCAGTTACGCGTGCTAACTTGATTCATGAAAATATTCCTGTTCATTAAGCGATCTCGAGCATTCGCGTGTTTGTCAAGTCAACCGACACCTTAACCGCGAATAATCGCATTAATTTGCGGAAAGTAAGACTCGCGTGTTTTAGGAATTCGTAACAATATCGAAGCGAATTAGTCGTGTGATGACGTGACTGTAGAGAAAGTCGGCAAGTGGATGCAAACTTACGGCCAGTGATGTGTATGAATAGTTTATAATTATTTTAAGAGGGGTGCTACAGAGTTTGCCCAGCGAAAGGAACCCAGCGGCTCCCAACGAACGGTTCTACTACAACGTAGGATCCAGATTTCAGGGTGACGATAGAGGAGAGCCTAAGAGAGGAGCGAGAGAGAGAGGGGGAGGGAGGGAGGGAGGGAGAGCGAGGGGCAGAACAAGAGCGCTGCTCGCTATTGTTTTCTCGAGTGGTACTCGCTGGTTCAATGCTCGCCCGCTCTGGTAGACCGGTACCAGATGTACCCGACCGCCTGGTTTCAACCGTGATACCGTGCCACGCCATTCGTGGCGATTACGCTTTCCAATTTCCCAAAATGTTCACATTGTTCGTCACCGGGACAAAAGCGTTCGCAGACGAAACCAACGGCTCCGTTTTGCTTGCTCAAAAATTCCCCGGAGGAATTGCCATTCGATACCTAACTGTTCAATCCGTCAAACCTATTACATTTTTATTAGAAGAATTATGTTCGTTCACTGGACAGGTCACCCTATCTCCAGTGATTTCGGTGTTCTCGTTACTGTTCGAAATGGAAACTTTTTGAAGAGAACTTTGAAAATTCGACAGCACTTAATTTCGGTTCAGACACCGTTGAACGTGCTAGTGTTCGACGATGAAGGATGTTGTTTCGGGAGGAGGAGATTCAGTGAACGCTCGGATGTAGAACCAATTAAATTATATTTGTCTCAAGTGCATACAATACAAAAATGGCCACGTGTGCCGCATACATCGTCCGCAGGGATATTCTATAGTTCCCCACGGTTGACAGTGCACTGACAATACAAGTATAAACAATTTGTACAATTGAGGCCGCGCGACGGAATTGCTCGTAAATCGAAAAGAGAGAAACGTACGCGTTCTCCGTTTCGTCGGAAAGTACTTATTCTGCAATTTTTGCACTCTGAACGCGTGCAAAAAAGACCAAACAACAACGACTACATGATTACATTGACATACTGTAAATAAAGGTATACACCAGATTCCGCGCGGCACGACGATTACAATCGCTAGAGTGGATCGGTTCCGTATAGTGATAAGAGGCAAAAGTATAGTACCGACGTCGAGTCAACTGAAACTTCTACTTGCACGGAATAACAGACGCTTCACTGATTATGCTTTTAAAATAACGGCGGGAGTGCGCACGCTATCGCCTCCCGAACGTCAAATCTACAGAGCTATAGTTCGAGCGAAATTGCTCGACCGTTCGGAGCCACTCATCCTACGTTGGGAAAAAAAGATTATGCATTATCAGGAATGATCGGTGGCTCCGAACGGTCATCGTTCCAACGATAGCGTTTTATAACATTGGTCAACATCGATTTCATCACGGAGAACATCTACACAATACGTCCTCTTAGGCTTTCGCGTGCAGGTCACGAACCCGAAAGTCGTCTGTCGCCTCAGTTTTCGAGAAATTTGATCTTGAAAAAAATGTAAAGTTTCAAAAAAATGTTTAAAAAACGCTCGGGATTCATGCTGCACAGGACAGTTCTACTGCAAGGACGCGTATGTTCTCTGTGACGAAAAAAGTTAGTTTGTTGACCAGTGTAACGTACAATTATGTTTCTCCTTAGCAGATACGTTAGAATTAATGATCGCCTGGTTTTCGCCACGCTACCTTTTGCGTGTGATGTTTCATTTTGCACAATTTTCGTCGCCTAATTTAAAATCATAAATGGTCTTCGTTCTACGATCAGCGATTCTACAGCCGACAACGGAGAGAAGAGGATGAAGAACGTCGACATTTTGTTCAGGAATACTCGGTTACCTCGGTTGGACAGGTACGAGACAATTATGTCCTGGTCCTAGCGCCAGATTTTCTTGTGATTTCCATTTTGTCCCCACATACCTTATTAATCCGACGGCCGGCGACGTGTCTAATCAAATGATTGGACCTCGTCGTCGGTATTTACCGTCTCCACCCTCCCCTTTGACCACTTCCGCTGCCGCTGGCGTTACTATTACCTTGGTAATTGGAGGAATAGTTCTGAAACAACCGGGAATCGTGGCATTAATCTCCGTGAATCTTCCGTGAAATTCGACTGACTATCTTTATTCTCTAGAAACCAGAAAGTATGAGAAATCTCACCCATTGCTGCTGGTAGTTGTTGTACGGCGGGCTCTGGTAATTATTCCGTCCGTACGGCTGAGTACTGTAGTTGTTCCATTGCTGATAGTCCTGATGCTGGTAACGCTGGTAGTTATGGGGAACGCAGCCGCTGGCCCATGGTCCTGGGGTTGAGTTGGCCTGGTTGGATCTGGAGCTCTCGTATCCTCCTTGATAGTACCCCCTCTGGTAGCCTGGAAAGTCAAACGAATCGTTCGTCAATTTATCCTACACCTGTCGAGTAAAATTAAATAATTCGCGAATTTAGCTGGCACAGTAATTGGGGCAAGCACCCCGGACGTGAGCGAGCCGGTGTGCCCACGGAGGGTTGGAAAAGTTGTCCGGACGTTAATAAGAGCTGTTGCTGCTTTGAGACAATAACAATTTAGTCGGACGGCGGATCCGGTCGTTTAGCTAGTCGTTTCGGGAAATCAGGATCGACGGGCGACAGGAAAGGATAGAGGCGAGGTAGACAGGGGCAGGACACGTACGCGTGGGTGAATGGGCGGGAGCGTGGCGGCGCGTGTGCCCCCGTTGCACCCTCGAATAATATGTAAACGCGCGTGCGGCTCGAACCGACGACGGAGTGTTTGTCGGGAATCGCGAGACGTCATAATGGAGGTACCTCGATGCTAATAACGGATTTTCGAAAGGTCGCGTGCGGGAATCACGCACCAGGGGGAAGGGGAGAGAGAGAGAGAGAGAGAGAGAGAGAGAGAGAGAGAGAAGGGAAGACAGAGATGGAGCAAAGTCGTTACGCGAATACACGACCGAGCAGATATACACAGGGAAGGAACGAGAGAAAAATCGGAGGCGGTAAATATAATGACGACGCTGACAAAAGAACAAAACTGGTTAGGGTCGTCCATCCCCCGTCACCCCCCTCTATCGCCGCGAGTCTACGGCGACGCTCTCGTCTTTGACTACCGTTGAATATTTATAGCTCGGTTTCGAATCGCGGAATCATGCTTTTTACCGGAGTCAAGGGGGAAAAGTACGAAACAAGAGGCGCATTGAGGGACGAGACCTCCTCTCCCCTCCCCCAGGTCGGCGGAACGGGGTACAGCCGGTACTGTTTGATGTATCCTGACGAGTGGAAATCAATTTTAATTGAATCGATCATAAGCTACCTGTGCCAAGGACGGGCAGAAGCCGTGCGCGAAGCCTCGGATGCTTCGCCGGAAATCGTAATGAACCCCTCGAGGGGGCGGGAGGAAGGCAAGGGATGTGGCTGGATCTCGTATTCATGTATTCCGCGTGCAAGCCTCTTGTTCCTCGACGGTGTGTTCATCTTGCAAGAGACCATCGATCCACTTGCTACCGCGGAAAAAATTGTTCGGAATCGTTCCGACGTGCCAGGATACACCCGGGCTCGAACTCTTGTTTCTTGTTATTCGCCGAGATTTACCGCTGCCTCCTCGAACGCAACGAACGCGGTCGCGCATGGTCTATGACTCTCGGTGGACACCTGTGTGTGCGCGCGTGTACGTGTACGTGTACGTGTACGTGTGTCCTTGCGGGAGGTTAAATAGCGAGTCGGCTGAATTCTCTTTGAATATTCTAATGAAGAGATCCTAGAGGTCTAGTATGTATCGTGATCCGTCCCGTGGAAAATGTCACGCCCTGGCAAACAGCGATTCGCTGGAATCGCGAGACTCGTGGGACACGTGGGGTCGCGTAGTTGGCTGTGGCAATCTTTTTCTTTTTGCCATTGAAACTAAAAGCTCTGGCCTGGAAATATCGTTAATTTGTAGAATGAGCTATTAAGGGGATTCCGGTAAAGTGTTAACTAGAACTAGAAAATTCCTTGATTTTGTAAATAGTATTTACCTCCGCACCCCAGCTAGGACAGGTCTCCTACCTACGCAGAGAGTAATCGTTCAAGGGTTGAAGGGACCCCCAAGATTGCCGGGCCTCGAGCGAGCATAGAGAGACTATCAGTGACGCATGATAATCGTATAGTTCGGTTCAATCGAGCTCGTAATGGGAGGCGGCAAACACCGTCAATATTATCGAGGGTCGAAGGAGTGGTCCCATGGACTACTCCGGCCTGCCAGTATATACGTAGAGTCCCGGCTGCCACTGTTCCAAAGAGCGGTGCCACGACCGCTTCATCTCGCTCTCTTGCGGCAACAATAACATCCCCCGTGGATTTCCAACCCCGGAACAGTTCTCGAGGGGGCGCCCCCACGGTAATCCTCACCCTCGCCGAAAAAAAGGCCCACGAGGAGGAGGGTCTGACGGGAGGGGGGTTTAACAGTTTACACGTTGGATCATCCCTCGTTATTGTTGCGTTTATGATAATAGCAGACCGACCGGCACGCACGGCAACCCACGGCTGACCGCTTCAACCCCATCGCTAGGGGTCGTGAATCGTTGCCACGCTCAGGTATTTAATTAGACGGCTCCGGCTACTACGCGCATTAATTTCTACATTTTTTCCGAACGTCTTCGAGTTCTATACGGGACCGATGCCACTGAGGGGTAGATTGTTCACCCCTTGCACTATAACGTCGAGTCGGACTCTTTTCAGAATTTTCTGTAAACCGAAATAAAATTTTACCTCGAAACGGAAAGTTGAAGAATCATGGTTCTAGAAAGTTCTCGCAAGTTTGCTGGACCTATCGGCTCTGGTAGAAATCTTTGGCCCTCGAAGACGGTCGAAAAACGACAAAGCGGAGGGAAAAAATGGGGCCGGTTAGGGGGGACGTTGGCAGGGGAGGGGGGCGGGAAAGTGTAATTTCAGTTTGAAACAGGAACGGGAGAGGCCGACCCACATCGAGGCTTCGAGTGTTTGTATTGCTGACGCGGCGATCCAATCCAATCCAATACCCGTGGCGGATAGGCAACACACAGCGCATATACTACCTACATATGAACGAATTTCTCTCTTTCTCCTCTGGTTCTCTCTCCCTCTCCATCGGCCGCCGCGCCGATTTCCCGTCTCCTTTTCCAATACAATTTCGCGGGTTCGCGTCTGGCAGGCGGAGCTTTCATTTTGTAATTAATTGTCCGCCATTTAAACACCGGGCAAATCATTTTTTCCTTTCGGGGCCGTCGCGACGTTCCAATTAAACCCGCCACCGTTGTTATTGAACTACGCCCTCGCGGGGAATTTCAGGTCTTGATAGTTTCGCGACGGATATTCGTAGTTGTTGAAATATTGCGCTTTTAGTCATTTGACTGTTTTAGAACTCTGAAAAATCGTAATTTCCTTCCAAATTTAAGGGATGTAGCTGGTTGATATTTTCTTCGAGTAACTATCCCATAAAACCATGATAATTCAGGGGTAGCGACGAGCATCGGCAGCGACAGAATATCATCGGGATGAGTTTTAATTGCTACCAATGTCAAGAAGACTCTTCGAGGCTTCGAGGCCCCGGAGCGAAGAGACGTTGAAGTTGGGGGATGATTTTCACGGAAGACATGTTTTCGAGTTCGAGGGATCGGAGGTGAACGGTGGCTTTTCGAGAAATGAATTTCGCCTGCCGCGAAAGGGTGAAAAAGACTTCCGGCGGGAGCTCGGCACACGGAAATCGAAACCCTTTGGCTCCGCTTTCCTCGAGAGGCGAGACCAACCGACTAACTCGAATGAAAAGGCACCAGTGCTGGTAAGAGACACTTCGCACACGCTCCTGCTGGCGTGTATCCGAGCACGAAAAAAAGGAAACAGAGAGCGATAGAGAAAGAGAAGCGAGAGAGAGGGAGAGAGAGAGAGAGAAACCGAGAGAAAGGAGAGAACGCTTATTTAGCTTACCTTTTACTTACACGCGCCGTACAATGTTTGCCTACACCCACCTAAGCATGTAAGATTGGAGGGACTGCTCGAGAGGAATAATGTTTGCGCAAGAAGAACGGATAGCGATTTCGATATTTAAAAAGAAAGGCGACGGAGAAGGGGGGATCAAGGTTGACTCGATCGTGACTTTCAAGTCACTTTACTTCTTCTAGAAGAAGCCATAATTTCACTGATGTTAATAGCCCCCATGGAAAAACTTGTGCGTTTAAATTCCCTGTAAACCTGCACAAAATCCCCTGAAACCCTCTGCGAGTAACGGCGCGAGGTTCTCAAAAAATGATGCGACATCTCGGCGCGAAAGACATCAGAGGAACGGTAAAGCGGCGAGAAGGGGTTGTTCCGCCGAAAATGTGGCGCAAGTACCTGACGAAAAGAACAATGAGTGTGCGTTCCCCATCGAGGAGGAGGCTGCCGCAGTCCGTGCAAGATGGCGCCAGTAAGCCGGAGTACCACTCGGGCGATTTCCGGTGGCTTTGTTCCGCGCGCCACTCGTGCACTCGGGGGTGTATTCGATGAAACTCGAGGCTTAAAGGCGCGTTTTTCAGCCGGCAACGGGTAGAGGCCTTCCTCTGGCTGGCTGGGTGCGTGGGCGAGCGCGGGCGAGCGCGGGCGAGCGCGGGCGCGAGATGTAAAGAGGTTTTTCTTCTATGAAGCCAGTTAGCCAACGAACCGGTAATTCCTCCTCCACGAGTTCCCCCCCACTCCATCGGCATCAACGACGCGCGCTCAGCTTTCTCGCGCTCTTCGACTTCAACTTCTTCTTCTTCTTCGTCTTCTTCAACTTCCTCCTCTCGTCGTTCTCTTCGCGTCCTTCCGCCCTTTCTTCGCGTTCTTCGCCGGCATTCATTCTCGCCTTTGCGCCGCCGAGAAGAAGAAACGAGCCGGGTGCAGCTCAAGATTTCCAACCCCTCTCGCAACCCCCTCCTCCCTTCTGCGTCTCTCCCTCTTTTTCTTTCCACCTTTATTTCGCGCGCTCTTTCTCTCCGGTTTCCAGCTCTTTCTCTTTTTTCGCAGCATTTTCCTGTTCCTCTTTTTAGTCGCCGGTAATGGAGGCCCTCGAAGCCGGCCCTTCTAGCGCCTCGACGAGCCAGCCGACGAAACGAAACGAAACGAAACGAAACGAAACGAAACGAAACGAGAGACGAGACACGTTTACCCCCGGCGACTTTTACTTTCTTCCTCCCTCTCCAAGCTGCCGCTCTGTTTCCCTGTTTCCATCCTTTCCCCGTGATTCGCTCGAGAGGAAAATGCAAGCTCTCGCTGCTGCCGCCAACGCCGACGCCGACGCCGACGTCGACGTCGCCGAGGCCAGGCCACGCTGCTGCCGCCGCTCGTCCACAGCTGAGCAAATTTCATTTCGAATAACGAATTAACGAGAACGAATAAATCCTCAAGATTTTGATGCGAGATCGCGATTTCTCACTCCGCGGAGTTTCTGTGGCTGCACCACGGAACGCGCGGTTTTCCCAATTTCACGGCGCAGCGATTTGGAAATTTATTCCCTCGTGAGAAATCTTATTTCTTTGCAAAAGTGGAATAGCGCGTTTCACCGGTGCGTAAATATTTTACTTAAACGCACATTTTGAAAAATTGAGTTTGAAAGTTCAGCGGCTGCGCGTGTGCTAGCATTCGCCAGAAGTAGAATTGGTTGGCCATGATCAGACGCGCCAGTCGATTGCTCTTCAGCCGCACGCGTCACCGCCGAATTCTCCAACTCGATTTTCTCGAAAACGAAGAGTCAACTTATTTTGACACCCTGTGACACCCTGTACAAATCGCGGACCGTCCGCGAATCCACAACTACCCCCAATCTCTCCTGACCGGATCCCGCGAAAATCGATCGGGTAGTCTAGAAGAGGCCTAACATTCGAATTAACAATTGTCGCGGGGAATAAAATCGGAAGTGTGCGCGGCGTTTCGTTCTCCGGCTGGTATTTCCAAGCTCGGTGGTGCGCGGGGGTTGGAGAGCGAGGACGGGGGTGGTTAGGCGGCCGGGAAGGTGGGATAGAGCAGAGCAGAACAGAGCAGAGCAGAGCAGAGCGGAGCAGAGCAGAGCAGAGCAGAGCAGAGCATAGCAGAGCGATCGTCGGCGAACGGGGGTTGACGTGGCGGCCGAGGGGGTTGGTGGAAGGAGCGAGTTGGATCGGAGGAGGACGGAGCGAAGCACTTGACCCTGCCTGGCTGGTTGCCGCACAGCCGATGCTGTGCCAGCAAACCCCACCGTGCAACGTGCGTTAATAAACGCAACGGAACTGTGTGGGTCCCTCGTCCGTGTGCTCTCCTCCCTCGCACCCTTTCTCTCTATCCGCAGCAGCCCTCCGTTCGCGGCCCTCGTCCTCGTCCTCGTCCTCGTCCTCGGCCTCGCGTCCCGTTTCGTCTCGTCCCGTCTCGCTCTTGATCGAGGGACGCACGCCCACCGGAATCCAGACTTCTCTCTTTAAGCGCGCGTGCGCCGCTCCACGGAACAGAGGGGCCACGGGGAGGGTGAAACGGGGTGAAAACGTGTGGCGCCACGCAGAGCACGCACACACCCGCCCCCGTCGAAACCCGGGGGATGATAGGGGGTGGGTAGGTCGCGCGGCGAGCAACGTGTTGACTCTCGCGATCGTGCAGCTCCTAATTTATTTACAATTTCGCGAAGGGGAGCCGGATTGATTCGAGCCTTACTCCTGCCCTCGAACCACCCCCCGCGAAACCCCCGGGTCCAATACCGGGCCACGGAGTAGCCTACGCTCCGCTGTAATTCGCTAGGCGTTTAATTGCGACCCCACCACCGCCGGCCCGCGTGCCTAGACGACGCTGTTCGATGCTAATTAAGGGAACCTTTCCTCCGGCCGAACGTCTTTCGACTGATCGGCCACGAGAAACCGGATTTCCCTTTGTTTCAATGGCGTCGCGACACACGAACCAGCCTAACAATCTGAGATTTTAATAGAGAAAATTAGATATTAGTGGTAAAAATTTGCACGATCGATTCGTTAGCGAATGAGGAGAAGACTTTTCGGAGCAACCTGATAGCTCGGGCGGCGATCGAAAGCGGGGGACGATCGTTTTCCCGGGAAGACGAGCGCCAAGAGAAAACGAAACGCGGAAAGGACGAATATACATATAGATGTATACGCGAGACTCGGCTTAATCCGAAACGGCTGAGCAAGCAAGCGAGCAAGCGAGCGAGCGAGCGAGCGAGTCACCATGGTGGAGCAAGCTATGCAGAAATCCGCGGCGTTTTTCTTCTCTTTTCCAGAGCGTCGGTGAACGTTCCTCTCCCTGCTCGCCGCGCCTAGCCGGCTCTCTCTTCGGTTTAGCGAATTTCTGCCGATATTCCGTCTCCGTCTCGACGCGGGGCGCAGACAGCGAAAATATTGACTCTGTCAGCCGTGGCATTTCGGCAGGAGGAAGCCCGAGCGCTGCGCTGCCGAAGCGCGCTGCGAAGGCAGTACAAATTAGGGGCGGATGTCGTATTGTTTCGGAACAATGTCAGAGAGATTAGCCAATCCGCACACAAAGTCCACCGGGTGAAACGACGAGCGGACTCCCTCCTCCTCCGTTACGCCGCAATTGCGCCGGATACACGATTTATCCAAGACGAATCACGGGAATAATACAAAAAAAAAAAAAAAAGAAGAACCGGGATCGAAACTCACCCCCCAGACGACGAGTTTCTCTCCTCGTTCCCATTTCCATCGGGTTCCGTCCGGAGCCGAGTCGGAGGGAAGATCAGCGATTCCGTCGTTATCGGCGATGAATAATTAATGCCCCCGTTAATGAATTAAAGATCGTCAGACGTTAAAGAAAGCCTCGAGGACGAGCCGGCGAGCTCGCAAGCTCGTTAAATATTGGCTGCGTCTTCGCCTGCATCCGAGACGCGTTATCGATCCCGGCGAACACCGGTGCATCGTTTCTAACCGGAAATCACCTGGTTGTATCGCCGGATATAGGGCTATACCACTGGCACGAGCCGTTGAAAAACAGGCTAAATTCTAGATCGAGATGAGCGAGATCTTTTGGCATCAATCTTCTGCAATAATTGCAGCAGGCTTTTAATCTTTTACTTTTTCAATTCCTAAAATTTCAGAGATTCGAGGCTCTCGCGTTGTATAATTTTCACAGTTGGGGCTTCCGGCTGTAAATCGTGTCCTTTCGAAATAGTTTTGTCAAATTTTGTCATTTTCGGAAATGTTCCCCAAGAGCACGGTACATTAGCGTGTCTTCCGAACTGTGACCCGACAATATCGTCTCCTTACCTCGACTGTACCCAAAGATGGTGGCATCGATTGCACCGACAAAAATTTCTGGCAAAGACCGAGCGGAAAGATTGGACAAGGCAGAGAGAGAGAGAGAGAGAGAGAGAGAGAGAGAGAGAGAGAGAGACCGGTCGCTGAGCCCCAGAGCCGGTCGATATTTAACGGAACGACCGAGAAAAAAAGAGAAGGTTGGCCCGCGAATCTCTGCCGGTCCAAGGGACACAACGGGTCTCTCTGTCGAAGCCGGTGTGGCAAAGGCGTCAGATAAGGCACCATCGTTGATTGGATCACCGCGAGAAATCGATATCACGGCCCGGTATCCTCCTCCTCCACCATCCTCCGGACCTCCCTTCCTTCTTCGTTCTAGCTACCCCCCCGTCTCCCCGTCGTTCTTCGAGGGTTACGCGCCACCTCCCTCCTCCTTTCTGTTCCTCCTCCTAGCCGCCGTGGCTGCCTCCAATTTCCCCGTGACGGGCTCCTGGAGGATTCTCGAGTGCCCTCTCATCGCCCTCTGGGCCATCCAACCGAGCTCTGTCCGGCAGTCTCCATGCCAACACCCGCTCGATAAATTTATTGGTCGCCTCTGACACGAGTGCTTCTGCATATTTCTTTCTTACTCCTTGTCTCTCTCCCTCTATTTTTCAAGAGAGAGAGAGAGAGAGAGAGAGAGAGAGAGAGAGAGAGAAAGAGATTGTACATGTTCGTCTCTCTGTCCATCTTTTGTTACACCGCCAGGGTCTTATCGGGTTCTCGGACCGTGCCTCTTGCTACCCAAAATCGCTGATGATTATTTCTTGACCGTGTTCGCGGTGGGATTCGCGCCCGCTGGACCTAACCCGGGTCCACACCGCGTGGACAACGCGTTTGAAGTTTACGCGCAAATTGTAGGACGCAAGTAGGGTTGTAAAACGCTTGAAGTGTTCCTGGAAATGGTCTTTCGTTCCCGGTCAATTTTAGTTTAGTGTCGAGTGTCGAGTGTCGTAGTGCTTAATAAGAATTATTTTATTTCATATTGCTTCTTATTAGAAGGACCATCGATTGACATGGATATCGAGGCCAACGTAATAATGGCACACGTGGCGGGGGATGTATTAATTTGCATGGGGCAAAATATACACAATAACCGTGGTAATCTCTGGAGCTTTGACTGAAGCTTAAACGCAAGAAGTAGAATTCGATCTAAACGGGGTTGACATTAGTTCGGATACTCGAAATTAGATTGGAAGGTCATGGAACTCGACTCGACCCGAGGATTTCGCGAAATTTGAAAGAAACAACGAGGATGCCAAGGGACGAGCCTCGTCAAGATGAAAGGTAACGAGGCAACGAGTGTTCGAATCGCACTCGTCGGAACTTATGTCGGTTCAACTGGTTCCACGGTTGATTCGACGGAGCGAGAGGGGTGGGAAAAAAAGGAGAGAGGCAGGAGAAGGGTACGGGGGCAGAAGAGCGAAAGAGTAGTGCGCTCGGCGTTGTAGGACTCTCCGGTGGAGAGCTCTCCCTCTCTCTCGCCCGCTTAAAGCCCTATCCACTACTCATTTATCAAATAAATCAACACAGCTACTTGTGCACCTGTGAAGAGATTCAGCCGCGGTCGGCCCGTGCCGTCCAAAAGCCCGTGGCAATCCGTAAATCGATTTCTCGAGTGTGGAGTCAAGATTGACGCCAGGACGTCGAACAGGAGATCGCCAGGAAGAGGGAGACGGACACAGAGGCGAGTAAAGAACGCTGAAAAATATTTATAATACACCCAAAAATGAAATTGCGAAAAGTTCATTAACGATTTTCTTATACTTCGCGGTTCGTCCCTGTATTTACCCGACAAAAATAAGTTCCGAAATAAGTGGCATAATTTGAAAAATTACTAACTTAAAAATGTTTTTGTCTTTCTTCTGCCTAACAATACCAAAAATAAATGAGAAATCATTTTGACCGGTTAGATCGGACGCTGAGCGGGGTAACCCGCATAGATTGATGATCGACGATGGCTTGGGAAATCAGTGCGAGTTGTTAATCATCGGCCGGAGAGGAGAAATTGGGGAAAGACGACGGAAGAAAGGGATTAAGAGCCGGGCGGGCGAGGGACCGCGACGGGGAACGGCGACGGAAAGAGTATAATCAAAGAGGTTCGAAAAATCAGGATGCACTTAGAAGCACGTACTCGGCCTATAGAGAGGCATTCAGTTATACTGGTGAGTTTGGAGTCAAAGCAAGGACCCTTGCCTCAGCCGGCGCATTACCTCCGGTGCTCGCGTCGTCGACGTCGACGTCGACGTCTATGCCAGCCACGTTTACATCCCCGTGACCTTCTCTCCCTCTTTCGGAAATGCTTTCGCCGCGCCGCGCCGCGTGTATTTACGATCGCTCGGTTGAGGAACGAGCATCGACGCGATTAGGAAATACAGATCACCCCTTTTCTAACTTGTTCGCGCGCTTTCCAATCGAATTCGTTCTAGTTTTATTCCTAGTAGTTAGTCGACTGTATTATTTTTTCTTCGGGGAAAAAAGTTCTGCGACCATTCCAAATTTTATGAGAAAAGAGGCCGTGCAGTTTCAAGTTTAACGAATTATTTTCGAACGCATACGCGTGACGAGAATCCGGAAGAGGCGGCGCGACCGTGATTAGGTAATCTCGAAGAGCATACACGATCGCTTGGAGACCAAGTAGACGGTCCTCGTGATGGAGTAGGCGGCCGGAGAGCACGCGAGCACGAAGGTCGGGGGCGGTGAGGAGGAGTGAAGAGATCTCGCGAGCAACGACACGGGGAAACGGAGATGGTGAAAAGCGAGAAGAGCGATGGAAAGGTGGCTACTCGGCTTTGTAACGGAGTCGAGAAGACGAAGAGAACCGTAGGACGAGGCGGGAGAGCGCGCATAACCGCGGAAACCGTCTGCGGAAGAAGAGAACGTAGGAAAATGGCTGGCCGGGCAAGGGGGCTGCTCGGTTGGAGGAGGAAGGGGTGTGGGGGCCAGCGGTGACACGCGAATCGCCAGGAAAGAAGGAGGAGAAGCCGGAGAAAAGAGTGCGGCAGGAAGAAGAGGTAGAGGAAGAGGATGGTCCTTGTGCACCGAGGACCCCAGGATACCCGGCAAGGAGTATCCTAGAACTGTCGAGGATCCTTCACTCCCATCGTCTTCCTCGTGCCCCTCGATCCTCCCTCGTCCCCTCTCTCCCTCTCTTTCTCTCTCTCTCTCTCTCTCTCTCTCTCTCTCTCTCTCTCTCTCTCTCTCTCTCTGCTCTGTCTGCGGTGTGTCGTCTCTTCTTTTTGTCTTCCTTCCGTCGGCACTCCTCTCTCCTTGTAAATATGCCCTTCTCCCTTCCCCGTTCTTCTTCTTCACCGCGTGTCCCATCAGGATCTACTCTTGCAAAGGGAACCGTCGTCTCCTTCAAATGCTACACCGAGAGGGATATCGCCTCCCCACCCCACCTCACCAACTGCCTGTTTCACTCTTTCTTTACTTCTTTCGTGTTCGATCTCTGGTTCTCTCTTCTCTTTCTCATCTTTTTCGCTCCGTCTCTCTCGCTCTCTTTCGCCGCGTTTCGTCTTTCTCATTCTCAGTCACTCTTTCCGTTTCCACGCTGTTCATTCTCTCCCTCGAGTCTTCCTCTGTTGCGTTCTGTGTGCCGCGAGACTTTCGTACGGATTGCGAAATCAAGGGCTCTTCGAGGGCTCTGGAGTAGATGGCGAGAGAGCGCCATAGAGAGAGAGAGGGAAAGAGAGAAAGAGAGAGGATCAGGCTTTCTAGCCGCTGCGGCGACGCTCAGCGCGAGAATCCGCTCTGCCGCCCTTGCGACTTCCGGCGCGAGGATCCGATGGCCTCCGATTCCACACAGTGCTATCGATAGATCGGTCGTGATCGAATGTAGACCGCGCTACATAGATCCCTCTAATTGTTCATTTTCCTGGTTTAAAGTCCACTCGCTATTGGTCAAAGGTGATAAAAGATTCGGAAAACGAGTTGAACAAGTTTGAAAAAGCAGTGTGAAATCGACTTCACCGAGCAGTTGCAGGATTAGATCGTGGTGCGTGTTAGAAGAACCCGATCCAGGAAATGGATTCTAATCGGGCAAACAGACCCGGACACGGGGATATCCAAATTTCCGGCTTGACCGCGAAATTCGAGCCGGGAACGAGTGGACATTCCGCAGGAGTCGGTGAAGAGGATTCCACGAGGCGGACTCGGTGCCGAGCTGGTCGCGAGTCCTCGAGACCAGTGAAATCGGATCCCGGGGGGCGGAGAAGATGGGTCAACAAGTCGGCACCGGCCAAAAACGGGATCGTTGGTGCACGATGGTTGTAGAACCGGCGGCCCCGAAACCCGATACCTTCCGCAGGAATCAAAACGTGTCATGGATCCGGGGCCATGCCACTTAGCCGCCGCATGGATGTTCGCACTTTCGATCGGGAATGAAAAGGAAGAGGGAAGAGGGGGCAGGTCGTCGAGCCACTTGACCCCCGGAGCGTTTCGTTTCTTCTGCCGTTTCGTACTGACCCTGTGGACAGCCCTGAAGAGACTGACAACGCTTCCGGTACCTCTGACGGAAATGTCTCAGGTTTTCGAGATCTTTCAGCCTAATTGCGGCTGAAGATCATTCCAGAGGGGCTGGGGACTACTTCTGAGGAACCGACAGGCGTGTCAAATACAATAGCAGAGAAGACAAATACAGTAAATTCTAATTGGTAGAAACCTGGTATCGAATTGCAATTTTTGCTCCCAACTTCTTTAAATACTATATTCGTACTTATAGTGGGAACGGTGGTCGGATGTAAGTTGCGGCTTGTCAAAAAAGAGTTCACCAGGATTGCGGCCACTCGAGAAACCCGCGGGCTGAAAAAAAAGGAAGAATCGGGCCAGGCGCCTGGTAAAATCCGATTCGACGGATGATCCTCGCCTGCCATTATGGCAGGGCACAATGGAGGATGAATCGAGAGCAAGAAAGGGAGAGAGAGAGAAAGAGGAGAATTGTCCGAAGGTAGCTCGAGGGGCGAACACAGGATTCTCCCCGTGGAAACGTTGTTCTCCCCCGAATCCGCGGGCGGAAATGAGCCGGAAAACCGAACTCTGGCTCGCCTTTTCTTTGCGTTTCACCGACTAGCGTTCGCAGAGCTCTCGCGGTTTCTTGATATTACCGCTTCTAGCGCACGCGGAACCGGAGCGGAGCTGAGCGGGTTCTCGGGTCAGTCTAGCGCGAAAAAATTCGTGTCGGCTCCGGTGTGATGAATAAAGAGAGGGAGCGAGAGTAAGAGAGAAACATACGCGGAGAAAGGGAAAACAGGAAAACGGAAAAACAAAAGCGTGCTCGCGGAGCTGGGAACGTATCGGGGAACAAGAGAGTCGGAACCGGAGAAAAAACATTTTCATTCCAAGGATTTTTCGGAGACCACGCTTGCAAACCCCGACTCCATGCTCGCAACCCTTAGAATTCTCGGTTAATCGCGTGACCCAGAAAATATAAATTACGAGCGAGGGAAGAAAGACGTGTGATGACATGCGAGCGATAGAGATAATGGCTCGCTCGAGCGCGGTAGTTTCCGCGCGACGAGGGGCTGCGGATCTAGGCGACTGATAAACGGAAAAATCACCGTCGCGGCTCGACGATGGAGCATGATATCCGTTTAGCGAAACAGGAACGGAAATTTCTGGATCTGCGACACGCGCGCGCGTTTTAAGTGTGCCGTCACTTCCGGACGGTTTACGTAATATGTATTATTGCAAACAAAACGAATTATCTGCGCGGAAAATCTTCGTTTACCTGGGCGGCGAGGAGCGCTTCAAAGTTTCGAGCACGGGAACGCTTCAGCCCTGGATTCGAACGTTCTTAAACCCGCACGTTGCACGAGGTAGTTTCACTTGGGAGCCAACTTTAATTTCGAACCAGTTTGTTCGCCGCGTTTAAGCGGTTCACATTCGAAGGTCGTAAATGGATTTTTAAAGTAAGATATAAAATAAGAATCTGAGCTTATACGTGTCACATTTCAGTTTGTCGAACATATTTTCAAGTATGCAGCAGTTGGAGGAATTAATCGCGAGTACTTTATCGTTTCTCAAAAATATTTCCCGCCAGTTTCGCTTCGACTTCAATTTGTTTTGCTGTTTACCATAACCCGGCACGGCGTCTCGTTGATGCGCCACTTCTTCAAGAACAGTTTGTTTATCGCGCCTCGCAGTTCCTGTCATTCCTTTCCGTCCGGTCTTGGGGAAGGACGGGTTGCAGAAGATGAACGTCTTCGTTGAGAAAGGAGTAAACGGACACTTGAACTTTTTTGTGTGGACAAAAAGCTCGAGAAAAGAGCCTCGGTAGGAAACCAAGGGACGACTGTGACTTTGAATCGTCTTCTCGTTTCTCTAAATAGCGGATATCGTGAACGATCGAATATTTTCGAGCGGTGACGCGTGCAGAGTGACAGAATTTTCAGCCGTGTCTTCTCTCCTCGGTTCGCCATTATTCGGCTGCTCCGGTTCACGGGGGCTAAATCTGGTTGGCTAAATGTGACGGGGCCTAAGGAAACTCTGGCGCGGTCGTGGGATTCTATCCAGCGTGCCCTCCGTGGCCTCACGCTCCTTTTCTCCTTTCTTCGCTTTCGTTCCAATTAACCTTGAAGCGACGGGAGAAGCAGCTCGCCGCAGGATGCGAGGGAGACCCGCCGAGCATAAAGGGGGCAGTCGAATGAGATTAATTCAGAAATGACGACGAGGCTCTTGCCTCCCCGCTTTTGCCTGCACGCACGATTATACAGATGGATATACAGTGGCGTGCACACGGGATACGGTATCGTATCGGCCCGCGCGACACTTCTCCTCGAGAAATGTAAACCAAGACACTCTTTCTCGAATTCGGAAGAATCTTCGGAAGATCAGAAAAATGTAAAAAAACGTCTTTCGGATGCCGCGCGTTACTGCACTTTACGCAACCTTCGATCGTTGAGCAGAACCGTGAACAGATGGGAGAAACGTCTGAAAGACGTGTGCACGCTTCAAAGAAGACACCCAGAAAATTGCTGCTCTACACTTTGGAATAAACATCGGGGAGAGACGGGGGAAGAAAATTAAAGGTCGGCGCACAGGTGTATCGATGATCCAACCGGGAAGACAGAATAGACGGTCTCTGGAAGGTCGGCGAAGGGTCGACCGCAGCTAGGATATGCGCACCATTTACTTTCGTGCGGCGTTTACGTGAAAGAGCCGCGGAGGGACGAGACCGTATTCAGGTGAGAGGTCCCTGAACACCGACCGAAGAAAGGGAAATTTCGTTTGCAGCCTGTCCCACCATCTTCGCCTCGAGTTAGCTCATGGGGACGTAATTGAAACAGACGCGGCGCGATCCTCGACTCCTCAACTAGCCCGGAAGTCATCGAGATCGCCTAACAAGAATTTAAGGAAGCCAACGAAACGCCTCTGGCCGAATCCCTTGCTCCAATGTTTGCACATTTATTTAATCGGTTTGATCGAGTAACTTTTCAGTCATGAACATTTAGGCAAACGTGAGACATAAAAAAGGACAACCAGGAAAGTGTTAACAGCATTGTTGGAGTAGTGTCAAAGGCCACCTCGCCAGACATCAAGATTCCAATTAAAAGTCGGGTGGAGGGGGAACCGATGGGCCGATAATATCGATCTCTGCCGTGAAGGGTCGAGGGGGTTGGTTTGGCTTTAAGTAAAAGTCCAAACGAACGAGCCCTTGGCTCCCTTCGAGTCCATGGTGGCCCGAGGGCAGGAGAGGCTTTCTATTAGCCACTAGAAATCGCGCGAACCCTTCGCTGGGACAAATCGGAACGGTACCGGCGCGGCTGCCCGCTTCTAATGGAGTTTCACGCTCGAGTCGGGGGTTGATAGAGGTTCCTCGCGAGTTGGTCAACCGAGGAATTGATAATCAAAGCGATCTCCGGCTCCCTTAACGAGCCCTCTCGCTCCAATTCGATCGGCGGACGATAAACACACACAGCACGCTGCTTAAAACAATTCGACGACCATCCGCACGAAGGTTTCTGCCGTTGTCTTTTCGTTCCGTGATTGACACGTGTTTTAGTGTCCGATCATTATTCCCTACAGAGCAGAGATCAAAAGTTTAATCGCGATTTGGACTATGCTCGCTCTGCTCCAGAGAACGTGCCGCATCTCCACGGCCCGGGTGTATATGATCGGGCTGTACGCGTCGAGCTCTCCTCGGAACTCTCGTTCATCGGAAGAGGATTCCTCCTCGTTGCTAATATTTTCTTTTTTCTATTCCGCGCAGCGAGAGGAGTCGCGCAAAGGCCGGCCCTTTTCACCCTGTGTGTGTTCGCCGGGAAGAGCCGGGAAAGAGAAAGAGAGGAAGAAGCGGAGAGGGAAAGATCGCGCGACAAAAAGAAGAGGAAAGGAAAAATTCGTATCTTTGACGAAGCCGAAGAAGAGTCGTCGTACGTGTCCTTAAGCGACTGCCAGGCTTCCACGCTAATGAGGCGCGGCGTAATTAGTGAGACTGTCTACCCGGCTGGACCCTTCACCAGGAGGGCGGATCCCTCTCGACGTCGAGTCGCCCTCTCACCCTCGCCACTCTACGCATCCTCAACCCGTTTCACGATTTCTTACCGGCGCGGCGCGGAGAAGGAGCCGTGCCTCGCTGACACCTCGGAAATTCACGACTCTCAGCCGGCCGGAGACTCGGCTGGCTCTCCCGGTCCGTGTCTCTCCGCGAAAAAAATACCGCGATTAAATCTAGCACTCGCGAGAACCTTAATTCCTTTTCTCTCCGTCGCCGTCTTCTACTGCTTCTTCCGATTCTCCGACCGCGCCGCGGTTTTCGCCTTCGAGCCGCGGACACACTCGACGCGTCAACGCCACGGCCGCGAGCGCATTCGAAATCAGAAATAACAATTTGAAACTACAGTTATTTTCGCATTTTGCGATCCTCGAGTAGTGATCGTCGTCGAAACAAGCTTTAAGAGTAAAGAAAGAGTTGTTATGAATTGATTGCTCAACACGGAAATTTCGGAACGAAGTGTCCTCTGTCTCTGATTCGATTTAAGAAATAAAACGGTGACATTATGGGTCAATCAGTTAGACTGGACAAAGGGAGAGAGAGAGAGAGAGAGAGTGAGTGTGTGTGCGTGGGGAGGGGAGGAACAATTCGAACGAGTAGAACTCGATGCCCTACGGGCACGTTAAATGGGTTTCGATCGGCGTACAGAGAGCGATCTGGTGTAGGTTGCCGGTTGCGGTTTCAGGGGGTGGGTTTCCGAAGGCGGGAAGGCCGATTTAGAGTACAATGCGGCTCAATGCCGAGGAAATTAGCCACGGCGCTGTCGGTGACGCCCGTCAGCCCCACACCATGGAAAACAGACCGTATCTATCCCGGTCGTCGAGCCATGGGAGCTTTATCGTTTCGGTTCTCGACCGGCCGCTATGCGTTGTCGTTAACTGTCCCCAAACCTCCCGGAAACATTCTCTTATTCTCGAGCACTCGTGCCACGAGCTACAAGTAGTTCAAAGTGATAATTAATAGTTTCAACCATGGTCCAAAGCGAAATTATTACTTTCGACCCCGGTTTTTCCCTGCCACTGTACACCGTGGCGAACGCTTCGCGTCGATGGCCAATTTCTGCGACTTGCAGTAAAGCGTTAATCAATGACCGATGGCCAAGCGAAGCCCGATATCAATCCGAAAAACGTGCTCCGAGATTCTGAATGGGAAGAGTGCGCGCGAAACGTGTCCGCTGAAAGGCTGCGCGGTGCTTCTTCAGTCTGGATCCGTCGTTGGAAATTACCTCTCGTCCCATCCGCCATCCATCGTCACCGAGGTGTGCGCCAATTTACGTGCGGGATACTCTCCTCCTCCTCTTCTTCGTGTTCTTCTTCTTCTTTTTCTCCCGGACCGTCCCACGGTGCCGCACCACGCCGCGCCGCGGGAAATGCCAGCCGCTTTCACGAGATATTACCTGTAATGTCCGCGCGGCGCATCCATTACGGGTCATTATCCATCCATTAGTCGTTTTCCACGGGTCCGTGGACGCCTCGAAAGAAGAACGCCTGCACGCTCTGCCACCGCAGGCCCCCTTTTCATCCTCTTCTTCGCCGGCTGCCTCGAGAAAAGGGCGAACGGGGAAGAAGAAACCGTTTCGCTCGCGAAACCTTCGACTTTCCCGGTGACGGAAAGACGCCGAAGAGCGTAACAGCTCGAGAGACCGACTCGATTTCAATCAAATCCGCAGGGATAATAGATCCCTCTGCTTGTGCTGGTTCTTTGTGCGACTTCTTCCCTTATCGCTTTCTTATTTTCCCCGTGCTTTCATCGAGCACCGTGTCAAACGCGCATTCCATTCTTCCGAACGCCGACAACACTGTGCAACAAATTTCAACTTCTTTTTCGAAAAAATGCCCCTTACACGGGGCAAAGTAGCCTGACAAAAGACCTCTCCTAATATGAAACCCCTGCTCGTCTCCGGTAAAGGATTCTCGAATGTAGCGTACATTCGCGAAGAGGAAGGAGACAAGAAATCTACAAATTGCAGATGCGCTACTATTTGATTTTGGTTTCGTGGTCGTTTTGGGTCCCGTTACCCGGGGCTAGAATTTCGCAAGAGCGAACAATTCGATTGAAACGATCAAAGACGGAGTTATCCCTGCGGAAGACAATCGTCTTGGTAATTACAGGCGGAACGGGTAACGAGGACACGTGTTTTCCATGGAAAAACCTTCGATCCCGAAGACGAGCCCGGACAAAGCCGTCGCGGGAGGAGGGGAGAGACAGAGGAACGGACAGAGGATTCTCTTCTTTAAATGCTCGTTCACCCTCGCCTATTCATCCCGCGTATGTCTACCTGCGATACAGCGTCCATCCCCCATTAATCTATAGGATCCATTCATCTTCGAGAGCGTAGGTGAGCTTGTCCTCGCGATCTCTTCAGACACTCGATGGCTCGCGGTGGATTCCTTTTCGCCCTGGAACTTCAAAGCGTCCACCAGACGAGCCGGAGGGGCAAGGAAAAAAAACTATTTTATTATCGCAATCCGCTTCTCCTCGAGGATCAATCTCTTCTAGGATCCTTCACCGGCCTTCTTGGTACCTTCGAGATCTTCTCTCTCCTGTGGTCATCTTGTTCTCAAGGTATTCATCACAGATCATGCACGGAGAATGATTTCTCGTCTCGGAGAATGTACGCGCCTCGCTGACGATTTGAACAGGGTTTAAGCATTTTTGCAATTCGCCGAGGAGCAACTTCTAACAGTACTTAAGCTACCATACATTTTTTATGAAATCGATATATCGATACAATTCTAGAATTCTAGAAAAATAATAAGATTGGGACTGCAAAAATCTCTGATGAACGTTAGAAGCTTCCTGCGTCGCATAGTGGTGCGAAACAACTTGATGGCGATCAGAGATCCGTATAGGACGTTGCCGTGATAGTATTTCGCCTCTTTCTCAAGTAACATGAATTTTGTTCGAACTTGCAATGTTAAGAAAATTTTTGATCGCCGTCAGATCGTTTCGAGTTAGTCCTTTCGAGTCTCCGACTAGAGACGCGCGACGTTCGACGGGTTTTCTCGGCGTGAATAAAATTCTCGTGCCGAGAATAAGTCTAATTTGCGACACGGAGGATCGCGAAGCCGTCCGGACGGAGTACGAGATCTCGGTATCACCGGTAGCCGGGTTAGGTAGCGATTCGAGCAGCCTCCATTCGTCTTGCGCCCGGTTTCTGCGCGATTCGAGCCTCCGTCGGCGTTGCTGCTGCTGCACGAGTGTTTGCAGTCCACTCGAAACCAGTCCCGAACGAGCTCGCGAGCACGAGTAAGAGGGAGAGCCGGCTCGGGAACAGAGACGGTTGGACAAAGCCGTGGAGAGACGGCCGGAGAGACATCGGTCGAGGCGGGAGGCCAGGAACGAAGCTTAATTTGTCTAACGAGGGGCCTCTGCACCTGTCATCTGGACGGAGATACGAACGGACGTAGGCCAACCCCCCCCCCTCTCTCTCTCTCTCTCTCCTCTTTCCACTCTCACAGACCTTCTCCTTCTCCTCCTCTTCGTCCTCCTCCTCGATTCAACCCCCTTCGGTCCGAGGAGCGTTTGCTTGCTTACTCGCCGACCGACAGGCTAGCCTTCCTCTATAACGTGTGTTTCACCCGTTCCTGGGGGATCCTCTGTCATCCAATAGTGATCAGACCTATTTATTTCGGTTTTAAGTCACTGAATTAGTGCAACACCGGTCTTAAGTCCCTGAATTAGAATCATCGGCATTTTCGCGCGTCCACTGGCCAACCAAGGTTCCGCAAGATTAAAGTAACTTATTAAATGAAACAAAGCTTGCGGCAACACAGAAATTTATTTTTGGATTCTTCTTTAATTTCCACGTAGGGCCCAATCCGTGTTATCCGGACCCAGATATCCTGGCCGAGTTGAAAATTCTCATTCGGACCGAGCAATAAAATGTCGAGCAAGTCCCGTTCCCATCTCCGGAGTCATGGTGCACGCGTGTGCCTGGCGTTCACGCCCCTCGGTAAATCAATCACACACCATGGTGTCCGCATTGTTTTTACGGGTCCGTCGCGCGTCGGACTTCTCTTGGTGGCGATCGCCGGTCACGCCTCCCATTGGGGAGGCAGAGGGCAGTCGCAGTGTCAAAAGCCCGTCTGAAATCGTAATTCATCTTTCCGGATGTCGGAAGGCTCGAGCCTGGGCCTCTGGCCGAGAGTTTCGTTCGTTCGATAAAACGAGAGGAGTTTGTTCGCCGGGACGGCCACGCGTCGACGGCAAGGAATAACAACGACGACGACGACGACGGTGTAACGAGAATCGCTGGCACAAAGCGATAGAGTCGCGCGCCGTTCGCCTTTGTGATTCAGACCCAGACACGCCGGAGATCGCGCGTCAGGGGTGGGACAGACAGACAGACAGACAGACGATACGTGAAAGCCCGGGAGGTGGAACATCCGCTAATTGGATAATTACGGAGTGCGCCGCGTTTGTTTTATAATTGGGCAAAGCCCGTGGAACCGTTCCTAGCCTCGACGTGCCAAACAACGAAACGGCCGGAGTCACGCTCTACGTGACGAACTACCCTCGCAGCTAATCCGAACACCGGAACCCCTCGGCTCTAGCAACCCCCGTCCCCCACCCCCTCTTTGTTCACCCTACTCGGACAAACACGACTGAAATCGCGTAAAAGCAAAATCATTTTTTTTATCGAGCCAACCCCTTGGTCGGATAAGAACATGTATAATATTTTTGTACACACTGCATACACGTATACGTTTATCAAAAAATCGGTTCTTGTGAACCGAGGAACACTATGAAAACGCCTTGAGCCGATCGAGGAGCAAAATGCGAAACAAGTTTGTGGAGGGTGGGGTGGATCGGTCGCGCGACCTCCATCGGGGTGGGAAAAACAATGAGCATCCCTGCATGATTTTTTTTCCATGCCGTCGGTGATGTCGAAGAGTCGCGTGCACTCTAATTTGACTCTCGCAAACCACGGTATTGTTTGAAAGATCCAGGGTTCCAACTGGAATTAAGGACTTCCTCCCCTTTTTGATTCGAGTCCCCAACCCTTTTCGTAACTTTTACGACTTTCTTCTTTTTATTTTTCGAATAATATCATGTAATTCCTAAAGGTTTAAATAGTCACACGATAATGTAAGTAAATCAAAATGCATGCAATAACTTACCATGCGCGCTTTCCGAGTATAGGCTTGGCGATGCAGACGCAGAAGGGTACGGGGGTGGTACTCTGTTATGATTTGTATAATGCCTATGTAAACAAAAATATGACAAACATTAATGACCGCGCTAATCCTGGAACGGCAGTGTTTAAATTTATTCTGACCAAGCGTTTAAAAAATATTGACAAGCCACTTGGCTTGTAACAGCTGATTTAAATTGTCAACTGTTTATACGAGCTGAAAAATATGCTCACAACTGATTGATTATGGTCTAGATAAGCTTACGTATCGCCAGTTGTACGATCTATGAGACTGACTGTAAATAATGCGAGTGAAACAACATTGCCATAAATTACCCAAGCATCCTACGTCCAGCGTCGGTCAAAGATGCAGACTGAGTAGCGGGGGTAAAACCGATTTGCGGTTTCCAGGCGTTGTCATTGTTACGGTTCATCTGCTCGAAATCTTGCGGTTTTAACACTTTCGGTGGGTCTCTGGCGCCCTTCAACCTTTTCGCGGGGAAAATGAAATTCCCACCGTATTTTGGATCTCTGAATCGAACGCTGCAATTAAAATACAAAAAGATAAGTATAAGCCGAGTTGCAATGGTGTTATTAAATGTGTTTGCACGCGTACCAATACACTTTATTATTTCTGACGGGAAGCCCGTTTATAGGAGAGGGTAAAGTGGCACCATCCCCAATGCAGTCTTCTGCTAACAACACCGTGCCACGCATTCCATCGATGCATGCAGAGGTCTCTGCGTCAAAATCAACACGATTCGTGTAAAGTCCTTTGATGAAATTGTAACCGTTGTTGCCTAGTCCAGCATACAATCGGTCGTCGCCTCTGACATTTCGCTTCACTGCGGAACAATAATACATCAAATAAAACAATAGTACGTGGGGGAAAACTGTATGTTAAAGAGGTGTACAAAATGAATTTCATACCTTCTGCTTCGGTCAGACACTCATAGTATGGTTTCAAAGCCTTAAAAAGTCTTTTCTCATCCACGAATGGAAGCAAAGCAACTCCCTGCCAAGCGAACTTTTTGCCATTCAGATCTATTTTAAAATCTTCTGGATAGAAGTCTATAATCGGTGATCTCTGCGAATGATTTCGTGAATATTAACTGAATATCGTGATACATGTTCAACTTTCTCTGTAACGTAACGTTCTATTAAACTTACGGGATCACTCATTAACTTCGCCCACGGAGCAGGGACGTGTTTGCTACTAGCTGCTGGAAATACGCCCATTAGCTGTTCCAGGGGACGGAACTGCAACAATAATTAAAAGATTAATTTTTGATCAATTATATTTATGCGTTTACCAGTTTTATTTCAACTTACAGGTTCTGTTCCTCTTTCAAATTCCGTCGATAAACCACCGATATTAATGAAATCACTAGCGAAAGGGGCATAATGATACGGAAAGTACCATTTCCACGACGCACAACCTTGATAGTAATATCGTAGAACCCAACACAGACCCCGTACGTATTGTAGAGCTACATTGTTTCTGTATAAACAGTCCGAAAGTTGTTATTCATAAATATAGGTGCTCAGATTTACTCACCGACAATCATTTCATTAGCACTGAGTTTCGTCGACAAAGTGAACATTCACGTCGAAATCGTATCGGTGAAATGATTGTCGGTGAGGTCAGGATAGCCCTTTTTGATGTACTTGAGTTTTATTACCTAAATTGTAGATTGTCAGGAGAGACATCAAATTTCGATTCATAATAACGATCTTTAAAACCATCTTCCCACAATCTTACTTCGTCATGCGCTTGATCATCGTCTGACACGGCTTCCGCTTCATCAGCGGTACGTTTTTTTGCATCACCGGATGATTTCTGCAATATATTCAAAACGCATGAGTAATTCGTAAAAGCACCAAAAATGAAGATTAAAATGCACAACCGCACCTCTGGGCGTAGCATACTCTCCAGAGCTGTATTAGAACCTCTCTCTGTGTTGGAAGTGCTGTAGTTTCTACCTTGGACACGCATCTGGTAAGCTTCGTAACGTGCATTTGCTACCGGTTTAACTCGTTCGCCTAAAGGCTGTTATCAAATACATATATTGAACAATATCACTGATAATACTAAAGGAACACTATCGCCAATAAATTTTCAACGATGAAGCGTACCGTGGGAGCAAACTGTCCAGTAGGAATCCACTTAGGCTTATAATTACTGATTGCTTGCATTCGAGCCTTCTTGACTTTTTCACGCTGTTTGAACGCCAATTCATTTTGTTGTCTCTTCTTAAAAATTTCATCCTCAACATCACCGAGGTCGGACATGATCATTTGAACTCTATCTAAATTCACATCACCGCTATCTGTTAGAAAACCCTGTAAAAAAAATTATTATGATCGGTAATGTTATTGTTCAAACAATCAATATCGTTGGAATCAACAAATATTACGCACTCCTGTTTTGTATACTGTTTTTTTATACAAATTAACAAGTCTATCGATTGCCCCCTCTCTAATCTCCAATGATGGGAGGTGAGGTAGAAAATCATTTCCTACGAAAAAACACATGAACACCCAATCATCGATAGCTCGTTCAAAATCGTACTTAAATGGTAGATTAGGCATTTGCAACTCTCTCTCTAAGTATTCCCTGAGTACGTTTAACCGCACAAATATGTACTGGCATTCGGATCCGAAAGCATTCTCTTCCTCTTTCTGATTTGGCTCCGAACCCGTACATTCTTTCATATCGTGACCCAATTGACCGCATATGTCACATGGTCTTGGTTTATTTGGTTTGAATTCTTCACGAATAATCGTAAAATTCGGTTCATGCGTTGCAAGTCCCAACATAATCAAATCAGCATCTGCTCCGCACAAAACGTGTTGCGTGTTAGGATCGTGATCGGGTTGCGCTGTTGTAAAAAATAGCCATTTAATGTGTGTGCACAAGAATAAAAATTGTGCTAATTGTAATAACTTTAAAAACTAAATAATGATTTACCTCTCTGTTTACGTATAAAATCCATTATCTTATGTTCTCCTTCACCTGGTACATTTGCATCGCTTAAGATCACTTTTATGTTTCTCCAACCAGGGTCACTATTTAAACGGTCATGAATATAATAATGTAAACATTTCGATAATCTTGCCATGAAAGGTGTACCCTGTAAACAATACCGTAATTTGACAAAATGATTTCCTCTAACACCTTAATACAACATAAATCAGTTGTACAAACCGGTGTAATACAGTTGCTATCAAAATGATCTTCCTTGGGCTTTTCTGGTGGCAATGTTGCACCTTTCAATGCCAATTCAGAACGTATTCTTTGAATTTCATTGATTTTTTCAGTTGTTTCCTTCGATGCTCTAAATCTCCTTGATCTCTGTTGATTCATTTTGGCTCTAGGTGCCTATAAATATTAGTTGAATGTACAATCATGTTACCGACACACAATTATTAATTATTTCTATTTGGTATAAAACAGACACTTACAACTCCATCAATGGCCATGTAAAGCAACTTCCTAGGTCTTACAATGCAAAACAGACGGTCAATGCATTCAAAGATAGCTTCCATCATTTCATCCTCATTTTTTGGTGCTGGTCTACAATAATATCGCGCATTATATAAAACATTTTCAAATACTTAAAAACTTGGCATCGTTGATTAATTTGATCAATACTTACTTATCCTCTGGATGTGTACAAGGATGTATAATACCATTCATGTCAAGATATAGATTATCAAATTCCACGCTATTTGGGTTTGGATCCGCTGAATTTATAGGTACCCGCACACCATTAGTACTTACAGGCTACAAAACGAATGTACTATTTAAAAAATCTTAAATTCACATTTGAGCCTAACAATGTACATGATTTTCCAAGCTCAACATTGAATTACATAGCAACAATTCTTTGTACTATTACCACATTTTTATCACAGTACAGTAGTGCAAATACAGCTGTCAATAAACGTTTTCAAAACCATGAAAAACACATTACAACTACTTAAAATGTTTACATAATAATTAAAAAATCGCAAAATCTTTGCAAAAATCATAAGCTTCTCCTGTAGAACCGATATCCGTTGCAAAATAAATAAAGTATTCATCGCCCAAACAAACAATCTAACCTACCTTTTGTTCGATGCATTCCACAATCACAGAAGGATACTTTCTACTCAACCATCGAAAAAATGCAGGTACACCCATTTTTTACGTTTCGTCGTACTCCTTCGATGCAGTATACAATTATTTTGTTAATCGTTTCCCAAAATATATGTTAGTAAATTCAGTGATCACAAACTGTTTTCACCGTTTACTCATATCTACAGCAACGTAAACTCAGAATACCAACTCCAACGGAATATGAAACATCTCGCACAGTACTGCCACCTTTAGCTTGCATAGTGTTTTGCACAACCACAACCGCAGACTTAAAATCTATACAGATTGTGCATCTTGCAGGCTTAGATGCAGGTTAGTGTTCAAGATTCCTCCGCTAGGTGGCGCCACGTACATTTGCCGGCGAAATCTGCAAACAGCGCCATTACCTCGTAGTGGCGAAACGCCCAAGCTTGTAGCCGATTAGTGTCAGGATTCGTCCGCTAGGTGGCGCCACGTACATCTTTCGGCAAAAATCTGTGAACAGCGCCATTACTTCGTAGTGGCGAAACGCCCAAGCTTGTAGCCGATTAGTGTCGGCATTTGTCCGCTAGGTGGCGCCACGTACATTTTCCGGCAAAATCTGCGAACAGCGCCATTACTTCGTAGTGGCGAAACGCCCAAGCTTGTAGCCGTTTTTGTGTTCAGGATTCCTCCGCTAGGTGGCGCCACGTACATCTGTCGGCAAAATCTGCAAACAGCGCCGTTACCTCGTAGTGGCGAAACGCCCAAGCTTGTAGCCGATTAGTGTCGGCATTCGTCCGTTAGGTGGCGCCACGTACATCTTCCGGCAAAATCTGTGAACAGCGCCATTACTTCGTAGTGGCGAAACGCCCAAGCTTGTGGCCGATTAGTGTCGGCATTCGTCCGCTAGGTGGCGCCACGTACATTTTCCGGCAAAATCTGCGAACAGCGCCATTACTTCGTAGTGGCGAAACGCCCAAGCTTGTAGCCGATTAGTGTCAGGATTCGTCCGCTAGGTGGCGCCACGTACATCTTCCGGCAAAAATCTGTGAACAGCGCCATTACTTCGTAGTGGCGAAACGCCCAAGCTTGTAGCCGATTAGTGTCGGCATTTGTCCGCTAGGTGGCGCCACGTACATTTTCCGGCAAAATCTGCGAACAGCGCCATTACTTCGTAGTGGCGAAACGCCCAAGCTTGTAGCCGTTTTTGTGTTCAGGATTCCTCCGCTAGGTGGCGCCACGTACATCTGTCGGCAAAATCTGCAAACAGCGCCGTTACCTCGTAGTGGCGAAACGCCCAAGCTTGTAGCCGATTAGTGTCGGCATTCGTCCGTTAGGTGGCGCCACGTACATCTTCCGGCAAAATCTGTGAACAGCGCCATTACTTCGTAGTGGCGAAACGCCCAAGCTTGTAGCCGATTAGTGTCAGGATTCGTCCGCTAGGTGGCGCCACGTACATCTTCCGGCAAAATCTGTGAACAGCGCCATTACTTCGTAGTGGCGAAACGCCCAAGCTTGTAGCCGATTAGTGTCGGCATTTGTCCGCTAGGTGGCGCCACGTACATTTTCCGGCAAAATCTGCGAACAGCGCCATTACTTCGTAGTGGCGAAACGCCCAAGCTTGTAGCCGATTAGTGTCAGGATTCGTCCGCTAGGTGGCGCCACGTACATCTTCCGGCAAAATCTGTGAACAGCGCCATTACCTCGTAGTGGCGAAACGCTCAAGCTTGTAGCCGGTAAACTGTAATTCGGTCGGTAACGTTTGGCTAACAGTTTGTGCGTTTTGCCGAGAGGACCTGAGGCCTAGGCAGAAAAGCCTATAAGATGCACGGTCTGCATAGTTCTTAAGTCTGTGACACAACTAGCGCATTGACGCTTCAAATTTCTAAATAAAAAAATATGACATAAATTATGATGGTATAAAATAAATGTAGATATAATATTATAAATAAGTTTCAAGTGATATGTTTTGTGTTGATTGTTCTAAGAACAATGTTAGATACAATTATGAAATGAAAAAATTTACGTTGCATACTTTATGAAATACCTACATACTCCCCCATTAATTTGCCGGTCTTCTATATAAGTAGTACGCGTATATTATTATAACACACCCATATTTAAGGGTAAATTGACACGGTATGTTGCTTTTAAAGAATTATTTATTTTTATTCGTTACTTAACAAAAAAAACAGAATTGTGTTTAAGTAAATCCACCGATAATTTGCTAAACATAAGAAACGACAGTATGAAATCTACAACCCTCACTCTAACAACTAATAATTAATTCTATAAAAAAACTAATCGTTAGTTTAATACCTTATTTCTCCGATGATAGATAATTAATATTTCTAATCTGTCAAGAAATAATTACTTGTATAATTTCATACTAAATAAATGGAAAATTATGTTTTTTTTCAGTAAACTGAACAATAAAATATTTTCAAAATGCAACAGAAAAATATCTTACATGGACCAGCTGATACGATTCCACAATTTAAAAATTTGTCTATAGGACAATTACTTTTAAATCAACTAAGCATTCATAAATCTTGGATAGCACAAGTAAATAATTCAAATGTTATCTTTATCACTCGTACAAATAAATTGTTACCACATTTTTATGAAAAAATGAAAATAATTTTAGGTAGATGCTCATACAGGAAAAGAGCAAACATTTAAGGAGATTTTGGATGACAGTCGGAAGCTGGCAATTGTTCTTGATAAACAGGGATTAAAGAAAAATGATTGTATTGCTATATGCAGTGAGAACAATGCAGAATTTTGTATACCAATGTGTGCTGCATTTTATCTAGGGGCTACTGTTAGTCCATTGAATCCACTCTATTCAGAAAGAGAATTAAAATACGCGTTAAACATTACAAAGCCAAAGTACATTTTTGTATCAAAAGTCGGTGCAATGAACATGCTCAAAGTTTATCCTCAATTATTCTGGTCGCCAAAGCTAATAATGTTAACGGAATCACATGATAATAAGTTCCCCAGCATGAAAAATTCAATATTAGACATAATTGTTGATAGTAACTTCCATGCTTGTCCTGTTGATGATGATCATGTAGCAGTCATTCCATACTCTAGTGGCACAACAGGTTTACCAAAAGGAGTAATGTTAACAAACAAAAATTTATTAGCAGTAATAAGATGTCTAGCAGTTTCAACGCCTGAGATTTTAAATACTAATGTAATAACATTAGCTTTGTTACCATTTTTCCATGCATATTCTTTCTCTGTACTTCTTGTAAGACTTACATTTGGAAATAAGAGTGTCATTTTATCACGTTTCGAAGAAAATGTGTTTCTACGAACTATAGAAAAGTATAGAATTGAGTACATAACTCTTGTACCACCCCTTATGATATTCCTGGCAAAGCATCCTATTGTGGATAAATATGATTTATCTAGTGTTAAGGATATTTGGTAAGTGACTCTGTTTCTAACAATAAGTTCCGCTATTAAATTTCAATAATTAGTAATTGTTTATATTTGATCAGGTGTGGTGCAGCGCATTTGTCAGACAATATTGCAAAGGTAGTTGCTAAAAGATTAAACATGAGAAATATCAAACAAGGGTATGGATTAACAGAAACTACTTTGGCTGTACTTATATCACCAAATAATAGTGCAAAATATGGGAGTGTAGGCATACTAGTCCCTGGAATTTCAGGTAATACAATATATGTACTTTTTTTCATAATATTGCTTTAATATTTGCATTATATTTCTCTTTAGCAAAGGTAATGCCAATAAATGGGAACGAATCGAGTGAACCTTTAGGGCCACACGAAATTGGAGAATTATATTTCAAAGGAGATTTAATAATGAAAGGGTACTACAACGACGAGAAAGCTACAAAAGCCACTATTGATAAAGACGGCTGGTTACATTCAGGAGACATAGGGTATTACGATGAACAGTATTATTTCTATGTGGTAGATCGTTTAAAAGAGCTTATTAAGTACAAAGGATATCAAGTTCCACCAGCTGAACTAGAGGCATTACTATTAACATGTCCTGGAGTTAAAGATGCAGCAGTGATTGGAATACCACATGAAGAAGCAGGCGAATTACCAGCTGCTTTTATAGTTAAACAAGATGGGTCTGACATAACAACCGAGAATATTGTTAAATTCGTAAATGGTAAGTATTGAAAATCAGCCAAATGAATACCTTTATTTTCTGCTGATGAAAACTGTTACAGAACGTGCATCAAGTCACAAACGGCTTCGGGGTGGCATCAAGTTCGTTGATAGTATTCCTAAAACTGCGTCAGGGAAAATACTACGTCGAGCATTACGCGATACATTTAAATCAAAATTGTAAAGTTTCGGTATTGTGAGGAAACATTGCAAATTTTGAATCTTTTATTGCTTTATTTTTATATTTATTTTAAAGCATTGAGATGTAAGAGACATTGTTCAATTTGCTTTTAATTGTGTGTAGAGCTGAAATCTTTTTAAAATATAATCCCAAAACCGTTTGCTCTAATTCCATATTTGAAATACTTTGTATTGAATAAAAATGCATAAACCCACGAGTTAAATCTCTTACAATGAAAAACAAATTATGTACATTACTATTTTAACTTTTCTTTTACTTCTTCTGGTATTTGACTTAAATACCATTGATGATTTTCACCAGGAGCAGTAGCTAATACACCCTTTTCATTTGATAATGACGTTTTTGCATTATACGAATAAAATTCTCCGAAACAATCAGTTAAAGTGCCACCAATAGCTTGAAGAATAGCCTCAGGTGCGCAGGTGTCCCATTTTTTGTAACCTCTGCTGGCAAATACACAAGCGTGAGCTTTTCCCTCCAATAAAAGTAATACCTATAATAAAATTAAAATATTAAACCACTCTGATAAACTTGAGTCTATTAATTCTACAAGTATTCTTACCTTATACCCAGCACCACCAACACGTAAAATTTCATCAGGATGTAAAGCATTTACAGCTGCTTGAACATTACTATTTGAATGCGAACTGAAAAGGTATGTAGCATCTGTTGTTATTAATCACAATGAAATGCAACTTTAATGATAGTAAAAGCAAAACTTACCGTGTAGTTGTAATTATTCTCTTTCCAGCTAGAGGTGCTACTGGCGAAAAACCACCAAATCCTATACCTTTAATGCCCCAAATAGTTCGTCCCAATATGCTGCTGTCACTATTTTTATAATATGGTTGATGTATTACTCCTCCAATTGGTTTTTGTCCAATTGCCACTCCTACTAAAACTGTAACATGTTCTACAAGTCCTTGTGTATATTCTGACGTTCCTGAAATATTTTTTCCTTTTAATGTATACATATCTAATAAGCTGTAACATTTGCCTTTTTTCTGTGTGTTAATTAAAACGCATACATACCGTCTAATGGGTCTACCCAAACACATACGTCTTTAGGATCAATATTTTCCAGATGTGCTGGTACTTTCAGTTTTAATATTTCTTGATCCATCTCTGACACCATCCAATCGGATGGTACATCACAGTTTGTTGATTCTTCTTCGCCAATAATAGTAATATTTGGGAATTGTGAACTTAGTGAGGCAATAATACACCTTTGAGCACAACGATCGGCCTCAGTTTGTAAATCATTCTTGCCTTTTTCTACTATGTTTAGACTTCCATGACTCATAATATCTCTTATAATTTTACCTGCTCTCACAGTAGCAAATACAGAAGATGCCACTATACGTGATACTAAGGACGCGGTCTGAGCCATGTCTCAAATTTTTCTGTTAATAGCAGTAGATATTGACACTGCTGGTTAAAGATTAGAGAAACTATACCTTTCATAAACGCTTTCAGTATGTTGCATATATAATCATTCTCTGGTTCTAGCTGTAAAAACATTATACGGAAAAACTTAAAGAACACTATCATTTCTCAAGGTTATATTAAGTAATACTTATTCATGGAAATCATGAAATTTTGCAATCAGCTTTTTTAAAGATCCATATTGTTATTTTAAAGATTTCTTATTGTAATAAATAGAAACTTGAAACATGAATAATACAATCTGAAATTCTACTTTAAATAAAATATGCATTGAATATTGTAAATACTGTAAATATTGTAAATTTTATATTTACGTTTTATTATTTATATAACTATATCTTTAGAAAAGAAAAATTCATACGATTTTTATTCAGATTATTAGATTATTATAATATTATAAGATTATTTTTATTCATTTTATATCTTGTATAAAATCATTAAAAATCTACCAATTTGAACACAAGACGGTTTATATTAATAAATAACGCAAAAGAAATATACGTAGAAGAGAGAATACTTACAAAGTATTTAATTATAATTAACGTGTCAATAACCATATAATATGTTATAGCAAAGTGAAATATGCATGTTCTGTGTAATTTATTGTGAAGATAATCTACTTATATTGTATACTATCAATGAACAAAATACTTTTGCATAGTAAAATAGTACAAAGAAATAATATTTCAAATACTAAATTAACGTTTCATTCATATATGAGTACGTGTGTCAATTTATTTTTTATCATAGGTGGCACGAGGCACAATTTTGTAGGCATAAATACATCAACATGTCATATGTATACAAAATACTGTACTCACATGTAAAGAGTATTGTAGAGGATTAACTAATTTAAGAAACAAAAGGGTAATGATAATTTTTGTGAATTTATTTATTTATTTTGAATGAAAATAAATTCATTCGAAACACTTGTTATATTAAACACTTACAAAAGAATGTTTATTAATCTAACCTTGCGTTCATCTATCAACATCTGAATTTTGTACTTTTAGCGAAGGAAAAAAAATTAATTAGATACGTTAAGGATGATGACGAAAAATTTCTTATTATCATCACGTAATTTCATGATACTACTACGAAAACTTTATAATAATAATAATTTTTCTGGTTTGACGAGATTTAATCAAAAAATAAGTTCAACACATCTGGTACGACGTATAGACGAAAATGTATCATATAAAAAAAATATTCTCCTTGACTACATAGAAAGGATTCATCTAGGACGTACATATAATATTCCACAACAGTATGTATCAGTGAGTACAAATGCAACTGACTTATACCTAATTGATGAAACAGTGGCTAAGCAAGTTGTCTCGTTAATTAAAGATGATTTGTTAAAAAATATGTCGCACGTAATAGAATTGAATCCTGGTTTGGGTTTTACAACCCAGCAATTGCTCGAGATTGGTGTCCCATTTGTTCATATGTATGAAAAGGAATTAAGGTTTTTTGATACTTTAAATGAGTTGTGCAGCAAATTTCCTAATAAATTAAGTCTGCAGAAAGCAGATCTTTATACTGTATCAAAGTCGATGCATATAAATAACATGAGTAATAACACTCAGAATACATATGATCTATTGAACAATGTGCAACACAAACAATGGAGCCAGGAAAATTGCATGCAAATAATTGGTGCAACAAATAGGGTAACATTCCTAAGGCATTTAATATTAAGCACAGTATTTCAAACATGCTTTATGTCATATGGGCGACCTATATTTTATCTTACTATACCACCATCTGTATGGAATGTTAGTATACAATCTTCTCAAAAATACATTATTTCACTTATAGTATGATGTATGATATTGTACAAACACAATATTTTTAACTATTAATGTTTAACTTTCAGAAATTTACTTCTCCAATAATGAGACCTACTAGTATTATGTTTCAAACAATATTTAATTATCATATTTTTGGAAAAGTAGATAGGAAAGCATTCATACCATGGAATAAAGGAAAAATCAAAAAGAAACTAGATAAACATGTATATAAACATTCATCAACAAGGGTAGAACAGTGTACAACTAATGAAGATTTATCCTATCTGTATGTTGTCAAAATTGAACCAAAATGTAAGACTCGGGTATCGAGTCATGGAAAAGATTTGATATACTTTTGGTATTTTGTTCGACATAATTTATATAAACCAACTGCTCGAGTGATACCTTCAATGGAGTAAGTAATTATGTTGCTACAATTGTAGTAAGTATTCAATATAAATTAAATCACTAAATGTGCAACCAATTAATTCTTTTAGAAAATTAATACCAGGTTGCGGTGTGCGACTGATAGCTATGAATTTCAATGTGTTCACTCAATATCGTGATTTAAGCATCGAACAGATATACGACCTTTATTTAAAATTTCGTTCTTGGCCAGAATTTGAGGAGAGCATATTTAAATCGAATGCAGCTGATATTATATCAGTTTATAATAATTATGTATCCGAAGAAGAAGGAGATCACGAGATTGATAATAGTAGTCATTAAAAAACTAAGGATACTAAGACTGAGGGACAATAAATCTGTTGTTTTTTTATTAATAATGTTAATAAAAATTGTATTATATAGAAAATATACTTCGTTATTGTATTAACTATCTTAAATAATATTTTTATATTTATAATACTTCTTACATCCAATTATATATAGCAAGTCACAGATTTAGAAACAAATATTATACATTAGGTTTATTAAGTTGTCAAATATTTTACCGTTTACGTGTTGACTGAAATAAACGTGTCGAGGTTCTTCTTTGTGGAGTAGCTGCAGGTTCCGCAGAATTCAGTTTTTTCGAAGCACTCTTTGCTGTTACAATTTTTAATAAAATAATGTATAGCTTATACATAACGGAAATTTAAAATATTCTGATTGAATAGAATTTATAGATAAGGAAAGCACACCTTTTACAGGTATATCAGAGTCACTGCCATCATCTTCTTCATCGCTAGAATGCTTGTGTCGTCTTCTATGCTTTACGTGTCCTCGTAACTTCGACACGGAAGGCGGTGGCATTGTTTCGGCGTCGTTTTGTTGTAAGTTCTCTGTATCCTCTGTGCTCTTAAGCAGTTCTTTCATTTTCTCCTCCAAGTCCATAGAAGCAGCTTTCATATTTGGTTTCTTCTTTGTCTGTTCTATTATAGTTTGCACAGCTTTCATAACTTGCTTGTTATGAATCTTTTCCTTCAGCAAAGGTAAGCTCTCAGTCAAATATCGTATACCTAACAGACATTTAAAAAAATAATAATATCACATGATGCTTTTACTTAAAGGACAACAATGTTTTACTCACTCTTTTGACTAAATGGCAAAAGTGAGAGACAATATGAAAAGTCCCGCCACTTTCGTTCTGTGGTGGCTAAGTTAAATCTAGCAAAAACTTTGTTGATTATAGAATCGATATGTGCTTCTTTTTGTAACAAGCCTAATAAGTATCTGTAATTTAAAAAAATATTATCCCAAATGCTCGTACAGTTTAACTTTCAATTTTCAGTAATAATACAAACTTCATAATTTCTTGGAAATCAGATTCATTTAGATCTGTATCTGAATCGGTTAACCGAGACAAAATATCGGGCACCACATTATACAAAGCATTGGCTTTTTGTGAAAAAGCTTTGAAGAACTGTCTCGCCTCTTCGCGAATATCGGCGTTGTCGTCAGTAATACAAAGAGCTAATTCTGATATTTGGCCCCTTACGCGTACCATGTCTCTCATTATAAGACTCGATAAAACACGAACACAAGTGCTGCGTACATGTAAATTTTCGTCTCGTAGCCTGAAAGATAATCGTATATTAGTTTGTAACGATGGAATATTTCAAATCCAAAATTACCTGCCATATATGTGCTTCATCCACGGTTCTATCAAGTTAGGAAATCTCGCTGTAAGATCGCTTATTCCCATAAGGACATTCGCGCGAATGGCAGGATGCGGTGAACGCTCTAGTATTGTGATCAACAGTTGTAATGATTCTTCGCAAAGTCTAGAACTCACGGTCATCATCTTAGTAAGTGCCAGAGTCCCAGCAGCTTGTATATCCTCGTTATTGTATTTGTCAGGATTTTGACATACGTCTAATACCAACGGACTGTAAAATAGATTTCGTATTATTTTGTACAATAAAAAGTATACATTACAGATGGTCGGGACGGGTAGAGAAGCAAACCTTTAGTATACATATATTGAAATTATTTACGTACACAAATTGTGCTAGCAGTCCATCTCCAGTTACAACATGATTTTCAAGAATATCATTTATAAGCTCTGCATCTGCGTCATCTACTGCCCCCTCAACAGCTTCCTCTCCGTTATCTTCCATAATTAGGCTTGTCTAAACACAAAAGGTAAACAGTAATTTGGTTTTAAATTTAAAATAATAACATGAATATTATATACAATAACTAAACAAAAATATTGTACTTCTTTAATGCGAAGTTGTTGTCTTGCACTGGTTGGAGCAATGTTGGTCGATTTAGGAGACTTACGAGATCCTCTTCGATCCCCTTTATCTGGATGCTCACCTTTCTTTAATTTCCGTAGAGCATCTCTTCGCTTTAATTCTGCGTAGACCGATGTATCCAAATGTACCATTTCTTTGATTGCGGTATGTCCAATTATATAAAGCAATTTAGACAGTATATAAAGTGAAAAAATTTGTTGCTTTGAATTACTATTGTTAAATTGTTCTCGGTTATATATACATAGTATCGATTGTTGCATTAAATGATCGGGTTGATTTGCTAACTAGAAATTCAAAATATTTTTTATAAAATGTCAATACTTCAATAATGAAATGTTAACGTTTGTAATTAAACAAATCATTCATTTACGTGATAAATAGCGTTAATTGCATCCGTCACAAATGATATATATCCGTCTTCTTCTTTGTTAGTAAAGTTTTCACTCAGTAATGTAAGAATTTTTTTAAACATTTTATGGTCATTGGGATACCTACAGATTTTAATAATCAGTTATTATGTCTTTTTCAAATTACTTGTATAATTTTACACTTCGGTTTACCTATTCACGGTTTTCTTAATATCATTACTCTTATTGTTGATTGTTAACAATGATCTGCATGTATCTCTGGCCAAAAGAAGGTCCGTTTTCGCTCGTGGTCCTAAACCTATTTTGATTAATACTTCTAGATTATCCGTCACAATATTATTCTGAACTTTAGCAATCATTGTTATTAACATTAAAGCCGATCTGCTATCCAAAGGATCGATATCTGGTGTTTTCATTGAAAAGTTTTCCCATAGGACCTAAATTAAATTGATTACAATGTAGAATACAGCATACATAGTTCAAATCGTTTGATACCCATGGAATTATGTATAATATTAAATGTATTACTTGTAATTCTTCGTTACCCAGATCTTTATTATTCCACCATGTTGCAACAAGCTGACTTAAAGCTTGGCTTTGACCAGGCTGAAGTGATTTCAGTAAGCCAATTAAAGCTTTTACGCGCACAAGAGCGGTTTGACGACTGGACTTCTTATTTTCATTGTCTTTCAAATATATCTGCTTGTAGACATCAGCCAAGTTATTACGTACTGACTGATCAGGGAGAAATATTTGAAAGAGAGCCTTATGCACAGCAGTTGCAGCTCCAGTTACTCCAAACTGATATGCAGTTCCCAGAAAAGTACATGCTTCAATAGCATCACCAGCTGTTGTAGAAAAAAGTAATTTTTCTGCCATAGGAATAGCAACTTCTAATTCGGTGGTAATTTCCAAACAATTCTAAAATGAAAATTGTGTAACTAAAAGATAACGTGAGGAGCTTTTTTTAATTAAAAAAAAAAAAAATAAGAAATTTAAACCACACACTCTCCAATAGTCTACAAGTCGTTTTCGCACTTCTATTTCCTTTTTTTCTCCATTTTTATCCGTTGATTCAGAATTATCCGTGGTCTCGTTTGTGCTATCTTTATTATCTTCTGATTCCATAAACGTTTTTAGTAAAAGCATGAATAGAAATTCTTCTTTGGCTTCGAAAGGTAAAGTTTTCAGTTGTGCATTTTGGTTCAATTTAATACAAGAATTCCATAATAACGTCACTGCTTCGTAAATTTTTTCTTTTAACATAAGTTGTCGGACGCGTTCAAATGCTTCATCAGAACTGATATTTTCTGCATCTTCCGCCTCGTCTTCACTTTCTGTATCATCTAAATTCGTAAAATGATGTTATGAGTATGGCTCTGGATTTATTGTATCTTATATATATATATATATTTAATACATATACCGTGATTTTTATTGTCTTCCTTGCTTCCGTTAATAACTTCCTTTAATGCTTTTCTTATTTCTGGAAGTAAACCGTTCCATAATTCCAATCTTTGCCCATCGCCGCGAGCACTTTTACTAACACTTTCAGTTAACATTTTTCTATACTTTATTTCTTCCTTTTCTAGGGATTGAAAAATTTCCTCTTTGTTTAACTGTAAATGTTTTGTTCATTTAGTCATTTTGTTCAATTAATAAAATGAAATGAAAAAAGTATATTACCTTTACTTACCTTAGCAGCATAAGGATTGGTTTGAAGTAATGCACGTAACAGTTGAAGTGCTTGCTTTCGCACACTTGCACTTTTATCTTCTAGTCGTAATGTTGTAGCAGCTAGGAGTTTCCTTTGTCTTGCTAGAGGAATAGCTCCATCACAAGATAAACGTTGCCAAACCTGTAGAACTTTCGATCTTACATACGCATTACAATCTAAAATATGGTCTTGTAAATTATTAAGACATTCGTCGCGTTGATTTTTTTGTTCTGGTGTAAGTTCTTCCCCAGTCAGTGCGTTTTGTACAACTATTCCCAAAACAGAAATTGTAGAATTTCTCATAGTGTAATGCTGAAGAAAGTATTTAATAGACATGAAATAAATACAACTACATATTTTTAATCTGATTAACATGAAGATGCGTACTTCGCTAGCTAAGTAATCCATCAGTTCATCAAGAATAGGAAGTACAATGTCCGGTCTGGTAGTAGCAATAGTTTCAAGAAATACAGATAAATTGCGACCATCAGCTTCAGATGGTTCAGATTGATCGATTTCCTTCATTATTTCTCTTATTAAGCCGTTACACCCACATTCGGTAACCATTTGAACAACACCAATAGCTACATGTGCTGCATCATAAAATTTAACCATCTAAAATAATAGCATATACATTTAATTTCTGTTTCTAAATTAACTTTTAATTATTGAGTAATTATTCGGTACACACCTGGATAATTTTTACTACACAGCTTATACCGTGATTGTATTTTTTAACTGCAACTCCTAAAATCTTTTTGAAGAAAAAAAGAGTTTCAGTCGAGTAATATCTCAATGCCAAGAATTAAAAAGACTTACCTGGAAAATTGTTTGCCTTATATGTTTTTGTTTTCCTTCTTTGCTTTGTTCCAACATTTTATAGCACACTTTAGTCAGTAATCTGCAATATGAAATGACAGTTAATTAATTGTTAGCTTATACAGTAACTACAATACTCAGCATGATCTGTAAACTTACACAACAAACGTATCCTCTACTATCGGAGGATGCCAGAGCCTATGTAATGGTAAATGTAATAATCTGTAGACATATTCTAATGCCTTTTCTTTAGCACTTTCCCATTCTTCTTCTATATCAGACTTAGTAGATTTTTTCTTCTAAAGAGATCATGTTGATAAAAAAGTAATTTATTTGTGCAATAAAATTAAATTATTTAAATCACAAACAAACAAACCTTATTAGTTAGTTTGTCACTTGCTTCTTTACAGATTTCTTCACTTATGTGACAAACAAACCAAGAAAATAGATATACCAGCATTTTAGTAATGTTTAAAAATCGTGTTCTATTTTCTTCTTGCAATTCATTTGTGCTGTCAAATATACTTTCCATGTCATGGACTAACATTTCAATGGCTTCATAAAACAATATTTGAAATGGACAGAAATTCGTACAAATTTTGATAAGTCAAGTAAAACAATCCTTTTTACCTTTCTGAATTCTTGTGAAACCTCTTATTACGATTGGTAACTCAACTTTATTGCCATGAACAGTTATAGAAAAGAATGTATCAAAGTGTTCTAGAATAAAATCAATTCCATTTTTTTGAAGTTCTAATCTTGTTTCTGCAAGGAAGTTTTAAGTTTATTAGTAAATACTCCAAGTATTTTTCTTCACAAAAATAAGGTAACATAAGTGTTAGTAAGAAGATATTCGTATGCATCGTTTACTGTTTGTATTAGTAAAGGAAAGAATATATTACATGTAATAAGAAATGGTACTCATTAGATACCATTTAAAGCTTGTGGGATCATCCTGACTGGGATGATTGATTTAACGAAATACTCATTCCGGTTCGATTTGAAAAGTTCATCTTTGTTTAAAGGAATAACGAAATCCTTAATCATTTCGATTAATTTATTAATATACAAGAAGTCTTCGAAAAATCTCTTCTTTTTGTATTGAAAATTTCAAAAGGTTTATCCACTATAAAACCTTAAATCACTTTCACGATATGAAATGTAACGCACAATACTAAAAAGCTGAATAGAAGCGTTAAATTTTTGAATTCATTGGCACCAACAAAATAATAATTAAATTCAAATCTATTTCAATCACAGATATAAGTAATTTAGAAAATCCAAGTGATAAGTAACTTTTTTTATATATCAATATATACTTTTATCGTGTACTATGTGTATTATTTATTTATTTAAGAACAATATGTAAGCAACAATAACATATGCATTTGCACGTTTAGATTGGCAGGATTGCGGTACCAAACAAATTTGTGTATATACATTACAATTTAACGGCGACACTATGACCTCAGAACTAGAAAAAAATGTATTTCGTTTAAATAATCAATTGTGTGAATTTTCTCCGGATGACAGATTTCTTGCGTTCGTGTATCAGGCGAATTTAATTGTAAAAGTAGCAAAACTACCGAGTCTATTCATTCATTCATGTTTACAGACATAATCGAGGTTAGTGTATGACATCAAGCTTCTACAATTATTTAATACATAGTATAAAATGAACTATTAAAATGTTAACTAATTATTACAACAAATAAAATTTGTTCACATATCCTATTTGTCTTTCATTTTATCACAGTATTTAGAATGGTCTAAAAATAGCGAATATATTTTATGCTAACATAAAAAAAAACTACATATTATTCAAGTGTACTCCATTCATTATCCTGAATGGCAATATAAACTTGTCGAAGGCAGTTCAAGTTTAAAAAGTATACTCTATAGCTATAACTAGTTATTGGTTGATGATTTTAATACTCAACAGTGATTGGGTAATGATTTTAATATTCTTATTTTCGACAATGGCTAACCTTGAAATCTCAGGGTCAGCCAGATCATTAAATGAAAAAAATATATACTACATATATAGGTATAGCAGAGTATAGTTATATCTGCATCTCTAGTAGATAGTCACATTTAATAGTGCAAGTTGACTTCCATATCAAATTGCAACTTAAATAACTTGTTTTCAACAAAAATAAATATTCGTTGCAATTTAATATTTTAACTATTAAGTGTTATTGTCTAAATAAAATGAAGTGGATAGTTCTTTGTGTTACATTGGTTATCTGGAATAATATTATATCTTGTCAAGATATTGTATTTCCAAGTGATGATGACATACCTCCTCTTAGCAGCAGCGGTGGAGTGGTAATTGTATTTAAATAATAATTTAAGTTATGTCATACAGTAATAGAAAATACTTGATATGCTTCCTTTTTTAGGTAACAGAACGTGTGCCAATATTTGTACTAGGAGAATGTCCTAAAAATATGTATCTTTATCCTGGATATGGAAATTCCAGTACATGGATATGCGATTGCAAACCTACATTTTTATATTTTCCTCTAAACGACAGTTGTTATGCGGCTTATAGACAAGGACCTTGTCCACCTAAGAATTATGTGGTATTGCCTAAAAATGAGGCAACACCACGATGTGTAGAAAATCCATGCTTAGAAGATGGTTTGGTACAATACAATAATGTGTGTTATCCTCTGAGAACAATAGGTGGTCCATGCGCTCCCAAAGGAGTACTGGCTGTAAATGAGACTACTTTTGACATCGAATGTGTACCAGCAGATATCGAACCATTTATAACAATTGATCCACCTAAAAAGCGGTGTCCTGTAGGGACTCGTAGAAATAGTCTTGGAGTATGTAAAGAAGTGTACAACCCTTAAACTGTTATATCTCTTGCATCATTATTTGCAAATCTATACTTCTTAGAATAATAAATTTGTATGCACTTTATATTACTCATGTATTATAAGAATATGTTACATATATATTTACAAAATATATTTAAGTAATATTATTTTTAACGCTACATTATATACACTCAATATTTTTATATATAAATATACACACATATATATATATATATATATATATATATATATGTTTATAAAATGTATAATATTATATTTCTCCATTAAAGATGACTATACTAATTGCAATGCATAACTATGTTGTATTATGCTTTCCTTACTCTTAGATACTGTATATACAAGTGGTAGAGACTATAATACGATGAAAATACTTTACATTTAACATTTGCTTAAGGTAAAGAACATTAGTTAAGTTACAAATGACGAACCTACTATTGTAGAAGTATATATTAATGCTAACTACAAAGCATGTAAGTAGCAATTTTATCCAGTCTTGATATGTGTAAAATTTAAAAATTAAATAACAAATTACAATTTTAACAAAGAGAATCTCATTTTACTATACTGCTTCTAACCATAATAAACTTATATTTAACTTTTTTATTGTTTTGTTCCTTTTAATAGAAAATTGTAATAAGTCAAACTATGCTGTATCAATTATGTAAATTAGAAACTGCAAGTTTGTAAAACTGATATCAACTGATGAGACATTGGCATTTTTATATTTCAAATGTTTTTGTAATATCCCTATACTCTTAATTTCATTCTTGGATTTCATTACTTCTGGCAGCTTCTATCAATCTTTGCCTTTCTCTATACATGGAAACCTTCATATTCTCCAACTGATGATAACGTAATAATTTTAAGACTGCAAAAACTGACAAACCAACCCAAATAGACAAACTGGTCCATGTTCCGAACTGAGCAGCACCCAATTCTATATGAAAACCAGACGTATCTATACCATCGGCTTTATCAATGTCATTTCCAGCTGCTAATTCACACGATGGAAATCTTTTAGTCATATTTTGACACCAAGTCATAAATCCAAGCGTGACAATAATTGCAGCGATTAACGTTACTGTTGTAAGAACTATTGAACTAACAACATCTATGAAGGCAGACAAGAAAGAGCTGTCTTCGCCACGATACATCAATACAGATAATCTATAGATTTGTACAGCAGATGTCAAAAGTAAGAGCAAACCAACGAATATTGTATAATGACAATAAACATGCGAGGCCCAATTTACAACAAATTGTCCATCAGATTCTTGCCATGTTCCTGTTGAAAATAATAAGCAATGTCCCCTGAAAAAGGAAGTTACAATGACAACATGTCACAGCCAGAAAATATTGTTAATTGTTTTACTCGATGCAAATACCTAAATTCATCTTGATGTAGACCCATAGGTATGATAATACAAAGTGATAAAATAAAGGCTACAATATATCCAGATATTTGGCTCAGTAGCAATATATTCGTTAAAGCCATTTTGTCAATCACTAGAGAAAATTGTTTGTCTGCAACACGTATATAGACAAAATTTGCGTTTTCATAGAATTTTCACCAACTACTGAATAATTTCGGTGACAATTCGACTGAGTCCAATACATCGGAACTTGGTAACAAATAAGTTAGTAAAAACTAGTGTGATGTGAAATTGGCGGCACGGTCAGTCTGGTAAACTTTGCAAAGAACCTCTTCCAATTATCTTCGAAATACATTTTCAAATTATGGAACGTCAAATAATTGTATAAAAGCAGGTACTTTAAATGTTGAAACAATAAAACTACTTTATCGGTTACGCATACACAAAAATTACGAAAATCAAATCGCGATAGAATTTTTTTTAAGGTTTATAGAAGAATTGTGCGTACTTGATGCAAAAAATGGTAATGCAAAGAATACGATTAATGCGACATTACGTATACAATTATTTCTTCGTAATGAAACAAAGTGTATTCGATCAAGAAACACATTTAACGTTTCGACAGATAATATGAATCATTCACACTTTCTTCATAGTTTCAAATACACGTACATATTATATATATATATGTATACAAGCACGCGTATATGTGAAATAAAAATTAATCGCAATCACGCTATATATATGCATATCGCTACATTTTGTATGGTGAAGCAATATAGTTGAATAGAATACATTTTTTCCTAAATTGCTATGAAAATGACCAATGACACGATATGATACGAATGAATTTGATTCACGTAAAGTCATAAGTTTCCGTACTGTTTTGCTGATCAGAGGAACAAAATGAATAATTCTCATTGATAAATAGGAAAAAATAGGTTTATAGGCGAGTGTAACGGAATTGCTGTATCATTCCTGTTAAAAATGCTATTGAAATGGAATTAATAGAGGACGTGAGGGGGTATTAGAAAATCCGAGTATCAGTGCGCGTCTCAATCCCGAAAGTCAGCTGATTTCAGTTAATCAGTATATTTCGTTTCACAGTGTTGTCCGATAGTCAGGCGCGACCAGCGACTGTACCCCGCGCGTCACCATGTGTATGTGTAAATGTTTGTAGTGTATCCGAAGGAAAACATTACGCAGCTAGAACCCCCGTTACATCCGAATCATCGTATTATGTTAAGGATCATTGTACCAAGCTGGACACGTGCTAGGAAGATGGAATTCACGTGGATAAATTGTTTTTTATGCACCGTGCCCGAATAACAGGCCTAACATAAGACGCATGACGGGAGACAAACCCTCGAAAATCCCGTCTTTCTTAGATTCGGACTGTCAAACGCGACGATAAAATGTCTTGGTTGGGATGTTTACCTTGGTCACAGGGGATCAAAAAACGGGCCTGCAGATATCTTCTACAACGATATCTTGGTCAATTTCTCGAGGAGAAGTTGACATTGGATCAGCTCTCTGTAGATCTTTATAATGGAACTGGTCGTGTAACCAATGTCAGCCTTGATGTACAGGTATTGTCATTTCCTTTGTTTCATTTCTCTTTGTTAGGCTCTGTTTAATAATGGCGAAGATAAAGAAATAACAAATGTGATTTACATTTCTCGTTTAAAGGGATCCTATCTCTCTTGTTGAATATCGCTTTTAAAGGGAAAGAAAAATCTGTTTTTTTTTTTAAATATGCTTTCTTGTCTGTAGGCACTCAATGAAATGGGAGAACAACAAAATCTCCCTTTGGAATTCATTGATGGTTTTATAGCAGAGATGTCCATGAGTATACCATGGTCAGCTTTGTTGAGCGAAGCGACTTACGTGGAGGTAACCAGTCTCAGATTAACCGTTCAACCTAGACAAAGAACAGAAAGCGGAACATCAATGTTCGAGTCTATGTGGAGTTCGATGACGTCCAGCATGCAGCTTGCACAAGAATGTTTGCAAGAAGATGCTAGTAATGCTGGGAATTCTCAGCCATTGGAAGGAATAGAACTGTTTGCACAAACAATAGACTCAAGTAAGGATTTGGATGTATAAATACTTCGAGTTAAAGGAAAAATATAAATTTGATTACCAACAATTTTATTTCAGTTTTATGCAGGGTGAAAGTGAGATTTATAGATACCATAATACGTTTAGAACATGTGCCACTAGATTCTTCCACAGGAGTTGCGATAGAAATGTATATAAAAAACCTGGAATATTCGGATGAAGCAGGCTTGGACCCAAGTAGCACTTCGTTAGATCCCAGTCAGGCAACAAAGAGTTATATTGTGTCAGCATTCACTACAAAACGCTTCTATGTGGATGGAGTGTCTTTTTATACAGATGAATTTCCATCTCGAGCAAGAACTTTCTCTAGAAGTTTAATAACAACGAGTAGGGGTTCCACACCAGATTCTAAAGTAATATTTCTTCTGAGGCTTTAGTCAAAACACAAAATACATAAAATTGAAAACCTGGAAAAAAATGTTGTGGAATGTTTTTGCTACAGAATTCAGATGGTCAATTTTCTTCAGCACAAATATCTCCAGTTCAAAATACCCAAACTCCTCCAGAGGGAAATATTCTTAATAACTTAAGTGGATCCAATCCTATAATGTTTGCTAAGTTGGCAGGCAGACAAGAAATAAGATTGAAGTTGAAACAAGGGGAAGGTGTTTCAGGGCCAAAGGTAAAGTCAAATGATTGAAATTAAGCAACGAATGTCTTCGTATGCTGATGTCTCGTCCGATGTCTGTACGCGGCAGAAAGTAAAGAAAGATTCATTACTTTAGGTAGAATTAGAAGTAACTCTGGGATCTTTTACTTCGTTCCTAAGCCCTCGACAGATGCATGTTTTATTGGAATTAGGGCATGGATTAGCGTCTCCAGACATAGAAGACATTAGTAACGTTGCACCAAGAACATGCACTGAGAAACCTATGGCTGGCAGCGATTTTAATCGCGTAGAACGAGAACTTATCCATCAAATATGCCCAACGCAAGGACTGCGTACTATGGTATTAGTATATATGACCGAACATTTAAAAATGTACAAGAAATTAATCTTAAACATGAAATTTTAGGATTTAAGACATACACAGGGCTGGTCAACAGCATCTTTGGATGAGTCGGATAACGAGGATGAGTTCCTACCAATGCGGTTACCAGGATCTTCTACAATGAGCGATTCTATCGCAAGCAGTAATACTAGTATGGATAGAAGCATATCCGCCAGTAGTATTAGCTCGAAAACCTCGGCTTCAAATGTACCAAAGCAGCGCAAACATAGACATAGTGTTGACAATGGCCCCTCTGCTGAAACTTCTCATTTCCATGTGAGAGTATCTTCCATAGCTGTAATTCTGTTACACGAAGATATATTGACGACGTGTGTCGATGGTGGTGGTCTAACGTGTTCTAGTATACAGCAAATGAAAAATTCCGCAGATGAATTTTTTAAGCAGCTAGGACTGTTTGCAGCTGGTGGATACGGAAATAAAGATTTCGACAAGGCATCTAAATTGCTCTTAGACGCTTGTCACTTGAGTCACATTAGGTGTGCGCAAATAATTGAACACGTTGAATCAAAACTTATTGATCTTAATCATAATAATCATTTTGGATTTCTTACAGGTTGCTTGCTGCACCTCTAGTGATAGAAGGAAGGGAAAAGACTATTACATTGTCTTCTATAATATCAGGAACGTTGACTTTAGCTAGCTTAGAAATTGTGGAATGTTTAATCGATTCAAACAGTTCCAGTTCTAAAGGAACATCTCCGACGGAATATGTAGAACTGCTTAACTTTAAAAAAGAGAACTCGACGAATCATGGTTTTGCTAATAAAACAGACTTCAAAATGAAATTTAAATATGTGGAAGATGCTCATAGCGCTAGACATGCCCAATTAATGAAATACACGCATCCTTGTACAGAAATTGAGTAAGTTCAGTAAGTTTTAATCTATATGTATAGAATCAATTTAAGCTAGTCTAATTAAACCTACATCAATGTATGTTTAGCATTGAATTGGAGCCATGCAAAAGCGAAGTAGATATAACTATTGTGGATAGGATATGTGCTTTACTTAATCCACAACCCATATGCGTTTGTAATCCAGTATCGAAAAACAAGAACACCGTGAGTTTAAGAGAGTAGCGACACTACGGAGGAAATACTGCATTTTATTGTAATTTAAATTGTTTCGTTATTAAATACTATATTTTTCAGAATCAACAAACTTTGTTTTATCAAGCCGTGGAAAATCCAACGTCATCAAACTTTGCAGCTGTTATAAATGTATCTTCGACGCAGTGTACAATAAAACTAAGGTAATGTGCGAGTACAGAAAGTGAAGGCATATGAGAACTTTTTTACACGTTACACATTTAAATGGTCAATAATTTAAAAATAGGTTTCCAATACCAGATTTAAGACCACTGCACGATATGAATCGGGCACCGTGGTGGAAAAGATCAGTAAGAACGGATTACATGATTTTGAAATTGAAAGATGCGCAAATACATTCTACCGTGAAGATTCATCCTCACTCTGTGGTAAAACACGAGGTTCAATTCCGGAAGATGCTTCTTTCATACGTGGAAACGGACACGGACATGCCGATAAATATAGGCAAAGTTACTACAGATGAGAAAAACAATGCATCCTGTCAGCAAGTCAACGAAGGCTTCGGCTGGGCTAGAGTGGTTATCACGATTTATCCGCAGCGTTTGACTAGTCAGTTGGAAGATAGTTCCGATGGTGAAACGGATTCAAGCCTGGACGAAACTTTAGAGAATACGCCTAAGCAGCAACCATCACCGTTCAGTTCCAACCGGGTGATACATGAATCCGATACACCTCATTCTAGATCCCACGGACAGGGTGAGAAAGATGATTCGGAACACAGGTTGGTCTAACAAAATGTTTTAAAGGATTTAACCATCTTGATACAAGTAACTAAATTTATTTAATAAATTTATATAAAACACTGCTGTTCAGCTATTGTGTACTTTACTTCAGACATGATTAGTCCGTAACTTTGCCCTGATCTATGCCCGCGGACCGCGTGTGCATCGGTGTGTGCCCATGCTCATCACAAGGCTTGTTGAACAGCATTGCTATAAAAGCATCTTTATAATTTTAGTAACTGTAAAATACAAGATCTAAAATGTTGTTAACAGAGAAGGGGAAGAATTAATCATACCAGGCAGCCGAGAAGAAATGCTAGAGTTTATGGATGAAGTCATTCGAGGGTCTAAGATTCAAGTGGAGATCAACTTTCCATGCGTCTCTGTCCAGATACCGTCTAAGCATCTTTATGAATTACTTTTTAATAGATTCAACACCGATCTGTTTTTATGGGAACCTTCAGCGCCGAGACCAAAGTACAGTTCACATATGGAAAGTTATATTGGTCTTGATTTGGCATCTACTCTGTTGCAAGAGTCAGCTTATCCCAGGTAACAGATTTGAACAAGAATGAAATATTCGTCTCGAGATTTCTGTACAATATTATGTTGTATATTTTAGATTCACTACTTGTAAAAGTGGCATTCAATATGATTCCGAGTCGGAGTCAGACTCGGACGGCATATTTCACTCTGCAGCCGATAAAAGTTATAAACAACACCCGAGCAAGTCGTCAAGAAATGGTCAGAGTGAACTAGCACTAATTTTGAATATAGATCAAGGCTGCCTCTGCATGTTCACTCCTGTTCGCGACTCGATGTGCAATGTTATACCCGGTCAACAGGGGGAATTGTTAATAAGATTGGAAGACGCGACGATATTTTCAGTGCCTGCCTACAAAGGGAACTCGAATTTGGGTTACATGTGTGCCATGATAAGAGAGGTGTCTTTGGATCATTACGGATTAATGACCACTCCTTCGCAACCACCTCCACTGAGACGTATTAATAGCGATACCCCGCTACATTATAAAAAGGCTATATATAAAAGCGAGCCAGAAGCAAACGTAATGGGAACAGGCAACAATGATAAAGATATGCTAATGCTTGCTATTCGAATACAAACAGCTCATCAGACTCATCGTATAAAAGTTTGTTTTCTGAATGTAACGAATAATTATGATCAGCCCAATTTCTTATATATTTATGTTTGTTTTGATAGACTTTTAGAGTGGCAGTAGGCATATCGAATGCAACACTCAGGCATAGAGTGTGCACTACTGGTACATCATGGTTTAAGCAGCTGACAGACTGCTTGGACGTAACTCATCACCCAGTTGCTGGATATTGTCCTCCGGGGATATTAACGGAGCTGCATTTACACCTTTGGAATTGTGCAATCGATTATAGGTTTTTACTCTGATCAATTCAAAAGACATTTACAATAAACAGGTAGTGAAAAGTTTCTTTGATTTCAGACCGGTATATTTACCACTCAGAGCAATGGTGACTCTCGGCAACTTTAGCGTATCCAGTAACATCGCTGCGCAGACAAATACATCGACGTTACGTTTCATAGCGGACGATATTGCCTTATTTATCTCGAACAAGCTTGAAAAAACCGTGAACATAAAGCGAGATTACGTGTGCGTTATGGATGTAGGCTTACTCGAGTTGTCTTTGAGATTAAACGATAAAATGTGTGGTGGGGCACCCAGAGTAGATCTAAGAGCTAGCAACAATGTTCTCCATGTACGAACGTGTTCGGATTCCGGCCGTGCTCTTATTCAATTGTTGACATACTTCGCCAGCGATGGAGACCTGGCACCGAACACAGAGAGCATGGAAAGTATCACGGTGCCAAGCTCTGGAGATGAGGAAAGTCTTCTAGGGGACGAATGTATCAATATGTTGACCAAGAGTCAAGAAGAGCGTGTAAACAGTTTAATGGAGGAAGCGATGGAAGAGACTGTGAAAGGTAATTTAAAACGGTCTAACCGCTTCAGTTCAATGTTCACAAGTAACAGTATCGTTTTCGCTTAGGGACGCGTGCAAACGTGGATGATAAAACAATGATAGCCGAAAATCGAGTAGAGGTGTTCTTTTTTCCTGACGAACCCCATCCGCCGTCACAAACAGTACCTGAAATGTATAAAAGCCCCGAACAATGTGCCAAGCCGGAATGCAATATGGAGGCTGATGACCCTAACGAGGACTTTTGTATATTAGGAGAAGAGGCTGGCACGGGGATCATGCCTAGGCATGGGGTACCGGAAGTTCGTTGGCTGTGTTTAGAATCTTTAAGGATAATAGACAACCACTTTTCGGTTCCGCTCGGTAGAACAGATTTACTCAAAGCGCCTAGACATTTTCCTGCTCCCATTTTAAGGTATACTCTCTGTGAAATGTCACTGGTTTGGCACATGTACGGCGGAAGGGATTTTGATAGCTCGCCACCGATCAAGAAACAAGTTACTATTAACGATAACATAATTCGTCCTAATACAGCAGCCCAAGAACGGTATGTATACATATCAATCAAAACGCCGAATATACCGTGTAATTTCGATGACATACGCAGATCTCCTTGGTGCGACAGTGTTACTTTTAACAAATCCAATCCGAATGAAATACATTTTGGTAGCGTGCCAAATTCACCGCGAGGAAAGGTTTTTAAAGAAGTTACGGAATGGCAAGCAATGGGAGGTCCAGGACGGCAACACGATGTCCTAATGGAACTACAGTTAGACAAAGTGCGCTTTCAACACGAGGTCTATCCAGATGACACCGTAGAAGCAGCAAGACAAATATTGCTAGTAAACGAGATAGAAATTAGGGATAGGCTGGCATCCTCGCAGATCAACAAATTCTTGTACCAATATAGTAGCGAATCAAATCCAAAACAGTCCCATGCGAACATGTTTGCTATGAAAGTAGTCCATGTTAGACCGGACCCACGATTATGTGCTCAAGAATGTTGTTTAAAGCTCAGCCTACTGCCATTGCGTCTAAACATAGACCAAGACAGCCTATTGTTCTTGATAGAGTTCTTCAACGAATTGAGTAGCGATTCGAAGCAGACTACCGAGAATTCTAATACACCTAACAACCCTCAATCTTCTCCGGTGTCTAAGCAAGGAACGCCAACCCACTATCCGCCAGTCATGAGCGTGAGCGACTCTACGCCTAATGCTCTGTTGTCAACGAATACCTCGGAAACCGAAGCTATCAATCCGAATCTGTTATTACTGTTGGAAGACGAGCTAATGATCAAAGAGAATAAAACAAAAGTGAAAGCAACGCAAGAAGTTCACGAAGATTGTCAGCCAATATATTTTAGGTAAGGATACTATAAAACTAAGATTTGATTCCATGATTTATGAAAACATTGTTTTCCTTTTATTTGTTCCAGGAGTGTAATATTTTCCCCCGAAGTCCTTGTTAGATTAGATTATCATGGGAAGCGTGTAGATCTCACTCATGGACCGTTAGCGGGCCTCCTAATGGGACTGGCACAGCTGAACTGTTCTGAATTAAGACTGAAAAGATTGACACATCGACATGGACTTCTGGGATTCGATAAGCTCATCACATTTATGCTTTCCGAGTGGTTACAAGATATTAAAAAGAATCAACTACCAAGTTTGCTTGGCGGTGTAGGTCCTATACACTCGTTGGTACAATTATGTGAGCATAAGTATTCGTATATGATTTTCTATTTACTGCATAATGTACTACATTCAACATTCAAATCTAACTACTCGTTTACTCTTTTGCTGTTGTAGTTCAAGGGATACGAGATCTCTTTTGGTTGCCCATTGAACAGTACCAGAAAGATGGAAGAATCATTAGGGGCCTGCAACGGGGTGCAAACAGCTTCACCACGTCCACGGCAATGGCAGCATTAGAATTAACTTCTAAGTTGATACACGCAATACAAAGCACCGCTGAAACAACTTACGACATGGTCAGTCCTGGGCCCAGTGTTAGGCGACAAATTAAAGGGCAGAAAGGACGTCGAAAGAGATATAGTCAACCATTGGACATTCGAGAAGGAATGGCTAACGCTTATACGCTAGTAAAAGAGGTGAAAAATGCGCTAAATGCAAATTTGAATAGAATTTAATTTATCAAAAAATAATTCAACATAAACCTATATGCTCGGGTATATTTTTCAGGGCTTGGGAGAAACAGCAAATCAGTTAGTCCGTGTGGCTAGCGAAGAACACGAGCAAAAGGGAGTTTCTGGCGCAGTTGGTGGCGTTTTACGACAAATACCACCGACGGTCGTGAAGCCAATTATTTTGGCCACCGAAGCCACTAGTAACGTTTTAGGCGGTATGCAGTCGCAATTGGTGCCTGATGCGAGGCGAGAAGCGGCTCAAAAGTGGCGGCAAGATTCTAATGAGAATTGATGTTGGTCGGTGTGTAATGTGATCTGTAACGGTCTGTAATATATTGAATCCATGACGCGAAATTACAAAGGAACGCGAGTGAATCCTCGAAACAAGAAACATACAATACGAGAAAGTCAATTGACACGATGACACACGATTAAAATGAACCTTAGACCTAAATGCATAAATTTTATTGAGAGATTTCTGCAAGATTATCTGAGTGAACAATGCAAAATATTCATGTAACTATTATATGTTTAAATTCCATTGTTCTTTTTGTTACATATTATATATATATATATATATATATATTACAAAGAGATCAACACGATTTGTTATATTTATAGTTTATAAATAAAAATATATACTATCGTGAAATGTTATTCTCGCAGCTTGTATGTATTTTTGTTCCGGCGATGCGTATGTTTTATACCAGTGACATGTATCTAAAGATTTTTATTAATAAAATTGTAACGCTTACTATGACGTGCTACTTTCTTGCCGTAAAATTAAAATAACAGCGCGTGTTCGTCGACGAGATGCAAAAACAGGCCTCATTAGGTGTACATTTATGATTGAGCTTCAGTGACTTTAGTATCATAATTCTTGCGACATGAAAGTATGTATATCGTCTGTGTCCATAAGAATTACAGGCAAAGTCATCTATGATAAAATGTAAGAACTTACCTATTGTTGTTAACTGTACCACATCCGTTGATGCTGAAAGATGGCGCAATTCGAAATTCTGATATTATGCGCCATCTTCGTCCACTAATTGAAGCTACAGAAAATATTTAGTAGCTTGCATATTATCGACTGTTATGTATTACATAACGCACAAAATTAATGCATACCGTTTCAGAATTGCCACAATTATTTGAAAAGTCGTTTGCAAAGACAATTTGTTTCAAAGTTATCTCAATTTCATAACTGATATAACGAACCAACAAACCATCAATTACCGCGCATTGATTCGCTCGGTTGATGCTGCCCTCTGCTTACCGCTTTTAGTATCAGGTTACTTCGTTAAATTGCTATGACAACAAACAATCATTCATCGGGGCATTTCGATTTAAATTCTGTCATCTTGACAGTCGCACCGACAATCAACTGTACCAAACAAAGTTGCAACTGTTAACTTTTTCTCGCGCGGAGTGACTCAACGAATTGTTACATCAAGCATGTCCAAGAACGGTGATCAGGGTGAATTTGGTAGTTATGAGAGTCAAACAACCCTCGCTGATACGGACGTGGAGCAGAGCTCGGATAAATTGGTTAGAAGCGCCGTCAGTTTAATGAAGATTACACCCGAGATTATAAAAGAAGCACAACAAGAACTTGGTACGATCAAGCTGTGTTGGCCGGAACTCGACTTGAGAGAAGATGTTTACCTTAAAACGCTTCCGTGCATTTACTCCACTATCAGCGATAAAGAGAAGGTGCTCGCGTGGTATGCCGAAAACTTTCGACGACAATTTCACGCGAAATATCCAGATCGAAAGCCGCTTCTGCTCGTATGCGAGAACGAGTGCGATGTGCAAGTAAGTTGAACACAAACTAACCGGTAACGAATCGGTGTGGCTGTAATTAAATAGAAAATAAGATGTGGATAGTGGTGATATATATATATATACACATATACACGTTGCTGCAAAACGTCAGTTCAGTTTAAATAATACTTTTTATTTATTTCTGCGTTCCTTTCAAATTAACCTTTCAAATATTAAATTAGAGATATTAATCGAAAGACTCGGACAATAGTTCGATTCATCGTTTCTTTCGCGTTCTACCTAGTTTCACTAATCAACTTTACAGAGTCGCATACTTTTTTCGATCCGTATTTTAACGGTAAAACCCCGTTGTTCTTGCGAAGTCCGAATGTTTCTCGGCTTCTACGAGGAAACGCATAGAAATCTCTCGATTTTTATTAACAATTCCGAGAACAGTTCGGTGCGCTGTTCGAATCGGTTACCGACAGTCGGTATTGTCGCACGGGTATCGCGTGAAGTTCTCCACCCTCCCCTCCACTGATCGTTTTCAAGATGTCGCGCAGAAGTACCGCAGGAGAGAAAACTTGTTCGAACTCGTTCGCAGTGTTCGTAACGGTTCAAATGGCTCTTGGATTTTTGTACGTAACATTGGTTATTTAATATTTACATACTTCGTTTCTGCACATTTTACATCACGAGTTTTTTCCGGGCGCTCCCGTCCCTTTTTGCCTACTATCGAAGTGAAAAGATAATCTTCGTACAAATCAAGCAACGGTCACTGAAAATTCCGATCGATTCAGAAAAGAAACGTTCCCTACTCTCGCAATTCTCTCGCAACTCGTGTAAGTTACATTTTTTCCGCAAAGATGCTACATCCATTTCTCGTTACTCCTTCGATTACTCGGTGGTTAGTGTTTCGACAAAAGGAATAAGCAGTGTCGCCAGATCAAGACTTGTTTTCTCCCACTTTAATTTCCCTTTTTCCCCTGGAATCTTGGCTCCCCTCCCCTCATCTGGCGACACTGGGAATAAGTGTCAAGAAATATACGAACACGTTCGTGTTTTATTTTTTTTTCTTTTCGGTGTATTCTCTCGATAAATACTTTTTCGACTCATTGTACAAAGGCATATTATTCGTCTTTCATATAAAAATTAAAACGTGTTATAAATAAAATTATATATCGATATTAACGTTTAAAATTTCTTGAGTCGTTCCTTTCGTTAGAAGTATACGTGTGTACGTGTGTATGTATATGTATGCACGTGTGCCTCTCTCTCTCTTTTCTCTCACTCTCACTCTTTCTCTCTCTTCATCTAAAAGGTAACGAGGAATGTCGTCTTGCAAATAGATTCTAAAAGTTCTTTCTCTTTCCCGTGAAATTCACAACTAATGGAAATATAACTGCATAATAGGAATCTTTCTAATATACTCGAACCGCGCGCGTCCTCTTCTACGATCTAAATAATAAAAATAAACTTCGCTATACATTTATTCGTACATGCTTCAAACATTCTACAATACATGGTATGCACTTCGCGTGCAAGTGCACGGTCACAGTCTTATTTACACGCGCTGTCAAACACTCTCTCGACAGCGCTTTCTTCACTTTGGTTTTCTGTTGTGTGTACGTGTGTGTGTGTGTATGATGTGTGTTCGGTATGTTTGTCGGTTCATATAAATACGCTTTGCTACCGGTAAGATTAGGAAGTTCTCCCATTCGAAGTACAATTCGAGCACGATAGGAACGACGAGACACGACAAACGTTATTACACGCGGGTCAACGGTTCTACATATCTACACATATATATATATATCTATACATGTATTTGTATATATACACATACGTATATTTACAAACACACTTGCGAACCATAGACGGACAATAAACAACAAAAGTAATGACGCGTTAAATGCTTCGACGGGGCTCGAGGACCGGTATATTATCGATCGATACGATCGTTTGCGCGAACGATGATGTTCGAACGGTGAACGGATTTGTTTCGTGGCGTCGAAATGCGACAGGGATCAAGGAAAATAAATATTCGACGGAGGATACTACACTTCGCGGAACGAATCTTACGATAGCAAAGCATCGTGTCAAAGAGCAATGGAGAAACAACAAAAAAAAAATGAATCGCGAGATAGGAAAGGATATATATATGTGTGTATATGTAAGCGCGTGTGTGCGTGTCCGTCATCTTTTATAATCACTAATCGCTTTCTTCTTTTTTGTGTGTGTGTGTACGTGTGTGTGTGCAGAAATTCGTGTCTACGACTATCAGACGAAGTACGCTGCCGTATCCGGAACTGTACACGTGGCAGGGGTGCGGAAAATTCGTCAGCGACTATATCAACTACGTGCCGCTGGACAAGCCACTCAGCATAGTGAGTAGTCACGAATATGTTATTCGATCCCGAGCATCGTCTTATTTTTTTTGTTTTTCTTCCCGTAAAGCTAAGCGACGAAGGTCCTTAAATATATATGTATATTAATATAATATATTTATACATTAATATAAATATTAATATACATGTATATATTATAATATATACGTTATTTTCTATATATATATATATAATTTCTCATTGATATAACAAACATCGCGTTTTCGATCGTTTCGTCGGATTTATTTATTTTTTTCTTTCCATTTTGTTGTGTTCTTCAGATTTTTTGGACCATTTAGTTTCGTGCGAGTCGCGTGCACATATACACACACACACCCCCCCCCCCCCATTACAGAATCACGCACGCATTCGTTCCACACGTACGACACACACATAATCTTACTTCTTATTTACCGTATGTAAATAACTCGCTAACAGAACACGAGAGGTAGAACTGTTTGGGAAAAAGCGCAGTCCAGAATGAACGTCGCGAAGCCGTTCTTTCGTTTCATTAAATATATATATATATATATATATATATACACATATAAGTATATGTATATATTTATAATATGCCCGCGCGAATAATTAAAATGTGATATAGATCTAACTAAAATTCGAAAAAAAAACGAAAGGAGAAACAAAGATGGTAGATCCCCACCCCTCCCTTTCCGACCGTGGATAACAGATTTTTTTGCGACTTCTCGATGTCCGACTTCTTCTATGCGTATATACGAATACGTGCGCGCGCGCGCGCGTACGTGCGTGCGTGCGTGTTAATAGTCCTCGAAGCGAACATTTTTCTCTAACACACTCACAGTTTTCCATCGGTCGGACACAGTTTTCCGCGACGATCGGTGTCACTAGATTGTCGCGAGGACATATTTCTCCGGCGCGCAACCTTACGCTAAACGAATGATAGAGTATTCGATATTAATTACCTCTCCTACGGACATCTTATTATAATTACAACAGTCCACTCACGAATTTGGTATATCCTCTTTTATGTACAGGCTTATTGACAAGCAAAAGATCGGTTACCGACCCCTCTAGAACTTTTTGATTCGATCCGACTCTTCCGGTAACCGGATGAAATAACGATAAAACCAGACGGGTTCAGGGTGGGACAACAATTGTGCAAACAAAAGAAAACTGTCTTTAAAACTGCTAAATTTAAGAAGGGGTGGATGATGGGTCGCGATACGATCGTTTGTATTGTTTGTCTCTCTCTCTCTCTCTCTCTCTCTTTCTGTCTTTCTCTCTTTCTGTGGCACACGCATATACATCGAGAAACGAGGTGTGCGAGGTTTAAACTCGAAAACAAGAAAGAAAACGGATCGAAAAGCGATGGGAAATTCGTATCAATGGTCGAAGTATGGATGAACGAAAAAACAAAAATGGAGATCGTGACTGTGTGTCGCGTTAGTACGAGAAGACGAGCCTCTGATTTACTGTTCATCATTCTATCTCTATCTCTCCCTCAGTCGGACATACATTCACACACACATGCATACTCTCTCATTCTCTCTTTCTCTCTACCTATCTCGTTTTCGATCCGCTGTCCTCGACGTTCGCCGCGACGCGCTCTAACCGCACTCTTTCTAAGATATATATTTAGCATCACAGGAGCTTCTGTCTCTATCTCTTGCCTACTTTCTGCTCTGCTTCGAGCTGGACGACGACTTCTTCCTACACGCCTTCAGATTGTCCAATAGGTATTTGAACTGTATGATCTGTAGCCGCGTGACCGCCGGGTCGGAGCATTTGTCCAACCATTTGAAGAACTTCTCGCCGTGCTCGATCGCCTCCTCGGTGGTGCAGGGCACGTCCCCGGCAGTCTCCATCTCCTCCTCGTCCGGTACCACGTCCATGTTCAGACTCCGTTTCACGTTCTCGTTGTTGTTGTTGTTGTTACATAGAACATTGTCGAGCATTGCTCTCGCCTTGCTCGGCGACTTCTTGGCGACCGGACTGGGCGCTAGCTGGGTCGGCGTCGGCATTATCAGCGGGGAGCTGCACTGCTTGTACCATTGCCAGAACCACGAGCCGTCCTGCTGATTGATGCTCGGATTGAAGCTGGCCGACTGTTGACCGAGAAGCTGTTGCTGCTGCGTCAGCCATAGCCAGAGCGCCTCGTCCACCTTCTTGTTGTTCCCGCTCACGTTCCCATCCTTCTTCGGTTTGCTCGACCGTTGTATCCCGGTGTTCTCGTTGGTCTTCCGCGGTGACGCCGGGACCGGCGTCGACGGTGCTTCCGCGGCAGGTGGCAAGCTCTTCCTGGTGCAAGACTTTGCCACCACCGAGTCCATTTGGGCCGGTGCGATCGCCGAAATGCTGTGCCTCTTGCCGTTGCCGCCGTTCAAGGTGTTCGCGGCGTTCGCCAGACAACCGGCGTTTCCGGTGCTGCTTTTCGTGTATTGGAGGCCGTTCTCGACGAGACCGACAGCGCTGCCGTGCGTCAATGCCGGCGACATGCTCAACAGATTCTTGGCTAGGGTTCCGGTGGCGCCGGACAACAGGCCCAATTGTTGCAGAAGCAACGAACTATTCTCGGGTCTCATGCCCGCCATGCTGGTCATCAAGCCGACGTAATCGATCTTCGGTTGTTTGTTCTCCTGTTTGCCGTCCACGTCGGTGCAAACGTCGCCGACGAACGATGTGCCCGCGCTGGTCACCACCGATGTCTGCTGATCTATTTTCGATTTCTTCGCGCAAGGACCCTCGTCCTCGCTGGACAGATTCGCCGATCCGCCGGCCAAATTGCCCGCTCCGGTCACGTTCGCGCCCGACGACGACGCTGGCGAGTGCGCCTCGCTGTCCGGCGTCGACGAGTTCCTCGCCATACCTCGGATCTTGTGCTCGGATTTACACCAACCTCGTAACGTTGACTCGGGCACGCCGATGTCTCGTGCCACCGACGCTTTGCTCTCGCCTTCGTGCACCCTCTGTATAGCGTCCATCTTCTCGGATGCGGAGAGCGCCCTTAAGGGCCGCTTCCCCGGTCGTGCCGACTCGCCCCTCATCCCGGCGAGACGATCTTTCGCGCCTTCTCGCAAACGATCCTCGTAACCGCTGTCCTCCGTCGTGGTGATCGAGTCGTCTATCACCACCGCTTTTGGATCTATTTTCGTTGCTTTGCTGCGGTCTCTGGCCCGCGATTTATCGCGACCGTCCAACACCCGATCAGGGTCGTCGACGTAAACGTCCAGATTCGTCGTTCTTAGATCCAGGTTGAACGATTTCAATGACCACTTGCCGCACGACCAAAACTACCCGGGGCCGCGTTCTTCGATCGCGCGGATTTCCTCGGTGGATCCTCTCTCTTCGTTTTTTCAACGGTTCTTCTTCCCCCCTATCGTTCCTCTTTGTTCACGCACAGCCGATCCTACACACATGCACGCTCCTATTCTCTCTCTCTGTCCACCAGCAGCAGCAGCAACTCCTCCTCCTCCTCCTCCTCGCGGTTGGTAGCCCCGTGTGTCAGCGCGCGCGAACCGTCGCCGAGCCTCGAGCGGGTCTTGTGACGCGCGCGAGAAGGCGATCGATCGACGTTCACGTTCCAGATCGCGCCATCCGACTATATCGGGCCTGCGTGTGGACACGCGAGGAATTCCAATTGCTCGTCCGCAATCGAGACGAGCGTCCGTCTGCTCGAGTGGACGAGCGCGTACGGTGTTCCTCGCTCGCGAAAGAAAACGGGAGCAAAAGAGAGAGAGAGATGACGCGAGCGGTAACAGCGGGTCCGAGAGACACCCCACTCGATCGCACACCAAGTTCTCTTCTTCTTCTTTCTTTCTTTCTTCTTCTTCTTCTTCTTCGGCGAACCGACCGAGAGACCGATTCGATGAACGTTCGATAAGAAGCAGTTCCTAATTAGGTGCGTCGAAGGTGGTCACACATGTACATTTACACACACGTAAGGACACACGCGATACGTCAACCACCGATATCACTGAGAAATACCGAAAGCGCGACCGATTACCGAATAATTCGAATGGTAACACGAGACGAACCACCAGAGAGATCCGTACGCCGTACCGTTGCCACGGCGTGTGGCAGCGATTCGTATCTCGCGCAGTAGTAAATAATACCGTGTGTAAACGTGGTTACGCCGGTCGGGGGAGGTCCTCCTCCGTGGAATAGCACATGCGCTCACAGAGAGTAATAAAGAACTTTTTTATGAATGAAACAACTCGGTCGGGCGGTTCCCCTCCTCGGCTGCCGCCCACCCCCCTCCTTTGCTACTCTCGTTCTCTCTGTCTGTCTGCCACAGTTTTGCCACTCTGGCGCACTCCGCGCTCGTGGCTTCTCTTTCTTTCTTTCTCTCTCTCTATCTTCGTTTCCTGTCTCTCCTCTGTACACGTCCTCTCGGCGCTAGCGCGAGTAAAACGGGGCACGTTGCTTTGCTGCTCCGGTGCTCTTCGTTCGTGGGCACATCAGCCAATCCGCAGTCCGCGCGGGAAACGATATTATTGCTGTACCACGAGGAATAGCGGCGACTCTGGTTGGAAGGAGACGCCCGGAGAAAGATAGAATCGTGCGAAACAAAGATGGTGATAGACACACACGGGTTCGGCGGCGAGGTCGCGCGCCGGCTTTCCAGTCAGATCGGTTCTTGCCGTCGCGTTATCCGCTTCGGGGTCCCACTTTGATGATGTGTCCCGGTCGTCTCGGTCCGATTAATTCTTCTCGGGTGTTGGTCCCGCTCCCGGTATTCCGTTCTTCAACACCGAACGCGTGAGCGGTATATGTCGTCGTCTCGCGCGTTCTTCTTCGTTCCTCCAATCTGCTCGCGGCGATGGTTTGCCCCGACAAACCGATCTCGTTCTTTCTCTGTCTGTCTGTCTGTCTGTCTGGTTAGCGGTCGCGTTCAAAGCCAGCGACAATCGAGACAACCGAGCGAGACAGAGACCGTTGCCAGACTGAACTGAACGGGGAAAAAAGCACGCACAGTGTCTCGACGAAAGGACGCCTGTCAAGGACAAACGCGAGCAGCCGCGCGCACCAATTCCCGGGAACACCGTCGACAAATTTTTCAAAACTCCGCCTCTTCTTTCTCTCGTGGTCTGTCCTTTTTTCCCGGGCTCTTCCTCCTCGATGATCAAAGCAACAGAGTATACCCCCGTGTGGTCGTTACCGAGAAAACACTGATCTACTCCTGGTTCGTCGCGAACGTATCAGTGAATCGTATCGCTCGTAGTATCCCGTTCCATGTCACAAGAGAACAACGATCATCGATCGCGGAGGTCGCCGCACAAAATAATCACAGTCTTCACTTTTTCTTCACTCGGTGAGAAAAACAAACCCGACTAACTTCCGAACTCGTTCAACATCGGCCCGAACAACGTGAGCGCGCTTTCATTTGATAAACAATTCGAATGTGCAATACTATTGATATATATATATACCGCGTGTGCATATATATATATATATATATATGTGTGTATAGATCTGTAGGATGCACAACACGGGATCTATGTGTATATATAACCGACGATCAATCGCGATTTAACAGACGCGTACTGATTAGGATACAAGCGAGACCGTGACACCGGCGATCCTCACCTGACGGTGGATCGACCTCGACTGAACCGCCGGTGTGTGCGTTCGCCGCGTTTACTGGTTTCGGGGCGCGCGTCGTGTCGCCTCGCGTCGCACCGCACCGCGCCGCACCGTACCGCACCGCGTCGCTGGTTCGTTCGCTTCCCTCTCGACCGTCGAACCTGATCGGTGATCAGTCGATCCGCCCGGTTCTACGTCTCGCAGCTAACTGTTCCGTTGTGTGTGCGCACACGGCGGTATTACACGTCGGGGCGCGCGAACTACCAACGCACGATGCTCTCGCGACGAATCGCGACGCTCAACTGCGGCGGTGGTCGCCGCCGGCTTTCCGCGGACTCGCGACGCCGTTTTCTCTCTCTCCCTCTATCCTGGTTGGTCTCTCTCCCCCTCTCTCTCTCTCTCTCTCTCTCTCTCTCTTTCTCTCTCTTGCTCTCGCTCTCTCCTTCCCTGTCTCTCTCTCTCTCTGTTTCGCCCCTCCGTCGTTAGCCCCCCGCATCCCTCCACCCGGACTTCCCCTCGCCGTGCGGCACCGCGCCATTCGGCCCTCCCCCTTCCCTCTCTGATCCTCCGCCGCAGCCCAGCTTGCGCCTCGCCTTGCCATGCCATGCCTTGGCTTGCCTTGCCATGCTTTGCCATGCCGCGCCGCGCCGCGCCGAGCCGAACCGCGCCGCGCCGCGCGTCTTGCTTTTGCCTCGTTCCTGCCTCGTCTCGCCTATACCCCCGGCTATTCTACGATACCTATCCGTCCCTCCCTGACCCAACCCTCCTCCTCCCCTAGCCTTTCCCTCAGGTTCACCTCGTCCTCTTCCGTTCCTGTCCCTCGGTCTTCCTTCGTGCTGTCGAACGCGCGCTTCTCTCGTTCTTTACCCCTCTGCGCCCTTATCCACTAAAACCCCTCTTCAGTCCACGACCCTCTCTCGGCCTCTTCTCTCTTCTCAACCGTCGTCGTCGTCGTCGTCGTCGTCGTCGTCGTCCTCGTCGTCCTCCTCCGCCTCCACCTCCACCTCCACCTCCTCCTCCTCCTTGTCCTCGTCGCTAGACACCGACGATGACGTTGACGTCGACGTCGTCCGCTACCGGTCTTCCGCTCCTCGTACTTGCCAAGGTGACATCGAGCCTCCACAAGGCAACCCTCCGCGCTAGCCTTACATAGAATCCTATACGCAATACCCTCGATCCGCGAGAGGCTGTCTCGTCGGTTCTGTCTTTCTGCTCCGAAAGTTGCCAACAGCTACGTCGGTTTCTTTGTCCCTCTCTTGACGCGAGTTCCGAGAGACGCCTTCGTGTCCGAGTTTCCGGGCCGCGACCGTGACGACGAGAGCGACGGCCGATGATACAGTCGGAAAGAGTCCAACAGAAAGGAAGAGAGAGAGAGAGAGAGAGAGAGAGAGAGAGAGAGAGAGAGAAAGAACGAGATGGAAGCAGACAGGAAACGATAGGAACGAAGAGGAGAGAAGAGCCGGTCGTCGAAATTTACGAGCGACGCGATTTTTTCGCGCGTACCCGAACGCTCGTTTAATTTCCCCGCGATTCCGGGATCTCTCTCCGGGGCTCGCCGTTTTTCCAACCTCTGCTCTCTCCTCCTCTGAAATATAGAGGAGCCACCGGGAGCTGCAGGGTAGCTGGGCGGAGGGGCGGAAGAGAGGGAGGGACGGCGAACCCGTGGCAAAACCCTTAAATCCGACCCTCCTACCCCCGGTAACGTCGCGCGCGGCCCCAAGGGGAGAGCCGGATTTATGAGCGCGGCCTAAAATCCGTACGCGAGCGAACGCCGCCGTACGAAGTTGCGGAGTAAGGAACGCCGCGGTAATTCGCGGATAAATTTACCAGGCCGCTGGGCGGTGGCGGCGGCGGCGGCAATGGCAACGGCAACCAGCGACCAGCGACCAAGCGTATTTACCGTCGTAAATACGCGCGCGGACACCGCCGTCGCGACCGGCACCTATAGCGTCGATTTCTTTTTCGCGTCCGAGCGAGCGCATCGGCCAGCGGACGAACGAGCGAGCGAGTCTCGCCCTACCCTGGCCCGATAATTATCGCTCGTTCGGTTGGTCGGTCGTGGTCTCGTGTGAGCGCCAGCCTTTGCCCTTCTCCGAGTCCCATTTTACCGGAACGACGACGGCGGCGACGACGACGACGACGACGAAGAGCTCGAACTCTACGACAACGACAATCACGACGAAGACGACAACGGCGACGTTATATTACCTGCGCGCGGCCCACGGGACGCGAACGAATGCCACGAATGCTACGGATTTTTCGGTCGTTCCAGAAATAATCGTGCCCCGAAATATCGGGCTCTCCCGGTTTGTAACCGAACTTTAAAGGGGAACGAGCGAACGAACACCGGCCAGAACGACCACAGGAAAAAGCCGTTCGTCGCGAGAACAGTCTTTTAGAATCGATCCGGCATCGATGACGATTTTATCGGGAGGGAGGGAATCGGCCTGTTATCGCTCGCTGCTGTTGTGATTCCGGAATAATCGAGTGGGATGATTTTGGTTCGCGTATGTTTGCACGCGTTATAACTGGAATCGGGTGTTTATCGATAAATTGGTACCGGCGATAGGGAGATAGAGCCGGAGAGAGGGAGCGGAGCAGATGGAGAGGGAGAGTGAGAGAGAGAGAGAGAGTGAGAGAGAGAGAGAGTTGGCGGCATATTATCGCAGGGACAACGTTACGAAAATATTTCGAACGCGCACGAGATCGAGAAGATAGCGGGGCGGAGGAGCGCGGACGTCACCGGATACACCTTATCGATCTCGATATCGGTGCGGCTGCTGCCTCTGCTGCTGCCTCGAGACGCGGTCGGACGTACGGCGGCCGATTAACGAACGGAGAGTCGCGCAAAGGGGAAAGGACGAAGGCGCGAAAGAGAAAGGAGAGAGGAGAGGAGAGGAGGACGGAAGAGGGGGGTGGGGGAGAGAGGGCAAAATCGATCGACACGTCCTCCGGTACGCGGTGAGGCGCACTTTGCGCGCCGCGCACCGACAAGACGAAGCCAGACCGTGTGCTCCTTCGCCACTCGAGCCGGTAACCCGTACAATTAATTTTCACCTGCTTCCCTCGCGGCTCGGCCTTTCGCGGAAGGATGTGCGCGACCGAGCGAACACGATCGGCGAAACACCGACGAGGACGGAGAACTTGCACGCGCGAACGCGCGTTTCATGCACGAGCCGCGAGCTCTCGTGTGTGCGTGCGTGTACGCGCGCGCCTGGCTCTGTATATACACAGCCGCGTGTCAATGTGTATACGTGCGTGCGTGCGTGCGTTCGCTACGTGACGCTCGCCGTCTCGGACTTAACGGTCGCCATCGTTCCGCGAAAAAGACACGCGTGTACCGGATGAGACCGGAGAAAACGGCTTGGACTAATTTCGCGACGTATCGACCGGAATCAACCGCTGCTCTCTTCGCTTTGATCGATACCGACGATTCGTCGACGCCGCCGGGCCGGATGCCTCACTTTCAGCCTAATTTTCGCTCAAACTTTTGCAAAAATCTTACGCCGACCGACCGGTCACTTTCCAAAGTAATTTTCTGTTAGGCATTCGCGAGATATAACGTTTACCGTAAAAAGTTAGATTGCATATCTGAAACGTAAAAAAGCGGGCACCGAATACGTGCGAAGCAAACTTCATTTCTCAATTTTTCCGTACAACAACTTACTTTTACTGCGCGCACTTTTCCGTAAAAAACGAAATGTCCCTTCTCTGATTAACCAGCACTGCGCGGCGAACAGATTGTACATCTGCCAGCTTCGATAGGTCGCTTTTGCATAATCGAAAACTGGAAATGGAGAAGAAGGAGACATCCGATTCTACCTCGTTCTCTTTACCCAACATCGACTTTTCGCCTTAAAGGTACACCGCGGAAGCGGCAGTTCAACTTTCATAAAGTTAAGGGAGCACCGGAGAGGGTGACCTGCTCTTTTCTCGTCCGTTGAACGAATGGCCCGGTTTATGCATAATAGAAAACCGACTGTCGTTGATGTCAACTCTGTAGTATGATAATGGGAGGGTGTAAAAAGCGCGTAAACTCGCCTCCGATTCCGGTCGCTTCCGGCGATGGAGCAATAAGCGGTCTCGGGCCAGACGCTGGAAATATTAGCGCGTGGGGTCGTTAATTGTAGCGTCGACAGGGATTAAGCGCTATAATTGTCGGAGAGTTCGACGAACAAACGGGACGAGAAGGGACTTTCAGGAACCGGGGTCCTGTTTACCGGGCGGAAGGAATGACGGGTACCGTTGCTTCGCGGTCTTAGCCCGCAGTTTTTCGAGGGAATGGCCACGGGATTAGCTGGACGGAATCGACTATCGGTTTATCCGAGCACGGATTACCCAGCCCTCCCTGTACCTTATTATCGAGCGCCGGGTTTTACGACGCTTCTTTCGGCCCTGGGGCCAGGCCAGGTCACGTTAAAAGTAGTCCTGCCCCATTGTTAGCGTACGGGAAGCCCGAAACACTTTTCAATTTTTCCACGGTTGTAAAAACCCTGCGATGACTAACACGGTGTACCCCGCTAAACTGAGGGGTGTATACCCGCTATAAAACCCCTGAAGAAATGTAATCCCACGTAAACGCGGCGCGGTTCTAAATTACTTTCTCTTTCGAGGCGACAAACATGGATTTTTACACAAATTGTTTAGATCATTTTCTGGCAAGTACAGTTGTTTGTGGTTTCGTATTTTTCCTGTGTAAATAATAAAGTTGTTAGAGGTGGCAGAGTTAACTGAGACACCCTGTACACCTTGCCCAAAAGGTTCCGAAAATGGTCGAGTTCCGTTTTAGACGTTTATCAGTTAATTTCTACTTATACCCGGTTCCCGTTTAATCGTCTGGGAATCGCATCGATTCGGCCCGCCAGATTGCGGATTTCGTGGCTTTACATAATGAACATCTCGTTACAAAATTCAACGTGATTTTTATATCGCTCGCATCCTCTTGGGTTCTTTAACCCTCTATTTATACCTTCGCATTTTGGTGCTGGGTAACAAACTTCCATTTCAACCCTCGTCCGTCCTTAGAATGACGTCTTTAATAGGAAATTTGATCGAGAATTTCTGGAATGGTTCCGCTAAAAACTAGACACGGAGCAATAATAAAGTTAATGGAAGAAACTGATGTTTCATAAGTCGTCGAAAAGGATCGAGATTCGCATGGACGAGCGATCATCGATCCGGTGCGAGATTGTTGGACTGGCCGGCACTGTAGCGATTGCGACTCGCCGGCGTTGTAATTAGTTAAATGGAATCAGCTGTACTATATCAAAGGTGGTTGTAACTCGAAGGCAAGGGTCTGCGACGGTACTTGTTAGCGAGGAGCCACCGGGGTTACGCGCGTCTCCCGAAGCCCGTAGAAGTTGGCGCCAACTTCGCAATCGTCCCCCGGTGCGAAACGTTCAACGATCCTGTTCGGACTCATTTGCGAGCGTGAAACTAGGCAGCCGAGAGAACACTGTCCACCCTCGGTTATTTACGATGAGAACCGCGTCCCCGGATTTTCCGTTGTCCGAGAGAGACTTTCCAAACGGCGGAACGGCGGATTTCGCTGGCGACATCCGGAGCAACGGTTGCTTCGTCCCCGTTTCGGTTCCGTTTCGTTTCAAGTCACCCCCAGAGGGTCATGAGAGGGCGGACGGCGCTGGATGGTTGTTCTAATAATTATACCCTCGGCAAATTTATATTCCACTGAATTAACAGGTGTTTGGGATAGTTCGGCTCGATGTACGCTCAGAATTACCGCGTGATTTCGTTCAACCCTTTCCCCGATATCCGCCGTTTAACGCACGTGGCAATATGCGTAAACAATGGAACCTGGAAATCGAGAATTCGGAACAAATAAACAGTGAACCGGGTCCCGTAATTGTAGGAATAATTTGTTTGCCCGGAGGCGATACGGTTAGGTAGCAGCCAGTGATGGATTTCGCTGGTTAAGAGGGTGAAAAGACACCAACTAAAAAGCTAATAGGCCGTGTAATGGCGCGAACGAGAGAAAGAGCAATAAAGGAGAGAGAGAGAGAGAGTGGGGTTCGAACGGTGTACGATTACGTAGACGTTTTATAGTGTTTTGCGACCGGGCCGACCCAGAGCACAATTAATAATTCCATAGAGCTCTTAAATCATTCGCTCGAGCACCGTTTGCCTTCTTTGTTTCGCTTTACGATCCTGGAACGAGTGGGGTGGTCGGTAGGTGGGATGCGAAGGTAAATGGGGGACCGAGGGGGTTGTGTGGGTCGGCCAAGGTACAGGATTAACTTGTCCGTCGAACGACGACGAACACCGGCCGGCGTCGTAACGAATAAAAGGTGTTTTTGACCTGGGCCAAGTCGCCCATAGAAAAATTACAATGCCCGGCCGGGTACCGAGCTACCTTGCATAGCAGTCACAGGTGTTCCCCCGGTCCTATTGTCATAATCAGCGGTCGTGCAGCGAATGGAAATGAAGCCGCGTTATAACAACAGGACCGAGAGATATTCCTCTGATCCTGGGGACAAACGGGGCCGAAGCTTCGTGGAATCCGCCACTCGGCATATTCGATTATCCTCTCGGTGTCAGTCGCGGGGACCTCATTCCCCGCTCGGCCGTATCGGCCGGCGCGTTTAACCCTCGGACACCACCGAAAGCCTCTTTTGTAAATTTCACTTTTACGAGACTCTTAGACCCTTACATTAGGTTTGTCTTTTCCAGGTTGACTTTCAGTTTTCGATTTCGTTACTAAGATTCTATAACCTATAGAATCGGGGTGAACATTCTACACAGATCGGCAACAGGATCGATTTCTGCTCGGCGAACCCCTTCGCAGCAGGGGGACATTGTTTCCAATCGGCTTCCGGTGGACACCGTCGAAATGAAGGCGTGACTCATCGAACGAAGGGAATCGAATCGACCGTCGGAAAATTGTGGAAGAAATCGCGGCGCAAGAACGCGCACCAACCGTAGACCTCCAGCTTTGACGAAGACGAATGTTCGTGTCTCGCGCAGCGCAAACGGCGTGGCACGAGCATGGTAGAACGATCGGGACGGAAAGGGGAAAAAGCAGGGAGAAAGGGAGAGAGAGAGAGAGAGAAACGGCGCGAAGAGCGAAGTTCATTCATAAAAAAGAAAATTATTACAGCCGCGAGAAGCGACTCGGCTCCCGCAAAGTGAATAATGCCTCGCGTTCTCCCTCCCCCGCGCCGCATGGCAGCGGCTGGTCGGCCAGCCGGCGTTCTCGGCGACTTCGGAACGACGACGATTATCCGTCCCCCTCCCTCTTTGGCGGCCGCCTTATCGTCGTTGCAACCGTAAAAGATCCGCCGTGATAAACTTCCAACCCTCCCACGCGGTCGAGGGTCATCTCTCGGCGGCTGCATCGGGAGACTCAGGGCGACGACGAAGACGACGACGGAACACGAATCAGACGCAGGAAAGTTGAGCGGGGAAAGTCCGAAGCTGAGTTCTTAACTCGCTCGTTTAATACGATCCGGAGGTTATTGCGGGCCGCGTGGGCGGAAGTTTCGAAAGAGTGTCGATATATCGACAACGGGGTTGTATCGGGCAGGAGGGAGCGAGACGGAGAGCGAGGTCGGGAGAGCGCATGTACGGCCAATGGGAGAACTACCTAACAGTTCCCGACCCGTTGACCCCTAAAGTTTGCCGAGCGAGAATTCGCATTCCGTGAATGGGGCAATTCATAAATGTATCTCCCGATGTCTCTCTTTCGTTCGCTGTTGCTCTCGCTCTCGCAGGCGCGCGCGCGAGCGCGAGCGCCCTCGCCACCTTTCCCCACGTGGATGTTCCGTTGTCACGAGTTTCCATTTACCGTGTTCCTCGAGTGGTACTTGATACGTTGCAAGGGTTGCTCAGAGTGAATTTACGATCGGAAGCTTACGGCCGAGAGGTTAATTTAAATAAATTGTCATCGAGCGGGGAACGATCGCCGCCGGGTTTGAAACCTAAATACCGGCAATGATAACCGAATCCGCTGATTTCGGTGGGGGTTGATTCCTCTCCTCGGCTCGGTAATAGACGACCAACGATGAAACTACTCCAGGCCCGAGTTTTCTCAATTTTTCGCGGACCGACGCCTCCGGCCGGCCTTTCCCTCCACCCGTGGAAATCGTATTAATTACGAGTCGGGGGTTCGGACCGTTTTAATTGCGACTGGATTCCTTGAATCGGACGGGAAAATAATCCCGGGGCGTCCTCCTTCTTCTTCTTTCCGCTTCTCGTCCTCCTTCTACGCCACCTTGCCCGCGCCCCCTGTATCGCTGTCCCGCATACTTCCGCGGAACTTTGTTCGCTGTTCTTGAAAACTTTGAATCGGTTTCACTGCGGCAACTCTCCCGTAACACGAAAGATACATCGCTACCCTGTTGCAGGAGGGTCGGCGCGGGGAACGGAAAGGGTGTGTTTGCGCGTAGAATTAGCGGCCTCGGGATTTCCGCGTACCGTTCGACGGTTAGACCCCGCGGTTCGCTAGAAACCGGGGGCCCTATACCTGGATCCCTTTCCTTTCACCGAACGACGGCCAGTGACGATCACCGAGACCACCCCTTTTGTCCGCGTGAAACGCGAGCCTTCGAAATTTTCGTTCAAAAAGGAAAATCGATAGTCCGAGCGAGAAAGGGGGCAAACCGGGGGCAGGGGAGGCAGACACAGGGAAAGAAAGAGAGAGAGAGAGAGAGAGAGAGAGAGAGAGTCACCCTCCTGGCGAACGCCCACGCGGCTGTTGCCGCGTGCACTCCACCCGCGCGCGTATCTTTGCGATCTCACACCTACCTGGACACCCACGTAATCGCCAGCGAAGTGGAAATCCTGGTAGCGGCTGCTCGAGGACGCTTGCCGGAGAAGGGAGACAGGGAAAGGGGTTGTCAGGCGAGCGAACGTACCAACGAGCGAACGAACGAACGAACGAACGATCGAAAGCCTGAGAAGAAGAGGAAGAAGAAAGGAGGGAATAAAGAAGAGGCCAGAAGAAGGCGTACACCAGAGAAACGCGAAGATCGCTGCCGGTGGTGGTTTCACCCTGTGTTGGCACAAAAGCGGGGGCCACAGTGGAGCAAAGGGGGTGGCGGGCGAAGCAAGACGGACAGACAGAGGAAACGACCGAGAGAGAGCGAGAAGAGGAGATATTAGAACGGACACAGGGCGAGCGAGTAAGACCAAAGGTGCAGAGGAAGGTGGAAGAAGGAAGAGGACGTGGCGTAGGAGGAGGAGGAGGGTCTCCGTGGAAATTTACCGGAGCGCGAGTTACGGGAACTTGGCCGTAGCTGCTTCAAGCTACGTAGCGCTACGGTATAGCATCGTCGGTTCGTTCGCTGGCTCGCCCGTTCGCCCCCGTATATATACACCGCGGCTTTCGCATCCGCGGCTAAGAGCAAAGGGGCGCCAAGGGTTCGGGTCCGTCGCCGGATGGCGGAGGTATCCTGGGGTGAGAGGGATGAGGCGCGATGGAGGAAGACAGAAATGCCCGTGGGACGAAGACGGAAGACCGAGACTGCGGGTCGACGGAGACAAGAGAGAGAGAGGGTGAGACAAGGAGAGAGGACAGAGAGAGGGAGAGCGAGACGAGAGAAGAGAGAAGTGAAACGGCGGGTGGTGTGCGGTCGGTGGCAAGGGGGCGAGAGAGCGCGGCGGTGTACGCGCGCGGCGAGGGTCGCTCGAGGGATCGTGGCGAGAGAAGCTTGACGGCGAGGAGTGGCGCGGGGCGGGAGCAGGGGGAGCGAAGAGAACCGTGGACGAGGGTTCGCGGGTAGCGGCGGAGGGAGGGTGAGCGGGGTGCGAGTAGCGGCGACGGGTCGCGGGTCGCGGGGAACGGCGAAGTAGGTCGTCTCGCTCCCCCTCGTTTCGCCGAGCGGTTGCCCCGTCCCTCTCTGGTCGCCGGTTTCTCTCGCTCCGCTGTGTGTTCCGCGGTAAACGGCCAGGCCTGGTCGACGGACCCTCGCATGGCCTGCAGCTGTCTCCTAAACCCCTCTCCCCCATCCTCTATCTCACCATCCCTGTGCTGGTTCGCTCGCTCGTTCGCCCGCTAGCACGGCACGGCACGGCTCGCCACGTCTCGCCTCGCCTCGCCTCGCCTCGCCTCGCCTCGCCTCGCCTCGCCTCGCCTCGCCACGGCTTGTGCTCTCTCTCCTCTGCCGATACCCCCGCGCGCACCCTTGCCTTTCCTGTCCTCTTCGCCACCGCGTTCCCATCGCGTTCTCCTCTGCGAGAGCCACCCTACACGACCCACGGGAGACAGAGACCACGTGCGCCGAGTGCCAACCGATCCGAGAAGGAGAGGCGAAACCGCGTGTTGGAAGGGCAGCCAGCGAGAACGCGACCGACCGACTACTTCGGCCCTATGTACTAGATAGCGGCGAGCGAGCGTGCTAGCGAGCGAACCAACGGAAACCGGGTGAGGTGACCATCGGGGGGTGCAGAGGGCGAACCCAGAGAGAGAGCTAGAGAGAGAGAGAGAGAGAGAGAGAGAGAGAGAGAGAGAGAGAGAGAGAGAGAGAAGAGAGAGAGAGGAGCTACCCTGGCTCTGGTGTAAATACATAGCTGCACGCCACGCTATGCCACGCCACGCCACGACCGCGGGCTTCGGACGACCCGAGGAGTTAACTCGCGCGACGGAGAAAGCGGGATACCTACCTACCTACCTACCTACCTACCTACCTACCTACCCATCCCGCCTACCTAGCATCTATCTATCTATCCATCTATCTATCTATCTACCCTATCGGTGGGAAGAGGAGAGCGAACGACCGACCGATTACCGAACTACAGACACGACGCGACCGTTCCCGACCGCCCGTGTTCGTGCCAGCTACGTCCGTTTTGTTCTTGGACCGTGGCGGCCGCAGCGAACACCGAGGCCGTGGCCCGAGGGGTGCCGAGGGAACCGGGGATGGCTTGGATCCGGGGAACGGCGGGGAGCGGAGGGAAGAGAAAAACAGGCCGCGTGAAAAGGATCGCGACCCGCTCACGATCCAGCCCGCAGGCCTTCCTATGCATCCCATCCGGCCGAGGGAGATCGATAAAAGACGGGAAGAGGTCCGAACCGGTAATTCTTTGCCGCGGCTGATGCAGACCGGAGAAGCGAACCGTGACTGCGCCGATAGGGTGGAAACTGGTAAAAATATAATAAATCGCGGATCAAGACGCGACCTTACCTCTCCCCGTTTTACCTGCTGCGACGCACCGTGCTTCGGCGCAGACGAAGACGAGAGGGCACGGAACGGTGGAAGACGATGGGCCGAAGGACGGGGAGACGGGGTCGGGTTGCGAAGGGGTGTGGGAATAATTGCGAACGTCGGGGAGACGAGACTCTGGGCGATAAGGGTGGCGAGAGGGTGACGGGGGTGAGATTCCGGGGGAAAGATCAGGGTGTAACGAGGAAGGGTCCGTTGACCGAGCCGGAGTTACGGGAGAAGCCCGAGGAATCGAAAGAAATACGGAAAGGACGCGCGCGGGAGACGGGGAAGAAATGGGAAACCGGGGGCAACGGAGTCGACGGATTCGGTGTAGCCGGGCGAAAATCGTAAGACCCACGGACATTCTCGGCGATACACGACTTTCGGACTTGTTCTGTCTCAGAGGAGCCGGATAGGTTTCTCCGGTCGGCGAGAGAGAATCGATTTCTGTTCGCCCGACGGGCGTAAAGCAGACCGTCGAACACGTATCGTGTACACGGCGTGATACGCGGCTGCAATTTACGCGCGGGTATCAAGCATACGTACGCCGGGTATCGCGGGACTGAAACGATACCGGCCGACGGGGGATCCTGATGGAACGCGGCGAAAGGCTTTCCGAGGGTCTCTCTCTCTCTCTCTCTCTCTCTCTCTCTCTCTCCCGTCCTCCCTCTTTCGATAAAACTGGGCTGAAGCGATGAGAAGAGCGATGTTCGAGGGATGATTGCGATGATCGTTTCGGATCGGCTCAAAATTATAATCTGAAACTCGAGTTTAAACCGTATTTCGTTTCGGTGCTTGTAATCAATTTTAACACTCGTTAGACACCCCTACGAGTTTTAATATAAATTTTCAGGCACGCTGGCGAAGTGTGAAAATTGTCTGTTTGCCATCGGTATCGACACCGAGAATTGTTAGCGATTCGGAGCACACAGAGCTCGTTAGACTTTATTTTTATCGGCGTCGAGGGAATTAGCTCTGTCGGCTGGGATTACATAATACGCAACGATTCCCTGGAATTGCTGTCCGAGGAGCGTCGAGTGACGATAATTGGCGAACGATTACCGGGTAGACGCACAACGCAACATCAGACACGGTCCTTTCCAACCCCTTCCGTTCCCGTGTCACCCCTCTGGCCCCCGGTGGTCGTGCTCACCGTTATCATAAATCCCTTACGGATGCTAGGAGCGGCGGCGGCGGCTGCTGTGTACAGTCGTATATCAGAAAGCCGGGAGTTATAGAAGTGGGTCGATCCTATCTTTCTGCTTGGGGTGCGACGCGCGTTGCAACAAGTGCGAGACGATAGCTACATTGAGATTCAGTCTGCTCGGGCTCAATTCCATTCATCGTCGAAACACAGTTTCCCGGAGCAGATGCTTTAACGATCGGCACTCAGCCGAAAACACAAATTATCGAGTTAACTCCGTGCTCGCTAAATAGACCGATGCTATCTCCGGGAACTATCGCCCGAGAGTAATTTTAATTAGATCGCGGCGGCGCCCGGCGGACGGTAACGAGCATCGCCGTGTGCATTTCGCTTTTATTATTTCCCCTAACCCTCCCCGCCCCTCGACAAGCCAACCCCTCGCGCCACTCCATTTAAGCCGGACTCTCTCTCTCTCTTTCTCTCTCTCTCGTGGCCGTTTTTATGACGAACTGCCGCGAACGATTCTACCGCCCGTTTTCATCGTCTCTGTTTCTGTCTCTATCTCTGTCTCTTTCTCTCTCTCCCTTTTCGCCTCTCTCACTCTCTCCCTCGCTCACTCTCGTTCTCTGTGTACATACACAGCCGCGTCTATGCGGATCGTACGTACCCGACCCTGTATATCTGTATATACATATATACACGTATACAATCAGTAAACGCAACAAGTTTCCTTTTTATACGGTGACCTACAGGTTATTCAAAAGGAAGCTTAAAGCAGAGAACGGTATTATTATCGTGGTAGGTCACGAGGGAAACTTATCGGTCTTCTCCGCGCAAAAATCGTTCCTCCTTCCCTCCCACTCGTCCCGCTACCTCCCTCTCGCTCACCCTCCCACCCGCTCACCCCCTCTTTTCACTGTTCCATGATTTCTCTCTTTCTTCCGACGATTGCGTTTAAAGTTACCATTCAAGGGCCCGTTTTTACTTTCACCGTAGCAAATAGAGACACGAGACCGCTCTCCGCAGTTTACCGGAAATCGTTCGACACGTCGCATGACTCTGAAGGCCGACAAACTTGGGAAAATCTTTTCGAAAACTTCTGCGTTTTGGCTGTATCTCATCGGATAATTGACTCAAGGATTTTCACATCATTGGAGGTATCTCATATTGTTCTTTCTTGAATAGTTTATACAAATTCTCGCTTCGTTTTGTGTGACTCGTTCGTTAAATAAGGAAAATATTTACTTGGATATTAGACGATCTGTTCGATCCAGCCACCCTAATCTTTGCGAAAGAAACCCTCGGAACGCTTTGCCCCCGGGTTATTTTACTCGAATAATTTCGTTTTGCATCGACGAGCGTGTTTCTAAACCCCGGCTACGTATACCGTCGAGTCAACGACGCGGAGCAATCGCCAAGGCAGATGGACGCCGCGGAGTTAATTGAAATCTTGCCGCGTGTAAACCTGAGTTCCACGGGAGCGGAGCTCCGGGGACTCGGTCCGAAATTAAAATTGCTCGACGGATAGCTAGTCTCTCCTCGTCCCCATCGGCCCCGAAATCTTTCCCCGGACCGGCTCTTCTCGTCCCATCCTTCGACCCCACCCGGTTAACCCTCGGCCCCCGCCGCCATCACCGAAAAGCTGCGTGTCTCGCAGCGGGGGCGAGAATTCGCGTCACGTAGGCAACGTTACCCTCGTCCCCCGTCCCTCCCCTGCCCCCGTGGCAGATAGAGACGGTCGATTTTTTGCGGGCGTCTTTGTGAAAGGGAAGCAGCCGCGGCGGCTGTCGAGGGTAGCAATTAAAACGGTCGCTGGCCGGCTGGCCAGGGTTCTGCGTCGACGACGACGACGACGACGACGGTGAAATCTCGGTGCCCGTTGGACCCAGCTTCCCGTTAAAAGCTTGACAAATCGATGGGACGATCGGTCCGCAAAGCGTCGACGACACGGTTGCTGTGCAGCGTCGCCGCGATCTTTGTAGATACCTACCTGGCTGCGTTTCGCTGCGAGACCCGTGGGGAGATCTCTCTCTCTCTGTTCGCCATCTGCGAGAGGGAGAGAGAGAGAGAGAGAGAGGCTGTTCAACCGAGGAAAAAGGGAACAGAAGGGACTCCGGGACCGTTCCCCGCGAACAATAACTGCGACACGAACGGTCGCCGTGGGGAAAGCGGGCCCGAAATCGTACGCAGAAGGCGGTCTCCATTTCCGATTCTTTGAACCGCGCCGATAGGATTAAAGCCGGCCTTCGACTTCGCATAATTCGTCCTGCCGGTCCGTGGAAACGTCCCTGGAAAAATTGTTTGGCTCCGCTGTCAAGGAAAACCGATGTACAAAGAGGGAGAAAGAGCGATGAAGAGAGAGAGAGGGGGAGAGAAGAGCACGCTCGTACCTGTGTTATCTGTCCACAGTGAAACCAAGTAGAACAAATCGAATCCCGGCAGCATCCGCATTCGCCGGCACTGCCTGTTGCTCTTATTAGATCGTTATTACATCATGGTGAAACAGAGTTATCCGACGCACGGATTATTCGGCATTGTTCCGGGACCCTGTACCGGGTGGCTTTGTTTACTTTCGCGCACGTCCTGCCTCCGCTATGGATGTTTTTCCTTTAGAAAATGCAGTCGCTCAGCGCGTTTCAAAGCAAATACCTTGAATAACGGTGATTCAATTTTTCGCTTGCAAATCGTACGATTCGTTTCTACTTATAGTTTGTCATTAGGCCGTGAATCCAGAAATGTTAGTTCGTAGGTAGCACGTTGAATATTATCGAGCAATATCCTATGACCGATGTAAACAATGATTTCGCCGTTCGCTTCAATTCAGAGGGTGGAATTCCATTTCGAATTCATCAATTCTTAAAGAGATGTTAATTGAGATCATTACGGAATCAAAGTTGCCGCAACCGGAACAGATTTAAATACAGGGAATTGAGAAAGAGGACTTGTTACAATTGCTCGCCGTCTCTTCGAGCAGAGTATTATGTAACGATTCACGTCGTTACTGAAACCAATTTACACTATCGCCCATAAATATTTTATTACTCACGGCGATCATGGTCTAGAGAAAAAAAGTCAAGTGCTTGACAGTATATTATTTTACGGTAGATAGTACACGATGAAAGTTCCACTTTAGAACTACGCCGAATCGGTTATTTTTATTACAGTATGCTAAATAACGATATAAATGTTGTTCCTTTTATTTTCTCCTTACCGCGGTAAAGACCGAGTGCACAATAAACACGTACTGTTAATATCATTAGTACTATCAACGTTAGCGCTAGTAAGTTACGCGCGCTTAGTTTTGACTGCATAAAACTATAAATTTTGCATCTCCCCGCAAAAACGGACAAGTTATAACAAGCGATTAAATATTTTTTAACCCGTTGCCCTTGCGTAACCGTAAACTAGACCGTAGCGCGAGGGATTAAGTGTAGTGTAATAAACGTTCCATCGCGACACGTTGACTTTTACATGCTAAATAAACGAGAATAGCGATATCAGTTGCAAATGACCAATCGAGTCGCCGACTAACTCCACAGAATAAAGAGTACAAATTTTTATCATTCGGTGAAATTAAGCCCGACAATTCAGCAAATTAATTTGAAATGCAAAATCGAATGGAATACGGAAACATTCGAGAGTTGGTCAATCGTTTCGGCCCGCTTATCGAGCGAGATTGCACGCTATAATGACAGGGTCGATCGTTGGTTGTTCCGGTGCCACCGTGTGTGTTTTAAAGTACTTGGAACGCGGTCGACCTCACGCCAGTTCGTTTCAAATCTCGGTGCCAACAACATAAATCCTTATATCGTGGGCCAGCGATCCGCCATCATCAATCGGCCGGCTGTGTATCGCGCGTGCACTCAATTAGCCGGTCGTTTCAAAATGGCGGCCACCCCTTGTCCGTCACGTCGGATCAGGTGTTCCCACTTCCGCTCCCCGGATCCGGTCACGGTGTGTGCGGGCTCGTTTCGCGAGCTACGTGACCGTGGTCCGATCGCAGAAAACGTTCGAACAGGTAACGAGCAAATATAACAAATACTGGAAATACCGGAATTCCTTTTTTTTTCGCCTGGCAAGTAATTGGAGGAGCGACGACCACGATCGCTCGATTTGGATCGTCGTGCCTACGACTTACGGATCCCTGGCGCAAAGATATAGACTGCGGATCTTTATGCAAAATAAAAGTTGTCTCGCGTTTTATAAAAAGTTAGAAAGTTTTACAATTATGAGCGAACGTGCCAACATTTAAAGCTATTGAAATTGTTACTTTGCTACAGAAGCGAGATAGGAAATTCGTCAAGTATTCGATCATCAAGCACTTTCAAGCCCCTGGCAGTCTTATATTCGCTTAACCCGGTAGATTCGTCATCTCCGGTGTCCGGCTGTCGCCGAGGTAAAGTCGCAGGTATACAAATCGTTAGTCATAAAATTATTTGCTGCGCGGGGAACGAGCGTCGGTCGTGTACGAAAGTTGACCGTCGTAATCGCTGGATATTTAATTTACGAGTGTACCGTGTCGAACTGCAGGCCACGGGAAATCCAGGAACGCAGCGTAAGTTCGTTCCGAAGGGCGTCAAGAGGGGGTGGTATCGGGTCTCGACGGAAGAAGAAGAAGAAGCAGAAGGAGGTGGGTGGGAACGCGAGGGAGAGAGCGGGGTGTACAAGGGGGAAAAGGGCACGACAACGCGGTGGCTTCTGTACCTGAGGGCGATTCGCGCTGGTATATGGCGGTTATATATCTTCGGCGGGCCACGTCGTGGAAGCACCGACCGTTTCTAGGTAGTCAGGATCGGCCTTGCTCCTTCCCACCCTCGTCCCTGCCGCCCTTCGTTCGTTCCGTTCCGTTCGTCCATCCGTCCCTTCTTCTTTCTGCCTTCCTTTCTCTGGCCGGCTTCAGCATTCTCTTCCTTCTCCCGTGGGTCCGTCGTTCCTTTTTCCTCGGTGGCTCTCTCGCCTCGGTATCGCCTCGCCGTTTCTCCATTCCTATCTCCCTCATCCCCCTGGCGCGCTCGCGTCCCCCCCTCTCTCTCTCTCTCTCTCTCCGCGCCCGTCCCTTTTCCCTCTTGCTCGCTCGAACACCGCTCCGCCTTCTTCCTCTCTTTCTCCGCGAGTCGTTGGGTTAATCTGCGAGACAGCTGTGCCGGGGATACACCCTCGCCTAGGTCTCTCCTTTATTGCCGCGTCTTCTCTTCTTTTTTACGTCATTATTAAAGGCACGCCCCAACGAGGACGCTTCGGGCCGAGCTCTGCTCTCCTCGTCGCGCCGCGGAGACGCGGAGGGTCTGCTTCTCTCTCTCTCTCTCTCTCGCTCTCTCTCTCTCTCTCTCTCTCTCTCTCTCTCTCTCTCTCCGCTAAAGGGTCGACGGAACGAGGACAAGCGGAGGGTCTGCGGAGGGCGGATAGAGGCGACCGCGCCGCTCTATGTCGGCCCCCGCTCTCTTATTCTAAATTATCCGGATACCTGCGCCGAGGAAATGACGGTACGTGTTATCGGCGCGTCCTCTTGCAGAGACCGGCATTGTGTCCATGTACGTGCCGCGTCCTCTTCCCTTTCGTTTCTCTTTCTCTCTTTCTCTCCACCCTCTCGCTCTCTCTCTCTCTCTCACACCAGCCGGGGATTCGTGTACCTGGCGGAGGTCCGCGCTCTGAAAAGTCGCGAGAGCCCATCGATCGCCGATACCCGTGAGCATTCCTCGCGAACGTTCCACCGATCCTCGACGAGGATTCCCTCCGCTAATTAGAGAAATCGATAATCGCCGGTCGACCCCTCCGGCCGAGCCGTCACGAAAAGGAAACGCCTGGAAACAAGCGGATCGAGTATACCGTCGACGACCTTGTTCTCACAAAAATTCCTTCGACCAACCCTCGACCCTAATATCCGACTTTCTAAATCATAGGGTCGAGAGGCAGCCCTTCGCCGACGAGCCGCGCCGCGCCGCGCCGCGGCTTAAGCACCTTCGACCACTTGGCCGTCGGTTTAAACTGTGAACCGATTAACCCTTTCGACTCGCATCTTTTCACTAGCCATTCTCCGCACCCCCATTTAGACATGACTCGGCCGGGTAGTTGCTCGATGACTAATCCCAAAGCGGACGATCGGAAATCGAACGCGCGGGTCGCACCGTCGTCATTGAACGCGTAAGCTTGCTTTCGGTCACCTTGCTAAATTCTCCCTCGAACGCGAGTCCTCAGGTACGAGGTGCTCGCTCGTAATGGCCGTATTCGGAATTTTGACCTACCGTTTCGACCGTGTTCTCAGTGGTTGTCACCATGCTATAGAAAGGTCAAAACTCACCGGTGCTCACAATTTTGATTCTGTTTTAACCTTGATTTCGCGGCTTCTGTGTGCATCTACATCACTCGCACTCACAAGGGACAATTATCACACTTTCGTAACTGGAATTTGATACATATTTTTTGTACTGTTGTTTTACAGATGTCCCTTGTCAGTGCTTCTCATTCCTCCATCGTCGCGAGCGAGCCGAAAGAAGAAGGTGATCGTTTTTCCGGGAATTACCGAAAAAGATGAATACAAATCGGTATGTCGATACGTCTATGTACATTTTCGATAGTCAAGTGTTGACGAGCAATTCGACGTCGGTACTGGTTACGTTGAATCGTTATCGATCGAAACAAGTCGTTCACGTCGATTTCAAAATAACCGCGACCGACGTCCCCGAAATACCGACGACAAATCTGTTTAATCAACTGGGATGTCTTTGATAGTCGTTTTTCCGCCTCTTGCACCCAACCAGCCCCGGTGCAAAGTCGTCGAAACGTAACTCCGGCCCGACGACCCCGAAATACGCGTTCTAAAATCGAATCTGTCATAGCGAAATTAAATCGGACGAACAGCAGACAGCGTTGGCAAAAAATTCGCTGGTTCGCGTGATCGACGAACCCGGCCGACATTCCTCGAGCTGCTCGACGTCGGGGGTGTGAATTAAATATTTTCCGAAGCTCGAACGAACGAACGAACGAACCGGGGCGAACGGGTCTCGCGACGAGGACGGGAATAAACTTGCAAGGCACGGTTTTAGCCCCGCGGCGTTACGCGACGGTCGGAGGAGGGTGGTGAAGAAGGGGGGTGATTCTCGTGGGGCCGACGGGGGTTCCAGCGAAAACGGGGGTTCGACGCGCAACGCGGTCGAAAATCCAAGTACCGGCGGCGCCATTTCCGTGAACGAGCCCGTAATAATCGCCGCGAGATCGCTTGTGCAAACAGAGGGCGTGGGACCGGCGGGGGTACGAGGGGGTCCGAGGGGGTAGCCTTTAGCCGGTCGACGCGTATCCGTTAGCCTTTCCGCGTATATGCGAGCCGTACCCTCGAGAAACGGCTGGCTGGCTGGCTTGGTCGGCTCGGCTCGGCTCGGCGAGGGTCGCGGAGAGGAAAGCTGTCGGCGTTGCCGAGGGGTCGCGGCAGGGAGAGGGCTTTGCTTCCATCGGTTTTCCCGTTACTTCGACCCAAAGTCGTACCTAACTTATCTGCGCTTAAAGCCGCCCCTTCGCCCGTCCCTTCGGGGCCGCCCGCTGCGAGCACGAGAATGACGTCGCCGTGTCGCGACGGGATCATCGACGACCACGGCCGTCGCTCCGCGTCCCATCGGCCATCGCGCCGTGCCGCGCCGGCCTCGAACAGAAACGATCTCTCTCCCTCTCTCCCCCTCTCTCTTTCTCTCTCTCTCTCTCTCTCTCTCTCTCTCGCTTGCTCCCCTCGGCCTGTTCTACCTTTTCCCGGAAAACTCGGGGACCTGCTGTTCTCCCCCGGTTTCGGTCGCTGCACGACACGGACCGAACAGTTGGCGTGCCTTTCTTCGGGGTCTCGAACCAACGCCACGGTGGGGGCGGCTTTGAAGATGTGATCGATAACGAGATTAGAAGTCCTCCACGGAGACTTTTCGAGCTGATATCTGCCACTACGACGAAAGAATTCCGAGCTGCACGAGATTAGGATGGTTAGCGACCCTGATACGCAGGTCGTTCTTATTAGGGATGATTTTCTGGCGGCACCGTTTCCGAGTATTGCAATCTGTAAATTGTGTGTAGATCAGGGACTCAAAATCACAAGTAAAAGAAATTTAACAATAAATTACTTAAGACAGAAGAGTGTATCTATACTACTTTCCAGTGACATCACGTGTTTCAAAACACGTGTACGAAGACTTATAAATGAAAAGCTTCCCTGCCCCAAGTACGTTGTAAAGAAGTAGAATTCGATAATCAGCGCTTCCCAATCCCCTTGCTACGGAAAAACATTTTACATTTTCCACGCGAACTGAAGATAGCATCTTCTACTTTATTAAACGTCCAACAAGCTCTATTGATTGACACGTGAACTGTCGAGCTTGGAATCGTAAAAATACGACAAAGTCATTAGTAATTTATATCATGAAACACGAACTAAATATTCAAGATTTATTTGGTTCGTTACTATTTTTAATTTCGTACATTTCCGACAGTCAACGTATTAGCACAGAAATTAATTTGTAAAACCAACCGAATAATTGCATCGGCCAGATGCGAGTGACGTGGTAATACAAAATTTTAATGAGTACCTGCAGCTTTCTTCCGCGTACGGCAAACCCTTCACGGCAGGTCACAATGGTTACCTTTCCTATAGAATAATCGTTCGACATTAGACAATAGACGCCTTTGGTAACAGAAGGGTTGAGTGCATCCTTTACCCCGGGCGCGACAGTCAAACTTTTTAAATTTAGTGTACTGTTCATATTGGTGGTCATCCGTAATTATTATTAATCGTTGACGTTGTTCTAGTCACTTGGAAAAAATTTGATAACTCCGGTCAATACTGACCATAATTTCCCGGTGACCGCGATTACCCTGTTCTCCGGTAACTCTGATTCAAACAGCAATGCGTCAAGCAAACGAGGATTGGCAAGAAATAAAAATGGTCCAGGCGTTGGGCATTGTTCACGGTAACCGGAGCCGAGGTCTTCGAAACGTTAATTTGTCGAAGCATACATCATCGTCGAAGCTAATCGGCACGATTATCCGCGGCGCGTCCGTGTAGTATGCTCGGCATGCAAGAACCCCCGGTTGAATGAAGCTATAAAACTCGCAACCGCCGCGCATTCGTAGCCGACGATACAAATGGCTCGGGTGCATAGCGGCGGATGAAGAAGCGCGCGACGTCCGCGCCCGTGGAAGATCAGAATTTCAGATATAATTGGCCGGAGCGCATAATGCGCCTTAACACTTGGCGATTCAGCTTAATCCAGCTGGTCGGTCGGTCGGCTGTCCAGCTCGGTTCGCGCTCAGTTTAATAAATGGCATTCGTCGACGGTATAATGGTAACGGTCACGGTGTGTAATCGCCGCGATTTTCTCGTCTGTGGTCCCGCTCGTCGGTTATCCGTGCACGGCGCAAGGGCGGAAGGTGTAGAGGCGTGGAGAGGAGAGAGGAGAAACAGGACGAGAGAGAGAGAGAGAGAGAGAGAGAGAGAGAGAGAGAGAGGGAGAGAGGAGAGAACGTCGCGGTAACGGAATTGAATTAAAAGTTACCGGCGCTCCGGCACCCGTTTCCCTCCACGGTTGTAACGGCTTAACAGTACGTTGCGAGGCAATGATGCGTACCAAACTAAGAGATTACCTACACCGCGGGCTTGTTCGAAAATTCGCAAGCGATTATTAGATCCCGCCTCCTAATTGGAGATGCCGGGGAGGTTCGCGCACCGCGCAGATTTCAGTATCGCGTCCGTGCACCATGGTTGCCGGCGTTGTCCGGATACTTAAAAATGGCACAACGCGTCACGTTCCAGATAAGTGTTTGCCTTCGATTAGGGTGACTTGTTCCGCGAATGAACGCTCGAGCCCCGTGTCTGTTGAAATCAGGGACTTGAAACCGGTATTGCACTGGTCACGCCGTGTATCGAAACCGATATAATACCGAAATCGTTACAGTATCGTTACAGTAGGTTTTTTCGGTTTTCTTTTTGCCTTCAAATCCTTTGGAAACTTAATTTTAGGGAACCGATAAAAATTATCGATAAATGACAACTCCTCGCGCAAAATGAAATTACTTTCCGAGAGACCCGGTAAAACTATTTTAAAGACGCATGACAGACATCGTATAGAGCTCGGAAGCAAAAATGAGATAGCAAATCCACGTGGCACGGCGGAGCGTGAACGCGGATGGTTGATCGATGAACCGAATTTTTCGCGGCGTCGATTTCCGTGGGGCAGCGGGGCGTTCAGAAATAGAAACTTCGACAAACATCCGCGGCGTTAATAGTTAGTTATTAACACGTTTCGCGACCACTTGGCAGGCAGCGTGCCTGATGAACAGGCGTGACGCAGCCCCCGCGACGAAGGATTAAATCGTCTTTCCTCGTTCCTTCGACTTCGAGTGTGCCGGCGTGGCGCGGCGCGGCGCGGAGTATCGTCTCGTTCGTTTTGTCGTTGCCAATGAGTCGGCGCTTTACGACTCGGCCGAATGGATTTTACAGCCGTAATACTGTCGGCAGGTGTGTGTGTGTGTATGTGAGACAGAGAGAAAGAGAGAGAGAGAGAGAGATAGCAGTACGCGGGCCTCACGTGGGGGGATCCTCTCTGATCGTCGGGCGCTGCTCCTTTGTCGCCGAAGGAAAATAGAGTTCCCCGGTTTCGCCAGAAGTTGCTCGAGAGAGCTCTGCGTTCAACTTGTCCCGGGACTGGGGCAGGAGTCTAGCCGGGGCATTAACATACGCGGTGACGGTGGGCCAAGGTCTCGGTTGACGAAAGATCCTCGAACGAGGCGGCTTTCTCGCTTCTCGCGCGCCTTCTCCGCTCCTTTGTCGCGGATCGCGATAGAGCTCGGCCCGTCTTGATAACAGTCTCTCCGAGGAACGAGTTAACTATGCGCCATTACGTGCATTAATTGTTTAGCGGCGCACTTCGAAATAAGGTGCCGGCCGACAGGTCGCTCCAGGCTCGAGCTTTACCGTTGCGACTTGCAACTTGTATCGCCGTGCACCACTTTCATAATCACCGGCACCATCGTTTATCAATGAAAACAGAGGAACGTTGTGGATTTTTTCGAATCGACCGGTTATCTCGAAAACAAATTCGAACAAGTTAAAAACAATTGGAACGTGGCGATAAATCGGGGCTATCCTCCAGCGGGTTCGCCGCGAAAAGACGAAAAAGAGTATGGTTGTGGATTTCTCGTGTCGGGCACAGGAAAAGCAGCGTTTCGCGAGAGTTCGGTGCGCGTTATAAATCTGGAGCGTTGCCGGATGAAATTTCTCACCATATGGCGGATGGCTACGGTCGCCATCTTCCCCGGAACTCACCCTGCGGCCGCCACGAGTCTCTCTCTCTCTCTCTCTCTCTCTCTCTCTTTAGCTTTCGATCCTTTTTCTGCAGCACGAACGCTCGCGCGGACGCGAGCGTTCGTTCGCTCGCGCTGGGCCCCCGTAAGTCGGCCGAGATTACAGGCTCGCTTTTAAGGCCGCCTGCTGCGAATCCGAAAGAGGCCAACGCGATGAGCTCCGCGCGCCTCGAGATAAACGCGAAGAAACCGTCCAGACGAATGCCAGCGGGATTTATCGTTCGGCAAAAAAATGAGAATGCGAGCCTGCCAATCACACGCGCAGTTATTTGCAGCCCTTAAAACCGATCAGGACCCTGCACCGCACCCCACCCCCCGTCCCTTCCTTCCCTCCTTCCCGGTATTATTATCCCGCTCTTGTCTCAACGGGGAAAAAAAATCGCGATTGCGCCGGTTACTCTTTAATGGCGGCCATCGTTATCTCCCGAATCCTTTAATAATATCGGGTCCGATCAACCAAACTAGCCGAATAAGTGAAAGTTTATTTTTCACGGATCTGTCGGAATACTCTTCTTGGTCGAAAATGATCTGTCGTGTTCGTTTCAAAAAATCGAAAGTCCACAAAATAAGGGCCAGCCTAGTGGCTGGTGGTTAAATTTCAACGAGTATAATCTCGGACGTCTCGGAGGATTGCGCACCCCCGCGAGCCCGACTCGTCTTCAAAAACGGGGGGTTGCACTGGTCAGCTCCGATGAGGCTCGTTGCACGCTGATACCTCGGGCGAACCTAACCAGGGCGTAAAAAAAAAAATAAAAGTGGCTAAGTCCGACGAGGTCTCGGCTAGTCGGTGCGCGTCGTTCACGCGGGAAATTTGAGCGGTCTTCCGTCTGGACGCACGTTCGTCGTTACGGGGAGGCATATGGGGAGCATGAGCGGCTCGGGTGCACGCATGTGCGCGGCTCGTACACGTATTCCCTGCGTGCGTGTGCGCGTGTGGCACAAGGAACTTTATACCAGGTGCCCTCCATGCGTCGCTATAAATTATCGGGTTACCCGTTACGCGCGCGCTTGTATCGAGAAAAACCTGTCGAGCGTTATCTTAAAAGTGGATTTTTATATGCTTTTCGTATCTCGACGAGCATGGCCGACGCGGCGCGGCGCGGCGCGACGCGACGCGGCGTCTCACCTCGAAGGTTCGGAGAACTTTCTTCGGGTCTCGATCGAGCGGCCCTCGAAGACGAACCCGTTCCCCTGTCTTTTCCCTCCTCCTTTTTAATTATCATTAGTTTATCGAGTTCGTTTCGTGTTGATAATTTATTCCTAGAAGACAGTTAAATAATCTATGGCGAGCTAGAGTGTTGAGAAGGGAAAAGAATGCAATTATTTGTAGAAGACTGACCGAGCAAGCAGTAACGCGGCTCATTTAAGTACTTTGCACAGGTGATGGTCGGCAATAATTATCCCCGATTAGGCCGTCTTTCGTCTGGCAGCTGATGGAAGCAGAGCTGTTTGCTTTGTATTTAGGCCGAGGAGGACGGGCCGCGTTCTGGAGAGAGCTTCCGGTTGCGCCGGAAGTGCGGGTCCTCTCGACGCAGGCAATCGTTCGCTCGCCGCTTAAAGATTTCCTGTCGGAGCAATCGGTGTCGCAGCCTTCGTGTCACCGCTTCTTCGAGGAATATTCATTGTTTTTATCGAGCCTTCGCGCCTGATATCGCTCCGCGGAAAAATAATCGCATGTTCCGTACGGTTTTCGAAAATTTTCTGGGGAGAGAGTAAGACATTTTCATCTGGGCGAAGTCGGCAATTCTTTATCTTAGATTTTTATTAAACTCCTTTTGAAACTAAATCTCATTTTAATTGCTGCATTTTAGGTTCGGAACGAAATCTCTTTAATTTATATTTTGCATAATATTTCCAGATTGAGATCTTCCCGAGGAAAGATAATTCTAAGGAAATCTTGTTATCATGTGTTTACCTCTTAGTGTATTCCCTGGGGGGTTGAAAAATGCCTTAGCAAGCAATGAAGACTCGAGGGTAACTTCTTTTCGGTGAAAAATCTTCACTTCTCGGGTTTTCAAAGATGCGTAAAAATGTGTATGAGTAAAAATGTGAAAAACCTTCAAAAAAGAAATTACAATTCATTCGAATATATTTAAATAATATCACTGCTACCGATTCCGTTAACGCTTTGAATTGCAGCACGGCAACCTGAAAAATTCCATAAAATAAAAACAATATATTTAACGAGATAAAGGTGAAACAATTAAAATGTGTTATACCGAGAGTATTCTCTCAGCCTTCTGGCATTTCGCAGATTAAAATCAAATTCGCTACGCTCGGTATAATAACGGAAAAATTCATTTAAAAATCTGGACAAACGATCTACCATTTCTGAGCGACGAGTCGTCCAAAAATAAATTTTTTACATCTAAAGAGAGAACACGTTTGCGCGTTCGAACCTACCGGTAGAAGTTTGCACGCTGACGGTACGAAGAAAGGTCCGTGAACGAGGATCGTGGAAAAGTGGTGATCGTTACGTCACCGTGATCCGCTAAAAGGGACAAACAAACGAATCCGACTTGTAGTCTTGGTGAATTAACGAGCATTCGGCGGGCGGTTGAGCGCGTGCACGCGCTCTATCATCTCGCAATCAGTCATAAGCTGCCGGCCGGCAGGCCAAGCGGCGTGTACCAGGCCGTAATTTAGCATCGACAAACGACTCTGCCGGTCTCTGGCTCTCTGGACTCTCCTCTCTGCTGTGCTCTCGGGGTCTGCGCCGTTCGAATTCCGTCGTTTATAAGCGGCGGAGCGGGCGAGCGCGATATCTCGTCGATATCTTCGTGGACGAGGAAACATCGCGAGCGGCTCGTTGGCGAAACGATCGCGCTCTCTCGCGAGAGAGAGAGAGAGAGAGAGAGAGAGAGAGAGAGAGAGAGAGCGAGAGAGACGGGGAGTCGCTAGAGCGAGATCGACCGAGAGAGACTCGCTCTTTGTTCGTGAAGGGAACGGGCTCCGAGCGGCGTTCCTAATTGACGGCTCTCGCGATTTTTACCTCGCTCACCGTCCAAGCCAGAAGCTCGCAGCCTCTCCGGCCTCTTTTTCTCGATATCTTTTTCTCTCCGGTATCTCTCCGTCTCTGTCGCTCCCCGCGACGGCTCCCAGTCCTGTTCTCGCTTCTCTCTCTCTCTCCCACTCTCTCTCTCTCTCTCTTTCTTCCCCATCTCTCGCGACGCGGGTCCCGTCTCGTTCCACGTCTATCTCGTTCCGTTGCCCGTGGACGAAGAGATCTCTCGAAGGCCGCGCGAGGCGCATGCAAAAGAGAGGAAAAAAATCCGTGGGTCGAGGGAAAGAGGCGAGGAGAACCGCGGGGAAACCGCGGGGAGGGCCGCGAGACGCCCAAAGCCGCATTAACGCCGCGCCACTCCGCTCCGCACCGCTCCGCACCGCTCCGATCTGCTCCCGCTCCGATCCGTTCGGCCCGCGATCAAAATCGCGGTCAGAACAACGCTGCATTTTCTGAGGAGCTGCTCGATAACCGAATATTATGGACAGCCTCTTTCTTCTTTCCCTCGGCCCTTCTTTCCTTTCCACTTCCTCCCGTTTCCTCCCGTTTCCTCCCCACTCTTCTGTCGTCCCTGCTTCGCGGTCGATTCGATCCCCGAGACCAGAAAGAATAACGGATACACCGAACTACGATCTCATTTTACCGATATCTTCGCTGATACTTCTGTCATCGACGCGCACCGGATCTCCGAGCGATTCTCGATCACTTGTGATCTCAAGCTATGAGTCAAGAGCGTCATACTTGAGAGGATTCTGTCGGATCAGTGGTGCTTCGACTGCCGCGTCATTTCTGTACGCGGGAATTTTTGTCCCTTTTGGGAACCCCCTGTCCATTTTTTAAATCAAGTTCCAAAACGTTCATTTAATAGATCTTCTATTTGGGAGATCACACTTGCGCAGTCAGACCTGTGCACCGAAGATTTCATCGTAACGTTCGCTGAGCGTTACGAAAGAAAATAATGATTTTTTAAATTTGTCAACCGTGGGGGACGAGTTAACCTGTTTTCTACTCGACCTCACCTTTCAGTAACTGTTCAGTTTCTCATCCGTTCGACTAATAATAGATTAGCAAAAACTATATTGCATTCGCATTCACCGCAGCGAAATCTTTATCACATTAATTTTCTTCTCCTCGGATTACACCACCGTGAATGTCAAGATCTGCACAATGCCGTTCCACTAGTTTCGAAATGGCGTCCAGGTTAATTACACGCGCATGCAGAGACTTGTCAACATTTTATCGAATCGTTTAAACTCTTCATTCTTCTTGATTCATAGCTTTTATAAGAACGCTCTAAATCTCGACTTCAGGAAGGAGTTTCCCCGTTGTAGCCGTGATGCGGTATAAAATGTTTATATCCTGACTCAGTACCCCCAACGTCTACAGTGTGCCATAACTTCTGCAACGATATCAGTTTATCAATTCGCACGGTTACCGTGTTAAACTTCTAAATACCATCGGTGAGAGACAATATCGCGTGAATGACGGGTACGGGAACGCGCCAACACCCGGGGTTGTCCCATTCCGATGAGCCTTCGATTTTCCTTGTGTTGGTAGTCAGGTATACTTTCCAGGAAAATTTCCAATTCCTTCCTCCAAGAAAGACCCGCCAGCAGGAGCTATCGAACGCTGGTCGCGCAACCTTTACGCCGGGACATTCCCACTTCCTTCCCGCATGACGCACCAGCCTCGCTATCCCAGGGCAATTAGTCGACGCGGACAAAATAATTTTTCTTCTCGCACGGTTCCGGAAATCACGGTACGGGGAGCGCCTCTCCCGTCTCTTCCGATTATTCATCGATTATTCTGCACATTAATCAAATCGAAGGAGCTTGAAAATATTCTCCTAAATAGTAATATCAAACGAAATGATTAGATTTCGTTACTGGGGGTGACTATTGAAGAGGTTTTACCAAAAAGTCCTTGGCTATCGTAGACTTTAAAAAATTCTGAGATAATTGTAAAATCGAACGTTTAACGAGTCAATTAATTCCTTGCGATGGAAATGTTATAATATCGAGGAGCGGTGCCGGCTCGCTCGTGGTCGTTCGACATTCGAAAAGACCTTTTTAGAAAAGGCAGGCAAGGCCCGGCGAGCAAAAAGCCGCGGACGCCGACGGTGGACGTCCAATCCCGCGCTTTTGCAACGAGGAACGGTTTTCTGTGCGGCTCGGTGAAGCTTCACCTCTGCCCTTTCGAGGATCCACCGTGGAAGCCGCCAGTGACGACGGCCAATGTGGTCACACGTCGCAGCGTTTCTCCGCCCGTCTCTCTATCTCTGCCCTTCTCTCCTCTCTCTCTCTCTCTCTCGCTCTCTCTCTGTCACCCTTCGCGTTCGATGCTTCTGTCCTCGTCCCTCTCGCGCGCCTCTCTATTCGCGTTCTCGCCGTCCGCGTCCGTCTCTCTCTCGTCCTCGCCCAATCTCTATACGTCGTTTCCGTCGCGCACCGGTCTCTCCTCTCGCTCGCTCTCCCGCCGCCACTATTTATGTAAGTAGCGTCGCGCGTGGACGTTTACGCGAGCCGGTGTGCGCGCGTGTACGTGTGCGCGGTGCGCGACACTTCTCACATAAATAGCGGCCACGGCATCCACGGGGTGTCCCGTTTCGATCCTCCCTCGTGATCCCCACGGAAACCCTCTTTTCTTTCTCGGAAAAGTCTCGGGTTGCCCCCGGGTTCCGCTCCGAATTTTTCCGCACCGGGTGGCGCGGAAATTCCGCTGCGAACACGGTCGGCGTGCGTGTCAAAAGAAGAGGAAAGCGGGGGACGAAATTCTTTTATGCAACATCTGGCACAAAGTGTTCAATCACGTTTTGTTTTCTTGAAAATCAGCCAAATGAGTTAAGATTAAGAAGAACACCGTGTATTACTGGTAAGAATCGTCGGATCTCGGAGGGTAGGTCCTCCGATGACCCAGGTCAAAAGGGACTCGGGCGTCGCTTTGTGAATATTAACCCGTTCGTTAGGGTAGCCTTAATTGGCTACAAGTATACCTGTCATTGGGACAAATTGTCTCAAATTAGCCCAACCCAGATTGTTAATTAATGCGAAATTATGGCGGGTGATTGTGGTTGGTTGAAGGATACGGTGATTGCCAGCAAATAGGTAAGGATTAGTTTCTACGACTTCGGAAACCCGTGAAACCGGGTTTGTAATTATGATAATCGACACGGAATTTCGTCCAGGTTTTCGCGATTCTTACGGAGAGACGTTCGGGTAGGATCGGAACGGGTCACCGTGTATATAGGCGGACACGTGGTGCGGTTGAGCGCGAGTATCCGAGCGTTAGCTCCTCGGGTCGGCTGTTCTCCTGGTAGCGCAGCCGTCGTCGCCGGAGACTCGCCGGACGGACGGACGATAATCGAGTCAACGGTGAAGGTTTTCGGAAGGGAAAGCGTTTTCGAGAGACCCCGGGCCAGTCCACTCGGCCCCGTGTATTCACTGTCTGATTTAGTTTCGCCCGTATGTACTTTGCGCTACCAGAAGCGGGCGCGCGCGTTCGTTCAGTTTATGCGCCGCCCGACCAGGCTATTCCATTACGCCCCGGAGAAAGAGTTTATGAATGAAGAGGATGCGAAAGATAGTTTCCGGGAGCCGAACCCCCCCTCGCCTGTCTCGCACCCCCTCGTCTCCTTCGAACCCCCTCCACCCTCGTGCAGCACGCGGCCAACACGAACACACAACGCTCGCGCAATAATCGTAGAATGGATCACCTCGGTGCGCTTTGTTGCGTAAAAAGCTGAACAGCCGTGCGCCGCGCATATATGAATATCAGGCTCCAGCGAGCGTGAGGAGGTTACCAGGCGTTTTAATGCCTGGAAATTAGGCTTTACGGACGGGCCGCGATATTGCTCGGGCATGGATCACGCGGACAGTTTGATGGAATTGTTTTAATTCTCGCCGGGCGCGTTAACAACGGTGTTAGAAAGGGGGTTGACGATCCGGGAGCAATCTTTCGGCTTCGAAAATGCTCGGAAAGCGTCGACGGAGTCGACAAATTTTTATTATTTGTCGTCGTTTAATAGTAGTCTTTACAACTACTTCGAACCAGATGCGAATTGCTCGTCGAACAATATTGTGCGATCCGCGTTGAAAGTGCCGCCTTACAGGGGGTTGAAAATTGAGAATTGAAAAATGTCTATGCGCACGGATCGCTCTTTGGACTTTCAAAGCGTTAATGCTTTTAATAAATGCTTTAATTAGTGCTTTTCCATTATAGGATCCGAGTTGAGACCGTTTGAAGTGACATTCAAAGGGTTAACAAGCTATTACAGCAAGCTGAACAGCGTGCAATTAAAATAGTTCATCGCCGCGGAGCAACGCTAAGACGTGAAAACCGGTTGGCGATACTTTCGATCGCGTTAGATCGGTGGAACCATTCTGGCAGATCGGGGAACATCGAAGCTTTTCGCCGAGCGGATCGTTTTTTCTTCAGTTTTAGGAAATGATCGATAGGCGAACCTCGCGCAGCCGGTCCTCGCGAATTGTGCTCGGGGATGATTATCGGCGGAGATATCTGAAACGCGTTGCAATAATCCTTAAACGTCGAAACTACAAATCGACCGTCGGTCGTCTTAATCGGCGGACGATCAGGCCCGGACAAAAGAATGGGGGAAGAACCGGGGGACACACGGGACGGGAAGCGATCGCGCGATTAATCAGATATCTCGCAAACGGCTCGATTTCGGCGGGGAACAAACGGACGGGCAGCGAGAGCGATCGGGTTTTTGCTCGGTGCGTCGCAGTTGCCGGTTTTAGCCCGGGGCCTGGGGCCCGGGGCCCGAGCAGGTGGTTCGCGGGCACGAGTTATTGCGGCAACCGATACCGAGCTTCCACGAAGGAATTAGGTAGGACAATGGCTCGATTAAATTTCGTAAGAGGCTGGCCAAGGCAGGGGTGTCTTCCGCTCGGTTGTGTCGCGTAGAAAGATCCCCTTTTCCTCGATCCCTTTGCTCGCCGCTTCTCCGCGCAGTTGAAACTTGTTCCAACCGGGCGCAGGATCTTCATAAGCCTCCGAACTTTCGAGTTCCTCCTTCCGTTCGATCGTTATTCGTTTAATCTCGGCCCCGGGCCGATACTCTAGCGAGGGAACCACTCAACTTGCCTCTCCTCTCCCTCTCTCTTTCTCTCTCTCTCTCTCTCTCACTCTCTCTCTCTCTCTCTCTCTCTCACCCCCTTAGATTTTCAACCACTTCCGCAGGACTCTGGGTGTTCCGACCCCTATCGCTGTCCGTGAAATATTAATAAAGCGAATACGGAAACTCCGTATCAACTAACATTCCTCGTTCCTCACTTCGAGAAAATAGTCTATTAGTAATATCAACGCTTAAGATGGCTGATCACTGTCGCGAGAGCTGTTTAAAAAACTCGAACGCGCATCCCGAATTTCGAGGGCTATTTCCATCTGGTGAATATGAAATATGACCGCTGAGAAAACAATGTATGTAAATTTTATCAAAATCTGAGGGGGCCGCTCGACTAAAAGCCCTCGCAAGGCACACAAACTCAAATTACCCGAGCGATCATCGAATGTCCGGTGTTCGCGTTCGAGGTACGTTAATCGCGATACGCACACGGTCGTTCTAGAAAGTATGTCGAAATCAGAGAGGGTTGTTTTCCTCGTGGAACGCGAGCGGTAGAGAAAGATAGGGAGAGCGAGGGAGGGAGAGCTAAGGGCGAGCGCTCAATTTCCGTGCAGGCTGTATCGGCATCGATCAACATCTTTCACGGCGGGACGCGCGATCCTCCGTTTTCATTTACCCATCGGGGGTGACTTGTGTTTTCGTGAAAATTCTCTGGGGCTTTCCCATCGATTTTCGTCGAGGGCCGCAACCATGCCGGCAAGGAGAGCTACCTGCGCTCGGAGGAAATTGGAGGGCGGCGAGAGAGCGACGAATTAAAATGGAGGAGCAACGAACCGAACCAACCCGATTCCCGACAAACCTCTCCCTCGTCCCCCGGTGCCCCTCGCCTCGCCCCACGGTGGCCGTTCAGCCCCCGAAACCCACACAATTCCCGCGGAACCTTTTTCCACGCGACCGTAAGACGATCCTTGCTCGCCAGATGGTCGCGAGCCGAACACGTTCGGCCCGAAACGGAACGCCGACGAACAAAGGAACCACCCATACACGAGGACGCCGAGAGACTTCCTCTCTCCCTGGAATCCCTCGCGAAACTTCCACCGGCGACGTGTCCTTAGCACGTCTGCCACCGGGACCCGGGTAGTTTCCACCCTTTTGACAACGATCGCGGAACCAGATCCATTATTTATACCGCAGTTTGTTCGCTGTTTTGTCGTACGTCTTGCCCTGTTAATCTCGTCTCCCAGCAATTACCCGATTCATTCGCTAATTAATTCATGCTTCTCCTTCTTTCCGTTTCATCCCCTTTGTTCGTCCGCTTCACAGCGCTGCCCTTTATTCATGTTTTGCCAGTCTTTATTCTTTCGCACATTTCGTTCTCTTGGAGACAATCCATAGTCCACTATGGAAACTTTCATTTCCTTCTACACGATTCTGCTCAGGATCCAGTTCAAAAATGTAATAATTACTTTGCGTGGTTTTCGGGTTTTTCATCCTTCCTTTTCAAGATTTCTGACATCTGAAAAAGACTTTCCAAAATCGCGACGCTTCTCCCGTAATCGATGCGATTCAGCTCTCCCGAGATTCGAGTCGGTCTCCGGTGAGCATGAATTTTCATAAACAGCCGCAGCGGAAGAGCTCCGGAGCGCTCTGAAGCGCGACTCGTCCGCACGACGAAATAAGGGGTCCGCGTGTCCCGGTGGGGGTAAACGATCGAGGTTCCCTTTGTCGCGGCGGAGACGAAGCGCGAAAGAAAGCCGGTTCACTTGCGGTTCCGGCGAAACATCTGTCCGCTCCGCTCATTGTCTCGATACTCGCTCCTCGCGGCTCTCGGCGCGCATTCCACCGGCCGAGCGAGTACTCTCGTCCGCTCGTAAATCGCGCGGCGTTATCTAACCCATTTCTACAATAGTCCGCGCGCAGGCATGTCTACAAAGAGACAGAGAGAGAGAGAGAGGGAGAGACTGAGGTCCGCGAAACTTTCAGCAGGCATAAATGTCAATCGGCGGCCAAGCACGCACCGCGTACACCGATAGTTCTTCCTATCGATTATAGATAATCGACCGGTCTCTCCGCCAATCTCCGATTCGTTGCTCGAGGGGTTAGAGCCGGTGGCGATGGTTAGGGGAAACGAAAGGAGACGACGAGGGGCCGGCGGGGGGTTAAGAGAGGAAGGGGGGACACAGCGGCGTCGAACGCCGGAGGAACCCAGGACAGACGGAGGGAAGAAGAAGAAGAAGAAGAGGACAGAGGGGGTTAGCGGATCGCGAGCCAGAGCGAGAAAGAGAGAGGTTCTTGGGGACCAGAGGGGATCAGAGGGGATCTGGAGGGAAACAGGAGGAGCAGCGGCTCTGGGGGGCGACGGGGGGAGGAAGGGGGGTTAGGGCGATAGCTGAAAACGCGGCGTGAGTCGCGAGAACTCGAGGAGGGACTTAACGAACGAGCGGACCGAGAACCGACCTCGGAGTCGGGAGTTAACGCTCGAGGGGTCGTTAATTTTCCGATCGTGCCCTTCCCGTCAGAGGCTGCAGGCTCTCACGAACACACAGAAGGAGCGAGAAAGCGATGGAGACGCGGGGAGACGGGAGAGAGAGAGAGAGAGAGAGAGAGAACGAGTGGGAGGAGGGGGAAGAGAACGAGAGAGAGAGAGAGAGAGAGACAGTCGGCCACGAAGATGGCCAGAAGGCATGCGCGCTGGAAATGGCGCGGCCACACGCCGCCACCGTCCTCCAGGTAACGCCGAAAGGACGCACGAAGAATTCGCGTGGTCACGATTAGGAATGTAAAGGTCACTTCGTAGAAAAAGAATTCGAGACTGGGCCCCGGCCGCGGGAAGGGGGCCAGCAGCGGGAGGAATTATGCGGACGCCGCGTCGGGCAGCCGTCTCGCATCCGACGCCGTTAGACGCCGCTAGACGCCGCTATCTCGCGTCCCGCGGCCACCGGTTTCCTCTAGAAACGCTCTCCCCTCACCCTCCCGCCGTGTGTTTCTCCGTTCGTCCTATTTTTTTCTCCTCTCTTTCACCGGGGATTTCCTTTTTTCGAGGACCGTTCGCCTCTCGAATGCCCGCGGCATTGTTCGCGTCCGTTCGATCGGCGAAATCCTATTTTAACGCCTTCGATGACGCAACGCGACGCGCCACGTGACGCAGAACGATCGGTTCTGTTAGGGTTCGGAGGACCTCGGCGACACGCACACGTCACGGATAATGTTCGAACCTCGCGATCAAAATTGTGGTCTCGCTTCTTCATTTTCCCCCTGTCCCCCGAAAATTAGCTTTCGCACCGACAGCAAATTCGTACAATTTCGTAAAATTTGTACGGTTTGTACAGCGCTCCTCTTATTATTTTTGTTTGCCGAATCACCCCCGACTCGGCCGGAGATCGCATGACCAACGAGGGACCCTCGGCCGACGATTGTCAATGCCGGATTAACTTGGTCACACAGTCGCCCCATTAAACTGATCATCTGTTTGTCTTTCGGTCTTTGTAATATAAACTCGATCGAGTTCCTCCGGTAATTGCGATTATCTGGCCGGCATGAAGTTTCCATTCAATTGTCTTCATTGGATTGCGGATCTTTACGCGGATGAAATTTCCCGAGGATCGTTTTGGAGAAATTCGAATCCAAAAAAGTTTCTTTACGCTGTTCCTAAAGGAGCGCTATCGTGTTCGAAATAAAATTAGAAGCTCATCAACATCTTTTAACAGCTATTTTCAGTCCACGTTCTCGTCGCAGGCTAAATATTCGTTACGTAAAAATAGACGTTTGATCGATAGAAAAAAATAACAATACCGGAGTGCGTGACCCAAGGATGAGAATAAATTGGGGGGTATGTTCGCATCGTTGTATCGATAGTTCGGTGTTCGAAGTTTGTTTACTGCATGACGGTCTTGATGACGAGAAATTAGGCGATTCAAGTGTCCAACTGCATGTGACAAAGCAGCGTTCGGTCGCTGGTCCCATCTTAAAATAGCGGCACCGCGGATTTTCGGTGGTAACCTTTGTTAACTGAAAGTCCTCCTCTGGTTGAGAGGTTCCCGATCGATATAGATCTATGGGTCCGGTCTCTGGTCCCATGCTAACATAGCTGTGCCGCGGATTTTCGAAGGGACCCCTCGTTAACTGGAGGCTGAACAAACTTCGAGGTCGTTAGCGACGGTAGTGGGTCTTGCTTACATTTCGGTGAACACGTTTAGTTCTTCGAGGTGTTCGTCCATCTTCTGTAAATTGGGACTGAGCAAAAGCGTCGAAAACGCGACGCTGACGCACGCGGCACGTGGACGTCGCGTACGATCTGGCGTGTAGATCCGCGATCGCGATTCCACGGATCGTTGCTCGGCGAACGGTACACGCAACATCTCCGGTACACGCGTATTACATAATTCAAAACTTCTAAAATTAGGCTGTCGGCGCGAGTCGGCGCGGCTAGGCCGACCGCGACGCGGCGCGGCGGGAAAAATACGTCGGGAGGATCCAACGCGCGCGCGAGAGAGTCTGTGCCCTGGTTAAATATAACGCGCCTGGAGCACGGAGACGACAGGTAGTTGCGGGCTGGCTCGGGCCTTATGCAACGAGACCGCGTATCCGCGTACTCTCGCGCGCGCGAGAGAGAGAGAGGCAAAAGGGAATAACAGCCGTGCGAGAGATCGCGAGACGCCGAGTCACGCTCGGCGCGGACACCGGGGAAACGAAGAAAGAGAACATAATCGAGACCGCCTACTCCGCGCGACGCGCAGCTCTGACAAAGCCAGAACGAACGGAGAAATGGTCAACGGAATTTTGTTACACCTCCTGATAAATGTTACAATTGTTTCATTGGATTACAACAGTCGCCCACGATCGCCTAGAAAAAGTTGTTCGGCATTTTAAACAGTGCGTATTCGAGTGCTCTCTGCTCTTAGTTGCTCTTAGAATTAGTTATCTGAGTTATCGGCCGCGGTCGCGGCTTGCGCGACGCGATTACGTAACGCCGCGTCGAGCGAGTGTCCTTCTCGATTTATGTATATCGGGGTGCGTCCTTCCTTCGCGACGCTTCGACGATCGTTACCGTCGTCCTCGCGTTCCGATCGGATTCGCCGGAATTCGACTAACTGCGATATCCCCGTTCGTCCACTAATTGCATCACTTCGGCTCTCAAGAATTGAACCTATTCTCGATACTTTCCTTTTCATTCTACAAACAATTCATACTGCACCTTCGCGTACCTTTCGCTGCAAGATCGCTCCCTATTTGAAACACCTTCTCTTACCCGAAACGTAAATTATGGTTGGCAATAATTGAGTTAAGTTGGTAAAAGGTAAACATTTGGACAAAGGGCGGTCATTTGAAGGACCTTGCATCGAGAGCAACAATATGGGGTGACCTGACCAATAAATGAACACTTAAGGCTTCGTTCATTGTCTGTTGAAATTAGTATTCGCAAATCGGCATCCCATTTCCGAGGATCTATTTCTGTAAGAAGGCTGCGTCATTGTTAAGTTCTTACATCGCAGAACACAATATACGTTAACAATTTAACATTGTTTTATGGTTGCAGCTTGTATTCAAAAGCTGACTTAGGAAAATCGGGTCAAGTGACCAATAAATGACCATAAATTCTGACGAACGAGCAGAGTTACCCCGGGCAAATGGTAATTACCCGGCCCGCTTTAAAATACAACTTGCTAATCTCACGACAACAATGCCGACCTTGAAAAATATGTTACTCGGACCCTAATTGACCGGGTAATCCCGTGGATGCGAGTGAAAGTAAGAGCCCTAATACGAATTACGTTGATTCGCTGGACAGGTCATTCTACTAGCACGCGGTTCGTGGTGTTACGTACGTCTTTGGATATGCTAAACTCAGTTCTTCGTTCTCCATCTCTCGGTATCATAAATCATCGGTGACCATGGAATAAAAAAAATTCCCCGTCGGACACCTATGATCATCGTCCACGTGTTAACATCCTGAAACGTTCCTGGAATAATCACTACTTAGAACAAGCCAAAGACTCCAGTCTCCACGGCTCCGCGGAAGATTAGACGCGGGAGGACGCCGCGATTCCGAGACAAATCCTCTCATCTCCGCGATATTAAAAGACGAGCCGGAAGAAGAAGCGAGAGGCAGAGGAGCGACGCTCGGGGAAAGAGGGTAGGGGTCGGGAAGGGAAGAACAATTTTTTTTTTTTCTTCGCGATTACGCTTCCGGGAGAGAGCCAGTGTTCATCGACCTTAAAGCGACCAACCCCCGCCGGACGGAGGATTTCCAGCGTCTGAAAGGGAAGCGCGCGCCGAGCGGAAATACGGTCTCCGGGCGCACGCGGGCGGGCACGTCGTCGAAGGGAAGAAATTCGCGCGGTGCTCGCCCGAAACTAGGCGAGGCGAGGCGAGGCGAGGCGAGGCGAGGCGAGGTTGCAGCAGGTGCGGCCGTTAAGTCGACGACGAAGAAAACGGAGGTAGAAGCACGCAGCGTCGGGTGTTTCTCGGAAGGATCCAAAGGGAGTGAGAAAGAGGAGTCCTCGACGAGGGGAGCCAAGGACAAGGGAGCGAAGGGACTCGAGGGACGAGGGAGGAAGTCACTCCGGACGAGTGGACGTCTTACACGAGCGGACTTTGCGGGTCTCCGCCGCTGGACCAGTCGAAAGGGTCGCCGTTAATTATTCGAGATTATAGGAAAAACGTTAGAATAAAAAGTTTTCCCAAAGGTGCCCGACTCCGTTGGTCGTCGGCTGGCTGGGCTGTTCGGTGCGCTCGAGGACGTCGACTTCGACGGCGACGGCGACGGCGACGCCGGCTACGGTGGCCAGCCACCGGCAAACAACCGCTTCTACACGGTCGCGACGATGCGGGCACGGATCGATCGAGGGCCCAGTCCCTTCTCGCGAACACCACGGCCGAGAGGAGAGACGACCGCCTTTAAATTTCACGCGAGAGAAACGCGCAACCCCGTACCCGGTCTCCTCTAGGGCCACGTACCTTTCATGCCACGCCATCCGTCACGCCGACATTTTTGCCCCTCCGCGGCAACCCCTCCGCTAAATCGAAGGAATCGCGGCGTATTACCCGGGATATTTTAACCCCCGCTCTGAAATATTTAGTGGATAGGTCCAACGATTTCGCTGAAGTTCACCCCCCCCAACCCCCAATCCCTTCGCGGCGCCGCCTCTTCAAGATGCGGATTTCCTGGTCGAAACCATCCCGTTGATTGCAATGTTTAATCTCCTGTATCGTGCCTTGATAAATCGGCCAGAGACGCAGATGTCTCCTCCGTGGTCCACGCCGCTGATCCCCTACGCGTCGAGGGTGAAATTGTTGTTGTAACCCCTTCTCAAGGGGATGACCAGCAACGGCCGAAGAATTTGTTGTGAAATGCTGTCTGTTCGCGATTTCGTAAAATGTTCTTCGGCTTATCCGACTTTCGGAACCGTGTATCAGCGATTAATCCGCGAGTAATGGGGTAGACGGTCTCTAGCACCCTATAAACCTTTTTGAACGGACGATAGTATGTGAAATTGGCTTAAACGTTTCGCCTCAAAGAAACTACCAGAGTATTACTCGTTTGAAGGTAATTCGGGTGCGTGGTGAACCGAGTTCATAATGTCTGCAAATGATTGGCACACTTTTACTACTATCCAGATCAGAGGTTATTTACGTCAAATTTGTAAAATATAAAGGGGCATGCATATTTGCGTCATGACGAATCCTCCAATCGGCGAATGAGAATTTTTCCGGAATTTAGCTTTCATAGAATGAGCCATGAATTCGCATAAAGAGACCCATAGTAATTACGCGGTGTGTACTCTGACGGATGAATTGCAAGCCACTTAATGTTGTTTTGGTCTGTATAGCAATTCGTGGAGCATCTCAGGCTTTCCTCCCGTATCTCCAATTCGGAAACGGGAAGGGCGCAAACCACTACCACGGTTGGCCAAGTCAGATAAATTGCGCTGTCGCCTTATAATCGGTTCAGTCGACTAAGCTAATTAATTAATGAAGATCTCATACTTAACTCTTGTTGTCGGCTACGGAGATGCGTGTTGTTCACCCTTGCCCGCGTTCTCGCGCACGCGAGAAAACCATAAGGACAAGACACTTTTGACACTGTGTCTCGGCTAAAGTTTAATAGAGATCAGAATATTATCTCGTCAACCTTTCTTAAGCTATATAGGTATTGTAAAACGCAGAAGCACACCCTAAAACCACAGGACGACGGAGGGAAGGGGGATGGGGTGAAGTCTGATTTGGAGGGAGCGAGAAATCATCTCTCGGCAATTGAATTTCTCGAAGCATCGCGCTCGCCTCGGAGCGGGGGTGGCTGCCCGAGCCAATATATTCATAAAGCATATTTTATAGGTCGATCCAGCGTTTCGGTGGTAGGGGGTGGGTTTCTGGCAGGCCGTGCTTTCGCGTCGATCGGTGTCGGCCGCGTTCTCCGGTGGCGCGGGTTGCTCGCTGGCTCGCGCGCTCTCGTCCGCCAATTACGCTCGACGGATGAGGGTTTCCTGGCCGCGTCGTCAAGTTAATTAATTCGCATCGTCGGTGCGGTTTTTATTCCTGGGACGATAAGCGATAGAGGGCGAGAAGCGGAGAAGGAGGAGGGGGGAGGGGGGAGAGGGAGGAGAGGGAGGAAGAGCGCGGTACTGTACGCGCGGGCACGTAACGGCGCGAACAGCTAGATTAATTGGAATTCCAGAACGACCGGGCCCAGAGCTCTTCCCGAAAGGCGATGATCGTGTGTAGCCCGGGTGGTTCCGCGAGCCGCGATCGCGAGGCGAGCAAGGTCGTGTTTACGGGCGCGTGTGCGTTCGCTTTCCGGCCGCGTGAATAACCGACGAATCGAGCCGACCGGGGCCGTACGCCGAGCGAAGCTTTCATAAACGCGCTCGACAAAACCGGAGAGAAAGAGAGAGGGAGTGCGAGAGCGGGAACGGGAGAGAACGATAGAAAAAGAGAGAGAGGGGAGAGAAAGATGGAGGGACAGATATAGAAAGCGATAAAGAGAGAAAGAGCGAGGCAGTGGGAAAGAGAGAGAGAGAGAGAGAGAGAGAGAGAGAGAGAGAGAGAGAGAGAGAGACCCACGGCCCCGTTCTCTCGACCATCGAAGGGCGCCAAATTTTATTGGCTCGCGGCTATTGTCGCGTCACGAATTCATTATTCCGCTCCCGGTTCTTTTGCTCCTTTAATTAACCGACGAACCCGACCGGCGGCCACCGCGGAATATCGAGGCACGGTTTCGCAACGGAGCGGCGCGGCGCGGCGGCGTCGGCCATCGAAAGAAAAACGGCACCAACGGCAAACGCGCTCTCGGCGTTCCAGTTTCACCGAGAGAGGACGCGGGTTCGAAAACGGGTCCCCTTTCCCATCGATTTCGAGGCACAGGCGAAAGAGACACACACCGCCGGGCAGAGTATACCGAATCTTCGACTGTGTGCGTGTGTGTCAAATATTTTAGCCCTCTGCAGCCTACACAGACTCGCGAAATCTTGGAAGAAAAAGAATTTTCTCGACGAATACTGGTGGGGTTAAATCAAGCTAGGACGAACACGATTAGTCCGGTTACAAGGTTAAATATATCAGCGTTATTCGAGAACTCGGAAACAGCTTTGATCGGACTCCGAAGCGCTAATACTTTGCGCGCCGTGTAGTACTGGAACGGTCAACAACTCGAAAACAATGTCGAAACAGAAATGCTTTCACCCTCGACGTTCGTGGTTGGCTGGTGAAATGAACCCTCGAAATATTTGACACCCTGTATACCGAACGAGGTTGGGGCCCGGTCTTTTCACTGGTTCGGTTGTACGCCAGGGGAATTCAGGTACCGGGGGCCCGCTTTCCGTGACGCTTCGATAAGCAGCGTAAATAATCCCGGGTAAAAATGATCCCGAAGTAATTAAGGCGGGTCCTGGCCGAAGAGGCCAGGTATAAAAGCGCCTTAAACGAGACGGGACCGGCCTCGTACGCGATTCCACGGTCTCGGGACCGTTTAATGCTTCGCGAGGGAACCGAACCGACGAATAGATGAACGGAACGGAACGGAACAGAACGGAGACCGAAAAGAGAAGAGAGCAACGCAACGCGGGTTACGACGATGGCGAGGGACGGGGCGGGGTAGCGAAGGGAGAGTTTGAATGCGCGCGCCAACAGTTTTTCGGCGGAATGGAAATCCTTTGAAAATCTTTTGCGCGAACAGAGCGCGCGCAAGCGGAGCGGATACGAAAGGGACCGCACACGGTGACGCGAGGCGTCGCACACACGGGTCCTTTCCGCGAGCGTCCGTGTGTGTGTGTGTGTGTGTGTGTGAGCGCGGACGGCCGAGAGCAAATTAAAGCGAGCTGGCCAGCGGAAAAATCCACGAAGGCCGTTTAATCGAATCGTACAGCCAGCGTCGCGGCCGCTAACAGGAAGAAGAAAGCTCTCGTGCCGCGCAGATAAACTCGCCGGGAGTCGGCGTATCTGCAATTCCTGGCCATCGTCTACGTCGATCCGTCGTCGCCGCCGCTACTCTCTCGCGTATCGTAGTTGTCGTTTGTCCGGCGACACAGACGGGATACGCATCTCTACGCTCGTTCTCTCTCTCTCTCTCTCTCTCTCTCTCTCTCTCTCTCTCTCTGTCTCACACGCGCACACAGTCGCTCTTTCCTTCGTTCGATCTCGCTCTCGCACACCGATAACCAGGGCGTCGACGAGGCGAGGATCGGAGGGAACGAGGCAGTTTCGCCAGCGAGGTTCGCGGTCGCGCGAGCAGCGAGTAGGGAGGCGCGAGGAATGTATCTAGATAAAAGGCAAACGCGAGTTTATCTCGGCCGGCGCCGCCGCCGCCGCCGCGCGAGTTTAGCGCGAGAGCTACCCTACGACGCTTGTCGATACGTGGACTTTTGTATCAAACTTGGCTGGAATTCATCGTGACCCGCCACATTGACACGGTTCCGTAACATTCTGGAATATCGCCGTTTAAATCCGTATATTTCACCTTCGGTAACACGTGCCGGTTCGGTAACGGTCGCACTGCGTGTCACCGAAACAAAGCTATTCTGATCGAATAATCCCGTTGTCGAGATTGACACGATATTTCGAATGTTCTCGATGAGCGAGGCAAGTGTCTCTTAGATTTTCAGCACATATTTCATCGAAACTTCTTACAAGGCTGAAATTGCCCCGTGGGGCGTCGCATTCGCTCCGTCGAAGCCGAGAGCAAAGAAACTGCTGGAGGCACGTTACACAGAGAGAGAAAGAGAGAGAGAGAGAGAGAGAGCAAGATAGATAGTCCACTATCTCTTTCTCTGACGTCATTTGCCCTGAAACGTCGCGTCGCTCTCGGGGCAAACGCGGAGCGCTCCCACGCTTCCTTGAAATATTTAGTACGAGGAACCTCTTAATTAAATATAGCGGACCGTACGCAGCGATGCGATATTTCAAAAGACAAAACAATTACGTTTAAAGTTCTTTCAAGAGAGCCGCGAGCAGCCAAAGGTTATGCCGCGAGGGTCTCTTATCCGGTGACTAACCGCGACGGTGTGCCGACGCTACTGAAAATGATGTTCCTCATTCGTAAAGTACTCACGCCTCGGATAATTTCAGTTAAACTATACTTATTCGGCGCCACTGGTGCATTATCCTGTCGTGCAGGATGAATGAACAAATTTCATGTTTGACGTTAGATTACGGCTTTAATGGCACGCGGAGTGCACGGATACAGGTGTCGTCGGATAGAGAACCTTGGAAAGTGGTGGACGCACGGATACTCGATTTGATATAAATAATTACGTAAATCTTGGAAAGTGTGCGTGTACGTGCTCGCGAGCGTCTGCGACGAGGCGGTAGCGTGCACGCGATCACCGCGTACACACAAAGGAGACAGCTGGGACGCGGTGTAGCGAGGCGAAAGAAGAGAGGCGGTAGCAGAGGGAGGGAGAAAGATGGAGAGAGAGAGAGAGAGAGAGGCGGAGGGAGTACAGAGAGACGGAGAGAAAGAGAGCGAGAGAGAGAAAATGAAGGGAAGAGAGGCTTCGTCGTCTGCCGCGAGTCCCGTTACGCTGAGACGGGGTTCTCTTCTCTCGTGCGCGGCACAATGGACCGAACGAGCCGGCTCGAAGCCTTCTTAATTTTCTCCTTGGTGCGCCCGGCCGCGCCGAGTCGTGTCGCGAGACGAGCGAGCGAGCCGACCGAAGCGGCCAGAGAGGAGCGAGAGACGGTCGAGCGCGAGTCGCGGCGAGAGAGGGACAGGACGAACGGGATCGACGTAGACGAAGCGGCGAATGAAAGGGAACGAAAGAGAGAAAGAGCAAGAGAGAGAGAGAGAGAAACGACGCCTCTGTCGTCCCGGTCGGCGACGGGCATCGAGGCGGGCTTTAATTAGCACGGGATTTCGGCGAACGAACGAACGAACGGACGGTCGAACGGACGGACGGACGGACGGACGGACGGAGGCTCGTCGTGGACGAGCGAGCCGAGGTTTTCCGTGGGTATAACGCCGCGCACCCACCACCGACAGAGACGAGACTAGAAAAAGTGACCGCGAGGGACGCAGAGGAAAGATCGGAGGGCGAGGACGGGGGTCGAGGGACAACCGACTAGAGAGAAAGAGAAAAACAGAGAATAGAACGAGAGAGAGAGAGAGAAGAAGAAGGGACAGAGGGGAGAAGGGAGTCAGGGCACCGTGAAGAGCCGTGAGTCGCCGCCGACGCTGCCGCCGCCGCCGCCGCCGCGTGTCCCGAAGAGACGAAGGCAACAGAAAGAGAGACGGATAGAGAGCCGCGAGGGAAAGTGCGACTGCGAGAGGGTGAAAGAAGGACGGCCACGAAAAAAAAAGAGTGAGAGCGAGAGAGAGAGAGAGAGAGGGAGGAAGAAAACGATCGGGTGAAACAAAGAGTGCGAGCGAGACCGGGTGACCGGGGGAACGTTGATGGCTGAGGGAGAGAAGGGCGAAAAGCGAAGGGTGTGGGGGAGCTAGAGGTGGCTGTCGGATAGTAGGGTGAGCGTGGGTGGGTGTGGGGGTGCGGCGGGGCGCGGAAGGTGGTCGAGAGTCGGGCGTGAGCGATGAGGGGGCGGCAGAACAGCGGCGCTCGAGGGCGAGCGAAGGGCGGCGCGGCTGTGAGTTGGGTCGCGAAGGGACGCGCGCGCGGCCGGCTAAATAACGGCTTGCCCTATCCTCCTTCTCCACCCAGCGGCTACCCTCCCTTCGCTTCGCCACCTACCCTCTGCCACCCTCGTCTTCGACCTCACCGCCGCCGACCCCCCCTTTTGCCACCCCCTTCGGCCGACTCCCTCGATCTACGCTCTACCTAGCACCTCGGTGATGAGGGGGTCGGCGAGGATGCCGAGGGTTGGTGACGGTAGATCCGTACATCGGGGGAGCCGGGGGGTGCCGGGGGATGCAGGGGGTAGCCGCGGGCTGGATAACGCGTTCCGCACCTCTTGCCGTCGTGTTTTCGGGCTTACGTACGCGTTCCGTCTACGCCGAGCTAGTAACCGAGCTTCTATCTCGCGAGCCTTCTATTTCCCTTCCGCCTGGGCTTGCACGCATCCCTTCGTCTCGCTCCTGTCCGCGGGAATTCAGTCAGTCTGTACACCAACGTGCAAAACCACGCGTGCACACACGGCTGCCCGGGTCATTACTATCCGCACACCCACAATGAACCGGGTAGATCTACACAATTATTAGAAACCTACCGCGTCAACGAAAATTTTCGTTTCAACCGATCCTTTGGATGATGAAACGTTTACGTTCGAGATTGCGTTCTGGTACATGTTGGAGCATGTTGGAAAATTATTTCTTTTTGATAGAAACACCTATAAATTATGGACGTACTTTCGCTGATACAGTACCGAGAAGCTAATACGGGTTACGTAACATTGATTAATATCGTTTTCATCGTAGTCCGAGAAACGAAGCGTCGATATAATTAAATTTTAGCACAGTTCGAGTTCATGCAGAATTGACAAACGTCGATTGTAAGCAGAGGGTCGGACGTTTAGGTGATTAGTCAGGTAAATTTCGGATTATATTCGTGCTTGGTATACAGCCAGCGAACGCTGGACGTTGTGTGACCGTAGCTACCCTTAGGATTAAAGAAAAGCTTCCTCCTAGGTTCGTTTTCCGACGCTATCCCACGTGCATACAGAATATAACGCGCGTCCTGTTCCACCGAGCGTGCCCGCGAACCGTTTCTTCTCTCGTCTCTCGCCACCGTTGGTCCTCGTCTTTCCCCTTTCCCCTTCTGCCGCTGGTTGGTTGGTTATTAAACGAGAAAACGAGACCGCGGTTGCGAGAGAGACCTTCGTAGCTGGCGCGGCGCGACGCTGGTTCGCGAGGTCCTCCGCTCGCGGATTCCTCTGGCACGGTTCGATATACCAGAGGTTATTTAGACCCCGACGTGCTCGACGCCGACCGCTTGCGAAGTAAGGTTGCGAACGAGAGATCGCGAGCCGAGAGAGAGATCCGCCGTGTGATCTCATCGTTTCTTTTCTCTTCCTCTTTCTCTGCCTCTCCCGAATCTTTTTCATTCGATTTCATTCGAGAGATACCGTTTCTCTTCGTATCGGCAACGATCTACGTTGAAGGGGTGGTAAACATCCCTTGCGATCGGCGCAGGAACAGAGAAATTTCTCATTCGAAATTTCCTATCCAGTCTCGAAGAATCATCCCCTAAACCGTTGGGCGCGAGTAGTGGAACACCCTGTATAACGACCGCGTACTCCGGGGGAATCGAAAACGTAGCACGAAGCCAATTAGTGATTATCGCGGCGCGGCGATAACACCGAGCCATCGTATCTCGAGATAGGCAGCGCTGGCTGGTTCGCTAGAGCGCGCCTCGCGTTTTTCGTGGCGACGCGGCGCGGCGTCGTCGTCGTGGTATCGCCACGATATATTTCTCGCGGAATCGCTTCGCGGCGGGACCGTAAACCACGCGAAAAATTCACATCTCGCCGGCGGAACGAGGAAAAAATTGAAAGAAGGGCAGGGAGACGCGCGAGAGAGAGGAGGCAGGAGGGTGGAGGAAACTGGGAGAGCCGCGGCAGCAGCGCGCTAGAGAGCACAAGGAGACTATAAATACAACGTTACGCTGTCCGGCGTCGGTTTATCTGCGTCAACAAGCGCCTAACGCCACCGTGTTTTCAGGCTTACGTGCACGATATACGCGTTTATACGTGGGCGCGCATTTCCCTTCCCTCTTATCCCAGCGGTATCGCGGCCGCCTAAGTCCCTTCCTTCCCGTGTTCCCCTTCGGTCATTCTCTCCGCCCGTGCCCCTCCCCCTCGCGTCTCTACGGCGACCCGTGCACAAGCTCGCGGAGCCGAACATCTCGGCTCGTTAAGGCGGAACACGGGGGAACCGTGAACCGCGGCCGAGCGGAGAGCCACGGAAATTCCGAGCGGCCGGCCCGGGGCCTCTTCTCTTCTCTTCTCTTCTCTTCTCTTCTTTTCCTTTTTTTCGCGCCGATCGCGGTGGAATTCATGAGAGCCTAAAACTTTCTCCAACGTAGCCCGCGCGAGCGCCCGCTCGCTCGCTCGCTCGCTCGCTCGTTCCGACTAGAAACGCGTGGAGCGATGATGACCTTGCGAGACCTTCCGGCTGGTTCCTCGCGCCCGCCCGATTCCACGTCGCGCAGCGGTTGACATTGGAATCGTGGCGGGAAACGTTTCGATATATAATACACGCCGGCACGTGGGGAGATCGAGGAAGAGAGAGAGAGGGAAACTCGTCTGTGTAGATGTGTGTACAATGAGGTACCGCCAGTGGAAACGCGCTGGTACAACAAACGAGACTGCTCCCCCCTCGGTCGGAGAGCGTGCTTCAGTTTGTACATTCGTGTACGTCTTCCACTGGGCCGCTGCAATCTCTCTCACTCTCTCTCTCTCTCTCTCTCTCTCACTCCTTTTCTCCCTCTCTCCCTTCCTCCCTCGCCCTTTCTCTCTTTTCCTCTTCGCACGTTTCCACTCGTTTCTCCCTCAGTTCTACGTGCCGGTGCATCCGTACGTGTACGTACACGCGCGGCCAGCACGGTGTGCGTGCCTCTATATCTATACGTACATATAGAGAGACAAGTATATACATAACTAGGTATAACTCGGTCTCGAGTTCTCTTTGGTGTTTCTGTTTTACCTACCGCCGACTCGTAAACGCAGTTTAAGCGACTTCCAGCCGGCAGTCAGCGCCGCTCTCACATTACGGAAGCGAAGTTTTCAAGTTCCGCGACACTGACCCAGTTTATTCTCTCTCCCTCCTCCCGCCCCGCTGGCGAGCGCTCGCGCGCGCGCGCGCACATACTCTCTCCCCGCCCAGCCCTTCCCCTCCCCCCATCGTTCTCGGCCGCGTTCTTCCTCTTTCTCTTTCGCTCTCTCCTCTCTTTCACCGACTCTCTCTCCCTCCTAATACTTCCAGTCTGCCGGTAGTTACAGTTTCCTCCTCCCGCAGGTAGTAGTAGGTACGCGTCTGAATGTAAGTAAGGGGGCTCAGCTACCCCCATGAAAACGCTCTCGCTCTCGTCGGCGCTCGCGGGATCGAGAGTTCGACGCGTACCGATCGATCGTCGCGATCGCGACCGGATCCATTTTTCGTCGGACATCGCTTCTTGCCTGAAATCTCTGTTGGATGGCCGAATTCCCTCGAGTCGTTAAGCCTGAGGCCACGCCGATACGGTTTTGCGATTCCGTGCCGTTGGAAACCACCCAAAATCGAATGCACCTGCTCAAACTCCCCCTTTCTTCCCGAGACTTCAAAATGTGATTACTTTCGCAATGGTCTTGTACCCACATCCCACGTATGAACGTTTTTGGGGTTGGTAATGTACGGAATAACATTTTTAGCGTTGTAGCTAATGAACTAATACCGCTGTCCGTGGACGCTCTGTGCCTCTTGTTTTCCATCTCAAAGGAAGACAAAAGACGAGTACTGCTCTGTGGGCTGTCTGCGAACGGTCTACAGAAGTTCGCGGACAATCTGCGGACGTCTGCAGAGCTCGTATGCTGACACATATCTGTAGACAATGTGCGCGACTACGTGCGGAGCTAAGTTTATCCTATCCCCATCGCAATGGAACATAGGCGTGCTAATTATTTCGTTGTTCGGTGACATGGTAACGAAACTCTACTGTTTTTATCTCTGATCACAATTAAAAGGATATGGCAATAATTTGGATATGGCTTTTTCTTCGGACAGATTTTGGTAAAGACGGTGCCGCGGTGATGCGAAACGTGGCAAAGAACTGACGGTTCGCGTAATTACCGGTGCGAGCCTCTCTTCTTCTGCCGGTGCAACGCTCGACAGTCGGACTCCGCGAGCCATTCAACACGGCCGCGGGTAATGTTACGGCTAAGGATAAACGTAATTTACGTAATTGCGTCGTTTACTCGCGGCTGAATACGCTTCATAGAGAAGAGTGTAAGATTTCGCTGTGGCACGAGGACCTATTCGACAACAGGATTTAATTCGTACCCGCCCGGCACTATTCACCCTATCGTCGACCTAACGCTTCGCTGCAGGTCATTTTCGACCGTCATCGATGCCAAACTCCTGACATCGTCGTTAGAGACCACGCGTCCGGAAAAGAGTTTTTCCGGATTGCGAGGCGTGTTCCTTCGGAACGCATCGACCTCGTTTCCGAAATACATGGACAACACAGCCGTGTAGATCTACATGGACGGACGAAAATTCGTCGACAGGGTATCGTCGCGCGGCAGCGGCGGCGGCGGTTCGAGCCGTTTCGGGCCGCGGCGGGTCGGGTCGTTTCCAACCGATCGCAACGAAAGCCATAAAAGCCGTTGCCAAATCGTCGTCGCTTGCTCGACCGTCCCGTCCGTCCGTTCGCGTTACCCTCTGGCTCCCCTTCGTCGTCTCGTCACGTTCTCGCCTCTCCCCGTCTCTTTCTCGCTTGTTTTCCTTCTGCTTCTGGCTCGACGACCGCGGCGCGGCGCGGCGCGGCGCGCGGGTTCCTCTCGCTCTCCTCGTCTCCGTCGAACCCGGTGACCGTCCGTCCTCCGTCTCTGTCGCACCCGTTCCCTTCATTGTGTCCGCGCCTATATCCCCTTCGGCACGTCTCACCTTTTTCGATCGTCGTCGGAACGCGAGGGGCCTCGCTTCGCGATTGGAAAGCGCCGCCCCACCCTATTCTGGCCTCCTCTATCTCCCTTTTTCTTTCTTTTCCCCGGTCTTTTCTCTCTCGCTCTTTCCTCTTCTCTCTCTCTCTCTCGCCGACTTTTTCTCTCGCTCCGTTTAACTCGATTCCTCCTCTTCCGTCTCGAACGCGGTTCGACGCGGCGCGGCGCGGCGTTTCGATCGACGCTCTTTTTCTTTCTTTTTTTTTTGCTTCTCTCCGTCCTGCTCGCTTGCTCGCTCGCTCGCTCGCTCGATCGCTGACTCGCTAGAGAGTCCATACCGTACCCCGTCGCGAGTCGATTCGATATCGTGTGGCACAGCGGCGTCGTCGTCGGCCGCCGACGCCGAGCATCGGCATCGACATCGGCATCGACATCGACATCGCATAGGCACCGGCTGCGACGGTGGCCGGCTGGCCGAGGGAAAAAAATCCGCTCTCGTCGAGAGCCAAGCCTCGGGAGAGTAACAGGCCCCCGTGAGACGACGCGACGGCAGGAGGAATAAGCGTAAAAGGGGGCAAAAGGGAGCGAGAGCGGGAACCAGCGGCTCTCGGCTCGGCTTGGCTCGGCGTGGCGCAGCGTGCCGCGGCAGAGGACAAGGGGGTCCGCGGGGAGGACGAGGAGAGGACGTCGGTGCACGCGGCTCCGCTCGGCGCGGCGGCTCAGCGGCACGAAGAGGCGACTGGCACATGTACGCGCGGGTAGAGCCGTGGGTAGGGCCCTGCCAACTCGACCGACAGACCGGCCAGCCGGCCAACCAACCAGCCATCAGCCATCCTGTCATAGACAGGATGTGAGGGTCCGCGAGTCCGGGCCGAGTCGCGAGGCGACGCGACGCGACGCGACGCGTCGAGCCGAGTCGTCGCGTCCTCCTCTGCGCCCGTCGTCTTCTTCCTCATCCTCTCTCGCGGTTGCCGTTCCTATACCGCTACATGCGACTCGCTCGACGTCGAATCAAACCTCGCCAACTTTTCAACGCGCACAACCTATCGCAGGATCGACCAATTTAGGCGCGCAGCCTCGCTCCTCCGATTGCTTCCAAAAAATTGCAGAGACACCGACGCGAGCATTACCCTGTCCTCGGAGAAATTCGGTAACCGCCTAACTTGAACGATCTGCGAAGCACCGATTGCCAAATTTTCGTTAGGGACCATGCATTCTGTGGAATTCTCACAAATCTTGAATAATTGTTTAGTCCAAGTGTAGATTATTCTCTATCATTTCCTAAACAGCTTTCGCCGTTGCCGCGGAAATAATTGTCCAAGCGAATGTTGAACTACGACTCTATCTCCACGTTTAGTAGGTAACAGTAGAGTTTCGCGAAATCTTAGAAACTGAGATTTCCATCCGAAGTAGTCCGAATCTAAGATTCCGTAGACATGGAGCAAATGCCAGGAGTTTGATGAAAATTGGTAACCGTGTGTCAAAATTCCGTACGATTCCACGTGGAACATGCGCACTGCCCTGTCGTCTCCCTCTCTCTCTCTTTCTCTCTTTCTCCGAACCTCTCTTTCTCGCTGGTGTTTATCGCGAGTACCCTGTCTCGCCGACGTCTTCCTCCTTCTCCGCGCGAACGGGGCACGCCAGCTCACGCGCGTGCACGCAGAAGCACGCGTGCAACACCGGTCCCATCGCATCGTCTGCGCAGCGGAGGAAGCCGAGGGAACGTGAAAAAGGGGAGCCTGTTTTCGATTGAGCGTGTGGGGGCAGGGACGAGGGTAGGAGAGGAGCGGGGGCATCTATCCGGCGCGGCGCGGCGCGGCGCGGCGTGTCGGCTCCGCCGCTAAACACCACCCAGGCGTTCTAAAACCTCATGGATTACCGGGGCAACGCAACGAAACGCTAATTTCCACATGTCGATCGACCCGGTACCTAGTAATCGATCTCGTAAAAACTGGTTTAAATCGAATTCATCGTACCCGTCCGCGGCCGACGTGGACGTCGTCGTTATGCTCGGCCGCTCGCTCAGCTTCTTCTCTTCTTCTCCCCCCCCCCTCTCTCTCTCTCTTTCTCTCTCCCTCTCTGTCTCCGTCTTTGTGTTTTTCTTTTGCCATCGCCGTTACGTTTTTTCCGTCTGCGCCGCGGTACGCTGAAGCGCGCGTGCAAGATGCACGCAAGTAGCGCGAGAATCGAGGGAGACATACTCGAGGGGAAATTTAAAACGTCGAGCAAGATGAGGCTGGGGGGAGAGGAGAGAGGAGAGCCGGAGAAGCGAAGGGGGACCCGCGGACTCGTCCGCGGCTCGCCGAGAGAGCTGAAACCGCGTGTCCCCGGGACCGTGCAAGATATTCGGAACCGATGCGGAGCGGACTGGTGTCCGATTTCGCTGGGAAAATCGTCGGTAGAGACACTACCGATGCCACCCGCTCCGATTCCGCATCCTTCCCCGACGCGTATGCGCGTATCGCCTGCTCCTTCCGAGTCGAACTACCGAGCCGACTGTTTTATCGCTGTCGGCGTTCCACCTTCTACGCAGGAGCTCGCGGTGCGCGTCATCGAAAAACCGCGAGAGCATTTCCCGGAAGCGTGATTCGAACGCGTTTTCTTTATCTTGTCACTCTGCCCAGCGGAAATTATCTCTGATACATTTATGTAACAGCAATTGCTTCGCAGACCGTCAATGATTCTGGTACAACGATTCCAAGTCCCGGTGCAGTTTCCATAGCATTCTAATCGAGCATAGTCGGTCGAAAGGGGTTGAAACAACCCTGCGACGATTACCTGAGGCCACCGCCAAGATCCAACGCGCTCGAGCGACGGGGCAGTGGTCCAAAAAAAAAAAAAAAAGAAAAGAAAGAAAGACAAAGAAACGAGACCGCGAACCGGAGGACTCTCGGCAGTGCCAGCCGAGAATACCCGAAACGGTGTCTAACAGCGTCGCGGCGTCGCGGAACGCGATTCGATGCTGGCGCTCGATACGCTTCTACGCGTCTAAACGGAGTCCAATTATATCCGCGTATCTCGCTTTTCAGCGTGGCCAACTCGCTCGCCGCTCTCGGCCGGCCGCCCGCTCGTTCGTTCGCTCGTTCGTTCGTTCGTTCGCCCGCTCGCTCGCTCGCTCGCTCGCTCGCTCGCTCGCTCGCTTTTACCATCAATAACCACTCGCGGCTAATAAGGATGTCCATCGTCTGGCGATCGCGGAACGCGGGTACCGCACCGATGCATAGGTACCGAGGCGCATAGCTACCGAGTTCCGAGCATAGCACGGAAACGCTCGCGCCTGGTCTGTGCGGTGCCGTTTCGTAGCAGTACGGCGCGACAGAGATAACGACAGAGAGAAGCAGAGATATCCTTCTCTCTCCCAAGAGGAAGAGAGAGAGAGAGAGAGAGAGAGAGAGAGAGAGAGAGAGAGATGGAATGAGGAGAGCGAGCGAGACGGGTATACACAGAGGGGACCAGGGGGTGAGAGGAAGGTAGGGTCGACGGGCACCCGGACCGTGGTGCTCGTAAATTCTCGAAAGGAACGGTCCGTAGCAGCGGCTCTCTGTTACCTTACCGCTCTTCCCGCGGTAATATTACTCGGCTTATATTGCCAAGGCTCGCTCGTGGGAAAAGGAGGGACACGGAAGCGCGAGCAAGACGGAGAGAAGGACCGGTGTATACGTAAGCAGGGCGCATCCGTGGCTCGCCGCGGCTGGCTGGCTCGTTCGTTCGCTCGTTCGCTCGCTCGCTCGCTCGTCCGGCCTCCCGCCCGCTCGTTCTGCCGTTGGCTCGGATTCGCGTGTACGTGCGAGGAGAAGCGAACCCCGAGGGATCGGCCAGGCCCAGGTACATACACAGGTTTATACCGCGCCGCCGCGTGTATGTACACGCGTCCGTGCACGAGAGTTCTCCTCCTTTGCACGTACACGCTTGCCCGAGCAGTGTGTACGTGGTACACAAGGGAATCCGCTCGGGCGTGTGTGTACACGCGTTTTCAATGTATGGAGAACGGGACGACGCGGAGCGTGTAGGTACGTGCGCGAACAACCACGGTCTCTGCCGAAGCGAGCGAGCACCGGCGATAACCTATACCACGAAAGCGTCGCGGCGACGTTGCCGTCGCGCGTGCAGTTGTGTTGGGCCCTCGCCGCGCGCTCTGTTATACCCGTATCCCCTTTGTGCGAACTCTCGGGTTCGTGCACGCACACCGCGCGTCACACAGAGGGAACACCGAACCAGCACGCTCGCTCGCTCGCGGAGGATAAAACCGAGGGAAAAAGAAGGGGGCGGCGAACGAAGAGGGTGGGGAAACAGGGGGACAGGGGACACTATCGACGACGACGCCCCGCGCCACGGATATCCCCGATCCTCGCGAGGAGAGGAGAGCAGCAGCTGGCAAGGCACACTGCGTGCGACACTTCCACCTCTCGTGCTCTCCTCGCGGGACCCGCATGCCACGCCGATCGGCGATCGTGTGGCCCGAGGGGCCCGTAAATACCCACACTCTCTCTCTCTCTCTCGCCAGCGCGCGCACCAACTACCACCACCGTAGCCCCGCAGTCGCTGCCGACGATGCCGATGCCGATGCCGCCGCTGGCAGCCGCGCCGACCAGAGCCCCAACCTTCGCCCGGCCGATCCAACCGAGTCAACCGTGCACAAAGCCCGTCGTTTACGCGCCGCGGCCACGCTCTTTTCCTTCGCCTCGCTCCGGATATGTCGCGGGCTGGCGCGGAGCGGAGCGGACCGGAGCGACGGCTCGCCCATCCCGAACGACGGCACCGTGGTTCTCGTTGGCTCTCTCGCTCTCTTGCTAGCTCGCTCGCACGCTCGGCTATCGCGGCCGCGACGGGAATCCACGTTCCCCGAACCTCGGCCTGCCCGGTCTGACCGGATACACCCGGTTCTCTCTCCGCGCCACCAATTTCTTTGTTACATTCCGACGTTTTGCTATCGTCGCACGACCGACTTCGATAAGATTTTCCTTCTTATCGCCGGTTCCCCAGGCCGCCGACTCTAACGGGCGGCCGAAAAGTTGACGACCAGGGTCAATTTTGATGGTCGGCCACCCGACCGATGTTCAACTGTCGCAGCTGCGGGAAATTGTACGCATAAAGGACTGCTAATAAGTATAAGATTCCGTGGAAGATCGTTTCTTCTTTTAAGTCATTGAAAACTGCTCGAAACGTATAGCCACGTTGACTACCTTCGATATAAGCAGTTCGAAAACATTTCTCCGTTACGGACATCTATGGAAATACTCGTCGGACCATAATTTTACTTGATCTCTTTTGTTATATACAGTACGCATAGTATTATACATAGTATGATATATTAACTCTTAACGATTAATTGATCGTTAACTTGGAACAATTCGGAGTATAGGAATTCCTGAAAAACAGTCGAAATTGTCGCCGCAATCGAAAGGCAATTCCGACAGGGTGCACCTCCGGTAGACGTTGGCCAGTCGTCGTTCCCGAAAACAAATCTTCGCGGTATCGCTGCGAGATAAGCCGGCAGAGTCGCGATACCGTGACGATTCGTGCAGAAACCGATCGGAGCGGATACGTGGGAACAGATTGTGTCATTTAGTTGAGCAATCGGGCCTGTAACCGTTCATGGGAGCACCAAGCCCTTCGTCCTACAACTTCAAACGCTGGGTGGTACCTTCTCGGTAGGGACTTGAAACCATCGGCTTCGAATAAAATCAGGAATTAAGTACTCGGGCTCTCACGAAGATGTTCCACTCGACTCTTATCGTAAGACACTAACTGTCCTTTTGGGCTAGGTCCAGTGAGTACCGCCGGGTTCTCGCCTACACGGCACCACTATTCAGGTGATCGAAACCCTGCTTCTAGCTCTGAATCATATCACGAAGCAAGTACAATTTAACGGGGGTAGTTGTTTTTCCGAAAGCGGATCTCAGGTGGACGTAACAGCCCATTCCGATCATTCTAAACCCGTAACACACGAGTGACAGAGAGATGAACATCGATTGCGCCCTTTTTATCGTGACGAAGACGTTGTTTTCCGGGCGACTTGCAGGGCTAACATCGAGGAACCTGTAAGCGGGGACTGTTGCGAAAAGTTATTGCATAGACTGGGTCCGAAGATTCGCGATTAGCGACCGATGGGGCTCGCCACAGGATGCATCGATGCGCCTACACAACGAGCCGCGCCGCGCCGCTGTGAACACGCGGCGCAGCGCGGTGCATCGCCGACAAATGTCGGTCTGCGTGTGGGTCTCCCGTTCGCTCACACGCATTCACACGCGCCGCCAGGGACACACCACCGCCCGGCGTATAACCGTCATCGCAGTAACCGGCGCGCAGTGACTAAGCGGCGCAAAAAATCCCGCGTATTACGGCCCCGAAGCAGGGGATCCGCGATCATCTAGGGGAGAACGAGGTGTTCGCACGCGCTCGGGAAAAACGTATTTGTCAATATCCCGGTTTGTCCGGCCGCTTTTCGTCCCCTACTTCCCCTGCATACCCCGTACCCCGTGCCCCAATCGTCCATTCTTCTCGCAATCGGCAGACTGCAGATTTCACCGATGCGCCGGGGAACACCGATGAGAAACCGATGGACCGATTCCTCTGTCAACGGTACAATGTATCGGGTTGCTCTGCGAAAGATCTGTCCTCTGGTCCGCTCGCCCGGCTATCGGTCTGCTTTATTTATCGGCCGGGAGATTAATTGTTGAAACTTGAATCTTCGTTTCGGGTCACGGGCGACAGAAGAGAACGGCAAGATTAATGAACTGCATAAATCAGTGCAAATTGGCGGGTCTTTAAAACTTTTGAATCCGATTTTCATAGGAAAAACGAACAAACGCGACGGATCTGTGTTGCCTAGATTGGCAACAAGCTTTTCTCCTGTACGGTCTCGAAGTGTTTAATTTTCGACTGCCGTTAACCAGCATTAACGTGAACCTAGACCGGCGAAGAACAGTGTATGGAATGGTAGAGTACTGGAATAAATTTGTCTCGCAGAAATAAAAAAAAACAGGCGAACGGAAAGTTTCGAGGGAATGAATTGCAGAAATGAATCAAGTTTTATCAAGCGAATTATATTCCGGTTCGGTATAAAGGCAAACATCTGATATTACGATCTGGCGTGGCAAGGAGCGCTTAAAATCCGCAGACCGATTATCAAGGATCACGCGGATCGGAGCGGAGCGTACCGTGGAATTTCAGGCGGTTGGGTCACCGGTTCCGCGAAAGTATAGTGTCGAGATCGTTTTCTCCCGCGGGTCCACGGCGCTCTTCGATTTCGCGACGTTTCGCAACGATCGGATGTCGCTAAATGTCAGAGCTCGCGACGATTTTACGCCGTCGGGGAGAAGCAAAGGCGGCGTCGGCGACGGCGACGTCATACACGGAGACGGAGACGGAGACGGAGACGGAGGCGGCGGCGCGACACACGCGGCTCGTATAGATTCGCGTGGAAGAATTCCGGCCGGAGAAGCCGGTGTCGGTCAGCGACTGCGCGCGTCTGTGTGCGTACGTGCCTGCTATTAATCTCGCGCGGCGATACGTCATCCCGAAGCACCGCCTAACCGACTCTTATCGAATTCGAGCCACCCAGTGCTCATTATACATTCGGAGAGACCGGCGGGACGCATCGGTGTACTGGAGGCGTCGCCGCGGCCGATGATAAATAGGGACGCGGCGGCCAACTTTTTTCCCCGATAGATCCAGGATCCGTTTTCCTGGATCTCTCGCGCCGCTCGCGTCACGTTAATCCTTCTGCGGCCAATCGCAACCTATAAATAAGTTTCGCCCTCTGATATTTGACGCTGGAACCACTGGCCCCGCCAAAAGACTGGTTTTCCATCTTCCGTCCACAATTATTAACATGTTTCTATAGAGGGTTCTTTAATCGCGATCACTTTCTCCGTTTCACAATTATTTCTCAAGAGCACAACGACGTCGCGTATACCGATTGACAAAGAGTTAAGAATGACTCGATTAAGAAATGCTATGGTTCTACAGTTCCTACCCCAATGTACACAGTAGGTACGAAAGGTGAAGAATAGGGACGGAATGACTACTTCAAAGATGTCTCATCCAGGGTGAGTAAGACGGGTACGTGAGTCCTGGTGTCTCATTCTGGACGACGATGGTTAGTCATCCAATAAATACTTTCCCATTTCGCGTGCAACAAATGAATCCGGATCTTGATCCGTGTAATATTACCGGACCAACGTCGACGCGTTTACATGATTATACGTGGTTGAGATGCGAATGCGAGAAAAACGGGAAGCTCGTCGTGTGGTTGGACCGAGGCAAATCGGGGCAAAATCGGCGCATTAATCCGCAGGTTCGGGGCGCGAGCTGTAGCGCGTCGCGTCGCGCAATTACTCGCATCTGCGACGTCTCGGTCGCGCGAACGAAAAACTAGTTCGCCGTGGGATCGATGCGCCACGGTTCGTATCGATTTCCAGGGCATCTCTTGACATTTGGCCCGCGCGCGCGGCATTAAGCCGCGTCACCACGGACCCGTGGCACGGCACACCGGTGCGATGCGGTGCCACGAAGAGAGACCGATCGAGGGGCTAGTCGACCCGGGTGTGTGCCCCCTCTCCGCCGCGGATCCGTCGATCGGCCCGAAAAATCCGTTCGCTCGCTCGCTCGCGAGAGAGCCTCTTTTGAAACGAGTCCTCCGCGCGCCTTTGCCTCTCTCTCTCTCTCTCTCTTTATCTCTTTCTCTCTGTCTCTCCTCGTCGGGATCTTTCAGCGGAACCCACCTATCGGCGCGGCGCGGCGCGGCGCGGCGTGGCGAAGCCGTCGCTGCTGCAGGACGCTGCGCTGCACGCTGCGGCGATAGGTAGACAAAGAGAAGACGAGAGACGGGGACAAGGAGACCGGCGATCGAGCGCGAGCGAGCGAGACGGCCGAGCCATCCTCTTTAGAAGACCCTTAACCCTGCGGGTGACGGTCGAACGAACGAACGGTCGGTCGGTCGGTCGGTCGGTCGGTCGGTCGAACGAACGTCAGACAAAAGGGATCGGGCCGGGAGCCTGGCCGATGGAAAGGGGGCAGAGACGGACGGGCACGAGGGGGGAGGGCAGGAGGATAACAGTGGCGCGAGACGCGAAACGAGGGGACCGGCGGGGGATCCAGGGGAGGGGAAGGGGAGACAGAGGCCTGGCAGCAGGAAGCTCGCGATGCGTGACTCACCGAACCGACCGAATGGTATAGAACCCGCGGGTTCGCGTTCTCGCGCGTTTCTTCCCCTCTCTTTCTCTTTGTTTCTCTTTCCATCGCGTGCGCGGCACCGTCTCTTTTTCTCTCTCATTTCGTTCCGTTCCGTTCCGTTCCGTTCACGTTCACGTTCACGTTCACGTTCACTCTTCCCTCGTTTGCTCGACCCATCCTACTGATTTCCCCCTTCGGTCGGTCACCCTCTCCCCCCGCGCTCAGCCACTTCGGGGGAGAAGAAGCCCCCTCGACCGTGTGTTCCCCTTTCTCCCTTCGCCGGTTCTCGCTCGGCTCTCCCGTGTCTCTCCGCTGGTTCGGCGAGAGCACGGGCTCTGGTTCCTGGCCTAGCCCCTAGTACCCGCGTTCGCATCGCGGAGCCTTTGTCCTCTGCCATCACCTCGCGTTATTTCACACTCTCTCGCTCGTCGAGTACACGCGCGCGCACACGGACACACGGCCTGGCCTCTCTGTCGTCTCTGCACGTCTCTCTGCAAACGCCGTCGTCGCGTCGCGTCGCCTCGCGTCGAGTCGCGCCGCGTCGCGCCGAACCGCGTCCGACGGCTTCTGCTCGCTCCGCGTGAGAAACAGAGACGCCGCGCGAGCGGGTATGTACCCCGATCTATGTACCCGCCCCAGCGTGCATGCGAACCATGTGCGACCCGGTCTCGCCCGTGTGTGCACGTTCGATGCACGCGCATGTAGATGATAGGTGCGCATCGGCGCGAGCTCTTAGCCTGGAACACCGTTTCCAAACTGTGGTCCGCGTCCTGGTAACGGTCGCCTCGCTCAAAATACCGGTCCTTCGAACGTATTAGAATGATCGTTTCGCGGAACGGAATAAAATCGCCACAAAACCTATACCGTCGTCGAGCTAAACGAAATTCGTCGCGAAAGCAATCTTTTGGTAGGAATCTGCCAAAAGCGATCATTAAACGTTGAGTAATAACCAGCGCTAAGATCCTGCAAGCTGTACAAGGCAATCGATATCATTAATTTTTTGCTCCTAAGCCTTATCTTATGCGTGAATTAATAATAGACAATCAGAATATTGGTTCCATTCACTTAACGTCCGGCGTTAGATGGTTAGATTGTGCCCTTGTTGTACATACCTCGGAACTACCTCCATTGTGCTTATATGCTGCTAATTTCATACAGACTGCCCCAAATTTTACTCTATGTACTTACCTGGATGACCATGTTTGGCTATCCTTATACGTAGACGACGGACTTTATGCATTTACGACAAAAATCACTAAGTGTAGCAAAAACGTTATATATTCCGCTCCAGTTTGTTACAATTCGGATAGAAAACGTTCATTTTGCGTAAAGATCCGCCGTCTACTTAGAAAATGTGACGATTCTGTCAAAGTGAAACTGCGTTAGGTATTCGCACGCTGAAAACATAGAAAACAGTGCACAATTTCCTTTTTTATTTGTCTGAATAAAAGCAAACAAGTGGATATTCATTTTACAAGAGTATTTCCGCACATTGTTACAAATATTAGCAACGGTGATTCGGCAATTTGTTTCTGTCGCGCTTTAATCGAAACGGGTAACGTTGCGGGCACATCTACAATTACGTCAGGGTTGGTAAAAGGCGCGAAAACATTTTTAATAAACGCATAGAATCCGCCGGCAATTTTTACGAACCTGCCGGGGCCGCTATGACGGTTCATTGGACGCGCGTATGCGGCCTTCAAAGGGGTAAAAAGTACGACAAAACATTTGAACCGACCCAATAAAAAGTTTAAGAGCCACTTTTGGCCTAGAGAGTCGGCCCTCGGCCGGATTCGGCGCGGCGCGGCGTGTCCGCACGGGCGCTCGCGATCGCGTGCGTACCCGCGTCTGCCCGCTCCGCTCAGCGCTGGTCGGTGTGCCGTGCGTGTTGTAAGGCCTGCGTACATACACATACAGAGACTTGCGTGAACGGCTCGCGATCTCGTACGCCGCCAAGTCGAGCAGCTTCGTGTCGCGTCGCGTCGCGCCGCGAGGGTAGGGTAGCACGTCGCTAACTGCTCTGTGCCCGGCGTACCGACGAATTAGCGAGTCGCGCGGCGAAGGAGACTACCGTCAAGTCGTGGCTCGTTATGCGTCCGACCGAATTGCGAGCACCGGCTATATCGTAGTCCGCCCGCCGTCTCTACGGGTATATACGGGTACGGAGCGAGCTGCGGCAGGCAAGTAGTCAGCCAGGCAAGCAGGCAGGCAGGCAGGCAGGCAGGCAGGCAAGCAAGCAGGCAAGCAAGCAGGCAGGCAGGCAGGCAGGCTGGCTGGCAAGCGATGGGCCAGGAATGGGTTCGAGGTTAATGCGCTCCCGCCGGGTCTAATGACCAAGGACCGACTTTAGGGTGGGCCGCCCACCCGATGCCTCCACTGAATTTGCGGCGGAACCGCTGTCTCCCTTCTCTCTCTCTCTCTCTCTCTCTCCTTCTCCCTCCCTCCAGCTGTTAGTTCTTCCGCGCTCCCTTCCCCTCTTTACGTAATTGCTAATTAGTAATTGGTGGCCGGCCACGCCGCGTATATCCATGAAATTTTTAGCACGCGGACCGATATCCGAACCCGACGCCCTTCCATCCCCGACGATAGTTCGATCTCTGGGGATAAGTTGTTCTGGAGCCCTGGAAGTACGTTATCTGGCCTGGCCCGCTGCCGATAAATACGGTAGAAGCTACTGCATCTGAACAGCCATTATCCGAATACCTAATGTCCGGACGTTCTACTGCGCGAAAGTTTTGTTAGCCGGGAAGAGCGTGCTTCCCAGCAACAGATGCCCGATTCTGTCGCGAATACAATCACCCGCGAATTCTACGAGAAATGCCAACCTCGATGCTAAAGGAAGAAAACTATACCCTCGCTCTGGTTCTTGAGAAGTCGACTTTTTACGGACGCTAGGAATTTGCGGACGAGAGTGTTCTCAATAATCTGAAATCAATTTCGAATTTCCACGATGGTTGGTACGATGCACGGGCGTCGCCCCCGAAGCGTTGCACAATTTAGTGTACTGTGAATTAGTTGTGTGTACTTCCAGTCGATATTTAAGTCTTCGATCGATAGGGCACGGAACACTTTCGCGGCCCGCTGTGCCCGAAGGATAGTTTCGGTGAGGTGAGATAAAATTCGATTTTGATTTTGAAAATAAAATTGGACGACAAGGCTTCGTTCGAGGATCGAAAAGGGTCAAGAGTCTGACACTGTTCCCCGGCCGGAATCGAACAGGAAAAAGTCTCGTTAGGATTGCCGTCGATGAAAATTGGCCGTAACAGGCTTTATTAGAGGCCGACAAATAGATCCCAGTCTCAACGTATTAATTGACATTAATTGGGACCGGGGGACATTAATAGCGCGCAGTTATCTTTATCCGCGCGTTTCCGTCGCGGCGTCACGAGCCACCTTCTACCGCCGGAGACGGACATAGATAGAGAGTCGGACAGAGAGAGAGGGAGAGAGAGAGAGAGAGACAGACCGGACGGAGACCGAGAGCAAGAGAGAGAGAGAGAGAGAGAGAGAGGGACGGAGAACGTCGCCCACTATTCTCTTGATTTCTTCGTGACCGTTTGACCGTAAGCCAAGAATCCTCCATTCTTTTTCCCATCGAAAAATTTCCGCGAGCACAGCGAAGGAACGCGAGTAAAACTCGCCGCGCGGCGTAAGCTGCTTAGCGCCGAGTACCCAAACAAGCACGCGGCTAATTCTGTCCCGTGGTACATTAACATAAAACATTAACGGCGAATTAAGGTTGCGCCGGCACCGCGGGCGATCGTTAAACCGGGTGCGTCGCCTGTGCTGGATCTCCGACGAAGGCACAGGTGTGCTGGTGTCCAGGGAATCTGGACCTCAGGGAGCGATCGATCGAAAAAATTAACACTCGTGGATCAATCAGAAAGGTGGTTCAATTCAAAGAAACGAATCCCTCCATGAATCGATAGAAAATAACCGATTCGAAATACTTTTGCGCACGGTTTCCGAGCCGCCAACCCGTACACTGATCCTCGATTTATAGCACGGCCGTTGCCGGTCGCTAATCGCGTCGATCGAGCGCGCACGCGCGCGCGCTTGTCTGCGTTTCTTCGGGACGGACAATGCGTGGTTCGCGAATAAATTTACGTCACCGCGAGCGGCGAAGAGAAATAGAAACAGAGGGACAAAGAAGTTGTGGCGAGAGGGAGAGGGAGAGGGATGGGAGGAGGAAAGAGAGATAGAGAAGCAAGGCGACGCTACGTGACGCGTGGCTGGCCGCGAGAGGCCTCGAAATGGTGCGAGAAACTCGCGTCCTTTCTTGTATAAGGACAGGTAAGGCCGAGAGGCGCGTGACGCGATCTTTCGCGCCTTACGAAACCACCGCGCCGCGCCGCGTCGCGCCGAGCCGAGCCGAGCCGATCGGTTTGCGCGGCGTTACACACGGCGTGACGTAATTGCTCGCGGTTACGTTTCTCGCGTACGGCTACGCGGAGACCTCTCGAAAGCCCGGCTCGGCGTATCGCTCGCCGGAAGTCCCGCCGCGTAACGAACAAATCGCCGGATGGATCGTCGCGCCGAGCCAAGCCGAGCCGAGCCGCATCGCGTCGCGTCGCGTCGGCGTCGTTTCTTCGAGGCGCACGTTTCTGTGCCGCGATCTCGGTACCAGGGCCAAGCACCCCGCTTCCTTGGCACCCGACCCGCTCGTCCGCCGCTTTTAGGATCGAATACTGCCCGCTTTTACCCGCGCTCCACTAATTCCTCGCTGCCTACTCTTCAAACATTTTCTTTTTACTTTTCCCTACCGAAAGACAAAAGAAACACCGCTCAACCCTCCCGACTCGACCTTTTCCCATTTCCACTCTATCAGATTTTCTCGTAGAATTCGGCCGGACCGAGCTGCGGCTGGATACAGCTCGAAAGTTGTGTCCTAGCAATTTTTTAATATATTTTTAATAATATGCCCGATTCTGTGGTGATAAGACGGGGATCGATCGGCATCCAACCGAACAAGCAGATGCGATCGTGAAATTATCATCCGCGGATACATTAGGATAAGGATTTTCAAGGTCTTCCGCGGAAGCGCGATACTCGCGATAGAGTCCTACGCGTCCGAAGGGTCACCGACCCGAAATACGTCGGCTCGGAACGGCGTGAATCGTGACACTGGACAGACGGTAGGACATTCCCGATGGAAACGCGCGCAATACGATCCGTAGACGACCGCGAAGGGTCACGTTAAAATCACCGCTTCTGTTTTCACCGACGAGTATCTACGCCGACACCAGCTTGAACGGACGGAATCCGTTCGTTGGTCGACAATAACATTGACCGAGATTCGTGTCCTCATCTCTCGTGCCGAACTTTTATCTATTCCACGATTTTCTTCACACGGTGAAATTGTTACATTTCAATTTTAAATCCTTCGGCGAAGTTCTCGGGCTCTGCGCGATTTCGCTGAATCAGTCGAAGGTCAAACCCGAACCTTGCTCTTCTACATCGATGCTGTCGGTACGTTGTCGAATGATTTCTGCTGTAAGTAATTTTGTAAGAATTAAATGTTTCATTGGCTCTAGACGCTGGTGGTTACGCGACAATTTAAAGTAATAGTGGTGTAATGTCTAGACAAGTTGTTGTTAGATTAACGGTGGTGTGGCTATGCAAATTGTCGGCTAATGCTGTCGTCTGTCAAGGCTAGTCGGTGAAATCTCGTCGATCAATGCCCGTGAGTAAAACGACAGGATTTTCTACGGAATATTAAAGCGGCTCACGAAACACTAGGCGGAAGCGCCGCCATAAATCCGTCCTGTAATATCTTCAACACCGCCCCAACCCCTCGATCGGGTGCAACGATAAATTCGCACTTGTTGCGTTTTCTAAAGAAACGGAAATGTACGGCCAATGGTTTCGCATGTATTCTTGATTAGCCGATATGGCCGAGTTCCTCGAGCATTTCAGCAATATTCTCTACAAGACACCCACCGATCCGTGGATCACAGAATTGAAATTCGTTTACTCGATTACTCGCCGGTATAGTAATCTCTGCAGAGCTGTGCAGGGTTACTGCACTGTCAGATAAGTACAATCGCCGTGCATTCCCTTCGTTATCCCTTCGATATTTTTGTCTAAAATATTTTTCGAGTGATTTGGTTTATAAAACGGTGTTTTTAGTGCACGGTGCGGCGTCGGTTCGGGTCGGGTCTCGCGGTTCTCGATTCGAAGGGATTCGTTCGAGTCACGCGCTGATAGTGACGGTTCGGAAGTAGCAATCGTATTAATTCGATTCGTCCCCGTTGCGCTATCACGCCAAAATTGCGAGCGTCGCCCCGGACGAAGATAAAAGATGTCCAATCACGAACACTTGCGACGCGGCTTCGCCCTTCGACGTGACGTCAGAGCGGCGCAGTCGCCGACCGTGATTCGTCACGGTCTAGTTTCCCACCTCGCCGCGCTATATACGACACACACCACCCGGGTCGTCCGTCCGCTTGGATTGCTCGCCCGCGCTCGCTCCTGCTCGCTCGCACCCGCTCGCACTCGCTCGTATACTCGTCCGCGCTCGCTCGCGCCAACGTTCTTTCCCCCGCTGCGCGCGTTCCCGTGAGTTTTGGCGCGGATGCAGCGGCGAGCGACGCGAACGACCAGGGAGAATGCCTTTCTCCTTTCGGCTCCGCTCACGAAGCTCGTTCAATCGAGACGCGTCCTGATTAACGAAATTAAACCTAACAGACCGGACTGGATATTCGAGCGGAATCGAAGATGAGTCTCGGTCTCTGCCCGCTGAATCCGATCGTACGCGAACGTACTCCGCGCGCACGTCCGCACACGCACACACGCTTCCCGGATGTCTTTCTGTTTCTTTTTTATCTGTTTTCTTTGTTTCCCGTACTTTTTCCTTCTGCGCTCGCGGAGTCTCCTCCACCAGTCCCGATTCGTTTCCTCCACCGACGCGACCGGTACCCGTGATCGCTAATTTCACCGTTCATTATAATGTATCGCTATCGCTAACCGCGTCTCTCACCCTTTTTCGTTTTCTTTCCGGTAGGTGTTCGGTGCGATTAACTTCGCAACACGGGACCTACATTGATTCGCGGACTCCGGTTTACTTGGCTTTTTGTCGCGCGCCGATTGCTATGCACTCACCGTGAATATCGAGAGATACTTCGCACCGATGATCGCTAGTTTTATTCTCCGTCGCGGCTTGTTGCTTCGATCTGGTATTCCGATTTCTTTTGTTCGACGCGTCTGATTATTCTTTTTCCTGCTAGCTAACGATACGTACAGTTTTTCTCAATCGACAATGTTGATTAAGAGTTAGCAATCGATTGTCTGTCGGCTTGAAAACAATTTCTGACGATGTTGGGTAACAGTCTGTGTCCGTTGTATTGCAATTTTAATTTATTCTGGAGCTACCTGTTTTCTTTGAACATTTAACGATTCTTTTCAGCCAAAATCTATCTAATAAAATAATTATACTTGGAGACGGTTAAAGTTAGCAATCTCTGAACGATTAATATTTATCGATCCTCTAATGGACAAGTCAGTTCCGGAAGAGTTGAGATGCAATCAATATTCCAACACGATATCGAATTTATAAAGCTTATATTTGCCAATGTATCATTCAGAACCTATGAAAATCGGAAAATAAACTTTTGCTCCAGTTCATTGCAAGCGAGGTAGAACTATTTCTGAAAACCGCATGAAAATCAAGTACACACTTTTACACTCTCCACGGAGTCCCAAGCAAATCCCATAGACCACGGAGAACGTAACCGAAAAAAGTTGAAACAATTAGCAACTTTCGTCACAACCTTACACTTTGCCGACCGACGTCCGAATAATAGGATTTTCAGTAGTTGCGCTCTACCAAAAGGGAAGCTTAGACAGTTTCTTCTACATCGTACGGTTCTGACTCGAGAAACGGCACCAATGTTTGTATTGAAAATAGGAAATTTCTATCCCCTCTTCCCGCTCGTCCACCGGAGAACAAAGGCAAGCCGAATAGGTATATCCTGATTCGAGAAACGACCGATTCCGAGGCACTGTAACCTGAAACGAAATTCAAATTGTTGTTGAAGGATCCACAGAAAATCTTTTGGCGATTATTTCATGGATTTATAAAAAAGAATCCTCGCTATATCGGTTCCTCCACGTGCGGCCAGGAGTCCTTGATTCGGTAAGCCGACACCGCTCCGAAAGAAACAGGAAATCCCGATAGATCAAGGAGGACGGAGCTTGGTGTGCGGCTCTCGGGCGGTATAGAAAGTCTCGGTTTCTGAAATTCGTTGGACACGCAAGTCTCTGGGTCCGGTATTTCGTCGGCGCGGTCGCCGGTCTGCGGTGGGCGTTCACGTCGAGCGTAGAAAGGAAGCGATTCGAGGACGGGCATCTCGCCGCTCCGCGCCGAGCCGAGCCGCGCGGCCGAAGAAATTTTAATTCGAGCGACCGTGCTCGATAACGCGTATCGAAACTCCTCGTCTCGCGTCGAGTCTTTCCAACGATCCAGAGCCGCCGCCGCTGCTGCCGCCTCCTCCTCCTCCTCCTCCTCCTCCTCCACCACCCCGTTGGCCCCACTCCTCTCTTCTCCTCTCTTCTCCACTCCTCTCTAGCTCACCACTCTTTCCCGCGGTCGCTCTTCTTTCCCCCGTCGATCCGGCCTTCGTCCCCCTCGCCGTCGTCCTCTTTCCATCGGCAGTTTTTATCGGGCAACGAAGGCACGGTGCTCGCCTCCATTATACCCACATCCATTCTACCGTGGCCCCGCTGGAAAAATCCGGCATCGAGCCTCGTCGACGGACGAACCGTGGCCAACCCTCTCCCCTCGGACCCCTCCCCCCAGGCATCCCCTAACTCGTCCCTGTACCGCGGGGACCTCTTCCTCTCTCTCTCTCTCTCTCTCGCTCATCCCGACCCACCCCATTCTCTGTTCACCCTCTTTTTTCTCTCTTTCTCTCTCGCTCTTCATCGTTTCCACCGGCTTCTTCGTGGCTCTCGACCTTTTTCGAACCCTTTTACCAACGAACGAGTCCTCCGCCAGGGTCCAGGACGCCAGGCGGACCGACTCTCTTTCTCGATTTTCACTCTCCGTGGGTCCGAAGAAACGGAAGCCACGACTCGCCGGCTGAAACCAGTGCGCGGCGAACCGGGGGCGAGACGGGGGTGGACCGCGGGGGAAATGGGATTTATTGCGGCAGCCACGGGTAGCTAGGAGGACCGCGTTCCTCTTTCCTTTTTTTCCACTCTTTTTCTCTCTCTCTCTCTCTCTCTCTCTCTCTCTCTCGCTCTCTCTTCATCTCTCTCCATCGCGAGCGTTCGCCCTTGTTTTTTTCCTTGCCGTCTCTTTCTTTCTTTTAGACCAGGAGAGGAGCAAAATACCGGCCCTCGGTTTTTCCGACGGGCCGGGGGCTTTGATGGAAGTAGACGCGAGAGAGGCCGCGGGGAGAGAAGCTCTGTCTCTCCCTATCGCGAGCCGGAGAACGATCTCGACTGTCCCTGCAGTCACCGTGGATAACCTGTAATCGATATACCTCGCCTCTCGGATATATCCAAAGGGATTGCGAGGGAACACGGTGCTGCTGTGTTAGGCGACTCCGAAAACTCATCTTTGCGGCTAATGCTGTTTTTCCGAGCAACTTCCAATGCGCTATCCGTCCGCGACAGCGGAACAACCGAGTTATCGATACAAATCAAACAACCAATTATCTTATTACACCGTGCACACCAATCGGTATCGTAATCAAATTCGCAGTCCGATTACGAATTACACCTGCAGCAAACAATCCATGAAAATAACTGGATGACTCGTGCCGCATCATGTTCGATTTCCTTACGGGAAAGTTTCGGCGCGACCAGTCTTCCAATCCCCTCTCTCTCTCTCTCTCTCTCTCTCTGACCTATCGTCACCGTTTTTCCAGTTGGTCTTTTTTTGGCTCGGCGAGAGACAGATAAGAGGAGGACCGGTTTGGTCGTTACTTAAATTTCCAGACGGAATTCATTCGCCACCCGTCTCTCGGCGATCGGAAGCGTATTCAGGAATCCGTTGGATGTCACGCGGCATCGAGCGATAAACTTGTTTCGCCGAGCATCTCGCATTAGGTAATACATAACTGGAATGGCATGGGCGAGCAACAGAGGCAGAGGACGGAGCGTGAGCGTTGGAAAGAGAGGAGGGTAAAAGTTGAGACCGAGGGGAGAAGGAGAGAAGGAGAGAAGGAAGACCAAGAGGAAGAAGGATTTTAAGCCGTGACGCGAGAGATCGAGAGGAGAGAGGAAGATGGAACGGGCCGATACATGGGCAGGTACGCGGCCCGACCCGGCCCGACCCCGGCCCGTTCATTGTATCGCCGGTAATGGTGCTTCTTCGCGCATTGAACGTACTGGTTAACGAGATAAACAATACCCTCCTCAAAATCTGCTACAGCTGTTAGACGTGCTTGCCGATTAAAGACGTCCCCTTAACACGTAACACACACGACATCCCACCGCAGCTGACCCAAATTATTTCCCCGTCCACATATACCCGCGGCTCCGCGTTGTTAACCTATTTACGCCCCGAGGACCTGGGGAGGAGATTTCGACAGACGCTCGTGTAGGACCTATCGATATTTAAGGCTCCCGGTCCAGCTCGATTTTCCGAAAAATTCATTTCGACGTCGACGATTTTTGTCATAGAATTGTAGACATCGATTTGGAGAGCGGAAAATGCTACAAACTTTTCTCCTAAGCGATTGCGTAACTTTCGCAGGTAATTAATTTCGCGGGTTGACGAATAAGAGTGTAACCATGAAAAGAGGTGACTGAACCGTTCCGAGCGAACAGTCGGAACATTGCCGACGAAAAATAGTACGCGTGTCGGAGTCGGTCGACTGGCACATACGTATGTGTACACAACTCTATTATATTTTCATCGCGCGCGCACACGTGTAGTTCTTGACCTCCGTTAAAGCGAAGTTTTGTGTACCATTCAGTAACTCTGGGGTTCCACGTGCGTCGTTTTGAATCTCACGAAAAGTGAAACACAGCCGTACCTTGAAGAAGACTCGTAGCAGGGATCGTATTATCCGATCGACTGTGAATTACACGTGGAACGGTTCAGTGTGCTCGATCAATCGAAAACGGGGCGCTAATTGTCACCGAACGACGATGCTCGATGTGACGGTTTCAGAATTGCTATATCTTGCAGTATTCTGCGGATCAAGAAAATATTGACCAACACGTTTGGTAATTTATGTGGTAATAGTTACAGTGTTAATTGCCGGCTGAACAAAGCACTCGGGCAAGAAATGCGAACATCGCTCGATTGGATAGTAACGGCGAAGCAGCTATAGCGACGTAATGAACCGCGGACGTCTTTAATTTTACTGTTCCCTGCGCGACGTCTGGCCGCTTCGAAACCGTCACGCCGACAGAGATTCGTCGCGCGTTCGTCTTTCGGAACGGGAATTTTTGTCGCTCGGATACTCGGGGCCGCGTTTCGTGGTATTTAGGTTGTTCCGCTTTTCGCTTGTCGACCGTGGAGCGCTGGCTATTATCCGGGATAGCAGCCACGGAATCGATCGATCGATTCCTTGGTGTTCGTGGGTCCGAGACTTCCCACGAGAGAGCCAGCGCGGCCGCGCGTCGGAGAGAGAGCGAGCGAGCGAGCGAGAGAGAGAGAGAGAGAGAGAGAGAGGAACAACGCGGCTGAGAGAAAGAGAAAGAGACGGAGAGAGACGGAGAGAGACGGAGCGAAAGAGCGAACGCTAGAGGGAGAGCAAGAGGGAAACAACGAGTGAGAGAGAGAGAGAGAGAGAGAGAGAGAGAGAGCGAGAGAGGGATAGATGGAAAGGCACCCTAACGCGCCAATATATCCCCTTGAAATTATTTCGTAATGGCCGAGGTATTAAAAGAACAGCTCGCAGCTCGCGCGCTCCAACGTTTAATTACCATCCGTGAACCCATGGGAAAATTATCGAGGCTAATGACGGAAAATCCGTTCGCGTAATTTCCCCTACTTTATAAAAAAGGAAAAAGGACAGAAAAATAGAGGGACAGAGAGGGGCGCGAGCGACGAAGAGGAAAAGTGCGTCGGACGACGACGACGACGACGGAGCGGAGCGGAACGGAGCGGAGCGGTGCGGGCGAGTACAACGTTTTCGCGAGACGTAATGTAATCGGCTCACGAGGATAGAATTAGCATCGCGAACAAGGCGGCGATTAAGGGGAACACGAGGGTCTCGTCTCGTCTGGTCTCGTCCGGGAACGTCGTCGCCGGCGACGACGGTACAAGTTGAGAACACGCGCATGACAATGGAGCAGAGCGCTAGAGCTAAGATACCGGCCTTCGCGAAACGATCAATCGGTTCGCTCGCGTTCTCGTGCCTCGACGAAGAAAATAGTCGCGACGGCGACTCTGCGCGAGCCAGCGACCGATCCGGAGAGCCAGCGATCGAAAGAGAGAGAAGAGAGACAGAGAGAGAGAGAGAGAGAGAGAGAGAGAGAGAGAGAGAGAGAGAGAGAGAGAGAGAGAGAGAGAGAGGGAGAGAGACAGTCGCTCTAGCGCCGCGATATATCCGCTCGATTTACTTTCTCGACTCCCTTCTGTCTTCCTGTCCTTCCCTTGCCGCTTTCTCGCTGCACAAAAGCCACCGGTGGAGGGGAACAAGAAAAAAGACTCGCTCGTCCGTGCGAGAGCCGCGCGAATATGCACCGCGAGCGCAATTATACGACGAACACACCCGTAAACGCCAGGTAGTAGGCGACGTCGACGGGTACCTGCGACCAGAAAGACAAGGAACGGGGAACGGGAAAGAGAAGGGGGCGCGAAACCGCGAGAGAAGAAACGGCCTCGTGGAAAAAGACAGAAAGTCGCGGGGCGGGGCGGGGAGGGAAGGAGCGCGAAAAAAAAATGTACGTAGCGAACGTTCGCCTTCTTCCCATTTTATTGTTCTCCCCTTTCTTTCCATTCTTTTAGCGCGCGAGCGCTGCCTCCTTCGCCCTCCGAGCGTGGATTTCGCCGTTCGTAACCGGGGCGACGCCGATGCCGGCGACCCGTATTACCGAGCGCGTTCGCTTTTCTCTCCTTTTTCCCCCCCCGACCCTCGCTCGCCCTCTCGCTCCCCTCTAACCTCATCCTTTTTCCTGTCCTCTCCCCCTCCCCCCGCCGTACTCTCTCTTTCCGTCTGTGTGTGCGTGTGAGTGCGAGTGTGTCCACCTCTCTCCTTCCCCGCGCCGTTTCGAAGACCGACGCGCGGAATTATTTAAAGATCGACGGGACGCGCACGTCGTACCGGGTGTCACCGGCGCGCGGCGGGGTGGGCAGCAGGTTCCCGTGGCGTCGCGACGGCCAACGGAAATTTGCGGTCGCGCATCGCGCCGCGGGGACCAGCCAGCCGGAACCCCGATCGTTACCGATATTTTTCAAACTACTCGAAAGAACGGGCCGAACCGGGTTTACTGGTAGCCTCTATCTCCGCACTGATCGTCATCGCTGCCAGCCATCCGCGCGAAACCAGATAAACGCATAGTTATTGTCGTATAACTAGGTTTTACGGTGTCTCCGCTATCTAACGCGGCGAACTTGAATGTCTTAATACGCTGAAACTGTGCTCGTTTCAACCTGTCGCTGGATAAGCAGCTCGCTCGACGTAACCGTGCACGTTTTTCCTGTCCGCGGTTCATCCCCGGATCATTCGGACATCGAATGTGTTTCCAAGTTGGTTCGAAAACACTAATTTTCGTCGAGACTATATTTCCTAGCGACGAGGTTTCGTGCTAGCTCTGAGACTAGGTCCACCAAAGATCCTCCTCTTCAGCGTTTCCGTCCCTACTTTTGGAGATTTGAGATGCTCGAAGCGGGCCCAAGGCTTCCCTAAGGCCGCACACGTTTGGAGACCGAACCTCGGGGTTTTCCAAAAACTTGGCGACCATTTACGCTATGGCCTCGAGCACCCAGCCGCGCCGAGCCCAGGAGACCAGACTAACCATGCAGTTGTAGACGTTTTATGACAAAGAAACTGCATGGTAATATCGTTAAGCTAAGTGGCGATGACAGGCCCGACGCCGTAGCCAAACAATTGGAAAACGAATGTAGACACTGAACTGGATATTACAACAGTTACGGAACCGGTATTACGACGATTATGAAACCGATATTGGAACTGGTATCGGAACCGATAGCGATATTCAAATCGCGGTAATTCGCGTGTTCGTAGCTGTTCGAAGAATTCGAACGGTTGTAATTTTGGTTTTTTCTATGTGTTCGCAGCTGACATTTTTTTCTGGGAAGCGGCTATTTATCGAGCGGTCGCTGTAATACAGGCGAGAACGGGAGGGAGAGCAAAGTTACTCGTGGCGGTTCGCGAACCATCGTCGATCGCGCGGCCGTAGCGCACGCTCGGCTTTCCCTTATAAACCATTTACGGGGGCCAGAAGCAAGGCGACGGCCGCCACATAATTACGCAACCGAACGCACCCCAAGACGCGCCGCGCCGGTAAATTACGGGACACGGTGCCGGGGGCACGCTGGAAAAAGCGGGAAAGAAAGAAAGCCGAAGGGAAGGACACGCGTCGCTGACCCAACCCCTGTCGACCCACACACCACCCCTCGTCCTTTCGACCCCCTTCCTGCGACGACCCTTAGCGTTGTTCCGTGCTCCGGTTCTCTCTCGCGCGCGCAGACTTCGCTCGCGAAATTTGTCCGTTTGCAGCGCGAGTGAATTTAGGGGTGGCGCGGCCGACTAATAACAAAGGGGCTGCTGCTGCCGCTGCTGCTGCTGCACGAAAAGGAGAATGGGTAGCCACGCGGACACGGAGCCCGTTCTCTGTCTCTCTCTTTCTCCAGCTTTCTCTTTTTCTCTTTGCCTCCTTCTCTGTTCTTTGACGAACGAGAGAAAACTCATCCCTACATTTTCCCTCGTGACGTCTTATATCCCTCTTTCGCAGTGCACCTCGTTCTCTGAGAAAGGACGAAAGGATCACGATCCTCTTGATCCTGCTGTTCCAAAACCTGTAACAAATAGAACAGTTTTCTCATGCATTTTGTCACAAAGCACGTTGCACGAGGAATCGCCTTACGCGGGAGAACAATAATGAACTAATTAAACCTTATTAAACCGAGTACGTTTCACGGCTACCTTCGATTCGAGGGATGAATAGCAGTTGATGAAAACAGGAGACCAGAATTGGATCATTCAAAATGATTCTGTGGTTACTTGCGCGACGTTTGAACCAACATTCAATTAATCATTCTATCTCTTAGTACAAAAACAGTTTGTAATCCTACGAATTCGTGCAATAGTGTTGCAAGTATGTTGCGGCACTAAAGACTTCCGAGGCTCGGATAATCGAGGATATGTTCGTTCGAACGTGCCGTAGCAAGTAAAGCACAATCGGTTGAATTAAAACGTAAACGAGGAAGAACGAGAGCGGACTTTCCAGGGTGGTCCAGAGATTATTCAAGCGAACCCCGCAATGCTAAACGGAATTGATCCGCGAAGACTTAATCAAAGATAGCCGTGGACGTCCACGAGATCGTTAGAAGCTTTGGGGGGTTGAGCCGTAGGAGCGGACTTAGAAAAAAGAGCTAGGCGAAAAGAAGACGAGGAGGATAGAGGAGGGGAGAGGAGACGGAGGAAAGAGAAGGTGGACGACGAGGAAAGGCGGTGACCCGCGGTGCCTGTCTGCCGCGCTGGCCGCGTTTCAGAGCTCTCCCGTGGCGCGCGACGTTATACCCAGCGTGCCTCTCCTCTCCTCTCTCTCTCTCTCTCTCTCTCTCTCTCTCTCTCTCTCTCTCTCTCTTCGTTTGTAAACCGCGTGTGTGTCGCGTAGGGCGGAGGAGGGAAACGGGTGTCGGTGGGTCTCGTGAGTCTGTCCGCGGGCGACACACACGCTGTGTCGGGACGCGGGCGACCGAGCGGTGGCCCGAACCCGCTCGTTTCAGCTCAGCTCGGTTTGGTTCGGTTCAGCGCGGCGCGGCGCGGCGCGGCACGTCGCGACGACGACGGTGACGCTCTGGCCAGAGAGAGCGAACGCGGGAGCACCGCGAACACCGCCGCTCCGGAAACCAGGGGGACAGAAGGGGACGGAGGAGCGAAGAGGGGGGTGGGAGAAGGAGGTGGAGGAGGAACCAACGTCGACGTTGATCGGGCAGGAGGGTGGGAGGGAGGGGGAGAGGGTAGCGGATAGGAACGCCAGAGGAATGGAGGGCGACGGGGGACGTCGGGGGGGCACGAAGCGGCACAGAGGTTGCCGGTGGCGCGAGGGAGAGCCGGCAGTATGGTGAAGCAGGGTGGCGGCAGAGGAGGAGGTGGTGGAGGCGGAGGTGGAGGAGGTGGATGAGGACGAGGAGGTGGAGGAGGCGGAAAGGGGGGCAGAGGGTGAGCCGCACACCAGCGGCGACTGCGGCTCTGCGAGTAGAGAGCAAGCGACGAGGCGCGGCACAGCGCGGCGCGGCGTGGCGCGGCACGGCGCGGCGCGGCGCGGTGCGGCGCTGCACGGTGAAGAGGAAAGGGGGGCCGCGCGGGGGGAGACGTACCAGGGAGGACGGAGGTAATTTGAGCGTCACACGCCGAGCGAGCGGCAACGAACGAACGCCAGGCAACGTCTATGTGCTACATAAAGAGGGTCCCCCTATCCGCCCCCTTATGTATCCAACCCATCGCGAACCTACGATGCGACGCGACCCATGTACAACGCGTCCCAAAAGTCCCGTGTTGCCTGCCTGCCTGCCTGCCTGCCTGCTGGCTCTGCCTGCCTCTGCCTCTGCCTCTACCTCTGCCTCTGCCTGTCTGCCTGACTGGCTGCCTGGTAGCCTGGCTGCCCCGCTTCGTAACCGTGTCCCAGAGAGAACCGCGGCTCTCTGCAGGGATATATAGCGTATATGAGAGACCACGGGCGCGCTGGGCAAGCACTAGCTGGGAAATGGCTTTAACCCGGGTTATCGAGGGACGACGAAACGAGGGGCCGGGGGAAGGAAGGAAGGAAGCGACGGGGGAACGGAATGAACGGACCAACGTACGAACGGTACGTACGTAGGGATGTCGGGGGCTGCGAAATTTTTCAGGAGCCAACGCCGCATCAGGACCCACCGTGTTACCGGCGAACGATCGCGTGGGTGTGGTTTTTGGCGGCAAAGCTTCCTCCGAGGAGCAACGACAAATGAAGATTCCTCGCCCCCGGCCCCGACCCCGACCTCGATTCCTCTCTCCGACAGGCTTCACCTGTTCTACCGCCCCCGGGTACCGTTGAATTCGTACGCCGCGCGCCTTCGCTGCTGTATTTTGGATGAGTACGTGCGCGGACATGCGTCCCGCTTGTTTTCCACTCGTTATCCCGCTGCTCGCATGCCGGCTCGTTTCCCTTCCTCGTCGAGCCAATGGAAACACTGCTTTCGGGATCGCTGGTTCGTTTCAGCGTTGTGTCGTACGTCGATCGTTAATATTAACCCGTTACCGGGCCGATTTGACCCATGCGGGCCCAATTCGATGGGAACGTTAACGATCATTTTCTATTTTGGGGAAATGATTCACCGTTAACTCTTTTCGTGTATTCTTGGAAAATATTGCAAGTTTTGCTTCAAGTTTCAGAGAAACTTGAAATATCTCGGTTGCGTTTTTGGACGGCTCGAGAGACTCTGGTTCGGTTCGCGCGTCTTCTCGCAGTCTCAGTTAGGGGTAGTTACCCCTTTCGATAACCGAAGGATAGGGAGAGCCTTGACAGTGTCGGACGAGGAAGGGGGAGGGGGAGGGGGAGAGGGGATGTAAGAGGAACGATCGATCGTCTTATCGACGGAGATGGTCACAGGGACTGCCTACCGAACCCTCGTCCGACGAAGACACGGGTATTTCGACCCCATTGGGGGTTGATGGAAGGCCGCGCGCGCGCTACCGGGCAAGAAGGGAGGAAAGGCAGCAGCTAGAGCAGGCTCTCGGGACGGTAACACGCGCGGTTCACGCGCTCGTTAGAAACTCCGCTCCGATCCGTGTGTCCCGGCACCGAAACTTCCAGTTTCCCACCGTGCCGGGGAAAAAATATAAAAACCGTATCAGGTGTTTCCCGCGAAACGTTTAAACTTTTTAATGCTCTTCCGATGCGGTGACTCCGCCGCTGAAACGTGATTTACGATCAAAGTTGCAGAACGATAATTTGTTTACCGAGCAAACTCGCGGAAGGGTTCCCCCGTTCTGTCTCTCTTTCTCTCTCTCTCTCTCTCATTCTCTCTTTCTCTTATCCTCTCTCTTTCATCCCCTCCCCAAGGGACGCCCGACGGTCCCGTGTGCCTTAATTGCACGACTCGCACCTGTTATTGTTAGAAAACTTGCGGCTGGATTGTTTCCGCCACGTGGATGCGCTAACTCGTCGGCCTACATTGCCGCAGTTAGTATTCTTTCGACTAATAATAGTTAGATTTCCTGTTGCCTGAATTATGTCACAAGACAGCCAACACAAGAGACGATTTTGCAAGACCAAATTTAGGACAAGCTTTGCGATTTAACTAAATTTTCAAAAGACAATAATTTTGTAGAGTGGTGCAGTTTTATCGTTAAATGGCCAGTTCAAATATTCCTGGATAAACCTGCATATCCGGTTTATATTGAATTAAACCAGAGCAAAGCCTTCTGCCACGGGAATCAAATAAATAATCGTAATAACAATATTAGTAATAACAGCAGCAGGGTTGTGGTCGATACATACACCAGCAAAGCTCGAGTTTGACATGAACTTGTTAGGTCACCCACACCAACACAGGAATACACAGCCTCAAGTATACTAGAAGACGGATACACGAAATTATGCGGCAACCGAGATATAATTACAGACAAAGCGATATCAAATGTAACAAGGAGATCTGTAGTACGTACCACTTGGCGGAATACTTAACAAGCAATGATACCAACTTCTCAATTGTATGTAACTCCACCCCCGGCGAAAGAAAAGAGAAAAAATAGAAGTTTGACAAAAGTTTGTTTGCGACTTTGTGTAATTACCAAGTCCCAGTCGCAACGTCGAAACAAACCTAAAAACGAGTAAAACAATTTTACCGAAAATTGGCAAGGACTCGAAAATTTTCTGCCCCGCTGTACCCACGATCGATGCACGGTAAACGACCGAAATCGGGATAGGGATCGAAATGGTTCGACCGACGCCCTCGGTGGATCCCCACTAATCAATCCTCTCGCTCGTCACCCGAAAAACTTTCCGCACCCTCGCGCGGGGGTGATGGCGGTCCGAGTCTTAAAATGGAGTCGGTGGCGATTGATCGGAAACGAATCAGCGGGGCTTCGGGTCGCGCGGACCATTTTCCCCGAGCATTTCGACGAAATTGCCGGTCGAGGAATCGGCGAATTCTCGGCGGTCGTGGTGGGCGTCGAGAGGGGTTGGTGGTGGTGCGCGAGGGAAGCGAGAGAAAAGAGGAAAAGGGAGAGAGAGAGAGAGAGAGAGGGGGCGATCGAGCAAGAGAGAAAGAAAGGGAAGAACGAAAAAATAGATGGAGTTGCTCCGGTATCGGGGCCACGGCGAAAATCCGGATTGGTCGCGGCGGACGGCGATCATAATGGGCGCGGGAGCGATGATAATGGGCGCGCGCAGCGTCTTTCGAAAGTTCCTATCGCAGGTTGTGCGATGTTGGTTGTTGTACCCGCGTGTACACATCGAGTGTCGGTATTGGGGCGGAACGAGCAGGGTGTACACGATCATTTCCTCGTGTGTGTGTGTGTGTGTGTGTGTCTCTGTACACGCGCGCGTTGCGGAGTGTGTATGTGTGCGCGTCTGCGATGCGACGTGACGATATACACCGCGTTCCGAAAGGCTTTCCGCCATATTCGAAGATAGGGTAGCCGCTCTGTGGGCTACGCGATAAAAAATCGGCGGCGTTCGACGGGGGACGAGCATTGACGAAATTGTTGCGGCGCGTTCACCTCCCCCTCGGCACCCACCCCCGTTCCCGCTATCTCTGTTCGCCTCTCTTTTCGCTATAACCTATCCCTCCTTCTCCCTCTCTTCCCGTTTTCACCCTCCTCGACGCCGCGTATGTGGCATTCCTGAAGTCCCCGCCGCGATATCGCCGTGGGGTTGATGAAATTGGTACGTTGATTAAATTGTTGCTTCGAGCCGTCCGCCGAGGAAACCGGGACCAGTCCGCGAAAAACCGGAATATTCGGACCTGGGGACTTAGGGGATGAAGATGTGTACCCCTATCGCCCGGGGAGAAGACAATTAACTCCGGGAAGACCGAACCTCCGGGCTAAGCTGCCTCTGCGCACGTTCCTGCTCCTTGTTTTTCCAAATGATTCATTTTCCCAGGTATCGCGCGAAACTACACAGATTCTCGAAATATAATATTCTCGAAACATTTCTACCTTGTGTTTTTATTCTTCTCCCTACCCTTTCCAAAATGATATAAAGAATATTTCAAATTCAGTAATCGTCTTACTCTCTGAAACGTGGCACCAATGGATTGCGGAGATTTCCCCGAGTAAAACGAGTCCAAACACGACGTACATCCGACTAATTTTACGAACTCAATCTAAATAACAAAGTTAAGAACATACTTATGATCGGTATGTAGGAAGTGTATAAAACTTGACCGATATACGTCGTGTTTGGGCTCATTCTAATCGGAAGAATCTCAACAATGCGCTGGCACCACATTCGCAAAGGTAGGACAAAAATGACCGAATTTGAAATTGTCTTTGTTTATTTCTTGTGTTCGAGCGTCTATCTCGTTTTAGCTGGCTGTATCTATTCCGATATTTTGTCAAGCTGTGTTCGGAGTCGATTCCTGGACGAGGAACAAGGATTTCACTTCGGTACCGCAAACTCTGCAAATTTAAACGAGCATTACCGTACATACGGAACGAGCAGCAGTAGCTGAAAGAGAGCCTGTACGTAAATATTGGTTGTGCGGCGCGCGAAACGGAACGATTCTTTATTTGTAAACACCGGTTGCTGCGGTGGTTGTAACAAGGCACGCGTGTGTCGGTGCTCGCTCGAGGGTCTAGATCATCGCAGGAATAAAAGGATGCGTGAGTGAATGGGAGAACGATGGGAGGGAGAGGATCGTTTGTGTACCGTGCTTTCCGAGTCATAATAGATTAAAGTGGATGCTCGACGCGTATGGCAGCCTGGGAGCTTTGAACGGCAGTCGGAATGCCGCCTGTCTGCGGGCACGCGGAAAAATTAGGTCATCCGCCGGAGCCCGAGTTGTTCTCGATGGGACTGGGTCAGACTCGCGAAACTTCGCCCCATCGTAATTTCGAGTATCTCGCCGCGGTCGTTACTTATCGATGAGTTTCTTCACCCGTTTCCGTCCCCCTTCCCCAACCCTACACTTTTCCGCTCCGCAGAGTCCCGCCGATGTTTTTCGAGGCAGTGAATGTGCAATTACATTCTCTCCGTTCTCCCTTTAACGGCTCGCCGTATGTATTCCGTGCTTTAACGCTAGACCCCCGGAAATGGTTGATTTTCAGTCGCGAAAATTTCCTATTAAACGATAGAAATGTTCGACTAATAAACGACAGAAAACCGAGAGATTAAATTACTTAAATACCAGTTCTACGCACGGGTGCCTACTATTATAATTTTCCACCCTTCCTGTTCGCTCGACGCGAAACGATTTTCGTCTGATATTGCAAATCTCGTGCACGGTGGCGCGCGGGCGCGCGCTTTCAAGTTGTGGAGCCAACAAGTCTGGATTATACAAGTAGCACGGACCGTAAAATATAGTCGGTCCTTTCATTCCCGAGAAGCACAGTTCGGAAATCTTTTTTCTCCTCGTGTCCCGACAGCGATTTGGCCTTTTAAAGTTCCGCAACACGTCCCTGAAAAAGCCTGTACAACGAGATCTTTATTAAAGTCCGTGCGCGGCCGCTAAAGGGGATGGGAGACTCGAACTTTTCTCCGGGAGAGCAGCCGCTTCGGCAATTCTATGATCGCGTTTATATCACTTTCCTCTGTGCTCCTTCAACAAGTAGAACTCGCCGAAGAAGTTACGGTTTAGTGGCTCGAGCTTCCGATGCCGCAAAACGCGTCCCGCACGATTCAAACCAATTTTCCTCCGCGTGTGACGCGTTACAGCCCCCACGTAAAAGATATGCGCACGAATAAGAAAAATATTTGTTATTGGCAACATAATCAGCTCACATTTCAGCACTCGTAACGCGAAAAATTCCTTTGCGATATTCATCGGTAGATTGCGGATTTTATGCATCGTGGCAAAAGTGGGTGGGCGCAAAACTGAACAACGATCGGTAACGAACAATCTTCTCCCGTAAAAAAGACAGCTGGATCTCTCTTTGGGGGATCGCACGCTCTCGATCCCGTAGATTTCACTGTAAATCACGTTCTCCAGTGCATCGACCACGGTTATTAGTCGCGTTAACGAGAACCTCTGTGGAATGGTCAAATTATCGGTTTGTAACCGTGTATCTCGTTACAGGGTGAAATATAATATTGCATGATATAATAGGCGGTCGAGAGACGTCGGCGCGGCATTATGGACCGTCAAACATTGGCGATTTCGTTGGGCTTATTGTCCTCGCTGGTTCACACGTGAAACGTGCCAGCGATCCTGAGATCGCTTATTAAAAGAGTAGTAGAAATTATACTGTTCGAATGCGGGTGGTTTATTCCGTGGCTTCACAGTTTTGTCTGATCAGCGCCGTCTGTTTCTACTTATTTCAGACTACAGCAACTGTCATGATCGAAAGCTCCATGGAAAACGGTTCAGATCGGTGTTCCCGAGCCAGCAAGTAGAATCGGCGAGAAATGGGCAGACGCGAGCACCGGCAAACAAGCGGAATTTAATTGTATAACGCGTCCGCGGTGAATTTAGTCGGTGTTTATGGAAGCTGGTAGCTCGGAGAACGTTCGGCGGATGGTGTTGGTGCTCGGCAAGTTTTCGCGATCGATGTTCCCCGATAAGGATAGCCTGAATTTTACATTTTCCGTTTCCGGTGTTCTCGCATCGGGATTCCCCAGATTTTCCGCGCTTTGTCGGAAAATCGTTTCTCCAGTTTTCACAATGCCCCCGCCTCTCCGGCTCGCCCCGTTGCCCGCTTAATTCTACAATAATGGGAACAGGGGCGGATCGTGGAGGGAGAGAGAGAGAGAGAGAGAGAGAGAGTGGAGCTCCCGCGAGGGAACGCGTAAGCGCGCCGCGTTTATTCAAAGAGGATCAATCGTCCGGATGATCCGGCGTTCGTGGAAACTTCCGGCGAAGTTGCCGCCGAATCCAGCGCGGCCGGGAGCTCATGAATGAACGAGTACGCGGCAAGTTTCCAGCGTTCTCTCGAAACAACGTGTACCAGGGATCCGTTTCTTAGCGGGACAACGGGAACGGTCCTCGACACATTCTGAAACTTTCAAGAGCCGAAGTTCGCGCGGTAACGGCCACGCGGAATCGCCGCCCGTCACCGGAACACGGAAAAATTGAAACGTTCCTGCGATCCACGGGCCGATCGTTTGCCCCCGGTTTATTAAGGGACAATGCGCGAGCAACACGTGCGACTCTTGCCGCTCATAACTAACTGAGAATCTTATGCGTTTACGACGGGACTGCGGATCTTTGTGCGATACAAATTTAAAAAATTGTAATATTAAAGGATCAAAGAAATTTTGATTTGACTCTTGTTCGTTCTGGAATGAAGATACACCCACAGAGAATAGAGTACAAATCCAGATTTTGTCATGGTTTTAAAGTCAACGTATTAATCGAATATCCTGGAATTCCCTTGCGCAACCGCAACGTCAAAGAACCGAATTGAATAACGTTAAACGAACAGTGGGAGGGAAGAGAATGCGAATAAAATGTTGCATGAACGCAACATTGGTTTTTAATCGGTTAAACGAACCCAGCGAAACGAATCCCGGGGATCTAATTGATACGTAACGAACCAGGTCCTATCCCGGCTAATTAACACTGCCCGGAACGCGATAAAATTCGAATCTTAACGAAGCATAATAAAGTCTCTACTTTATTCGCCCAGGCGAAGAAACTCTCGAGGAAAGTATTACGCGGCGTTACATCGGAGACACCGTTTTCTGTCCTCGGACGCGCGTGTTACGCTCGAGAACAATTCGAGGCCGGGAATACGCGCGCACGCTCGGCCGGGTAACCGCCGCCGGCAAAAAGTCAATTAATCATATTCCCGCGTCAACAGTTTCGGGGGGGCCGGGCGATAAACCCGTATAGGCGTTCATACGAGCGACCTTATGGCCGTGGGTGGTTCGCGGATCACGTTGATCATGGCGTCGGGAGGGTCGAAAGGGGTGGGCACGAGTTATCTCGTCACCCCTAAACACCTCCATATCCAATGCCACCGAATTGCCCGTGCGTGTTCGCGCGTGTTTGCGTCCTCCATGCCAACAGGAATGTTCGAACGGTCATGCGAAGAAGGGGATGTTTCGGGGTGGTTGAGAATCCACGCTTCTTTTCGTGTTTCACCGTTTACTGGAAATCTGTTAGCCCGAACAATTCACTGTGCAGACGGTGCTCGATTAATTTCTTTTTCGAACTCTCTTCGTGTATTCCTGGATATGAAAGATTCAAAATCTGCACCCCGAACGCGAAACTATCCTAGCAACAAGGGACCGTCTCCCGGTGTGAATATCGGGAAATTTCTTCGCGGAGGATCTCGTAGGCGATGTTGGCCGCCGCGCGAGGTTCAGGATGAGGGCAAATAGCAGAGGATCCCTGGGTGTCGTCGTCTTCGTCGTCGTCTTCGTCGTCGTCGACGTAGCAAGGACGAATCACGATCGTCGGTATTCGTGGCGCGGCACACAAAGAGGATAGAAGGTTGATGGAAAGGTCGAGGCGAGGCGGAGTGAAACGAGGGACGAGGCTGAAGGAGGAAGACGACGAGAGATAGAGAGAAATAGAGAGAGGGAGAGAAAGAGGGAGAGAGAGGATGAGGAGGAGGAGGTGGCCGAGGCGGAGGGTCGCGCGATTAATTCGCAGAACGACGAAGGATATTCCCGCGGCTGGCCCCATATAAGCCCTCCCTGTCTCTCCCCTTGGCTTCTCCTCAGCCCCGGCAACCATGCTCTCTCTCTCTCTCTCTCTCTCCTCTCGCATCTCTCTGCTCGCTAGCTAGCTAGCTACCTAGCTCGCTCGCTCGTTCGCTCCGCCGTGTCCGCGGCATTAGGCGTCGATCTACCGAGATACGGAGATCGAGGCGGCGGTGCGCCTCTGGCCTCGTCGATGCCAGGCACGTCTGCCTTTTGGGGCGCTCCTCCTATATATATATATGTACGTATATATATACATATACATATATATATAATATATACACGGCTATGTACATCCTCCGCTGCGTACATACCCTCCGGTACATATGTACGTGCGGATCTGGCCATCGGGGAGAGATGGAGACCGAGAGAGGCTACATACTTCCAGGTCCTCGCGCGCAACCCTCGTTCGCGCGTGTCCTTGCGTGCGTCTCTCTCCTTCGTGCCCTCCTCTACGTGCACACGGCCCGTGTACGTGTGCGGATAGTTCGTATGTAGAGGATGTTGAAAAAATGATCCGCGAGCCATCCGGTGCATAGTTACCGTTAAGCTGAATAATGAACGCGCACGTTCGCGCGACTCCGCGCGAGAAACCACCCTCTTTCCTCGAGTCGCGGGTTCTCGTTTCTCCTAACGCGGACAAGGATTACGCGCCGCTGAGCGATGTCGCCGCGAGTACTATGTTTGTCCGACGATACTTTTCGCACCCCTCGCGAGCCTCTTCTTTCGCTGTGTCTACAGATGAGTCGAGGGGTTGGTTAACAACCGCCGAGATTCCGTCGACAAATTTTTTCCCGGCGTTCCAATTGTCGTTTGCCCCGATTCGTTGTTAGCGAGGACAACGGTTGTTACGAATTCACCCGGCAGAATCATATTTTGGACAAATTTCGATTACTCTCTTTCAAGTTATATCTTGTCTTTGCAAAAGGAAAGATTCTAGAAAATAGTTAACGTTACGAGTGCAGCGAACCGAGGTAACAAGTTGCGGTTAACACTAGGTTTACGGAGCGTTAAAAGCGAGTATTTTACACTACTTTATAAAAATAAGAAGAACGTGTCTATCCAAGTTTTCAGCCATTTCTCAAATAATATATACCTAAGGAAGTAAGTTTGTTGAGTAATTCCACGTAGATGGATCTTCACGATCTCAATAATCGCAAATTAAAAACATTAGAACCCGTCATTTTGTCGGTGAACCTAGTGTTAATATTGTGGAGATACGAGCTCGAGACGTTTCCCTTCGATTAGCAGAACGTTATACCGGTATAATAGCATCTGCAACACCCTCGAGATCGCCGAGCCGCCGAATCTCGATCTCTCGAAACCTTGCGATTACGAGAGCGAAGCGAAGGGGTTACACAGTATCGCTCGAGCGGTTCGCCGGCTGACGTAACAAGCTCGCGAACGGGTTCCCGTATCTTTTAACAACGGGGCGCTGATTTTTTCCCGGCGGATACAGCGCCGGCAATAAGTGTCGTCCCGTTGGGATCGCACGGATCGGCGCACGGTCGCCTTACATACGGGGAGATCGTTTCTGTTGCGAGGCGGTGCGAGGCAATGCGAGGCGTGGCGAGGCAAGGCGAGACGAGGCGGTGCGGCTTGGCGCGACTCGACTAGACTCGACTCGACTCGACTCGACTCGACGCGACTCGACGCGACTCGACTCGACGCGACGTTCTACATACCGATGTGTGTGGGTGTGTGCACGTATATGCTCGTGGCGCGGGCGAGCAACTGTGCCGCGCGGCTCCGCTCCGCTCGGCTCGACGCGGTATGTTATGTAGAGGAGGAGGTGGAGGTGGTGGAGGTGGAGGAGGACGAGGTGGAGGTTGGAGGTTGGAGGAGGAGGATGTAGGGGGTTGGGAGCGGAGATCGTGGCGCGCGGCGGCGTCCGAGGGGCGCGGTGGCGTCCGCTCCATGTATTATATACGCGGGCGGAACACAGGACGGTCCGTCGGTCCGTCGGGTCCGTCCGTTGGTGGTTCGTCGTTGTACATAAGCGTCGGCCCCATGTAACCAGGGGTGTAGGATCGCGAGGCTCTCCGGGTAGGTTGGTCCTCGTCTAACGGCCGGCGGGCACCGTCTATCCGTCCCGTTTTCGGTCTCGGTCGGTCGCGTTGCTCGCGTGTTGGTGAGCACGCTACGGCTTCCGCGAACCGGGGTCACTTATGTATATAGGACCGAGAGCCAGCCGACTCCGACGGCTCGCTCTCTCCGGTGTACGCGTTCGCCTCGCGAGCTCGCCTGCAGACCAGATCCATAGTTAATTACCGGCCTAATCTCTATTCGCGATTGCCCGAAACCGCTCGTAAATCCCTATCGGTGTGTGCGTGAGTGCGAAGCGCCACCGTGTGCCTCTCTTCCTCCACCCACACACCGCCTTCGTCCTCCTCCACCTCCTCCGCCTCCCACCTGCCACCCATCCCTTTGTCCGCGCGATCCCCCTTGCTCTCGATCTTCACCTCTTCTGCCTGTTCGGTCTCCTCTCTTGCTCGCTCGCTCGCTCGCTCGCTCGCTCGCTCGCTTCTGTCTGTCTATCCGTCTCTAAGTCTCTTGGCGTAGGTTCCCTCCGATTGTTGGAAACCAAGTGGACGAGAAAGGTGTTTCGGTAAATCAGCATTCTTTGCCGCTGATGGAATTAGGGGTGGCGCGGGGGGAATTTTGCATCCTGATTGGACCGCGTTAACGCCGAGATTATCGCGTTATTATTGAAATAGTTGATCTCGCGCGTGTACAGTAGTTCTCGCATGCTTAGCCGCTCGCCCTTGAAACGATTTAACGCGTTCGTTGTCGCGTGTGTTGATACGCGTTTCGGTTCTACCCGTTTCATTCCCAGTTGCGTGTATCGTATCTTTCGAAATCGAATGCAGATTTTTAAATAAATTTTCGGGCGGACCATTCTCGAATCGGGAACCGCGCGGCGCGTCTACCACGTCTGCCGCGTCGCTGTCAATCCAGCCAAGTTATTCCCGGAACTTTGCGCTTCGGGAACACCGAAAATACTCGCGCCGTTCGACGGATAAAATCGGCGGTATTAGTCTTTCGGTTCGAATTCGACGCGGCTAAAACTGAAATGAACCGAAAGGTGTACGCGGTCAACCGATGATCGAATAAGCACATTCTATTCCCGTTTAATTGCTGCGCAGTTATACTGCAATAATTCCTGGAGCCGCTTCCGCGAAGCGAGTAAACCTTTCTCACCGTTTCATTCGCCATATCCTATTCTTCTCCCGGATCGGTGTCGGTTATCGCTAAACCACGGCTATCGCGCATTCCTAGTTTACGAGGACTTGTAAGCGTAAGACAGAAACTTTCGTGCAAACTTCGTTCTTTTATGTTACACCTAACCCACTCGAACCGATGACAGGGAAAATAAAATTCTACTCCGCAGTCTCGCCGGTAACGACAATGAAAATTTGAATCTGAATAAGAGACGTCTACTTGTCACGGTGACTGATAAAGTCGGCAAAAGTGGTCGTTCGCGGATTACAGACTCCCGGAGTGGGGAGGGTCAATTTACGACACTTTCGAATCACCATCCGTTCTCCCCTCTCCGCTGTAAATTGCCGTCTAACGTTCTAACAAAACAAACTTAGCGTTCCCTTTCGTAGACGTATCTTGCTGCTCCCTTGTTCGCATTAGCGGCGCGACACGCGCGAAGATATCGCGATGCATATGGGTTTGGTCAGTCCGCCGTGTGTTCCTCCGGTTGGTTCGAGAGAGAGAGAGAGGGAGAGAGGGAGATAGGGAGAGAAAGAGAGAGGAGAGGGGAATCGTTAGAGCTAGATACATAGATAGATACATAGATAAAGGCGGAGAGAGACGGAGAGGTAGACAGATAGCAGGGACGCTGGAAGAGGAAGAGACAAGCTCGGAGAACGGGCGACGGGTAGAACATACGCCGCAGGATCGATCCCCACGATCGATCGGAGCGATATATACCGTTAAGAGGGAATCGGCGAGATCGGCGTGTTCCGGGCTCGACCCGCCGCTTCCGGTCACGAGGAGAGAACCACGCTCACCGAGGAAGCGGTCTCTGTCTCTGTCTGCCCGCTTTCCGCTCCGGTCCTTCTCTCTCTTCGTCTCTCGCTCTCTCTCTCTCTCTCTCTCTCTCTCTCCCTAACTCTCTGTCTCTCGTGGTTGCTGTCCTCTGGGCTGGTTGGAGAGAGCGGCCGCCGAGCTTCGAGGCTCCTTTCGTGCTGGACGCGATCTTCGCTTGTGCGGCTGACTGGAACGGAAGACGAAGCTCTTGGACCGTAGAGCAGCGAAGTTAGGCAGCGGAGGTACGCGAGCTACGCGGACGATGCGGCCGAAACCGTGGGTTCGGGCTCGGGCTCGGGCTCGGGCTCGGGCTCGGGCTCGGGCTCCGTTTTCCGGCACGGTCTCGATCGCGGAAAGCTGCGCGGCGTCCCGGGAAACCGGCTGGAATTTTTCTTCCCGCAGGATTAACCGAGTCTCTGCCGGAGCAATCGTCTCTTGCCACTATCTCGCGCCGATTACGACCGGTCGTTCGTTCCGGCGATGGCTCTCGCGAGCATCTCGCCGCACACGAACGCGTCAACCGACACCGACGAGCACACCGTCGTACCAACACCGACGCGGAGAGGAGATCGCGCGACGATCCGCCGGATGCGAACCCGCGCGCTTGTCCCCGTTCGATCGATTATCGAGGCTCCCGTTCTTTCCTCGTGGCTTTCAGACCAGTCGCAGGAAAGGAACCAGTCCCCGCGAACGTGACGCTCTTCCCGTCCCTCTTTCTCTCTCCCTCTCTCTCTCTTTCTCTCTCTTTCTCTCTCTTTCTCTTTCGCTCGCTCTCATTCTCTAGAGCACGTCGATCCTGCTCCGTTCTACTCTCTCGCTCCCGGCAAGCCAGCCGGGGCTGTATCAGGTTCTCTTTATCGGCCGTTCGGACCGGCTACGTTTCCGTGCTCGCTAAAACGAGGAAGTTCGCTACGGGGAACTGGAGATCGGTCTAATATCCCGAGGAACGCTGCTCGCCTCGCCTCGCCTCGCCTCGCCTCGCCTCGCTTGCCTCGCCCGCTCGGTCGCAGCCTGCGCCCCCGATAGGGTGGCTGCCGGGTATTCTTCAGACCGTTGCCGGAATTGAAGCGCCATTGCCGCGACGAAATCTGTTGACTTTCCGGCCGCTGATTAGAACTTTCGGTCCTTAGCAAGCGACGCGAGGGCCACCGCTTCTGCAGAAACGCTAATACCGCCCTGTCCCCTGCTGAGGGAAAACTGTCAAACGAATTTGTAATCTTTGTAATTCTTTATACGAAGTCCGCGAACTATATCGCACCGAGAAAATTACATTCGTTTCGCGCGTGTCGTTATTTATAATTCCAACGCGAGGCGCGATGTTCGGGGAATTTGCGAACTTTCTGTGACGATATATCTTGTTTCATATTTTACGGCAGGATACAACTGGTTTTCAAATTGTATTACGTAAAACACCGTTGCAAGAACAACGCTGCGAGGGAAGACTAGCTGGGCTTGCGTATCGAACCAATTTATTACCGATCGATAAAATAGCCAATTAAACGCGTGTTAGATTTTAACGCACAGTTTCCTTATTACCGTCACAGATTCGCGAGCAGAGGAACTCTGTCCGTGTATCAGAAGCAAAGAGACGCGACGCGACGCGTCGCGGCGGAAACGAAATTCTGTTATCGGGGCGAGCAATTTCGCTTCGGGATCACGAGGCGCAACTTTCGTCGACGATTCCCCGGCGCGCGAGTAAGGGAACGAGCCCGGGCCGGCCCGGTCCGTGGAGCGTGCACGCTCGTTAAACAACCGCGTCTTTAATTAAAAAGGTGGCGGTTTGTCGGGATTCCGTCACGCGAACGCCGATCGATCTTTTCGCGATCGATTAGGGACGATCCCCCCGGGGCCGCTGGTAGAACGGTTCGTGGTAGAGGAACCAACGGGGGGGGAAGGGCGGAAGGGGGAGATGGTGTAGGCTAGGGCCGGCGGGCTGCCACATTGGTCGCAAGACCGGCCGTGGAATCGATCCTTCGCTGACCCTTCCCGAAACAGGGTCACGCGAGGGATATTTCGAAATCGAGGCGCTGCCAGGAAGCATCTCAATTCCGTGAAGCCCTCCGCCCTCGAATTTTCCCGAGCTACCGAAGCCCTCGATAGCGTCGCGGCGACCGGCTCCAATTGTCGCGGAGGAATTGCCGGCTCCGAGTCTCGAACCCGACAGCCCGGCCCTGGCTATCGAAATCCTTTAACGATCGCATTTTCTTTTTTCTTTTTCTTTCGAACGACTCTGTCGGCGTTTCGCAGAGTTCGACCGTGGATTTCGTCGTGCTCCGTTTTTAATTGGTTCCCTTAAGGGAGGAGCCTTCCTTTACTCGATACTTCCATGTTTCGTAATTACCGAGATTATTTTGGAGGACGCATGAAGAGCGGTGTGTTCTTTGTGAAATTCCTGCGTTACGAGGCTGCAACGTAGAAGATTCTAGAATCACTTCGACGCGCTGTGCTTTTACTTCGTGGCAAACGGTTGGCCAAGAAGAGGTCTCGCAAGAACGCGGCGGATATGCGGCTCGGGCCCATGATGGCTCGGCGAGTCGAAGACCGCGATCACGAAGAAGCTCGGCCGGACTCTTCGTGGCCCGGACGGGCGATCGCGAGCAGGATGGCAGACGGACGGACGTCGACATCGTCCGGCGATCCTCTTGGTTCGTGGCTCGCCGCCACGCCGCGGCGCGACCACGCCGAGCCACGCCACACCGCGAAGAAGTTAATGGCGGCGTGGCTCGGCTCGGCTCGGTTCGGCTTCGCGAACCGTGGCTGCTTCTTCCCGGCTTCTCCTCGCGGTATCTTCATCCTGGATCGTCAGCGGCGCGGAGAGAGCACCGCGAGACGAGGGAAAGAAGTCGGCCACACCTCGAACGCAAAGACGGAGCGCTATGACGGTCGCCGGTCGCCGGTCGCGGCAAAAACCGCCGCCGCGGCACAGTGAACGATGGTTAGCGACCCGTTTCGCGTTCCCTTTCCCCGTTTCCGCCGTTTCTTGCCTCTTTCCCTTTTGACAAATACGTCCAGCCGGCGAGCGATTTTCTAGCGACCGACGCGACGTCAACGATATCGTCGCGTCTGCGAACCTTGCCCGGTTATTCAAATCAGCCCGGACACACCTCCCGACTTATAAAAGCCAAACTGTTCGAGATATTTTCGGGGGCAGTTTATTTTAATACAATGCACACGTTATCGAGTTAATTATGGAACACGATATCGAGCGACCCCTGTCGCTGCCATTTTTCGCCCGGCCGCCGGTTCCACCCAATTTTCTACCACACATCTGCACACGTAATTGGAGCTTGATCTCATTAATGACCGCCGCGATATCATTTTTCTGCTCGTTAATCGTCACTTTGTTGTAGACGTATCATTAAGGTCTCGTGCTTTAGGCAGGTCCGCAGGAATAAGGCCAAAGGTATCGAATTATACCGTTGTCCCGAGCAATTAACGTCTATTCACCGTCAAGTTAGATACTTCTATTGAATTTTCCCTGTTACAATGCTGCCGTTGTTTTGTGATATTGGCATTGCGGAGCATTGAATTAGTCGTGCCTTTTTCCGGAAAATCTGTACCGATTTTGGTTATTTTATTAAAGGGACCATGGCACAGGGATTCGTTGCTCTGATCCTCGACGAGCGAACAACAGGCGTCTCGTCCTCGCGCCGTTAGGCCTCGTTCTAATCGCGAGTCGCTCGCACGCGGAACTAATTCCGGCGACGAACTTGCTCGTAACAGAACGTTACCAGCTAATGAAGTGTACAAGCTGGAAGAAACGAGCCCGGCCGTAGGGACGCGATGTATAATCGGGCGTAATGACCGCCGCGGATGATTTCGGTGAAAGTGCACCGTTCGGTTCGTCCGTCCGTCCATTTTGTACCGTTGTTGGAAATCGCCTCCTCGGGGGAAGAGAGAAAACAGAGAGAGAGAGAGAGAGAGAGAGAGAGAGAGAGAGAGAGAAAGAGAGAGAGAGGGGGGAGATATATATAATAAACTTGCGGCTCGGTTTCACGCGACGGACGCGATCGACGGAATCGGTGGCGCTCCAGGCAACGGTAACATAACGTTCCCCCGGAGAAAGTACTATCGCGCCGTCGTGCAGAAAACTGTCCGCAGGATTGTTCGGTGATTCGAGCAGGGGGCAACAGGAAGCGAAAGAAACGGGAGCGTTATAAAATCGAACGGATCGAGACGCACCTGTGGCTACCGGCGCGGCGCGGGGCGGCGAAGAACCTCTTCCTGGACATTCCGGACCTCTGAATAATTCCCAGTCGTCGGGACGGAATTTGAACATCTCTGACAACTTTCGGCGGCTCGCTGCATTTCAGCTTGATCGCCTAATTTTTGGCCTCTCGAATTATTCTAAAATATCTGGGGACCACCGCTCCGAATGCCCTCCGTCTTGCGACTCGCCAGGGTCATCGGTGGCAACGAGAACGTAGCTGTGCTCCGTCGTCGCTTTGGTAGGAAAAATTGAACGCGGCACAGAGTTAGAAGACCTGGTCGCCGATTAACGGGGAATTGGATCCGCGCTGGGCCCGCGGTTTCGAAACGAGCATATCGACGAAGGCTCTCTCGCGCCTCGTTCGTATTTCTGGTGGGCGCGGTGTTGGGCGGTGGTTCGAAATCGGCGTGGAAACTGGGCAACTGGACAATGACGTACGCCGGTAACTGCCGGCTACTGGTTTATTAGGCATGACCCTACCGCAGCACGATCGTGTCTTATACGCGTCCCCCGGTAATGGCCGCCGTTCTGTGCCTGTGCCCGGCCCCAGCCCGGTCTCGCCGCTCTCTCGTACACGCGTTTCACCGCGGACAAAATGTCGACGGGGATTGCCGAATCGATCGTCCGGTGACGGCTGGCCGCGAGGATCCGCGCTGGAACGAGGTCCGTCGATTATCTTGAGCGCTGCACGCCGCTCTGCCGCCGCGCCGCGCCACGCCGCGCCATACCGCGCCATACCGCGCCATACCGCGCCGCGCCGCGCCGCGCCGATCGTGAGAATCGGCCGAACGCTGGATACAACGGGGAGAGCCAGCCCCGGTGTGAGAACGCCGATCGATGCCCGACCCGAGCAACACGAAAAGACCGAGCGAACATCGAGTGCCCAATGAATTATTCGTTTCATTAATTTATTCGTTTCGCACGCTGACTGCCGTGCCGCTCCGCCGACGTCGACGCCGCGGTCGTCACTGACCGACGACGTTTGACATTTAAAAAACAGAACACGTGAAAGCAGAGTTTGTTCTCTCTGATCATCAAATTTCTGGATATTATGGAATTAGGCTTCTACGCGGTCCTGACATTGAAGGATTTATGAGATGGTGTTATCCCGGGATATCAAGCCTCCCGGAGTCGGAAGGACAGCCGAATTTCCAAAATTCGTGATTACATCGGTACCCGGTCTCAGGAATTTGGAAAATAGACGAAACGAAGGGCCAATTATGTTCCGCGAGGTTGTCCACTTCCTCAGGCGGAAACTAATCGGAGCGAATCTTTCTCGCGAGCGTTCTGCTCGTGAAAAAGTAAACGGTGGCAGACGGTGGGGGTCGAGGCAGCGGAAAGGGGTGGCGAACGCTAATCAACGAAATCGATGTCGGTCTCTTCGACGCGACGCTGGCGATCGATACGAGCCGCGGAGAGCGGCGACGGTTTCGTCGTAGCCGGTTTGTTTTACAGCTCGTCCCAATTCCTTGAGGAATTCGGCACCGGCTCCGACGCAAGTTCAAGAACTCGATTCCCGGGCCGCAGTTACCCCGCGGAACTCGACTCCGGCTACGAAACTCCAATTGAATCTGCAACCTTTCAATAAGTTTGACCCCGACGCGACGCAGCGCATCGTCGGCGCGTCGCGCAGCGCGAAACGGAGCGGAGCCGAGCGGCCGCGGTCGACGTCATTGCCGCGATCCGTTTTTACGCCGAGCGGAGACGCAATTTTACAGTTTGTGAACACCGGGGAAACAAACGTTCTATGGGTCGACGGAACCTGTCCCAAGCGCTGCGCGAACCCCGAGATTATTGATTATCGAATCTACGTTCGATCCAGCGCACGGTGGGCCGTTTCTACAAAACAGGCGGAATTAGTGCACAAATTTTCGTGCCCCGAAACAGACTAGGCCTTCTCCTAAGCTAATACTTGATCCATTTCTTTCCGAGGATGTGTTCCAACGACTTCATTTATATCTTATATCGATAGCTTGCCGAATTCGTTTTAACAGCGTTAAACAGCTTTAAAAGCGTCCCCCTTGCATCGGATTTGTCGAAAATAAAGGTTTCGTGTACCAAGGAAAATGTGAGACTGTCAAAAGAAAGAAGGCCGCGGAGATGAACGAACGGCGTTAATCCTTTGAATGAAGGGCGAAGGTTCGCGTAAGAGGGTCGAAACGGGAAGGGAAATCGGTCGTGTCGCCGGAAAAGTAAAGCAACGTTCGCTTAATAACGCGATACACCGTGGGCGCCGGTAAAATCGGCGGAAAGGCGGTTATCGCCGAGCCGGGAACGAGGGTACTCGAAGGCTGCTTTGCATAGGTATGTCGCCCCGCGACTAGGATTCGTAAGACGCATAAATTTCGCGGGCGACGCTCACGATCCCACGATTCACGGCCGCGCGGATGGGAATTTTCATTAAGGCCGTTTCCATTTGGCAGTCACGGTGACTCTGCGAGCGATTACGCGGACGAACACGGTTCAAACGATCGGGAGATTATTTTCCCCGATGAGTCATTTCATATCGGTTGCAAAACGCAGTCTCGCTTTTTTCTTTCCTTCACCACATTAACAGCCCGGCGTCGCGTATGAGTGTCAATCGTGATTTCATATTTCACGCGAGGAAAATCAAATTACGCGTGTGCTTGTCGAAAATTATTCCGTACGGCGTGACGTTCGGAGAACTTCTAGGCTCTGTGAGAATTCTTTTTTCTATTTTGCAAGAGGGTACATTGCATTTCGAACTCATAATACATTCGATTACTCACAATTCGTCGTGAGTGAAAAATTTCATATTTCCGTGAGCACAATTGAAACTTTTATTGTTGTAGCGTCTAGGGCCGACGAAAGATTCGGAGCATGCGAAACGATTGCGGAGCCCATGAAAAATTGTAGAGTCTATGAAAAAATTGTAACGTTCGATAAAATATTTGAGTAGCCATGAAAATGAAACGGCGTTCAGAGCCCTTACGATAAGAGGAAGTCTGTGTCTTCGATCTCTCAATATTTTCCGCAAAAATCACGCAGTCCCCGCTTAATGGACGCAACAGAAACGTTTCCACGTGTCCGGAGAGAACGATAGAACGTTGTAAACAAAGGATGAAACGAAATTGTCTCAGAATCCGATGTCGATGCCCCGGCAACGGATCATAAAACTCGAAGACCGAGTCACACACTATAAAATTCGGACGACTTTTCCCTTCCTCGTGGAGTGTTAACAGCCGTACGTCGATGGTTGAAAAAATATTAGCCAGTCGCTGGCAAACATCCGTGCGATTCGCAGCCACCGGAAATTGCTCCGAAGTGCTCTCGCTATTTTCAAGCACGTATTCCACCGGTACGCTGCGAGTTTATCTATATTTCTATCCTAGTAAAATGTGATCATATTTTTCGCTCGGATAATTAGATGTTTACGGAATTATTTCGCTGCACTAAAACGACCCCATGGAAATTGAAATCGGAACGCGTTTCCGATCGGTATGTCTTTTGGTTTGGCCCACTGTGCGTGGTCGAGAGTCGAGTTTCTTTCGTATCCGAAGCCGTGGGTTTCGAGGGACGGAGAGAAAAAGTGGGATGAACGGTATCTCTCCGGTACGGGGAATCTAGATTGTAGAGGATTTCGATCGAATCGGTCACGGTGGCCGATTCCGAAGGTTGCTCTCTCGCAAGGCCTCGGAAAGAGGCGAGGTCCGAAACACGCTCGTCGGATTTTTGAAGTTGGCCGGGCTCGAGTCGAGATTCGTTCCGCGGCACGTGTTTCGCAAGAGGTTCCCGCGCCTCGTGGAATTTCTCGTCGGCCAACCGCGGCCCGGTCTTCTCGTGACGTGGTTGCGAAACAGGAAGCTTGAATTTCGATAATCTCCTCGGCCGGGCTCGCGCTCTCGCGCCTTCTTTCCTCCACTTTTTTCTTCGTTGTCGCCGTCTTCGTCTTCTTCTCTTTCTTTTTCTTTTCTTTCTTTCTTTGACTCGGCTTCGACCGCCTCTCGGGTTCGGTGAAAATGGATCTCGCGTCGCGTCGCGTCGCGTCGCGACCAAACGGTCCCTTTCACCTCGCGGAATTCGGGTTCTGATCGTCGAACCCGACCGCCTCGATTTTTCGAGCCGCTTCCTCCTTTAACCTTTTACACACCGAACACGGATCCCGTCAAATTTCTCGTCTACTTTTCTTTCGATTTCTCCTTAACCCTTTTTGCCTTCCGATTCCTATCAATTTTAACGCCATCTGTCGTTTTAACCACTTATGTGTCGTGTGTGACACGATAATTAGGTGAATCGCGGTAATGAATTTGGACGGACGGGTGCTCGGTATTCTTCTTTCGCGGAGGGATCGAAGAGTCGCTCGATTCTCGCGCGACGTTCGTGTCACTCGCTTCATTTACATAACAGTCGTAACGCGCACTCGAATCCGCTCGGCCTTGCACGATCCGCTGGCTCGTTCATTATGGAGAGATCATTCCTCTGTGCACACTCGCGGCGACGGCTATTTAAATCAGTTAGATGTTGCATTCCGCTAATCGTCGGATCCGACCGACCGTGTTCTCGCGTGGATCACGCCGATACGCGGATCACTAATAGCTCGCACCGCGAGCTTTTTCTTGCTTCAGACGACGATCGTTCCGACGACGGCGCCGGGGTCCCTAGCGACCCAAATTTGCAATTTAACTCCGCATTACGAATCAGATTATTTAAGTCGTTCGCGAATCATTTTGTATTAACTATGTAGACATCAAAATGAAAATAAGAATTTTTCTGTAAATGTTGGCTGATGTCTGACCGTATAAATTAATAAAAAATAAAACAATGATATTCTCGTAGACTTTTTGATTTTCTAAAAGTCGATGCAGTGAAATACTCAAAGATCCAAAATTCATGAATAATTATTTAAAGAACGGATCTGTTACAAAGCTGATTGTACCGTTAGCAACAAAGCTTCGTCAACTTTCCGTTTCCTCTGGTGCGAACGGGGCTTTAGCCTCGTATCCCCGGTATTCCGCCGGCAAATTAATTCCCGCGAGACGAAAAGCGAGTCGCCTCTCAATTTCTAAATTCCGATGCAAACGCGGATAAGTTTCCAAAATCCGAATCCCATGCTCCTCGAATTCCGGAGAAGTCTGGAGTCCTCGTCGCACCAGTAAGAATCTCTGTGCCGCGTTGTTTCTGGTCTGTGCCCAGCACAATGAGTTCCTGGTTTCATCCAGTTGACCAAACGTTGATTTTGTCGGACTCGTTTCTTAGGAAAATTCTTTTCATTCTTTTTCTTCGTGTAACCGCGCAGCTTGGTACAATTGAATTTATCCCGACCGGTATATCTTATACAACTCCTTGTAATAGCGGTCTACAAAGTGGTTGGTTTCGCGCTAAACATTAGATAAGTTATGATGCATTTCCAGAAATGATTCCGCGCATAGCGGAGATGATGTTAGGCGAGCTAGATCGGGCCGGTACCCCGGCGGAGTGCGTGGATCGCCTCGAGCTCGGAATTAGAGTACACTTCACGTCCGTAAGACGCGGGGAATCGATGTTTCTCACGTGGACGACCCCGTCGGCCTCGAAACGACTGAAACGTTGAATTCCGTATCGACGCGACGCGACGGTCGCGTCTCGTCTTGTCGCGCCGCATCGCGTCGCATAGCGTCGCGCCGTGGCTGGGCAGGATCCCGCGAACCCGCGCCACTTTCCAGCAATTATCGAAGCAACGGAGCCTCTCTCGGCGCGGATCCCACACCGGCTTCAATTTGTAGGCTGGCATTAATTCAATTGCCCCGGCGACAGTTACCAAGGTGGTATACGTGTGGGCGTTTTATCGCCTCGACGGTTATACGCGTCCGACGTCCCCCTGTCTCTCTCGCGCCGCGCCGCGTCTCTGCTCTCCTCGTTGTCCTTCTCCTTCCTCTTGCCTCCTATCTCCCTCTCTCTCTCTCTCTCTCTCTCTCTCTCTCTCTCTCTCTCTCTCCCTCTATCTCTCCTCTCCCGCCCTGTCTGTCACGCTGTCCCTCTTTCTCCGTCCGCGCCGACACGATAGTCGTTCCGCGTTCCAAAGCTGCGAGGTGCTCTTCGGCCATGGTGATTCAACGGAAAGCGAAAAATCTCGTCGAGCGTCACTTCCCGATCTCCGGACACGTTGCTGGAAATAATTGACCGGGCCGATCCAACGGCCCCCGGGTCACTTTCGACCCGCCTACAAATTTTCCGGTGACCCCTTGCAAAGCTAGCCTCGAAGTTATGATACAATATCTTGTGAGAAATATTGCTAAATACAATTAACCTGTAATTGTTTCTTCGTCCTGTTCTTCAAGTAGCTCGGGAACATCCGGCTCGCATAAATGTCCGCAGTCGAGCTATTACTCGCGACTCGGCCGACACGTCTGACCATTAGTTACCATTTCTACTTGCAGTTAATATTAATGATTCCGCGATCCTATCCGCTGTCCATCGTGTGTCGTTGTTGTCCGTCGTTTAGCGCCGGAATTTCGTGTGGCCGCGGACAACTAGATTCGGCTTTAACAATATAAATAGAAATAACTGAAGAGACAACGGAAGCTCGACTCGCCGAGCGGCGCGTTACGCAACGAGGCACGAGAGCTTCTCTTGATTAGGATCCGTGAACGAAAGGCGAGATAAATTATTAAAATCACAAAAGCTACTCCGACGAGAATTTTCTCCGATGTTCGGTGGCCGACAAGCGGGTCGTTCAATTAAAAACGGGAATTTCTGTTATGGTTTCTCGGAAAAATATTTCTCGCGCAGAAAGATCGGTAGTCTGGTGACCAACGTGCCAATGGTGGAAGCCGTTAACGGCAGGTGATAAATTAGGGAGCCGGGAAAAACAGGGATTTCTGGAAGTCCGGGACGACGGAGGTTCCCGCGCGAGCCCGACGCAGCCTGTATCCGAAATTGGAACGGCTTATCCCGCGAATCGAACGAGATTTCGTCGTATCGAAATAGAATGTTTGCTTCGCGGGGACGAAGGCGGGGGCCACGGAACGGAGCCCGGCTGGCAACGGATTCGGGTATCCGCGACGTGACTTCCGACGCGTCATGATCCACGGGCGAAAAGAAACAGGAAAACCTCGGATGGAAACGTGGGCTCGCGCGCTGGAATCCGCGCGAGCCCGGCAAACTAGAAATACACTTACCGGGGGTGTTCCGATTTTTCATTTTCAACTAATCGATTTTTTTGCATTCTCCTCGTCGCGGGATCAAATTTTCCCACCGAATCTCACAATCTACCGGGCTGGGACCACAAAAATGTTCGATCCCTACAGACAAGGACCACCGTAATGTCCCGAGACTCGTCCACCTGTTCGGGAACGACCTGTACAGTCGGATCTGCCGTTGTTCCGAGCCTAAGAACGAGACCGAGGGAACAGGTAGCGATCGCAGCGAGGAATGATAAAGGAATTGCCGCAAGAAGGCGGCGCGGAATTCGATCGCGCGACGGCGGCATTCGTTTTTCATCGGTGTGCAGGTTCGCGCGACGCGAAACAACCACGGAGACGATGCGAGCGAGGCGCTCGTGTTTGTCTCCGCTGACAAATTACACGGGTCTCGGGCCGGGCTCGGGTCTCGGGCCGGGTCTCTCTATCATCGCGGCGAACAGCGATAACTCGATGATGGACGAACGCCGCGCCGCGCCGCGCCGCGAGGCTCGCCGAGGTCGATACAGACGCACGCATTAGACGCGTATCGTGACGAGGCCGAGTCGGATAAAAAGGTGGCGGTCCGCGAGATTTCCACGCTCGACGCGAAACCCGATGCCCGCGACCTAATCTAATCGCGCGGACGTTTACTCGCGCGACCAGGCTGGGAACCAACCCGGAGGAATCCCGTCGCGACGCGTCGGCGTCGGTGCCAGCGCCAATGTTAAGGCGAACGCCGATCGGAACAACCAAGAAAACAATAGACCGCGGATTTTTATGCAAATTCTATGTGTTCTTTTTATCAAATTTCATCCGTTCGTCGCAGGGTAACTGCTCGAGCGTTGGCGGCTCGCGAGCAATCAGTTGCTCCGTAATTGCAGGCTTTATGCCAGGCGACTAATATTAACACTTTGAACGGCAAACTAGAAACCCGAAAAATTCCATAAAATCAAAGTAAGTTATTTAATGAAATAAAAATTGCAAAAAATTCAATGTACGATACCGAGTAATCGTCCAACTTTCTTGCATGTTACAGATCCTGATTAAGTTTAGTACAACGAATATATCGACGTAAAAATTCATTTTCAAACCTGCACAAATAATTCCGTCAGCCACATATGGCTGACGTGGCGTTTAAATTAAATATTGGGATATTTAAAAAGGTGGCTAACAAAATCGAGGTTTGCGGTTTCGAAATGGCGTGGTCTCGGCGCTGCCCTAGAAACGGGTCTAACGAATCGGTGTTCCGGATTCGTTTCCCGGAAGATAATAACGATACGGGTCGAATGTCTACGGGGGTGGTGGATATCTTTAGAATAGACCGGCTGACCAATTCCAGGACACTCGGTGGTGCTCTCCCGGCGCGCGTTCTATCGCGGAAAGCGAGCATCTAGGCGACATCAAAGAGACTCGACCGCGTATTTGCTTAGAAGCCGGAGGATAACAGAGAAACGTCGCTGGCCGGGGCTGCTATCGATGTTTGTTAAACTTCAAAGCTGCCACGGCTGACGTCATCGTTGGGATTGTCGTACGGACAAAGTAAAGGACTATCCCCGGGAAAGTGTAACGCAGTGCCGCGCTGCGATTGTAAACCGCTTCTGTCGTTAGTTACCGATCGAGCAATCGGCGCCCCGTGCACCTGGGGAACGCGAACACGTCAGAAATTTTCCGGAAAGTTCCTCGGCTTCGCGAGAACACGATCGCGTTTCACGGAAACATAGTCGAACAACAAAATGCATCTGAGAAATATAAAGCTGCGATCGCGTTAAACGTATTTGTTTAGCGGCTGTGTTGCCCCGCCGAAGTATTAACAGCAGTGAAACCGTGCAAGGTAGAATTCGGCATTTAAAATTCAATTCCGCCGCGAAGTGTCTCCGCGGAAAGAAAACCCGTAGCGTGTCAAAAGTTTCTCAACTTGTCGCGGCAATTATCCGCGGTTAGTTCCTCGAGCTCGGGTTCGGTATACAAGGAACAAGAAGTACCGAATTGAGTGGAAAAAAATTCAATTTCGAGAGCGAGAAGTCTCCGCAGGAAAATCTGCCAAAAAACGCCCGACCAAGCTCGCGCGGAAAAAGGGAAGAAAAGTCCGAAGTTTCTCAACTTGTCGGGGTGCGATCATCCGTGTGACCTCTCGTATTCGATGAATAAAGACGAAGAGACAGGCCTAAAAAATGTCGGCGAATTCGATGTCCCGAAAATTCCGCGGGGGGTCGAGAGAAGTTGCTGGAGAGAGAAAATTGAAAATAAAGGTGATCGAGACGTGGAAAGTTTCTCGAGTGTCGCGCGGCAATTATCCGTAATTAACCCTCCCTCCCTCCCGACTGCTGCTAACTCCGATTCATTGTGCGAAGAACAAGAAGTGGCGTGGCGAGCGTTGAAAGGGAAAAACAAACGGGCCGGCGAGAAAGTGCCGGGAGAAAGAGGCAAGGAGAAGAGGGGGAAGAATACGGGACGGGAGGAACGGAAGGAACGGAAGCAAGAAAAGAAAAAGAGAAAACGTAATAACTCGTGAGTCGATAAAGAGAATCGAGCGATAGGGATCTGTCGAGTGGCCGGGACGGGCCGGGACGGGCCGGTAAGCGCAACAGTGGAATCGTGTATTAAATGCCGGCAAAAAGAGGCGAACGACAAGGGAAATATATCTTGCCGGCCTGTCAGGATACATTTGTCACGTTTGTCCGCTATTTTATCCCATTATTGCGCTCCCTCCCGTTTCCTCCCGTGCGCACGGAGGAAAGATTTAAAGGTAAACACTCGGAAAGTTTCGCTCTCTCATAATTCCGGGTTTCATGGTGCACGAGGCTGGGAGGGGACCGTAAAGGGGTGAGATTTGTTTCACGCGTTCACCTGCCACGGGCACAGATATACAGGGTGTCCGGAAGTTTCGTTTGTTTACAAAATATACGCTAGTTTCTCGTTGCTTCACAAAAACAGCAAGAACGCGTCTATCCAAATTTTTAACCAATTTTTAATTCTTAACCTCGATAATCGTAAATTTAAAATAATGCTGATATAATTTTTATATACTAAAAACAGTATTTTGAATATTATCTGATAATTAAAATAGTATTTTGAGAAAGCAACGGAATTGTGGGACGTCTGTGCGAGCGGGAATTCGAGAAAGAAAGATTTCCATTTCACGTTGAAGGACGCGACATTTCGTCCCGACCCGACACTTCGCAAGGTACAAGGTCTTTTGATATTATGTCAGAAATTGGATCGATGAGTGAAAGAGAAAGGGACGGGAAGATATATAACGCTATGTAGGATCGGCAGTCACGTGGACCGAGAGTACTGGCGGCGGAATATTACGACTCGGTGACGTCTGTTAGGACAGTTCCGCTTTAAAAAGAATACTTTAAAAGCCGGAGGGTTTATAACGGGGCCGGGGGTATATAGCACGGCGTATAGTATAGGGAAGGAAGAACTACATATAGAGGTGTAACGAGCAGAACTCAACTCACGAACTCACTCCCAGTTTTTAGTGGCAACTTGTTGCTCTATGCCCATTCATACGGCTCTAACTCCCATTACGTCACGTCACATCAACTTATAATAATGGTAATAGCGGGACCCGTCTGCGAAACCCGAATTCGAAACACGATTATTCCTGTCCACGGTTCTGGCTAAATGTTTTCCCTCGACAGACAAATTAACCGGCGTGCTTTTTCCCTGTGTAATTCCCCGCGCAACCATTTTCGCTCTTTTAAGCTGCTGTTACGCTCACGGCGCTTTCAAAACGATGCACTTTTTATCCCGTTCTCGTTCCTTTTTTTTTCACCCTTTTCATTTCTTCTCTTCTCTTCCTTTCTCACGTGTAAATTACTTTCTCGTTCTACTTCTACAGGATGATCGGCAACTGATGATACGACCGAACAGGGGATGATTTTACATTAAAAAATCACGCGAAAATGTAGAATAAAATTTGTTCACGCGAGACTTTGGTTTCGAGAAAATCCTAAGAAGAAGTAGAAGCGGCATGTCACGCACAGACGATTCCTGTTATATTGCTTTTAATAGGATTTTAAGCAATTTAAAACATTGAAGATTCAAAGATAATTTGGACGGTCAGTTTGATTTGTTTAAGCGAAACAGGACTTTCGAGCGGAGAAACACATCGTACTTACACCCTGTTGGGATCCAATTATGCTGTTTACGTGTCGTGGCAGCGGTAAATTGCGCCGGCGTTACGTAACCGTAAATTTTTCATCGATTTCTTTGCCGCGAGGCGCGGGGAACCCGACGCCATTCCGTAATCGTTCTCTCCCTTGACTTCACACTCGACGTGGCGCACGTCCATGAATATGCGCGGCTGTCCGCGGTTTTCCACCGACCATAACCGCCTGGTATATTAAAAGAAGGCGTAGCGTTTCACACCGTGCGAACCACGGACGCGTTCCGCGTTCCCCAGCACACACGCTTCTTTCGCGTCGCTGATCCCCGTAAATGAAACACCTCCGCCGAAAATTCCCTCGCTTATCATCGAAAGTTTGATCCTGTCTCGAAATTCACGTTCCTTATGAAAGAAAAGAATATATATAAAAATGCTGGAAGATGATAACGCGGTAGAAGGGAAAGTTAGCGTGGGGGCAGCGAGTCTTGATCTGGCGACGCTGCACGCGCAGAGGGGAGGAAGGCGTCACGTGACCGGCCCGCGGCGGGAGGGGAAGTTAGAGTGGGGGAACAAGTCTCCGTCAAGCGGAGATTCAGCGTAAATGCCTGGAAGACCGACAAAGACAGTCGCATGGCCGCGTGTCGTGCTTTTAAACGGGGCCGGCGGTAAACGTCGCGGTTTAATTTGAATAATAAGCACGGATACGTTAACGACCCCATCGGTCAGGTTCGCGGGAGAGACTTTACGAGACACGCAACTTCTCTTCTCGCCGCTTTGCAACCGCTTTGAGCTCGTATCCGACGCGACGTTTCTCGCGCTTTTCGTCGTTCGAACGCGGACGTCTAATTCCGCGGACTGTAAACGCGTTACGCGCGCCCCGTCGTCGTCTCAGCCTGACTTTTACGAGCGCGAGAACCCCATTCCCGACGTCTCCGCGTTCTACGGCACCGAAAAAGCCGCCTATCTCCGATCGGGAACGGAAAATGGAAATTCCAGTGGCGACAACGCGTTTATGTTGGCTCGCTAACAAGGAACATCGGCGACCCTTCACGCTCGGCCAGAGTTTACAGAAATATTCGACGCCGAGCTCCCTTTTCCTAACGCTTTACACGGACTGTGTTTCCGATCCGCCGGTGTAACTGGAACGGCAGCGGATCCGGATGCGAAAATAAGTCGAGAAGGCGGAGCAAAATGTTCTTGTCCGAGGTTGCGTTTTCGAGAAAATTGAATTCGAAGATTCGCCTGCCGCCGAATGGGAATCGGTTCACGGGGCTGATCATGATCTGCCGATTCTACTTCTTGCGGGCACTAATGTCGAGAGAATATCAAATTTTCGGATTCGTCAAGCACGCCTGCTATCGGATTCCGAAGCTTCCGCGAGTTCTCGAGATTTGTTCAAAATATAAAGCTTCGAAAACGCAATTTTTCCCACGCTGCGACCGCGAGGGCGAGACTCGAAGGAAATATAAATATCCCTATATTTATAAAGAGTTTTTGCGAGTGACGGTGTCGGATCAGCCGCGGCCTACACAAGGTTAGTCTATGAAAATGCGTGCTCGCGTAAACACGTCGACGGTCTAATTATAACGGTTTAAAGGTTCACCGTCAGCGTAATAAAGTCGCGAATCGAAGCGGATCCGCAGCGGACGATCGACCGGGTTCCTCCAGCCCCTGCCCCCGGCCTCCTCCCCCGAATGCCCCGGGTGCATAATCCGGAAAGAAACGGCGTCGGCGAATCCGGGCTCGAGACCGCCGTTTAATTTCGAGCGTTCTCCATCGTCGCGGAATCACGTCCACTCTTTATGCAGCTTTTGTTAACCGTGCGGTGAGGTCTGGCAAAACGGGGAGGGCCGGGGGTGTCGGCCAAATGACTTCCGTAATGCGGCCTTTTACACGCAGCCGCGTATGTTAAGCGGCGCATTAAACTTTTACGATACGAACGAACGTACGAAACGGCCGAAATCATTATTATACCGCGCGGGCTTTCATACTTAAATTTGCCGGACCGCTCTCTCTCGCTCGGACGTCTCGACCGCGCGCCGTTTTTCCGCTCGCGGCCACCGCGCCGGCCCACTCGGATCTCTCGCTGAAATTAAGGTGCTATCACACGTTTCCGGCCGTGTGATAATGCAATGTAATATAGCGCGCCCCCGTGGGAAAACCTGTCGCAAGTAGAAAACTGGAAATTCCCCGGTGGAGAACAAAATGAACGTTTGAACAATTATTTAGTCGTGCTGTCGGGCGCTTCAAATATTACGCTACCGACGTGTTTTTTTTTTCGAGACAGAGAGAGAGTTTCACTCGCTGCGAAGATAATTAGAAATTTCTGAATCGCGATTTCGATATCCGAACCCACCAACAAAGGCACCAACAAAGTGCACTCTGTGTCGCGTTTGAATAATTTCCCGCAAAAGCACGGTTTATTGGAAACAGAGGGCACAAGCGAAGTAGCCGGGGCTAGTAGTCATTTATATTACGTGCTTTATTGTTCCCCTTTTATGTGCTCGCTACCGCCGTATATTTCACTAACAATCTTCGCGATACTACAATGCTTTATCAAATAGCAGCGCAATCTCTGTATGAGACATGAAAATATGCAGGACGAGAAAAAATGTAAAAGAACTCATTTCCTGGAAGTAAAAACCTAAGCGTTACGGGCTTAAATAACAGCCCCCCACGCGAAATTAGTAAGGTTCTCGCGAAATAGAAATTGGTCTCTACGCGTATCTCTATGACGCCGGTAGCGAACATTGTTAATCGTACAATAATTTACTAAATGAATCTCGCGAAACAAGAGGATATTTTTAACAGAGAGAGCGTAGGTGTACCTGGGTCATCAGCGGTTTCAGACTAACTTTTCCCAGTGTCAAAAACTTTTTGATTATTCTCCACCGTCTCGGCTTGAATTTTTTAACAGGCAACTCGTACAACTTCTACGTTTAATCAGAATTGGGATAAAAAACTCGACGATAAATATTTTTCAAAGTCCAATACGCGATATCTCAAGGTTAAGAAAACAGTGTGTGCAGCTACGGTAATTTTTATATCGTGGATTTCCCTGCCCCTTTTTTCCTCTTTGCTGTTCGATTTTCGCCGTCTTCCGCATTCCTTCGACCCGTCCGCCATTTTGAATCGAAAATACCTCGCAGACACCGCGAGAAGCTCCCCTCGTTCTCGAATTCCTCGGCTTTCAGCGATCGAGGGCAGAGAAACCTCACCCTCTCGATCACCGTGCACGGTAATTTTCAGATTACTTAGGGTTATTACTTACGGTTATCGTCGCGGCGTCCTTTCTTCAAGGTAGACGCTTTCTTTATAGTCGCCGCGGAAAATCGAGTCTCGAACACACGCCGATCCGCCGCGCTTGTTGAAGACTGTTCGGGCGTCGCGGCGCTCGGCACGAGACGGAATTTCGACAATCAAAGGCCGAGGTTACCTAGCTGAAGTGAACCCTCCTCTACGAGTCTCGAGGCCATCTTAACTCGGAGTCATTTCACAGGTAGAGAACCTCGAAATCGTTCGCGGAAACGTTCACGGTCGATTTTGCATCCGTGGAGCTGTCCCGCGAGCCAATCTTGCCTGTCTACAGAATCCTTGAAAACATTAATAAAAATGTTTTTAGCATATGACCAGTTGTATCTAATTTATAATCATTTTTAGTTCGGTATTTCACTTTAGTATAATGTAAAGACTACCTCGAGGTTTCCGAAAATTATTTGTTTCTCAGATAACCGAATTCTCTCGACTATCGCAAACACATACAGCTACGATAGACCTTGAACACGAAAGAGTTTTCTTTCTCCGAGTTTCGCAGAACGTTCCCCGGCCATTCTGAAGAATACTTTTTATAGCGGATCATCTTCTCTTTATTCGTTATTTTTTTTTTTATATCCTGAGCGGTGCTCGGTCGAACGAGGGCTTATCGTTGCAGCACAGTTCACTTATCTCGGCAAGTGACTCGATCTGAAGACACTTTTCCCTTGTCTGGAACAGAAACTTAACAAAGCGGTGTTTTATTAAGTATTATAGTCGCTCTACACCCCCTCGCACGCTGATTTCTTGCTCAAGAACATCCTTTGTTCCCCGTTGGTGCCACCGCGGAGACATTGATAATCAAATGTTCAATAGTAACAACGCGGAGTAAATAATTTCACAAATATTCATGATATTCTGAGATTGCGACCACTACGGATACAGATTGTCACGCACGATACTTTCCTCGACAAACACGGGATACCGTGGCCTACGGAATTTCCAAAGTATCGATTCGGAAGACCGAATGTAGAATCAATAATTTTTCCTGAAGACGGATAAGCATTCGGGGAAGCCGATGGATTCCCGAACTTCCGGCTAGAAAATTTCGCTCGGAATTGCTCGGGGTCTCGGGCCGGTAATTCTTTCCGGGGAAAATAACAGAAGGAGCGTGTTTCCGCGTGAATTTCGGTTAAGCCTGGCCCTCGGAAGGCCCGCGGCGGCTTCGAAAACCCCTAAGGACGAGCGAATCTACGCCCCCACATTTTCTGGCTTCCTTCCTCGCCCTCGTCCCGCCGCGGCCACCGACAACGCTACCCGCCACCCGTTTTACCCACCCCCACCCCCACTCTACCCACCACCCGGTACCCGCTCCACACCCCCGGTAACCCGCCACCCTCTACCCGCCGACCCGCCAACGCCATCCCCGCGTCGGGATTCTCTCCCCCGTTGTTTCTGCCCGGTCGTTCCCCAGCGAGAGAACCCCGGAGAGAGAGGAGGCTCTCTCCTTCCGAGAATCGGTCGCGCGTTTTTCGCTCGCCCACGGCGCTGCGGATAAACGGGCCGGCGAGGGAACAATTAAACGCGATGGAAATTATACCGGGTGGCCGGTTTTCGAGCGCCATGAGAACGACGCGACGCGACGCTCGACTTGCTACGTGTGCCCGGCGAACACGACTCGAAAACCGGACCACTGTTGCTGGGCTGTGCGACTTTACGCGTCGCGTGAAATTCGATAAGATTTTTTAGAATCCGAGACTACAGGATCTTTTGCGAAACAGGATTTCGTTGAAAATTCATTTCCTCTGGCAACGGTTTTAATAAGTTGAAAGTAGTGTCACAGATTACTGTTTCCCATTTGACCGAATCATTTTGTAGTAATAATATATTATGTAAGCAATGCTTTTGTTGCAGAGACGTTTCAACAGTATCAATTCGCTGAGCCGTGCTCGAATTTTCAGCTTTGTTACACGATAGTTGAATGTATACAATAGTAACTTGTAATTTGCACTATATTAATGCAAGTTTGTCTAACACATATAACCATGTTTCTGGAAGATTATAAATTTGTAGTTTTTGAAATTCCTCTCTTTTAAACATCTTAACGCTAGTAGGTGCTACCGAATCTGTCAAAATCACCGGTTCCTAATTTTTACTTTCACAATCACTGAAATTATAAGCGTATTTCCATCAGTTTTCAATAACTATTACATGAAGACTGGATATTAATTTATTACTCGGTAGTTCTAGTGTTAAGGTGCAAAAAGAATATTATTCTTAGCTTGTAAATGTACAAAGGTGTTTATTTATCACACTTCCGAGCACTAAAAATGCGTAAAGCACACGATTTAGCGACCTTTAAACTGAAACGGCGTGGAATGAAGCATGACCTTGAAACGTCCTTCGCAGTTTTGCCGGTCAGAAGGAGGTTCCGCGTAACTGTTCGAGCACCGGGTATAATCGGAAATACAGTGGCCACGGGATACCCGGTGATTCCCGAAACGTCGGGGATTCCGCGGATTGTTCGCGGGCCGAAAACAGGACACCCAGTACACGGTATAGCGGATCGATTCCCCCTCACCTTTCATCAATAGCTCCGGTGCTCGCGGCGTTAGGAGAGGCTACGTTCCACGGGGAAAAACTCTGGCCCGAAAAGCAGGCCGCGTCGCCGACGACGCCGACGCCGCCGTCTTTCTCCTGCCTGCTTCCTCATTACGATCGGATCATCAGCGTGTTCGAAGCGTTACGTCGCGCATCTGCCTCCTGTGGGATCGAACAACAACCTTTCGGGACACTTTATTTCGAAATTTGAAACCGCAGTCAAGACCCTCACGCGATCAACACCCTGCCCTTGGACAATATACGGGGGGCCCACTTTTACGAGGACTTTATACAACGTTTTAGAAAAATGACGAGACTGAATTATCTAAATTTTTGAACAATGTACCCTCGGACGAGGAAACTTGTTCAATCATTTCTAGTAGAAGCAATTCCGTAATTGTTCAGTAATGATAAAAATGTGGAACCGATCATTTGAAAGATCGCGGTAGGCGGTTAGTGTTAAAGCGATAGGAAGTTATTGCGGCCGAGATTGAAAAAAGTTCCGAACGCAAAAAGCTAACGCGTCGATCGAAAAAGCAATCTGACCCGTTCGAAAAAGAATCCCCCCACCTAGGGGACGTTGTTTCCCCCACCACTCTGAGATCGAATGAATCACAGGCGGATCGTGATCCGTTGCTCCTTCGCTTCGAGCGGCTCGCGATATCCGCTCGCGTGTATCGGCGACGGAGGAGCCCGCGACCTCGGTAGAGAGGCGGCGAGAGATAGAGCCCCGGCCTCGAAGCACCGTTTCTCGGAGGCCCTGAAATTCGGTTCCCATTGTTTCGCGGGCCAGTCGCGGGGGCGTACGGGGGTCGGTGGGAGAAGGGGGGAGGGGGGCAGGTTCATTGATTTTCGCCGGCGAAGCGTGATGGACGCGCGGCGTTTATTGTAATCGTCGAACGAACGGACCCCGGCGGTGCGCGTTTCCTCGCCCCGTTCCATCCAAGGAATTCCTCGCGTCGAGAGCCGCCATCGCCATCGCCATCGCCATCGCCATCGCCATCGCCATCACCATCGTAGCCACCGCTGCCACAGCTCTTGCTTTCTCTCTCTCTCTCTCCCCTCTCTCTCTCTCTCTCTCTCATCGCCCCGAAATTCGATTTTCGTCCGAGCCCCGACGTCCACCGAGGCCAGCGCCGCTGCCGTCGACGCCGACGCCGCTTCTGGTCACGAAACCTTCATTATCCGCGAGCCCGTATCGTAGCTAATCATTTGCTATCGCTGCGGGGGGATATTTCCGAACTCCGCCCCTCCTTTTCGAATCTAATCGCTCCCCTCTGTCGCTCTCTATCTCCCTCGAACAGCTACCATCTACCCTCCTCTTCCTCCTCTTCCTCCTCCACCACCACCACCTACTGCTCTTCGTCCTCTTCCTCTCGCCCATCAGGACGCTAAACACGCTCGATGTTTCGTTAATCCTTCGCGGAGGAATAATTGCTGAAGCGCGTGGAACGCGACAACCGATCCTGGGAATCGCGGACCGGGAACGCCAAAGGTACGATCGATGCGCCACGCCACGCTGTCGTTGCGTCGAGGTGAAATTGATCCAGAGGAATTAGCCCCGTGTTTCAGGACACGCACGCTTCCAGAGAGAGAATCGCCGGTCCACGATCATTACCGGACTTGCCGATCCTGGTCGTTCTTCTGTTATTCGGAACGTTTTCGCCTTTTAAACCAACGGAGACGTTGCATACAGGGTGCCCCGTGTGAAGATTCTGACAGCCAATTAGTTTCTTCTTGTACGGCCCCAACGTTGGCTGATTTGTCACAGATAATTCGCTGGTGATTCCGTAGCTCTCTTCAACTTCTAGCTCGTAGCAGGGGTAGATGCTGAAAACATTTTTCTTCGTCAGTACGAGAACGTAAGAGCGTTTGTGCACCAGCACCGTTGTGGCGTTAATTATCAACTATTGCCGAACTCGAGACCAATCGGATGACCAATCGATAAACAGAATTCACAATGAAGTTTATAACGTAGTTTGGCACGGTGAGCAGAGTTGCGAATTCGCATAAACGCGCGGTCTATTCGTCGCTCGCGGTGATTAACTGCACTCCGAAGGACACGTCTGGATAGATCCAGCGCGAAAATAGACGTGCTCTACAGGTCTGGCGTAAGAGGAACACCTTGATCGCGGGTGAAAATATTTGATCGTCCAGTGAAATTATTTTTCGGCCGGGCATCCGCGCGCTGCGAGGCCTTATGGCGGCGATTTCTTTCGCCGGAACAAAAACAGGCGGAGAACTAAAAACGGGGAGGGCTTATCGCGTGACGACACGTTTTTCAGGGCCGGATCGGTTGGCACTCTCTCAGTTGGTACAAAGGAGAACGTTGGAGAAAAAGTTATAGGAGCGAAAAAACCAGCGAGATATAGGGAACCCCCGGCTAATGCGGCGAATGAATCGGGCTGAATCGATGCGCGCCGCTCGCGGAATTTTCTCCGGGCCGGACGGCGGACGATGAATCGACGCGATCCGCGAGAAAGTTATACCTTCCGAGCTTACGGTCTCTACGTGACAGGCCTCGACGCTGCGTTCTTTCCTGCTCGCAAAAAAACCCGCGATCTTGGGACACAATGGACCGTTCACAGATGAACGATTACGGCCGCTCTTCGATCGTTTAGCTGTACCGACCTCTCCTAGTTTCTTCGGACCTCGATCGGTCGTTCCGTTCGCTCCGATCAATGTCGTTATTTTTACGAAAAGAGTACATGTAGGTACACGTGCTCGCTGTTTTCGTTCAAACAACGACGCGAGCAAATATCTTTGCGATCGAGGAACGGTTTCTTTGAGTGACGGAGATGATCCTATACGGGGTGGACCAATAGGTTTCGCCAACCTGAACATGCCAGAGAAATATTGTGATGCGAAGACTTCTAACGTGAAGGCACTCATTTTAGAGAATATCGTTCAAGAGTATCTAGTATTAAGAAAAGCTGTATGTACTTCAGGAAGCGTTGTTACGCGTTATTAAAATCATTGACAATTTCGCGGAAGAGATAGAAATGTTGCAAGCGCGAATCGCTCCGAAAATAATGGGTAAACCACAGCTGGATGTTGGAGCGGAAAGCTACAATAATAACGGCCGGGACAACGAGTCAACCGAATCGAAATTATTACAGGCTAATTTACAAAAGCTGGGCGTCAAACAGAGGTTGATTTCCTCTATGAAATCGAACGTTTTAATGTTTTCACGTGAGCCGTTCGGCGTCGATCCCCTAAATCCACAGTTGATTACGAGTCTGCGAGGGGTTGGCCGCGTACAATCACGTTTGACGTGGACGATTCCGCGTGGCGGAGCAATTTGCGCGACCGGTTCCCGATGGTCCGAGCGGAGACTCGTTTCCGTCTCCGAAAAATCCCCGGCTTCTGGCATTTTCCTCCCCATGCTCGCTCGCTCGCTCGCTCGTTCACTCGCTTCCTCTTCCACCGTGGCTCGGTTCTCGTTCATTCCCTCTCTCTCTCTCTCTCTCTCTCTCTCTCTCTCTCTCTCTCTCTCTCTCGTTCTCTTGGTTGGCTTTCTCGCTCTGGCTCGATCGGTCTCGCTGCCTAGCGTAAAGCGCGCACACGGGGCGATCGTTCCCGTTCGGCGACGTTAAAAACCGGCGCTTTATAGAGCCCGCGCGCCGGGTAAAGGCCCCGAGAATCCAACGCTTTCCTCTGTCCGTTCCGCTCTTTCCTCCGCCTTCGCCAGTCTCTTTGGCCGTCGTTCGCGCTCCGGAGCTAAAAGGTTTCAGAAATCGTTCGCACGCTTTTCGGGACGCCCCTTCCCGCGCATCGGATAAAGGAAAGACTCTGGCCGAGTTGAACGAGAAATCACGTCGCCCCGGGCGTTTCCCTGGAATCGCAATTCCCGAATGTCTATCCCGTCCTCCTCCTCCTCCTCCTCCACCGTCTCCTCCTCCTCCTGATTCCGCTGCTTCCACGTCTCTTCGTCGTTCTCTTCCTCTCTTCTCTCTGTGTGTTGACGCCGCGCCGCGTCGCGTCGCGTCGCGCGCATCGTCCGGTAAAATTCGAAAATAAAAAATCTCATCTCGTCCCTCTATTTGATGAGAATCGCGCGCGTCGTTCTCACCGGGACTTTATTTTAATTCCGGCCAGCGTATCCTCGCCGACTGCGCACGCTTCTTCGCTTCCAGCGACCGCTCTTCTTAACCCTGAACCCATAAATATTCATCTATGAGAGGACCTCGCGCACAGGTTGCCGACGCCGACGCCGACGCTGCTGCTGCTGCTGCTGCTGCTCCTCGTTCGCCTCTTCTTTTCCCCGAGTACCTTTTTCAGCGAGTCCTCTTTTTTATCGAGACCCGCGGTGATTTATCCTAGTAAATTTATTGGTTCTTTCCTCGACGGCTGCACCGGTCCGATCGTCGACGAATTTGGAGATCACCGGGCCCAGGAGAACCGGCACGTATTTCGATGGTCGCAAATTCGAAGCGATCCTTTAATCGACGACACCTTCGGACGCGCCGAACGAAAACACGACGCTCGATTCGCAAACAGCGTGGCTAATTGATCAATTAACAACGCGGCCTGGGGGCACCGCGCGCAAGACTGGTAAAAAGTGTGAAGCGCGAAGACAAAGAGACCGGTGGCACCGACAGAGAAACGGTCCGGAGACACACGGCCCGCCGATGCAAAGGCGTGACTCAGCTCCGCTATTGTTACGTGTACTACTCCGTGTTCCTACCTATAGGGAGCCCGTGACGTATTAATATCGCCGTCGTCGGCCGTTGTCACAGTGCCGACAGATTTTTGACAGAATACATGAAGTCTTCCTCTCGCGTCCTTACGGAACGTCTTCGTTGAACCCTAACGAGGCTGGGTCGCTACGCGGAATCCTTGATCCGGAAATGTTAAGTTACGGGCCGTGATTAAAGCGATAAGAAAGTAAAGTGCATAGGGTCCATTCGCGAAGAATGTTGCAGAAGTTAATAAGCAGTTGATCGGCGAACGAGGATATCTGGATCAGAGTGTACAATTCGTTCGAGACTTTCTTCTTTCTCTTCTCGCAGACCTTTCAGTGTTCGTGAATCAATTTTACCACGGATTCAATACTTTTCCTCGGCCTCAAGCGCCGTGCTCGAAGCAGCAGTTGGGCAAGGCAGGTTGTGGCGTTAAATATTCATGTGATTCCCAAATTGGGCCCCAAACCAGCTTATATAACCAATACATTTCCTAATTCTGGTCGACCAAAACCGTTCTGTCGTAGGCTCTAGATTATTCGCAGGTCCCAAAGTTCCTCCAGTAGGACCTAAATCTTTGTAACAACCAGTTACAGAAGACAGTTAGCGGGTGCTCGCAATCCACAAATACAAATCGGACCAGCTGATGGAACAAGAGTCGCCCCCGCTGCGCCAGGAATATTTACGAATTCGGGGTTCGGATAGCCGTGAACGCGAGACGAATCCGTGTTGTTTGCGAGCCGGGTGTTTCTCATTCCGATCGGCGCGACTGTTTCCTCGGCCATCGGTCCGTTAGCGAGGGATTCCGAAGCGGCGAAGTCGCCGGATCAGACGAAGGGGGGAGCGGGGCTCTCTCTCGCCGGGAACGTTAGGGAAACCGTGATCAGGGTCGTGAAAAGAGTCGCTTCGGCCCTGGCATCATCCTCCCGAAACGGCAGCCTCGGCTGGTTGCCGCGCGCGGGCAGGAAATTCTTTCGTCATTGCCGAGAGGCCGCGGGCTCGCTTCTAGGCTCTGCATTGCGGCAACTCTCGAAACGCAGTTTTCGAAATCGTCCGGGCCCGGCACGCAGGCGCGACAAGGCCCGCCAGGTGATCGCATAGCAATCGCCGCCGCGCGGCCCCTTTGTTCCTCCGCGCTGGCGGTCCGCGTCGCCACGCTGGACCAGAATCGCAAAATCCTCGACAAAATTCTTGTCTCTGTTAATTACGCGTTATCGATCACCTACAGAACGGTTTCAAGAGTTTCGCACTCTAAATTGATCCTCTTGTAGATCATTTTCACGTTTCCTCTCTCGGACTTTGCGACAAGCACTATGCGAAAGCTCGCGGAATCAGAACCGCCTCCGATGAAAGGGAGCCCGCCCTTGGGGGCGACAATTTTTTTTAACAAGTTCACCGCCGTGTCGGCCGTGCGTGGACGATGGAGTTATTCGTAGAAATTTCAGATTTTAGCCAGCGGTGATTGTTGCGCGGTCTTCTGTTCTAAATAGCGCCTAGTCGGTTTTGTCAGAAATGCGTAAAACGAGGTAGTTAATAATTGCCGACAGCTGACGCTATTCCGGTTTCAAAAATACCGCATAGACAGAGGTCGCATTGAATTCGGATCGTTACAGATCGTTCGAAAGTTCCTGCGCGGATTTTGAACGAGACGTTAGCGTCCTCTAATTAATCGGATGACGGCGCGGAACGGATTTTGAGGACGTTTGGAACAAATTACGGAGGTTTCGGGTACGATGGTAATTCGTAGGAAGGCGAGGGCGCTCGAAAATAGACGTACATCCCTGTGCACGAGGCTCGCGCGAAATGGGTCCCCGCGAGGCGTAACGTAGAACGTTTTCAGGGCCTCGGGCAGGGCAGATAGGAGGTAGTTAGCAGAGGCAGGCTCGTAAGATTTCGGTGTGGTGGTACGTGTACCTCATCCTGTCCACCCTACCGGCTTTAAGGTGGATCCACACCGGAACAAAGTGGCAGCTGCGATAAATTTCCACGGAAACCGGCGTCTCCGATGAGACCCGCCACCTAACACGCGCCTTCTCCGCTCTGAAATACTATCTGCAGTCGTTCTACTTCAATTTCGAACACGCATCGACTTCTTCGACGATTTCAATTAACCGAATCGTGCGAAAATTGATAAACAACGCTTCGAACGGTTTCGAAACATCGCGAATTGTACAGTGGAGAACAACATCTCGATTTAAAGGGGATTGTACGGCGAGCAACCCGTCCTGGAAGTTATTTAAACGCCGTTAATCTATCCGATTCAGTCGATCGTGCCGCATGCAAACGGAGAGTGGATAAACTATTCAAGTGGTCGCATTGTTCAACCCTTACGCCGCCGCGGCACATGATACACCTGCATCAGGCAGTTATCAATAAGACAATTAAACCGGAGATCTTTGTACGAACACAAGCTTAACAAATTTCCTCTTCAACGATTCGAACAGATCGGTGGCTCAGGCTCCTCTTCGTCGATCTTATTTAATCTTAAAGACAAATAAATCGAAGAATGATCAACCGTTTCTTGGTATTTTTCTAGTGTCACGGCAACCGGAGTTCGCTTTCTAATTCAGGCAGCATAAGTTTCTGTCGCGTAGGACTCCGGTGGCCCTCGGATCGTGCGATCACGACCGGGTTGAATATTTATCGACGAGAGGGGGATGACGGGGGTAGAGTCGAGAATAATTTCCGGCGTGCAAACTCGGGACATCCCCGACGGTGGTGTGTCCGCGCGATGTGAGCGCCCCTTAAGGACACGGTCGCCCACCCGCGCACAAACACAGAGGCTCGTCGTCAGCTATATACGCGGGGCTCGCGTTGCACATACTTGTGTTCGCCTCTCTCGGCTGCCCCCTCTCACCCCCCGCTTCTTCGAACCCCTCCCACGATCCGCCGGCAAGTACCGGCGATCACTCTCTCTCTCCCTCTAACTCTCTTCCTCTCTCTCTCTCTCTCTCTCTCTCTCTCTCTCTCTCTCTCTCTCTCTCTCTCTCTCTCTCTCTGTGTCTGTCGCTCTCCCTGTCTCTTCCTCTTTTTCTCTCTCTAACGCGAGCTCTGTCGGTTGGCACCTCTCCTTCCCTCTTCGTCTCTCTCTATCTCTCTCTCTCGCTCGCTCTCTCGCTCGCTCGCGATATATCCGTCTCCGTCGGGTGCCGCGCGCTGGTTCGTTTCGGACCTGAAGACCGAAGGCAGATCGATCGGACGATTTTCCTCGGGGTTTTCCTCGACGACGACGACCACCCCGCGACGAGTCGAGAAATTGCTCTCAGGGCTCCCGATTCGAGCGAGGAAAAAAAATTCAGGTCGATCGAACGCACTCTCGCGAGAGGGACACGAGGGAAAGGGAGAGGGCGTTCGATGGGGGCTTAGGGGGACTAGGGGAGGGACGACGACGACGACGCCGGTGACGATGACGCCGTCGCCACCGACGACGACGACGACGAGGATGGCATCGCTGCTGAGAAAGAGCCCGAGTAATTGGGGAAGAGACACCGGGGAAGGGTGGAGAGAGGAAAAAGGTGTCCCCAAACGAAGCGCGGACATCGCGGATCCTCTCTCTCTCTCTCTCTCTCTCTCTCTCTGACGGATTTACGTCGGGGAACGAACGAACCAACGAACGAGGTCACGGACTAGAGAAAGAGGAGGAGGAGGCGGCCCGCAATCCGTGAAAAGAAAAAATACCCGTTAAACGAGGATTATGGCAACCTTGAACAAACCCGCCGCGAACCGAACCGGAGTTTTCGCAAAGTTTCCAGGTGGAAATGATCCTTTCTCCGTCCGCAAGAGCCGTGGATCGCTTCAATTTTTCTCCCGCCTCGACTCGACTCGGCTCGGCTCGCCTCGGCCGTCTTTTATACACTTGTTCGCTCGAATATCAATCCACCGACTCTATGCCACTTTTGATACAAATCTGACGCGGTCTTCCGCTCGAGTGGATGCCTCGTCGGGACTCTATGTAACTCGAGACCAAGTCCAACACTTTGATCGGAGAAAAACGAGTCGTCGAATTAACTCGATTTGGAAAGTTGATTAGTCGCAGCAATGAAATGTTTAATCTTACGACGGTGGACACGGACAGTGCCGGTTGCAGGAAGTTTGTGAAAAATAACAAAAATGCATGCTGCGCCAGGGTGTATCGGAAGCATTACCGGGCGAGAGGAAAAGGGCGGCAGCCGTTCGAAGGTGTCGCGATCACGCGGGGTAAAATTCGTCTCATAAATAATTCCCGGCGATCTCCGCGATAAATCAATGTCCGCGGTTTATTTTCCGCGAGAGGTATTTAGAAATTTACGACGAAGCCGCTCCTCTCGGCGCGGCATTGTCGTCCGAGAGAAAATTACAAGGCGGAAGGAGAGAACACAGGGGGGGTCGACCGAGCGAAAATTACACCACGCTCGAACAAGTCCGTATGGTTTTTCGTTTGTGCTCCAGCCGCCGCGTGTCGTCCGGTTCGGTTCGGTTCGTTCCGTTCCGTTCCTTGTTACGCGCGGATAAACGCGATCGGCAGACATCGTCCGAGTGCAACGCCGTCGATTTTAATGAAATTTTTTCATGAAAAATATTACGCACGTACCATAGGGGTGAATACAGCCTCCAAAGTCGAGGGTAAAATCCGTATTTGGGGTCCACTTTGACCTCGCGCCGTCCTCCGAGACTTCTGGCGAGGCACGGACAGTCGCACCGCTGCAATAGCATAGACATTTTCAACGATACCACCAAAGAGAACACGAAAATGCAATTAACAGGTAGGAAGGGAGAACGAGAGCATTCGGATATCTTCGTACGGCCCTGGTTTTCGACAAACTCTCGCCGGGCACTGTCACCGACCGATAATTCAAGCTGCCGCGCCGCAAACTCGACTGTGTCTGTTCGCGACGCGGCGCAAAGTTGGCGGGACGACGGTGAACAGGGATCGCTCGGTTATCCGAGTAAATACGACGGAAAAAAACATTATTCCGCAAGGAGAGCGATCCGCGGACGTGAGATCCGACACGTGCAGCTTTATCCCGCCTTTTCCGCCCGACCGATCGTTTCCACTCGTCCGGCCAGCGTACACCGGAACGTCTCCGACGTGATTTCGACGTATCAGGGGCTTGATTGGACATTCGTTAAGCCTCAGCCGCTTCCAGTTGGCATGCTGGCGCAAATTTTCAGCAAATAGCCTGACGCGTCGATAGCGTATCAAATTTTAATCCAGTATCGCGACCGGCAGGGGTAGTTACGCGGTAAAATTAGTTTTTGGCTCGCTTTCCCTATTTAGGAAAATTCTGATCAAAATCTAACGGATGACCCGGGTACATCTACCGTAATTAATTCAGATTTTTATGTAGAACATTCTGGTTGTAGAAAGCTCGAAGTAACGAGAAAAATTTGGATTTTAAATAATATTATAACACGCGTTCGGATTAATTTTAACGGCGGGAGAGGGGGAATTAAGATTTTCGAAGGACGATAAGGGAAACGATAATAACTCTCGATTTTATGGGTCGGTCACGTTCAACCGATTTATCGATACGGCGTATGGATCGGGTCCGGTGCGGCGTCGCGTCGATTCCCGACCAGTCTCCGTTAAATTACGTGTCGTGGGAACCGAATGGAAAGAACGAACAAAAGAAAACGCAGATAGCAAGCCCCGGTAAAACAAAAGCCGTCGACGAAGAATAATCGCGTCGCGTATCTAGGGAGCCGTTATTTACCGACGCCCGGCGATAAGTAATTGTGAATGCGCCAAAAGTGATCGACCGTCCGTCCGCTGTCCGTTTTAAATCGAACCTACGCTACGCTCCTACACGGACGCACGATCGGTACGACCGCAATCGAGATACGTTCATCGGTCGACATAAGCTCCGACAACCTTTTCACGGTGTTTGCTGGTACAGCCGTTTAACTATAATGGACGAAATTGGTTGTCGTAAACCGGGACGGCGAATCAAACTCCCGAAACCTGGCCGCGACGGCGAAAGCATTAAAATTTCGAAGGTTCGCGCTAGAAATTTTAAGAGGTAGTTTCCACCGAGTGTAAAATATTCGAGAAACGAGCCGTTTAGATTGTTATTAGTTAATTCTAAATTTCAACCTCACGGCTATGAAGTGGTTTACACTTAACATTCCGCACACCGAATCACTCCGCAAAATAACGAGTAAAGAAAATTGACGACACAGGTTTTTGTCGATCAACGGTGCTGCACCTGCTTATCGGAAAGATTAATTTAGCAATTTAAAGCGCCAATCAAGTGATTAGCCAGAGACTCTGATCAACGATCTTTCCACCGCTAATGGACCGCATTTCCCTCTACACTCCATGAACTTGATCGTTCCCCAAATTTCGAATCGATTACGCCGGACGAGAAGTTCAAATTTACAGAAAGGAAAGGATTCTCCGGTTCGAATCCCCAATTTTCACGTCCGATCGGCTCCGCACCGTTATCGATAGTTCCTCGGTCTCTGTTTATCGTTCGGCGGTCAGGGAAAGTAACATCGTTAACCTCGGCGCGATGACAAATACCGAGGAGTAATTATCGCGCACACGTCCCGACCGCATCCTGGAGTTTAACGACTCGGGTCCGCTCGATTTTCTTCTTTTACGCGTCGCCGTGCGTACGCGTAACGATGCGCCGAGGAAAAGAGAACCTGAACGGAGCCGAGCCGAGCCGAGTCGAGCAGAGCAGAGCAGAGCGGAGCGGAGCAGAGCCGGCGTCTCTCTCTCTCTCTCTCTCTCTCTCTCTCTCTCGAGTTTCGCGAAAGTTACGCCGCAGAGACGCTTAACGAGAACATAACCTTGTTACGCGATCGGATCGACGTTCGCCGCAACACGACGATACGATAATCTTGTCCCGTTATTGCGTAATTGCATTAACGCTTTTACGCGCATCGAATTTCGCGCGCTCGCGTGTGCGCGGCCCAATATGTCCGCGAGCACGATACGAGAGTCGATCCTGGAATATCGACGATCTTCCCCCCACCGAAGCCGAAAGCTGTCGAGTCGCCGGTGGAGATAAGATTGAAAACTTCGTCGGCCGCGTGGGCATACACCCCGCGACAACACTATATCAAGTAGCCTAATATGGCTACTTTATTTTTCTCAAAAATCGTAACTCTCGATTAGAGACACTTTGATTGAAAATTCACGATCGATTTAGCCCGCCGCCTTTCGACCTATAAAACTTGAAAGACTTCATTCACTGGGCGCTAATTTCCATTCTATCGAATGGTGTTTCATAACATCACACTTAAGTGGCCTCGTACTTGTCACGAGGCGTGCGCCAAGATCGATCGAAATCCGTTCCGAATAACGAGCGGCTCCGGCGGCATTCAAGGCAGATTTAATTATCAGCTGTCCGCGTATTAATAGTTTTCGCTATTATTATTCTAGACCGTTGATCGCGTCCGCGCGCAGATAGACGGACGAGGATTAATTACTTTATTATTACCCGATAGGCTTTATCTGTACGCCGGAACACGCGCGAGAGGAACCCCTCCCCGCCCCCCCTCCCCACTCCCCACGACTCGTCGATGTTCCGGCGGATAGGTGTAATTGCATGATAAAGTGCTTTTCGAACCGTATTGTGTCCCGTGTCTCAAGTCTCCGCGATTTTTCCAACGGCACCGGAGCAAAACAAATTATCGTAGTTAGATTGCGAACAGCGACCTAAGAGAATCACCGGCAGCGAGGGGACAACGGGAGGGGGATGAACGCCGAGCGACCGGAGGTGGAGGTTGCAGATAAAAGTGCGTGAGAAGGACTCGTGAACAGATAACGAGACATCGTTCAGAGGGGACAGCAGGATTTAGCGACAGCAACGGAAGCCCCGTTTTCGCGATTGTTCGTTACAGTTTACCGAAACGGACGTACGAACCAAAGTAGAAACACCAGATTTGTTTTTTTTCTTTTTGTTTTTGTTCTCGCTCCCAGGAACTCGCGAGAGTTCTGCACGCGTTGTCAACGTGCCCGCGACAATGTCGACCCGTCCTAATTTTTGCGTTAATTTTCGCTTGAGGGAAAAGAAGAGAGAAATATTAGTTGCGTGTCGTATTTTGATAGGCGACTGGCAGAGGTCGGTTGGTGGTGCTGTTTTCAGGAAAAGTGAAATTTCGTTGACGAAACGGGGCAACGCAGACGAGACCATCGGCTCTCGGGAGACGACGCGCATCGGAAGCCGAAATTGACGGCATAAAGTTCGCGTTTACTGGCGCTGTCCGAGAGACGGAGAGAGACCGCGCGCGTATCGCAGAGGACGGCACGGTATGACGTCACGCGCCGCTACGACTACGCGTTTAACGAGGCGTCGGTGACGTTACTCTCATAAACTTCGGAGAGAGCTCGTCCCCCGTCCGCCTACCACCGGAAATTCCGAACTCCTTTCGAACTCTTTAATCCGCTTCGCGAGCGAAGCCACGGACGCGAAAAAGTTTCATCGATCCCGGGGCCGTTCTCGGATTTATTCGACTGGTTTGATCGAACGGTTTGACCCCTGCGAGACACCAAGTTCAATAGGGTATCATCAAATTTAATTCCAGACCTCGGCATCCATGAACTTTACAACCGAACACGTTCGCTTATTCGCTTACGTAAAGCTGATCTACACTCTTTCGCGGCGATTTAACGCGTCACCTGCGAACGGCAACCTAAAAATTCGGTGCGGGAGCCAAACCGATTAACCCTTTGCGGACGAGGATTTTTTGAAATACTGCATCAGAGGACATCAGTTCTCGGAAAAAATGAAGATGCGTGCCGGTCTCTTGTTGCCACAATAATTGAATCGCTTGGCTTTAAAAATTACATAGCACACGGCAGAATGTTCGAAACGGTGGAATACAGGTGACTCTCGTCGAGATCTACTCGATTCTAATACAATAGGGTTGTTTAGTGCCACCTGTGCCGCGTTTAGACGAGCGTGTTCGCGGTGCGAAGGGGTTGGGTCTGCTCCGTTTGATTCGCAGTAAAATTTATCCGGAAACATGTAACCAGCCAAAGCCGGTCGTCGAAACTTCATCTTGTCCGTTCATGTATCCGTCGGTTAGCATTTCACGGGGAATTCTTCATCGGAACGCGCGAGTTCATTTGCGTCGGGACGCAAACATTCGAGATTGTTTTCCCGGCGTCGGGGCGATATATAATACACGGGGATCGTTTTCGACGAGCGAGCATTCCTTACGAACGTCCTCGGGAGTTAGTCACCTCGAGCATCCTTAATTCGATTACTCGTCGATCCTGCGAGCACTCGGTGCCTCGGTTGGCCGTCTTCGACGCTACTTCCTCATCCTTTTGCCCGTTGTCCCTCCTATCAAACCCTCCTATAACTGGCTCTCTCTCCCTGTCTCTCTCTATGTACCAAACCGAACGGCGTCATCAATTTCGTGTAAGTGCACCGAGGGTGGCATTCGACACCGCTGATTCCACAATAAACCTCTTTGTTTCGGGCGCCGCCGACGCGTACACCGGTCGGTAATGATTATCAGAAAACTGGGGTGGGGTAGTGTGTCGTTGCTCGTTATCCCGACACAGGTTGAACGCCACCGCCGTCATTTAATGAGATCTAGTCAAGTTAGCGGAACTTTGAACGACGGGTCTCCGATAAATGCGCGCGGCTCTCTAAAACGTAGGACAGTAAAAAGTTTAGTAATGACCACCACCGGAGGTCTGCGTCTCGCTTACAACGGAATTGTAACAAAGCAACGAACGACGACTGTACCCGGAGCCATGCCGGAAAATGATTCTTGTATAACCTCGAGCAAGAATAATTTTATTATTCCGTATATTCTTTGTTATGTCATTTGACATAGGAATCTCTGGGTTTCGGATCTCCGGATAAATATCGATTCGAGCGAGGAAACGTATTTAAACCTCGTTAAATGTTATTCGACGAACCCGACGGACCAGCACATAAAGAGGAACGCCGTTATACGGGTTCGTAGAGGACGCGAAAATCTTTGAACCCGGCCCGAGTTTCCAATAACCTGTGCTCGCGGTTAAAACTCGACCGATCAAAGGATATAGGTGTAACCGCGCGTATCAGCGGACGTAATTGCGCGTCCGCGCAAGTTCAGCGTTCTCCAGTCGACCGACAAGGTAAATTGTAACATCGTCGGGGCAAATAAGGATGGTTAACGGCGATCGGGAGACTGTGAGCGGTCCGGGGAACTGTTCCATCTCTCTCTCTCCCTTTTTCTCTCCGTCTATCCTCTCTGGTTGGCTCTTCGAGGAGCATCTCGAAGCTGATCCTTTTTTCGTTAGCGAGTCCCGACAAAGAACCGCGTCCCTAGCCCAGGGTCGATCCCCCTCTCGGACCTTGCCGCGCTCGGCGAGCCCATCGCATCGCGTGCATCGTCGCCATCATCTTCGACGTATACATAATTTCGCTCGGTCGCTCCCTAATCGACCCCTGTCGAGGTCTCTCTTCCCCTCGGAGGTTCGTTTCCCTTCGTCGTCGCCGTCGTCGTCCCCTGTGTTCTCCTCGCATCAGGTGCGTCACGAAGCTCTCGCAGTGCCCGGAGGCATCGATTTCGTCGTCGTCCTCGTCGTCGTCGTCGTCGTCGTAGTCGTCCGCGTTGCAACCTGGTCGCCTCGGCTCTCGCCATGGCCGCACACGTCTCTCCCGTGTCCGTTCCCGAGAAACTACCGCAATCACCTTCCTCGTCCGGCATCTTCAGCATGAGCGAGACGGGTCATTTTGTTTTGTTTTTTTGAAGGGGCAGCATCGAACTCGCCGGGTACCAAACCCGATGGACGGAGCAGAGATACGCGTCTTTGATTCGGTCCGCGGCGACGACCGCGATCCTTTGGCCTCTTTGCACCTAGAGAACCCTACGATAGGACGTAGGGTCGAGGCAAAGGAAGGTCGAGAAAAAGGGGGGTGGGTGAAAGGAGGGGGGTGGGCGCGGAGGGTTGTCGGCGATGGTTCGTCGTTGGGGTGGTGGACGAAGGATGGACCGAGGGAGAGAGTCAGAGCGGGGTTCGGGGGAGGGGAGGGGTTCTAGGAAGGTGGCAGCAGAGGGTGTAGAATGGGTCGTCGGCAGAGGGTGCAGGAGGGTGGTGGTCGTGAAGGGTGGCCGAGGGTGGCGGACAGAGGGTGGAGAGCTAGAAGACCGAGGGAGGGCGAAAGCGGGGTGGAACGGGGGGGAGAGGTGGACGCCTAGCTGGAAACGCGTCGGTTCGCCGGCACACTAAGTATAGGCGTCCTCGCGACGCCGGCCGTCAATATACCACCCCTAACTAACCCCCCGGGGGGTCCGTGGGTGTTACTGGCTGGTAGGAGCGAGACCGAGGGACGAAAGTATGGGACTGCGCGCGGAGCGTTGGTGCGAGAGACGGTTAGCGAGGAAGAAGGTGGGACGAGGAGCCAGATAGCCGGACGGATATGGAAGGAACGGAGACGGCGAGAACACGAGGAGGGTGGGTTGCTTCTGCACGAGGGATCGTCGCCGTCGCCGTTCCCGATGCCGTCGTCGTACCGCCGTACCGTCGTCGTCGTCGTCCTCGTACCGTCGTACAGTCGTCGTCGTCGTACCGTCGCACCGTCGACGTCGTCGTCGTTCTCGTCGTCGACGTCCTCGATGTGGTTGTGTGTAGGTGTGCGCGCGAGGGTAGGTGGGCACCATCCAACCATCCTATCCCATCCTATCCTCCTGGCGCTATCCTATCCTGGCGTAGCTTAGTTTAGCTTAGGGCCCTGCCACCCGGGAGGCTGCCGGCGTCGTCGGTGGGAAAGAGGTGGTCGGTTACGGACGAAGTCCAACGGGAGCGCGACGAGGAGAGACTTATACCGGGCAACTATGGCTAGAGGAAGAGAATGCCGGCGTGAACGAAGACAGAGACCGGGTAGACACTACGGGAGCGAGAGAGGAAGACCGGAGAGAGGAACACCGGGAGGACGAAGATAGTACCGGGTATAGGGTTGGTGGTAGGACATTGCGGATATATTCGCCCCTATCCAGCAAACCGGCCTCCTCCGCGCACCACCGACCGACGGCGTAGCAGCATCCTCTCCGGCGTTTCTCTCTCCTGACCATCCTGCGACGTAATCAGCGAGAGAACCACCGCCACCACCCACCCGGCCCACTCACCCTTCGCCAACCCACCCACCATCGACCCCTTTCTGCTCCACCTCCTCCGCCTCGTCCTCATCCTCTTGCTCTTGCTCTTCCTCCTCATCCCACCTTCGTCTCGCGTCTCACCGCGACCACCTACCACCACCCTCTGCAACCCACTCCCCTCGGACGCCCGTTGCCCGCCTGCTTTGCGCTACCCCTCGGCATCCCTTACCGGCTGCCGTGGCATGCATCTATCCGGACGTCTATCTACCTATCTATCTCGATGCACTGGGTGTCCGCCCGAAAACCGGCATCCATTTCTCTCCTAGCGCGAATCCGGCCATCCAACCTCGCTGACGATCCCCGACCCACGCCACCCTCCTAGCGCACCCTCACCCCCGAGCAACCCATCGCCGCGGCTCAACCCTCCTCCCCTCCCTCCTCGTCATCCCCCCGGACCCGCGATGCGATCGTTCCCGTGCTAGATCCTTAATGGCGATCACGGTCCCAGATACCCCGGGTAATTCCCGGACGAAACGCCACGGATTATAATATCGTGGTATTTCGCCGAAAAATTTCCTCGGCTGCTACCCGAGACCGGTCTACGATCTCGATAATTAGGTGTCTCGCATTCGAGCGATGCCCGATCGGACCAGACGAATTCGTGATCGCCGGTGATCGGGAATTTTCTAGTCGCGAATATCGTGTCACGGATTGCGGTCTATATTCGTTGAAATAAGAGGCACAGCTGTGCCCGCATAAAGTATTGAAGTGGCATACTTAAACATAAATTTTCCTGCTGTGATTTCGAAACATTGGACATTTCAAGAAGTTCCCATAACTCGAGGGTTCTATCGAGCTTCAAATTGAATAAAATGTTCGACAAGGTTTGTCAAGTTCGCAATAATATGCTTAAAATTGTAGAACATCGCTTTCGAGCAGCGAGACGTAACAAGCTCTAATGGAAAGTGGAATGCAAATTGTGAAAGTTAATGACTGATTCTACCGGTTGACTAATTGGTTTGTATACGCTCGCCTTGGTCCCGTCAATGAGATTGTACGGAGCGAGAGAAGAGGGAGAAACTTTGAATACGGTCTCCGGCATCAAAGTCGACGTTGATATTGGAATATTTTGCAAGAAATTAGCTGCTCGTTAAAACGCGTGCGAGTAATTCTGTGCGCACTGTTATTGCAAAATTAGTGTGATAGCGAGCGAGAGAGTGTACGAGCACACTTTTATCCCGGTGTGTACAGCGTGTATAGTAGCTGGAACGGGCAGCGTCGTTCGTCATCGAGTGAATCGCGCGCGTCCCTCCTCACGTTTCTCTCTTTGTCCGGGCCGTTTGAATACATTCTTTTCACTTTCGTCGAGAGGACAGCGTTGATTTCATTCACAAGTATTCACGGTACTTCATAAGGTCCGACCTGACGATCCTTAATGGTCCTCCACCTTATTTAACGTCAGCCTCTCTCGGAAGTGCTTAAAGTTCCTTTTAACGGGGAAACTTGCTCCGTAAACGAACCGAGCGAGAACCAAAGTAACCATTCCTCGGATTAGAGAAAGAATCTGGTATAAACGGGTGACGGCGGAAAGGATTCTCGAAACAATAACACTTGTACGCGCAATCTACCCGCCCCTTTTACGATTCAATTACTAATTCCGTAATACCCGCGCCGACTTGTCGCTCAGCGACTGCGAAATGACTCGACCATTCTCCGCTTAGTCGAATATTATTAACCACAAATATTACAAGTTTCCCATTGGCCCCTGAGAGTTGATAAATTTGTTTGCTCGGTTGTTGTAGGTTTGTCCGTTCAAAAGTTCTGCAAAAATTTCGTTCAAAATCAATTTAAAAAACGTTACTTACCAATTGTTGGGAATCTGTTGAGAAGAGACCAGTGCGCCAATTCTTTCGGAACTGAACTCTTCAGCACAGCAAAAAAATTCCAACTTTTGATTACACTTGGCTTGATTGTTGAATTAGACATTTCCAGAATCTACCAACAAAAATGATAACTCGCCCGCCAGTTTTCACTCCTACTTTGTCAAAGTCTCGAGATAAACTGCGCGTAAACAGAGTTGCGAGACGCGAAACAGAAAAATCCCCACTCCAGCTCGGTCCGGTCATTTTCGCGGACGGCATTGCAAACAGTTCGGGACCGTTTAATGCATCGTCGTAAAACCCGGCGGACAGGGAATAAAGCTGAAAAAAGATGAAAAAAAATAACGCCGCCGAATTATCCGCGGTACTCGAAACAATCGCGTCCCCCTGCCCCCTCCCCCGCTGTATTCCATCCCCGAAGAGAGTTTGTATAATTCGAGTATATCACGGTCGGCGGATAATTGCGGTGACACGGCGGTTCAAGTTTTTTTTCCATGACCGGCGTTGGAATCGCGGCCAATTACGAAGGTGAGCGAGGACGAATGACCGTGTGGGAATACGGCGAAGTGTACACGTGTATCTGTTATTGCGATATGGATGTTAATAGGTTAGGGGGTCTCTCCGGAGAATGTGGGGTGAATCACGATTTCGATAAGGGTTTATATTCCTCCCGCTCTCGTCCATTCTTGCCTGCCTCCTCTCTCACCCTCTACGCTATTCCTCTTTCGCCTCTTCTCACTCCGGCCGTCGCACCACATATATTCTCTCGTTATTCTCTCTGTCTCTCGCACACATACACACACAGACATCCATCCCCCGCGTTATCTTTCTCTCTCTCTCTCTCTCACGGGTCTCTCTGTGCTCTACCCTTTCTCTTTCCGGCGTTTCTCTCCCTCTTCTTCGAGCGGGTCGCTCATTGAAAACCGGCTCTAGGGCTTCGAACGTGCCGGGTTTGCTTGCACGTATACGGGTGCAGACGTATCCGCGTGTTTGTACACTTCGCCGGGCGAGACACGCGTGTTCCGTATATACGTATGCACTTACTTTATAGCGGCGACGTCGGAAACACGTGTCCGGCTCGTTAGAGCACGCCGAGCACCGGCCGTTTTCGCTCGCGGGACTCTCTGTCACCGGCATATTTGTAACGGCCGTCGATGAGGGGCCCGCCGCGCCGCGGTGGCTCGTTGCGACAGGATTTCGTGTACCGATGCTATTGATATATTATGGCTTTAGCTCTGCAGATAGTTTACGAGCCGCCGAACGCCCGGACGCCTCCCGACACTGCTCTAACTCCTCGCGCCGCACAGTGGTCCCAAAGCCCGAAAACGTGGCCAAAACCTAAAAAATGAACTTTCAGCTTAGATAAGTTTTATGTATGGGATTGGTTACTCGAAGAGTGTTTCTAAGTGGGGGTAAACAGCAAAAAGTTCGTTTTTTTATACCTGACCAACAGTCACAGTCCGAACTTCGAGTTCATTAGACCATACCTTTTTAAACTTGTGAAGCACATTGCGAATTTCAAGTGCACAGTGTACAAATTGTGTTGAAACGTTTCGATTTTAATTGTGCACTATGGATGCTGTTTGCGGAGGTAAGTTGCATAGGTTTTAGTGCCAAATGTTTATTGTTAACTGATTACCGTGTATGGAAAGAAAGAGTAAAAGTGAAGGCATACATTTTTACGATTTAGAGGAAAAGTTAAAAGTCCCATCAGATACCACTCTGAAACTTGTCGGAGCTTCTACTACATAGTATCATCTTGCAATTCTAAAAAGAATTAGCTGCCCCTAGAAACGTGCAAAAACCGCCAAACCAGAAAAGGGAGGGTGGCGTTCCTAGAAAACAAATAAGGAAACAGGAAACGGTAGAGGGAAAAATGTGAAAAATGAAGTGCAAGCGACGAGTTAACTCGTCTACCTCGGTTAACAGGTTGAAGTCGGCACGGTTCGGCTCGGAAGCTGAGAAACAATCGGCCGGACAGAAGGCACACGATTTCATTCAGGGAACCGGGGATCGTTGTTACTGAAATTCTGTTGATCCTTCGCGTTAATCACGACTATTTACGTAACCAGCTGTTCCGAATACTTTCCACTCGTGGAGGACCGAGGGAGCAAGTTCGTAACTTCGTCGAGCGACTGAACGGATTATACCGTTGATTGTGTAGAACCAAGACTGGAAGTACCCCCGGCGCGAGCCCAGTTTTAAACTTCATAGAAACACGCCTTCTATTCGTCCTCGCCAAACCCCCGAACGAAACTTTTCCGGGGGTGGGGGAGGTGAGAGAACACGCGAATCTTCGAACTCTGTTACGAAAGTAAATCGGCATAACCGCTCAACAAGTTAGACAAGCATTAATCGCATCGTTTCCCCTCGTAAGTGAATTATAGAAAACTGCAACACGATAATGCCCGCCCTATTAACCGCAACAACAACCCCTTTCTTTTACAATTGCTGTCCCGACTTCTAACCCTTATTTCTCCATTACGAACACGCGTTGTGCATCCTGAACACAATGCGAAGGGAGAAATATTCGCATTTGAATTTCAGTTCGAAATCTTGCGGATCAAAAATGCGAGGGAAACTGCCCAGACGAATCACTGGCAAGCAATAAATAATGTAGCACGCGTCTAATAAGTTTGATTGATAGCTTAACGCTTGCAAATAGTTTTCGGGTAGTTGCCCGGTCTAATCTTACCCCGGGGACCGGCGACCTTCATCGTGGATGCGATAACTCGGCTCGTTTACAATTCCGCTTTTCCTCGGTCGAAAACGCCGATAAATAAATCCTAACTATCACGGCAAACATCTGATATTTGCCGGTCGGATATATTTTTCTTCTGTTGCCGGGTAAATATTCCTGGAGACCCGGGAACCGGCCTCGCCTCGCCTCGGCTCGCCTCGGTTCGCGTAATCGCGGACGCGACAACGATAAAAGGTCCCCGCGCGGTCGGATGGCCGACCCTCGCTTCCGATGCTGGACGGAATCGTATAACGGGCACCGAGTTTCGGATTCGTAACTTTCCGAGCACCGTGTACACAAACGCCGAGCGCCGCGGCTTGTTCAGAGCCGAGGCTCACGGTCCGCAGGGCATGTAAACCGCGTAGATGTAAACCGGAGCGCGTGAGTGTTGGTCTAGGGCGTCCTACACTTCCTCGCGCGGAGGGACGCACATAGCCGATGGTACATCTAGCCAAGGTGTACAGGGTGAATCATGTGGCCCGTCCTTCCCGATCATTCAACTACGCAATCTAGCTGCCATTTCTTCCACCAACTGGGGTTGTTGTCCACAGCAATCTGTATTCTATAATCAGTAAATATTTTTAAGCATTTTATTCTCACGAAGGCTGACTACGTGTAATATTTTGTGGGTAGGGTGGACAACTACGAACATATATCGGCCATCTTCTTCCGAGGACCAGATCGTGACACAGATGCGTCAGTGTCTCCGTTTATTTGACGAAGCAGATAAAGGTGAAAGAAAGTTGATTTCGCGCGCGATGTGAGACCCCTAGCGGATAGGCGCTGCAGCCTCGAAGTGTGACGAAATACCCGCGAAAAAATTGGTACCGAACGTGTATCAGGCTAGGCGAACGATCGCGGCGGGTAAGTCGTGTGTGATTCAGCCTGTAGGAAGCGGCAGCAGGGGCTAGGTACTATCTAGTATCTAGTAATACCGGGTACTAGGTAGGTACGCGCCGCGGACGCCAAATAGTGGTTCGCATATTCAGAGAGATAGCGACGTCGCTCGGTGCGATCGCCCCTGATTTAGGCCTCGCTCCCTATCGCTATCTCTCTCACTCGGTTTCCACAGGCTGTTCCCCTCTCTATCTCACTCTCTCTCTCTTTCGCTCTCTCCGGATCTCTCTCCGTCTCTCTTTTCCCCCCGGATCCCTCCTCCTTTCCTTCGCCCTCGGTCGTTCCATCTCCCAACGCGCGCCAACACGCTCAAGATCCGGTGTACGCTCGTCGGTGTTCCCCACGCGAGCCTGTATGGAGGCACACATAGCACTCTCTGGTCGCGTCCACGGATAACGTCCTCGATACGGCGGCCAACAGCGGCGAGCACGACATCGAGGCGTCCCGAAAAGCGCTATCTCGCGGCACCCCGCTCCCAAGCCCGACCAATCAGCGCTTCGATCCGCGCTTTCGACCGTCGCGCTTTGATCATGCCACCCCGCGAACCGATACCGACCACCATCGTCTCGGCGTAAATCAGCGTAAATCACGTTCGCTACGTCCACGGAAGTGGACGTAGATCGGACCACGGCGGGGCGAACCGGCATGCCCACTCGGAATCATCGGTCGCCTCTCTGAGAGTAACTCGTCTTACTCTACTTCTTCGGCCAAAAGGAAGTCTGGACACAGACGAGGTATAAGGATTGATAAGGATAGGCCTGTCATCTTATGGGACTTCATGTCTCATGTTCCGAAATATCGACTGTTCAAAAAATCGGAGGTTTTTAGAATTATTCGTTTATTTTCTTGTATTCGCGAGACTGCAGTGACTATATATAGCTATTTTTGATTTTAATTCCTGAGGATGCTGTCAGCAAATTCTAGTTCCAATTGTATACAAGATGTGACACGAAAATGGTAATGGGGTTACGTGACCCTAAAAATGTGGGCCAGAAAAATACATTGGATGATAGGTCTATCCTATACCTCGTCTGTGGTCTGGTGCTTAACTTTGTGCAACCTAGTGGGCGTAAGTATGCGCCTAATTGTCAGCTGCGGTACGCAATATCTTCTTCTCCCGTTTAAAGGAAATTCGAACCTGAACACCGCTACAGTAGACATGAATATCATGAGTTATCGCGTACTTAATTAGACGTTGTTTATACCGTTGAGAAAGAACGCTCACCGGTTCCATTCGATGGAGATTGATTTTTGAATAATAACGGCGAAGTCTCGTCGAGGATCGTTTCAGCCAACAACATAACGGACTGAGACCACGACATATGGCTGTGTCACAGTAAACACGGTTTCCGCGATCGAAGTATTGGCAGCTGATAATATCTCGGGAAGGTCGCGGGAACCTTGAAGCCGGCTCCGATACTTTCGTTATATTTTTCCGGATTGGTCGTTATAATTCTACTGTATCACCTCGCTCGATAAAGACGTCCGACGGTGTTCTATCCACTTTAAAGGGTTTCCGGTGGCATGGGAAAGTCTTCGAATCTTCTTGCCAACAAATCAAGTTCGCCCTCGAGAAAGTAAGTTGTACTCAGAATTCACGGTGTGCGCACAATCTGGATGTTCCGCCGATCGCTAAACGAGTTTCGCCTGGATACAATTTAATTACATTAGAAATCCATCTGGTTAACCAGTATCATACTGGAAATTGATCGTAAAATTTTTATGTCAATCAGGAAACAACAACAACTACTACTACTACTACTACTACTACTGGCAAAAAATGACCCTAGCGCTGGATCACGCGAGGACCAGGAAAATCCGCGGGATGCAAGGAAACGGAAAATTAGCGAAAAGTTAGCGATCTCTGTTAATTTCGCAGAGCCGCAGCCTGCCATTAAATCCTGTATAGGGGGATGTATTTATAGCGGTGGCGGGTGTCGTATATCTCGCGATATTCACGCCGCAGAGAGACGACGGGTTCCGTGAAGGTTGTAAATTATCGCGTTCAGGACACGTAAGTTGATGGTTGAGAAACACTGAGCGCAGCTGCCGCGCGGCTCGGCTCGGCGCGGCTCGGGCTCGACGCGGCGCGGCCCGGCAGCGGTATCTCCGCGTTGTCTGCTGCCTCACACCCTCGTCTTGCGTCCCACGTGGGTGCCGGTTGAAGGGGTCGCGCGGAACGAGGGTGACGAGGAACGGGAGGCGGACGGGTGGGCAACGCCAATGGGCGAGGAAACGGGACTGAGGGTGATGGAAGCCGGAGGGGTGTGGTGGGGTGGACGGGTGGGGAGGGTGAGGTTAGGTCTGGGTGGACAGAGGGGGCGGAAGTGGGTGAAGGGGTCGAGGGATAGCCGCCGCCGCCGCCACCCACTGACCATCTCGCTCTACCCTGGCCCAGGCTTACGCGTTCTCGCAAAAAAGGAGTGACCTCTCCCCCGTCCGAAGACAGGAAATGGCAAACGCACCCCATCGACGATTTTCGAAGCACCGAACTTTCGAAATCGATCGGCGAAATAGGGAAAATTCGGCGAAAGTCTTCGGCTCCGTTAAAGGAGATGAAGAAGGGCTGGGCTGGAATCTGTTTCGCGAGGATGCGTCGTCAATTGACCCTTTTCACGGATTTAATATCACCGTATGCGCGCGTCTGTTCCAGTGATCTCGTTTCCTTTTGTTCGGTCGCTGCGTCTTTCTCTTTCTATACCGTTCGGTGATTCCCGCGGCACGATGCAGTGAATTCTACGCGTAGATCATAATACGGTGACGTAGGTCAGGGACCGAGAATACGCACGAGCTGCCACGTGCTCGCCGGCCGGTCTCGATGTGTACACTCGTTGTGTGGACGATTAGTAACTGTGTGCGCGCGATGTATTTACTCTTTGGTATTGTTATTATTATTACTTCTGCGTTTTCATGTGAAACTAACGGTAACCGGTGATCCCTTTATGATTTCACGACGATCGGCAAAGCAGAACACGTAAATACCCAACGAACTCTAAAGTCGTCATCGAAGTACTCTGCACTACCAATCACCAATGTTGCGGTTTTCTTCGATACCAATTTGCAATGACTCCTACTTTATCATGTTTACAGCCAAACAAATTGCGTTCCCCAACCTGGGTGCAAAGGTTCCAGAAAGGTAATTGCTTCGAATGCGCAACATATCTGACAAGTCTTCTACTGGGCCAAGGGTACAACGCATTCGTGGTAAGCGGTTATGCATCCAGGGAGCAAACCATGTGTGACTTGACGCGAACCGCGTACCCCTATGCGCGGCAACCAGAAACGCAACCACCACCACCACGTCGTTCGACGACACAAGTTGAAATTTCGAAATATGAATTAAAGCCACCTACGGACTATAAAAGCGAATTTTTAGAAGAATTAGAGGAACAAGAACAAAAGCGGTTGCAAGAGAAATTGAGGCAACAGGAAGAGGAGCAGCAAAGGCTAATCGAGGTAATTGAAATTTCTGTAAATTGACACTGTTCGCTTCCGATACAATTTTTTTCTTTTTAATATTAATTTCGGATGTTAGGAATTGGAACAGCCTCCACCAGATAAATATTATGGACACAGAATACACGCCTGGGTTGCAATTTTACCAGAGCAAGGGGGACTGAGGGAGCAAGAGTTTTCTGGACCACTTTTTATTGAACCTTCCACTGGTCTATCTTATAATCCAACATATAATAATACAGATGAACTATATTTGGGCGTGGAAAGTATGTGGAATGATCAAAATTACTGGGTGAACTTGCAACCACGTTCGGAAACGTGCTCCAACATAATATGGGATTTGACGAAGCTGGAACTATGGGAGCACGTGCTACCTGGAGAACCGTGGACGATGCGGGGAATAGGGGAGGCTATTGACGAAGATTCTGCTATAATGCAAGAGAAACATCTGGATATGCCGATATCGTATGTACGGGAAATAAAGATCAACGCCGAAGGTTTGTACCTCCTGCGGACAATGTTTGAAAAGTTTTGAGCGCGTTAATATATTGTTGCCAAATGTTTCAGAATATGAGAGGCGATATCCAAATGGCATGAAAACGATGTTTTACAAGAAAACAAAGGACGAGCTTTTCATGCCATACTTGCAATTAGACGGCTTGATACAGCGAGTCACTAAATACAATGATTACATTTACATGACTCCTACAGAGATTCGGGAAATTTACGCGAACAGGTCGGACAATCTTGTAGAATGTAGGAAAGATCTGACTAACGATTCTGTGATTGATTTCTATCAAAGAGGTCGTCCAGATCAATGTAAAGGTATCATTCGAAATTCAACAATTTTTTAGGATGTATTTGGTAAAGTTTCTTCTTTATCCATTGATGATAAAAATTACAGAACATCGGTATTTTTCAAGTGGTCCCAATTCAGTGGACGCGGAACGTATTTTGGAATTTTATCATGTTGCACGTCTTGATGGACTCTCGCGATTGGAAATCCATCCTACTTATATAAAGCAATACTTCATCGATCGTGACGATTTTCTACATTATAGGTAGGTGGTAAATACGTTTTAATTCGATTCGATGGTAAAGGTTTTTAACGACTTGGAAACAGGTGTGCGGAGTTTTCGCTGGAGAAAAGTAATCCCAACCCTGAGGACATCCATTATCGGCACATATCGGTACAATAGAATTTTACATCTTTCACAGTAGATACGAGGGTTCTGTGGAACATTATTTAAATTGCAGAAACTCATTGAAGAGTACAACAGAGATGAAACTGTAAAGGCCTGTAAAGATATAGCAATTCGTGAGTTTGCTATTGACGAAAACGAAATACGGCTCTGTTATCATTATGAAACTGGACAATATAGCAGAGCTACTAGAATGTTTACAAAACCGCCACTGGCGGAAAGAGGGGACCGATTAAAATTGAGGCCTAACATGACACAAGGATATAGTGTCAGTCGTGTTAACAACTTTGGTAGTAACGTGTTTTAGCGAAAATGTATTCCATTTTACTGATTTTTTTTATAGCCTTCCAATGAACCCGAGAAAGCTTATGAATTACTTTGCGAACTGGACACGCAACTCAAGGAAGAGGATCGGTCTATAATGGCTGTAAGAGGTGCTGAAGTTGAGGTGCTCAACTTTCTAAAAGTCAGAGATGATGAATATTTATCGCCAAAGTTACAAGTATCTATATTCAGTAGGACCCGAGACGAAGAATCTATGACTGAAATTATGGTACGAAAACGACAAAATCAAATGACTTTATTAACTTTATCATTCAATATTTCTATTCGTCGAACACAGCAAGACTGGTCGCGCGTGCAAAGCGAAAAATCCATGATAATCACGGTGGATCATATGAGACCATATTTAGCACGATTGGGAAACCCAGAAGAATTGCCCTTACAACAGGCATACCTATTGCGAATCCAATGTCTTAACGATTATAAACAAGTACTTGTGCAGAGGGCAAATAAAATTTTACACAAATTTGAGGAGTGTTCGAAACAGTTAACGGGTTTACAGGAAAAACTATTATTCCAAGTACAACATATTTCTTTCCTGTGAAATGATTTATATAAACAAATATTTCATATAAACTCTTTACATAGGGCGAAGAATTCACCCACGAAGAGGAAGAAGAAATATTAGAAGAAATGAATAAAATCAACTTCGAAATGATAACTTTGGAAACCCAGCTAGCTCGTCACAGAAACTTAGTTCCAGATAAGTATAAAATGTTGTTGAATCACTTGGATCGGAGCCCGCACCTAGCGATACTTCGGTCCGCAGTATGAATTAAAAATTAAATTCAAGTATTAATACAAATGAAAATATTTATTGAAAAGACCAAGAGCCCATTTGTCCGATACAACGGCCTGAAATACATTTTTAATAATAAATATTACGGAGTTATTAATAAAATGTAATACCTCCTACATCAGTACCTTCGTCATCGAAGGTGGCCAATGTAAATTTGCTAAGTTTGTTCGTGAAGCTGCCTGTGTTTGAACCTATTGAATGATCGGTTAAACGATCAACATTTGCAACGTCCCCGTTAGCCCCGTGCCGACGGTGTTCCTCAGCGAATCCAGAGATCAAGGTATCCATCATTATTGCCTAAACATAATCATAAAGTTCATTATCTCCTGAAATACAACTCGCAATTCAAAAAAGATGAATCATACTTGTCTCGAGAATACTTGTAGAATTTTATAAACACGTGCTCCATTCTCTCGTACCGGAAACTGTAGAAATAGACAAGGCAGACAGTCCAAATTACCTTCGTCAGAAGGTTTCGCCATTTCCCAACTGAGTTCTGAATATCTCAGACCCAATAGCAAACTCTGAACAAAAATTAATAGTAAATTCATGAGTTTGACCGTGTACTGTAAGAACTAAAATTCCTTACACATTGCATATCATCCACAATGTACACTCCTGATGAATTAATGGCTATAAGAACTTGCATATCGCGGTTTGTGATCCATGATGCCAAACCTCTCACAGGACGCTCAATCTGTCCTTGAAAAAACGCTGCACCATAGCATGGTAAACTCCAACAAAACTCTAAATATTTTCGAATAAGTTTTCTTGGATTCGCGTTAGTCCCTGTGTGATTAGGTATCCGCTTGTACTGTTCAAGCAAGCGTGCTTCTGGTGCTCCTTTCCCTCCCACCAATCCTAGTCCAAGACCTAGTCCTAATAACAGGCTAGGAGAAGTATAATGGTGAGGTAGAAATCTACCACGATGTCTTCTGAAAAAGGCTAGTGTGTGTGTTTGTGGATTGTATGGACCTAACTCAATGCGTGCTTGAAGTGCACCCAAACTAGCGTATCGTGCTTGTCCATCGCATGGATATCGACCTGAAATTTGTTTCTTTTACGATCTTTATGTATTTGTCTGACATTTACGATTGTTCCTTTTCAATAGAATTTCTAATATAGATTTTTACCTTGTAGGACATTATTTCTAGCTTCTGCGTACAATAACTCCAATACTTTAGCTTCTTTGATTTGTTCTTCGTCTGCTCTGGAAAGGAACACGTTCCTTCGAAGAAACAGTAAAGGTTCCTCGTCACAATCCTCACTTTGAGAACTGTATTTTCTTACTAAACGATTCCATTTTGCAGCCAATTCTATAGGCTTGTGATTTGGACGTAGTTGAACTTCTAGACTGGAAGAACAAAGCCACAAAGCGAACACTGTTTGGCCTATAAGCAACGAAGCTCTTGTTAATCCAAGTTCTCCTTCAGATTGTATTATTGCCAGAATTTGTTGTGTAGTAAAATTTTGTTCAATGTCCATTGTTAAAAACATTCCAGTCATCAAGTATACGGCTATTCGAACAGTAGGTCTGCCTACATTCAAATACTGAGGTTGATTTCCCATCATTGCTAGACAAATGAATATTAATTTATATTTGACATGACTTTTTTTTATGTAATTAATACTATTACTTACAAGTTGATGTATGCCCATCAGCTTTATAATCATTTTGATAACGACGAATTGGCTGTCCTCTTCGAACAGTACAATCCTCTTGCGCTTCCATACTTTCTCAATTTCTATCTGTATAAGATGATTGTTTCACATTGTACTTTACTTACAATTCACCACGTAGGAATTCAATTTTATAAAAATATGTGTTTTTATATTCACATTTACCCTTATATTAGTAAATATTGGAACTGACTCTACAGCCATATCAAACATTCTGATGTGCACAATGTGTAAAATTTTTCACAATATTATACTTGCAATTCATGTTGAAAAATAATAGATTGTTTCTTTTTTTTTGTACAAAACAAGTAGAATTTTACTATGTAATTGTTTTCGTGATTAACGTTTGTAAGGTGCTAAATCAAAACACTGCTCTGCTGCCATCTAAACTGAGAGACCAGTTATTGATTATTTCAGTTCAGCAGTATGGGGTCTCTTAGTAATAAACTTACTATTATTTTTACTTTAATGAAGAAAACATGTGTATAAATATGAAAGTATATTTAATCTCTGTGATACATGTCTGTTCTAGTACAATAATAAATACTATAGTGAATTTTTTTTATTAACTCTATTGTATACAATAATAATTATACATTTGTCTACTGTTTTATCCTTAAGCTTTTAATAGTACATTATATTCTGAAGAATCAATTAAGTTTAGTTAAATGTAATATTTAACATATTGCTTTTGAAAACTAAAAGTGTGCACATATTCAACCTTAAAAAGTAGCATACTCTTTTGATTTACTTTCTGTAAACAAAGAAATGCATCGAAACAAAACAGTGAAATTGATGTTTTTTTTTTTACATTCTTAGGTAGTAGTTAGTAGGTCTATAGTTTATATCAAATCCGCTACATTCATAGGCATCTCGTCAATTTGTGTGGAATAATATTGTTCAATATCTCGCAAAATCCTGATGTCGTCAGTTTTGACAAAATTGATAGAAACACCCTTCCTACCAAAACGACCGGATCGACCTATTCTATGAATGTACAACTCACGATTATTGGGTAAGTCATAATTGATAACAAGTGATACTTGTTGTACATCTATTCCTCTTGCCCAGACGTCTGTTGTAATCAATACACGACTGTAAAATCAAAGAATACTATAAATACAATACAAAATTTTATTTATGTGCTAATATTTTGTTAGTAAACATACCTTTGGCCAGATCTGAACTCCTTCATAATATTGTCTCTTTCTTTTTGAGGCATATCACCATGCATAGAACAGACTGTGAAATTAGCCTCCCTCATTTTTTCTGTCAACCAATCTACTTTACGTTTGGTATTACAGAAAATTACAGCCTGTGTTATTGTCAATGTATCGTACAAGTCACATAATGTATCAAATTTCCATTCTTCTCTTTCCACAGCAACAAAGAACTGCTTTATACCTTCCAATGTCAATTCATCACTGTAAAGAAAAACCATAGATTAATACTGGTGAAACCAGAATTCTAAGTTAAATATAAAAAGCTGTAACTTACCGTTTAACTAAGATACGAACTGGATCTGTCATAAATTTACTTGTCATTTCAAGAATCTCATGTGGTAATGTGGCAGATACTAATACTACTTGTGTTGCAGGTGGCAAATATCTATATACATCATAAATTTGTTCTTTGAACCCTTTGTTTAACATTTCGTCTGATTCATCGAGCACTAGCATCTTAATTGCTCTTGTCCTGAGAACCCTCCTTTTTATCATATCTGAAAATATCATAAAGTTGAGTATAAGTTCATTGTACATCTGTAACGTTAGCTTCGTTAGCTATGTTATATATTTACCAAATACTCTGCCAGGTGTTCCAGATACAACATGTTGCCCATAATCTAATTTTCTAATGTCCTCTCCTAGATTTGTACCACCAATACATGCATGACACTGAACATTCATAAAATCTCCTAACGCCAGGATAACCTTCTGTATCTGCGTTGCCAATTCTCTTGTAGGAGAAAGAACCAATACTTGTGTTTCTCTAACTTGTGTATCCAGGGATTGTAATATAGCAATCGAAAACGTTGCTGTCTTTCCTGTACCAGATTGCGCTTGTGCGATCACGTCGCGTCCTTTCATTATGGGTTTTATGGATCTTTGCTGGATTGCAGACGGTTTCTCGAAACCTACAATAAAAACATTATTATGTATAGATTACAAGTAAAATTGTATAATATTAACAGAACAAGATAACTAGGAGATATAGACGATAACTATTAATGGCATTTTATGCACGTTGATCGAAGTGATAAAACTGAAACTGGGCGAATAGGTTATATTTACGTGCTACAACAAATTTAGGAATATTACATTACCGTAAGCATAAATTCCTCGCAATAACTCATCTCTGAGTCCCATATTATCGAAGGTAGGAATAACCTCCACATCTTCACTGGTTTCAAACTCAACATTTGATAAATCTTCTGTTTGCGCGACACGACGTGACTTTACTTCCGCCATTTTTGCTTGTTTGTAGCCTGAACGACAAACGCACACGCAACGATGCAACTGGACCAACGTTGTGGTTGCACTGCGATAAAGGCTTTATGTAGTCGCTTGTGCATTTAGCTTTTTGACTGAACAAGGTTGATTCTCATTAGTATACGAAGCACTTGTATTTACATAGTTGGACGCAATATAATTTATATAGTATTCATTTTAAATAATATTTTTAATATTGTCTGTAACCGACACGCTTTTCGGCATGAAAATAAAAAATGTTTTCGTAAATTTGAGAGAATAATATTTCGACAAACCGTTTTGTTTGAAAGAGGTTATGCGCGGGTTTGTTTAGAAACGTTATCAAAAAGGCGAAAATCAAAATGGATATTAATGTAAAATTGGACGAGCCTTTGACAACTGACGCTTGTGTGAAATTAGTGATCGAACTTTTGAAGTATATTTTGTATCAAAAGCAACAGATACCATTTACGTATGACTCGTTGACTCAATTGCAAACGAAAATGAAACCAAGGGATAGAAATTCATCCTCCATAAAAGCATTAATGAAATCAGTGAAAGATACATCGGATCAATTAATCTCACAATTTTATCTTAATAACTGCAAAATCAAAGAAATTGCTATAATAATTGGTGCTACCATAATATCACCAAAACTGCATATTCGAGTGGAACTTCCATCGGAAGTTCTGAATAGCCAGGAACATTATGAATGCAAACATTCATCTAGGAAACCTTTGTTAACTCTAATGAGGTCAGTAAAATCATATTTATTTAACAGTTTTTCTTCTAATTTCTGGTGTTGTCAAAATAATGTAAAATGAATTTTTAGGTCTATGTTAGAGTGTTCAGAATTTCAAGATGCAATATCCTCACCAATAAGTCTCACAAACACGTTTGTGCTAGTACGTAAGAGCGATAGAAATTTAATTTCTGAATTCTTTTTGCTTAAGCCACAATATACAGCCCCAGTAAAGAATTCAAAATGTTTCATATTTAAATTACACTATAATAACCATGTAAATATGGACTGCAACTGCTTTCATATAGTAAAGATTTATAATGAATTGTCCGAGTCCGAGACTAACAAGGATAAAAACATAGAATTCTCGAACAATACAAATGAGAACAATGAAAATAGTTCTTACCAGTGGTATCAATCTAGAGAACTAATTAAAGGATTTAAATTTATAAGATGACCATAAAAGTATTATAGGAAATCAAAGGTATAACATAGGTTTTATTCAATTAAATTATGAACTAATTAAAAAATGTAATGTTATAAACAATTTAGCAATTGAGATATGGAAGCAATGATCTAAAATATGTTGTTTTATATGTTCAAGATGTTAATGATTATAATAAAAGTTTGTATATATCTCACCAACAACTTTTGTTAAAAGTGTGAAGTACTTATATACACAACTTACTCTTTTACCTAATATAGGAAAACTCAAAATATATGAAAGTATCAAAGCGGTATATATAATTATTAAAAGTTAGTATATATAATTATATTAATAACAGTTTATAATCTGTTTTTTATATTTGCAGCATTTTCATTGAATTTATAAACTCTAATGAATCTATTTTTATACATTTTCGTACATACATGCAATATAAAATGTTCATATACAAGTATATGTAAAACATAAATACATGATTTTCAGTATACATATAATTATTCTATTTTCTTTTTGTCTGTCTTATTGTTATCTTCTGATCCATTTCCATTGGTTTTATTTAACACAAAATCATTTGAAACTTCATAAATCCTAATCCTTAATAATTTGAAATCATTAATTCTTATTATTCTGAAAATTAATATCACTAATCCTCCGAACCAGCTCCACATCATTATGTGTGAAAGACCCTTAAAAAATATAATATATATGTTAATATTGGATTGTACTTTCACATTCAATTATAATGTTTACAAGGTGTAACCTGCAGCCAAAGCAATAGTTTACATAGATCATATTCATAGTTGTTATTATGCTGCAAATATTCTTGTACAATTTCACATTCACTGTAAATATATATTTTTGAGATTAAATAATTTATGCATTCTAGCAATTTATATTTTTTACCTTATAAGTTTTGGTGTTTCACGAGAGGTATTCATGTTAATGTAAATGCTTTTTAAGTTCTGACTGAACACTAAATATCCTTTTTCCAGATTTGTAACAATATATGTAGTGATTATTACAAATATTACATTAAAAATTGTTGCTGGAAATACAATTCTCCATGGAGCTTGAAATCTATACAAATATGTTATTCGTGTCTCTCTGTTGTCATTTAAAGTTATCATATTAATTAGCAATTATACTTACATTGCTATATCATGTCCACCTTTCCCACATATTAAAAACATAGCGAACCATATGGTTCCAAATACACAGGACAAGAAACAAGTTGTAAAATATATTTTACATCTATATTTGTAATCATAATCGGTAATTATATAATCCCACCAATTTTCATCAATCAAATTCACACTGACCTCATCAGCTATGTCATCCCCTTCTGATTCCACAGGAACCATCAGGACAGATTTAGCCCAAAGTGGACAGTTATCATCGAAGGCGTGATTCTTCAAAATTTTAAATAAAAAATTCTATTTATATGAAAAACGTATGAAGAAAAAGAGACGAACTTATTTCGGTACCCATATTACGTAGAACAAAATACTGCAAATGTATCCAGTGACCGCGCTTGTCATGTAAAAGAATGCTGACGAAAGTTTCCATAACCAGGAAATATCAGCTGCATCGCGTTCGACGAGTTCCTGATATTCTTCCAGCAATTCCATTCAGAATAGATAAGCGATACTAAAGAAATCGTCAACTAAATTTCACGAATATTTTACGCAAACATTACACGGAGAGTCTAAAAACTTTACGCGCCAAACTTCATCCGTGCGAAAAGGCACGAATCTTATTGGCCGGTCGAAAGCGAGCAAAATACAAACATCTACACTGCAGGATCAACAAATTTCAAATACATAAAGTTGCTTTTATTTCTCATGAAAAGATGCTGCAGTGAAATGCATTCGCGTCCAACGTCAACGCAAATGTTTACATTGTGATTCTGATCCGTTCGACGGTAATCGATCAAGACATCTAAAATCATTGATAAAAAATAATCGAAACGAGTTTGTATTTTCTGAATACTGCTCCCATAACGCATTCGACGTAACTCCGTAGTCTGTAGGAAGTATTGCAGACTGATCGTGGGAGTTGGACCGAGAAACGGAGGAACGCGCGGACCGTGAACCGCCACAGTGTTGTCGACAAGAAGGATACACGAAGGCGAGAAATTCTTTTTTTTTTTCACGTCGGAACATCGAAAATCACGAGGAAAACGATGGTGGACGCACGTTCCGAAGGGTCGTCGAACGAATAAGCTCGATTGCCGTGGACACGTAAACCATTCGTGGGTGAAGTGAAACACATGTGTCGGCCGAGCCGTGTTTTCCACTACAGAGCGACCGTCCCGTGTTTGGTCCGTGAATATCTCGCGTTTAGAAAGCGAAGTCGCGGGCCAGTTGTGATAATTCGCGGAAAATATAACGCGTTCGGCTCCGAAGACACTTATTAACGCAATGAACCGATTCTTCGAGATGGAATAGAACTCGTTGCAGAAGGCGGCAGTGCGTGGGTGGGTGGGTGTCTAGCGACTGCCACTCATGTATATCAAATTCCTTTTGGAATTTCACGCAAAATGTGGCTGTCAAGCCGATGATACTGTTTATTTTGATTAAATAATCTTCTGTTTGATCCATGCACATTAATCGGCATATTATCCAAACAGTTCTTTTCCTGCTGAACAGAGAATATTAGTTCAATTTTCAGAGCAACGCTGTTGTCCACTGTCAATTTTTGCTGATGTCAATCTGACAGTTTTGGAACGAACAAGACCGATATGATCGCATTTCTGTGCTGTTACCAGCTCTGTTGAGTTTGACAGAAACTTCTATGCCTGGCCAATTTTGACATCATTGTCAAAAGATCCCTGTTACATCTTCTACTACTGTGGTTCTTTTGCCGGAAATGCCCTTCTCGAAGTATGAAACAGAGATACTATAGCAAGCCTGTCTATTGTTATTCCCAGATATAAGAGAAGGACCTTCCTAAGGTCTTGCCTCTTTCGTTTAATTGACATTGAGAGGTTGAAGTATGAAAGGTCAAGCGGAGAAAAATGGATATCGGTAAAGTGTCAGCATGCGTGAGAAGTCAGCAGAATGTCATACTCACGCAGGTCACGTGAGGGGCACAACAGAAATGTGCTCACGTGATCCTTCTGCATTACACTCAACCCTTACCAAATCAAATGGTAAAAATTCAAGCCCACAGCCGACTCATCACTCGGAAACACGCATCGATAACAATTTACTTCCAACTCCTGGTGGACGATTAAAATTCTTCAAAGATGGAAAATTTATTTTAGAGCTGTCCCATCGTAGAGATGGGGAAAGAACTACATGGTTCCCAGTCCCGAAAAAAACATTTTGGCCACCAGCTAGCACAACCCCAAATAGGCAGGAAAGTTCTACTTCTCTTAGTGGTAAGTAAATAAATAACATTGTACATACATTGTAAGCTTTTATGATCTTAATACTGTGATCCTATTTACAGTCTCCGATGATAATTCATCGGTACAGTCGAGTCCTTGGCAAAGGGATCATTGTTGGAAACAAGCAAACCCAAGACGTAGGATATCCACAGAGTTTAATTTTTACTACTATAGAAATCCAAGAAACCGTCTGTGTGCACATCCTCGCCTAATAGCAAGAAAGCGTAGACGTCCATTAGATCCTACTTCTCATATACTTCCAGAATCAGTAACAAATTATACTAAGCCGATTCGAAAGGCGAATGGTACACCGACTGGAAAGGTTTTAAATATAATTATCGACAAACTAGCACGCCTTCTAGATCCTAATGTCGTTTCACCTCGCAAACGCATTCTGCGCGAATTGGAAAGAGTGTCTTTAGAAGATCAAGCGTCTAAAAGACGCGCAACACCACAACCTGTTTGTACAACGAGTGCTCCAACTCCATTGCCGAAACAATTATCGTCGTACAGCATAACAAGTATCTTGGGAGAAGATAAGCCGAGTCACGAGCAAGGCTTTCTAAGAAATTTGTTGAAGCCAGACGACAGACAAACTGCGAAATACTCATCGAGTAACTCGTATCCTAGGGTACGGGTAGATCCATACATTGGTACTACAAATACACCTCTTCAACATCCACTGTACGGTGTGCCAATGTTACCTCCTGGACCATATAGAGCACCTTTATGGATGCATTATCCATCACCCGTCCATTATCCACCTCCTATGCCATTATATGCACCACCACCGCCTCATCCTCCATCTCCTCCAGTTCATCATTACAAAGACTACAGGGAACAAACTCTTACACCTCCTTCAGGTATGTGTTTCGAGATGTTTGCACGATGTCTCTATTACATATTGTAAATCATATTAATCTTTTATTATTATATTCGATTGCTAGATATGCCTCTAAATCTGTCGAAGCATGCGGGTTGAATCTCAGGATCCTAAAAGCTGGTGCCTTATCAATGGACAAAACTGCGCAAACACTGCCCGTGCAACGACAATGCGATATATTAGTATTTTTTTATCCATAAACAATAGTATCGTAGTAAGTAGATACGTGCAACCAGAGGAACAAAGTCTGGATGCTATACTTGTACATAGAAATACATAAACTGTCAGAGTTGGCATAGGTATTTTATATTAATATTAAATTAAATCATGAGTAGTATTATACAATTTTAATTGTAATTATAAATATTTGTGTATTACATAACTGAAAGTATGTATACATTATATGATCCTTTACTATCGACGTGCTCACCGTTTTTTTTCTGTTTAGTTTCAGAAAAATGACGATTTTAACTATTTAAAAAGACACATAAATGTGTTCACCGAGAAATTTTGTTTCGCATCTGAAAACATTTATACTACTCATGATTCTCACATCGTGATGAAAGGAAAAGAGCATGCTCTCATCTTGTGCATCTCATTTATGCATTATCTTGTTATTCTTATTAATGTTACTATCATTATTATCATTAATAAATGATACGACTATCCATTTTAAAAGATTCATAAGAAAGACATAGAATTATGTACAGAACAGATTATTACCTATATTTAGTATAAATAATTATTCCTCTGAATAGAAATATGATAATAAATCTAGGTTAATAGCATCCACAACAGTATACATTTATTTATATAATATTAATGAACAAAATTGCTTGGTAAAGACCGTGGGGTGTGCCTTAAATGATTACCTAAATTACAAGAATGCTAAATTATGAACATTGTCATCGACATGTATTATTACTACTACTACTATTACTACTATTACTATGTACATATGAATATAACTTTGCGTTGCGTATTTGCATCAAATCGACATATTCGTCACTATTTATTATTAGTCAGGCGCATTACCAAACGTTTTACGCGAAAGGCAAACTCTCACACAGGCTCTACAAACTAGTGAGTAATTTCAACTATTCATTTACATACATTTCTTTTTTTTATTAATTGAAACAGATGAAATATGTGACTGCGCATAAGCAATTGTATAGAAAGACTAATTTCGTAAATATATAAATATTTCATATACTATACGAACGCATTTCATTTATTGTCTCGTTGTAAATATAATCTCAACTTTCATGAGTAAATTACAACAATTTGTTCATTGACCCGATCAGTCTCACCCCGTTTTAATAGAATATATACGTGAAATGTTACGAGCATTTCCGAGCGAGCACAGTTGAGAAATAAAATATGTATAAAGAATCAAATTCAAATTTCGCGGTCGTATTCGCGAGTGCGCCGAAAAATTGGCACTCCATCGTCCAGTTACCCCCACTCCTCGGTAGGATAACGCAGACGCTGTGTAGACCGCGCAATCGTCGAGTCTTGGTAGTATCCGACCAGTGGCCTTGTTTTGTGGTATTCGTTGACCGGGTTGTATCGTCGGGATCGCGCGTTTTTCACCGAAAATTCGTGAAAGTAGGTGTACCCGTGTACAGCCGGATCGAAGGCGATAGACGCGTACGTATTTCGATATCGTATGTCCTCGGTAAAGTTTCGAATGCACGCGGGTTCGGACAGTTCGGAGGAAAGCGAGTGAACCGAGCTCCGGTAGAGGGGAGCAGGCAGTCCTCGCCTGGTCGTATATGTAGCCCGCTCTCGGCGAAATGAAAATGGCGGTGTTCCCGTATGAACGGAGCAACGGCCACTGACGATGTTCGTCACGGTAACGGACACGTGAGTCGAAACGAGTGCGGGTTATTCGCGCGTTTTTAGTGCTGCTACTCGCGGGGACCGTCAAGTGTTCGATTCTAGGCGGGAGAACGGGTCTCGGTGCAGCCGCGATATACGGGATAGCCGGAGTGCGATCTTTTTTTTTCTGTTTCGAGTCGATCAGAGGGACAAACAAACACGATGGAGTGACACCGCGAAGTGTTGACTCCGTGGACAAGTGGGAAGTGTCGGCTGATAGATTCGCGTGGTTGGAGGACGAGAAGCCTTCATGCCGATGCCGGCCGAATACCACGAGAACCACGGTAACCACGAGAACGCTAATTTCGCTCTCGGGGCCACACAGGACGCCAGCAACATGACGGCCAACATGTACCGGGTGGGAGGTAAAAAAGTGACCGCACACATTCCGCCGGCTGATGGCCACGCGTCGAGTCTAGAGCGCAGTCTTTAATTAAACAGAGAAATTAATGTTTGCGAATGGTGATCTGCGATGGCGTCCTCTCTGTATCTACATTTTACCCGCGCTCGGCCCCTCGACACTTTCCTCTCTTCATCTGGATCTCTCCCCGTCTCTTCCTCCTCTGCTCTCTTTCTCTCTTTCTCTCTTCTAGCGTCCTATACATACGTCTGCTTTCCTTCTACCCCCTCCCCCCCATCGCCATCCCCCCTTCCCCTCTTACGCTCTCGCTCGCCCTTCGTCCAGGTCATGCTAATTTCTTGCACGATGAATTTTGATGATTAAATTCCGATATTTCGAGGTTCAGCTTCGTTTTTCGATTCTGAATCGCAGTCCCATTCCCTCCGTGGATCATCGAGTCATTTTCTGCGTACGTCAAACCATGCGAAGATCTGTTAAATTCCCGCAAAACGATATTTCTGTTTCCTCGATATTACCGAGGTACAACGAAATGAACATTACATCCGTACAGCGTTCCGTGTACGCTCACACCGTTCAAAGGATTTCCAATTATCTGAGCATTTCACCGTTCGAATTTTTATTCATAATAATGCTGCATTTTCAATTCGCATAAGGTTTGTTTTGAGTATACGGTGTACGAAACTTTTTCCGATATCGCGATTCGTATTGTATCGTATATGTACGTATTTTTCGGAATGGTGGTGTTGGCTTATGTTTGTATACTTCGTATGCGAATGAATACGAGTAAGGATTCCATTGAAATACATAGTATTTCATAGTAATACATAGTATTTCCATGAGTAGCATTTAATGCATAAATTTTCTGAAATTAAAAATATATTCTTGAGCATGCACGGACGTAATAATTAATATGCGTTGATGATATCACAGTGTCTTTTGTTGGTATACTAAAATATATCCTTTGTTTTTTATTTGTAGACTACGTATATTTTGAAACATCTTCCACATCTCCCTACCAAATAAGAAGGATAGAAGAATTAAATAAGGTAAGAAAATTCTGACTTTTATTGATTTCTATTTATCATTATGTATTGAACCGTATTCTATAGATTTTTATGTATACTATTTACAACATCCGAATAATTCAGAGGCGAATACATTTAGATAAATATTCAATAATGTAGAATAGATATTCTTCCTACATACATTAAATTTGTTTTTTAGACCGCAAGTGGAAATGTTGAAGCAAAAGTTATGTGCTTCTTCAGGCGGAGGGACTTACCTTCTACATTAATAATGCTTGCTGATAAACATCAATGTAAGTAAAATTTACCCAGCTCTATGAGATATATTCTCTATACCCCTTTTTAAAATATTATAATTCCAGTTACCAGAAACATCTTGGTATTGGCAATTCACTCTAGTAACAAACAAAAATTTAATTTTCAATGCAATTATATCGTCACAAAATTATAGAAACTATTGTGTCAACTATTTTCAGTGATGTTTAGGCAATTATAACAGAATATTTGTATATTGAGACTGTGAATTTTTATGCATTTATAGTACATACATTTAAATATTCAATAAATTTATCTGATAGTAATGTATCCGTTCGAGTCTATTTTTCATAAGTTAGTCTATAAATATTAAATAATCGCATAAACATCTGCAGTCTAATAATGAATGTACAAGAGTAGTAATATAATTAATTCTGCCATCTTACGGATTGATAGTCATTTCCGAATGAACAAAATTGAAATAGACTTTTCCATGCGTCGTACGAAAATTATATATCAATGATATGCATTTTTGTTAAACTCTGTTGACAACTGTCGTCCCGAATGCATTGTACATCGGGTGTAACCGAGGATCGGAAAATTCGAAAGAAATCGTGCAAACGTGATTTACCAAAACATACGACCGTTAGTTATCGTTTAGAAAATACGCTACGACCGATTAGAGGTGCTAGTTGTTTTCGCGGGCACTGTGCGAGGCCGGTTGTGAGTTCGACTTTTCTCCCGAACTAACTCGTATCTTATTTTCCAGTGAAAATAAACAACGTCCGGTCGATGCTTCTTCTATTTGCAAGGTTCTTACGTTACTATGATTTCCAAATAGAAGTTCAAAGACCCCGGCGCGGCAGGATAGCTCTCCTGTTCACGTGAAAGGCGTCACACTTGAATATGTTCTATCATACAAAGAAAAATAACGCGTCTCTCCCTGAGAAAAAAGTTCGCTCGGTATTTTACCTATCTCAATATATGTGCACGTGTGCATATACATATATATGTATGCGTGCATATATGTGCATACACACGTATGTATATACGTCTCCCGTTCTCTCTATTTCTCTCTCTCTCTCTCTACCTTCCTCGATTTTTCCTTTGCAGTGGCAAAGATAATGAGACGCGGGGATTTGGGGGGTGGGAATGTATAATAAGTAAAGTTGGGGGGTGGCAGAAGGGTGGAATGGGGGTTGTATCGATCTGCCGGGGGTGGGTTGGGGGGATGGTGTGCACTCGCTAGCCCACCACCGCCCCCTCTTTCTACCTCTCTCACCCGAGTCCCCCCTATACCACCCCACCTCCTCCCACACCCTCCACCCCACCCGCCACCCTGAACTAAATGAATGACTGACGCAGGGATTGGTTGGGTATGTGTTACGTGTACTCGGACACACAGAGGCTCGTAAGAACACCGATAGAGAAACGTACGCGATAACCAAGCGCGCGCGCGCGCGCACACACACATGCACGAATAACGGGCAGAGAGAAAACAGGAACGCACACACATACATAGACGCGCGAGCACGCCGTGTGTGCCTGGGCGAAAATGGTGTGGGCCCCACTAGCTATCTTCGTTTTAAGCATCTACTCTCTCTCTCTCTCTCTCTTTCTCTCTCTACCGCTTCTCTTTCCCTCCGTCCTCTTCTTTCGTACCTTATGTATGTAATGTATGTGCACGAGTGCAAATGTCTGTCCGTATGTGTCTGTGCGCGTCCGCGCTTTGCACGTGTACGCGCGCGGGTGTGTGTGTATAACGCGAATGTACACTCTCCCGTGCTATTTCTCTCTTTCTCTTTACATCTGTCCCTTTCCACCCCCCTTGCCTCTCTTCTCCCTTTCTCACTGGTTCTATGTCCGTCCGCCGGTATTTGCTTCGAATCGGGCTTTCCCCCTTCTCTGCCGGTTCTGTACCTTGCTCTCTTCTGTGCTTCGAATTTCAGGAAAAAAATATACGAACCTTTGTCTTGCCGGGAGTCGATATTTTCATGCATGGAACGTATGAAAAGGTTACGGCAAGGACGCGCTCCCCGGGGATCGGATGCTTCCAGAGGGTCCCTTTTACCCCTTTTTTCGGTGACGATAACTCCTACTCCAGAAGTATATCGTTCGCCTCCCAAGAATTTCTGGATATCGATTGAGATTCGTTCGAGGTTCCAATTAGTATTCCCCTTCCCAGCGGTATTAGAATATTATTCCAAATATATTTGATCATTCCTCGCGACATTCGCACTCGAACATTTTCAAATATAACTGAACGTTTCGCGAACACGTTCTTTTTTTTTATGGCGGGAATATTGGACCGATACTTTGATGCCGAGTTTCCTAGTGAACTGTATCAAGCTTTTCTGTACATCTAATACTCATCATTAGACTGCAGATTTTTATGCAAATTTGTGTCTGTATTTGCTGGCTTGAGAAACTGAAAATTTCATCTTTTGGATTATGAGTTTGACTGACCCGAATGATGGAAGGGAAAGAAGTGAAATGGTATATTTGCATAAAAATCCACAGTATTGTAATTGATATACATCTGTGGAGATAATTATTGGCATTTTCAATATTTCACTTATTCCATATTCAATTAATACCATTGTAATGCAGTTGTAAATAGAAACGCGATTGGAATTGGTTGACAGAATCAAAATTACTTTTTATATCATATTACTATTGATCAGTTGTACATCACTGTGAGATGAAAAGTTTCAATTATTACAAATCATTGAACAATGAATCTGAAACATATTATAAGTCCTTCTAATTACAAGGTATAAGAGCATGTATTAAAATTGTATTTAAACAAACAAAAAAAAAATAACAAAACAAAACGAGAGAATAGTGAAAAATAGTAGAGTGGGTTCTATGATACAAATTGCAGTGGCAAGTGCGGAGCAGCAGAGATCAGAATCCCCTGCGAACATGCAGAGTCAGAAACTGGAGATTCCAGATACTACTAAGGAAATGACTAATAAAGATGGGATCGGGCCCAAAGTGATGAACAAAGGGGGCGGGAAGGGGGGCTGGCTGAAAGCCCCACTATCCGAGGCCCAAGAGCCTCACGGTGAGTGAGCAGTCAATTAAAAGGTGCTCCTTGCAGATGAATCTTGGTCACCAATCTTGATAAATATATGTATATGTTTTATATATATATATATAAAATATATATATATATATTTTTGAAAGCAATGTTTAATAATAAATGTAAAAAGATATGGATTTTATCAATTTACATGAGCAACTAGTGGATTTTTGCACAAGTATAAATTATTGTAAACATTTGCAAACCCAAGTTGCGCATCATGAAAATATGATTAATTTCACAGGGATTCATCAGTAAGTAACCCAAAACATGTACCTTTTGATTGGACCTTTAGTCTCATAGAAGCCAGTGATGATTTAAGGCTAATGATCTGGCGGCGGGATTTATAAAAATCTTTGTAATCTTGGTGAATGTCATAAGTTTAGGCTGAATTCACTGTAAGGCCAAAGAGACAATAAATTGGGTTCACCCTTGAACTCTTCTTGAAAGTTTTGTAGAAGAGGACTTGAGAATGGTTTCTCAAATGGTGTGAAACTGTATGGACCCATATATATATGATAATACATGATCATAAACATCATCATCTTTTGTCATGTCATCTCTAGTATTTGTATCTTTTTTTTCTCTCTCTCAGAAGATCATTATAGTGGTCCATTTATTCGAATTCCAGTACCTAAAGTTTACACTGCATAATCATCAAAACAATCAATCATCCTTTCATTAAAACAAAAATCCCGCCGCATAATATGATAATTCTTTAGTAATCTGAGGCTTCTTTAAACAATGTACATTTATTCAAGAGTTAATTTTGTTTTTGTTAAAATAGTAAATAATTACGTATCACTTAAGATTGCTTTCATTTTTATTTTTTGTTGCCCGCTCTTGCTGATATTTTTATTTGAGTGTTGTAAGTTTTTTAATTGATTCTGCCACATTCCTGCGTTTCATTTACATTTAATTTTGTCTGTGTTGAAACAAAGAAGAAAAAAGTATAATGAGAGAACCGGAACTGCATGAACAAATTTAATGACCGTTAGGACGAATTTCTATACTAAAAGAAAATATTTCTATGTTATTGTTTTATTAATATAATTAATATGATGCTGAAGTGTCTGATTAAACTCACAATTCTTATGTTAAAATGTAATGTAACGAATTTATTGGATTTAGTGTTATTAGTATCTTCTTTTTTTTTTCTCTCTCTTATGTGAGATATGTTTCAGTAAAGCTTTTTCTATTATTAATCATAACATTATAATCTTAAGATCTATTCTAATTAAAATCATTTACACACAGGGACGGAAGACAACATTGTAGGTGCCGGAGGTGTTACAGAGTTAAGTTCTAAACAACGTCATCAAATGAAACATAGGGAACTGTTTCTATCGCGGCAGGTAGAAACCATGCCTGCGACGCACATAAGGGGCAAATGTTGTGTAACGTTGCTAAACGAAACAGAATCTTTACTAAGCTATTTGAACAAAGAAGATTCTTTCTTCTATTGCTTAGTATTTGATCCTGCTCAGCGTACTTTGCTTGCTGACAAAGGTACTAATATCAATTCGAACATTACAATTGCTTCCACCATCTTCATGTATTTTATCTTTAACACGCATTCATGTCAATTTTCAGGTGAAATTAGAGTAGGCAGTAAATATCAAGCCGATGGTATAGCACCAGCTCCGCTCACACCTGCTGAAAGGGAATCGGATCCTCGTAGGTCACAGGATTTAGAGACTTTGGTTTGGACACCCAGACATGCGCTAACAGACCGGCAAATTGATCAATTCCTTGTTGTCAGTAGATCTGTTGGCACATTTGCAAGAGCTTTAGACTGTTCGTCTTCAGTTAAGCAACCCTCTTTGCATATGTCTGCGGCAGCTGCGTCGAGGGACATTACTCTTGTAAACACCATTATATTATATCAGTGCAATGTTGCTGTCGATTTTTCGACGAATAGAAGTAATTTATGTTTATTCGTCTTTGCAGTTTCATGCAATGGATACTTTGCATCGGCATAATTATGATGTCGCGAAGGCAATGTCATCTTTAGTGCCTAGCACTGGTCCAGTATTATGCAGAGACGAGATGGAAGAGTGGAGTGCATCCGAAGCTAATCTTTTTGAGGAAGCCCTTGACAAATATGGAAAAGATTTTGCTGATATTCGTCAAGACTTTGTAAGTGTATATTATAGAATGACTAACTAACGTGAGACTTCTATCTTATACTTAACTCGTCGATGGTTTCAGTTACCATGGAAAACATTAAAGAACGTTATCGAATATTACTACATGTGGAAGACAACAGATAGATACGTACAACAAAAGAGGGTGAAGGCTGTAGAAGCTGAAAGTAAACTAAAACAAGTTTATATACCAAATTACAATAAGACAGCTCCACCAACAACTGCGCCATCCGCAGCAACGATTGTACCTCTTGCTAATAGTAATAGCAACAGTAACGGGAAACCAACTAGTGTTCTTAACGGAAATAGCAATGGTAACATGACAACCGATAACACTGGTATACTGATGGTCGGGGTTGGCGGTAAACCTTGCGAAAGTTGTCAAGTTATGCAGAGTCCTCAGTGGTATGCTTGGGGCCCATCGCATATGCAGTGTCGCCTGTGCCAATCATGTTGGACATATTGGAAGAAATACGGTGGTCTAAAGGTGCGTTTTTATAAGAATTTAACGAATACAAATATTACTATTTCTTGAGAAGACTACATTTTACTTGTGTACGTAGGTTCCATCACGCATCGACGACGTTGATTTAGAAAGAAAAAGAGGCGGCGCAGGCTCTGACGAAGAAAGCAAAGGTATTGGCGGTGCTCACAGACCTCATCGATGTAGCATTCCTTCCTGCGGGAAAGAATTCAAGCTCAAGGCGCATCTAAGTCGCCATTATGCAAGTGCTCACGGTGTTGATTTACGTGGAAGCGGAGCAAGCGGAGGCGGCGGCGGTGGATCTCCCAGGCCTGTTATGAAAACCCGTTCCGCATTTTACTTACGTACTTCAGCGTTAGCACGGGCTGCACGAAGATTGTGTGCAGCGCAATTACGCACACGTCACGCAGCACGAGCACCCCATCAGCCTGTAAATGCAGCACCATTGCGGCATCTTTGCGCCTCTCCTCAGTTGACATCAAAAAGCCCGGCGGAATTACGTATTTTAGCGCGAGCTGTACGTCCTCGGCCTCGTCCTCGCGTCACTGACATAGCAACGCGTTTAGGTGATCATCCTGCTCCTCGGCAACCCGGGGATTGGGATTGGTTAGCCCTTACGGCGCCAGCACAACGAAAACAGCCCGATCGAGTTTCCTTCCCCAGACCACCAAAGGCACCAGGTACGTGATAAACGTCTACAGTGTGTTCTTTAAAAAGAAATGAAAAGATATGTGATTAAACTTTTTGTAATCGGTATGGTTATAGATGGAAGCCTTTTGTATGAAAGAGTACCAAATAAATCTGAAGTGGACAGGCTGCCAGTGACACCGCCTCAACCGCAACCCAGTATGCCGACGCAACAACAAACTATCCTGAAACGCACAAGACCTCCATTTGATGAGATCAACGGATCAGATGGTAAGTTTCCGTATCATGCATTTGCTACTCGTATTCGTTACAGTTCCAAGTCCTAGTACTGAATGTGGTCTCTGTTTACTGGCTTCTACTCTGACGTGGATTGGGATGAAGGTAAAATAATTCAATGCCTAAGAGTCTATGTATACAACCAAACGAATCACCAAGTTTGTTAAATTGTACAGTTTATCGTTATATTCCGAAGGAATATGGAACATTGGTTTCATAGTTTTACGTCCACGTAATAGTAGTCGCGTTTTCTATAGGACGTCATAAAATTGTTCTTTTATGTTTGACAGGTATTGCCCTAAGTGCAGGGCTCCCTGGTGGACCACCTGCAAAAAGGGCTCACCATTCTCAGCAGCTACATCCCAAGCACACTTTGGAACACACTGCGCCTCCTGTTCTTCCGCTAGCACCACCGCTCAATGGAAGAGCCGCTCATCCACATACCTTGCCTCACGGTCCACCTTTGTCTAGAAGTAATGCGCGCAAACAAGTAATTTCATGGATGGACGCACCCGATGACGTCTACTTCCGCGCCTCGGATCAGACCAAGTTCGTAACAGTTTGATTTTTCGTAATTCTAACTGGCAGGCTGACGATTTAACATTGTTCACTACGATTTTGCAGAAGACTTAGGAGATCCCTTTCGTCCGTGGAACTCCGAAGGGCAGCGCGCAAACCGTGGCGTAGACTACCAGCTCCTTTACATCCTCCTCATCCGCAGAGAGCAGTGCGCGGTGATGACATGGTTGTCATTTTGGACTGAATTAATCATACAATCAGTTAGACAACTTGATCGAACTGATTATCGTTACGAGGGAATCATGCTGTTATCGTAATTTTAATGCAAGAGTGACCACTGTGAAGATATCCCAGCTTTATGTAATTGTCATTGGCAGCTCTGACGTTGAGCAAGGACTAATCGCTGTTCGGAATGTTCTGAAATCATTTTCGAGACAGCAATTCGCCGAAACTGAAGGCCTCGCTTGACTGAATTCTAATGTTGCACTGACATCGCTGAAAAAAATACCTTCACGTGTAACAAACGACGAAAGAAAAACGTTTACACTGGAAACGAACATTCATCGAATCTTTAATGAAAGAAAAGAAAATTGAAAATAAGGAATCAAGTCATTCACCGTGAAACATGATTTTCTATTCGTATTAATTAATTATTGTTGTTATTAATAATAATTATTAATAATTGAATGTACATATACATACATCATACCACACGTTCATACAAGCATAGCCAGGCAACACACACATACACACACAAGTGTCCAACGAGTGCTGGGCACGAGTTCTCGATAAATTGGCTCATACCAAGCGCATCAGCTCACGAAGAATGTTACGGCCGTGCGCGTAACAGAGACGAATGTGAAAGTGTGAGAGCGAGAGTGATAGAGAGAAAGCTTGAATGAAATGCGTAAGAGAGAGATTGGGAGAGAGAGAGGGAGAGAACGGTCTGAACGTACGAGAGAAAGAAAGAATGCTCATTGTGAATATTTTTATTAAATTTTCAAGTTTGATGACTTCCGTCGCAACAATTAATAAATAAATATAAGCATAAGTGGAAGAATATACTGGTCCTTTTACCACTAGATTCGGTTTCTCTTCACAATCAATTATCTATAAAAATATAAAAAATTGTTATACAGATTTATCCAATGAAGGAAACTAAGTGATATCCCTTCTTTTAGGTATGTACAATGTATTTCAAATTTTTACTAGAATTATACGTTCTATATTTTCGAGCACAAAGTCTGAATGAAGGGCAGACAATAACTTCATCCTTACACGATGGCAGGAAGGTTCAATTTCTAGTCAAATTTTAGTGTAGTCACAAATTTTGGTTACATTCTTTTCTTCTTTGTTAATATCCAATCCCTAAAGAACAGAACAAATGATTCTTGCCGATATTACCATAAGGGGTAGTGCAATAAGCGGCAGGAATCATCTGCTCCTGAAAATCTGTAAATAGCGCCACTAGACCGTAGCGGCAGAACGCTCAAACTGTTAGCCAAATGTTACCGACTGGTAACATTCGCCACTATGAGGAATGGCGCTGTTTGCAGATTTTGCCGGCAGGTGTACGTGGCGCCACCCAGCGGCAGAATCCTGAACACTAATCGGCTACAAGCTTGGGCGTTTCGCCACTACGAGGTAATGGCGCTGTTTGCAGATTTTGCCGGAAGGTGTACGTGGCGCCACCCAGCGGTAGAATCCTGAACACCAATCGGCTACAAGCTTGGGCGTTTCGCCACTACGAGGTAATGGCGCTGTTTGCAGATTTTGCCGGAAGGTGTACGTGGCGCCACCCAGCGGCAGAATCCTGAACACCAATCGGCTACAAGCTTGGGCGTTTCGCCACTACGAGGTAGTGGCGCTGTTTGCAGATTTTGCCGGAAGGTGTACGTGGCGCCACCCAGCGGTAGAATCCTGAACACCAATCGGCTACAAGCTTGGGCGTTTCGCCACTATGAGGAATGGCGCTGTTTGCAGATTTTGCCAGACTTTACGTGTGGCGCCACCCAACGGAGGAATCCGGAACACTAATCAATTTTCTTTCATTCATCTTTTCTGCTTTTTCCAGAAACCTGCGCACTGTTGGATGTGCAATGAAATTGTGAGGTTAGAAAACTTGGTACTGGAGGTTATCCAAAACGCGACGCAGCAGAAGGAAAACTACATTTTACACATACACACGTGTATGTATTCCGGTTTATGAAATACTGCACATTGTATATAAATTTAAGAAGATAACTTGTTTTTATTTGTATTCACTGTTTACAAGTCGTTAATTACGACACAAAACTAAAATTCAAGCGTCGATGTAAGTATGTATAACTTATTTTGAAAACGTGAAAAAGTAATCTTAACATTCGTTCTTTGATATCCTTTTATATAAAGTTGTACTTGATTTTGTTAAGTTAATCAGACTAACGATAAATCATGTCAACATAAATAAATGTATTAACTGTACAAAGAAAATGAACATAGATTTCATCATTTCATGAATTTTTACTTATTTAAGCGCACTATTTACTTATATAATTATCCAGAATTTGCATTGGTGCACATTGGTCGAAAACGAAACAAACTTTTGGAATTATCTAATATATTTTTTTCTTTGTAGATTTGATATTTAATGAGAAAAAATGTTTCGAATTCAAGTTATAAGTACTTTCAAGAGACCAATATGCAGTTAGTGAGTATTTAAACATTTATTTAACATACATTATTGTATCAGTGTAGTGTTATGAAACTTATAATGAAAATGATATGTATTGACAAAATTTTGACCCCACAGTTTAAGGATATATCATAAAAGAGAATTGTACAGAACAAGTTTCAAAAGCATTCAGTCCCATTCGAGGGCACTTTACTGTTCTTACAACAAGAATTCAAGTATTTCTCCACATATTGCTGATAATGACAAGGTAAGATATTATTTGTAACAGTTTATTATTTTCTTTAATTCAATGCTGAATAATATAAGATTAATGTGGTATTTTTTTTAGTTAGAAATTAATATTGATGATGTTAACTTGAAGCAGTTTGAAACGGTAAATATAATATATGTAATACATTATAAGAGACAATGTACAAAGTTTATACATACATTATAAGTGCAATCTCAAATTTATAGGAACATCAGCATAGTGGAAGAAACAAAACGTCCCTTAGTAATAAAATTTCAAAAGAACGTAAGAATACACAATGTTTAATATGATCATTTTGTTTTTCTTTAGACACATCAATTTTACATTATTTTTAGGTTTGAACAAGTTATTCGAAAATCCTATAGGACATCTTCAAAGCATCTATGTTATTGTAAATAATGAATTTGGCAGAAAGGACCATTTAACTTTTCACTATGAAAAAATCAAGAACAGTTCTACTATGATGTTTAAATGTACTATTAATGTATCATGGCCCGAGGAAATGTCATTTTCTCATATAGGGCCTAATAAGAAAGCAGCTACAGCACATGCTTCAAAAAAGTGTCTGACTTGGTTGCACAATAATGGACACATTAAACAAACGAAACCCGTATTATATAATCAAGAAGAAATTGAACATTTGTTATCTGTACCCAACAGAATAAATCTTGAACCAAAGTTTGAAAATGATGTTAAAGATATATTGGATACATACGTCAATGTGCGTTTGATAAATAATAAGAGTTTTTATATATATTTTATAATTCTTTATGAAGTCCTTGTATAGAAAAAGTTTCTTTTTTCTAGGACATAGAGCCTATTGTGGAAAGATTATCTGATTCAGATGGCAATGAAATCGAGTCAGCAGAAGCAACAGTGATATCACCAAGAAAGTCATTTAACAGAGATGAGATTCGTAGTGATAATTTATACGCAAAGCTTCAACAAAGAACACGTTCTAGCCAACAGTTACCAATTCTAGAGTACAAGTATGTACTGAAAATTGTGCCACCGAATTATTTTTAATATAATAAAAATAACTAATTTTCAGATCACAAATTCTTAAGAGTATAGATGAAAATCAAATCCTCCTAATCAAAGGTGATACGGGATGTGGGAAAAGTACTCAAGTACCACAATTTATAATGGACGCATACGTGGAGGCACATAGAGGTCACGAATGTAATATACTTGTATCGGAACCTCGGAAAATTTCAGCTGTGTCTCTAGCGAATCGCGTTGCTCGTGAAAGAGAAGAAATTGTTGGTCAAGTGGTAGGCTACCATGTACGACTTAATCATACAATACCGCCGCATAATGGCTCAATTTTGTTTTGCACAACTGGTATCATTTTACGAAGATTACAAAGTAATCCAACTTTGGAGGGCATATCACATATAATTATAGATGAAGCTCACGAAAGGACATTGCAGATCGATATACTGCTTAATCTAATGAAGAAATTGTTGACCACCAAGCCAAATTTGAAACTTATAATTATGTCCGCAACAGTGAACACAGAATTATTTCAAAATTATTTCTCTTGCGCTACCATTGATGTCCCTGGAAAAATGTATCCAGTAAAAATGCACTTTCTGGAAGATATTGAAAGCGAGATAGGTATACAATGTGGAAAAGCTTACCAAGATTGGGAAATTCCTTTGCAAGAGGTACTACAGATAATCCAATGGATTACGAAAACGAAACCATGTGGTAGTATTTTGTGCTTCGTACCAGGTTGGCGAGAAATTCAACATCTCCAAGACATGTTAGCAAGAAAACGTAATCCTCATCTTCTTGTATTACCTTTCCATTCGAAACTAACGAATGCTGAACAAGAGAAGGTTTTCTGTGATGTTCCTGACAATGTCCGAAAGATTATTTTGGCTACAGACATTGCTGAGAGTAGCATTACTATTCCAGACGTCAAGTATGTTATAGATACTGCCCGTAAAAGGGATCTAGTTTGGAACGAAGATTCGTCTTTGTATACTGTGTTTACTCATTGGGTGACAAAAGCAAATATTTTACAAAGGTAATTACTAAAGGTATACTCTTGTATACTACTCTGCTTTATTTTTGAAGAAGAACAAATTTGATTGAAACAAGTTTTTGTCAATATATAGAAAAGGAAGAGCTGGACGTGTTTCACCCGGTGAAAGTTATCATATTTTAAAAAAAAGTATGTACGATGGATTGAACCCGTTCCCAGAGCCAGAGATACGTAGAATATCGCTTGATCAAGCAGTTGTAACCAGTAAGACGTTTAGCGATGAAACGGCAGAAGAGTTCTTTAATAGCATGATCGATCATCCCAGCAAGAAATCACTACTTCGTGCTATAGAATACTTGAAGAGCCATAATGTTCTGGATAAAAATGAAAATCTGACACCTTTAGGAAAACGTATGATGTATTTTTCATTGGATGTTAAGCTGAGTAAAGCGTTGTTACTTTCTTGTGTCTTCAAGTAAGTATAAAAACATAAGATACTTCAGTTAATGGAGGTTATTTGTAATTCATGGTTTTTATATATTTTGTAGTTGTTTGAATCCTATGTTAACAATAACCACAATGTTATCCACCGACAACGAATCGTCTGCTACTTCGTTAATCGCCAAATCAGACAAGAAAGAACAAAAATCTGAATATCACAATTCAAGTGATCATATTGGTATGGCAGAAATGTATAAAAGTATGAAACAGTATTATAATGAAATGACACGGAATATAAACTATAGAAACTCACATTACAAGAATTATAATAAAGTATCTCGTAAGTTTGTTATTTATTTGAAGCGGTAACACGAGCCACGGGACTATTGAATGACGTATTATTTCTTTACAGAGACTCGCGAACTGTATTTATCCGAGCTTATTGACACTGGCATGGTCTCCTCTCTTGAGGATTGTCAACTTGTAAATGTACATTCTAAACAGAAGGAATTACTTCGAGCTGTTTTATTTGCGGCTACTAATCAACTATTAAGGACTTTACCTTATGGATTTAAAAACGGCTACTTTACGAAAAAGACAAATTCAATAAAAGCCGAGTAAGCATAATAACAATTCTGAAAAATCCAATGGAGAAATGTCAGAAATAAAATGAAAATGTTATAGTTATAATGTTATGCATTCCATGTTCTTTTAGAGATTCTGGCAACGTTTTTATATCGCCCGAAAGTGTAAATAGCAAGAGAAACAAATGGCCAAGTCCGTTTTTAACGTATGTTACACGTGTTGAACACGTTGAATCAAGACGATGCTTAGTTAATGACACAAGTTTAATTTCACCACTATCAGTGTTGTTATTTAGCCAGGGTGAAGTTTCTTATAACAAGGTAAAGTACTTTCATACATTACGATATCTCAACATCATGAATCATGAGTAACTTATGATTTCCCATATTCACAGTTGGAACAAAACGACATTGATGAAGATGACAATGTCTTAATTGCTATAGAAAACTTGAAGAACGTACAGATGATATCTGATGAAAGGTGCGTACTATAACATGCTCAATTTTTATAATGATCATTTCACTTCGATTCTTTTTTAGATCTATAACACAACTGCTGCAACTTCGTAGTATCTTATGGGCTGTCGTAAACTACACCATTAAATATCAAGGTGTAGAGACTGAATCAGAAAACTTCAAGAACGTGATGCTCTACAAACATAGATTGTTAAATTTAATTATAGATATTATTAATGAATCGGCGAATAGTATAGATGATTCTGTTGAAGAGCAGAGTTCACAACAATTGACGAAACCGAGTTCATATGCGCAATAAACTATGTACAAATTTATATTTCGTTTCTTATCATTTAACATCTGTTACGTACACAAAATACAATTTTACCAGATGGGAAAAAATTTTCGAGCTATTGTATCAGTTTTTCTTGTTTCTTTATTTCCAGTTGAAATTTTCTAATAAATACATTAAAAAGATAGTATAACAATATATGCATGTGACTTTGTAAGTACATAACGTAGATCTCAAGATTGTCTATAAATGTAAGTTTCACGTATTCACGTGAACACATGATCACAGTATAATGTTCTGTATTATGCTGATGCATCTCTAATTAAACGGAATGCAATAAATGTTTATACACTTATTTCCAATAAAAAATTTTCCTGTTTTAATTTAAAGTCCCAAATCCCCACCAACACCGAACGCTGTTCCCAATCCTGCGGGAGAGAAATGATCATTCTCAATCCCAAATTAAAAAGTACCCCACATTATGAAGAAACAATAATACACAATTCATTTTTTCTTTTCTTTTCTTTTCTCACGCAACGGTTTTTAAGGAATTGTGTACACTGTTTCAACGTTTAATTGATCTAAATTCATTCGCAACGTATATTATTTATAACACGCACGCATACTCGCAGAACCGATTTTTTTTTCGGTCGCATGAAACCATGGTGATCGATTTGCCATTTATACAATTATAACATAAATATTACATAAAATCTATTACAATACATCCTTTCATTATCAATACAGCGTATGAAATGTACCGTCATTATATTCTAATAAGGCGTTACCAAAATTCAATATATTAAAATATATCTTATTCATACATTTGGCAGGTACATTAAAGCGTGCGCTTCCGATATAAGGATAAAAAACGATTTCGTTAAAAAAATAGGAAAACTATTACATTCTAAGTAACAACCGGCAACCGTTTTCTCGTATTTTTCCATAATATGTATATATATATATATATACAATATACAACATTAGTAAATGCAATAAATTAATGTAACGACCGTGGAATATATTTGATTATATATTATTTTATGAATCAATATTAAATATATCGATAAAGGAGCATAGTGATGGTATATCACCAGTAACAAATATAATTTATGTTTTTGCAGTTGTCACGGTTTGTTGTACATTTATCGTTTCTTTATACACAATATATTAGTAATATTATTACGTATTGTTTCCTTGGAGCAGTGACGAGCAACCGCTCATTAGAGGAATTACCGTACCGACTAGCAATTAATCATAATTTCAGCGTTTTTAACTACTCTTTCGATGACGACAGAAGTATCGCTGATGATAATTAGCTTCAGCGCTCCTCTTTACAAAGTAATATTGCACTTCCGGCCAAGTATAGTTAAATTAGATTCTACAATGGCAATTCAAGTGACGTCGGTTATAAATATATAACGTCTAACGTCCGTAACTTATAAAGCTTGCGTAAATATATAACTGTTTGCCATAACAATTAGAAACGATCTACGATAAATGCGAAGTATATAGGGTTCCTGACAATATACCTAGATCATTATACTAATTACGTACCAGCTTCGATTGCTTAACATCGTTTAAGTGTCCCAAATAGTCGCGGTCGCGAGATTCACAACCGAGCAGACTACAAATGGACATTTACCCGTTCGTCGAACTTTTACACGCAAGAGCGTTTGAAACCTACTAAATCAAACTAAAATTAGATAAAATTCTTTAACATTAACATTACTGGCCGTGAAGGTTTCACCGGAAAAGATGAATAGTAACTAAATGTTAACCCCAGTGCACTACTCCTTACTCCTCGGAATCCTTCTGTGTCTTACATATTTTGCACATAACGCAACGCAGTAAATATTAATTTATACAACCTGGTTAAAGAATATAGTGTCACTCGTACATGACCAACACTGTGGCACTCAGCGTGTCGATGTAACAATTACATGACCAGTGCACGGGGTTTCGCGGGGAGTCCTTTAAAGATTCATTTAAAGATGGCAATTTAGTTTTGATTTTTATTCGCTACACGAACATGTAGCCTGAATATTCGCCCAGTGTTTCCTAGAGGAAGAAAGCGGAAAATGTAGCCTGGGTAGAACGGAGAATCGATATCTAAAGGTCACGAGACCATGACAAAATGAGCGGTTCGGTGAAAAACTGGTGCGAATCAAGCCAGTTAATCAGTCAACAAAGTGAACAAAGTCAAGGTAGATATTGACAGGTGTCATAGACGAATCAATACCTAAATTGGTTCGCTCGTATCGCGGGGTGGCAGAACGGTAACGAAGCTCTCGGTCTCGCTGTCGCTGGTGCTCAAAATGGTCCTCTCGAAGCCCAGGTTCTCGCTTCTCGCGGCGAACGGTTGAAAAATCCTCGGCCCGATTTCCATACCCGAGTCCAGGCTCTTCGCGAACCCGGTGAACTCTGACAGTCTGCGAAAGTTCCCGAAGAACACGCTGTCCGTTCCCACGCTCTCGGCACCGCTCTCGCTGGCTCCGTCGCAGACGGACTCGGTTTCGTCCGTTTCCGAGACGCTGCTCGCTTCGTGTCCGAGCAGTTGCTTTTGCGAACTGTTGCTATCGGTGCTGCTCAGGTATCCGCTGTCCTCCACCCTTATCCGTTGCCTGCGATCGTCAGCGTGCACGCGACTCGCCAAGTTCGCCGAGTCACGACTCTTGCAGAGATCGTTCGAGTACTTCCGCGAGCAACACGCCACCCCTTCGTGCCTCTTCTGCATCTCCTCGCGGGATTCCTCGAACGCTCTGTTCCTCAAGCTGGACCTGTGAAGATAACAACGATCCGGAAGCCTCTTGTCGACCGAGCAGCGAACGTTGCTCCAACACACCGGCGATCGACGACTAGAGTTTCCGTTATCCCCGACGCAGCTGGTCTGCGTCGTTTCCTGATCGAGCTTCCTCACCTTCTTCTTCCTCTTCTTCGACGTTTCCGTGGACAAGTCGGTTTTACCGGCCGATTCTTCGGACCGTACAAGTTTGCGACAATCGACAGCCCCTACGATGGAATCGTTGCTGAGGACAGGAGCACCGTTGCTGGCCGTAGGGTCACCCGCTTCGGCAGGACTCCTGTCCCAGCCGTTTTTTGACAGAGACGGGTTCAGTGTGTTGCTCGCGTCCTTGACGCACCGCAATGGTTTCGGATGTTGGTAAATCTCCTCCGTAGGCGGCAACGGCACCACGTCAGGATGGTTGCTCGGTTGACGTTGTCTTTTCGCTTGCCTGGTATCCGGCGTCAAGTACTTGTCGTGATCGTTCGCGTTCGACTCCACGAGATTCGACTTCAATCTGGCCTCGTAGATCTCGCGGAGGCTGCCGTAACCACGGTTCAAACAGTTCTCGTTCCGCGTCGACTCCTGGTCCCGAAAGCTGCCTTTGCTCTTCAGCAGTATCTGCGCCGGCCTTTCGAGCGAGTCCACGTAAATCTCGCTCGGAACTTCCCTCTCGTAGTTGACGTCGTCGTTGATCTTCAACTTCATCGGTTTCCGGTCGAGCGTGTCGGGCTCGTACTCCGACTCGTCCTGCTTCGCGTAATTCTCCGGCGAGTCCTGCACTTTGATGGTCAGGTGACCCGGGTTCTCCGGCTCGTACCGAATCTCTGGCCCTGACTCGTCGCTGCAGGCAGGGCTGTCGTAGCCGTCGTTCACGTACACCTCGCTCACCAACGAATAGCTCTCGTACCTTTGCGAGGAGATCAGCTCCGGCAGACTGTTGTAGTAATTCCTCTCGAGCACGTCCTTGTTCAGCGGGGGCATGCTCATCGTCATGGTCATCATCTCGCCGGTTTTCGTGTCGATCACCGCGTTCTGCATCGTCAGCTCCTCGTCCATCGGCAGCGCGGTCGACAAAGCGGGACTCGACTGATCGGTGGACTCCGGCGACGTTGACGATTTCCTGCTACACTTGGACCGTTCTAGACTGTCCACCTCGTAGTCCATCGCGGCCGCCGATCTCGAGTGGTGCTCCAGCACTTTCGCGTCGACCATCTCACGAATCACGGCGTCCATGATACGTTTCGCCGTGTTCGTACCATTCGGCAGCTCGTTGATCATGTCCGGCAGTTCTTTCTTCGCCGCGGTTGAAGCTCCCTTCGATTTCTTCGCACAGCCGCGCGACGAGCTCTCCTCGGTGGTCGTCTTCGTCGGTTTCACTTCGGCCCGGACTACGTTGTCCTCCTCTTGGCTTGGTCTCTTCTCGGAAACGGCCTCCTCGACGACCGCGTTCTCCTGCATCTGTTCGATGAACGAGTTCTCGATCGCTTTTCTGACTTTCGCGTTCACAGCCTCGTCGCCGTTCGACCTGCTCGCGACGTCCCGAGCTCGTTGATTGCAACAACGAGTCTCCTCGAACATCGATTTGGCCGAGCGCAACGAAAGACTGTGCCGGTCGTCGGTTTCGAGAATCTCGCTCCTCGTCCCGTTCTGGAAGCCCTTCGACATCGGTCGACTCCTCTCCCACGAGGACGGATGGTTCTCGATGAAGTTCGTCGAAGTCGCGTTCACGTCGAAGTCGTCGCGCTTCGCCAGCTCCTTCAGGTACGCTAAACTGTTGGCGAAGGTGGCAGTGTTCTCGTGGAAGGCCCTCCGGTTGTCTTCAGCTTCTTGCCAGCGACGCTGCGGCGCGTTCACGTCCTCCAGCCACGCTCGAACCTTGCTCTCGCCCGGACTCGGTTGACCCGCCTCGGACAGGATAGGCGGCGTGTTCGCGAACGATTCGGTGCATCCTGGACACCCGGTGCATCGCTGGGATCTTCGCGACTTGGCCAGAGATCCCTGGAACGGGCTCGAGGACATTCGTTGCCGGTTCCTGCCCGCCGAGTCGCACCGATCCGAACCGGATTCCTCTTCCGGTATACCTGCATGCCATTACGGAGTCGTAAGCGCGAGTCATCGGAGCAAGGATCCTGACTATAACCCGTAACAGATCTGGCTTCCGATTAACCACTTAGAATTCATAATGTTTAGGTAACAAGCTAATAACAATCGTTCAGACAGGATAACCTGGTTCGCTCGGTACGAGCCGGTTGCAAGCACAGAATATTTGCGAGTCATTCGGAGTGAAAAGGATAATGTAGAATTTGACTTGTAAAGAAGAAGCCAGAGGACGCGTGAAGAAGTTCCACTCACCGACAAGGGTGGGGACAAATCTTTTCGCAGCCATCTTGTGTTTCGCGATAGAAATCACCTCTCGGATCTTCAGCAGGAACTCGATCGCTGCTGGAGGAGGAGCCTGTAGGAGTACTCGATCGTTAAACCGATTTTAAACATTTTCTGTGTACAGAATGTTTTGGATAGCCAGCTTACCAGCAACATTTGTTTGTCGAAGTAAGCAGGGTTGAAGTACAATTTTCTTCTTTGGGCTCCAGGTAACACAGGGATGTCCTGCTGGTGGGTGTTGTCTGCGGTTTCGACTACTCGAACATCCTCTTCCGGTAATCTTTCGCCTAGGATCGATCCGGACCCGGATCCAGATACATAACAGATTTCCGATTGTTCCAGGTACACGCAGTGGGGATGAACGATGGCGGATGTCACCTGCAATCGTACCGAATGATATTTTCTAGAGTTCTGGAGGAAAACAGTTCCATTATAGCGTGGGTGTTTACTGTGATCAGGTCCAAGTAAATGAAAAATAAGACAAAGGCATCCGGCGTACACTTTCAAATCCTTGTTCGCCGTCGCTGACCGGAAGATCATCGCCCAGATCGCTCTCCGTTAGCCCGCTGTTGGTATCGCTCTCGAAGTGTCTGGAAGCAGCTAGCAACGGATTGCTTTTGACCAATCCGCTGGGCTCCCGGCCGGGTGTGATGCTGATTTCCGGCTCCTCGACGATCTTCCTCTTGGTTTTCTTACTGTGCAAGTAGAGGGAAACGCTGGCCACGTAGATCAGGGCCAGGATCACAGAGGACAGACCGATGGCCGTGTACTCCGTGGTGGACAGCCCTTGAGACAGCTGCGACGACGAGGAGAACATCACTTCTCGAATGTCTGAAAGACAACAACGGTGAAAGGGACCGGAATTTGTTCGAACAGCGACAGAACAGCGACGACATACTGCTCTTGGAGGGTGAGCCAGCAACCCTGAAGGCCACGCAAGGTGTGAACACGCCGGTGTACTTCGATTTCGCGGAGTCGTCCCTGCACACCAGCTTCGCCGTGACCACGCGACCTTCGGCCGCTTCTTTCAGACCAGCCTCGCCGATCCACTGAAACGAAAATGTCGTCGCTGTTGCAATTGTTCTTCACCAGGACGGGAATAACGAGAATCGAGATCGGCTCGATCGTAAACGATTCCGTCCGCGATCCTTGCGTCTCCCGCTGCGATCGCGCGTTTCACGCAAAACGATTCCGGTACCGGTAAAACTGCGACGGCGGATTTTACGTCGCGTTAACGGTCCCGTGCGTCCCCGCCGTTTTCTCGAACGACGCCTCTCGAAACTGCCTTATTAGCTTTATATCAGCGTTTTTTACAATTGTCAGGAGTTTCCGACGGTTTCCTCGTCGAAGGGGATCGTTTCGAGATTACGACTTTTTCTGCCACGTCCCGTAATTTCACTGTCCCGTTGATTTTTTATGCAGTGATTAATATTGTCGTCGAGGTAACTGTTCCGGGATGTCGTCGTTAAACGAATCGAGCCTTCCCAGCCTGTCGATTACGACTGCCGATGTTAAGAGCGATCGCGCCATAACGGTGCGATCGTAGCCAGCTTTCTCAGATTGCCCTGATTATCGAACAACTTCTATTTTTTGTTTCCGAAGAGAGGAAGAGGTATTCGTAAAGGGATCCTGAAGAAATGCCGGGCCGCAGCGTCTGCGGTTTTCGCCAATTGCAATTCTCGTTACGTTGGCTTTTGAGCGTAGCAGGACCGGTCTTCGATGCAAGTGGATTCGACACCTCGAGTACCAAGGAAAAGAGGTTCACACGCGTGTGCCACGCTCGTAACGATCGGCTTCCCCTTCGATTCTCTCACGAAACCTGTCCCCCAGTAAATTATGTTCTCGTCGGTCCCGACAGCCTAATAACTTATTTATTTAACACCGTCGAGTATTACCAACCTTCAGGAACGTCCTGCCTTCGTCACGATACACCCTGAAGGGTGGCTCGGCGTCCGAGAGGTTCCTCAGCTCCGACCATCCTGCTCGGCCTAATTGCTGGGCGCCAGTGATTCCACAGACCGGGGTTGTCACACCTGTGGGTTTCCAAGGATCAAAGCATGGGAAAGGTGTCGCGTCGTCGCACGCAGAAGCTAGGAAACTCACCCTCGAAGCGAATCTCCGCGTGCGGATAAACGATTTGACCACGTTGCGGCAGGAAAACGTACGGCACCCTCTCCACCTGGCCCGTGTTGCTCACGAAACCTGCGACTTTGCACTCTGGACAAAAGAGAGGATTTCATCAGTTTCTTTCTTCTTTTTTTGTTTTAAGAAAGCTCGGGAAAGGATTGGGTTTTCCCCAATTTTGCAAGAGGTATTTTTATGAAAACTTATTTCTGTTCTGTATAAAACATCTGAGCGACCCGAAGGTCGAGAATTCTCGTCAGCGAATTCTCGAAACGCGACGCGTCTTTCGGGGAAGCAACAATTCAGGCGTTGCAATTTCGCGTCTTCTTCAACTGACAATTTGGTTGGCCCCGGGGGGACAGCTTGTAATTTCCGGGCAACTATCGCTCGAACTGATCTCGACAAAGTGCAATTATACAGCTCTCGTCGCCAGACGATGGGAAGTCGGTCGCGAAACTGGTACCGTCGACACGGCCCGAAACGCCTTCTTCGAGAATGCTCCTTTTGCCTCGGAACCGTTGGCATGGGCCAAGAAGATTCGCGCAGGGCACTTCATCAAAGCGGGATCGAAAGAGGATCGGAGCCGACGATACTGCGAACAATTGGCACGATCGGTACCACCACAGAAAATTGCTCAATGAATTATATTAAATTGGTCAAATAATACGTGCGCGAGCAATAACCGAGACAAGAAGATTGGAATATTATAATTACTGTAATAAAGAATGGTTTGCGAATTGAACCGTCATTTCTCCGAATGTAGACGTCGAAGGAGGGTCGTTTCCCTTTTCCGCCTCTCAATTAGAAGATCTGCCGCGGCCTGTGTTATGTTCCCGGTCGAGGAATTCCTCGAGGACCGTGCCACGGGACACGCCGTTTAATTCGCAATTAACGGCCGGCGAGCGGTGGACGCGGCAGGAGGAAAGCCGATCGTTAAAATGTTAATAGTAAGCGCCATTTAAGCCGAAACGGCCGAATTCGTTTGACCGGTCCGCGAACTATACCGCGAATAATTTCGAGAGCTAATAAAACCGGTCTTACGTAGAGAGCAGTACGACCGGGCGTTGTTTCTCGTCGAAAATAACTGGACAAAGCCGGACGTGTGCCACCGGTGCTAATTTTAATAATAAAAATAGCCGAAAAGCTGTGAGATACCGTTTCTGCCGTAGTCGCGGCGCACGAGTCTCGCCTGAAAATGTCCAGCCCCGAGTTCCTACATTATTCGATCGCGTTTCTGAATTTTTATTTCGCACAAATTTTCAGGAGAAATAAAAATTCATGTACTCCCAAAATAGACGCGTCCTTCTCGCGAAAGATTCCACGGAACACCTGGCACTTCTCTTGTGCAAATAAAACGAAGAGCTCGAAGGACGCGGAGTTCATCCCGAACGTCCCGGTCGCATGAATCATCGATCTTTCGAACTGCGAGTTCCTTTCCCGCAGTCATCGAGGAGTAACGATGTTTCTCGTTGCGGGTCTGGGTCATCGGAGCCGTTGTTTATGCAAATTGTTGGCCAGTGCCACGCTGTGCACCGGCCCGGAAAGAGGAAAGAGACGCGACTCTGAAAACCATAATGGAATTAATGTGTTCGATTAATGCCCCGCGCGCTGCACCGTGTGCCTTTCGATCCTCGGGTCGAATATCGAATCGTTGTTATTAAGTGGCACAGCACCGTGCAGAGGTCACGCGAACAGTGCAACCGTCGGGATGCAGTTCAGGTGCAGCGACAGCGTGGGTCGCGAAAGGGGCTGGTCCCTGGAATACTAATCGGCAGACTCCTCGTTAATCCTCCGACATAGAACTCGCAGGAATATACGCTTGTGGATGTTGGAAGAAATCTATTTCGAAAAGATACTCTTTTCTGAAAGTACATAAGAACGTTCTGTAATTCGAATTCGGTCCGACTAAAGTTCACACGGACTTTGCATATTCACCGCTTCGCAAACTAAGTTCGTCCTCTTGCAAGTCGAAGTCACCCTTATGAAATTCAAGCCGAGGTTATTTCTTCGACGCGAAAGTAGATGGAGATTGAAGACGAGCCGATCCAACTAAATTCTAACGATCCTCCGTGCACGGGTATTCAAAGGCTCATTGTATTCAAATGGCTGCCCGAGGAGGAAGCGTTCGCCGCGGACGTACAACAAAGTGCTTTCGAGCAATTAACAGCGGGTACCCTATGAATCTGGACGGCCAAGATCCTGACCTTGGATCGACGAACATGCAAATCGACTCGATGACATTTTCTCTGTTCGTGTCCACGTGCCGTCTGGTAGGAACGCGCGTGTCTCGCGGCAGGAAACCCGCTGGATCCGCTAGGCTCCCGGGAGCTTTCTCCGTGGGCAACAATGGCATCCCACCATTAAACTACAATCAGGTCAATGGACAGCAGGAGCAGACTAATCGACGAATTTACTATCGCGTTCCACGCGTTCGGAAATGTTGTTCGCCATCGAACGTTGAATCCGACATATACTCTCGATACTCTTCTCCTTGGTACACCTGATCAACAAAATAATGTCCAATCACTTTCAAAAACAGTTCTCCGTTTTCCCTGAAAAACACGTTCTTTGCATTGGCTTCGTCGCAAACGTGTTGGTTGCCCACTGATCACGCAACTAGTCATAAAATGAGACTTATATCGTATACTAACAATTTTTATAATACCCTTCTCGCAGTAAGCTAAAGTATCGCGCATTAACGTCGCGAAGCTGAATCGACGAGGATTAGCGTTCCCAAGGTATCGCGGTGCAAACAAACTCGAATGTGAATCTTCCGTTTACAGTTTAATGCGCGTGTTTGCCGGTCGTGTGAATACGTTAGATAATGTTAATCTTCGGCGTAACGCAATTAGGTATGATTTACGCTCGTTAAGAGGACGCTTTCTACGCCGTGCGTTCCAGCGTCGGCGGTAAATCTTTTCTCTGGTACGTTTACCAAAATTTATCGTTCGATTAAGCAATAATAAAAATCGGTTTGCGGGAGTTGGCGGCGGCGGATGGATATAAATTTTTGTTAACGTCAACCGGCACGAATTCGAGAAGATGAAGATTGCGTCCGCTCGATTCGACGCGCTTCATTGACGCGGGTTGACAGGGGCGCGCGCGAACTCGTGAAAATATTCGATTATATCGATCGGCGACGATCGAGATCGAGTCCCCGGTGTACTTTGATAACCGGTTTGTCCCTTCGGCAGCCACCGGGCCGGCGAGGAATGACGGCGACGTTTTTAAGGGGCCCTTAAAAATTCACCGCGGAACGGCATTTTCCGGAATAACTCGTTCCGACCATTTTCAGGCATTCGAACAGCGCGCGGTAACCTCATCAAGCGCTTAAATCTTGATAAACGGGAAGGTATTATCCTATCGCGGCCTCTGTTTAAGGAACCGGTATCTCCTTCGAGGCGATTCGCGATCTCGCCGACTCCCGTATACAGTTTAATGTCACGATCGAGCCGCCGGTTGGCCTCGCGATGTATTTCGATTCTCTGGAACTGCAAATCGTCGGACGAAACCTCCGAACGACCGATAATACCATGCGAATCGAAATTCGAGCTGTCCAATCATTTCGGCGCATCGCGGAACGATCAAAATGCCGTTTCTGCGCTCGTTTCTCCGACTTATGCGAAAGAAAGGTACAAAAGTGGAACGGAAGAGAGTAGGAGAAGAAAATTATACCGAATATGATATAATTCCGACGATATTCACTTGTGCAACGGAAAATTAAATATTCCCACCAGAAAATCCTCGCATCGAGAAACGCTAGTGAATAATGATGAACGAATACGAAGGTAAGCACCGAGCTGCGCGTGGGGGCATTGTTTATTACGAGGTAATAAACATGGGGCAACAGCTGTGATTCTGCTTACCCGGCACCTACTTCTCATGCACCGTCGTTGACATTCTTTTTGCGACCAATTGTTAGGTTTCATCCGGCTAGCAAGCCCGTTCGGATCGTGCTAACAAACGACGAATCAAGTTGACAGATATAATCCTGTTTACAGCCACGCGAGGGTCGTTCATCGCTCGGAGCCCCTGCTGATTCCACGCAAGGTCGTATCAAGCGGCTAGACGTTCGAAATATGTGACTGAAGCGTTAATGGCACGCCACCTGCCGCGGATCCTGACGTTAACGTGTTAAACAGCCTATATTAATAAATATGAGAATGAAGTTAAGTGGCTTGAAGTATTACAAGATGTGCTATCGATTCCCTAGAGTTTCCCATAATCCTCGTCATCGCGGACGTTGTGGCAGACGTTGCTCAGATCTTCGGCGTGGTCAAGGTCTTTTTTCTTAACCCTCTTGCGAGTTCTAGGCCTTCTTATCTCGAATTGAAAAGCGTCGTCTTATATCGGAATAAAATTGTCGCTCGAGCTTATCTCCACCGGGACGGGTCACGAATGACTCCGGCACAGGATGCGAAGGGTGAGCCTGGAACGGTGTCATCGCTCGGATCTGGCGACTTCATAAATCTCGCGACTTTCCGATCATCAATTTCTTACAGTTTCACCCGTCGAGCGAACGAACGGGTACCAGTTTTACCAGTTTCGAGAAATACTGGAATTCGCGGGTCTGGCACATCGGTGATAAATATTTGAACCGTGCGCGACCGTGAATTTTAGATAAGTAAGGCGTGTTCGCACATTAGTCACCGGCGGGCAGAGAACAGGCTCGGGATTAGGCTCCTTCCAAGTTCTCGATTTCAAAATTCGGAAAAAGAAATATATTCAATGCTCGATGCGAGGACCTTGGATTGAACTGCGCGAACAATGGCGGATTGTTTGCGTAATGTTTTCTACGAACACATCCGGCGACTCGCGAAGCAATATCTCCGCTGTCAATCGTTCAATGTCGAAATTGATTTTCACTAAAACCCGTCAATCGGCTCGAGATGTCTTAAGACGCGTCGCGGCTTTTCACTCGCACGACTGCGTAACCGGATGGCACATTTAGCCACATTAGATCGTTGCAGTATAATTTATTACTCGGCTGCGGATCTTTCTGTACTTATAGCCTCTATAAAGGTTCGAAGCTTGATAGAAAAAACCGGGGGGTGATTAATGACTAATATATCTTCATTTTATTTCGCGTTTGCGGAAGACATAAATTTACTGTCGAATCGAAATTGAATCGTCGCGGTTAACGAGCGGAACCGCTATATAAAAACCTAACACGAATCAACACAATACTTTGTACCTGAACTGCAATCGGATTTCCAGGTATCGAAGTTCCCCCCTTAATTTCGGCTCACCCAATTGGATCTCGGTGAAAAGGTCGACAACCGCCCCACGACAACAGTGGAACCAATACATAATCGCTGACGAAACAGATGGATCCTCCAGTGCAAAATCGACGGTCACCGGATAACAACATGGCGGAGCCCTTACCGGTCAAGAACGCTGAAAATCGCGCATCTTTACACGTGTAACTTTCGAAACAGTGCTCTCCTTGGAGTGAAACTCGGATTTTCGACATCTCCTCGTCAAAATCTACAGGACTACATAGAAAAGTGAAAAATTTCTGCTTTACCGAGGCAAGTCAAGCTAAGTTAAAAATCGTGATTTTTAACCCTTTGCACTCGGCGCTGTTTTCAATCTAAAACAAAATTTTTCTTCCGTCTTACAATATTTTCATTTAATTCATACGAAACTGATCCGATTTCTACATATAATATTGAAATGTTTAGTGATCTATTGAATACAAATTTTGTAATGTAACAAATATTTTGTAATATTTCTCGTAATTTCTTTGAAATAATGCCACAACAATTTCTAGTGGTGCTACAGAGTCACCACTCGAGTGCAAAGGGTTAATATTTTCCTCGCAATTTTCCACTCACTCTTTTTATACTAGTAGACTGATCCTTCCCAACTCGTTTGGTTCGATTTTAAAGAAGTTTTTAGAGGGTGTCCAATTTGTTTCCGACGGTAGATGTTGAGTGACGTTCGATTCGCAGCTTGCGGTCGCTGGAGAACAGCTGAGCCCAAGCCGGAAGATCAGTGGCAGTGGTCCCTCGGGTCCTCGGGGTTAGGGGGTCGTGTCAGACGTTGTGTTTCGCCGTTGCCAAGGCCGGTCGTGTCCCTTCGGCGACCGATAAACGAACGATTCGCGAGGATACAGCTACGCCGAAGACCGGAGGCCGAGGGAATCCGCGTCGCGCGTTGATCAAAAGTACCGCAAGGAACGATATCTCATTCTGGCTGTGTGTCTCCTGTCCACTCGGCAAGCGGGTCTTCATTGCATCGGGATTCCTCCCCGTCCTCTCTTTTCGCGTCCACCGTGCTCATTTTTCAACGCGACGACGCCGCGCTGCCTCATTCCCAGCTGAAAGCTTTCGTACCGAATTTATCAAACGGGCCATAGCTTTCGCGATGTCTCCTCCCCCCTTTATACAATCCGAAGAGACGACGATAAACGCTAATGACCCGTCCGGTCTCTCGATTCGATCTTCTTTTCACGCGCGACAAATGTGTCTGTCCATTGGACGATTTAAAGCGATTTCGTCTTTTTCAAGGGTAAGATGATTTTTCGCTATTTAGTAGCTTTATTCGGTGATGCAATCACCAATGTTTCACAATCTTTTCGTTTTTGGAGTACCTGTTGTTCATTAGTGAAAAAATTGATTTATGACTTTTGACGCTTGCATGCGAAATAAAATTTACATCGCTCGGAGAGCGTTGAAATGAATAGTCATCCGATGGTGCATCCTCTCTGTTAGCAGCATACTCTTTCCTCGCTTGCACTGCATTTTTACCCTTGCGGTAATAAAGAAAGCAAAATCCGACGGAAATGCTCGCTTCGATTCTCTATATTTGACGCGATGACAAAGAAATGCTTGAGAGGGTGCAATAATTAAGTAGAAAGCCACGAAGACGAAAGGTTAGTTTCGATCGTCGAAAGAGAGATCCTGAGGCCTCGTATTTCTCGTGTTCCCTGACGATTCGCTGGGAATTAACGGTGAAACGTTCGATGACTAACGTGACCCGAATCGGTTCCGGCGGGAAGTAAGGTATCGGCGTGGGTTATCGTCCCGGAGTCCCATAACTCGCCGACCACTATGCCGCCGGTTGACACTATCTATCAAGGAGCGAAATAGCGCGCGGCTGGTTTCGTGGATTCGGCGCCGTTCGACGAAGGTCAGGGTTCATCGGCGTCGACTCGTTCCTCGAGGTCGAGCTTGCCGATCGTTAATCAACGGGTCGTTATCCGTTTCTCGATCGTCGATGGCAGCCTACGACGAGCGAATGGGGACACCGTGAGCAGCGCTGCCGGTGTTAATTGCTCGTCGCCGCGCCGATTATCGTAAATCGTGCGTCGCACGGTGGCCACGTTAATGAGTATCGGCCGGCTGATCGACGCTCGATCGAGGGAAATCGGTCGGCGATCGTTCCCCGGGTCCTCGGGCTCTTCGACGAAAGTGAGAAGACGGTTTCACGGATCTCCAGCGGTCCCCGCGGCGTGCAGCTGGCGAATTGACCGAAATCGAACGATCATGCGAACAACCTGATTTTGTTTTCTTTTGCAAAACGATCGCTTCGATCGTATACCCGGCAGTACGTCGGTCTTTATGACGGCATAAACATTGGCTCTGAACATTTAAACGCAACCCCGGAGACGTTCATGCGCGGAGCCGAATGAAAAAGGGACGCGGAGTACAGCTTTGTTTATTCCGAGTGCCAATTAACGAATCCACCTCTCCGAGGAGCTGCCTGCACGATCGTAAACTGGGGCTGACATGATCCCGATCACGGACTGAATATTTGCCCTCTGTTTAGCACAACTGATCCGGATGACTGTGATTCTGTAGTTCGCTAATCATCAACCTTAACCTCGAAGGTCAAGTGTCCGCGTTTTTATTCAGATTTTTATGTTCGTTCGTAGAACTTGCGATCGGACGCTGCTGAATTGCTGGAAAATTGAGTTTCTCATGTATCTGTGCGTACAACACGGAAGGTACCTGTGCTCAGGGTCGCGTGATTACATCATTACCGGAGAGCCTCGAAGGATGAACTGCTACGGAGTCACGACGTAAAACTTTAGCGACCTCGCGTGATTATCAACGAGATTAATTCTCTCGCGGCGATGTTCGATCAAATTTGCGGAAGCGGATGTGCATCGAATCACTTGGAATTCTTATCGGACGAAAAACTTAGCTAAACTACAAATCTTGGGAATAACTATTGACATTGAAATATTCGTACAAGGTTACAGCAACAGATTTAAGCGGCCGTCAACTTACTTGCCGACTGCATCCTCAATTTTCGTTCTCGAGGCAAGAATTATTAACTAAAGGCAATTTGTATCGGCGATACTCGCCAAGTGAATGAATACTAATGGAAAGTTTGCGGTCACCCATCATCATTAATCGAGAATGTCTTCGGTCGGGATCATTTTCAACGTCGGCGCTTAGTGGAAAGCGTACAATCTATCATTCGTTTGCTAATTAATTATTTTAACGGTAGTCGTACTTGCAGGAAGCCTTTGTTATCTTTGTTGATTTCAGATTACGATTGTTGACGCTGGAACTGAGAAAGACAAATTGGAAAGACTCTGCTTGGTAATTCTAGCGTTAATCAACGTACCCGATTCTCGTGATTTTTGCGAGAAGCAGAAGACGTGTTATCAGCGTGGTAATTCTATCCTTAATCGAGGCAGATGCAGCAACGCTCGATCGCCGTGATATTACTATGCGAACTTCAATATACACCGCGGGACGTGCTCGGATCTTATTGCAACCAAACATCACGAAGGTATTCGCCATTATTGCTCGCGGATTGCCGTGCAACGTGCATACCTACGTATCAGAGGGACTCGCGGTGAATAGTAAGCTTTCGGAATCGATAACTCCCATGGCGCGTTTACCATACGTTCCCTTTCTATAAAGATAGAGCTTCGGACGCATTACGCGCGCTCGCTTCGTAGTTCGACGCAAAGTGGCAAATCGCATCACGGTTTGCTCAATTAGCATTCAATCTCAGTCGAGACGGACTCTTCGTATTTCGATCACCGGTAGACCGGAGTTCACCGCGGCTCATTCAAGATTGAAGCGCATCATGGTTGTTCGATGAAACTCGAACCCGCAGGAGTCTGGTGTCCTTGGACGCGCGTTGCAGAAAATTGCATGCTCGTTGGCCGGCGCTTACAATGCCGCGATTAAACGCGTAAACGTGTATTTATCGGCGGTAAAAGCCGAGTGGATTTTACGGTTATACGCGCGCGGGGTGCTGAGAAATTGAGAGATTCGAGCGAACGTAACGGAAGGGACCAGTCACGTGGCCCGAACATAAGGAAACTACCGGCCGAGGCCTCCTAGCGTAAACGCTAATGGCGCGGGATGATTCCCGTGTCACGGGGGTCATCGTCGAGCCGAAAGCCACGCGGGTGCAGGAATCTGCGCCGATGCAGGATCGATGCAATTTTTTAGAAGAACCACCGGTATCGGTGATACAGTCGGACCAGCTACGAGAACAACAGATGCGCCACGAACAGCTACCGATCAAAGGGTTCGCCGTTTTCCGCCGGTTTTACAGCCTTCGAAAGACTTTTCGCAACGCGTGCGTTAACTTTACGATTATCGCCGAGACACGGGGAACCTTTGCTCCCTGATTTTTACTCCGCCAAAGATCCTCGGCACCTGATATTACTTGCTTGGTTTCTTCAATCTTAACCCTTTCGTTACGGAAGGTAATTATAGTCACCCTTCTCCCGACCGTTTCCCGCGTCCTAAACGTGATTACAGATGCCCATGGAAATTTTACAGTACGCCGGCGAATTCAAACATTCATTTTTCCGCCGGGATATTTGAATTATTTCAATTTGTTTACAACCACCAATTGCCGGACAATTAACGTGTCGCGACCCTCGGTTCAACATACCTCTCGAACGTGATTATTCCACTTTGTACGTGCCCGGTGCTCGCAGATTAATTTCAAGCAAATTGAATAGCCAATTTGCATAACACCACAAAGCAGCATAGGTTGCAACCGCTTCCGGGCAGATCGTGGAACCGCGAGGAACTGCAGCGCAGCGAGAGAACGCATCATGCGTCGTCGAAAAGTCGAGTCAAAGGGGAACGTTGCGTCGCGTCATCCAGCGAAAGGCCATCGGCGCATAGTCTTTCCTCTGGTCGTCGTGTCTTGTGCGCGCATCGAAATCTCCGGCCGCCCACGCGACGCCGTGACACGGCCGTTCTCGGTAGGTGTTATCGGAGGCCATAGGCATTTTCGAACAGCGAGAGATCGACGAGGAGCGGCCGGTTGAAACTATGCTCGAGGGGTCACGACCGTTTCACCTAATGGCGATGCGAATAATAATTCACGTTTTCGCGGTGCGTCTGGTTGCTCGCCGGTTAAGAGATGCAAATCTGCACGCGATCGTCCTGCGGTAATCGGCAATTTACAGCCGTGGTTCGCCGCGGGACGGCCGCAGCAACCTTGTTGATACTTTTCGCGGGAACTTTCTCAATCGTCGAAGGTCCTTCAGCGGCGGCGGCTACACGTGCATCTAACTGTTCACCGCGTCAACGTATTTTGTTGCAAACGCCGCGCACTTAGGTTACACGGTTGCCAGCCGGGTTGCGGGTTTAATAGACAGCGACGCGTTCACGGAAATCTTATGCGCGGTCCCGGTCTCCGGATTACAGGTTCAAAGTATCGCAAGAAGACGAAATTATCGATCGTTCGTGCCGGTGTAACGAGATTTTAAGTACAGCGCATTACGCGATCGTTTCGCGGTCGAATCGCTCGGAATCGAATCGCTGCCGGTTTTTTTGTTCTCTCTCTTTTCTCTCGATAGCGAACAGGATCCGTCTCGGCGGCGGCTGCCCATTAAATGCGACGCTAGGACCCCACGCGAAGCGCTTCAAATTGCAAATCGATCTAATTAGCCTGATCGGTCGAACTCGACGATTACGTTGATTTAACTACACGGCCCGCAACAACCGTTCCGCATGTAGGCCGTTACCGGGAGCCGATTAATTTGCATTCGGTAATAAGCGTGTCCGTCGGATTCTATTAATCAACTCCGGTTTTATCGATGAGGTTTTATCGATTCTTCGGTCGGACGCCGTCGAGCGATTCATCCGGAGCACCGTTTGGCGCCAGGTTGCCGGTCGCCGGTCGCCGGTCGCGTACGGTCACATTGTAACGTTTCGCGCGATCCACCACGTGCTGGACCAAGACAAACGGATTGCGAAGCACGGGGACGTTCATCGTTTCGCCACGGTCAGGTCGATTTACAGACGCGCGCGGCACGGGGACGATTTGCTCGAACAGTTGGAGCAATCATTTCTGATGACACGGTTGGATCGAAAACGGTACGTGCGCGCAACCGCCAGCCGAGCCGAACACCGGAAGATGCAGCGTCGCACAGAGTGCTCCTCCTTCCCGAAAAGCTATTCGATTAAAACTTTGTTTGCATTTTCTCTACTCGAATTCGAGAATCTGAAAAACAAGAGTAGCAATTTTCAGAAGGAGCGTACGAAATTCTGAATTTCGGGACAGGGGACCACTATGGCCGTTCGCGGAGCTCGTCGATGAGAAACTCGTGAAATTGGCGCACAGTCTCGGGAACGGTGTTTTCGCGGAACACCGAGAGAAAACGTGTTGCGCGCCACTGAACGGAATAAATATCGAAGATTATCGCCTATCAAACGATAGTTGGAACGCGTTTCAGACGAACAGAGACGCATTAAAACCTGATGAATAGTGCACGCGCGGCGAACCGTTACCAGCTTCATTTGATATATAATTCGACGAAAAACAAGCAGCCGAACGCCGTGCAAATTATTAATCGACCGATATCCTGGTTGGAAGGCTGAGAAGAGGGATGCGCGTCTGTCTTCAACAACCGAGCAATGAAAGATCGCACTTGTGATTACCTTGCACCCTCACAAAATTGTACGCCTGAGTACTATATGGTGCCGTCAAGAAGAAAATGTTGACCTTGAAAAGGAGCAGCGGGAGCATAGCGATGGAATAATGGATCGACTCACCGTGGATGTCGTTCACGCAGATATGAAGGTCCTCCCGGAAGGTTGGAAGCCCGTGGTTGCACTGACAGGTGCAGGTGTTGTTAGGAGGAACGAGTCCAGTGGTCGAAGGGCTCCTTGTGTAGGGACTGGCGGTGCCGCTGCTGAGTACCGTGCAAGCTTCCGTGCAGGAACCTGGGGAAGATCAATGTTCTTAGAGCGATGCGCGTTATCCCGTAAGAATCTGTCTCGCGGATCGTTTAACGTCTGCGTCTTCGGACGACGCGACTAACTGTACAGAAACTGTGCAGAAACGGGAGAGACACTCGAAGATACATAAATTTCCGAGACGAGGAAATTCACGTGGCGCAGGCGTCACGGGAAAAACGCGTCGTATTACCCGAACAGGTGAAATACAGCTGTCAGACCGTTACATCGTAATTTCACGGTTAATCAGCCGCGTTGCCATTTTTTTTTCTCTTCCCGGGCGCCTTTTGTGTTGTTCGGCGTTGTTCCGCGCACGAGATCACCGCGTTACGTTTCTTTTCGCCGTCATGCGAGTTCTCTCGGCAAGTCGAATCACGATCGCGCGATTTACGGGTTCCGTTCCGAGGAGATCGCCAGGCTGTTTTTCGACGGATTCCGGATCGTTTCGAGAATTTTACGCGCACGGGAAGAAACGACGCGGCGACTCGTGCCGCGGAGATTTATCGTTCGGAGGCATACCTTCCAGCGTGAAAATATCTCCATCGGAGTGCCTGATGACCGAAAGCTCTTGACAACGAGTTATTTCGAGAACGTTCAAGCAGCCCGCCAGGACGAGAACTAGAAGACGCATCTTCCCCGCAGCATTCTGAAACAAAGTGCAGCAAATTACAGCAACGTGTTCCGCGGCAAGGCAACGGGAGGCACGACAAAGGGCCCCGTTCATCCTCGGCCACGTATAAATCGACCATGTTTCTCCTTTGGTTCTCTCTCTCTCTTCTTCGTTACACCGACCAGCACTCGAACCGCCGCGCTGCGCCGCGTTCCGTTCGTTCAATTTCATAATTCGATCCGCACGGGATTAACCCGTAATCGAATTCGCCGGAGATGACTGCTCAATTTCAGAAAACGGATCGCGGTTTAATTAATTGCCGAATAACTCGATGATTTATCGGGAGAGACCCGACTCCGCGCGAGAATCCGTGAAACTGTAGTAATTAACGGGGTTAAAATAGTGAGGCACGAGCGACTCGGTTGGCTGGAATTAATGACGGCAATTAATCAGCATTAAAAGTTCCGATGGTGATCGAGCACCGCTGCCGGGCAAGTCGCGTGAACTCTCCTGCCGCTGCGACACCTGACTCGTGTCTTTGGTACAATTTGTCCAACCGTGAAGTCCCATGGAAACTTCTGCTGTCCCTAAATCATTTGTACCGCCGAGATTCGGTGAGGGGAAAAAAAATTGCCTACCATCAGTCATAACCCACTTAACAGCAGCGGCCACACCGGATCGATTTCTCTGTTTACACGTTAGAAATTGTTTAATTTACCGTTGCTATCTCAATCTTGAATGATAACTCTATGCTCACCTTCCACACGGAATTAATAGCGAATGAATATGTTTAAAAGGACAGATTATCGAAACGTGTTTGGCTTTCCTCAACGTAGGTGTCGGAACATTTTTTTAATAAGCTGGAACTTCTATAATTTAGCATTCGTTCTAATCCCTATTCCGTTGCCCTCCTCGTTCTTAGCGGATCCCGACGACTATAATAAACATAGTTGATTTATCAGTTTTCGCTAAATGCTAATGTTCACGGATAGATCGAAAGATTTGTCATCTTTGCATTGGAATTCTGAGTGTCAACGAACGTTTGATTACGCGGAAGATTTCGTGGCTGGGCGAAAGACCTGCAAAACTGGCGACGGTCGTCGATGTGGACGCCATTTCGATTTCTCGACGATCACTGTTGTTTCAAGGTACAGCTACGGACGGAGATAAAAATTCACCTCTTTTTCTTGCAATTTCTGCGATGCCACGCCGCATCACTGATTCTCAAACTTTTGCCTCGGGCTACACGGCCTAGCCTAGCGGAACAACTTCGAGAAATTAGCGAACCCTCGTCGCCGTCGTGATCCTGTCTGCATTTCCTTCCGATTGGTCTGTAGTTTCGCCTAAGCTAGTTTTAGAACGCGTTTCGACCAAATGAGGTACGAAGCGATTAAACAGATGATCGCCTAACAAGACCAAGTTTAACGAGTAAGCCAAACGAAGGGAAACTACCAAATCAAAGAGTATACGACTTCCTTGATTGCGTTTGCTGAGTACATACAATCATGCGTTATTATGCAAAATCACCTGATGCGACGTTTGAGTTCTTCCGAATTTATGCATGTCGTAAATCACGCAGTCGCCTGATGTGGCGGCTGAATTCTTTCGAATTTGTGCAAGCAATCGGAAATCGTTTGTCGAAACATTCTTTGAATTTACTTGGAAGACTCCAACCATTGCACCGGCTCGATAGCAAAAGTTTTACATTAGTGCGTTATATTACGAAAAAGGTTCGAAATTATCTCTTCGCTCCTATCTCTACCCTGGATACTTCAGGACTGTTGAAGTAGCGTACGAGCTAAGCGTCAGTGTTTTATTAGCCGAAGTAGCAATCGTTAAGCTTCAGAAGCCCACGAATGGTCGTCGGTAGATATGTAAACTCTGGGAAATTAAATGGCCCGATTAATCGGCGGAAGGAATGCACGCATTTCTCCGAGTGAACTCGAGGCATGCGGCAGAGTTCGGTTTTCTCGAACCGCGCTGTGAACTATCTAGATCCGATCGCAACAACAAACGGCGCATCGAAGTCTCCGGCAAAGGTATTCGGAGATACTTCGGGCCATAAACGAGCGTACGAAGCGCATGCTCTCGACGATTACTCGAAATGCTTTACCACTCTATTCTTCGGGAAGTCTCGTAATCTACTTCCATTCGCCTGAAAAGGGAAACTTGTCTTTCCATGAGACACAGCAGGAATAATAGCAACACTATTTCACATTTTTAAGGAACTCGAGCCGTAGAAAGATTGGTCTGCGCATTTGTCCATAAATTAGGATCGGAATCGGAGCTCTAGATTTCTCGCGGAAGCGAGAACAAAGTCACAAGTATCGCCGCGGATCTGCATACATCAAGGCGACACGGTATTCATCTAAACGGGACATCTGTTTAAGAATTCACTCGAGTACGCGCCGGCTCGAGACAGAATGATGAATCTCGAGATTCCGCGATCTCTCGCAGGTGCAGCGTAACACGCGGTTTCGCCGCGAAACTCTTTCTCGGAAGAGCCGGCCAAGTCCGTTTTCCGGAGTCTCGCATTGAGACATAGCCGCTTGTTCGCTGGCACGTGCTCGTGCTCGCGCTCGCGCGGAACAAAAGTTGCGAGCATATTCCGAGCCGGTTCTCGTTGCTCTCGGCTCTTCTGCTTCCTCCTCGGCATCGATAACAGCGCGTTATCTTACGCGTGCCATCGGCTCGATTGTGCAGAACGTCGACACTCGTCGCGTCCTCGTCATGGTGCACGCCGCGCCGCGCCGCTCGCGACATGCCTTGATCGCATAATTTATGCCTTCCCGACGCTCGGCTCTTCGTATCGCGTAGCTTGCCGCGTGTAACGCAGCCCGGGTTGCACCGGCAGCCTTGCGGATTCTTTGCGGTTCTCTTTTTTCGGTCGACGAGTAACATGCGCTGCGCCGACACGCTGCCGCGCGCTGTAATTTCCCGGCACGCGTTCGAAAAGTCTCTCGTTTGATCGAGGCGTCGAACGGGACCGTTCCGCCTGGGGAAGCGTGCATCGCGTCCCATTTTAATGGGAATCGCCTATTGTAATCGGAAATCAGACTTTTATCGGTGAAGAATAAAAATGCTCCAGGCCGTGGAGGGTGAAGTAAGAATTAATTTGTGTACCATCTTCTCGCAGAATCGATTTCCGGTATGCGTAGCGGTAGTTCGATCCTGTACGCGACACTTGCGACTAGTTGCGCACGGTCGAGCGAGGCGCGCAAACGGGAGGTGCTTCCGAGGATCGTAAAGCAACGAATAAGCGAAACAGCGTCGTAACCACAATTTGTTCTCGTTCGAAGATTTTATTGAGTATCCGAATTGAAAAGACGTCGGCAATTTACGCACATTGTCGCCGGTTTTATTGCGTTCGAAAGCATGAATCGCCAATGCGAACGCCGCTGCGATGAAATACGCCCGGGGTTTAACCGGTTTCACGTATAGGTGGAGATGGGTTATAGTGCATTATTAGCGAGCTACGGACTTCTAATTTACGACCAAATGGATCGGGCTTCGGGTATCGAGCATTGGCTAACGCGGAATAAGTTTATAGCCGGACCACGTATCCCGAAGCCCGGCGCTGCGTTAGAGTTTCAGGGCGCCCGTGAAAACACGTATGTATGCCGCAAGCGGACTCGTCCGTCGATTTAACTCGAAACTCCAGCATTAGCATACGTCGATAAAAATCTGATATATATGATTTTCATTCATCGCGCGAACTGCCGACAGATTCCTCTCCGCCGAGATGATTTGCTGCTCGCTATCGACAGGACGATTTGCATATCTACGTCAACGTTCCGCTGTACACGCGAGACGTTCTTTAATCTCCGGCAAAGATGTATTCGTTGTTCGTTAATTTATTAAGAAGCAACTGCTGCTTGAAGTCGACGATTTTCAATTTTTTCCGCTCTGTGCGTTTTCTACTCGATCTACCTTTTCTACAACTTTCAAATGTTTATTTCGCACGGACATCTGCAATCCAATTACTAGGATTGGACTTGTAAGAGGAATGACGCTACCGACATTGTAAGAGATTCGATTGGTACGATTGAAATACTCGGTAAATGCAGGTTCGCCGAGATTGCCGGTGCCGGTGACTATAGATCGGAGAGTGCACTTACGAAAATGAAGGGGGGACATTAAAGGGAAGGAAAGATCTTCCGAGAAAGAACGCAGTTTCCGGCGACGCCGCTGCACCGTGGCCGAATACAGTTATTCGCCGGACTAATTTCACCGGCGGATAATCATTTGATATTCTTTCCGTTGATAAAAGACGCCCGGCCGTTACGGGACGCGCAAATTGAGAATATTCGATGTAATGAATACCTGGCCAGCCGTACTTCGGTGGTAATTTCGTCTCGGTACGGAAATTATACATTTCGAGATTTCCGCCGAAACGATTATTTCCGACGCGGTGGACCCACGGTTTTGCGGTGGTCGGCAAAGAACGAGGCAAGAAGCCACCGACGAAACGAGATCGATCGAAGGGATCGAGCGAACCTGTTATTCGATCGTATAAAATACACCGAGGATCGGGGGTTGGAGTTTCGAACGCGAGCGCGCGCGCGCGGAATTCGTGGACCGCGAGGATTCGCGGAGCGGAAGGAATCCTTTAAGGCTTATGACTCTTAATGACTCGTTAACCGTTGCTGATACAACTCCGAGATGAGAAAAAGCGGGAAGGAGAGACGACACGGGTCTCCGCGCGATGTTTTACGTGCCCCGGATTCGCATTATCTCGGCCTTCTTGCCCGGACTGACATATTCTGCGAAATTCCGCGCGATCCCTCGCGGGAAACGCGACCGCGGGCACGCGTGATAAATGAATCGCAATTTTCGAGGCGTCCGTACGGCCATATGTTATTTGCGCAAACCGAATTGCTAACGGTCTCGGCGAAATGCTCGTTAAGGTGGTTACTCTGTGGCTTCGAACTTTCAAAAAATTATTCCCGAATGAATTCCTTTTCTCGCCGTTTTGCCACCGGGCACGAGAAAATCATGGGAGATTCTGTGTTCCCGATCTTCTTGAAAATTTCATCCGACTGTCCCGAAAGTGTGTTTCCACAGTGAATCGAGTAACTTGTAACAAGAATTCATGTGCCGGTGTTTACGCGAAACCTGTTCAACGGTTGCCGATGTCGTAATAATTTAATTGAGTTGCGCTTAAATCGAACCGTGGCGGACACCTGTATAACGGCCGTGAAATTGCGGTGCTGTTCGCACAACAAGGTGTTTACGAGTGCGCGCTTGCATTCTCGCGGTGCAGCAATGTCATTAAAGCACGCGTTTGAAGTGACGCAAAAATCGAGGAGGCGTCAGCAATTGTTTCTTCCACTCGAAACGAAACCGGGCGAAACACTTCGAATTTAATTGTTCGTTTATTTCGGAGAACGTGCGGCCCGGGGTACTGTTATCCCTGGCACGTTTATTTGACAGATTTTTGATAATTGCTTGCGCGTAAGTAACGGTACATCGTGCGGCGTAATTTACGACTTTCACGATCTTGATCGAGGGACGATCATTCGTGTAAATTATTTCTGATCACGAGTGTTTATTTATTGCGTAACGCATTCGCCACACATGAGTAATCTCTACTGACTTTGCGATGTGTGCGTTTCGTGCAGGGTAGCGGTGTTTGCTTTTAAAATTACGCGAAGTTGTTCCTTGTCGGTTCCTCCGTTGATGAATTACAGTTGCCGCGGTTCCATCGTGATTAATGGCAATCGGACCGGCTCCTTAAACCCTCTCTGCCCGGAACCATTCAATTTAAAATCAAACCCATGAAATCGTGCACTTTCATGCACCGTTCGCCGAAGAAACAATGTCCCAGACATTTTCTCGCGTTGCAAACGAGTTTATTCTATTCGAATAGTAAGCGTTAATTGGTCAAGGCTTCTTCATCGCTTCTACATATCGAAAGAAAACTAAAAATTGAAATATCGGAGTCAGTCGGAAATGACTCCGCCATAGGCGCAGGACTCGCAGGAGTCCGTTTAGCCTTGCGGGAAGCGTGCACCGTTTCCGGTTTACAATTCGAGGTAGTGGAAGAGGAGGGATCGCAGACGAAGAGCAAAATCGAGTCACGAGATGGTACGTGACCGATTGCAAAGCGGAATGTCGCGTTCTGTGTCAAGGTGGACGGCAACTGGCGGAGATTGCATCGCCGTCACGAACTGCTCGACAATATGGAATATATCTTTGACTTTGAATCTGTCGACTGTTCGGCTCGCGTCATCTCTGCCTCGATGCGTGCTGTCCCCTTCAAAGCTGGAACATTATCAAGGAGGTACAACATTTTTGGGACACCCCGTATGTCTTACAGTTTTGCTTTCCGTGTAGGTCAGCTGATCGGGTTACGAAGAGCGTGCTCTCCATGTACGGCGAAGAAGGACTCGAAACAAGAGCGGGAAGATCGATCATCGCCGACCGGCGAGTCGATTCAGCGAGGAGAAGATCCATCTTAATTCCTGCGACGCACTTTAAACGGGACCGATATCGTAAAGAAGAGTTAACGACGCATGATGCACGCCTATAGAACAGCCGAACACTCCGGTCACCGACAGCGAGGCGAGTTGACTTAATTCTCGAGGATAAGAGACCCGGCTCGATGAGAATGCGTGCCGGTAACCGGAACGTGGAAGCGTATCGGCGATCAAACCGTCGTTCTTGCTTACCCGAGAGCCCACGGAGCTCGGTTCGCATTACAATCAACTAATAATTACGTCCGTAATTTGATATCCCGCGGACGCGCCACTGCCGTCGCATCAAGGCAGACGTAATCACGAGAGACGCGGTCTTTCATTAAATACGCGTTAAGCGCCGGTCTCATCCAGCCCTTCCGATCGCTTAAGCTTTATTCGTGAACGATCGAAACTCGATAATTGATCTCCCTCCATCGGGCAATTATAACGTACTGATCGCGATCGAGGGAACACGCGAGCTTCCTGCGCTGGGTTCATTGAATTAGCACGTATCGAATGAGAATTTTATTAATTGCGTTCAATTGAATGGAAATCTCGAACAAGGGCCCACGTGATACATGCAACGTAGATCCTTCTTCTGTATATCTTTGTTTTAAGTTAGTACGCGTTGATGTGAAACTGTAAGGGGATTAAATTTAGTCTTGATGAATAGAGGAGAGTTCCTAGAATACAATAATGTATATCGTCGTTAAATTAAGCGACTTTTAATGGCTGCTGATAATGGAAACGCTCTTTAAATTCTCTTTAACCACTTTGAGGGCTTCTATACATACACATAACACTATTTTCGAGCAGTATTCCATACAAAGATTTCTAAAAAATAATCCCTGTAATGAAAACAGGAGTTTGCGAAGCGGGACCCGCGATGGTCCCGTCTCGAGATCGAGGGCACTTCGGTGGCTGGATCGTTTACGGATCCACGTTCTTCCTCGCGATTGCGACACGTCGGACACGTTAGAAAACGTCGGCCGTGAAATCTGTTATCCCGTTCGATTTGAATATTCATACCCCCGTCGAAAACGAGACGCATTTGTCATGCCGGCGTACTTCTGGATACATAGGTATCGTTCCCCGGTACCGTTCCGAGCATAAATTTCACTCGCTAGAACGACTGTTCCCGAAAAACACATTCGCATGTTTAGGAATAGCTATTCACCATAAACGAACCCGAGCTGAGCCCGGATAACTTAATCTAACGCGAGGCGAGGCCCTCGTTCGACGGATTCGTTGTCCAATAAAACTCTCTGTTACGACATTTTCGCTGCGTGTAATGCGTATCGATATTTCCACCGAACTGCCGCGCGTTCATTATAGGCGGACACATCTCCGAAACATGGAAACACCATGATCCGTCGTTGTTGCTTCTTCTTTTCGTGATTATGGAGATGTAATTGACGTGGTCGGTCCTATTCGCGGGAATTTATGGCACTTCGGGCAGATACGAAAAATACAACGTATTTACGTTTCTCTTTCGGAGGTTGGACAGTTTAATATATCTACCTGTCCGCGGTTATCGATGGTACAGATCGATTTATCGTTTCGGAGACTCCCTGTGTTTGCGTTGCCGGTTTCTCTTCCCGAAACTCGTCCGTCGCGCGGGTAAAATAAAGTTAAATCAGCTTCTTTGTCTCTCGTAAAACCGCCGATTTATTATTAGGCTATGCAGAGAGAATAAAGTATCAGGAAAATTACCATGATCGTATCGAAAATCTCGCATGGCCGCACCGTCATTACTCCCGTAACCCGAAACCATAGCTTACAAGTGCAAACATTGCACCTTTGTGTTTTCTTTGACATTTTTAACGACTACGTGCGCGACGATGATTATTATTATTATTGAAATACCGTTCCCAGGAGGCTACTCGATCCGTCAGTTTTTGCGACCAGCATCTTATCGAAATTACGTCCGCGGGACCATGTTAAATAATACTATAAAATTACGTGGGCTTGTAGCGGTGTAGCTTCCATCTTCCTGGAGCCACGTTCTTCCTTAGTTTCTCAATTTTCGACGACAACGTGTCCCGAGGCGTTCTTCAAAAAATTGAAAAGAATTTGACACACTTCTCAATTCTCCATTACCCGACTAATAACCAGTACAGATCATCTAGCACCTGACCGTTCCATTATCCGAACACTGATGCGGTCAGCGGCCTGTCCGTTTGTCTGCCCGGCTGCGCAAGGGTTATCGCGTTCAGGCATCTTTTCAGATTAGTACAAGCTGTCGGAAAAGAGTGTCGCGTCCATGATACAAACAGCTGACTTAGGAGGGTCGACCGGAAAAGTTCGACCGGTCCATGGACTCGACTTGGAAATATTTATTGTTACGGCCCCGTTGACACGCCGTTCGGATTACTTGAACATGCATCGCTTGCTTTACCAAGATCGAGAACGAATATTTCTCTCTCGAGAACACGGAGGAAGTGGTCCTTCGCTGTCGTAGTGCACAGCATTTGTTTGATCCGACTACAGATTGGATCGCGATCCACCGTTAAGGAGGCATTCCGGTTTTGAATTTTCGAATATTCACTTCGATATTGTACCTCGAATGCCGGTAAATATTTCTGCAAAACGCGAGAAAAGATTGGTAAAAGAAAAGACAGCATTCGAAACGAGAGACCGAGAGAAGACAGCCATTTTCCACCGAAAAGGCAGAAAATCGAATAAATTGTACTTCGTTATCGACCCGTTTCGCGTTATCGGCGTGACCATCGTCGTAAAAGAAGCTCCTCCCCTTCGTTCGCGACTTTATTAGTCAGGACATTTCAATAATTATGCAGAAGACACGGAGCGTGATATTCGTCGGTGACTCAACCCGTTGTATGAAGAAACCAAATCGGATACTGGATCTCACAGTCGAACTCGGGTATCATGTTATCTGGACCACTGGTTTGACCAACTTTTTCGTCACTGCTCCGTTAATGAGCTCCTTAAAATCGTTTTTTTACTCGAAAGTGAACATCGCCGCGACAGATAAAGAGCAGTACCTTTATCGAATCCATTAGCATTATGAATCGTTTGATCGTGACGGTGCAATTTATCTGGTCAGTGTGCTTTCGGGTGTTGGTTTGCACCTTTCTTGATTTCTCAAGGTGCAGCTCCAGGAACGGGCTGCATAACCCAAATTAACAAGTGTGCGGCTGGCGTGTACCACATTCGATTAACATAATTACAATCGGCTAATTAAAATCGTCGGTGGAGCGTTCATCTGTGCGCAGAGTAAAAATATTCCCGATCGGTTATAGGTGGACAGTGGATTTTCTGCAATTATGACAAAAACATCAGAAGAACGATTCATTTTTGCTAACAACAGCTAACATTCTCAAATTCTTCTATCTTTCTAGTTCCCTGTATCCCCACGTTTGTTTACTCATCGCACAGGTCCCTTTCACTAGTTGCCTGCTCGCGTTCAATGTTACCTGAAATTCTTTTAGATATCGCTTTCGAAACGCAAAGTGAGAAGTTTAGAGTTTGAGGACGTTCGATGCGCGTCGCGAGTCGAGTTCTCCGGAAGCGTTTCGACCGATGCTCGGCCAACATCCGCGTTACGGACCGTCGAATCTCCGTACGCGTGCGAAAGAGAAAATACTTCTGACCGGGGACAGATGTTTGCCGTGAAACACATAACATCGGCCAAGCTTCGTCCCGTTTCCCGAACTTCCGATACAAATAGCGCGCGACTCCGTTTGCTCCGTCGTAAACCACCGCCTTCTGCTCCCTGGACCCGTTGCACGCTCGGCACGACAGTCTCTCCTTTCTCCGGGAAGCAGCCAGTTTGCTCGGCTGTGCAAATTTGCCGGCTGCCGAAGTGTGCGGAAACCTGGCAGTTTCATTTCAACCGGGCGAAAGTCAACGATCTCCCGACACCAGGAAATCGTTCTGTATCGTACTCTCGATCTCCGAATCTCGGGAGACTTTCCTCCTTCGTCCACGCAATTTGTTAATTCTCGTGAGAAGAATGTCAGCTGAATTGGACTTTTTTGCACATCTCAAAAAATCGATCCAGCACACTGAATATTCATAGGCGTTTATGTAACTGTGCGTCGTTTATTAATCCACCACTCCTGCCACTAGTTTTACGGTCGTATAAATGTTACGGAATAAAAATTCAGTACGAATGTTGCTCGTACGAGAATTCGTAAAGGATTTATTTTATTCTTAGCTTAACGGGAGAATTATACGATCAGCGAACGATCGTTGTTCCGTACGCCGCGAGTGGAAAACCATGCGAACGCTAACTATAAATATTTATAGACGATCCCGGGGAAAAATTGGCAATCCAGGGGGCGGTGGGGGATCTTTTTTGTCTTTCCGCCGTTATGTTCTCACGAGCAGAGGCCAACGGGTTTCGCCGCGGATCGAAACTCACGAAGCGTCCCGATTTACGAGTCGAATTCCTATGCTCGATCGAAGACCAGATAACACGTCGACGAACTGGGATTCACCGCTCCCTTCGAGCACCGACAAAGGGCCATTTTCCCGTGGTAGATGCGCCCTTTTCCTTGGATTCCAACGTCGAACAGGCTACAATAACGCAGAGGCGACGAAGGGCCGTTTCCCTGTGGTCGCTGTTCTTTTCGTTGGATTCCAACATGGAAGGAGTTGCAATAAGAAAACAGTAAAAATTTGGATAGCTCTGAGATATTAATAAGAAAACGTAGTATGGATCTAAAGAAATGGTAAAAGCATTATTCTTTCCTTAAAATATAGCAAGAAAGTTATGATTGAAGTGAAAGTTGCGATGATACCGTTAATCTCGAACTTTCTAGCTATAAGAAATACACATACATTAATGCCAATAATCCTAAACATCATCAATTATTGTAGTTGTAAGAGCGGTCCGCTGTCCGAGGGTTAATAGGTGACGCGCGTCCAATCAACCTTTGCTCAAAAAACCCACAAACGTCATTTAACCTCATCGATGTGGCGGTCACAGGGCAAAACTAATTAACCTCTCCTCACATTCTCCCAACGAAACACTCGAATGACGCTTTTCCATTTAATTTTTCGAAGATCCGCAGTCCAGTTACAACAGTCTCCGTTACAATTAAATTTTTCTGGTATCTCTCCGTAACACAATTTGCCACCTATGCTCTCACCTCGATGAGGAATCGTTTATTGAACGGAATTTCTCTCGTTACAAGCAATTTGAAGCAATTTGGTTGGAGGCGGTGAGCACCGCCACGGCGAATGTGTCAAGAGTAATCGGTGGCTTCGGGCCGGCTGCAGAAAGAACGATTATTATCTTAAGTAGAATTTCAGCAACGAGATGGGCGTGTAAACATGCCCGGACTCCGGCGAAGTCGGCCCCAACGTCGGCGAGCATTATAAATCACGGTTCGCCACCCGCTAACGAGCGAGCAAATTACGCGGGGACCGTGAGTCGCATTCATCCCGCGAGGCGGTAACAGCCGTCGCTTATGTCGATTCGAGAGCGACGCTGCCCGTGATTTACGGACTCCAATTGGTGGCCATTCGGCACCTTTTGTCACCTCGACAAAATTCTTCTTGCGCCGGTCAAAAATCTCCTGGGACAAGCCGAACGTGCGATTTTCAGTTCAGCTGCTCTGGCTAGCAAGTTTCAGAAGTGTCGAATAAAATGGTAACTTGTGGCCAATTTTTCGAAGCTCCTGACCCATTGTGGTCGGGAAGAGCGGGTCTCGGGTTAATCGCGGAACGTGAAAACGCGCGCGGTCTCGTGCAGGGATTACCCTAAGCGCAGCTTACGCTCGGAATCACGTGCGCCGAGAGCTCTAACCGATCATCAATTTAGCATAAGCGGCGTGTTAATGTTCATTTGCGTGGGATATACCGCACGCATCGCCGAGCGTGTTCCCGGGCCGCGTGAGATCGTCCGGATGCTTCGAAATGGACGAGCTCTCTTCGAATCGCTATCTCTAACGGCGAACGTCAACGTTCCCCGCGAGGCTCGTAAATAAAACAGCACACACTGGCCACGCTGCGACTCGGTAGCAATGGCAAACCAATGTTTTGTCCTTTGTTGGTAACTCGGGTTCCGAGCAGCGACTGTCCTTATCGCATTCTAAATAGGACTATCCGGAAAGTATCAGATCTTACGCGGCAGGAGATAGAATTTATGTTGATGCTGCTCTCGAAGTATTGCCTTTTCGAAATCTCAACGTTCTTTCACCGGTCCTCCCACTTATGGGAACAGTCCTTCGGTCTATCGGTTGGATCGAACCAATTAGCCTGTTCGGATGGAACGTTTGCAAAAAGACTGCAGGTTGCAGGAGATACGTTAGAACTGATAACCAAAACTGGAGGATTCAACCAAGTTGCAAAATGCGATGTTTCAACTGTTGAATAATTTACGACGAACGTCTGTTGGTTGTAGGCATCGGGTAATGAAAAAGGCAAAGAAAAAGGCAGATCACTTTGGTCACGACTTAATGCCGGATCAAGACTTGTGCCCCCACTCGTGACATAACTTTATCCCCTCGATTCGTGCTCTCCACACTCGTACGAAACCTCGAGATTTCGCACGGAAAGAATGATCGATATTTATGGAACCCATAAAGTTAGTTAAAATGGTTTCCGTATATCACGAAGGAGGCGCGTTGCATTTAATGAAACACCGTAACTACAGTTGTCGTTAGGGCGGGGTTCGATTAACGCGATCGCAGTTCGTGCTGCGTGTAAATTCTCTCGAGGCTCCGTTGCAATTGCCGTAAAAAATTGCAGACGATTCGGCAACGCCGTGGGAGGTAATTTAGCGTGGGTGACGCGGGTTTTCGGTGAAAATAGCGGTCGCGTTGAAAAGGAGCATGATCTCCGCAGTAAAAACGACTCCGCGGTATCTCCGGGCCATCGAGAATGTTAACGGATGAAATGCAACGGCCGATATCAGCGATCCGGGAGAACTGGACGAGGGGAAGGAAGGAAGGAGGTTTTTATGCAAATCTTCGATTAACAGTCGCCGCGTCGCGAAGTACGTGCTCGGCAATAACATCGGGAGATGCGAGACGAGACACCGGGGCCAGATAACAGGCACCGTGTAATTACAAGGATCAAGTTCGCCACAGGACCGTGAAATCATTCGCGGAAACCCTCGAAAGCGAGCCGACGCGACTGCCGCGCACCGTTTCGCTCTCGCGAGGCAGACATTATGCATTCTCGAATTCATGCGCACATGACGGATCAAAGAATTCGCCAATCGTCCGCGGATCACCGAACCCGAGGACCGACAACGTTTTTCGGAGAGCCAACAGCTAATATGAAAGGCGACTGACCTGAAATCGCGTGGACCCCACCGAATTTTATATCTACTCCGACTGTGTTGAAACGGTATTTTATGGTCGTGAAACGAAAGCATTATCTGGCATTAATAGACGCGGAAGTAACGCCTCGAAATACGTTCGACGTTCATTTATGTGACTGACGGTTCTCGCGAATGAGGCGAGAAAAAAGGTGCTGGCCCGTTCAGCGAGCTCTAGAAACTTTTACGTTCGCCAAACTACCCTGACGACCTCTTTTCTTTTTCGGTTTATTTCGCTACGCTAACAGTACTTCGCAATGCTCAACCCTGATCGATAAGTCAGAGAATGTGCGGCATATGTCGCGAATACAATAATTATAAGGATTCCTTCCTGTAACTCGATCGTGTTTCGTCTTGGCGACCTAAAGGTGTGCCCACACTGAAGCAAGATCGAGCGACTTTTTGCTGCCTCTTGTTGGCCCTCTTCTTCTCTTATTCGGTAAAAGCGGCGACGTTTCCAAGATACACGCAACATCCGATGGTTGCTCGGTTGTTGAGGAGTGTAGTTCGCTGTGGGCATAGCTTAATGTTCGATTGCTCCCGTCATAAAATGCGAATTGCAGCTCGCGTGACAGGAACATGGCCCGCAGTCATAAAGTATTGATTTCATCTGACAGCGTTCCGTGTCTTCGACGTCGCTGCCCCGAAAACCACCGACGGTGGTGACTCGCGTTCAACTTTTTCGAAAAAAGATCCAGCACGGTAACTGGAAGCTGATTTGCGAACCTGCTGCACCGTTTCTCGCCCGGCGACCGGACCGTCTAGCTTAATTAATTACCCCGAAGAAGTCTCTTTACCCCGAAAACCTTGGAAATTCAAGGGAGAGGGGATTCTATTTTCTTAACTGGAATTGTAGATTCTATTTTTTAAATAGTATTTTTCTTTCTTGAAGTATTGAATCTTAAGAATGATTTCCCAAAATTTCATATTAAAGCTCGTTGAAACGACAAAGCTATAGGCCGCGTAAATAGGATTACTTACTAATCACTGTTGAACGTACTATTTCAGCGAGCTCCGCGGGAACCGAGCCAGGAACACGAAGAAATTCATCATCGTCGAAAGGGATGCAATTATCAAGATTGAAGGAGACTCGAACGAGGCCTCGAATCTTCATTTAGCGCGGGCGAAACAAACAGCCTTGTACGAGCGCTCGCAGAGGACCGAGCACGTCGTGTGATTATCGGTTATTAATTTTAATCGAGCCTTTCGGTACACGCGAATGGCCCGACGCGGCCGCGTTAAATTAATTCGTGCGGCGGAACCTATTCGAGCATCGAGAAACCTATAATTACAACGGACGGCCGTGATTAAAGCAAATAACGCGACAAATAATGGTCGCTGCTCTCCGATCCCAGCGAAGACCATACAATATCGTCAAGTGGCGCTTAAGTATCACGACCCGAAGAAAAAATTTCATTCGAGACTACGCTCTCGGCAAAAACATGGCCTGCTGTCGATATGATCTCACCGACGTGCTCCGAAATTTCCAAATCCGACGAATGGTACAGATACATTGTAATTTGGTTGCATTTTGGAACATCGAAGCACGGAGGGAGCACGAATCGAGGGGAAACGCGTCACGTGACCGAAGCGTGGGGGAATTGCGCGGTAGAAGGGGAAGTTAGAGAGGGGGAACAAGTCTTGAGGGTGGACAGCTATTGTGACGTTTGACGTCAGATCTCTTCGAAAAACAGCCGAAACCTCGTAGAATATTCGAAAGCGGGTGAACGAGCGAATACATAGATCAATTCGATCGAGAGAGATTTTAAGGACCGTTGAACCGAACGGTTATAAACGAAATCTGAGCGAAAGCATGAAACGGCTACACGTGGTTCTCGGGTGACCGAACCTGCCGGAATTTATATGATAATTATTGCCCTGTTCGTGAAACGGTGTCGATAAGAGAGAAGAGCTTTCGTTCTGACGATCGGCTCCGCTCGATTTCGGGGAAGCCATCGTCGCTTCGTTATCGATGAAACGACCATCGATCAAAAAAATATTGCTCGTTCCGTACTTCCCGAGTTACCGAATAAAAATAGTTCTGATCCAGCAAAGCTACGTATAAAAACAAAAGAGAGGAAAAAGTAAAAGAACCGCGTAAACGTTCGAAAATGGGATTATTTAAAAATCCTGCAATTTGTGCAGCTGGCCCCCTGGATCAGAATGGACACTGTCGCAGGAGGTCGGCTTGATCCAGCAGCGAAAAGAAGGAGCGCACGGCCGAGAATCTTTTCGGCGTGATGACGTCGTTAAGCGCATTCTTCTTGCATTTGTTAAACAGCCGATCTCGTTGCGTGCACGTGCGTAGAGCAGACGTTTCCTTGATGAAAACGAGATAGGGCCTCGTGCGCCGCGGAACGGGCCCTGTATAAAATTCCGCGCGGAACGTGACACGATTCAATTGTCGAGGGAGACGAATGCATTTGCCGCGGGAGGACGTTCGTTTTAACGGGCCTTCCACTTATCAAGATTGGCACAATTCCGTTAGCGCGCGCGGTTCGGAGAGTAGTCGGACCGAATTCCGGTCGATGCGTCTTCCGCCGCCCCGAAACAGCGCCGCATGAATTTTGTTTTAACGACGGCCCGAGGCACCGGTGGTTGCCCTTAGATTCCCGATAAACCTGTAACAACAAGTGCCCCGGTAATAGGTCAAATCTCGGAAAACGATCGCCTCGGGGGTCCTCGAAGACCCGAAAAACCAGTCGGTTTTATCGCCTACGCGACTCTTACGCGGCCTCGCGTGTACGAATTACGCGTGTAATGTCCGTGGAGGAACCCCGTCGTCGACGATAACCGTTGTGGTACGATATTTATTAAAGGTATCGTACCAAATATTATTCCAACCGTAATCGTCTGGTATAAACAGTTCCCATCATTTTGTACCGTACCACCGTCGAGCAAAGAATTCCTCGATCCTCTCTCGTGTCCCATCTAACAAGGAACAATGCGCCTTCCTGAAGACCATAAATTAGGTTCTCAGCGGTGGATTCCACCTACGAGGATGGTCCTCGCACCGCGCGGTTCATACCCGCGGAAATTACAAGAGCGCCTCTATACAAGATTTACTATTCCCCCGGCAGATAAGATCCGCGAGTTCTTTGTTTCGCAGGACCGCCCCTGTTCACTGTGAAATCCTCCGGCACCACCGTAGCGGCAAGCTATGCAGCTCCAATGCGAGTCGACCGGCCTCGGTTTCCATAAAAACCGAAGAGAAGAAGAGGAAGCGTCCGATTTATCACCTTCGGTCACTCCGCTCGCCCACGGGATCGACCGGTCCGCGATCTTTCCTAGGCAAGCGTCCGACTCGCACCTTCTACGATCCGCGAGATTCGACTCTTCTCTTTCTCGCGAATGGCTCAGAATTAATCTCGGTAGCTTCGCACCTACGGTTATTATTACAGTCGCGAAATGAATTCTTTCAACCGTGCGATCTTCACAGATGCCAAGCATGGAAGAGCGCGCGCATCCCGCGAGACGGTTTCGCGCATTTGTTTGCTATCTGACAGGCACGCAAAGAGAAGTCGAGACGCGTTTCCGTGCGGCGACGATAAACTCCGTTTTAGACGTCGTTTTTCCCTCCGTTGTATTTGTCTTTCCATTCCAGGCAGCGCGTCATTCTCTGTATCCGTCCATCCCCCTGTGTCCGTACATCCTGCTCGAACGTATCGACTTTGACTAAGCGGCTTTTGTAGCAACGCGCGCCGGCACAGGAATTGCAAATAATGGCAGGAAGGAGACGACGACGAGGGCTTAGGCTCGATGTTTCTTCGGCTGCGGTTCCAACTATTCGTATTCATCGGGAGAGGGCGGTGAACGGACGTTGCGGAAGACGGACAACAAGAATCGCCGAAGGGATTCACCGGCTCGCCGAGTAACGAGTCGCCACGATGATGCATAAGATCTAATGTTCTTTGAATTTGTACCTTTCAAGCCTCCTTCCGCGGGGACATTCATTCATTCGATGACGTCTATTCTCGACGGACGGTGTTGTACTAATTTTTCTGCATATGTTTCAGGACGAGGAGCTTGCTACATTTCACACCATTTCATACTGTGACGTCTGTTGTCGACGGGCCTCTGATAATTACGGAAACAGAATTACTTCAAAATAGGAATTAGATGAATGTCAACACGAAGAGGACATCGTAAATGTTATTCCTGCGTTTAGGAATTTACGTTCATTCAGTGAACGGTGTTCATTCACCGAGCAGCCCTATGACCGAGGTGGAATTCAAAGCGTTGGCTTTTTCCGAGTAGGTTGGGAAACGGATTCAGATGCAGCCTGGCAGCCGGGTACGACTTGGTTCTAAGGTCACGGCGTTTCTGAGCAGCTTCGGCGTGAATCAGCTCGAGGGAAGAATACTCCGGGGGAAGGATTACGAGTACGCAAATCACTTTGCAGTATAGCGGGCCCGGCGCGCAGAACGTTCGAAGCGAATCGCGATCCACGCGGCGCGTTCGTGGTACGCGCGAGTCACGCTCGTGAATGCGTGTTTAATAAATACGTCGCGATTATCGTCTACGCTTCCTACCGTTCCCCGACGTACCACGGAGCCTGCGGTTTTCGCCGGCGAAAATGCCGTTTCGAGCTGATTGCCGGGACTGAACACCTGCTCTCTCTCTCTCTCTCTTTCTCTCTCTTGCCGGCAACAACGGCACAATGGTCCGAAATCGACAATAACTCGTTGACATATTGAAAAAACCTTCACTGACATATGGTCTGCGTTTTGACTCGGGCCGTCGCGGTATTTCCACGCGGCGTGCGCTAATTGCTTGGTTCGCGATTACCCTCTAGTTAACGCGCAACCGCCGCATCTGAAAAACCAGTTTACGTTCTAGGCGGTGCCGTTTCGCATAATTAAGGAACCATCGGTCGTCGCGGTGTAATGGGATACCCACCGACGGGTTGCGGAGCAATAACACCGCTCGTTGTCTCCCGATTCGCGCGACGGACCCGTTAATTTCAGAGATCGTGTTACAGCCAGTTGTTAATTGAGATGAATTTAGCAATCATTAGAGAGACACGTGTGTCGATCGATACTCGATAGACCCGACCAGTCCTGCGGCGGGAACGATAATTAGCTGCTCGAAGCGTTCGGTTGTCAGCGCCGAAATCTGAATGTAATGCTTAATTATTTTTGAAAGGAGACCGCCGTGTTTAATTATTTACCAATGCCATCGGGCGATGTTCTCGAATCCGACGAAATTAAATGCTGGCTTAATTACGGTACGCGTTGAACCTTTTGTGTCAGGCACTCGAATAGTTTCGAGGAGCTCATTATTTTAGGGCACGAGCGTCGTAGCTTTGACCCGCTCCAGAGATACCATCTATCCGCTTTCTTTCCTCTTTGGGGTTCACGGAGAAATTACTTAATTGTCGATGACGCGGTGCTATCTGCGTCGCATTAGCGCCTCAGGTTCCCCTACGCGTTGCGGAGATTAGGATCTAAGCGGACGCTACGTGATCCACCGAAAATCCGATCGCGCGAACGATACCGCGGCCCGATCGTTCCATCCCCGTCGTGACGAAAGAACGCCGAGATCGTGTGGAATTTCACTAGAACCCGGAACAGATCGACGTACCCGGAAATCGATGATCCGCGCGTAGCTTCTGCCGAACGGGACCTCGAAATCATTGGAACCGAATCCGGCCGGAGTCCATTAGGATTTTATAGTCTCCGATGCTTCTAATCTGTTCAACTATTCCGGGGACGGGGGGAGGGGGACGTACTTACTTCTGCGCGATGATAGATTTCGAAAAACTCTTGGACGCAATTTGCCAGCCCATCTCCTTATCGGGCTCCCCAGCCGGACAGATTAATAATGGAGGCGTAAACGGTTTAAACGCGTCGATTCTTATGCGTACATTAACCCGAAAAAGCCTCGGGACTGAGCGAGCCACGTGGTCGTCGAAACGTTGATTTCCGATGTATAATCAACACGAAGAAAGCTATTGTTAAAAAGTTTAATGCGAATCAAATGCTCGCGAGTCGCTACAGACAGCACGGTCGTGGTGGCAACGAAAGAACCTATGCGCTCGTGCTACATTCTAGAAATCCATTTAGGTGCACGCTTCCCTAATTCTCGGCTGTCGTCGAGGAACGTGGCCGTAATTGTAGAGAAAGAAACAATGAGCGTAACTGGGGCGCTGTCTGGTTGAATGCGAAGAGTCCTGTTCGTGTTCGTTAGCTTAATTGAATCAGCTCGGACTGCGAAGATTGCGTGGACCGCGCGCGGTTTTTTGCGGCGCAGAACCGCGACGTCTTGCTCGTAAGGTTTTTCCGTTTAATTGAACCAGTTCGAGCCTCTTTAATTGCCGCTCGACACTGTGGCCGGACGACGCGACACGGCGACCTCTTAATTTATGGATCGGGGCGTGAAATTCGTTGACCTTCCGCGGATTCGATTCCGCTCGTTCGTCTCAAGATCGAGGCGAAATCGTTATACCGAAACGGTTCCGTGTCCGCGCGGATGTCGTGTGGATCGGCCTTTTGTCGGAGCAATTGAATTTCATGAAACACTCGACGTCGTTACGTCGCGCCGCCTCTGGAAGGATCGACGATCGACGACGCTGTCGATTTATCTCGGCAATCTCCTCGTGTTAACGACTGGTTCTTCGTTGTGCACCCGGCCGGCCGAGCACAGCTAGCATTCTCCCGGTGGCTATAATCTAATACGACTATTTAAACGTGTGTCGGACACGCTGAAATGGAGTTGAGAATACGCGCACGCGGTTTCCCGTTTTCGGATGCTGGGTCGTAAACAACGAGTCCTCTCCTTTTCTGGCTAGCCAATTTCTACCGGCGTCACGATGACAGCTGTTGGACGAGAGCCGCGGCCGTCGCACATTCGTTTCTCGATTTCACTTTTTTCGCCGAATTCCATCGGCTCCGACGTGACGACGGCGCGATCGAATTCGCCGGCGTACATCGATTGAGACGTATCTTTCCGGACGTTTTACGACTCGGAATTTATGGACTGGCTGGCGCGGTCTTTTTACGCTCCTATTCCGTTGATCGAGACGAACGGTCGCGACGATTGCGCGGCCGAGTCTTAAATTCAAAGATCTCCGTCGCCGATAACGCGACTTCGATGGAACTACCGCGAACAACCGTGACGGCCGAAGACGTCTTTATCTTTTCACACGTAGCAATTAACCGGTTTGTCCTTCTCACGGAAGTTCTTCTCCCGGCTAGCCGAAGCGATGACAAACTGCGAAACAATATGACGCGGACGATGCTGCGTGTATGTGGCAACCGATCAACGAACTTACGTCGCCGCCACGTTTTCGGAGACCCTTCGGATCCGGTTCGGTAACGGCCCCTCGGTTGGCCACGGTTCTGTTGCATTTTTTTACGCGCATCATCGGCTAACTTAACGACTGTCATATTAAAGCCGTCCGGGTAGGAGCGCGTGTGTTTTCAGCCAAGAGTATCATTCGTTCGCGACAGCAAAGTGCTGCCACATTAACCGGACGTTTTCGCTTAAGCAACGCGGACAGTGACAAATTTGACGGGTTATGGCAAGAACGAACACACGGAGGAGGCGTGTCGAAAACACTTTTATCGTCCGATCCCTATTAACGCTTAATTGCGTTCGCGCTCTTTATCGAACCACTTACGCGTGTTTAATCAATTTCGGCGACGGCCGGCGTTCAACGTTGCCTCTTTGAAGACTCGGATGCACCTCGAAATTACAAATACTATGTGACTTATTCAGATTGCCTTTTAATCGTTATCGTAAGAGAAATCGGTCCTCCGGTACACCTTGCTCTTAAAAGTTCAATTACATGTATTGTTCTGCGGTTATATATGAAAATTTGTATATTCGTAGATGAATTCTAGAAAATCAGGCTGGGAAAACCATTCTACTCGCGAACAGAGCAGCGTGCGCGGAGAGGTGCATACGTAGGTAGATGAATTTATCGACTGCACCGATGGTTCGCGGGTGAACGTGCATACACAAGAACGCGTCGAGGGCCCGTGAAGGGTTAATCGGACGATCGCGTTCGTTCTCGAGCCTCTCGCGCTTTATCTTCGCTCCGGAGAAGACAGAAGAATCGGGCTCGTTTCGCCGAACAGGAAGAACGCGTCCGGACAGGGTAATGCGAAAACGGGAGAGAAGGGGGCGAATCGAGGCGAAGTGCATCGGCCGATGCGCCGCGTTGGTCGTCTCGAACGATACTCGAACCGAGAAATATTTGCACGACTATGCACGCGGGGGGGGGGGGGGGGACCAGCGTCGAAACACTTCCGATGTAACCGAGCTCGCGTGGGAATCGATACGGAACAGGGAACCTGTCGCGATATTCCCCTACGAGAATGACTCTCGAAGAGATATCGGCGGAGATACACTTGACGGGAGAGTAATCGTCGCGCGGCGACATAATCTGGGATATTAATGGCGGTCCACGTTCCTAACGGCTTCCCGGGCGCGAGCGTATCTCGCGGACAAGAAAGACATTTCCGAGTTATGATTCGGTCTCGCGAGAACAAGAACGTAACTGTTTCGTGTCACGGCTCCGTCAATTATGCAACTGTCGCGACCCGACGGACGTGACCGCGTTCCCAGCGGCCATCTTTAGCCTTTCCAGGGTGTTTCAGAAGTCGTTGGATCAAAAGTAGCGGGGGGTGAAGATTGCGACCCTTCTCATCTTCGAGAGAATTCAATCGTAGAATTGTTTAAACCGTTTAACCATGATTTTACGGCAGCGGAATGTATGAATTGGACAGGAGAAATGTCGGGGAAGGACATCATTTGGGTCAGAACCGACGACCCGACTAGTAACTCATCTTAATGGCGAACCATAACAGACCCGAGTACAGGAATGATGAGCTGCGAATTACTCGCGCGGATGGGTCATTCCGCGCAGATCCGCGATAACCTTTGCTGATAATGTTGTCCGCAAACTCGCCTCTCATGACACGAGCATCGTCCGGCGTCTCGTCGCTGTTACAGGCCTGTCGAGATAAATCCGGGATTTTTACAAAGAAGATGCAAGTAAGGGAAATACAAGCACACCGAGTCGAGAAATAAGGGCCACCCCTAGCGTCCACGAGCCTCCGGATTACGCTGACGTTACAGATGATCGTAAGATAGAAAAATAGAGTTTTTCATCGAGCGATGCACGGTTAGTCGGCGCAACAGATGCGGCAGGTTGAAAAGAAACGGGGGGCCAGACTCGCGGCGAGCACCGTCCTCGTCGAGAAACGTCCCCGGTTAATGTTGCACACCTGTTCAGGGTTCGTAGCGACGACGTCCGTATCGAAACAACGGGTCGCTTTCGTCTCAGTCGATTCATTCCGAGCGTGCCGCTGCGACAAGTACCGTTCTCGAGTGATCCTCTATCCGATTCTCCGATACAAGGGAATATGCCAACAATTTCCTGATCGGTCAGCTTGGACACGAACCGGTGGAGGGGGCAGGATTAACGCGAACACGGGATCCCACGGTGCTGTTGCGTAAACTGCACCGCGATGCGTCGGCACAGTGCACCGTACGACCACGTTGCGACACATCGCATTCGTTAAATGTCAATGTCCAGGGTCGGATAGCGTCGACGCTTCACGAATTACAGTATGTATAAAATTAAGTGGACACCCTCTAGAAACTCCTCCGCTGAGAAAATTAAAGATTGAAAAGTTCCTTCCTATTTTCGACAATCTTGATCGCACGAAGATTTTTAGCCCGGGAATAAAGACGCTGGGACGCGTCGTAATTCACCTCGGAACGAAAGCGTCGCGTTTCTAGAAACCCGAGTTCAAGGGTCAAGGAAAAGCCACGAATGTTGAGTAGGTTGGAAGCCGGTGATAAAGATTTTCGTGGCGCATCCGACGCAGGTGGCCGCGGGAAAGTAGCGCGAGGAAATCGCGAATCGTGCCTATAATTCTTGTCGTTCGTGTCTTTTCGTTGCGGGTTTCCTCGACGTAGCCGAGCAGAAACGAGCGTTTCTATCGCGTGTACCGAAACCGAACGCAACGATGACTTTCACCGTAACGATTTATTCGCGATTAAGACGCGTTGCTCTATCCGAACAGAATCATGGTCAATGCCTCCTCACGATTTCCTGTGCCAGCGGCTCGTGTCCTTTTTCAGCGTGTTCGCGTGGGCTCGAGGGATTCCTCGGGAATAACAACCGGAAGGGGGTTTCGCCGTCGATCATAATTTAACGAGGGAATAAACGCATCGGCAATGCGCAATTAATCGAACATTGTTTTCGGAACGCGGTATTTCTTCGAGCGACGACCACGACATTTCGGGGTGCATCCTCTTAATCGTAACGAGATGTTCCTTTAACATGCTCGTGTAGAATGGCAAAAAATTCGCGCGGTAACCACTCGCCTCGAACTCGGCGATTATAAGCCAGCCGGAGAGAGGATATCGCGAACATGCGAAAAAGCAAAACCGAAAATTCTCCGTTTTCTTGCGGCGGCGATGAAAGTACCCGAATGAAGGATTGCTCGCCGCTGTTGGGCCAGTCGCCTTTTTGCGAAACGCGTTGCTCAGACAAGATTTATATAGGAGGACACTCGTTATCTCCGTTCCTCGTTACACGCTCCCCAAGAATCTCCAACTCGTTCGCGACACACCCTTGCGCCCTGTACAACTTTTCGCTGTCGGGTATTTTTACGGAGAAACAATTGTAACTTAATTGCAACAAGTACGGGAAGATCGTTTGTGGAATAGTTTTAACCCTCCGGGATTGTTCTAACCCAGAGTATTGAAATCGTCGTGTAATGAACAGCCGTTGTATTAGTCGTAAGCGTCCAGGAAAAATGAATAAATAACGCAGTAAATGGTCCTGAGCATCATCAATTATATAGACATTAGGGTTATCGAATAACACGTTTCACCAATTTTTGCAAATATACTGAAATCGAGCTAAATTTCGATCCCGCGTTTGGATCGATGTGTCAACGTCTGTTTCGAAGGGGAGGGGAGGTTAGGAGGAGATAAATGGACCATCGAAAATCCTTTGTCGGCAATTAATGTGCGAACGCCGGAATCCCGAGATCGAGTTCTCCCGAATGCGAACGTCGGTGCCGTTAATGACGCCGTCGGTCTTAATTTTATTGCGAGCAATCGCGGGGTTAATCGAGAGGCACCGGCCGAAGGAAAAGAGAGAACCTCTTATCGCGATGAAAGAACCGACCGACGCTTATACGTTTTTTTTAACGACTAAATTTGGGAAGGGAGCCGAGTCGCGCGAACGGAACTCGCGGATTCTACGGCGGTTTTAATTGATGGAGACAGCTTTTTTTACGAGCTTCCTCGTCCCCCGGGACCTGCATGTAGATCCCGGTGCCGAGAGCTGGCGAACCCGGTGGACCGGTTATTTAAGACACCGTAAGAAACATCCCCGGCGTCTCTTTCGAGGCACACGATTTTCGGTTGTTAGGAACTCTTCACGGAATGTTGATTGTCTTTTGGCATCGGCTCGCTTTAGGATCGCCACCAAAGAAACGTCATTCTCATTCGATCGTCGCCGCCACGTCGATCTAGCTTTTTATCCCCTGTCATTTCTCGTCTGCTCGTAAAGCTCCATCGAAACGTTGAGTCACGGTGTTTGATTCGGAAACCCATCGACTTCGTGTCCCGTCGACCATCTACCGTGGGTCTGAAAAGTATCCAAATTTCGAATTCTCGATCAACCGTGATCGTTCGATAAACGCTGGAAAAATAAAATCCGACTAATTTCATCGATTGTCGAAAATTGAATCACGACTGCATAAACCTCGATACCCATCGAGGATCTACCGAATGGACATGGACCTGGTCTGCTTCGCGAACGCCTGACACGTAAGATCGTGAATCCGTCGATCGAGCCGACGATCACCGAAGAGAAGATGGCGGCGAGAGGTAAGAAGAGGGAACGAAGTATCGGGAATTTGCGGATTCTTTGGGGACAATGCGTTACTTCGACTATGTCGTAAAGCAGCACGCTTTTTTGCTAGCGAAACCATTGCAATTCCCTCGGAGGAAGTCGCATCGCCATACTTCGCGCAACAGTAGCATGCGTTGCATTCCGTCGAGGCAAAAAACTGGCGGTAATACGTATCGGAGACTACGTATACCTTCCTGTCGGCTCCGTGTCTCGGAAAGAAAGGGAACAAGAAATAACGAACGAGATTACTCGAATCGAAAGATCGACCGGCGGCGTTTTGATAAACTTTCTTCGGGTTACGGCAGTCGATAAAGTCAGCGATCCCGTCGTAAGAACGACGGAGATGCTCGTAACGATTAGCGATATTACAGTAGAACGTTGTTACGGATAAGGAATCACGTCCAAGTACGTAGGCAGCGCGAGCAATTAATAGCCCCGCTGGTGTATTATACTTATTTCCACGACGGAGGAGGAAACACGCTTCCTGTTCGCGGTTGCTTTTTAATATTTCATGACCGTGCGCGCGACTAGCTCGTCTGTTTCTACGATGGAAAAGCGAGAACCAAACAAGCCCAATTTACTCCTACGATTCTCCTCTTCTCCGGCGATGGGAAAATCGTATCAACCGAGAATTATCCACCGCTTCTGCTAATTATCGATCGTATCCTCTGCATGCGCGCCGGACGATTTGCCGATCGCGTGTTACCGGTGTTCAGTTCCTGGAGTTTTTCGTAGAAGAGATACGCCCCTCCTCTCTTCATGTTGCTCGCACGGCCGAAATTTCCCAGAACCGGCGAATTACGCCTGCACGACACTTCGGTCAACTTATGCTTTGTATTTTCAATCGCGATCCTTTATGCCCGCTGACTTATTTGACTCGGGCAGCCGAGGCGAGAAAATTGCACTGTGCGCACGGTGCATATATATCTTTCCGTTTCGAGTAAACTATCAATTTCCTTCATACTCTTTTCGCTTCCATTATCTTATGAGCTGAAACCGAAAATTCGTTGCTGCTTTAAAATAAAATTTCGGACAGTCAAAATTATCCAAAGCACAGATTGCGCCAGTGAAGATAAACTTCGGGATAATCCGGTGTTCTCTCCAGAAAAAGCTTGCGGGACGATCGGTCGTTCATCATTCGGTATCGGTGAACCTTCCCACCAGGATACTGGTTGAAGCTAGCCGCGCGCATATTAAGATATCAGTTCTGCTCATTAAAGCCGGCGAGGCGTGCCTAGACACCACCTCGGCCGGCGAAATAATGGTTCATTAATTAATATTTATATTCCCAGTCTACGCGAACCATGACGTGTTTCCTCCGCGCACGCGCGTGGGTACGGTTTGTTGAAGCTACCGTCGGAGTTTTTGCACGGCCGCAAAACACGAACCTAGACGATACCTTGTTTCGTCTAATGGATGTTTTACTCCACTCTACTTGTTCTCGTATCGCTTCGTTGATTCTTTTTTCTCCCGTCGCCTCACTTTTCCTATTTCACGAGAGCGAAAACAATTTCGTAACGCATAGACAGAACCTCTTGGGAACCTCTCGGGATCGGCCGATGCGATAAGCTGGGAGATTCAGTTTCCATGTTGAAGTCAAACATGATCAATTAACCGAAAAGCTCATTCTCCGTCCCGGCGTGTTAACATTTTATCTGCCGGAAGCCTGCGCTAATGGGCACTCTGCGTCTTCCAGAGACGGTAGACGGAATTATTTGTACAGATTGAAAAGTGAACTGTTGCGCAGCAAACTTGGGATCGCGGCAGTGGGACACTTATCGGTTAGGCCACCTCCGTTCTGTTCGACTTATTGGGAAATGTCCCGGCACTATACTTTCCGTTTCCGATCGGTGCGCTCCGCTCCCATGGCAATGTGTGTTGTTGCGCACGAGGGAATTCACGGGCGAGTACGCGAACTAGAAAAGCGAAAGGGTTCATCCGTGGCGTTTCGGCTCGGCTTTGTCGCGGTCGAGTGGAAACAATGTATCCAAGAAAAACGGCGGAATCGCGAGCGCGTATAATGAAGGCGCGCGCGCATCGAGAGAACCGTATCGTGACGATCATAACGCGGAAGAGGCTCGTTTGTGTGTACCCTGCAGAATACATTACTCGTCGGCACCCTTCGAGGAGCAGGCAACTGAGACACTCTAGCATCCGTATTCTACCGACGTCGAACAAACTATACATGCAAAAATGCGACCGGCAATCCCAAGGATACGGAACGCTGAATTTTTCGTAGAACAATAGCGCCTGCTTAGGGCAACCACGCGTTTCTTTTTCTCGGAATCCGCTTCCAATTAAATTCAATCGTAGAGCGGGGAACAAGCCTCGATCTGGCGACACCGGTTGTCAGGTGCGTGAAAATCTGCAATTTTATAATAACCAACGATCGAAAAGTTGCGGTCCGTCGAACTAATCGAGTGATTAATCGATTGACGAATACCCGTTGTCTCCCATGAGACGTACCATCAGTCTCTCATGCTCCGACGAGAGTCGATATGTAAATTAATTAGTGAAACACCTGCTTGCGATATGTCTACATCGCAACATGATCGTTCGGAAATACGTAAATTGTGATCGTAACCCGGGGGGGCACATACGCGAAACAAATTATTCAGATAGCCGCCGTTGCTATCTGCGATCTTAGTGAACTAATGTGTGCTTGCGCGTGCGTCGAACAAAACGAAGCAAATTGATTAATGAACAACCGCTCGCCGGTATTAACGACCTCCGGGAAACTGAAAAACCTAGAAACTGAAACGCCTATGACCGTGGCGAGGAATTCTTACGAGTAATCCGGCGATCAAGGAAGCTTCGATGGATCAGTCCGATCTTTTCGATCGAGTTCCGCGAAATTTCCGTGCTCGCGATTGAATTATTAATGAATCGCCAAGGTTGTAGCTTATCGGTCCACCGAGCATTCCTAGCGGCCGCCTTTTCCCACCATTCTGGATGGACAGGAGGAAATCGTGGGAGATCTTGTGATCCCTGTTGTTAGATCCGGATGGACACAACAGAGTGGACCCGATGCGCTTGCATTGCAATTTCAATTGCAGTCGTTCGTTTAAGCGAGCACAGTAGAACCCTGCTAGTTGCACCCTGCTGGACTAGTTCGATCGATTTGTTCGACGAGTTGCATAATCGGAGGACTAATTGAGTATTGTTTTACGGATCAACCGTGATCGAGAATCGCAGAAACTGCAGTTGCGATGCGCCGGATGGGAACGCGACAACGACAAGATCTTGGACGCGCTTTTACTTTCGAAATACGTTAGCGAGGTGAGACAATCCGCTATCGGCCTCGTCATAATTAGAACAGCCGCGTAATTAGGCTGCTCTCCTAACGAGCATAGCATATCATAACACTCTCCGGTCGAGTGAAAGTATCCTCGGTACCCTCTCGTTAGTCCGATCTCGGCGCGAAATTAAACCAACTGTTCGACCACTTAATTCCTCGCTGGTTTCCCTGAAACGCGGAAATTTCTTATTAGCGGTGTTTTCGATAATTGACGGAACGAAAAACTAACGAACACGTTGCGCAATTGTTGCGGGCCTCGATTTACATAATGCCGATGTTACGCGTGGTACGTTTGCTTCCTCCATCGACGGCGGGGCTTTTCTAACTTTCTTTTCTACGCGATATCACAGATATAGTTGATTTCGAACGTCGAACGTCTGGTTTCGCTTGTACGCAATGCAAACACGTTTCTTCGGTTTCATACTTTCATAACTTTACGTGGCACGCGGTCGACATGGCGCCCTGTGTATCTTTTCACCGCGTCTGTGCATCTTCTGCTCCCGATTCGCCGAAGCGGAGTATTACCATACTTGTCTGTAATTAAAGGCAATTGTATCGTGCGTCAGTCGACCGGTTTTAAAAAATCGGATCCCATACTCTGCAGCTTCTCCAGAGTTTTGCAGTCTTTTGTGGTTGACTGTTTCTCGCGAAAGAATAAACAAGGCTCGGAAAAAGTACGTTCGCGAGTGAGACGTCTACGATTGTTTTCTCGTAGTTCACGGTCACGTTGCGCGAATAACTTAAATAAACAGCGAACGATTCTCTCTTTGGAAAAACCTAAGCGTGAAAACGCACCGCGAACGCGAAACGAGATACGAGAAACCGAACCGTAAACACACGCCGAGCCGTTAAGTTGTACAACAGTTTCGAGGCGAGACTGCTTAGAACGACGAGCATGCACGCGGAAGAGAAAAGGTCAAAATTAAAGGCATTTTTTTCATCTTATAGCGCGACGCAAATAAACCGCGCATAACACTTTTACCAGATTGGAAATTTCTATGCAAATCGTTCTTGGAATACTCGATAGTGACGAAGTTGACGAAACAAATTACTGCGCTCATCAAAACATTCCTTGCAACATACGCGTAAAGTAGAATGTAAACGTTTTCTTGTACATTATGAATATGCGGAGTCCCGCAAATACACACATATTTATGTCATAAGTATCATAAATATTTATGGTTGGTCGCAACCATTTTGGTATCGAATGGCTTTAAGAAGATTCGGTGTTAATCGATTTTCTACGGGTTGAACTGGCAAATCAATGTTCAGAATAATTTTCTGCAGCTGCTGGTATAGTCAGACGTTAAAATGTACCAGTGTGTAATTACTGGTATTATTACTATTATTATCTACTGTTAATAGCGTCAATATTTCCTCGTAAAATACAAGTTTGCACAATATTATGTGCGAGTAATGTACAGCCGGAGGCTCTGTTTGCTAATTGCAAGCCTAAATTGAACTATCCAATATCCCAAACGTTTTACGGTTCGTCGAAAGACGTATAGTGCATTGGCCTCGGTATGGACGCCGTCTAATAACGGCTTCGCGAAAATAGGAGTGATAATTAAGTTTGGCAAAAAAAAAAAAAATCCTCGAGAAGAATCGGCATTCGATCGATAATCGAACCCGACGCGACGCTTCTAGCGCCGCTTATTTGAATCACTTTCTACCTATTACGAAACCACCGATGGCGCCGTAACGACTATAATTACAACTCAATCGAAATCAGCCACTGCTACTAACAGGTCGGCATGCTCGGGCCCCGTGCTCGAAGATGATTGGGACGATTATTCGCCTTCTGTCGGTAATTGAAGGTTAGCATATTAGGTGTTAGATCATGCCGACGCTCTTCGTTAGATTCCTCGATGTAACAGGTGGTCTGGAAATATTACGCTAGCCTCTTACCTATGCCTAACAGCTGTTAGGAAAACTCTTGTATCCCCTAACTTCCCCTTCTACCGCGCTATTCCCCACTTTTCTGTCCGGTCACGTGACGCGGTTCCCCTCGATTCGTGCTCCCTCCCCTCATCTGCCGACACTGTGCACGCTTCTAATTCTAGATTATTTTTGTTCTAGACCTTTGTAACAAGAATTTTTCTAAGATTGGAAGGGATTAAGGAGGTCGTGATCAATTTTAACTTTGCAGTCTAGGCTTAGACGTAAATTTCTTTAAGTTTGTGGGACTTTTCAGGGTCTTTACTTGGCAGTCAACCCTGTCAAACCAGCAGCGAATAGCAGTTTCGAAAGATAGATGCTCGGCTTTTTCGTACAAAAGTCTTGTGCGGTTCCAGAGCCGGACAGTTTGATGAATGTATTATCAACAGGTGGAACAGGTTTCGAAACCGTCAAAGGACACCCTGTACATGACTGTATCGTTAGCAACGCGGGGAATCCACCGGTAGCTGGCAACCAGCTGCGTCCACGGACGGAGTCAACGGGATCTGCTACATCCGGATGTATTATTCCGTGGCGGCGCGCAGTAAATTAGTCAAGGGCTGATTCTAAATCGAGGTAGTCGACCATATGGCGCGCCACGGAGTCTTGACAGAAGTCCGCACGGAAATTTCGGACCGTTCGCGACGCCGATTAATTGTCGAGCGACGAGAGGGGTCGTCCTCTGTGCATCCTCTGGGCACGAGAATAAAATGGTCCCTAAGATCCACGAGAATCGTCCGAGTTTTCGCGAGCGTGAGAAACCGCGATAAATGTTGGAAATGTTTTTTACGGCGTCTTGCAGCTCGGCCATCTGTTTCCTCGGCGATAATTAAAATTTCTCCTCCTCCTACTGGCACAGTACCGGCGCAGGAAGTTCCGACGACTCTCATTACCGGTGGACGACTCTCCGATCGAGATTGATTAACCCTCGGCGAGCCCCGGATCATTTTGGCGATTGAAAGATCCGTAAATTCAAAAGTGGTCGTAATTCACTTCCGCATTTGCTCCCCAGCTTCCAGAGAACCGGCGAAATTCGTGGCCGGGCAAAAAAGGCCGAAAATGTCGCGTAGCGGGTCTCCGATCGGACAGGGGACGAAGCGTCGTGACGTTAACGGTTTGGCGATCCCGTGTTCGACTTGATCCAAGTTTTTGGTGGGCAGGATGCCGCGCACGAGAGCACGGGAGAGAAAAGACGTACGACGCGACGCGACGTCTGCCTCGGGAGAAGAAACCGAGAAAGAGAGTAGAGAGAGAGAGAGAGAAAGAGAGAGAGGAGAAACGGATGGGAACTGGAGCATCGAGGAGAGGCGTGGCTGCCAGCCTGAATGAACACACGGCCGGCAAGATCTCTCCGGGTCCAGAACCCGTCTAGCGAGAGAGGAGAGAACCGCTCTCGGCCTCTGCCCGAGATCGGCAGACAATTTCTAGCACGGTCTCTCGCTCCTAGCCGCCGCTGCCTGACTGCCTGCCTGTCCCTCTGCTTTTATTTGACCGGGTGTAAAGTGGGTGTGTGTGCCGCGGAGTCGGCTTCTACGTGGCCTTGCAAGGTCGCTTCTGGTACACTCCTTGCCGCGCCACCGGCAGATCGTATCTGCCAACAGCTCGTTCTCGGTTCTCCTCTTCGATTCCCGCGCGCGTTCGCCCGCGCGGACGCGATCTTTTCGGCCCCTCGGGGAAATTAGCCTCTTTTTTGTTGCCGGTTTCTTTGCTCCTCTTGATTATACAGGGGTCGACAGGCTTGTTATACCACCGTGATCATCACGATCGAGATCCGATCGCGTAACGGTGGCTGTGCGACCGGTGGATGCAACCCTTTCGATTTCTCCGACGATCCAGAGCGTGGAAACCGGTCGGCCGAGGAGCGATCGAATTTTTACGAGAATTTGCGAAACGGCGTTAGAAATTTCGAGGGCATATATCGATTAGTCGGTGGGTGGTCCTCGTTAGTATCCGGTATGATTTAGCTGGCAGCCGTTTGCCTAATTAGTCGGCAAACGTAACAGATGCAAATCAGTTCGGGAGGCGGCCGGTGTTTATCGGAATAGAGAACTCTTCTCTCTAAGGAATTTTTATTTTTCCCTCGTCTGCGACGCGCCGATTTATTTGTAATCGTTCCGGCGGCCGTGTATTACGTTCGCCACGGTCGACGTATGGTCAGCTGCGTATAGCGGCGTCTGAATAATTAATGATTCGGTTCATCGACGTATCCGATCTCGCGATACGCGGCAAAAAATTCGCGAAATGTTCTGGCAACGTATACGGTGTAACGGATAATGTCGTCACTTTTTTTTTTCTTTACACCACAGTCGGCTCGTTTCGTGATATCGCGAGGAGACGCGATGATTGATGGCTGTTCGCTAATTCGATGAAGAATGATCGCCGATTTCGGGAACGACGACAGCTGTGAAATCTTAATCGGCTCTCGGGCACCCGGATTGATGCAACGAGAGCGAAGCGGCTCGTCGAAATTTCATTTTATTTTTGTAGATCGCCGACGGCAATTTTTACGAGTACATTACGCCACGGGTAATGTCGTCGCCCACCGTTTTCCCCTCGAACAAAGAAATAGCAAAACCAAAGGTAACATGACTCACCTGTGAAATTTCAACCGAATTCGACGAGGCAGGCGGTGAATCCCATCGGCCGCGGCGAACGACGCGGATCGATGATCGATGATGCTCGCGGCACGTGCAGCGTGTTCGTTAGCAGGAATACTCGTTGCTCGACGTTCAGGTACTGTCGGGTTCGCAGTCCTCGAACATCGTTCCTCTCGATGTTTCCGTATTATTCACGATATTCACCAGCACTTTTCATCGAAACCGTTCGTGTCAGCGTGTCACGCGCAACGCTGGATGCGTTCGATCGCGCGACAACCTCTTCCTGCAGCACCTCGATCCGAGTGGCACTTCATCGAGGTGGTGTCACACCAGGAAGCACACTATCCGGTCGAGTTGTCTTGAAAAGTCTCCGCAGGGAAACGCGATCGAAATATCCTACGGAATGTTCTCCATTGTTACTTCGACCTCGGGACGATTATCCGATCGATGCTGATCGAGCATGGGGCGGCTGCAGGTGGAATCGTAAGAGCGGCCACCGCGACGGGTTCCTGGTGAACCCGATGTTCGCGTCCCGAAGTCTGTTCGCTCTCGATCAGAGAGAAAAAAAAAAGAAGAATAATCGTGATCGAAGTCGGGGCTGTCGCGGGGCTGATTCTGTGGCGCGAACAGAACGTGTTCTAAGTAAACGAGCGGCGGGAGCCGCAACGCAAGGTAGAGTTTCGAATCCGTGCTGGTTGGTGGTCGGGTAGTTTGTGCCTGAGAGCGCAAGCGAAGCTACGATGATCTTGCCCCGTCTCCTTTCCTCCGGCACCGTCCGAGTTCGTCTTTACCTCGTGATTCCACGTCCCTCTTTAGATCCTGCGTCTCGATCCCCTGGAGAACTTCTTTCTCCTTCGTGCGCGCGCCTTACCAGATGGCGCCATCCAGTGACCACCGCGATTTCAATGTTAGAAAGAGAACATTTACAGTTACGCTCCGAACAACCCGAAAGACTCGCAATTTCGGACCAGTATTTCGCGTTTCGAGCACCTTGCCACCCTTTCGAATCCTCGCCAAATCTCCACCGAGCAAACAGCAAAGTTCCCAAAAATTGGGCCTGCTGAGAAATCTAAGTAAGGAATTTAGTGTTTCGCACAAGTTTCAACTAGTTCGTATATAGAAGTCATCAGCGTTATTACATTGAAACGTTGGCGATTCCGTTCGCTGGAAATCGTTTTCTCCCCTAGTGTCCCTTGTGTCGATTCCATTTGTGAACGTACCAGCTCTTCATCGTCAATTCCACGTTCGTGTAGTAATCGCTGTCCGCTTCTCCGTTCTTGAAGCGTCTTGACAACCGCGGTCCGCGGCGGTATTGTCTTCTGCCAACTCCACTCGTCGCGCCTTTTCGGGATTCATTTTTTAACGCGGCTCGAGTTATCTGGCACCGATATAAATATTAATCACTCTCCTCGAGGGAACTGCTAGGGCTCCGAGAATGACCGTGGTGCCGTTTTATGGCACCCGGTTCGCAATCGGACGCACACACCGCGGATTCTGTGCGTTTGCCTCTCGAAACAGAAAATATTTATTTCGTAACCTGTATCCTTTTTCGGTAACCTCGATTTCCAGACCGGCGACTAATTAAGACAGATGAGACTGGAAGTTTGATGATTATATCAGAGTGGCGTTTGAGATATAGAACGCGATTACGAACGGGAATAAAGGACGTGACGCTTTTACCGGGCTCTAAAACGACTCTATCGGTTATCATTACCGCGATTCTGTCATTGACAAATGGCGACAAGAGTACCGGCGTCGTGCGCTCACATTTCACAAAAATTACATACGCGGCGCTCGTCACAAACGACTGAACACGCAAAGTTAATGTCGTCGGATAACATACATCGATCGCGTACCCGTTAGCGGGGACCCCCGCTGCCGGGCCTCTCTCGAACATTAATTTGGACCACACCAGAACTATCAGCAGCGTCACCGTTGCTCCCGCATTTTCGTTTACGTTTTTACGTACGCAACCTTCGACTAACGGCTACTTGCAATCTATCTTTGACATGTCGCAACCACGATCGCGGTTCTTCTCAGAACAGGAATTTCATCCCTGAGTGAGCTGTTGGGGTCCCCATTTAATGCTTAACCATGAATAACAAACTATTCGTGGACCTGGTTAATCTCACCACATACTTACTAAATTGCTTAATGAAAAAAAAAAAGAACTTGTTACTGGTAATTTTCTGAACGTAACGTAACTTTGCGAAGTACCGCAAATTCTGCGTCAGAAACGACCCGGCGCGAGTGTGTTGAGTCAAACTGGTCGCGTTCACCCCGTACATGACGATTTACATCCCGTGCACGAGAACACGCCTCCAAATACGGTGAAACAATGTTTCTGCCCGCCACAGTCGAAGCATCAAGCACATATATATACACATAAAACGTATACGTACACGTGTTTAGGAGCGTACTAGAAAGAAACCTGAAAACGAGGACGACCGTCACGCGATCGAAAGCGTCGCGTCGCTCGGCGACCCGGCGACGCTTTTCACGATCGACGATGTCGTTCACGGACGACCACGTGCCTGCTCGAGCAGACAACAGGTCTTCTCAGTTTCTAGTTTCTGGATCGTGGATCGTCAAAGGCCTATCATAATCGGATCGAGCCGCGAACAAACTGCGCGGAACGCCGCGCCGTCTCGCATTCCGATTCGCGGCGTCGCGCGTCGCGTCGGACGTTCTGCGAACCCGTCGGGAATCGCGATAATACCTCTTCGACGCCGACGGGAACGCGAGTTTATATTTACGCCTCCTCTCGCCCGAACGAGCGTTGGTTTATTCCCGGTTTTATCGGCGTTTCGGCTCGATAACCGGGAGCACCCGTTTTTACGACAGGCGATGCAGCAGATTCGAGAATATCCCGCGATTCCGAAACCGTGATCGACGTTACCATGATCTCACCGGGCGAGAGACGTCGGGAACGCGGGGCTCTCGGGTAACTCGATAATTAACAGTTTAAGCAACCAGGCACCAATCAGCTGTCCAGGAAACGACGATTTTTGCGCGACACTGTGAACCAATGGAACGCAGCGAACGTTTACAACGCTCACAGGCGATTACTCGCAATTATTTACGGTTTGAAATAAACCGCGCTTTAGCGTAGCTGTATATTTAGCGTGCAGAAATTACTCGCCAGCAGACGATAGCATAATTTTCCTACTTCTACGCTACGTTCGAATAACTGCCGAGGGAAACGACCGTGCGCGTACGAGACAAACAGGACGACACTGCATACCTGTTTAAGCCTAATTTAATTATGTCCCTCGAACGATAACAAATCCAGAAATTTATCGGTCACCGATCCGCACGGCCAAAGATTTCGAAACGGATCCGGCCGATAATCCCTTGGCGAATCAATGCAACGGGCAGTAAGCTTTCGAAATAATTACTTGCCGCGTTCCTTGTTATGCGAAAAACTCGTACGTTTACGGCAATGGCCGGTCTACCTTTGCCGATATTTTAAGCAGCTCAAAACTTTTAGGACATTCTTGGGTAGATTGCGAGATAAGCTTGGACCGGGTATCCGGCTCGGGATCAAAAATTGTCACTCCCTCCGCCGACGGTATGCTGATACTTACTAAAAATATCGGCGGAGGATAATTAAAAAATAACGCCCCGGTTCTTTTTTCTTTTCTCGTCGTAAGCTCGTCCGGCGTAACGGTGATAATTGCGATCCTGAATTCCTCGAGGGACGGACAAGAGCCCTTGGTATCGCGTGGGCACAACGTTTTCGTCCGCGAATAAAAATTGCCAAATCAAAGTTGAGAAATTACCTGAATAAATTTTCCGTATCTCCTTAATTTCTAGGTTCGTTATTGGGTACGTACCGTCATTAATTCATCCGCGTCCGCCATGTCGATCGCGATGCAGCCAACGTGTGTCGTCACACTTCTCGTTCATCGATCCTGCATAAATTTATCAAGTGCCGCCAGTAGATTTGGAAGATGTGACGGCAACCTGCGGGCATCTTGTTCCTCGTAAAATTCATTACGCCAAGCCAATACGTCATTTTAACTTGCTCCTTTAAACCTGTCCACGAAAGACTGGATCATGCCAGATCCTGTTCGACGATCCTTCGCAGCGTTACTCGCAGCACGCGGCGAATTTCATTTCAAACGGTTTGTCGTGTTGAGCAATTTTTAGTGCGATAATACATTATGAATACCTCTTTTGGTATTTACACTCGACAGGGGTTTCAGCGTAAATTCGAACCGGACTGCGTGAAATATCGGGGATAACAAAAATACATGCGTGGATTCCAGTGACACACACGAATAGGAAAATTAGTGATCCAGCGAGATCTACAGTTAGCTGAGACGCGTTAGAGCGACCATCTGTCTAAGAAACGTGTCTCGCCACGAGGATGTTGTTTTCGTACACTTCATTCTTCTTCTTCTTCGACAAACTACTCTCCTCTGCAATCTCCAATTGCTTTCCGAATGATAAACATTTCTCACAGCGCTGAAAGTACTAAAATGATCTAGACATTTTGGGGATCCCCAAACCTCGGATTCCAAAGAAATTCGAGTCGGGATTAACGGCGTGGAGTCACTAAAAAGTAAATAAATCTTAATTCCTGTCGTTTGGATTTCCCTCGCGTTTGTAGGATCATTTACGCGGAACGAGCGCCCATCATCGTGACGCTCATTGACTACGGCGACGGCGTTTATGGCTAATCGTAAATTGGTGGCGCAACGGTGAGCCAATTCGTGTTACCCGATGTTCCTAGTTTAATCAACTAATCCGACTAGAACAGAAGATTTTCGATTCGCGTAGCTGAGTCTCGGTTCTGCGGAATAGATTTTCAGTATTCTATGTAATAAAGTGAAAATTGTCGGTGTCGCTAGCTATTATTGGACGCACATTATCGAGTACGGTATAGAACGAATCGATAAATAACCGACAGCCATGGCGAGAGTCCTTTCGACCATAATTTTCGAGACTGCGAGCACGAGGTTAGCTGGAATTACCGTAAGCATGACTAAGGAACGGGTTCCTGTCCGCGGTAAACTTTTAAATCCTTTTCCTTACGACCACCTAAATAACTATTTACCAATAAGTGTTACTCTGCACTTGATCGCAATGCACAAAGGAAATGAATATACAGGCAACGTTCGAGGGCTAAAAATTTATTCGTACCTGGCTGTACGACAAACACCCGCAACGATGCACGAAAGTGAGGACGGTGTTGCATCAGGAATCCGTCGCGTGCATGTTGTTCAACAACGCGAACACGGAATAAGAGCATCTGATAATCTGCGAAATCGTTACAGGTAAAATACAGGAAAAATGCATGAACGTCCGTGATGTTAGTGAACGTACCGCGATATATGTTTCCAAGGAACATACGTAGAACGAGCTAGCCTTCAGATACAAAGGGTTTCTCGCAGACATCGTAGACAATACGAACAATTGCATAATACTACGGAAATCCTCCCGATGCCAGTTCGAGAGCCATTGACTTCTGTCGAGCACCGAGCACTGAGCGATGATGAACGCGTTAAAACATGCGATTTTCAGGCAGAACGATCGTCGATTCGTCAGCCGGCTAGGTCTAATTAATCTACGCCGTACTGATTAACCCTTACCGAATAGGTCAGCTCGTTTCCCGCCCAGCAGATGTAGAAGAGCTGAGACGTGGCGGCGCTCAGGTATATCCCGAACTTTATGATGTCCGAGTTCTGCCCTCCGACCTGTTCCAAACGATGCAAATCGATCACGATCTGAGCAGCGTGCTCGACCAATCATGCCTTACCACGACAGCCTGGAAACCAGTCAAGCAAATAATCGAGGTGCTCGACAACATCTGAACGAATAGGCTCGAGCTAAAGATATTATTGTAATCGCTGGTCGTGGACATCAATTGCTGATGGAATCGAAGACAGGTCTTATAACGCCTCATGAAACTGTCGTTCGGTTTCCCGTAAACGCTACCAGTCTGCGATAAATACATAAATACGATGAATACGCGATCATTCCTCGAAGCTGCAATCAGCCGACGCACAGCAATGTCCGGACATTATGGTCTAGTGGATTTTTTCCGATGGTATCGGTAAGAGCGCTGAACGGCTTCCAACAATCGGCGAGGATAAAATTCGTGGCAACATGTCCGAATATCGCTGTGCGTTCTCGCTTACATTGTTGGCCGTTTGTCTGTCGCAGTTCTCGAAATTCACGTTCAAAATGTCTAACTGCATGGTGGTGTAATTGCACGAGTATAGCGAGATACTGTCCATCGCAAGTATCGCGAGCACGCCGCTAGAAATTGCGACCGTTTCGACGGCGAGAGCGATCCCGCGATAAGGAAATGTCGTGGTGTCAAACGGATACTTTGCTCTGATTGGTAAACCGTCCTTCATCGGCGAAAAGAATAACAGAGCTATTACTAAACAACACCCGACCGCCCTAAATCCGTAGAAGATTATTTTGTTGAACGTATAGTGCCTCTTGATAATGGCCGTGATACGATCACTGTCCACTGAAAATAACTTCGATGTCATTTCGAATGTTCCCGGTCGCTGCGTATCGAACTTACCAGAAAATTCAACGAGATCGTCGGCGCACTTTAATATTTTCGCCAGTAAACGTTCTAATTTTTTCTGGTTGAACTGATATTGCATGGCTTTGAACAACACAACGATCATTCCCGCGCAAATGCAACCGCTATCGGTGGCAACCGATATGTCGTCTATGCTCATGCAAATATCTGCGAGAAGCGTGATCGTGAAGATGTGCATCGTCGCGATTATGAATATTTTCCAAGCGAAGTATCCGTATCGCAGAACCGGTCGAGTGTTTGGTTTTAAGACCCACAGTCCACTGTACCTGTACTGACGAAAGCAACGCGTCGTTCCTAGTTTGTCTTCTCGATTACAGAACTACTTACAGCGACGACGAACGTCCTGTGAAACTCGTTCAGATAGTAAGAACCAATTGTGCACGACGGTGTTAACTGTTTCCACCTGGTGCGACACCGTGTGGGCGTCAATCTGATCGAAACATTCTCTGAACAATTTTTCACACGTTCTTAATTCTCACTTTCTGGGCGACGTTCACATCGACACACCGCGACTCTTACGTCAAATAAGATATTTGAAGATTCAGTAAACGTCGAAACGACTCCAACACCTGATGTCCTGGCTTCGGAGCCATTGGTAACGTGTCTCTCTGCGAGTCGCAAGACAAATAAGGCGTTTATGCCAGGAAGAGTCACGACGTCGTGGTGTAGGTGCAACTCGTTCGATGGCTTGGCATAATCTTGTCGCGTTATCAGGGGTTATTTCCTTTCAATCTTCCACGGTACCTTTCGAGAAAATTGCGGATAAACGGATGCGATTGTACAGCCGCTTTCCGAAATTACAGAGCCCGCCGTGTTGCACGTGTTGGGTCCCTTAAACGCTTCCGCGAATGTCGATAAAAATGACAGTAATTGCATAGCGATAGACAAACGATACCACGTTCTATTACCTGCCCGCGCGGAGGATAGATACGGTGTAAAGAAACATGCACCGAAGCTATTGTCGCAAGTACTGTCTATAGAATATTCGCGGTTGCAGTAGCAAACGTATAGTTCGACGATGTCGAAAATGATTTCAGTGTTTCAGCGCTCCGTTGTAAGCGCGAGGGTTTCCGGCACGAAGAATGACGTGCGTGTAAGTTTTTTTTTTATTTAAACAATATCCCATTGTTTGTCATAAAAGATTGACAAATATTATTATTGGACTGTCTAGATGTAAATTCGTTTGATTTCACGTGAAAAAAAAATGTATTCTTTATCGGGAATCGAACAGGGGACCGCCGGTTTTGCGTCCGAGCGAGAGCTTTTAGAACTTTCGAAGGGTTTAATTTGGAAAAAATGTGATTTCTAATGAAATTGTTTTAGTCGCACGTGGCAAAAGAAATTTGTCAGAAGTGGGATTCGAACCCACGCCCTCAAAGAGGACCAGAATGCCCAGAACTCAGTAATTAAACTGAGAAGGTTATGAACCTTGAGTCTGGCGCCTTAGACCGCTCGGCCATCCTGACAGTTGAGATTCAACTCTCTAAATTCAAATCTCGTTCTACTCAGCAGGTAAAATCTATAAATTATTCTACTATATAATAAAATCTAGCGTTCTAATGAAACATAACTTACTAACACATTGCGCAAAAATGTTAATATCACTATATACAACGTTTTTTCGCGTTGAGTCTATTTAGAAATATTGTTACCGTGAAACAATAAAAATGTGAACAGGAAGAAAATGTATAAACAGAATCAGATGAAAATTAATATAATTACGTAAATACTTGTTCAAAATAAAATAAAAATATTATTAAAAAAAACTGTTTCCGCCCGGGATCGAACCGGGGACCTTGTGCGTGTGAAGCACACGTGATAACCACTACACTACGGAAACGGTTATGCAGAGACTTTCCAAAAGACCTGTTATAAACCTAATGAAATAAACAATCTTTACAACTGACTCACTATCTAAATCATGATAAATATAGCGCAATATTATATTTAATCTTTTACTACGTTACGCATTTCTTAAGGTACATGGGTTAGTAATAAAAACAAATACACATATTGATTCATTCAAAAAAGTTTTTATTCGTCTTTTTCATTATACAAAAGTGTACAGAATTGTTAATATAATATCATAACAAAATTAAATTGCAACTCACAACTTCAATTTCAGTTACTACAAGATTAGGAGCAGCAATTCAATGATATAAAATAATAAATATGAATAAATTGCTAATGAGATTATTTCCTTCTCTTATCTCGACCAGTAGTTTTTTGTATTATCAATTTATTCCGTTCTTTAGTGACTTTGGTTGTTGGCCTTTGAATTGCATTAGCCGGCGGTGGTATCCTAACCGGGTATGGATAATTTTCATTTTCTTCTATATGTCTAGCAAGTTCGGTATCTGTATCTAATGTTTCGGGTCCCGAACTACTTGTTTCTTCTCCAATGTGTCTATACATTGCAAGCAGTTTCTGTTCATATTTTCTTTGCATCAGAACAATTCTTCTTTCAGCTTCTAGTTTTGTCTGTTTCAATGCATTAGTCAGAGTTTGTATTTCCCATTTTTGCGTTTCTATATGACATTCTAATTCAGCAACTTGGACTTCAAGATTCTTTGAACTTTCCTTTAAATCGATTACTTTTAAGAAATACTTATAAAACAACGTTTTCATTTCTCCATCTGATAGTTTTGCGAGTCTTTCCATTAGCATTCTCTCCCCTTTCTCCCGTTGTGCTTGATTTTCATCAAAGCCTTTCCTACCGCATATCATTTCATTTTTGTGTTCTATCATGGCATCTATAGCTTCAATAGTTTCCCCACATTCCAATAATTTTCGTTCTTCTACAGTTGACAAGGCTTTTTCTTTTTGGAACTTTTCATCAAGATCACATTTCTCATCAACTAAACAGTCTCTGGTACGTCTTAAATTTTGAATTTCATTTCTCAGAGCTTCCTTTTCATCTATATCTGCTGTCCTTTCCAAATCTATAGATTTTTCTTTTAAAACTGTGTCAAGATGTGTAATTCTTGCACTGACATCTAACAGATTTTTCTTCTTATCTGGATAATTACCTTTTGATTTGTCTTTTCCATCTTCGCTATCCGATTGTATCTCTTTGAGCTTGAAAGCAGTTAAATTATATTTTTCTTCTAGTTCATGAATTTTCTTTTGATCTTCTGCAAGTTCTTCTTCTAATTGTTGCTTACGCTCTACTTCTGTCATCAATTGCCTTTTTAGATTAATCATTTCCTCTGTAGAGGCATTTAATGACTTCCAAATTTTTGTACTGTTTTTAAATGATTCGAGTGCAGTTTGATGTATCATTGCAATGTCTCTCAATCGGTTCTTATAATAAACTGTCCTGTTCCTGTATAATTCTATTTTCTTTTTTAAGAGAGGCTTCTTGAAAAAGAAGTCATAATCAGGTCTAGATTTTACTTCTGATATCTTTGACTCTGTCTGAGAACACCTTTTCTCCAATTCAGTACGTTTATGTTGAAACTTTGCAGTGGCTTTAGCAAGTGTATTTTCATTCTTTGCCAAATCTTCCATCATGAAGAGCCTAATCTTAGCAGTCGATTTAAGCTCTTTCATATGTTTCTGAGCCTCGTCAAGGGTTAACTGAATTTTCTTTACCTGAGTTTGCTTCGCGTCATTATTAGACATCAAAATTTTCAGTTCCTTCATGGGTTCAGGTAACTTTTTCGTTTCAAGAACATCGATCAAGAGATCTGTAGAATTATTTTTATCATTTGGTGGATTTTGTTCTGTGATCGGTTCGGGGATACAATTATGTACAATGTCTGTAGTAGGATATTCTAATATTTTGTTAGTCAACATTTGGTTTTGATTAGATTTAAGGTTATCATTAAAAGCTATTATTTCATTACACATTTCAGATCCAGGAAGGATCGAGTTCCTTCTGGAATTTCTACGCCTAACCGGAACAGGCTTTTCTACAGATTCAAACATATCATGTATTCCTAATTTCGTATCATCTGTTTCTGATTGAATGATATCATCTGTCTGTATTTTGAACTGTTGCATGTAGTCATTTAATTTCTCTTGAAAAACAGAATTTTTTAAGCGTGTAACGTAATCATCTTCCTCCTCTTCTTCATCCTCAATGTCATCTCTTTCTTCTTGATCTTCTTCATCTTCCCTCAATTCATCTTCATCAGTCTCTTCTTCTTCTTCATCTATTCCTTCTGCTTTATCATCAGACATTTTACTCCCCAAACATGCAGAACACGTTAAACAATTACTTGTAGAGTTGTATTCTTCTACCTGAACAAGTTTATTAAAACTTGTAGTTTTATCAACTTTAATCAGTCTTAATAAATTTTCATTCGGGGATTCTGAGTCTGTGTCATAGTAATTATTGCGAAAATTCTCTATTTCTCGTCGTGGTCGCATTCTAAAATCTTTGCGGTTACGTTCCAGAACATTTGTGTACTTCCTTAGCGTTGCATTCAGGGGGTGCAAGCTGCCGTGTTATAAAAGTGACCAGTATTTTAGCGCTCTCTAGTGCTCGGGGCCCGAACTAATAACAGTATATATATGTAGATACAAACGCTACTCACTCACACACAGATACTCGCGTGACTCACACAACTCTATTGTAGCTATATGTACTTTCATGTACACGCGTACAATTAATCTTTTAAGTGGAAAGGGTAGAAATTTATACAGCTTGAAATATATAAAAATAAATATTTATTATAAATCCATTTATTTTCTTCTACAATTCCAGTGAATTACAGTATGGATGCTACAGGACTGTACAGGACGCTTGGACGCTAGGTTAGCGTCGGTTAGCGTTAGCGTCAGTCAGAGCAAAGCAAGCGTTCTGCGCATGTGCCCCCATCACGTGATGGGGAACACCAACGCCGCCTAGTGCTCGGGGCCAGCAACTTAGTGGTTAAATTATTTGCATTTCAGCTTATGCCCCCTGGTTGCATTATTTCTCTCACTCTTCCTCGAATTCTCAGGTTTACGATCCTTTTCGCACTTGCGTGCCTTCGGCTATGTTCGGATCTTTTCGGACATCTTCGACTCGCCCTCCGCCATTCCTTGTGCGTAAATTTACGAGGCTCATATACCCATAAAAGTTTTTAAAATTCTCTTTTCGTACTTCATTCGTTGTAGTCTCATCACGATTAGATATTCACACACAGAAGAGTCTGGAAGAGTGAGTGTGTTCTGTCACGAAGGAGGTACAGTTTTTGAACAAGTGCCACACGAACCAAAAACTTTATATACTGTACACACAGGTACAAACAGTAGCTAATTCAATGTGCATTGTAGAATACAGGTCTATTGTGTTTACTTTTTTAGTATTTTTTACGTAATGTTTATTGTTTTCAATGACTCGTTGCCATTCGCTTAAATGCTTCTACTGTATGAAAGTTGGTAGTACTGTAATCACCAACTACAAATTCAATTGGCATTCTTGAATAATTTAAAGTCTAGATTCTGATTTTGGTGAGTTGTATACCAGCAGAGAGAATATCCTCTTTGAAACCAAAAATTTATTCGATGATAAAGGTGTATTATTTTCTTAATAGTCGCGCAAGCTTTACTTGCTTTCGTATTTTCGCGCGCTATTTTCGCCACGAACGCGCTACGAGCGCTACGTCTATGGAGAAACTTGCTATCGTTTCTTTGCCTGCTCTAGTCAAGTATTTAGAAAACACACGAATTATTCTAAAAATTTCGGCGCTTCTTTGTATTATCAGTTGTAAATAACAAGTTTATATAATTTTCTGCTTTTAATAACATTCCTTCGGAACGCATTATTCCTTCCTCCGGATGTTTTAATTCGTTTTCAAGTTTGGCGCCATTTTCTTTACACTCCCTTCTGGAACAGTTCATTGCTATTGGTCGTTCGCAAAAGTTGCAAGTTGCAACTTTCAACAGAATTCTGTCAGTCGCTTTACTTCTCGCAACCCGATCATTTTTGAAGTCTCTTGTGTTGTTATTACTTTCTATTTACCGAATTCTATCGCGAAACTTTGTGATAGTTGCTGATCTCGAAATGAACTGTGCAAGATAATGGTCTTGAGGAAACTACGACTGGATAGTGTCCTGTAGTAAACCTATAACCTCTATTTTGCCGTGCACGCTTACATTTGGGCATCGAACGTCATAATTCACGTAAGCGTTTCAACACATTGTGTATTAATATTTCTGCTTTTGTCAGCGTGTTGTCGAATGAACATAAACATACAATTCCACCTCGTTGAAAATAAGCCTGGTTCAAATACTGCGAGACCTAAAAGGAGTTACATTGACGCGTGAACTTTTACGTCACGTTTGTGTTTTATAGCCGTCAATTAAAAGAGGCAATATTCTGTTTTCGCTCTTTCGATCTGCGATACTTATATAATCGAACATGCATCTAGTTTACTTGAGAAAACGTCGAGTCACGGAAGTATAAACAATTTACTGATGATGTAATTTGGGTATGTATTAATAAACGTTTTATAAAATCGATTATTGGTACATTGTCATGCCCGTTCCTCCTCTCATCTTCGCCATACCAGTGGTTTTGTTTTGTATGTTCATTTTCAATGTTTCAACCTCTTTGTTAAGTCGAAATTGCCGATCGATGATTATGGATTCTTCCGGTAATCCGAGCGATCGTGCGTTATCTCGATGTATACGAATACGTACTGTGTGTTTATTCGAACGTATTCGCGATTTTCAATTAGTTCGGTAAACGTTTCTGTTTATTTAGTAATTCTGGGTTGGATCGGCCGGCATATTGAGAAATAATGACGTACAGCGAAGTGTGTTTAGTGAATCACTGGGTTTAATGTCAAAGCGTACACTTGCAATCGTTTATCTATAGTACAGTAGCGTACACAGCTATAATTTAAAATAAACTCAATATTAGGATAAAAGGGGATATTTAGAACTAAATATTAGAGTAAAAGGAAATATTTAGAGTTAAATATTAAATTACATTAAAATAAATATTTCGAACTAGATATGTCGAACTATGTACACGTTATTCATGGCTCGATGTGTATCGGTTCAATTTTCGTTCTGAGACTGTACCGCAAGTCGCAATCACAACATCGCGGGATTAATTAAGATCTTCTCGAGAAGAAAATGTGGGGGAGACTTCCTGGATCTAAGTTGACGAAGGCTCGCGCGACTCATACATGCGTACGTGTATTATATATTGCGTTACCTCGGTTACTCAACACATCCGCTCAACTTTCTATTCTGTCGCGAGCACTTTCGCGCTCGTCTATCCTCATCGCGGCGCACGCTATGGCGTTCGAACGTGTACGCGTTCTTTCGCGGTCTTCTATACGACCCAATTACGCCGCGAATCAAGGCCAGACTGAAATAATCCGCGATAATGATCGAACCAGCTACATGGTGCAACGGGACATGCGGTCTGATCCTCAATAAACAACAATCACGTCCACCCTTGGTAACTTGCGATTCAGCGTACCCGCGTTGTCTGGTCGTGATGTTTGCAGAAAATAATCTTGTTTATCAGCGTTTGCTATCTCGGAAGAGTGAAGCAGCGCGAGGTGGCCTCGACTTTTGATGGCCGGCCCACCGGTACTGAAATCCATTTTTATAAAATACGATCGGTATAAAGCCGATTATTCCGAAAATGGCTCCTATTTTCCTTAAATAGGTTGCCGTTTTTTGCTATTTTTGCCCCCGGTTGATTATCCTTCGTTTTTTATAGTTTTATGGTTAGGCAATCAAAATACCAAGTTTAACCAAGTGTATCTTTTTAGGTGCAATGGAGAAGAACATAGGATTTGCGGCTGGAAGTGCTGAGCCATCAGCACCACCATCAACAGCACCACCGCCTACGGCGCCACCCTCCTATGAAGAAGCTATTGGAAATATAAGCAATCCTCCGGGCCAGCCAAACAATCCTCCATACCCGGTAGCAGGAACAGCCATGCCGGTACCATTTTGTACGTACAGCTAGTATTAACTATTTGATTACGGTTTCTGCTTGAATCAATTGTTTGTGATCCTCCTAAACAATGAAACATGTAGGAGACATTACTGTACTTTGCAGCAAGAGAGCTGAAACCACTCGTATAATGCCTTGCTCCCGCTAATGTGTGGTTTGTACTGGTAAACGAAGTTAACCGATGGTAAACGATTTCAGATAACCCATCGTCAAATCAACCGGCACCGTCATATCCGTCAAATTATCCCGGTACTGGTGAGCCACCGATACAATCGCAGACGCAGTTCACTCCGAATCCAAATGTACCACCACCGACGGAAGTTAGAATTATCCATCGCCCGGTGACATATTCGCTGAGTCCGAACCCGACAAAAATGACTTGTCCCACCTGCTACTCCAGCATCAAAACCACCACGATATCGGATCACCAGCCTACCGCTCACATTTGTTGCATCGTTCTCTGCTTACTAGGGTGAGTAACTTAAGTTCGACTTACCTACACTACTTTCATGTACCTGTCTCCGGCAGAGGCAATATCATGGCTCACATCTTTACAGCACTATTGTAACATAACAAGGGAAGGATCCGATCTAGGATATCTAGATGATCAAATCAAATCCCGGTGGTTTACAATTTTTTTGTAATTTTGATTTCCTTGGTAGATCCGATAGCGAGACTCCTCTTACTTTCCAACAGTCAGTTATTTTCTTACTCCAACCTTTTGACCTTCTAATCAGCTTCACTTTCCTGTTTTCTGACCTCCTGACACATCGACTCAAAATGCTTTTATCAATCGCATCGTGTGCATGCCGTTATCTCCGCGCCATTCCTTCGGTTCTTCTTTGAGCTTGGGCAGTTCCATTCGTCGTCGGATAATGTGATGGTCGAAACGATTGTCTCTGACCAACAGTTCTCTCAATTTCAGATGTTGCCTTTGCTCGTGCCTGCCGTACTGCATGAGCAGTTTCACGAGGGTTCACCACTTTTGTCCGAACTGTAAAGGCTATATTGGAACGTGGAAGGGTTGAATATGAGCCGAGCACGCGCACATTATTCGTATAACTGATTACGATTTTTTTACACAGTGAAACAGAACGTCGCAACGTTTCGAACAGTATCCTCGGGGAAGTATTACTTTGCTTGATCGTCGCAAGGAACGTCGACGCTCCGACGCGACGGTCTCGCACGTTTCCTCGACGAGACGGTTCGTTCGTCGCGACGGTTAATCGATTTTGCCATTCCTTATTATGAACAAATAACTGCAGCTAAGGGTGTTCACCGTATTCCACGAATTTAATCGTGATCGATCGTACCTACGTGCGGCCGACAAAGTGTTCCAGCGGAGCACGGACAATTTCGACGAGATTGTCATAGTTTGTATCAGAAAAATACTATTGTATGACGCTTATTCCTTGCGAGACAACACGTGTGCGAACTTGTTGTGAGTGATAGTCGACGATGGTTATGCGTTTCATGTTCGACTCGAATTTAACGAATGGGTGCACTTGTGGACGTGTGCGCGTGTGTCTTACGAATAGAATTAGATCATTTTCGAGCGTTCGGTCCGAGAACTGGTTCCTCCTACTTGTATCTGTCGCATTCCACTGATTTTTAATAATGTTTTTCTACTTAGGAGGGTACTCGTATCGCGTAGGTATCGTTAACACCATAGAGAAAGGCGTGGCAGAGATCGTAAATTCATACCTTCGGGACAGCGTTACCAGCTCGAGCTTCCAGATAAGCAAAGTCAAATTGGCAGCCACGACACCGACATCGAACGGTCTGTCCCGAAAGCGTTGAAACCGCAATGATCGATTGCTTTAAAAATTGGTGAACGATATCCTTCGCGTGGAACAGCGAAGAATAGCGTTCACCGAAGGCTCAGCTTGCCAATCCGCATTGACGCGAGATCAATTTGCCCGTTCTGTGATGATCGTCAGCCAATTAATTTTATTCCAATGGTAAAATATGGAGGGACTGTTTAATTCTCGCCCGTATTTTTTAGTTTTTTTACGTTTTCGGCTAAGTATTTAACGTTAAGTGTCCGTTCCTTTGCCTTCTTCGATGTATTTCTTTGTAGAAAGGCAGTGAAAAAAGAGAGTGCTATATACATATTTAAAGGGCATACCAGAAGAGATATGCCCCACTTCCAGCATGCAGCTGACTCCGCGCAAAGATTACGATTAGTGTCTATACTAGGGTTTCCCATGCTTCCGAGAATCTCGAACGAACCCGTTTGCACAGTGTACACGGGGGAAAGTGAACCGATTAACTTTGTACGGCGGCTGCTGTAAAGATCGGACGTTTAGAATTTCATCGAGGCGAACCCCGATAGAGACATGATCATGATGTGACATGATGTGACAGCTACACTTTATTCCGGCTATTTATATGAAAGAGAAAAAGGAAGACATGAAACCGAGAACAATTCGTTTGGCTGCGTTTCAGTGTTTACTAATATGAATGTATTCTACAGAATATGCATTTAATGTATAATATTTTTCATGTATGTGTTTGGAATAATAAAATATACGTTTGTTTTAAACGAAAGCCGAAAAACTTGGTAGAGTCCGAAAGTATGTATTTGCTCGTTCGACGTTGAAGACATTCGACCACTGGTGGCGGTTACGTTGTTGTAACAGTTGTTTATTTTACCTTGATCAGTGTACAAGAGATGTTGAACAGACTCGAGAGTATATACATACTTGTTTCTGTTAAATGAAAAACGATCGTTTATATATATTTTAGTACTTGCAAAAGTCTCGTACGTACGCTACGTAAAACATGTTCTCAGAAACTTCCACGGTCTCGGTTATGCTAGGACTCGAGCGAAAGACGAGTTGCGCTACACGCGGCTAGACTTCGATTCGTACAGTTATGTTCCGTTCGGAATCGGTTTCCTACGTGAGACTGACGGTTACAAAATCCCTACGAGTACCTAGTTCGCATACTGCAACGATTCTATTAGCGGTACGATAAAACGGATTTACCGGTGGATTCAAGAGCACTTGTTCAACGTGCGCGCACACTACAGTGATTAGTACACTCGGTTTTTAATGAAATATGTGTTTCTTCTTTTTATACACAACACGCTATCACGGATTGTACGCGTTTGCCGAGACAATAGACGAAGAGAGAAAACGGTTCTCGGGAACTGCAGGAGCCATCCTTAGACTAGCATGAGATCTATGAAGAGAAACGAAGGGTAATAAGGAGAAGATGTGAGATCGACACGCGATCTTTCGTGTCTCCGAGCGGTTCTACTTCGCCGGTTCTACGCGAGAGTTTCCATCAGATCGCTGCGGGGAAGAAACTGCTGCTGGGCCACCGACGAGTACTCCATGTCGATCGGTTTGGTGTCGTCGTAAAGCGCCGGAGCTTCGCAGAGAATGAGGAGAGTGCCCACCATGGAGCTTATCGTGAATATCCAGAGAAACAGCCGGTCGAGCACCATCGCCACGAAACCCCAATCTTGATCTTCCTACAGTAACACAAAATTGCATTCATTCTTCGTACGCATCTCCAAGAAATAATGTCTTCACTACGTTAGAAACGGTTCTCCAATATTTATTTTAAGGTCAAAGTAAGAAACAGATCCCTCGTCGCCTACCGCGTTGAATTCGTCTTGCCGTTGTATGTGGTGCTGAATGAACATCACGTTGTGCAGAGCCTTTTCAAGTTCGAACGGATATTTCTTCTTCGAGGCGACGTCGCTCAGCGATTCGTCCAGACCGGACATCACTGTAGGAAGTCCGTTGTATCCGCCTATGCATCCTAGGAATCTGTTATGCGCTGTTGTCGTGTGCAGGCCGTTGCATCCTGAGTTCGAAGAATAGATTAAACGATTGACAAAGGAAACTAATGAAAACAAGTCGAAAATGCTTACCGCCGATTCGTTGGTGACGCGCAGAGTCCGGGGAGGAGACTATCGATGACGACTGCATGGCGGCTGCAACGGCAGCGTTGAACTTGTCCTTCCCCGATCTCCCTCTGCCATGTATCTTGTGCGCGGCGAGATCGTTCAGCAGATCGTCCGGCACTCTCATCAGAAGTAACTTCGGTAATCTTCTTATGAAGATTTTCCGTATCCACGGTGCCATTTTGTGGGTGCTGGGCTTGCGATAGTGAACGTTCAGTATAATGATCGTGATCACTACCGACAGGCCCACTAGGATCATCGTGAACAGCAAATATTTGCCTAGCAGCGGCAACGCTAGCGACGTAGACGGTATGATCTCTGATATCAGAAGGAAGAACATAGTCTGCGATAACAGGATGTTGATGCAAAGTGCGATCTTCTCGCCCGAGTCCGCTGGCAGGTAGAAGGCCAGGACCGACAGGTAAGAGATGCTCACGCAGGGCACGATCAGGTTCACAGTGTAGAACAACGTTTTCCGACGCAACGTGATGTTGAAGAAGATGTCGGGGTAAGGCTCGTTGCAGCAGGGATAGTATTTCTCGTGACGTTCCGCTGGAACCCCCAATATGTCCCACTCGACGCTAGGGTAGTACTCCCGGAGATCAATGCCAACCTCGACTTTGTCTCCTCTATTCTGATTAATATGTTTCAGATCGATCTAGGAAAGACGAACATGTTCAGACACTGGTATCGCCAGCGAATTCATTGTTAGATTAAACTCGAGTATTCGTTGAGCACCTGAAATCCGTCGTAAGTCCACGATCCGAACTTCATGAAGCAGGTCTGCTGATCGAACGGGAAATATCGGACGTCTATCTCGCACGAGGACTTGAAGATCGCTGGCGGGGTCCACAACACTTTTCCCGTGTAATGCAAAATGGCCTTGGTCATGGTTGTCACTCCGTACTCCCCGTCGGCACTATAAATTACCACAAGCCTATTTTCAATGACTGCTCCATGTCAAAAAGAAATTTAAAAACAGATCCTAATCAAATTTAGTTTACTTCATGGATTGGTATACTATATTGGAAGCGTGTTAAGCCTTTCAGCTAATTGCAAAAGCGTATCAACGAACGCACGAATGAGCTAATTCGGTAAATTGCTAGTTTCAGCGGACTGGAAGAGAGTGTTCAGTCTAGAGGATAGATTTCGATCGCTTACTTGTTGTAAAGGACAATGTCGGGAAGCCATATGTGTTCGCTGGGCACGTAGAGTTCAGTGACACCCCCGTATTCTGCTGGATCCCATTGGAACTTGTGATCTTGCCATTCCTGTGACAAAATTCTGTTTAAGCTCGCGTCCCCGCGACCAATCGGCGAACGAACTCTGTACTCACGTGTTCCAGCCAAACGTTCGTCGTGAGGATCTGATCCTTCAAGTTCTGAAATCGTTCAACCCGAGTTTCGTTAGTTTCCCGACGAGCCGAACGAATCGTTAACATGCAACGCGTCAATTTACATACGAGATCTATCAGCTGCGAGAGACGCAATCCGAGCTTGACGACGACGGTGTTGTTGTTGTTGGGGACCGGTCGGATCAGTCGGTTGTAATTGGACAGCAAATCGTCGTAGAGCCGCTTCGCGTCCGGGTTACCGTGACACAGCCTCGCCGAGAGGATCAGGATGATCGTTTGCAATAACATGCTCCGGCCGACGCGCGCGTCTAGTCTTCGAGAGTTCAGCGTAGGTTCCTGCAGCGTGAGTTCGAGAAGCGGATTAGCCTCGAGCGAAACGGTTGCGTCGTATAATAGTCGAATACGGGAAAAGTGCGGACACCAATAGGTCGGAATTACGAACCTGTTGCGTTGCCTGCCGAACGTATTAATTTGAAATCGAGACGGGCCACGATCGTTCAGTTTTCCCTTTGCACACGAACTATCAGCATTTATAATTCAGACCTGTTCGCGGGCCAGCTTTTCGTGCAACACGATTTCAAGTAGCTTCTCGCGTCTTCCAGTTTTCTGCACTTTCAAAGACCAACAACACCCCTAATCGTTCACTATTTACGCGTGGACGTACCGGCTCCGAACGTAGCACTATACGCTATTCCATGACCGGCCGTAGATCCGCGTCGTTTCGCGCGACTTCACCTGAAAATTGCAATCGTTAGTTACTTCTTCCTCGAAGATGTTCGACATCGTGTGGATCCGCTCGATCGATCTCGCTCGATCGTCGCTCTCTCCTCTCTCAGCGTTCCGAAGTTACGTACTTGCGACTCTATTCAGTTTCCCCGAAACACGCTTCCCGACGGATACGATCCCGTGCCCTTTCGAGAGTATCATATTTTTCTAACGCGGTCCCTTTGAACGTTCATCCCCGCGTGACCGCGAGCCGATCCGGAACGTAACGAAGAATCGATGACGCGTCGCCTCGCATTACTGACGCGGCTCGGTACCGTTTCGCTCGCGAGATGCCGGAAAAACCGAGAACAGAAATGACATTGTGTACAGCCAATGGACCACTGGATGATGTTACGTGTATCTCAGATTTTCCGGGATCAATATACCATTGCGCATGCACTAGGCTGGCCGAGAGCAGCTGCGCACTGGCGACGAACGATCATGGCGCAGGTCCCTGTTCGCGTTGCACTAAACGATAGAAAAAGACGGTTCTGCACGGACTCTCCGCCTCCTCGACGGCTCCTACGCCCTTCCGAACGGGTTCTCCTTCGACCCGGACCTCGCTCAAACATTTCAAACCCCCCCCCCCCCTCCTGACGAGTCTTTCCAACCGGCCTGCACTCGGTTATCCGGCGAATAATCCCGAAGGGACGATCGATCTTGCCAATGGATCAATTAGTCGGATCCAACCTCTTCCAATTGGCCTCGCGATGCTGTTGCGTCTCTTCGTTTCACCCTGCAAAGACAACGCCGTTCGCGAACCGCAGTGGCTGTAATTCGGCACAAATGCGAACTGCAAGTTCTCAAAAATAATCCAACAGGAAAATTTTAATATTTACGGAGTACAGCGAACATACCCAGACTATCTGGCGCGGTACCAATTTTGTAGAGATCGAATCGAATCGGTAGCCGCGTGCTGGCCATCGAAAGTTCAGTCTCGAAATAATTTTGCGCCGCTGCGCTCCCCTCTCGGGCGTTGCACGCTGATAAACGGGATTATTTTTCTGGGTTTCGCTGTTGCGAAGCACTACCGAGCGCCGGCAGCGAGCAACTTTCGTGCGCCGGAGACCGGGGTAACTGCCCTCTTCTGTCCGTAGAAGTGCACCTGCACGCTAATGCGTTTTATGTGTAGTTTGTTATGAGTAGACTAAATATGTTCAGCTCAACGATAAATAACAGTATCGATAAAAAAAGAACCTATGCAAAAGCGAAGTACGAAGGTTTAAGCAGAAAAGTGTCTCTGGATCGTTAAACGTTAGGTGGGTTTCAACATTTTAGCCCGACTCTATTATTGCGCGCCTGTTTCTCCGTGCCAGCAGACCGTTGAATTGCCGGAGTTTCGCGAAAGCGTTCCTTCCGCTGGCAACCATCGAAAAAGCTCGAGCAAAAAATTCGTTGACCGTACAGGTGCGGCTTCCAGGTGGATGTTATCGCGTAGATAGCAACACCCGTGAATATCCGCGTTTGATAACGGCACCGGAAACGGATCGTTACAAGTCTGGGGGTCTGGTACATTAGCCACCACTTTATCCTTACATGTCGGTCTCGCGCTTATATCCCCCGGTACGTTTATCCAGGCGCGGCCGCAGTTCTCGATGATAAACGTGACTGTTTTTCCGGGGTTCTTAGTCGCGAAACGCCCGCGGGAGGAACGCCGCGGTGGCACTTTCCAGCGCGGAATAGTAGCTTCCCTCTGGGAAAGGGTGTGCGTCCGCGTGTATGTACGAGCCGCGTAGTCGAGAGGCTCGCGATCCTATCGTGTAAGCTCACCGACACACCGCCAACCCCGTTCTGCACGTGCACAGACTGCGGGGTCTGGTTGTGTGTCGACGAATATGCTCTGCATCGGAGTGCATTGAAATGCGTTGCGGGTCTCTTCTTTGCGACCCTCTCGCTCGGTCCACACCCTCCCACCCCCTCCCGCCCTTGCCTCGCTATTCGAAGCGTTAACGCCAAGATCCTGGCCCGACGAACCACGCCGAAATTTACGGTCTTGGAGCGTCCCTCGAAACGCACCGACCGCTAAGTTCATAATCGCCGGGTTTCATCCCTTAACGATACGATGGATTTCCTCGAAACTCGATCTTTTCTTGCTCTCTTAGAGTTTTCTAGAAATTTCTCGGTTTTAACTTCTCAGTGTTAATGTAATGTTTTAACGTGAACACATGCCAGCCGTACTTTCGAGTGCATGGTATCATCCGATCAACAACTTCTCTTCAGCGGTAATTAATGCGTCGAGAGAACTGCTTCGGAAGTCTAGGTCGGGGAAGTTCGGAATCCCGTTTGAAATTTCTGCGGGAGGAGCTCGATGGGATATCGGTTACTAGATCGGGGATGAATCGACGGTGGCTGTCCTCGGCGTGGTAGCTGATAAGAGGCGAGCAAAGAACGATCCGAGCAAAGGAGGAACGAAGATACTCGGAGAACGGGATTAGGGGTAAACTTGTTAGATTTTGTGGCGAAGGGATCATTAATACGGTGGACGCGTATCGAGAGCAGTCGGCCGTCTCGAAATTTGCTGTTCGTTCTCTCGGTGAGCTGCGCGGGGAGAACTCTGACGACCTGATAAGCCGAAATCCCATTATAGTTCGTTGTTAGATTCGCCTGTCGCTGCGCGAACAGTTGACCGTCACTAGGTGTCTTCGTTCTCTCCGCGTCTTCCCTCGTTACTTGTCTCTTTCGCGAACACGTTTACTTGCGGTTCTTTCTCTCCCTCTATCTTCCCCGAGTCGCCCTCTAAAACCCGGGGATAATGGTCAAGGGATATGTGTGTCTGTGTGTGTTTGTGTCTGTCGGAGTTCAAACGAGTGTTTGCGCGCGCTCTGTAAATTATGGCGACCCCTTTCGCGACACCCGGTGTATACATGCAGCGAACGCCGCTCAGAAGGTGCACCGTCGTCACGCCTCATGCACGGCTGATCATTCTACATCCAGTAGACCGCGTTAGCGTCGCGATAACACTTTTAATTCTCCCCTCCCCTGCCCACGCTCCCATCTCGACCCGCGAAAGTTAGTTTGTACCAGTTGCTGACGCCGCCTCGCCCGCTGCAATTGTTAGCCCCGAAGAAACGACGTTTGCCCCTGCAATTCCCACTCGCGATGCCGTTACAGGCTTCTTCCGGAATTCCCGACGCTCCTACGACGCTTTCGGTATTCCTCTTCGGGGCTGAAGCATGGGAAAAGTTGATCGAACAAAAGGGAAAATATTTTAAAGTTCACTATTTCTATAGAAAAATTATGTTACTCTCTTGCCAACCGAATGGTCTCAATAGATCTCAATCTTCTTTCACCCTCCGCTGAAAACGAGCCAGGTCGCCGTTGCCAATTAACGCGTCGGTCGAACCTGGTCTCGTCGATCAGAACTGTGTCAGTCACACGTGCCGTAACTCACAATGCACTTATCCACTTCGGCGAAGTTTGAACCGTTCCTCAGGGTCTGAACCTTTCGGTATGCAGAACGGTCTTCTCGCCTCTTAGCTTGCTGCTATTGGTTGAGAAAAGTCGATGGAGCTCGGGAAGAAGCTGGCTAAAATTGGATAGCTGTTGCAGCGCCCGGTCAAATGTACATCCGTCTTCCGGAGAGCTACAGTTTCCCAGAAACCGTGTGATAAAGACAAATATTGAGGATTTCGGACTGGCTGCTTTCTGTCCAAGACCTTATTGCCAGGGACGGTTTAAAACAGTTTTAAACCTCGCCGTTCCCCCGGTCGTTTTGTTGCTTTCTCGAAGACGACTCGGCGACCAGTCATTTCGGGGTTTACTGTCTCGTACGTGTTGCTTTCTTCGGGACGCGTTGGTGTCATCGCGGAGACGGGTTCGGCGCGACGGATCCTCGCGCAACCGGATTCCGGAATGAACGCAGACTAGGATAGACTCCCGACGGATTCGTTCATTGAAAAGCGTTGTCCTTCTTCTTCGATTTCCCCGTTCGCCGCATCGATCCATGCTCGATCTACCGACAAGAGAAATGACTAGCTCGCGAACCGATCTTTCTCTTCTTCCCTCTCGGAAGTTAACATGGCCCGCAGTCGAAGGCTTCTCTCTCTCTCTCTCTCTCTCTCTCTCTCTCTCTCTCTCTCTCTCTTGTCTGTATCTGCTCCCACGGGAGTTGTCCCGGGCCGTTTGTCGCACCGACAACATTCGCCCGAGTTCTGATCTTCCAGTAACGTTAAAGCAAGATGCTCCGTCCCACGGGGCCGGGCTGATGGGCGAAAGACAAAGCGCGAGGCGTCGAGAAAAAGAGGGAATTCGAGCCCGAGGAAACATCATTACAGAGGGAGCAGAGGAACCGAGAAGTCTCGTCACCGCGTCGGAAATAGTGTTAACCAACTACGTGAATACGAGATAGCGGCATCGCCGGGGAGCGTCTGGAAAATTCGCAACCTGATGCGCTGCAACGCGATTACCGCTCCATAAGTATTTGAATGCCCGCGGAAAGACGTTAACGGAAATTTCCATTTTCGTGGACGAATTTTCGAGTGAAGCGTTCGTTACTTTTGACGGATGCAATAATATCTGTTTCGATCGTTAGACCGTGCTTCAGCTTTCTGCGCAGCTCGTGCTTGCCTACGGAATAAACCAGTCAATTTTGTACTCGTTTAATTCGAGACCAGGCAACCAGCGGAAAGGAGGATGAAAAGATTATCGATTGGCCGGGACGGTTGAAACCGAAGAATAGCGAAGTGTGTGATAGACGGGGTTAGATAAGGTAATTGGGAACAGAAGAAAGTGCGGAGAAAGAGAAAGCGAATCGGTGAAACTCTAATTTGTAAGAGAACACTACAGAAACTAGTGTACACTAAAAAAAAAAAAAGAATTACTAACTTTTCAGATCTCAAACTTGAGTTTCGACCACGTTTTAAGTAGCACTCCTTAATCTGAATATCTCATAAAATATTCAGCACCTCGCTCCATAATGTATTTTCGCGAATAGAATGACAGCCGTTCGATCTCTTAATCCGTCAAGTAAATCCGCGAAGCGAAGTATCTTGCCTCTCTCGTTGTCAACGTAGCTTCGAATAGCTTTAATTAACTTCGACAGGAGTGGGAAAGGGGATGGGGAGGGGTCGACGAGGTTGTGTCACGAACTTAACGTTACAGAATAAAACCGCGGGACCGATACAATGTATTCGCGCGTTCATTAGCGGTTACAAATACATCCTCTTCACGGTGAGAGGCGAATTCGAAAACACCCGCGGTTCTATTATCCGGTCGCGCTGCGCTGGCACCGCGATGACCACAATGAGGAATCAATATTCAAAATGAATTTATTTGCGTAAATGGGCCACCAGCGGAGCTGCGTACCATTGTTCGTTAACGTTATATCGAATTCTTCTTTAATGCGCGCGAGCTTCATCCTAATTCGACAATATTATTGCCGATAACAGCTGCTCTCGTCGGCCCTGTAATGTACTGGATATCCTATGTAAACGCTAGGCGAGCGCGCATATTGAATAAATCGGTTTCGCGTTCAAAGTAACAAGGGCGGACCGGTATCGGTTAATATCTATTTGTTTGCTACGTATATTCCGCCGCTTGCCAGAAATCCAAAAACATCGATATTCGAATGCAGTTGGTCCTTTGGGTCCGGAACACCTTTGGGAAATGCTCCGGTGGACCAGCGGTTTGCCCAAGTTAACGCTCCTCCCCTTGCGCTCTGTGTACGACCATTCGTAGTTTACACTACTGTCTTCGTCTCAGGTGCTACAAGACCGTTCGGCCTCCGAGCGGTTTGCAACGCGTTGTAACGGTGCTCCGACACAAATTAAGTTAAACGTGCGGAATTAAAAATGAGCAGATCGATCACAAAATAGGGGAAATATTCAAATATTCTCCGGAAATTAATTAAACCATCGAATGTTATCGGGATCAACGAGGATCCGCGGTGCGGGAATGAAGCGAGAATTGACCTACGGAGTGATTAACAATTGTTATTAATTCCGGGGCAGGAACGAGATTAAACGTCTGCCGCGAATGGAATGAAACGATACTTACGCGAGAGACGCTCGTAATTCGCGCGACGTTCGCCGCGTTAATTAATCGACGAGCAGCGGGGGTGGTCACTCAAAATTCAAATTCCGATTCGCGGCGTGTACACGGTGGGGGGGGAGGAGGACTCCTCTCTTTGTCTGTCTGCCGGGAACAGATTCTTCGTGTCCAGATCAGGTCGTCGAAATTAACGGCGTAATTAGAGGAGGATTGTACGTATTACGGGCCGACACCTTCAAATACAACGAATCAATTTATGGGTTGCGAACGCAAATGGCGTTCGGTCAGCGATCGTCTCGCCGGTGCATGAATTATTGATATCACGATATGCGCATCGGTAATATTCATCCTCGGGTTTAGCGCGAGAGCGGGCGGACACGGGCGCGCGCGTGGATGCTTGTCGAATACGCGAACAGTTTCGAATTCCGTTGTACTTTCGCCTGTGTGTACGGTGTACACAGGAGAGGCCAGAGCAGAGCCTAGGCCGGTGGTTCGAGTAGGGCGTGTTCGCGTCGTCCAAAGGCAATGCAGAGAGCGCGGCGGCAACCCTCGAGGCCCGAGGAATTCCGGCGTCTGCGCCCCCGAAACAAGAACTTCACGCATACCCGTTTATTTTGGAGAATCCCTGTAGATCGGAGGAAGCGGCGGCGCACCCGGAAATACCTTACACATACCCCATCAGGCCGAGGGGGAGCAACGGACTATCGCATATCTGAGGTCGTGCCCGCGTACCTGTGCCTAGCATTTACGTGCACGCGCTTGTCACATATTTTCCTCGATTTGACCCGTTTTGCTCCGATTAACCCTGGCTATACACCCCTCCCCCCTCCAGTTGCGGTCGACGATTACTGCGAATATTTCCCGGGGAACTTTGAGAGGCGTATCGGGAACCGATCGCCACGCGATCGGTATATATAATACTTCGCCGGCCCGCGGTAGCTATCGCTTCGTATCCGCTCGAAACCTCTTCAAATATTTCTCCCGTTCTCTGTAGTTCTCTCGTTCGATGTTTACCCTTCCTATTTCGCGGCACACAGTCCTCGGATCGTTTGTCTTGTCGTCGATCCCGGACCGGACCCACGCTTCCCGAGAAACAACCATAGTCAGCAAACCGTCTAGCGTCGCGTCGGAAAACCGGGTTTCTTATCGTTCGACGGACGAGACGCGCGCGAGCCTCCGATCTTCCGAGTTCCAGTTTACACAAATCTCGGTCAATACGCGCGTGGCATGGCTCCCGAACGCGTTCTGGACGTTTGCTCAACAAGTTACACCCGACGCTCGCCGATACGTATCTTCCTTTTTTTCCCGGCGATCGAGCCTCCGCCTAGCAACGTTAAAACGCGATTTTATAATTCAAAGCAGCGAGTCTCTTCTTTTCTTTCTTTGTTTTGTTTTCTTTTTTAGCCGGAACTTTATGCGTCCGACAGTCGTTAATCCGACGGAAATTGCGGGCCAGTGTTTCATTATTTTGCTCTCGCGTGTTCGCAAAGCTCCGCGAATCCAAGCGGAGCCAAGGCTGAGCTGTTACGAGAGACGCGTTATTTTTGTTCGTCGCCTCAAAAGAAGCTTTAAATGAATGAATTATACTGGCTGATGGAGTTGTACTGCAACGCCAACGGCTTGCCGACTACCGTCGCAACGGCAAACCTGACTGAGACCAGCGTTGTCGTTGGATCAGGTGTGCCATGAATCGTTTTCTTCCCTTACGATCATCGACGACGCGTTCGCGACAGGTCCGATTTATTTCTTTCCCGGAAGAATAAGAAATTTGACATCTACTGGCCCATATATTGACAACAAGAAAATTTTACTGGAAGGAAATTAGTATCGTACATATTTAATGGTCTTTGTACAACATTTTCTAGTGGAAGGGGTTAACCGTCTCTGCTCCTGAAAAGACTTTGAAAATCCTCGCCTCGTCGGAGCTAACAATTTTGAGCTCGTCAGGGACGAAAGGAACCTGCGAGCAGCGGCGGCGAGAGAGAAAACTACAGCGCGCAAAAGGGATGCTGCGGAGGGCAGTGTTCGATATGTCCGCATCGGATAAGGCGTCGTTTCTATTGTGCAATTTCAACGGGGGGAGAGGGAGAAAGAGAGGAAGAGAGGGAGAAATGGGATAAGAGCGTAACGCAGGAGTGCAGCCCTCTTTTTTCGCAGCAGTGCCAACCACCCTTTACTTTACCTTATTCGTCCCCTTGGCTGGCTCCGCACTCCGTTCAGCACCCTCTGACGAGTCGATCTCGTACCGTCTGTGTCAGTATCGACTGGGATACCTCGTGGAGAGAAACAGCAACGAGGAAGGATAGAGGGTAGGCGAGATGCTGAACACGCACGCACACATCATCAAGCCATGGTGTGGAGAGGAAGAGAGACAGAGAGAGAGAGAGATAGCACGAGCGCGGAACAGGGAGAGACAGATAGGGCGGCTCGTCGATTCTCGGCGGGCGTCGTGTGGCAGTGCCGTGTTTCAGGTGCGCCAACGCGGCCTGAAGAAAACTGGGAAAAAAGAGATTCCTCCTCAGCTCTTAGCTCTGGACGCAGAGTATCTTATTTGCAAGCTCCAATCACTCCCAGAGATTCAGCTGGCGAGCTATGGTCGAGAGATGCACAAGTACGAGTCTCTCTTTCGGTATCGTTAGGGGTGGGTTTTGGTAAAGTGGTCCGGTACAGAGTCGAGATTCGCTGAATTTTGGCAATGATCGTTGATTGTCGGGGGTGCATGGATCGAGGACGAGAAGGGAAAGATCGAGGGGGTACGATCCTGTCGGCGCGTCGCCGCCTCGAGGTTTGCACATGGTCTCGCGTTCTCTTGGCGGCGATTCGTGCAAGCTCGAGGGTCGTCGGCGGTGCTCGTCGCCGGTCCTGTCGGTGCTGCCACATGGCCGTGCGTCGTGTTTTGCGGGCTTCGCGAGCTTTCAGGGGCGGCACCTGAATGGTGGGGGTACACCATCGGTGAACGCGATCGGGAGCACGAGGGCGCGGGCGAGGGCGAGGGCGAGCGGCCCGAGTGCAAAAGCGAGACAGAGAGAAGGGGGTGAGGAAGAGATAAGCAGGAGGGAGAGAGAGAGAGAGAGAGAGAGAGGGAGAGAGTGGCGTGGTGGTTACGCGCAGGGGTGGCGGTGGCGGTGGCGCGGTGGCTCGGCTACGTTCGGTCGACTTCGCAAGTCATCGCTAGCGTCTCGCGTCGGGGCTTCCACATGGGTTGGTATTGGCTCCCGGGGCGCAGGGTGGCTTGTGCGGTGGGGCTCTAACCGGAGAGAGTCTCCGAGCGTAGAGAGTATAGCGAGGGAGGCGGCGAAGGTGTAACAGAGAAAAGGCATCGAGCACGGTCGTGGGACAGACAGGGAAGAACGCGGAGGGTGAACGAGCGCGAGCGAGCGAGCTAGCGAGCGTGCAAGAGAGGGAGTGATACGGCTCGCCACAACACCCCTCTCCCCCTCCTGCACCCCCCCTCGGAACGGGCAGAGCGTCAGTGCTAAGGTGGGTTGCTCGGTCGGAACATTGCCAGAGAGAGAGAGGACACGTCCTGGGAGTGCCTGCCTGCACCGACACGACTCCCTGGTGCAGATCCCGCAGCGGTGCAAGGATCGGGAGAACGCGCGCATCGCGTCGTCGAGTGAGCGAATGACCGAGTGACTGGACTGATCGACACGCGCTTAACATCGTTGCGACACGCTTCTCCTCGCCTCCCCCCGTGACCAGGCACACGCGAACCAACCCCCGTTCCTTCGTTCGTCGGAACGGGAACGGAGAATCGGGAACGGGAACAACACGGTCCGGGGTTCGCGAGAACCGTATCCGCGAGATCCGAACGGGAACGGGAACGGAAGAAACGGATACGCCGCGCTGAGAGAGGGAGAGAGAGAGATTCGACTGGTTCTTCTTCAGATATGTAACCCCTTGTTGTGCGTGACGACCTGTGCGTGGTGGCCGCGCGGAAAACTTGCGACAACGGTGCGGCGGCGGTCTGGGTGTCTCGTTTCCGACACAAGGAATTTACCATAGTGGAAGGTGAGGTTCCGCGAGAGCTCACGCCAGTAGCATCGACTACTCTGACGGCGCAGTCATGAGAGAGGCGAAACGTTGTTGTCCGAGGTTGATCGAAACGGTCTGCGAAACGACTGGAACGGCGGCGTTTCGTTTGGTCGGCTAGACCGGTGAGCAGTGCACGTATGTATGTACATATTGTAGAGGAACGGACAGAAAAGCTGGACGTGAGAGGGAGAGGGAGGGGGAGAGATAGAGGAAGAGGAAGAGGAAGTGGAAGAGGAAAAGGCAGCGGCAGAGGCAGTGGCAGAGGGCGAGGGAGAGGGAGGTAGAAGAGAAAGGTGTGTCGAGGAGACGAAAGTTAGTAGGAGGTCAGCGTGGCTTCAGGGTGGCGGTGGCCGACAGTGATGGTAGTGGTGGTGGTAGTAGTGGTGTAGTGGTGGGTGCTCCGAGCGGTGAATGATCGTTGACAGCCTCGTGGAAGAGGCGGCTGCCGCTTATGCGGGCTGCCGCGCGTGCAGCCGCATCATCGTCACCGAGTAATTCGAGTCCGGCTAACTGGCTAGGTACCTCGGAACGAAGGAAAACGCGGCGGCGGCGATATACGTGTACCAGCAGCAGCATCAGGAATACGTGGAGGAGAAGGATCATCAGGGTGATCGTAGCCGATATTCTCGTCGCGACGCTCGTTGCCGTGGGTCCGGTGAATCCTGCCGGGTACGCGGCTCTTGCGTCGCATCCTGAGGTGGAAGTTCGCCGCGTCGAAGGGACACGGGGTGAAGAAGGAGGAGAAGGAGGAGGAGGCGAAGGCGGAAGAGAAGGAGGCGGTAGAAGTCCGCAGTCGTCGAGCTGGCGGCTGCCAGGAGCCGCTCGAGAATCAACATCCCGCCGGTTATGGCAAGTTGGATTACGGTGCTGGATTTCTGTCGGAAAGCCATGACGAACGCGTCGTCGAACAACGGAACAACGACCGGGTTGCGTACGAGCTCGACGTGCATCATCAGGAGGACGACGATCTCGACAGCGTTGACCACGACAACGAGGAAAAGCACGAGGACGACGACGACGACCACGAGCAGGAACGCCGCGATCATCGCACCAGCCGTATCGGTAGTCCCGAGGGATACGTCAAAAACGACCGGGATGATTATCGCGAGTCGACCGAGGAACGGAATGAATCTCGGAATGATCAGCTCGTTGTTGGACACGCTGACGATGCTGCCGATAGTAGTTGTTGTTGTTGCAATCGGCGACGCCACGGTTTCTCGGGCGCACGGTCTCGGATCGTCATCGAGCGCCTGGTAGCAAGGCGGTGGCAGCAAGCGGTCGCAGCTCTCGCTCGCTGGCCTCCCGGTGCTCATCTTCGCGTCGTTTGTTACTACTACTACTACTCCCGTCGTTAGAAGCAGTGCTGTTTGTTGTTGTGCCGTCCGGATCTCTTCTCGGGGGCTATTATCGTTATCATTGGTATCTGTCGTCGGTAGTGGTGCGTCAGGTGGGGTTAGGTGTTGGTGTTTTGGTGCGCCGTCTATACCGATATCTCTATTCAACGTGTCCACGGGTTATGTCTGCTACTACTGCCGGCCGGCCGGTTGGTTGGTTGGTCGGTCGCTCGTTTCGATAGCCGTGTACCCGCAGTGCGGTCGACTGTCGGCTAACTACGAGGGCCGGGTCTACCCTGTCCGCGCGCGCGTCTCTCTCGCAGTCTCGCAATCGTCTCGCGCTCGCTATATATCGGTCACTGCTGCTGCTGCTGGCCAACGACCACGGCGACGACCGCGACGGTCGCGTGTCCGGTTCTGACCCGCGACCTTTCACGACCACCGCCACCACGACTATCTTAGACGCGACGACGGTCACGGTGGCAGCCGCTACGACCACGACGACGTCGGTTACGTGGGGGATATGTGCGGCCGCGCCACGTACACGCGACGAGGACTGGGGACTGCTGCGGGTAAATCGGCACGGCGCACCGAGTCCTCGTGCTCGCTTCACAGGACGCCTGGGATACGGTAGCTCGTCCTTCACCGTTACTTCTCATCGACGCCCGCGGGCAATGTGCCCACCCGCCGGCAAAGCAACGTGAGTCCATTTTTACCCTCCTCCGTTTACCCAACATTTTCTATGGATCCTCTATTCTTTTCCCCCGTATCCGACGGGAACTTGTTTGAGAGTAGTGGTAGAGGTCCGGGCGCGCCAACCCTCCTCGCTACCGAGGCTCCTCCCTTCGACTCACCGGGGCTTAATAAATTCCCGAGAAGCCGGAAACTGCGGCTAGATGTAATGGCCCAGCGGAACGACACGTTCCCGAATGTATTAAAACACACTGCTCCTTCGCGAACTAAACTTTCAGCGACCTCCCTTTCGGTGACCAGAGGAGTCTGAGAGCAAATCAGCTCGCAAGTCTCGAAGCACTAACGCCCGCGGTTTCGCGGTCACGAAATCCAATGTTTCCTACCGATTAACCATGCGGGGTAGCATATGTTTCGCGTATCTACGCGCCGTTCCCAAGGCATGTGTAACTCGCACACAGCTGCCGGGATGAAGCAGCTATTGTTGCAAGGAAACTGTTTCGTTTCACGAGACGGTATTGGTTTCTCTTGTGTACGTGGCTCTTGTGCGGCAGTGCCTCCTTTTGCTATTCGGATTTTGAATCGCGTTGTACCTCGCCGATCGGCATTTGTCGTCGCGATCTACTACAATTATCGTTGCACGTTAATTATTGTTCACCAATGGGCGCCGGAGGTGTCGCGGGCTCGTTCGTACAAATAACGCGTTGCCGCTGTCAAATGTTTGCGATAGTTCTGCCAGGGATAATGTCCTGGACGCGTGTGTAAATTAATTTAATTAGTTCATCATAGTGAATAATTTTAAGGGCGTTGTCGTCGTTACGCGTTCCGTCTCCCGGGGGGGAAACAAAAGCGTGTAATTAAATTCTTCTCTTTCCCTTTTCATCTCCTCCCTCTTCTCTTTTTCTCTTTCTACCTTCCCCACCCTTCGTCCCCCCCCCCCGATGCCTCCCCCCTCGTCCCCTGTGCCGTTCATCCCTCGGCTTTCGACGAGGAAGAACTTTGAAACACAACTTTTCCCGTTTGACAGACAAATAATCGCATTCTTCGTTCTCTTTCGAGGGTCTCGCTTTCACAGTTTTCTTGCTACCGATGGTTGGGCGCGCGATCGCTTTTGTAACGCGAATCTTAAAAGCTTTCGGAACTTTGTGCCTCGGACCAAAGTAAGTTTCGCCAGCCTCGTTCCGACTTACGGAGCCAAAAAACAAAAAAAGTAAAATAACATAAAAGGAACCGCCATTCGCATCCTCGACCCTCCCCGCCCCCCCCGCCTCCTCCACGTTCTCTAATTAATAATCCACGTGCAAAATTAACCGTTAATATTTATCCCTCGCACACGGGAAACCCGTTCCGTCGAACCATCAATCATTCAATCGTTATTTTCATTCTCGATTCTCCCTCTTTCGAACGGCTCGTAAATGTTTTCGCGGCGTGCCGCGTTATAAATGCAAGCATTCGAATTCGCGCGGCGGAATATCGCTGCATCGCGAAATTAACGAGCGATCCGCGCGGCGAAAATGATTTTTCTTAGCGGGACCGTGTGCGCTCCGACTGACGAATATATTGCTTCTTTCCTCCGAACTTTTATCGGGAAAGTCCATCCAAAAGCTCCTATAGAATCGCGCGAAAACGTCGGAGTGCTTTCAAGGGGTGCCGTAGTTCTGGGCGTAGTCCTCTGATCTCTCGCTCGCTCTCCCGCTCTCTCTCTCTCTCTCTCTTTCTCCCTCCTTCGATCCTCCATCCATCTTTCTCTCGTATTACTTTTCCTCTAGCTACGATTTCCCGGTTCTCCCGCGATATTCTTAATCGATACTTTATTGTTTCGAACAAGCTGAAATTTTAGGGCAACCCCTAATCCCTTGCAAACTTCTCCCTGATTCTGGAACCTGCGTCAACACCGTTTAACACTTCTATTGTATATCTCCTTTGACAAGGAAGAACAGTTTCTCACACATTGCGGATTTTATGCAACCAGACATTTTTGCTGTCGCTGTGACGGCCGTATTAATGATACCAGAGCGTTTCGGTGTCCATGGTACAAGTGAAGAGTCGACACGAAAAAATAAGTGAAAAGTGTTGAATAAAATTTGTGTTCGTACGAAGTTTCGTTTTTGAGAAAATCGAGTTTCAAAATTCGTCGGGCGCGCGTGCCTCGGCATATAGACGAAGTAGATACGGTAAGCCAAGAACAGACACATCGCTACGTATTCAATAGTACGAGTGCGTTGCGGACTCCCAAAGTGGATTACCTTAAAAACGGAGCCCCGTATAACAAATTTTCTTCTACAATTTGACCGTTTCCGATCACTTTAGCTCTAAAATTGCCAATAAACCGTAACTAGTTTGTATTGACTTTTGAAAATAGCGAGACAACGTTTATTGAGAAATTCTACTTTTCATAAAGAAGATCTGAATAGTTTGACGTTAGAAGTGAATATAACAGAAATCAATAAAATAAGTGGTTATTTGAGAAAGCTAGAATTTCTCGAATCTCCTATGTAACAAATTAACGACAATGAGAAAATTGTTGAACGCGGAGGCTGTCGCGTCGAACGACCGGAAATTATGAAACGCACGTGCGCATGCATAAACGATCGCGTACTGGAAATAAATGATGAAAATTCGGCTCGACTCGAACTTCTCGAAACAGAATTCAGCGCGCTTAGCGTACCTCCGCAAAGCAGACCGTCAGAATCGAACGGTATGCCGGGAAATGTTGATTCCCACATAATTAACCCGCTTTTGTTTCCGGCGTGGTCCGTTGATCCCCCGTTGATCCGCGCACGGTGTTTCGAGTTCTGATATTACAGCGGCGTTCGTTCGTTGGAAAATTCACGCGTTGCCGCGACCCGTGCTCGACGATGCAAATCTGTCGTTTCCGAAACTGAATCTATCCACGGATTTTTCCGTTGTTCCGTCGTCGAAAGGAGATTCCGCAATGCATCTGCGCCTTGTCGAGCCTGATACCAACTGCAATCGGATTTCTGATTATTTGCGCGACGGATAAACGCAAATTGATCATGGCTTCGAGCGTTTCGTTTGTCCCGCTGCCTCGATAGAATTCTATAAATTCTCCGGGTCGCGGCATACGGAACTGTCGCCCGATTTGTTTGCTCTCCGATGATTCCTGCGTTGGTGTTCGACGAACACATTTCACAGTGTGTATTTCCGGCCTACGTTAAGGAATTTTTGAAAAATATCTCGGTAATCACTGGACTCAATTAAAATGGACAGAGTTTACAACTCCTTCGTAAAATCTGATGATTCCTCGGTTTCGTGGTTGGAACTTACTGCCATCCATTTGAGCCTGGCGGAAACAGGCTCCGAGCCATTTCGTCCTAATAAAAATGCAGGTTTTTCGCGGCGGGCGTGTCGCATAAAACGCGAAACGTTCGCGAAAGAAACGTCATTAGGATCGTCGGCGTGGGGAGGGGAGGGGAGGGGTCTTCGTCGTCGTCGTCGTCGTCGTCGTCAGTCAATCGTCTCGCCTAGACCTGACAGGACCGTGATTTAGTGGCCGGGACGGATATATCGATATTATTCAAATTTATGATCCATCTAGCATTATATGCGGGCACGAAATTTACATTTGAATTAATGTTTGCCTCTGCTCTGTCGTATTTCGATTTCCCACCCCGCTTGTCACGGTTTTCGTGGTTCTTCGTCCCACGTGCGAATCCGCTTCGAAATTGTTCAATCCGGCTAATGATTAATAACGGTAACTGCAATCGTTATAGGCGGATATAGATTATCACGATCGGATTCTATCCAAACGAGGCCTACTCGCAAATTGATATCGCCGGTCGGAAGCCTCGACAAATTTCAACAAAAATCTGTCGATCTATTTAGCCGGAGAAGGCGGGTAAACATTGAAAAAGAAAAATTCATAAAGCTCAATGAACAGTTCGTATAACAGATCATCTTACTTTAATGTACTGGAAGCATTCAGAAACGAAAGTATGCTTTATCGTCTCCGCGAATTGCCCTATAAAATGTGTGCTCCCATAAAGCTCCACGGTCTAGTGACAAATGATCTGTTTTATCTCGCACGGAACGAAATCTTACTCGCGGCAATCCATAAGGTTTACGCCGTATTTCTCATTGCACTTTACGTATATACACACACAGACACACGTGCAATACTGCGAGCGCATAAAATTTGCAGTTCAGTGATAACAATCGCATATAAAATGTCAACACCGTGTCCGTCGAGTACCGGAAATCAAGGGGTGGCAAATTGGGAGCTTCCAAGAAATCGAAACGAGGTAGAAAATTAACGTGGTTTAGGATAGTTGAAGTACATACTGTGAACAACTTTTACATACTTAAACGAATCGTGGTTGGATGGGGATAAAGGCGAGTTTGCAAAACAGCGTCTCGGATGTTTGTCAAGTTGCATATTTCTATGTATTAACGCCCAATTGGGACGGAAGTTATTCCGCGGCGTCGGGCGTCGACCACCGTTCAATTATATGGAGCGTTTAATCAGGTTACCGGCCGGTAACCCACGGAATAAAAATTGAGCCAACAACTGCCGAGGGGATGGATACAGGCTGCCGCGGGGGAGGGAGGGGGTGCAGGAAAGAGATCGATTCGTGGCTCGCGGCTTGGTCCAGCCGCCGCCACGGTGCGCCTCCACGGAATTTGCTATAATTTTTAGCCACCCATTTCTCGATCCCGTCTTCCGGGATCTCGGAGCGTCTTTCGCGACGCGCGTCCTCCCCCTATCGATTTCTCGTTCCGCTTTAATCGATCGAGTGCACACGCGTTATCCCGTAATCCGTCGATTCTTCTTCCTCAATCGCGTTTTAATTATCGACCGTGTAATCCGTTCGATTACAATCCCGCGGCGTGACCTGCGGATCCGCGAAATTAGTATTCATAACGTTGCGCTTAGGTTCGTTTTCACTTTACGCGCTAACAAGTATACACAACACAATTGATCGATCTCTGATCAGCTTCGATTTTCACGAACCTGATCGCGAGATTGTTTAATAATTGCTACCCTGCCCTCGTCGACCTTGGAGAAAGACAAGGAACAAATTCATTGAACTCGGAACGCTGCGGCGAGGTAACACGATCCAGTAAAAATCAAACCACTTCGCAGCGGACGGTTGAGAATGACGCAGCGTCATCGCGGAATCAATGCATCCTCGCAACACGCGTTGATTCGCACATGCGCTCGAATTTTAACGATCAAGTGCGAACAGCCGCGGACGAATGCGAACGGTCGCGGAGATCCGCGAAAATCCGCTTATTGTTATGCCTACGTTATTAACGGTTAGTTGTTTCGCTCGTGCCGGATATATTCCTGATATCTCGCTCGATCTAACGGAAATGTCCAATGATCCGAGGCTCTTCGAATTTCTACGGTCGGCAAATATTTTTCCGCCGGCGGAAATAATTGCAAAGTCTGACGTCGCGACGTTTCACGAATCGCGCGTCGCTGATCGAACGAGGTCAGGACGGGGTCTTTGAAATCAGGAAATCATACGAGACGGGAGAGGGAAGTTTAATCACGTGCAGTAAAATCATCGACTTAATGGCGCGGCAAAGGTAAAGCTGCCAATAATTAATAGTCCAAGCACACTTTCATCGCTTCTTTTTTTTATCCCGGAGGGTAGCGCTCGGGTAGCTGCCGGGGATATGCAGGCTAAAGCGACCGAGTTGGTCGGTCACTGTGAAGTGGTGGTGTTACACCACGTAACCAAGTGAACCGCACCCACCGCACTGCTCCATTTTCTTACTCGAACGTAATTCAGTAATAGAATGCGACGCTCTCGTATGCGCAAACATTCCGGCCCGCGCCCAACTATGAATTACCATAGGAAGTTTAGGTCTCTCGAATCCGTCACCGCGCTTGTAGGGGGCAGTTTCCCCGGTACAGTCTCTTCGTCCTCGTACGCGTTCGTAATTGCAAAGTAACTAATTATGAAATATATTTCGTCGATCGGTTGTCGGGCAATCGCGACATTTGCCGATTGTAATGATTTTCGACCGCGGGAACGTAGGCGTCAGATGCGAGAAACGTCGGTGCGATCAGGCGCGCGAATCGAATCGTCTAGTTTAACAGGATTGTCGTGAAAATCAGCGGCGTTTCAATCAAGGGCGTGGCGTGGCCCCACACACCGTTGGCAAAATTTCGTTGCTCTCGCCATTTTCGATTTGACCTGCTTTCATTCCGCGTGAAAATCTTGTTTGCCGAGCGGCGATACAATTTTATTTGCTCGTTATACCGTGACCCGGCGAGATCCTCGCAAGTTCACGAGAATACAATTTTACTCGCGCGTTATATCATCTTTCGCTAATGCCTCGCCCCGTTTCCCGAAAATACAGCCCCCGGCAGAAGGGACACGCGCCGCCGCCGAATTTCAAATATCTTTTGACGCGTCCCGCGAATCATTTCATTCGTTTATTGGGCAAATGAAATTGTAAGGAACGTAGGCAAATCAACTCGAAAATACGGGTCGGCCATGGGCGATTTCAAATGAATGAGATTTTTCACGGCAATAACAATGGTAACCGGTAACGGACGCATTTTGCAAATTTTAATCCGCAGCTTCGGGCAGCGTGGTAAATTTCACGATTTTTGCTCCGATTTTCACAGACGCGGGTATGCTGTTACGATGTGATGTATGTATGTCGCGTAATTTTTGTTCGTGTTTTGGGGGTTTGTTCGACCACCGCGAATCCGTTGCGGCTCGGGTTAAGGTTGCCTGGGATCGAGAACAAGGATCAAAGATTCCGTGGAGATTCGAGCGGGAGTTATCGAGAGCGTTTTGATTTCCATCGGATCGCGGTAAGTAGGCGTCGCGTAGAGTAGATTTTTCATTTCGAGGCTATTGCCGGGGCGCAGCCGCGAATGCGGGTTAAAGCGACCGAGTTGGCCCCTCGGTATGAAGTGGCGGTAGCACTCCGAGGCCGAGAGAAACCTATTCCAACGGTGCTGCTCCATTTTTCTCCCCTTTCCGTCGCCCCCGGCGAATGCGCCCGATGCACCACTTTATAATGCAAATGTTTCCAAGTAATAATTTTATCCGGACGCGGAGGGCGCGGGGGGTGAGAGTCGGCGCTGTTCAACAAGCCTCCGAGCATTAAACGTCGCGTCGTGTGTCGCCCAAGTATGAGCCGCTGTCCATAACCACGGTTTTCACCATGCGCCCCGTTTGACCGTGTTAACCGTGTTAAACCGGCCGTCCCTGGCAACCAGGCGAATGGGAAAATAAGAATTTCTGAGCAGCTTGCGGCGAGCCTATCCTCTCGCGACGAACCACTCGGTCACGCTGCTGCCGACTGGCGCATAATCCTGAATGATGCACAAGGGACGCGCTAAAAGTAACGTACACTCCGCGAGTCCGGCAAAATTGCGCGATTGTTAGTTTTTAATGAGCTTGTCCACCGGATGCTTCAAACCGACACCCATACCGGCGTCCCCGAGTCCTAGAATATCCCGGCTACCTTTAACGAGTGTCTCCACCTTGGCACGGACGCCATTTTCTTGCACTCGACTGCCTTCCAATAGTATCTTACTGTCTAGAAATTCGTTTGACAGCTCAAGACAATTAATCGTAATTTTAACGTATCCAAGGAAAAACTATTAATCGAAGTGTTCTCGTGTAACACGGGTCGCTGCAGTTTCTATAGTGAATCGCGACAACCGTTGGGCTCGTATCGCATCGCATCGGTTCCAGCTCGGTCCAGCTCGGTATTATCGAAGCACCGCTATCGTTACACGATGAAAAATGAGTTGCACGCGATTATGGTCTACCATCGAGCGAGATCGCGTTCCGATAACACGACCGGCCGATATTATTGGATGTTGCGCGTAAAAAGTTGTTTCTTCGTTAAAACGATACGTTGCTGGCAATGCCCATCGGCCGGGTATCGATCGGCAAATATTTAACATTATAGGAGGACCCCGTCGTCAGGCTGCTTGCGATAATAAAAACTCGACACCCGTATGTTGTACAAAGGCTAAACGTTCGCGGTGCGCATTGCGTCGTGCGCGTTCATTAGCCCGCTGGCTAACGAAGTTCGCGAGATATTCTCTGTTCATGGAAAAAATCATTTTCGTCACTTGACGGTGTTAAATTTGATACCGTGTTTGGATAAAGGATATTTCGGCTTCGCGAGCTACGAGCTTTTAAATTAATTTTATACCGAATGTTCGGCAACAGGTGGGAGAAAATTCGAAAATGTGACTCTCCGTGGCAGAAACGGTAATCAGAAAGGAAGAAAAAATCGCGGTTTTGTTCTTCGTCTGTCATTATTTCTAGTTCTCAATCGGTTGAGAAGGCAGCTCAGATTGCAATCTTTAATTTCTTTTTCTTCCTGTTTGTTTTCTATTTCTTAAGGTAACCATAGTCTCCAAGACGCCGTCTTGCTCGGTACGCTCGATAAACGTCTAGCATTGTTCGATTATCGTTTTTACGATAGCCTATGTGTATGCTATAACGAGCGAATGTTGCAACGATCAAGCGTCTCGAACAAATTAGTTGGTCGCAGGCTACCGCGCTTGCGACAGAATTGAAAGAACTTTTCCCCATAAATATTCCGTCAGGCGCGCCACCGAAAACAATCAGATTTGGTTGGTAGGAGGGAATGCGGTAACTTGATTAGTCTTTGAACGTCGTTAGTTCTTGGAGCGGTTCCTATTATCCAATATTCGTGTCTGCTGGGTGAACGGTGGTTGTTCACGTGTCCGGGCATACGGGTGGCGAGTCTCGAAAGTTTCAGTCGTTGAATTCAGTCGCCGCGAGGCTTTTAACGACGGGGTGCGCGCCGCGCGCACAATAATCGTTTACGGTTTCCTCGTGGTCGACGAGGAAGAGAGAGAAAGAGAGAGAGAGAGAGAGAGAGAGAGAGAGAGAGAGAGAGAGAGAGAGAGAGAGAGAGAGTCCGGATCGCTGAACGATTCCAGACTTTATACGCGTCTAGTTTGTTAGCCGAGGTTCGAAATCGACGGGGTCGGTGAACGATCTCTCGCAGGGAACGTCGGGCTTTCCAGTCGAGCGACGACGGACGCCATACGACGGGGAAAAGGGACGGGACACGGGGCGAAACCGGCCAGTAAAAAATTACGCTCGTTAAGTACGATGACCTCCATTTGTCTCGCTATAAAAGAATTTTGCGACCACCGAGTGGATGCCGGCGGCAGCGGGCTGAATTACTTTTAATAAACGCGCGGTCGATCCGGCGCCGTCGCCGGTTCGATCGGGATCAACGATCCGATCCGATCCGTTCCACCGAGCGCTAATGCCAATTAACCGTCTTTATTGTTTTAACTCCCGTCGCGTCGCGTCGCATCGCGTTGCGTCGCGTCGCGCTGCTGCTTGCGAGTCGTCCGCGCCCACGCGCGCGCACGCCGCCCCCGTAAAATCGATTTGGAAAAGAGGAATGTAACTGGTAGCGTGCAAAGTTAATTAAAGTCAACTGCAGAAACAGGGAATTCGGTTAACGTTAAGTGCTGGAACGTTGAGACCCCGTCAAACCTGTAATCGTCTACTTTTTCTTTTTCAAGGAAATTCCATTAAGTTGTGTAATAAGTCCGTTCGCGACGACGACGCCGACGCGCAGTCGGCCTCGACGCGATTCTAGCTGGGGCGAAACAAATATTCAGATATCACGGGAGTCATGAAAAGTTGATTTCCAGCACGAATTATGTATTGGTTTAAATAATAACGAGGATAGTTGCGGGAATATTTCACTGTGTCATCTGGAACTGTTCCTAACCGTTTATCGAACGGCTGTTTTTCGAAACGTTTTAGAAGCTGGCTTTTGTCGCAGGAATTTTTCAAAAATCAATTTTCTGGAATGTTTTCCAGCACCGTGTATGTTAGCTGAACGAAACAAACGCGATATCCGATGAAAGAGTCGCCCGTTTTTTATTTCCCCGCATTGAACTGCGGCAACGGGGAAATTCTACGTTGAAAAACAGTTAATTCAGTTAGCGTTTTGGGAGGAAATTGTGCCAAGAGAAGAGCCGGTATTGTATTAAACACGGATACGCGCGTCACTGGAGTAGGGTTCTATTGCGAGGTTGGAACTTCGTTAATTTTACGAATTTCTAAATGAAATGTTAGGGGCACGCGGTGCTGTTGAGTTCAAATATTTTTGAAACTGCATATTCAGTTCAATTTGTGACGCTTCATTGCACAGGGTTCTTTAAAGAATTGCAGTTGACGAAATTGATATTTGATCGTAAATATTTTGACGTTTCAAACGTTTAATAAAAGCAAAAAGAAAAAATGGAGATAGAACGAGCCTTCTTAATCTGGTTGCTTTTTATGACTTTCATAACGTTCGGAAGAACGTTTCACTTGGTCCAATAACGTCAAAAGAGATATCGAAGGAATCGTTATCGTTTCACGACCTTCCGGGTCATATTTGATCAGCATGAATTTATGCGTTTGATATATTAGAAATTGCAGGGCTCATATTCCATTCCGAAAAAAATGCTAACAAATTCTCTTTAAATCGCGTATGAGCGTGACTAGACTGCGGATATGCAAATTTAAATTCGAAAATACTAAAATTTTTAATTCAACTTTTCTACAACGAGTCGAAAGTGCTTTTTCCCCGAATTCAATTTTTCGGAAATTACCTGTAAAAGTGGAGAGAACTGCACAGAGATCTTCAGTCTAAGTAAGGAGAATTATCGTTCGATATACAGGGTGTGCTATACGTGAGCATAAATTTGAAACCGAACTCGAAATCTTGCGCACGATATTGCCGTTTCCTCGGTATTTCGTAATAACCGGCGCGGAGGGTGGCGAGGTCAACACCCACCGGGCCACGTCGGTTTCAATCTCTCTCTCTCTCTCTCCGGTAATTGTAATTTATAACAAAACCGCGTGGGCTCGATCGCAAACAAAACCTGGAAGATCGCGCGGCTCCTCTATTGTTCGCTGGGTGGGTGGCGAGAGAGAGAGAGAGAGAAAGAGCAAAGGAATAAGACTGCGGCCTCGCACATCCGGTAGAGCAGAGCCTCGAAAACAAAACGAAAAAAAAAAAAATAAAAGATTACGTTTCCATGAGTTCGAATGTGGAGGACGGCGGGAAGGATCGGCGTGCGAAGCATGCGAAAAAAGAGAATTAAGCCGCGGTCCACGAATCTCTAGCGCTCGACGTCCGCGCCAGAAGAAAAAGGTGGTTAACTCGGTAAAAAGCGGCCGCGGCCGTACAATAGCGCAAACCGGAGAACCCGGCGAACCAACTCCGAGACTTCGGAGCATTGTGTTTCGAAAGGTTTCATTATGAAAAACATCGGGACGAGATTTTCGGTCGGTCACTGTCCGTCGGCTGTGTCCTCGGACGAGCATCGACTCGTGCTCTCGAATTCGCGATTGTCGAGCAGTCGAGACGCCCGGAAAACTTTTCGGAGGATGCTGGGTAGCCACAGTCGCTGTCTGAGAGTGCGACTTCACAATGGGTGCCACGTACAGGGTGCAAAGAAATGCGCTATGTACTGGAAAAATTCTTCTGTACGACGGGAGGGTTGAATCAATTATTAAAGAGAATTGTGACAATCCCCTTAAACACCGACGCGAGCGTACGTGGATACGTGCTCGCTCATTAACTTGGCGATTGGAGAAAACGTTGTAATTTTCGAATGTTTCGAACCAGCGTCGCGAAACCCGACCTGAATGGGCAAGAACACTCCGGCAAATTAAAAAATATGGCACCGGTCCAGCGCACTGGCACCGACTGCACACTTTCGACTTCTTCCCGCTCCATTCGACGGGTTCAATCCAAAGCGGAAACGGCCGCGAGTTTTTCCACGCGCGCCTAATCGCGCGGAACTTTCTGCCGGAACGATGGCCATTTTCCGTCGCGAATGATACTCCTGCGACACTCCTGTTTCGGTATCTTAATCGGACGACTTCTAACAATTTTGCGAAACGCGTGACCAGCGTTGTCTAACTTTGCCCAAGTGATTCCAGGGGAATCACATAATCGACTGATAAAGCGAATAAACTTTAAAGCGGAAGGGAGGCTCGCGGAAAGGAAATGGACGTCAATCGTGCCGTTTCTGTTCGACGTTGCGTCACATTAAATTGTATTATTGGAAAAAAAGTAAAAGTGGTCGGGAACCGTTCTCCGACAGTCTAATCAGAAAAATCGATACCGAGTAAAATTGAATATTAATGGTCTCAGCAGATTATTAATATCGAAAGGTAATTGGATTTCTTTCTTTATTTTGCGAGATCGAGGTGATGAAAGCTAGTCCAGACGGTCGGTTAAACACGTGAAAAGAGAGGTTCGTTAAACATACTATGTTGAAGGAATTATAAAAACGGAATTGAAGTGTTCGCTCGACTGATGGTCAGTTTTTCATCCAATTTGTACAAAAATGATGTAAAACTACCAGCGAATTTTACCGAATTCTCTGTGTTATACATTTCAAAAATTTAAAACAATTGCTTTTTTTCCCTCTATTGTATAACATTGACGGAAAAGTATATATTTCTTCCGAGCAGATTTCATTCGTGTCGATCAGGTTTACGCTTAGCAACGTTTCTGCACGAGCGCGTTCGTTTTGTATGTAACGAAGCAACGAAATATCTAGATCGTATCGACGTGTATTGATGGACTATTCCGAAAAAATTCGCTGTAAAAGCACAAATGTGCGTTAAATATTACAGCTCAGGAGATTCGATCTACGTTCCAAAGTTCCATTTTGTGAAATAATGAGCGGCACCTTTTTTCGGCGATCGATTAGAGTTCTTTGAGCAGAAAGTGCCGCGAAAACTAGGACGAAACGATGGATTCGCGAAGATTTAGCCGCTCCTCGCGAACCGGAATCATCGAAAGGGATCAAGAAAACGACACAGTTCTAATGAACTATAGAAACGAGGACTCGCGCGACGGTTCGCCGAGCCTCTTTTCACCGAGTCTTGCTTCTCTTCTGCTTCGAATTCGTATCGGACCGTGTGCTAATCCTCGGCCGATCGCTTCTAAAATTCCTCGATTCATCCAAATCAATTCGATCTTCGGGTTAAGCGCGTCCAAAGAAAGAGATCGGTAGAAAATCGATCAACTACTGAGAAATTCGAATATCCTTTGAGTTTCGACGATCGATTCCGATAACGAGCTTCTGTCACAATGGCTCGTTACGAAAGTGTTCGAGGAAAAAATCCGACTCGAGCGGAAAAATGATCGGCGGCGGAACGAAATAGATTCTTTTTCTGTACTTGGCGGGTAACGATCTTGGTGATCCTTGAATCGTTTCGGCGCGATTCCACGTTTCGACTCGGAACAGGATGGAACACGGGCGAGAGGAAAAGATCTATGGCAGCTTCGGGTTCCCTTCGGCTGAAGGGCTAGGCCCTGCACACACACGCACGTTTTAATGGTCTCCCGGCATTCGTATTCATCCTTTCTTTCAACGGGAACGAGCGCGCGTCGCGTCGTCTTTTTGTACGGTGCCGACCGGCTCCTCTCTTTTCCTTTGATTCCCCGTTGCGATCCCGCGGCAACGGATACCGATCGGGACTCGCATTAATTTTCGGGAATATCGGCGGGCCGAGCGTAACTACTGCTTTGCATAGCGCGAACGAGAACGCGCGGCAAAACAGCGTGTGCGACCGGGCAAATCGGATCCGCGGAATCAGCATATCTGTTCGAAACGGTGCGGGCGTGCGGTGCGGGAACGACGCATAAAATGGAACACACTCGGGCAGCGGGAAACGCCGCGAATGGCACGCCCTCCTCCCTCTGCCCCCACCCCCACCCGCACCCCCGACTGCTTTATCGACGAAATCTGAATAAATGGTCCGTTTCGGGGCTCGGAATCGCGAAAAGTGAAAAACAACGCGCCGGGATACATCATTTCTCGCGGAGCTGATGTGTCACGGGCCGGCGATACCGATCTTTGTGGAGCTGCGGTTTCGCCTGCGAACCGGAGGATTATCGACCGCGAGCGCAATGGTTTCCCGACGATCTTTGTTCCGCATCGAATCGGTCTGCTAATCAAAGCTGCCAGCCTGTTATTAACCGAGCCGTTGCCCGCTCAAATATTCGAGATAATGAGAAATGCCTGGCACGCTTGACTCCGCTGGAGATTTTCCGGCCGCTCGAACGAAATACTCGCGGAGCGATGAAATCGCGAAAAAATCATTTTTATTCGCATATTTCCGTGCCGGCGCGAGCACGTTTGTTTACCCGCGTCGTAACTTAGCCGCTTCTGTGCTCGCCGCGTTCCAGCCGTATTTTCAATTACGAGGATGACCATTGCGTCGATTGAAATTGTTGTTACACCTGGTATGCGGGCAGCAGCTGAATTTCTAATATCTTCGACAGATTTGGACCAGTGAAACTTTTGCTGTAGCAACGAATCGATGCTTTTTGGTTTACGTGGTGCTGCAACGGGTTGTTGCGAACGAGATGTTCATTTATCCGCCGGCCCCGATAAAAACCATCCGGAGTAAGAAATTTATCGATGAAAGTAAGTCGTGCCACTGGGGCGTCGTAAATACCGTGGCACTCCCGTCACTTCCCTGGAACTCTCTGCAGACGCGTTACCCGCCGGGATCGTTCATAATTCACATCCGATTTGAACAAAGTTTTCGAACTAGCGCGATTTGCTTAATACACTGCTGTCCTCCTTTCCACTGTCTATTCTCTGCCCTCTTTCACCCCCGTCCCCATCTGGATTCGTCCTGCTCCCGGCTTTCCCGGCGTTTGCTCTCTTGAATCGTTCGACGTGCTCGCGTCCGTGCGGTTCATTTGCAAGCAAACTTTTTCATTCTATTATCTTTCGCGTCCTCGATCCCAGCGTGATCGCGATCGAGGGATTTCCCGTGCAGATTGCGGGACTGCCGACAGCATCTGGCCGACGCTCGAATATAATATGTATTATTATAAGTATAATATATATTGTCCAGCTGAACAATTAAAAACTACTGGTAAGCACCGTTCCGGAACATTGACCAGCCCTATATAAACTCAGTTTTCCTTGACACTCGCCGGTATCAGAGTGTCTTCACCCCTGATGAAGCCAGCTGCAATGATGGCGAAACGTTGGGAACAAATTCCTTTTGGACACGGCTCTCTCCCGATAGCCACTGATCATGTGTATACATTAGTATATTATAAAAGTAGAATTCGTTCTAGATTCGTTCAGATTATTTCCGGGTTTCTGTGTCCTCGCGGGTACAATTGTTTCGCGACACCCTGTATAAACGATTTTCTTGCAGCGCGTGGCTGGAAGTTACCCAGGTGACTCGAATTAGGTCGCCGGAAGTAGGTGGAGAAGTATCAAACTCGAAAATACGTTCGCGTTCCTCGGAGATTAAACGAATGGAGTTTGTTCGCGAAACAGTTGAAGCGTTATTATTTATGTTAACGCCCGTAATTAATGGATCCCGGAATAGTATTTGCGCGGCGCGGCGGCCCGGGGGCGCTCCCGGATACGCGGCAACTTACGATTCAGAATTAATGGGAACGAAATCATTTGTTTCGCCGATGCCGCCCTCTTATTAAACTACCGGCAATCCCGGTTACACCTGCAGAACCCGTGTGAAATTTACGAGCGCCGGTCTATCGCGCATCCAAGCTCGCCGGCCGACTATCTTCGAGTCCTTCCTCCTGAGCGCAGCCTTGTTGTCGGGTAAATCGAATAATTTGTCAACATCCGAGCGACCGATTAATCGCAATCAACCGTGCCGTCCCGACGCGAAACTAAATAGAAGACACGCGGTCTCGTTCCCGGCGTTAATTAACCCTCGTGCCTCGTGTGTCGGTTTGACACACTTTTCGCTGCTTCCCGAAAAAACTATCAGGCTCGATGGTAATTTTCTGCGTTTTCAGAACATTCGACTGCGCCTCGTCCAATTTTCAGGTTTAAGAATGTTGGTTCAAAGTTCGCATCAAAGTACAACCTATCTCAAAGTTCCTGTCGTGGTTGAAAATGTGAATTTGCCGAACGCAATTTTGCCAACGTTCCCGCGCGTATGTGAATCTACCGGCGCGCACCTCTGTGACATTTTTCTCGATCGTTAATTCGTTCAGCTGGCCGGAATGCTCGCCGTGATTCGCCCGGAATCAATCGTGGCGGGGGACGCGCTCGATTCTTTAACGAGTAGATTCACCCGGGGCCTTTTAATTAAATTCCACGGACGGACGAGCGGGCGAACGAAGCAACAGCGGTGTTGGCGGGGCGACGGAGACTGCATTCTTTCTCTCGTTTCGTGCTACAATCTCATTTGTTTCTTCGCGAGGATTCGAGATCCGCGGCCGATCAAACGCGTCCCGCCTGGCAACGCACACGCTCGTGATCAAAAACAATGGGCAGTGTGTGTGCGGGTGTTGGTGTCGGCGCGGCGTACGTGTCCGCGAGCGAGTGCGCGCCGGATAATTAATTATCGAAACCCGTGCATCCTGGGTATTCGTGCCGGTGAGTCGACGCTTTATTCGCCGTAAAGTTTTACTCACTTATTCCATTATCCGGCAGATAATTTTAATTCGCGGGCACGGCTCCGTTATCTCCGAGCCCATGGTCCAGCCTGCACGGGCACGGGCACGGGCACGGAAATCGGTGAGCTCCTCCTCCACCTCCTCCGCAAGGAATATTAACGGGTCGCTGACAAGGGGTGGAATATTTGTAAAACTATGCGTAGCCGGAGGGGTGCTCGATGGGGGGACATGCCAGCGTGCGGCTGGAAATATGACGAGCTTTCGCAGGAAATACCCCAGGGAGCAGCAGTCGCGGTGAGCCGACTGAACGCGCTTTAAACTATAAACACACGTAGTCGGCGCATATTTACCGGCGAGCCGAGCGCACCGCTCTGCAACGAAATACCTACGGTCGACGTTCTTTTCCTTGGAGTTCGCGGGGGTTCGACTACCCGCCGGTATTCCCCGCGCGTAGTCCGAGGAGGCAACGTTGGGCCAGGCGCTCTCGAAAAATAGCGGAAAACCAGGTAGCAAATTAATTACGGGGAGAATATCTTTTATCGGTACTTAGTAATTGGCCGCTTTCTGGAGCCACCGTGCAACGTATCGAGAAATGGCAGGACCGCGCGCCGGAAGAAACGTGTTTCGCGAAAGTTCCGCGGTCGTGTCGCAGCGCCGGAAATTCCGGTAGGAGGAGGTTCGGCCCGGATGACAGAAAGTTTCGTCGAAGGACAATACAACCTGGATATTCGCAAGACTCGAAGATATTCAGGGCGAAGTGGCGCGCAGGGCAGCGGCCATCGGGACCATCCATAATTTAACAGCGATCCGAAGTTTCTCGGCGACGGTGGTTCGCTCGGCTGTGCGAGGAATACTTGTTCGACGCAGCGGTGTGTTCCTCTTTAACCCCCTTGACACGTTTCCGGCGCGGATTCGAGGCAACGGCCACTCTTCTCGCGCCGGCCCGTCAGCTTCCCTGGCTCTCTCTTCTCAGCTTTTTACCCCGGGACAAATTCTGCGGTTTCCCCTGGCAAGATTCTACTTACAAAAGCAGTACCAGGCTACGCTCCCTTTGACAAACTTCCAATCCAATCGACAAACGAATCGATCGGGCCCGCCCGAACGGTTTTCCCGGGGATATATTCAATGGCCCCGCCTCGACTCGATTCACTCCGGGTCTCCTCGTTTTCTTTCCGCGCTTCCTCCGGGCCGCATTCAACCGACACAATACTTTGCCAAAGTAAACTTCGCCCCCGTTCTTACCGCGTGTAATTTCGAATCTAATTACTGGCTACATTTCCTCGGGTCCGTTCTCCTTCGATTGAAACCGTCCGACCACAGGGATCTCTGCTCAGTAGCCATCCGCAGCAGAACAGAGAAGGAGAGATAGAGAGATAGAGAGAGAGGGGGGGGGGGGGGGTGAACGATAGAGGGATGGAGACAGCTCGAATTGAATGGTCACTATACTGTTTCACGATGCTCTACACAAAGTAGATTTTCGTGATCGGTTGGTCGCGTGCCCATAAAGGCACACTTTTATCGCCTCAATACCCACGCGAATCGATTTACAATTCCCGCGTGTGGACGTCGAATCGGCAACTGTTAAAGTTTCCCACAGAATAAGTGATAAACTGTTTACCTGATAAAAAATATCGACCGTGCAAACATAATTGAACAGGAATTCAACGTTTCGTATAATATCTCCAGAATTCCACCAGAGGGAGGGAGTTGAACTGACAAACCTCTAGCCGTAATTGTGTTACGCATGCACAGTGTCCAGATAATTGCATCGTGTCCCTTATTCGAGGTAAAAATTCGTTCAGCGGGAAACTTGAAGAGTGCAGTAAAGGCATCCGCCGAGGCGGTAAAAATGAAAAATGTCGAGGCTTTATGACCGAGTAGGATCGAATAACCGGTAAATTGAATGTAAGTCTCGGCTCATAATTCCGGCGGCACGTAAACGACTTGATGGAGCGTTAATCCCGCGGATTCGACCGAATTTACGGCGCGGAAACCGCAGAAACCGGGGAAGGCTGGGCTTGCAGGTGCACCGGCGATTTACTTCCGATGGAGGACGGTCCCTCGTGTTCCAGTCGGCTCGCCGCTGAATCGACCACCGCCTCGTTCCGCTTTGAGCTCCCTCTCGGCAGCCGCTCGTTGATTTCTTGCCGACAGCGTAGGCCGTTGCCGAACAAGACACCGGCGACCGAGACTCGTCGCTTTGATGCTGGTCACGCGGAATTTCGAATCCTCCGCCGGCTGGTGTTTTTGCGGTTGGGAAAACACCAGGTTGTTTGTCTTTTCGATGCGCAACGCGCGCTCCGCCAACGGAAGACGTCTCGAGACAGCGTCGAATCTGTCGGCGAGGCGGCGTTCGGGTTCGTTAGACCGAGCAAACAGACCGCGCTCCGAGTGGTTGCCGCTTTCGCGAGAGCAGGCCCATCGATTCTCCCGGCAAATTCGTTAAATGTGCGAGCGTGCGAAACGCCCGCGCTCGATAATCCACCCCCCCCCGTCGCGTCCCGCGTAATCTAACCGCGCCGATTCCTTTATCCGCGGACAAAACGAGCAACGGAACGAGAGAGAGAGAGAGAGAGAGAGAGAGAGGCCGGACACGATCGCAATGCCCGATATTTATCGGTAGGCGAGATCAACTTTTTAAATCACCGGATTTTTGCGAACAGAGCCTTGAAACACACTCGTTGCCCCCGCTGATCCAGATAATCCCGATACGGAAACGTAATCTTCCGACAAGCATCCGCATCGTGATCGTTCGCAGAAGTTTCGGGTAGTTCCATTCTTTTCCGTAGATATCGTGAACCCATCAACGTCGGACGCGCAGGGCGAGGCTAACGAGAGCATCGTTATTTTCGTTCAAAGTCTGCGACCACTCGGTCAAACGGAAATATCAGTTAGAGCGGGCCGGGCCTCGGAGAGTTCAATTTGTTTACAACAATTCGGGTGTTGATTCTCACGGTGTTGCAGCGACGGCGCGCGGCGATCGATGCGATTTTACATGCAGACGCCCCTCCCGTCCCCCGCACCCACCCCCCGCTGCACGTTCAATTCCCCGACGAGTTAAACTTGTCCGTGGATGTTCGCGGAGCTGGCTGGCTGGTTTTGGGCGGGATCGATCGATCACGAAAATTCGACAAATTAGTAACGAGTTGGCGGAGTTCTCCCGGGGTGATCGATGCCGGCTCCGAGTCGACGCCCACTCGGTTCAAGGTCAACCGAGCGACACCCGCCTGTCCGTCCGACTTAATCAAGGTCCTCCCGACCGCACTCGGCGGTTTTCGCGTAATTAGAAGCTGGTTAGGGGTTAACGGCGCTGTGCGGAGACCGGATGTTCTGCCAAGACGGCGGAACGGAAGTAGCTGGTGGCGTGAGTCGCGCAGGGACGCGGAAACGAGCGGTTGGCTGGCATGCGAGAACGCATCTGAAATCCGAAGGGGCTTTGTGCGAAATCTGTCTGGCGAGAAGCAAGCAAGGTGGCGCGGACGAGTCGACCGGAGGGTTGCGAAAGGGAAGAGAAAGAGAAAGAGAAAGGGAAACGGGAATGAGAATGCGAGAATGGGGAATGGGAACGGGGGAGGAAAGGGTATGTGTGTGTGTGTGTGGTATAGAAAAATACGGGAGACACACAGGGGTTGTCGGCGAGAAGGGAATCGGGGCGCGGGGGGTTGGGGTTGTAGGAAGCGGCGAAGAGGGTAAAGAGGAACTCCGACACGACGCGAGACAAAGGAACGATGGGAAAGAAGAAGCGGAGGCAACCAGCTAGCGTGTATTATTTTCCAGGATGATGAGGGCGGCTGCTGGTCGAGTTGGTTGCTTTCCAGCGACCGCTGCAGGCTGGCTGAGACAGGATGAGAGGATGAGACGTACAATTAGTACCGCCTGCTCGCCCTTCCGCGCCGCTCTTTCGCCCGTGGACGACTGTCAACTCGCCGGGGCTCGATGCTAGTCGGCTGCTATCCCGCCTATCGCCTCGCTCGCCCCGACAGGCTCGGGGATGAAGGGTTAAAGACTTCGAACCACCACCCGACGGAGTCGATATCGCTTCCCGTAGGCTAACTCCTTGCTCGTCGGCCACCGCCCGAAACCGACGGAATTAGTTCCCACCACGGCTCTAGGCTCCCGCTCTCTCTCTGGGGTTTGCCTGCGAGCATGCAAATCGAGACCGACTACTATTCTACGTTTCGTTGCGTTCGAGCATAACCGAATTAAAACGGCGAGGTCGTTTAAGACATCTATGCGACGCGAGTCTGCCGATACAGATTATGCTCGCAACCCTTTGGCTATCAGCCTTCTGCTCAAGTCACCAGGGAAACTTGCGACTATCTCGCGGACTGCAATTCCCTCTGGCGTTTTGACGAGATCGAATTCAGAGAATCAAGAGCTCAGCAACACTTCCGACGTTCCTGGCATCGTCGTTCGTGTTCCCACCCCTCGCTCCGAGTTGCTAGCGAAAGGAGACCGTGGGTGGGGGAAGGAAGAACAGCTTTGTGGATCCAGACTACCCTTATCGCGGATTCCAGGCCATTGTCCAGACCCTGACGCGGCCGTGCATAAAGTTTCACCCTCTTGCCAAGCGCGTTTGCGCGTTTCTCTCTCCGAGCAACGCGCGGAGCTGTTGTCGGATGGCACCTTAAATTGTCCCGGTACCGGGAGCCGCGATTTAATGTTTTCCATTTTTTTTTCCTAGCCAGAACGCACTCGAATATCGCTCGGTCGCGTGCGAAATCGACTTCGCGCGGAATCTCGGCTGACCCAGTGACACGCATCGGGTTCGTTTCGACCCGTTTGGAAAACTCGACGCGGCTAAAGCTCGCGCAAAGACGACGTTAACGCGCGTTGTGAAAGTTTCATCGAGCGGCGTTATCCCCCGCGAGAACGTACCATTTCGTTCGACGTGGACTCCGCTATCAATGGACAAACGACAGCTGAATATAGGCGGAGAGAGAGAGGGAGAGAAAGAGAGAGAGAGAGAGAGAGAGAGAGAGAGAGCCGCCTGCAAAAGTAACCGGCGCGCCGGAGCGAAAGCGCGACGAACAACGCGAACAAACGTTGACGTCGGCCTGCCATTTCGTACGAACTGAATCTACACGGTGGACCGATAACTTCGGCCACCTTCAACACTTTTTAGCATTCGCATAAGTAAATATAGTCACACTATTCGCGTCAGTACTCGCGAATATCTCTTGAAATACTCGCTCGATCCACTTAATTTTGTCGAACCAGTGAATTCCTCGCATTAAAACTTCGATTTTTTGGAATTTTCTTCTCAAGATTTGCAAGATCATATGAAAAGAAGTTAAAAATTTTTGGCCCCAAAAAGTGAAGTTCAGTCATCTTTTGTATGAATTTTGTGCCAACATGTTATGGAAGGATATATAGAAAAGAAGGTTACGGAGCAGGTGTGGTTTAACTAATGAGTTGAGTTAATCAGAAAAAAGGTGCCACAACGGCAGCAGAAGTTGCATCAATATTTTGAGTTTAACTCTTGCGTGGACAGTAACCGTCTCTGTTATTGCAATATCGTTGCATCAGATTACGCGAAACTGTTAAAAGACTGCGCGGAAACAATTTAGCGTGGCCTCCATATTTGCGATTCATCTGAATATTCAAACGACCGTATTTTTGCAGGATAGCCGAAATTTATTGGCAACCGGCGAAAAAACGCTCGCGAATGGAAAAGTTCTAATAACGATGGATTGGTTTTTCGTTCGGTGCACCATTCTTTGCGATATTTTCACAATCTGGCTAGAATTATTCCGTTAACGTGTGACGATGTTTATACAAAACACAGTGATTTGTTTGATGAAAATAAATAATAAGTAATTCGATAAATCGCCAATCTGTAACTGAATTTCACCGTATATCAAACGGCATAGTATAAAATTGATTAAACGCTATGTTGTACGAAGCACGAACATATGTACCTAACCTATAAAATTAGCAATTTCGTTCGTATCAACAGCCAAGTAATAATTTCGGTTCATAATCAGCGAAATGTCCGTAATTATTACTTCGCCGTTAGTACGAACGAAACATATTTGCTAATATTATAGTCCACCTGTTTATGGGTTCATTGTTACTTAGATTCGAAATCGGGTCGAACGCGTTCAATTTTACCCGTACACGTGAGCATTATCCCTATAATTCACCAAAACATCACACTCGGATTTCTGTATTTATCCTAATTATAATTTTGGTTATTTTCCGACGGCGAGGGCATTGAAAATCATTGGCCAGCAATCGCAGCGATTCCGTTGCTGCGGCGGGGCTCGGTGTGCGAGAAGTCAAAGTCATCGGTAGGCGTTTACAATAAAACGGAGAGGGTCTGTGTTCCCTCTCGCGCGTGTCCTCAGAAATTTGCTCCCTTTGAGACAGCCCGATTGGACGGGAACGCTCGATTACCCAAGGCAAATCTTAGCGCGAGATCTCCACGAGAACGTGACCCGGATTCACTGGTGCCATACTTGCTCGTGAAAATCGTTCTCGCGCGATTCACAGAGGGGCCTGGGTGCGACGTTTCATCCGGCGAGGACTTGACTTTTCGTCCTAATTTTGCGTTCATCGATTTCGGCTCGGCTAGGTTGCATGCACTGCGTGCACGCGCGCCGAAATGCCTGTGCAACACGGGAAGCGTGGTCGCGACATCCTCGACCGTTCACGAGGAACCCTTAAATGTCTTTTGAAGAAAACTTGTGGTTGGGCGACTGAGCCGATCAATTAAAAATTTACTTTCATCCCCTATGGCCGCTCCGAGACATCGGTGACGATCGAAAGAACTCCGAGGAATATTGCGATTGGTTTTACGACGTCGACCCGATGCCGTAACCCCACGTCGAGTTGCTTTTTCGGCTCGCCGGACACGGAAGTAACGTCGTTCGCAAAGTGCTTCTGAACTTCGAGATCCCTGCTCGATCGACGTCGAAATGGCACCGTGCCATTCGTAATGGGCAAACTTAATATTGGATTGTTCTTTTTTTATGATCGACATGGCCGGCGAACCAGCGACTCGTCGGGGTGGGGACAGTTCCGGGACTTTTATCGGCTAGGCATTTTTCTACCCCCTTAATTCATCGCCTGTGTTTTTGCTAAAAGTATTTCAATGTCTTTCCTTGTTGGTTGGCAATATTTTGACATATTTCGTAAACGAACAGTTCGAACTATTTCAAGCGAGGGAGCGCCACGGTCAAAGGGGTTAATAAAAACAAATCTGTTTATGCCGCGGAAATTATAAATAAGCTTCGAAGTTTATCCCCCCGTGACGAGGTGTTATTCTCAAGATCGATTATGCCGATCGGAGCGCGCTTAACAGTGGCACGAGAGTTCCGTAAACACTGCGAAGGTTCTACCTATATTCCGTTGACCGAAGGTAGTCGACCTTCTCTGATTGATCGTAAAGGTTACAGGGGGCAGTGCGTAATAAATAATTTCGAAATCGAGATGAGCCGGGTCACTGGCGATCAGTATGCTCCTTACGGTCGGCCGCGCAGGTCGCCGAACGCTCGCTTTAAAGGGATGCTCGTCTCCATTTTGTTCCTCGTTTTCGCTTCTGCAACCCTTTTTCCGGAAGAGCGTTCGACACGGTGCGCTGTGTTCTGTGACGGTGTTTTGTAGAAAACAGGCCGCGACAACGACGCGGACGCAAAAGTTATTGGAAACGTTCCTAAGCGCGGAGGCAAACGTCGAGGGTCGAATCGGCGAGGGTTGCGAATCGAGCGAGGATCGCCGAAAGGGAATACGGAGGAATATAGGGGGTCAGCCGAGGTTCGGTTTGGTATTCCGCTAATCTCGAACATCAATATTAGCACCGAGCCTTAGACACAGAGCTTGATTAGCGGGACACCCGGTATTCCACGTGTATATCAGTTCTGTGCCGTAGACATCAGGATGGATCATATTGTGAGTGGCGAGCCGACCTCGAATTGCTCCGTCAATTCAGTGATCGTAGAAATGTTTGGCGCAACAATTAACCAAGATTTCGATCGATCGAACTCCCACTGTAATATGTACCGCAGGGATCAGGGCCGACAAATCGTCGGGACAAAATCGACTAATCGTCGGGGTCGCCATGTTTTCTCTTTCAAATTGATCGCCCAATGAAAGTGTCGTCCGCCTGCGAACGTTATTCGGTGATCCAACTACCTAGATTTTCCACCGTTTCCACGATTAACAATCCCCCAGCGCGTTTCTCAATTGGAACTCTTTCAGAGATTTTTCGAAATTTCACCGCGGATTACGGGAAAAATTAGAAGCGTGTTACGCCCCGAATTCGTTCGAATTCGACGACCAAGAGCGGAAACATTTTTTTAGATTCGGCCGCGGAGAGCAACAACCATAGCCGCCGCCGCCGCAATATACATCGATCAAATTTTCATCGGCCGGGCCGAGAACGCTCGGGATTTCCAACACGCTGGCCAACAATTCTGGAAACTTTTTAACGCTGAATCCCATCGAGTCCGATGACTTCCGCTTTTCCAATCTTTCCCCGAAGTATCGTGCAGCCGAAACAATAACCGGACTGGATTGGTTTACATGCAGGCAAACGTTCCTGATACCGGCGAAACGCGGAATCATGGACGACCAACGGTTACCGTGGCGATAGCAATTTCGAGCGAGAGATTCGTTCGGTTGTTAACAGGTTTTCCCATTTCGCTGTTCAATGCTTCTCTGCGATTTCTTATGGTTTTATTAGGATTCGAAAGGACTCGGCAATCTTCTCATCGGCTCTGACGGAACTAATAGTCTATTCATTACGGAATCAAATGATAGAAATAATAGAAAATAAAGGAGTACTTTTTCATGCAAAAGCGTAGACAGTCTTGCGAGTAATCAATAAATTCCCGGAGAAAGGGCTACGAATTAAATTGTACACGTAATGAGTGTGCGAAGAATTCATGTTCAGCGAATAGAAATTCGAGTTCGCGCGTTTATCTCGCCGGTGCTTAAATCTTTTTGGCCGGGAGCGTATCTTGCCGCTGCCGTTCTGGTTTTTCGTTTTTCGGTGTAAAATCAGAGAACGGTGGTGTCGGAGTCGAGGGACCGGCGCGTTATTTTTATCGCAAAAATCGGCGATAACCGGGAACGATGACTGGCGCTCGTTTCGACGATGGACACGGTGGAATCCGCGCGCGCGCGCGATCGGGAATTGAAATATGGGACAAGTCGGGAGAGCACTAAAGCGATTTTGCGGAGCCGTTGATAGCGACGCCGCGCCGCCGTTGCTCCGTGATCACGTTGTTGCGCTGTTCCGCGTAGTTTCGCGTAACACGGTTACCTTTCGCGGAGGCGTTCCGCGAAGGGGGAAACGCAAATACCGGTCGGTGCTTTAAGGAGTTCCCCCGGAGAAAAGTGCAATTACATTTTCAGAAAACTTGGGAACGACACTACTAACCGTTCGCTTTAATTCGTTCCGCGGGAGTTACCGCCGGCTGAGAACGCCGTGGAATAAAACGCTATCGGTTAATTGCATTGTCTTCCGCGAGTAGAATTCCTGTCTAGCCTCTTGGCGCGGCCGCGCGCGAACGATAACGTCCAGTAAATTCGAACCGATAACGGTCTGCGCGCGCCCGCCGTGAAACTATGAAGTTTCTTTCCCAACGGTGCACAGGCGCGCAGAATCCCCGTTGATTTGCGAATCTTTCCTAATTTGCGAACCGTTTGCGTAGTCCCGACGTTCAGACTTTGATTACTTCATATATCTTTTTCAATTTTTCAAAACGTGCAATATATTCAAAACATTCACGAGAAACGGCTCGCACTTTCGCTTGCTGTCCCGATCGTAATTCGAATCGGCGCGAAATTATTCGCGGTGATCGCTCGGCTGAACGAGGAGAGGCAAACAGAAAAAAAAAATGATAGTAACCGGTACACCATGCTGATTTAAATGGAAGTTTCGTCTCAACGGAGAGTAATTTACATGGGACGAAAGAGGGGCGGGGGTGGGAGAGAGAGAGGGATGCGGGACAGCGGGAGAGCGTTCCGCGGAGTCGAGTGTGTATACCGTCGTCAGAAATTTTCTGCTATTCGGCGAGTTGCAGCGTCGTTGATGGCGGCTGATGGGCGTGCCGTGTATACTTTATAGCCATGGGCGGCAGATTTAGTTTCCGTAATAAGCTCGACTAGACGCGCAGCCGCGGGGAACACCCGAACTCTCTCGCGGCGAATTCTGAATTTAATATAAACTCGTCCATTCGTCGGCTCCGCACTTCCGTCGGCGTCGCCCGCGCGCCGCAACGATGAACGATTTATTGAGGCGGCGCGTTTCGTGCCGGTCGGAAACCGATATAGTAAAAAATGAAAAAATGAAAAAATTCCACGGAGAAAGACGGAAGGAAGAAGTCGTTTCTCTTCTATGCCGGCGAATTTGTTACGTTCCTCCGGGACAGAGTTACGACGTCACTTATTTTTTTATCGCGCTCGTCAGCAGACCAGCATCCATTAATTGCGTTGACAATCATTTTACAGAATCGAGGCAACTCACTTGACCAAACTAAAAGAATTCTCGCAGGAGTCCGAATTGAACCGATTACGCGTGAAACGCGTACTCGGATATCATCGATTCGGATAATCGAGGCTCCATTGTGTCGCGAATCGAACAAGTCAATTACGATGCCAATAGCGTCGCGTTTCTAAACCGACCAGCAACAGTCTCGCGCAGAAATAATCGAAATTAATGCTACAATTAACTGCAAAATAGAATCTCTAAATCAATATCGCTGAACGTGTAACGTCACAGCGCAGTTATTTCGGAAAAGCACTGCATCGAACGCGTTGACAACCGTGACACCCGTATCGGCGGGATTATTTGTCCAGTTGTGAAAATTAATTTCTGCGCTGACAGATCGAGTACACCGAATTTGTTTACGATCTGCAACATACAAGAGGATCGCAAGAGTGACGAATATCGTAAAACGTACCTTCACGGTTGGCGTTTTATCGAATAAACCGCTTCGATTGTAGTTTGTGAGACGCGGAGAATAAATTGAAATTTCCAGCCTTTGCGGCAAATGGAAAATAATAGGATAATGATCTTCGATTGATCTACTCGTTTTCACGACTCGAATTCACGGCGCGTTGGCAAGAAAGGTTGACCGCTCGAGGGGAAAAGCGTTCATTTTTCGCGCGCGCGACGCGACCCGAATACATTGTCGTTCCCCGGAGAAGTTATTAATTTTTCGAAAGTTTCATTGGCTGCGGCAATTGGAAAGAGGGCGGAGAGGGGGAGAGAGAGAGAGAGAGATTCGAGCAATTTCATCGAATGACTCGACCCTTGGAAGAAGCGGGGCAAGCTTGGCAGCCGTGAACGAACGTGATCGTTAGCACCGCCGCGCCAGTTTCGTTGCAGTGGCGCAGAACAAATTAACAAAGCGACCACTTTAACCGATGGTGCTTGACCTTCGACGTCTGATGAAAATAGAACGCGCCACCTTCTGATCATCTTAATGAGCTACCAACAATGAGAGCCGTCTAGACACACCACGGCCAGAGATAGCAATCTCCTTGCTTTTTTGCCACGTTTGCAGTTCCAGATTAGCATTCCGCGAATATCAGAAATTAGCGAACGAAACTGTACATTTCCACAAGCTATCCAATCTAATCGTCGACGTCCGTGTGCATCGGTGTTTTCTCGTGCAAAGCGACTGCCATAACTGCACAAATATCGGCGTGCACACAACGTATGATCCGACAACTAATATTGCGACAACAAACGATTGCAAGCGCCGACGTAAAAACAAGAAAGACATACAATAGAGAGGAAATAAAAACGAGGGAAAAAATCAAATAATACGGTTTATTCAGTCGTCTGTCGAAGCCTGTTAACATTTCGAGCTAGCAAAAACAATTAGAAAAATCGATATTCTCGTAAAAAATGTTTTCCCCTGTACGCACACGCTAAATACAATTTTGTTTGCCGCGTAGAGTACCCGCTGGCACACGGATGTAAAGTTACGTACGAAGAATTACTTTAAACTCGGCTGGTTTCATTGAATCCGTCGAACGTTGCGCCGCTCCCACCGATCGGGAAACGGTATTTGATTATTGCAACGTTTTCCTTTTTTTCTTGTATTTAGCCGTACTCTGGTACGCTCCAATTTTGTCTTTCGAATATTCGATTATTCGAATATTTGAATATTCGATCAACGTGCTCGCCCCGTTCCCCGTCTTCGCTTATCGAACTGCCCTATTGTTTGCCAGATTTCCCTCGAATCCGCGCGGTCCGCCAGAGAGACAGACAGAGAGAGAGGGAGAGAGAGAGAGAGAGAGAGAGAGAGAGAGAGAGAGAGAGAGAGGGAGAGCTAGCAGGTAATATTGGAAACAGCTTTCGTGTAATGCGACCACTTTAGAAACACGTTTCCACGCGCGAGCCAGTAATTGAAAAGTGTGTCTGTACAACAGCGTCGCGTTCGTTACGTTCTTCCGGGAACCAGGATACTAACGGCATGCCAAACGTCTGCGATCATGCGCTTCTACAATTCGCCCTGCATTCAATTCCATATGGAGCTGTCGAATCTGTCCTCCTCGCGAGAAATTCAGCTGCGAAACCAATTCGCAAAACCTCCGCGCGACGTCCGACGACCGTATCATTGACCTATACTACTTGAATTCTCCGACTTCAGTGCATCCTTCGTTGGATCCGGATAATCTATTCAGTCGAGGCTTATATTTAAGCTTAGTAGCTCAGGATCCCATCGTTGACGATGCAAACAATTGATTTTTATATTTGTCAGTGTAGGAGAACGTATAGTAGGTACTCCAGTAGTCGAAGGCTTGATTTCTCAGACGTACGAATTCTAAGTGGCTTCTGGACTCGAAAACGACACTGTATGTACGGATTACCGTGCAACTCTTGCTCGACGATTATCTGCAGTGTCTCCCAATATTCGGACACTCTTAAAACAACCATAATTTATCAACTGTTGTTCAATTTCATTGGCAGAGTTGGTTTAACGCGAGCGAGTAGCAGTTTTGAGCGAGCCGGTAGATACCACCGGGCATCCTGCCGCGTCTGGCTGTTTCTCCATTCCTCCCGCGGGGTTTTTCTTCTTTTTCACCTGTTTCCAAGGCAGCCCCCGCGCCGCCGCCCCATTCTCTTGTCCCGCACAGCTCTGCTTTGCATAATTTCTATCGCTGCAAGTGGAACGGAGGCGGTCGTAACTGCCACGCGCTCTCGCTCCGTCGCGCGCGTTCCCCGCCCGGCTCGGTGTACATTATACGCGCGCACCCTCGTTCCCCGGGTTTTGCGCGGGGGTAAATTGACACGGAGAAAGCGGAGGAACGCCCGTGTGTCGGTGCGCGGGTGTGCTCGCCTCGCCTCGCCTCGCCTCGCCTGCTACCCTCGCGCGCTCGGCCGTCCGTGAGCACATCCGGATACTTATTGGCGAGTAAATACGGGTCAACGTTAGAACGCTGCCACGGGCTTATCCGTCCTCCTTTTCTCTTATTTTTTCTTAACAGTTACTGTTAATTTGTTTTGTTCATTCCACTCTTCGAACACGCCCTTGCCCCCATTAATGCGTCTCGAAATGTTACATTTTTCTAGATAGATTCACGAGGGTAACAAAATCACCCCCATTGCCCACTGAATAAAAATTAGCAAATTAATAGGGTGTCCAATCTTTTTGTCACCGCCTGCATTATCATTAACTTGGTCCTGGCAACGTTATTAATGCGAAGCAGGGGCGTGTCCGTTTCTTCTCGGTGTTTCTCTAAACTCGCGCGGCGGAAAGCGCGAGATAAGCTTTTTCGCGTATCAGAAACGGCCGCGCCGGAAAACGGTTCTCGCAAGGAACGCAGGGAAATTCCAACGATGGCTCGTCCATCACCCGGACCCACCGATGCGCGAGACTCCGTACCGTGCTGCAACGCTTCGCAGGACTTGCAGTTATTTAATTTATTGGAAATTAATTAGATTCACTTAACTTGCCTGTGCGGACCGTGCAGCCTCCACCTATCCGCGATCCTCGATTTCAACTGCGATTCGAACGATTAAACTCGAATGGCCGGCGTCGCGACGTAAACCCGTGTACGAGTGCGCCGTGATTAATCACGCGACGGAGATTTATCGCGTCCCGAATATTTCGGACGGTGTTAACAATTCGAGGAATCGCGGCCGTGATCATTTTTCAACGGAATGCTCCGTACGATCTTGAACGCGGCGCGGAATTCGATCGGATCGGACCATTCGAATACCGGAGCATTTTTCACACGCCTGTTCGCGATAGGCGGCGACCAATCAACATTTTTCTCGAACACGATACAGTTTCGTTTCGCTCTTGTCTCGAACCGACGTTCGATCATTGCGAAAGTCCTGCCTGAAACGTGAATTTTTTCCTGTTGCATCCTGCAAGCGGATGAAAGAAAGCAGAAAACCTTGATTTTCAATTTGCAATTTGTTCTTTCGTGTCCTCCGGTGTACAGGATTTTTCAAACAATTTAAGCACGCTCTCCGTTCCGCAAGCGATCCTCGGCAGTATTCGGTGTTGCTCCGCGCGATACGGGAAACATTGGAAAATGTCTGACCACGGAATTCCCCGGGAGGCCATTAATTTGCATCCTAATCGAGGAAATCATTATTTTCACCGGAGTACGCCCCATTTACAAAGTAAACGGATTAATCTTGCCACGAATATTTCGCTTGAATGTTAATCCTTCAATTAATATTAATGCGGTGTTAACAAATATTAGTGTTGTCTAAACTTTCTATCCAATTACGTTAACAGTTTACACGGCCGTTCCTATTTAATCGTACAAGTAATTCGAATCGTAACTCTGTCTCTCGTGCAAATTTCATTAGCCGGCTCTTGTTTTCCGCTGGAAGGCAAAGACCGTTTCCTCGGCTTTAACGTCCACCTCGCGAAGACTGTAACAAGCAATTAAATATACCGACTAAGGATACAGCTAACGGATAAAGATAAGTGACAGATAAAGACGACGTCCATAGCGAAAGAATGCGATGCGAGTTTACTCGTGTCCTTTGGCGAATGTGTTAATAAGAAACAGCGAGCATGGCGTGGAGTAACCGAATCAAGAAACTCAACGAGTCTGGTAAGCCGAGGCAAGTTGAAGCTGCTAACAACGTTTCCTCGGATTTTTTCAATTTCTCGCTCGACACGGAGCACGTCTGCGGGACTCTGCAGTAGTTCGAGTCAGAAATTTGAAATGCACCGTCTCGGAATACGTTCCCTTAAGGTCCTCTGGAAAGACCATTTTCCGAAGAAACGGGTCGCCGCTCGGTGATTCAGTTATAAATAATGTCGAGACGCGAGTGGTAACCTATCTGCCCAGGGAGAGATAGAGAGAGAGAGAGGGGGAGAGAGGGAGAGAGAGATGACTTTTCTCGAGCCTGTTCTCATCTTGTTTCCCGTAATATTTTCCCTTACTTTGTCTGGTTCTCTTCCTCTGTCTTTTTCCGCCTCTCTGTTTTTCCACGGTTCAGCCATCAGCCATTCGTCCGCTTCGCCGAAGCTTTTTCCGTATGCAGACGACGACGGCAACGGATTCAAAAGGCCTTCTGTGCCCGTAGAAAATATTGTAATCGACGTAGTAGGCGGTGCCAATAAATCGGCCCCGTGAATCGCCGACTAATGACGAGAGCCGGCCGTAATAGTTCGACGATATTACACTGTCTCGTCGATAACGAGCAATGTTTCAATACGCCCCGGCCGTTATTGCCACCTGAAGTGACGGGTCGCGATTCTAAATCACCGAAACGCGTTCGCGCGGCTCGCGATTTCTGTTGTCGCCGTGTTAACAATCACCGGCCACGAATAAGCCGTTAACGAAGTTCCGTCACTCTTTTCGCGGTTCGTCGACCATAAGCTTCGACCTCTTTCCCCGTTGATTTTTCTTGTCGCGAATTTCTTCCATTCTCTTTTCTCTCGTAACCGTGTTGCTGCTCGCCCGGCCCTTGTTACCGGCAGTATCACGCAGCGCATTGTCCGCGAATTTATAATAATTTACGGGGCAACGAAACGCGGAAGTGTGTGCCGAGCTTAATGTTTCCCTCCGACGAGTGTTTTCCCCGAGAGTTTCGCATCGAACCGAGGAAAATAATAGCGTTGCTGCAGCCTTAACTATTTTGAGATACTTTAAGATATTTCGCTCGTTACGACGAATAAAGCTTTTTCTTTGACCTGCAATTTCTGCCTTTACACACACGTAACTTTCGAACCAGCGATCTCCTACGACCGAAACTTGGATTTTCGGAATTTCCTGGCCAAAGTCTACAGGATTGCGTGAAGAAAAGTTAAAAATTTCTGGTTTCCCGAGGCGAAGTTTAACCAAGGGGTTAATCAGAAACGGTAAACATTGGTTAAACGAGCTAAAGAGCTACCCAAGCGTACGGAAAGCGGATTCCGATGTATGCAACTAGACCGGCTAGCTGGAGGAACTAAAATATCTAAAAATACGGGTACTATATCGAAAGTACAACCGTGCCCGATAGGAACTTCGGAAACGAAGCCCGCCGGGTAGGGATTTATCGCGACGGCGTTCCGCTTCCCGAAAATTACCAGGGCCGAGCCGACGATCGATGGAAAGAGAAACGGGTTTATGGGTTCTGTGCGAGGGCCGACCGGTAAGAGCGTTTTCTGGTGATTAGAGTTTGACCGACCGAAGCGATCGGCTCAGGTCCAATAAAAAAACGAGAAGAAAAGAGGAGAAACGAAATGGAACGAGTCGATCTAGTCTTAGTACCTCCGTTAAATACATGTAGGCGCGTTGTACGTGTGCGGGATTTGTTCGAACGAAACGCTCTGGCCTGTTCTCGAGCTATTTCGGAAACTGCGCTGCAAACCTTCTGCAATTTATTAGGTTTCAGTCCTGTTAGATATACCTGGAATTTTTCCTCTCTTCTGCGAAAGTAACTTTTATCCTCGTTTCCTGTGTTTAAACACCTTTTAGCCGGACAAAAATCATTTGCCAGCAACATTTACCTCTAAATTTATCGATCAGCCGAATGCACGTTAAGACTCATCCTGGAAGCGCTGGAACACTGTGGGAAAACGGCAGCCGTTGAGTATCGATCGACGGGAGGGGGGTATCCGTCGGGCAATCGAGCCCGCCATATAAACGGCACAGTTGTTAATCGTTACTGCGGCCTGTCCGTGGAATGGGAATCGGTCACCATTCTTAGATTTATTTTCGATGTTCAGCACATATCGCGCCCGTTTCCTCTCGATCCGCTAACCTCCCAAGCCGATGATATCGCGCGATTTAACCGTTGGCTCAGACGGTAATTAATTTCAGGGGGAATTCAATAATTCCTGCTGCGATTTCTCTGAAATCACATGAAACGAAAACTGCTTGAACTGAAATTATTGAAACATTTTCGTTTAGCCGCAGAGCACAAAGTCTTCCAGATGGTCGCCTAGACTCTCCCAGGAAATTTTCCATAACGCAGAAATCCGACGGGATACTACTTTTTTTGGGAAACCAAAAATTGTTTTATACCGACGAGTCAATAAACGATTAAATGAATTCGTTCGTGTCGTCCCAGCATGAGTTATTTGCCGCACGATTCGAGCGGTATCGAGTCGAGTCGGCTAATCTCGAGACGCTCGAATACCCGACTGGTACGCAGCGTCTCTGCGAAGTTACCGAACTGCGAACAATTAGGTGTTCAGGTAGTTTAGTAATGCATGGAACTTGATTCCTGGATCAGAACTTCGGCGCCGAGCAGCGTTTCACGATTTTCCGCTCAGCCGGCAGTTTCGCGGATCGCTTTCGTCTTTGAACGAGTCGGGACGAGAGTGCATTGTCGCGATTCCACGTCGCTTGTCTTCGTCTTCTCGCGCCGAGCGACACCGTCCGATCACCGTCGAAAATAGTTTAGCTACTACAAGGACGGACGGGATGCTTTTGCAGGAGATTTTACGGATCGTAATTTCGTCGCGATCCTAGAGCTCCCGAATTCGAAACCGATTCTCCCTCGTTTCGATCCAGGCGTTTAAAGGGATTTCTTGCAGGAGGAGATAGCAGTTAAAGTCTTTGATTGCGGACCAGTCTCGGAAAGTTCGATTAAGGTTTAGGCGAGATTAAGATATCGACGGGAGGCTAGTAAATAGGGAACTGTAATGCGAGCAGTGAGCCGCGGCTTCGGATTTAGGGGTAAGATTTCAGGACCGGAAGATACTTCGAACGTTGTACATGTGGAAAACATAAATAATTTCTGACAAATGAAATTTTTAAAATCGCAACGCTCTGCGATGATCCTGCTTAAACTGTTTCCGCGAATTGAAACGGAACTCTTTCGGTTCTCGCGGTCCGCTCTTTCTCGAATCGGCCATTGATATTACGTTCTGCGGCGAAAAATCCGGCATTTAAAGGTCTCCCTCCTTAGCGCAACTATTTTACGGACGGAGTAGTGCCTTTCAATTAAACTCTGCCGGGGGAGAGCCGTCTCTCGCGGTGGTCCTTTCACGGGAAAGATTCAGCGCCGCGACGCGCCGCGTCTTTCCTCGGCGCCAGGCTTTTCATCCGCGGACAGGGGAGGAGCGTCTTGGCCGCGGCGGGAAGAAAAAAACCGATGTCGCCGGGCCGACAATTTAAAGCCACGCCGAATCCGCCGCCGCCGTGAAATAAACCAGCCCCGCGATTCGTTAACGACGCGAATTTCCATCGCGCCGCGCGAAAAGAAGCGAAGCTTAGGGAGCACACAGGCGCTTTTGAATCGGGCTCGCCTCTCGTACGATCACTGCCGGTTGTTCAACGGACTCTTTCAGGCTCGCTCACTAATTTGCCGTATTAAAAAAAAAAAAACAGAAAAGAAAAGAAAACCAGACGGAAGGAAGGGGAGAGTGGGGAACGCTGGAAACGGAACAGCCTGAGAGAGAGAGAGAGAGAGAGAGAGAGAGAGAGAGAGAGAGAGAGAGAGAGAGAGAGAGAGAGAGAGAGAGGGAAACCGCGTATCATTAAGCTTCGCTGCTTAATTGGGTTAATGAGGCGATGGACCAGCCGCGTGAAATGACAGGCAAACCTCCGTTATTCGAAGGATCCGCTGCTCCGGAAAATTCATTAGGAAAAGCCTGTGTGCCCGGTGATCGCGTAAACGCGGCGTCGCGACGCGCGTGTCCTCGAATTCGCGGGTACACCGATTGCAGTTTTCCTCGAAATTGTTTTCTCGCGTCGTGTAGTGAATTTAATCGTTCTAACTTCTCGAATGAATCCGATACAGTCGAACGCGAAGGATTTTATTTCGCGCGACGAGCGAAGAAATTTTTTCGCCGTGCGGAAAGGATGCACTCGCGACGTCTCGCGTCGAGAAGCCACGCGCGTCTTCTGCTCGGGGGAAACGGGTCGACGAGAAGAGTGGTTTCCCCTTTTCCCCGAGCCAAGAAAACAGACTCTCGTTTCTGCATCGCGAAATGACACTTGCAGCGCGCATTGAACGCCCGCAGGAAATCCCCTGGAAGCGTATTCGCGGCCGAAACAGCTCGGCGTGTACGCGTGCAGAGACGTCGAGAGCCGTTGAAATATCTTCCCCACGAATACGCTGGCTGGCTGTGCGTCAGTTGCAAAGCCGATATTTCAGTGGCGCCCGCGTATAAACACGGGTAAAAGGACCGTTTCGCGTCCTCGTCTCCGCTCCGCTCAGCTCCGCTCCGCTCCGCGCCCCGCCGCCTTGCTGTCCCCCCGGCCTCCGACGAATTTCGATTCCTATCGCCCGAAGTCAGTTGCAGTGCGCACTCTAAATCTCGACGCCATACCGCGTCGCACCATGCACGTCACATGCCGCGCAGAATTCCGCGATTTTTCCAGAAGAACGGAAGTAAATATTTATTACTTTATTCTCGGTAAAATAATTCTTCTACCATTGTGCCAATTTAATTTGAGGGACGAGGGTTAAGTTACCAATCAGATTTCGGGAAGAAATATAAAACTGCCATCCTGCCTCCGTCTGCTTATCAGTTGCCGTTTCGTTGCCGTTTTCGCGGCGCGTTGTACGAAAACGCGTCGGACGGCTGAGAGGCAGGTGAATCGTTGAAAACGGCATTCGCGTGTCAAGTGTGGGATAATTCAATAATAGCGGACGCGCGAGAAGGGTCGACAGAATGGCCGAAAGGGTGTAGAGCGAAGCTATTCAGATGCAAACCGTAGAGAATGGCCACGGGTCGAACGAAGAACACAATGGAAAGCAATCCGGGTGATCTACGGGAGAACCGGTGCTCGCGGCCCCGGCGTCGATCTCGATCCATATGGATAAACTAATTCAAGACGCTGCCTTTATACAGGTACATTGCGCGCGCGAGTTCGTATCACAATGCGAGCAGGCTTCAGCTGGATGTCGATTCAATGGTGGAAACGTCCGCGCTGTCTCTCCCGCACGCCTTTCTCGACGACGCGACGCGACGCGACGCGCGCGTTCTACTTACTTCTCGAAACAGCACCCCATTTCGCGGACTCCAAATTAATGCAGTCTTTCCGTAACACTTGACACTTTTCGCGATCACGCTGCTCCTCGCTCGGCGAGAACTCTGCCGAAAACGAAGGCAATATTTGGATTCCGATTTCTTCGCGAACGTACAAAATTTCTGCCCGACCGGGAGGATAGTTATATTCTCCCTAGTTAGTCGCACGCGAAAATTCTGAAAAAGGTTGAACAGATGTCAAATACCCGGACGCGTGTACCGCAATTAATTCGGATTTTTAAGTTGAACGTTCTTGCTAGGAAAAATCAAAAACCTTCAAAAAATCGGAAGAGTGAAGATTCGAAGTTTGAGAGCGACATATAAGTATTGCTCACGAATATTTTACGAGTTTCCGGTGAGGTACGCCTTGAAGAAATTGATTTTCGAGGTGTCGGCCACACGTTTCGGCGATTTGGGTCTGCTCTGCGGCGAGCAGAGACCGTAACGGCCACCGGAAACCAAGATCCCTGCTTTCGAGGACGTGCTACAACTTTGAAACGGCCGCCATATTTCCGCGTTTGCTGAACCAGAGAGCAAGAGAGAGAGAGGGAGAGGGAGAGAACGTTTGTTAGCTCGCCGCGGGTTCCGCGGCCCCCGAGTGCCGAGTCAACGAGTTTCGATCTTGTAAAGCGTTCCAACGGAGCCGGATGACGATGCTCTCGCCCGAATTCAAAAGGCTCCGGCTACAGTTTCGCAAATTGTATCGTCAAACACAGCCGGGCACGCTACTCGAGTTCGAGTCTGGAGATAATAGCACTCGACGTACACCGCTGTCAGCCGCAGGATCATCGACCGATACTTTTTTGCGCCAGTTACCGACCAGAGTGCACAGAGGAATCGCTGACCAAGGATACTTTCCAACGTTTTATTCTGTCATTTAATTATGCAGCACCGCCTAGAGCGCCTTCAGGTTCGCTTTACGCTCGCGTCGCTCGGGCATGATATCGTTAACCATATTGGTAGCCTTCATCGACTATGCCGCGGCAAATACGAGATTCAGTGCGCTGTCATACGATTTATGAAACCGTTCTTGTTTGTCGTCGACAGGGTGCATCGCTTAGGGCGGAAATCATATTTCTACCACTCGGTTCGAAAAGTTCGTAGAATCATGTCAACGAAATTTGCTGTATCGATGGAGTATCCACTTCCAAGCGAAGAAGCTTTCCTCCAAGGAAAGAGGGACCCCCAAAAAACAGATAGTTATCGATCGGTTATGATATTTTCATTTCCCTCTTCTCCCGAAGCTCAGCTTCAGGCCGTCTCCTCTCTTTCTGACGCGATTGTTCTCTCTGCGTTCCGGTTGCTCGAGTTCCGATCGGATTTGCGAGAGAGCAGCATCGCTTAGTTTTCGATTGGAAACGGTGCCGCGGTCCGCAAACAGAAACGGGGGGCGGCGGGGCCGTTGAAAAGGCTCGCGCATAATAAAGTATTATGCTTACGCACGATAAAACATTGACCGTGTTCATTGTCGTAATACGGCGGTTACACGGATAGTTAGTTTCTCATTCGGACTAAACAGTCCATCGCCACGAGCGCAATTTGCGCGAAACAGTCTGGCGCGGCGCGGCGCGGCACGGCGCGACTCGACGCCGACGTCCAAATGGATGCGGGGATGCGTTCGCGTTTCCCGGCGAAATGTTGGCGTTCAGCAACAGCCGCGCCATTTGAATAATTATAATCCATAAAGGGCCGCGTTTGTCATTCCTTTCGGTGAACCGGTCGTTGTCCTGGCCACGCCACCGAAACCGAATCTCCGGCACCGTTATATGGATCCTTGTTTGCCGCCTTTCTCCTCGCTAGCCTGCGCCGCGCGCGCGGGCAAGAATTAATCAGCGGCGCGGTCGTTGTCCGTTCGATCCAATTTATAACGAAAGCTCGGAACGTTTTCGCGCGGTACAATAAAATTCGCCGCGCTCCGCTGCGCCGGAAGCCGATTGTTGGCCGACGCGTTCTGCCTGCTTTTTGCCGGAATCGTTTTCCTGAGTGATCACGGGATTCGCGCAATTCCAGTTCCAACCTCTTCCCGCTCGATGACGATGAAATACCGGTTGGAACATCGACAAATTTTCTCTACTCGCTAATATTTTGCGGAACTCCTCCGTTACTATTTACCTGTCGGCCGGACACGTTCCTCTTTCGGCCGGGCGATTAATTCGCGACACCGTCGCCAGACGTCGGTCATATTTTTTCCTTGCGTAATTCCTTCTCGTCGCAACCATCAGAGAGATAGAGAGAGAGAGGGGCATCATCGATCGTGAACGGGGTCGGTCGATCGGACGCGTTTCCCCTGTACCGGGGACAGAATCCGTGTACGGCCGGCTACAGCGATTCATCCTCTCATCCCCGATTCATCTGAAACGTCGCGCGCCCCCCAAGATTCGCAAGAGATGGATGCAGGAAACAATTGATTTTTTCCATCGACAGCGGCAGCGGCCACCCACACCCACGCCCTCTCATCTCGTCGGATCCCGGTGCCATCCCGTTCCATTCCGTCCAATCCGTCCCCGCTCGTCCCACCGTTTCTGTCCTTGCAATCTCCAATCCTCCTACGTTGTCACGCGTCAAGCGGTACACGATCCATAACCTATGAAACTCCAGGGAGAACCGCTCCCCTAAATCTACCCCGGTCCTCTGTATTAAGCCCCGTCAGTCGGCCGGCAGAGCTGCGTATCCGGGGCCATGAAACGGTCAAAAACCAACAACCACGCGTTTCGTTCTATTGTCGAGCGGTTCATAACCCCGTTCATGTTCAACTACCCCGTCAGAAGGAACCCCCGTTCGACAGGCTCGTCGGAAAATCATTGAACACAAAAGCGAAACGAATCAATTTCCAGAAAAATATACTCTCTCGCCAGTTCTTACGAAGCGATGCGGCCTACGCTGGCTACAATTAAACGAATTTTATGCGATTTCTTCCTCGACCGGAATTTCCTTTCCAATTAGAACCCCGCGGACTCTGCGGCGATCAATCTCTCCCGTTTTACCGAGTCTACTTACTTTCCGCCCTTTTTCCCCGGCGTTTTCTTACTGCTTTATGGCTTGAAAACACAATCCGAAACGATTTGGACCGACTCCAAAAATTGAAATTTTGGCTCTCAGGCGACGGTCGCGCTCTTTTATTTCACCGCTGCTTTTTAGTTATTACCGGCTCGCCGATAGCCACGTGCACACGGATTAAAATTGGTTTTGCGAGGTTTTTGTTCTGGAGGACTGGAAATGCAGATTTTATGGCTGCCACAGGACGGGGACAGTTTTTCAGAAAACGCTTCGGCCGGCGAATACCAGTCGTTTGAAGTCGCCCTGTATAGCGAATAATAACGGGGTACCGTTCCGGTGAGCAAATATGCTTTTCGCGATATTCGATCGATAGTTCGATCGGAAAAATGTCCAAAACTCGTGTGGCTTTTCTGTTTGGTTACTGTCGACGTGTGAACGTTGCGTTTCCTTTCTTGGTAACCGTCGCAGCTGGCGAACGAGACGGAGCCCCACGGCCCAATTAACGGCGCTATCCAAACGCGCGTATAAAAGCTTAGTTAGTGGGCGTACGCGACGCGAGATTCGATTAGCCCAGTTGCAACGGCCGGGAGAGCTGCATCGGGACACTGAACGATCACGACGCGCATTCACGCCCGGCCCTTTCAATAAATGTGCGCGAACTTTCCATAAATTTAATAAAGCGACCGGGGCGAGTTGTTGCCAGCTATTATTCCGCGTTCCCTGCAACCTCCAATTTTCAACGTTTCGCGGAGCGCGCGCGCTCGCGCGCTATTCAGCTCGCGAATCAAGTCCGACATGGAACAGTTACAACTCCGAACAGCGGGTACATTTATTTTTATGGGTACACGAGAGCGCGAGTACTCCTGCGAATCGAGTTACAACGGAAATTAGATTCGAAATAATTCGCTTCCGAGTTACACGCTGGCGATCCAATTCTTTGTCGCGATTTCAAGTAATTTACATCCGGCCTGGTCAGAGTTTTGTCTCAATCGAGAGAGGCACTAGTGAATACGTCTGGTATCAGTCGTGGCCATTTTCCCTAGGGACTGACAGGAGAGCACAAAGCTCGCGAACTATAGTAGGTCTCGGCGGAGGGGACGAGCGAGGACAGAGGCATACCGGGAAGAAAGTGCACCGAAAGGGATTCAAGGAAAAGCCAGGGACGTAGTAAGGAATTCCAGCGTAATTAACTCGGTGGTCGGAGGGCGGAACGACGTCGGGGAAGCGAGGGGGGTTGATAATGACCACAGGGTCGGCTTATCTATGGTCGGTCGACCCAACACACCCCAGATAAGGAATCCCGCGAGGTCTTTGGCCGACTTGGCCCGGCTTGGCTCCGCGCCATTTTTCATTTCTAATACGGAGAAATCGTCTATCGGTCTGCCCGATAAAAATTGCTGGTAACCACCCACGAGACTTCCGAGGCGAAGGTTCACTTATAGCGACTCCGGTATTATAATTTACGAGACTTCTGCAGTGGATCGAGTTGTTTGCCGAAGAAGTTCGACAGACGATCCAGTGTAAACGGGAGAGGCAATTTCGAATGTAATATTACATCATAAGGGATTAATTCTAACGCCGGGAACGCCGGGGGTACGAAAGTTTTCGCTCATTCCCTACCGGGCAACTTTCTCCGGGTTTTGCTGGGCTTGCAGCGAACGGGCAGATTTATTGTTTAACAAGCGACCCGTTCCGTCGTGCGCAGACAGGGGAAACGAACCGGCCAAAGACACTGTGCGCTGCCGGTCGATCTACCGGGAGTCGATGCACGCCAGTTTGTCCAATGCCGATCAACTGCGGCTTGAGAAACTTCATGTAACGGAACCCATAATGGGCCGTGACAAGCGACTGCGATCCATCAATCTTCCTGTGTATCGGGATTTCCAAGCGGTAACGAGAGAACTCGACGCCGCCCCGTGTGCGAATTCGACCGACGATTTGTCACACAACACCGTCCGGCGTCCTGTTAATGTTTTCTCGCGCTTTTAACCGCTTGCTCTACGATACCGAGTCAAATGAATCTACTAAATGTGCACGGAGGATCCCGAGAGATTGCTAATATTTAACCCTCCGAATGCCGGAGTCATTCGTGGAATATGTTTTACTCCGATATAAGGCGACGCTTTTCATTTCGAAATAAGGAAATCGCAGTCCCCTCTTCTTCTTCGAATATTTGTGCACGGATTGTACACGGATCAGTTGCAGGGAAACTTTGCAATCGCAGGGAATTACGAGCGACCGCGTTTCGCCGCTTATCATTTTTCGTATCGATCGGTCCAGCCAGTCGTAATGCAGCGATCTGCGTTCCGCGACTTTGCACCCGTCGAACCTTTGCGAACCGCGGATCGTTACAACCCGTTCGCGCATAAGAATCTGGCTCGTGATCGGCGTGCTCGTAAAAGGAAACGGCATTCCGCGGTACAGGGAAAGTTTCGTGCGTCCCAAGAAAAGTTATCGACGATTTTCTTGGCTGTTTTCCGATCGCGGTTTGCTCGCGGAACTTTCCAACAGGGGCCTGCGATCGACAAATCACACGTCTCATAATATCGGACTTTTAAGCATCGATACAGACTCTTATCGGGTCGTGTAACATGAAACGTCACCAGACCGTTTGCAATTTGATCGTCGCAATCGGTTTTTCCAACCGCCGCGTGGATTTCACGCGTTTCAAGGATAATGAAGTTTTCACCTTACGCTGTAATTTAGATCATTTCCGGCGCCACTAATTTGGTGACAGTCGCTTTCGAGCAGATCAATAGCCCCGGAAAATGGAAGTTGAATGATCGAATTATAAATGCGTTGACATCCGACATTTCGTATTGTAAGGAAATGCAATTTTTGAACTTTGAAGACTGGCACTTTGGTCTCGCACATTGATAACTAGGAATAGACTAAAAGAATTGAAAAATACGGTCGTATTATTTCCGAGTCGGTGAAGTCATCGGAGGAAGAACAACGAAATGTTTTCCACGGCGGATAGAGGAGTGATTTTACCTGAAATATAATTTGGCGAGTTGGTGGATCGCAGAAGGGCGCACCGGTGGAAATGGCTGGTAAACGGATCGATACGACAGCCCATAAAATTGCAAATAATGCGAGAGCGGACGGTGTCGCACACACGCGGACGTGCAATTTCAACGGCGCCGATTGTAATTTTATGAGTCTGTATCAATGATGCCGTCCTTACTCCGCGAATATTCATTCCCCGTCGAGCGCGAGATACATAAATTTTATTTCCATATCAATAATGAATACGACATGCCGTGTAATTCGTCGATTAACCGGCGGGGGGACGCGGAAGCGGATGAATGGAACGCGAAACGAACACACGGACATTTTATTATCCGTTGTTCGCTAATAAAAGAGTCCGGGTATTTTTAAACGGTCGATACTTCTCAAACTAAACTAGAACGCGTCGCTTTTTCTTTCACGCGCCTGTGTGTACGTACACGTGCGTGTGTCTTTTTTACGCTCGGGGGATAACTTTTTTAAAACTTTTTTTAAGATTATCGAGCCTTTGTCACGCGACCAGAAACGACGGATAGCTGTCCCGATATCGATCGCAGGCTTGGAAATAAAGTTATCGCGATCGGTGATCAAGCGGGAAGAGGGGAAGGAGCAAATTAGGGATCCGTAGTCGTATTCAAATTCAGTATCGCGAAACGATCGACCTTGGCAGCGCGGATCACCGATTAATGCGGGAAAGTAACCTTTTTCAGGCGTACAGGTACACTGATAATGGCCGCAGGTAGGTCAGCAACGAAGCGATAAAAGTTCTTCAAGGGGTTCTCTCTTCCCCCTCCCTCCCTCCCTCTCTCTCTCTCTCTCTCTCTTCCCCTTCCTCTTTCCTTTCAGCGACACAACAATGCCGTTGAAGCCCTCCTTTATGGCCGGTTACACTCTTCTTCACGACTAGTAAATGACTTGGTCTGGCAACCAACTTACGCCTCACTATGTACCATGATTCGCCTGAAAAGTTGACGTCAAAGCATTATGAGATGTCGACAAGCTACGTGTCTCACGCGCATGTACCGGGTGTCTCGTACGGCAACCGAACTGTCGGAAATAGGTCGACAGTGGAATGGGCCCGTCACTGGTCAGACGCGACGTGTCTGCGATAGTGACGTCGGGAAAAAAAATGATTTTCGAGTCACTTCTTCTCTGGCGAACTAGATCTGTTCGGTGTGCGAACGTAACTCGTTTCTGCCACTGTTTTAAATTGCACCCGCCCGTTTTCGTCCGAAATGTGTAAAGTGTTTGAAAATGTCAAATTTAGTTGATAACGTGTAATCGACAGGGACACGAATGTTGTCCAATCTTTTGCGATTCTGGCCAAGTGTGCGGTGTATCGATCGGTATTGTTATCGAGCACCCGGCACGGAGACATCGACACCGGACGTGTAGGCGAAGCTTAACGTTGAAATATATGGTTTCAGGGGTGGACAAGGCGTACGATGCTTAGGGATGCTTGGTCGAACGACGGTGGGAAAGGCTGGTGCCGATGGTGGTCTAGGCTGGGCGGATTGCTGGCGATGGCGACGGCCATTTCCTGTCTTGTTGCCCCGTTTCCGGGTGCCTCGGCCAATCCGGATGCGAAGCGTCTCTACGACGACCTGCTGTCGAACTACAACCGCCTCATCCGCCCTGTTGGCAACAATAGCGATTGCCTAACAGTCAAAATGGGACTACGCCTCTCCCAGCTCATCGACGTTGTAAGTATACACACCTGTCACTTGACTCGTCATCGTCCACCCACGCCCCGTCGCGTCGCTCCGTCGCTAGAAACTATAGTTACTACTATACTGTAGCTCAGAGTTGCCCGTACGGGCATACACAGAACGGCGGGCACGAAGCCACGCCCCTGCGAGCGAGGCCAGTAAACAGTATACCAGTTCAGAGTTAATTCGACAGAATGATTCGCTTTCGGGGACGAGTTTTCGAATCTTGTTATTCGGGTTGAGCCGCGACGCGCGTTCGCCCTCGTTGAATTTTGCGTTTATCGCATCTGTTGCTTCGTCATGGGATTATTAAACTTTTTGCGATGAACAGCTCCCGTTCGACGAAACGCCAGCTCTGGCTGCCGCTGGTCGATTTTAATTCGATTGCCGCGGCTAGCAAAGCCCGTAGAACGGATATGCAAGCAAACGATAAACAGATATAATCGAATAATTTTGGCCGGTTAGTAAATTTTAACGCGCTCGTGTTTATAACACCGCGTCCCGGTGATTAGATTCGACTCGGCCAACCTCTCGTCTCGCGGCAGGACTTTTACCAGTGATTATTTGCAACGTCTTTCGCTGGCCTACTTGCTTTGATTGTTGAAACGCGGGCAGTATAGTTTTCGAGAAAATACTTGAACGAAATGAATTCGGTAGACCGCGGATTTTTATGCGGAATAAAATTGTCTTCGCGTTGCTGTTAGATTTTTAATGAGAATTTCCGGAATCTGGAGGTTCACTCTGGTATTTGAAAGTAGCCATAAAAATATCGAAAGGTCTGAATTATGGTAGCGAGAGGATCCCACGATCAGGCGTCGTCGAGGAGTTAATTAAGAGGACCTCGTTCACTTCGATTGCGGGTGAAAAGTTGTCCATGTTACGTGACGTCGCGAGGATTTGAGACAGCGACTGACACAGAGTGCAGGTCAAGGTTGGAAATTAGAACCGTTGCCCTTGGTGTCTTTCGGAACTTACACGCCCAGATTTTGAAGAGGCTGGAGGCATGGATGGTCATTACGACGCGTCACAGCGAGACGGCCGCTCGAGTAACTAACTCTAACAAGGAACGTTAACTGTCCCATTCCAATTTTGATGAAACATTGCAGGTAGCGGAGCCAAAAATAGAGCGCACGTATTCCTTTTCTTTTTTCTTTCTGTTTTGTTGAGACTCAAGTTTAAACCACTGAAAATTGGCAACCGCGAAGCCATCTCGGAGACTATTAAAGCTGAGAGCACAGCTCGAATGGCGAAGTATAGTATGGTTTGCGACGATCACGATCGTATTAAACCATGCGCGCAAGTGCAACGTCCGTGAGACTGCGTTTCACAAAATAAAACGTGGGATACGAAGTGAAACGGAACGAAACAAGGGAGACAGACGCAAAACTAAAAGAAATAAAACCTGACAGACTTAAACATAATTCTCGTATCGTCTGTGACGATACTGTTAGGCGGTGCGTTGATAATAAACGGTGCGACGGGACGGTCGGTTTGGTGGGCCAGTTGGCCGGCCGGTTGACCAGTCGATAACAAATTAATTACAGTACGTGCGCGTAACACGTATTTAGTCTATAGGCGGCGATGATCGAGGTAATTACAGGCGAAATTCGGAGCTTGGATATATAAGCATGTAACACGAATGTAATAACCAAGGAGACAATACCGCGCGTGGGTGGGGGTAGAGGGGATCAGCGGGGTCGGGGGGGGGTACAGGGGAGACACAATCGCGTAATTGTAGCACATTGATCCGTCGTAGGAAGACGAGAGAGAGAGCCCGAGTGTATAGGTGGGCGCGTTCGAGCCCTGGCAAACCTCGCTGAGACACGATTGATTGCTTGCGATCAGATTATGGCAATTAATGGCTCGAGTGCTACGGATCAGGCCGCTTGTAAATTAGTTCCGGTTCCGGGCCGGAGAACCCCCGGAATTCAACTTATCGCCGCAAGTACGTGGACGCGAGCTATAGATCGGTGGGGCCTGCATCCATGCCTTGCATAATCCATGGGCTGGCTGTGTTACGTGTCGGATATATTGAAATGAATCTCCAGTTAGCCGCCTCCGCCTACCTGCACTACCTGCCCTACCTGCCCTCGCTTCCTTCCTTCCTGCTCGGCCTCTCGCATCGGCCAGGTGAGCCGAGGATGCCGGAAGAAATATTCCAGGCAGCTGCCGGCTTCCGCGGCACGCGGCGCACCGAATTTCGCTGGAATATTTCTTGCACGCCTACCTCCGAGATCCAGAGTGCCCCGGTCAATTACCCGGTACTATGGATTTAGCAGGTAACCCGTATATCGGCGATCCGCTCCGCGATTTACGATCCTCGCCGAGTTATTTTCGATTTCTTAGTTTCGGCCGTATAAGTCGTAAACACGTTTATTCAGTAGCCAAGGTTCTGCGCGATTGCCAGGCGAGATTGACAACGCGAGGAGGAATGGGGTTATGGAAAATTTTTAAATTTCGTTTGATTTTGAATCGCGCGATAGTTGTAGAATCGTTTTGGCCAGCTTTCCGAGGCAAATGCCCCGGCTGTGAGGTCTGTAACGCCGGGAGCCAATCGATTCTTCTCGATTTTCAAAGAACCGTCCAGCGAGGCTCGCTTTTCTAAACGCGGTAACTCGAAACCGGTGACGCACCGCGCTCGAAACCCCCTCGCAGTTTCGAGACCGCGATCGGTCGACGGTCGACATTCGACGCGCAACTTTGAATCGATCCTCTCCCGCGCGTCCGACGCTTTTCAACCTTTTCACCGGGTCGTCCGGGACCGGGCGTTCGGTCGCGAGCGCGACAGCCAACGCCCACTTTTCACGGCCGCCGAAAGCTTCGGAATCCAATCGATAATCACCGGCTGATCGGCCGATTGTTTGCCGCGCGTGAACCTACGCTTCTTCAACCCCGAGACGGTCCTCTCCAGTGGCGAGGCTAGAATTTTGACGATTACGGTAGAGACCTTGGCGACAGTTACCGGGAGAATGCTGTGGTTATTAATTCTCCGACTGCCGTAAGGGTTCGAGCGGTGTGCGCCGAGTCGATGGGCGAGAGACGAATTCGATGGCGCCAGCTGGGCCAAATCGAATTTCGCGATGTTCGAGAGTCGGGAAAACGGGTCCGGGTGGAACAGAAGAAGGAAGAGATAGAGAGACGGGGAGCCAGGGTTAATGGATGTGGCAAGTGGCAAGTCTGGTCACGGAGGAACCGACGCGGCGCGGCGCGGAGTCCCAGCAGAGCCATGAGAGGTGCGATTGCTGCCGCTGCGGCCCTCGACCGTTATTTACACGGCCTCCTTTCCGTTTCAAAGGAACACGCCTTCTTCGAATCGTGGTTATTCTTTGGAGAAACAGAGAACCAGAGAGAGAGAGAGAGAGAGAGAGAGAGAGAGAGAGAGAGAAACGAGGGGAGAGAGGGGAAAAGGCAGCGGGATTCGACTTTGTAGGGATTTACGGCCTGCGCCAGCACCCGGCGAGATTGACTTTCGGCAGGGTGCCTGCCTGCCGGTTCTTTGTATCGCGAGAGGATTTTCTTGCTCGTATGCGAGCGACGAAATCCCGATCGAGGGCAGACCTCGAGCAAATATTATTGCTCGGTACACACACCGGCTCTCCGAGAAAAAGAATAATTAAACGGCTCGCGCGCCCCCAGCTGGAAAGTCACCCGACGATACGCAAATCTATTTGTTCCATCGATTATTTCGCGAAAGCAGCCGATTAATTCGCAAATGTTTGGACTTGCTTGCCGAGCGATATTCGCGGTCGGCTGGACCGTGGCTGATCCGATTCTTTGCTCCTGGCTATGCAAAATATTTTCTCTTCTTTCTTACAATATTATTAGCGTCGTTGCAGTTCTTAGAAGTACCTACTTCACTGTATACGCCGCCAAGACCCGGATGGTAAACCTCGGGGTCAAATTTCAAACAGTTATCGCTACTATCCGGCGTTAGGGCACGGCACACTTCATACCAGGAAATTAGAAATATGCTCGCAGGTTCGAGGGTGGAAAAGCATCGATACGAGAGCGAAGCGGCTAATTCCAGCGATTGGCGTCCATTATCGAGTGGTCCAATTAAACCGAGCATTCCGAGACAGGTGGAATCGAAGAGCCGCGCAAGGAGGAAACCGACTCTCGCCTCGTTAGGGCACCGGGGCGGGGAGCAGGGGGGCGAAACGAGCAGAGCTTGATCCCTTCGTTTCTCCTAATTAAGCCGCCGGCTCTCCCGCGATGTCTGACCGGAATTCCGGATGGGAAGTTCGCAACGGTTCGATTCTTCTCGCGCTCCTCGTTTTAAACATCGAGCACTCGCCTACCCTCCTCCCCCGCCTAACCCCCATCGTCTGATTGTGACGGGCAATTGCCCGGTCAAAGGCGGTTTAATTGGATATCCTACACTCGTCAGCCAGCCGCGTTTCGTCACGCGATTTTTCGAGGATCCCTCTCGAACGGCAATTCGCCGCGACTCCATTCTCGTCGCCCACTCGGAGACGAATGGCTGATCAAAAAAGTGTGCCCCGGTCGACATATTCGATCGCGGGACACCCGGCCGATCTACGAAAGGAGCAACCACCGTGCGCCTCGTGCCCGTTAATTTAATTTCGCGCGCAAGGTTTGTCCGATTTCGCGGGAAATCGCTTTAAATTGCCGCTCGATTTAGCGTGAAATCATACGTTTATTTCGAGTGTCCGAACAATTCGTAACCACCGAACTCGATACACGCGTTTTAGAGCGAACGATTAGAGCGGGCGAGTGTCCGATTTAATCCAAGAAAAAAACCCCGAACTCATCATCGGCGCAGCCTGCGAACGACATTTCCCCGGCAACCCCGAAATTATACCGTGACGATTCCCTTTGCCGGACCGCGCGCGCACCGCTGCTGATGGAACAAACCATCGGGATCGCTGCGGACCAACAGCCTTTGCGGGTCAAGCGGATCATAATTAATCGAGGACGTATAATAGTCCCGGTCAGAAAGTAATAATTCGCCGTGTGCGTAAAGCACGACAATCGATTCGAGCGGCTATTAATTTCGAGGATGGAACCCGCAAACGTGCGCGAGCCCGCTCCGAGACCGATCTCGATCCGACGTCGATTCCGACGACAATTACTCCGGACACCGCATTACCGGATTAGGAGTCGAGGATTCGAGGACCCGCGCCGCGATTTCGACCTCTATTTTATGGAAATTTCGCCGCTACCTTTAACGTGTCCCCGTCAAACTTGAAATTGACTTTGAAACTACGGGCCCCGGGAATGATACGCTTTTCCACACAGTATTTCGGCAACTTCCCCTAAACTTCGATGAATGTTTCCGGCTCGTCCTAAAGCGAGAGAGGATTCGCTCGCTTCTGTTCATCGAATCGAATTCTGCTGGGATCGAAACGTTTCGAGCCGACGACGCGCCAGACGACGATGAGGACGACGACGGTGAAACGAATCCCATAATTTTACGGCGTGGCGGCGCGGCGCGGCGCGGCGCGGCGCGGCGGCGCGACGGGCTAAATCGATCGACGCTCTGCCGGTCGCCATTATTCGAACACCGCTGTCAAGGAGACCGCCGTTTCGGCAGTCGGGAATCGTTAAGCGGACCGAAGTTTCTCCGCTCAATCCTAATGAGCGAAAGCACAACTTCGTTATCGCGACGCGACTGATGATGCAACGCGATCCGCTGTAACAGTAGCTAGTTCCAAAGATGACCGACTGTCTCGCAGCGTCGCCGTTCAACCGGATACCAACTCGAAAGAGCTAATTGACAGTGATTGAAACAGAAACTAAGCTCGGACCACCTCGGGGGTTGCCTTGGTGGTTTCTTCCCCGTCGTTGAATTACCGGTCTTTTAATTGGCCGCGTTGTCTCGCGGCACCGTCACCGTTAATGAACAAGACGGAGCGTATTTTTCAACCGACACCGTTCGCCGGAGAAAACCGCCGAACAAAATGCAGCGCGCAACGATCCGCTTGTTTGCATTGCGCCCCGTTCCGCATGTATAATCGACCCGCGCCCGACCGGCCGTAATGGAAAATGTAGCGTCCCGTTTAACCTGATCGATTTAACCCGATCGGGAAGTGTAATTTCAACGTTCGATTTGCCAAACGAAATACCGAGAGACCCGCCAACATCGTTTCCCGCCCCCCCCCGTCGAAATCGATTTTCAATGTTGTATAACAATCCGACCCGTTCGGCCCTTACAGTCGCCTCGGAAACCACGTTAACGCGATCGTAATTCATAGGGAAATTTAACCAATTACCGTCTAGTAATACACAGGGGCTAAATATCGACAATTTTTCCGGAATTATTATACGATGTATATTCGCGTAAGAATAGATCCGCAAGGCACGAAGCTGCACGCGTCCCGACGCACCTGCAAGGTATACCTGCTGTCAACTCGGTTCTAAATCAGCGGAGCTTAGTGGCGAGAGCACTCATTTCCTGCCCTGTTACCGGTCTCGGTGAATAATTAAATTTCCCACAGTCTTCGCAGGTGACTGATCTCGGGCTAATTGCGATGATAAAGCTCGCGATTCGTGTAATTTCCAGCGAAGCCGACGCCGACGCCGACGCGGACGCCGACGCCGACGGACTGCTTCGTGAAATTCTGGGAAATTCATGACAGTGGATTCGTATGTTTCGTAGAAACGCGGCGCGCGAATAATCGTGCTCTCGCACGAAAACCAGGGAAATCGAATCGTATAAACGAATTACACAACTGACAATGGAGGATTCTCCGACTTTGATTCGAATGGCTCAAGTCTGGAGCATCAAATTTCATTTCTAATATTTTAATCCTTTATTGAAAATGATTCGTGACGTCTGTAAACATTTTCAACGAAAGCTCTTCTACTCCGGTATACTTGTACCGCCGAATTACAAAAATTCGATCTCCACACTTTCATCGAGAACTATTTACCCGGCGAATTACATATTTTAAATTTGATTTTCACCGAATCGTGGAAGGTCGATTTTAACATGGCGTATAAATTTCGATCTGGAGATATATCCTTATCTATGGAAACACAGGATCGGCGCAATGACGCGGACGTTGATGCACTATTTTCATGAATGAATATTTGATTGCATGGATTTATTCGACGCAGCAATGTTGGGATTGTTACCTGGAACAGCAAATGACAATTAGCATTGAGCATTATGTGCGATACAGCCGCAGTTAAACTGTAACATAAACAAAAGTATTGCGGGCGCGCCGGCTATCGAATTCAGTAGCAGTTTATCAATTAACTCAACGCGGTGGCAGCGTAATTTTGATAACCTTGATTCACCGTCGAAAAGACAAATTCACCGACCAACGTGAACCGTATTATCAGAAAATAGAGAGTGTGCAGAGTGTACATTAAACATACGAAACATTGAAATATGCAAAGTCTCTTATTAATTTTTCCAGCACCGTATTTTGTCACTCGAGCGCCAGCCTCGCTTGAAATCGCTCTCGGATAAGCTCGCGCGCGAAAATGCTGCGAGACAGAAAAGCTCGCGTGTCTGCGTCAGTCCTGCGACACGATACAGTCGGACCTTTTTTGTTGTTCGTTGTTCGGATGGACGATTACCGCGCGGAAACTGTCCACCAAAGGGACACGATTACGTTTGATGTTCTGTCATTCGTTTGCCTTGCAAAAAGAACAAAAAAAAAACAACGGCTCGATGCGAATTCCATACCAGCAACGCGTCTCGCAGCCCTTCTCCATGAACCACATGGAATTATTATTAACTGTGGTATTAATCCGAAAATATTCGTGGCGTGAGATGCATTAAACACAGTTTTACTGCCTCATCACACGTGACTTTCTTACCAAATCGGAAAATTAATTTTTCTTCAAATGATGACACGGCATTGTCGGAGCACATGTCAGAGCACATTATCGCAGTGGTTCATCGTTTCAGGAGTTCGATAACCGGATTTACTGTCTTCGCGCATCCCGCGACGCGTTCCAGAATCGCATCGTCGAGCGAAAAGTTAAACAGTTAAACAGTTTCGTTGCGCCGATGTTCCTTAAACAGCGATAATAATTCCGATTTGTGGGTCACTGGCGCGGCGCGTCGAGGGAGAGAGGGGAGGGGGGTTCTTCTCGGTGTGTGGAAGGAAACGCGAGATCGAATGACGCTCATAAAGCGAAGCAACGTAGCTACGAGTCTCGATGACAAAGCCGATGGAATTGAAGAGAGGGCTCAGGGGTTTGCTCGACGTCCGATGCGCCTCGCCATTCGAGTCCGTGACTCGTAAAGACCCGTTCGCTCCCGAGACGCGCGAAAAGAGTAACGAACAGACGAATAAATCAGAAAGCTCCGAGGTTAACGGGGACGATGCACTTTCGCCCAATTGTACGGAGCGAACCGTGTCGTTTCGATCGCGGAGTTTTCATTGCCGGCGAAACACACCGACGCGCAATCCGAAAGGACTTTTGAACACGTCGTTGTTTCACCAATCTTTAGAATTTTATTTTCCTTCGAGTCAGAACGATCGAAATAACGCGAGCAGTTTTTTCATAGAGCACGTTTTAAAAAAGAACATGGTAGACAGCAGGTGACAGGGTTTTCTGGCGTTCGAAGAGTATTAACGCCGGAGACTTGTCGTCTTAATAGATCTCCGTTTTAACAGCCAACCCCGCGGCCCTTCGGGCTGAAATTGACGTGGCATCTGTCAGGGGAACCATCAAGCTTAGAATCCATTCGACCCTTGTCATTTCGTTTTACCGTGAGTTACTCTTCCCCCGCAACTTTGTCGACCTGTCTGCCACCATCCCGGTTACTAGCCTGACTTCGACATTAACGAGGCTCCGTGCGATTAGACTGCGTATCTCCATGGAAAATTTCCTAAATCTATTACCTGTTTGTACGCTCGCTTTTTCGCGTTTACTGCCACGTAAAACACGTACATGCAGTTTCTTCGAGCGTTTCGAACGCGTTACGCGCGAGCCTAGTGTGCACATGTCGCATTAAAGATAAGGCGCGGAGCGCGCGTATCTCAGCAACGAGTCCGGGGCGCACCGCCCGCGCCGGTTCATCTGCGTATCGGACTCCGCTCCGGGACAGGATATCGATTTTCCCGTAAAACCTGCGAAGTCACGTATCTTCGGGCTGACAGAAACGTCGCGGGTTTTCCGCGAGCCAGCGCCATTCGTCGGGCCATCGTTCCGCGCGTAAACTCCGCCCGATCTCTCCGCGTTATCGCGGAGAACCCTCGCCGGAAAGCAGCCAGCTCTCCGGCAGATCCTCGAAACGCTCGGCGAAAATTCCTGGTGCCGTCGATCGACGTCCCCCTTCGCCGTCACGTTATCTGTTTGCCATTTTACGACTCGCCTACACCGATGCCTTCATACTCCACCTCTCATACTCTCTCCCCTACTCGCGTAGTATCGGGACGAACACGTGTTGAAGACTTCAACAACCCCGTCTGCCTTACGATTCATCGCGCGAACCTTGCTGTTAATAATTTCCTAGCCGAGCAATTCCGTATTCCACGCGTGTGCGCGTTTATCGCGAAAGTTCGATATTCATAATGTCTCCTTTTTCATTGACCCGAACTACTTGGCATCCGTCTTCGTTACATTCAATTGATCCGCTTCGGGGAATTCAGTTTGCACTCGGCGTTTTTCTATTCGCATCGATTCGGAGGAGATCTGTATTGTCTCGCGCTCGCTAATATCGAGCTCCTGCTAATACCTGGTTCCAACGTAACAGGGTAAATGACGCAAGACTGGCAAGGAAAGTGTCTCTCCAGGTTATCGGTTTAATTTATTATCGTGGCAATCTATTACCGGGGGATTGCGGAATCGACGTTTTAACAGCGTGATTTATAAACTCGAGTTATACCACTGAATTCTTTCACGACGTTCTTAAACGACAAAGGCGAACGTGGTGATCAAATTACTGAATATTACATATATTTCAAAACTCGGATTTTAAATATCTGCGTCCTTTCTGCTCCTCTCCTCCAAGCTGTTCCCGACTTCTGATTTCCTATTGCATCTTCCATTGCGTTTATTCGCCATCTTTTCCCTCTTGGTATAATTCCTCTCTTAATCTGGCCCAATTGATTTTTACCCGGCCTGCTTGATCGATCGATCTCTTTCTTCCGCACTCGGGGCGATTATTTGTAAACGAAAAATCGCCGAGATAAAAATAGATCTGCGGCATGCGCGCGGTTAATCACCTGCTTGATGGAATCAGTGGATGCTAGAAGGGTGGATACAAGAGTTGCGGCCGATAGTTACGGCAATTGGATTCCGGGCGGCCGTGGCTGCCGGCCTGTGAAAACTACAGGAAACTTAATTACCCGAAGTGGCCGGTAACAAGGGAGAAAGCGATTACTCGCCGCGCGTCGAATCCCGTCGATCTGTCGGTACCGTCATCAATTTGCGACCATCTGCATGGAAACACTCGGCGCGCCTACCTTCTGCACTTGGTCGCGTCGCGCGGCACTGCGAGCGCGAACCCGCTCTAATTCAATTCAATTCAATCCGGCTCGAGTCGAATCGAATCGAGCCGATTCGAGTCGTGTCGAGTCGAGTCGAGTCGAGTCGCGCGCGTCGCCCGAAAACAGATATCGATCCGAGCATTGTTGCCGGCGACGACACGTCCCCTCGTTGTGTTTCGGCCGATTCGATACGAGCCGATGCGTCCTCTCTTTGGTCGCGTGTCGTCTCCGATTCGTTCGGGGAGCTCGCCTAACAGGAAATTACGAGCGCCCCGAAGATGCGTCGATAACGTCCCGAGCTGTTTACTCCGTTCGCCTCGCGAATCCCAACCCCCGTTCAGTCCCTATTTTCTAATAATTAATTGCCACTCACAGAATGACCATTCACGCGTTCTACAATATTTCCTACCGCTCCAAACCCGACGGAGAAAACTAGCCTGGGAGCTGACAATGATGTTCCACACATATCAAATAATTAGTAGTCTTACCGAGATTCCCCTGGAATAACCGCCTCAGAATGACGACATCGGAGTACCGAGAGCAAGATAATCTGTTATTGTAATTCTCAGTGTATCCGAGATATTTTCTTTGGAGGAACAAACCATAGTTTCGAGATCTCTCGGTTATGCAAATATTATGACGCTTTCTTAACCTTGTTATGGCGTTTGCTTGCTGCCGCGAGAGGGAATCGCAGAGAAAGATAAAGACCAAGAAATAGAGGGAGATAGCTGTGTGGCAGTGTGTCCTGCTCCCGGGGGAATAGAGTACGACTGTAGTAACTTTGGTTGCCTCGCGGATCGACGGAAAGGGGTTAACCACACCTTTCAGCGAGTATCTAACTCGAAGTCGATAATAGTCGTCGGTGCGGCCGAAGTTCGCATTCTGGTCAAGCTTATGTATCGTCGCAGGGCACGCTCACATTCGATAACGAATCTTCCGACTTCCGTTAAATTAGGTATGCCTCATTTCTATTCCATGTCGGCTGTTTGGACAGTTTCCACGGACTACTTACGCGATGGACGTGTACCAACGGAATCCCCTATTTTTTCGGGATACGAGCGCATCCCCCTAATATTACGGACGAAAATGCGGACAAACATCGTCCACGAATTTCCCTAATGCGCACCGCTTCAAATCGTTTCTTCTTTATTGCAGCACTCGTAACCTCAAGCTCTCGTCGCTTCTCGTAATTGGAAATGCATGCAAAATCGTTGTGTACACGACAACCTAATTTAACTTGTCTCTTCGGTAGCGGAATTAGACGGAAGTCGCAGGGTCTTCGCCGGAATTGCAGTTTGAACCGAAAAAGACAAGCGCAGGACTCGCGGCTCGATGCTGAATGCGCGTCTTCCACGATGCGTCGCGCGACCGATTGTCGGTTTGATAAATTGCCGGCGGCAGCAATACTCGAATTCCCCTCGAATCGAAACGTTGCGCGCGTGATTGGTCAGCTTTGTTATCGACCAGCACTCCTTTCCGCATATTTAAGCGTAAGAAAATGCATGGTTCCGCCTAACAACCGTTGGTTAATCAGTGGACCGTGGATTTTATGCATTTACGATAAAGTTCGGACCTTTTTTGTTTGGGTTTTGTACCGAAAATTTAAAAAAATGGGTTTTGTAGATTGAACTATTTTTGGGTCAACATTGTGAAAAGATTGTTCACCGTCGTGCTCGTGTTTCGTTTCCATTTTATTTGTACATAAATTTATACAAACTCCGAGCACAGCGGAATACCGGCAGCATTTTAAGGGAAGACGTAACAAAAAGAAAGGTACTTATTCTAGTTGGACCGCAGGTGGCCCATATGAATGTTACAGCACGGCCAGCTGCGTTAAGTAACTCGACCGCATCTTTCGTGCGGCGAGATGCAATCTACATATGTATATCGAAATCTAATCTCTCGGTTCCGACAACAATCTGCATACGGATTGTTTCGTATTAATGTGAACAGCGAGAACGCGTCGACCGTGGTGCATAGTTGTTGAATAATTATTCGCGGCGTCTGTTTTTGACGACGAATCAAAATTCGGCTCTCGGCGGAACAATTTTGCATTAGAAACATGGACTTTGCAAAAGGACTTTGTTCTTTTACTTTACTGGCAGTTCGAGGGTTTGCTCTTTTTTCGCAAAACCCTCCATACGCATCAGAGTAAGGAATTTTTAACGTGTCGGGAGCGTGCATTTTCGAGGTTGTTTTTACTCGGCGCGTTGGACAGGGGGTGCGGGGAGGGGGGGGGGGGGCAGGACAGTTTTCCCATGAGAACCGTGGTTCCGCTCGTTGGGATCGAGAGAAAAAAAAATCAACTTGCACTTGGGGCCGACGGGTTAATTTGCTAATGAATTTTAAAAAGTGTCGAGCGGCCCGGCCCGACCGGTCTTTCATCATAATAATTTGATTTCGCCGAGAGCCAGCCGATGCAGCGCGATCGTATTGTTTACACTTGGATATTAACCGGCTTTCGAGGAGGAAAGAGGAGGTGAAGAGAGGAGAAGAAGCAAGAAGGGCGGCGAAAGGGTGAGTCGAGGGCAGGGGGACGAGTGGTCCAAGCACCGTTTGCGATTGAGACCGTGCAATCGACTGGAATTGTTCGCTCGTGCATCGTCGAACTTGCCTCGAGGCTGAAACACCACGTTCTCCCTGATCCACCCCTCCGTCTCTTCCACCCCCTACTTTGCCTGCGCGACCCCCTCGCGAATCGTACACCCCCGTTTTTCTTTCTCTCTTCCCTTTCCCGAGGGAGTTTCCAATCCCGCGTATCCGTAACCAAGTCGAATACTCGAAGACGTCGCGCAGACATTTCTATGAAATAGGTGCAATTCTTTCGAAATTTTCCATTTCGCAAAACAGTTTAAAACTAGATCTTTCCGCGAGCTGACAGAGAAAGAACACGAGACGCGTTTTTCCTGAAAGTTTTCGCAACAGTGCAATGCAAGACATTGTTTCCGATGAATACGGCGATCAATCGAATCAGATTTCAGTGAATCCTACTAGTCTCGAAAGCGCTCGTTTCGTCATAATCCTCGGCGAAGTCATCGGAGACAGCGCGGAATGGATTTAATCCGGGGAATCACCGTCGAGAAGGTTCCCGTTTTCGAAGCAACGATTCGCCGCGGCGGATAACAATCGTATAACACCGTGAGAATATTATCGGTACAACGGTTAAGTGTCGGGGTGCCACTCCTTTGTATTACGGTTGAACGCGGCGATAAACTGTGCGACGAAATCCGAGTGAATAGCGGAGTGGAGTGTGTTTTCGGTACGTGCGACCCGCGGAACTTTCGCGCGGAAGTAAAGAGCGAAATAACGTTGATGCTAACAAGATTTTCAACGATGCAGTTCCTGCAGCTAAACTTTTTCACGCCCCATGAATTCCATTCGCGAGACGAAACACGTGAGAAAAAAGGGAACAAGAGAGAGGGAAAGAGAGAGAGAAATAGGTGGTAGAGAAAGAGCCGAAAAAAAAAAGAAAAGGGAGTAACCTACTTTGACAGAAATCCACAGATGTTGGTTCGGGAAAGGGAACGAATTAAAGGTCCGGTCGCGAGGCGAAACGCGAGCGGTATGTTTCAAACGCTCGCTATATTTTTCTCGCTTCGTGTTCCGCCGACCCATGGCGGGCGCGATACTGTTGACCCGTTTTGTGTCGCCTCTTTGTTAAAAAATTTCGTTAGCAATCGTTTCGCCCGAGCCTGCAGCGAGATCGCATTTCCCGAGACATCTTTGCTCTCTTCGCTTTCACAGAAAATCATTCGACGATGGAAACTCTACGGTATCCTGTAAATTGTTTTTTACGGAGTGCACGGAGCATCGCCACGAGTGAGCTAGTTCCTCTCTCTCTCTCTCTTTCTCTCTCAGCTGACTTTTAATCCTCGGAGAACCATCCTCCATTGTAATCCTATAATTATAAATTTTCCCCAATTAACGATTCACCCGCGATACCTTTGACCCCCTGCGCGAGTAACTCGCTCGTTGTAATGCCTCGTGAAAGGTCTTAATTGGGGGGATTGGAAAACTGACGGAAAGTTAATTCACGTGTTATCGTTTCGTTAAACAATGCAGACACAGCGGGATTCCTTTAGTTTCAATTTTGCCGGATTAACGGTTGACTCGAACTACTTACAGAGACTGAAGGAAATTTCCGGTTATTTCTTCAAAGACGGGAAACTCCTTTCACCGAGTGTTGCAATTCTCAGCTTCGTATGTTCTTCGAGTAATATTCGAACTTTTGACACAGGAAGTTGTTGGGAATTGACAAAAAAATTTAGAATTAATCACTATTAAAAAATGTCCGGTGTGTTTATATTATGGCAGGAGTGAACGGAGCATGAGGTCCAAGAACTATGGACCTCTGTTTCTCCGTATCGCCGTTTCGAACGTGCTGAAAAATTTCCGCAGACAGAAAAAGAGGAAGGACGGAGAGACAGAGAGGAGGAGACAACGAGAAAAACAGACGTCCCGACGTTACTTTTGTCGGGCGAATATGGAGGCGTATCGATGCGCTAGAGCGTCGCCGGTGCAATCCAGCCGAGGGTCATCGAACCGTGGCTGCTGCACTCCCAGCTGCAACGACTCCGCGACCGGCCAACCGGCGGCAGCGGCAGCTATTGCAGCTGCACGCCGCTTTTACAACTGCATCCCGCAGTGAAATAACAGCGGGCGTGGCGTCGAGCAGCGTCGAGCGACGTCACGACGCCAGTCGACGATCGACTCGATTAAATACTCGCGATTAGAGGCGATAAGGCATAGAACCGATTGCGAGAATAACGCGTGGCTGCAGTTATTCCGACGCTGCGCCCTTAAATTTACGATCCGTTGGGATGGGGGTGGCGAGAGGGTTGGCGCCGCGATCGCACGCGCGCGCCCTCTATCCGCCCCGAATCGTTTTTCAAATTTATAGGGAAACCGTATCCCAGACTGCTATCGTATAACTTTTCCTGCGAACCGCTTTGACGCAGTTTAACTCTCCTCAAAGTGAAAATTCAACCATTTTCTTTTGACACGCTCTGTAAAACGATCGATCTCTTTCCGTCCGCGTTGCGAGACGTATTCCTTCAAAACTGTGACGCGTTGTAAATGAAATTTGTTGGTTGAAAGCAAAAAAATAGGCGAGGCGATATTCCAGGATCTTTAAATAATGGTCTGCACCCTCGGTAAATATTTTTCGAATTCCCAAGCACGAAAACACGTACAAGAAAAGAATCGATACTATTATTCACGGATATATCAACACTGACCTCCCGGATTAAACTACCCGTCAAAACGATTGGCATCGGAATAGCAAAAAATTATTTTCGATTCGTTGAGTGGGCGGAACGGCGGAGAACGATCGGGCGCGTTTCGAAATGGCTGCTCCCCCTTTAAGGTTTCCCCTCGCGACGACGAAGCGGAGCGGAGCGGAGTGTGCCGGGAAACTTGTTCTCGCGGCGAAACTTTTTTCATTTGCATATTTGCGCGCGGTGCCGCGCGTCGTCAACGTTGTCAACCGTGGAAATTGAAGCCGGGGGTCGCGCGGCGACTGGTTAGATTGTTAACCTCGTTAACCGCGTCGGTAATCTTTTCCTGGAGAGTCGGCAATCGATACGCGCCGTGATTTCCCGTTGGCCGTCGTTCCCCGTTATTATTGATGCGGCTCTCTCTCGCCTGTCTGTTTATTTCGGATGACTCTGAACTGTCGGGAGAGGCAGAAAGAGACAGAAAGAGACAGACAGAGAGAGTGAGAGAGAGAGAGAGAGAGAGAGAGAGAGAGAGGGAGGGAGAGAGAAAATGAGAGATGGAGAAAGACATAGTCGTGACTTTTCCAAGCTCGCTCCGTCGAGATATTTCCTCCGTTCCCGGTTGCCTCGCGTTAATCTCTCGATTTCCGTGCCGCTTTTTTGCTCTCTTCTATCTGAAAAATAAACGTTTGACGAAACTGCACCCTGCACCCTGCACCCTGCACTCGAGCTCTTGCAAGGTGCATCCTCCGGCTACGTTTTTGCGAACGGTACGCTGCGCATTCTTCTGTGTGTCGTCGCAGACCGGGGACCTCGTGGCCCGACATCATTCCAGTCGATTTCACGCTGCGAAGATCCGCGGTCGAGACGCTAAGCGCCCGGTAGTAATTAAGGACCGGGTTAATTAGTGGCCGCCGAGCTCGTTCGAGCGTGTCGCGGTCTATACACCGCCGCAGGCCCATCAAATTTTAACGGCGCTCCGCAGTTTTTCCGTACCGACGACGAGAATTTACTATCCGATTAGGTTTACCGATTCGAGCCTAGTTCGTCCCCCGTATCAGCTCGACACGATCTTTACACGATTTTCTCGACCGATCTGGAGAATCGTCAAAGATTTCGTCGGATCCTGTGGCCCCTACCGCAGTATTCTGTATACGTGCCACTTCGCGTATCTATTGCGACACGAGAAGTTCGCGAGTATCATTAACTGCAGCTGGCGTCATATTCCGCGACTTGGCAGAAACTAGCAGCGAGTTTCACGCGTGTTTAACCGCGGCGACAAGTAACGAGGTTCGGAACCGCGCGCGCGCGCGCGGAAATCGTCGGATACAGGTAAAGTCCTCGTAAACGTGATAACGTCTTTGGCAGAGCGGTTTGACGGTTCGAACGGCAGCGTTGTCGTACTGCTAATTGATATTGATAGTAACTGTAACTACTGCGGCGAAACTGTAGGGCACTGTGTAAAATCGTACATACCTGTGCAGTAAGAAAACATCCTCTCCTTCTATGAATTATGTACTTGGGAAAACGTGTTCCAATTCTGTTCATTCTGCCCGTTCGGATCGTCAATTTCAAGTTGCAAAATATGACAGAAATCCTTGTATATCCATACGTCCGAATAATTGGCCAACAATCATTACACTCTACACAACACACTATAAAATCGTACATACCTGTGCAGTAAGAAAACATCTTCTACTTCTATGAATTATGTACTTGGGAAAACATTTTCCATTTCTGGTCATTCTGCCCGTTCGGATCGTCAATTTCAAGTTGCAAAATATGACAGAAATCCTTGTGTATCCATACGTCCGAATAATTGGCCAACAATCGCTAAACTCTACAAAACGCACTGTATAAAATCGTGACAGCGAACGAGAAGATGTTACTCCGACCACGGTCGAAACGATACTGCGATTTTGACCGCGTCGCTCCCGCGGACGTGTGACGTCACGTTATACAAGGCAGGTCAGACGCCGTACACGCTAAATACAAAAACAGGGAATTCCGGGAAGTAGGTTTTCGTCCATATTTTGCAACTTGAGAATTAACACTAGATATACGGCAAGCGTCCTTGACAAATGTCCACCGGAGGTGTGGATTCAGCCGTAGGACGAATTATTTCTTCTACACCTTGTAAACCTGGTTATTGTCGAACAAGGGGGGTGGTGGTTTTGCGGTCGCCTGGAGGATTCGATAAAACGGGATAACAAAGCGGACGAGATGCTTGACGGAACGTAGTCGAAGTTCGCGGCGTAAACGCGCGCGCGGTGCGGCGAGCGACTTAGCGATTCGTGAGTTTCGAGAGCGCTCCGGGAAGTTGGCCCCGGCCAAATGGATTTATGGATCCTCTTTAAGAGAGGCGGAAGAGGGCCCCGAAGGAGAAGGAGGCTCAGCCATGCCGAAGCAAACTAATATATCCTCTCAGGACCGACTGTGTTCCCCGACTAATTGGATTTCTGTCTGTTCCCATAAATTTCCCGGGTAATCCTCCCTCGTCGCCCCGTGGAAATTGTGTAGTCCTGAACGGCGGCCGCGGGTCCTAAGCAAACTCGATTGATTCTTTCGCGCGGGACCTGCGAAACGGGGAGGATCCTCTCGCGCTCCTCTTCTCCGCTTAGCCGGCGTGCCAGACGGTAACGCGTTTTGCCCGCGAAATTCCGAACGGAACACACACCCTTCGTATTCCCTTTGCCGTCCTCGTCGAACCGTTTCGCCGTGGGAAATTCGACCCGTGTTTCGAATTACGCGCGAGCGGTCACGAGTTTCCCCTGGTTCTCGCTCTCCAAAAAAAGAGAAAACACTCGCGTGTTTTCCGGTGCAACTTTTGGCCGGTTTTCTCCAGCGGTCGAAATTCGGTGGGATACGCAACGGTCTTTTTTGAATATCATTACCGCGAAAGAGAACCTCAACCCTCTCAAACGGGGAGAGCGGACATATTAATCCGTTTAACACTGCTCGTGGATCCGAAACAGCGAAATACTGTGTAAAAAGAGTAACACCACGAGGTAGTTGCGGCTTTTAATCGTCTACAAAGCGTTTTATTCCTCAAATTACGATCCTCCGGCTTTCAAATAACTATCAGATATAACGCGCAGGTAAGCACTTTATAACGCGTTTCGGCCACGTCTAAAAATACCTGCAAAAACCGCAGGATTTGTTCAGAATTTAAAGTACTACTGGAAAGCCAGCGTGGCACTGAAATCGTTAAGCTTTACGATCGCTTGATAGGACATTATCTGGTAGTTCAAAAGGAAACAGTCCGTTCCCGGTAGAATTGAAGTGGGTGGTAAGGTGGTATAAAATAATAGAGATCGTCCTCGCTTCGTTTATTAACAATGTCGGTAAGCGCGAATGTCAGTGCAGTGCTGGTGTTGTAGTGTCGGAGGCTTACAATCAACTGGCGACTCTCGTTGCATTCTTAAACACGACGGAGTTGGAAAAGGCGAAAAGATAGGAGAGAAAAAGAAAAGTGAATAGAAAAGGAAAACTTGAGAAGACAGTGACAGCGATAGGGACAGCGGAAAAGAATCATAAACAGAGAAAGCTAAGAGGAAGGCGAAGGACCGAGACTAACGAAAACCAGAACCCTGGCGACGTTCTCAAGGATGCATTGGAAATTCGTGAAGGGCCGGTCACCAAATGTGCGACTAGGAAATAGAGAATAATAGCGTAACAGAGTTGGAAAGTAAAGAGAAATTCTTAGAAGAAATATATGCATTGGCGTATAATAAACGAACTAAGTAGGATGGAACAAATAATTCTATAATTAGATTATTGTAGTTACTGTCGTAGAGTAGTACGAGCTTTTCATAAATCAGTCCCTAGAAGAGAAAGAAGAAATAAGAGAGGGAGGATAAGGGAAGAATACTGAAATAAATAGCATTTACAGGAGATGATCTGAAACCGAGCGAGAGGATCGCGATCGTCGCTCATAAATACTACAGTTTATACGTAGCGCCGTTCCAAAGGCGATTTCACACCCTGTCGCCCGGCTCGTAAAATCGTGCCGAATCGTTTTACGAGTTGATCCGACAAAGAATCGTCGGCGGAACGCGCAAGACACTGTCCGCGCCGCGCGTGGAATCGGTGCCGATGGGTCTCTATGGAAGCTCCTCGTTCGTTTCGCGAGCTATATTTCCTGGCATCGATCGTCGTCCGACTGCCGGACAAAAGATAGAACCGGAAGGAGGTGGCGAGCAGGTCGAAGGGAAGAACGGAAATCACGGAGAATCGGTATTTCTCGAAGCAAATCCATTTAACGAGCGCAGTTCTCGAAGAGTCGTTAGCGCGGCCCGGAGCGGAGCGGAGCCGGCCGTTTCACGGGGCCGGGAATAAAAATAATCCACCATTAAAACCATTATTCGTTACTTTCATCGCGTACCTCGCGGTTCCGCGAGGACGTCCCGACGCGTTTCAGCTGCGACTCGCGACCGATTCGGAAGAAAGCGACAAATCACTCTACGCTAGGCGAAAATTGTAACCTCGCCATTCTCAGCCGCAGATAGAAAGAATCTTCAGGATCTACTAGAAATATTCGAATACGTGGAACGTCCTATCGTTTAGGTACGTTTTTTTTGCGTACCGGTGAGAACAAAAGGCGGAAGAGAGGGCTCGGTCGAGCGGGGATGAAAGGCGGGGTCGGTGCCGGCGGTTGGACGTGAAAAAACCAGGCCGATTCGGTGGCCGAATGCAATTAAAACTTTTCTACTTGGCCCGGTTAATTTGTCTTTGTTGGCCCGACCCCGGGCGGAAGCTCCCTCTTTTGTCACGATGCTCGGTCCGCGCGCGCTGCGATCCGCTTCGACTATCCACGGTCCAGCCTCGCGACGCCTTTTCGATCTCGCAATCCTCGTTAATTGTAAATAAAGGTCGGGGTCTCGTTCCTCTGTGTCGGTCAAAGGCCGGGCCCGAGCACAAGATCCCCGTCGTGTACCTTTTTGACGGTCCGACGAAAACACTCCGCGACCGACCGACAATGCGCTTTCCAGGGCCCTTTGTCGCCCGGGGTAGGTACCCCGGCTTCTTTCTCTCTTTTTTTTTCTCCCTTTTCTCAAGTGTAATTCATTATTTTCACCGTTAAACGCTTCGCCCGGCCAATAGCCTGGCCCGCGAGTCTATTCTTCCGGGCCGGGCTGAAAGAACAAGCACACGGATCAACAAGCGTGCAGAAGGAGAGCCTGTGCAACGAGCAACAAATGTCCGTCGATTCGTTACGGGTTGTGCGGGGAACGCACACACACACACACACACACACGCACACGGGGATCGCCGGTGCATAACGTGAATAATCAACCGGGCTGAAATGCCGAGAGTGCCCTCGACCGAGCCATTGAATGAGCGAGCACGGGCGCGGGCATGAATTAAAGCAGAAAATAAAAAGAGAGAAAAATGTGAATAAAAAACGTAGAAAGAAAACAAAACGTGAATTAATTCTGGTTTCGAAGCAGAGGGTACACGCGCGACGGGGATCCGGAATTTGACCGAAAGAAAGAACGCCCGCTGGAAGGACATCTTCGCGCGATCTAGTTAACCGTTACGGGTTAATTGGGGGTGAGCAATTAAGCGTCGCGAGGGCCGACGACTCTTGGATGACATATTTCACCGCGATATTTACGCAAGGAATCTCCGGCTCGCGCGAGACCTGTTCACCGACGTGGCTCGAAGCGATTCAACGAGCCCCAATGCAACTTGTTTTCGCGCGAGATAAGTTCGCTGACACGTTATGCTATTTCCACGGAGCGTTCGCGTCGAGTGCTGCTGCCACTGCTTGTAGCTAGAGACGTCTTCAAAATTTTCTGTTCCCGTATCCGTGGTGGAACTGCACACGTACGCGCATAGAAATCGTGTGCACGTGTGCGATTCAATGCACTCGCGGTTATACATATTCTTCGGTAGATTATGGTCGCGGTCGCTCTGCGCAAACTGGGCTTCGTTGGTCAATTTTCCTGCGATTCTCCGCGCTGATGATCCACCGAGCCACTTGCGATGTGCAGTATTTCGGAGATTGTGATATAACACACCATTTGATGTACATAATCACGCGTATCAGTCACTTTTAGCGTTCCCCCTGCACCGAGACCTAACCAAAATTGATAAAAAAATCCTTTACGGTTTTAATGCATAACGAGGCTATGTGCAAAACTTGAGCTCAATCCGATTCGGAACCTTCTGCGCACGTAATTTCCGACCGAATAAATTGACACATTCAGTGGCGCTAATTTTAAAAAATGGTGCACGCGGCGGGGAACGTGTTAAGCGAATTTTGTTCGCGAAAAAATAGTCGACTCATCCCCCGGCAAGATTCTGCGAACATCCGAGCTTGGGTTACCGGGTATCCTCTCTTTCTGGCTTTATCAAGGATTCGACGAGAGCCATTTACGAGGAATCGTTTCATCCTCGGCCGAATAAAGATTTTTTTTTGTCCCGAATAAATTGACGGGAAAGCCGGGCGCGGATCCGGCCGGCTAGTCCCGAATACAGGAGCGAGAGAGGCGAGGGGTAGCGTCGCGCGGCGTCGTGACGTCGCCGTGGAAAAGGCTGAAAGGGACGCCGAACAAAAAGGCTCGTTCGCGCCAGCTGGCCAGCCTTTTTTATCAGCAGTCTAGGGAGCTCGTTCTTGTCGACGAGATGTTCAAAAATCGCTTAGCCCCTGCGGATAGACGGTCGATAAGGGAAACCACGGTCCTGATATACGACGTCACGTCCGTTCCGGCTTGTCACACTATGGCACCGTCGAATTCCTTTCCTCTTGTATCTCACACCGAAATGAACGAAAAGTGCATTTCAGTAGGAATTTTCTCCTAATGTTATTGTTTGACCTGTACCACCGCCCACCATCATCTTCCTCTTCTTCTTCTTCTTGGTCTACGTGCGAGAGACAAAGAAAAGTCACCGAAGTAATTCGAGTTTAAATTAGTTTCCTGTTCGAGCTCTCGCCAGCGAAAAAATGGACCGATGAGGACGCCTCGCATTCTTATCGACTGGCAAAGGAAACGCTCTCTCGAAGCAACGTTTCAAGTTGGCTCGGCTTTTTCCGCTCTTATTCATCTTCTCCTAATCATTTCAGGTTACAGGGCACGCCCCTCGTGATCCTAGAGATGCCGCGGTCGATCCAAGTATTTGCGCCGAGAGGAAGTTATTAAAAAGTTCTTCGTCGCTGATAAAAATGAATAATTTCCTTCTAGCGACTGTCACAGAATATTTCCCGATAACTTTCGTCGAATTGATTTCCGATATGCTGGAAATATTCGTACGAGCACGGGCAGCGGACGTTTGTTTCAGTTAATTAGCAAATTCCGTAATTTTTCTGTATTTGGGGGAAAGACGTATCGCCGTGAACGGGTCGCATAATTTTGGCCGGAAAGTTCGCCGGCGTTTTCTCTTCAGCGGAGAGCGAAGAGATTCGCGCGCGAGAAAACTCCGGTCCCGGTGTTCTATTTCGACGGGAGAGGCGGCGTGGTTGTCTATCAAATTTCTCGGAAGAAATTGCCAGCCCGAGACAAGGCTCCGAGGGAAGCAGGAACATCAAGAATGCCCATTTCTCTTTTATCCAGCTACGTTTATTCTTCTCCGTGATTCTTATCACGATCCGGCTCTAAGACGCCGAGGCGACGTGTCTTGCTGACGTTACAGGGAATTCTCATCGCTGTTCTCCCTCCTCCGTGATTCCTACTTTCGTTCTAAAATACTACTCCTTATTCATCCTCGTAACGCCTCCTTTGTCAAACCAGCCGATTCGCCGCGTTGCACGCGGATTGCCGGAAAAGATGTGCCTCGTTCAGGTTACGTTTGCTCAACGGTCGGGAGGGCAAACATTTAATTTCATTGCATTATTACTCTCGACTGAGAGAAAAGTTTCTCGGCGATTCAATTTACACCGAAATTTTAAATTTTTCCCCCGAGAAACTATCGATCTGCGTTGGAACTTTGCGCAAATATTTGTCAGTATGTGAGGTACCGTCTCTTAAAAACGCGTAACTTTTGAACCAGCGTGTGCCTCGCCTCGTACAGGAGCCGGTCGAAGCTTTTGAAGTTTGCCGATATAAAAAGGGGTCGTTCGGTTCGCGACGAATGATAATAACAATTTCACCGGAACCCGCGAAACGAGATTCCGTCAGCTCGCGAAAAACAGCGCAACGCGGAGGCGAGCAAGCCTTTTAACCAAATTCCCCGGCAACTCGCAAAGACGACGACGACGGGCGGCGGCGGCGGTATCGGAAGTATTCACAGGAGCCAGGAGCGGCTGCAGGTAAATTAGCCGACATTACTTGTAACCGAATTATGGCCGTGCTAAAACTTTGTCGGAGGCAAGCTTTTATCCGTCAAGCGAGGCTTGCCACGCCCCTCTTGAATATTTTCTACGGCGGTGACCAGGCTTTTGGAGACTGCTCGAACGAACGAATGCATTATGCACGTCGTGGTGTATAATTTCTATAGCTATGCTGGAAGGAATTCGCTGCTTGAACATTTCCCACGGTCTCCTGGGAACGGGGCGGAGAGAGACACAGAGTGAGGATTCTGGAAGAATGGCGCTGCGGCGGCGACTGCGCTCCGTTTCCAGGAACGCGGAGAGCCTCCCGATCCGATTCGATCGGATTCGATTCGATTCGATCCGGATCCGGTTGATTCCGAAAATTTCTCGGAGGTGTCGTTAAGGCGGCAAGAACTCGTTGCGCACGTGCGCGTACTCCTCGTCGATCCGAATGCGCCACGTAAACTGGTAAAGTTACGGAAGGGAGGCGATACCAGGCGATACGAGGCGATACGGGAAGGAACGAGCATCGATGGCAACGAGAAGATGGGGGAGAGGCGGTTTGAAAGCGGTAGATAAGGCCTAGAGCGAGAGCAAGGGAGAAAGAGAGAAATAGGAAAGGCGGTTAAGAGGGGCCGAAGGCGAATAAAACGGGCCGGGACCGGCACAGGGGAAAGTGAAACTGAAATTACATGCGTCGGAGGAGAACCAGAGAGCTCCGAAGGAAGAACAGAAAGTAGACGCGCGGGGGGTAACGGGCGGAAAGTAAATCGTGGCGCTGGCTTCTGTGCATGTAGCACGTGCACGTAACACGGTTCTCTCGTATTCTTCCATTCGTTCGTCTCCGGAGATAGCTAGACGCGGCCAGACCCCTCTGTTTTCTTTCGACATCCAATTTCCATAACATTAGACCGCTTACACGTAAACAGCCGGCTCACGTTTCCCACGGGCGAGCAGCCCGTTTAAGATCGTCACCCAATCAGCGGCGAACGGGAAACCTTCGGGAGCTTTCGCACGGTAGACTTCCTTCGCATAAGACACCCCCGGCCCTTCACACTTTCTCACTGAGATCGAGGCAAACTGGGGTCACAGAATATCTGCGACAACACCGAGAACTGTATCGCAATCTCAAAAATAAATCGTCGTTCTTTGTGGCACATTTTTCACTGAGCCAGTAGAATAAGTAGTATATGGTCAGACCTGTATGCGTCCATGGGTACGCAGGAGGCTGTGCGGAAAAATTGACCTCTCTCTGCCTGGGAATGCAAACGCGGAGGTGTGTTAGTTATTAAAACAATATCGCCGTGTTTTGGGATTCTCGAAATTTGTTTAAAAAAAGTAAAAGGAAAAGTTAACCTGTGTAAACTCTAAATCGAATGAGATTCTTGATAAACCTCTTCTCGATAAAATTATAAGAGTCCTCGTTTTAGACTACTGTGTCAGTAGAGTAAGTCGCGTATGGTCAGACATACTGGCACGGAAATTGCCATAGGTCTGCGCTAGGTATTAGGACAACGTCCTAAGTCCCGGGGTTGCCGAAATTTTCCGAAGGAAGTAAAGAGGAAGGTTAAGAATACGGGAATGTAATTGCGGCGCTGGGATAGGCGGTTCTAATCCAGGTGACGGTATCGCCGTCGGAACCATAACTCTCGCCTCTCTGCGAAAACAGTGGTAGGTTTTGTCTCGCGACGGCTTATCTCGGTCTATCCTCTTATTTCCTGTCCTTCGCCTGCAGTTTTCCGGAGGAGAACCGGGGAAAACCGGGAGAGGAGGGTTTGGGAAGCACACCCCCGGATCGCGTCGCCGGATCTTAGGCGGCGCGACGCGACGCGAGGTCTCTGTAAATCCTCGCGGGCCAAGCAAGGGAAACCTTTGTCGAAAACTGGAATCTAATTGCAGGATCAAGGGATTTGTTCCGCGCATTCCTGACGACGCTCGTCTTTTTCGCGAGAGCAAGATCAACCGTCTGTACGATCTCGGGGGATTCCCGCGGGGAAACCGGATCACGTTTATTAAAGGAGCTCACCGCGATCGCGATAACAACGATCTTGCGAAATTTTTCCAAAGAAGATCGCGTCGCGGTCTATCGAGAAAGTCTCTGTTGACTTTCGGAGTTAGAAAGTGTTCGAATGATTAGATCAATGATCAAAGCAACGAACATATTTTTATCTGGTTGAGCGTCTAGCGATCACTGACCGTGTTATTGTTGATCCGAAGGGGGTTCAGCGAACTCGGTTGCGCCGCTGGTTATTATTAACACCTCGCACCGTTATATATCGAATCGATCGCGTCGCAAGATATTCGCTGGTAACAGATGCCTCGGGGAAAGGATGATTCCGATCGGATTTCTCGTCGCGTATTTTCGCGTGACATAATTTTGTAGAGATAGGGCGGCGTTCGAGTCGGAGAGAAGTTTTTATTCCCCTGTTTACAAGCTAACGATGACAGAACGACGCGACGCGACGCGACGCGAAGCGGGTAGACAGCCTTGTAACGGTGGTAAGATGATTTGTTGGGTTTTTCGATGGCCGAGAGGTTCCTTTTCCCTTCCGCTCCACCTACCGTCAGCTCGGCATCTCTTCAAAACCCAATAAATCCGTCCCCACCCCCCACCCCCCCCCCGGTAACTAGAAACACTCGAGACTGCGGAGTGCACTCTGGAAATACGATCTTCATTCTGTTCTTTTTGCTTTCTTTTCCAGAACCTGAAGAACCAGATCATGACGACGAACGTTTGGGTGGAACAAGTAAGTAATTACGTCTACCTTGGCTCTATCTCTCTCTCTCTCTCTGGTTAATATTTATTATCATTAGCTCGTTGCGCGGGACGAACCCCTTAACGACGCACAATAGAACCAGTAAGCGATACGTGAAAATATCCCAGTTTCTTTTTTTTTTCTTTTGCTAAAATGTACCAGCACGTTCTTCGTCTAAGCTCATAGATCAATATCACGCAGAACTAAAACTTGCACCGACGATCATGCTCCGCCCCTGGTCCCGGAAGAGATGCCCGTTCCTCCATTTTCTCGTGCGATGGTCAGCCGTCTCCCCGCGAATCTGCTCGTCGAAGTTAACGAACCGTGATGTTCTCGATTCGCGAAACAACTCCCGGTCGCTGCAAGGGATGCAACTCGTTTCGCCCTGGAGCAGAGGACGAGAGGCAGAGCCGAGCCGAGCCGAGACGATTGGGGAAGAAGAGTAGAGTAGTTCGGTGGACCAGGGAAACGCGATTTTCTCGATAACGATAGCACGGCCGAGGCAAAGGGGCGGGTACGCGATAGATAAAACAGAGGAAAGGGAAGCAAATCCAGGGACGGGCAGAGCGTCGCTTTGATCGACCGAACCTCCCCCTTTCCAAAAGGAGAACGTTTGGAATTTCAAAGCAGCCGAATTTCATTTCCGTGCCTGTTGACGACGAATCGGAGTCGCGAAATGGTAATTGATCCGTATTGTCTATCTCTTTGCGAGAAAACCTCTTCCATCGGCGGATCCCCGGGGATTCGTGCTCTCCCGACAGTATCACTCCCCCAGAAATGTTCGGTAAAAAGGATGCTAAATTATGCTGTTTACACAGGACTCACCTCCGATCACCACGGCCTTGAAGACGACTCTTCTAATAAGAAGAGTGCACGGCCTTCGGGTCACCGATTTATTTGAAACTCTTAACAAAAATATATCGCATAGGAAATTATTCTTGGCAATATTGTGAACGGAGGTCTCTCCTAAACAGCTGTTTCGCTGGAAAAAAAAAAGAGAGATTCGATCAGATCGTAGCCAGTAACCCAATTTCAATTTGAGCTCCGGCGCGGAACAAGACACCGAGCGGATCTCGAGGCTTATCTCGGCCGAGGATCGTAATTGAAATGGCATTCGACGCGGCGCGTCCGCCCGTAATTTCGTGGAACGGAAACCGCGGGCCCGGCACGCCCATTTTCCTCGGGGGCGAAATTCGTGGTGTCAAGGTAGGCCGATGGCCGGAGAGAGCGTGTTAGCTCGGGACTAATTTTTTTCCCCGGGAGCGTCTGCCTGGAATCAGCAGAGCCAGGCAATTGGCAGAGCGGAGCAGCCGGCTGTTGGTTTTTCTCCTCCCGGCATTCTTCTCTCGGTTGGCTCCGGTCTCTCGATCGTTTGTCCGCGTCAATAGACCTAGCGCCTCTTTTTCTTGCATCGGACGTGGAAGAGCGATGCTTGCCAAGCGGCTGGCCCGGCTACAAGGTAGCGGGCAAGACGTGGCCAGGTTGCGCTGCCAACAGAAGCGCCTGCTCTTTTACCAGTCCCGAATTGTTTGCGACCGTTGCACGACCAACCAGCTTTCTTCGAAACTGTCGATCGCTCTCTTGCTCCGCTCCGTGTCCACCCCTAATTCCAAAAACGATCCCCACTTCCGAGGTATCGATTGATTCGAACTCCGATACAGCGCTTTCCACGATTTAATCGAGCCCCTCGAAATTTTCTTAAACCGTCGGGGTGCAAGGCCCGATAAGTATTCCTACACGCTTCAAATTTTTGTAAAAAATTGCAGCATCTCTCGCGACCAATCACGGCAATCAGGTTCGCGCGGTTGACGTAACAGCTAGTGTTTCGAGAAAACAGCATGACTCGGAGGGCGTCGTGAGGGTAAATCTGATTGGTGGCGCGTCATGCGGGCACGTTCTCTCGAGTCGGCAGCCGTTTTTGTCAGGCTTCGTCGACTGGCACTCGACGTCTTCCGACGCGACGGCGAAATAAGCTGGCAATCTTCGACGTGCTCGCACGTCGTCGCGAATTTCCTCTCTGGGATTCGGGCCGCGTATCTTTCTCGCGCTGGTTGCGGATTCCTCGGGAACCGTCACATCGGACCGCGCGCGGCGGGAAATACGCGTATTTCCAGATATCCGCGGGAAAGGGTGCAAAGGGTTACCGCGAAACCTCCGGCAACGGCCGTGAACCCCTAAACCGTGCGCAATTTCAGCCGCAACCGAAAGCCGAGTCTTCGGGGCCGATAGCTTTCCGATAACATGACAGCTCTCCGGCCGTGCTCGCGTGGATACGCTAAGCGAGCCAAAGGGTTCCGCGTTCCAGCGGTGCCTCGCATCGATTTTCGCTTCAAATTCGCGCAACGTTCCGTCGCGATTACGCCTAATTTCGCCGAGCGCGTAAAAATATCCGTCGCGCCCCGAGCGCAAAGATTCCTCGGAGAAATCAGCTGCGAAAGCCTATCGGGGCTTCCCGGGTCACGTGTGCGCGGCCGAATCGTTCGAAGTGCCCGTAAAAATTTACGGTTCCTCCGTCGAACAATAAATTACGTCGCAGCGTGATTCGCATTCAGATTCCCAGGGACCGACCGCCGGCCGTGAAAAAGGCGTCCCGGCGCGGCCGTACGACGTCGTAAAACCGGCAAAGAGAAAAACACGACGCCAATTTGCCGGCTATACTCTCGTCCAACCGCGCCTGAGGAACCGCTTTCGATATCGGTCTCGAAAACTCTCAACAGCCACGGCTCCTCGCAGCCGAGCAACGAGCTATCGATCCGCGATTACACCGGATACATCCTATTCTATTCGCCTCTCAAAACGCTGTTCTCTAGAAAGTTGTCAACTATACCATTTCGTAGAGCAGGTTCCTCCTAGAGGGTCACGCTTATTTAACAATCCGAAAAGAAACCGAATTTTTCGGAATTTTGTCCGAGAATATTAGCCTCTGGAAAGCTCATAGAATCGGACGAATTAAAAACGTATTTTTCCTTTTGTGTATGTACAGCGTCTAAAAACGAGATTTTTATACGTTGTTGGTTAAAAATTGAAAATTTATAGGCCGGCGGTTACTGTTCAAATCCCAGTCGGCTGAGCGATTAGCCGCGCGCATTGCAAATTGCAATGCTTTGCAATCGATCTGCCGGCATTGGTGCTCGAATTCGATGATTGAAAATACATTACAGTTTAACGTACAATTAAATTCAATATTATCTTTACTTTCACCCTGATATACTATTCAGCGATTTTATTCGAAATCTCGTATTTTAAACAAACGCATGAAATCGGAACACCACAGCGGGGGAACAACAAACAGAATCTGTAACGGAAAATTGATGAATTTTCACTTGAAGGGCGTGCAAGGTTAATTGCAGTCTGTGTGTTTTGTCGAGTAAATGCTGTTTTGGAATCAACAACCCAGTTATAACATTCGAAACCGACCGAAAAGGAATGCCAAGCAATATCGACATACGCAGATATAGACACGCTTTTAGTAGGACACGTTACCTGAACAAAATATTTGACGTCTATACTTTTTTTTTTACATCTGCAGTGGTCTACTTCGACGGGGTGAGAATATTGATCGTCGCTGCAAAATTTCACGCACACGGGTTATGTATTTTAGAATGGAGAATTCGAGCAGACTTTTAAAGCAGTTGTTTACACAAAAGATGAATAGAAAAGATAATACCAAAATCTATTTTTGCTAGGTTTGTATCTCGATAGAAAAGCGAAACAGAATTGTATTGCGATCTCCCAGCGATTTCCTAGGATTGAAACTTGGATTTTCGGAATTTTCTCGCCAAAATCTATACGATCGCATAAGAAAAAGTTAAAAATGTCTGGTTTCCCGAGGCAAAGTTTAACCGTGTCCTCTGCATTTGGACGATCTTGTACCGCCTCTGGCGTTCCCTCGACGATCGATGCACACGGCTCTTCGAAACGAGAGAGAAAAAAGAAAAAAGAAATGTGGGAGGCCGATTAAAAGTCTCGGGCTGAAATTCAGCGGAATAGAGAGAGAGAGAGAGCCAATCGTTGTTCGTTTTGGCGACAAGTCTTCCGTTTGGCGATCGTTCGAGCCTCGGGAACCGAAGTCGTCTCGCGTGCACGCATCCGTAATCGATTTACACCACGGCAGGAGGAGGGACCGCGCGCTGAATTTTTCTCGAACCTCTGACCCCGAGCACCGAGCACCGTTAATTGCGACCGGAATAATTCCCGTTCCACCAAAAATCAATAAATCCCTGCCCTCACTTTATTGCCCGTACGAATTACACTGTTTATCGCGATCGAACCGAAAATTACTTCAACATCGTCAGCTTTCCACGGGTTTCTATTGGGAATCAGGAAAATGTGTCATATCGATTCGGGGGCCGAAGGTTAAAGGATGTTCCGAGAGTTGGAATATATCCGACAGTACGATGACGCAATTAACTACTTTTCCCGGCGTTGAAATCGCTCGGTATCGAACGAGACACGTTGGCAACAAACAAAAACAAAAAAAAAAAAAAATAAAATAAAACGAATCCTCGCGAGAACTCGGAATTTGTTTTTTGTCCGGGTATCCGGGGCCAACTGCAGCAGCCAATTATACGGCCCGTGTCGATTTCTCGCGGCGAAGTCGGGGAAGGTGGTTGTTGCGTGCCCGACGAGGCATACCGCTGGAAACGATGACACCGATGGCGAGCACGCTGGAAACACCGATGAAATGAGGGCCGGGCCTCGGATTCGTTTAATGCCGCTCGAAACTTTATGAAAGTTCCACGAGCCTGCCGCCGGTCCATCGCTGCTGCGTTTTTCTACGATAGCGCGAACTACCGTGGAAAATTCCGCGCTGTTACACGTTCGCGTGAAAAGTAACTTTTACATTTTCCCCGCGACTCTGACCGATTGCAATATTTTTCAAAAAGTCCTTCTCGCGTCAGCCAGTACAGCAATCCCTCTAACGTCTCGAAAAAATTAAAATCGTTTTAGCTTGAGTACTCGTTTATACATAGTTTTAATTTATTCGTTTAGAGAATTATTCTCATTTTGGGCGCGGTTCTGCTTTCAGGAGTGGAACGATTATAAGCTGAAGTGGAACCCGGACGACTATGGCGGTGTCGACACTCTCCACGTACCGTCGGAACACATATGGCTGCCAGACATTGTTCTTTACAACAAGTAAGTAGATTTAATCGTATTAGGTCGCAAATTTGCTCGGTTGTCTTCACTACTTTCTCTTCAGTAGAGAATTGCAATCAATCGATTCTGAAATCATCGTATAGGTATCTTCATGGTAATAGTAAAAATATCAACCCTTTGCACTCGAAGCCATTTTAACTCCAAAATGAAACATTTCTTCCGACCTAGAATATTTCCGTTCTATATATATTTTTCATGCTATACGTACGAAAATGTTTCAATTTACTCGTACAATACTGAAATGTTTAGAAATTTATTAAATACAAAGGAATTAAATAATGTGAAAAATATTTTGAATAATGATACAGCAATTTTTAGTGGCGCCATTCGAGCGCTGAGGGTTAATTCGACAAAATCGTGCCATCGGTTCACGTAGAAATGGTTCGTGCGATATTAAGAACGTAAACGGTTCGGAAAGTCGGCCGCTAATGAAAAAACGATAAAGTACACCGGCAGAAGCTGAAAACAATTTTCCGCACAACATCTTGTATGAATGGATGCTGGTCGCCCCGCGGAAGCAATCTGTCCGACCGATTTTATTTTTACAATCGGAAATGGTCACCCTAAACAGCTCCTCGATACGATAGCAGTGGGATATTGCGACAGCTTCCTGTTCAATCTCGGTCACCGTTGCAGTCTCTAATTTTATAAACTCTGCACCGCTTTCCTACCCTCCCATTTCCAGAAATCGACGTGTCGTTTTCCAGAAATTACTCGAACCGAGAAAAGAGAAACGCAGAAATAAGAAAAATATAATCACTTTTAAAATTTCCACTGGGACTGTGATATATTTTACATGTTTGAGCCAGAAAATTCCGAATGAGACAGTGGCTTCTAAATATTGTCGACATCAAAACTTTTCGAATTTAGCCTCGTTCGAAGGTACGATTTAATTGTTGATATAATATTGCGCAGTACCAAGAGCAGAAGATAATAGAAGATAAATCAGGGCGACGAAGTTGGAATAAATGGAGTTTCCCCGCATGCATATTGAGCATAGTGGTGGTCCGTGATATCCTAGAAAGAGCGGGGCTCCACCGTTCCGGCCATCCTTTCGGGTTAATCTGGTCGAGGGTTGATCCCCTTTTCTCCCATTCTTTCGGTGATGGCGGGCGTGTATCGGGCCGGTTGCCGAGCAGCTAGTCGTCCGTCACCTTGGTCCCGGCCATAGTTCATAGGATTTTAGCGCGGCGGAAAGTGCGGAGGACAGTATCTCGTAAACCCACCGTGGAATATTCGAGGGTGGTACGTGACGTTTTCACCGGCATCCGGTAAGGCCATTTTGAAAATCCACGGCCGGTGGAACGGGTCGCATACGTCCCGCGTATACTCCCGCCGGCTAACGCTGAGAAATAGGATGTAGTTCGCTCGGTGGACGACACTTTTACGAGTAAGCTGGGGTCGCAGAACCCGACCCCGAACAACGTCGTTCGCTCAACAACGACGCCTTGTGTTCGCGCCGCAGACTTCGTCCGCTGGTTATCGCTCCGCCCGACCGGATTCCCCTTTGTGGCTGATGAACCACGATCCGAGTCGTCCTGCTAAAACCGAATTTACGCTGACCGAGATTCCCCACGTCCAACAACGCAGGAACAACCAGCCCCGGCAAGAATATCATTTCGCTTTTCGTTTCCATGCGGAATCAAAGCCACCAAACTGTTCGCTTCAAATTTCCATTTGAAATCGCTCGGTAAAATCATCCCTTAAAATATAACCGAACACCCTGTACTGTGCACGGTCGAGAAAAAGTTTCATCGAGCGCAAACTCTCCTCCGCTTGGAGACCGCGGGAGTCATCCGAGCGGGTTGTCTTGGGTGACGGTGTGTCGCGAGAATTACCATTTCGTCGCGGAATTTCTGGAGCGGCGATCCATCGGAAAAATTGATGTCTCCGCGGAGAGATTAATAATTCAATCCGTCCCGAGTGGTTGGCCGTTCAAAGCGCGGCGAGGCAATCAAGAAACTTTTATCTGGCCGACACAACGCGCCGCCGCGGCCAAGTTATTAAACAGCGAATTGACGGCGACAGAGGGCCCGAAATTCGATAAAGTGGTCAAAGGTACGTCGGTGTCAAAGGAGCCGGGTCGACGGGGTCTTTGGGTCCGTGTCAAACGAACGACCTCGCATCGAGATTCAACCGTCTAAACAACACGGTATTATATTGGCGAGATATCCCGTTCTCTCGATCTCGATCTCGATATCCTTGTAATCGGAAGAATTGCATCGGGACGAACTCGAACCGTTCCGCTGGATTTCGTTTCAAACAGCCGCTTCCCTTTCAGAGGGAAACCCCGCGCCGAATCTCGGTGAATTATTAATCGAATTCGAGTGTTCCATATAAATTACTTGGCCCCCACCAAGCACCGGGTCACGATTCAGGCCAGGACGCATTTGCATGCTATCGGGCTACAAAGCCTCGGTATACTTTGAGCCTTTTGAAGCGCCGCGCCGCGTCGCGCCGCCCAGGATAATCGATCACCATCGTCGAGTAATTGAAACGGCGTATACCGGTCGAAATGCCGGATCTAGACCGACCGAAATGAAAACAGTCGAGAAGCCGGTTTTCTCGAGACAAATTCCACAACTCGAAAATTATACGCGTGAAAATGTTCCGGACGATACTCCGTAGGATACAGGAAGAGACGGGACGGTTGAAAATCGAGGAAGGCGCGAACGATTCGCCGTTTTCATGCGAAAGAGAGCGATTATCGATTTTCGGTAATAACTGCATGATTAACTCTTCCCGCGTTACAAGCTCCTGGTTGACGCAGACTCTCGGCCGGTAAGGGCTTCTAGCAGTTCTCGCCGGGTTCTTCATCAACTCTCAAGAGACTCAGATAGGGTGAGAGTGGCAGAGAGAGAGAGAGAGAGAGAGAGAGAGAGGGGGGGGGGAAAGCGGAAGGGAGGTTCCCTTAGGTACCGAGAGTACATCAATTAAATCGAAGTCAAGTTGCCCTGGCGAGCTTTACTCGGTCTCGTACCGCCTGATCTTCGACTTCCGACTTTTCCCTCTATCTCTCTCTCTCTGTCGCTCTCTTGATTTCTCGCTCCTCGTCCGTTGATTTTCACGCTTCAAGGCTGCCCCACACACTTATCCTTGCCGTCAAGATTTTCCAGATATTCTTTCCTCCCGTAAATTCGTCCTTAAACTTGTTATTTCGATAGCCTAACTGATAAAGATTTCTAGGAGGAAAAATGTTATCTTGTGAGGGGCGATAAAGAATATTCTGCGAAGAAGACGGCGGAGGGCGAGGAACAAACACAATTTGAGTACGCAAACACGCGAGCTTCTGCTTTTATCAGAACTTATATAGAAACGGTCAGCAAATACGACCGTGTATGGTTGTCTACTATGGTTTCGGATGCGTGGAAGGGTGGTTCGGGGGCTCGGGGGCAGCGATATTTCAATTTCCCGTGAACCCCTAGCACCGTCGAGGCCCCGGTTGGGCTGACGTCACGGCTTCTCGAATTTTAGCATTTCTCGGGGAAAACCGATCCCGGGGATCGATCCGCGGGACCGTAACGCGATACATTATGTAAAGGTCGGCCGTCGCCGGAGCGTTGTTGACGAGCGTTCCCGCTCGTTTTCCGTTCTCCTTCTTATTCTCTGTTGTCGAGAGCGCAAAGTGCCCTCGGCCCCGTCGAGTGTCGAGCGCAGATACGATCGAGAGACCCGACGAAGTCGAAGACGAAACAAATTCTAGCTCGCCGGCGAAGATATCGAACGCCGCACGCTGCGAGCGGCGAGCTTCAACGACCAGTGGGGCGCAGTGGTGCTCAAACTGTTAGGGCAATCGAAACATACACGATTTATCGTCGTCAACCCTTCGCAGTCCAACTTCGCGGTAGATTTTTAATATCGAGCCAGGCGACCTCCATTTTTTCTTTTTTCAGATGTTGGAACAATCAGTTTGCTTTAGATTTGATAATTTTCCAAAAAGGATAAGTTGGCGCAGTCGTTTTGTCCCGGGTGTTCCACAATGAAACTTGTGTTTGTGCACACTGCAGAATCGCAACGGTGTTTGCTTTTGCAAATTCCTGAATCTGCCAGCCAGGTTGCCGTGGAACCGGCGCTGTTTTGCCGCAATGAGACATATCGTGGTAATCAAAATAGCAATTCCATGGGCCGCTTGTTCCCATGGTACCCCGGAGTGCGGTGCTCTCTGTTACGAACTCGTATCCATTTATGATCGCGCGGGTTACCTGTTCGTAAGCCTTCCCTGTGATCCAATAATTTCTCTTGACACCGTTAAGTAGGGCTTTATTAAACACCTCTCAGTGAAATCATGGTTATGGAGTCTGTTCGGTGGTACGTGTCTGGGTAATTGGAGCGTTGACTCCGTCAAACTGGCGGACGACAAGTATGACAATATATTTGTTGCAAAGGTTTTCGAAAACTCAAGTGCAGCTGCGACGTGTACTCTTAACACTCGGCTGATCGGCAGGACCGTGTCCGACATCCTATGAATCTTTTTAACCGAATGATAGATGGACATGCTTATGTTCGTAACAGGAATTTTATGCGCATACAATGTTCCCCTCAAATTCCACAGAATACCCTAGTGTAGTAGAGATCCCTAGTGAAGGTATAAATCACAAATTAATTCCATTTATTGGAAAAGAAATTTGAGAAAATTCCAGTTATTACAAAGGGAAAAGAAATCACCCCTATCGAGTACCCTGTACATCCATTATTATTTCCTGTGTATGTAACGGGACAGCGCATGATTTCGCGTGGCGTGGTAACAATGTGTTCCCACCTTTGGCAATCCCTCTCCGCTTCTGCTTAGCCGTCGCTTAACGCGCCGCCGGTGACGGAGCCGCGGTTCAGGGGCCGGCAGCAACGTTTCATCCCCTTCAAGGGGCTGATTTGTATGTATACATGCAAATTAGGCGACACTCGATGAAAGTATTTGCCAGGGAGAGGCTCTCCGCGAAAAGAAAGTTTCCCTGTCGGGAAGTTTCCGTCGAAAAAGCTTTTCCAGGGGACGAGAAGTTTTCGAGAGGCCGTTGGCAAAGTTTTTCGCGGAAAATCGATAAACGTTACGAGCCGGAGAGCGCAGCGTCGAGGGTTCGAGGGCTCGCGACGGGATTCGGTGTACAGAAGGTACACCGACGGATGAGATTTTATTAAGAAACGTGCCGAGACTACAATATTTGACAAGTAAGAAACATTAACGTGTTTCTATCTCACCGAACTCGATTATGCTCGGACTAGAATTTCACGGATCCCGGCGTGTGTCCCGTCAATTAATAATCGTGTTTTCTTCGCGGTTGATCGTTTCATAACCGAACGTACCGCGGTCGGAGGGGTCACGGGGGACCGGGTAAAAGTTGAAATTACATGGAAACTATTTCCCCGGAGGCGCTGCGTCCTCGGGCTTCTGTCTATCGGGTAGAAACGATTTCCGTCGGATAGTGGGCGAAAATAATAAAACTCGGTGCACGGTGCCCATCGGCGCGTAATCGACGATGCAAATGCTCCGGCCGTCTGCGCTCGTTTTCAGAACGGCGCTGCGCTCCCAAATCAAAACTTGTCCAAAATAGAAAAATAAACTTTTTCAATCGCGCGTAAATTGCCTCGAGCTCTTCAATCCCACTACATTAGCATTTTCCTGGCATTCGAACTGGTTTTCCCTACGCAATGTCTTTCCCAGATCAATCGTAACCGAGGTATTGACTTTAGTCCGTAAATTAAGAGGCAAACCTAAGCAGTTGCTCCGTTAGCAAGCTCCCCGAAGTGTCAAGGGCTTAGCACCGGGTGCCAGGGTTTTCACGAGGAGGAACGGGTTCGGGTTCGGGTTCGGGTACAATGACCGTTGAACGCGCGGGTGCGGGCCGAGCCGCGAAATGCAAAGTTAAAATATGCAGAGAACGTACGTGAGCCGGAATCTCGTTACTGCATTATCGCCGGATTACTGCGCCTGCAGCTCGTCCCAGACGCGGTAATCCGGCGCGGGAACGCGCGTTAACGAAGTAACACTGGCCTCAAAGTAACCGCGGCGGACCCTGCTCGCGCGTGAGATAACTTTCGCCCCCCTCGCCCCCTCCCTCCCGTAGAAATTGGCCGTTACGCGAGGGGGGAGGGGCCCCGCGTTTAACGCTTAAAACATCGTTCCCGGCGGCGGTATCTCGCTCGAAAGCTCGTTACACCGGCCCCTAAGAGGTTCAATTAAGCCGAACGCATTTTTATGAACCACTGATATGCTTTTACGATGATTGCCCCTCGGGCCCGCCTACGATTCCGACAACCTCGGATTTTATGGTGAATCGCGGACGCCACAGCCGCCGATGCTTACACGCGAGACGCTCTCGGCGCGACTCGAGATCCGAGATTCGAGATTCCTCTTCGAGATCCGTTCGAGATGGCACACCTCCCGACGTTCGTTTCAATTTTTGCGACCGCTCCACCGCACGATGCTACTTCATTTTATTGGAGCTCTGCGAAGCTTCCCATTGCTTTCCCACTTTCGGTGACTGTTTTACTCAGGTGGTAATTAATTTGAGGGAATCCAGTACTTTTTCTTACGAAATATTGCGAAAATTAATATTTACGGAATCGACTGGAGAAAGGAAAAATTTTCTCTCGGAAAAGAAATCTCGCGCGCGTTGTAAATCTTGACTAGATTCAGTTTGTGTAATCTTAACACGCGCAGAGTGCGCAACAACGGAGAAGGATAATACTGGTCCGGGAACGTTCGATTTCGCTCTGGTACATCGAACTGGAGCGCAAACAATTCACACCTCCGAAGTGGTGGAGCATCACGAGTTGTCTTTACGCGGATGGGAAATAATATTATCCCGTTTCATTAGGAGAGACGAGCCGCGTATGCCAAAACATGCTAATAGGTTCGAGATCCTCGTTCATTACGGCCGTCTACTCGTTCTAGCGTGCACCGGAATACGTGTATTTAAGGGTAATCCGTCCGAAGCACACGCTCCAGACTGAATTTATGTGAATTTATGTGTCCGCATGTTCGAGAGCACTACAACAAGATGCCATCAAAATCGATCCTCTTAGAGTTCAAAGCCAGAACACCTCGTTCACCGGATAGGTCACAGCCTGAAGAACGATTCATTTTCCAAGAATATTAAATATCCCGGAACCCCCGAGATACTCATTTCAGAAAGCAAGTGACCGTTCCGGGGAGCCCTTAAACGAGTGCTAAAAATGCCCGGAGTACCTGGAGCACTCCGAAATAGGTAAAACTGCGCGTTTGTCAGGCGAATGGGCCGCCGAGTAATAACATAATCATCCATTCTCCGGATGGTCCTCGTACCGGGGGCGGGGGGATCTTTGTCCATCTAAATCGGCCATTTCGTGCAGCGAGCGTCTCGTTTCCCGTGCGCTAAGTAGAAATTTATCGCGTCGTTACCGACTCGCTACAAACTGAAATGACCGCGTGGTTTCGGTGTATTATCGAATCATCGCGTGCCCGATATCGGCGCCGATAAGCGTCGGAAGCTTCGCGGCGTTGTAAGATCGTTAAACCGGTATCCCCGCGGGATAACAACCGCGTTTCCTTCGCCCTCCCGTTTTTGCGGCGACGACGAAGCGTCGCGTCGCGCGGATACCGTCCCCGTCTCCGTCGATTCATCGACGTGCATCGAGTTTACGATTCATGGGAGCGCGTCGCAACTCGCGACAATCCCCAACTAGCGGCGGCTTATCGTGCTCGGTAATAGATTTAGCGTCTCTGAAATGCAACGGGTAACGCGCTGTAAGCCTCTCACTCTCTCACTCTCTCTCTCTCTCACTCTCTCTCTCTCTCTCTCTCTCTCTCTCTCTCTCTCTCTCTCTCTCTCTCTCTCTCTCTCTCTCTCCGAAGCTGAATTAAAAGGAAATTGAACTGTTCGCGGGAGTATCAAATTTGTGACTTAATGCTCGTAAGTCACGCGTCATCCCGACGCCGCGCCGGGCCGGTCTGTTGCGCTTCCAGCGTGCAAATTAACGCCGCTTTCGCTTTAATTCAATCCCCGTCGAACGCAATATTCCGGTAGCTTCCATTTCCGAACTCGAATTAGTCGATCGCGTCGCGATTATACGCGGCGATATTTGTTGTTCCTGTCGTTTCACCGGTGCCGGGAACCGACGATTCGATCGGTAAAGCAGCGGATCCCCGTCGCGCTTGAAAAACGAATCGTGGATCACTCGGAACTTGCGGCGTCCTATCACGTGACACCGCCGATTCCCCAGCCAATAGGATCGCCCGAACGCTGCGAGAGCTCCGTACCGTTTCCCTAGAAAATTTCTAGGCGCGCAACGAGCAGATTCGTTTCGGAAAATGGAGTGTCCCCGGTATACGCTTTCCGCTAAAAGGCTACAACCCCTAATTAATACTCGGAGAATTCTCGAAATTCTCCGGTGACCTACAAAATTACTTTACTCGCCGAGCTTTCATCTGTTCCCAGTCGTTTCGTACGGTTCACAGCTGCGAGAACCCGTATTCTCGCCTTACAAAGGCCGGCAAAGTAACACGCTGAAATGAATATCTCACAACTTTCGTCCGACTACTTTACCGGAGATTTACACTCGGAACTGTCCCTGGAAGACTACAGAATAAATTGGCGACGAGGCACTCTTTCGAAGTGTTTTAATTAACTTCCGAAACGTCTAATGGTCGAACAGTGTACACAGAAAGTTGCGTCAAGTTAGATTCGATGTTCGAGGGAAGCATGAGACCATTGGCTAGGGAAGAACTGTTGCCGTTGGTCTTCTAGAATTGACTCAGCCAATTTTGCGACAGCAAGTTTATCAGCCACAACTTGGATCGACAGGTTACGGTAGCTTGTCAATCAATTTGGGATCCGATCTAGGAGCACACATCTAGGAGGTTCTTTCGAGGGAACGTGGAATTTCGACCAATTCTAATTCGCGAAACGACTAGGGCCAATTTCTGTTTCGCATAAAAATTCCGCTTCGCGAGAAGTGGGTGTGTCCTATTAGGCAAGTTAAGCGCGAGCCCGGAGACACGCTTTCGCAGCCGCGAAATTTGATCCTCATCGACGAGAGGCCGCGCCGTTCCGTATCTCGAAACCAAAACACACCAATTAGCAATCAGCCAGCAGCAGCTGGCGCGGAATTCGCGCGGGCGAGACGCGTGCGTTTGTGCGGGAGAATGTGCATCGGCGCGCGCGTTTACTCGGCACCGCCGCGCCGCGGGTTTCCAACTCGTCGGAGGGCGAGGAGAGGGTGTGGTGCCTCGGGGGAGGGTGGCGCGGAAGGGTTGGATCTAACAGGGCCACATGTACTTGGCATATTTTAGGTCAGCCGGCACCTAGGCCGTTATAATGCGCCTGGATGTCGCTGAGTACTCGACTCGACGACGCGGACTGGGTTGAGCGAGGCTGACACGGAGAGAAAGAGACACCCCCGGAGAGCCGGAAAGAGACCGAGAGAGAGAGAGAGAGAGAGAGAGAGAAGCCGGGGGTGGAAAAGGGAACGACGACGGCAGAAAGCAAGGATAGCACTCGGCGATGTGCGGCGACGACTGCGCTGCGACAGCGGAACGAGCGCGAACTTTGCCGTTTAACGCAAAGATGATATTTCGCTAGGCGAGCAACCTGAGACCGACGCCCTTCGAATGTTGTTCTTCTCCGTTTACACCGGCGGCAAATAAACCGAAGAAACCTCGAAAAAAGGCGAATTTGCACGTACTCGAACCTGCGCGAAACGTGAAAAGCAGGAAGCTCGAGGGTTCTTCATTCTCCCCGTAACGATTACGATACCGTGCGCTTCGGGGAGGGTGAAACCGTGTTTCTTTCAATTTGCGCAAACAATAAACGGGAAGACACCGTGCAACCGAGGGCCAGCGAGAAATTGAATCTCTCCCGGCTGGATCCACCGGCGGGACAATGCGCCTTTTTCGGACGGGGTTCGACGTCGGTCGAGTAGACATCCGCGCTTAAATGGGACGTCAACTTTGGAGATTTACACGGCGTCCGCTCGCAAGAACTGTCACGCCGGACGCTGTCTACCGGAGGAAAAAAGAACATGATTAATCGAGGGAGCCGAAACTTCTTTGGCCCGGCTTCCAGAGATTCCGAGCTCTCTGCTTCTACCTCTCTCTCTCTCTCTCTCTCTCTCTCTCTCTCTCTCTCTCTCTCTCTCTCTCTCTCCCTTCTTTTCTTTGCAACCGAACTTTGCCTGCTCTCGTGCAAGCAGAAGCTTTGTTTGAGAATGGTTTCGCGGCTACTGGACTTCGTTCCAAGTTTTTGCGACTGCAAAGCTGGACGTTTTTCCGCGGCCATTCGTGTCCTACGAGACGTTTGATGGATCGTCGGACGACAGTATTATTATTATTATTATTATTATTATTATTATTATTATACATTCTGAAAGAACACTTGAAGAGAGTCTACGGCATTGACCTTCAGCGTTCAATTCTAAAAAATTCATCGAGATTAAAGCTGAAGTTCTTCTTTCTCGAAACTGATGGAACTGTATCTCTTGATGCTCTGATGTACGCTCGCCGAAACGGTTTCGTTGCGAGCAAAGAATACCGGAAATGATGGTGGAAACAAGACGAACGAGAGAGGTTCGAAGCGATAGCCCAGCGAAATCTCGTTGAGCGGTGAGCCAGCTCGAAGGAAAAGATTATCGTGGATTTCGCGAGAATGGTCCAGCGATTCCGTGGCAATGGCGACGTTGTTTCCTCGTGGCGGCTGCGAGAGTCTATTTCGAGCTCTCGAGGAAATATCTACCGGAGAAACCGGAGGCGAGGAGCACAGGATTCTCCGTCCGTGGATTTAAACAATTTTTCCACGGAGCGTCTTCGCCGAGCAAATTCCATTTTTGCTTCCGCAGATCTTTCCGCCGTGCAGTTTCGATTCTGAACGTTATTTAATTGTCCAACTATTGTTTACGGACTACCTAACCCGGCCGTTTCTAACATTGTTCTGCGCATACTGCTTCAAAGTCCCGATAGGTGGGCATTCTTCGGCGATTCCTCCGGCATAATGGAATAAATAATCTTCCGGCTTTACAGAGGATCCCCCGGTTAGAGCGCATTCCCGTTTACGGTTCCCGCCGGCCGAAATTCCGCCTCGGATTCCGCGAAGAACCGGCGGAAACTCGCGCGAACGAGATAAAAACATCGCCGAGCCGTTTCTTCCGTTGTTATTCGCGCCGCGGAAGTAATCTCGCGGATTCTGCCGCGCAGCATCCTCCTTTACGATTAAAAATAGAACACTCGGGATCCCCCCCCCCCCTCCTCCGGATTCGGGGAAGGTTGCGGAACGATTCTTTTTCCCGCTTTGCCCTTCGCCGTTGCGCTCGGGAGGGTTGCGGCCCGTTTCGTTTTCAGGGTCGATGCACCCAGGATGCACAGTCTGCAGCGCCGGAATAAAGGAAAAACGCGCATCGAACGCGGGCAAAATTTACTGGCCTAGCTCCGGGGAAACGCTCGTCTATCTCTCTCTGTATCTCGCTTTAAACCTTGAGATTTAGTTTGCCATCGAGCGTGACAGGCTCTCTGACACAATCATGCCGAGGCGCAGGAAAATCAATTTTATAAATTTTCCATTGAAAAAGAGATTTCTGTATCGCCTAATAATGGGGGCATAAAGTGCACAATGAAGCTGTAACAGTCCTGTGTAAATAGTTTGACGGCAGTGTTGGGTTGGAGCTGCGATCGGTACTGGAACAAGGGATGATTTCCACTTACGGGAGAGGTGATAATAGACAACCTTCAGCTAGAAAGGAACCTCGTGTTTAAACGAGGATACGACACACAATGGCGGAGCTGCCTTTTTAAATGTTTAAGCGCGCGGGGAACGAGCTCTCGAAAGACCTCGTTACACGCTAATGAGATTCCGGCCGGTTGTAAACGGCGAATGTAATATGCAGAATCCGTTTACCGGGGAGCGCGTTTTTCTGCGCGGAATCAACGAAAATCTGGGCGAAATTGAGAGGGCAGTGGATAAACGTGCTGGCGAAAGAGAGAGAGAGAGAGAGAGAGAGAGAGAGAGAGAGAGGGAGAGGAGAGGGGAAGGCGTTCACCATCGAAAAACCCTGTCGACGGTGGAGGAACGGTGTTTCTAATCCGCTTAAGCGCCGCCCGCGTTCCTCGTGTATCCGCAAAGCGAATTAAAACGCTCGGTAAATAGCGTTCGCTCGATCGCGTCGTTGTCGCAAAATTTCGATAAACCCACGCTGTACACAGCCGATCAAAAAATCACAGTAACCATTAAACCGCGTTGGTAACAGTGATTGTTGTGCGACGGTGCCTCGAAGACGTGGCGCGACGGCTCGCGCAGTATGAAAGCGGCACAGATTACCGAATGACAAAGTTTCCGGACCAATATCGGCGGCCTGTAATCGACAGATTTATTTCCCACGGAATCCGTGTTCCCGCGACACGAGCAAAGTCTCCGTTCTCTGTTGTTTCCTAGGCTCCGTTATTGTGATTTACGGGCGACGCGCGGGCCCGAACGCGCGGGAAAGCATACGCGTCGCGATCGGCCGCGGCGGACGGTTACCAGCAGGAAATCCAAAAGATAGTTTCTCGGGCCGGTCCCGCTCACGTCCCGCCGCCAACCGAGCCAGCTTTTAGAGACATTAAGAGGGATTCTGTGTTTCCCCGGGACGGGTGTTAATGTTTATGGTGATTTATGTCGTCCTTCGTTCGCGGCAAAGGCTCTCTCCGCCCAGTTTCCATTACGGTTCTATCGGCTGGAAGAATCCGCGACTCACCGTTATTCACCGGGCTCCGCGCGCTCGCCGAGCTATCGATTTATCCCTAAAGGGAATTGGTTAACGTTCCGGCTGAAATTAATAATTAAGATTTCCATTTGTCCGCGCGCACGCCGCCCGGCGATAACTGCGACCCGGACCGGAGCGACAAAAATAATTGCTGCGAAGCAATCCGGACGCGTACAGCCGCTTCGGATCTTTTGAAACAACTTTTCCAAACGGGGACCAAATCTTCTATTCTCAAGAATACAAAAGGATTTGCCTGCTACACGATACTATGTCAAACAAATCCTAAGAAAGTTATAATTGGGAAGAATTGCCGAAGAAATAGTACATATTCAGTTCAAAACTTTTTGACACTTTGAACGCCCAACTAGAAACCACCAAAATTCCATAAAATCAAAGTAAGTTATTTAACAAAATAAAAATTGCAAAAAATTAAATGTATAATACTGAGTAATCGTCCAACTTTCGTGCATGTTACAGATCCTAATCAAGTTTAGTACAATGAATAGATCGACGCAAAAATTCATTTTAAAACCTGCACAAATAATTCCGTCACCCACGTATGGGCGACGAACGTGTTAAAGTGAAACAGCTTTGGAGCTTTTGAGCTTAAAGTGAGATCGATATTATTTCTCTTATATTTAAGAATGAATTGTGATCAATTAATCACTCCGGCAAGCTTCAGCTTGGCTTCGGCTGGCTCCTTCCGCGCGGAATAACAATAAGAATATATTTCAAGGACATGGTGGCCGCGTAGAAATTTCGGGCAGCGCATAATGATCGCACGGCGAGCTGCTCGGTAGCCAAAAACGAGGGTTGTAAAGTTCCCTCGTCGAGCGGAAGTATCATAGCTCACGGGTGCCGGCAGTTAGCGTCACGGTTCCCGCGTTCTCGAACCGTGACCCGTCAAAATTTTCGTCCGCGGGGGTCCACTCAAAAACGATGGCGAATTGTTCCGGGAGCCTGGCCGGTCCCGGAACAAAGCTCGAGTTTCTGGCGGGCAACTCTCGAGACAGGGTGCGTTGAAAACGTCAGGCCTTTCGGGGGGCTGTCACCGCGAAATTATTGCTCGGTCGACGACGCATTGTCCTCGGCGTCGCGGCGACACAGTGGCCGACTCGACTCGACGCGAAGCGAACCGGCGCGACGCGACGCGCACGGACAGGGTCCACGAATATCGACTTCCGGTCGACGCCGCGAGCAATTTTGTACGGTTAAGCTGCGCCGAATGCGGGCTCCGCGTGTGCGCGCTCCGCTAATTTTCCGTGTACCGAGCCATGCTTATGCGAATTAGGACGGTTCCCTTCACCATTCAGCCCTATAATCGGCGCTCGTGGCTCGATGCCACGCCGCCGGTACATGGACCGCGATCGAACCGATGCGACGCGGATTATCAAACCTGTCCGTCGTCTCTGCCGAGACAGCATTGTCCTGCGTCGGATTTTTCCTTTGTCTACTTGTACCTATAGGTTGTACTAACTCGGTCATGCAAAGGAAAAATTGTCTACATCAATTTCAAGAAGCAGGGACCAAGCAGAAATTTGATTTCCCCTTTAACGATTTGAATAAGCCGGAAACAAGCTTTATCTTCCTGTTTTGTCAAAATTGCCGACCTTGCGAAATAAAAATTGTATTCATCAGTTTCACGAAATAAAGACCACAGGATACGGAGCAAAAACACTTCCTCCTTTATTCATTTTAACAAGCTGAAACTAGTGCATTATGGAATTCTTTTAATCCGGTTACTGCTTGAAACAGTAAAGATCCCCGAAACTCGAATATCTGAGACAATATGGCGAATATCGTTTTGTGGAAAAGTTGATCGTCGCAGGCCAGCCGCTTAATTGGTTGGATCCCATCGGGCGAAGCGATCGAATGCGGTTTCAGGTGGCTCGGAACCCCGAATCTCGGGCCGTTAACGAATCAAAGTTGCCGCCCACTCGATTTCCATCGAAATCGATTGTCTCGAACACTGGCTCCCGGTCCTCCATTTACGTGGTACAGTTTCCATACTTGCGGGAGCGGCCATTTGCCCGGAAGTTGGCGTTGCCGAAAGAATCGCGGCCGGCCAACGTAAGAGAAACACAATTATCGGCTGTCCGCAAAGTGCAGGGGACTCGCGCGAGAACTCGAAGCAGGTTCGTTTAACCTGATTACTGGCGGCGCGGTAGAGGTAGTAGAGGCGGTCGGTGGCCGTTGTGTTCGGGCCAGAAGTTTTGTCGCAAACAAACCCGACGGGACAATCAGTAGCCCCGGATGATGGTAAACGTCGGAAATCCGCTTGTACGCGTCTTCAAAGCGGATTACCGGCGGCATCGCGTTGCAATTTGATGCACACAACGCCATCGACCTCTCTCCGGTTTTCTGTCTTTGCCAAACGGGCACCCTTCACCATCAAGCGGCCGATCGAACGGGCTCTCTCGATGCGAACGCGTCTTTCGATTCGATAAAAACGTCGGCAGAATGGACCTCATTTTTCTAAAAAAAAAAAAAAAGAAAAACATTTCTCAGGCTCGCGCGCGATTTTCCACGGCTAACGAAATCCAGGCGGGAAAGAGATCGCGCGCGCGGAGCGGGGCGCTTTATTTCGCGTTGCACGCGTGCAATCTCAATTCCCCGGCAGGGGTTCATATTCATCGTCGCGGCCGGCGACGTTCCCCGTTCGAATGCCGCCTCGTATTTAAGATTCAAACGCGGTTTTCCCCACTAATTTTCTATATTCTGCTCGCCGCGCGAATCTCTTTCTCGTCGGGGAATTTATTGAACGCGCTTCGTTCCGCGCCGCCCCGCGCCCGGAAGCAATCCCGCTCGATATTGTGCCGGCTAGGAGCGCGCGGCGCGATGCGATTCGACAATTGCCTCGTCGCCGCGTTTACGTTACCACACCTCGAAAATTGTCTCCGAAGTTTCGGCCTAAGTGGCCGTCGGAAACCGACATGGAAAACTTATATTTTCCATGAAAACGGTCGAGCGAGAAGTAACGGAAAACGGGAATTCTTGATTGACGTGAAACGGGTATAGCGATATAATGCAAACGACCAGCGATTCCGAGAACACCTAACTCACTCGATAAAGCGAACGGCACCGTCTCGAATATGCGAACAATTATGCGAGCACTATCGCACCAGCCTGCGAGACGGAATCGGCGTCGTCGTCGGAGGAGGATAGTCGAAGTCGCACGGTTGCTAATAAAGGAGAACTACGGCGTGAAAATAGCGCAACAAGTGCAGCTGCAGCGACGACGGGTGCAGCTGCAGCCGCGCGTATTATATTTGAAATCCTGCAGCATTATCCCGCCGAGTTTATTCCTCTGCAGCACCGTTTCCTCTCGACGCCGCGTCGCACTCTCAGTATCTGGAGCGTGCGTTTCCGTGCTTACCTCTATTGTTTATCTCGAGGATATTCTTATCTCTTATCTTCGACGACGTGCACCGCCTCGCGCATCGACGCGTCGCCGAAATTCCTCAACCGCGATTCTTTCGACTGGCCGAACGATTACGGCCGCCATTTTGTCGCGCGACTCTTTCCATTAAGCCGATAAATTTTCCTGGAAATTTCCGTGAAATGAAACTTGAATTTTCTTTACGGAAAAATATATGTTTACGCAAAATTCCCGATCACGGCCAGCATTTAACGTCCGCAAGAACAATTTCTTGGTTATTGGAACGTAATTTTGATAACGTCGGAGTGACGGTGGCCATGATCGGCAATTTTAGTCGCGCATCAATTTTCGCAGTGAGCCGAGGCTTTCGGACGATATCGGCCATACGAGCAGATGAGCGATATCGTGCCCGGGAATAGCGTAATTGTTCTGTTGGTAGCGCGGAAGTAGCAGGAGGAAGCATAAATCAGGCTGGACGTTAATTTTGTTTTCAGCGCCGACGGCAACTACGAGGTGACCATTATGACCAAGGCGATTTTGCACCATACGGGGAAGGTCGTGTGGAAACCGCCGGCGATCTATAAATCATTCTGCGAGATCAACGTGGAGTACTTTCCCTTTGACGAGCAGACTTGTTTCATGAAGTTTGGTTCGTGGACTTACGACGGGTACACGGTGAGTAATAAGATTTCGCTAACAAACCGTTTCGCGCAGTGATTAATCATAGTCACGGCATTCACCTGACCGAGACGTTCCGGCAACGACCGCAAGGCATCGTGTTTCGCGAATTTACGCAAGAAACTCGATTGTTGGAACCTGGCCGGATCATTAACCCCCCTTAAGCGGGTACCTACTCTGGTTTTTCATTTCGAAAAAAATCAATTTCTCTTTATTTGCATTTTCTTGAATTATAAGCGGAGAATTCGTAAAATTAAGATACATCTAATAACAGTAGCAGTAGCAAGGATAATTAACAACGCTTCTAGATGTTATTTCATTGTCACAGTTGTACAGAATACGCAGCACCGACCCAAATAAAATTAGACTTCACCGTCTATGAAAACGTCGAAAACATTCTCTCTTTCGAGAGTTGAATAAACAGAACCGGCGCGAATAGACGACAATAACTGGAACACGTACTATCCGTTGACGTCCACCATCATCCGTGCACCTACTCCGCGCGCATTTTTGTTTTGCACAAGGTTTTTTTATTTACGTCGCTGCGTCGACGGAATATCACGGACACCGTAAAATAGTCGCGTAACCGATCGAAGGAACGCCGGTCCGTGACAGAACGGTCTCTCTATGCATTAAACATTTCGCAGAAAAATTTTAACGCGTCGAGCGCTGCGTGAATCGCTGCTATAGCACGGCTTACGGTCGCCGTAAAACTTTGTGCGGAATAAAACAGTTGTTTGTCCCGTAGCTCCGGTGCGTTCAATTTTGAAAAATCAATAGGGGTTCGCTGGCCGCGCGGTGACGTCTCAAAAGAATTCTATCGGTTCGCCGAAACAAAACCTGAGTCCGGGAAAATTCCGATATTTTCCAGGTATATGTTTTTCACAGAAAGTTTGTCTGGTTCGAACAAATTTCTGGTTTTCGAAAGCTGTGAATGGATCGCGGATCTGTACGCGAAATGAAAAATTGCCTGGATCGATTGCAAGAAACACAAGCAAATAATGTACACCCGAGGATCGGACTTGGATCAAGTACTTTCAACAACGAGGTTATAGAGTAGCGAAAATCGCAGTGTTTCGATTGCAATTGCAACCACGAATCGAAAGGTGCATTTATCCGTTTCCAAGCTGATTGCACGCGGAATATAGATCGGGCGGTAGCTCATGGAATTCCGTTTAAGCGATCTGTGCGCGAAACTGGGCGTCGCGTCGCGAGAAACAAGAACGCGGTCTCGGGACCGAGGAAGAACGTTCCTTTAACTTTTCATGGCGCGTCTAAACAATTTATTACGTTAGAAGTTACGTTGACAGTTCTGTTCCCCGGTGTTTTTCTTTCATTCGTTCCGTGGCCGCGCCGCGTTACGGATCCCTCGAGCATCTGGATTCCAAAGCATTCGAACGCTATACCGTTCCGTTCTCTATGGAATAATTTATGTCGCTGCAGAGCCACCGCAAATCTTCGATGAATTACTTAACCGGCTGCCGTGTCGGTTCTTTCGCTAAATTGCGCGTGACAGGAATATTTGTCCGGCGGCGAGCGCGCTTTACAACGCATTATATATTCATACGCGTCTGGCTATGGTATTTTTGCTCCTGTCGCGATCCACTTTCTCGCGATCCCGGACGCGATTAAATTTCCACTGCCCTTCATTCCCTCGGCCCGGCGATCGATAGCGACCAATGTCGCGGATATTGTACGCTTCGTTCGCGAATCCAATCCAAGGGGTTAACATGGTGCTTCGTCAAAAAAGTGCCTCGACGCCGGGGGCCAAATCCGAAAAACAATGGATCGCAGGGAAGTTCGGGGCGGAATGGAATCCGTCGGGCGGCCTCGTAATAGTAACCATTCGCGACAGAAGAAAGTTCGCGGGGGAGTTCGCGCCAGCCACTTTCCGACTGCCGTTTATCTCTTCCAAGCCATCAACCGTCTCTGTCTCGCCGCGCCGCGACTCTCCGCGTCGGCGAGAACGCGTTACCGTTGAACCCTCCCGGGGATTTGTTTCCTTCGCCAGGTTCTATTAACATCGACGGCTGACGTTTAGTCCGCGGCTCGTTTTCGATCCCGGGTCCCCCCGTATCGTCCGGAACTCGCGGAATCCTTTCGAAGAATGACGAGCGCAGACGTCGACGTCGATAAACCTGCCTCGCGTCGCTGAATCCCCCCCGTTTCTATATCGTCGGCAATTTTTTATTTTCCTGCCTGCAACCGATCGCTTCAGGTAAAACATCCATTTTCCAACCCGCAGTTCCACGTAGTAGCTCTCCGCTATCGATACACCGAGTGAGAAACGCAGGCAGATTTGGAAAATGCAGAAAAGTGCTGTTACATAGGAATCGTCTGACGCGTCTGACCATAGCCAATCTATTCTACTTCCCGCCTTTAGACTCGATTTTCTCGAAAACCAGGCCTGATACGAATAAACGTTATTCCTTTTTGTCGACTTATTTTTGTATGTAGAATCATCCCCTGTCAAGGTGTCGCTCGGCCTCACCCTTTTGGAAGGGTAAAATTGCCTTTAAGTTCAGCGCAAAAAGATTGGCCGATAGAAACCTTCGCCCGTCGAGATTGATTTGTAAAATTAATAGAGAGATGAACGGGCCTGTCAAAATAAACGGACGTTACCGGGTGCTCTATCGATCAGTCGTTTCAGAGCCCCGATCAAGACATCCGTTTGTATCTTTCGCGGATGTTAGACGTCTTTCAGTTCGACGTCTTCCTCGAGACGGTCACGCTTTCTCCACGAGAAATATTTCATGCCCTCGCTCGCCCCGTATAGACGTATAATCTGTCGGTACACGTTGGAACAGGATGGCAGGCATCGACAAAACGTCGCGATTCATCGGCGCCGTGTTTGAGAAGTCTTCTCGCTTCAGCAAGCGTCCCTCCTGAACCTTCCTTCAGACGAAACTATTCCCTTCGGCCGGGGAATGCGTGCGCGTGTTTCCCTGCTTGCCAACAGCATTCTCGCTTGAATGGACGTGTCTTTTATCTTTGAATATATTTGGTAAAATTTGTTAGAAACGAACTGTTTCTGATTCGAAAAATAATTACTTTCTGATAACTAGACTAGACTGCAGATTTTCGTCCAATATCAACGCACCGCTTGGAAAATAGGAGATAAGAAAAATAATTCGGGGAGGATGGAACGGTCTGGTTTCGTCGAAATCCTTCTCGCCCTGCTGCCCCCTCCCGCCCCCGGAATTCCCGATGACCGTACACCTTTTCCATGGACGCGCAGATTTATCCTTTCCCAAGAAATCCAGCTGTCCGAGGATTTCACCGCCGAGCAACCATTACGGGAGTAAATCCCGCGTCTGGAACAATAAACCAAGACCGTTCTTGGGCCCGACGTCGCGGTCGGTCTTTCATGGCTCTCTTTCGTTTTCGATTTCGTCGCAGTCGCGAATCCACGATAAAGCCGACGTGATAATTCACTGGTCCGCAATGATGAAAATCGCTCAACTTGGCACACAACTTTTCTACCGGTGAATTGCTCGCCTTAAAACTTCGATTTTTTGGGCATTTTCTCGTTCACAGGATTGTATGGTAAAAAGTTAAAAATTTCGGGGTTGCCGAGGGGAAGTTTAACCTCGACAGTAAATTATCCCCCGGACGATTTTTCACTTAGAATTTAATGCTCCTTCCACGCATAAATAAAACATAGGGATCGATCCTTGCCTGTTTCGTCTCCTCGCGGAGAAAAAGCAGGATTCCGTCTCGTCCTCGAAACGCGAAGTCCCCGCGGTTCGTTCGATAATCGAACGCGACCTTCTCGCGTCGAAAGGAACCTGGAATCAGGGGACACGGATTCGACGGATTTAAATTTCGCAGCTTTGACGGATCGCCTGGGAGGATCCCCGGGGCTCGCAGTCTGCAAGTGGTGTGTCTCCTCTGTGCCGATATTTCCGTTTAAATCGGTGGTCTTTGACGCGCTCGTCCGTAGCTCGTTACTCACTTTGTCCGGCGGTTCCTCGCGACAAAGGAGGCGCTCGAGACGTCGGCCAAGAGAGCTCGACCTACTTGTACATATCGATGGCATCGTTTTCTTTATTTCCCCGGAGACGGTCGATCCCGGTTCAACAAGTCCTCCGTAAAACCGAGGGTAATTACAGAGACACGGTTTTTTCCCCGAGGTTGACAGTCATCCTCTCCCGCGTCGACCGGCACAAACGTTGAAGGAACAAGCTTTTTCGAGACGCCGGAAGAATTAGCTTACCGGCTGGATTTCTACGAGAATTTTCGAAAAAAATTGTATTTCGAATCGCGAGGAAGATCCGGGAACTTATCGAGAGATCTTAAGATGCGGTCCGGGGCGAGAATCAAGGCGCATTCTGCGAGTGGCAGAAGTTGGAGAGAGGGACACAGATATTTGGCTTCGCTCCCCAAAGTTTATTTCCGTTCCCAGATACGACAGGTTCCGGGAAAGAGTCCTAGGCGACCGCCCGGCCACCCATTAGAGGTATCCAATTTCGTTGGTTCGCCCGGTTCGGCTTTTTCGTCGACTTTCCTCCGACCCTTTCTGCGCGCTTCTTCCTTCGCCGACCTCTGCTCTCTCTCTCTCTCTCTCTCTCTCTCTCTCTCTCTCTCTCTCTCTCTCACTTCAACGTTCAATTGGATCCGACGCAGCGCGAGAGAGAGAATGAGAATCCGGTGGGCGGGGGAAACCTGCAGAGCAAGATCCGGAAATCTTCGAGACCAGGGCTGATTTAAGAGGTACGGCTCTCCGGCGAGGTATCGGAACGTCTGGTGGCCGTGATATTTAAGCGGGGGATACACTATTTTGTTAGGTCGCGCGGCTGGCGATAGAGCGAGACGCTCTAGAACACTGGAAGATATTACCGCTGTGACCCCATTGGCTGGTTTTACTCGGTGTCGGCTCGCGATTGGCGATCGTAATTGAAAGGCTTAGAAGCCAATTAATGTAGGCACACTATTTTCTCCGAGCAATTTAGCTTCTGCTTCGTTCTGCTTCGTAATACTGTATTAGATTGTACGGCGTGAATTGCGGTAGAATAATCGTTTTGGAACACTGTTTACAGGTCGACCTCCGTCACCTGGCCCAGACCGAGGAGTCGAACCGTATCGATTACGGGATCGACCTGACCGACTACTACATTTCCGTCGAGTGGGACATCATAAAAGTGCCTGCCGTGAGGAACGAGGCGTTCTACATATGCTGCGAGGAGCCGTTCCCGGATATCGTGTTCAATATCACCTTGCGCCGTAAGACCCTCTTCTACACGGTGAACCTGATCATACCATGCGTGGGCATATCTTTCCTCTCGGTGCTGGTGTTCTATCTGCCGAGCGACAGCGGTGAGAAGGTCTCGCTCTCGATCTCGATCTTGCTGTCGTTGACGGTGTTCTTTCTGCTGTTGGCGGAGATCATACCGCCGACGTCGTTGACGGTGCCGTTGCTCGGCAAGTACCTGTTGTTCACGATGGTTCTGGTCACGCTGTCGGTGGTGGTGACGATAGCGGTGCTGAACGTGAACTTTCGTTCGCCGGTCACTCACCGTATGGCGAACTGGGTGCGGGTGGTGTTCATACAATGGTTGCCGCGGTTCCTCTTCATCGAGAGGCCGAAGAAGGAGGAGGACGACGACGAGGACGAGGACGACGAGAGGAACGGCGGCATCGGCGTAATCGGTATCGTCGACGGCGAGCCGGTCGACGACGAGGACGAGGACGACGAGGACGACGACGTCGAAGCGGCCAACGGTAAACCGACCGACGGCATGCTCACCGATGTGTTCCATGTACAAGAGACTGACAAGTACGACGCGTACTACGGGAAACGGTTCAGCGGCGGCGATTACGAGATACCCGCCCGCGGGCTACCACCATCCGCGACCAGGTACGACCTGGGCGCCGTGGCACCCGTCGGCACCGTCCCCCCATGTTTCGTTGATACCCCGCCCGTCCTACCACTGCCCGGGGCTGACGACGACCTCTTCGGACCAGCCAGCCCCGCTTACGTTCACGAGGACGTCAGCCCCACCTTCGAGAAGCCTCTGGTCCGCGAGATCGAGAAGACCATCGACGACGCCAGGTTCATCGCTCAGCACGCCAAGAACAAGGACAAGTTCGAGAGCGTGAGTACCCTCCTAACATTCTACTTTACTACAGTTCTTCCCGACCCGGTTCAATTTTGCAATTGTCTCTCCCAAGCTCTTGGCACCTGTCACACAGGTACATGCGTCATCATAGGCGTTCCCAATGTGTCGAATGCGAATATGACTAGACCGTAGGGAAACTTGCAACAAGTGCTAGGATGTCTTTCATTCGGTTTGGAGGCTGAACTTCAACTTGGCAACCCAGAGATTTTTAACTTTTTGATATTTGATCGTGTAGAACTTGACGAGGAAATGCCAAAAATCGAAGCTTTAACGCGAGGAAATCACCGATTCGAAAGTTATGCGTTTCCACAGTGTCCGGTTGACAAATCGTTGATCGATTACCGGCCGATAACACCAGTTTCCCGCTTGGCCGTGTTAATCACGCGTATAATCGAGCACCTATCATCGAAATTGCATAATAAAAAGAAGAACGACGAAAACGGCCGTTACACCGGCCGGTGATCGATCAACATTCATTTGTCGACCGGACATGAAACATGGACGAAAACGGCGCGTGCGGTAATTCAACATAATTTTTACTTTCTTACAGTACCGTGTTAAATCGTGGTAGAAATTCCGAGGTGAATGTCGGAGTTGACTAAAAATATACTTTTGAACGCGGCGCAGTTAGATTTAGGTCAGCAGAGGTCCCGGAACTTGGGAAGAAGAGCGATTTTTCCGGAACAAGTATTTGCCTCGATATTCAAATATATTTCAGTCGATTTACAACAAGGTTTGCGAGCTGGTTGCAACCCGGTCGGAACTTTTAAGAATATGTCGCAAAATTGCGCGGGAATTCGAACTAGGTCGAAAATTTTGTTTAGCTTTTCGATATTCCGAGCGAGTGCGGCAGCGTCGACGACACGCAGGTAGTCCTCTCGAGATTCGCTCTGAAGCGGCTCGATCTGTTCCGATATATCGCGCGCGTATGTTGCTCGAACGGTTACGACGGATCGGCGAAAGCGCTTAAAACGTCGGTTCGTTTTTTTTTCCTTTTTTCGCTGCGCCGCTCGAAGCTATTTGTTTTTCCGTTTTTACGCTGCCAGATAGAAAGGAGAGAGCGGGCTCGCACGAAGATCGAATCGGAAGTTCGTCGGGGTGGATTGAACGCGATGCGGAATCGAACGAGCCGAGAGAGAGAGAGAGAGGGAGAGGGAGAGGGGGAGAGAGATCTCGTCGGGAATCGATACCCCATTTGGAAAAGTAGAACGATGCGGATGAAATAATAAAAGCAGTGTGTTCGTTTTGTGCCGGTGAAAGAATATCGAGCGGAAGAGGAACGCAGAGGGCGCGCGGAGGGTCATGGATCAGGTTGTGCACCGTCGATCGAAAGAACGCTCTTTCATCTTTACGAGTAATCCACGTCATGGAATCGGAAATGGACCGTGCAAATCACGGCAGATCGAGCTCTCTCTCCCTCTCTCTCTCTCTCTCTCTCTCTCTCTCGTGATTAGGAGTGCCGGATATGGCTCGGGTCAGCGAAAGCAAATTATACCGAATCAGCCATAGGAGTCGTGATTCAAAAGCCGGATAGGGTGGCGGCCGTAGTATCGGGGATCGTATTAATCAGCCGTAAGCGCCTCGGAATCCGATTGCTGTTAATAGCTTCGTTTCCGATTGTCCACCGGCACCGCCGACGCCGTCGCTGTTCGATTTCGACAATTCCTTGTCGAAGCCAGATCGAATCTGCCCCGAAACGACGCACAACGTTTGAACCTTGACTCGAGCGTACCGACGCGATCGGAAAACCCATCTGCTGGTCATGGTATTAGGCGTGTTCGTAAGAGGTACAACGAGCAAAAGTGATAATCGCATTTTCAAACGTTCCCACTCGGGATTGAGTAAACGCCCCGATGATCGATTCGTCGAATGAAAATTTTTGTGCGGTTCGGTGCTGGCTCTGACGACCAAAATGGATCATACACTGTAATCATTCGGTCGAATTTCGGTGAGTAGCACGACTATTCCGCGTGGGTATGGCGAAGTCCGGAAAATGTGGTTTGCATCAATCTTGCATCGTTTGCCCTTTGCGAGCTGGTACGGAGCCATATCGAAATGTCCACTGACCCCTGCTGAAGCGTTATCGAGGCAACGCGGAAATGATGTGGACTATACGCGTTTCATTATAAAATTACTCCTCTCGCGTTCGGGGTAACATTAATACAGACTCCCGAAAATTCCGCGTCCTCTGCGATTTGAATCGGAGCGAAAACACGTCGTAAAATAAGGGTTGGCGAGAGGGTAGTTTCAAGTTTACAGCTTTCATAGTGGTTAGATCGACCGAGTCTTTCTCCCTCGCGAATTCCACGTAGAATCCTCGATAATTCTGAGACCGAAAGAGAGAACCGGAAACGGGGAGCGGATCGGTTCCCGTCTGGCCACGGGAAATGTGCGAAACCGAGGGAAATCGGTGATTCCGCGCGCCGACACGACGCAACGCGACGCGACGCGACATTCACGCGTACGGTTTGTCGCGAACGGTCGAACGGGATTTGGAAAGGAATTACGCTCGCCTCTCTCGTTTCGCGAATGAGAATCCCGTTAAAGCGCGTACGCGCGCACAGGGGAGAGGCCGTATCGAGCCGCATAACCGATCGTTACCATCGGACAGTCATTTTCCGTTTCAACTCCTGTCGAAAACGATCCGCGCGCGTAGGATTCCAACGACCGCACGAATCCTACACTCGCTAACATACCGTCACGAGGATTTTAATGATCCGCATAAAGAACGATGGCCGAGGCTTTTATGCAAAAGAGAAATTGTGTCGATCGCAGGAACCAAGTAGGAATTTATTTCTCGCTAACCATTTCTATTAAACAGAGAAGAACGTCGAATTACTGCAAACATTTTACAGTTTAGTACAATTCGCTGTCGACTCGTGATCGAAACCCCAAAGATCCCTAATCACAACTGACCAGCTCATTTGATCCAGAATACCGTGTTGTAGCCCGTTGATGCATGGAACAATGGATTCTTTGTACTGCGCGGAGATGACAAGTTGGCTAGGCAAAGTAATGCGGGCCCTATTGGTGGCCAATAGTCCCACCGCTGCATAATGCCTGTAGCCCTAACTGCTGTCCATCAAAAGTGGGGTCAAGCGGAGCGGGCTGTCCCGCCTGTCATTCGTGGACAATGGAACCGTCAACGGTGACAAACGTTCGAGATAATATATGTGCTGGCACAGTAAATTTCGTATAATTCGTTCCTACAACTCTTGCAATCGTCGCCGTACCCCAACGTACGTTTCCAATATCCATAATTAGAACATCGCTTGGTTATCAGCTCTTCTGGCCCTTCAGGATTCCCCAAGGAAGATCGGCGTTCTTCCGCTGCAAGAATGTCCACACGCGGGGCGAGCGACGGAGACAAAAGAACGGCGAGTTCTTTGAGAAGGATGGCGGCCGGGTTAGTTAGCGTGTTATTAGTCGGGCAAACACCTTTACCGTCGCCGTCACGCTTCCGCCTCGTGTCCTGTCGTGAATAGGCGAGAGTGGTTAACCGGCTTCGGAGTCTCTTCGCTTTGACTTGGCGCAAAGAACCGCTCTCATGTCGCGTCGAGATGGACCGCCACCGAAAGAGGAGGGAGGAGCCTCGATAATGTAGGAGTCACTTCGATGTCATACATCATGCAAAGTGCCGCCCGCTTAGCGGTCACGCTTCTTGCCTCGTTAGTAGTCCCGAGCCGCCCCCGCCGCCTCTCGGCTCTCCTCGGTTCCTGCCATCTAACCGGTGCTCCACCGTAACAATCAGCTTTTCCTAATCCGCCGTTAAATCATGCTTTCGCGCAATATTCGCTGCAACGGCACGTTAAATTGTTCGGAGACATCTCGAGGAGAGAAGTAATCAATTTTTCATCTGCCCACGGTTTACACGAACGCCCGGCAGCAACCAAGGGCTTGGCGTAAAATCCTTAACACTAGAACTACCGAGCCGTAAACGTGACTTGGACTTATCCCTTTATGATAACAGCAAGATTGAATTTGCTCAGGTTTACGATTTTTATGGTACTCCAAAGAAGAGATACATCAAAAGATTTCTCGCGAAAACGTTTTCATAGTTTCAGTAATCGTGAAAGAAGAAATCATCCACCAGTCGTTTTGACGTGTTCGGTGGTTCTAGCGTTAAATGGATTAGCACGATTTCAAGTGCTCGTTTCTCGGCAAAGAGTAGCACCGCGAAGCCGTCGGGCAGATTAAACGGTATTATCTTCTCGGCGGGAAAGTTCGTTGCACCGGTCTGCGATACTCCGAGTTTCGACGATGAAATCATTTCACCGGGAATTTCGGAAAAATTACAGGAGCCCGGTGAGCGCGCCAAGTTTCCGGGACAAGCGCCGCCGACGCCGACGCCGACGCCGACGCTGACTCCGGGGCCGAAGTTCGGTCGCGTTTCGAGAGTGTAAAACTCTGGAAATTGGTTCCGACATTGATGTTTTCCCCTCCCTTCGCCGGGAAATTTCGAAAGTTGAGACGTTCGGGATGGCCGTAAATTTGAACGAATTTACGATTCCTATTTCATATTTGCGCGGAACGAGCGGCGTGACACAGTTCCGCGGGCCCGTCGTGCATCGAGTTTATTCGTCTCGCCTCGCTCTGCCTCGCTCTGCCTCGCCTAGGAAATCTCCGCGCCGAATTCCGTGTCCGTTCGAAACATCGGCTCCGTTTCTTTCGGCGAGAGACGGAAAGTTGGCTCGTCGTTCTCACCTGCCATTTCGACGAACAACTTTGTCAGAGATCGCGCGCGCCTGACGGAAGTCCCGAGCTGGAAGCTGGAAGCTGCTCGCGCGAGTTGCCGAACTCCCGGCGCAGTTTTTAGCAGACATTACACGCTCGGTCGGCCGTCGTCGGCGAACTTCGACGGCCGAAAGTATGATAATTCACGAGCAAGAAGCTTCCGCGTCGCACAGCGCGGCGGTAAATGAATTTTAATGGAAACGTTCCGGTCGCATGTTTACTGGTTCTTAATATCGTTACCCATCTTCGTAATAGACGTCAAGGATCGCTCCTGCGAAGGTTATAAAGTTGATATATTTTTTTTTTTTTTTTTTGGTCCATCGTCAATGCACCGCGCGACGCGCAGGAGTTTGCCGCTGCGCTGTCTTCAGAAAGTGTCGGCGGCTGGATATCGTTTTTGTTTTAACGGGGGACCCTTGGAGTAACGGCGCTATTATTACGCTCCACGTTCCACTTTTCCGATATTACGGACGTGTTTTATGAAACTTGAGCGTAAAAAGGGTACTATCAATGCCCGGCCGGCCGGCTCGGTGAAAGCGCGATCGGCGAGCGTTCCCCGCTCCGCTCGTTCTTCTCCGCTCGCGTTCGTTACTTCCTGCGGGTGATATTTAATCGATCGACGTTTTCTCTTTTCTTTTTTTTTTTTTTCGCGGACACCGATCTTTATGGGCGACACCGCGTGGGGGAAACGTTCATCCACGGATTATCCGGCTATCGATTCCGGGAGCGAGGCTGAGCGCTCGATCCTGTCTAAGACTTCTCTCGCATTAGCGATTTTTAACGGCGCTGGAGCCGTTCCTGCGATACAATTTATGGTGTCGGTGTCTCTGAATCTAATGAGATCTAACACACATATTCTAAATTTGACTAGACAAGGAAAACTTGTCGACCGAGCCACGTGCAACTAACAAAGAAGCGAATTTCAAATTAGTCGAACTTTCCCGTAAAAATCGCGTGCAAGCTGCGAGTTCGCCGGGGCTGGCCGACCATGAAATCCGCTCGGAACACTCGTTTCGCGGCGTCGGAATGGGTCGCGAAACAATTAATTCCGGGGCGGTTTGCGGTCCCGGAGTGTTCAACTACTTTGCTGTCCGGCTCTGTTGCTCCGTTTGCGAGGGTCGCATCTGTTTCCGGCGACGGCCGGAAGCGTCGCCGACGCGGATTTTTCGGGTTCGCGGCGTGGCCGGGCGCGCGAACTGCTCCGCGCGAACAGCGAAACAAGTCGCGCACGACAACTGCCGTGCTGCCGCAACGTGGACGCATGCGGGGACAGATTTGGCAGCGGACGGAACTCCGCCGCAATGCGTTCTCGGGCGGATAGTCCGCGTCGATAATTCATGGGCGGCCGCCGCGACGCGCCGCGCCGGCAGACTTTCCGTGTCCCTGATCATATCGAGCCAGCCTCCAGCCGAGTTTTGGCTCCTCCGCGGGCAACCGGAAGTCCTCCGGTTGACGCGACCAGCACGCGGAAATCGAAGCATCTCCGGGATCGTGGTTCGGGATCTCCGCTTCGGTCAGATTCAATTTGCCCGTTGCCCTTTGCCTTGGCTTTGCGGGGAACGCGGATTCGATCCGGAGATAGCGACCTCTCGGCTGCTATTGTCTCGCCCTGACCAATCTTTTGTCTTGCCTGGATTTTGGATTGTTAGTGTATGGACGAAAAAATCTGAAAAAATTCAAGTCGTTCGGACCAGTTTTGAAACAGTTGCAACCCCTCGAATGCGGTATAGATGCAATGGCCGACGCCCCGCGGCCGGGTGTATTGTCGCCGGGGATCTTCCTCCGTTGCCCGAGAAGCGAACTGTGTTTTACGATCGAACTATACTCCTTGGCCGTTACAACAAACCTCGTCGGGCTTCCTCCTGGTAACTGTGGATTGGCTCGCAGCCAGAGGCTGGTGTCGCGAAGGTGCGGCCGAGAAGGATTTTGCCCGCCGTGATCCCGGATTAAACAAACTTTTTCGATCGCCGTAATTTCGCCTCGCCTCGCCCGGCCGGCTTACCTCCTCTCGCGCATCCGCTGGACTCGCTGAAACAACGCGGCGACTTGTCCCCGCTAGGAAAAGAAACATCACTTTGTTCGTTCGGCTTTCTAAATTCACTAAACATTCTCAGGAAATGACGAAAGTCTACTCTTCACGTAGTCCCACGTCATTTCGAATTGATTAGCTAAATGTAAAGCCTCGGGACCGTGCTATGACATGCATCGTGTAGGGCTACTGTTTTCTTGTAAACGCGGCGCATTGCATGAAAAATGATGCCAGAAATTAGTCGGTGAAAGTCCCTTGAGAAGATAATTTTAGTTTTATCTAGCTAGGCAGCTCTCGTTTCGACCCACGGTGAGTCAGTAAACGGAAGAGGTTCTGCAGAATTGAAAGGGAACGGTCTCCTCTCTCTCGTCTCTCGATCCTTCTCCCAGGGATATCATAAAAGTATCGGGTGTCTGTTTTATCGTCCACTTCCGGCCGCGTCGCGGAGGGAATCGAAGGAAGAGCCGATACACCCTCGAGATGACGGATCAGTTGTCTCTGTCGGTTGTTTCCGCGCGCGGAGACACACGGTGCGCCGCCTGTGTGTACGTCGTAAGGGTGCTCAATTGAAACTTCCGAGATAGGACTCGCCTTTTAGCTAGGTACATAAAGCCAACCGACTGGGAGGCACGTATACGTATGATGGATTCTCAACCCTCCCCGGCCGAACCGTCGACCGATACTCGCTCTGTTGAGAGACGGGGGCGGGGAAACCCCACGGAAAAATGTATCTCGTTCCCCGGTACGGTATCGAACAGCCGCGGAAATGTGTTTCGGGGGATGCCGGGGGTTGACGATCGGTTGCTCGCGTCGTCCTCGGAAATGTCGGCTTGTTTATGATAGAGTTCAGTCGCCGGGACTCATTCTCACCCCTTACTCCGCACAATTTTTCCGTTACACCGTCGGTGAGCGGGCATCCACGGATATGGGCCGATCTGCTGTACAATGGGGGTCTTATGGGGAAAAATGAAACGCGTGGTTGATCGAGCTGACCGATAATTGTTGCAACAAATCGAGTGTAGACTATTTTTTTCTATCGATACTAAATCTATAGAGCACTCTACGCAACTATTTTACAGTATTTTATAAAAGCAATACGGGTGCAATCGCTCTGGATTTTTGAACAGAGCCGCGAAGAACATTTTCGCAAAAGTTACTTGAACCGACCTGAGGAATCACCCCCTCCAGGGGAGTACAAAATTTTGCAAAAATCCTGTACAAAAGACGGCAGAATTTTTCACCAAGGACACACAACTGTTTCTACCACCGATGCAACCATCAATCAATGCATTAACCAGGTTCCCGTTTCTGCTTTTTGTCCGCAGGTGGAGGAGGACTGGAAGTACGTCGCGATGGTGCTCGATCGGATCTTCCTCTGGATATTCACGGTGGCGTGCGTGGTGGGAACGGTGATGATTATCCTCCGGGCGCCGAGTCTCTACGACACGACGAAGCCGATCGACATCAAGTACAGCAAGATCGCGAAGAAGAAGATGATGCTGATGAACATGGGTCCCGAAGAGGAATAGTCGACGATCCCGCGCGGCCTCGCGCCGCGTTCGCAGCGTCGGCGGCTGCTGTTGCTGCCGCGTCGTCGCCGGCGTCGTCGTCGTTATCATCGGCTTTGTCCTGGTCATCGTCCTCGTTGTCGTCGTCGCCGTCGTCGTACTCGTCATCGACGCCGTCGTCGTCGTCGTCGTCGTCATCGTCGTCGTCGCCGGCGTCGTCGGCGTCGTCGTATTCGTGATCGTCGTCGCCGTCGTCGCCGTCGTCGTCCAGTAGACGCCGCCCGCCATAGAAACTGCCGATTTTTGCGTCTACGCGGAGAAGGGCCCTCTCTCGATCACTGCAGCTGCTGCCGCCAAACATGACAGTCTCCCACGACACCATTCGGCTCGGCAACCGAAACCGAGCAAGAAGAAGAAGAAGAAGAAGAAGAGCAGAACGAATAAGAAGAAGAAGAAGTAGAAGAGGATTCGTGTACGATTCGTTCGGCTGACTGGTTCGTCGTTCTCATCTCGACGGATCCGGTGTATCCGTGGCAAGGGATCTTTCCCTCTCCGAACTATGGACCTAGCATGATTAACCTAGGTATCTCCGTGCCGGACTCTTCGAAACCGAGAGGAACAGGGAGAGGGGAGAGCGCGAGAAAGAGAGAATGAACGAGCGAGAAAGTAGTAGGGAGACGGGAAAGGAGGAGGAACCGATTGTGAACGACATGGGTGAAGAGAATAAGAGAGCGAAAGAGGGAGAGAGAGAGAGAGAGAGAGAAAGAGAGTATGAGTAATGAAAGAGTGTATGATTGTTTAAGCGTGTGCATGGTGAAGCGTACGTGGATGCGTGTCAGCGAGAGAAAAAGGAAAAACGATGCTTGGACGAAGCGAGCCTGAAAGAAACGAGTACCGGCTAAGGACGGGAGGGGTGGAGGGGGCGAGGAAAGGTCAGAGAGGGGAGAAAAAGTGCCAAATACGCGAAACACACGCGCAACGTATTTTTGTAAATCTGGTTTCATACGTAAGGCTAGAGTCGTGCGGCGAGACGTCGAACTGCCCGAACTGCCGATTTTATATTAACAAGTAAAATGACGTTCACGTACGCGTACACCGAGAGCAACTTTCAGACACACACACGATGCATTCACGCACAATACACGATACACGATACACGTACACGTTCATACATAGACACAGGCGCGCACGCGCGATTCATACAAAACATACAACGCGCGATGGAGGAACGCGTACAAACATATTTATACGTAAAACCGGGGGAAAGATTAGCAAGACGAGAAGGGGGAGACAGCGCGCGCGTGAACATCCGTTCGGTGTGTACCGCGCGTGTACATAACATAGGTATTACATAGGGATTAAAACGCATCTATTAAACGCGAGTAGTATTATATCCGGAACGATCTCAGCGCGAACGAGCGCGCACGACGCAATATCTCATCCGCATTCTCTCGATCGACCATCGCGTTGTCGTTGGCGCGGGTGGCGCTCGCGTCCGCGGCCCCAACAACAACAATACCAACAACAACAACAACCATGCGAGAACCATCGCTGGAAATTCGGGAATGTTGTCGCGTGTCGAAGGAAATCGATCCGGGAAAGCCCAAGGTTCTCTGCAACAACTATCCCCTCTTTGTTTCTCCTTTTCTCATCTTTTCCCCCAATCTCCGCGTGTTCCACCTGCGATCTGGATTGCAATAGAGCCTGATCCGCGCTGCCCTCTGCGCGCAGAGGCGCGCTGGGCGTGTCTCGTTGGTTCACGAAGCTGATTACGTGGAGCAATCTGCGCTAGACGATCCACACGACGGAGAACATTTAATTGCGATCGAAATCCGGCGATCGATCGCCCGACCAAACGAGCCCTCCGGCAAGAGAGCGAGCGCGTCTCATCAGGATCCGCGAGAACTGCCAACTAGAAAGGACACTCTGCCCGACCGATTCATTCGGTTCTCGAAAGAGGCAGCGAAGATTGTCGTCGTTGGATCCAGGATCGGTTGGCAGGGTTGAAGAGCAATCCGAGAGAGATTTCGGTACGCCCGAAACGACCAACGAGAGACCCCGGGACACGGGACGTTCCTGCTTTTCTTTCTGTTATCGCGATCGAGGCTTGGCCGGCGTTCCGGATCCGCTGACAGTCGCCAATCCGGAGAGCCGGCCAGCGTATTCTCTCGGTCGGCGACGACGCCGTTCGCTTCGAGGTGGGGCCGGCGATTTCGGATTTTTATCGTAACGAAGACAACGACTGTCCGTCTCCGTTCCCTTCGTAATTCCCGTTAACTGTGTTCAATCTCTCCGGGCGAACTTTGTCGGGCCATCGGGATCCTTCGATCGTCGCCGGGATCCAGAACCGCAGCCGCAACTCTCCTCTCCCATCGCCGGGCAGAGGAGATCGGAGGAGACTCTGCTGTTCCCGGCAGCGTTGGTAAGGGGATGGGGGTGGGAGAGGAGGGGCTGCGAGGGTGGGATGGTCGAATCGCCAGAGTCAACCGGAGGACCATCGACTGCCATTCAATGCGATACTACGTTCCCCGCTCGATCCGGAAGCGATACATCGGAGCAAACGATCCTGCGAGAACGGATCGATAACCGGGGCGAGACGCGTGACGAGGGACGCTTGGACAGCTTGACAGAGGACGTTGATCCGACTGACACGCGGGCTCGCACCTGACATCATCCCCGGTGTGTCCTGTCTTCCAAGATCATCAGGGGCTAATTAGCCGCGAGATCGCTACCCGCGTGAACGAGGTGGCCGCGAAGGTCGTCGAAGGATGTCGGGAAACATTCAACGAAAATTAATTTTCTATGAAAGAACGCCGGTTTTTAGAGACGTTCCCCCCCCCCCCCGATGATTATCCAGCTCCGTCGCACACCCCACGAATTTCCTTCGATCCATCGTGTCTCGTCTTTCGCGATTATCTCGACCCCGAAGGACGAGGGAACAGCCGAATTTTTCGCATCACATCGCACACACACGCATATTTGTCCGAGGACGCGCGCGCCCGATCGCGCACACGTTCAATGAACAGACACACACACACACACACATAAACGCATAAACACATAAAAGGACACCGTTCATGCACCGACGACAAGAACAGTGTCGAAGGAGGGGAGATGTGGGCGTCGAAACGATGTAATAATCAATTTATTTGCTCACGTTAAGTATAACGGTATAATTGTATATTTAATATATACGTGTAGGTTTAACGCAAGGTAATTGCGCGAGGTCGGCGCATCGGTCGCATTTCACTGGACGAGAGCGTCGCGACGCTGCTGGGATCGTCGATCATTGCTGACGGCACACCTGGCTGCCGGTGGGTTTCGATGCCGATATTACCTCCACGCAGGTAAAAATGTGACCTAATTGTGTGGGATGCTGCTCGAAACGGTGGGGTGGAAGGAAGGCGTCGAATTTACTTTTTTGGCTCGCACGAGAATGTTTTGTTTATCCGTTTCTCTCGTTCTCCCTACTCGGCCGTGGAACTACTGAACAATAATTTTGCCCTGCGTTATCATAGATGTCAATTTCAGCAGCCATTCTATATTGCACACTTGCTATCTCATATTTCACTTTTCTCTTCTTTTTCCTTTGTCTCAGTGTTTCGCAGAATTTCTTATACGTGAAAGGGCCGATTCCAGCGAAACTTTAATCCTAATTGCCTTATCTAAACTATCTATCTACTGCACACTATAGTACTCGGACGGGAGGGGTTTCGAAAATCGGATTCGCGCAGGTTCTCGAGAGGGTGAGTCGTCGTCGGAGGTTCGACCGGTAGAAAACACGTCGACGTCGAACCGCGACATGGGTTCGGTGACGTAACGGGAGGCACGTCGGCGACGTAAACGGCGAGCTTTGTGCTTTAAGGGTACCGTTGCAGCGGTGCGACGGCGACGCATTGTTCGCCGACTTCCTGTGTCCTGGTTATTAATTTACGACGCGGCTTAAATCAGACTTCAAACACGGGGACGCGTCGCTACGTTATTACGCGGGTGTCACCGGCCCGGCGTAATGTATGGCGTTACGTCCTCGGGAAAACTGGGTCACGGAATTACGCTCGGATCTCGAAAAAACACACGCGAACGGCAGGAAAAACAAACACACGCGCGCACCGGGCTTTCCGCGAATCAGGGAAAACGAAGTTCGAACGGGACGTCGTTCCGTTCCGTGTCACCTGTCCTCGCGCGGATCGATGACGCGAGACGAGGAGGCGAAGCTCGCTTCGAATCATGCTCCGGCGACGAGCACTTTCCTCGGGGCCCCTGTTGACCATGACCAAATGTCCGGGAACATTTTCAAATCGGATTCACAGTCGATTATTTAACCCCTTGCAATTTTAGTTCCTTCCCTGCCATAATCATTAACACTTCTTCGTCCTCAACTTCGTCCTCGTTGTATATTTTCGCTTAAATTTGGATTTGAATGAAATTAAAGTTGGAGATCACATAGATATGAACAACCTTCTTCTTCTTCTTCTTCTTCTAAGAAATTAGGAACGGCAAAGAAGCGGTGGTTAATTTTCGTCGACCTGTTTCGTAGATTCTGAATCAGTTTTTCTGCCTGATCCGAGTAAATTCGGTGAAATAACAGAACCAAGAGAATACTCGCCTAAATAGGCGCGCGTAGTATTAATTTTTCGAGTGTTTTAAAAACGCGCGTTTTTCAACGTGACATTTCGCTTCGTGGCACGGGGTAGTTTTTCCGAAAAGCTGGCCGTCAGTGGAATTTCAGCGAAAGAGTCCCGTCACCGGTGAAGAATTAATTTCCGCGAATCGGTCGGAAACAATTTCCGCGAGCGGTTCGTTCCGCGGCGAAAATACCGTCGGCGTTCCGCGCGTAAACGCCATGCCGAAAGTTAATCGACGCCTAAACATCCACCCTAACCCCGTTTCTCACCGGTTTCGGCGACGATCCCCAGCAACGACGAAACTCCATACGATTAACTTTAAGAACATCTTCAGCATGCAGCGAGACGAATTTAAAGTAACCGGTTAACCGGGTGGTTTTCGATTAGGCGACGAGCTTTCAGCGCAGAAGAAAAGAAATAAGATCTGCTGGAGGAGACGAACACGGAGGACGAGAGTCAACTCGTCATCCCCGGTTAACGGGTTAGATCACGATACGAGAATTTTATGGTCTTAGGGGTTGCATGAGAGAGAACGAGAGAAAGTGAGAAAGAAAGAGAAAAAGTGAGCAAGAGAGAGAAAGAGAGAGAGAGCTAATGATAGTTGTTGTCGTACGTTAAGTTGCCATTCGTTGATAATAAAGAACCGTTGATAATCGATAATGACAATGAAAATACAAACGCAAAAGAGGAAGCGGTGGCCGCAAGGGAGGAAAAGAAGCAAACTTAGCTGAATAATTTGTCGTCGTCGATCCGATCCGATCCGATCCGATCCGATTCGACGTTCGGTCGGCGATCCGCCTCAAAGAAAATCTAGAGTAACACCGTGTACATTGTAATAGATTACGGTAGGTGTGTTGTGTGTTGTTTTAAGTTAATCGCGCATCGTTGCAATCAACACGGGGATGATCGAAGCGCCGCCGTGGCGTCGAGTCACGCTGACGGTGCTTCGTACACTGTCGTGCCTGTTCGTCCCTCGCGTGCGGGGAAGTTTCACCCTAAAAATCGTCGAACGATTCCGATTACGCGCTTCGCCTTCTCGAGACGCGGCTCCTTTCCATCGATCTCCGAGAACACAGTTTTCTCTCCGTAACGTCGCGCGGCCCGTTTCCCCTTCCATCGCTGACCGTTGCCTAGCGACCGGAGACCAACAGAAATATTCTTATTCTATCGGATGAGAACACGTCAACGAGGGAATAAAAATACAGTGTTTACTCGATATATGTCCGAAACACGGATCTAGGCGCTGACTTATATCGGCCAGGAGACACTATTCTTTGATCCACGCGACTTTACACTCCTCGGCGACCGAGGTCTCTCTTCTTGACCCCTCGGAAGTGGGGATAGTTCGGAGACTTTTATCGACTAGGCATTTCGGACATATATAGAGCGAAGACTGTACTTCTCTTCGTCCAAAGTCCGCACTCTACGAGACGGTGGGAATAGAAATACAGTGTTCCCTCGCTGCGACGATGATGGGGGATGGAAACGCGACGCTAAGGGGGTCGAACCGCGGCGATGGGAAAGTTGGAGGAAAAATTGTGTTTCGATGGGGATCTTTCGTCTAATAAATCACGGTATCGCGTCGCGGTCCGCACTTGGAGAAAGGGGTAGGTTCTCGGGAGGCATTCGAATGCTGTCAGCCGGTCGAATCTGGCATCGCGAAGGCAACGGGGATAAATACGAGGCAGCGAAACCGAACCATTCAACCCGCGTCGTCTATTCAGCCCGGTTATCTCATCAACCGGGCCGGGCCGGGCCGGCTTCAATCCCGCAGAAGCTGAGGCCGGTGCGCGCCGCGTTTAGTAATATTTAACGGAGATCCATTTAGCGACGGGCGAGTAGCAAGAGAGTTCTCGCGGTCAGTCTCAAAACAAAAACAAAAAAACGCGACGCCTCCTATTTTTTCCGGGCTTGTATCCGAACGGGGGATCTCCCGGAATAATTCTGTTTTCCCCCGCGCGTCGCTATAGCAGTCCGGCACCACCGGTTCGCGTTCGTTTCTTTTTCCTTTTCTCCCCACTTCGTTTTTTTTCCCTTCTCTCCCTCCGCGAGGGCTTGAAAGGATAGCCGTCGCGTGGTAATTGAATTTTTCAGTCGCCTCGGGGCCTTCGTAGACGCGCGATTCATTAGCAGTGTAAACCCAGTGCCTGGAAATTAGGACGAGCATGTAAGGTAAACGAACGAGAACGAACGAACGAACGGAACGAACGGAACGAACTACCAGCAAATGGATTAAGCAAGTAAGTTCTGATTTCACCGGTGCGCCGGTTCTCACGACGGTCCGGGTCGGACCGGGCCGGGACGGGTGCGTCTCGATTATTGCGGCCGTATGTCTACATCTTTGCAGAGACAACCGAACGACTGATTAAAACTCGAGCCAGACCCGCCGGGCTGTTCCAATTTCAAATTTAATCCCCCCTACCCTCACCCTTCTCGTATTTATTCTACGCGATCGATCATAGCCGATTTAACCCTTTCCCTGTCGCTGGCTTTCAACACTGTCGCTGTACGGGACGGTTGAACCGGTCTGCATTTCTTCTCGTATCGATCCTTGATATATCGATCTTATTTTCGTTGTATCTGTACTTTAAGTTAACGTCCATTTCTCTTGGTTTTTATCTGTTTTATTTGTCCGACGTATTTGTGATTTATTTGTTACTTTAAAAATTAATTTCCTTCTCTCTGCAGCTGTTTCTTTCGTCGTTTGTGCACCAAGTTGACTTCTAATTTATTTATTTCCGTAGTTATTCGTATGAGATTTATTTATCAGTTTGTCCGAGTTGTTTGTAAGACCGACGCGAGCCAGGGTGAAAGGGTCAATCGAAGGTAGCATCGCGAACGATCGAAGAACCTCGTCCCTTCTCCAAGCGAATGACGTAACCGGAAGTCGCTCGTGGAACATGATCATCGAAGGCGCGTGATCGGAAGTCGTGTAAAAAAAAAATCCGTCTTCCTGTTCTTCGCGTTTCCAGTTTCTTACGGTTCCCGTGTAAATCCGTCGTAAACGGAGATTGTACGTACATTACGTGTGACTGTGCGTAGACTAAATAACGAAACAAAGAAAAAGGAAAAAAAAGAAGAAAAACTGAAGTAAGTGTGCCGTTTCGAAACGGCGAAGTTCGAAGGGAACTGGACGATTCGCGTAAGTGATAAAACCTCGTGTAAACATGTAAAGAAGAAGAAGAAGAAGGTGGAGGAGGAGAAAAAGAAGAAGAAGAAGAAGAAGGAGGAGAAAAAAAAGAGAAAAGAATTTACTTTTAGGTAGACCCTTCTGATTGTGACCCTCGTGCCGGGAATCGGGATCGAACGCGAGACACGGAATCACGTCGAGATCGAGAAAGAGAGAGAGTGAGAAAGAGAGAAAGAGAGAAAGAGAGAGAGAGAGACAGAGACAGAGACATTTCGTAGAAGTTTTTTCCGTGGACGATCGCCGTTTCGCCGATCTTCAGCTGCCTGTGCGATGGCTGCCCCGTTATTTTTTCGTATCCGTTCGGTTTCGCGCGACTGCTCGTCGAAATTCGTCGAGGCTTGAGAATCTGCCCGCAAATTCCACGTCGATTCCGACCGCCCGTCCCGGAGATCCAATTTTTCGAGATGCGAGCCTCGCAAAACTAGAAACAAACAACAAACAACCCCGTTCGACAGGCATGGGTCTGGGTCACAGTCGCGAAAAAAAAAAACAAGAAAAGAAGAAAAACCGCTCAATGAAACAAAAGTGTACTGTGTATCGTCAGAAGCTTAAAGTCTTCCGTGGGGCATTCCTGACAAACGACGATTTCTCGGGGTGATCCGTGCGACACCGACAAACCGGCTGGTTGTCGAATCGAGAGAGAAAGTGTGAGAAAAAGGGAGAGAGAAAGAGAGAGAATGAGAGAACGAGTGAGCGAGAGAGAGAGAGAGAGAGAGAGAGAGAGAGAGAGAGAGAGAAAAGAGATAGAAAAGAAGGACCGAGTGGCGAGGAAACGGACAATCGTGGCGATCAATCGACACCGATACACGTCGCGCGTGTATCGCGCTCGTCGACAACGTGGGAACGTGAAAGAGTTAATGTTAAACCGTCCATAAGAGAATTTACGTAACAAATACGACGAACGACTGGGATTTCGGTTCCATTTTACAAAACGGGAATTTTATATTTCACCCGATGAAGCACGATTTCACAGACGTCATCTCGATCGAGCAACGTTCCCGGGGTTTTTTCAGGGCGGTTGTAAAAGCAAACGGTGTCGGAATGTTTCTCCGGTTTTTTTCTTTCTCTTTTACTTTTCGTTTGTTTTCGAGATCGGTACGCGGAATCGTACGCCAATCTCCGAACAATCTCTTTCCTTTCATACACACACGTTCGCGAACGGACGCGTCTTCTTATCGATTATCTCTGCGTCTTCTTTCGTTTCGTGTACCCGTCTGGAACTGTCAACAGGAACCTTGGTTTCTCCGTCGAATAAGATCCGGACAAGAAAAATAGAAAAGAAAAGAAGAGAGTGTTCTTTGTGCGCGACACCGTTTTCCTGTCTTCGGTTTCTCATCGCCGCGACCGATATCATTCATTTGACAATCACAACGGGAAACGTTTCCATAGTCGAATCAACTGAATGGGAAGGTTCATCTCTTTGCTACGGAACAATTTTTCACGTTTTCATAGGAAAAAGAAAAACAAATAAAGTAAAAAGGTACAACGCCGCGTCGCGGGAATTTAGAATTAATTAAGGCGACCGAGGATCGTGGCGGCGGCACTTTCGCGGAGAAAAATCGCGACGTTGGACGGAGGGAAACAGGAAGGAACAGTAAGAAAGAGAGAAAGAGAGAGAGAGAGAGAGAGAGAGAGAGAGAGAAAGGAAGAATGAGAGAGAGAGAGAGAGTGAGAGAGACAAAGCTATTTAAAGAAAAAAATCGGCCGGCGACGCGTCGAACAAGTGCTCGCGCGTTCTCGATCGCGAATTTCGTATCGGCCGTCAAAGTCGACTGAACGATCTCCCGCTTCCACTCGGAATTTTTATTAAACCCGACCGCCTCGGACACACCTTTCCTCTCTATCGTCGCGTTAGACCCGCGCACCGATCCCTCCTCTTTGCCGATCTTCGGTCGACCAGCTCGGATCGCGTCCAACCCCCCGGAGTTTCGAGCAACCGTCGAAAACAACCACTTTCGGACTCTACCCTCGGAAACGTCTCGATCGATCGAGAACGATCTTGGGCGTGGGGAGGCACGATTCGGCTGGGGAACGATCGAAGAAAAATCGTTTCGCGCGCGCGGGCCCACGCTCGGAGTTCGCGTGATTCGATCGCCGCGAAAAAAGAAAAACAAGAGCAATCGTCGTCGTCGTGGTTCCTGTTCCTATCGAGAAAATCGCGATCGTTGGAGATCGGAAACGGACTATTATTATTCGTTCTCCTTGTTCCCGGTTCCGAAGGGTAAAGGGGAGGGAGAGAGTGCTTTTTTCAGGTGTGTAGGGAGGGAGGGCAGGGGCTAAGGGATCTCTTCGTGTGTTCGAACGGATGAAAAAAAAAAAATCGAAATCTTTGCTCAACGTTGCATACGTGTTATATATACAATGTAAGATGATGTTATCGTCTAGTGTTGCGAAAAAAAAAATAGCGTTAACTAAACCTAATACCTTCATGGGTGAGAATTAATGGTGGCGATATTAGGGGTGTGTTTTTTCTTCTCCGCCCGCGTCGGTGGTCTTCGTCGCGCTCGAACGGAATGAGAGGAGATCAAGAGCAGCACTCTCTCGATCCTGTCGCGATCTTCTCGCGATCGGACGAGCAGCGTGCCGATCGATCTCTCCCACCGAGCGTATTTTTTTTCTGGGACAGCGGAGAAAAAAACGAGGGGGCTTCAAAGGAATATCGACGGGCGGTGCCCCGTGGGAGCGCCGATTTTTTGCCTGTCGGGAGAGAGAGAGAGAGAGAGAGAGAGAGAGAGAGAGAGAGAGCGAGAAAGTGAGAGAGAGTGTGAGAGAAAGAGAGCGAGAGAATGAGAGAAAGAGAAAGAGAGAGAGAGAGAGAGAGAGAGAGTGAGAGCAGACGAATCGACGGTGGGCGTAGATTACTTAATGAAAATGGAAAAAAATGGTAAACAATAGTAATTAATCGAATACTGAATAAACGATTAAACTACATAAACGACGCTAAAACGCTGCAGCGCGGTTAATGCATAGCACATAAACGAGTAACGAGAATAGCACGTAAAGAGAGAAAAAAACCCACTAATAAATAAACTATCACTTAACAATAAACGAGTAACGGTAAAGAAAAACCAACAAGCATTATACCTAAGGATAAATAAACGAGATGAAATAATAAACGCTACGTAAATATCGAGTTATTAATTTAAACGATACCCTTACCAGTATTATCGAGCGCTAACCTCTGCACTATCGACGAGATTACGAGACGTTCGAACGAAACGGTGTTGTACATTTCTTGTTCGATTTCGAGGAGAGAGAGAGAGAGAGACAAGCGGCAGAGGTGCGGGCTAAGAAGAGAGAGAGAGAAAGAGAGGGAAAAAGTTACAGGTGAAAGGGAGGGGAAACGATGATCGAACGGTGTGGAAGAGGAACGAGAGGATACAAAAGTTGCGAGGGATGTTGGATCGCTGTCAACGAGAGGGAGACGAGACACCCGATCATAAATGAAACACATTTTAAAACTGATAGTATTGTTAAGACAATCAGACACTCATTGCTCCGGCCACCTCGAGAGGGCCATTCGTGGAATATTTGTTGTCGAGGTTTGTCCCTCGGAGAGGGGATCGGTGGATCACGGCGGAAGGATCGAGGGAACGATCGTCCGAGGCCGAGAGACGACGATCGTCCCAGAGAAACCGAAGAAAACCTTTCTTCTTCGCCTTCGACCGTGCTGCATCCACCCCCCTCCCATTTTACACCCACCCCCTCTGTACACTATCGTCTCGCGAGCACCATAAGCGTCTCGACGGGGAGAACAGGAGGGACAAGTCATCCGCGAGGAGGACGCGGCACGTGTTCGTCGAGTGTGCCGCGAGAGACGATTTTTTTACCATGTCTCACACTTTTCTACGGTTTCAAGCTAGCAACACTGCGCACGGGGAAAAAGCTACGGGAGGAGAGGAGCAGATTATCTACGTCTGATTTTCGGCGGCGGAACCGGGAGCGAACGCGAGCGAAAGAGCGTCCACCCTAACCCTAACACTTCCCTCCTAAAACAGAAATCATTTCCAAAAACTGGAGCTCTGGTTCTGCCGATTTTCACGGAATCTGTATGCCCCACTATCGTGATAATCAGCACAGAATCGCAAACCAAGGGGTTAATTGTCCCTACTTTTTCTCTACGACTGCTTGAATCGGGCTGGAAGCAACTTGCACGTCAAGGGATGAATTTTTTTTACTCCTTTCTCGACGAGTAACAGTGAAAATCGCGAGCCCGTTTTGCAATTTTTAATACTGGCGCTGTCGGTTTACAGTACCTGCGTTGACTCGCGCGAGAAAACTGAATGCAGGGGAATAAGATCTAGCCGATCGCAGATTCGAGCACGAGGTTTCCCGATCGAGGATCGTTCCGAGGGTTCCTCTGCTTTTGGTCTGGTTCGTTTTCGGTTTCGCGGCGACGCTCTGCTCCGGCTTTCGCCTCCGTTTTCCGCTTGCCGTTGTGTCGCGACTCGACGACGATCACGGGACGAGATGGCTCCGAATGTTTTCGCACGGGGGTGGAAGAAGAGCGAGCGAGAGAGAGAGAGAGAGAGAGAGAGAGAGAGAGAGAGAGGAGAAACGAACCGTGACACGCATAAACGCATACACGTATACACGCACTCTCACACAGGCATGAACCGAGGGAGGAGGAGAAGCTGAAGGAAGAAGCTGAAAAGAAAGAAAACGAAGAAGAAGTAGAGGGGAGAGATTGTTTGTAAACGAAGAGAAACGAAGAATCGTATATACGACGATGTAGATGATGATGATGATTATGATGATTATGATGATAATGATGATAACGATGATGATGATGCCGATGATGATGATGATGATGATAATGATGATGCAGACGAGGATGGGGGAGGTAGGCGTGAAGTTATGAGCAAACATACGAACATTTTGTTATATCCGTACGTAAGAAACGTAGACGAGGAACGTGTGTTATAAGGAAGTAAACGTATCGAATCTACAGTTAAATGTTTACGATAAAATTACGGGTAATTAAGAAGATTCTAGATTTTTTCTAACTAATCGATTCGTACGGCGGACTCGTGCCAATCCTCTAGATTTACGACCTAAAACGAGATATACAAATGGAGAATGGAGGAGCTGTTATCCTATATTAAGTCGGCTTGGAGTAAATATTTGATTACACGTATTTATTGTGGTGCGATCGACCGTGTCTGTCTGTTTGCCTGTCTGTGTGCCTGTGTCAGCCTGCGTATTGTCTGTTTCGCGAGTGTCTGTGGCTACGAGCGAATGATTCAAGAGAGAAAGAGAGATGAGCGAATTGAATGCCATACATAGCGGAGAGATCCACAGATCGATGAATTTGTTAAAGTGAACGTTGTATGCGAGAGAAGGAGAGAGAGAAACGGAGCGTGAATCGAGCATCACGGGAAAAAACGCAGGAGAAGAAAAACGCGAACGGAAGAACGCAGAAGCGAGAAAACGATCGCGACATCGGCAAGAGCAACGAGGTAAACCGTATATAGATCGTCGAAAGGATCTTCTTTCTGTTACTCGATCGCGTCTCGGTTAATTCCGCGAAAGCTCCTCGAAACTCTCGACGGCTTGGATGCGGCCCGTGTTTCCCCGGATGCGGAAACGGTTCCGCGGTTCACCCCGGGACCTCGAGCTTTTCCGCCGTCTCCTCGGCTCCGTTCACGATCCTCCCCGAGCATCGTCGTATTCTCGAGAGTTTTGAGCCGCTTTCGTCCCTGATTATATATGTAAATGTACGTGTACGTATATGTGTATGTGTATCGATCGCGCGGCGTCGAGTGTGTGCGTGAGAAAAGGGGGAAAGAGAGAGAACGCGATCGAAAGAACGAAATCGAGTTATTTGCCAGGCTCGCGTCTAGGACTCGTTTCACCATCGACCGATCGGCGACGGTCTCGAACCGGTTCGAACAACCTCTCCGTCATTTTGGTTTCGCGCGATTTCTGAACCTGTTAATTGGAGCGGGGATCATTTTCGAAATTCGTAATCGCTCGATTTTTAACGTTCTCGCGGACCATCGCGAAACTGTCCGAGGCCGAAACGTTGCCGATCGAACGGAGATGCTCGGATCACGCTTTCGATCACTCGATCTCGAACCCGGTTCCGTTTCGTTCTTTGTTTTACGTTCGTGGCGGTGACGAAAAGCGAGAACCGTCGCCGCCGTTGTCATCGTTCGCTGTTGCGTTTTCACTCGGCAACGTTCTATCGAAGACACGAGAGAGAGAGAGAGAGAGAGAGAGAGAGAGAGAGAGAGAGAGAGAGAGAGAGACGATTCTATCGAATATACATATGTACATACCGGATGATGCGCAAGACGAAAACCGGCGTGGTTCGTCGGCGATTCTACTATTGTACGTTGCTATCACGACGAGAGAGAGAGAAAGAGAGAGAGAGAGAGAGAGAGAGAGAGAGAGAGAGATCCTTCATCGTAATTAATATTATCGTTACCACTGTACTTGCCATTATTGTTATCGCGACTGTTACGATTATTTATTACTACAACTACTACTATTACTACTACTAACTAAAACTACCTACTACTATTACTATTACTACTACTGCTATCCCGGTTATTGCCATTCCACGATCACTCTTTGCGAACGAGACGACACGCGTGTCCGACGGATTTTGCATAGTATGCGGCGCGAACGAGGAACGATTGATGCTCGGACGGAGTCGCGAGCGGTGGTGGTGTATTATGGGTGGTGGTGGTGGTTGTTGGCGGAGATATTATGGTGCGAGCGAGTAGGGCGGGATCGTATTTAAGATCGCCGGAAGAATCGAAGAAGAATTTTGTTTTCAAAATAAACAACAACGAATCACCGAGAGTCTCTGACGTTGTTCAAATGCCGATCTCTCTGTCTATCTGTTCGTCTGTCTATCTGTCCGTTGTCTGTATGTCTGTCTGCCTGCCTGCCTGTCTGTCTGTCTGTCTGTCTGTCTGTCTGTCTGTCTGTCTGTCTGTCTGCCTGTCTGTCTGTCTGTTTGTTTCTCGCGCGTCTGTGTCTGCTGTGTCTCAGAAAATAAAACGAGTGCCACCTGCCCGCCGTGTCCGTATACCGTGTTGTCGCGCGTTTCATTTGTTTCGATTTCGTCGGATTCTTTTTTTTTTTTTTTTTCGTTGACGCGACAGCCTCGCACGCGAATCGATCCGTTCGTCGCGAGTCACAATCAAAAAGAATAACGAACCGTCTGGAGCTCTCTCGCGAACACTAAACACGTTCACGGTTCACGGAGGAGGACGTTCGTCGGAGCGGGGAATCGGCGATCGAGCGGCGATCTTACTCTCGTCGGCGGCACGCTCACACCGGTTGTACCGAGGCAATCATGTTCTCAAGATGCGCGATCGTTTGAACAACGCGGGCCGACCCTCGCGTGGCCTCCGCAAACCACCGAAGCATACGATAGACTGTACAGTAACTTTTACGAATCCCTTTATACATCACACTCTGCGACAGTAGTGCCTAGCGGACGGGAAACCGGACGCGGAGGTCCCGGAAAGAACGCGGAACAACCGGACGCCATTTTGAGACGTTTCTGGTTCGAAGTGATCGCGTATATTCGATATCAGTTTGTTCTGTTTCAGTTCCACTTTATGTCCGACTCGAAACCGTCATTGGACCATTTATGCTTTAACGTAGAATTTGTATAAAATTGATTTACGAGGTCACATTATGCAAGGAACTAAGTACCGTTTGGTAAGTGTTTTATTTTATTAGAATTTATGGAATTACTGAATGTATAATTTTTTAATTTACGTTGAAAGTGTATAAAGTCTTCCAAGTTATGTTAGAAATATTATTTCTACGGATAAGGATTCTAGAAACATAAGTGTAGCAGCGTTTACTTTGCTTTTTCTTGCAACTTCCGGCAACGTTAGAAAATGGCGTTCGTGGCGAGGTTCGGTACAATTTCTGGACCGTGTTTGACCTCTCCAGTGCACGACAGTACACACTCGGTGATAAAGCACAGTAGGCCCCGATTAGGCTCTGGGTTGGGTAGATTTTATTTTTCCAAGAGCATCATCTTCCATAAAATTGCTGCGTTTGATGAAAATTTTTGAAATTCCAATTTTCCTTCCCTCGTGGGGAATTGCTTACAACGAACGAAGTTCTGATCGCCGTAGCGGTGAAATACGTCGCAAGCGAGGGGGTTGAATGCGCAACGTATCAGGAATGATTATAGATTGAGCAGTCAAAGCGTGCAGGAGGATTATAGCTCGTTCACTGAGAGGCCTACCGTGAGTCCCCTTGGTCCCTGAAGCGTCGTTTCCTCTGGTCGCCGTGGGAGAACGCGTTCAGTGCCGTTTTGAAACGGTACCTCCGACCTGTCCGGCGACGTAACCGAGGCCCGCGAAGGCCTGCCACAGAAACCTGTACATACACGCATAATACGCAAACGAAACACACGTCATTACCACACTGCCGTCGCTCGATCGTCGGTCGAGTCGCCAAACGTGCTCGATCTCGTTTCCGGTCGCCTCGATGGAAGGGCAAATGGCACTTAAATCCGTCTATAATTCCTCGAGCGATTCCGTTGCTGACGAGTGCCGGGTTCAGAAGCGATAGGCGGAGGGGTGGTTTCAGAGCTCTAAGGGTGCTGCGCGGGGGGTTTTCGGTTCGGGGGATTTCGGGGGGGGGGAGGGAGCGGGTTTCAAGGATCGTTTAACGTTAACGACAGTGGGGTGTAACCGGGGGAGGGGGTGAAGTTTGCAGAGAGAAACGGAAGCAGAGACGCTATGTGTAATATATTAATTACCTAATTAAAAGGAGGCAGCCATTAATCTGCCTCAAAGAGTGAACACACGAGACGACGCGTACCGTACGTACATACATACATACATGCATACACGGAACATACGCGCACGCATAACAACGGTCGAAGATACATGAACACGCGGAACATACGCATCCACACATACACACACACACATACACATATATAAATATATATAAATATACATATGTATACATACTTGCATACGTACATACCTACATGCATACGTATACAAAACGAACTCGCGTACACCAGAGAAGACAGGAGCATACGGTATAAAACACGTTATGTATGGATAAAGGAAAACTAAACTAACCTATTTGTAAGCTAACGTCTACACTCTACACAACTATCCACGTATGTAAAACGATTGAAATAAACGAGCGGTTAAAATTATTGTTTAAAAAATAATAAACGTATTGAAAAAAAAAAACAAAAACGAAACCGAGAGGTGCCAGATGTTTGCGTCGATCACGCGTCGTCCCCACGTTGCAGGTTGTTGCTGTTTCAGCTGGTTCGGCGGGAGAGAATTCGAATTTTTTAAGAAACAATTTAAAAGCGAACGGGAAAATTCGATGGAACTTTCTCGTCCCACCGAATCGCTGAAACAACACCGGTCGTCCTGATTTGTTTGAACTTTAGCAACATTTGTTTGAATTTTACGCTCGAAACCGCGGATACCAGCATGCAACGTTTCCTCTCGCCGTATTCGCACGCATTAATTACTATTAATCGATGAGGGAGAGGGCGCAGGTCGTCGGCCGGCTCATTTTTCGAATCCCCCGACCATGGCCGGAGTCCGCACAAAAGCCCATGTTCGTCGTCGCTGGAACCATTAGGTGCTTCCACGATTTTTTATTTTTGCTTTTTACCTCTCTCTCTTTTTTTTTTTTATTTAATAAGGATCCATTATCGACGGCTTTTACCGTGAATATTCGCCGGGAAACAAAGATGGACGCGGCAAGAGCGGCCGGAAACATTTGACGGCACGCTAATGCCCCCTTTTCGTCCTATATTACCATTTCCCCCGTCCCTGCGCGCATCAGCCCGCATCATTCTCTTCGGTGCACGTTGCTATGTTTTTTGCGGCAACGTTACCAGAGCAAACAACCACCGCCAACGACCAAGAAGACGTTTCACGGACGCCGAGGATGCAGAAGAAGTTGATCTGCTCGGCACGAAGAGGACCAGTCGCTGCGTCGTTTGTATTCATACTTGTTTGTTCAGATTTTGACTACATTTTTGCGTACGTCTATTGATAACCCTCCGAAGCTTCGAAATTCTAAATATTAGCCGTTTTAGATATAGTGTCCATAGAGTCACCAGATGAGTTCTTGGCCACCGTTTTAGCGATTTCGGATCACTATGGCGCGTCGTGCGGGTCAGCTGCGCCTCGCGGAAAAAGATAATTGCGTTAGCTCAAGCCAGAGTTAGGTATTGCCCGTGCAAACATTTTTCCCCGCTAACGATCAAACTTTGCCCGTGCACTTTCGAAAGTCCGGGTGGTTCGTGTCACCCTGGGGAGGATCGCCGTCGACGATCTCGTCCCGAGGACAAACGATCGAGTTTTTCGTCGACGATCCACCGCGCCGAATTCCCGCGACCACCTAAGAACCTCTTCTTCAGGGTTTCTTTCTACTCGGACCCGAGTATCGACATTTATTCTAGGCTACGTCTCCGAGAAAACCGGAAATTGCGGGCCGCCCCGAAGAATACATCCCAGCGGAAGAATTAGGGCGAAGGTTTTCCAGGTTGCCACGGCGTCGGCGTCGGAGTCGGAGTCGGCTGTCAGCGTCGGCGTCGACGGAGAACCATAGCGACGCGAGTGTATAAAGAACAATTAAGGCGGTTTTTCCCTAAGTGAAACACAAGTCGGTTTCTCCGGCTCTCGCTCTTCCTCCGTCTTTTCCGCGTTGCGTCTTCTTCTTCTTCTTCTTTTTTCGCTCCGGTCCCTTCTGCCTCGGCTGGATAATAAATTTCAGTTAATTAAAGCCGATTTCTCCGGGAAGTTGCCTCATTACGTAGGCGGTAGGTCCACCCGCTAGACGGGATCGCGACACGAAAACAATTTCATTTTAATTAAACGCACCTGGACGAGTGGATATATAGAGCGGGGAACTCTCTTCGGATACGCTCCTGGACAAAAGGACAGCACGCGTGTGCCATCATTATCTTCTCAGGCCCGGATAGAACAGTTCTAAAAATCCAGTTTACCCAAAATGTTCATTACAACCGCCCCCCGCTAGACTGGTTCTTCTAGCTTCGCGGAGAACCTGAAGTTTTTCGGTCGATTTGCAAAAAAGTTATTCCGACTTAAAGTGCGCGTCATCAATTATGGAAGTCGCGGTGTTCTGCGGAGTTGCGTGGCGTCGGCATTAATATTCTCGGGACACCGTTTTTGTCTGGGAATGCTTGATTTAACCATATTTCATCTCTCTGCCCGAGAGCTGGGACGCGCGATGCCAGCGTCTTCTGGGCTCCGCGCTCATTCGCGATGCAACGCGTTTAATAAATCAAACGGACTTCTTACCGAGTTTATAACCGACACGAAGAACGGTGCAATCGCACACACGCGCGGATAACAGGCCCCCCGGAGGCGTCGAGATTAAGTTGATCTACCTGTTCGTTCAGTATTCTCGGGGTTTCGGCGTTCATCGCACAATTTTCCGCGGTAAAAGGTATCCGGAGGAAAACTGCGCGCGAAAATTAGGTGTCGTTCGCATTTTTCTATTCGTGCGCTACGGCATTCGGAGTAACATTTCATCCGATCGTGTTGCAATTTGATGCACTCGTTCAGCACGTGAAATTATATTTCGCCGAATTAAAATGCAAGAAATTTGGCGAAATATCGAGTGTACGAGAGTTACAATATCGCGCTGCAAACAACGATCGTGATAAACGGACAAAATTGCTTATACCGGTGATATTTCCAGCAGCGTTAAAAACGCAAATATTCACAAACCAGCGAGTCCGACTATACGTAAGCGAATTTTCCAGAGGGTCTGGTTCAGCCGGGGCACAAGTTTCGGGCAAAGAAACGCGAGCACCGACAATAGTAAGCGAGAGCGCGCCACTGTGTACCATGAGCGCGCTCAGTTGCCTACTTGAAGCAGGACTTTAATCTACGTTTTGTTATAGGTATACTCGGCTTCCGAGCCGACAATAATTTCCATTCAGGAACACACAAAGTCGGGGGAAACTCGGGATCACGTAATCGGACCGTAATCTTGCTTATCGCAACAGCGCCGGCCCGCTTAAGAATTTCGAGTGTTCTCGCGGAATTAGGTCGGGGGGGAAGTTACTCGCCTAAGTAGCTCGGTAAATTTGATTTCGGAGGGGGACGGATAGAGGGAACGGAACTTCTGTTTCTGAAGACGAGAAACGGTCTCGCTGAAGAGCGTCTCGTTTGGGGAGCAGCAACGGCGACGTTCCCGCAGTTTTTTATCTTCGCCAGGTTCCCGTAAACAGTGGCCGGCTCCTGCGAGCTCTCGGGACGGACGGTGGCGCAAGTTTGTGCAAACTTCCATTGAAAATCGGAGCGCGCGAGGTCGCGCGGACGAGACGCGCGCGCTCCGACGCAATTAAAAGTTTTTCCGCGATAAACGCGGCCGGATCTGCTGTTTGCAGACACTTTGCAAACGGTTGCGCGTTATCGCTAGACATCACCGAATATACGGGCCGATTTGTTTCGATTCGATCCCGAGATGATGCAAATGTCACTGTGCTTTGCAGGTCAAGAACGACCCACGGTTCCTGTCGAGTGGCCTCGAGCATCCGAAATTTCTTAACTCGCTGTCGAGGCGTTCGCGCAACACGGGGTGGATCGGTTCTTCAGCTCTTGTTCACCCCCAACCCCCGTGCTTCCAGGCCCGTAGCCAACAGCAATGCGCCGTAATATCGTTCCACGTGGCATTCCTCAGGACTTTCTTGCGAGCCCAGAAATATTGGATTCCGTCACGAATTTGAATTTCCACGGTGAATCGTCGCCGCGCCGAATATCTCTTACCAGGCGATCCCTCTGTTATTTTTTTCTCCCTTTGCTTCTCGCAGCGTCACCCCCACCCTCGAAGGACACCCGGAGGCTCTTCTATTCCAGCAGTTTTATCGACGACGCTTCTCGATACTCGATAGCTCCGAATGAAACCGGTCTTATTTGTAGTTGAGCCCTTTGCAGGGCTGTTTGACGCTTTGGGGGCGCCTACAGAGAAGAATTTGGAACCTTCCGGGGAAATTCGACAGTGGTGGACCCGTCGCGAGTTCGCGGAACAGAGGAATACTTCGGCGAACGCTATGGAGACGGGCGCCGATGTTTTCTCGTCACGATCTCGACGAAGAGAGTCGGCTGATGCGTTATTGCATTCCCGTCCCTTACTTACCAGTCTGCCGCGGGAACGGCGAACTTAAGGTGCACGGTGTCATTAAGCGATTCCCTTTTGTGCCGGTGCACCGGGGCGGCGAGGAAGGGCTGCGGACGAGCAACTAGTTATTCGATACACCCTTCGCCGCGGAAGGTTCTCTCCTTGCCTTTGAAACGTGTCCTCAGACTTCGGCAATTCATACTGTAACGAAGTGCAGCCGAGTTGCTGCGCGTCGCGAGACGATTACTCGGGAGACGGTTACCCGGGGTATTCCGTCTTTGGGAACAATTTCGAATTAAGGACGCTTCCTGCTTGGTAGTCTGAAAAATAATTTATCTTGCTCAACTTTAATTAAATTTAACTTTAGATTCAATTTTTTTCATTTTATCGGACACCTGGAATAATTACCGCGTTAAAAGTAAACACCGTTCTGTCACTTTTCTTCGCCGATTCGAAGCGTTCCTCCGCGGAATCCCGGCGATTCGAGTTGCAAAACGATTCCGTGACTTCCGCGGGAGCCGCGGCATTAAGAATCTGAAAGAGTTTTGTTAACGACAAAAGTTCGCGGGGAAAGTCGATCCTAAGCTGTCTTATTGGACAATATTACTATTGCCACGTCTTTGTCCTCGGTAAAAGAAAAAATGTATTTCCACTCAGCTGCCGGTTCTCGTAAAAATTCGCGGTTCTAATCAATCGACGCGTCGGTGTTCTCCATAAATCAGTTCCAATTCAGCGGTCTGTAAATAGAGAATAGTAGAATGGGACGAGAATAGTAGCATGATCCTCGAAGCCCCAAAGAAGGGAGAGACCCCATAATAACTAGCCGCAGAAGGCCGGCACGCAACAGCGCAGAATGGCGAGATTAGTTTCGCGGAACGACGCCACTGTGAATCGCAGTCTGGGCGGGAAGCGCATCTGCGAGTCTTATTGCAGTTGCACGTCGAACAACATTAAGTACTGGCCAGAATCCACCGGCAGGAATTTCGAAGCGCCTTAGGCCGTGTCAAACGAGTTTCTCGGGCACGGCCGGAAGTTCGAGGCTCGCTTTGAGCGCCGGTGAATCGAGGGCCGATTATGAGTTTGCTCAACGTTCAGCGCGCCGACGATCGACGAATCCGGGGCAGGACACGAGTTTCAAGGCGTCCCGTGTAGGCAAACACACGCGACGGTTTCAAAGACGTTTCATTTTCCGGTCCGCGCGTCTTCGATCACACCAGGTTCTGGAATTCCCGAGGTCGGGTCGAATTTTTCCAAAAATCGGCCGGGAGCTCTATTTTAGGGGTTCTCGAAGACGATAGAAATTCTAAAAATTCCAAATCGCATGTTCAGCGAAGATCCTTTACAGTACAGGGCCCCTATAGCGCCGGCGGATTTGCATTGGAATATTTTCCCGTCGTTACGGTTATTTTTTTATTTTTTTGCAGCATTCCGCGGAACGTGGTTACGATATTATGGATATCAATTTAACTCGAACGACCGCCGCGTCGAATCGATCGGCGGCCCCGAGTTAATTGAAACCCCCGATTCCGAGGGCGACGATTTTTCAATCAAAATGAGGCAATCGAATCGATGAATTTTATTAATAATTTTTGTTTTTCTCCCTGCTCGCTCGTTTTGCCAGCGAGCGGGACGCGCGCGCCGCGCGGGGACATCGGGTGGGCGTGTCCCTTCGGTCGTCGCGTTCTCGCCGGGACGTGACTCGGAAAAGCTTGGACGCCTAGAAACTTTAATCTCGCCCGACATTTCCGGAGTTGCCACCGTAAAACCGAACAAGCCCGGTCATCGGATCACATACATTACCGGGGCGACGAAGATGCTGCAGCCGCGGGCTGCAGCGCGCTGCGCAGATCGAGCGACAGCTGCACCGACCTTGACAAGATTAACCTTTATGCCAATAACCGCGATTGTCAACGTTATTCCATGTCCGGGGTACAGGGCGTTCCGGAATTATATGTCGCGACCACTGTACCGTGCGCTTCCGCATTGGTGGAGATTTTTCCGTTTTTTTTTCGGGTACTCTACGTTCTTTTGTCACAGGTACGCTACAGTCATAGCAATATTTAAATTGAAACATCTCCTGATCTAATCCTTTTTGACACATATAGGTTTACAAGACACTTATGACACATAGCTGCATCGACTGGTGCGCAAAGAAATATACGGTCCCACTTGAAAAATCAAAATTCACAAGTCCTTGAGCCCTCCACCTTCAAAAAGACTAACACCGGTACGTGCAATAACATATTATCACAGTATGAGTAATAATGTTAATAATGCCGCGAATCTAGGCGGTAATGTCGGATGGGACACCTTGTATTATTATAAACATACTGGTAATTACGCTGATTTCGGTACCTCAATTTCGGCATCGTAGCAATTGCGTTACCGTGCACATCAGTCTCGGTGTTTGCTAACATAATATCGATAATACAATAACACTGGTCCTGAATCTGTGCTTGAACTTTAGGAATTGTATCAAAATAGCGACACCGAAAATACCTAATCGCCCTATGCCGCCGGACGGTAAAAAGCAGGAATTCTCGAGGTTTGTTTCTCGGTCTCCCTGTGGGAATTATGTTCAGCAGGGGGTGTCACAATAGTTGGACGGAGGCCCCACGCTAGGGGATGAAATTAACGCGATTTCGGTCACGTTTGTCGTCCGGCTTGCCCGGGAAAGAATTTTGCAGAGCGCGGTCCTTTTTCGGGACGATCCGCGGCGGTAAGCGTTTATTCCGCGAGGGTCATAATTTTTTTGCGGCCGAGCGGCGCCGACGACTCGTCGGTTATTATCAGGAGAAATTACTTTCCGCGCGGAAGAATCGCGGACCCGTTACCGCCAGGTGCGCTCGCTCGCGGACCTACACATTTCGGTAAGTTAACGCGTGCGCTAAATTGGCCGAGAGTAAAGAGATCCTCGTATTTTCCCCCGGCCGGTACCCCCCGCCTTTTTCTTCCCAGGGTCGGCTGGTATCGCACCCTCCGCGGGGGAGGGATCAACCCTTTTCCTTTTTCTTTTTCGCATCGGCCGGCCGTTTGTCTGCGCGATCGCGATCCCGCTTCCCGGCAGAATAATGCCGGTTTTTGCGCGGAAACCGCGCCGCGCGGGACAAAGAAATACTTATGGATGTGGCGCGGACGCTCCGGTTTGCATTATCTTCGGCCAACGAAAGCACTCTAAATCGCCGCCGATGTTCTTTTTTCATCCTGGCTCTGTTCGGTGCACTGTGGTTTCAACAGGGGGAAATATCAATTGTTGGAATTAACGTTAACATTTTCTGTAAATGATTCTGGTCCACGCACGCATCTCCAACTGTATCTGAAGAGATAAAAAAAGGACTCTTTAGCAATTTTATTGTGTCCTCATGAACGATTATGCACCGTGGAAAAGGTTAATAACAACCTTATTCGTTTCCACGATCTGAGGTGCTTTCAATAATGGGATTGCAGTTTGCACAAAGGCAAGATTTATTATTAATTGTGTAATGTACTGTCAAGTACGTTTTCGAATAAAGTACAAGTCCGCACTTCGTTAATGAATAAAACGGGATGCATAATATATCCTGACGCGTGTATATCACGACCCAATTTATTTGGTTGCCTGCAATACTTCGATGCAGTTCTTTCTCCTGCCACGCAGAAGTTGCGATTATTATACAACAGCAAATAATCACTGTGATCGCGAAACGCGTTACTGCAAATGATGAAAAAGATTGGCGGGACCCAGCCACGTACGCGTGTAAACCGATTAGGGAAGCGACACGTCGATGATGAAGGAAACGTAACACGACCGGGTAGCGAAAGGCAACATGGATGGTTGACCAGACGCTTAGAGTAGCTTTACGTTTGCCGGGGTGGCTCCTTTTATTAGCCTTCTAAGAGACATATTAACGGACGGTATTCGGAGCACGTACTCTTCCGTATTACCCTCGTCAGTCCTTAATCCGGTCCATATATCCCACGAGGTTTCTCTCTTACAATTAGAACGGGGAAATGACCGCCGAACCCATCATCTTGAATCGACAAATGTCATTTATCTCCCACCTGTCTCTCGCTTCGAGCCAACGAACGAAAATTTACCATGCATCTTGCAGCTGATTTCGCAGGTGACGGCTGAGTTCGAGTCCCCATAATTTTCTCCCGTTTGCTAAAAAACGCCACCTTAGCGTGACCTCGAGTACAAGAAATTCACAAATGGAAACAGTGAAGGAACTCTGTTACAAGGAGTGAAATTTTACTTGAACAGCTACTGAAAATGATGTTTGCCAATTTCGACGCGAGGCTTTGCAAAGACCTTATAAAGGGTGGACTGAATTGCCTCGCACCGTTTCAGCATTGCAGAGAAGCTGTAACAGTAATCCGGTAACGATCGGGTGGTAAAGAAAAAAGAAGAAACGACGCTTTCCACGGTCGGTGTGCCGATCGTGCGGAAAAAAGGAGAAAACCCCGAAAAGAAGGAGTGTGCGCGACGAACGGCGACGAAACTCGTCGACCCGACTCGACCTCGATTCCCGTTGGCCAGTTTCGAGGGTGGTTCCGCTTGTATCCCCGGCCATCTGGAGCCTTCCTTCCTTCCGGTACATACATACGTACCTGGTCGTGGGCTGACAAAGCTAATTTCGTAAAGTGTGCGTCTGGGACTGGACGTGTCGGGCGAGCCGCGCCGCCACGGCTAAGAAAGCAGCCGAGGAGAGAACCGAGAAGAACCAAGAGTTATTTCGGAAAATATGGGATTGGACCCGTCGCGATCGTCGCCGGGACTCGGAGGGCGAATCCTGAAATACGAAATTCGCCGGTTGTTTGCTCGATACATCGGAGAGAAGTCGTTTCCGCGGGGGATGTTCCGTGAATTGGAAATTTTCGGGGTGATCGAAGGATCGCGGGGTAGACTCCGTGTCTCCTCTCCTATCCGCCTTTGATTCTCGCTCGCGACTAATTCGGCGAAGAACGAGCTCGGTGCTCTCTTTGTTTTTCCAACTCCTACGCGATGCCGAATCTTCTAACGCGCGAGTGTTTAACTTGGTGCATTGATTTCCGTCCTGCGTGGATTCTCGAATAGTTCTATTAGGATTCTTAGAATGTACAAGGTTTTATTTTAATCGCGATTGCGTCGATTTCAAAGTTACGTCTTGGGAGGTTGAGATTATTCGGAAGCGCTTATTCGATTATCTCAGCGCTCGGTTCGGGTTCGGCCGCGAGACGACACGCGTCATCGACCGGCGGCGGCGGCGGCTAATCGCCGATCCCGGTTAAGCGGGAAAATCGAGTCCCCGAAGAGAGTCCAGGTCGGCTGACGCGCGGTCTGGCATCGATTTTCGTTTCTCGTTCCGGCAGAGGAACGCGCCTGGCCAACCGCTGCTCTCCCAGAGCTGTCCGGTTTGGTAATCAACGTACCAAGAGGGTTTAATCGTGGCCGCGCGCCGGCTTTATTTTCAGCCCGGCCGGCCCGGAACTTGAATCCTATCAGATTGCCTCATCGCTGCGGAATACACGGCCGCCGAGCTTAGCGGTTGCGCCCTCACTACGATCTCTCATAACTCTTTCGAGCTTCGAGTCCGCTGCTGCCCGCATTCGATCGGTTTCTTCTTGTTCCCTACCCCCTCCGCGGCTCTCCGTTGATTAGATTTTCCAAAGGACCCGGCCAAATTCTTCCCCTGCGACCCTCGATCGCTGACCAAAATCTAACCGGAAACTCTTTCGCTAGGTAACTGTTTGCGCTACGATTTATTGGTTAACTGTGTCCATTGCTTTCCCGTCAATAATTAAATTTTACGATAGAGAGAAATGCGACGAGATTTCCGAAAAATTTGCGGAGAAAAAATCATTTTCGCCGGATACCTGGGACGTGTCAGGAGCGAACGGAAAGCGACGTTTCAATCTCTGCTGTTAGCTGGGCGGCGACCGCGCTTCCCTCTTCCCTCTTCCCTTTTTATTGTAATTTACAGGGTAATCCGCGGATAGACGTACAGTGGATAGATTTCGTTTAGGGATGGGCCGTCGACGAGGGTTTGCACGGCGATGAAAGGCGAAGAGGGTGGAGAGAGAGGGGGACAAAGACCGCCGAGGGTGGCGGGTTGGGGTTGATTGTAGCCGGTCGAGCAGACCAGAGAGAAATTGCATTTCCCACCGCGTATATCCACGAGCCTTGCGTCATTTCGTTTAAACAAACCGCGTCCATCCACCGCTGCCAACGGGGCCGCCCTTTTCATCCCCGTTTCGTCTTTTTGCCGTGCCGTCCTCATCAACCCCCCCCCCCCCCGCCGTCCTACGAAACCGCGAAACTTTCATTTGCCGCGGATATGCATCTCTCTGTACGACGGACACACTTTGATCGCGAGCCATCGAATTACTCCGGCACTGGCAGATCATGCTCGTCGATCCTCGGAACGCAAAAGAAGTTAAGTTGGAATGTCACTTGAATCGATAGGACGTTTTTTAAAATTTCTCTGTCAACCGCGTACGATGGAAAACATTTGTTCCCTGAATTTTATAACCCTCTGACACGTTGGTTAATTTAAAATTTAATAGAATCCGGCATTATTCGCGTTGCAGTTCTGTCGTCAAGTTTTTAATTAGCCTCTCGGGCTTCCTGGTTCTTGCGCGAGCTTATTAAAAATCGTGTTACCGACAACAACAATTAACGCCGTCATTAGAGAGGCATTACCTCCGGTTATATACCGTGCGTGTGCAGCCGTGCTGTTCATCTAGAGAGAAGAACAATTAAATATGCATAACGCTGGACATTATAATACTGAATCAACAAAGCACGTTTCTCCGTTTACCGTGGAACGATTATCTGCGATTGCACAGCGTCGGTCTACGGTGTTTATTTGGCTCTGTGACCGCATGATTTTGTCGCCGAGTGCCACGAGCGAGACACGTTGATAAGAATAATTACGCCGGCCGGAAAATGACACTTTAATTCGCCGTTTTTTCGATCCCCCATCGGCGTGAGAGTGTCGTCGTGACGCATCCTCAACCGGTCGTTCGAAAAACTAATTGCATTCCGATGTAGCCTCCACCTACGTCCGGCGCTAACTAACACGCAATCACCGTCAAAGGGGCGCTCGGCTGCGCGCCACGACCGGAGCTTTTGTCGTCCGCGAACTTTCCGGATTGTAATTTTGCCGTAAATTAACTTTCCCGGATCACGATCCTTTCCTTTCGCCGAGGGAAACTTTTAGCCCCGATGATTGTCACGGAACTCGTTCGAAATGAGCGGGCACGTTACCTCTTTCCCGAATACTTCGGCCCCTCTCGAAAGTTCTGATCAAAAATTGGAGCGTCGCTCGTTTTCTTCCTTTTCCGGTCTCCGGACGCCGCCCCTCCCCTCTCCGCTCTTTTTCCCCTGCTTTTCCTCCCCAGCCACCCACCCCCCGCAACCCCGAGCAACCGCGTTCGTTTACTTAAACGTTAAACAGGATATTTCAACGTGAAAGATATACGCTCGAGCGGGCATTAAATTAGCGGAACGCTCGGCCGATATTGGCAACGTTCGGCCCGGCGCGGTGGAAGAAAAAAAAAGATAGGGGAGAACAGGAAGAAAGTAGAGAGACAGAGAGATAGAGGGGGAGAGAGGGGAGAAAGATACGCCCCTCTCGCAATAAGAGCAGCGCGTCGACCTTTAACCCGATAACTCGAACCAGCGTCGAAGGGAACGCGAATAATTATCACGAGCAATCGATCACAAGCGGAACGGTATTGGATTAAAGCGCTATTAACGATCCCGACTATGCTGCCGGTTCGAGAGCACCAGCTTTTCCCGGAGCGTGACAAGCGACACCCCCGATGGTCGCGTCGGTTATTTCGAGGAAGAATTGCCCGCCCACGCGTGGACAAGCTCTACGAACCGCAACCTCCGAGACGATAGTGTTCGCATACCAGTCGCTGGAAAATTACTAATTTCTAAACTAATCCGTTTTCGACCCTAATACTTTTTCCAAGAGGACGAGAAATTTTGCTAAAGCAAATTCGGGCGATCTCTATTTCTTTTATTAAATAGAAAGCTCTCTGCGACCTTGCTTCACTGAAATTTATTATCGCATGACCAATATTAATCTGAAGAATTTATTGATCTGGTTGTCGGAACGACACGCGATAGTTGCGGCCGTTTTCATCGGTTCGGGCAAGATTAGGCAAAAATAAAATCAATTGGTATCTACAGACCAGCGTGTCCGGAAGTGGTGTGCGGAAAATCGGCTACCTTTTGGAGGTGGGATCGTTTAATACAATGTCGTAACTATGAACGCTATTGCCATGGCAAACGCTGAGGTAACGCGTTAACAAGGTACTAAAAGCGTGTCGCAATCTCCCGTTGAAATTATGGGTAAATTATAGTCAAAATGCATTATTTATCGAAGTTTCCGACGCCCCTGCTAGTCGCGTTGCATATTTCGGGACTGAATTGTTCTACCGCGCGAGGACAAAGCTCGGGAATCGCATTTTCCAGCTTCGAGAAAGGACTCTTCGAGTCTCCGGTACTGGACCAGAGGTGTCCCTCCTTGCCAACGATTGCGTATTTCAGTCGATGCTTCCAATTCCCGGTTACGTGTCCCGCTACAAAACTAATTTCGTCGTGGATTTATAATGCCCGGCCTCCGTCAGGCCGCCAATCAGTCGGCTTTGAGCCCGGGCTCGCTTCAATCAGTCACGGTAACTACTTTTTTTTCCTCCCCATCCGTGTAATTGTTCGCAAATTGAATGTCCGCGTTCGTGACAAGGTTTCCCGCCATAGCTGTCCTACCCTCGGTGCCCCCGCGAATTAATTTGCAACGCGATTCCGCCGAGAAGGAGAAACAAACGAGTATCGGTTCTCACGAATGCTTGATGTTCCGAATTACAGGCCGAATCTATGAAATGAAGAATCGTAACGGAAAGAAAACTCGAAAATAGTGAAACAACGGAAGGAACGTGTTTCGGTTTATTTGTCGGGACACCTGTGGACTGTGCCGGTGACGTATTCGCCCGTTTGTGTATGGATTAATTCCGGATTAAAAACGGGAGCCGAATCTTAAATATTTATTCGTCCGACGACAACGTCCGTTGACCCTGTTCCGAAACGGTGACACGCCGCGCCGGCCTGACAGTTTTTCGAATCGTTAGAGAGTTTTTGAAACGAAAATCCGCCAGCAAAAATCACCTTTGGGGCCGTCGCGTCGCGCCGGGATCACTGGGAAATTTCGTCCTCCGGCAGAATTGTCGCGCCGCGTTACCATTATTGTTTTTTCCAGTTTCTCGGTTTTTTAACCGCGCCCATTTCCGAGGGCAAGGGAGCGGTTGCTTAGAGTATCGGAAAAATTAACAAGGAATGCGACAAGCACCTGCGCGACCCGTCTCGCGCATTTACTCGCGCTTCCCGGTTGCGCAATTCGCCTGTTAACGAGCGCACTAATTGGGGATGTACTTTAGAATGCGCAGGGATCAATCGATTGGAAACTCTCGGTACTCGTGTTTCGTTTCTGGCGCTGCTTAAATTGCAAGTTCGTTTGCATGCTTGCGAGCTATAGGCGCGCGATCCTTTATCGTGATTTGTCGCGCCGATGCGTTGCACTCAACAAGTAGTTTGTTAATCGGAGGGGGTGGGGGGCATTGCGCCGAGTCGGAAGACGAATAGATGACCGTTTAACGCGAGCCCGATTTCACCCCGAGCACGATTAATGATTCGCGAAACGGATCCGCTCCTCTGCACACGCGAGAACAACCCTAATCTCGTCTCTGCACAGTCTAACGTGTCCTAGTAGTGCCCCGCACACGTCGTTCCTTTTCAGACTGCAAACTAGGTGCGCATCGAATTACCGAAAATCGACGACATTTCACCGACATCGATTTCGTCTACAATTTTTTTTTCTGTAAACATTTGTGGTAAAGGCGTCGAAAATGAGATTTTAGAACAATTTTTGCCCAGCTTGTGTGTCGGAAAATGTACGTACTATTTTGCAGTCGTGCAGGTAGATTGAAAAATAAGAGGAGGAAAAAATAAAGGGTAGGAATCCTCGAAGTGGCCAGAAATATGGCGTCTGTGCTGCGGGAGAGACGCGCGAGGAAGCAATAAAGTGGACAGAAACATTAGCAGAGGCTGACTGGGCCGCAGAACGAGGGGAAAAAGGCACTATGAAACCGGGGTAGTGTAGAACGAACGAGCTGCGTGCTGCCAGGAGAAGAACTATCTCGGAATAATCAAAGAGGAGCGAGTAGACAAAAACGGGAAACGCCGGAGATACGTAAGTTTCAGCCGGATTTACGATGCGGACGTGACTTCTTTGTTATCATGGAGATTAAGATTCTCGGTATGCGCCCCGCAGATTTTCGTTCATTATTTCCGTTTACTACCAAGGGGAAACTGAACTCTGGTTGCAAACGCCGTGGATTTTCATGTCGGAGGTTCCTCCTCGGCCTCGCTCGACGTGGAACCATTTCCTGTAGGATTAAAGGGTACCACTCACTTTTGTCGTAAATCAACTTCACCTCGGCCACCCGGATATTTTTAACTTTTTGCTACGCAATCCTGTACGTCTTGACGGGAGAATGCCAAAAATCGAAGTTTCAAGGCGAGGAATTCGCCGGTTCGAAAGTTATGCGTTGTCTTCTCGGTCGCCTGTCGTTGGCAGAGATTTTCCTGGAAATTTTCCTTGGAAATCAAAGACTTCTTGGTCCCGTCAAAGAATCCACGGCTCGTGTGTTGTCGAAGGCTGAAATTCTCCCGGCCGGTATGCAAATATCAGCGCGCGACGCCGAGCGGCTCGGCTCGGCTCGGCTCGTCGCGGCGCACTCGTCGAGGAGCGAATCAATGGAAGCTATTACGGGCTCGGATTATTCCGAGAAATTCGTGGAAAGTAATTAATGCCGGCTGCCGAGGATTCAATTTGCCCGTATAAATATTGCAATCGGTGGTTAACGAACTTCCCTGGGCCGCGGATCGACCGGCAAATATCGGCGATCGCTAAGGGAGAGGGGTATCGACACCCCCCTGATCGCCGAACGCGTTTAAACGAGAGGGCGGAACGAACGAACCGTCCCGGAACAACGAATTTGTTTCCCGGGGAATCTCGTCGAGCAAGTTTTCCCATCCGGAAGGAGCCATCCGCCGCAAACGACATCGAACTTCCAGATTTATCGTTCCACGTAATTTCTTATCGTTCCCTTTCGCTTCCTGCGTTTTTTCCCGTCCCTCTTCCCCGCGCAGCCCCGATAAAAACTTCCGGGAAGTTTCATTCTCTTTGAAAGAGAACCGGCCGTTTTCACGGGGAACCTGGAAGAAAATTCCTGGGCTAATAAACTTTGTTCGCAACGGGCGCCGCCGCCGCCCGCCGCCGCTGCAGACGCGATTGTTTTTCTTTCGTTAACCAAGAATTCGTCGGAATGCCTGCCGCATTCTTCCGGCCATTCATTCTTATCGAGGGGCGCGCGCGTGCGTTCCATTAACGGCTCGAGCATGTCTCGCAAGCAATCTCTGCGAACCTGTTTGTCGAACGAAAAACCTTTCGGTTCTGGTTCACGGTCGAACCTTACAGCGAATTCCTCGCCGTGAAATGTCGATTTTCGGCATTCTCTCGTCAACCTGTACAGGATGAACCAGTGAAAAGTGAAAAATATCTGGGTTGCCAAGGTGAAGTTCAACTCCCGAGAAAGTACGAAAACTGTTGGGGACCACTTAAAGCCGGAGTCGCGTTTGCCAAAGGAATGCGTCGATTTAAATCTGCTTACAAGCACGCTGAAAAAGCAATCTACGTCGCTGGAAAGCCTGGAGTCAAAGGTGGACCAGAATAAAAAGGTTGCTATAGACGACCTCCTTGCAGGAGAGGCAGCTCCTCGAGAGCGTGACTCGTGTGTGTGTGTGCGTGTGCGGACAGATCAAAAAGCTTCCTGTGACGACACTTACCCGGGAAAACACGGCTAGTATTTAACCGAAAATTCAGTCGCGCCTCGCCGGGGACTCCTTTGAGAGATATTTTTCATATGAGCTACTTAACAAAAAAAAAAAAGAAAAATGCTTTCGTGCGGCGTCGGACGGATTATTGCGAGCAACCGCGAGACGGTACCGCAGCGAGCCGGCTAAGGACCCGGAGACCGACGAAACGAAATCGGTGGCTGGTTAATCAATCTTCCCGGGTCTGATAAGATGAATCGTGCCGCAGGATAGGCTTGGGCGTGGCGATTAATTAGGGAGCATACAGTTGCCCCGAGCGTATCCTCGCTTGTCCTTTTATCCGCAGCCGAGCATTTGTACCTTTCCGAGCTTCTCTTAAGCTCCTTTCCGCTTATCGAGATCGATCGCGTCGCCGCCGTGCTACCGTGAAACCGTTCCTCCCTGATTTCTTCCAACTCCAGCCATTTCTACAGCGAGGAATCATAGTGGTGCAACTCGAAATTCTGATCCAAGTCCAATCCTCGGGCCCGTGCTGTGACATAGATCGTGTAGGGCCACTATCTTCTGTAACACTTTGGATGAATCGTTTCTGGCCTGCGTTGAATAAACTATTAGGGGGGTCCTCGATCCAGCGATCATGCTGGTAGTGGGGGAAGGCTTCGAAAGTGACACATATGTCAGAAATCGCACACGGTGGCCCCATATTTCTTTCCGCGTCGTACTCGCTGGTGGCCTTTGGCGCGAAACGCCCCCGCAATCGTCGATTTACGAGGAACCTGGGTCGAACCGAACCCTAACCCCCTTCGACCCTTTGTTTCACACGAGTAAACGAGCCACGGAGTTCATCCGCGTCGGCCAGGCCGTTCCGCCGATCAACTAGATCCAATTTGATCGTCGTTCGTCATTCCACCCTCCTCGCGGGAAAACGCGTGTTACACGCTAGGCCCATGGCGCAACACTCTTAGGTGTCGTTCGCGGAATGGTCATTTGTCTCGTCATCGTTCGCTCGAGGAAAATCGGTGATCGATCATCTCCGACTGACCCCCCGCTAGATTGATCGCGAGCCGATCGCTCAGAACACCGACAGATCTTATTCAATTAGATTCGCTCGTTCCGAGGATGTTTTCTGAGCTGCGCGCGAGATAAGCGGAAGAGGATGATCTCCCGGTGTTATGTGGGTCGGAGAAGTTAGGATAGCGGGCCTTGCGTCAGGTATGGGTACGATTGTTAACGCCGCGTGGACATTTGCGAGGAAAGTGACTTTTGGACATTTTTTCGGAAACTTTGTTCTTTCGTAATTTTTCAAGATTTTATTAATTCGCTGGCTAAACATTTTACGAGAATATGGTGGCTTTTTTGTCGGTTATCAAAGCTTTTCTATAATCCCAGAATTGGCCACGATTTTTGTTGTCGCAAACAGTTTTACGACTCTTTTTTAATGTGCATCCGGTAGGTTGCGAAGAATTACACCTAACACCGAAAACTATTTCTTTTTTAACGCACGTACGGATGATATATTACGTTTGCGATGATGTCGAGTCTACCACATTCCGAGCGGCGCGCGATTATTTATACTATAAATATTTCATGTTCGTAAAGTAGAACGTATGCGTTACGCAACATTGTGTTATGTGTGCACATCGCGCGCGATATGTCGTGACCACAATATTGTGTTACACGTTTCACAGAATGTATTATCTGCACGATATACACCGCGACACTTCGTATCGCATGGTTCACATAGCAAACTGTTGAAACGCGTTTTACCAAATATTAACCAGTGAACGCTTAGCACAAATAACTCTGTTCGTTTGCAGCTGATTAATACTCTCCACACTTAATTTTATTCGTCGATCTATTTGACCCAGTTAATCGTACAACAATGTACAAGCTATAACAAAAATGGCTACGCATGTCCCAGTGTTACATTGAATTCTGCCTCTACATGCAAATTAATTAAGTTCGCCGATTGGATGCGTCGCAAAGCTGACGGAGCAAGTAATAAAAACTGTATTTTATTATTAAAAATGTTTTATCACGCCCGCTCATTTTCCATCCGCAATGAAAATAAATTTTTCGGTTGAAAAACATGAATCAAAGTTATCATACACTGGGTGCTCAAATTATTAAGGGGCTGATAATTCTTCGTGGAGAAACTTCAATGCTTTAAGGTCATTCTAAATAATAACACGGACAGTATTTGTTACTATCGCCTCTTGCTGCAACATTTTGATCCTCGGCTCTAAGAATGACTTTCGATATAAAATTTCAATGGCGGGTAGAGCGGTAACTAGATTAATTACGCAGCTTTCCATCGAAGAGTTGCGTGTTTTCGAGCGAAATCGTACATTTACGTCAAGTTCCGAAATAATTCGAGCACCCACCGTACATTTCAGTAACTCGCGGGAACCATCTACATTATCTGAAACGTACAATATACAAATTACACGGCTAACTCAATTGCAGCTCTGTCGCTGACGTACACGCATCTGCATTTCAACGACGACAGTTCCACCCACACCCGCAGAACCTGGGGATCTTCTCTGTCGCAAAATATTCTGTTAATAGCGCGCGATCGGTGGCGAAACTCCGGGCGGGATTCCTGCCGACGAGGTAGGTACATAATTGCAAGCACCCAGGGAGTTTGCGCCTCGGCGAAACAACCTTGTCTTTTCACGTTGTCGTTTCTGTTTGGCTACGCGAAGGAACTGGAAACACGTCGAGCACGATGAAAAGTTGACAAGACCGGCGACAACGGCAGCTTGTAACAACGTTTCGCAGACGAGGATAACTTTGAACGATGCGAGAGCTTCCCCGCGAATTCGGTTTCGCGAGTTTTAATCGAGTCAAGCTCTCGCCTTGAAGCTCCGATTCGAGGAATGCGTCGTCGCGCCGCGCCGCGCCGCGCCGCGCCGCGCCGGTTGAAAAGCTCGAAAGTTGCCAAACATCTTAAACAGTCCGACAGCGTGGCACCGCTGGTAAACGTCTGAATTCCCCGAGACCTTCAAACCCGAGTTTCGAGACCCACTCGAGAGATCCTCGATACTTCTTCGAAAGATCCCGGACGACAGCACTCGGGCTCTCGCGAAACGGCGCGAGTGGTCAGCCAAACTTTCCCCTGATCAGCAAACTCGCTTCCGGGAATCTTTGTCCGCTCGCGGTGTTTGCCTTGCCGAGATCGTGATTTAAAAATCCCAGGATTGATCCTGTAAATAAAAGATCGCAGGGCGTTCGAAGTTCCCGAGGAACCGGAGGAACGCTGTTGCAATTCGAACCTCTAAAAACAGAAGCCTCGCGCTTTGAAAATTGTCTTTTATTCCATCGCTCAAATTTTTTGACACTGACCGTGTGATCTTCAAAGTCCAATTTTGCGGTCTCCACCGATCCAAACCCTGTACAATGGTCCCAGAATTCGTTAAGAAGTACCATTACAGAATGAAACGCTATCTGCCTAAATTCCCTAAAGGTCCGGATACCCACGGACGTGAACGTAGCCGGGCCGGCGCGAACGCGCTTAACACTACTTATCGCGCGCATACCTTTAACTATGCCGGATCCTTTGAACCCCGCCGACGAAACTTGGCGAAGTAAACTTAGGCGAAGTTGTCGTTCGAAAATATCCGGCTTTAGCTCCTTCGGGCTTCGTCGAAATTCCCGTTGACTGGTGGGTTCGGTCCCGGGAACTTTCCGAATGGCGAGCCCTTTGCAGGAGGCGGGTTTCTTTCCGCTTTGAAAGAAGCCACGGTGCGGCGCGGCGTGTCGCCGGCAAAAGATACAAGGGCGAGATACGAGTCGATCAATCAGCCGAGCACACAATAGCCGGAATCCTCGAGCGTTCGTCGAGTGGCTGGCGGCTGCTGGCTGGCTCTGTAGCGGAGGCATAAAATCGAACTGTTTACCCGGTGCACCGGCGGTTTTTCAGGGCTCAGCCGAGGACTCCAATCAAGTCGAAGAGTCCCACGGGGCATTGCGGTTGGTACTTCGAGCAGCCTCCATTACGTCCGACCGCTTCAGCTTGAAGAATGTCCTGCGGCAGTTCCTCGTGTCGCGAGCTCGTCGGTCTGAAAACAACAAGCCCGCAAACCCCTGTGTATACACGCGCGTACGTGTACGGAGACGCGAACACGAGCACGATAATAAGGGGGCTTTCTATTCTCAACCGCGATACCGGGACACCGTGTAACGAGCTCCACGTATCGCGGGACGACTCGTTAACGAACGGCCATTAAGTCGCCCCCCATCACGCCGCGCGATTTCTTCCGGCCAATTTAAGGTCTGGACCACGATTCGAGGGCGCTTCGAGAGTCCCGGTTGCTTGGAAAAACTCAACACGCTTCGTTGCATCGACCGAGCGTTGCGCAACAATAGGATCCGCTCCCTCCACGGACCGATTTATGATTCTCAATGATTTTAGTACGAGTTTCCCGACGAAAAACAGTCTCCCTATTTTACAAGTGTTTTGAATTAGATGACGAATCACGACGTTCACGCGAGATCCGGATCGAGAGAGAGAGGAGGAAGGGCCACGAAGGGTCGGCGCTGTAAACGAATTCATAGTTTCCGCGGGACCGTCGCATGAAATTTTATATTTGCATTAAACATACGCGGTCTGAATGAAGTCGACGAACAAACGAACGCGAGAGCCGAGGTCGCCCGCTTGGAAAGTAATTGTTACAGCCACCGTAAAAGATCGAGGTTTCCCCCGGGAGAAAGAGGGAGAAAATTTTCGAAATTGTACCGGTAAACAACGTTTGTTCTCGCCGTTCGTCTCTCCTTTGACGTAGCTGCGGTGAATTTTGCAACGAGGGGCTCTCTCTCTCTCTCTCTCTCTCTCTCTCTCTCTCGCATACGTGTTCACGGGTCAGGTGTTTTTAAGGAACCCGGCACGCTCTGATAACGAAATCGCATTGTTTTTCGCGGGCGTATCCCCGGAGCCGAAACTATTTTTGCGATAAAGCAGAACGAAGGAGAAGGTTTTTTGCGATCTCTTCTCATTTCTCAAGTTCTTTCAATCTTCCTCGAGCTCGATCGATCTCGAAGTCTTGTGTGGCTGGATCAACAACGTTCGAATTTTTGCGATCGCGGACGGTACGCGAATCGCAATCTTACGCTCGGTCGGAAAACATGACCCGGAAAAATGGAAAGTCGGTAAGTTTTGTTGTTCGAGCATGCTTCGCGGTAAAAATCCCACAGGATCGAAATAAATTCAAACTTGTCAGCCGGTTCCAACGCTTGGCAAGTTCGGCGTTAAGGGTGAGAGCGAGTATTTGACATAATTGTTGAGGAAATTGTTTTTAAGAACGCGGAAATTACATAAATACGGGCCGGTCTACATACGAGGGAAGAAATTCCGTTTATTTCCATCCAATTTTCCCCGCGGACCTGCCGCAAATCCTCAATTACGGCTCCACCTTTTAACCTTTTAAGGCAACATTGAATTCCGAGTGGTTTTAAGCTCGCCGGCTGACCTGGAATTCCTTAGATTCAATTCCTGGATGAACCGCGCGATGCTCGACGGAAATTTGAGACATTGGAGTCGCTACACAAAGCCGTATCATTTCATCTTCTTCCGTTTCTCGTTCGGACAAGAGACGAGGCCCGATTTCGCGACACGGATGCCGCTAAATATTTTCCTTGGATGCTATTTCATCACTGTTTTCAGGTTTTAACAGATTAGAATCATTATCATCGAAATTGAACGTCGAGCAAGCCCCAGCGACCTTTTACGTAACTTGCGTGTGCTTGGATTAAACAGAAAGAAGCCGGTGAACCGTACGGAACTGGTTCGCTCCGTAAATAAATGCATAAACATTGGAATTTTACCGAACAATGGCTACGTGGCACGGGGAAGACACGTCCGCGGAAGAGAAGAGAAAATAACCAGTCCGGCCATGGTTTTTTCATACCTTCTTAGCCGGTGCTATTCCCTCAAATTACCCGTGAGACCAGACGAAAGAGTTTCCCCGAGCAAGGACAATGCATCCTGCGCGCGTCTTCTCGCGATAACAACTTCAACGGCAAAACAAACCTCATTTGCAATTTTTATTTTCCACGCAAACTCCGCTCCGCTCTCTCTCTCTCTCTCTCTCTCTCTCTCTCTCTCTCTCTCTCTCTCTCTCTCTCTCACCCCCTACCCCTCTCTTTCCCTCTCTGTAGTTTTCTTGGTGCGCGTTTTCTTTTCGCCAGCGCGGCCGGTTGCAGCCGCGGTTTTCCTTTCATGAATCACCGCGGGTTCCGTTTTCCGTCGAGGAAACTCTAAGAACGTTCTTTCTAAGGCTCGCAATAATAATTTAACACGCGGCCACTGTATCGCGGCGCTTTGTGCGCCCGTGTAAGTGAAAAACTGAATAGACGGGCCGGATCTCTCTCCCGGTCCATCGTGGCTATAGTGATCGATCCAAGAAAGAGCGGGCTTTGGAAAGGACGCGGCACTGGTTCGAAGCGCGCAAGCGGTCGCAACCGAAGGAAAACCGTGACCGCACGGCGCTGAGCGTCGCGTCGCGTGGCGTCGCGGCGCCGCCCATGAATGATCCAAAAACGCGGAGAAAGAACGTTCTCGACGGTCCTAGTTCTAATACACGCTCCGTGCCCGACAGGGCCAGTCCATTTTCTACTTGCTAGCCGGGAAACCGCTCGGAAATTCCCCGACGAGGAGGATGTAGGACGTCGCCGACGCGGAGGACGACGACAATGCGCCGTCACGGGCCGCCTGCGGGTCCTCTTTTTTTATTCATACGTCCCTGGCTCGAGAGTTTATCCACCCGTGATGGTTCTCTCGCGAGCGCACCTACACACACGCGCGCGCGCACACACATACGCTCGCACCGAACGGAAAAGCTTCACCGGGATGCGAGAGAGCGCGGTCGTGCGCGCAAGCTCGCGAGAGAAACGGAAGGAAGAGTTGGCTGACAGGAGAGGAGGGGAGGGGAGGGGAGAAGCGAGAATGGTAAACCAAATTTGCTTTTCTACACGGCCCCTGTGTATCTACTCCAATTTGCGCCGCCTTCGACCGGCCGAAAAAAGGTCTCCGGCTGGAATTTGTTCTTTTCCAGAAAGGAGGTCGCGCCGACGAAATTTCCAGCCCGGAGTCCTTTCGCCGCACGCTTCGCGCGAACAATGCCTCGCGACGGTCGTGGACCCGAGGATGCGCGGTGGTTATTAACACGTACTACCAAAAACCTTTTTCTTTGAAGTAGATCATCCTCGAACTACCCTCCTTTAGCACCTGCGACTTCAAATCACCCGAGGAATCATCCTTCTCGAGAAAACGCAAAATTTTCAGGACACCCTGTACGCCCCTCAATTCTACACATTCCGCGTACAAACTTCAAGAAAAACGTAAAACCAGCCAAGAATCCGCGTTTCCACCATTTATACAAATTATCCAATTTCAGGACTCTCGAAAGCCGAATGGTCTCTTAAAATGAACCGGCTTTATTCGCCGCGGAATGAGGAACGTTTCGCGATCGTTATTCCGGCGTTATGGTTGCGGCCGTGGAACCGGAAAAAGTTGGGCGTTTAGCGGATCAGGAAAACGCCGGGGAACTTACGTGAAGATCACGTGCAGAATGTCACCGATGAGCCCGTTATGTCTCAGGGTGTGCTCCGAAGTTTCGCAAATTGCCCTCAGCAGACACTCGTGACCCTGATACCCGTAGCTGCGCAGAAACCGGGGAAGCAAAGCGAAAAATAAAATAAGACCGTCTCTGACCCACTGCGACTTCTAGGTCACCGGTCTGTACGTGTGCGTCTATACTTGTACGCGCAGCAGTTTCGTCGGTCCGCGCGCGGACGCGGCCGAACCGCGGCCGCAAGCTCGTGCTGCGAAACCGTCGTCGGCGTCAGGTAAAAGCGGAGGAGTTCACCTGGTAAACTTGTTCTCGACGACCCGGTACACCGTGGCTCTGTCCAGGCTGCTTCTCGCGCGTCTCCTCTTCCTCGCAAGCTCGGTCTCCGTCCACAAAAGCTCGTCGGTCGCGTTCGTCGGCAGGCGGTAGCTCGCTTCGAAGAAGTTTGCCAGCGAGATCGACTTGAACGGATCCCCCAGAGGCACTGCCAGTGCCACGAACAACTGAAACGAACATTACAGGTAGCGAAATGTAACAACTATTTACACATCGATACGAAACTGTAGACGAAACGATAGAAAAATGTCAAAGAAGGAAATGTCGGACTATATCGCTGTCGTACTACTTGCACCGCGACGAAACTGTAAGACCGATAACAAAATTAACGAAAAGCGTATTCTATTGGACTGGAACGAAAGAGATTAGATTCCTAAAACCCTAAAACCCCTCTGTTTGTAATTGATAACGTGTAATTAATAAAGGCACTAATTTTCGCTCACCCCGCTTTGGCTGTCCTCGGGGAACGTCAGGGCCCGGATCGGACGACGGAGAACTTCGGCGAGTTCCGAATTCGTGGACTTGGAGGAGACCCGGAAGAGCAGCAGATTGAACGTGAGAAACCTGCAAAAAGAGGTTCCGTTTTGTTCGGAACGGTAAAAAGCACGCGCAATGCCGCGCCGTGCCGTTTCGTTCTCGTAAAGCGGATTCGACGAAGCGACGCGTAAAAGTTTACACGCACGAGTACCGCGCGGAAATAGAAAACAGAGAGTCGATGAGGAGAATGCAAATCGCCACGGTCTTTAATGCGCCGCGGCGATATACCGCGGCCACCACCGCCGCGGCGAGCACCCTTAATTAGCATTACAAATGAACGACCGGTCGTACGAAATTAAAGCTTCTTCGGCCCGAGGGGATGAAAATTCATCGGACAAAGTTCAGACGTTTCTTCGCTCCCTTCGCGAACTCTCGACGTGTCAACTTCCTCCGCCATTGTACTTTTTAAGCGGCCCTTCAACTTCGAAAAATCGATTTCTTTTCACGTCCTGCTGACTTTATGTATTCGGAGCGAAAATGGATGACTGACGGTGAAGTCGTGTAAGAAGAATTTTTAAATATTTTTACCTGGTTTTTGACTCGTTAAAATTATTTTACGGTCGATTTACTGCGCCGATGAAAAGTTTGAAATCGCTTGCTTTTCCATCGCTGTTTCTTTTTCGCGGAATTGCATCGCGAGACAAAACTTTTCTCCTGATTGAACAGCTGAATGTTTTATTGATTACAAATTTTGCCGACAAGTTTTATAACGAGTATTTGCTAAAGAATTAGAGTATTTGCGTCGGACGTTGGTTATTGTGATCGCCGGCAGTTTCATTCTTCTTCGTTCGGTCAAACATTGAATGGAAAATAAATATTTATAATGGATCGCCAATAAAAATTGTATTCAGACCGTTGCCTCGCTTATAGGACCCATCTGTGTCGATCGCGTCGATCGCGTCGACCGTGTCGAACTGAATGAATGAAAAATATTGCCCCCTTTCTATTTAATTGGGAATCGAATTATTATTATTGAACGATGTACATCAACGTACCCTCGCTACAAAACAAACCAACTTGGCGATCTCGAATTTTTAATGACATTAGAGAAACAATTGGTCGGTAACAGGAGACAAATATTTACCTCGTCCGCAATTACTGAAATTCGTCAAATTAACGAGAGCGTGACTCTCTTCCGTTCCCATCAATTTGCGGAACGATTTCAAACTTTCTGTTGGCGATTAATTACAGAAAACTCGCGGTAAATACCGGGGAGGATTAAATGACGATTTAATGCGAAACGTACGGCAGTATTTCTCGAAGGCTCGACATCGCACGATCCAGGATCCACAACCATAGGAGAGACACTGATCTACAATCCGCGGTTACGGATCCGCGTTCGAGGAGAGACCGGTTCCAAGGTGTTAATCTTTTGTTGCAACATCGAATCGAACGGCCGGTGCCAATTGGCAGTTCGAAGTGGAGGGAGGGGGCAGAATGGAAAAATTAAGAATTCTCGAAACCACTGTTACACCACTCTCAATTCATTAGGACTGAACTAGATTATAACATTAAAGATCCATCATCTCCGCTTGGTGTTCCGTAGTTTTCCTAAAACTAATTCTTCAACACCAAGAAACGGACTCGAACCCCTCGTAGACCGTTTCAACCCTAATTCAAGCATCCGGAGGGAACGTGTTCCCGTAAACGGAGCGTTTTCAGGTATCTAGGCTATGGATCGCGAGAACGCAATTGCGATCGCGAGATCGCGAGTATACGTTGATGAAAAAACTTCTCCGATTTCGCGGCAGCTCGCGCGTAGAGTAAGCGAGAGAGAGAGAGAGAGAAAAAATACGGCCGAGAGTGGGTCGTGGTTAAAATGCTGGGCCGGGGTGAAACCATGCATGCGTAAATGAGGCCACTTTGCCGGGATTATTCTCGTTTTTAATTCCCTTTCTCGTTTACATCAATACACGCCGTCCCGCGCGCTCGGCAACGAGCTGTTCTCAGCGAACGAGCCGCGCGCGTCCGCTTAACGACTCGAACACGATAATAAACTGCAACACACACACACGGGCACAAAATCCCCGAAGGAATCCCGTTGTTGTTGCGAGCCGAGCCGAGGCTCGACACGAGAAAAATTGTGTATCGACGTCCGAAAGCGGTTCCCTTCGTCCTCGTGATTCGATTAATCGACGCGCGAAACATCCCCGCGCGCAACTGTGCACACGGGGAAACCGTCGTTCGCTCCTCCAGGCGCGAGGATGTTTGCCGGTCCGACGAAATGCGATTAATTTGACGAAATCTCCGTTAAACGCCAACGATCATAATAACTGTCCAACTCACCCCCGGTCGCTCGTACGCTGTAAGCCGAAATTGCAATTGGCAGGGCAGCTGTTGTGACACTGCGCAAGCAATTAGAAGTCAATCGAGTAAAAGAGCCAGATCGACGATAAAAGAGTTCAACAATTCCGGCTCCTTGGAACACCGTGCAAGGATCCGCGCGCAGCGCAGTAGGGACACACGCGTCCCTCGTAAACCGTTGCTCGTAGAAAACTCGTTCCAGCCGTGGAAAAATGCGAGCTTGTGGAAAATTTACAAGGGAAAGTTCGCGCGCGCGAGGGTCCCAGCGTCGTGAAATCGCCAAGTGTGCGCGAGAGGAGACCGTCAAATTGCTGAAACTTCCTCGAGCCGCTCTCTCTCGCTCTCTCTCTTTCTCTCTCTCTGTCTTCCCCCGCCGTTCTCGTGGAAATTCGGCCCGCAGAGAAACACGAATCGTTTCTCAACCGATTATGAAATTTCCGGGACGGTCTCGCTCTCTCTCTCTCTCTCTCTCTCTCCGATCTGGCGTGGATCGCGAGGGGCCACGGCCCCCGTCACTGTAAACCAGCCGCGAATATGGTTCGTGTTCGCCGGGCGTCGTTGGATTTTCGTCGTGTTACACAACACCCGCGTACGGAGGTCCCGTCGGGCTCTGTAATTTCCTCCGAGCTACGGACTATTCTAATTTCAATGATAGAGATGTAACGGCGCCCGCACGGCCTGCCCTCGGGGACCGCGGAGAATCTGTTCAAAGGCGGTGTGTCGCCGCGGTGGTCCGGAATCACGATCCATACCGGTCCCAAACAGTAATTTAACGTGCCCGAATCCTCCGAGATCTCCTAACGCCAGAACTTTTTACACCAGAACTACCGAACCAGTCAAAATGACTGGTGGATGATTTCTTCTTTCACGGTTAGTGAAACTATATCTCTTCTTTGGAGTACATGTTACCATAAAAATCGTATGAAACCCGAGCAAATTCAATCTCGCTGTGATCATAAAGGGATAAGTCTGAGTCACGTTTAGGGCTGGGTAGTTCTGGTGTTAACATCGCCCCGTTCCCGTGATCCCTCTTTTCGAAACGGTTTCGGTCCGTAAAACAATTATTAGGAAGCTAACGATGCCGCAGTTGCGCGCGAAGGATACGTGTTCCTGTCGTTGGGTTGAAAGGTGAAACTTTTCCGCGGCATTCCGAGGACCAGAAACTATCGCGCGGAGAAAGTCAAGAAGTATTTCTCGCGGTTCCGGTCCAGATGGGAATAGATCGTCGCCGAAATAAACTGGATTCGCGGCTGGAGTCGTAAAAGCGTTGGTCGGACCGCGGCGAAGATGAATGGACCGGTAACCGAGAAAGCGAGGCGCGCGCGATCAAGACGCTAAGAGGACTCGAGATCGAGCGTGTCGTCTTCTCCGGCCACGGAAACGAAATTACCCGTCTCTCCCCTTCTCGCGTTTTGGTCTCGAACGGCTGCCGAAGTGCGCCCCGCACCTAAATCAGAGAGATCCCGGTTTCCTTCGGGAAACGAGCAATAAACGTCAACGGAGACACCCCGGATCGGTGCTCGCGCGATAATCGCTTCGCGCAGCCTGCTTTTTTCGCCATCGTCGTGGCCTATGTGCCAGCTATTCCGTGAGAACCCGCCGCGCGGTATCACGTTCCTCGCTCGAATCAATCCCCAGGGCACTCGGCTAGGCTATATATACATATATATATATATACGTATTCCTCTCCGGTGTGTTTGCGGGCCGTTGTTAAGAAGATTTACGACCGTGGCGGACGTTCTGGGACGCGCGAGGCCGAGAGCGTAATACGAAAATAATGCAAATGTCGCGCGAACGCGACGATACAATTGGAAAAGAGTCGCAATGTCTAACGCGACGGTGCGAACGCGACCATGCTCCGCGAACTCCGACGATGGAACCCAAAGGTGGAATTTTTCTGGACGCGCGTCGCGCCGCGGCGGTACGCGTTCTCCAAAGGCCAAAAATGAAAACGTCAACTTTTACGGCGTACAGGACCCTCGCAGACGAGGCGAAAAGATAATGAAAAATTTCGGTATAACAATTTTTGCGTTCGAAGCTCTCCGTTCTCGAGACGATCTATCCAGTAGATAGGAATCGTCCGACGCGTCTGACCATGGCCAACCAATTCTACTTCCCGCGAGTGCTGAAGCACGCGAACCTTCAACACTAGGTTTACGGAGCATTAAAAGTGAGTATTTTACATTACTTTATCAAAATAAGAGGAATGTGTCTATCCAAGTTTACAGCCAACAAATAAGTTTGTTGAGTAATTCCACGTAGATGGATCTTCACAATCTCAATAATCGTAAATTAAAAATATTAGAACCCGTCATTTTGACGGGTCCCGTAAACCTCGTGTTAAACTCAAAATGAATATATTTCGTTGCTTTTCCCTCGCTGAGATCTTGAAGAAACGTTGTCCACCGTACGACCAGGTAAAGATTAAATCGCCAGACTACGCGATCTAAGTCGTAGCTTGCGTTGTCCCGCGTTTTGGATCATTCTATTACGAAGGGAACACAGTAGCGATTTTACAGTAGCTTCGCCCAGTGTATCCGGGTCCGCATTAAATTGGCTGCGCTCTCTACTCGCCTTTCCCCCGTAATTTTATTCGGCCGTTTGCGCGTTCGAGATTGAAACTCGCCCCGAAAACTCTTCCGGTTCCGCAGAGCCGGTTCCAACGATAAGCTCCGCTTACGATCTTATGTAGATTTCCACATATTTCGGTTCTCTCTCTCTCTCTCTCTCTCTCTCTCGGCTCTTATCTCCGATCTTCGTTCTCGCGAGAGGGAAAAATTGCCGGGGGATCTCTGCGCCTCCGGAGAGCTCGTTAATTGATTCGGATGCATTAATTGCAGCCCACGCTCGAAAAGTTTACGCGCACGGATCTGCGGAGCGGTGAATAGGAGCTGATCGCTGCATTAACCTCGCCGGTGAGCGCCTTCCTGCAGCTTGAATGCAGCCTGTCCGTCCGCGGCGAGAGCACACCTTCGACCGCGGTAATGGGAACCAAGCGATCGAAACCGGTTCATTATTCGCGGAACTCGCGATAACGAACTAATTGCCGCTATTAACGAGTCTCTCGGTCTGTCTAGACCTGCTCATCGCGAACCGCGCCGCGCTGCTACCAGTCGCTACCGCCGGATGATACGCGTACGGTAAACATGCGACGCGAAATTCTGCTCGCGATCATTCTCCTCGTGCTCGGCGACGCGGGCTGTCTCGATCGCGGGAAACGGTACCTGGTGTTCCCCAGACCTAGTGACAATGCACCGACGAAAGTACAGGTAGTTTGGAACAGCGGTGGGCATGATTCCTTCTCGATCAGTATCGAAAGCCATGTAAAGCACTGTAGATCATTTGATCGCTTGAAATACCTCCTTCGTAATGAAACGAGATAAGAAATTTAGCTTTTAAAACGGTCCAAATATAATTTTCCGATCCCCGAGAAATATTGCAGTAGATAAAATTAGGTTACACGCCTTTTCGTATAATAGAACACAATTATTAATTTACAGAGCGCGGATAAGCCATGCATGCAACCATTCTTTGCGAACGTTATCGCCCGCCGGTGGCGGTCTCATGTTCTTTATTGTAGGTTTAACTTTCCAAAATTAAAAAATTTTAGCTTCACTATAGCTGGATGTTTCCGCGATAGAGTTAGTTTACTCGAATGAGTTTCGAAAATATGACGTATTCGCACAGGGGGAAAGTTAAAAATTGTTTTCCGCGGAGCGAGCCGCGGCATTTGGAAATCGAAACGGCGGTGATTCAGGATTGCGGGATTTCGGGTGAACGCAATTGCGCGGCGACTCTTTCGATTGCGCCCGGTAATGTCTCGCGCACACCTAAATCCGTGAATCGGCTGAGGTACGCAGAAACGAACGATCCCGTGCGCGCTATACCCCGAATTTCACTGTGCCTACATTTCCCGATCTAATTTCATCCAGTTGAACGTCAGTCTCGAGCGAGCCTGCCAATTGGGATTCGATTGGCGGTTATTATAAACGATCGATGACACCTTCGTGCATTTGAAAACCGTTCCAGTTAATCCTCGGCCTCGGTTTACCCATGGAAGTCGACGTCAGCCTGATTATCGGATATGTGATGAAATTTAATTACGTCCTACCCTATAACGCCTCCTACTTGACGGACTCATACATTCGGTATGACAGATCGATCAGCAGCGTTGTCGAAGCCGACGAGGACGACGACCATTCGCTGGATCACCAAGGTACACGACCTCGCTTCTTCGCGGAATACTTCTTTCCTCGATCTCCTTCCGCTTCGATCTCTGACAGAGATCTTCGTTTAATATTTTCCGCGCGGACCTATACTGTCTCGAGAAACTTTCCACGCCTCTCAGTGCCAGAACAAGAGTCGTATTCTATCAACATTACGGTCTGCCGTATAACTGTACGGGATCCATAAACTCTCGGCCCACTCGAGAACAAAAGCAATAGGTACTCTGATCCGAGTATCTTTAAACAGGAGCACCTTTTCAACCAGGAAATTCCTAACATTGAAACTTGGATTTGCGGAAAATTCTCGCCAAAATCTACAGATATTATATAAAGAAAAATTAAAAATTTCTGGTTTCCCGAAGCAAAGTTTAGTCCGTTTTACTGGAAACGTACCAAGGAGAATTGTCGTGGACTAAAAATCCTAACGAGAACGAAGGGCGCTTGAGGGGTTAATAAAATGCTCGGTATTAGGCACAAAAGTATCGTGTCGCGGGAGAGAGTAGGCGGTTCTGAATAGAGCTCGGGCGTAACAATCCGATTCTTCTAGATCCGCGTGAGTATTCCCGAGTCTTCGGGCTGCTCGAAGTCTGAACACGAAGAGGATCCTCTTCCTTTACATATTAACGAGGCGCGGCTACTTTTGTTGCGTGTCTTCCCGAGCACAATGCCGGAAGCTGTGTCTGCCTTTTATCCGGCGGCCTCCTTCTCGCGCGGTATTTTCAGCGATCCTTCCTTCCCGACAGGCGGAGAGGATCACGTCATTTCCAGGTGGGAAATTTACGAAATGTTGGAATCGGTGCTCGGCGACTCGCAGACAGGGAAAGCCTGCCTTCTGAGAGCGATCTGCGAGGTGTCCGCGGTTCCTTTCAACGGCGTTCACGGTCTCAGCTCGCAGCTCGTCCATCTTCTCCTCACGTGAGTAACCCACGGTTGTCAGAGCTGCATCCTAATGCTCGAAAACCCTGGCCACTTACGTATTCGACCTAGCAATCCCCGACCCCCCCCCCCCTCTCCTCGCTCGAATGCAACGCTAAACTGGTGACATTTTCTTTCGTTGAGTTGAAAATTTGATTTTCTTCGAGAACAATGACTTTTCGATTCGTGTTCCAGCCCTTCGACGACTTCGGAACCCTTCAGGACCGACTTCGATCGGATGTATCATGCTGCTGAAATGCTAGGACGAAGCGCGTCCTGGAACTGTGACAGTTTGTTCCCGGAATGCGAAGAAAGTCTCTTGGAATATTTCACTGAAGTGCATAGTCGGTAGGCTTGAAGTGGTGCACTTTGTAAGAACATTCGAAGAATTAGAAAATGGTACGTTATTGTGAGCCTATTAAATATATTAGGAAAGCGATTAGATTTCTCTTACTCTCCATGAAGATCCGCCGTCTAGTAAGCATTCTGTAAAATAATTCTTCAGGGTGTCTTTTTCAAATCCGTCATTTCGACGGATTCTATGTATCTGAACCGAGGAAAAGTGAATCACGATTTCAGGTGGAGGCGTGAAATAAAAAGAATCGTGTAGAATTGTTAACGAACCCCCGAAGAGAGGAATCTCCGAGCGTGTTAGGAGAACGTTTCAGACTGGGAGAAGCTGCGGCTAAAACGAAACACCGTATCGAGACCGTGCTGGGTAATTTATGTGTCCCGATGTCGTACGATATTAGAAATATCAAGGGAAGAAAGGACGCGAGGCGAAGGGTCGCGCGGGGGCGCGGGAAAGGGGTGGAGAAAAAGGGACGAGGGGTTGGATGGTAGGCGGCGAGGGTCGACGGGAACTCGCGGCGAAACGTGACGCAGTTATCCGGCGTTATTGGCAGTTCTCTCGTTCAATAACAGGTACACGTAAAAGAGAAAATACTCCGGTTGAAATTTATAGAGGGCGTAGAACCAGCGCGGAGCGGGAGCTAAAAAAAATGGCCCGTGACGCCGGTGACCGAGAGAACCGGCCGCGAGAGAGCGAGAGAGAGAGAGAAAGAGGAGGGTGAGACAGGGAGAATGGTTTCCCAGGGCAAAGCCATTCGTGGTAATTAACACGGGCCGACAATATACGATTTTACTTCCGCGTCGTTACAACGCCACCGAGGCCGAAACCTTTGAGCTTCGCGGTCTCTCTCTCTCTCTCTCTCTCTCTCTCTCTCTCGCTGTCCTGCTATTTCTCCTCCTTTTTCCCATGGTTCCATCGCACGTCCTCAACCTGTCTCGCCTCCTCTATCGGCAGAATTTGGTAACCCTGTTTTCCTATCTAGCGTTTATATACCCTCGCTGTCTGACCTAGTATAATCTGACCCTAACTGTTCGAAAACAGGTTCCATCCTTTTACAAAGTTTCTTAAGGGAGGACAATAGCTGGGTAAACGAACAGACAATGCTATAGCGTCGCAGAAAAAACGGAAATATGTGATTGCCATAAATTCCAGTCTTACAGCGGTCCCTTCGTGCCCTTTTTTTTCGTCCGACCTTCCCGTCTGTTTTGTAAGCATGTTGCGGCGTGCGTAATGCCCTTCCTAAACTTTTCGGAAAAATCAGTGTTCTTCGAACCGCGGTAGAGAGAACATCTCTAAAGACATATCAACTAAAACCTCGCAATTGTTTTTGTGTTTTTAATAATCACTTAAACTAATCACTAGACTGTGGATTATTGTGCAAAAGTTGGCTGCTGCTGTTGCAATGGACAGGAGCCACATATTGGATTACTTTAATCATTTTAACAAGTTGAAAATAATAAGTTGGTGTTTCGAAATTATTTTAATCTCTCTGCTGTTTTAAAGTGCACATAACACTCCCTTTGGCTACAAATGCATTCGCAGTCTGGTGATCACGTTAACCGATCGTTGTGATTTGTGTTCCAATGCAAGTGATATTGCAATTGTTACGTGATCGTGAACAAATTTGAACAGTGATCGCGATTAGTTTTGCCGTATACCTGCAGTCAGCCGTGCAGTTCGTCGCCGAAGGGCCGAGTGCAGTTCGTCCTCGAAGCAGCAAGTGCATTTACGGCTGAAAAGGTGAGTTCTAATTATTGTTAATGCTCCGCGCCAAGTTTTTTTACATCTGAACGAATCGAAATAATCCACGAATCCAACGTCAACAAAAGTCGAAATAATTATTTAGTTGAAAAAGTATAAGGGAATCCTTGTCGAGAACAGAAGAGTCCGGCGAGGTTAGGTATTTCCATCGCCTGTTTTATGGTTTTCGCTCGACTCGCCCTGGTAGTTCGCCAAGAGTCGGGGATCTCGATGCACATTTTTCAAACTATCAAATGCACGAGCGAGTATCCGTACGTCCGCGCGATGACTGGACCGAAATTTTTAATAAACTTCCCGCCCGGTTCGAGAGCCGACGAAATCGCGTACTTTGATATCTCGATTATTTTGTAAACTTTTCAACTCGATACAGAAGCAGATTTTTCTACTGTGTTAGAACGAAAGTTCCTAGCGCTTTCAAATTAAAATACGTGTCCCGCTAATTAAGAAAAATGGCGAAGCCATTTCGACTGGTACAGCTTTCTGTCGCAGTATCGTTGCCGATTCATTGAAATCCACCGGATCGATTCTCTCCGCAGCAAGCTTTCGATTTCCTGCCCGAACGTCTTGGCCGGGCGGATAAGGAACGACAAATGGACATCGTTTAACCCACATAGATAAAAGCTCGGGTATGCGTGCTCGCGTTCGCCGAGAAAAGATTCGTGTACATAACTATACAAGGAGAGAGAGAGAGAGAGAGAGAGCGAGAGAATAGGAGAGATCAGGGGAATAGACAGAGAAGCAATGAGGGAGGGGGAGTTTTACGATACCCATTCAGGGGTTGTAATTCAATTTAATGCCGGGTTTGCAGACTGTCAGGCGCTTCGAGCACATTTCACCTTGCCTCGAAATTACGGATTGCGAGCCGCATACACTATACACTTACTCTGTTTGGGACTGTGTAGCGGCACCCACGGTGCATCTCCGCACTTACGGGCATATCTCCATTGGAAATAAGTAGAGCGCAAACCACTTGCCAGATAATTTGCATCGTCGCCTTATAATCGGTTCGCTCTGCTAAGGTGATTACTGCAGGTCCCATGTTTGACTCCCGGCAGCCAGCTGCAAGGACACGCTCTTGGACGCGGCTTTTGAGCGACTTGGCTACTGAACCGCCGAATACCGGTTCAATAGCCAACGTCTACTTCGCCTAATTTGTTGACCGGTTCGCTGCCACGCTACGGCTATCGACGCGAATCAATGGAATTTGAATGATGTTAATACATACACCGTGGAAGACGTTCTTCAATCTGGAAAAGCATGGAGAAATTCAATTTCTCACGATTTTACATATTACCCTCGCTTTTGTAGAGGTCCAAAAACGATTTATTTTCGTAATACATATTCAATTCACTGAAATATTGTTCCTTCTACTTCCGCCTCGCGTGTAACCTTACCGGCTTACAGTTTAAAAGCAAACATTGAAATGAATTTAATTTGTGAGACTTCCTCTACAGTTTAAAAACCAATGTTGCAGCCGAATAACAACAATAGAATCCGTATGCTGCCGATGCGTGGACCATAGCAACTCTAGCGTGCCGATAATCCAGCTGGTCCCGAAGAACCTCGAGGTTCACAGGTAAATTCGTTGGTCAAACAAAGGCTAATCAAAGACTGACAGCGTAATGTCCCGAGGGAGCGGCTTGCTAACGAGGCTTCCCGTTACGAGCAAAGTCTCCTCGGCGAGGTTAACAGTCGGGCCGTCGCATCGGTGCGAATTACAGTCAATTGAACGAGCAAACGACCGGGGTGACGAGTCCCGCCGATCGTTCGGTTAGCCTACGACGGAATCGGTTATTCCTCGGTTGACCGGTATCGCGATCGCTTCTTTCCCGGCTGTCTCCTCGTTGAACGGCCGCTCCGGGCGTTATCCGGGTTTCGGTTTTAAGCTGAAGCTGGACGGGCCTGAGCCGAGCTGGTTCGAGAGAGCGTATTCCCGTCGCTCGGGGCTTAAGCTCCGTTCCGATGACTGGGGCGAGCATTTTCCTGACGCTGTTGCTCGTTTGCCTGTCGCCGTGTCTGCAGCAGACTCGAGCCAGCGACGACGACGGAACCGACGACGCAGGCGATGATTTCACGGCGAACAACGTCACCAGGCTGATCGAAAGTCCCTCACGGCGAGCCAGGGCCCTTGTTTTCCCTCGCGCGGCGCAGATGCTGGTACGTATAGCCGCGTCAAGCCCTCCTCGACGAGGCTAATCAACCGTCTCTGCGGCCAATCGAGGATTCAGTCGCGCGTCGCTCAAGTGCTCGGCATTGGCTCCTTCCGTTCGCGTCTCTTCCCTCGCTCGAGTGGAATTCGTGGGATCGCGGTATCGGAAAAGTCGAGGATCTTTCCTCTACCCGGCTATTAGCTACCCGGACCGTTGCGCGACACTTATCCCAGGCTATATCGCCCGAAATACGCTTATTCTTGATTATTCTAATTGTTCTCCTATCGTCAACTTATCTCTCTCCTGGGAGAAATGATTCCTTCCTAAAGGGTGCGCGAATTATCTCCAGGCACCGTATAATTTTGCGCGCCAACGTTCTCGAAAATCGTGCGCCAGAGAGAGGGGCATTGTCTCGAGGAAAGAAACTCACGGCGGACAAGTTTAATTCAAGTTTTTGCGGGCCGGTCCGGGCTGCCGGTCGACCGCACAAAGCGGAATCCGGTGGTCCGAGCGTAGCGAGGCGAGCGGTCGATTTCAACTCGGAGATTCGTGAGCTTTGCCGGCCACGGTCTTGTGTTCATCACGCGGTTGTAATCCTAACGGGGGACCATTCCCGAACACTCTGGACGGAAAATTGGATGAGCCTCGGACATGTGGCCCGGCCCGGGGAATTATTCAAGAAGCGGTCGCACCGTAAACGCCGCCGTCGTCTCTAAACCCTCGGACCCGGTTCCTCTTTCGGGATAATTGACGGAGCGGATAATAATCGGGCGTCGATCCGCCCCGCGGGTCCCAGCTTCTCCGATGCTAATGGCGCTCGTTTTTACGGCGAGAAGATCGCTCGTTATTGTTCGCTCCCGTGGGAACGGGATGTCCCTCCGTGCTACACCCGCGAGAATCCCTCGCGATAACAACAATCTGATCCTTTATTAAGCTTGTGACGATCCTGGAAATTTGCTTCGGCCGCGTACCAACAAAAGTCTAAAAAGAGAATTTTCATCATACTTCGCACAGCCAAATTGGCTGCGAGTCGAAGCGAGAGAACGTTCGGAAACAGAAATCCCTGGCAGTATTTTGCTTCTTGAATTAAGGATTCTGTTACGGAACAGAACAGGGGTTAAACTTCCGCTCGGGGGACCCTAAATTTTCAACTTCTCCGAACGCAGTGTTGCACGATTCGACGGCAAAATGATAGAACTTGAAATTCTAGTGCGCGGAATTTTTGACAGGTAGATGTGCGACCGTAGTCGGGTCTGAGCATACGAATATGGCGGCGGCAACCTCGAGAACGTAATGACCGGTTGCCACGTAACAAATCCGTGGCCGATTGAACGTGGAACGGCCGGCAAAAGAATCCAATAAACTGCTCGAATGCGGGCCGGTGTAACAAGGGGTCGAATGTCCATCGGCGATCGGGGGTGCATTGCGGAAAATCTATTTCGCCGGTTAAAGATCGGAATCGGTGGGGGATGGCCGCGCGAGTAATAATAACCGGTCCCGGAAGACTTTGCTGACGCGGTTCGATTCCCATCTTTCCGTGGCTGGATATCGCGTTCCTGCTAACGCGTTCCACCTGACCTTTCCACAGGGCTCATCCAATTTCTGCGCCAGGTGGATATACCATGCTGCTGTTCGGAGCGGACGCGGGCGCGGGCGCTCGCGCGCACGTGTACCGCCCGTATACATATTCATGCACACGTGCACGCGGCATCGTGGCCCGGTATGAATTTTCGATAAAACCGCGAATTTCCACGGAGAATCGTTTCGGGCCGCGCGTCTGGGGAGGACAGTTTAACGAGATTCGCGGAGGGCTCGGTGGAAGGGCGTCAAGCGTTTTTCCATCGAGCTCTCCGGCCCGCTGCCAATCGAGATCGATACAACACCGGGAGCTGGCCTCTCGTGTGCCGTGTCCTGATCCTACTACCAATCCGTTGCAGTTACTGTGATAACGATAATGATAACGGGCCAGATACGGTCGAGCCCTCCACAAGACAACGCTTTTGTTTATTCCCTTCCGCCCCGGCGCGAGTACCTTTGCTAGTCGTGGTGAAACTTAATCAATTTTTAACAGTATTTAACAGTATTGGCAAGGAAAAATTTTTTCCGAAAAAGCTGTTGATCCAAGTAGTTTGTTTTTACCATCGAGGCTTTGCTTAATCACTGCACGTAGTGGATGTAGGTGTTCTACATTGTGTTCGTCTATCTACATGTGTTCCTTACTTACCGGGCTTGTCCCGAATCCACTTGTTTCACCATATCTCCAACCTGTTCTACTTATCTCGCTACAAGTCGTCCTCGTTCTACCGGTCTGACCATATATCGATCTATTCTACTAATCTGACTGTAAGTCGTCTGTTTTCTACTTGTTCGAATGTAGGTGGTTCCTATTGTGCTCATCTAACTATAGGTTTCCCTTACTCAACTCGCCTGATCATAGATTGCCCCTAATCCTGTTGATTCACTATACCTTAAACCTACTCAACCTGTCTGACTACAAGCCACACTACTATTAGGCAATTGCACGAAGATTCTAATCATAAAAGATTGAAAGAGACCAGAACTTTTGCATACACCGAACACATTCGATCAGCTCGATATCATAGCAAATATATTTCAATAAAATGTTCGTTAGTTTGACGATTTGTTGTCGTGATAGTCTCTCGAATTGATTTTCAATTTTTCAACTTGCCTGTTTCACTCATCCCATAATTTCGAGCTGCACCGTTCTAATTTCGTGTTTATAAATTTTACGTGGCCTGTGACTCGTTTAAGCGGATAGAAATGTTCAACCGGGGATACAAATAACCGTGTTAAGTGGGTAGAAACGACACAATAGAAGATGAAATCGTTTAATACTGGATCGTGTCATATCGCCTTTATGCGCACCATACATTTCTGCTTGTATTCAGCAATAACCATTTTATCATCATTATTCATTAATAAAAATCGCGTATTTGGTTCTAAAACATTTAAATATTTACCGAGCGACATTAAAAGTCCATACGAATCTTGTCAAAACAAATAACAAACGTACACAAGTATCCGGACACATTTGCACAGTAGCACCCCATTATTATTCGAAAAACATTTGAAACAGAAAATAACCTGCTTAAAATTAGGCGAAAGGACTTCAGATTTTTCGAGCAGTTAGAAGGATTAGTTGACCGAATGACAGTCAGATTTCTTCAAATATCAAAGAAGTAAAAAAACATTTAAAAATGGGGGATTCGATTTATTCAAAGATCTAGACCGGACACCACCTCTCAAACGAGGATCAAGCGGTTGTATAGCGAAGCATTGGAGAATGTCTCGCAAGATCGAAATCGGGGCCGGGATCCCAAACGCAATAAAGACGTATCTCCGGGAGTATCGAGAGAAGATGATGACCGAAGAGTGATTTCTCGGGTTCGGAAGAAGCGTAGCATCCGTAAACATCCCTGACACGATTTGCCCGCGGGATTCTGGATCCCGTCGTAGAACGTTCGACGGAAATGCGGTCGAGATACCGCGGGGAAGCGGTTTCTCGATTCTAGCTTCTAGCACCGTCCCGACCCGGCCCGGCCCGTCCCGGCCCGTCCCGGCCCGAACCCGGCTCGGACACTGTTGGACCGTGCACCCAGATCTCATCTGAGTTCATCCAATTTCCGCTTTGGTACCGGACGCCCCCTATGAATAACCACCATAACCGCGACTTTTCTGATCGAATCTCGCGACCCACATCCACGCCGATATCTCTGGACTTAGTGCCGCCTCGGCCCGGCGGATTTCACGGAAACGCTCCGCGGAAGGAGTTTAAAGGCGACGTACCACCTGCAGAAACTGAGATAGTGCGGAGAATAAACGTTCCCGAGCTTCTTATTATTCGTTCGAACGCGCCCACGCTCGATCGTCTCGGATTCTCCAGGAGCATTTATGACGTGGGATTTCCCGAAACTCGAAAATCCCGCGATTAACTCGCTTATCTCGTACTGTTGACAGTTGATCTTCGGACTCGGAACGCCGTTGCAGCTGGATCGCGAGAGCGTGATCGTTGGATACTTCGCGAAGATCGTGTACGATATGCCCACCAACGCCACGGACTTCACCGAGCCTGGGATTTATTATTCTCGCGGGCAGAGAAGCAGGTGGAGCATTTACAGGTAGAGTTGTCGAACCGTCGACTGGATGATGCGTTCGTTAATATCAATCAGGATCAATTGCCAATTATGTATCGCGTTATTACACGGCGACGCCGATGTAATGTAATTACGAGATACTCGAGTAGATGTCAATGATACACAATAGATAGATTGTTGCGGTAACGAGCGTGTATAAAGTATACATGGACAGAGTCGGTTTAATCGGTCCATGAAACATTATCTCCCCGGTTATTTATCATTCTGCTAAAAGGTTTCGGCACGGTAACATTTCGAAACAGCGAGGTAATTTTAGGAGGACGGCTCACAGGAATATTTGATTCGATTAGATGATTCCGGTGGTTCGTTAATGAGTAATTTCCGCGAAAATCGTTACCGATTTTTGTCCGCAGGATGCTGGAGAAGGCCGCAGGTTTGTACGGTTTCGGCGGCAAGGCGTGTCTGATGAAGGCGATCTGCGAGGCGGCGTCGACGCCGTTCGACGACAGGCACAGTCTATTGGGCCAGCTGTTGCAGGTACTTTTCAAGTAAGTAGACCGCATGAATGGGAATTAGGGGCGGCCGGGGGACACGTGTGCGAGAGATAGAGCATCACGGGTAACGGGTAACGGGTAACGGGGAACGGGCGGCGACAGGACAACGTGGCGGCGTTAAATCAATGCCCCGAATTTCCGTAATGCGGGAGGACCGGGTGGATTAGGACCGGGCCGACGGCTGCGGCAGGATTAAACGGTGTCCGCGAAACGCGCGCGCGGAGGATCAATTAACGGGCACCCGAGGGAGGCGCGAAATAACTTGGCGGGCTTTTCGCGTATCCGCTCGTATTATTGATCCCACGAACTCCACGAACGCGCCCCCGCAACACCCACACCCCCCAACGCCACCGAATTCTTTTCCGCCCCGTTTCTCGCGGACCGAGAGAGAACACGCGCCCGGCCCGGCCCGACCCGACCCCGCGTCCGATCTCTCTCGCGCGGGGACCGATCGATTCTAATTTCTTCGCAAGACCACCCGAGAGAGCTCTCTCTCCCCTGAATCCCGTGAAATTCCAGGCCCTCCACCACCGAGGAACGGTACGAGGAATACGGAGACAGGGAGTACAGAGCGGCCGAGCGCTTGGGCGAGCAGGTGTCGACCGAAAACTGCCACGCCCTTTATCCAGAATGCCGCAGAAGTGTGCTCGACGTGTTCTCCACGGTGATCTCGTGAGCACCGACACCGAAAGTACGGAGCCCAGATGGAACAGGCGCACGCCACCAGAACAGCCACGCCTCGAATCCTCGGCGTTTTCGAGGGCACGAACCGCTCTCTCTCTCTCTCCCTCTCTCCTCTCTCCTTCTCTCTCCCTCTCTCTCCCTCTCTCTCTCTCTCTCTCGCTTCGCGAGCCATCTATCCGCTCTTGCCACGCTCTCCTCCAGCAAGGATCGCACCAGACGATCGCCGGAAGCATCATCCGCGCTTGCTTTCTTCTTCTCTTGGAACTTTGTGTACACCGGTGAAGGTTAATTTTATTTCAGCCCCCGGAAGGAGGGGTGTCGAATTATTTCAGCGAAGACCGATGTATCAGCAGAAACTATTACATCATCGATCCATAAGAAATTCGATTGTTTCGACACTTGAAATCGAAATAACTTTTTCGCAAATATACTAGACTTATCTGCTAGATGGATTAGTTTGCTAAACGATAATCAAAATTTCGGAAAAGTTGCATTTACGTCGCAACCGAAATTTAAGGGCTGGACGAATTTTATTTTCGGCAACAAGCGACGTCGAAATACGAATTGCGATAAATACATCAATATGTCTGAAAGTATGATTTTACAAATTTCCACATTATACTCCTCGAATATGTAGTCGACGCCGAGTTTAATCGTTCGCGAACGAAATCTCGTGTGTCGAAGGTATCGGAATTTTATTGTTGGTCGTTTGTCCCGGGATGGTGGGTGTAGGATTATTTTGACGCGGGCATTAAAGCCGTCGTATCGTTTAACAATCGGATTCTTCGAAATAATGATGCGAGCTTGAAAAAGGTTTTGTGCTTTGACAGTAAGAGAAAATACCTGCGATTGACGTTTTTGCAAGCGAGATTAATAAACGCTTCGATGGCGAACTCTGTGGACGGATTTATGATTCTACGGGAAAATGCGCGACAATTTTTCACTCGCAGGTTCGATCAGAATTTGGTGTCGATGAGCAATTTTCAGGATTAACGCAACATTTTTAGTACGACATTTAGTCTTCTATTTTTATGAAAATTACACAGGTCATTGACCACCAAATTCTGATTTTAATTTATTTCAAAATTTTCCTACATCTTGTTTGTGGGACTTCCCGAAAAAATTCATCTCGACAGCCCTGTGTCAACAGGTTAAAAACTTGAAGGGCAGAGGTACCAGGCAGAGGTACACGAAGGGCTTGTGATGATTCCGGAAGGTTGAGCGGGGTTCGATGGTCGATTGTCTTTCAACTGGAGCGAAAATTCATCTGTTCGAGCGGGTCCGTAGTTTCTCAAGGTGTCGGCAGCCGCCGTGAAAGTATTTCTTAACTCGGCGCGGCTTTCCGGCGAGTATTTTCGCCCGCGAGCCTTGCCCGGGCCCCGAGTTTCATTTCCCTAAAAGTACCCGCAGCAATCGTCGAGTTCCGACCGGAGCGGCAGCGAGCCGGTTCTCCTTGGAATCTGAAATTAAAGAATCCCCCCCACCCCGCGTATCCGCCGGGGGTTGGTTTGCTTCAAACGAGCCGGCTTGCGTGCAGCGGTCTCGATTAGAATACCGAATACACGGCCAACCTCGGTTGCGTCTCTTAAATAACAAACAAAACTGCCCCGGCTTCGTCTGCGAGGGAGTGTACGCGATCCTCGGGCACGTGTCGAGCACCAGAACGGCGCTCCAGGTCAAAAGGTGAGTCGAAATTCAAGATTTAGGGGTGTACAAATGGTAAAACAGTTGTCGAAGCGAACGGGATAAAATCGAACGATTCCTGTTTTCGTAGCGAGACGCGTAACGCGTCGCCGAAGATCCGTATCGAGTTTCATCGATTCAGGAACAGATGAAAATTGTACTTCCGAGGAAGTTCCATCGCGCCGGACTCCGCTGAACCGGTTGCAAAACGATAATAGCCGGTGTTATAGCACTTTAAAAAGCATAGTCCATTATCGTGCAGGGTGAGCCAAGTAGCGTAACGCTTAAAAGCTCGAAGGAAAGTATGTCAGAGGGAGAGAAGAAGCGAACGAGAGAGAAAGCGCGAGGGAGAGAGAGAGAGATCGACGTCTATAGTGTGTATATATATATATAAAAAATATATATATACAAGAGGAGGAAAAAGCAGGAACAAAATGACATTCTCGCCGGAGAAGGATGTTTGCCGCAGGATACAACAGTTCAACGTCAGTTACCCTTCCGTTAATTTATTCATGTTCCCCACAGAGTTTCAAGAAAAAATACTTTTTCGACATTTGATCTCGGAACCCTGCATTTTAACGAGCGAATTTTAATCGAAACCCTGCAAAGACTTAATTCGCGCTTACAATGAAAAGCGCACCGTTTGATCGAGAATTTTTCCGCGTTTCGTTGAACGCTCGCAGGAGAATGTTTCCCGGGGAAGGACGAGGAAATAAAAGTGGTTCGATTGTCACGGCCCTGAGGGTGTTTATCATTCGAAGCGGGAATTCCGTCGGGGGTAACACAAATCTCGTGTCATTACGCGGGTCCGCGGGATCTCGCATAATTTCCGCAGGATCCCGCGGAAAGTTTCCGCGTTGGAATGCGCGTGCAACGCCGGCCCGGCACCGGTGTGCCGGTAATACATGTGTACACCGTGTACGTGTATCGCGGCAAATAGAAAAAGGATCGGTTTGTAATCCGACGCTGCGAACTGCCGCGCGTGAAAATACTGAATATTTTCGCGAGACCACTCGTTTTCACGAGCGACAACGCGCCCCGCTTCTCCCGTGCCGTGTGCCGGATAAACTTTTTTCGCTCGGGAACTCGTTCCCGTAAATTTCACGTCCTTCCACCGAGTCTTGTGCATCTGCGCGCCATGATCTCTTATCTCCGCGCGGAGCGCAGCCCTGTCCGCGGAACGACCGAAGGAAACTGCGAGCTCTCGTGACTCCGTCCGCTTAAAATCGATGCTGTAACCGCTGTAACGGAAATATAAAACAAAGGCGAAGAGAAGAAGGAAAGCGAGTTTGCCGAAGAACTCGTCGCTAAGATTATTAGATTGGCCCGTGAGCAATGTCAGATTTTTCCGTGAAACAGGATTTTTCTGTCCTCGAAGGATCTCCTTTAAAGGAATTTTTCTGCGTAAGATCCTTCCTCTTCTCCTCTGTTTCTTGTTTCTGAAAACTTTTATAATTCTGTGGAACACGTAAGTATAAACGCTCAGACACCTCACGATGAGGCCTTTAAGTGTCGAACCTTCTTTTTCTGTCACCCTGTATATTATATATAGGGTGACAATTATATTATATGCAGTAAATAGAAAATTCACCGGATCCCGTTGGATGCGACGCGACGGTTCGCTTCGTCATTGTTAGTCCGGAACAGTTGGCGGCCGAATCAAAAGCCGGGCTTGTTAATAAATAAATTCAATTACGGACGAGGTCGGACCCTTCGGAAGGAGTCGTCGCATGTCATCAATCATGCGTGCCAGTTCCCTTGAAAAGAAGGGAACCGGCTGCCTGGCGGATCGTCAACCGGGAAACTTATAATCGACGGGGTCCTTTGAAACTTGGACGTCGAGAATATCTTTAAAATTGTCGGGGAGTGCAAAAACCTGCTTCGAGAATATTCGTATTCGTTACAAAATACCTTTTCAATTGCTAACAAAGTTACCAAAGCATAACAACCCCTATTTAGTATTTTCTGTTTAGTATTTATTAGTGTTTTCTCCGCAATTCCGACCGATGGTTAAACTTCGGCTAGGCAACCCAGAAATTTTTAACATTTCACTGTATGATCCTGTACATCGCGACGAGAGAATGTCAAAAATCGAGGTTCTAAGGCGAGGAGTTCACCGGTTCGAAAGTGACGCGTGTTTAAAGTTGAGTAGATAGGCTCGATAGGAAGCGAAGGGTTAATTACGAATAAACGAGCCAACGAATAAACGGTTAAATAAAGTGGGAGAGTAGCAGAAGAATTTGTAAGCGACGAGAGTGAAAATCAGTCAAACTCCGATCGACTGGTCTAGTGTGTTCATTACTATTCCGCTCTGCTGCGAAGCCACGATAGTGCGAACGACTCCGTGAGACGTGCTCCTTCCACTGTATTTTCATTCGAGTTCTCCGGAACGCCGGCGGAAAGTAACGACGGAAGAATGGGGAGAGCGGTGGCCGGAGAAAACGAGAACCACCCTTCGCGAAAGGGCGCATCGAGCTGTTCGGCAGACTACGAGATGCGAAAAAAAGGCTAAGACGAATTTTACCATTACCATCGTATTTCCTATATTACAAAAATATAGGTTGCCAAATTATCAACCCCTTGTAACAACCATTCCCCCAGTGACGAAATGTGAAAATAGGGATGAAAACCATATTCTCTTTGGAAGATCGTAGGAATATTAGCGGAACGGATCCTTTACTTTACCGTGGCGCGTCCGTGACCCGGTGTTAGGTCTCGGGAAGTCGACTGAAATCTATCTCCCGGTCGAGGGCATATCCGTGCGCAGCGGCGCGCTGTCGAATTCAATTTCGCCGTCCGTGGATTCCAGCGACGCCGTCGAGTCTCGCGTAGAATGAAAATTCTACCCCGAGTTGCAAATGGCCGCGCATTCGTTTGTCGTGTTCGTGCGAGGGAGCATCCGTCGCGTTGTCCGAGGGTTAACCGATCGTCGGGGACGTTTTCCGAATTTTTCGGCGAGCCCTTTTCGGGAACGTTTTCCGAATTTTTCGGTGCCGTTTTCGGGAACGTCAGGGACGAGACGCAACGTGCACGAGAAAGGCAGCTAGGCGAAGCGGCAAATCTCGCGAAAACTATTATCCCGGGTCTGAAATATTGAAGAAATGCATCGCAGCAGCGACGTGGGTTGCGAGAGTGGTAAAGCACAGGAGGGAAAACCGGGTACCGTTCGATCGAACACACAACGGTCCGGCGCGGCGGAACGATCCCCCGACCAGTAAGCTATCGTAATTTACGACGGGACCCTGAAGGAACTGTCTTCCGCCGGGTGCAGTGTAATCGGATCACGTCGTGGCGCGCTTCTAAAATTCAGGACCTTCGAAATGTCTCTTTCCTGTCTTCTTCCAATTACCGTCCCTCGAGATTTTCAGTTTTTCAGCCGATCCCCTTTGCATTCCGCCGCGCCGCCAAACTCTCTCCCCAGAGCGTTCCTTCAACAATGTACTCGAGATCCCACGACGCTCAGACCTACGGCATCCTACGGTTGGAAACTTCCGGTTACCCTTTTTCCGTTAACCGTGAAAACAGGGCAAACGTGGACAATCTCTTCAGGGTTCACTCCCGTAAAAACGCAACGGAAATGAACGTTTACGCTTTGCTCGGATTGCATTGTTTCGCGTGTTCGGCTCAGGGCAGGTGCCGTGTAAACACTTTTCGAGCATCGAGATTTTCTGAGCGCAATCCCGCGTCGATCCACGGAATTTCAATTTCTCTCCGACAAAAAAAAAAAAAGAGAGAGACGACAGAGAGACGGAGCGAGTCGGTTCTAGCGATGCGTACAATTGGAGTCGGTCTGTGTAACAACAAAGGCGCGATAGAAGGCGAAGTGGAAAATAAACAGCGGCGAACCGTGGCGAACTCGAAAGCGGACTTTCTTTTTATTTTTTGACAGAGAGGAAAGTCGGACGGGCCATATGAGGTGCGTTTACGATGAGACGGGCGCCACACAATTTTTCATTAACATTATCCCGTTGCAAAACGGAACGTTGCTACCACTTCCGGTAACGGCGTCGGAAGACTTCCGCTGAGAAAGTACCTCCAGTTTGCCACAACTTTTTGAATGATAGCTCCAATTTCGAGACGACGTCCTTTTATTGAAGTTTAGGAAGAAGTTGAAATCTCATTGATATATGTGACATGATTTTTCAATGCGTTCTGAAAAATCACATATGTACCGAAGAGGTGAAGCGAGTTTCCCGAGGGCACGTACTTGCTCGGTTCTAATCGAGGTCGCTCTCCCCGACGCCTCATTTTTACGTTCGTCGGGACCATAAATGCCGTAATGACACGCAATAAAAGCGCCATCCATGCCGGAAGTAATACGTTCCCGTCGGTGAAAAATAGTAAAAACGATGCCATTTATCTTTATTCCGCGTCGACGCACTTGTTTGCCCGTTCCTCGGCTTGTTTTATCCTCTCGCCTCCGCGCTCACCCCGAAGTGAACGACCGTTGCAGAAAACTGTTGCTCGACGGAGGGGGCTGAAAAAATTGCTCAGAATTTCTTGTCGAAATTATTATCCTATCGACTTCAAAATCGATACATTCAGGTCAGAAACAGATCGAATACTTCCCGGTACGCGAAGACGGAGCATGATTCAAACGAACGACAGCGAACGTACCTGATTTTCACGGAACAAAGATCGGCTCCTTCTTCTTAAGAAGCGCGAGAAAGTTCCGAGCTTGCGAACCCGGCCATTGTTCGGCCGTATCCGCGTTATTTTATTTATCGCCGGCGCTCCCGATAGCGTTCTCGTTAGTCTCGCGAAATAATAAACCGCGGGGGGCGGGGGCGAGGGCGAACAAACACAATGATCGAGCGAGAACGAGAGAGAAGGAAACACTATGCGCTACTGTCGATTAAATTTGCTTGTCGGCAACTTCTAAACGGAATAATGAAACTCGGAGCCGACTTATTCCGGATTCCTTTCCGAAAGAAGAGAAGGCGGCGGAAGAACAAGCACACGAAGAAGAAGAGGAAAGAGAGAACGCGAAGACGAAAGGTACGAACGCGCAAAGTCGAGAAAGTAGCTGAAGTGAAATACAAGTCGAAGACCTCTCGGTTTCCAGTTTACCGATGCTCTTTGCATCGGGAACGAGAGGGATGCATTCGTGCGGCCACGTACACGCTCTACATATGTGCGCGCTTCAACTAGAGCGCTCTGAAGCGCGCGCCCGCGTTATCTGCTAGCCCTAACTCACTTCGGAATTGATTCCCCGCAAAGGGTAGCAAGGTCGCTTTCGAATGTCCAAGGAATGAGAGATCCTCGCTGCTCCTCGCATTTCCCGGCAAATTTCCGTGAACCTTCAGAAGACGGAACACGCGACAGAGAGGAGCAGAGAGAGAGAGAGAGAGAGAGAGAGAGAGAGAGAGAGAGAGGGAAGAACGGAAACGGCAGATGGATACGAATCAAATGGATCAGGTCGCTCGTTATTCGTAGCCAATCGTCGTAATCTACCGACGATGTCGTCGTTCCTTCAGGAACGATTCCCTGAGCGATGCGCTCCTCCCATACCTTCGCGAAAAGCGCAAAGAAATAGACTAAGTGTTCAGTACGGATCGTGGATACGACAGTGCCTTTTAATTGATAAAAGACAACTCATACAAATCTGTATTTGTCTCGCAGAAACGATTATCGTGACGTCTAAATCTCCAACGGAATTGCATCTCGAGTTGGCAGCACCCGCGACAGATATGTCACGTGCACGCATTCTTAACACTGAACGCGAAACGGAGAGATGACAGCGGAGAGAGACGACGCGCCATCGCCGACGAACGTCTCCCGATGAGATTTTAATTCAACTTCGGTCGTTAATCGTGCCACGCTGGAAACGGAATTAATTAAAGCTGCTTAACGGCCCTGGCCCCGGGCAATTATTGGATTTACAACACTATCGCTGGCAGGGGTTAAGCCGATGCGCCGATGAATCGCTCTCGCTGGTTTTCCTGGCAGCCTACGAGCGGTATGATAACTCGCAAATCAAAATTACTATCGAATCACTTTGTGTCTTCCGATGAAGGACTCCTTCGGTAAATATCTTAGATACCATATATACTTCTAGACTCCGGGAAAAAGTTAAATTTTGATGTAGATGTGTATTCACTTCGCCACAACTTAATTTAAAGAAACGAATAGTATGAACGATATATATGTCGAACAGACTGTCCACCGTTTTGAATTACCTTGTGACGTCAGTTCAGGGCACCAGGACTCCGTCATCCTGGAACACTCCTGTCTATAACTATATATGGTCTAAGGTGAAAGGGTCCCTGATTTGCAGAAACGCAGTAGCATCGAGACATAGCTAATGGTACCGAGTCGGCCATCGAAACGCGATCGATCGGAGCGCGTTAGGCGAACGAGGCCGCGGATGTTTATGCTAATAGCCGCTGATTCGGCGGATTAATTCGGCGATACCGAGGCCGAAGTTCTTCGTTCCATCGAGGATTTCACTGGGCTTCGGACGGAATAAAAGTTTCGTGGAATCCGCGGGCCGCTGCGGCCCGATAGGCAAAGGGGTACCGCGGCCGTTATCCGGTGCGATATACAGAACATTTCGAAACGGTCGGCGTTAATCAAGAGCCCCGTGTTCCCGTGATCGGGAGATCAAAACGCGTGGAAATTTTCAAAGGATTCGTTAGCGAACGTTTGAAAATTCCGGAAAAATCGCTCGATAATTCGCCCGTAGGGACACACAGACCGGCCCCGGGATTTTTCACCGGCACGTAATTTACGGTTACAAAGGTTTGCGGAGCGCAAACATCGCGCCGGCTCGCGAGTTCCAGCGCGTTCATTATCGCGTCGCCATTAATTCGCGGACACGTGCGCCAAGGCAGCACCGGCTATGCGTGGCCAGTTCGTTGACCAGCGACCTCGCCGGAAACGGGAATCGAACGCTTCGGCGAGACGTGGATTCTCAAACTGTCCACCATGGCTTCGTCCTTGCTGACTGCGCTGCTTATGGTCTCTCTCGCTGCCGACGGTCGCTGCGTTCTGCTGTACCCCCAGAGAACCTTGATTCAGGTAAGACGTTTTTCCATTTTAAAGAAAATCTTGGCCCAATACTGATCCGAACGGTTCCCTCAAGCTCGCAGAGTTTTAAGAATACGGAAATCGTCGCGTTACCGAAGTTCCTCTTGTTAGCAAAAAGAACGCTCGGCGGGGACAATGAACTGTCGGTCGAGTATGGTCGACTTTAGTCGCGAAAGGGTAAATCGGCTCGAATTTCCGGTTTTCTTACGCATTTCCGTCTCTGTTCTCGTCGGATGGTCGCTCTTCGATTTTTCCAGCGTTTGTCCGAGACAAACGGGAGGACGATTCGGGACAAACCGAGTTGTAACCTCGGTCCTTATCGCCGTAGACAGCTCGCGAAACTTATTAAGCCCGTTGCCCGGATAACGAGCACTCCTTTGCCGGTTCCGTTCTAATTAGATTGCGCCTCTGTTTGCATTGAATTCATAATGCTGCCTGCCTAAGACGGCCGAAGACGACGACGACGACGACGACGACGACGACGACGACGAAGACGAAGAAGAAGTAGAAGGATCCGGCAGGGTGCTTGTCGATTCTCGGCTGCGACGAAAGACCGTGGAACCGGACGATTTCTTCTTAATAAGGGGTTTTCATGGAACGTTTGAATAAGCAATCTCTAGAATGAAGCTTAAAGGTGTATTCGCAGCCGGCTCCGCGAACGCCGAGGAGAGGAGAGAGGCGGCTTTTAAATAAACCAGCCGAAACTCGTCGAGTAGGCGACCGTGTTAGATGAAAGATTACCTTTTACCAGTCCCTCGAAAACCAGTTACCCGCCACTTGACACGACACTATCGGTTACTAAGTATTCGACAAGACCGGTACCCGCCTCCGGTGAACCGTCCTCTCCTTTTCATCCCTTTAATTGGATTCTTTCCGGCCATGGCTTACCTTCGCCGCGATCTTTCCGGTAACGAGCCAACTGCCAATTCGCAGCGTGACTTCTTTAAACGCGGGAAAAAATATCCCCTTTCTGCACTGATACAGCAACACAGAAATACAGAAATCTCGGGGTAATAGCGACAGAAATTATCTTGCCCTCCTAGGAAATTCTTAAGTTCTAATTACTTAAGATGATAGTCCCTAGGAAAGAATCTCGACACTCGGAAAAGCTCCCAGTGATTTTTCGAGTTTGCCGAAAACCCATTAACCGATCTATGCCCGAGTAGAAAAATTCCTCCGTCGGAGGCAATAGGAAATTCTTAAGAACAACGAAGTTCTAATTACATAAGATGATAGTCCCGGGGAAAGAAGAGTATCTTGACGCTCGGAAAAGCTGTGCTCCCAGTGATTTTTCGAGTTTCCCGAAAACCCATTAGCCGAGCCATGCCCGAGTAGAAAAATTCCGCAAGAAAAGGCCGCGTAGAGGCTTAGGGTGTATGACACGTGGGAGCTTCTCCGGAAAACTCGGCGGGGCTCCGATCTACATAGCCTCGCGCGTCAAACTTTCTTTGGTGACTTCGGTTCCGAGCGTCGAAGCAAGCCAACCATCCATCCGACAGACCTCCGCCCCGTGCAGCCTCGTTCCCCAGCAAATTCTTTCGCGCAGCTTGAGAAAACTTGTTTCGCGAAAACGGATCGTTTCCTGCTGATCCCGCGTCTGCTCGTTCCATTTTCCAGTTCACGTTCGGCGTCTCGGTCCCGGTAACCATGAACAAAAGGGGCGGCGTCGTGTTCTCCTCCGCGTTTCAATTAAATTATAAACTTCCCTCGAACTTGTCGGAGCTCGAGCCTACGATAATACCGGCTCGCCAGATGAGGGACATGCATCTCCAGGACGCTTACGACACCATCGAAAGTATCTTCAATCGGTGAGTTTTTCCACCACTCCTTCCTCTATCGCGCGCGATTAGACTGTGCACTTCATGCGAAACACAAACTTTCGAGATAAAGTATTTCTTCGGTTCAGACATTTTAACACTTTGAACGCCCAACTAGAAACTCCAAAAATTCCATAAAATCAAAGTAAGTTATTAAATGAAATAAAAATTGCAAAAAATTAAATGTATGATACCGAGTAATCCACCAACTTTCTTGCATGTTACAGATTCTAATCAAGTTTAGTACAATGAATATATCAACGCAAAAATTCATTTTAAAACCTGCACAAGTAATTCCGTCACCCACATATGGGTGACGCGGCGACGAACGTGTTAATTAGTCGAAAATGACTTTCTGGACACCTTCGCGATTTTGCGTTTGGCGTGCTCAGTTTCGTCATAAATGCACAGTCGTGACTTGTAAAGAGTCCTTCAGGTGTAGGTCCCACCGACTGAAATTTGGAGGATCAAATAAAGTTTTTCTGAAAATTAGGCAGCCGTCCGAGGGTATAATTAAAGCGGGGCGATAATGGAACTAGATATATCATCGCGGTGAATTCATTGAAATCGGAGGATGGCCACACCTGAAGCACTCCTTGTTTGTGTTCGGCGTCGAATCGGTGAAACGCTCGGATTCGCCTCACGGCGAACAATGGCCGATTTGCACGGGGAGTCGGAAAATAATCGGCGGGGCTCTCGGCACCCGACGAAAATTGCCCGATGAAGCGTGGTAAACACTGCCAGAAACGAACGAATAAACTCGCAATTATCTCGGGAAACGGAACCGGTCGTGACCGGGGCCCCCCTCCCGGTAACGCTTAATGAAAGCCCATTTTCTAGCTGAGAATGATCCGGCGTCCGGGCTCCTGCCACATACGCGTTTATCGTCCGACAGACCGTACAATGAGTCGCTGATTACGCGAAACAAACGGCAGACGAGGCTTTATCGCAGCGCTTCGCGGCGGCTCGCACTCGCGAAAACGCGTTTTATGAAACGGCGAGAGAGGGGGGACGGTTCTTGATACGAGTGCCGCGTATGTGTCCGTCGGAAATTGCGCGGGGTATGCGTGGCGAATATTCTGCGGGGCACCGCGCGCGTTTCGCCAACAACATGGCGCCGGGAAGCGGGAACGGTCCGCGCGATGCGGTCCCTCGAATCGCTGTGAAATGCAATTGCTCGCCGAGGCAACAAAAGACGTTCTCGTTCCCGAGATTGAGCGAGCATCGCGTGCCGCACGGAGATCAAAGAGCGAGGCTACGGGACCCGGAGAGCTCGAACGTAAATTAATTGGGACGTAAGGAAATTACTCGGGGCGCCGTGGATACCGGGGAAGACACAAAGTGTAGGTAACAAGGGAACGAGTCCGCTTTGAAAGTTACGAAAGTGTCGGGGCTGATTCGGCCCGGGCTGCGAGGTGACGCGCGCGACCTCGCCGAGAGGAATTGATCGTTAGCCGGTTTTGACGAGCACTCGCGAGCAATCGGGCCGAGCAGGGGAGAAAGGGCAGAGAGAATTTTGCGGTGATTTTGAAATTCTTAACCTCGGGAAACGACTGGACGCGTTCAAGAATTCTCCTTTCGCCGGTTTTTGCAGAACCGATACCGTCCCTTGGAAACTTTCTTCATAAAATTACCATCCTGTCGCGTTTGAAATACGAGGAACGTGGAGGGAGAGGGGCGGGAAAAAAGCTGCGAAAATAAATACGCGACGGAGGAGAATGAAAATTGAAACGTTCGGTGTGCGCAGGCATGGCTGGCGGGACGGCAAGAACTGTCTTTTAAGGACCATTTGCGAGCTCGCGGAGACACCATTTGGCAGGACACGGGGCCAGGACGTCCTCGAGGAGGTGATCCACTTAATTTTAACGTAAGTTCGTTGCGAGGAATCGCGTCGCCCGTTCGCCGGGCCGGGCCGGGACGGGCCGAGACAAGCGGCGCACGCGTCCCTCTCCTCCCAAACGAAATTCATTTCTCGAGGAGCTTCCGGTTAATGAATTCCGTTGGAAGTCCTTAATGGCTGTCCTGCTCCCTCACGATAAAGTGGGACATCGTGCCGGCCGAGGCACGAGGCACGAGGCGACCCGACTACACTCCGAGAATTTAGTAAATCGACGGCGGCGCGGGAACAGCCCGGTCCGAGAACGATGGAGCTCGTCGTTAGAGACACCTGCGTCGGTGTCTGTCTCGCCTAAATATCCCGATGCTGTTCCCCTGAGCGGTTAATAGGCCGCTATACTTCCTCTAATTTTTTCCTGTTGCATCTCCTCGGACCAGCAGCCGTCAACCGTTCAGCAACTAAAACTGTTGCCCACATTTCGTTTACCACCAGCAAGTCGGAAGTACAATAAAATTGCACGCCTTTATCTAAACTTTCTTCTCGTAACGTCTTCCGCAAATTTTTATGCATCGCGAACGCGCATGAACTTCTGCAATCTGCTTATAATACTGCGCCGGTTTACGGGCCGAACACGATAAACCTCGTGGATATTGTTTCGGACGTATTTTTAACTGTTAATCAGCGTCTCGCGAACGTGAACATCTGCTCGTAATCTTTTACGGTTCTTATTAACGTCTTCCTCCGTTCCAATTTACACGCTGCGCTGTTTTTCTGCCGTGGTCTATGAAGCGACTCGCGCGACTTAAATTTGTCAAAATAATACACGGGTTTTGATAACTTTTATTTCTCGAATTCCGCGCTCTTAGACAACCGGTTCTCGCTCCGGCGCGTCGCGGCGCCCTCCGGCAACGTGAAACGAGGCGTAGACGTCGGTTCTCGTCAAAGGACGAGCTTGTCGAGGATTTCCGCGACTCGAACGAAGAACAGAGATCTAATTAGCGGCCGATCGGCGAGCCCCGGTCCCGAGCAGCACACCTCGGTGTTTCGTCGGACGATCGGATCTCTGACGGTGGTAAAATCAGGGCACGTATTTGCTATTCGAAACGCGGGGCCGCGTGTACTCGAAAGGAAATTGCAACCGAGCCAGCGCGCACCGACGGCGGCGTTCTAATTGCGATGAAGTTAGGCGCTTGCATTAAGCGTCTAATGGAAGGTGTTTCGTGTAGGTTTTCGCTTTGCCGTGTTCCCGGCTGTGTACACGCGTCACCGTCGAATTTCTACAAACGTAATCCCGGCGAAACACCCGCGTAACAATCGGCGTCTGGCTTGTACCACCGAATGTCAATAATGCCAACAATATTTGCCGTTCATAGCTCGCGACGCTGCCAACTTCTTTAACCGACGCCCTCGTGCTCCGGAGTCGACGTGTACCGGACAATTATAGCTGTTTGCGCGGACAATTCCTGGCAGATTAAGGGCCCACGTTCAGTACAAAATAATTTTACCTTGCCACTTTCTTTCCCTATGTGAACAATTCTTGTCGCAGGAATCGGTAAAAATTAGTCCAGGTGACGGTTCTATTTTCCGAACGCTTATAAATTCGGGTAATCGAGGTTCGCCATGTTCGGTTTCGTTAAAATCGGAAATGTATCAGTAACAGTTTGATGCAGAAATAATTGAGAACGAAAGGAACGCATTTTTACCGGTGTAAAAGTGGTTTTCGGTTGTGGGGTGAGCTCGAGTGGCACTCTACGGCCGCCATTAGACTGTAAGGAATTAATGAACCGTTCGCGGAACCGTGCTCAGATGGAAACTCGTCTTTTTCAATTAGACCGACCGAGGACTTGCCAGGGACAGCTAATTCCACTCACCGCAGCGTCGACGAATTGTATCGGGAAGCGGAACGATTGGGAAGATCTGGCGGTGACTGCGTCCTGGCCTATCCCGATTGCATCGAGTCACCTTTGGAATCATTCACGGAGATCGCATTCCCCTAGGGGGAGCCGGGATTTAAACGTCTGCCTGCTGCCTATCACGGTTCGACATTCTTCCTCGAGGATCGAACCCGCCTGTCGTTTATTTGTCCGACGCCTTCCCCCGAACTTACGTCGGCACGATAAAAAATCATTCGTTCAATCAACCCTGGTTTTTCAACTTTTTCCTCCCTGTCAAATTGGCCGAAACTGTCAAAAATCCAGCGTGAGAAAATTCTTGCAATCTTTCGTTGCGAGGGAAAATGATGGAACTTTTGACGAGCGTAAGGTCTTTGCTTTTAACGAATCAAATGATATTAACCCTTTGCACTCGAGTGGTGACTCTGAAGCACCACCAGAAATTATTGTGGCATTATTTCAAAGAAATTACAAAAAATATTACAAAATATTTGTTACATTACAAAATTTCTATTCAATAGATTACTAAACATTTAAATATTATACGTGGTAATCGGATCAGTTTCGTATGAATAGAATGAAAATATTCCAAGACGGAGGAAAAATTTAGTTTCAGAATGAAAATTTAGAGTGCAAAGGGTTAAAAATATTTCAAATAATGTGCTTTGATCATCTAATCACTAGACAGGCTAGTGTCAGAAATTAGTACACGAAAAAGAAACTTGTAAACACATTAGAAGAATGTAAAGGTACAGTTATATAATCTTTTACGTGTCGATATTGTTAAACAAATAAATACGTTAGTGTAAGGATACAGAAGCAAGCAAAAGGTGACAAGGAGCAACCGGCAACAGCTCTCGATCGGAAAAATGCCCGGGATCGGTGCGAAACGATCTGGAATAGCAATCGAGTAGAAAATAAACCGGTATTTCCGCAACAACGCCATAAATTACTTGTAACCGGGAGTCACGGCGAGCGATAATAGCCCGCAGAATTTTTATACAGAGTGGAAATTTCTCGGCGGGGCTGTGCGGCGCGGCGTCTGGCTATCGATCAAAGTTCTCAAATAACGGCGGAGTGACAGTGATCGAAACGGTATTCGAAACGAGCAATCGACGCGCGAGCAATTCACCTGGCAAAGAGTAGACGATAACATTTCGTTCGACATCCAATTCGACTGATCGATAAGAGAGCAGAGCCGCCGCCTTTTGTGATACCGTTGTGGACCGCGCGCGCGACCATAAGTCCGGGCACGAACCTTCGCGTCGACGAAAGCGGACGCGAGACAAGGAGAGAGGAAAGTCCTAAGTAAATTTCGCTGTCGGGACACACCGTGAAACGGTCTTGAACATAAGCGACATAAGCTCGCCGATCTTTTTTCCGGACCAACCACAATCTCGCACCGGTCTCTCTCGATCTCGCGTTTTCTCCGCTCTCGCGCCCGGCCGTTTGTCACGATTTTCAATCGCGTTTGCCCTCTTTTCCGCGTTTTCCGGCTTCGAACCGTCTTTTTTTATCCCAGTCCGCCATTCTCCGCGGATTCGCGTTTTTCGCCGGGCTCTTAGGAATAGAATATGTATGTTGCCTTGCGAGAATCGAGAATACTCGAAACTTCGATACGGGATATATTCTCGGGGAAGATACAGCAAGTTTCGAAATTCTATAATCCCCAGCACAACGTCTGCTGCGTTGCCTGATGAAAAATCTTCCTTTCTCCGACTCTGTTTACCGCGCCGATATCTCAGACCGCCCGGAAACCCTTCGAACGGAATTCTTCTTCCGGCAGGGGGGGGGGAGGGAGATCGACGCCCGTAACTTCTTCTTGAACCCGTAATCGTCCACTTCGCCGGCGCGTCTATCTTCTCGACAACTTGGCTTCTCCTCCCTCTTCCTCCTCCTCCTGCTCCTCCTCTTCCTCTTTCTCGTGCGCGTCTTCCTTCGCGTCTTGTTTATACGCGCGAGATTCTGTCCCTTTGTCATCGCGCGCCGCGCCGCCAAGTTTCAACTCGCGATCTCGAGACTCGTCCTGTGCTGCACCGCTACTTATTTCGAAGTTGTCGCGTCCTCAGTCACCTGGAGGATAGTTAGACGCTTACTCGACAACTTCCGGCGAGCTGCCGTGATCTCTCGACGACCGACGCGCTCCTGACAACGGAAGGTCGACAACGGAACCTCGATAAACATGGAAAAGGTACGTCCTACGAAAATGGTTTTCCCTTAACCCTTGCACTGCCGGAAATAATAGGGATTAATATCTCTTTCCCGTTAATCATTTTAGCGGGTCGATACTAACCCTGTGCACTCGAAGCTGTTTTGACTCCAAAACATTTCTTCCGATCTAGAATATTTCCCTTCTATATATTTTTTTCTTCATGTGATACATACGAAAATGGTGCAATTTACTCGTACAATACTGAAGTGTTCAGTAATTTATTAAATACAAACAAATTTAAGACTTTAAAAAATATATTGAATAATGATTACAGTCGCTAATACAGGCTGGTCCGTAATTCATGGCACAAATAGTCAACAAATATGAAAACAGTTTCAGAAATTTCCAAGTTGTATTTCGCACGGTGTTTCGAGCAGGAAAAGCGATACAGTCTCTCGATCTAAGTCGAACCCTCGGGTCCGTGCTGTGACGTAGATCGTGCAGGGCTACTATTCTCCTGTGAGTGAATACGGTTCAAACTATACCGTATTTAGTGTCATCTTAATCAGAAAAATGTCACGATTAAGTCGGCAAAAGTCCTGCAAAAGATAACGAGACGTTTTGCAACTGAGGTCAGTAACCTAACGAGCACAGCACCGGTCGCAGTCGTCACAGGTCCATCGGAAAAGAAAACAAAAAAAGCTGTTCTCCGACGGCGATAAACCTGTCGGTTTTCTTTTCTCATTAGCGCGACGGGTGGAGGCGAAATGCGAGGGAACGGGTTGCTTTATAAATTCGAAAGATCAACGGATAAGAGGGAACGGTTCGGGACGCGCCGGTGTTCTCTGTTGAATCCGCTCGGAGAATTAGCTCGTTTAGCTCCCGTACAGTCAGCCGCAGAGGCCTGCTGCCGGTGTAACTATGCAGCGAGTTGACGGATGACACGTTAATTTCGCCGAGGAACTGCAAGTTCTAGCGGGGCCCGGGTTTGCTCGACAGACAAGAGGCTGCGAGTTCGCCGGCAACCGCCGCCGCGAGATCCTTTGTGCCTCGAGGAACGAGAAAACCGTAACTGGGTTTCTTGATTTCGGCTGGCGGTCATCTCTTTCGGCTGATGAGGTGAGTGACTTGTCGCGCTACCGACACATTCGAGACCCCGCTGTCCGGCGTTTGTACCCTTGTGTCGACGTAAATGGAGGATAACGAACACGTTGATTCAGATGCACGCGGCACGGACGACAGTGTTTCTATTGTTTTGCCTCGGGATGGACGGGATTTGGGGATGCGCCGGCCAGCAACGCGAGAAGAGACAACTGCTGTATCCTCCGCCACTTGTCAACCCTTTCGGCGGCACGTTCAAGGTATTTATTCAACCGAGGAAACTTCGCCGAAGAGTCGAGGGAACTTCCCAGGGGCCTAGGCGAATGAAGCGATTAGGGCGTCATTTTTCCTGGCACTGCCACAACCGAGAGTCCATGGACCATACTCGATGTTCGGAGTTTCTAGGGGCGGATCGGGGGAAAAATGGGGCAAAAACTGGGAAGGAAGGAATCGCCAGGACGGCGAAGTTACTCGGTGGCCAGGGGAGACTGATTCCCCTCTCGCAATTAACATCTCCGATGTCGGACTCGTCAGGGAGGAATTAATTAGACGGCCGTTAAACGCTTTACCCGCGGTGGCTTGATTCTGCAGAACGGACATAAAGGGAATCGGTAGCCGGAAACGGTACACAAACTGAACCGAACTCGAGAGTTCGACACCGAGACTTGGAACAGCGACGCGTTTAACCCCGACTCACCCTCTCTCTCTGTCTCTCCCTCTCTCCCTCTCTCTTCCCACCGAACCGAAACGGGAAATAGCGGAAACTTTAAACAGAGCGAAACGTCTTGGCTTTTGCCATTCTTCGATGCCGATCCGCGGCCAATAATTAACTCGAGCCGTACCTAAATTCCCCGTCTAAAATTTCCTAATTAAATCGGGCAACTCTTTCTGTAGCTCTCATTCAAACTCGTCGCGGCCGAGAGTCCTGTTTGCCTTGGCGACCGTCGTTGGCGTTGGCATTCCCAATTACTCCCCCCCCCCCCCCCCCCCCGTTCCAGTTGCACCGGATTTCTAGAGCAATTAATGCAATCTAATGCAATTAATAATGCAACTCACAAAATCAGAAAATCCGACACTTGTCTAACCAATATCTCGATTCTTGTCTGACTCAAACGGCCTATTCCACTGGTACGATTCGAACATATCACAACAGCGTTTCGCAGTAGCTACACGAACTGAGATATGGGTATAACAATTTGATCATTTCCGGGAGAAACATCTCTTTCTCAGAACTGTGCCAATATTAAATCAATTTTAGTACGTGAAATTACGTAATTCGATAAATTTGCAACTAATAGTTGATTTCCGGCCGAGTTCCCTCCAGCTAAGCGCTCGGTTGACACGTTTCAGCCTGATCGGACCAGTTTCGCGCGTTTACGGGACAAAAGGTGCTCGCGTGCTTGATCATTTAATTGTTCCTGAAGCCAAGACCTCGGAGCGTAGGTCTCGGCGCCACGCCGCGCCGCGCCGCGCGTACTCGTTTGCGCGAAGAGACAGAAGTAATTGAAAGTCGTTGCGCTTCTTCGCGGCGCTTTTCCGGCCTTCCGTCCTCCTCCTTCTAGCCGGTGTGTTTCTCCTTTCTCGCGGCGCTTTGATGTCGCGCTTTTTGACGCAGTGCAGGCGCTCCGTCTGTTTAGATACACACTGACCCAGAAACGGTGGGATTTTATTTCCCGTCGTCCCCCGGCGGCCTCTCTCTTCCTTAATGCGAGCATCGAAATATTTGCCGTGTCGAGCAGAGCCGCGCGAAATCCCCCAATCAGCTACCCTCCCCATCCACCCATCCCCATCCCCACCCCCGACTACCCTCCTTCGATCAGAGACAGGGTAAGACGATTTTATGCCACCCTGCCTCTCGACAAATTGCTGCGACGCGCTCCTGCTTGCTTCGTGGCTGCGCATTCACCTGGAGGCGTCGGGTTCTCTCGATACTTCGATCGCTTCTACCGTTTCTTTCATGCTCTCCCGCATTCTAACGATCAGTTATGCTCGCCAAAGTGCGCGTTATCCGACCCCGAACCTCGTCCTTTGCGGGGGTTCCTTCGAAAGCTTCGCCATACACACAGTCATACAGTCATAGTCTCAAAGAGGGACTACGTACAGCGAATACTCGATACATGTCCACAACACGGATCTCGCCAGTGACATGTATCGTTCATTAGACACACCCTGCTTCGGGGTATACCCCACGGTAGTGGGGATAATTCCGCGACGTGTATCATCCAGGCCTTGGAGACATATATCGAGCAATCACTGTATTTCGAAGGGGGAATCCTCGATTTGGGAGAAAATCGGAACACCAAATTTCGTTGATGCGACTCTGAAAAATTCTTTTTTATAACCGAAATCTGTATGATTGCATACAGCAGTGTCCCAGGAAACGTAGCGTCCGGTCGGTAGAGAAATCGTTCGGTAGCAATTTGCGATACAAGTTGGCAAGCGAATGGCGGTGAGGTGGGAAGCAAATGAAGAGCCGAGAAGTAGTGGGTGGAATATAAGGGTTTGTGGAGAAGGGGGAAGGGGGCGAAGGAAGGAGCAGCAGGAAGAAAGAAAGTTCACCGACGCCGCCCGTAATATCTTGGAAACGAATGGGGGTTAAGCGGTATTTCAAAAGTTGAAATACGAGGACTGCGCGCGTTCGCGGAGGCCGGCTAAATTTCCCACGAATGGGGAAAAAAGGGCCGCGGCCCCGCTGTAATTTTCCGTTCCCTCTTGCTCTCCCGCCCTTTGTCGGGCTTTATTTCATATCTTCCCCTTGTGTCTTCCTATCAGCCGGGGCGCGCGCTCGAAACGCGAGGAGCTTCTTCTTCGCGTTTCCCGTGCTTCGTATATCCGGTTCCTCGGCTCGCGCGGAGGTGTCGAGATTCCCCGGCGTCGTTCCCTTTGAATCCTTTTGCACAAATAGAACGAACCGTACGGTTATAAGATGGCGCATCGCTCACGGCGAGCAATTCGAACTCGAGCGTGCTTAGAGCCTTGAATAAACGGCATAACGTCGTAGAGAGCCCGCTCGAAATAGTAAAAACGATGTTACCCGTAATCCACGGGGTCTGTTTAACCGGTCGGCGCCGATTTCTGCCTGGTTGACGACGGTTTAAACATTCGGGTCGTCTTAATGGGTTACTACACTACCAAATTTCGTCGTTTCTTAATCCTACACCCGGCGACAGTGGACGAAACGAAGAAACGATCTTAACAAACTGTTTTAGCGATGCAGTAGAGTCCTGATCTAACCCCGGGTCCGTGACATAGATCGTGTAGGGCTGCTATTTTCTCGCGACTAAATTATCTCGTGTTTAGTGTCACTTTTCTTAGAGAGATAATGAGAGAGAGAGTTTCTTAGAGACATAATGAAGAATATAGAAGTTTTGTAATTGCAGCTTCTTGACCCCCCTCGAGGGTTATGGCCCCAGCGGAGGGGATAGGCGAACCGACTAAGATCGTGTAGCTCCGTTCGGCTTGGATCAGGACTTTACTGTAGTTGGAAGACGAACGGTTCAAGAGAAGGAATCGTTGAACTGGCAAAACGACTGGCGCGGCAGGCCAGAGTTTTTCAAAGGACAGCTTTTCGGATCGAGCGATCGATTAAGGGCGCGCGGTGATATTAAAGCAGCAGGCCCGGGCGACGGCGGTTCTTTGCGTAAGAAAAGTAATTGCCAGATAGAGAGGATCCGCGGCCGAAGGGAAACTTCTCTCGCCCGGGAACTTTGCGGGATTGTTAAACGGAACTTTTGCAAGTGTAAAGAATTCGACGACCGGAAGGCGAAGAGCGGGCCGGGGCTGGGCGGGAATCTCGAAAGGGACTCCGGGATAGAGAAAGAGGAGTTCCCTTTCCCTTGGCCCCTTAACCCCCGGCGGACTTTCCGCGCCGTCTTTGAAGCGTCGCGGAAGGAGGATAAATGTGCTGGATGTAATGAAATGAAAAGTCCCGGGGAAACGGAATCAAAGGAACAGCAAAAATGGCCGGTGCTCGACGGGAAAGAAAGAAAGAAATCGTGCTTATTCTGCATGGTATTTTGCGCGTCTCGGGAGAACGACAGAAATAAATGTAGCGGGATGAGCGTCGGGGATGCGGTCGCGATCCGCACGCGGCCTGGATCGTTCGGGATCTCGAAGAGCGGACCGCTCTTTCCAGGAAAAGTCAGGGAAACGTATTTGTCGGGAGATGAACGAAGCGGTCGGATCCGCGGTATAAAGCGGAACATGGAAAACGCTGCGAAATAGTGCGCCTCGAATCAAACAATATTAGCCGCATGCTAAATTCACCGTGTCACAATTTTCCTTAGCTCATACTAGCTCCAAATACTTGATCCTTGAAAATCAATAGTAAGAGCTTGCGCTTGTGCATAGGATCCGGCAAAATTAAATCTTGTAAATGGCGTCCATAGTCCATTCTCCCTTTAGCGGCCATCTTTTCTCGCAGACAACGTTTCCGCGACGGGCCCTTCGATTCGTTTAGCTCGAGCGACCGAGCTCGCTTTCATCGACGTCGGCAAAGGAGACGCGAAACGTTATTGCATTCGTTCGCGTCGCCGTGGTCCTTTTGCGCTTGGCTTCTTTCGACGGTCACGCCCACGCTCGAGCCCGAGCCCGAGACCGAGACCGAGACCGAGACCGAGACCGAGACCAAGACACCGAGGAAAAACAGGAGAGAGCGTCATCGTCAAACTTCTAGACGATCCGGTCTCTCCCGGGCCAAAGAAAGCCGGATTACGGCCGGCTTTTATTCTCCGGCTGTGTTTTACACGCTTACGTACTTTCGGTGATGAATTTTTTCGCCCGGACTCCCTTTCAACCGATGAATGGGCCTCCGTCGCGGACAAATTGCTCCATCGCGTATGAAAATGAACGGGCTGAAAGTGGCTGGAACCGGAGCCCAGCTCGTTTGTTTCTTCCGTTCCCATCGATCCTTTCCGAACCTCCGCGACGGAACTTACTTTTCCCGTTCCCATTTTTCTGTTGCACCATATCGCTTTGTTTTCACAGGAAAGATTAGTACGTTTCGATCATTGGGAAAACACGGTAGAATAGGTTCCACGGAAGGTTCGGCAGAAATCATTCTGTGGGGTTTTGCTGCATTTTTGCGTTCGCATTTTCAAGCTGCTGATCGGGGTGGCAGTGCCGGTGCAACTGTCCGGCAGAACCCTGGTCTACGGGCAGAACGTGCAATTCCAGTACAGCCTGCCCGACAACGCGACCTTCTTCACCAATTTCTTCGAGGGGTTGTCGCGACGACGGAGAAACGCCGGTTGGAACGAGAGAGCAGCTGTCTACGATATCCTCGAGAGCGAGCTGGACAGGTGAGAGAACCTGATTCGATTTGAGCCTTCTTATTTGATTCGATGTCGAGTTTAGGGGAAATCGGGGTTCGAGAGATTGAATTTTTAGCTTTACATCTTGAAAACGATTTTTCGTTTTAACCATCGAATCACCGGTGAAACGATAGGGATAGTGAGGTGATCTAATTATGCCAGTCGACAAAACGTTTTCAGGAGAGGTGTCGACGGGAAGAGTTGCCTGAGAAGAGACATTTGCGAAGCGGCGGCAACCCCGCTGAAAGACGAGGGTCTAATCGGTGAACTGTTGCATTTGCTGCTCAGGTAAATTGAATCAGTTTTATCCGCCGAGAGGTGGCTAGATCATTCTCGATAATCGCGGAATTCGTGTCCAGTCCAGATGACGGGAACGTTTCGGATATGGATCGAGAATATTTGGATGCCACGGCTGCCGGAAGAAGACGCGAGAATTGTTCGAGCATCTATTCTTTGTGCCGTGACGGTCATGGGATTTTGGACCGAATTTCCACCGTTTACGAGCGATTCATTTGAAATCATGGCAAAGTGCGCTTCGCCGTGAATATGATTTCACTCGTGGCAGAGATATTGTGTTACTGACAATTTATTGATTATTTAGACTATTAACTGCATTATTACGATATTCCGAAATTTATAGGGGAGAGTTGTCGAACGCAGCAATACTGGTCGCCTAAATCGTGAATTAATTCGTTATTATTTATCGTACGCGATATGTAAAGTCTCCACAGTCTGTTGCTTTTACACGCAATTCGTTGTCGCAAACTCTTCGAATTGAATTTAAAAACTCGTGTATTACTTTGACCAATTATGTAACAGACAATATGATTTCGAAGAATGTCTCATGGCAATCAACGGGTTAATTAAGACACGGTGCGCTCCAGTTCCGGATCTCATCGTCTAATTGTACACTTGATCGCATTTTTCCTTCATCTTTCTACACCGACCCAGCTGCTCCTTTCATCCCGGCCCGCCGTCAGTCTTCCTTCCTGTGGGAATAAATCTTTTTCGTTTCGCGTTGTTAGATGCGCATCAAGTCCTGTCTATTCCAACACTGAGCATGATTTATCGAAAATCGACAGCCGCTTTATATCTGTTAAGGATATGGAGAGGCACAATCGAAAACTACTATCTAGCCCGTCTATAACCATTGTTGAACACCGGCGTACCGTGACGTGTACGAACATTCGGTAAAACGATTTTCTATAATGTAATTACGACGTAATAACAGTAAAATGCACTTGCGTAACCGTATCAGCATTTATCTCGTGCGCCATCGATGATACACGTGGCACGGAACGTGTTAAGCAGACATCAGCTGGCGCGTCTGATCATGGCGTGCCTATTCTACTTGTCATAGAATTTTCGTAGTCGATTTTTCGGTAACGAGTTCTAGTTCGAAAAAATTATTTTGTACTTCTGGACTTGCTTTTTTCTGGAAAATTATTTTGTATTCAGCTGGTTGAATACTGAATTGAATTGAAGAAAACTTGAAACAAAGGCGCCTCTCGTCGAGGAGTGTACCGTGGAGCTAGTGTTTTATGCAGCGTCGTGATTAAGTTCATAAATACGGTGTTAAGACGTGCCATTAGGCGGGGGACGCGGATCAGCGGCAAATAATTTCTTATTAAACACACCGGATCGATGTTATTCAGGCCGCGCGAGGCCCATTCGCGACACGATCCGAGCCGAGTCGGTTTAACAGGTCGGCGAAGTCATTCTAATCAATGGTAACTAACTGGGAAGGCACCAATTGCCGGCTGACAGGCCCGGTCCGACTCCCGGGAATTATTCCGTCGCCGATTCCGCGAGAACGGTCTTGTCGCGCGCGCGAGAAGTGCAGCTAAATGCGTTTGCCCAAGTTTAATGAACTGTCTTGTTCGATAAGTACGATCCTAACCGGTTACAATCCGGCCCTTGTCGAAACGGTGCTCCTAGGAGGTCCGATTATAGAACAATAAATGATGCTTTCTTGTGACTCTGCGTACTGTGTATATTTCATTAGAATCAGAATCCTTTAGAAAGTTTCTTAAGCGAGGAACAATAGCCGGTGATCTCACATTTCTACCTCCTGCTGGGCAAAAAACCGAAACACGTGGGATTGCCATAAATTCTAGTCTTACAGCGGTCCCTTCGTGCCCTTTTTTCCGTCCGACCCTCCCGTCGCTTTTACGGCGTACATTTTCGACATGCGTAATGCCCCTCCTAAACTTTTGAAAAAAATCTTGCGTGAGATCAGTGTCGTTCGAACCGCGGTACAGAGAACATCTCTCTAGAGACTTGTCAACTCGAAACTCGTGGTTGTCAATGTGTGTGCTTTTAATAATCATATTTCCAATACAAGTGATATTGCAATTACTGTGTGAATTAAACATACGATTAATTTATCGACAAGCAAGTGACAGTGCACATTCAGGATCGTTGACGCGACATCCCTTAGGTTGTATAGATACTGTTCACCACCAGGTATGTGGCAGTTCGTTCACCATTTTTAATCGCTTCTAACACATATAAACCGATCGACCAATTTCGATGAAATATATTTTTCCCTTATCCTTACAAGCCCAAAGTTCTCAAAAACAATTTCTATTATTTTCGTAATTCAGACTAAACATTCCAAAATTTACAAGTCTTCCAATAAACTGATTTATCTAGCTCGTCGGAAGAGCTGACGTCGTTTGGTTAAAAAATGTTGTTCCGATTTTAATGCGCGTGTGACATAAATCGTGAGACTGTGCGCAAATCATCGCGGGAGCGTATGAAAATGAATCGCAGCGCGGAACAGGAACGCATGAGGCATCGTTCCGCGTGCAATTATGTTTCCGAGGAACGTGCGAGCATATTGATAGCAGCAATAATAATAACGCTCGACGTTACGGTGGGGGTCAGTTGCGTGTCATTCTGTGGATCGATAGACAAATCACTTCCAGTATGTAGCGACTCGTCTGATACCTCAGACGACGGTGGAGTGTCGGTTGTAAAATGGTTCGGAGGGAGAAAGAGAAAGAGAAACAGGGTGGGAAAGCAAGAAAGGGAGAGAGAGGAGAGGAGGAGGAGAAAGAGAGAGAGGAGAACGCAAGATCGCTTCGTGTTCCAGGCAGTTTAGTAGTTTACCGAGGAGAGTCTCGGTATTCGAGCGAGAGGTACTGGCATGTTCCATATTTCAGACAAAGGAGCATCTGACGCTTTGGACCGGGGAAATTCAGCGTGTCTCGCGTTTTCGACAGAGCCACATCGCAGACAAATTGTAGTCGTTTAGCCAAATTCACTATCTCGTAACGAAGGTGGAGAACGAGGGCTCTATGTATTAACAAGTGGGAAAGGAACAGGTGATAGCGACGAAAACGCGACAACATAAACGGTTAGCAAGGTGTACAGGGTGTCCCAAAAATTGTGCGCTTACTTGAAGGGTCCTGGAAGTCGTTGAGCTCCTGACCTCATTCCTGAGGTCATTGCAAGTGAATTTTCCCTTCGCGAAAACGTTCTACGCCGCTTTGTTGAGCAGTTATTTTGTCAATGTTCTACGCGGCTTTGTTGAGGAAAACGTTGTCTCTCCTGAACGCACTTATGCAACCATATCACCGTTTATCGCGCGTTTCTCACATGTTACACTAACGTGTGCCACGGACACACGTGGCACGGAACGTGTTGAGCAGATGTCAGCTGGTGCGTCTGACCATGGCGGGCTTGTTCTACTTCTTACAGATACTAACGCGGGAAAGCGTTGCAAACTATCAAAGCCGATTATTCTTGCGAATTTAACACTAGGTTTGCGGGACTGTAAAGAGATTGTCAAGATGTATAAATTTCGACGGATAAATTCTTGTTAGTTTTATAAAATAATGTGGAATAGTAACTCTTTTAGTGGTCCCGTAAACCCAGTGTCAAGCAAATCCTTCCTCAGATATATTTTTAAAAATGTGAGCACGTAAAACGAAATCGAGAATGTTCCAAAAATAGTCGGTTCGCGCTAATTGATAGGACCAAGCGTTCGCGACCGAAGGAGAACGCTCGAAACGGAAGAAAGAGAAGTGGCAATAGTGGGGTCGAAAGAGTACCGTTATCGATATCCGAAGGCGACGGAGCTCGAACCGATTCGATCTCGTCGGACGAGGACGTTTCTGGCGAGAGACAGTTCGCGCGATCTATAGGCCGCGTTGGTAGCATCGCTGAAGCGAAAGAAAGAAAGAAAGAGAGAGATAGAGGACATCTTGGCCGTGGGCCCGACATCCACTGATTATGCGTCTGTTGTTCTGGAGGATCCTCTGTTTCGGCCTCGTTACCGCGAGCGAGTTGGTGGTCGCGGACAGAGCCAGCCGATCCTTGGCATTCCGGAAGGGCAGCTCCTTTTTCGTGAGTATCCGACTCTCTGCCAAGTGCTTTTAACCCCGCCGGTAATCGAATTACGGTGCACAGATAGCCTGTAGAATTCTGAATGCTGATCGCTATCCCGTTGCGTTAGCGCGCGGTTCCTTGTGCCGGGGGAATCACCTTGGCAAACTCGTTCCGTATCGATGACCTCCCGTTACATTAGGCGAAAAATTTTGGGACAGTCCCCCCACTCCCTAAGCCGTCACAAAGGAACTAATCCGTTGGAATCCGTTCGAAATCCGCGAGCGGGCCGAAGACAAACCGGGATCGCTCGAGAAATTTACGAACCGCATCGGCCCCGGTTTGTGCCGGTGTATCGTTACCTGTAATATTGAAGCCGCGATACGTCTCGGTTCGATCTAGGAGTTATGGCGGGGGCCAAGTTGCATCACCGAGTGGCCCGGAGCAGCCGCGTTCTCGCCGGAGAGGATCGCCTTTTAAAGCGAAAATACGGGGCAACGATCAGTTTGCATTAGTCGCACTATACACCCCCCGTGTGCCGTCGTACGATGCATAAATTCCCGCGGTGCATGCCGCAGCCGGTCGTCGCGACCCGTGTGCCCCATAAACGGGGCCGACAGCGTAAAGTGTATCGCCGCTCGAGGACGAACATGCAGCCTAATTTCGGCCCGGGGCCCTACGGAAATTCCTTCTCCATCGCTCCGACGCGGAACTATAGACAATGGTTTCTAGAAACACGCTTCATCTGGGCAACCCAGAGATTTTTCACTTTCTTCATATAGTCGTGTAAATCTTACGACGAGAGAATGCCAAAAATCGAAGTTTCGACGCGAGGAGTTCACTGGAAAATTGTTTCGATAATATCTCGCTTTAATCATTAGGTTTAGGAATTTTCTACTCTCCCGATTACTCGACACTACGAAAGGTAGATCCTTTCCATTCGAGGTGACCCTGAAATCCCTGGAACGCTTCGCGCACGTCAAAAATGTTTGCATCACAATATTTTCCCTTCCACAGCATGCAAATTTTGCGTACGTCACTCACTCGTATTATTATTACAAGTAACGGGAATATTCAAGGCGGACAAAGTAATTGCCCCAGTCAGTATGTCCTATAGTTTCGAGGGCGGGGGGTGTGCTATGCGGAACCTAGTTTTCGGAGGGAGTTTGAGTTAGGTAAATTCGTTTCGGTTTATCTTCGGACAAGCGCGCGGATCTGGTTCCGTGACGGCAGACAGGTGCGGTAGATGTAGGAGGACAGGTGAACCGCGGTCGAACGAGCTACCTACCGGTTTTCGGGACCGGTCAAACATTGACATTGACTGATTCTTTCGGTGGCGTTGACGTTTCCGGAGGACCGTTTCCAGAGGACCGTTTCCATTCCATTGTACTGATCAAACAATCGTCCGAGACGCGAGGGGACAGGCGGTTGAAAGATTCAGCGACCGGGCGAAATATAAAGTTGACCCCGGCCGGAGAAAACGGGACGGGAAAATTCCGGAAAGTCTCGGCCCACGGAGTTTGACGTTCGTGTAATTGTTAACGATTTTCGGGAGGACGCGACGGCGACGAGCTGCGCCAGATGGGACCTCGGCGTCGCGGCGCATGCCACCGTCGTCGTCCCGACGCCCCGTTATCGGTAGGCTGCACTTCCCCGACGCAGAACTGAAGAATTACGCGACTACCGATGATCCAGTGCACTTACCGGAAAGTACACGATCCAGCATCGACGATACGGCCACGATGCAGCCGCCGCCGCCGCCGCCTGCATCTGCACCGCACACCCCCTTCCTAATGCACGGGACTGCGGCTGAATTTCAGATCACCTGCGAATCGATACCAACCGCGCACTGTCATAAAATCTTATTTTCTACCGTACTTTTTTCTCATAGTTACGCCCCTAGCTATTCTCCAATAGCTGTAACAACGATAAAGTAGAATTTTATTTAAAGGAAATTTCGTAACATGTGTACAAAATTCTGTTCTGACTGTAGCGCAGGGGGTTAAAGCTAGCTATGCAAAATTTCGAAAAAACACCGACACCGGGATATTTGTTTACGAGTCGAACTATGCCTCCGGAGTGTGTGAAAGAAAACATAAAAAAAAAACACTAGAGAGAGCTCTGCAAAATAAACACTGGAAACGCCCCCATAGGCCGGAATAATTGAGCTCCCGTCGGCCAAGGAAACAATGGAGCATTTTCCATCGAATTACGCGTACGCTCTAGCTGATACGCTAACGAAGTTCGGAAAGCGAGCACACAGTGTCCAGGGAATTTTCCTTAAAACCCTGGACAAAGGGTCGGCCGCGGCCCTCTCTCCGGCTCGAAATCCCCCAATTACCCTCTTGATTATTCCGCGCACGGGCGTGAAGGATTATTCAATTTACCCGCTCGCATAACCGGGAAACAGGTTTCCGTGCAACCACGAACTCCTGGACGCGCGCGCGCACGCTCCCTGAAAGAGAAACGAGGCTCGCCGGACCAGGAAAAATCCGTTGAACGGGTTTCGATGCATACGATTCGCGAAAAATATACTCGGGCCCGTCGAAGCAGAATACGCGCGTCCGCAGACTTTGAAAGTCGAGGCCGGAAGCCCGAGACCCGAAGTGTATCGCGGCGAAACGTCCCCGCGATTCATCATCGTTTCCTTATTCGACAGACCCGGAATGCATTCATACATCCGCCGTCGGGATCCCGGAATCCGCGAAGAAGGTCCCGACGCGATATATTTATTATCCCCCGACTGCTGAATTGGAAATCCCGACGATTTTTGAAATCCCGAGTCGACGCCCTTATCGCCGACGGATTAACAGCGGCCCTATAACGAGGGCAAACCGGTTTCCGGGATTTTTCCAGGATCTTTCGAGTCGTCTTCAGGTCCTAAACTGTTCCTATAGAAGGACCTATTATTAACCCTTAGCACTCGAATGGCGACTGTAAGGCTAGGAGGGAAATGTTCCCTTTCGGAGTTAAAATAGCTTCGAGTGCAAAGGGTTAAAAAATTGTACAGGGTGTATAAAAATTATATGTCACGATCACCATAGCGTGATTCCACACCTCCGGATCGGTGGATCGCAAAATTCATTTTTACCTCGAAAATTAAGGTCTAAGTATCGTAAAATTTGAGCGATGAGTACTATACGATGCAATAGAAAAAAATTTTTCGACACTTTGACCTTGATTTCCAAGGTCAAGGTGAATGTTGCGGTCCATTTTTTTTAACAGATTTCCACCGATCCAGAGGTCTAGAATCAGTGACATATAATTATAAACACCCTGTACATGTCGCAAATGCTCAGCGCATAAAAGTCCCAGAACTGTCCCCAGATAGGAGAGGGTGTACCCCGTGATTTTCTCTGTACCGGGAACTTTTGGATTATCAGTTCAGGATGAACTTCAAGATCACCCTGTTCCCGTCGTCGACGATCTTCGCCCAGGCGGCCGGCTTCAAGTTGGTTTGGGAGCTTCCGACGGGCACCGTTCGGCCAGGCAGGTCGGTCTCCGACGTCCACGAGGCGGCCGAGCTCGTCTACGAAAGGTAATAAATAGTTTAATATGACCGGTGAATAATGCAGAGGCTGGCCAGCCATCCGTGGCAGCCGGCATGGAAGTTGCGGAGGTTGGAAATTGCCGCGGCTCGGCCGAGGCAGGAAAGGTTCACAAAAAGATCTGGATTTCTGGCCCGGACGGTTTCCGGCCTCGTCTACGAATTGGCCAATGGCGCAGTGCCGTCCGTTTCCGCAGTCAACTTCTTTGCACCCTCTCGGCCACCCTCTCTCTCTCTTCTCTCTCTCTCTTTTTCTCGTTTGCCACCCCGTGGTCTGGCCTCCATTTCGCTTGGCCAGGTGCGCATCCGATGGGATCTTTTCGGTCCCTACCGAGCGAGAACGAGCCGACGCCAATGAATCTCTCGCGTCGTTACTTCGCGCGACTTTATTTGCTGAATAAAATACCAGCCCGAGCCCCGGCCCAACCCCCGTATAACTCGACTGACGGTTTCACACGACCAACGTGTCCCTTTCCAGCAACGGATTCGACGGAAGGGCCTGCCTGCTGAAGAACGTCTGCGAGGCTATGGAGTACGCCAGCCGAAGGGACGGGGTCATGGCGAAGATATTGAAACTACTCGTCGGGTAAGTGAATCGAACCCTGCGACACAACTGTAAAACTGTAATTCATAGGCAAGTGTATTTGTCACGACGCGAACGCATCGTTCGCTGCAATTTCAGTTTAGGGGTGTTCACGACTCGGGCGACTGACTCGGTTATTTTTCTGGAAATTTTACAAGTGCTAATTTCGGTAATTTCTTGGTCAATTTTCGAGTCAGTAAAAGCTAACCCTTTGCACTCGAGTGGTGACTCTGAAGCACCACTAGAAATTATTGTGGCAGTTTCGTACGAATAAAATGAAAATATTCCAAGACGGAAGAAAAATTTGGTTTTAAAATGAAAATAGCGCCGAGTGCAAAGGGCTAATCTAGGTTCTGCGTGACAACGGCCCCTTGTACGGCCCTGGCTCCTCGCTCAATAATAATTGACGGGTCATAGAAATTTCCGATAATGTAGAAAAGTATTCAAGTAGCGAAACATAAAGTTTTTAGATTAGGTTACTTTCCGCGGAAATTGCCAGTGAAGCACGTCCCAGTTTTTGGTTAATTTTTTAGTAAAAAGTTGAATTCTCTGTGAAAATTCCCGGCTATCCTGGCTATCTTGTTTCTCATAAAAATGCGCGTGCATCGTAAAGAAAAGAAGGCACGTGTATTACAGAACGGGAATAAGTTACATTATTGTCAATATTCACAAAGGAGCGTAACACAAAAAGCGAGCCGTTCACGTCGTAAATTTTACGATAGTGCGCTCTCGCTTGAAGTTTAAATGCGCCGCATGCTCTCTATGAAATATGAACAGAATTTGAGAAAGAAAAGTCGTACTTCCTTTGAGCGTCGCGTTACGGCTTTATTTCTAGACGGCGGATATTCGGGCACACTCGTCATTTCCGAGAAGTCCTGTAAAACGTTTTCGAAAAAGAGAAATTCGTACGAAATGTACTAATGTTCAGCACTTGTTCAGAAGTTTTAGAAAAATTCGAAAACGCAACCAATTGCCAATTCTTCGACTTCCGGTAGAAAAGATTGCTCGAATTTCCGTTCAAGAAACAAATTCTGTGAGATTTCAGGATTAATTAGTATGACAGACAAACGCGTTAATAGCTTAGGTTTCGAATTTTTCCCATTCGAATGATCCAGCCTGCAGCTTTGAGACGCGACTGCCTCTAAACGCAGGCGTTCCTCTACATGGTAGAGCGAGCAGATGCCATAACGGACGAGATTTTAGAACCAATTAGTTCGTTCCAGCATACCTCGGTGCACGCGGAAAGCGAGAAACTATAATCAGGGCCGAAATGGAATCTGTTCTCTCGCAATTAATTATCTCGCGAGTTGCCGGTTTACCTTTGCGCGTGGTCTCGCGTGTACCGGAACAATTTCTTAGCGCTAACGATCACGATAAACAATTCCACCGACCGCCTTCGATTTGCAGATCGTACGCGCACAACGGGTCCTCCGCGGAAGACGAGGAGCCGATTCTATGCGACGTCCACGTCAGAAATTGCCCCCTCGAGCTAATCGGGATCGATAGCTTTATCGAGCAATGAACTGTGGCGGCTTAACGACTCGGAATGAAGACTGAACACCGAGGGAATTATACGAAGAAATCAAAATAACGTGACCCTAATTGAATCTCCGATTTCTGGCGGCGCGACGCGCTAGAACTATCACTGATCTATTTTCCACGGGTGGCAACCTTTCGACGGAAGACAGTTAACAAATTAAATATAGTCCTGTCGGAGAATTCGATAGATTAAAATGATGTGAAATCTCTCATTGCGTGCTATCCGTTTTCTTTTCTCCGCGCAGACTTTTCTGGGCGCGGCCTGGTTGCCCTGAGCGTCGGTGGAGCCGGGCTCGTGCCCCACAGGGCAATCCGCGTTCACGCCTCGTCCGGAATAAGCACGGTATGGTGGACAGATGGCATGAGCTGGGCGTCGCGGCGCGTCGCGGCGTCTGCGCGTTATCCTCCGGATTTTCGAGCAACGCGGACGACACCCTGGTCACATTCCGCGACGGAACGGTTATAATTGCATCCACGGCGGCGGCTACGCGTTAACGAAAAGCATTAATTTAGAATGTTCCGCGGTTTTCTTGCGAGACAAGCGTGTGCAGGCGACGGGGCAACGCGGAGCGCTCGCGCGCAACTCCCATATGCAATTAACAGACGCTCGTTCCACCGCTATGGGCTGCGAAATGAGGAAATAAGTGTCGCCCGGTGAAAAAGAGCTCCGACCCCGTCTCTCCTTCCCGCGTCTCTCTGTCTCCAAGGTTTTTCTTTTTTTTTCTCCCCGCGTCGTCTCTCTATCCCGGCCCGATTTTTCCCGGAACGGTTGCGTTCTACCGGGGCGAAGACAGTATGAATTAATATAAGCGCGCATTTAAATGTACAATGAGAGAGGAAGGCTCTGTCGTCCGCGCGCGTTGCGTTACGTTTGTCCAGTACGCGACTGCTGTCGCCTCCCCATCCACCCCCAACCCCTCGCCCCGTGGACGTTCATTTATTTTGCAGTTTCATTCGTGACCCGTATTCCGTGCCGGCCCGCGCGACCCTTTCGAGGAACGAGATTCCCGGGAACAGTTAGATCAACCTGTCCCGAGGAGCGCGGCGAACGACGACGGTTTCAAAGGATGCATTTCGCAACACACGACGTGTTAACATCGGACCACTTTTCCGCTAGATCGAACCTCGTCGAGCTGTGCTGGCTATTGTCGATTATTATTAGCACTCTTTTGCACTCGTGAATAACCAGTTTGCCCCGCCGCGAGACGCCCTAGAAACCGTCAGTTGTCTAACCACCGCGATTGGTCGGGCTCGATTGAATAAAGGATTGCGATTCCTTGGGATCGCGCGTTCGGCCGCGATCTTCGTGACTAATTGATGGCATCAGACATGTACATGGCGAAGTCGGACGATCCGGTTCGACCGGCGATTAAAAGGGGGACGACGAACGGTCGTGTGTCTAGTCGGTCACCAATTTTTCCGTCTCGCTGTTAAATAGTTTATCGCTTGGCCGGTCCTTTCTTCGGTAAATTGTTAAACGGTCCCGGGCTCGTGCAAACACGTCACCGGATTTTGGCTAATCACCAAAGTGGGCGTCCGCCGCGGCGATCGGAATCATTTCTACGGATAAAAAGTTCATCGATTCCAGGACGTTAGGGCTCGTTTCCAAGAGGGAGGCCGCGTGCCCAAATCATCAACATTCCGATTTTCCAGACTTTCCAGAACCCTTAAACCCTGTTCAAGGCCCGTTTATGCTGTCGACGAAAAGTGCCCCTCGAAACCGCTTAAATTCCATGCTTCAAAATTTTCATAAAGTGCTGGTTTTATTCGAGATAATAAATTTAGCAGAGGTTAGTGCGGACAATTTTTCTTTTCCACAAAGATTCGCAGTCCGATAGTGACAATGCAGGTGTTCCGTAGTGAAGAAAGCAGCAGAGCGTCGTCTCGGTCAACAAGAGCGAGCGGCTGGCAGACGGGTTTTGTTTGTCAAAGAAATTCTCGAGATGATCCTGTCTGGCTGGCGATTAGAGCCATGCAACGACGCGACCAGCCTCGTTTCCGTTACCACAGCCCCACAAAACTATTCCTCGTTCGTCGTTCATGGTGGCTTAGTGTGCGACGCATTCCAGCGGTGTTCGAATCACTCTTGATTCATCGGCGACCAAATCAATTTCTCTCTCTTTCTCTCTCTTGCAAGAGACACAGGTGGCGAAACAGATCCGTGACACACAGGTACACGGGTAAAACGCATGAGATCGGAAACTCCCTAATCATTGGGCGAAGGGATGCCGGACGTTCGACTTCTGTCCCTGGTTCTCGCGTGCTTCGATTTCCTGATGATCTACGCGAGCGAGATCGACGCGCCGCCGAGGACACTATCCCGACCAAAGAGGTACTTGATTTTCCCGGAGGGCAGCAACCTGCAGGTAACAGCCACGCACACACACACACCGGCCCTCTTTTCCAATTACTTTCACGTGTTCTTTTTCTTCGTTGATTCTCCGTCCTCCAGACAATTCTTATTCTCTCTCGTTTTCGGAGAATTGTAACTTGTAAAAGTTCGAGTGCACCGTGAAATAAATCGCAGTGCCAACGGGGGTTCATTTCGGCCGAAGAGAATCAATTTCCATTTCGAGCCGAGTAGAACATTTTCATTTCGCGCATAAATATCCGCGCGCCGGTGATCGCGTTAAGCCAGGTGTTTAATAAAACGAGCGATGCGTGTTAATCCAACCGACTTATTGCTTCCGCGAAATCCTCTGTCCCGCGATTAATTCGAGGATCGGACGCCGCCGCCAACGACAGGAGGCTCTACCGATCGGCAGCGATAGCTCGGAACCGGAATGAAACCGTTACATTTTATTCGGACACGATTGATCGAACAGGAATGTGTATCGAACGTTTTCTGTCCATACCAGCTGGTGTTTTGCCTGACGCTCGGAACGTACGCCAGAGAGAACAACGTGGTGATGGGCACGACGGCCGCTTTGGCCTGGGAGCTGCCGAGCAAAGTCGACAACAAAATATCGGAATTGCTTCATCGCAGGAGCAGGAGCGTCCTATACCCGAAAATAGAAGCTCTGCTGCAGTCGTAAGTGAATCGCTTCTCCGCGAACACACACTCCGACGCCGCAATCTTATCCCGTCGCCGCACACTACACCGCCTCTATGAAATACGTGGAAATCATTCCAACATTTTCTGACACTTAATCGAGATCAGCTGAAAAGGACACGGACGTGCTCCTAAAGCGATTGACGCCTCCAGCTCGAACAGTGAGAAAGCAAAAGTATTATAACACAGTCGGGGACAAAATTGAGTGGATCTAACGACGATCAGAATCGTGACCCTTACTTTTTTCGCCACAATTCCGACCCAGTAATTTTTAATCGTTCGGTAAACCCTCCTGACGTCTCAAAAAGGAACTCGAGACACTCGGCCCAACTTTCAAAAATACAACCGGTTCAAAATATTATTTAAGTCACATTCGATATAGTTTGCACCAGTATGGACAGTATAACGCAGTAAAGTGAGAGAATTAATTGAAACTTACGAATCAGGTTCACGCGTCTGGGATACCATTGACTTGCACTACTCGAATAGCTGTGTTAGGCCAGTGGAAAAGTCTCCTCGCATCTTTTGCAGCGGATAAGGGCGAAATTTCAATTGGATACATTAAAGTTAATAGAACTGTTACGTTCGAGAATTTTCTGGCCGCTGGTGCGAGTAGATTTTCGTTATTTCCACTGTGAAAAAAAACGTGGCTGGTCTTTCTCTTAATAAGAAGGGGTCTCTCTTTGCACGTTAAACAGAAATAAGAGAACTTTTTATCCAACCTGATACCGCTGTAAGTGCGCAGTTTACATAACATTGCAGCAGAGTGTGTGCTGCACCCGAAAGTTACTTTAACACCTGATACAAGGACCGAAACTGGGACGTGCAGTTTATTTTGCCGGCGAAGATTTAAGCTCTCACAAAGCGAAACTATTTTCGTGTCTGTAGTAATAACACAGCGTGTAATAACGAAGGCAATTTTCGGTTAAACATCTAAAAAGTAGAGCGGTGAATTAATACAATAATATTAAAAGCTTAATTTTCGAATTGACCGTGTCAGTTTATCGTTTGTACAAAAATCACACAGTATCGCGGAGGTATCGTTTAAAGGGCCGGCGGTGAACTTGAAACGAAGTATCACCGGCGACCTTTTCGCTGACGTGTTTTCCTTATTCGCGGGTCGCAAATTACGTAGGAAATGGAGTGTCAAACCGCAAAGAAGACGCAAGAATTTCAATTTCTTTTCTTCCATTGTTCCCGGTTACCAACGCTTTTTGTTTTCGCCGGATCTCAACCCCCTCCCTCTCTCTCTCTCTCTCTCTCGACGCCGCGAAAGCTCGCTTTCATTCGGTTCCGAGGCGTGGTGTAACATGCAAATGGACCCCTTTCTGCCCCCCATCCTCGCCGGCACATGCAAATGCGGGTCAGGCGCAGGAATTTTCATGCGAAACGTGTGAGAATAACGAAACAGGAAGACGCCGGGTTCGATTCCGCCGCATTATACCGGGTGACGCGACAGGAAATATTACAGGAACGGAGCACGCACCGTTCACCCTACTCGCACCCCCTGGCATACGCCAATGACGGATTCTGAAGGTAATTGCAAGCACGCCGGCTCCGTCGAATCGAAATCTAATTCCCGCGCACCGAGATGCAATACCTTCGCCATTTTTCAACGGTAGAACCCCCGTCCCACCCCTCCACCCCCGAATCACCCTTGCACACGAAGTTTCCCTCTTTCTTCGGGGGGCCTCGCGCCGCGATTCGTATTTCCGGCCACGAATCGAACCGCGTTAAGTATTACCCATACGAAAACCGGAAGGGATATTCAATAAACACGCTGAGAGAGAGAGAGAGAGAGCTACTCGGTAACTTAGCATGATCTCGCCGCGCCGCACCGCGCATTGTGGCGTTTCTGGAATGAGTCGATCACTTCCGACAAGTTTAATGTTTCCTCCGTCGAAAAGAAACAGAACGGTGGATCTTGTTGAATTATAAATACGAGAGCAACGAAAGTCCAATAGCAAAAAGTTATCGAAATTTCACGGCGAAACAGCGCGCCAACCGAGTTAGGTGATACGAGCAGTAAAAAAGTTTTAATCTGTAAAATTTCCGAGAAATATCCATCTCCAGAGCTTTCCGTCCGCTTTTTTACTACGAAAGCGTTTAAAAAATGAAAACGAAAGAGAACTTTTCAACAGTAATGTAAATAAAAGCCTCGTCCTGTAAAGTGGACCCCGGGATGGATCGACGTCCACATTTTTTTTACAATATTTCAGCAACTTAATTATCGACTTTTCGTCTGGCATTTATTTATTCAAAATCTCTTTTATGAAAAATCGATCAGTTTTCTCTCGAACAATTCTAATGAGCTGACAATAATCTATAGATATTTTTGAAGTCTTTCAATCTGTTTAAAACAGTGTAACAGTCGCGATATGATAAAACACAAAATCTTGCTAGAGCAAACACGCGTCGGTCGTTCGGCGTAAAAAGTCAAGGGAGCATCGGCTCGGTTGAGTATCAAAAAAAAAAAAAAAAGAAAAAGAAAAGAAAAAAGACGGAATTCCCGTTGACGGAGAGGGAGCACTTGATTCAACAGAGTGTCGCTGGTTAACGACACCACGGACAGACCCGGATTTTTCCGGACATAATCGTCCGCGGAGGAATTTAATTAACAATCCTGGCGCGGCTGGAAACCCTCGATTGGCATTCTTCGGCGCGGCTGCTCTCACGGAGAGCCCGCCACCGACAGAGAACACTCTTCGCGCTCTATTTTCACGGTAGACGCGCCGTCCACCGACAGGAAACCTGTAGTCGTCGTCTACCCCTAGTACATCTACCCCTCTCTCTCTCTCTCTCTCTCGTTTTTGCCGTCTCCCCTGTCTCTCTTTAGTCCGCTGGCCGGTGCTCCTTACCGAAAGTTTCCGGGCCGGAAGCACCCCGGCGAACAACAACGTGTTATACGCATCATCCGACCGGCGTAGTTAAAGTTAAACGCGATTGCGCCCGGGAATGCAGCTCGAGTCGCCGGTAATTGTTTCGACCGCAGGAAGCTCGCTTAAGCCGCGTCCCCGTCATCAAAGTTTACGGGCCGGGGCACTGTTTTAAATTAAACTTTATCGACAGCACCGGCATCGATGGCAGAGCCTGCGTGATGAGGGCGCTCTGCGAGACGGCCCAAAGGGACCCTTCCGATCACGGGAAACGGACCCTCGTGCAAGAGCTGCTGCACGCGATTTTCACGTGAGTACACCCACCACTTATTTATTAACTTAACTCGCGCCAGATCTCGCGCCGTTCGCGCACCTTCCTCCACGAAACTGCCATCTCAGCACCACCCCTTATCGGCACGTTTTGCGACGAACGAAAACAGAAATTTATTAGGTCGTCCTACAAATTCGTGTCGTGGATATGTTTATATTATTCACCGTTGAAAAGTATTTCAATGAAAAACCGTAGACATTTTATAGTAACGGGGTCTTTGCCGAAAAGGTTAGAAGAGGTTGTGGAATGAAAGGATGATTACATACTTAACGACCTAATACTTAACCCTCGGACTCCCGTGTGTGAAATGCGCCGTCTTCTATCGGAATAAAATTGTACATAGAATTGTCTATAAAAATCGTTCGTCAATTGGCGCTGTAGCGATCCAATTAAAAAGATTTAAAAGATTCTCGTTTCTCCGAGTGAAATTTAACGCTACGGCCCTGAAGAAATTAATTAGTCCCGCGCGGTGACATTTTTCCGCATCTCGGTCTCCGGTGTGCGTCGAGCGGACCGCAACGGACAATGCGTTAACTAATTTCGAACAACTAGGCAATTAGAGGGGCACGATGAATCGAGGGAATTAATCAAGCGAAACAATTAAATTATTAGTGACAGGCCCCCGTGTAACCGACTGACTGCGCCCCCGGGTTAACCGATCGTGCTGTCCCAGATGAATCATTCAAGTCGCCGTTTCGTCGAACAATCGCTTTGTTGTTCCAATGAATTGTTAAACGGCTCGAAGTGCTCCGCCGTTGAATTTTAGAAGGTAAAAGGCGCGGCACTCGTTTCAAGGGAGGAAGAAATCCGCCCTGAAGAGCCGGGGGCTCGTTCGAGCCGACGGCAGAGAGAGAGATATCGAAGACGCTACCCTCGAATCTCGAAACGGACTCGAGATGGTCGAATCGACTTAAACTATTTCTGTACTATTTCTTGTAGGACGAGCTCTTGTTATTCGGAGCTATGTTTACAACAGTTTAAAACTGTCGCGTTAAAGCTCGAAGTGCTTAATCATTTTTTCTCTGCTAACACAATTACTAAGGGCCTTCGTTCGGGGCTATTGTTCCAAAGAAATCTATTCCAAGGAATTTCAAACTATTTGTGTACTATTTTTTGTAGGATGAGTTCTTATTATTCGGAGCTATGTTTACAACAGTTTAAAACTGTCGCGTTAAAGCTGAAAGTGCTTAATCATTTTTACTCTGCTAACACAATTACTAAAGACCTTCGTTCAGGGCAATTATTCCAAAGAAATCTATTCCAAGGAATCTTAAACTATTTGTGTACTATTTCTTGTACAATGGACTCTTATTATTCGGAGCAATGTTTACAACAGTTTCGGTGCTCGCTCTAACATCTTGTCTCTCTGTTGCAGACTGTCGGAGGACGGCGGAGCGTTCGAACGCGAGGCGGACCGAGCATACGAGGACGCGTATCGAGCCACCGAAAATTGCGAGCGACTCTATCCGAGCTGCCGGCACTCTATTTACTCCGTGGAATTCTGAGGCCCGGAGAGTTTCCCGCGTTTCCACCGGAAGTCGGGTTGCGTCGGTGTGCGTGTGCAACGCCTAGGACCAGCCCGGGGAAACGCCGGCTCAAGTTTTCCTGGCCACTCGCCCGAACTTCGGTGATTTTTCAACCTGGACCCCGGCCGCGTCCCCGCATAATCTTCTGGTCCAGCGGAACATGGCCGATCGTTGCCAAGTTGCGTGGATCTACGTGCGGATACATTCGTTACACCGAATACGCAAACACGGGCCGGGCGAAATGTATGCGGCCCGCGAGTCGCGCCAATGAGAAATGTTCTGCGTTCGTCTTTATTCCGTGCACCGCCGGCTAACGGCGAATTTACGCTTCCCGCGTTCGACGTATGCGAGCTGCTCCCCGTTTCTCGACTTTAACCTGTAAAACAGTTTTAACATTTTAATTACATCGTTACAACTAACGGGGCAGTCGTTGAGCGCTTTTGATTTAAAAAAAAAACGTACAAATTGTAAGCTTACCTCTGTTTCGAATTGTACCAGTTCATTTCTGTATACTTGTAATTTTAATCATTGTGACCGTCAACCTTTCTATGCAATAGTTTGTCTGGATAATGAACTCCATGGACTCGGAATCAAAGGTGGCCCTGAATTCTACGAAATGCCTTCACCCAAAAAATGTTTGCATCGTAATATTCACCGCTCTATACCACGAATGTTCTGTAAGCATTTTTCGTATTATTACAAATCACGAGGAATGTTTACAGTGGCCAAGGTTATCGAGCCACCTTGTGTCTCCGCGTTTTCAAATTAGGATTATCAAAGAGGTTCGAGGTTTTTTCAGTGGGTTCCAGCGGGCGTCGGTCGCGTGTAATTTATTTTACATTAACAAAACGGTCGACCGAGTGCCAGGGATGTCCGGTTAATTCCGGCCACGGTGTCCGAGTCTTTTTGTAAACCAGAGGACACCGGTGGAAGGAAGAGGGTAGGTGGAAAAAAAACTCCCGCGTGGTTATTTAAATGTCCAATATTTAACCGGCGGGTGTGCCCGCGCCAAACACACACGCGCAAGCAACGTTTTATTAATACATTAACGCACAGTCCGATGAGCTTGATTCGACGGGCGAGAGTTTGACCAAGCCGTTAAAAAACCGTCGCTTCCGCGATAACAGAAATGTCCGCCGGCGGGGCGGCAAAGTGGACGCCGCGGAATTGTGTATAAAAGAGAGACATCAAACTCTGGAACACCGCCGGTCCAGTCGAAATAACTGCCACCTAATTTCATAGGAACGCTTCGAGATCGGATTTTCACCGACTGCCGGGCAAGAGATTGCATATCTGGACCCGTGGATCTTTATGCAAACGAAAATATTTCTGCCTCGATCGCGACAAACAGCGGTTAAACAAATTAATTTACCTTCCTAACAAGATTAATAGGCAGCGTTCGCAGATTCCCCGGTTTTACTTTCTCGCATTTGGTCTCCTTGATTTTACGCAAAATTAACCCTTTGCACTCGGAGCCATTTTAACACCGAAACGAAACATTTCTTCCGACCTAGAATATTTCCCTTCTATATATTTTTTTCCTTATTATGTATTTTTCTTATTTCTTATTGTTATAAATTTATTAAATACAAACAAATTTAGTATTGTAAAAAATATTTTGAATACAGCAATTTTTAGTGGCGCCGTTCGAGTGCTAAGGGTTAATGTTATCTGTTGCCACAACTGGTGTCCTCACAGTTTTGCAATTTCAGCAATTTGATCAATCTTATTGACTATTAAAAGCCGGAAAAAGCATGGTCTTTCTGCGAAAGGTATGGTCGTCGCACCTAGGATCGCCCTGTAATTCATGGTGTAACGACCACGGGAAATCTTTGGCGGGCGGAGAAGGGTTGACAGGAGCGCGGAAATTTATCGTCTCCGCTAAAAAATCCGCCGTTCCGTTTTTACAACGGGGAACGTTCCAATTATATTTTCGGCCGGCCGACGACGACGGTCGTAAAACTTCACGACCCCCCTCGGGAACGGAATCGATGATGCCACATCATTCCAACAGCTTGGCTCGCGCAGGACGATGATCCGAGTACGTATACAACAACGCTGGACCTCTTCTTCCGTTTGTTTTCTTCTCTTCGTTGTCCTGATTTTTCGTTTTTCGTCGAGCGAGCTCTCCGGATATCGAACAGCCGAAAACCATGATCTCGAGTTCCCCCGAAAATTAATGGCCTTTCAAACCGTGTTGTTCTATTAAAGCCTGCGAGCAAGCTTTTAAGTGGAGTTCCGGGTTCCCCGATTTTATGAAAGTTTCGACCTGGCCGCGATTTTTTGCGAAATTAGATCTGCGAACGATGCGCGTCTGATATAGATTAATCTTTCGTTGAGTGCTATCCTATCCTAACTCCGTGATAAATGTGCGGAACCGTCCTCGGAAACGTTCTCGAGATGAACGTTGCCGCGCGAGGGCTATACTCGATCGCTATACACGGTGTACAAACCAATTTAAGACCAAAATCGAAAACAGGAATTTTCTTTCGCAAGCTCTGTTTCCTGAGCGACCGTTTTACATTACTTTACAAATATAACAAGTGTGTCTATCGAAATTGTTACTGGTTTTCTTAAATAATATCTACCCGAAGGAAATAAATTTTGTTAATAATTCCTCACGGAATAAACGCAACAGCGTGTTAATTTCTGTCGAAGCTAACGAGGAAGATCATGGTCGTCACGTCGCAGCGCGCGCGCGCGTCGTATCGAGGAGTTTCTCGGAGCCGCGAAGAGAATCTCATGCAATTCGCACTTGTCCGCGGTTTAACGACTAATTGAAGCGGGAGTTTAACGATCCGGCCGTAAAACTGCTCGCTAAACGCCGCGAAACACTCTAACCACCCGTTACCTGTCGTTATGTCATCCAAACGTTTCGAGTCACTTAACGTCTTGTCGCCGAGCAAACAGCTTCGATAAATCCCGCACGGTTGACCGAAGCGATTCAGTGGGACTTAACGGGATGCCGGCCGTCAAACTTCTGTGTCTGTTTTGGGCCTTGCGAGTCTCCTGCGCCGATCAGATCAACGGCACGATGGATCATCGATCGAAAAGACAGTTCGAGGCGAAGTACCTGGTCTTCCCTCAAGGTAGCAACGTCCAAGTGAGTTCGAACTTACCGGGGCGAAAGTCTTCCATCGTTTGCTTTGCTAATCGACGCGCAAAACACTTGTTTATAACGTCGACCTGCGCGCCGGCAACACTCTCGCCTCGAAACTTCCGGTCCCAGCGGGGTCTCGGGATGATCCGCTCTTCAGGGAGGAGGAGTTCACCTATTTTCGAAATTCGCGAGACGTTGTTTCAGCAGACAGTTTCGGTTCGCGTCACTTTTCGACCAGCGAGTTCTCGCCTTCAAACTTTTCTCTCTGACCGCGCGCAGTTGTCGTTTTCATTCCATTCCGAAAAAGCTGAATCGATTTTGTATCGTACGTCCGATTTTAGAAACGTTTGTGGAATATTAATGAAAGTTTCCTTAGCCGAGAGTAATGATTTTCTTAAGAAATGACAGTATCAGACAACTTTATTTTTAGGGAACTCCGCGGGGCGCATGTGTTCAATTAGCGGTGAAAGGGGTGAGGGGCAACCCTTGCGATTTTTTGCCGTGAAGCTGCAAGACTTTCTACTGGCACACTTTTGTCCATGTTCTGATAAAGTTCGAGCCCGGATAAATTGTTCAGTGACAGCTTAAATTTTAGCTGAAATTTGGAAAATTGTGGGATCGATTCGGAAGATTGTAAGTGGCCCTAATTTTTGGCCAAGTAGCGTAGTCACCCGTGGGAGAAACGAATGAGGATGGACGGCGCACGCGCGACCCTGTCTCCGAGGCGTTTTCTGCGAGCAGAAGTTGGCGAAACTTGCCCTGTAAACGATGGCTTAATAATTTCTAATAGCCCCGGTCCTGGGCCAAAGCAGTCGGCTCATTCCGCGCCGGGGCACTTGTTCGTCATTGAAAACGCTCGCATGCAAAATGTAAGCGTTAAAAGGAGCCCGTGTCGCCGCGCGACGGGCCTCGTTAATTCGGCGATGCTAATTATTTAATGCCCTGGATCGTCGGGGGGCGCGTGCACGCGATGCCCGAATACCCTGTGTTTTCCAATTAGTCGGCGCTCGGGCGACAGAAAATCGAGAATAGCGCTCGCCGCGGCGCGAAGTAAATTCGTTAATGGATCGTTGGGACGCGTGCAGAAAACGGCGTGATTCCGTCAATTAATTTTCACAGCTTGCTCTCTCTCTCTCTCTCGCACGTTGCGTGATCGAGTGCCGGATCAGCGATCGATTCTTCTTCTCGAGGCGCCAGCCGTACAAATTAATTCGACAACGTGTATCCGACCTGTGGTAACCGAGGACGACAAGTGTACACTTCAGTCGAGCTCCATTTCATTCTCGGTTCGTTTCCTGTTCCATTTTCTGGTTAAAAATATATTTCCGATTAAATGTGTCGAATTTACATACTTCGAACGCTTCGTTTTTCTCTCGAAAATTCGTTCTGTGTTCACAAAATTATTTATAGATTTCCACAAGGGATTAAAGACTGTAAGGAAACACCAAAAGAGAAAAGCAATTCTCAGAGAACCAAAGGTTTGCTCCTCGAGTCAGTCTCGATTCATAATAAACAGTCGTTCTATGGCTGACGGTGTTGGTTCTTAGCTCTCCATTTAAGAAAGAAAACCCGCAGCAAAAGTAGTCCATTAAGCGGAGTCAACAGGGAAACGTCAAAGAAGAGGAGCAATTACTCCCTGTTTAAAACGCTATCTTTGGAGAACTGTTTAACCGTAAATTCCCCGGAGAAAACCCGTAACGTTTAATCAAATGATATCAATTTCCCCGTTTCCGAGATTGTGTCGGGTAAAAAGAAAAATTTTTCGATATCCGAGTTTTCGGAGGAACGTCCGAGGTTTGTACGGCCCTCGAACGACAATTGTTTCTTTCTCTTTTTCGGGATTGCGTCGCACGGTTCAGCTGGTGTACTGCCTGACAATAAGCACATACGCGAAACCCTCGGGATTCTTCACCGTCGGGATCACCGCAGGCCAGGCGTGGGAGCTGCCCAGCGAGAGTATGCTATCGCGATATCCTTCGGACGTGTATCATCGTCGAAGCAGAAGGGAACTTTATCGCAAAATGGAGCTGCTGCTGGAAACGTGAGTAACCGATCAATCCGTGGCCGCCGGTGGAGTGGGGATTAAAGCGATTGTGGCATTAAGGCGAAGCTTTTATCATGGAGGCAGGGCTCGAGGAAAAACCGGGACAAAGTATAGTTCTTTCCTTCCGGAAATCCACTATCGTCTCGTGCCCCACTGCATCTCGTTTCCTCTCCCGACAAACTTGGCAAAAATCGCGTTCATTCCGGCAATTTATTAGTTGCTAAATGTCGCGTCGTCGTTGACTATCTAGAAGCTTGTAAGTTCTCCGAATACTCGGCTGTGACATAGATCGCGTAGAGCTGGTATATATTCGTGCGAGTAATATCGAATAAGTTTCTGAAGATTCTCGCACCCTGTGAGCACATCTAAATCATCCCCTTTTGTGGGCAGCAGCAATTATAAAGATTGAACAAGTTTCCGAAGATTGTTGTACGCTACGAACACAGAAAAATCCGGTCCAAGGATAGTTGGTACAAGTAAAGAGACCGGGGCTGGAAACTTTAGCCGAAGCAGACAGAGGGGGTGGGGGAGAGGGAAAGAGAGAGTATCGTCTCGCCAGGGAAGAAAGTCTTGGTCGGGTGCAGTTCGAGTAGGTCTCGCGTCATTGTTCCCCCGGCGAAGAGTCTCTTGATTTTCGGGGGTGAACGAAGGGGGCGCAGAACATCCTGTCGATTTCGAATCTTAGTCGTGTGTCGGCGCGACGAGACGCGACGCGACACGGCCGACCACTTGTCCGATTCGCGCGCGCCGCGAGTAATCGTCGAAAACAAGAATGTGAAGTCTCGGCACAGGGTTAAGTGGCCGGCTCTCGAAGCCGATCCCCGGGCCCTTCTCCTTTCTCGAGGGTGCAGAAACGTTGACCTCGTCTCGAAACGAAAGGCGATCGCGAAACGCCGCCGCCCGATAGAACGTTTTACCCCTCGTCTTTCAACGTTCGAACCGGTTCCGGCTGCTCTTCGACGGCTTGGAAAAGCTGACGGACTAAACAAAGCCCGGTCGAGCTTTCATCGAAACGTTCCTCTGCGAGCCGACCACCGTCGCTGAAAGGGCCGCAGCTTTTCACGGATTGGGCGCCGATTGTGCGCTCCGAATCGAGTTAACGATAAAGCAGCCGCCGCCCCTTTTCGCTCTGCTGTTTCGAGTGTTGCCGGGAGATTTCGCGCGAGAAGATCTCTCCTGTCTTCGCTGAATTCCGACGACGATAATCGACGCCCGCGATATGTGTGTTCGAGCTTGACTCGACGGGACCGTGTCACGTCTCGCGGAACGAGAAGATTCTGGGACCAGTCGATTCAGAAAATTTTTCCAGTGAACGGTAAGTTATCGTTATGCGATTCTACCCACGTATTTAAGTACGGTTTTGCAATGAGAACGGTCTTTGCTCGTCGACTATCTGTCAATTTATAAAATCGAAGTACTCGTTTACTTTCCGTCATACGTTGGGAAAGTATAAGTTTTTGCGGGTTAAAATTGTATTTGCAAACGCGAAAGCTGTCGGAGAGTTGCTAAATAACTTCCTTGCTACGAATACCACCGCGGACATTCACGTTTGAAATGAAGTTCTAATTAAACATGGAAATGAGTAAAACAGTTTGCTTACCTTTATGAGGTTCAGAAGAAGTTCTTCCATGTCCATAAAGATATACGTGCTCCAATGAAAAGGATTTACTTTTTCAAAATTAGCAATCCGTATATAGATGAGATATTTGTGGTTAGCGTTAGGAATTGTAATATTTTATTGCTAATACGAAGTGCTAATACGTTTTCGTCTTACAGTTCGCGAGTTCTGTAGCCAGGAGAATTGTTAGAGCAACAACCAACTCTACTTTTCGCTGCTTCCTCTTTAAGAAAAAGTCTGCCAAGTAGTCTTCGGATAAAACACATCAAGATCTATCCACAGAAAGAGAAGAAATACTCGTCGTCAACGCTACACAAAGGTGCAATCGCTATTTTGTATATACACACTTTAACATTGTAATTTATTTGATGAGAAATAAAGAATATTAGTTACAACAGTTAATGTGTTCTTCTTTCTCTACCCTGGACATGAACGAAAATTCCGTGCCACCTCCTCTCCTATCATGTTATCCTAGTAGAAATCCGAAAATAGCAAATATTCCTAAAATCGAACTTAGTATTAGAAGTTTTGGAACACTTTCGACCGTCTGACTTGACGTTGACTTGTACTACTGAATTTTGTGCCACCTCCTTCGATATCATGTTCTCCTAATACAAAGTTAAATTTTCCGAAAAATTTGGAAAATTTTCGAAAAATCGATTTTTGTATTAGGAGAACATGATGTCGAAGGAGGTATCCGAAATTCAGTGATACAAGTCAACGACAAGCCAGACGGCCGAAATTCCGAAAATTTCGAAAATTTTCGAAAATTTTGACTTTTGTATTAGGAGAACATGATATCGAAGGAGGTATGCGAAATTCAGTGATACAAGTCAACGACAAGCCAGACGGCCGAAATTCCGAAAATTTCGAAAAATTTCGAAAATTTTGACTTTTGTATTAGGAGAACATGATATCGAAGGAGGTATCCGAGTTTCAGTAGTACAAGTCAACGTCGGGCCAGACGCTCGAAAAAATTTCGAAAATTCAGTGATGCAAGTCAACGACAAGTCAGACGGCCGAAATTCCGAAAAATTCGAAAATTTTCGAAAATTTTGACTTTTGTATTAGGAGAACATGATATCGAAGGAGGTATCCGAATTTCAGTAGTACAAGTCAACGTCGGGCCAGACGCTCGAAAAATTTCGAAAATTCAGTGATGCAAGTCAACGACAAGTCAGACGGCCGAAATTCCGAAAATTTCGAAAATTTTCGACAATTTTGACTTTTGTATTAGGAGAACATGATATCGAAGGAGGTATCCCAATTTCAGTAGTACAAGTCAACGTCGGGCCAGACGCTCGAAAAATTTCCGAGAATTCAGTGGTGCAGGTCAACGACAAGTCAGACGTCCGAAATTCCGTAAAATTTCGAGAATTTTCTAAAATTTCAACTTTTGTATTAGGAGAACATGATATTGAAGGAGGTATCCGAAATTCAGTAGTACAAGTAAACGTCAGGCCAGACGCTCAAAAATTTCCCCAAATTTTCTTTCCAAAACTTCTACTAATACAAAGTTCGATTTTCGGAATTTTCGCTATTTTCGGATTTCTACTAGGAGAACATGATAAGAAAGGAGGTGGCACGGAATTCAGTAGTATAACTGAACGAAAAGTCGGACATTCGGGAAAAATTGAAGGTTTAATAATTATATACACAGAATACATCTTTTCATTACATTGTCTTTATTAATTCATTGTTAATTTTTACATAAAATGATTGTGTTACATAAAACTTACATTTATTCTTAAATGCCATAAACTGGGACATTTTCAAACACTCTGCGTAGTGTAATTTTCACGATTGAATACACCATAGACGTGAGAAGACTTTCCTTATTACAACAACCGTCCAAAAATAGTTATACCTCTATCCTAAGCTCCAACCAGGACTAGATGAAGCATCTGAAGTTTTGCAACATCCTTTACCGTTAGACCGTGCGAGAAGCGCATCCGAGACTTGTTCGAGTATTGGCAAAGGAGAGAGACTTTCGTCGATGCCCGAAGGGCTGCATTACTCGGATGCATTACTCGAAAGGAGGCATTATCGATCGATTAAAACCCATTCTGCGAGCGTGCGAGCCGAGAGCGTACGCTGCAGCGCGAACGTTGCATACTGCTTGCATAAATATCCTCGATTACCCCGAATATCGGTGTCACCGTTTCTCAAATTGTTCCATTGAACTCCCTCGCCGATAAACGACAGTCAAGCCTCACTTTTACATTTACTTTCGACGTCGAAATGAATCTTAACGCGCTCCTGCATCCTACCTTAACTGCACGCGCTGCATTCGACGTAGTTATTTCTCCGCGTTAATAGTCTCCCATTGTTCCCCGTCCACGGCTTCTTCACTAGATGCAGGAGCACTTGCAAACTGCTTTAACTTTTGACCGGGGACCCGTGAGATGCGACATCGATTGCTTCCATTTTAATGGCAGACTTTACGGACAGCGACACGTGACGCTTACGCAAGACGTCTTACCGGCTAAGGATTTCTGCGGATTATAGATCAGGATCGTGGTAATTTTCAAGGGTGGCACGACGTCAAGGGAAACAGACATGGCGCTGATAGGATCGTCGAAGAAGTTTCTAGACGCAGAGAACCGCAGCGGAATACTGTGTAGACTCGTGCGCTGGTTCGTGCACTGAAAAGATAAATTAAAAGCGATGTAAATCATTCGCCACGGCGGCTACTAGAATTACGGAAATATATTCTATAAGCATCTGGTTCATCCAATAATTGAAACTACAAAATGGTAGAAGTTTTACTCATTGTTCTTGTGAAATATTTTTAATAATCTTGTTCATTTAATTATATTCTGCAATAGCTTCTTGCAATTTTGTCCAAGTGACATTCTGTTATTCTTGTTTCAATTGAAAATTAATCATTTTAATGAGTTGGAAATAGCACAACAGTATTTTCGATACTTGAAATATATTTTTACTGTGCACGATCTGTTCGTTCCTGTTATAAACGCATGCAATAAAATTTTGGGAAGACGTTTCCAAGGTGTTATGTATTCTACGAATGGGTATATCGCCTTAACACAGAGATAGCATAGAACACGCCGCGGAAATTGCTTGCGTAACACGGAATGCATGCAGAATACACGAGTCTTCATACATTTGTGACACTTACAAACGTGTACAATGGAATAAGACATCGGTGTTAACAAATACGAATAACATTCCTATTTCTCGGAAAATAGAATACTCTATTCCTTGGAAATAAAAACTCTCGAAAGCTTTCAGTCTGTTAACTGTATCACGAATCGCGCCTACTCGTTTTCGTCAGAAATGCATAACACCCAGCGAGATAACAATAGCTAATATTTTACTGTACACAAAGTACACGAACCTCTCGCTTCGAACACTTCATTCTCAGGGTCAGTTTTGTTCTGCAGACAAACGTTCGGCTGGTTGTAAGGCACGTCTCGACAAGCGTGCCGAATAAAGGGCAGGTGTCTCTTTTCGCGAAGCGAAGGAGAAGGTTATCGACCGCGAGAAGGAACGAGACGGTGTAAGTAGAATAGCTGAGGCTAACCAGACACAGTCGGGTTAAACCGTGTAATGCCCGAAAAGGAACCTGCAAGCAGAAAGAAAAAGGGAGCATGAGGAGGTAAACAGTAAAGACGGGAACCATCAGCTGGCTAAGGTAGAACAACGTGTACACAACCAGGAGTGTAACAGTTTTGGCAACAACAGAAAAAGGAGAAAGACATTTTTTTCCAGATGGGAGAGTTTCCGAAATATCGAGAGAATATATTTTCCATCCCCCAGATAACAATTGCACCGTGAGGATAATTTCCAAAAAAGACATTACCATTAAAATTAGTCGGTTACACTCCGACGCAGTTTCTCATCAGTGCGCTCGCCTATTGTACTAACAGAAGTCAATTTCGCAGAGTCCGAAGAAGATGGATGTCATCCGTAAACGCGTTTCCTTCTCTTAACACGATTTCAAGATTGCGTCGTGGATTTCCGGAGGGGAGGGGGGGGGCGATGAAACACGGCAACTGCATTATTCCGATCCTAATAGCAAAGCATAGTACTCTATAATTGCCAGTGTTTGCTTCGGAGGTGAAGCGGCGAGGGTTGGGGCGGGGTTAGCTGGAAAGGGCGGAGAGGATCCCTGTAAACCTTCGCCGGTTTACACCGAACCGCTTCGTACTCACCGGTATCAACGCTCGACGGTATTATCGCAAACTTAATGAATAGACCACCGCCTCACGGACAGCCGCCCGACGAAGATAACGAGCACGATAGTGATAAACGATCGCACTCGGTCTCCCGGGGAACATCGGCCGACCGTGACACGCCGAATTTGATGAAACGCCATCCCCACCCGCACGGCTGCGGTTTCGAAAACTATTTGACGCGTGATTTTCTAGAATATTTTAGCCGCCTGCGTTTCCGCCAAGGGATCGAAACTTACCCGTCTCCCCGTCGTACCTCGATCATTTTTCTTCGCTCTGTAACATTCTGACATTCTCCTCCGAGACAGACGTTCCAGCCAATTTGCAGCTAAACTTCGCCTTGGCAACCCTGAAATTTTGTACTTTTTAATATACAATCCTGTAGATCTTGACGAGAAAATGCCAGAAATTGCAATTTCAAGGTGAGGAATTCACTGGGTCAAAAGTTATGCGCGGTTAAAGTTGAGACGAGCTGTTATCGAGCACAGTAACTAAAATATAGAGAACAGTATAGTGCGAGCTGGTTGCCAAGGTGAAGCCCTCTTCAGTATATTAATTATAATATATATAGTGCTGTCGATTCTACGAAATCGAATAAATTTCTGGAGTTTTATACATGCCCCTCTGATCGACGTACTCTGTTGCGCAGACAGGGCAAAGATGGAAGGGCTTGCGTCCTCGGGGCAATCTGCAGGGCCGCGAGGCGGAATCGAACGAGAACGGACAAAGGAACCTTCTTCGAGGAGATTATGCGTGTCGTGTTCTCGTAAGTATCTTACGGTTGACTGATTACTCCTCCCGGTTCGAGAGGTGATGCGGACGTAAGAGGGTCTAACAATAAGTCAGTCTGACCCTGCAAAGAAATCCTCTTCTTATCGGGTTGGTTATTACACGTTCGTTGTTACATAGCAAACAATGAATGCCCAATGTTTTCAAACAGTTAAAAATATAAAGAAGCTCCCGTTTCTCGCAATCGATGCAACGTTGATTCAATAAAAAGATCGGAAGATTATTTCTTTACTATTTGATTTCGAGGGAACGAAATTTTTCGAACAATCAAGTGCTTATCGGAGCAGCTCTCGGTCGCGTGAACGATGACTGGCAGAATGATTTGTCGGAGGAAAATTGAAGAGAAAACGATGTCGCCAACGGAAGGTGCTGATTAATCAAACGTCCCGCGTGCACGTGGGAATGCAATCGAACTGGAACAGTCGTTGAATGTCTAATCGATTATTAGTAAAGAGATTGATCAAGGCCGGCGTCAAGCAGCCCGAAAATTGAATAGGGGAACGGAGAATAAGGGAGTTTCATACCCGGAACGGGAGAAAAAAGTTCAATAAAACTTCGCCTAATCCTTCGGGGTAAAACTTTTCGTTTTTGTCGAGAAATTGCCATACACTTTCAGGTAGAAATTTTGCGAGTTCCATTCAGAAATTTCAAAACATGCTAATGAACAAACTGCGGATCCTTGTGCAAAAAAGAAGAGGTCGAACAGCTTTCTCAAGTTTTTCTATCAAACGTAAAATCACATTCCTTCTAGAAATAAATAAACCAATTTTCATTTCACCGGAGAAAGTTTGTTTTGTTCGTGGAAATACGAATCACGATGTTTAAAAGAAATTATGCCAGACAACTCTGTCACGGAACTAGCCGGTGAATTCTAGCTGAATCGGTCCACCAGTTCCCCGAGAAATATAGATCGCCGTTTACGCAAACACCGTATCGCGAAAAACGAGTTAAAAGTTTTAAACCCTGGTGTAGGCACCGCTGGTGTAGGTGTCTATTGCAGGCCACAACTTCGTTAATTTTATGGATTATCAAATGAAAGTTTTCGGGGCATGTAGTTTAAAGTTAACACGGCCGAGCTGAAATATTTTTCGAAAATCCGTGGAAAAACGTTCTCCCAAAGTATTTTATTACGTCAATGTCACTCCGACTATATTTTCATATCACTTTAATCTCCAATTAAATTAATAACCTCGCTGCGAGCTACGAACGATTACAAACGGTGAAAATCACTAAAAATCATATTGTTTAAATCTCCGTTGGGGGACGGAAAAATTGTAAAAATCAGCTGTTACCGGTTTTTTGAAATGTTTTCCATCGATTGCGAGAAACACAGGTCGAATCGAGATTTCCTTCTCTTTTAAATCATTAAAAATTCCATCCATTTGCAGTCTACTGCAAAAATTAATTTTCTAATTTCCCATTTCCGGGAGATTGAAAGCGTTAATGAAACCAGTCACCAAAGAGATTCCAAGCTGGCGTCGGCCTACGTAGGCGCGTGGATTTTCTGCTGCGGAGAAGGGGGTGGAGGCAGGGGGGATCGTCGACGAATACAGCTGTCATCAAAATGTCGTCTCGTCGTTGCAACTCCGAGTCATTCCCAGGATTCTTCGGCGGCTCGTGGCCGGGGTTACACTTTCCCGATAACGCGTTGAATTTATTCATGACATCCGCGCGTGACGCTTAACGTTCCCCCGGCTTTAGCAGATTCGCGAGAACTTCGCAGACCGCGTCCGAGCGCGGCTCGCGGAATATCCTTCGACAACTTCTCGTTGCGCTTTTAATAACCGTTCCGGAAAGTTTCGGGCGCGCGAAGAACCGTGACACACTGCTGGAATGGGGGGGGGGGGTACGGAGGTTAGGGGTTGCCGGTGAATCGCAAAGGAAGAAGGGGAAGGCCATTGTTCGACGTCAGGGAGCAAGTTCGAACACGGGTTGCCTTTCGATAATTAATAATGCCGATGAAATGCTGCGCGTTCGACCCGGCTGAATATTTTTAGCTACTTTATCGCAGGGAAAGAAAAACGACGCAGAGGGGGTAAGGGGGATTTACGAGAACGTGCCCCCCCCCCCCCGGTGGAAAATTCAGTTGCGCTTCTTCTATCTCGTCCCGTTGCGCGCAAGCTAACTTTCCTCCCGGCAAACTTAGTCAATGGGGTATCTCTTCTGCCGATTAAATCTCCTCTTTTCACTTTACTTAGCAAGGCATTCCCCTACTCTTTCTCTCTTTCCCTCTCTATCTCTCTCTCTCGCTCTTCTCACTTCGGGTAATCGCGTGCTCCTTCAAGGTATTCTTTTCTCCGGCTTTCGGATTACCCGACGATTTTTCATGTTTTAGATTGCCCGGCGAGTTCGAGGACGCGGACACCGTGACCGAGTACGAGAGAGCGTACTACCGGCAAGAGAATTGCGACGTAATGGAAGACAGGTGTCCGGACGGCTTCTGAACCGACAGAATCGTTCTTCTTAATTCTCCGAATGAACTGGAGGAGCCGAGGCATGCGAGAGGATCCCTCGAAAGTACTCCGGTTACGTTCTGTTGCGGGCACCGCGACGTGTCCGACGACTGGCGCTTTATCTACTTGACGCTTTGTCAAGGAACCGCCCTGATTCGGAAACCTGAATAATATATACAAATCATTTTTATTAAATGCCCTTATGTTTCCACCGCAAGCAAAGTTTCAGTAAACCGCGGTCGAAGTCGCTGTGTTACGGGGAAAATTGATTTTTCAAGATAAAGGGAGAATCGTGGCGACGCGCCGCGAATGAGAACGCCCCGTTCGAAAAAGTACGGGCCGTCGCGTTAGCATTAAAAAATTCAATGCGTGCAACGCGGCCGCTACTCTTCGAGAGAGTGTTTTCCATGGAGCATGATTAATTTTGCAACGATGCTCTGCCATTGTCTTTCCATCTCGTAGACGGCTCTAAAAATTACAGCCGCCATACACGTGTTAAACATGAAAACCTCGTAATCGTGAAATACTGGCCGCGTCGGCGAACGCTGCCTCGGCCGTAACGCGACAAACTGCTTTATTACCGGCGTCCAATATTAACGCCACAGTCGTTGTGCATTCCTCTTCGGCAATGCTCGGAACAATGCATGCTAGGCTTTGCTGAATCTTTCTATTTTCCGATTCTGTGCTATCGGTAAATATGACGCAACCTATTAAAAATTGCAAGTTTATAAATATTTCCTCTCAAAGATCACGTTGTCGACGTTACCGCGTGCTTGTGGCGCCATCTTAGTGGCTCCGCGCGACGGTCGCTACGCGCCAACATGGCAGCGCCCTTGCCTGTCAGAAACGCTGACAATCTTTACACGCGCCTAACTTTTGCACTAGTGATCCCCTAGGATTGAAACCTGGATTTTCGGAATTTTCTCGCCGAAATCTACAGAATTGCACGCAAGAAAGTTAAAAATTTCTGGTTTCCCGAGGTAAAGTTTAACCGTTAATTGTATCGATCGGTTCGCAGAGAGATTAAAATCTGTAATATGTCACTTTTCATGTAGACAAAATCGGCATAAGAATTCAGAAAGTAGAATCGACGTTTGTTTTATCTATTTCTAGTGATTTTCAGCAAAGTTATGGGAAGTTGACGAAGTTTTGTCCGGCTTTGCGGATCAAATAGCCCACAGTGAAGTGAATCGACATATTCGCGACCATAAGGGGATCGCAATTTCGAGCCGGCATCAATATTCGGTAAACGTCATGAATGGACTCATTAGGCTTACAATAATATCGCGTAGCCGGTGGAATAATATGCAGCCGCGTCCTCGAAAGCGCATCCTTCCGGGGATTGGGAGCTGGGGTGCATGTATTTTGGTTGCGCGAACATGCGTCTCACCTGCGACCCGTGTGCGAGCGAACAGGGCCGTGTTTGCGCGTGCACACGTCGCCGTCATGCAATTCTCCCTTTGAGAATGTCAGCCAGCTTCCATTGCACATCATTAACGTGGTTCACCGTTGGCGTCGTCGACGATTCCTGAATCCGGGACACCGGCGCGCCGTCTTCTCCCGACCACACGGTTCCTTATCGATTCCTCTCACGTAATCGATCGTTCGGATCGATGACGAGACACCATCCCCCTCCTCCCACCATTCTCGCCGTTGCCACGGAGGAACACCGGAAAATTCGAAAATCCCTCCCCGTACGAGTTCCATTTGCACGGCTGTTCGAGCAAACCGCTTCTAGTCTGATTAATGACGGCACTTTATCCCCTTGCCGTTTCATTAACAACGACCGCGTGTCCATTGACTGACACCTGAATGAACATAAATTCCCGGGAAAACTACAAACACGTTCACAAGAGAGAGAGTGTGTGAAACCGGGTCAGGGGAGAGAGAGAGACACCGTCCGACACGCGATTGAGTTGTGCTACGCGCGCCAAGACACTTTGCGGAAAAATGGTAAAGACTTCATCAGATCGCGGATGTTCGCCGAAATAAAATGTTGTAAATAAAACCACTTCGATAAAATCGAACTGTAATTTTTCAAGAGAACGATTACGGTTTGACCCATGGTCCACCTTTACGCTTTCTACCCTTGTGACGAGGTAGGATGATACGGTGCAATGAAAACAAAATGAACTTCCACTGTTTCGAATCTAGTCTACTCTGTAATTGATAATATGAAAACATTTGAAAAACAGCTTAAGGTGGCCGACTACCGAAGCAATTTTCCCGCATGGAAATATTTCGCGCAAAGGTCCAAATACTTCCGAACGGTGGTGCAAACGGGTTAGAAAAAAAAAAGAAATTTCGGCCTCGCGCGCCGGTTTTTTTTCTGGGACAACGTTGTCGAAGCGACACGATACTATAGCTGACGCGCATCAAACTTTCGCTCGGGATTATCGTCGTTCCGCGGAACGACCCGTTTGGCCGGGACATCAAGGATTCATTTATTCGGGAAAGTATTGGCCGGGCCGCAATTTCGGGAATTCCCTGTCCCCGTTTAAAATGCAGCGACCCGTTTAATTAAGGGCCATCGGCCAGGTTTGGACAAGCGAAATCAGTACGTCCCCGGACGTTGGATAAATCACTCTTTCTCTCTCTCTCTCTCTCTCTCTCTCTACCTCTCCCTCCTTCTTTCTCCCGACTCCTCGAGAGAGACTATCCCGCGGATATGTATTCGCTTGTAAGGGGAAAGAAAAAGTAGGGGTGGCTGGGGGGTTTCGGCGGAGGGGTTTGGCTCGGGTTGCCCAGGCCCACGGTGAAATTACCCCGCAGATGGAACCCACGGAAATGGTCAGGATTCCTCGAGATTGGATAACGCGGCGAGACGCGTCGACCCGTCGAATATATTTCGAGAGATTTGCGAAATTTAGGGACACTCTGATCCCGTACGTTGCACCGCCGCGATGCGGTTCGGGGGATAGAGATCGGCCCTCATCCAGGAATCCTCGACGAGCCGCTTGGAACGCGAGCTTGAAATCGTTCTTCGCCGAGCGGGGGATGAAAAACCAAGATATGCAATCCCGTCGGACCCGCGTTTGACGGACATTCCCGAACCCTTTTTCCTTCGGATTGGCCCTGTGCTAATCCTAAAAAGCTTTGAACCTTTCGCGGTGTCGTGCCAGACTGTACCGGTCGGACCGCAACGAGAAAATTGCACAACCGTTTCTCACGGTTCGCAAAAGTTGCAGAGGCATTAGCATCCGATTAGAGGAAGCGACTCGTGATCGCCGCGCGACAGCGAGTCGCAGGACGATAACTCGACGGCCAAACAAACGTTCCTGTCCACGTCGGCGATTCGTGAGAATTCGCGCGACCGTTCCGCCGCGCGCAGCAGTTCGCGAGCGTAACGTCAGCCGGCGCGGGTCGACGTTAACCGCGAAAGATGTTCCGGCCATCCCTGAAAAAGTTTTCCGGCCGGCGGCTCCCAGAGGAGAGGTCCGAGGTCTGAGGTCTTCCGCTCCGGCGAAACGGCTGATTTCAGCCGGTAATTCCAAGAAATGAGAGCCCGGTGGCTCGTCCTGATTCTCGCCGAGATCCTGCTCCTGGAGCTGACCCCCGGGGACCCAGTGTATCACCGTAATCACACCGTCTTAAGCGGTCCCGGTCAAAGGTCGCCGGAGACCCTTTCCAGACGCCGACGACTGACATTTCCAAAGGGCAGCGCTTTCGTGGTAAGTGTCCGCGCGCACACGATTTCGGTCGGCATTGTTCTCTGCGGGCGCGCCGAGATCGAGCGCGCAACGGTGTCTTCAATCTCGATAAGAACCGTCCGCCCCGCTCTCGCTGCGATTCTCCGTCTTTTGATAGCGCTCCGGAGTCTGTCCACGGACCGGCAAGAAGTGCAACGTGGTTCGCCCGCAAATTGATCCCGTGATAACGCGCACAGAACCCGCTGTCGGGAAGCAATCGTTCCGAGAAAAATATATGCGAAGCAATAGGACACTCTGAGTTTCCCTATCGGAAGAAAATGTACAAATATACCAATTCCCAGACTCGCGACAAAGATTATATGCAAAGTCTACTTAATTATGCACGGTGTGAACGGTGTCCTGTATTACTCAGGTAACAGTGTCAACGCTGCAATCCATCCAGTTGCCGCTGCCCAGCAACTGGTACCTGGACTTCGAGTTCGACACCATCTTCCCTATACGGCCGCAAGACAGCCCGCAGAGGAAGTATTTCTTCAAGAAGCCCTGGCTGATCAAGCGCAGACACCGCCGTGAAGTGTACGCCAATTTCGAGGCTGCTCTAGACAGGTGACCGAGACAGTGAATTGTTCCATCAATTTGCTCCATCTTTTTGAAACGACCCAGTAGTTAATAAATCTCCGATATTTGGTGGGCGGTGGACGTAAAAGATTTCAATTTAAAATGAACTTACAACAGTTGGCTCTTGCGAGGCCCACGGATTAATTAGTACACCTAATGGCATAGACTTCCGTTTCAGCCAGGATTTGCCAGGACGACAGTGCGTTCTGAGGACAATCTGCGAGGCGAAAACGTTGCTGAGTCCTCCGGGAGTCTCGTTCATCGAAGACGCTATTCGACTGATACTCAGGTGAGAGTCGCGGATTTTTAGGCCAACGCGTGCGTTACGATCGAAGAGAGATAATTAATACAATGTTTCAGCAATGCCGAGGACACAGCGAAAACCGACTCCTACGACGTCGCGTACAGGACCAGCGAACCTTGCCACGTGGCCTACTCGTGTCCGTTTTCTTTTCTAAGACTGTTGTTATTTAAGTCGTACGTGGACACTGACAGCTGACAGCGAATCGTTGGCTCGATGATAAGTTGACTCGTGGAACTGCTACTTGCGAACCTCATTCTGTCATCTGTACACACGTTCACATAATTATGTAAATATGTTTATCACATCGACTACGGTTGCAAATCATCCTCGAGGCTTCTTCAACCAACTAAACCGACATAACTTCGCTTAATGCATACTGATGGAATTGCTTATGCATTCCCGGCGTGGGACATCAATATTCATTTTAAGGTTAAATTAAACGTCCTATAAGGCGCCAACAAGTTTCCCGAATTACCGTACCGGTGTCCCAAATCATTTTTAGTTGTATTCGCCGTTGCGATTCCGAGAGATGTGGATAAAATAAAGAGAGCTCGATACAGGTTTCGCCCCTGAATCTACGCCGATAAAACAAAACACCCAAGACCCTTATGTTAAACTGCCCTATAAACCTGGAAAGTTTCGTGAAAATCGGAGAGGAAGTGCGGAGGAGGAGCGAGGGCTCCGAAAAATTTTATCGGCCGAGCCGATCGCAAACAACGGGTCCCAGCAGACGACGTTAAAATACACCTTCCTCGGCGAAAAGGCACCGCTCGACCGCTGATAGACGCGTCGAACGGACTGCTCCGCTCGCGTTATCTCGGCCTCTCATAAATCCCCTCCTTGTCATCGGCAAAGTTCGTCGGCCCCGGGGAAAATCCTGGCTCTGTTCGAAGCCCCGAAGGCGTAAACGTCGCAACAGCTCCAAGAGACGGCCGAATCGGATAAGCGGTTAATATACATTCCGAACGTACAGCCTCACCCGACCAGCACGCGAGCTGGTTAAGCGGTTGCATCGAGACGAGACGAGACGAGACGAGACGGGACGGGACGGGACGGGACGGGACGGGACGTGTCTGCCGTTCTCCCCGGCCGCCTATGACTATGACGTGGCTCCGTTGCCTTCCGCGTGACGAGATAATCGACACACGTGACTGCGATTATTGGCGATCATTGCCACCGTTTAAACATTTATCTGTAACACGAGACAGCTGTTGTGGAAACGCGGCGGAACGTACGGGAACCGTCTAATCACGGCAAGTTTGACGCATACGCCGGGGAACTTTCGAGCACCATAAGCTTGCCGAGTGATTACGGGATACCGGGTACTGTCTTCGCACACAGGGTGTCCCCGAAATCAGCGTGCAAACCACCGAATAGCGTGTGTCTGCAGAACGTGCGTCTGCAGAATCAAGACGAAGGGAATGACACTTCTTTGTTTGACAATTCGGTTTTGAGAAAAATGAGTTTAAAGACCCGTCGGGTTCGCGTGCATTGCACTCTTCGAACACCCATACGAGCGAAACACTGTGGCTCGGTTCGAAGAGTGGTGGGGGGTCCCCTTACTGCTCTGTTTGCAGGAAGTAGAACCGGTCGGTCATGGTCAGACACGTAAGCCGAGTAGCCGGTAGCTGCAGCGGACCAAAAGTCATTTGAAAAAATGATATCCAAGATACAATCTTTTATCAAAATAGTTGAAGATACCGTAGAACAACGGCCTGATATTGGTGTTTATCATGCACCGGTGAAGTGTTCTGTTCTGTCGAACGTTTCCGGAATAGTTTTCCAAATAGTTGTCAACGTAACTGCGCTCCCCGCGCGGAAGTTCGGCCGACATTATTATCGTCGATCCGGGGTGGGGGGGGAGGGGTGCATCGATTGTCTGTTGCCGCGCGGCGGAAACCGAGACCCGAAGGAAGTTTACGGGTCTAAAAGCCTGCAGACACGAGGCTTATCGACTCGAAAATTCCCGGCAACGATGCCGCGCCGTTGGTAGCCGCCGACGTATCGTCATCGTCGGACGCTAATTTCTCTCGAACCCCGCCGCCCGTCTCCCGCCCCCGCTTTCTAAACTCTTTCATTGTTTTCGCGAAAGTTGGCGAACGAGTCCCGACGGGCTGCTCTCCCGGAACGACACGACCCAATTTTCCGTAGAGCAGCCCGGCTCCGAGGTGTTCGTATCGACAGGTCCGCGATACGAGGATCCAAGCCCCTCTTAACTTTTTTCGATACAAATTACGAAGTCGGACGAACGCCCCCGGGCCCGACAAGCGACAGTGCCAGCCCGGCAATCTCCAATCGCGACCAGGTCCTCTCAATCGGAACGTTCAATATTGTCACGCTAGACCGTGCACGGTAATTAACCGGCGCTTGGTCCCGTCATTAGTACGACTCTGTAGAATCAAGCAAATGACGCGTCGAGTCGCGTCGATCAATTTATCCCTCCGATTTTTACCGATCACCGGACACGCCGCGACGAAACCCGAAAATCTAAGGGATCCTCGAGTACAGTCCGCAAAATTACCATTTCTCCACGCGCGATTTCTTCCTAATTTGAATTCAGCTTCCAGAGAACAAGTACCATCCAATTGTCCCTGTGACAATTTCCTCGTGATTTGACTTCGGTTTCTGAAAAAGCAAATACGATGTAATTATCCCTGCTGTATTAAGTTGACCGCGCAACGGCACAGGCGACTCGGCCGTTTTCTCGCGTGCAATGTTCGCAAACGTGAACGATAGCGGTCGCGGTGATTAGCGTGCTCGCGCGACACCCGGCTGGGACCGTCAGCCACGCTAACCGTTCGTCAAATAAACCGAGGAACGCGGGAGATGTTAATGAACCCAACAATGGCCCGGTCCGCATTCAAAATGCAATAATAACGGTCGTTCGACACCGGCACCGGCTGTCATTCGTCGAGGAGACTTCGAGAAACTGCCAGGTTCGCCGGTGAGTACACTGATTGCCGTTCGATTACGCCACTTTTTGCTGTTTACTAGATGACTGCAATTAAACCTTTGCTAACGACTGCCGCCGTCGCAGCAGGCAAAACTAAATCTCCAGCAAACACCGCCTTTGTACAGGTAACCCTTTGCACTCGGCGCTATTTTCAATCTAAAACTAAATTTTTCTTCCGTCTTGCAATATTTTCATGTTATTCGCACGAAACCGATCCGATTTCTACATACAATATTTAAATGTTTGGTAATCTATTAAATACAAATTTTTGTAATGTGACAAATATTTTGTAATATTTTTTGTAATTTCTTGGAAATAATGCCACAATAATTTCTAGTGGTGCTTCAGAGTCACCATTCGAGTGCAAAGGGTTAAATCTTCGACTGCTGAAGAAAACTAGAATTAGCGTAGTGTCCAACGGGAATTCGGTGAAGTCGTCAATTTGTCAGACGGTTCTAATAACGTGATCACTCGCGGAAAAACGAGTAGGCGGAAGTTGACTTGTAAAAATCGAGGAGATCTTTTTGGCCTGATCCCCGACGTCCGCCGAGCTACCGTCATTAATTTCCGGAGCGGAGTTCGGACGATGGTCAAAGGTTCCGCGTGGAGTTCGAGCGCTCGTTAAAAGTAACCGGAAACGGGGAAAGTCTCGTGGTCGGTGGCAGCGACAGGGCGACGATGTATCGACTTCCATCTCGAAGAATTTGCATCGCGAATGCAATCAACCGGCGCGGCGTCGTTATCAATTTCGCGCTCTTCCCGGCCCCGTAAATTGAATCCGACGAATGCGCGACGGAACGATCGCAATATCATGTTTCTTCGGCCGTTTCGGGAAAAGAGACAGAAGAAAATGGAAGAAAGGAATCTCTGTCGCGAAGCTCTCTACCCGTAACTGTCAAAATTTTATCCCTGACCGCGTGTTTTATCCCTGACCAAGCGTGATCACGTCCCCGCCATCGTTTATGAGGGCTGCCGGCCCGTTCCAAGCCCGCCGTGTTTTCCAGTATCGGCGTCACCTATCGATCACATTTCCTCCGCCCACTCTTCCACGGCCGACTAACAATTTCCTGTTTCCTAAAGAGTTTACCGAGCTGAATTACAAGATACTTCCACCGAGAGAATCGATCTTCTCCGCGCCACGATAACCTCTGTCTTCCCCGCTTCGAGATACTCGTTGCGGAGATTTGTTTTGTAGAGTGAGAGACAACATGATCGGGCCCTTCTTCATCGAAGGGACAGTCCTTCTACTGAACGCGATGCCTAAACTGCGGAATTTTATAAAAATTAAAATTGTATTTTGAACATATTTCTCCTCTTAACACTAGGTTCACGGGACCAAAGTGAGGTGTTCTAATATTTCTAATTTAAAATTATTAAGATTCTAAGGATACATGCGTGGGAAATTATTTAGCAAATTTATTTCCTTGGGTATATATTATTTTAAAAATATGGCTAAAAATGTGAGTGGCACGTTCGCGTTATTTTTATAAAGTAGTAGAAAATAGTAAACCTAGTTAACAGCTCACGTGTCGGACCATTTCTACTGTTATACTACTTCCCGTATTTCTAAACGACTCTAGCCAAAAATTCCGCGCGTGTTTTCCGTCGGATTTAATTCTCGTCAGAAGATATGAGATCTTTCTATCCCTCGGTTGTACAGAAAATTAGTCGCGGATAATTTTCCAGTAATTTTTCATACGAATGTCTGATAACGAGTGATCGTCGAGCGGGCATCGCTTCCGGTCCCCGGCTGGGTTACCGCGGAGACGTGACTCCGGTGCGAACGCGGCGGCGTCCGTATCGATCGTTTCGCCGGGCCACGACCATATTTCAAGGGCCGAAACAATTTCGGAAATCGTCGGGGCGATCCGTCAAAAAAGCGCGGGAAAGAGAAACGAGCCGCGCGAAATGTCGCCGGGCGACGCAATAAACGCGACCCTTGCGTGCCCGGCCGACATGTCCGCTCGGAACGGAGATAATTTTGCGGTCGACGAGGCGTTTTATCATCTGCTGCCCCGACAACGGAAATAAAATCCGGGCTCCGATTGAAAAGCTCGATGAACACGGCTCGAGAACTTTCTAACTATTTCGTCCTGGGACCGAGACTCCGCGTGATGGAATTTTGGCAAAAATATTAACAAAGGTCCTGCGCAAAGCAGCGACGACAGAAGACGGTACATGTTAATGTACAGTCAATATTTGTACGTTTTCGGGTTCCGCCCCCGTAAAATATTTTTCGATAGTCGGCGAGTCGCGTTTCCGGTGTTTCCGGGCGCGGATGTTACATCGTGAACGAACCAGCGAGCGAGCGAGCGAGCGAGCGAGCGGGCGAACGAACGAACGAGAACGAGGGTGGAAAGCAGTTGAGAAATTTCAATCGTTTGTGTTGACTCGTCTAATAGATTCCGAGGAGATTCCCAGGGAAACGGGAGCGTTGTTCTGATTCGATCAGGCTGGAATTTCATTCGATTTGACGTTCGCCACGCTCCTCGTCCAAATTTAAATCACAGCACATGCGATTGGATTCCGTTGTTTAAGTTATCGAACTCCGTCGATATTGCTGTTTCGGCGGGCCCCCATTCTCCCTCCGACATCCCCGACCCGTTTCCGCCAACGGGAACTTCCGCTTCGTTTCGAGAACTCCGACGCGGCGCATCGAACGCGTTTGTCCCTTTACATAATTTCTATATCAATTTACATAATTCCCGGCTGTGCCATCTAATTCCGCCGCCGTGCTCCTTTTTAATCCTTTCATCGAGCGACAACCCCCATCTCTCTTCCCCTCTTCCGTCCTCGTTTCCTCAGCTATCCTTTCTCGTCCCTCTCTCGTTTTTTCACTCTCTCTCTCTGTCTCCCTCTCACTATCTCCCGTTAATTATTTCTACGCCAGTGCTTCTCTCCCGCTATACAACGACGTCCCCGTGTACCGCCATACCTAATTTGTTAGCTAACTTCTATTATTTCCGCTTTTTTCTTCCCCATCTCCTCTCCCGATCTTCCTACGGGATCGTTCCTCCGTTTCTCTTTTTTTCGAACAGCTTTTCTTTACTCATCCCGTATCTCTGCTTCCCCTTTCTTCTTTCGGCGAGGGCTGTACAGGATGAATTTCATCGTTTACATTAGCGCCCGTGCCGAGACGATGAGAATAGCTTTCGAAATTGAAACTGTTAACCAGTTTCGTGTGAATTTACAAGATCGTTTGTCATTATTACTTTTGTCCATTTCTGCAACTAATCCCACGATCGCCCACCAGTACAGCAAATCAAATAAATCAACTGTATCGGGAATAGGGTTTTCAACTGCTGCTTTCGCTTCCTCACGAACTGTGTGTGTCTTCGGTAGATCGCCGTTTTGTTCGCGTGATCGATCCACGAAGCTTCAGCTGATCGGCGGTCTACTCGAACGGACCTTTGAGTAAACAAATGGCCGTCCGCCGCGCGACAACAATGGAATCAGCCGATTTTTCTCCGATGGCCAGCTCGCAATTTTCGCTCGGTCGATTTCGAGTAAAATACAAGGTTCCCTTCAATTTTCGGGAAAAAAGACTCTCGGACCGCGATCGCGGAACGGTTTTTTGGGCAGACGAAATGAAAACCGGAGGGACAATAAAGCGTGTAGCTACGTGACGGACAAATCGGCGGATCCGTTGACAAAACTCTAGTCGGACGCTCGCGATTTGTCGCGCGACGTTCGAAGTCGTTCGAACGCAATTCCTTCGCGCGAGGTAATCGCAAGAACGGGGGAGACACTCGAACGCTGGAAAAATCGACGCTCGGCCCGACAAGACGGAAAGCGTCGACGCGACCTCCCCGAAGGAATTCGACAATATCCTTTTTGCGACGACAAAGCTGGAATTCCTCGAGCCGTCGACCGGGAGCGCGGCACGGGGATAATCAAAGAAGAGCAATGAAGGTGGCACCAAGCTCGGGATCAGACAGAGTGTAGTCGCGGGAATTTATTATTAACGTGTAACCCGTGATCAAAAAGTTCGCGAGTGGTGGTACTGTTCGCGCTTCGCATGAATCGGGCCCTCGCTAGCTCCGCCCATCCCCACCACTGACGCTCCTATAGTACTTTGACGTCACACGCTACATAGTATAGTGCATGCCTGGGCAACTTCTTCGCGACCCCCCACTACCAATGCACAGGTTCCCCCACTACCGGGCATTTCATATTGCTTTTATCTCTCCTGGTGACAACCATGTAGCTTCCTAGCCCCCTCCCTTTTTTCACACACCTAATAGGAGCATGGTGGGTTTCAGGAGAACCACTTGTCCAGGTCTAGAGAACCTTGGCGTGCCTTAATTATAATTGTTATCAATTGCGTTACAGTTTTTCGATGCGACGTGCAGGTTGATAACCTTTACAAAGGATCTTTCAGCCGGATTCCACGGTCGGCGACAGGAGAATCAACCGGAAGACTCCACGGGAACGTTGTAAAACTCGAGAGGGGAACTTTGTTCGTTAAACTCGGCCCAGTTCAATTATAAAATACAGCCGGCGGAAATGTTCTGGTTGGGACTTCTTTAAGACGGGAATCTTTCGAGCTATCTAGATTTTCCTTATTCTACGGCGTTAAGCATGAAGAGGGAGAGAGAAAGAGAGGTTGACTCGAGCTGCCAAGAAAGAAAGTTCCTCATCAAAATGCGCACTTAAAGGATTAAAAAGAAGTGGGGATGAAACCGAAAGAATACGAAATGAAGATGGAGGAGCAGGCGGACGGGAGAAAGAAGATGAAGAAGAGGATTGAACGCGGAAGAATAGAAACGAGACGAGTGTCGAGCCGTGTCCCACGGGGAAGACGAGATGGTCTGAGGGACGGAATCGACGCGCAATTACAGTGGAACGCGCAATTTCCCCGCTCGCGCGGCAGACGAGCGAAAAGACGGCCGACGAAAACGCCCCGATATCGTCGACCGGCGTGTTCTCCGGTGATCCAAAGACGGATCGGAACGATTCCGGAGACGAATTAGCGACGATTCCACGGAAAGTCGCGCGTACGTGGCTCGCCTCGCCGATGCCGCCCCGAGAAATCGCGGGTCGTTCGCGAACTATGCAATCTAACGGCGCAATTGCGCGCGGCAGCATCCACTTCTCCTTCGCCCGGGAAATATATCGCGTTATTTATTTATCGCGAACGGGACACGACCCCTTTTTTCGTTCAGATTAATTCGCGGAAAGTCGAGTAATTTCCTTACAACTCGCCGAGGTCGGGTCGGGACAAATAAAACAATTCCGCGCCTCGTGCCGACGACTGACGAGGAGATTGCTCGTTGCCCGGTCATAGCTTCGAGCTCGGATTAATGAGATGTCCGTTCGAAGAAAGACCACTCTCTCTCTCTTTGGTCAGAGCGCCGAGGAAACGTTTGGTCGACTCGGCCCGAAACGGGGCCAGTTCATCCGATTCTCGTTAAACGACGACAACGGGGGGGAAATAACTTCGCAGCGACTTGGTAATTGCTCGATTATTCCTCTCGCGGTAATTAGAATGTCGCGGATCGGGGGGGGGGGGGACAGACCGCGTCCGCTGAGATTTGCCCCGCAGCCGACTCCCAGCGCCGGCTCTCTCGGCTGTCTCGAGGCTGCGTGGAACAAAGCATTTCCGTTATTTATGTAACGGGAAAGTTTGAGAAACGCGAACGCGGATCTCTGCTTGATTTGACGGTGGCGAGGCTCTCCCTCCTCTCTTTCTCTCTAGTGTCCCTTGGCTTGTTTGCTCGAGCGACTTCTTTTTCTAGCTTTTGAATGTTAATAAAGTTCCGCAGGGACGGGGATGGGTTGGGCTGGGCTGCGATGCGATGGGATGGGATGGGATAGGATAGAATGGAATGGGATGGGATGGGCTGGGCTGGGCTGGGCTGGGCTGCGCGCGGCACAAGCGATCCAGGTCACCTCCTTCGAGGAGCCTTTTGAATTTTCCTCGAGGGGATGGTAACTTTTCACCTTTCTTTTCAGAACAACCATGAATCGGTACGCAGGTTGCTGGCTCCTCGTTTTAATATTGTGCATCCTTACGAACGATCTGCGAGCCGGCCCCGATGGAAAATCACTGTCGCGGAGGAGGCGTTACGTCGTGTTTCCGGAGGGTTCGACTTTCTCCGTAAGTAGGATCATCATTCTCGCGACCCCAGACACAGTGCACGAAATTTCTAGAACGATACACAACCGATAAAGCCTCGTGAGAAATCCGTTGAACTTTTTTTTTGGCAAATCGTGCTGTCTTTACAGAAATTTCGTTCACCGTTCTTTATTTTTTGCGAACGTGACAAGCCTGCCGGATCGCGTATCAGTTTATCGGATCTTTAATATTTCACGCGCGAAACGCGATTCAATATGAAACGTTGAATCGGACATGAATTGTTACGATCTAACATTCATGAGCTTCCGTTGTGCACGGCACTTCGCGCGACGTACAAATTGTAAATTATTACCGTCGATGCGCCCCCCCCCCCCCCCCGTGATTCACGTCGAGATCGTCGAGCGATCTTGATATAGTAAGTCGATGCACAGTCGCCTCGGAACGGAGCATGATTCACGGGACGAATTACTCGTACCTGAATCGCGAGACAGCGTTGCGGTACCACCGAAACAAAAGTCAAATTACGACGATTCCGATTAACCCGTTGTACTGTAATAATATTAGACGAGGATTTCGTATCTATTAACGATACAACTACCGGATGAGTCTAAATGACTTCCCTCTAATTTTTACTTTTAGAGATATCGAAGTTAGACATTTTTTAATGAACTTCTCGATTCGCATAGACTCGCGAAACCGTGCCGAGAGGTCAATTTAAAAATTCACCGGGCACATCAACGCGAACGTTTCGGGGCAACGTAGTGTCCGCGTTAATCGTTCGCAGAGTTAAAACATAGTCCCGTGTAATTCGACGGGACAATATTGTAATGACACGAACGATTACCTACGCCCGGCGCGAGAGTTGAACCGGAAACAAACGGTGTGTTTGCAAACCGGCGTGATTTATAGAAATTGTTGACAATAGCAGTTGTCGGACCACTCTCGCTGATCATTATTCGCAGATTGCCCTCTGCATGACCATGCACACTCTGACGCCGGACGATATTTTCACGGAGGGGGTCAACTGGGGCATCTCGTACGATCTGCCGAACGAGAGCAAGCCGATCCTCGAGCCATTTTTGCAGCTCAAGAAGGATCAAATGAAACCGGCTAATAAGTACGGCAGCTACGGCAGCTACGGGAGCAACCAGCTCGACAAAAACGCTGTCGCCTATCCCGGATGGAGCAGCTACGACAAGTATCACTTCAAGCCTGGCAAAAAGAAATATTACAAACCCGATTACTATTATCTGCAGAGGAGGCATCGCAGGGACCTCTACAGCAAGCTCGAAACTATCATGAACGCGTAAGTACCGTTATCCTTGTAAATACAATACCCCCGCCCGGGGCGTTAATCGATTCTACACGTACAACCTTTACTCGATATATGTCCCGAATATCTATGAGTCCCAGAACTATCCCCAGAGGCCCCAAAGCTCGAGCAAAGATATTTTAAACTTTCGTCACTCAAATAAAAAAGTTTTGTAAAGTGCCTGGGAATTGCAAACTAATTCGCAAACTAATTCTTCCGATTCCTCGAAAAAAAGTCGGGTGGTTTGGTTCAATTTAAAAATGGTTATACCGTTCGAAAGGGCGTTCGAATAAAATTCAATTTTGCCAATTTCACAAGCCAGCACGCGCCACCCTGTAGCGTTGAAACGCTTCGACCCCCATTGAAGATTCTCACCGTGGAACAGAGCCGAGCTGAACCATAGTCAAACACGTAGAATTCCGTGACAGAGCGTAACAAGTTAACGGATAGAATGTGGAGTTCCGTTCCTGGTTCGAGCGTGTTCAGGCGGGATACCATTTACGCTCGACGACCGGAGTCCATTAACCCGTATTTCAAAATCGTAGCGACGAATAAATTCTCTCGCGAAAAGCGCGGCCGGAACCGGGAGGCAAGCCGTGTAATAAAATGTAACGCGCCGGGGCTTTGGTAGTCGCGATCGTGATCGAACGATCACGGGCCACATTTATGGATGTCTGTCTCACAGTTTTTCTCCGGTGTCATCCGCGATGATGTATCTCGGTCGCGTCACGGCGAGACGTCGCTGTCGTTGAATGTCGCGGACACGTTGATGCTATCCGAGTCGATGGACATCTAAGTGCTGACAAACAGAAAATATTGACTCGTCCGTGGATGTAACGACAATAGACAGTTCACCGAACAGGGAACAACACAACTGTTCCACAATTGCCGCGTTAACGTTGCAGCTCCGATAAGAGCGAAGCGTAGAAATAAGATTCTAGTAGTTTCGTTAAAGAAATAGTCGAAGCAAACTTGCAAATAATTCGATTTCGAACGGTGACAAGTACCCAGACGAAAATAATCAAGCGTCCCGCGCGCCGCAACGGCGGATATAAATCTGGTTATGGGCAAAGCGTGCTCCCGAGAGGGGAGGGTTAGTGGAAACCATTCCCCTCCCCCTCCCCTATGGTTGCTGCTCCCAGAAACAGATAAATGGTCTGCCAGGCTCGTTCAGAAACCACCCATCCCCCGTTCAGCTGGCTGCTACGGCAACGTTCCGCGCTAGTTGAGGCGCCGTGCGCCACCTTCTGATTCATGCTGCCCTTAAGCAGCTTCAACTCCGGCGCGAATCACCCCTCGGCAAACCGCCGTAACGCTATACCCCTCCGCCAACGTCTAGAATCAATTTCTGGCCGGTGGTGGATGCCGCGCCATTTGTTCGCCGTGCCCACCCCTGCTTGTTTATTTATTCAAAGAAGCCATAACTCCGACGGCGGAGTCGCGCGGAGAACGAGTTTCGCCGAGTTTTTGCACTTGTTGCGACTCGCGGGCCAGCTAACCGACTGGCTCTAACCAACCAATTGTTCGATCGACTTGCTCGAGAAATTTCCTTGTTCGCGGCCGTTTAAATGGCGGCCTGCAACAACGCGAATCCGCACGAGGATTCGTTGGACGAACTTCGGTCGCACGGAATCGATAGAGTCGCGCGACACGATCAACGGAGACCATGATACGCGAGATAAAGCGACCCGGAGAGAACATGCGGGATCGTCGGGCCGAGCTTAGCCCCGGCATTAATTCCGTTCAGTTTCTTCGGATCCACTCCGTCCGCCCTTTCAGATAGTTCCTCTGAATTAATGGCGGACGTTTAGCCGGATTGGTGATCGTAGAACGCGACCTTATTACACGGGATACAGCTTCTCGGTTCTCTCTCTCTCTCTCTGCCCTATCGAACCAAACATTATGTATTTCGATAGAGGTCGGCATGTTAATGCTCCCCGATATTTCACTGTTGTTGCTGGATTAAATTGCTACTCCCCTGACACGTCGACTGTCGAACAATTCAATGGAAACCTCGAGCAAGGATCCACGCTGCATATACCGTACAGAATTAATGTCACAAACTCGTCTTGCTTCGGGGGAGACATCTTCCGGTGGACAGAAATCTTCTCCAAGTGGGCGTGCTTCCGTCTAGCGAAGCGCTAAATGACCTTGAATGACCTTGGAAGATTATAGCGTTGTAGCTCAGTGTATTCGTCTCGGGATAGAATCATACGCTAACCTAAAAAAGATATACAGATCAGTACAAAAATACAGAGGTCACCTTGAAATCTAAAAACTCCTTCAACATGCAAAAATGCTGCGAACGATGTCGTGTTTGGACTCATTTTAACCGGAATAACGTCGCGAATACGAGAGATTCGTAACAATGAACGGGTTAAGCGAACGACGCTAATTTTGTGGGTCCTTCCCGTCGTTCGTACATTTGCGTTTTAACGGTCTGGTCGTTACGCCCGTCCGACGGACAAGACTTTAAAAGAATCGATCGCAGCCGGCAGGCAGGCTTCTGCGCGGCCACTCAAATCAAGGGTGAAATTATTGGAGAGGCGAAACGAATTTTTGAAACGTTCCCTCAAAGAAGACTTTAATCTTCCTGGAAGAAAGGTCGGCCAGATAAGAATACACCGTGCCGCCCCTTTCACATCTAACGAGACGCCTGTTCGACGGCAAAAGGATACATTAATACGCCCTCTCCTTGGTTATTTCACGTGAAACCTCTTCCGTATCGCTGCGTTTACCGTGCACCAACCAGCACCGACAACGATGCCCCGTGACACGAATTATTATCATTAATTTATTAGAAGAGCCGGCTAGCTACCGCTCCTCGAGCCACCGGAAATTCTTACGCGAAAGTCAAAGAGAATTTTTTACGCGACACTGTTTGTTCGAAAATTAAATATAAAGGTTGATCAAATTACTCGGAGCTTACCGGAGATTTTAAGAAATCTAACCCCGGAATGCACTAAAAATTGTTTCGTGGGTGGAAGTGTGATATTTAAAGCTCCGACCGTGTTCTTTCTAATTATCTAGAAAAATGTAGAACTTTTTGAGTCTTGGGTGATTCGCGCTCGATAAAAATTATTCTCAATTTATTGAACGAAAAGAAACCTATCAACGGAATCAAATGCTCAATCAAAAGATAGAGGAAATTGTTTCTTACGGAGCGCTTCCACCGAACGAGCAAATGGCAATCGAACAAACGGTTCTTCTTCCGCTTAGCAGCGTCCCCTAACATCCAATTTTCCAGGAGATCCGCTACCCTAATTTCGTGCGTTCTTCCAGGATGAACTTTGACGGCAGGGCGTGCGTGCTCCGAGCGCTCTGCGAGGCCTCCCAGCGTCTGATGCCGAAGGGAAACACTCTGGTCGAGGAGATGATGAGGATATCCTTCTCGTAAGTCTCTCAAGCAACAAAAAATGATTCGAGTCGCGGCGAAGGGTCCCTCTCTCTCTCGTCCTTGTCCCCGTCTTTCCGGTTGAACTTTAGGGTGGGCCTCGGCCGGGAATCAATAGGATTTCAGAATAAATCTCATCTCGACGAAGAGAGTAACCGGAGAGATAGCAGGAACAAATTTCATTAAAGGGGATATCAGTGTGACGACTGGGAAAAGTGTTTCAACATTCCTTCCTAGGGGAAATCGTTTGCTTCTCAAATTAACAGCGATACGAATTGTCATACTTATCTCGCAAGCATCGCGAAGTTTTTTGGGAGATATAATCGCCGGAAAAGTAAAGTTCCAAGGTACCGGGGAAAAAGGGGGAAATGATTTTCGAACCGGTGACAATGGGGCACCGCCCTTAAGGGTAAGTAAAAAGAAACTGGCCTCTGGCAGTCGTTGCATGAAAGTAGCCGGAAACGATAATAGCCGGGGATCCGGGATGTAACGGTGGATGTTCGACGGTGTTTCGAGGCCCTTCGCTCGCGAGTCGTCGCCGCGTGGAAGTATACTCGTGGGCCAGGGACACGCGAAACGTTTCACTGCCCTTTTCCATTGGCCCTAACAGGTTCCCTTTGAAGCGGCTGTTCTCGTCCGAGCCGGAGGAGCATCGTACGTACGGCTCGGCTCATAAAGCGGGCCACGAGGGCCAAGATTGCGCCAGCATGTTCGCCGGATGCAGTTTCTCCCTCATCGACATGGCCCTCGGGAAATACGACGCGGCACGGACACGGGAGCAACGATTTCCGGCCGGATACGCTGCAGCCACCGATGCGGTACGCTCTTCCGGGGAGTGGACGAGGTACAACATGAAATAAGACGACGCATCTGACTGGAAGACGACTCAGGGCGACGCGCGTATCCCGGGAAATCCAGTCGTCCGGGCTTTCACCCAATGTTTAGGGAGTCGCCGACCCGATTCCTGTCCAACCAGAGCTTGAAGACCCCCACCCTCGCGACTATAAACTATAAGACGTGACGAAAGATTAAGGAAAAGTGCGCTCTACTAAGAATTTTCCGAACTTCCGCTCAAGGGACCAAAAATTTTGAACTTTTCCGAATGTAATATCATACAATTTCGCCGGAAAACGATAGGTCTCTAAGTTGTGATGGGCGGAATTCGCTCGTTTGAAAGTTATACGCGAGTAACGTTGTCGAAATCTCTGTACGCGCGCGATTTCCAACTGGGTGTCGCTCGTTGTCACGGGGCGACGATAACGGATGAAAAATTGTTGCATGCCCCTCGGACAGCAAGCCGTTGGTCAGGTTCCGTGAACGTCGAGACTGTTTCCCACGGATAGCGTCGTCGCGTCGCATCGACTCGAGTTCGTTGCCGGTTAGAAATTGATTTTGGATTTATTCGGTGACGTCACCCCGCGCCGAGGCTCCCCCGAGGACGACTGATACTTCTACAGCGTGACGAATGATACACGCTGGATACACAGGGGTCGAGAAGAGGGAATCCGATATACGTCCACCTACCACCGTCCGGCTTCCGTTCCCAGATGACGTTCACAACTCCATTATTTTCACGAGGGAGTCCGAGAGACCGGTCGATTAAAACAACCAAATCCTCCCGGCAAAAACCGATTCGTCCGAAACAGTCCTCAACTTCCGCTAACAATCCCCTCACCCCCAACCCCCCACTCTTCCCACGCTCTCCGCAACTCTTTCGCTGTTCCGCGATAAGAAGACAATCTTGCCGGTGTTTTCTAGCGCGTCCCTGTCTCCTCTGAAATATGGCACAGCGATTTTTCATTTTTCTGCAATGCTGGATTGATCTCTTCGAAGAAACTTTATTGCAGACATACGTGTACACGGTGTAAGAGAAGTAATTCTCATCCGTTTAGTGAGTCCAGACCTCTGGACATTTTTTGTATCCTCTAATCGCCGAGAAGAGAAAACTTTTGACCAACTTTTAAATTTCGTCTTGCAACAATTACGACGTCGTGATCAAGATGCTCCCTTGGTTCGTGCCCTGCGAACAGGTGACGTCGGGGAATCGAGGAAATAGCTCGAGCATCGTACACGATGGGCCAGAATTTATGCATTGCGTGGTTATGGTAGCTAAGTTGTGCGCTACTCACGGTTGACCAACGACGTAGAATAAGGACCCGGTGCGCAACACCGTTACGGAGTAGCGTCGTACGTGATCGGACGCAACTCGGCCCCCGACCGCTATGCGGAACGACCATAAACGACAAGCGAAGCGGAATGAAACCCGGTGTACAGTTGGACATGTTACACACCAGCGCCGCGTAATAAATGCAGCGGCAGGCCCGGTCCTCGAGCGTTCAGACGGCGGAGCACAGTTTGCGGAACTGCGAACAATTCGGCGAGCGGAATAAGACCCCGGCGAGGTCAAACACGCTCGCGGCGGAGTTTGCGAAGCGATCAAGTCTAATAAGAGGGTCTTGTCTGGCGGTCTGTCTAGCCGACCAGCGATTCATGCGCCGTAAAAGCTAGACAAATGAACACGGGCCTGATTGGTTATTAGCTTCGGGCGTTTTCGTCGTCATTGTCGGACTCTGTCATAAACTTCTGAAAGAACATTTCAATCTGTGTCCCTGGGTAGACCCGTGTTCTGGACATGTACGGACATATCTTTACACTCCTAGTCGTCCCCCCAGGCGTTTACCACCCAGGCCTTGGCGACATATACAGAGAAATCGCTGTATCGAGAAAAGACTGTAGAGATACTGTACCGATAACTTGGTTCGATTCGCTTTCGAGCGAACGTTTGGGAAATTAAGCAAAAATGTGGAAATATTACCGGGGCGCTATCTTTTAGTCCCAGAGAGTATCGAATGGATTACGTAACAGATGGGTTCGGGCAGATAGCGGGAGGCTCCGATTTTACCCCCGTAAAGTCCCGCAAGCCGTCTTTTCATCTGGCCACAGCAGGGGGTAGAGGAAAGATGATCGGCTGATTATCGAGGAGTCACGCGTGATGTGGGGCGTTTAGACGGTTATCCTGTTTCCCTGGCGAATAAAATTCAGTAAGAGCGAAGAAATATCGATTCGAACGACGACGACGACGACGACGACGACCACGGCGACACCGCCCCAGTTCGCGGGCCAAGCCGGGCGTGGTGTAGGCCGCTTATAACAACCCTCTTTTCCACGACACTACCGATTCCGTACGGTTAACCACAATTCCCTCGGGTGAAAGAAGCAAGAGCTACTTCTCTCACCCCCTCACCTTTGCCCGCCCCCGCACCCGCACCCGCCACGCTTTTCACCGAGACCGGGTATATCAGCTAGGCCGGTCTCCGCGCAGAAGACGCTTTTCAATGCGTGTTCCCGGAGTTATGGGATTACCAGTTGCTACCGGTGCACACAAGATTCCGCAGATCCATAATTTAGACGTCGCCTGCTACCGTCGCGCGTCGTTTGCTTAGTTAGACTAGTCGCAGATCCGATCTACTCTTCCCGGAGTTTCGATCCCTCTCTCCCGTCCATCTTTCCTTTCCCTCGACGTTAATTGGCAATCACGAGCACAACGGCGCATTGTAGCTGCGGGGCGGCTGCGTTAAGGTCTTCGTGGATTCCCGGCGCTATATCCGTTCGGTCTCGCATAATCCGAATGTTCCGTCGCGCAGCATTATATCGAGAAAATAATTTTCACGTTCCTCCGAATAGTCCGCGCAGATAGACCCTGTTAAACGCAACCATCTGCGCACTGGCTGCGCGTGGACACCTGGGGAAGACCTCCGCGAACTGGCACCAACCCCGAAGCTGGTTTTCCTAAAGGAACAAAAATTCTACGTTAGTCTTGTGTATACAGTCCCGGGGGTGGGGGTGGCATTCTTTGAGATTAGCTTTTTAGACGTTAAGCCCCTTTCTTAGAATATCGCATGCCTAAGCTATCAATTTAAGGGAGAAATATTCCAGACGCTTCTCCTTCGATAAAGTATGACCTCATCCCTTGCCTATCACTCATCCGCGGACCTTGACCCGAGCCATTACTCAACTGCCGACCCGAGATAACCCCGCTGCGCGATTTTCCATTTCCCAAGTCGACAGTTCGCAGCCTGCTTTCCCTAACTTCGGGATTGTCCTCGAGGAGACGACTGAACATTCTTCGATACCAATAGCGCGTCGACATCCGCTTCCTTCCTCTTCAAAAATTAGTCGTTTCGCTCGTTCCGCGAGAAATTCCGTCTTTCTTTGCCGCCAACTTTCATTCTATCTTATCCCTCGGAAGTTTGCGAATATCTCTGCTCGCCGACGAACGGGAAGTCTGGAAAATGTGAAATTGATCTTTCTGCTTGTTACGTATTGAAAAATTGTACATTTTGCACGGTAAAATATATTTTTACTGAACCAGACTCTAATTTAAGAATCGAAAGAAATCTTTCTGCGAAGAAGAGTTCAGGAATGCTCGCGTACCCGAAGAAGCGGGAAGATATTGATTTCCGGTTCGAAGCCGGAACTGTTGATACTGTTTCGCGTTTAACGGATAACACGGCCCACGAAGTGTGCATTCTGCTCGCGACGAGACCGAGAGGCGTTGCCCTGGGGAAGCGGAACTGACGCTTGATCGAGAGCCAGAATCAACTTACGCAATGACAAGCTCCCGGGGGACTAACTCTCCCGGAAGAACTGGGCTGGATCAACGGATCATATTGCGGATCCGTGGTGAGCCGCGCCCCTATTCTACCGGCGGAAACACCTCGAAATTGAAATGTTCCGTTAATGAAACCCCGACGCGTAAACACCTCGACAGGGTCTTCTTGTTGTGGTTCGTCATTTTCCGAGAGGAGCCGCTCTCTCGCACCGGAAGCGTTCAAACACGTTTAATGATCGACGTCTCCCGAACACACGTTTAACCGAACAAGGGGGGGGGGGGCAACTAGAAACGTAGTTACAATCGGAAATAACCGGAGCCCCGGCGAATCATGGTACTCGGTTGGTTAGCTGTTTTAATATAAAGAATAGTTACCGTTCGTTTTTCTTGCCGGTGATGGGGAAACTTTTCCACGGGCGGTTTCTCATCGGCCACCGGCTCAAACGAGCACCGTTAAAAAAGTTCCGGGGGCATAACTGTTTGCCTCGGCGAAAGTTCGAGATGAAAAGTTCACCACACATAAAAGCGGTTAGGTGCATCGGGGCTTAGCCGCCGCGCCGGTCCGCGATGGTCGTCGTCCAGCCATCGAGAGTCTTCGTCGCGAGACCACTTACACTTTTGTACACACTCGAATCGAACTCCGCACGTCCGGCAACGATGTCGATACACTCCGCAACGTTCCGCTATTTAGTTCCATTGTGTTCGCCAACTTCTTAGCACCGTATCGAGAATGAACTCGAAGAACGATAGCGACGTAATCAGGGGACGTGTCCCTCGTTAAAACTTTCCGCGATCACGGAACTCGGCACGCGAAATTCCTAAATTACGCGTTTATATTGTTCTAATGGCCGTAGCGAAAGTAGAAAATGAGATGAAAATTATATATGTATAAAAGTGAAATGTAACGGATTAAACACGACGATTCTCGGAAGGCCTCGACGTCGGAATCGTCGATACTTTCAAGACGTCGCGCGTGCCACCTCCCGAGATTTACTCGCAGGGTGCCGGAACGTGTCCTGCAAACCGATCGCAGCATTTTGATCAGCCACGAGACACCCGATCCACTGATTAAATGGGATTTCGGAACGACGACGCTGAAAACAAGCCGGGTCCGTGTTGTAACCAGTGTTCTGTTTGCATTCCGTCGGTACGCGCGACGCGACGCGACGCGACGCGACTCGCCGCGCAACCCGCGTTTCAATGCACTCAACGATTCCTCTGATCGGGTATGACAGTCACGTTGTCTCCTGCGCGTAACCAGGCCGATCGAATATTAGCAAGTGCGACCGGCAATATGCACGCGTTACTGAATCCGGTATAACGATCCCTGAATTTCGGATAAATGATCACCGACGACGATAAATGAACGACGAGGCTTCTCCGCGACGACTACTTTTCGCGCAGACAACAACGAGCCCGCGTTTGTTCCAATTTGACGTTCAACGTTCAGAAAAACCACACACTTGGGAATAAACTGGGAAAAATAAAATATGACTCGTCACAGAAAAACCGTCGGGAGAATTGGTGTTATTTCTTTTCTCCTAGTTAAGAGTGAGAAAAAAATGGGAGGTGCCGTCGATGACAATACCTTATTATAGAATTAATTTCCGGAGTTGTGAAGTCGGTCTTCTTCTGGTTTTTCAGTTTTTGCGACCAGAGTTTGCAACTGAAAAATCGGGAAAAATTCTCGAATATGTAGCTCGATGTGCTGAACGCGTCGGATTTTTTCTTGGAATTTTTGGACGCGATTAAATGGAAACGATGGGGGCAAAAACTGGGGTTTCCTTCGCTATCCGGTAACTACCCTTAGTAACCTGGTAAATAAATGAAATTAATGCTATTCTTCGACGATCATTAATATTGCCTGACAACACCAAATATTCGATATTGCAAAAAGAACTTTCGGCAGTCGACTGCTGTGAATAAAAGTGATATCGGTTCGGCAGTGAATGCAGGAGAGAGCTGTGGATCGAAGCGGTTCGAATAACCGTTGAAAAATGATGAAAATCGTCCGCGTCATTGCAGCGAGGGAACCGAGCAAACAAACAGATGTCGCATCTCGCGCCGAGGGCTAACATTAGCGGAGCGGGGGGGAACTGTTTGATTATCAGCTTGCGCGGGGAGAACAATGGCCACCGGGATGGGAAGGTTGAATCGCTTTTCTGACTGCTCCGCAAAGTGGCGTCGATAATCGATACTTCGGGCTTTGGATTTAAAAGGATTCGCGCGCCAAAGTATTTACGTCTAATCGGCTGAAACTCGGATTCGAGACAAAGGCCCCTACGGAAGAGCTCTCGGGTCTGGGCCGGGTCCCGAGAAAGTGGCGTTTCGACGGTTAGGCGATTCGCAGGGTCCACTTCGCGGAGGCGATAGATACACGGCGGCGGAATTAAGTTAATCGAAAAGAAACAATTTGCCGGAGAAAGTACTGCGGGTGGTGTCCGAATCGATACGGGATACGGCCGCGTCCGAAAAGGCGAATTCGAGGCGAGTTAAAAGCGGATTCGAGGCTTTGTCGTCGCTCGAACCATGAATGAATAATCAAACCGGCCCGGATGATAACGGTGCCGGCCCTTTTGTCCTCGGCCGAGACAGATTATTATACCCTTCAGCGAAACGACGGAATACCGGGCGCGCAACATTCTGGACAAGTCCAACAGCTGGACTTGTTTGCGGAAAATGGACAGGAAAACCGTTCGCGATCGAATAAATTGTTTACCGGATGACACTTTTCTCTCCCAGAGCGAAATTCGCTTTTAAAGGCCAAGCCTCGTGATCCTGATCCTCCTTTGAGCAAAGAAGATCTTCAGCATTTCGACACGTTCATGGCATCGAATTAACCAAACGATGAATTCTTTTCCACGCGTCGTTCCCGTTGTCTCTCCTTTTTTAATTGCCGGCTTTTCGGGCCGTTTCTCAGTCTCGTCACGTCGATCTTAAACGAGTTCTTCTTCTTCTTCTTTTTTTTTTAATTCGAACGCTAAACGCTAGGGGAAGCAGTTTACTCTTTCACGGAGCAGACAGAGGCGAGAAACGCGATTCGCCTAAGCGCAACTGTTCTGTATTCTGTTCCACGAGGCGTTTAAAATGTAGCTTCTGTTCCTGAGAAGGGGGCCCCCTCTTGCACTGTATCGACAGATTCGTTCTGCCGAGAATCGACTGCTGCCGCGTCGTTGTTCGAGATTTACGACGGCCCGCTTGGAAATCGATCGAGATGAGCGTTGCATAAAATAACACAACACTCGACTTGTTAACTCTATTAAAAAAGGTAACACTGGGACCGAATAGATAATTGAACGGTGCAGTTTTTTCGAATCGAAGTGCAACAGAAGCGCCCAACACCCAGAAGGTGTGATAATTCCCTCTGAACTTACCGTCTACTTTCATCGCGAGAGACTAATTCGCAGCGAGTTCCTAACCGAATTCGCCCTGTCCATTTGTCGAAGGCATTCCGCGTTGGCGCGCCGGCGTCTCCGTAATGCTCGCGACATAATTTAATTCTTAAGTTACCATTAGCCGCCGCCGCCGCCGCCGTATCCGCGTTACAGCGCCGCGTCGCGTCGCCTGTATTCCGTCCGTGGAATCGGCGACGGCAAACAAAAGGATCGTATCCGGTTCCCGCAGATCCTAACCCGACATCCTCCTCGAGATACATATTCCGTGTGTGCACCGTAATCCCGTTGTTTGCCAGTCAACCGAAACTCGTCGCGTTATTTAACCAGAATCTTCCGGCGAATGGTAAAACACGTTTATTGGCCACGCGTAATCGCGGCAATTAGTTGCCACAACGGCCTGTCACCTGCGCTCGTCATTTCTATCGCCGTGTCCGCGTGCACCGACGATTGTCAGTACGCTTATTCGTTTTTTAAAGAACCGGAAAAATGCAAACCGATATTTCCTTGCAACTTACTCAGCTTTCTATTCGGATTTCCGACGCTTTTGAAACGTGCAAAGCGGTCGCTCGATAAGTGGGAGCCCTTTAATCGAAAACCAGCAGCGAATCGAACTCTACGCACCACTTGCACTCTCAGGCTGCTAAATAAACAGTGAGCACAGCAAGATTGCGATAAGTCGCTCGATAAGTGCGGAAAGCCTCGAGTCTCTCACTTATATAGAGCAGCCACGGAAATGGGACTTGGCAAACACGTAATACAAATTCGCGAAGCAGATTTTCCTCAGCCAAAAACTTCGTAAACTCCCCGAGAAGCAACCCCTTTCCCTTTGCACCGCTATTACCAAAACACGTACTCTGTATGCACAATCGCTTTCGCCGGCCTCAAGTGGCGTTACCAAAAATTAATCGAGCCACTGCACAGAAACAATTTTCAAGAATCTTCACCGCACCACAGGCGGAGGGAAGATCATGGTTGCGTCTGGTCGCTCGATAAGTGGGAATTCCGGAAAGCCTCGAGTCTCTCACTTATCGAGCACCCGCCCGCCGGTGTATCATCCGCGCGGGATAGAAGACTTGGCAAACACATAATACAAATTCGCGAAGCAGATTTTCTTCAGAAACTTCGTACCTTCCCCAAGGAGGCCATCCGTTTCCGTTTGCGCCGCCATTACCGGGGGGAGGGGGCACTCTGCAAATATACACTGTCGCTTTCCAGCCATTCTCGCAACGCGTCCCGCAGCAACCTTCCGCAAAACTGAAAACATCGAGCCATTTGGCATGAGAGTAAAATTCTGTTGGGACATTTCGAAAACTGAAACATAAGCGTACGACTCTCTCTAATCGTAACGCGCGATTAGAGGATCAGGTGAATCCTCGAAGACTCTGACCGGGCGACAAGGTGCCCGTTCAAATAGCATGGGCGGGGCTGAAGGTCCTGGATGCCAACCATCAGCCGCCATCTGCGAACCGTTGGGCGAACAATCCTGGAAACTGCAGCAGCCCGTGCAACGGCGGCGAGAGATCCCGCAATCGTTCCGCGTTCCAACATCCTGAAACGAAATTCTGCGGATTCCCGGTTGTTCCTCCGTCCTGCGGGATTCCAGCAGCGTGTGCTCTTTCCTCGTGTACTCGTCCGGTGTGTCTCTCTCTCTCTCTCTCTCCGCTCTCTCATCGTTCCATTAACTTGCCCCGTTAACGCCCATAACCCCCGGTGCCGGCCTCGGAAAAACCGAGAGAACGAGAGATTGCTCGTCCGGGGTCGTCGTTCGATCAATTTCCTCGGGAACGCGTCGCGGAGTTCGCGGACGTCGTTAATTTCTCCGCAGAAACGCTAGCCGCACCCCGCCGCGCGGTACAGGTGAGTTGTGTGGCACGGCGGTTAGGGTACTACGTTCGTGCCCCGGCGCTGCTAATCAATGATGTATCTCGAGCAGTGTGCGCGGCGGGCTTTGCCACGTGCAACTTCGTCCCAGATATCTAAGCCCGCCGGCTACCCCGAGGCAAACAGAGACGGTTTCCAACGGTTATTACTCGACCGGCGGGGGGTTAGCGGCGAGACGAACCGCGCGCACAAAGTGCCCGAGAATAATTACAAGTTTCGCCATTGAATCCGGAATGCGCTAAACAACGCGGAAACAGTCGCATTGCGATCCCGATGATTAATGCAATCTCCTGGCGGAACCGCGCGCGTGACTCCGCGTTTCGACTGTTTTAAATGGCCCGCGGACGATGGACGCAACCCCTCGCCCACCCCGTAAGTGGCAGCTCGAGATATTGTCAACTCTGGAGAATGGAGTCTGCGTGGAAACCGGACGCGTTCCGCAGTTGATTTTGCAAAACGAGCAACCGAGGTTCGAGGTTCTCGCGCACGCGGCTGCTAACACACCGGGAACAATTATAGTTCGTTAACGCGCGGGCGCGCGCGCGCGGGAAACAATTAGTACGCCGCGAACTTCCCGGCTGTGTTTTTCTTTTTCTCTCTGTGTCAGAGTTTATAAACGGTTAAGGCGCTCCTCCGAGGCTGCAAATTAAAACTATTCCCGCCACCTCGCTCGTCGTCGACTGGACCGTTGGGATGCGCATTTCGGTAAACGCGTCTTTTGCGCATAATTCGAACGGATTAACGCGATGTGTAAAAACTTCAGTGCGCCGCCTGTTCCGCCGAACTTTCCGTCCGAAGAAACAAATTAGACCGCCGCGTCGTAAACCGCCAGATAGTTTGGGATTCGAGTAAAACAGTGCTGCGCGCCGACTTAATAATAATTAACGGGGACCGGAGATGTTTACAGAAACAGAGCTCATTAAAGTCTCCCGGTACGAACGAGCCCGTTAAACTTTATTAGAGGCAAACGCGCAATGAACCGTGGAGAGAACTATCGCGCGCAACGAATGCGTAAAACCCGGGAGAGGCCAGTGATCAAAAAGCCTCTCCTCAAAAGGTCCTCCTCCCCTCCTGGCGGGGTAAAACGAATTAGAAAAATTAATCGTCCGGATAACCGGGCGTAAAACGATTTTACGGCGAGCTGAGCGTACACATCCGCGTAAAACAAGAAACGCTCATACGCAAATCGTAAAAGTTCCGACGCGGAGCGAAACGGGGCGTGTAAAATTTTTGATTTTCGAACAGCCCCCGTCGAACGATGGCCCCCATGAAAAGAAAAAGTTCCCTTTCGCGCGATAGGGAAATTACAAGAGAAATTTATGAGCAGCTCGAGTCGAAAGAAAATTCGACGACAGGTGCTCCATCATTCGCGAAAGTGGCCTCGTGGAGCGATTCCGTTCCGACGATCGGTCACCGTGCAATTTCGCGAGGATGGATGATTATACGATTAAATAAAATCGCGAGAATCCACCCCGCCCCGAGTTAATAACGGCCTAGGCAACGAAAGGGGGCGAAAAAAAGAATGAATGTTCGATCGCGATAATTTATTTTACGCTCGTTTCAGATGCTCCGCCGCGTCACGGTGTGTTATCTCGCGTGGCTGTCGAGCGTTTCAGGGGTAAAAAACATCACCGGCGGCGTATCAAGACACCTGAGATCGATAGGGTTCCCGGAGGGCAGCGGAATGGGGGTAAGGCACCAAATAAATCATTAATTTTCCATCGGCCGACGCGGCTTCCTGCAGCCATTAACTTGATATCAGTATCCCGGGCGGCTCGCACCTGTCGAGGAATATAGTCTCGTTAACACTAGATTTACGGAGAACTCGCCGATTCCACGGGATTTCGGATTACTCGCTTAACTCTTCGTTACTCGCCCGAGAGAATCGCATCGTTACTCGGGTTACCACTCATGCAATCACGCGTGCAATCGACGAATTAAAGCTTCCGTTAACATCTGAAATCAATCAAAATTTTCTCCTTCAATACTTTCAATACTTTCCCCTTAAATACAAGGATAGAATAAATTCTCGCGGAGAGTTCTCTGAAGAGAATCGTTAGCGGCGCGACGGGCGAACAAATCGTTCAATGAAATGCGTTTCATCGATAGTGAGTGAGCTCATTGTTATTCGAAAATCAATTACCCACGTGTTTTCAGATATTCTTCGCCCTCGGCGTGCCCGTCGACATCCCGAACAAATCGGTGATATTTTCGTTGTACTTCGAGGCGAACTACCCCCTGCCGAATTCCAGTTATTATTGGGACGAGCCGTATTTATGGAAGCGCAGCCTGGACCGACAACTGGCGTACCGCGTTCTCGTGAACAAATTAAAAAGGTAAAAGAAAAAAAAAGAAAAAATCGGCGAAATTGAATCGGATCGAATCGACGAGAATCGCGGCTGTGCGATTTCGAAACGATATGTACACGTTAAATTGAAACAGCGTCGGCTACTCGGGGGAGGATTGTCTGCTGAAAATGATCTGCGAAACGGCGAACGAACCTCTGTCCAACAACGGTGTGCTCGGCGATATTTTACAAATTTTATTCACGTCAGTAACCGTATATAGTTAACGTTAATCGAAACGCTGGTACGAACGCCGTCAAGATCATCGTGCGATTCTCATGCTAGGCCGTCCTCCTCGCAAGACGAGCATCTTCCAAGCGAGATCGTCCAGGCAGAATACGCAGAGGATTGCGACAACTACCATAGGAATTGCCCGCAGAGTCCGCTCGCATTGATTAGCAGATACGATCTCAAAACTAGCAGCTGAAGACACGGTAAAGTTCATTTGCTAATTTGTAGTCAATTGTACTCGTCGAATACTGGAGAATATTTAAGAATATTAAAATTTGTGGCTCTTTTTGTACCATAAATCCACCTTTTACGCGAGTACGTGACCGTTACACGTCAATGGTACTATTGCTTCTGCAATGGGACATTTGCGACGCTCACAGAAAAACGCCACAGTGGTCCAGAAGCCGCGAAAACCTGTCCAAAGTTCAATTTTTCGATTATAGTTTTCCTTTCGCAGCTCTTCCTCCACGTTTCCTAGGTCTTACGTCGGCTCCAATGCTAACTCACCTAAAATGGTTCGGTGAATAATCAATGCAACATCGAATAAGTTTTCCCAAATTCATTCAAACTTCTGATTAATTTAATAGCAAAAAGCGCAAGGATAGCGACAGATAGCTTCGCGGGCGTAAACGAAATTCCATGATCTTGCAATCCAATTTATACGTTGGCTAATACGTTAGATAATACGTTAGCAACATTGCGGGCATTAACCGCGAAGATCAGTGGATGCAACAGTTGAAAATAAATAGTCTAAGTACTGGCATGATCGACACCGGGAATCGCGATGGAACATTTAACGCGACAGCAAAATTCAACGAGTCGAGAATTGAAACGCCTTTTGCAGAGCGATTTAGCTAGAATTCTCTCGTGCGACGCAGGGATACATCACAGACGCTCCGTTTACGTTTCAAAGTATAAGTCGAACTTCTATATCTCTTTATTAAGTAGGAAATAGTGATCTGCGGTGGGTGCGTCCCGCGAACGACACCGGATCTCCTTGGCACAGCTCTCCCCGCGGCCGCTTCAATTCTGTTTGATCAGAAGCGGCTGATGCCTCCTTTCTTCCTGGATCTCGCGTTCCCGTCTTTGTTGCAGTAAATAATGAGACACATGCTCATAAGTAACAATCGTGATCATGGTCGCCGGTGTCACCCTGGTCAGGTTCGCGCTCAGACCCTTGTAAAAGCCGCGCCACCGTTCGTGTCTGAAATTAACCACCAGTAATACGCTTTTGTTATTCGTCTCATCTTTCTCTGGCGTCTATAGTGCTACGGGTAGTAGATCTCGTACACCACATTGTTCTCATTCGCACCAAATCTGAACCGGCGTACGATTCTTGTCGTCTCGACGAATGCTCAAACTCGGCGTCAAAGGGGAATTGATCGTATTCGTCAACAACAATTGTGCCTGAAACAGTCGTCGCGTTAAGGAGGTTCGGTTGAAGAACTGGGTGTGAAGAAGAAGTATCTCAAAACCCGAAGATTCGTGTTCTTTTTTTTTTTTTCTCAATTCCACATCGTTTACTTTTCATACAAGTGGTTTGCATCTTAGGTACAAATACAATGCGTAATCGTACACATAATACGTCCAAAAATCGTACTGCTGGTGGTTCCACGAGAGTGATCTATCTCGTCGCTTATGCTCGCTACTGACAGGACAAGCGTAGCGACTTTCCTCGGTTCCAGGCAAACAGCTTTCCTAGATTACGGTAGGTCTTTTCTTATTTGTCCGAAAGTCGCAACAGTTGTTCCACCGGTTCGCTTATGCAATCATACACACTCACGCACACGTGAAGATGCCATCTCCACTTACATATTTCGTCACGCTAACGCCTGTGGACCCGCCACAGCAATTCATTTACTCGTAAAAGCGTTCAAAGAAAGAGACCGTAAGTGGCCGCCAGGTTACACAGAGAGTCGCCGTCGGAGTTCAAAGAAAAATATTTCTCCTCGATCTATCCTTTGCGGGCGTTGCTCTTTTTGCTACTGCGAAACGCAAACTCTTCGGGCACGCCCAATGAAAAGAGAATGCGACACGTCCGAAACCGCATCGGCGCGCATAAGAGTATTTTCATAGAGAACGTGGACGCAATTCGAAATCATTGTTTTCAGAACAAAAAGAGCCTTCTCTGCGTGTAAACTAACAAATATATAAAAAGAATAATGACCGTTTCAAAGTCTGACGGTCCACTTAAAATACAGACTAATTCTAAATGAAAAATTGTTTACTTGCTTTTTTTTTTAAAAGAATTTTATCGAAAAGGACCTTCCACGAGTTATGATTACGAGGAGGTCGGTGCTTTTGTAATTACTTCAAGGTTTATCACAGAAACGGCGAAGCAATGCAGATGTGGGACAACAACTAATAACAAAAGAGTAAACCAAGTACAAGAGGAGATGTATTTTGTTAAGTATAATAAAACCGAATAACCATTCAATCAATCTAATAGAAATAACTTTGTCCACCTTTTTCTTATAAACACTCCCATGCGGCAGCGACTGAATCGAACCTTGAAACAATCGTTAGAGCGTTGCTGTGTTTATTGAGGTGTTCGTCAAACCCGCTTCTCGGCGGAAAACTCTTTCATATAAATAAATTGAGCCTACTTAAATCTGAGTTAGAATGACATTAAATTTTATTGCTACACTTCGGTTGGTCCGAGTACCAGACTCTACAATGAACCTTGAAACATTCATCTAACACAGGTGTTTCGAAATGAGGTATGTGGTCATTGTATACAAGAAACATAATGACAGCACGGTTGACAATGCAATTGTAGACGATCATTTATACTCCTACGCAAAACCTTCATCGATTCTTATTCCCAATACGAGATTCAGGCTCGACCGATCGTGACTCGCTGATCACGCGAATACGCCGAAACTCTCATTTGATCCTTGCTCACATACTGGTCTAATTACTGCAAGCTCACGCGTAACTCGTCTTCGTTCGTGCAATTATTGTAACCGTCTTATACCGTAAATTCAACTATTACAGATTATTAAATTGCACCTTTTGCTAGTGGTGCGTTCACAATCGAATTTCGAAGGAAATTGTTCGTGACGTATGAGGAACGGTAAATAATTTATGATAATCAGGATTATTGGTTATAATCTTATCCAGAACGTGAACTAATCGCGGTACACATCGCATAAATGAGTGCCGGATTGAGAAACTTGTTACCAAGACATGGAAAATAATTAAGTTAATCGTCCTTAAGTTACACAAGTTCCCTTTTTGCGCGCTTTACAAGAGCAAATCAAGATATTCTGCACACACACGTTGTCGAATAAATAAAATAAGTATGCTCGAATGATCCGTATAATCACACCATTTCAAAAAGTCACATCACGTTATAATGCGAGAGAATTTGAAATAGCATTCTTTCCGTACATGTGTATATACACATACAATATATATATGCGCGTATGTATATGCATATAGATATTAAAGACTGGCTTCCCATTTTTCTTAAAAAAGAAGAAAATATTGCCGGTGTGCCTATGATCGATCCGAAAAAAAACTTAAATAAAAATATTAAAATTATTTATCTACCTCTAGAGTCCCGAGACACTTGCAATCCGACAATTTGCATGAATGATTGCAGAGTACAATGAAAACTATTTTTAATAATATTCCTTACACATGTTCCATGAGTCATCTTTGCCAATGAATCCCCAGATATGTTATCTAAACGAATTAGGTGGCTACGACACTTTCGAAACCATCGTGTACCGTGTATTACATATTTTCGGAGAGAAATGTTAAGTGTTTAAGTAACAACCATAGCATTTCAATTGACTGAAGCCATTTTGAAATAAGGAACGGTGCAGCTGAAGTGGACACTTCGGTGCAACGCAAGTACTCTTTAAATATTTGTACAGAAGTATTTTTGGGTGGCTAAGCATTTTTAGTGTGTACGGGCGCGCGCGCGCACGCGCGTTTTAGTGTTCGTGTATGTGTTTGCGCGCACCCGTGTGTATGTGTATGTGTGTGTGTCGGTTGTGTAGGAGAGTAGCAACTTTTTCTAATAATACTGTATCGAGCGTACCTTCGACTAACAAAGGACATAAAAAAAATTCAAAATACAAGTTATACTTAAATCAGACGATTTGCTGCTGATTACTTCCACCAAGTTAGCTGTCTATTCTGGGCCTGGGAAAATCCAATATCAAAGCATAACTCAATCCAGGTGAATTACAGAATATTCGAACCGAGACTAATAATCGTTTCTCCTCCATCTTATATCGATTAAAAAAATTAGATTAATATAATCTAAAGAGTCAATGAGAATCCGTAGGCACATTAGAAAACGTTTCATAAATTACAATAATTAAACAAATATTTGGTGTAACGTGTATAAGATACGGCGTTAAGCCTTTATAAAAACCCTTTAAGCCTTCTGACCTCCATATCAATCGCACGCATTCGGCGCTGCCACTGTAGTTATGATGATGATCTTGAAGACGTGCTCGCACTACTTGATAAGGATAAGTAGAAGCTGCAGCTATCAATTTCGATACTGCTGCGAAGAAAATATACTCCCATGTGCTCTGCAAAGAAAATCATTGGTTACAGGCTGATTTCTTCCCCGGTGGTAACCATACTCTCGCTAAACACATATATTTCACTTACCAACTTAGTATCAATTGGAACATTTAGATAACCATTATACCAGTTCTTCAGCTCTTCGTACACCATAAATTGGATAGCTCCGTGTGAAACACCGAACATTCCAGGAACGAAACCCTACGAATTCCCATAAAAATGAAACATCTATTTAACATTTTCTATCAACTATGCAGAGTTTCGAAGTAAAACGCCTCTTCTACAGAATATCCCAAAATGGTTGTACTTGCTTTTCAAAGAAACATTGAAACAATTTTATTGTTTTAAACATTATTGTCAGCAAGTTCTCAGATACGTCAAGACATTACAGTACATTGGCTTTCTCTCCAAAGATTATATTGTTCGATCAACTCACCCTGTACAAACCATGGATTCCTTCGGTTCTATAAATTTTCTGAATCGCATCTATCGTGCCTTTGTATCGAAGCCTTTCCGGCAGATGTTTGTCATCGGTGTACTGTAAACACAAACGTGTCTTTACTACCCAAAGCGGATTGGTCATGAGCAATGTGAGAATCCCAGCATCAGCTGCAGCGAACATGTGCCACGATGGTCCCAAAGGCATCCTACTGTTTCCACCCTGGATCCAACCCTTAATGGTGTTGTAGCTAAACAAAGAAGGACAATTAGAAAGTGTTAACGCGCGCCATGTTAAGAAAAGCGCAGTAGAACTTCATTTCTATGAACCCGTTAGTAGCCAAGTATTACTTTGCTTTATTTACTCAGTTTTGTCATAAAATAAGTCATAAAAATATCATAAAATAAGTTCTCTATTGATCACTAACTATCGCCCAAGTGAATCAAGTTTTACCGGTGGTTTCAATGGTTGTGAAGTTAATTACGAAGATACTTACAAAAAAAAGTAACAACCCCAGGAACCACCAGATCCTAGCACATTCGGTGTCACGCCTTTGTAAAGTCCCCGCACACCTTCAGTCTTAACGATTTGTGTGACAGCACTCTTCAGCCCCTTGTATTGCGGGGCAGTTCGCGAATGTCCATCGTTCACTGCAAATAAAGGATAAATATTAATAGTAATGATAACAATAAATCGTCTTCGTTGCACGCTCGACGTTAACCCCCCTCACCTTACGATTTCCTTCGCAGCTGCCCTCATTAAGACTATCGTGTCGTTAATAATTGACTACAGAATGTAATTACATGCTTATCGTAAGTCCGCGTTATGTACAAGGTACACGTATTAATAACTGTGTATCTTTATGCAAAATAAACATTTGTTGCAACACATCAAATCCGTAGTCCATCAATAACATAAAAATCGAAGGAGCTTCTTAAACCTTATAGCAGCGGGTCATTCTTTCCGAATAATTTTAAAAATTCACTTAATATTGCATTCGAGTTCGTTTTCTCCGAAAAATTAAGTCGCAAGCAAAAATTGTAATATTTTCTATTCGTGTTCACAGTATGCGCAAAGTTCCTTTACAGATAGTATCACCTGTTATTTAATCAGAAGTTAGCCCAACACACACGTGTGCTCGACTATTCAGAATTGATTTTCTCAAGGACGAGGTTCGACCAAGTTTCGTTTCATAATGTTTGATACCGTTCAAAAAATTGCAAATAGACGATGACAATGGAATATAACAAAATGATACAGGGAAGCTAATGAATCGTGGAACTTTGTGAGTATCGTGCATGCGTGCGTGTGGGTGTATATATGTTGCGACCTATAACACGCTTCAGATAGTATTACGAAGAAGCCACGAGCGATAAGCGGAATCTAATTATTTTCTTTTCCTGTCTGTCTGTTATGACTTATCGCCGTCGCATGTGTGGTAACCTCTAGTTTAACGGATTGTTGCATGCTCCGGTTGAAAATTCAAATTTATTGCCGTAGAAAGTGAAACGGAATAAGAAGGCGTGAAAACAATGTCAAGGTCTGCTAAATAACTAAAAATAATCGATTTGATGTTCGTAAACCAAGAACCTGAAAAATAATGATGAAGATTGCGAATTTTATGCAAACCAACAAAAACGTTTAAGGAATTTGGAAATACTGTTGAATTACTTTCGCTAAAATTCCTAAGAAAAGAAGTTTATGTTATTCCTGCATAAAGTTTCATTGTCGAGACCGGAAATAGCTTGTTGGCGTTGTTTTGCGAATCACCCGATAGACTCGGGGATTTTCATACACATGAGGCCGCGAGACTGTGGGCAGATAACGGCGCGAAGACGCGCTCGAAATTCCGTCGTTTGATCCCTCACGTGCTTCTGACGCAATTCGCGGAATTTCGTGCGTTCTGGTGTACGGCCAGCGAATTTTACGACGAAAATACGTTCGCGAACGAGCCCTCTTTGCGACATCGTCATCGGCTTCGCAATGATAACGAAACGACTGAAAGCCGCGGCAGATAAACTCGTGACAGCCTGTAGCAACGTGTATTGTTTGGCAGCATCGTTGTGTACCCGACCCCTTTATCTGTAGCGGTCGAACAATTTCACGATAAATTGTTAACCAACTTATTGGACCGTGAACCGATGGCGAACAGAGTTTTAAACAACGTCAAAACGCGGACTGGCTTGCGAGGACAACGATGATGATAATAATAAGGTCGCGCCCGCTGCTTACAACGGAACAACATGTTCTCAGAAGGTGAAGAGTTTCAATTTATAACCGTGTCTATCGAGAGCTCCAACGATCACGTAACCCTAAAACACACACGTGATTATTAAAATTGACGACGGAGAATGCGAATACTGTTTCCCAGAATGAAATAAAACTTGACGAACGTCCAATCTCGTGATCAACGCGCGAAAAGCGAAAGTGTATCGACGGCGACAATGCGCAAGCACAACTCGAGAAGTAATCCTTAATTATTTTCGTTCGGCGAACTGGAATTTCTACTTTCCACTCGGAGAAGCGTGATCGAAAGTCACCGGAGACACTTTCCATTTCCCCCAAAAATCGTACAGCTTCTGTAACCGATTTGCTTTTAACACACGGTTTCTCGGTTGCGCGATCATTTGAATGTCGGCCTACGGTTATTGCTTCGCCGATAACGGTTCTAAATTCTGATTAGAAATTTTTCTGTTCAAGGTGGTGGTCACCTATCGCTCTAACGATGAAGCAATCCCAGCAATTAGTTTCGCAAGAATATTTGTATGAAATGGTAAAGGGCCCGATTACTGTGCTTATGTCAATTACACGAATTTTTAAAGCTCTTTTTTAGTATTTATTGTGCTTTAAAAATAAGATTGGTTTGGGCCCCTCACACTAGGCGTAATGGTAAAAATTTTCCGCGACCCTAGTTGTAACATTAAAGTAATCTCCTCAGATAATATTCACTTGGAGATATCAGTGATTGTAAGATAAGTTCCGCGTTCTATTGTTACTAGCCAATCGTTGTTCCTATATTTTTAAACGCCGCAGACAAAGAGCGATTGGCAGACGCCGCCCGGCCAGCAGAAAATACTTCTCGGTCTTTCTCTACCATAACGCCACGTGCTTTTTCGGTTCGGACTTATCGTACAATTCGATCATCGACCTGATACGTCGACCAGCCTCGGCGCGTGACCTTTCATGCGGTGACTGCACGTTTGTAAACTTCACTGAATCCACATTGTTCTTAAATAACGCTAGATAACGAACGTTTGACGACGCATCTTACAGCTTGAATACGGTTGAAAAAAATGACAAACGCCTACTAACTTTATCTCTCCGCATTAGTCACCGCTATTGATGATCGTATCTCATTAATATGTAGACTGCAGTACTTATGCATTCGTGACGATAATGAAGAGATAAAACACGAAACTGTCGAGTCAATGGTGGACTAAAAACATTATTACTTGTTGGAATTGTTGAGAGAAAAACCACGTTTTTATTTCATTTCTGTTCTTTACAATTAACTCGGACGATGTTCATTACTGTGGGGGTATCAATTGCCTATAATAATGATACTTACGTTTAAAGCATAATAGGTATTTTTAAAAAGAGAACAGATTTCCAATTGAATTCATTTTAATAAAAAAAATTTAATATCTCTTTATATTCATTGTGCTTTAAAAGTGTAATGAATGTAATTGGATCCCTTACCTTGTTAGCAGTTTTAATAATGGACGAAGTATGTCACCTGTTTCCGAGATATTTGCAAAAAAAAAAAGGTACGAGTAAATACCCACCGCGGCTACCTTTTTCCAATGACGGTATTTGTCCTTCTGGGTAGGGAAGGGTCGAAGCCCTACAACGAGAAATCTAACCCAAATTGTCCCTACAGTTTTTTTTTTACGACTATCTCGGAAACTAAGGACAAGCGAGGGTAACATGTAGAAGAAAAGGTTGTTTGGAGTGGGGACTTTGACAACATATTTTTAAGGTCATTGAAACCAGTGAGGAGTCCCTTTTCTCCTGGATATTTACCGTAATTTCTTCCCCGAATTAATTTACGCCCCATTTCAGTTTACGAACGTCACATTTTCGCACTTCCTGTTTCGTCATAACACAGAATTAGTTCAACCGCGTGTCGCTCATAAAACACTTGCTTGACGTCAAAGCGTCTGTATCGTTAGCCAAGCGGAAGGGAAAAGAGATTTACCGAAATATCAATAATCTGCCCTACAGATGTCTAAATGGAGCGACACAGGGGAAGCGGCGAGTTCGATAGGTATTCGTCGACGTTACGTACTGCCGGTAAAAATAATATAATGATTTTTTACTACCCTCCAGTTTCCGAGATATTAGCAAAAATGTCCCCAACTTTGAGGACTATTTTAGATTATTGTAGGCAAAAGGAAATAATACGTGTGAAATATTTTCCAACAAACTATATCCTGTATGAATTTCATTAAAATCGGCATGTTACTCTCGGATGACGTCCCTTTAATTTCTAAAACCGGAACGCTGTTCTGCTCTAGACCTTGAGTACTGAATATATTACGAGTTATTGAACCTTGCACCAACGGTGACGTCTTGTCCCTAACGCGAAGCTTTAAAGGCACCTCTACACCGCTATTTTTGCAGTGAAATTAACTTTCCTCGGTACTACAATAATAAAGAATACATTTAAACAAACTATATATCGTAGGAACAAATCTGAGAGAAAATAAAGCAGTTTAGAAAATAAATATTTTCCAAATTCTATTTTTAACACGCCATATGTCACGCAGCTTCAACAACATACGCAAATGGAAATTCGGCAAATAAATTTTAGTTGATTAATTCCAAGTACAATTTTTATTTCAATTTAAACAGGCATAGTCATTTTATGAACGTTTACGAATCGTTTACGACCTCGAACGTTTCGAATGAACCGGCGGTGAATGAAATCTGACAAAACATAATTCTGAATCTGTATTATTCATAATCTCTAAATAGACTGTCTAAAAATAATTCTCTAAATTAACACGCGATTCAAAAATAGTCACTGTCCAAGAATATCGCGCGGTAAAAATACAATTTTCGATGTTATATAGACGGTTCGAGATATAATCGATCATTCGCTATTTGGTAATCGAGATTTTCGCGGTGCGTGGGAAACGCGTGAATAAGAAAGACCGTGCACGTGCACGAGTAGATCGAGAGAGCCTCGTCTCTCGACGGCTATACCTACCCGCCATTTGCATCGGACCGTTATGTCGTCAGCGGGTTCGTGAATGTATTTGGCTTACCTGCGAATCTGGTCTTGATCAGGTCCAACGGATGCAGCATCAACGTCGAGATCACGCCGCCCGATATACCGGCAACAAAGTGCTCGTATTTCACATGGCTCAGCATCGGAACCTTGGTGGTCCCCGGCGAGCCGCTGTTCGTCTTTATCGGCGACATTTTCACGGTCTCTGGTCGTTGCTGCTGCTGCTCGTTCGTTATCGATTCTCCAACGGTAAGTCCGCGCGCATCCTTTGTCACGTTAACAATGCTCGACTCCACTCTTCGGCATATCTCTTGATCCGCGATAGGCAAAGTGGCTCGGTTCGACGGCACCGCGGGGACACGACCGAAATTCCTCCTTTTTTTATCCGGCTCTCTCACTCTCGCTCTCCTCGCAAAACGATTACGCAACAAAGCGGAACGTCACACGCACCAATCACCCACTATACCAAGCACACGACTGACGACTGACGACTGAGCGACGAGCGAGACTGACCGCGAACCACCTCTCTAGGTACTTCTCGGTTGCGCGCGCCACCTGACGGCGGAGCGCGCAAGCGCGGCCGCCGCGTGGGAAATACGAACGCGACACACAGCTTCGCGCGACATCCTCGACGATTTTAAACTTTTTACTGTTCAGTAAAAAGAATTGCTGTTCGGGAACAGTTTCCCGTGAAATTATGAAAATTCTACGCGCCACAAATTTGAATCGAGAAACAATTGTTCGCCCGGCACACGTGTACGTTCACGCGACGAGCGAGACTGACCGCGGACCACCTCTCTAGGTACTTCTCGGTTGCGCGCGCCACCTGCCGGCGGAGCGCGCAAGCGCGGCCGCCGCGTGGGAAATACGAACGCGAAACACAGCTTCGCGCGACATCCTCGACGATTTTAAACTTTTTACTGTTCAGTAAAAAGAATTGCTGTTCGGGAACAGTTTCCCGTGAAATTGTGAAAATTCTACGCGCTATAGATTTGAATCGAGAAACAATTGTTTGACCGGCACACGTGTACGTTCACGCGACAAGCTGTTCGACTGATTCGTATTTAAAATATCTCACAAATATGGATAGGTAATGTGTACAAGATATGCGCCACGCGAAACTCGTTCGATAAGCCCGGAAATCGCTTATCTGTCTGATTGCCGATGTACGGATAAAGAGCTTTTTTATCCATTTCCACGATAGAATATCTCAGTTACCGCTTTCGCTTGTTGCTACATCGACCTGTGGATCGGCTAGTTTATGTCGAGTGCAAAATTTGTACGCGCTAATTTCTCGGGAAAATTTTAATTCGGTTACAACGGTCGTTGCTAGTTGAAAATTAAATCGAGTTCGATATACCCGTCGAGGAAAAATATCACTGCGGAACGCGCGAGGAAACGAGATAGCAAAATTGAGTTTCTGATGTTAATATAAACAATCGATTTGGGAAAAAGACGTCTCTACTATCGTGTTTGGAATTTGATCAAAATGGTGAGCAATAGGGCAATTTATTATTATTAATTTCATTGGTGTTTCCTTTTCATAATTTGTTTTTTACGGTGCTGAGAGCATCGGATCAATATTTTGTCAGGCAAATTTCAAATTGTCGAAAACTTGTTGATTTCGTTCGGCTGATTTGATCTCCATGATTTGCAGAAAATCACGTTACGAGATAAGTCTTTTATTGTTCTAATCGCGTGTTCACAGTATTAGAATAGTTCTACAGACGCAAAGAGTCCAACCAGACTTTGTCGATTGTCACTAGACATACAACCGGTATATTACATACCAGTTCAATTTCTTTTCACGTTTTACTTTGCGTTTAAAATATCATTTCCCCTAATGTCCTACACGAAAGTTAATTGGTTCCAGGTAACTGCTTCGTTTATTCCGATAAAAAGAAGCCCTGGTCATAAGTAATATTATGCCACGGAGTTTCGATTATAATACAGCTTGCATCGCTCGAGAACGATAACTTTTAAACAATCGGCTTACTATAATACATACAACAATCCGCAACTCACGTTCAACGGTCTTGTACGCTCGGAAGAGTTTCGAATTTTCATCGAGATGAATCGGTGTGCGCGTTGCACGTAGATAACGTTGTCAATTAACGCCACCACTACCTAGAAAGAGCTCAAGTTCAGTTCTATTCCGGACATCAGTGCAGTTGTTCTCTCGTTAGCAACGGCAAAAAGATAAATTCGTGCGAAACAATGCGATGTGGAGCTGTCTCGGCAAAAGAAACTGTGCGTTCTTCAACACCGAGTACTCCGAGTACCTATATCTTTCGGTGAGTCAGTCCGAGCTCATTCATTCGCGTTTCAACACTTCCGGTGACGGCGCGACGTTTGCTAATGTTTTATGTGGTCAATTACTTATGGCTTCAATCGAGCCTCATCGCGGCATCCAACATCTCATTGTACTCTTTCGAGTAAATGATCTTGCTGCCGGTCGACGGGGCAGACGATGGCGGTCTGCCGGCATAACTGATGTCCTCCAAACGGAGACCCAAAGCCAGAGCTATCCTGTTCCTCGCGTAGTCGTACCCGCCTTGGTTCTTGTGCTCCTCTTGCAACCACATGATCTGCGCGTACCAACGATCGTGACACGTTCGCGGTTCAAATTGCGCCGATCGGATAACGGTAGAAAAGAAAACCCGTTCGTTTTACCTTCGTGTTAGGGTACTTCGCCACTTCCTGCTTGAGAAGGTGATACGGGAACGGGCATAGCTGCTCGATACGGATGATCGCTATCTTGTCTTCCAATTGTTTCTCCTGGCGGTTCGTGACCGCGTCGTAGAACACCTTCCCGCTGCAAAGCACCACCTTCTGTATGTTGCCCGGCTTGACGAACGGGTCCGAGAGAATCGGTTTGAACGTGGTGCCCGGTTCCATTTCTTCGAACGGCGACAATGCCATCGGGTGACGTAGCAGAGATTTCGGCGACATGACAACCTGCTCGAAACGATTATCTGATCGAGTATCTTGGGAAGACGATCGACTCGAAATTGGAGATCGAAGATTTCTTTAAATCGCTTGCGTAATATTGCGAGACTCTTTGGCTTTGCGATTGAAAATTGTCATTTTGACGAAATCGTTTGAAAATGAAATGTGTACAAACATTCGCTGTACACGTTTCTAACGACCGTCTGGAGTAGTAAGAATGTATCTAACCAGCGGCTTTCGGAACGGCATCAGTATCTGACGACGAAGAGCGTGACAGAGATTCGCGGGAGTGGTCAAATTACAAACGATCCAGTTGATCTCGAAGAGCTGTCGAGTCATAATCTGCTCGGGAGTCTCTCCCTGGGGAGCTCCTGGCTCGGTACCCGGAACATATATATAGTCGTCGTCGCAAAGCTGAAGAAACCGTTCGGGTCTCGCGGAGGAATGTTCCGGGCCTTGACCTTCCATTCCGTGCGGCAGAAGAAGAACCAATCCTACTTGTCTACCCCATTTTGCCTGTCCGGAACTGAGGATCGTGTCCAGGGTGACCTACAAACATATGCCCACGTAGCTCGAATTAATTTAAACCGACGTAACCATCTACGCGATAAGATCGAACGGTAAAGTGACCGAACGATTAGGATTTCTATCTTATAAGTGTATCTAACCGTAAGCGATAACAAACGCTGTTTAAGAATATAAATTTGGCAAAACAAGATTACCTGACAAGTGTTCGCGAAATCCCCGAACTGTCCTTCCCAGATTGTTAGAGTGTTGTGATTGTAGGACGAGTACCCTACCTCGAATCCTATATTTCGTGATCAACAGTAATTCGCTTTGTTTCTCGTTAGAGCACCATTTCGTTATGGGACTCACCCGCAACGCCATACTCCGACAACGACGAGTTCGAGACGGTATACAATGCTTGTCCGGGGAACACGTTGTGCAGAAGATTTTTATAAACCTTGTCCTTGTTCTGGTCGTGGATTATGTGCACGCGATGGGAGAACGTGCCTCGCTCGACATCCTCGCCGGACAATCTCACGTGGTGACCTTCTTTCAGCAAACTGAGAAACGCGAGACACTCGCCCATCGCCCAGTCTGCTCTGCGCGACTCCATTAACTGTGCTCTCTTGTCCATCACCCTCAGCACCTAATTAGAGCACATTACATTCTCAAAAACGTACGGACATCATAGATAAGAAACTGAACTTTGATTGTCGAACAAACAAGCCTTGCCGAGTGGTACAATACCAGGAAGATTAGATCGCGATACCATCTAAAAGTATGTTTTGCACGCTGTTCGAGCGAACAATACACACCGGGCCACCGGCAACGTACTTGAGGATGAGGCAGAATGTCTGTCGGCGGTGTGGATATGTGTTTGCAGATCGCCTTCATCGTCTCCACGTCGAACCCGGTCGGTGGAATGCCGATCTTCGGGCTCTGGTTCGCGAAGAAATCGGTCCACGGTATGTCGTGCCAGTCGCTCAAATTCATCGAGTCGAACGTCTGCGCCTTGGTGAACTCCGCCTCGCAATGGTCCCAGAACTTTTGTATCTCCTGCGAAAACCGTGGAATCTGTTGGCAGCCACGAAGAAAAAGAATAAATGTTCCGGAGAACTCACTTCTTGGGCGTACGCCTCGGTGATCACTCCCTCTCTCAACAACTTGTCCGAGTAAACGGTGAGCACGTTCGGATGTTCCTTGATCCGTTTGTACATCAACGGCTGAGTCAACATCGGCTCGTCCAGCTCGTTGTGTCCGAATCTCCGGTAACCCACCACGTCCACCACCACGTCGTTGCTGAACTCGGCTCTGTTTCATTTCCGTAGAAAAGAAAACAACATCTACTATACACATCGACACCTACTATACACCTGTTAACCCTTCGCACTCTAAAAATGGTTATCCCAAAATATTTTTTACACTGCTAAATTCGTGTTAACAAATTGCTGACCGTTTCAGTATCGTACGTGTGAAAATGATCGTACGAAATGGAAATATTCTAGACCGGAAGAGAAATTTGGTTTCACAATTAAAATAGCTGTGCAAAGGGTTAAGCATCAAATGTTTATCTCGGTGAAATTGGAGAAAATGCGTCAAAAAAGTATTTGTCATGCCTTTGACTTTCGGATCGGTGGAGATTTTCTAAAAAAAAAAGGTTGCCGGAATTTATGGGGGTCGACACAAAATGACTTCCAATTTCCTGTGACTTCCTATTCTGAAAGCAAACAGGGCCGTCTCTCGGGCCAGAACTGTGGCGTCTCTAGTACAGCGAGACAATACGGTATGCACGTAATTAAAGGTCGAACTTTCCGGCAATAAAAGTAATCTGTACAGTTCCATAACACAATAGGGCTCCGCACACCTGAATGGCGACCCACGGTTTACGACCGGCTCGTTTGCCCGCGTCCGCTTAGGCCACTTGCGCGGGGTACCTGTTCTACCTGCGCTGAGCGTTTCATTCTCCGTCGGGTGATTAGCCACCAGCTGTTGTAAACGATTCGTTGTCGAAGAATATATATGCCGAAAACAAACACTTCCAGAGCTTAGTTCAGTTTCGACATTTAGTGAAGTGCTTCGATCTCTCAGTGAAGAACGCGCGCAGTGTATTTTACCAATATTTTTCTGAGTGAAACGATAGCAAACACCGACAGTACACTCGTTTAATTCACTATACAGTGAAACCTCGATTATCCTCGTATTCCATCAGCGGACACGCGAGTGTTTTAAGAATAAGTTTCTGTGCCTCGTCCGATCAGTTACATGAACGAGCGGCGGCTGCAGCTAATAGAAATCACAGGCATACCTGTACTCGCAAGCAACTTTGCTGCAGTAGGTCACCAAGTCAGGGTCATCGCCGTGCACGTGGAATATGGGCGCGTTGATGACACGGGCGACATCGGTACAGTGTACGCTGGATCGGGAATATCTCGGATCAGTGGTAAAACCAATCTATAACGCGACGAAGAGGTACGTTCCAACTCTGTTACACGCTCTGTCGCGAATTGGTTAAACGCTTTTACCTGATTGTTAATAACAACGTGAACGACCCCGCCGGTTGTGTACTCGGGCAGGTCAGTCAGATGCATGGTCTCGTAAACGATACCCTGTCCGGAGAAAGCGGCGTCGCCGTGCACCAAAATGGCCATCGACTTTTTACCAACTGGAAACAGTCGTGAATAATTTGCTGAACACTTTTGTCGCTGCTAACACTGCTTTCGTACGTTACTATCTTAGAATTTTATACTATCTTTTGTCTTCTTGAAAATATAAATTGACGAGTCGGTCGCAGTACACGGTATACGTACATCGCGCGTCATTCTTCTCGACTTGCTCAGCTCGAACGCGACCAACGATTACAGGATCGATCGCCTCCAAATGCGAAGGATTCGCCATCACGGCGACCATCATTTTCTTCTTGGTTCTGTTAGGATCCGATGCTAATGTTTAAAACGGAAAACTGCGAGCACGGACAATGGGGAATCTCACCTTTCCAATATTTTCTCCGCGTGCGTGCCCAAGTGGTACTTGACGTCGCCGGAACCGAAACCTTCCAGAGCAATCGGGTTGAATTGGGTAAGCAATTGGTGCAGCGGTTTCGAGCAAACGTTGATCAGAGTGTTCAGGCGACCACGATGAGCCATGCCTATGACCACGGACTCTACACCTACGAGTCACATTGTTCGAATTATTAACGCGTGTTGGAAACGTTTTCACTACATTATTTTCGGCTTTTTAAGTAGATTCGGAAAGAAAGTGCATCGTCCAACGATAATCATTTTTATATTGCTCAAAGATCCGGAGTCTACTTATAAATTGGCTTCGTTTTACTTCGCGACAGCATACTTTTCACGGTTTTCTATACTCACCCTTCTCCGCCGACGTTTCCATGCACTCCACCATCGACGGGATGAAAGACTCGCAACCCTCTAGACCGAACCTCTTCTCCGTGGGGTACTTCTTCGCCAAAAAGCCTTCGAACGTCACCGCTCGCATGATATTCAACCAAATGAACTTTCTGTGTTCGGCTGGAAGCTCCCAAGCACCTGGTACCTCGAATTTCCCCCTCATCCAGTCCAACTAAACGGTATTTAAATGAAAAATAGAATACCCTGTAAATCGATCCCTCAAGATCGACGGAACGACCCCAAAATTGAATCGCGCTAAATCTTCTATGATCCCTTTGGGCGTACGTAGGGAAAGAAATTCTTTAAAAATTAATTTTCCTCGTAATCTCCCGACACCTACCACCGTGAGATCGTGAATGTAAGTGTACTCGAGGCCCAAGTGTCCGCAGTAAACTTGATTCAATCTGGTCAGTATTTCGCGCAACGGGAGACTCCGTTTAGGGCCTCCGATCACGGTGAAGGGCGCTAAGGGGAACTCCCTGTCCATGTCACCTTCGGTCATGCCCTTCAGATGTTGTCTGACGACGATAGCCGGTGGCAAATTAGGCGTGCCCTGAAGCTTGTAGGACTCCGGGTTTTGTATGCGGAGAGGATCGATGTCGGCGATCAGATGACCGCGTGCCTTGAATCGAACGATCACGTACGAATAATCTGTGACCTAGCCAAAGAGAGGAACCCCCCATCTACACGAGAACCTGATTCGTAAAGGTACTTGATAAGCTCTGATCGTTGCGTTGATGTCCAAGGCCCCGCTGATGAAACTGTCGCCCTGCATCTCGCTGTCCGATTTCGTTCTCGCGCTTTGCTGAGGGAACCCGGGCGCTAAAGCAACGGAGAACGACTGGATTCGGCGACATTGTTACGAGAACTTGTAAGACGTATGTAAGTAGATGCGCAATTCACCTGTCGGCGCGGCCACCAAATTCGAGGGCACCACCGGTGGCGTCGACGAGACGCGCCACGACGACGGCTTCTCTTTCACCGGACTGACCGGACCGTCTTCGAAAACGAATCGGAAAAACGGTTCCCACGAGGGACTCACGGACTCCGGATTCTTCCGCCATAGCTGGTAGATGTAGTCCAAGTATTGACTGTTGCTCATGTTGAGCAAGTTCTCGTACCTGCGGCTGTCGTCGTGCTTGAACCGCGCGAGGCGTTTCCGCGCGTCGAAAAATTGCGCCCGTGCGCACCGGTGCGTGCAACCACGACAAAGATGCTGCACGAAACATCTCGATCGCAGGCTCGCGTACATGTTCCCATTTGCTTCGACGGCGGATCGAGAGTGCCGGCAATTTGAACATTAAATCTATCGAATTTGATCGACGCGAGGAGTCATGCTGGATCGTCGTGACACTTGACGACGGTTCGACGGACTCGCGACGAGGTTCGGACGATTGTCCGTTTGTCAACGGCTCGGTGTCATTCAACGGCGGACGACTTTAACGATTGCTCGATTCCCGGAAAATGAGACGAGCGAATCGATACGTGTCGTCGGCGCGACTCTCCTCGCCGTGAGTTTCCGGCGCGGCAATGCGCGACAGGAAAATCGCCGGTTGAAACGTCAGAGGATAAGGTTACTCGGATGGAGCAGGTTGCCCGGGAATCGGGGATCGTCGAGGAGAACGAGCCGGAGATCGATCATGTCACGCAAGGCTTGGACGATCTGATTAACCTTCCGTACATAGAGTTCGAGAAGAACGTGAAAACGTGCGGGCTCAGGTTGAGGCGGTTCATTCGCAAAACGTTCCTGAAGTCGCACCAATGGATTCGCATACCGATCCTCCTGCGAACTGAACACATTTACACCTACGTGATACTTTTTTGGGAAGCAAGTTTGTAGTAAAATCTCTCACCGCTCTCTAGGCTTGTGGTAGAACCGAAGCTGTCGACGCTTCCGGTTGTAAGCCGACGCTGTTCTTTGTCGGTGACTTGTCGCTCGTGAACGAAACGCTAGGAAAATCGGTTTTCAAAGAATCGGCTTACAAGCGAAAGCTTCGGCAGCGTGAGCACAAGTTTCGCCGAGACGTTCAGTCGACGACGCGTCGATCGCAAATTGTCGCTGTTAATTGACAATATTTGCTAACGGAGTGCGCTTACAGGGTTCTAGCACTTCGAGGTACACGGACCAACGAGTTGTAACCATCAGCCCCAAAATCGAACCGTCCCGAACTGTTTTCCCGAAGAATCGGGTTGTGTCGAACAAGGTAAGCATACTTACTCGTAAATACACTCCGGATCTTAATACAGTGTTTGCTCGATGTGTGTCACGAATTCCTAGCCGGTAAAAGTCCAAGAAGCTCGAGAGACCTCTATCCGATATTTGTCCGTGGTTGGACCCAAGTTTTGGACGTGTATCGAGTAAACACTGCATTTCAAGAGTGATTTGACCCTATAATGGCACATTCGGTGACCCGAAGGTTGCGCACTCTTCTTGCAAGGCTTAGACGAACAAGGCTTAATCGAACATTACCATTGTTAAAGTACACAATTTGGAACTTCGTGCCGAAGAATCTTTTCGAGCAGTTCCGACGAGTGGCAAATTTCTATTTCCTGATGGCGGCGCTCGTGGCAGCGGTGTCGAGTTCCACAATTTCGCCGTTGACCAGCATTTTACCATTGAGCTTCGTCGTTTCTGTGACCGCGTGCAAACAGGGGTACGAAGATTATCGCCGCTACGTGGAGGACAAAAAGATCAATCGAAGACACGTGAACGTTATTCGCAACAAGTGTGTACAGGTAACTACCGCATCTGAGCGCAACACCTGTCGTTATTTGCGCTCCGGGCTGACCACAAGTTAGCTCGAGGTATGACGCGAGAACGCTATACCAGTTCCGCAAATAGTGCCGTCATATAGACTTCAGATATCCAGAGTTTCTTGAGAAAATAGAATTCGACGAATTCATGGCGATACTGGTAAACGTGTCGCTCGTTTAGGCTTGTTTAACCTTGACCATTGTGTGCGTAGCCGATTCACTGCGAATCAATAGTGGTCGGTGATCTAGTGAAGGTGTCCCGGGACGAAGACATACCTTGCGATCTACTGCTTATGTATAGCACGGAAGAAGATGGCCGTTGCTGCGTTACCACCGCCAACCTTGACGGGGAGACCAACTTAAAGGTAACAGGACTTTTTCTCGCAAGAAGAGGAGATTCGAGGAGATTTCGTTCACACCTGTCGCCTGTTTAGACACTGATAGTCCCGAAGGTGCTCTCGAAGATGACCACAACGGAAATTGTGTCGATGGAGGCCACCGTCACTTGTCAGCACCCTTCGTCGGATCTGTACGGTTTCCACGGGAAGCTGGTGATCGAGGACGACGACAGCGAACGCAGCGGTCACCTAAGCAGCGAGAATTTAGTGCTCCGCGGTTGTAAATTGAAATACACCGAGCACATAATCGGATGCGCGATGTACACCGGGCAGGACACGAAATTGTCCTTGAACTCCAAGATCAGAAGTAGCAAATTTTCTACCGCCGAAAAGTAAGCGTGCGAACATGTCTAACGAGGTGACACGTTACGCGTCGCCAATTCGCACAGCGTTACACGCCGCTTAATTGCAGATCCATTAACAAGTACATCATCGCGTTCATGGTACTGCTGATGGTCGAGGTGATAGAATCTTGCATGATGAAAACTGTGATGGACTCGACAGCTAAATGGAATTCGTACCTCGGTGGCAACAGGATGATCACCTTTCTCTCGTTGGCTGACGATTTCCTCTCATTCGCGGTCTTGTACAACTACATCGTCCCCATATCGCTCTACGTCACAATAGGTGAGAGCCATTGTTTAAACTTGTCGCGTGACGCCGAGGTTCTCGTGCCAAAATTGAGTTGAGGGGCTGTTCTGATTTCAAGCTTCAATTCAAAATTCTGCCATTTCGTAATTAATCAGAATTTCTCATTCGAAAGGTGTAGTAGTTCTTCCGAGAAAAATTCCTAAAAGAAAATGGCACTCGAAACCAGAATACTCCCTCAGATAACTGTTGGAGATGTCTAGCTCCGCATGGGATACACTCTCCGCTGACCAACGAAGAGACACCTGACAAGCTGCGATCAATTGTTCTCGTTGCAGAATTACAAAAATTCCTCGGTTCGTTTTTCTTCAGCTGGGACATCGACCTGTACGACGAGAAAACGAATCAACCGGCGTTGACCAACACATCGGACCTAAACGAGGAACTGGGTCAGGTCGAGTTCCTGTTCACGGACAAGACGGGCACGTTGACCGAAAACATGATGGTGTTCAAGCGTTGCTCCGTCAACGGAAAAATGTATATGGAAAAGGATTGCGACGGGTTTCTCTATTCGTTGCCTCCCAGCGGGGTGGAACAGGAAGCCGAGAAACTGGTCGACTGGGAGGTAATTACTTTGAACAGACTTTTGAACAAAACACCTTTCAATCCTACTGATCGGTGATAAATAGATTTTTCAAGACACAGCAGTAGAGTAAAAATTTCTATTTCAATACTCTAAGTTTGGGTGAACCTGAAGAGGAGCGATCTACTGAAAATGAGGCACGTTTGATCGGCAAAACTGATCGTTCTGATTACAGTCGGAGCTCTGGCACTTCATGATAAGCATCGCGCTGTGCCACACGGTTCAAATTTCGCCGCCGAGTATAAGACCGTCTGTCATTGCGAGGCGCATCGAGTATCGCGAAAGCTTCAGGCAGAAGAGGATAACTCGAGTAAATAGTTCGTTATTGATGCATCCGGATTTACCGGAGTACCAGGTAACAATGTCGCTTCGCATTAGCGCGGTATATTTTTATCGTTCGTGCGCTCAGCTACCGAACAGCTGGCAACGTCCTCAGGTTGCCTCGTGTCAACAATTAGCGCTACGTCTAAATACAAATGTCAATGTTCATCTCTCGGAACGGCTTAATTTTGACAAATTCCCCGAGAAAAAAGCCAACCGCGTGCTCGAAAGTAAAAAATATAAGAACACGCGTGTTTGTTCGGTAGGCAGCGTCGGCAGACGAGAAAGCATTGGTGGAGGCTAGCGCCAGATGTGGAGTTGTGTTTCAAAACAGCACTAACGACATGATTCGGCTGAAAGCCAAGGACAAGGAGTTGATCTTCCAGAAGATGGAGGTCCTAGAGTTCACTTCCGGTTCGTGAATCTCGTAGAAATCCCGATACGGCGCCCTACGGAAAAGATTAACGTGTGCTATTTTCTAACAGAACGAAAGAGGATGTCGGTAATAGTGAAGGACGACCATGACGATTACTGGCTGTACTGCAAGGGGGCCGATTCGGCCATTTTGCCGTTGATAGTGTCGGGGAAGATCAACGAAACAATCGCTCACGTGGCCGACTTTTCTATGGTTTGTTCCTTATCTCTGAGACCTCGTTCATGCGTCAGACGAACTGCCCTGAGCGCTTACAAGATTTTGGGACCCCCCTTACTTCCTAGGCTCTTCGATAATTTAGCAATATTATCTCCATGTGACAGACGTGAAATTTAGAAAATCCCTAGCGTTAAAAGGGTGGCGCGTACAGGGCTGAAAGCGAGCATTTTTTCAGAGAGGATTGCGAACGTTGGTGGTCGCGTACAAGAAGATGAGTCAGGCGGAATACGAGAAACTGATTCAGAAAGTGGAGAACGCGAGACAAGTGATCGGCATAGAGCGAGGGGTGCACACCGAGAAAGCTTACAATCAAATGGAGAGCGGCCTGACTTTGTTAGGCGTGACAGCCGTCGAGGATCGTCTTCAGGAAGAGGTGCAAGAGACGCTCGAGTGTTTGCGAATCGCGGGCATCAAGGTGAGTCTCCCTGGAATAATAAACGTTATCGCTCTGTTGTACGACCGTCTGTAATCTCCTCGGTCGCGTTGCATCGATTTTTCTTCGCTCAGATATGGGTGTTGACCGGCGACAAAGCGGAAACCGCGGAGAACATAGCCTTCTTGTGCGGTCAGTTCAAAGACGGAACTCAAGTCCTGAGAATGGTGGACATAAAGACGCCGCAAATGTGCATAGACCGAATTGCACATTTCGAGTGAGTATTTGCAGAATCGAGTATATGCAGTGCGTTCTCCACCGTGAGAAAACAACAACGCTTCGTTCTAGGCGGCGAATGATAGTCGAACCCCATAACCACTACGGTCTACTAGTCGACGGACAGAGTATAACCGTGGCCTTGAACAGCTGTCCCAGTGAATTCCAATCGATCGGAATGACCTGCGAGGCGGTGGTCTGCTGCAGGCTGACACCTTTGCAAAAGAGCGAGGCAAGTTAATGGAAGGGAACCAATTACTGTGCAAATGAATATTGAAAAAGAAATTTTTCTACATATCTCTTTTTTTTTTTTTTTAATATTCATTGTGCTTTAAAAATAAGTACAGTTAATGCAGGCACAGTAATCGGGTCCCTTACCCTAGTGCTCGCTTAAATTTGACCAAATCCGCTTGAGATGCGAGCACTGCGGTTTGCCGCGGAACGATCTATTGATCTGATATTTGGCGATCGTGTGTGCTGTGCAGATAGTGAGTTTGATCAAGCACGCCAGCTCCCGCCCGCACACCGCTGCTATCGGCGACGGGGGCAACGACATTGCGATGATACAGGAGGCTCACGTTGGGATCGGATTAATGGGCAAAGAGGGTCGCCAGGCATCGATGAGTTCCGATTTCGCGATAGCGAAGTTTCGATTTCTGAAGAAAACGCTGCTGGTACACGGTCAGTGGTACTACGTGCGAATCAGCACGCTGACGTTGTACTTCTTTTACAAGAACATATTGTTCATCACGCCGCAGCTATTGTTCGGCATTCACAGCGGTTTCTCCGTTCAGGTAACGTATGAAATGCTCGAACACGTGCGTGCCTACGATTGTGCCAACACACACATTGATTCGACGATCATCTTGCAGACGTTTTACGACAGTATGTTTTTGATGCTGTTCAATGTGATATTCACGTCGGTGCCGATCGTGTTTTACGGAGTGTTGGAGCAAAATTACAGCGCCGACAAGCTGCTGCGGTTCCCTTATCTGTACAAAATGTACAGGCATAATTATTTGTTGACGAACAAACGGATACTCCTGTGGAGTGTTCTAGGTAAATTTCACGTGTAACCGGTTCGAAACGGTTTCGATTCTCATTGCGGTTGTGTAAATTTTCTGTTCAGGTTTCTGGCATGCTATTGTCATATATTTTATGACGCAAGTTTTCATAGATGTTAATCCCGTCAGTCTGTATAATAACACGCCGGTGGATCAGTGGGTTTTCAGCACGTTCGTTCTCCATTTGGTCACGTTGGTGGCCAATCTACAGGTACGCGTGTGCGATAAAAATCTAACGGTAAGCAACAAGTAGCCGCTGACCGATCGATCGATCGTTTTCAGGTGTTGCTGCACAGTTCGTATTGGACGGTACCGTTGGTGACGATAGTGCTACTCTCGGAGTTGGCGTTCATCGCGTTCGCGATGTGCTATTCTTTCGTAAATCGGTAAGTAACGTTCTAAGAATGCTACACTGTAGCAAAGGTGAATCGCTTTTCGCACGAACAAACGATTACGCCAAAGTTGACAGTGAAGCAGAAACGGCGCGAACTCCCGAGATTTGAATGCATCCTGATTTCAGACGGTACGACGGTGACATGTTGACTGTTTTCCCGAAAATATTGTCGTCGATGTCGTTGTGGCTGCTGGCTATAGTGGTCGTGATTGTCTGCCTGACGCCTGATTATTTGATTTTGACGTACAACGGATACATGCCTGCTCGTATAAAGAGGAGAAACGAGGAACATTCGCATAACGTCACCAGCCACGCGAACGAGAACGGAGAGAGACGGTTGTCGTTGACGACGGTAACAGTTAACCTTCGTACTCGCGCGGATAAAGAAGGTATACATCGTACAGCCGATCGGAAATCGTATGTTTGAATTGCAGTTTCGAAGATTCCCACGCGTACAGCTGAGAGGCCGCTTCACGCCAGCCAAGATCGTGTAATTATGACGCAACTGCGCTTCAGCCAGACGCGAACGACAATCAAGTTAGTGGTTTACAGATTATGGTCAGTGAAACGTAAGTCGCCTCTTGATTTATGCACCGGTTTTTTGCATCTCGCGTTTCAACGCGGCCGAGCCGACGCCGAGTAACGTAATGTTTTTACCAGTCTGCGTGTATTATTTATTATTTATTTATTTAATTGTCTCCTACAGTAGGACGATAAACTGTAAAGATATTTATTTTACTTAGAGAGAAATACTTTAGTCGTCGAGAGGTAAAGGAAGGTTAAAGTCGACAGAAATCGCTGGCAAAATTGTAGTGACGCTCGGAAATAGTGATTGCGGTACAGTTCGCAGAGTGTCGCTTGCGAGCTAGCTTTTTTTGAAACGAAATCTGATAACTGAGACAGACAATTCTGACTTGGATTAAACGCTTCAGTTATCGATGGCGGCTGTTGCTGTGATGTGTGTGCAATAGATGCGCGTTCAAATCGACTCTTTTTTAATGAATTACCCGCACGAAGCCGTACGTAGTTTTCGTTATTTTGTATATTTTCTTCGTTCATTTCGAAGAAAGTATTTCGTGGAAAGTGGCTCCGTAGTTCTTCTAAACCAGGTATAGATAAGACTGCATACAGTTGCATAGAATCCGTCTGGCCAATTTCGCGTGGTACATCATGTAATTTTCATCTAGATTTATTTTTTTATTCTTTTTGTCTCGCGTGAAAGCGAATCATTGCCTAGCGATAAATATTAATCGTGTAACGGTAGACGTAAGTAGCATCTTTTTATACTGTTGAAGACAATTAGAGGATCACGGTGCCCTAAGCAATCGGAGGGACTTTTCATCGGAGATTTGTCATTTATCGAACACAGAACAATGTCAGCGACTCTCGAACTTGTTTGAGCACTGTGCGCCTCTAATCGTCCGTTGGTTATTGAAAATAGCGTGGAGTGAGGAATAAATCGACGTGAAAGCGTGCGTCTTCATACTTTGTGACTGACGCATGGCGTGTTTTGTACCTGTATTTAAATAATGATATTTTGTATGAAAATCTACGTGTCGTTCTTTTTAAACTGACGTTACACGTGAACCAGCCGATGTCTCTTTCACCCCCGAGCGATAGATAAAGGGGTGGACCGGAGTTGAAAGAATGTGTTCTTTTAAAACTTAGTATAGGGTGTCCCAAAAATGTTGTACTTCCTTTTAAGAGGGATGATTCCATTGCGAAAACGTTCTCCGCGGTTTTGCGAAGGAGTTATTAACGTAAAACACGGACCGATCGGAGCGCAACCGAGGGATGCCGGCTCGAGCAATTCCAACGCCATACTCGAGACACCCTTTTCAGGAAACTACGATATTTTGGGACGCCTTTGTGTACCTGATCTGGCGACGCGTAGCATAAGGCCGTCCGTTCACGATGCGTCGCGTCAGAAGCGCGTACACGCATGTGAGGCGTAATAACTGAAACTGAAAGTGTATGTGTGCGTTGAAATTGATGCAGGAGTGGGTGAAAAGGGTCATGTATATACCTACATGTGGCGACGATTACGATAACGCTTCGTGAACAGATGTTACATGTTACATTAGTTTCAGCACGGAAAGGTATAGCAAGCGATATTTCGTCGCGTATGTGTGTCTGTCGCGACGCTCCTGGACGGCGAATCTAACGTGACGTCACTCGCTTTCGACTGTACCCGCTTATCGGCAAGTTCGTTTCCTTTGTGCACCTAAAAATCTAGAATATTATAGCGGCTCTCCACTCTCTAAGCCGTTCCTGTCGTTCCAAAACCAGCCACGCGTCTTTTCTTTGCTTCATTTACTCGTAGTCAACTGGTATTCATAGTTGCAATCATTCCATACCGTCGCGAACGTACAAAATAAAACAGCAGAAGTGTTACAAAGCGATTCGTAATATTGGAAGTATTTATAAACGCAAATCTAAATCGGGACGCTAAGCCACAACTGGTAAGTCGGATCGAGGTACGCACACGTTTTCGGAGAATTTTTAGTCGATTTTCTTGAAGACAGATTCGTAAGGAACAACTTCGTTTCCAATTGTTTTTTTATGTAGAATCGCCCCCTTTCCGGGCGTACCAGTCGCGGATCAACCTATGTGAGAAAAATTGTTCGTTATAATGATCTTAACAACATATTGTAAGATAATCGAAATCGGTGACGTGGCTGAGATTCCGAATAATTGTAAATTATAATTGTAATTATTGAGTATTGATCATTAGTAATTACTACAATTTAAACTGAACTGCGCCGACACGGCTTTAACTATCGTCAAGTTTTCCTATTTTATTTAACGCTAGGTTTACGGAGCATTAAAAGTGAGTATTTTACATTACTTTATGAAAATAAGAAGAATGCGTCTATCCAAGTTTTCAGCCATTTTTTAAATAATATATACCTAAGGAAATAAGTTTATCGAGTAATTCCACGTAGATGGATCTTCACAATCTCAATAATCGTAAATTAAAAATATTAGAACCCGTCATTTTGACGGGTCCCGTAAACCTAGTGTTAAATATGGCATTTGAAAGCATTAATCGAGAAAGAAAGTTCTTTATTTATTTCCCGTTAGGTTTAGCTTTCGCTCTCCCTAACTTGCCAGGAACGAAAAAGAAATATGGAAATATGGAAATGTCAAAAGATCAATTTTTTATTCTTTTTTTTTTTTTAGAGTATAACACGTTAAAACTGTGATCTTTTAACACGTCCGAGTTGTACAAGAAAAGATATAATTTTATTCTACACATTTCACACTAATATTTGATGGATCACTTTAAACATTCCCAAAGATATAGCAATTTTTGAATAATTATTCAGGTTCGCTTTGCACTTCCCAGTATTCTCAGTACTGAATATGTAAACATTTTAGTACACATATCAGAGAGGATATCCTCTCTGTACATATGTATATATCCAAACATTGCACGTTTTTATAATCAGAACCACGTTCGACGAACTTCGGGCAATAAAGTCACAGCGGCGAGTTTATATTTTCGAAACCGAAAATGTTTGTGAACGTAAGGCGCGGATAAGCGCAACTGTACGAGGAGTACTGTGGTTCTACCCTAACTGTGTGTATTATTGATTAAACGTCGCGCGTGTGTTAAACGGGCATGTGCGGAAAGATGCCAAAATAATATAAAGCACGTATACACTCGTACGAATATCGATTGGGAGGAATCGGGTGAATGGCGGAGCTTAGGGAACATATGTATAGATATATATATATAACTTAGACTGTGTCTAAGAGCTATCAATCTAGGGTAGTTAGTAACATCTAGTCGAGCAGATGCAAGGGATTCACCACCTGATGACAATTGACAGACGCGGACATCTGCTCGCGTACCTACGAATAGGATATTTTGAAAGAAAATTTTGAACAATCGCTGTCAAATGTTCACTCGATTGTTTTCCTGCCGTGATTTGATCGAAACGCGATTCATTAACTGTCGCCTGATATGCTTTATGGCTTTTCAGATATTGATTAATAAAGAGCCTAGAGCGACTAACTAATTGAAGTGGTACCGTTTTCTCGTTCTCTAGACTTGTTTGCAGAATTAATGTATGAACATTGAAAGTATTAGTAAGTATTTGTGTAGCAACTAAATCAGTATCGACACCGTTGACATTTAATTAACAAATCGGAACTGGTCACAGAAATTAGTTAACTAAAGATATAAACTTGAAGTTGTTTTTTACAGGTATGTTAAACTGAGTAACAATGAGGATTATGTCATGCTATTTCCGACGTATCTTACTGGTAGCAGTATTTATCACTTTCATATTCTGTATCGTCCAAGTCTTTCGACTCAAATTTGCTGATAATGATTTATCAAACTTGGATAAATTGTGAGCGAGTTTTTTATATTTCTAATTGTAAACATTCTATTGTGACCATCATAATGGTTTATCTTCTTTTAGAATACACATATCTCAGTTGATTAAGGAATCGGAACAACCTAGTGTCGGGTGTGTAATTCCTCATCCAATGAGCAAATATTAAATGTAAGCGATCTTATAAAGGACTTCCATATTTTCAGAGAAGGAGTAGTAGCTTGTAAATTACCTCACTTGGATGTGTACAATCCAGAAATCATAAAGTTTATACACACTGTACCTCCTTTATCGTGTCAACCCGATGATTGGGTTACGCTTAACGGCTCGAGACTTGTTATTAGCAGTAAAGCTAAGAAAAAATATGGCTCGATAACATGTTCTTTTAGTGGTAAGTTAGATCAACTTTGCAATAATATCATTGTGTTAGTTATAGTTGCGTGTTCTAATGACAATCATACTTCTGTTTAGAAATTGTTAGAGACGATGACTATAATGTATCATTTATGACTGCAGTTGAATCCAATGATCATTATGAACTTAAACACAGTGATTTTGTTGATGTTAAATGTGAATCGAAAAATGGTGATGAGTAAGTATACTGTATAAGAAAATATTTAACACATTGACTACCGTGGTAGTGGTTACTACTGGACTGTTAAATGATAATTTCAGTAGCATTCTAATTAAATCGATAATTTTTAGGTGGCACAGTATTATGGCTGGAGTAAAGAATGATCCTAAAATAAAAGAAGAAAAGAAATGGGAAAATGTTGCAAGCAATGCTCTCAAACTAAACGTACTCATGTTGGGTTTTGATTCCTTATCTCGAAATACATTCATACGCAAATTACCAAAAACATATCAGTACTTAAAAGATGACCTGGGTGCACTGGTTCTGGAAGGATATAACATAGTAGGCGATGGCACACCACAAGCGCTTATTCCTATTCTTACTGGAAAGATTGAGCTCGAATTACCAGATACAAGAAAACGTATGGGACAGAAAGCATATTTTGTCAATGTGTATCCAATGATATGGAATGAATACAAAAAACAGGGGTACATAACAGGATTTATGGAAGATGTGCATCACATTGGAACCTTCACATATCGTCTAAAAGGTTTCAAGGAACAACCCACTGACCACTATATGAGAACGTACTATTTAGCTGCTTCCCCATATTTTAGATATTACAACAAGTTTTGCGTTGGAAGCATACCGAGGCACATGGTAACTTGAAATCTTTTCTAATAGTAATACATGAGTACAAATACTCATGTCACATGCTATATTATTTTCTTACAGGTAATGTTAAATTACATGAAAGAAATTTTCAATGTCTACGAACATCAACCAAAGTTTTTGTTTGGTTTTCATGGAGAACTTTCACATGATTCCTATAATGATATAGGTGTAGTTGACGGAGATTTACATACATGGGTGAAAGATTTAAATGAATTTGGTCACTTGAATAACACATTATTAATATTAATGAGTGATCATGGACACAGGTTTGTGTTTAGTCACTATATTATACGGAGTATTCTCAATAATGTTAAGTTGTACTAACAAATGCGTACTTTAAAGATTTGCAGAAATTCGCAACACTTTACAGGGCAAACAGGAAGAAAGACTTCCATTTTTTTCCTTTGTTTTTCCACCATGGTTCAAGAAAGCATACCCAAAAGCGTATGCAAATTTTTTGCATAATACTCAGTACTTAACCACACCGTTTGACGTGCACAAAACATTAGAAAACATATTGAATTTTGAAACTCCAAAAGATGGCGATCGCCGTCAAAGAGCAATTAGTTTATTTGATAAAGTAAGTCTCGCATAATTTTTTCATTTTCTCAATATTTAGATATATAATTATTGATTTAAATCGCCTAATTCCATTACGTAACAACGCAGATACCATTAGAAAGAACATGTGCAGATGCGTTTATAGAACCACATTGGTGTGCCTGCCTTAGTTGGCAAGAGATTTCAATTGAAGATACCAATGTAATCGCTGCAGCGAACTATTTTATAGAGTTTCTTAATGTTTATACAGAGGAGCATCGTAATATATGTGATAGGTTGCAGTTAAAAGAAATATTATGGGCTGCCAAACTTTTGCCCAATAAAGGTTAAAATTCTAATTTTTACAAGGAGTGTTACCTATAAAGGTGATCCAAAAATCTGGTGCTTCATATTAATAAAATACTAAATTATAGGCCTATTAAAGTTTCAAAAGTCGGGAGATCAAGATGGTTTCATAGGAGATTTTAGTGCCAAAACAAAACCAACCAGTGAAACTTATCAACTGAGAGTAAAAACAAATCCAGGGGAAGGATTGTTTGAAGTGAGCATTACTTATGATATAAAAAAGAATACTTTTTCAACCAAGGTAAGTTTATTATTATCATCACGTAAATTCTCTATACAAGTCCCTTATATGGTTCTAACAAGGAACACGTATACCCTATTCGATGAATGTTCATACCATAGTTGTAGGACTTATCTCGAGAATTTACTGTATGTAAAATATTTAATAATTAATATGTGCTACATTATACAATAATTAATGTTACATTTTAGATTTCAGATGTCAGTAGAATCAATATGTATGGATCTCAAGCAAGATGTGTCGAAAATTCGTTATACCATTTAAGAAAGTATTGTTACTGCAAGGATTAGATAAGCAATAATTTATCAATTTTTTAATATAGTTAGGATTATTATAAGAAATGTACTTTTCCAACATATTTCTATAACAAGCCAAAGAAGTACTATAAATTTAATAAGAAAAAGTATTCGTGCCATTTCTTCAAATATAAACCACGTTAACAATTTCCAGTTAAGTATTTTCGATAAAATATGAAATGTTAAATACATGTGTAAATATATGTATACATACGTGGTAGGGCATAATTCGCGGAGGTTTACAACATTTCTATTTTTGTTTTTATATGAAAAGTATTTGTTTCTCAGTTAATCACGAATTTTGCCCAAACCTGAATAATGTAAATAATGCAAAATGTATTTATTACAACAAGTATATAATTTAACACATTATTTTATTATTGTTCATTATTACATAATTTTGTGTGTGTTCTTATACTTCCCCAGACAGACAGTATTCTCCATATTGATGTAAGAATGTGGTAATTTCACGAGTTTTATTGCATACTAATAGGAACCCAATATTTTGTATGTGAGAAGGCTTACATGGAAAATATGCTTCACCTTTGCTATCTTTGACTACTACTTCTAGAACCAGTGTACTAACAGATAAGTCTGTACCATTTTCTTTTTCCACTCTAAAATTGTTAAATAATTGTTTCGCTTTTTGTTAAATATAAATATTAATTTTTTTTAAATATAAATATTAGTGTTAATAAATAAATGACAACACCTTATCAAATCTTTGTAAATAGCTTTAGTAGCATCCAAGTATGGGTCTAATGTATCTTCGTGTTGACACAGTATTCCTCCAAGAACGAGCATTTGAAAAATACGAAATATAAATTCCTCTCTTTCATCTTTTGTATATAAATTGTGTTCTGGACATTCTTCGTCTAATAACATCTATAAGCATTAAAAGGTAAATAGATTTGTAGTAATGAAACATTAACTATACAATGAATAAGTATTCATACTCCTCTGAGATTATCAGAAACTAGAAAATTATCAATTTCCATATCATATCTTTTGCAAATAGTCCCTGTCTTATACACGATTCCATTTTCTGTATCTTTCAATTTATCAAAGAAGGACATACTTAAAACAGAACAGGGCACTGGTTTTATCTCAACAACTGACGATGTTGTGCCTAACAATTATAAAATGCATTAATAACAATTAATAACAATTATAAAATGTATTAATCACTACCTTGCTTTGCCCAATGGTTTCCTTGCATTGTTATTAATTCTTTTCCAATAACATTGTCTTTAAAGAATGCCTATGAGTAAAGTGCCTATTAGTAACTAAATTACTGATTATATTTAAAATTATTATAAATAATGTATTAATTAACTAACATCTACTAAAAGATATTTCTGATACTTTTGGAAAGGTTCGTTAAATGAAAAATGTTGGACAACGAAGTTTCCACGTATACCCCTGAAATATGAAAACAATAGTTTCTTATGTATACGAACGGGCAATGTAATCTAAAAAGTAACACCTATATACGAATTTAAAAAGTATGACACAATTACCATTTAGAAAGCAAGCTCTGTATTGTTTTATTATTTAATCCTACGTAATTCTTTGATGCGAGTGGCACGAAAGTATAATTCGATAAACCTTCCATTTTTCAACAACTACATCATTGCTATGGAGACAAGGTATGTTCATTTTAATGAATTTAGTAAACAATGATTGTAACTCGGAGGATTCAGAGTGCTCTCGCCCGTGGCACGCCTTCTGCTGTGTCGGACCTTGCTTGTATGTACCAGACCGGTTGGTACCGGTGCTCGGCGTAGATCCATTGAGAGGGATGTCCGAGAGACCTGTTCACTCGTGTAAAATCCTCCCTGCCGTAAGTCCACCCAAGTCGCCTCAACGCTAGTCGTTGCCTGGCGACAGGTGGGTGGGGGGAAACTTAGGGTATCGTTTGAACGGTTCTCTCGGCCATCGCTCTTCGTGAGGACACGTCGGGTATCGATGCTGGCTGGAGTTGGGCTGCAAGCATTGTACGCGTCGCGTCGCCTTTGAACCAGAGCCTTCTGCTCTGGTTTGGTTTTGTTTCTCTATTTGAAAGAATCAGAGCCATTTGCCTGATTCGTTTTTGATCCCTCGTGGATCGGAGACTTCTTTTCCGATTCACACCTTTTGCCCCGCAATAATTACTGGACATACGCTAAATGTTAAAGTGAACTTTTCTTTCCGTGGAAAAGTGATCTTTTCCATTTAGCGACCTGCGAAATTTAGTTTGTAAGATTGTAAATCGTCATTGTAAGAAAGGGAGTCAGAAAGAAGCGTATTGAATTCCTTCTGGCTTCCTTCCGGGTCTCTTGTGCAGCAACCTCCTCGTGGTGAGACCTGGGCAATCGGTATTATTCTCTGTTTGTAAGAACTTCTAGTATCTTACAAATAGAGAATAATACCGAGCTAATAGCTGCTCATTTAAAATTTATTTTAACACAGAAACACACGGTTTTTGTTTCGGATTACTTTGTCATTCAATGAACATTGGCAATTCTTTGTCTGGATTTCTAATTAAAATTTTCTTCTGAAATTTCCGGAGTTCCTGTTCTTAAAATTGATATTTTTTGTTTATAGTTGTCATTCCTCCCATCGGAAAACTTCCCTTGGTCTACTCCTATACCTCGTCTATGCTAGTAGTCTGCTCTTGTACAGAAAAGACTTTAAATTACTGGTAGTACAAGTAGTACAAGTCCACGTCAAGTCAGACGTTCGAAAATTTTTCAAAATTTTCCAAAATTTTCTTTCCTAAACTACAACATTTTATTGTTGTAACTAATATTCTTTATTTCTCACCAAATAAATTACAATGCTAAAGTGAACGTATACAAAATAGAACGCTAGGAAGCAGCGCAAAATAGAGTTGGGTAGAGCTTGAATTGTTGCTCGAATAATTTTCCTGGCTACACAAATCGTGAACTGTAACACACGGCAGTGCTCACGGCCCAGGATAAAAAGTTGATGCAGGTTAGTGTTTAGGATTCCCCCGCTGCGTGGCGCCACACATAAAGTCCGGCAAAATCTGCAAACAGCGCCATTACCTCGTAGTGGCGAAACGCCCAAGCTTGTAGCCGATTAGTGTTCAGGAGTCCTCCGCTGGGTGGCGCCACATACATCTTCTAGCAAAATTTGCAAATAGCGCCATTACCTCGTAGTGGCGAAACGCCCAAGCTTGTAGCCGATTAGTGTTCAGGAGTTTTCCGCTGGGTGGCGCCACATACATCTTCCAGCAAAATCTGCAAACAGCGCCATTACCTCGTAGTGGCGAAACGTCCAAGCTTGTAGCCGATTAGTGTTCGGGATTCTACCGCCAGGTGGCGCTGGCGGCACCCGTCGGTTACTCGGTCGGTAACGTTTGGCTAACAGTTTGAGCGTTTTGCCGCTACGATCTAGTGGCGCTATTTACAGATTTTGAGGAGCAGATGATTCCTGCCGCCTATTACACTACCCCTTATAGGAATATCGGCAAGAATCATTTGTTCTATTCATTAGGTAACGCCACTTGATTATGGTAATGGAGCTCGTTAGATGGCCCCACGGTGTGTGAAAGAAAAATACATTGGTAATTGATCTATTTCTGCATCTTGTCTGGGCCGTTACGACAATCACATATCAGTTAAAATATTTTTTGAACGAGTTGTTAATGCGTAATATCTTCTGAATCAAATGCGACCGACACTCTAGCATCGTTAAAGGATATATATAATTACAACTCACCCTATTTTTGCACGTTTTTCTGAAGTTCGTCATGAATCTTGGATGTCAGAGAACGGTGCAGTTATTTTGGAGCAATGGTATTCAACCGAGTGCAGAAAATGAATGTTGAAGGAATTTTTTAATGAAATTCCACGACATTAATTACGAAATATTGGAAGAGGGTTCAGTCATTCACTCTGCAATCAAGTAAGAACGTAAGATCAATCTTTCATTACTCCATTTTACAATGGGAAACATTATAGGAGGTTAGAATCTGTCAGATTATACATGGGTTACGTATATTTTTTTTCTTTGCAAAGGTCGGACTTGTACGAATAGTTTGATGAAATTAGATACAATGACTGTCCATCTTAAAAGATTCACTTTGCCGTTCTGCAAGGTGGATAAATTTCGAAGAGTCTCTAACCGTTTCGTAACGCACAACTCCTCACAGACATCTTCTAATGTCTTAGAGCATCTAAAAAATAGGAGTTTATTGCAAATTAGTGGAATGGAAACTTCGAATTTCCTGCAGGGATTAATTACAAACGATATGAAACACATTGAGGAGGGAGCCTCTAATTTGTATACTGTGTTTCTTAATATAAAGGGTAGAGTATTGTACGATGCGATTATATATAAAAGTCAGGAAGACAATGTATTTTATATTGAATGCGATTCACAAGCTGCGGATCCCCTGCAAAAGCACTTAAAACTGTATCGTGTTAGGAAAAAGATAGATATAGATAACATAGGAGACAAACTAAATGTTTGGACATTATTCGATGCTACTTCGTGTTTAAATGAAAAAGATACAAGTAAAAGTAGGCAAAAGCTCGAGGGTATAATATTTCCATGTGGCACCCTTGATAACAAATCGAGCAAAGTGATAGATAACGTGATGATCTACGAAGATCCAAGACTTTCTGATTTAGGTATTCGAATCCTAGCAGAATCGAATCTTGAGGAAAATGACATAAAGAAGCATTTGAATTCTGACATGTCAATTACTAACAATGTGTTAAGCTACAAAGCGCTTCGCTATAAACTTGGGATACCCGAAGGTGTCGATGACTTACCACCAGGACAGCCCTTGCCCTTAGAAGTGAACTGTGATTATTTGCATGGAGTTAATTTCCACAAGGGCTGTTACATCGGTCAAGAACTGACAGCGCGTACACATCACACTGGCGTAGTAAGGAAACGTTTAATGCCACTATTGTTCGACGAAGTTCCCGTTAAACCTATTTCGTACGACGACAAAATTGTAGATGAATCCGGCAATGTAGTAGGTAAATTCAGAGGTCATGAGAAAGAGTATGGTCTAGGTTTGATGAGAATCAAAGAATCCCTCAGAGCAAAATCCCTTAGCGTGTTAGGCATGAAATTGAAAATATCGACACCTAGTTGGTGGCCGCAGGAATTACAAAATCAAAGCGCTTCTGCTAATAGAAAGTAATGAAACTGTTGTAATGTTCCTGTTTGTCAAATTGTAATATTTTAATGTAAAATAAATTTACTATGGAAAGATCTCACAGAGTATTTTTCATCCTTGTTGCGTTATAGGATGGAATCCGTCGCTAGCACGTCTGTCAGTCAACCTGGAGTCAGTGAGCCTAGTCAGGGTAGTTCTTCGTCATCTCACGAGAAAAAAGAAACCACTAGCGGCGTGTTCAAGTGTTCCTATTGTTCGCTGCAAGAGCATTTCGACTTCAAAGGCGTGAAACCTCCGTTCGCGCGACAAATAACTTATTCGGAGGAATGTTATATCATGAAGGATCCGTTTAGTTTACCGAACAAAGGAGAGGTGTTAGTGCTTGGCGCAGACTGCCATTTTTGTAAGAAACCCGTCTGCCTTGGGTGCAGCATCTATTTCGGAAAACGACTTTGCTCAAAGTGTGCTAACAGTAATATAAACAATTTTCCGTCCCAATTGCATCTGAAAGTAAAGAACCTAATAAAAACTACGAATTGATAAAAAATAGTATTTTATTCAATATTAAATACTTGCTTCCGTTTGCACGAGTTATATTTAAAGAAGATACCTTAAAAAACCTTACCAAAATGGTATATCACGAGTCAAGCTCAACCGTATTCATTTCTCTTCCTTCATGTCCACTCACACACATACACACACTTCTTTATAAACATATGAATTAAGTCTAAAATTAAAAAGTAAAGTCTTAAGTTAATACGCATATTTTGAATACTATCAGTTTGATGGTTTCTTAGGCTTGGCAGCCAATTTCACTGCCATTATTTTCTTCTTCTTCTCCAACTTATTTGATTTCTTTTTCTTTTTTCCTTCGGACGTTTGACCCTGGAATGTTTTTGATTGTTGTGGACTGGTTTGTTTTGCGTCAAACTTCTGCCCCTTCTCGTTTAGTCTCTTCATAGCGTTTTTCTTGTTATGAACCTAAAAAATATCGCATAATTTTAATTTTTTGTTACACAATTGTTGAAGGGTACAGAAAACGATAAAACACCTACAGGTACGGCTACTTCTTCGTTCTGTTTGAACTTTTTATTTGATTTCTTTTCCTCTTCTGATGAACTCGGTCTCTTCTTCTGCTTGTCCTTCTTCTCCTTCTTCGGATGATCGCTGCACGGCTTTACTCTGAGTTCACGATTTAGGAGTGACGTTCCGTTTAATTCTAACGCTAATGCCACAGCATCCTCAGTCTTAAAATTAACGTATCCAAAACCCTTGCCGATTCCCGTCTTATTATCTCTAATTATGCGTATCGACTCTATTTCACCACAACCCTTGAAGTGCTTCCTGATTGTATTCTCATCAATATCTAGAAAATACAGTACATTATAGAGTTAATACAATCAATCATAGCTTAACATTAGAATAGAATACAATACTTACTGAAATGTATATTTCCTACGAATACAGCCTTTTTCGCATCATAGGTATCATCTGACTTGGAAGCTAAATCTACTCTTAAATGATTCCCATCGAATACTTTTCCATTCATGGACAGAGCTGCCTTAGCAGATTCCTCTGATTTATACTTGATATACGCAAAAACAGACTTCAATTTCGGGTGAAGATCATTTTTTATTGCTGCTACTTTCTTAGACATTTTCAGGGACTTTCCTATTATACCTCTCACCCGTACAGTGTCAATGGCACCAAAATTTTTAAAGTGCTTCTTCAATTGTTTTTTTGTTACCTCCTTTGGAAGGTTTCCAACAAATATTGTTCGTTTATCTTGCTTCAATTCTTCTAAGGAGACATCTAGAATTTCTTTAGGTTTTTTAGTTTTCTCTTTTGTACTAGATCCGCTGTTGCTTTTTTCCTCTTCCTCATCTTCGTCTTCATCACTGATATCATCATCATCATCATCTTCGTCCACATTGTCTGGTTCAAAATTGTCATCATCCTCATCGTCTGCTATAAGACTGTTACCCATGATTGCCTCCCAACTTAGCATAGATTCGTCTCCTTCATCTTCAGATTCCCCTTCATCGTCCTCATCCTCGTCCTCATCCTCATCCTCATCCTCAACCTCTTCGTCATCTTCATCTTCTACATCACTTTCCCCTTCGTCATCGCTACCTTCACCTGTGAAATCCCCTTCATCGTGCTCTTCGTCATCATCATCTTCTTCATCATCGTTGTCACTACTAAATTGAGATTCATCCATAAATTTCTTTTGAGACGAATCAGTAGTTTTCTCCTTGGACTTCAATCCCTTGAACATTTTTACTCCTTTGTTCACTTCTTCGGCATCTTCATCCTCCTCATAATCATCATCATCCTCATCAGTCTCATCCGCTAAACTTGTTCCAAGAATATTTGGCAGACTCTGTCCATTTTCACCATCATCCTCGCTTTCCTCCTCGTCTTCACTAGCAGCTTCACTGCTTTCTTGCAAGAAGCTGTGTTCTTCCAAAACAATTCCTTCATTAATATCTTCATCCGAATCAGAATCATCTTCCTCGGACTCTGCTTTGTGGTTCTTGGTGGTTTCCCGTAGTTTTTTCTCACCCTTGGGGGAATCCTTTGTGTTTTGTTCCGCCGACTTTTTCGAACCTGAATTCTTTTGCTTGTTCAACTGCTGTTTCCCCTCATTGTTACCGTTCGATGGCTTCAATCTGTTAATTATATCAATTTTGTTTGCCGACATTTGTTTCAATTTTTGATTCTTTTTCTTCTGTATAAACCCATCCTTTGTTTTCTGAAGAAGCTCTTTCATACGATCGTTATCGTTTTCCGGTGCAACTTTAACCATTTTTTCGGCGACGCTTTCTATCACTTTGCGAAGAAGTAACTATTACAAACAAAAAACGGAATTAACGATTTGTAAATACGTTATCTACGAGGATATTTCGAAGAGCATAAACACCATAATATTGCAAAGTTAAAATTCCACGTGCTGTATTCTTTGTAACAGATTAATTGATAGAAAATCACTGTCAAAAATGATACACGATATTTCAGTATACTTTAGCGGTGAAATAGACTTGAATTTTGCGTGAAATTACATTACTTACCACGAATTGAAGTGCACAGTCTCGACCGTCACAGTTCAGATCGTCTTTTAAAATGCCGGCTCCTGCAGAAAACACTTTAAGCGCCAACAGGAAGGACGAAATCAGCCATGGGCAATGTGCGTCCTTCCTGGAAAGTCGATATGTACAGGCAGAAATAAAATTCCCTATGAACATTCCCTATAGAATGTAACAGCAGAGAGGATATCCTCTCTGGTAACAGTTTCCCTATGACCACCCTAAATTATGTAGGAAACGTTGGTTATATAACAGGGCAACAATGATTTTAAATTCCGGTTCCAGAATATGTAATTATAATTCAAAACAAATCCGTGCGTTAGCATGTGCTAACGAACATTGTGGTGAAATTAATATCACACTGTTCAGTGATAAAGGATAGGTTATGTTTTCGAGCATTTCTCCCTGCGGTATTTTCGAAGTTTCAGGTAAACTACTGTAGAACTTTAATGCATTATGCTTTTGTAGAATTTTAGAAATTTTCCGTTTACATTGTATTGCGTATTAAAGATCGTTCTTGGGAATCTATCATTCAATACTATGAATCATAAATCTCAAATCTCTGTGACTTTGACCATGTGACTGATAATTCTTTGATTTTTGCAGATTGCATTTACACTTTTGCACGAAATGGACGAAATGGACGAAACGGAATTGTTTAAAAATTTTCTTCAAGTTCATCAGCCCCAGTTAGAGACATCTGGTGTGCCAAGATATTTCTGGGAGAGTTTGTTTAAGAAACTACATCATCAGATATTTGATGCAGATCAGTCATTTCAACTATTGCGCATCGATTATAGCAATACCACCAAAGATCCATTAGACCCTGTTTGGAAGCTCTTTGTTTCTTCTGATAAAGATTTTTACGCTGGCGATCCTAATAACATTTACTTGGTAGATCATGCATGGATCTATGATCTCGGTAGCGCCAGAAAGAACTTGGTAAATATATCAGGACTATTGGATCGCATGTGTGCACTAATGGGCTTCGACCTCAATGAAAGAAAGGATGAAAAGTTAAAGTTTGTACTGAAGGAAATGTGGAGATACAATCAGTCATTCTCGATGAGTTGCGGGTCTGTAGAGAACAGATTGCCGATATGGTATGTTATGGATGAAGTGGGTTCAGGTATAAATCACAGCGACACTCCCAACTTCAGGACAGTGCCTTTCTTATATCTACCGGAAGGGATCACTTACTCTTTATTGTTTCCCATAGAAGATATGGAGAAGGGGGAGGAAGTCACCAGAGATTTTGTTGAAGGGCAAACCCATGATTCAAGGAAGAGGCATGCGTTATTACTACCGTGGAGAGAAGTATGTTTTTCAACTGAAAACTATCTGCAGGTAGAGCCAGACGATAGTTACTTCCTCAGTGGTCGCATTACAGAGAGTTTACCAGAGGTTCTAAACCCTAAAGCACTTGTAAGGGACAAGAGCACGACGCTAAAGGTTTATACAGAGTATGCATTAATATTCGACTATTTATGCGATTCAGCGTTTGAGATAGTAGAGGACGAAGCGGAGGCCGACATTCTATGGTACACTAAACATTTCAAAGAATTCAAAGAGCTAGCGAATCGTTCTCCACACGTTTTCGTCAATCAGTTTCCATTTGAACATGTTGTGACCGTGAAGGATCTATTATCTATCATCTGTAGAAGGAAAGCGGACCAGCAACCAGACCCAGAGGACTTGAGGACTTATCCGGTCTGGTTACCAACCACTTACAATCTCAGCACAGAACTGGTGGAATTCGTTGCGTATTTCGAGAACAGGCGAGAGCTAAATTTAGACAACCATTGGATTTGCAAGCCATGGAACTTAGCCAGAGGGTTGGACACCCACGTAACCGACAACCTGTTCCACATCCTACGCGTGCCCAGCACGGGACCAAAAATCGCCCAGAAGTACATCACAAACGCTGTCTTGTTCGAGAGAACAGAAATCGGCAAAGTCAAATTCGACGTGCGGTACGTCGTGTTGCTGAAATCGGTGAAACCGCTAAAGGTGTTCGCTTATAAAAACTTCTTTCTGCGATTTGCGAACAAGAGGTTCTCCTTGAACAATTTAGACGAATACGAAAGGCATTTCACTGTGATGAATTACTCGGAACAAGCTCGACTTTGCCACTTAAAGTGCGCGGACTTCCTTCTTGAATGGGAGCAGCAATATCCAGACTTCTCTTGGACGGACAAAATCGAGCCAAAGATCTTCCAGATGCTGAGAGAAGTTTTCGAAGCAGCGACATCGGTAAAACCACCGAAAGGGATTGCAGAGAATCCTCAGAGCAGGGCCTTGTACGCGGTCGATCTGATATTAGAGTGGCAACAGGATAAAGAGGGTTCATGGGACATGCAGCCGATGCTCTTAGAGATCAACTTTTCACCGGACTGTAAAAGGGCCTGCGAATACTATGCTAATTTCTACGACGATATCTTCAAGTGCCTGTTCTTGGACGACACTGATCCGACGGAAATCCTTGACCTTTTTCCCGGTTCCACTTAAATTCAATGAGACGGTAGCTCTACGTACAGATACCAGCCTCAGCTGATCGAGACACTATCGTAACTGTTTCAATAACTAGTAGCCGATTCTTATAGATTTTCTAATTCAGTTTTTGAGACACTCAACTCTGGAATAATTTATTAAAAGGCCTCGACAGACCAGCCGTGGCTGCAACAACGGTTGCAATTTATTATGGAGAAAGAGATATCGTCCCAGGAAATTTAATTGAAATCGTAGGGGGCCCACGTCCGAAGCAGCCCCATAAGAGGAAACGCGGATAGCTTAAGTGCTCGTCGCTCCCATAAATATCGAGAAACTATTAACGATCGTTCCGTGGTCAGCGCTGCGACTATAATACAGTTATTTATTCAAAAACCGACGGCGTCCGGCATTTCGTATGCGGTAATGAGCAGAAGTAGCCCCGGTAAATCTGCATGCGCGAACGTTAAGGGTACGTTTGCCCTGTAAATAATTCGCGGCTCCCATAACTTGACGCTGCAACGGGAAGACTACCGGTGGTACCTAATGGAATAATAAACGAGGGAGCAATTGGAACAGTTTCATGACGTCGTCCCACTTCGGTCACCGTGTAATGCCCGCTTCTAATGCACGATCGTATGCTTAATGCAAAAAGAAGCGACATGCGTCCCCGCACCTCCATTATTCGGGCTAACATGGCCGTGAACCGGCGTGCCGAGAAAATGCTCGGCTAATGAGACACACACGAATAATGAAAGTTCCTTCCTCCCGTCTTTATACAGAGTTATATGTTACTTCTTCCGAAATAAACGAATTTCTAACATTACATTCGCATCAGCCAACTGTGTTTTCTTGCTCCTCTCCCCCTTTTGCTTTTTCGTCATATCAAAAATCAAAATAATCGTGCAAAGGCTATTGATTTGGAAAATACCGTTCTGTATTGTATTTTCCCACGTGTTCACCGTACGAACTTCAATTCAAAATATTTTCCGCACAAAGAGCAGGGCACGTATTGTTGGTAGCGGCGTTAAAATCGACGTCACAGTGGGCCGAAATTGAAAAATCGGACGTTATGTTTTTTTTTTTAGTACATTTACTGACTGCGGCTTTCTACGTGTGTGTTCTTTTTTTCTCTCTGATTAAAAGCTGCCAACGGGGCATTCGAGATAGAATACATTAGTTTGTGATTCGCAATTCGTTGCGGCAGCGACACCATAATCAACCGCAACAATCGTTTTGTTTCACGGGGCGGGATGGCGTCGTATCGAATCACGCGCATCGCTAACAATCATTTGCAGCAACAATGAACGGTGCCATCGTATTTTGTTGACCTCCGTTTCGTTCGTTATTCGATTATATCGCGATGAATGCGACGCGGTGCTACTGTCGCGCGGAAAAAGCTTTGTCGTCGGACCTCCCTGCACCGTATTGCGGACCGCATGCAATTATGCGATCGTATCAACGCCGAAATACGTCCAATTTATTGCCACGGTCCACGCGCGGACAACGCGGAACTGCTCAAGGCGTTGGAAAACCTTCGAAAATACTTTTCTTTTTATGAAAACATGTTCTATCACATTTGACCATCACCCGGCGGATAAACTTATCATCCCGCTCGTTGTCACAAAAATTTCAAACTAGTTCTTTCTAGCCCCCCACAGCACAACGGTATGTCATAATCTGCATTTTAATGCCACTCGGAGTACATTTTTTCCATGACACGAGCGAGACGTGTATTGTTACACCTGTCCCGAGACTGTCCTTAATTTTACGCGTTTCTAATCTAACTGTTGAGACTTTAATTTTGCATTGTCTACAATCTACGGAAAGCCGTCTAGACAGGCTGTCGAATCGTTCGAAAACATTACCAACGAGATAAAGTTCCGCGAAACCAATTCCCGGTGCACCGTGGCCTTACGGTGCATCGTAATCTGCATGTTAATGCCAGTGGGGGGTGCACTTTTTTTTCGCACGAGAGGGAATTCAAGCGAGCCGGACGTGATGGTAGGACGCGTCAATCGTACCGGCGAATGATTCGTGCGACTATGCCGTGATCCTTGTTCAGGTTTTTTCGCGACGGCGATAGAGACCGATTATTTTTGCAACGATGGCGCTCGCACAACCCTCCCCGATCGCGAGCCGAAAGGGGTGCGTGCGGCTCCAGGTAGTCGGCCTCGTTCCGTCGTGCCGTGCATTCCCGAATGCGCCGAATGCAACCATTCGCCATTCGTCCTCTCTCGCGAAATTACGTATCGCGAAAACACGTCCCGTCTGGAAAAGGCTGCGCTGTCGCCTTCAATTCCTGGCGGGCTTCCGCGGGCCGCGTGCCGCGCGGCTGGTAATCACGGCAATTAAGCAAATGAGTTCTGCGTACGGGTACGTCGATAACGAGGGCGTCACGGCTCGCTCCAGACAAACGGAGTGGTTTCGCGTCTCGCTGCTAACCCACCCCCCGCACCCTGTCCTCTGCGTCTTTTTCTTCCGTTTGCAAACGCTGCCGCAGCCTGACCGTCGCCAGCCGGGTTCATGGTTGATACCGACACCGCGATACTACCACCCCATCCGTACAAAACCGCCTGCAACCCCCTTCAAGATTGATATCGGACAGCTAGAACCGTCTTTGAAGACTGGCTTGGTACTTCGTGGTGCATACTTCCTCGCGACAGGCTGGCCAATCGTCCTTTTTCAACCCCCTATCCGACCACAGTCGTTGCGTTCTCTTGGTACTTTAATTTTCCCGAGAGTTTCTTTGTCAATGCCCTCGAATTCTACATTTGTATTTGCAATCGTGACAAGGACATGATTCACCTAAAGCAGAATTCTTTGTAAAAATAGTCTGGCACGTGTTTAAAAATGAAGTTGGAGACGTGCTTCCCGAAGTCTTGAAATGGCGGACTTCGTTTTCTTCTTCGGGTTTCGCCAGCCTGACCGACGCCAACGGGTTCGTGGTTGATACCGGCACCGCGATACTGCGATCCCACCCCGTCCCAGCCCTTTACCACCCCCGAAGATTGATATCGAGAAGTTGGAATTGCCGTTGCCCTTTTATTTCTGCGGAAGCACCACGGGCCGGGCCTGTTATTTCTGGTGTTCGCGAGCGCCGATTCGGCTCGGCAATTTCGTGCTCCTTGCTGCGCACCGCGACTCCGTAATTTCGCAATTTTGTTTCAACCTCTCCCGACGCGTCCCGGAAAGAACTTCGCCCGGTCCGCTAATTATTCGACCGTTCGAAGGTTCTACCCCGGCCATGACAAAACAGAAAGAAAGAAAAGCGAAACGAGAGAGAGAGAGAGAGAGAGAGAGAGAGAGAGAGAGAGAGAAAGCGTAATCGTCGGTGGACGAAGAACGCGAGCAACTGTCCATTTACCTAATGCCTTTCCTGATGTCGCGTTCAAGGCCGCAACCCCGCAAAAATTAGCCTGGCATCGGCCGTTTCTTGCTTACGTTCGCCAAAATGGCACCGCGTTCTCTGCTCGAAACTACGCATTTAACGCGCGGCTGCTCTCCTAAAACGCGATGACTTCGTACGGCGTGCCTTTCGGTATGAAAAGAAAACTTCCGAGGACTCGAAATTATAGGGCGTTCCGTGGAACGACTGCTGGGAAAAAATCTGGGACATGCGCGCACCCCCGACCTCCTCATCTGTCGCGATTAGGGTTCGACGCCATTGCGAGCAAGTGTAATCAAGCAGGCGCTTCTTTGTTGATTTCTTATTGATCCTGTAGCCGAACGTTGGTAATGATGTAATTTCGATCCAACGAAGGACTACTTGAAAAATCTGTAGAAACTTCAAAAAATAATTAAGACGGGACAATGAAGAAAGCAGTAGCCGGCCCATGAACGTATAAACAAGCGACAATAATTATTTCGCGTTAGACAGCAAGAGCAGGAAGGAACGAGGAGAACGGCAGCGGGATAAAAACGTACGAATAAAAGCAAGTCGCGCAATTAGGGGTGCGCGGAGAGCGGGGTTGGAGCCCGTGTAGCGTCGCGATAAAAGTCATTGCCTCGATGCTCCGTCTGAAACGGTATTAAAAGTCTTTCCGTGGCGAATCGCGACCGTTGTCGTTTCTTTCTTGAACCCCGGCCTGCCCGACCACAAGCCACGTTCCTAACAACAACAATAATAATAATAATTCCCGCATCTCGGTCTCGGCTGCGTCGAAATCCTCGTTTATTGTTAATTAATGCGCTTAATTGTTATTTCATGCGCCGTAAGTATGACGCATACGGTCCATTACCGGGCGGCCCGGCGAAATTGCGGGACAACTCCGTAAAAAGTGTCTCAGCGAGTCAGGAACTCGCGAGAAATGACTTTTTTATCGAGCTGCTCTTCTTCGGACCGGGATGGAGGGGGGAATCCCGGTTTTTCGAGGATGTAAATTTTCTTGTCGGACCCTAGCTCCTTAACGAGGCCGAGGTCTCGTCACTTCGACAAGGACGGAACACGCTCTGGCACGGGATCCTCTCGTTAAGGGGTCTGGCCTAATATCTCGCAAAAATCGACGTTTCATTTTTGTATTTTTCTTTGAGAAGCACGTGTCTAAAGGTACATATGTTTGCAAAGGGATAAAAGCGTTGCACTTGGCCTACAGTGACCGTTTCGCTAGGACAGTTGACCTTTCGGTCGAAAATAAGGTTTTAAGCTAACAGTTGACCAACCCTGATCGAGGACCATGCCAATAGCAAGGTTCCACGGGCGTCCCCCGTAATCGTCCACCCGCAGCGATCCTTGCAGTACGTCTTCCGGCACGAGACTCTCGTTTTTATTGGCATCGCGCGCGTTGGTAATTAATAACGGGGCGATGCCTACCGGCGGGCCGATGCGTGTAACCGTGCATTGGTCATGATTTATGGGGGCGTAATGAAGCCTGTTCCCTGCAGGAACCCTCGGAGGCCGGGGAAGTACGTGTGTGCGGTTGAAGGCCCCGCGGCGAAAGAGACGCCTAAGAGCAAAGGGACCATGGAGCCGAGAAGGAGGAGAAGACTGAAAGATGCCCCATCCCGGGGTGCAATAACGCGTGTCCCGACTTAAGGAGGGAGATCTCCGTCTGGTAAAGATGTCTGACACTGTAGGGCGCGTATTGCCTGTCTAAAACTACCCGCCTACTTCAACCAACAACCGAGGGGGTGTCGCCGCGCGGCACGAAACTTCGCGCGCTTCGAGGCCGATCCCTTCGTCGCAACCTGCATAAATTACAAAGAGCCCGAGACGCCTTGTTCGAGCGAAAATCTAGAATAATCAAAGACACCACCGCCGCTTTCGACGATCGAAATTTGCATTCTTATCGGCGTTCCCTCCCACCCTCCCGAAAACCGACGCGCCGCGTTTACGCAGGGGTGACTCGTCATTTTTAACGCCCCGTCGTTCGAAATGAAAGTTCGACGCTTGATAGCTTCTTGATCGATAATTCCGTCTGCCCCGAGTTTCGTATTTAGAAAGCACGTCTGCAAAGTACCGTTCGACAAGAGACAATTGCTGCTACGCTCTTCTACTTACCGTAGTTACGAGGTTCTATTCTTAATTTCCCGAGCGTGAAAACGACGAGAGTCATCCCAGCAAAAATTCTGCCCTCTCAGGAGGGAGCAGTCGGAAGGAATTGGTCCGACGAAAATTTATGCAGGGACGACTGGACACCACGTCCGCCGGCTCGTTTTATATTCCGTGGCCGGTCGTCGCGCGTCCCTTTTTCGTCTCTCCCCGGCGACTCTTTTTAATAATTTAGAGGAACCGGCCGCTGCAATCGATGCTCCTTTCGCACGAATGATACACAAGACGATACCGCCGGACCGTCACCCGCCACATCGCGATTCGGAAGCGAATCGAAAAGGAAGCGATCATTTCGCAGGTGCAGCGAACGAACCCTTCGAAGGCAGCCTGGGTCGGTTTTGTCTTTTCTCCGTTAATACGTTAAACATTCCACGTTCTAACGATTGTAAATTGAAATAGGGACTTCGATATGTGTCTCAGAATTTTTTTGGATTTTTCAAAACCCTAGAACAGTAAACGAAAATAGACGTAAGAGGTCCTTCTGGTCTAAAGCGTCCTGTGAGTCCAGTTTGGATGTTTTTGCAACGTCTTGATTGACCATCGCGGGCCAATTCGGCGCGGAAATTAATTCTGCAGTAAACATAAAAATTTCGCGGCTATTTAAATTTGCCGAACGAATGATTCGCGAGCACGGGTCGTTCTTTATTCCTGCAGGAAATAGTGGTCCAATTCGGCGGGATTGCGGCCGGACACTTGTCGCCCGGCATGAATCAGCGGCCGTGCGCTATGCACACGGTCCTCTGTTGCTTCGTCACTTTGACAAAGGGTTTTGCAACGGTGAAACGCGATCGAAAAGCGACGAGAGAGGGTAGCCGCGATCAAAATATCATTATTCCCCGTTTTACACCCTTCGGAACTCGATAATGCTTTCCCGTAATTGACTCGCCTCAATGAATGACCGCGGCACGCGGTACTATCGCGTCATTGTGGGTAATGACAGGATTAAAACAACGTTCCGACCAATCCGGCTGGCATTTAATTATTAGCGAGGACCCCCCCTCCCTCCGCCCCTCTTCCTCACTCCTACTCTTTCCCTCTTTCTGTCCCGCAACCCCATTCGCGGCCTGACACCGGGTCGATTCCTGGGATGTATATTCAGAACGCAGCATTTTATTGACTGACCGGACAATCGAGTCGCATATTTACACGGTGGAGCCGACGCGCGGCTCGCGCCCCCGTATCCTCTGTAATTGAAATTTAAAACGTCCCTAAAGCCTGGGATTAAACCATGCTCGCGTCGCGTTTCATCGAAGTCTCCCTTCGAGCTTCACATTCGTCCTCTCTTCAGCTTTTTCCATTTTCCACCGTTCCCGTTCTTACGCGACACCTCTTTCTGCTTCACCCGCTTCTACGCTGGGGGTTTCGTTCGTTCCATTTTCTAATTACAGATTTTTGTTTTCACCCAACGCTTCTAATTCCTGCCGGGTTCTAAGTTTACGATATCGTAATACCGCTTTGCGCAATATTCTACGGCCGATTTCGATTATAGATTCAAATTTCATGAAAAGGGAGAATATTCTTTCAAAAATCTTTCTCGCGAGTCCGATACGTTAAAACCGGAGGCAACCCCCGAGCCATGGCTGCAACCATTTCTCATATCGTCAAAGACAGACGCGACGGTCCCAGTTCGGGCATCGCGTGAAAGGGCGTTTGACAGTCAGAATCCGAGAGCGCGTCCCAGAAACCGTTGGCAAAAAGATCCGGCCGACTCGCGTCGGGTCGTTACAATCAGGATGCTCTTCGATAGAGAGCAGAGATAAGGATGAAAGAGAGAAATCTCAGGATTCAAACGTATCTTGTAGCGGTGCTTTCAGGTCCGGAAGCTCCATTTCCCGGTGTCACCGGAATCGGAGTGTGTGTGTCGCGGCGGCATGCGACAACGGGACAACTTTTTCGTATGCAAAGCTTTCTACATTTTTGAGAGCCGGTGTCGCGGTCCCGTCACCGGTGGCCTAGTTCTTTTTTGTGTTTTCGCCAGCACGGTAGATTAGAGCCTGTTCGCGAAACGGGTTGGCCCCGCAATTAACGCGCGCGTGTCCTATCCCCGCGGTGGTGTGTACACGCGCTGAATTCGCGCGCGGAAAAGCTGGGAAAGAGAGAGGGCTATGAAAAAGGAGAGAGAGAGAGAGAGAGAAAAAGAAAAGAAAATGCCAGCGGCGACGCTAATTGCGCAATGGACGAGAGACCCTTCAGAGCCGCCGAGGCTTTCTCGCGTTCTAAGGAGACCGGAGCTGAAAAGGAAGGTGACGCCACGACCAGACGCGTTACCGTCCGCCTTGCGGCCCACTGTGCTCGTTCCGGCCGTTTCAAGTGCCGTACATAATGTAACCGCCGGTGTAATGAAGCTTTCGTACGTTCTCCCGCGATAATCACTACTCCGGGGAGCCCTCGGACGCGGACGAGAAGAGCGCACCCCGTGGACAACCGTGCCTGGCCCGCCTTTGTCCTCCAAGGTGAATCTTCGGGGGAGACAACCGAAATCCCTGACCATCGCCGCATTGCGTTGAATACCGTGGTATCCCTGGTAACTGTCGCGCGAGGTGTGCCACGGTTCTTTGTAATCGCGCGCCGGTGATAACATTCTTAACCATCCGACCTATATTCTCCTCTTTCTTCCTCCATTCCGCTAATCTAGGCCGACCGACGGAGGGTCGCAAAGGGGCGGTGATGCCCTTGAAAACAGGATCGATCCCGTCCGTGATAAACTCGGTTGCGGTTCCGTGACACGGTTCTGAATTTTTTGAAACGCGCCTCTCCATCTTTCGCGTCGCGATCTCAAATCCCACGTTTCGCGCTTTTGTCTGAGAACTGTTCGCAACGCGGAACCGAAATAATTTGGGGGCGCGAAGAGACACTTTTAATTCCTTGACTCTTAACGCTACCAGAAGTCAATTGTTGTTCCACGAGGTTCAGCGTGCGCAATCTTGTAATTTTCTCGCCGTTCAAGCGGCGGTGATAATTTCTTTGCGAGTCCCCCGCCCCTTTTCGAAGGGGTTTTCGAATTTCTTAGGGGCCGACAAGCGCCGGCAGTTGTCGCAGCTCTTCAGCTGCTCCTTTCTTTCCCCCAATGAAATTATTTCCACTTACTTGTCGCGACGGGGTAATATAATACAGCGGCTCGAATTCCTCGTGATCTCCGGCTCGTTAAAGACGCACGAGGCTGGCAGCAGCGGCGGCGGTAATCTACTTACCGAGAGGGGGTAGAGAAATCTGTCGTTCCGAGGGGTAGATTTCGATTAAGGAAGGTAAAATTCCTGGTGGTCCTGGGAAACGGAGGGCCGGCGCGCGCTCGCTCGCTGTTTATACGGCGTCGAACTGGCGCAAGTTGGGTCCGGGCCGTTTAATTTAAATAGAAACATCTCGCAAAGGAACTACAAACTGTGTAATTAAACGGCAACTTGGCGCCGAACAATACGGCCCGGTGTCGTTCGCGAATATTTCATTTAAGCCGAGATATCACCGGGTTACGGTTAAATCCGGACGCGGAAAGAACGCGCGGGGGTTGCGATGGAAGCGTTTTATAGGGCAGCTCGTCTCGGTCACCGGTTGCGCCCGATTTTCATTAATATTGATCATCGCGGGGATTGCTGCTCGGTCATGCGGTTCTTGTTCGCATCCAGCTGGCCGTTTCTCGCACCTTCTCTTGCCGGGCCGGGTCGGACCGGGCCATTCGTTCCAGCGTCGAGGCTTTCCCACCGGTTCGCGTTATCTTAAGGAACGATAATTAATTTCTTTCCGTCTTACCTTAATTAATAACGTCGTCCCGAAGTTGACGACCCCGAGTCGTAATGAAAATTTACAGCACCGAGCTCCGTCCCGGCGAGGCAAGTTATCGTTTTCATCTGCGCGCGCGGGGGCAGGATTCCGAAAAATTAGCGGAAACAACGAGGGAAGCGGTTGATTCGATTATCAATTACGCTCTCCCGACTACTCTCGGTTAGCTCGTGCCTGCAACTAATTAGTTTTGCTGTCCCCCTCCCCTACTAACCGAGCGTCTCCTTCCAAGTTCCCGCGATTCCGTTGCAACCGACGAATCCCGCGCCTCGATTATTATGATCAATGGGGGGGGGGGGGCACAGTCCCCCCATAATTAGATTCCCCGTGTTTTCTTCTCCCCGTACCGATCGAGACGCGATCGAGATTCGACCTCGGACGACCCACCCGCTAACCGCGCGCAATTTCGATCGGAACTTTCGCTGGACACTCGCAACGATGAAATGTTTATTCCTGTGACAAACGATTTCCCAATGAAATTTGCATTCGTGCCAACCGATGCGCGGCTAATGGAAAACATGCGCGCGAAATTGGACCCGCGAACCCGTTATTCCCCGTTTTCACGGATTACTCACGCTCGCTTTGCGCCGGCCGGCTAATGAATATTTAAACAACGGCCGTTCGACGTTTCCTTATTTTCGAAATCCCGGCCCCGGCACGCTTCCGAAGCTAATTCGTGATTTTTTCCACGCGACGGAATAATTGACTGCGTTAAAGCTTTGGGTGCTATTCGCATTTCGAGAAAGAGTTGCTTCTCCAAAGTTTACATTCCACAATTGAAAAATTTTTCCTTGTTTCTGATAGGAGCAATGATAAACGTGTTGCGTATGGAAGTGGTAAAAATGGTGTCTGAAGGAGCGCCGTTAGATTCGTCCAATTTTCCGGTCGAATCGCTGAAAGCCTTGATTAGGAAGCAGATCAAGGTTTCCACAAAACCGGGCACTAAGCCCGAGAACTGGCCCGTTGAGCTTGCAGAGATGTTGAGAGCGAGGATAGGGGATGAAATGAGAGGTAGTCGTTCCTGTGAAATTGAATAGTAAATCGTTTATTAGTACGAAGGTGTGATAGTGTCTCGAGTTAGCCTTGGCCGACATTCGTGATTAGAGTGAACCTGTGATACCATAAGGTGAACGAGTGTGATAGACTTTTCTTCCTTCATCTTATTCTTCTTCGATTTCTGTTTTCTTTTGTTTTCGTCGTTTTAGTTTCTTGTTCTTTCTTAAGTGATGTAAGAGATAGATGTTAGAGCTAGTTACCCTGTTCTGCGAGCTGGTGTTCTCCCCATCGATCGGGCCGATTTCACGTGCTCTTTACGATCCACGTTAAACGATTCACCGGCTTTTTCCTTCATCTTCTTCCGCGCCCCCCCACCCCCTTCAAACGATCGATCTTTAGCAACCCCTTTTTTTATTTCCCGCCTTGTTCACCCTTCGATTCACCCGGCCCTCCCCCGTATCATCTCACGGTCAGATTGCGACGCGGCACGATGGAAAAGGAGAACGCCCGTGCAAGCTAACTTTCAAAAGAGTGCTACTTGTTATCTTCCGAGGTACTCTAGTGCCTATGCGATTTATTTACGTTTTTTTTTTATCCTTTCGTTCTGTTCTCTGTTTTCTTGCCTATATCGCTAAATCGCAGCTAAAATTAGCGAGACTGTTTGTGGGGAGGAACGCCTGACCCCCGTGTTCTCCCGGATTCGGAAACCCAACAATAAATAAGAAATTTTCACGACTCGTATACGCGTTCCAATCAGGGAAACGAACCCTCTTCTCCTCCTTCTCATTTTCTCTTTCTCTCTCTCTATGCCATTTTTGCGCGTTTCAATTTTCTCTCCACTCGTGTCGGAGCCAACCAAAACATTCGCAAGGAACGCAAAAAAGAACGAAACAACGAAACTCTTCGGGTTTCTGTTTCGGTCGCCTCTCGCTCGATATCTATAAACATAATAATAATAATAATAATAATAATAATAATGAATACGTTACACGCGTTCCGCATTGACATAACAATCGATCGTACAAAGTACACATGGGTAGCGAATACAGATTGCAGGCTGCCGGGGGGATTGCAACGACGTCCCCGTCTCATTAAATAAGAACAATGATAATAAATTAGGTTTCCGTCGTACCTACTGTACACGCGTATTCTGTGTATACATATTTATATATGCCGCGTATATATATATATATATAAAAAACGATCTTGAAAAACGTGTTTGACTAACATGGACGTAAAATCGTACAAAAGCGTTTGTCCTTCTTCTAATTCCGTCGTGCGTTTTCCTCGACATCGTTCTCGAGCAGGCGTGTGTTTCCGCGTGCACTTACCCACTTTATTCTCCCTCTCTCTCTCTCTCTCTCTCTCTCTCTCTCTCTCTCTCTCTCTCTCTCGCTCTCGCTCTTTCGCACTCTCGTTCTCTCTCTCTCGCACTCTTTGATTGTACGCGTCTTTGATCATAACGTGACTGGTCGTGCGCTTCTCGTTCCCCGCGATATAAGTACTGTGTAACACCATCTACGGTTCACCTTCAGTTTCGCCCGCGAATTCGCCCCCCTCTCGCACGCCCCTGAATCGATAACGCGCCACGATTCGCGGAAAACAAGGACGTTTCGCACGGGAACGCCTGATCCGGTGCGCAAGCGAAATTTTTTTCTCAAATCGTCCCACGATTGGACAGCCATTTTTCCTTTGTTCCACGCTTCAATTTTCCCCAACACGAAGAATTTGCTTTCCAATTTCTTAGAAAAGTTACAATGCGTTTCTCTTCACCCCATTCGCACCCCTTACCCCTCTGCAACTCGGACGGTCCTATCGAGAGGATCGCTTGTAGAACGCTCTAACAATTTTGTGTCGTGGAAACGCGCGACAATGAAATTTCATGCCAAATTGCAGTTAAACGCAGTCTTCGAGTGCAGAGAGCTAATACTTTACGAATAAATGGTAACCATTTCTCACCGAAGCACTTTTACGTGTTTAGTTAGAATTGTTCACCCTCAAATGGACTATCATAGGCTTTCTAGATTTATGCTAACGAATTACAGTGCGGATTTATTTTGGTAAAAATTGTTTTCTTTCTTGTACGTGAAATTTAGAGCTACAATAAATACCTCGGAATTCTCTTAGCTGTTTTCTTCAGCTGTTGTAATAAAAATCATACGGTCACGAAGGGTTGAATATATATTGAAATGCGCTTTGAAGGTCCACTTGGGGTTCGAATAAGAAATTTAGAGTATTCTGTGTGAAAATAGGGCCAGTCGAGAGGGCAGGTACTGCCAGCACGTGTCTGTCTAGTGTGTGTCCCGCTACTACACACCTCATTCCCCGGGTCGTACATATAAAATTATATTTACAACAGAGTGATCATTTTTTTCTTCTTTGTTGTGAGGTATTCGCTCTACATGCATCTAAAGAGTGTACAGTACCAAGAAGCGGAAGGGAGGTGGCCCGTCGTGTCCGGAAGTGCCGCTTCCAGACGGCCATATAAATAATTCAATCGCGTACTCTTTCTCTCTCTCTCTCTCTCTGTGTCCATTCTCTCGATCGTTCTCTCCCTTTCTCTCTTTCTCTATCGTTCACGCGTATTCATCGTTCGCGCCGTACATCGCGTTGCCCGTTATAAATAATTTAAAAATTATATACTTTGTTTTTATATATATTAAATTCAATCTCTGTTCCCTCGTCTCAGCCAAGCGCACACTCACACGAGAAAGTTTCGATAACGATATGGTACAGCTATCCTACACTGCGGAACAATCCGAATGTTTCTCTCATACTCTCGTTCACTCTCTCTCTTTCATTCATAGACACACACAATATCTCTCTCTCTCTCACTCTCTTTCTCTCTCTCCCTTCGCTTCCTGCTTCGTATTTACACGGGGTCGCTCGCGAATAGTTCTCTACATTCTTACACTTACAGTATATTTATATATATATTTATATATAGGTATGGTTGATTCTGTTATGTATATATGTATCAACGCGTGCCTGTACAGCCTGTGGCCGGTGCAATGCAAACTGACTGCTCAAGGCCGCTGCCCCCACCATTTTAATTTGCTCTTTTTCCGCGAAACGGAAAGCTGAGTGCTGTTTCTTTAACAGTGTCTCCTCCATTTTGGTGTCCACGAGTGTTTGGACACCTCTATAATTTAGAATCCTCCCGCTCGAATGGGACTGTTACTTTTGGAACTGAGTACTTTTTAGTAAACTATCTTTTGCTATCGCGTCTGTTTTCCGCGGAGATATATTTTCCTCATTTTGCCTCAAATTGGTTTAATCACGGAGGAGACACTGGAACTGTAGGGGGGAACTTGAAGTCCCTCGATTCCTTGACCAGTCAGCAATCACAGCCCTCGGCCACGGTGCGAACACTGTTCCTTGATTATCCTTCTCTCCTTGGTCTGTCTGGCAGCGTGATCGAGACGTCTCGCGGGCGGGAAACCGTGCGACTACCAAAAACCAAAAAAGAGATTAAGAATCTACGATCGCTCGAATGTCGGCGATGCCTGGCGACGGCAAGGAACGGGTCTTCTCCGCGAACTCGGTATAAAAGGGCCAGGATTGGATCCTGCGTGGGATAATGTTCGTCATCGGGCGCGCGGCTCCGCCGGTAGCAACTGATTCTCGTCAAAAGGAATCGCGTCTCGCGTATTCAAAGGGAGACGTCGACGACGAGGACGACGACGGGTTATCGTTGCTTAATCCGTCGCGATACGCGGGGCCGGATCGTTGTCTGCAGCCCTGCTAGCCGTGGAGCTGCTTTGAGAATATAGGACGAGCGGGAAAGGGCTCGCAGAAAGAACACTACGCATTCCGTTTGCAAAAGCGGCAAGACTATCCTCTGTAGTTCAACCCCTCAAACCTTCTCTCTCTCTCTCTTTCTCTTTCTCGCTCTGTCCTCGGTGCTCGCGTGCTGCTACAATTCACAGGGTGAGTTTCTGCTACTAAGTGCGTAAGAAAAGGTGTCTCAGGCGCTACATTACGATCCGATCGATGGGCAGTTTCGAATGAAATCACATCTAGCGCGTGTACTCGTATCAAAGTGTATGGTTTGTACGAAACCGGTTGGCAGATGACACTCAGTCGGTGGGCAGTCTTTTGCGGATTCTTATTTAGGATTATTTTGGCAGTGGATCGGTTAACCCCTCTCTCTCTCTCTCTCTCTCTCTCTCTCTCGACATACTTCTCTCTTCGTTTCCCTTCTTGCACAGTCACTACGAAATTTAGCAATCCCGAATGAAAACGCGTGGCAGCTTTTTTTTGTTCTCTCGTAACGGTAGTCGCACGTCTCGCGGCGAGACCTTCTCGCGGCGTTTCTCGTAATGTATTTCTATCGCTTTTAAAATCGTCGTCGTCGTCGCGCGGGTAGCTCTACTCGTGTATAAATTACAAACTAGAAGGCTAAAAAATCGAAGTACTTGTTTAGCGTCCTTTGGTACCAGCCTGAGTCTCATTGGATTACAAATTATTTTGTTAAATAGTCTCGCTAAATCACTAAGAGATCACTGTTTTTCCGTGAACGTTCATACACCACCCCCGCCCGCTCGGTTCCGGCTAGTCTGACCATCTCACGTTTCACAGTCTTTCTATTGCTCTGTGCTCCACCTAAAAAAAAAAACACCCCACCCCGTATTCAAACCCCCCGAAAAATCGTCCCCTCTACAGTACGGGTATTTAGAATGAAATCCGCCCGGGCGTCGAACACGAATACTAAAATACTATATGTATATATCACGCGCAACAATTAAAAACGAACCGGGAAATAAAGAACGCAAGCACTTCGCGTACGAAAATAAAACTCTTTTTCGCTCTTTCTCTCTCTCTCTCTCTTTCTCTCTCGCGCGCACGTCTACGGTAAAAACAAACGGGGGGCAAAAAAAAAAACAATAAAACAAACGATCTCTGAAATAAATACGCGATCACTACTTTCTCGGCGAAAGTGTTACAAGCTTCCATACAAAGCATCATACTCTCTCTCTCTCTCTCTCTCTCTCTCTCTCTCTATTCTTCTTTCGCCCGATCTCTTCGAGGAACACCGTTGTCAGTCACACTACGCGGTTACCAGGATCGATCATTAGGACACGATGTAGTCCGCGGAGTGATGAGAATGATGAGAGTTCCGATGCTTGTCCTTTCTGTGGTTCGTCCTCGAGTTGCTGCTCCGGGTCCCGTTGGTGCCGGTCGTACCCGAGGTGTGATGGCTGTACCCGCTGTCGCTGCCGAAACTGCTGTCAGGCTGGCCCTGGTATAGCCTGCCGGAGCTGATCTGGTCCCCGTCTCTGGGACCGTAGTACACCGGTTGCGTGTACTTGTCCTCGTTGTAGAGACGGTCCGTCGGCTGCGAATAAGTGTCCGAGTACTCGCCGCCCACCTGCGTGTACACCGGAGCGGCGTCCTGGTTTTGCAGACCGTAGTACTCGGCGCCGTATTGCGACGAGTACTTGTACTTGTCGTTCGACTTGCGCGACCTGTCCCTGTTGCTTCTGTTCTGACTGGAATAGTGGTGCAGAGGTCCCAGAACAGGCACGCTCTCGTAAGGGTTCTCCTCGACCCTCAGGGCCTGGGTGGCTGGCATCGGAGGCACGAAGTAGGGTAACCTGTGGGCCACCGATGGGACGGACTGTTGTCGTTGATTGCTATTCGTTCGGGTGCCTGCTACGCCTGCAAACACAAGGGTCCGTGTTCAATGACGCGGTTCATACCACGGAAGCATGTCCGGACTCTGGAGATGGAGCGATCACGGGGTCTCCAGATATTGAATTGATGCGTCAATGTCATTGAAAATTGTTTCGCGTTTCGGTCATACCGCCACAATATACTTTATACGGTTACGGTGCCATAAATGCATAAAATCTGCAGCATTGTTGGTCCAGCGGGAACACCGAGCAAGGAAGTAAACATTTTATGTGTATCGCGTTTAAGGTGGAACGTAAAAACGCACCGCCAACATCCAGACTTGTATAATTCATGAACCATAAAAGTAATGAATGAACACAACGACAGTGATGAGAGGATGGAACTTGAAGAACCGAGAATAAACTTTTACGCGCGACGTTAATCTTTATTTTCATTTAAAGAATCGCAGTATTTAATGTCGCGGAATTATCCCCACCACGTGACTCGAGTCTCACTGTGTTGAGTCAGGGAAACAGGGGAAGGTGAGGATTAAATGGAGACGAGGAGGGGTTGAGTCCTATTTTTCCGAGGTGAGAGGAGGTAAATCGGCTCACCAGCAACGCTAGGATAGAGCTGGAGCAACGCGTCGAGCAGCAGCCCCTCGTGGAACTCGCCCATGTCGTGATTCTTGTCTCTCCTGCGTCTGTCCAAGCTCCTGGGGCTCCTGCCGCGTCTCTCTCTCGGTGGCCTGCCACCTGCCGGACACGTGCCCCAGGTCGGCCCGCTCGATGTGAGCATCCTAGCCTCGGACGGTTCGCCGACCGAGAGCTCGTCCTCGGCGAACTCGTCCTCGCTGGCTGGCTTCGACGACGACTGCGGCCGATGATGATGCCGGTGATGATGGTGCAGCCGGTTACGAGCGTTCAGCTCGCTCTCCTCGTCCGTTTCCTGATGGTCCCCTGCAAAACGGATGAATAATTCATAAGCCTGTGCGCGACGCTCGGCGCGGCGCGCTCCTACTGCTACCGTTCGATCCGGTAATTAATTAGACGGTTCGTTAATTAATTAAACGGCAATCTCTTTCTCGCGTCGACGTTACGAAATTCACCGTGGACGGAATCGAAGCGAGATCGTACGTACCACCGGTGGCAACGGTCCTCGGTTATTGCCGGCCGGCGATTAATTAGTTTCAACGACCGATAGATTTATTTGAAAGGGCAGCGCAAACGCGGACCCGCCTGGCTGTGTTATATCATCGTTAGGTCGTCATCGAAATCCACGATCAAAACGCACGGGCGGCCTCGTCGTGCTTTTGCTTCAACTTTGCTCCCGTTTCTTTCACTCGGCGTGTTTCGAATTTATTGGCGCCACTTCCCCTCCCCGCCCCTCCCTCCCCCGCCAGCCACTCTCTCGCTCCTCTCGCTTTGATTCGGTTCCAGCTTTTGATCGCAGCGATTGATAACCGTCACTCTCGCGAATCGTCATTCATCGGGATCATTAACCGATCGCGAACTGGTGACCCATCGATTCGACGCCGACGAGAACAGTGTTCGATTGAAGCGGCCTCGGACACGGATTGCCGCCGGGGGGCCAGTGTTCCGGCTCCGTTACTATTCAGATTAAAATAAGCCACGCCTACTCGCAACACTCTGCACAAAGAGCACGATACGGACAGTCCTCTACGTATCGCAGTCACCTTACAGTATTGTTCACATTTGTGACACAACACTGTATGATTGTTCTGTCTGGGCTCCTCAAAATTGGGAGCAACGAAACCACGCCCACTTACGTACGAGTGCTTCTTCCAGAAAATTCAGGAAGAAGAACATTTTGTAAAATCTACGAGTACACAGTTCCGGTTCCGCCGGATTCGAGAGGAACAAAACCACGCCTACTCCCGTCGTTTGCCCCGGCGGGCAATCCGGAGCGCTCCCAGTCTGATTTCGATCATGAAACAAAACATTCTGTAGAAACGGAAGCGGGAATGTTTGAAATCAGCCGAGGACGTCGATTCTTCCGGCATGGATCGATTATCCCGGCGTTTCGACAACCGATCGAGGACAACAGGGGAGTGGAACGCGCAACCGGTCGGATGCGAAAAATAAAGATGTATTGTTCGTCGGTCGGGCCGAGCGTCGTAAAAGCGAGAACGAAGGTCGAACGGCGATAAAACGAAGGAAGAGGAGAGGCGTTTAACAGTGAAACAGCCTCGACCGGGAACGGAAGTTTATCGACTGGCTCTAATCGACGTTAAGCTCGTTCTTTGACAATCGCCTCGAATCTCCGGAGGCGTTCTATCCTCGCCTCGTTCCGCGGGACCTTGGCTGTGTTTGCAAAAGGAAAAGAAAAGTGGAACGAGCGCTTGTCTGTTTACCGTGGTTGCACTTTTAATCTCCGCCATTGTGTACCGTTTCTTGTTCATCGCGAGAGCGCGCCAGGACTTCCCCGAGGACGTTGAATCCTCGGGAACGAACAGGAATTCGTTACCACGGCGAAATCATTCTGAACAACCGCGAGACACATCCGCGACTCTCGCTGGCGTCTCTCGACTTTGTTCTCACTACTTTCGTTAATTAATCCTGTTTTCCTGCTGAACGTGCTTCGGCGAGAGTAAAATTTGATCGTGCTACGGATTCAGTATTTCGATTCGTACAGTTTACTTTTTAATTGATGCAGCCACGCACGACTGACTTACAATTACACTAACTCTGTTGGGACAGTTTCCGGTGAAAAGTAACGCAGCTCGAGTCTCGCGACACCTGCCGCGAAAGGTTTCCAGCAGCGGCACGACCGGGCCGCGGGGTGACGTTAATCGAGACAAATTATGGTCCCGGGGCCAGGTGATCCCTGGTGGATCAGTGTGCTCGCGCAATGGTCGCCGACGAGTGCTTCGATTACCGGCGCGGCGTCCTCCCGTCAAACGTCGAAAGTCTCATCACCATGCTAATTAGCTGGCCAGCTAATGGGCAAGTATAAGTCAGAGGTCGCGTCACGCTTATCTCCTTCCAGCGAAGGCAACGATGGGAGGAGAGAGCGGCACGCTGCGCGCTGGAAGGGAGCGAGAGGCTATCAAGATAGCTGCCACGGGAAAGGAACGAGATACACCGGGAGGAAGATGAACAGCTTCCGATTCCGTTCTGACAGAGATTAGACGCGGGGCCCGGCGGCGAACTTCATTGCCGACAGTTCGTCGAATTAATAGGCCGATAAGCGCTCCAAGGGGGAAAAAGAAGCATCGGGACAACGATACCGGTTGCGCGTGTCCCTTTCCTCGGAAAAATCGCGGCGAAATCGGATCTTCGGAATTTTCGCGACCGGAGTGCAAGCTTTGCTCGAAGGGTGCGTGAGGAATACTATCAGAAACCACCTGAAGCATGACCGGGCAGGGATTGCCCCGTAGGGCCCGGCTCCGACACAGCTGAGAGCGAGCAAACCACGCCTACTCAAGCCTCCCTACACAAAGAAAACCGTGCAAACGGTCCTATCGCCTTGCAGTATTCCGAAACTTCGTAACATAACATCGCGAACGGTATCAAGGGTACTCCACAGACCATTGTCTGCGCTACCTAAAATTAGGAGAGCAACGAAACCACGCCCACTCGTGAGTAGTCTGCACACAGAAACCAATGGTCGCGGAAGCGGGAGCAAAGTTTGCGCAGTGCTAACTCGTGAACTCGTTGGTCCATGCACAAGTCTTGGGAAGTGCGTTAGAGACACGATCAAAAACCACCTGGTGGACAGGTGCGTGACAGTTTAGAGTGGGTAGAGGGTTTCAAACTAGCAACGTTAGCCGTGGTTAACTGCGAACTCCCAGCCTGGGTTAACCACTCGTTAATCGCGAGTTAACGCTTCATCGTTTTTCTGAAAGAAGCTCTCGCTGGCTCTCCTTCGAGCAGCAATTTCCAGAGAAACCGGTCTGCTTTGTGGTTGCAAACGCGGCTTTGAAAGGAGCCGAGAGAGCAAATGGTTGCAGGAGGAAATGATGGGAGCGTATGGGGAGACGTGTCGCGTGAAAGCGCGGGAGAAAACGAGTGGACAGAAAGGGGTGTCCAATGGTGCTTAACATTTTCTCGGCAGACTTGGAAAAAAAGGTTGAAGATAAAAGATGGAGCATGATAGAGCCGATGATGATGATGATGAAAGTGTTAGAGGAATGCTCGAGACAGACAGGACGAGTACTGATGAAGAAGAGGACTGCGGATTTTATGCATTTGCGATGAAAATGTCAACACACAAAACCACAGAAACTCGGATAATTTTAGTTTCGTGGAGTCAGGATGAGAAATCGGTTAGTTCTCGAAAGACAATCAAGCAGAATGACCGGTAAAGTGTTAATTGAGGCGACTGGCAGGCTTCTAAGCTCACAGGACCCTACCTACGCTCTCCCTTGGCAGGATCGAGGCTGGGGATCGCGGGACCGTCCGCCGAGTTCTCGGAGTCGATCTCATCTAGAAGGACACCGTGTGATTTCAGCGGGATCGAAGCGATCCTCGAGTAGTGCCTCGAGTGGTGTGTGTGTGTGTGTGTGTGTGTGTGTGTGTGAGTGTGTCATGGTATAAGAGTGTCGATAGCGCGGAAAGGACCGTTGACGTTGCGAATGGGATTACTCACCGTTACTGAGCTCCTCGTAGACGGGATTGTAGAGGTCCTGGGACGTGTAGGGATCGGGCCCGGGACTGCTGCACACGAACACACCTCTGCCGGTATCCTTGACGTCCAGCATCTGTCGTGACAATGAGAGATCGTTAGTCGGCCTCGATCTTTCCACCGCGCCGGATCGTTTCGCGACTATCTCGAAACACCGCGCGATATCTCAAGGACCACGTGGTCGCCGCGCAAGGAGCCGCGAGCCCAGACACAATAAGGAATAAAGGAAAGCCCCCCCGACGCTGTAAACTCGCGGCTTAACAACGCGAAGCTCTCCTCTGAACTTTCGCTTAACCCTTTATTCCGAGGATTACGTTATTTTCGTCTTTTACCGCCGCCCTTACCGTAAATACCAGTTCCGAGGCTGCGTAGACGTTGCGTTGCCTCGGATGCAACATCTTCTGCAATCATTCTCGTCGTTACCTGCCTCGTAGATACCTATCCCGAGACCCTGGTCTAATGTGTACAGCTGCCGCTCATAATCGTTCGACTTTAATCGAAATTTAACGCATGCCTCTTTAAGCTTTCCGGAAAAATTCTACGGGATTGGATTAATTGTGTATTAACGTCGTAGAGCATGTGCACCACTGAACTACGGGGGATGAAATCAGAATTAACGATTCCCCTGCAACCCCCTCGGTTTGGACGAACCGAGATTTCCTCGAGACGAAGTGCCAATGGAAGAGGATCGTCCGCGGCAATAAATACGAATTAACGAGCGATCCAGGACGAGTTGCGAATCCCGTGGCGGCGCGTTTTCGTCGCGTTTCCGGTCGGGCGATTAACTCGTTCTCCTCCGCCCTTAAAGACCCTCGAGAACGATCCTCCCTTCGGCCTGGGGCCGAGCGGTAGAAACGCTGACTCGCAGCGAACCACGTGGAAACCGGGGGAGTCGAAAGTTAATCCTTAAATCGACGGAGAATCCTCCGGCTGCCGGGGAATAATAAGGAACGATCCTGACGCGCGATTTACCCGAGGCTAATTTTATTTGCTCGCGACCCGGGAGCCCGCCTCCCGAAGGCGGAGGTAACTTCTCGCGGGAAAAATCACGGCGGCTCGAATCCTGAAAACTCTCCGCCGGTTCTCGTAATTAATTCCCGGAGCATCCGCCGCCGCCGCCGCGCGAGCGGAAAACCCGCTGAAAAATTCAACGGACGCCTGCAGAAACGGGGCGCAGCCGGGCGACAAGATTGCCGGCATGATCGATACGATACAGCGCGATTTAACCGGGGGTCCTCTAACCCAGTTCCGAGCGTCTCGGCTCGCTGGTTTCCGGTTTTCCTCTCCACTATATTCCCTCGCCGAGCCACTCTAATGGCAGTCATATCGCGTTAACGGAAACAAATGGCGAATCGTGGGTCTCCTTGCTGCGCGGAAGTCCTCTCTCTCTCTCTCTCTCTCTCTCTCTTTCTCTTTACCGCAGATGAACGACCGGAAATGGCGGGACCACGCCGCCATTGCTCCCCGACTACCGAGGTCTCCTTGTCCGTAATGATTCGAGCTTCCTTTTCCGATATTTTCATGAGAAAGGGAGGCGAGAGCTGCAGCTTGAAACATCGTGCAACGGAAGGGAACAATAGCGACGAGAGGCTCGAGTACTTTCCCAAGTACTTCCTAATAAAATTTGATGGGGTTGATTTTCTAGCGCTCTCGAAGCGACACAGGACGCTTCTGGAACTGATTAGGGACTTGCCGGACAACCGAGTGCCAACTTTGCATTTGTTTACGGCTACGGAAACACCGATGCTTAAATCGAGTTCTGCATTTCTGAAAAAACAGTCTCACGTTTTTGTTCAACTTGTTCTTCAGGTGAAACTAAATTCTGGAGAGCATGTAGTTTCACATTCAAACAAGGAACAAATGCACCCTTTAAGGGACACCTCGAGACACCTCTGCTGCAGATAAACCCTCCAGGTCTCGGCGAGTGTTCTAATCACTTCCCGATGTTCTTTCGGCAAGCAGGAGTAAAGCGTTTAACAGTTGTTACACGTCGATTAATTGCCGAGAAAGTACGCGTCTCCGAGCGGTCTCCGGAACGATTCGCCGGTCCCCTGACCTCGAATCGGCGGAATCGAGTTAGCCCGGAGTGATCCAGGGAATCAAAAGGGAGCCAAGGCAAACGAAACCGGGAGAGTTTTCTTCCCCCCGTTGGTATCGGGAGACTCCCGCGGACGTCTCCATCAGCCACAAAGGAGGATCACTCGATTACTTTTGCCCCGAACCTCGAACCGAGGGTTCTCCTTTCGGCCTTTACGCTTGTCTTCTCGCATCTCGTCTAATCACGCGTCCCCTAGTCCTTCTCGTTGCCCCCACCGTAGGCTTTACCCTAAATTGTAGGCAGTCTTCTGGCAAGTGTGTAACCGAATTATCGGGCGGCTTCGCCGTGCCAATTGGAACGGCTGATCCTGGAGTCTCACGTGCGATTATCCGACCAGTGGTACTCTAAGCAATTACAGCGATATTTCTTAGAGCATCTTTGTGTTGCTACGAAGCTCGGCAGATTGTTCGAATCGTGGCGGAATTTTTATTTTACGAATATTTTATTGAAGCCTCTGAAAGATCAACGATATCTATATTTGCTCGCAAGAAAGTGCGAATTTCGATAAACGGTTACTGGGTAACACTACGCAAACAACACGTTCTATTTGTAAAGACATACGCTTCCCTCGGCAAGCATTATTTGTTCGTTCATACCAGATATAGAAGGTAATTTTCACTTCGTGACGCGTCCAATATCCGGGAGCAAATTAGTCGCGTGTACGCAAAAACTATCGAGAGGACTTTCAAACAAATTGCAAGTGCTTCGAGAAGAGAGGGGACAGTCTCGTAAAGATCGTCGTAAAATCCACGAAGGAGGACATCCCTTAGCAGCCCGTAGATCTCGGGGCAGCGTGAAACAAGCCGGGCCAGGTGTAAAGAATCCTTATCCAACAGGATCTCGATTCCGTTTAACTACCAAAATCGAGATGCAGCCCGATGATAGACGTCAGAGCAAACGCCCCGGGGGTTCTGCTCGGTGAACAGAGAGATACCGGGGACGGGGGTGATATTATCACTGCCGAAAGAGGATCACTCGATTACTGGCGTCTCGTTTAGAGCGACGCGGGGCCCGGACGAAGGTAATTGTCGCCCTTAGCGAGCGACAACGTAGCTCGAGGGTTCTTTCTAATAAGAGTCGCGTCGCGAACGAGCGTTTCCATCGTGAATAATAGGTTCGCGCCGTGAGTTTCGAGGCGGCTGAAACTTCGCCGAGTCCGCGTACCCTTCGGAACGGGCCCTCGAGGTGGCCTGGCATCGAGATTCCCCGCTACGGATAGATTGCCGATCCCTTCGTTGAACAGTTTCAATCTTACAGACTCGATTAGACGGAGCATTTGCAACTTTGCTCGTCGATTTGCATCGAGAACGCGCCGACACGTTCGCTTGCCTTCGCTGCGAAACGCACAAATGCACATGTCCAAACTGTTTTAAAATTTCGAAAAATGCCAAAACAGTCCGAAAAGATCGATTGTTTAATAGTAGTCCTTAAAGGTACGAAACTGCGGCCAGCAGAGGATGAAGATTCCGCGATTGGTCGAAACTGCGGCCAGCAGAGGATGAAGATTCCGCGATTGGTCGAGAAGAATCTCGGCGTTTATGGCAACCAGGTTGCGAGGCGGTCGAAATAAATTGACGGATAAGGAGCGAGAAACCATCCCGGGAGATCGAGAGATCTGCTCGGGCACCGGGGAAGAAACGGAGAGACCGGACTCACGGAGGAGAGAGCGAACGAGAACACACGAGATTGAGATAGCGCCTTGAGCCATCGTATCCAACAGCAGGAAGCAATATGTCCGTGGCGTAATAGCGTGGAGCATGGAGGTTAATGGGTTGTCCCTAACGCGCCTAACCTGCCCCACGTTCGCCGCCGTGTCTGATCCACCTAGCCGGACCGTCACATTGTATCGCGATAACGCGTCGCTCTAATCGACTAATTTACTGCGTCTCTTCCAATTACCGGACACTCGAAGAATGCGACCGCTATCGCTCCGACGAGCCTGCTAATTCTCCGACCAACAGATTTCTCGTCTGCGATCCGCGTGACCTCGCTGGCTTTAATTATTTCACCGGTGAAATCTCGAAATTGCTACCTTCAAGGTAGCAATCATTAATGCTCTCTTTAAACATTTTTTATACATCTTTCAATGTTCGTAACGGTATGAATTTATACATTGTGGTATTCGGAGGAGTCGGCTAGAGCGGAAAAAATTCTGAAAGTTGAAAATGTCACTTTGTTCTGGTGACAATCTGAAAGACTGAAAGTCTAAAAAGACGAAGTTCAAATTTGCTGCACCATGTTTCCAAAGCAATTAAACGAAGAAACGCGCGAGCAGGTCTGATAAGAGACTGTGGAGAAGAGTCTCCGGAAAAGTGAAAAGATATAATTGGAGCAGCCGTGCGGAAGGGCCGCCTAATCCCTCGCGGAATCCCTTATCCGACGGGTTTTAGATCGCCGGACGGATTTGGAAATGAGGAGGAAAATTATAGAGCGACGTAGAAGATTTAGGCGGGGGCTGATGATCAAGATCCGGGTATCTGGTGGATCAATCGCGGCAGGCTGTTCGCTGCGGAACGAAGACCGAGCACCCCTCCGGCTGATGTCTGGCCGGTGCACGCTAGCCGGTGCGATGCCGTGGCCACGGCACGTTACCGTAACCAGCTAATTGTTAGTTACGCCGGCAATTGCATTAGGTTCCTAAGTCCGATCTCTCTCCTTGCCCCGTTGGCCATCCTCCGGTTATAGCTCGGCGAAGCTACCGGTCCCGTTGGCCTAACGACGTGCCAGGATATGGATTAAAGGGCCGTAATCGAGCCAACAACAGGTGGGACAGCGAATCGATGGCTGTCCGCCTCAAGATTGGATGTTTATTGGCTTATCTTGCCGCCTCGCGCCCCGGGAATGAAAGGAAATCGTTTAACCCGTCCGACGAGGAAACAAACGATCGACGAGATCCAGAGAGCGAGAGAGAGAGAGAGAGAGAGAGAGAGAGAGAGAGAGCCATCGGCGTGAAAGATATCTCCGGAACTTTCGTTTTCGTTGCATCGTGATTGGCAGTTTACTGCCGCGGTGGCCTCGTTGCTCAACGACGTGTCGCGACGCCGAACGAGCCACGTAATCGCGGCAACAACAGGTGGATATTAAATTGCCAGACTTCCGGTGGCATAGATTGCCAATTTATTTGGTTATCCGCCGGTGGAAGCGCGCTCGAATTCACGCCATTCACGCCGCGCGATCGATGAGCGAACGAGACCGCAGCTTAAGGGTGTTCTAACCTAGAAATGGCCGAGAATAAATTCTACCCCCGACTTCTTCGACGGGAACGGTCCCCATAATCACGGTCCCGATGAAGTTGCCGAATTCTGATATCAGGAGAGAATCTAGAGGACTCTGATCGCGTTATTTCGTCAATTAACTATTTGCTCTATCAATTGTTTTCGAACTTGTAGCTCGGAAAGACTGAACGTGGACAAAGTAATTAATCAACATTGGAAGAGACTTAAAGGTTGGAGCAAGAAGAATAGCTTGAAGAGACGCAACGACCAAGACAGCCTGTGGTTCCTGTACGGCCGGCTAAACTCCTCGCCACAGGGACGAATAGAAACGTGTTAAGGCAATTAAATTAGGTTCGAGGGAGAGACAGACGCTCCGGTGCCATTTGCGAAATTACAGACCCCCTTTGGTACGTGCGATCGTACGGAGAGCAAAGGTGACGCGGTGCAACGCCGACTCGTCAATCTTCCGCTCTTTCTTTCACGCATTCCTTCTCACTTTCTCACTGTCCTTGACATCGACTGTGCGAAAACCACCCCTTCCGGGACAGGCAACTAAGAACTGACAACAGGCCGTGCTTTTTGATTACTTTAGAGAAAAGATTGGTAACTGTGCGAATCGAGCTCCGTCTCAACGGTTCCAAATTGAATCGAAATTTTTGAGGGCCCGTAACGACGCAAATAGTTTAGCGTATACCTTCTCGACTAGACAATTCTAATCTTCAAACAACGTGGTATACACTAGTGTAAATATTTTCTTGTATATCTTGGAAAGTAACCCCAATGCAAACCCAATCAAACTTAACCGAAGCCCAATGCAAACCTCCAAACGATAGAATGTATTTTGGTGAAGACACTTTCGTGTGTACCTTCGAAACTGAACTCAGACCAAACTATCGAACGGTACAATGCTGATAAGCAATCTTGATGAACATACTTTCAGGGTGGAGCAAATGTTCATCAATCAGGTGACCTGTGAACCTGAACGTCTTTGAGATCGAAGATGCCAACAGGCCAAGTGATGGAGGTATCGAAATGTAGAAGAAATTCCAAGGTCATTGGAACCGACGAGACTTTGTCGCACACAATTACCAAAGTTTGAACACAGAAGTGGTTATCCCGTGTCCACGTGTGTTGTGTCGGGAAAACGATTGGTCCGCGCTCCGTCCTCGGCTTCATCGAGAATCGCAACCCTCTCAGTCGTTCGAGACTCTACTATCGATCTTCGACGCGTTCATTGTTCCCCCCTCCCGTCGCGTCGTTTCCCTCGGGTTTCCGTCGCGCTCTTTCGACCGGGATTCAGCGATTCCGTTGCGAAGGATGCGAAGGATGGGATTGTGGACCGGGTCAATAACCACTCCTCGTCAAATTTTTCAGTAAAGTAATTTTATTTTCTCAAACTTCTCCACCATCCTCCCTTCAATGTACACAGGACTGTCTTTCTTTCACTCTCTCTCTCTCTCTCTCTCTCTCGCTCTCTCGTACTTTCGCTCGTCGTCTCTTCGCGTACCTATCGACCCGGAATATATTTACAAGACACAGGTCGCCGCACCGGTCGCGGCAAAGAGACACACTAACGACAATAAATAATAATAACCAATCTGCGCGATAATCGTAATATTCCTCCGTAATTGATCTCTCTACACAAATCAGAAACTTAGGTCCGGCAGTGTTACCGTTATTATTCTTTTCACTCGGGTGCACAGCTACTCTCTGACTTCTTTTAATACTTTTCTTTTATATTAATATAGATATACGATTCTTTCACTCTCAATCTCTCTCTCTCTCTCTCTCTCTCAATCTCTCTCTTTTGTGTCCACGTCTCACTCTACGTATAGTATTTACAATTTCTTGCGAGTCTAATCTATTTACAACCATGGAGTGCATCAAACTCTCGCCGTGCTCGCACAACCAAAGGTAATAAGGCCCCGCTCTCGTTCTCTCGGCCAACCCCCTAGCCCCCAACTCCTCCAACAACCCCTACTGTCTCTTCCGCCCCAGCGGCTCGCTCGTCAACGCGAGATTGTGCAAGCACGGCCGCGTAACAAAATAAATACTGACTAGTCCGCGCTAGTGTCCTCGGCTCGTCACCGATCGCGAGCAACACGAACCGAAACGAAAGATCGAACGGTCAACCAAGGAATCATCTCGATCGTCGGAACCTTGCTCCGTGGAATGCAACGTAATCTGATATCAGCGACGTTGTATTGGGTCGATGCACGCGGGGCTCTCCTCTATCACTCGGATGCAATTTAGCTCTCGAAACTAAACTTTCTTTGCCTGTTCGCGTCTCTTGTCGCTTTGCAAGCCCCATTGTTAAGCTCTGTCTCCGATAAAGGAACGACGTCTCTAGAAGTGGACATTCCCGAACTCTCTGAACCCAATACGTCGCGGAGGCGCTCGAACAAAAATCGAACGATCCGAGGGGAAACGGGGCGATTTTCTCGGCGAACGAAAGGAACACAGATGACTAACCGGGAAAGACACTAGACTACTCTACCTACGACGGAACGTGTACCTACGACGACGAGTTTACACGGAAAACGCGAAGGCCACGTGCCGAGGGCCGTTGCTCGAACGACCGTGGAACGATCGTGGCCGACGATATCACGGGATATGTGAACCGTCCCCCTGCGCCCTGGCTGGTTACGAGGTCCCTCGAAACATCTCGGAACCAGCCAGAGGCGGCAGACATCCGAGACAAGGCTGTCTCTCTCTCTCTCTCTCTCTCTCTCTCTCTCTCTCTCTCTCTCGTAGAGCTGTAAGAATTCTCTGCTCGAACGCCAACTTGGCGCTTCGAACCCCGATCTACCCTCAGCCCTCGCCTCGACGCGACGAAACCCAACGAAACTGTCTTTTAACCCAATTTCTGCAAGCCTTGACAACAATTATAGAACTTTGAAACAACAGAATTGGTGAACGTACTTTCTTGTAGATCTCGTAAACTAAAGAGTACGAAGTGTGCTAAGATTATTGAACTCGACGAAGTGGTCTTTCTTGTGTATAATTGACAGAGTTCGGGCACAGAAGTGATTCTAGGTGCAGAACTCTGCGAATCAAAATGAACACCGTTAACCCTCGGATTGCCAGACTCGGGTGTACCTTGACCCAGAATCACAAAAGTTAGATCGTTGGGAACGTCAAGAAATTGAATTTAACTAGTCAGAAAATCGTGAAACGTCGCGAGGGTTAAGCCGAAACGAAAATGTATGTATCCCCACCCCTGGAATGCAACGTCTTCCAGGCCTCAAAGAAAATTGCGAAGATTGTTGAATGGGCAAATAAATGATCAGGATCCGATGCAACCCGAGGCCGAGTATGATTGGTTCGTCGCGTTCGAGTCGCGTCAAGTTGGCGTCGGTAGCCGTTTAGTTGCAACTTACAGCCCCACTCTGCACTATAAGAAGATGTCGCTGGCGAGCGACATGTGTCACGTGCCCTGCACGCTCAGATATACGTCCTCCGGCTTGCTGAGGAGACTGTGTATCTGCTGCATCGTGCAGAGCGGACACACCTCCTCCTCGGTACCCTCAGCCACGATCCTCCTAGCCGTACCCGGCGCCCGCCTGTACCCGGAGTCCACGATGTACGAGTAACCGTCCGAGTCGACCGAGCTCGATCTCCCCGAGGTCGAGCGGAACAACCTCAGCGACGAGATCCTCGAGGCGGTGGTCTCCGGCTGACGGTTGCCCAGCTCGTACCTCGTGGACTCTAGTTCCGTGTCCTTGAAGTCTATGTACGAGTAGCCCTCGGAGTCGACAGAGGGCCTCCTGTTCGCGATCGCTACCGGCTCCGACAGAAATCTTTGAGCGGAGTGTTGAACAGGATACACGGAGGAGGAGGAAGAGGCGGATAAGGAACCCTGAGGAGGTTTGTCCGAGAGAGTTTGCTGGACTCGGGGTCGATGGGTCGGGGTGATGGGTAGACGGGAATCTATCGGCCGACCGGAAACGCAGTTGTCACCCAGATACTTCTCGTTGGTCAGGGTGACGTCCACGTCCGGACACCCCTGTATACAGGGGTTGGTACCGTCGATCAGGGCTGGGTTTGGGATCGGCGGGAGGGGTTGTTGACTCGTGATCAGCGCGTTCTGGCTGGCCAACAGCAGGTGACTGTTCCGTAGAACGTTACCGGCGTTCTGCAAGAGCGGGCTGGTCACGTTGCTGCACCGGGAGGACGGCGTGTGGGTCGCTATCGAGAGCGGGACACCCTGGGACTTGGCGAGTAGGGCTCGCGGCGTTCGATAACCGCCCAAGACCGCCCTGGAGGGCTTGTCCTGGACCCGCAGTATCGCTCTCGGGTCCCGGTAGTCGAGATAGTCGAGATGATGAGGCGCGGGGGCGCGCGCACGGTGCAACTGCTGCGGCTGTCGTTCCCGTAGGCTGTGTCGCTGATCGGGATTTCGTACCTCGATCGTCGGCGCCTGGCCGGGATGGTGGCTCGGCAGATGATTGTGCAGCTGCGAGTGCGTCACCGCTTCCGGCAGGTCCTCGTACAGCACCGCGCCACCCGCGCTACCCGTGCCCCCGTGCGGCTGACCCTCCGCGAGTACACGACTTCTTCCGCCCGCGGCCGCAACCGCCGCCGCCGCAGCCGCGCCCGCTGCGCTCTTGCACGGTAACAGGTTCTGCACTTTCCTCTTGTGCCTGCAACAGAAAGTCACGCCCCGCACCGTTAGTTCAAATGCTTATGCCACTATTTTATTTTCACTTGCTTTCCTACCTCCTTCTTTGAAAGCAATCGAGCTCCTCATTAGACTCATATTGTAATAGGCTAGTGGAAGAATAAAAAATACTTAAGGATACATTTCTTATGACTAGATCTTTATGCAAAATAAAAATTGTCTGCGCCAATTTTGAGAAGAACCAGCTGCACACAAATTGGTTTCTCATCTTAATAATTTTAAATCGCAGTGTAGGGGGTTAGAGTGAGACTGGTACCTAAGTCGGAGCTACAAGGGATCGTATAATTCCTTGGACCTTAAAATGGCTGGGCGACCTTTGAGCGATCGTTGATCAATCGACCGGCCTTTAGCAGCGATCGATGGCGCAGATTCGTGGCTCGGCTGGAACGGGCCGGTTTTTGCGCTCGCCCGAAAAAGAGCCGGCCGATTGGAGAGTGCACGGGACCCGAAACTGTGTCGAATAAACAGAAAGAAATTGGAACGCAGTCGCACGGTACGATTTCGCTTTGGTCCCGGTTCCCAGGAACTACGGGATTCCAGCGACGACGACGCGGCCGGTCGGCAGAGTTCGAGAACCTATGTTGATATTCGCCGTTGCGTCGCGTTCTAACTTTCCGACCGTCCCACCTCTCTCTCTCTCTCTCTCTCTCTCTCTCTCTCTCTCTCTCTCTCTCTCTCTTTCTCTCTCTCTCTCTCTTTCTCTCCTTCCCGTTTCCAACCCCCCGCGCAATGGTTCTCCCGTCGGCACAGCAGATTAGTTCGGAGCTCGTTGCAATTGTTTGTTCAGACAGGTTTTGGTGTAGCTGCCGCGCGGCCCGGAGAGCTTTTCTCCGTGTAAACTTTAATGAATCCGGGTGCCGTCTTTGCCTGTCGTTCCCGCGGAGCCGCGAATATTTATTCGCACCTTTCTCGAAGAGATTCCTACGCTCGACCCAACCAGGCGAGGGGTAAAATTACTTTCCTTTAAAATTGTATCGAAGGAATTTTTGTTTAGAATGAAATTCCACCGAGCGATCAGTTCAGTATATTTTGTTCTCCGCGTGGTAAGTGCCCGATTGTTCGTCTGGCGAGTACATCCGGTGCGTAATTTCCCCGAAGGGTAGCGACGCCGATAATAAAACGTCTCCGGGCGAATGATAAAGAACCCTTCAGCGAAGGCGGTCTCGCGGGTAGATAGACGGACAAATTTCCCGGGCCGGTAAAAAGACAAGGCGAAGGAATTTCTCGTTAAGGATACCCGCTATTACAATGGGAACAGGTAGATCCCGGTCTGATCCCGCGGAAAGTTCCCCGGGAGCAGGAAGGGTAGGCGGGCCAAGGAGCGGAGCCACGATTTGCGGCTTGCCGTCAATCTCGCCTACCATCTTCCAGAGGTGTGTATACCCCGTACACGCGAACAGAGAGATCCTGCTTCTCTCTCGCCTCGGCGGACCGACGCGAAAACCCGGGGCTTTACTGTTTCCGTCGGTGCGCCGCGCCGCCATCGGTACCGCGGCAAAGTAGTTTACCCTTCAAGTTTTAATTATCTAATTAACTCCGCCAGTTCGATAATATTTGCCTGTGTAATTAAACCGCCAGCTAAGGTTAACAACTTGCGCCGCACTTCCAATAGTAGGTCGTCGCCGAGGCGGATAGCTCAGGGGGAAGAGAACAAGCGGCCGATATCGGCTGTGCTGCGCTTGGTAGGAGGAACGGGGGGAGATAGGGGGAGCAGCAGTATCCTGGATGTACAACCGGCAAACTAATTGCCGGAACAGTGACCTCTTCGCGTCGGGGAAACTCTTTGCGAGAAACTGGAATAACGGGTTACACTTCGGATCGACGGCGATCGCTTCGCGGACGCTGTTTTCCAAGTTCGGGGCTCCTTCCGGAGAAATACGAGGGACAATATCCGCCGGAGATTATTCTTATTTTCGTAGCGAGGTGAAGCTCACGGTTTTACGATAATGGTCCTGTTTATACGGTTCAGCGTCGCGGGTCTCTGCAGGACCGAAAATTGCCGGGGCGCCTCGTCTGTTTCGTGCCGAAAAATAGATTAGCTAGACGTTCGTTACAAAAATGAATAGACGAAGTTCGGGCAGTGTCTAGAAGCGAAAAGTACTGGCACGCTGTTCTCGACCTGCGAAAATTATTCAGAGAAGAATTGATTTTTACGAACTCCCATCGACCGAAAGAGGATCGGCCGAACTAGGCTGCGATGGTTGTACCGTCGATGTAAGGCAATCGAGGAGCAAGGAGCCGGCTTCCCAATCTAGAGAATCTCGGCAAGGTGCAAGTCGACGGGTCCGTGTGCCGCGTATAATTAAACGCGAAGATACCGGGAAACGAGATTAGTTCGAGCGGCGCGGCGGTCGGGTCCTAAAAGATTACGGGCGAGCGCGGGCAAAGAGCCAGTTACATCGTAAAACAGGAGGCGGAGGCGGTTAAACGAGGGACCCCGGGTACGACTTCTCCGAGTTCCGGGGAGCCCGTGGCGACCCGAGGAGAACTTGGCCCCTGTTCCCCGCGGAGAGAGCTGTTCCATGGCTGCTCCGGGTTTCACGGTCCGAGAGAATCATCGCGGGCTCACGCCGGGCCGGGCCGGGCCTGGACAGAGAGGCGAACGTAAACTAGCCATCCGGCTCTTCTACCGGCAAGATTTCAATTTGCCTAATGCCGTCGACTGTCAGCCATGGCGCGACCACACTTAGCGGCGCTCTTAGCGAGTCGGGCACGGTTCGTGGGCTCTCTTCGGACTCGGCAACAGCTCCGGGGCTCTGCTTGCTCGGATTCGCCATCCGGATGCGAGCCGCGCCGACCTGGTTCTCAATCGCCTCTGTTGTCGACAATCAGCATACTTTCGCCCCTTTGCCGTGCCGACCAAGTGTTAATGTGTGTGAGCGTCCGTTAGTGTTTGATGTCGAGTCACTGGGTTTGACGCTTTGTAGCCAGAACGGTGGACACTTCAGCGAGTGTAAAAAAGCGGAGGATATTCCTAACCACGAGCTGTTTAACAATCAAGCTGAATAGACGTTAATCTTGACAACACTTCCCGATTGACCGTGTCGATCGCCAGGATCGACAGTCACGTCGCTGCGCAGTTTGATCGAACCAGGAGTGGGAGAGCGCGCGCGCGCGTTCCGCTTTCATTCTTCGGGTGCATCGTCTCGAATAAATCCGCGGGATTTATGTCCGTTTTCCGGTGACACGGTAGAAGTACGTCGGCTCGAACAATTGTCGGCGGTATCGCGCGCTGGCGATGCGTCGCGTCGGGGCCAGAGCACTTCAAAGAAACGCGCGTAAACCCGCGCGTGGACGCGCGCGGTTCGTCGAATCGGCGAGCGTAGAGTACCGCGGCGCTGCGCGGACGGTCGTAAAGCTCTTGTCCGCGATTGAGAAGCACTGCCGGGCTGAATGCACCTGGAACAGGCGAGTCGTGTTCGTGATCGCGCACCCGTGCTAAACATGGTATCGCGAGCTTGCGGTCGTATAACGGACCATAAAGCGCTTTGTGGACTGGCGACCCTTCGAGCACCGGCACACGCGTTCGACGAAGGGCTTCCCTATACCCCTTGCGGCGTCTTTTCTCTCTTTCTCTGTCTCTCTCTCTGTTATTTTTCACGGTTTCTCCGCGGACGGGGAAACCACCGGCACCGAGAAACAGAGCCGATAAGTCAATAAATCCCGAGGATTAACGAACAGAAAGTTGCGGTTCCCGTTATTGTTCCCCGGTACCCCTTTCCTCCCTCCGTGGAAAAGCGATTCGATCGCGAAGTCGTCGGAGTTGGATTAGCTCCAGATCCTCCCGGTCGCATTCAAGGACCCACGCAATCCACGCCGTCCGTTATGGTATGCGATCCGCTGATGGAAATTCACGATGGCGCAGCAATTAGTACTCGGGGATTGAATATCAGAACGCCCGGGCTATACAAGACGGGCCAAGTTCCCGACGGCTTCTACCCCACCTCCTCCTCCTCCTCCTCCTCCTCCCCCGAGAGCCGTCTCACCCCAACTTTTCGGGAGCATCGAAAACCCGCACGAGATTGCTCTTGATGGATTTCGACCAGCCATCGCCCACCGTGTAACAGCCGCCGCGGAAACAGACGGAAACTTCCGGCTTCTAATCAAACCTGCCGACGACCGTCTACACCCTCGCTTTTGTGCTCATCCCTTGGCAACAACCCTCCGAAATTTTCCGCGATTTTTCCTGAATGCTCTTTGAAGTCGCTCGGTTAGGTGTCGGTCGCTATTTTCATATTCTCGTATTTTATAAGAGCGTAGATTGGTGGTATAAAAAAAGAAATGGTAATCGGCGGTGTAGGTGTAGGCGATGAAGACGCAGGCAGTCAGCAGGGTAGGCCAGTGCACATTGCGTAATGAGGATGGCACCGTGCGACATTCTCCCCTGAACCTCGGCTCCTCGACCCGTTCCTTCAGAAGCAACGACCTGGGAGGCGAGGCGACGCGAGGCAAGGCGGATTCGCAGTCGCTAAGCGCTGAATAGGTCATTTAAGCGGAGCTTTTAACTCGAGCTAATTAACTGCCCTTTCTGTTTCTATCTGGCCTCGGCGCGTGCAAGCTACCTAGGTCTTTTGCTCCGTTCCAGTCGCTTTCACGGGCCGACTGCTCGTCGCATTACGCGCTGCGTGTGCGCCCTCCCCTCCTCCCCTAACACGCGAACGTCATCCTGGAGGCTGTGACACAACCCGAGTCACCCGCAGACTTTACCCCGGATCGTTGCGAACAAGTTCAGGACACCTCCGGGAGAACTAACTTCGCGGCGACCGGATTTGTGGGTCGCTCGTCGATCATCGAGAATTATTTTTCACCAAGACTGTGAATAAAATTCGCAATTTTAAAATATTTGTCACATCAAAGGAGTTCTCATTTCAATCGTCTAAACATATTTTTGAGGAATTGGTTTGCTTGGCAAGTACTTCAGCAAGTATTCGAGGGCCATTTTCGCCCCTTGAATTTCAAGAACGTTCGCAGAAAAACTATGTATCAAATAAACACTCCTGGAAGCATCATCAGCTTTGAGGACCATTTACACCGGCTGCGAACGATCGTAAAAGAAATATCTATCAAATATCCTCGTAAGTTTCATCAACTCCGAGGACCATTTTCGCCATCCATGTTGGAGCGATGTTGGTGAAAGAATATTTTCGTGAATTTCATAAAAATCCGCGGCAACCACTCGGCGGCACCCCTTATATACCTTTCCAATTAAATAGAAGTGCAGATATATAGAGGGAAAAGGAGCGTCGGAAGGCGTGCTTCGCGTTGACCTAAATCGCGGGGCGTTTGGGACAGCCGAAAATGTCCGGGGCACGCTCAGAAATCGCATCAACGGTATTTCACCCGGCGGAACAGGCAACTTCACGTACGCGGAACCCGACACCGGAAGCAGGAACCGGTTAAAGCCGCCTCCATCGCGGTATACACACCGGCGCGCCGACAAGCGCATCGGATTTTGAAGTTTACTTGCCGGCGGAGTTTCTCGTAAGCTTCTCGAAACTACAAATTTTGCATATCAATGCGCGTGGGTACACCCAGCCTGTCGACTCGATAAACGACTTTCCACCCTTGGCCCGAACCTCCTCCGCCTGAGCCCCTCCTACTCTTGGGATTGCACTATTCTATCACCCCCGTCGGTAATATCGTCGCGTCTCCATCCCCTGTATCCGCGGATATACAGCTATTCCCCTGCCCCTGCCCCTGCCCCTGCTCCACGGAGAATGCGTGTTTGTTTGAATTGGCCCGAACAGGAAAGACGTAATTTCCTTATAGCTGAAAATCGTATCCGGTACTCGCACCCTCACCGTGTAAATCGAGATTACAATCTGTCTCGTGATCGCGACACTCAAATGATAAACAACGACGCGAAATTCGTTCCTGTTCCCCGCATCGAATAACCGAGTTTGACATCTCCAAACACAAATACAAACTTTAACGAGTCCGACAAGTATGATTTGTATTACAAGCAAGTCGCGCGAAGTTGACTGTTTCGAAGTTGTGCTCCGTTTATCTGAGTTTGCTGCTCGAATGGAGCGATGTTTGTGATATCGTTGCTGTTTGCTCGTGATCAGTGACGGTAGAACTCCGGCGAGGATATTGAACGCCTTGGTTGAAAATTTGTTGTACTCGATTTTGTTTGTGTGCACGATGTTTGACGGTGTTTGTACGTATCCGTTGGGTCCGTCAGAGAAAAATTTTAATCTGCTTCGACTTAGACTCTTCCACATTGTGTGTTTGAGGATAATTGTGAACACACTTCATGTTTGATAGCGTTTGATGAAGGTAGAAGTCCTAGTCTTCTCTCCGCATGAAATTCCTGACGATAATTCTCAGCAGACGTGCCAATTTGTGGCCGTTTGACCCCGTTTGACCCAGTTTGAGTGTCCTCGCGGCTACGGGGGGTTTACGGAGGCGGAATTCTTTTGGACCGGTCCGATACCCCGCGGCAATCGTGCGATCAAGGATTCGGTGTCCGGAGGAACACGAATCCCAGTCATTTATCACGACGGGAGAGCGTAGCCGCGCGTGCTCCGCCCATCCGCCGTCGAGCAAAACCAAATTCATCCCCCATGTCCAGGTCATACAAGCAGGGATATTGTTTCGGCGTTATCGCGGCGGCCGTAGATGGGTACACGCTTATCAGGAAGTGTTAGCACGCTGGAAGCATTATTCCTATCCGGTCAAGTGGCCTGCCGCGCGCCGGTTATCGGCGACAAACTGATCCGGGCACTGGTCTCTCTCTCTCTCTCTCTCTCTCTCTCTCTCTCTCTCTCTCTCTCTCTCTCTCTGTACCCGCACTCGTCGGTGTGCATGTTCGACCCTCCGTGGACACAGGATACAGTCGTCCAACGATCCGGCTACGTTTCCCTACCCGAACCTCGCCGGAGAAACCGGAAGCAAACACCGTCGGAAAACGGAAAGTCTCTTGCGAACTGTAAGACACTTTTCTTCGTGTTATAACGGTATACTTTGGAAATTTTCTTCCGATCTACTGAACAACGTACACACGTGAAACTTTACAGACTTGTTCATACATACTTGGACCATGTTCATGATTTTTTTGACATTCCTATTATGAAAAATGTAGGAATTATTCAACAAAGAAGCAGACTGCTTCCCTCGAATGGTCTCAGGTTCGAGACATATTTTTAATAAATATATAAAGGTCCGCAGGCTAACGACAACGATATATAAAAATTCAGGAATATGGTGCACACGTGCGCAATCACGTCTGTAAATTTTCACAAAGACACGTTTCGTGGCAGAACCAGGAAAAATCCCGAAATCGTGCCCAGAAAACACAGCAAAGAATCGTGCAGCGCTCTTTGAACCGAACGAATCTATTCTATTCAAGGGTCGCAAAGCGTTTGCTGGACGGGACACGAGTTGGAAAGCTGTTGGAAAGTTCGGTAAGGGTGGGCGGATCGCGACGCTGCTTAATATTTAACGGCTTAACGCGTCGACACGAAAATCTCTGGCCGATACTTCGGCGACGAGAGAGAGAGAGAGAGAGGGAGAGAGAGAGAGAGAGCTTCGAGGGGTGGTGTTGGTCGGAGCCGATGAAAGTCTAAGGGCGGAAAGTAATCTCAGCCGTTGTATATAGGCGCGTAGGTGTGCGCACGTGTCGCGGCGCCGCTTGATTGAAACACCGCGGATATTTAAATTGCGAAACTTTACGAATAAATTTGCGCGCGGGCCCGCTTCTCGGCGCAGTTTACCCTCCTTTTTTCGGATTTACCTAATGAGCTGGCGGCCGACCGGACAAACACACTTGCCATTTGGCGGAGAGCCTGAAAAACGCAGATCGTTCTTTTATTGCTCCGGGGACTCTGCGGGCAACTTTCGCTCGATAGTCGTGACCGTCATTCTTCGTTACTTCGAACGTGTACTTTGGGAATTTTTCTCTAATGAAGTAAACGGCACGCGAGGGTGAAACTTTGCAGACTTGTTTGCACATACTTGGACCACGCTCGGGATTTTTTACACAGTGCTATCCCAAAAACTGTGGCAATTATTCATCGAAGCAGCAAACCATTTTTCGAGGTTGCTTTCAAGTCATTTTTCACTCTTTGTTATTTCAAGGCTGCACTTTGCGAATTTTTCTCTAATGAACTAAACCAGATACAGGAATAAAACTTTACGGTACTTGTTTACACATACTTGGACCAGGTTCGGGTTTTTTTTATAGATTCTTATTCCGAAAACTGTGGTGATGATTCATCGAAGAACCAACCTACTTCCACCGAGTGGTCATAGGTACTTTTAATGAATGTGCAAATTTCCAGATATCGGGACATCGGTACTGCGACGGTCCGCGGTTTCAATTTTCGCGAACGGAAGAGGGAGAAGAGGCTATTAATCTCGAAGCCGCGATGAGATAAGCGCGAACGATATCGTGGTACGGAGGCGAGTTTACCCGACCGACTGGAAATTAGCACGGTCTCGTTTCCGACTCGAATATCCGTGACCGGTTCCTTGTCCCCCGGGCTAATCCGTTTTGTCGGCGATCCAATCGGCGAAGGGACACCTAATCTCCGACTGGCGCGAGCAGCGAACCTACTCGCCTGTGACTAATCCGATACCGGCGCGGCGGCAGGATCGCGCGGACGAGGACCGTCGAAGACGCTGCACTCTGCGGCCAAGTCGCCGGACCAGTCGCGAGAGAGTTTCCAGACGGGAATAGACTCTAGCAGAGCCGAGGAGACAGAGAGGCTAGAGAGAGAGAGAGAGAGAGAGAGAGAGAGAGAGAGAGAGGCAAGTGGTGCCGGGGATGGTAAGTGAAACGGAGCTTGATTAACCAGCCGTCCGACTGAGCCTTCGCCTCCAGTGAAGTTCGAAACACGATGAAAGCGAGCAACGTAATGACCTCAAAGGTGGCTGCGAGCCTCGTGGAAGGTGTGCGGAGTCACGTCGGACCCGACGTACGATCTCACGGAGTTGCACAATGTCCCTCGAGTGGTTCCCACTCGGGACAACGGAGCCCGTTGTGCATTACCGGAAGATGGACGCGTAGACCAAGCCCGGCAGCCTTTGACGGCAGACGTTAACGTTGTTCCACCTGACTTTGGACCTCATCGGCTCCCGGTTTCTCGCCGGAGAGATGGATCCATCTCTTTGCCCCTCCTTCTTCCGATCGCTTCCATTATTTAGCATAACCTGCTTCCTGCTCGGGACAGTTTAGGGATCTCACTGGAAAATTAATTCCTTTGCGAGAATTAATCACGAAAAAATTGATCGAGACGCTGCGAACCGTTCGTAGGATTTTCCGTGGCTCCCAAGCGCGATATCCTTGATCCGTCACCGACACGGACACCGAGGATCGAATCGTCTGCTCGCGAAGACAACGCCAGGATTTCTCGTCGCGGGGGATGATCGAGAAGCACGGGGCCAAGGGTCACTGTTTGTCGCGGCTAAAAGCATCGCCAATATTCTGTGGACGGTGGTATCGGGTGTCGTTGCGTCTGGCTTGGTACATCCTTCGGTGTCCGATTACCGTTTACGTATCCTGAACGAGCATCATCCTCCGATTTCGAAGGATAACGCGCGGCTCTCGCGTTCCCGGGGAACGGAGATTACGCGCTCGGATGAGTGGATCGTTTCCTTTTTGGCTTTCCCTAACCGCTGACACTCCAGAGGGAGGGAGAGAGAGAGAGAGGGAGGGAGAGATCCTACTCGCAAATAGAAGGATTTCCGGCGAGATAGCTGCAATTTCAAGGGCAAATCTCTCTCCCGTGAGACGATCGATGGGGATAAAAATTCCCCGACGATCACCGACCGTCTCTTCAGGTTTCCTTTCGCTGTGCTAGACGATTTTTTCAATCGCCCGTTTCCAGCGAGAATTTTCCCGGATCGAGAATTAATAAAAAAAAAACTCTCCGGCCATCGACCACGAGGACCTCGATTTTCACCGAGAGAGAGACAGAGAGAGAGAGAGAGCGATTCAATCTGGGTCAAGGGTCGACCGGTTCGCTGGAAGGGAATCCGCATTTCAGGAGCATCACGTTGACGTCCCGGCAGACTTTAATCGCATCTGCAGCGTACGTTCAGCGGCCTGTCACTCGTCAGGCTCGAGCCTCGAATTCGATTTGCCCGGCTCTCGATCGTCTCTTCATCCCTTCCCTCCTCTCCCTCTTCCCGTCTCTCTCTCTCTCTCTTTGCCTGGCCATTCCCGAAGCTCGCGGTTCTTTCCCCAGCGTTCGCTGAATATTCAGAAGGCGTTCGTTCGATGGATGGCTTAGCTTGGCCGATAAAAGCCGGCGAGAAAAATCGGACGGAGAGGGAGAGAGGAGAGGCCGGGGTATTATGCCGCGGCAAGACGAGGAAATTAGCTGCCGCCAGTTTTAATATCCGTTTTATTTTATTCGAGCAGACGGCGTCCGACCGGACCACCCTCCTTCTCGCGAGACACCCCGCGGACGATCGATCCCGCTGATCGCGAGAAACAAAGACCACCGAGGGGATCGACCGAACAGACGCGATCCAACCAATTTCCTACGCAGGGATCGTTCGCGGGGAGATTTAATTCGCGCGCTTACCGAACCGCCCCCAAACCCCGACGCAATTCAAGACAGTGTAGCCGCCGGACCTTTTTAGTCGGGCTTATCGCTTAATTAGAATTTTTCGTCGCCAGACCGCTTCGAGGAGGGACGCTAAAGACACCGTGGAAAACTGTACGGAACTGGGTTGCAAAATTAATTTTTCTCAGAATTTTAATTCTGTGAAAATTAGAGTAACAGTTGACAAGAAAATCTTGGTAGTTTGCGTGGCTCGTGTTATAGCATTGTCGCACAGGCCCCGTTAGAATCCGCCTAACTGGAGGAGGACCGCGCGGCGACGACGTACTTTTGCCTCGAGATCACTAAATAGACCGTAACGGGGGATGTTAGACGCGCCGGAGAACTAAATCACCATTAAATGATCCCCCTCTTTCCATCCACCCCCTCCCCACCTGGTTTTCTGCGCTGTCGCCGGCTCACCCCACCGCTGCAGCCACCGGTTCTAAATGACGATCTCCTTTGAAACGGGGTCAGGTACGCTGGCAGGCTTCTCATTATTGCTACGCGAGGGAATAATTAAGCGAGGAAGAGATTAAGAGGTTCGCGAGCATCAACCATCACCCGCGGCTCGCCTCTTAAACTCCTACGGGGGAGCATTTTTACCTTTTGCCGACGTTCTCGAGGACGGCGAAACAGGTCTTTCGAGACGGCCGCCGCTTAGGTGACTCTCTCTCTCTCTCTCGCATTATCTCGGATGACACTCCGGTTATACTTCAGGGAATCGGCTATGGCCCGCGTCGGGACAATCGTCTTCCGAGGAACGCCCTTAAATTATTACCTTGTTCAACGGTTTAAGATATTTTACATGGAACCTGACGCTTCGATGGCGCCCACACAGAAATTCAACGTTAGCAGCATCCTCGACTATGGTTGCGAACTCGCGATCACTTCCGCGGGTGAAAGGGCGAAAGTCGAGCGATCGAACAGCGCGTTTCCATTTTTTCGAGAAACAGGCAAGACAGAGAACCGACGAGACTCTCCTCGAGAGGGCTCAACCGAGTCTGAATTCGATTTTCCCTCCTATCTCGCCTCGGTTCCGCGAGTAGTTAGCATAATTCTGTTTATGAAACTCTGCGAACTCCATTTCTCCTTCTCTCTCTCTCTCTCTCTCTCTGTCGTTTGCTTGTTCCCTCGGTTTCATCGTTTCCCGACGGTCCTTTTTTGCTCGCGGATCTCGCGCTTGGGCTCGCAAAACGTTGCTCTCTCCGGCCCGGGGAAACTCGCTCGCACAAAAGACGCGGGGTAGGGCAGCAACGGTTTTAATGGTCGGTTCGATGCGCGAACAACGCGACCGACACCGACTATTCCCATTCCGCAATCACCGCCAATGAGCTGTAATTATCGGTGTAATCGAATTCTATTCGGAGCCAGCCTCGGGCATTAATTCAACCGGTAACTCGCCAAAGAACTACTCCCGTCAAATTTCCATTTGTCGCGTTGCTGCGGTCGCGGCAAATACGCGCGCGACTAATGGGAATTTACGAAGGCTTCTGGCCACGGTAATTGCTGTTAACCGACCGCCCCTCGTGCCTCCCTCGATCGAATCAATCTGACAGTTTATTAAAGATATTCCCGGCACCCGTCGCCATTCTTCCACGCCCCCAATCCTCCCCGAAAAAAATGGAATTCTGTTCACAGGTACAGAATTATGAAAATATTTTACCTTGAGGAACCGATCCTCAATAACGCGTCCCGTGTCGCGCAAAGAATGAAAATTAAAGTCTCCCTCACAGGGTCACGTTGATCAAGTGTCCCTTACAGTCAAGTTAAGTTTCACATAGCAGACGAGATCAATTAAAGTGGACGAAGCAGCTCGTTCTATTCTATAAATTTGATATGAAGGTAAAGGATGCACCGAAATCAGCGCAGTTCGCGAAAGCTGTGCCAAGGCGGGTAAATTTTGCAGGGATCGTTGTTCTGGGGGCCATTCTATCGGGATTCCCATGGAACCGGTCGCGGCGACCGGTCGATCGTTGCCGGTCCAATAATCTGGCGGTCGCATGCACTGCCATAGCGATGGCAGTCGATAACCGAAGGAATTCGTGGCTTCCGGAAGACGGCGGCGTCGCGATGCGCCGACAGACGTCCGCCGGCAGCCATGAATCCAGAACCCGGGGCGGTAGAGAACAGAGGCGAAATTGCCGGCGATACGCCAATAATTCGCGAAATGCAATTGCGCGTCGGGCGGGCCGGCCGATATGCAGGCGGCTCCTTGTCCGCAGGACAGAGTCTGCGGTCCGGGGAAGATCCTTCCTCTCTCTCTCTCTCTCTCTCCCTCTCTCTCTCCCTCTCTCTCTCTCTCTCTCTCGGCACGGCGTCGCGCGTAGTCGTTCCCCCGAGTGCGGTTCGCATACTCGACATAGCATAACTGGCGTAACGTCGCATTAGACCAGCTCGGCGAGCCCTTGCGTGCGCCGACTAATCGAGGACTACGCGTGCACCGGCTTACATTAACGCGCGAGGATCCTCGCTCTGTGTATTAACCGACTCTGCTGCGCTCCGCCCGGATATGCATGCGAACGGATTGCAACCAGTCGCAGGTGCAACGGTGCAACCCGCTTCCTCGATCACGCGACACGGTGTCCCCGATGCACGGGCTCTCTGACCACTTTACGCATAAATTGTATTTGTCTTCATTCTCTAGAAAATGATAAAGCTCCAATGAATTAACCGTGTCTACCAATTTTATAAACACAATACTGGAAACTGGAGTTTCGAGTCCGCCTGTATCGACCGGAATCTTTTTCCCGAAAAATGGAGTGATACGCGATCCGTGAATCCAGGTCAGCGGTATAAAATAATACCGCGAGGTTAGCCACCACGTCCGCGCGCAGTGATCGATCCCGCTCGTACGCCGGACGCGGCGCGTATGAATATGGATCAGCTGATCGAGTGGCGGGCGTATCCGCGGCGCGGCGGTACGGTTGTATCTTCGCGCGTCCGGCCGTCCCCAGGCAAGGTACACGGTGTTAATTAATTCGCGCAGGTAACCGAGACGCGGGGTCACGCGAATGGAATCGTTTTACCCGTTCGGCGTTGGAGGGCCACCCGGTGGGATTTCGACGGACGATAATGCACCGGGAGATTCCGGGGGATGGGTGCTCACTTTCGGATTACCGGCCGAACCGGGGGAAACGTGAATCCATTCCGGAAGGATAAGCGTAACAGGGGTATCCGTTACCGTTGCGGCTGACACGTCGTATTCCTCCGTAATTTCCGTGAGCCGGCTCGTAACTGCGGGAGCCGCCTCCGTTTTCTTATTTTGATGCCTGGGATATCTCGGTATCTGGGTCGACCGTTGCGACTTTCTCGTCGCTGGAAGAAGCTGGCTAACCTGGCTAGATGATAGCCAGCTAGCTAGCTAGCTAGGCGACTCTTTCTCTCGGCTGTGGTACTCGAGTGGTTTTTCTTTTTTCCCGCGGGTTGTCTCGACGATTTTCTTTCCCAATTACCGGCGGCGAAAGCCCGGGCACAAAGAGCCGACGGGTGAACGACCGTCCGCGACGCGCGAATCCGCCCGGGTACAACGCGGATGAAAACGTAACGAGACGAGCACCGGCGCGCGCTGAATGAGACCGCGAGACTAACCGGGCGCCGCGAGGATCGCAGGTGTGCGAGGTAAACCAGACGGGAGCGGAGAGCGGTGCCGAGCGTGTTTCGTCGCGACGAGAAAGGACGCCGCCGCGCCGTCGGGATGATAACCGGGAGGCGAGAGCGTCGGAGCGTTCACGAGCGGAGCGCGGACCCGCGCGAGCTGCCCCCTCGCCGACCAAAGGCGGAATCGAAAGGCTAAAGGGTCGACGTTGGGGCTGCTTCCGTGCCATTCAACGGGGGTGCACGCGCGGAGACAATGACTATGACGTAATTATAGGCAGTTAGGGTAATACTCCCGGCTGCGAGGCTGCGTTGGAATGGGATTAGAATGACGGCGGAGGTTGCTGCTCTCCCTGGCGCATCAGCGGTTCTCAGCGGACGCTTCTGACCACACACCTTCGCTAAACTATTTTCCTAAATTTTATTTGATTACAATGATTAGAACTTCTTCTTCATCATTTCTTAGAAGCAGAAGTGGACCAAATTTTATTTCGACTTCGAGGAAATTGATAATACCGTGGATTCTACGACGAAAATGGGTAGCTGCAAACAGCAGAAAGAGAATTAAAGGGTATCAATTTGTCTGAGAATGGAGACGATTCCAAGTCTTTCTGCGTTAGGCCATAAGCATTCGGTCAGTGATCTTTTCGAGGGAGTAGGGTTGAGAACCGCTGTCCGCTTCCGCGGGCCGCGCTCGCAGATATATCACCGCGGGAACGGAATTATGTCTACGCGCGGAACCACCATGGAGGAGCATCCGAGTGGTAGAACAGGGCGGCTACGGTTACAGCAGCGAGCGAGAGACAGAGTCGGGAATGCACGGTGCACCGAGGCTCGAGCAGCTGGTATAAGGTGCGTCGTTCCGGGAACAGGATCTGGTGCCGTGGTACACCGTCATAGGTGGCCCGCAAAACCAGCTTTGCGCGAATTAGGCCGGCGCTGTTGTAATTGAATCGAACCGCATCGCTTCCACCGAGAGCTGGCTGTCTGGCTGGATGGCTGCCTAGCTGCCTGGACGGCTAGCCGTGTCCCCTTGATTCACGGGAAACTGTCGGAGAGGTCTTCTCCCGATTCCCAGAATGCCACGCGGCGTCCCGCGAACTTGCGAATTCGCGTTCCAACGGACCTGTTCTCGGGACGTACGGTTTCGCGACGAATCAGCACCCTCTGACATAACCGTGGGCAACACGGGTGTCCGAGACCGAGGACAACGCTTTAGGGGATGCACGGCGAGAAATGAGATTGTTCCTCTTTGTTCTGCGTTTGCAGGGTGGGACTTCCCAAGTGGACGGGAATCTCATGTGGAAACTCTCAAATCTTAGAGGACTATGTTCAGCCGAAAAGTCCGATCGCGTCTCCAAGTTGCGCGTTCAGGTACGTGATTTTGAGCGAAGCCTCGGTAGCTAGGATCCGGGGGCGAGGCCGGGGTCAAGGAACGGCGGAGCGAGCAATCTAAACTTGGCAGAAGAAAGGCCGAAAGGAATCGGTCTCGAAGGCGTCGGAAGCGATTATATTCGTAGCCGTGTAGCAGCGCCAGAAGACTGACAAGCCATTCAAGGATCGCAACTTTCGGCGTCGGTCGGCTGAATCGGCGTCGTCACCCACACGTACAGAGAGAGAGAGAGAGAGAGAGAAATCTGGCGGGTGTCTCCGACGTCTGGGACGTCTAACCCGGGCAAAGCGGTAGCAGCAGCAGCAGCAGCAGCCGCCGCCGTCCTCTAGAGCGACACTCTCTCGTCGCGTTGAATGCTGCCTCTCTCCTGACGGCCTGTCATCACCAATTATAACCCATTCAGGTCTGCCACGGGTTAAATTACCCATAGACTACCGTTTCCCCTCTCGGTATCTGCTGCTACGTATACAGAAACAACGAGCGTGATTCACTGCTCCGTATACCCGGTGCGGTGCGGTATAGTGCGTTTCATCCCTCTCTGAACGGCGAGCGAGGCAAGAGCCGCGTACCCGAAATTATCCAACGATGGACACACGCGAGGTGCAACTGCGCGTATGCGCTTCCGATGCGACTGTCCGCGGTGTCTAATGGCCCCCGGAGAACCGGGACACAATGGGCCCTTGATTACGAGCAGGGTGGGGGGACGCGTCGTTTTGTCGTCGTAGTCGTCGTAGTCGTCGTAGTCGTCGTAGTCGTCGTAGTCGTCGTCGGGATCCAAACAAACCTCGCGCAAGTGAAAAAGCCTTCTCGAGTCCCCGCGGAACCCTGGGTAACGAAAACCGAGTGGAAGGTGGGGCAGAATCGGGCAGCCACCAGGAGGAGGAGGTCGGTGTGTTTGAAGTGTGATCGAAACCGGCCGGGAACTAATTCCCCGGGTAAATATGAGAAAAAAGGGGCCGGCTTTGAGGACTTTTTTGTCTTCCCTTAATTACCATTCGTCCTTCGGTCGAACGTAGACGCCTCCTCTCTTTCGCGAAGAGGATCCTCGCAGAGTCATCCTGGCGCGAGTAAACCGTTCCCTTTCTCTCTCTCTCTCTCTCTCTAGAGAGGCTCTCCTTAACCGGCTCTATTTCGGATTTTAATTTCGCGCCCTCTGTTCAACGCCCTCGAGTGGCCGACCCGTTTTTACGATCGACGACGTTCGGGAGAAAATGATCCTCGTCCAGCTAATTACCGGGGGAAAAATGTCGCGATCCAGGCGCGAGTACCGAAGCGCGACAGATTTAATTCCCTGTCCCAGGACTCTGACATCGAGGCTGCTTCAGCTGGTTCTTGCAGCGGCTGCGTTCCACGGTAATATCCGTAAGTGCATCTCGCGATTTTCTTGCGCGTGCACTTCCTACCAATGTCTCCAGGAATCTCTCTCTCTCTCCCTCTTTGGTAGTAAGGAACGAGAGGGAAAGGAGGCGGAGACACCCGGGGCGCAGCGTTAACAAGCAATGACTGCAACGACGCCATCGTCGACGACCAGGACGACCGCGTCGACGACGAAGACGAGTGCACCGAGTGCAACGGCTCAACCCAGACGTCCGCCACTCTACATAATTGCTAGCCATTGTACGCTCTCTCTCTCTCTCTCTCTCTCTCTCTCTCTCTCTCTCTCTCTCTCTCTCTGTGTGTGTGTGTGTGCTCTAGCAAGCTGCCAACCCGCCCCCGCACACTCGTCCCACAGCCCCGGGGATTCCCCGAGGCAAATAGATTTTTTACCGCAGCTTGCGACACCCCAGACCACGTCCTGGTGACCTCGGCGTCCTTCGGGTCGTCTGGTGAAACTGTACCACGTGCTGAAGAACAGACGGTCCCGGGATCTGCACTTGGTTTCCTCGCGTTTTGATAATGCAATTCCGAAAAACTGGTTACGCGTTCTCTAAACACCCCTGATTTTAGTCCCACCGTTCGGTCTACCGCTCGAGACATGTTCCCACTCGAACCGACAATCTTGCGCGCTCCGAAAGCTTTCGGAATTAAGTGACCCACACAGTGAAATAAACAGCCCAGCGTAATGCACCTCGTTACCGGAGCGGTTTCGTCCGCGAAAGAAAATTCCCACGGCACGGTCGATGACTGCTCGACGCCCGGTAATCGGATTTCCTCGGAACGGAGGCTGGGCGGCGCAGGAAACGGCTTTCACATGGAAAGGGATATTCGGTGACCGTTTGTTTGCCGTGCAAAACAACGGTGGGGGTTTGTTTGTCAACCGTCGTGTGCAATCCGAAACTGTGACGACGTCGCGGGGGTGTGTTGGGTCCGCGAGTAGACGCAAGAAGACGAGAGCGGCTAGAACAGCCGCCCCATCCCGGAAAGAGCAAGACAGAGGTCTCTCTCTCCCTCTCGCACAGAAAGCGAGAGATAGAGACAGAAAGAGACGCAGAAGGGAAGTGCTCATGCAATGCAGATCGTTAAAGCATCCCCCCGTTGCGCCGGTGACCCGAATGTGGCTTACGGAGACAAAGTGCGGGCCAGAAAGGTGGAGGGAAATACAGAGGGGAAAAAGGAAGAGGAAACGGACCGGCGGACTAGCGCGGCCGCGCGCGCGCTCGATCCCAGGCCCCATTCGCGTTTCCTTCCCCGCTGGCAATTCCTTGTTTCTCCGTTTACATCGTCTGGAATCTGTGCCGCGGCAAGTGGAACGTAAGTAATGCTATCCACCGCGCGCAACTGGAAAATATCGTCGAACGGACCGTTTCCCGTAGAGAGAGAGTCGTCCTCCTTTTTTCCCCCGGTTTCGTTTCCGGTTTCTTCCGGTGCGCGCCGCGCCGCGCCGCGAGAGTATCTGGCGTTTATCGTTATTGCCCCCGCGAATCTCGCGCGCCCCCGGCGCATTCGAACCTTCGAATTAACGAGTAGATACGACCATGGAACTGTCGGCGATACGCCGCCGTTCGCTAAACTCGATTTCTGCTCGGCACCACCGCGTTCCTTGAATAAATTCACGAGTCTCGCGGACACATCATCCCCCGAAACTGCTTCCTGCTCCGTTATCCGGACCTTTGGAGGTGTCTCGTTGGCTGGAGAACGCATCGGACGAAAAAACGAGCGAGTGGGAAGCCGACGCGGAAAAAGGTGGAAATGAATTTCTGGTTTCCCGGGAGCTTTCTCCGGATTCCGGTTAACGCCGTCGAGATTCCAGAGAGGCTGATCGATCGCTCCTCGAGCTCGACACACTCCTGACACAGAGACACAGGGATGAGAAAGAGAGAGAGAGAGAGAGAGAGGGGGGAGAAGAAGAAGAGTGTCACAGGGACGTGCACTCCATCGCGTCGTCGTCGGCGGATTCAATTTGGTCCGCGCAAAGTATCGGATCAGCTTTAATGTTCGCCGATATTGAGCCCGCCGGTGTTTTCATCCGCACGCTCCCAGACACGTTGTCCGCGGTTTTCCGCGCACCTCTCTCTCTCTCTCTCTCTCTCTCTCTCTTTCTCTCTCTCTCTCGTACCGGCATTCAGAGCGCCGCCGCGGAAATGGAAGCAACACGAGCCATCGTCTAGACGAGGCTTCGAAACGCGCCGGGATAGCTATCGGTGAATGAGGGAACAAGCTGATAGGCGGCTGCGAGGCGAAACGGAGAAAAATATAGGTTAGATTAGGCGAAGAGGAGGCATCGCCTGTAGCGTCGGAGAGGCCCCGCCGGTTAAATAAGGGCTGCGGGATCTTCGCTCCGCTAGCCAGACTCGCCGCCGACAGCTCCTTTCGTCTGCAACCGGAGCGTTCGGTTCTTTCGTGTTTTAAAACTTCCCTTTTCACGGCGGAAAGAAGGGACGAGTCGACGGGCTTCAAACGCGTTGCCGAGTTTTCTTTTCGAACCCCTCCACGGCGGGGGGATGATTTTGATTAAAACGAATCCGCGTAACGAACCATCGTCCCGTTCGGAATAAATAAAGTAACGAAATTAGGGGGGTAGTTTGCTCACCTGGAACAGGGCAAGAACGCGAAGAATCTGGGGGGTGGTGCGGCAGAAACCGAGGAGGCTGAAATAACGGGGCCGCGTTAGGGTCCACTTACAATTTGTCGCAGCTCTCGATTACAATGATCCCCCGGTGGGAACGAGGTCTGTCGCGAGGAAGGGGGGAATGGAACGGACGAATCGCGTCCCGTTCGCGTGGCCGTTGCTCGAAACGGCGTCGAATTATCGCGAATTGGCTGGAACTGTGACGACGACGGCGCGGCGCGCGGCGTCCGGGGCAGGAAATCGCATCGAGCCGGCTAGAAAGAGCACCAGGGCGAGAGGGAAAGAGGGAGACAGAGCGGGGGACAAGGGAGGCAGAAGAGAGTGGAACGTTGTATCTCGCGGATGGAACGAGAGGACGCGGAGATGGGAGAACACGGCTGTGATTAGCATACAAACTACGCGCGGCCGTGTTGGTTCTCCGCGTTTGCTCGGGACACGAACCAGCGCCGCGTTCCGCTCGCGTGTACGTGCCCGTATACGCTCGTACACGCTCGTACCGGGTATCCAAGACGGTGATTAAAGTCGCAGGCGGATCTCGATCGGGAAACGCGCTGACCAACCGCTTTTTGAAAAATCACCGGACATTGTTGAGAACGTTCCTCGCGATCGAGCGTAGAATCGAATTAAATCGCGCTGTTTTGAAAGCCGCAGTCTCATTTCTCGCAGCGTCTAGAAACAGAAAATAGGTGAAACGAAATTCAACCCCACCGTGCGGGATATGCGAGGTTTAGCAAATCTGAACCTCCGCCAATAACTTTTCGAGCGGAGAACGTTCCCGGGAAACAAGTAGGCACTGCACTTTTCTCCAGTCTATAAATCGCAATATCAGCTCTAGCGAATGCAGACGAGACAGCCGGCGAAACGTTCTCGAGCGTCTCGCCGAGTCAAAGGACGTTACACGGGAGAAATACTATAGGACGGGTTCGATTATTCGCCGGCGATATTTGTTTCCGGGGGAGGTCGGTCTGGCATCGGGCATCGCAATCTCGCGAGCGCGTTGGCAAAAGGTCGCGACGGCCGATGATGTTACGATCGATGAACCGCCTCCTCTCTCGGGACCGGCAGCGGGCCAAGACGATTTTGGATCGCGACACAGAGGGCCGCATTCAGGATCGAGTAGAGCGTGCGGTGTCTTCGGCGAGCCTCTCGAGGTCTCGCGATCAGCGACAATGTCGAGCCTGTGTATCCGTGGCGATCTTTCTCGCCTGGTTATCGTAATGGCCGGTCATTATCGCTGGCCCTCGGTAACATCTCAAGCGTGGCTGTTGTACCGACGCCTCGCGACTTCCCTCCCCTCTGAGAACGCGCATTCCTGCACGTGAAACCTGCCCTCAACTACCCCCCGCCCCCGCCCTCGGCGATCTCTCGCTCGCACGATCGACGAATAAATTGTTTGGACGGGGAGAACCCGTGGTCCGAGGAGGCTGTTTGTACAACACAGCGTCTCGGCGCTCTGTAGCCCCGCCGCTTTTCTTTTTTAGTTTATCGTAATAGCCAGCCATTATCGTGGCCCACGGGCGTGCGAGCCGCTCCGAACCTCTCGAGTGCTCGCGACGACGACGACGACGACGCTCCGCTTCAAGTTCTTCCCGGACTTTGTGGGTGGCATCTCATTCCCGCGTCCTGTCGTCCTACCACCGAGCACCGGCTCGAATCTCTTCGCCGCCGCCGCCGGAGAACAACCGTGTCGTCTTTCGCTGTAACGGCCGTCCGCGGCCGCATCAACGCTAATGGCTTTCTCGTATCCGCGCGCGGTTAATAACGCGCCCGAGAGCAATCATCCGCGCACCGGCGACAAATGAGCCGGCCCCCGAGATCTTTATAACGCCTCGGACGCGACGTTTCCTTTTTCCTTTTGCGGAAAAACCGTCGGAGGACGGTAGTCGGTAGGGTCTTCGTATTTCTCGAAAGCGAATTGAAGAACGTTCTCGATTTATTTTATCGTTTATTTTATCTCGGTGACAGCCCGTGGAACGCGTACTAAAGCGGGAACACGCGTTGTCGCGAGCTTTGTGGCTAATTCGGAGCATTAATTAATTAAATACAGAAGCGCCGTGGCAGCAGAGATTTTCACAAAGGCCCCAGGCGCACCCGAGCGATTACACTGTTTAGCAAAATCGGATGAAGCATTATCCCGGGATCTGTTTTGCCACGATTTCACAGACTCCTGTACGAGTTTCAACATTTTTGTTGGTCCCCGATCGATTCGCGAACGAGGCGAGCGACGTATCGTTATCGTGAGCCAAAACGCGATGCAAAGGAGGAAACACCGCGGTCTTTCCTTTCGCGGAAACGTTAAGATTACTCCGGAAGGGCAGGCTCCCTGAATTATTCGCCGAATAGGAAAGTCCGTTTCCTATTTGACGTAGGCGGCACGGTCGGCTCCAGAAACCCTCCTCTTTCCGCCATTGTATCTCACTTTTTACGGCGTCGCGGCGCGTAAAGCAGTCCGAGACAATGTCCGAATGGGGCGAACGCTCGGCCCGCGTAAATCTTCGGGCCCGCGCGTTCCTCGTTGGATGCATATTTCTTCCCTGTACGGGGCTCGATCTCGCGAGGATCCAACTTGCTTACGCGGTTACAAAAGCGGGAGAGAAAGAGAGAGAGAGAGAGAGAGAGAGAGAGAGAGAGAGACCAGCTCTACCGTGTCCGGAGATTATCAGCACACCGCTGTTCTTGCCAGTCGGCGCGTAACGACGTCTCGACGCCTCCTGGTTTCCTCAAAGACGCGATTTTTAGACGATCTAGACACCCGGACGGGCTCTAAATCCTCTCCCCTTCGCCAACCCTTGGACAGACCCCGCGTCTCTTTATAGAAAATAATATATTTATACAGAATGAATTGTCATATCTCCATCAAGACGGAGAATAATTTCAATTTTCTTTGTCCCGTGTTCGATCCCGAAACGCGGGTTTCCCCGTCGAGAGAAAGTTTTGCTAGAGGCCGGCTGGCACGGCGTCTGGCCGAGAGAAATAAAGTTCATTAGGACCCCCGCGAGAATTTATAGGCCCTTCGTGTCCCGGCAAACGTATATATTCTCGGGGCACACTCGGGAGGATTCCACGGAGCGACAATAGATTATAGAGCCTGGTGTCTAGAGCGGCCGATGCCAGACAGGCTCTAGCTTCCGCATTGGCCTATTCACGGCTAATTTAGCGCTGCCCGGAATGACAATGACACCGGCTTCCTGTCTCGATTCTTCCGTCCTCGTACACCGGAGCGCTTCGTACAGTTTCAACGGGCTTGGAGAAGAAGAGACGGCAATTTCGTTGCGCAAACGGTAGCCGAATGAGCCGACGCTGGACCGCCAATTTTCGCCTAATTTAGCGACCGCTGGAACGGCGAATCGCGTACATATTCCGCCCTATTCGATCGTCCTTTTTCCTCCCTTTTGTCCGAGGGACCATCCACGCGGATAGGCACTCGAACTCCTGAAATATGGTTACAACCTCGGCGACCCTAACACCCGAACACCTTACGACGTCCAGTCGGAATGAAACCTAGTCTTTATTGCTGTCGGGGGTGTGACACGCCGCCGTACCGACTACCTTGAACTGTTCTACGAGCGACGACGTTTACTATGTTCGCTTAGGTCCGAGCTGCTGGAACCTGGTACCTGTTTATTCGTGAAGGACAGAGAATCGAAGGTGTACTCACTTCCAGAAGACGACGGAGACGATCGCCGCCATCAGCAGCAACACCACCGCGCAGGTGATGATCAGGGCGGTGCTCTGCAACGATGGGTTCGTGTGGTAGGACGCATCGATCATCTGGAACAAAAAAGGAGCTTTGTCAGACTCATTTGTGGCTCCGGAATTGTTATTAGGTTCAGCAGAACCCGTCATCTTTTTGCGTTTCCCGGTGATTGTTATGCAGATCAGCGGAACGCTGTTCACGGTCAATTCGTGTCATCGACCCCTCCGTTAACTCTCGTTTTCGCCAATTGAATTCTGTTTCACGCGTCAACCGGCAGCAAGCGTTTTCTGAATTACGCTTTAAGGACTGCATAATAAGAGCGACACGGTAATAATAGTCTTGAAAAACGCGAATCTGCATACGGACTCGCGCGGCTCGCATGCAAACGACTAAACCGCGGATTTTATGCAATTATGCAAATGCGCGGGGAATACTGGAAAATAAATGAATATGTGATTAGCTTCTCGGTTTATATTTAACTCCTCGACATACTTAACGAACGAAAATAACGACCAGCAGTTTTTACGAAATACAGCGGAAGAAAATCTGCAGTCCAGTCCGTTGCATCTGTTATCGGCCGTGCTCGGTGCGGATGCGTAGCGCATACGTTCGACGAATACGAATGATCGCAACGGTAGTTGCAATCAGTGCACCGACGGTCGAGTAGCGACCGTCAAGATTAATCGACGCATCGACAACCCGTTATCGTTCACCTGTCTTCGCTCAAGTTGCAGCACAGTTTTTCAGCACATTTACAAATATTGGGATATTCGAATAGATTTTGCGAACAACACGCCGGTTGCGGTAAATTGTTTCGTCGTGGTCCTTTAATAATTCTACGTAATCCGCTGCAATAACACTGCAATAACAATGACTGCCATTACGATATCCTGCTAACAGAGTTGTCGTTCATATGAAAGTTGAATCACCAACGGTAATTTTGTTAAGCTCCGTGCACCGTTCCGGCAAATGTTACATTAACATTTTACGCTCTAAATTGGACTAAATTTGACATCCTGTTAACGCGAAAATTTATCTATAATTCCGCTGTAATGCGCTCAAACTGATACTATTAACCAAAATCCATATGTACCCTTAACAAAAATACAATCAAACCGGACTGATTACCGTAAAATCAATACCGCGATGACATCTAAAATACAAGCTGAAGTTTAATGCCCTCGCAGGTCACTTCCCTGCACCCTTGTGCACCAGTTCGTCAAATTTCATCGCGCTGCGAGCGTCTGCATATGTGTTGCAAACAATTTAGCAGACCCGCGTTCGCGTGGCTCTGCGATTTGTCATTCGGCTCGAAAAAGCAAAGGGCGAACGTGAAGTTTCCCGTCGAATTGCAAAGATAGAGACATTTCAGACTGCTTCGTGACTATTCCTCGCGACTCGTTGTCTCCAAGAGTGAAATCGGAGTCAAAGGGCAACGCTTTGACACCGTAGAAGAAGTTCGCGTTGAGTCGCAAACGAAAATGATTTCCAACGTGTAATTAAGAGATTGCAGAACTGTTGCAAGACTACTGCAAAACTGACTGATTAGTAGAACCTTTGCGAATACGGTTTCTTTCCGTTTTTGGATCGCAGGGCCACGCGTTAAAATGTGCGCGGCTCGATCAAGGGCGTAGGGAAGCCATTAAATTATATCCGACACCGTCGCAAGGGTCCGGGGTTTCTTTCTGATCACAACTCGGTTCCCCATTTATCAAACTTCCCGCGTCATCCGAGAAGCTCGCGGATCAGAACCCCCTCGAAATTCACGTCAAGACCCTCACGCAGGATTCGTGCACGCCTCGGCCCTAGGAGAACGGTTCGTCACGCGTCCTCCGAAAAAGAGCACCCGGACCAAGAAAAGCGGGGGAAACGCGGGAGGGCGAGGTTACGTGTCGCGCCTGCGAAAAGGAAAAGTGATTTCGGTGCGAAGGATCCCCGGTTGTCGGAGAAACTTCCTGCGCCGCCGTCGGCGGCCTTTGTCGGTGGGGATCGATCGGCGACGCATTGTGAGCAAGAGACTCATTTACCTGGAGGTGTGCGAAAGCGGCAGCGGCGGCGGCGACGACGACGCGCTTTGGGACCGCCGATTTAATGCGTATCGATAAGCCCGCCCGCGAGCATTATAGTCGGTCGATGGGTATTCTGTCGGCTGGCTACGCGCCAGCCAAACCCGACGATCCCGAGACGCAACGGTGCATTCTCATCTCGCTCTCGTTATCGCGTCTAGCAGAAGCGAAAACCGAGTGGCGACACTTTTTAGCGAAATCTTACCGCAAACAATCTTGGGGCCCTGGGTCGTTTGAAGAGCACACTGTACAGTAGCACGGTGCAATTCGCCCTTGAATGATCGCTAAGCCTTACATATTAATCCTTTGCACTCGAAGCCATTTTAGCTCTGAAACGAAACATTTCTTCCGACCTAGAATATTTTCCTTCTATATATATTTTTTTTCGTGTTATACATGCGGGAATGGTGGAATTTACTCCTACCAAACTGAACTGTTCAGTATTTTATTAAATACAAACAAATTTAATAATTTAAAAAATATTTTGAATAATGATATAGCAATTCTGAGTGGTGCCTTACAGTCACCGTTCGAGTGCTAAGGGTTAAATCCTAAAAAGCTTCAGAGCGCAAGATTCTTTTGATGGTTTTATTGTCCTCGGAGGATAAATCGACTTCGCGGTTTTGCAAATAAATTCGCCTTTTCCGCGGTGGATTGTTGGTCGGTACCGTCGGCGATTCGATTACATCGATAAGTTGGTGGTCGCGGAATAGAGGAGCGGGAGGGAATATTGTGCCGCGTGTTGTTTGGCGACGGGCCAAGTGAAGCAGCATTTATCAAAGGTCTCGCGGATGCTGGCGTGCGGGGCTCGATAGGATCGCGGGCTCCCCGAGAGATCTCGTGGGTCCCCCATGAGGGTATATCACTCCCCGAAACCCCCTTTTGCACTTAGGGACGCGCGACTTGTCTTGCTCCCCGCGACGCCGTTCCATCTCGCGTCGGCTCATCGCTCATCATTACCGGGATATTAATGGCGTCAGCTAATGGATTCAGCCGAGAGCTTAGCGCGCGTCCCGGCCGCAGAGAGAATTCCTTTCCGGCTCGGATCCTTCGTTCTAACTCGCGTTTTTTCCCACCCCGGGGTTCCGAGACCGGAGGAATTCGGCAAATAAAGGGAACCGCGGCGATGATGCATGATCTCCCTTCGTCGCTCGGAGATTTTCGCCAACGCGCGACGAACGATAAGCGACCGCCGACGGTTGTTCCGGCTAAACGATTCTTTTCAAGGCCGGCGAACATCGAGGTTGTTTCGAAGGCGTCGCCGTCAACCGGAGGAGAAAAGGTCACGGAGCTTTTCTTGCCCGGCGAAATTCCTGCTCCTTTTGCCCGGAAACCGACGCAACTCCGCAGGGAGCCGACCGTCCTCTGTTCGATAAAACCGCGAGTCTGCGGCTAGCCGTCGGCCAGGACGAAGGACGAAGTCTCCTCTCTCTCTCTCTCTCTCTCTCTCTCTCTCTCTGGAGAAACCAAGGATTCCAGACGGTGGACACGGGAGACAAGAAGGCACCTGCGATCGAAGATTCAGCGTGGGAGCGAGAACCTCCGGGAAACGAGCTGCGGGCGTCTCTTCCACCCTGAAAATCTAACGTCTACGGTCTCAGGAAACGGAAACTTCCCTTTCGGCAGAGTTTGGATCTACCGTGGACAGAAGAGAGGCAAAAGAAAGCATTTTCTTAAACATATTTCAAGCATCAAACGTTTCATTCAGAAAACACTAAAGGGAGCCCCCCAAACAATTACAACAAACTAACTTTTCTCTTTCTTTCTGTGCGGACAATGGACACCGTTTAGACGTCGCAGGAAATATTTCTCGCGTCGCCGCGGCCAAAAGACAATTGACCTGGTCGTAAATCGGCGCGGAAGTGTCTTTGCAGATCGACAGGCAAAAGGAAGGGGGTCGAGCGTTCGTTTACAAAGGGTCGGTCGTAGGAAAGAGAGCACGAGGAAATAATTATGAGCGGGCGCGAGGAGGACGGCAGTAATGAAACTCGGGGGAACAATGGCCGTTCCGCGCGTTGTTGCAGGTTACAGTCTCGCGGATATCAGCAAGCAAGTTTCGCCGATATCGGTTGCGGGGGTGTAGTAGCGCGATATTCACCGCGCGAGGGAAACCATACGTTTCAGCAAAGCTGCGCCCCGGTACTTACGACTGCTCTGATTCAGCATCAACGGGAACAGAAACCCGTAACCCGACTCCAGATCCAATTAATGGAATCCTGGAGGATAGCTGAACGCGTGGCTCCGCCGGCAAGCAATAACGACCGTAAATTCCGGATGGAATTGTGTATCGCGAGAGCTCGAACGGAGGGGAGGAGGCTGTGGAAGCTGGATACGCGACCTGGCTCGGGGATGAGGCACGAGGGTGGTCCCCGATGATCTCATCCCGGTCCACGGGATCCTTGGGAAAATGAGTCACGGTGCGCTCGTTCCCAATATCGACGATTAACTTCGTTACTCTTCCGCCTCCGCTCCTCTGATAACGAGGTGTTCCCGAGAAAATAAAACGGCGATAACGCCGCCGACTTCGCGGAACCCGTGGTTCGCCGATGGCTTAATTCTTCGTGGCTTTATCTTCGGCTAAATTGTCCAACAGTTACTCTGCTTTCTCAGGTTATTGTCGATACGATTCGTAAACAGACTCTTCGTGTCTGTTCCACCTCTGCTTTACGTAACAGGTAGCTTAGCAATTTCTAAGCTTAATTTGTAAATCTTGTGGACGTCTTTCCTCTACCGCGTTTGTTATTCTGAGATTGCAATTCGGACAGATTCCGAGAAAGGAAATCGCTTCTTTTATGCCCGGCATAAGATACAACGTACCTAAAAGAAGGGGATCGAGAAATCTATTCGAAGTATCCCGGTAACGATCGGACTGAATCTGAGCGACCATAAAGTCCCCCGGAAACGTCCATCTTCGAAGGGTTAATAGTCTCGAGGGTGTTCCATCGACGGTCGAGAAGCTCGCTAAAGCCTAATCAACTTTGCCGGTCTTAGACCACGGGAGAGCATTCCGCCGAGGCCATAAAGAAAATTACGCAGCGCCGGCCGATCGGTTTACGAGCGGCTACATGCGGCGCGGCCCTGAAATCGGGAAACTATATACCAATTAATCGAAGGGTGGCTCGCCGGCTACCGGCGCGATACGCGTGCCGATCGATCGATCGCTCCGGAAGATTCCCTCACGGCCCTGCCGGAGCAACGGCCAGCAACGATAGCATCGCGGTATTGTTTATGGATCGACCGGTTCTGCTTTCGAAACTCCTATCGGGTTTCCGCTGGCAGACTGACCGAGTCCGCGTTATCCGCACGCGGACAAAACGCGTCCCCGGTCTTATCTGGGACGAGGCTTCGTTCTCCTGTCACCGAGGACCGCATGCGCGAGAAATCACTGTGGTGGATTCTTCGAGTACGCGTGCTACTTGAACGGGAGTGGCTGGCGCGTCTGATCATCGCACGCCGAATCTACTTCCTGCGAGTACTATATAATGCCGGAGAACCTGAGGAATTTACCAGTTTTTACTAGCCAACCTTTTTCTCTTGCGAACAGTAAGTGTTACAACAAAATAAAACAACACAAAGACCGTTCTTCGTAAGCAACACAGTAATTCTTTTCTGTTCACACTGTTTCCCTTAACACTAGGTTTACGGAGCACTAAACATGACTATTTTACATTACTTTATAAAAATAACATGAATGTATCGATCAAAATTTGTAGCCATTTTTTAAATAATATATACCCAAAGAAATCAATTTGTCAAATAATTGCTCATGGATGCATTTCTACAATCTCAATATTCGCAATTTAAAAATATTAGAATCCGTCATTTTGAAGGGGCCCCGTAAATCTAGTGTTAAAAATTGTGTTTCCTGTTTGCCTCTCATTTTTTAATCCCTTTCGAAGGACGCGCGTGTTTCGAGCGACTAGCTTCGCGTGTAATTCGGAAGTAAAACACACCGTTAAACGGATGCCTCGCAGTAGTTCGTAATTAGTTGGACGGCGCGCGCGCTCCGTGGATCTTCGAAAGGAACTTAGCGGATCAGCCAGGGTGGTGCGCGTTTAGGCGAACGTCTGCGTACACGCCTAGCGACAATTACCACCGGGAGAGTAGGCGAAAGTCGGGGGGGATAGTCGCGAAGCTTTACAGCCACAGGTTTATGACTGCCCTGGATGCAGCGCAGTAAAACGGGTTTCGGGGCCGAACGAGCTCGTTGCTGCACCGTACATTTAATTTGCGCCGGCTGACTCCGACGCATCCATCGAAGATACGACCCCGCCTCTTGCCTCTGCTGCGAGATACTGATCTTCGGAGTTAGGGCTCTCTGTAGCGGATACCTCGTCGTTCGACGGAACTTACGCTCGGCCGGATCGACGGAGTTTATTGTCACCTTTATTCGTCAATTTTTTAAGCGCACTTGCTCGGAGATACTGGTCCAATTAGATTTTCAGGAACTTTTGTTTCGAACAGTTCCTGTCAATGTCTTCGTTCATTGCAAGAACGAGTTTAACCTAAAACTCTAATGTACTCTACTAAACATATTAAGTAGGAAAATGAATTTTTATTTCAGTCCAGTTCGTCGGAACTCAGATAGCAAATTTTTATATCCCATCAAGACCCACTGTCTACTAGAAGAGTTATAGCGATACTTGAGGAGATGGCGGGCTTGATTAAGGATTATGAGAAAACCCTACAACCAATTTGCGATACAGCATTTGCCATTAAGAGATGCAGATGAATCTCCCTAAACGAGTGATACGAGTGTGTCCGCTGGCAAAAGGAGCAAATGAAAGAAGCAGAAATGACCCACGATGCAAAACACGTACCCTGCGGAGACCATAACTTGCCGAGGATCTACAAATGGCACGGGGCCAAGAGGTCTGTGCGGCTAGCTCTACCTAATGCCCTCCGGGGAGTCTCATCTTCTAAATGAATAGAAGATCTACTACACCTAGTTTGTAGATGATCAACAACTTGCATACTCCGCGTGATACCGACACCTCGACCTCGAGACAGAGACCATCCAGCGAATCAATCTGACAATCCTAAGCTCGTGTATCCTCTTCACCGTTTGTCACGGAGGGCCACCTCCTAAACGATGTCTGCAGCGGCAATCGGTGCCGATCGAGGCCAAAGGGAGAAAGAAAAGTTCTGTGGGAGCATGTCGGGGACCAGGGATCGGTTCAGCCGAAATCAAAGACCGGATCGGATGCGCGGAGCTATCGTTCGGCAGTCGTGCATCGCAGGTAGCCACCGCGCCGGTTGCCTATCAGATCGTTCGGCGACGCAAAGGCGCCACACACCGGTGGTTTCGTTTCGATCGGTAGTTTCGGCCCTCGGAGCACAAACGGCTCGGTACGGTTTGGTAGCATCTTGATTCCGCGGGCGGCGTGTCTCGATTAATTAGCGTGCCTCGGTTAACGAAGCCTGGCCCGAAGAAGGGGGGCTCCCTTCGAGGGTTCGCGGAGGGGCCACCGGAGAAAAGGGGCAGGGGCTCGTCTCTGTCTCTGGCTCCGGTCGACCCCGTGGAATCGATATCGCGTAATGCGATCTCGTGCGCCGCGCGGTCACCGTGCGAATATTATGTTCGCCGTGTATCGGATCGGCCGCGGGGGTTGCGGAAAGGGGTGTCCTCCGCTCGCGGGACACCGTGGATTCGAAAAGCGTTGTCCGTTCCGGGCATGAATAACGTGTAGCGTATATTTTAATGTCACACCCCTTCTCGTCCGTGACGTATTCTCTCGTCGCGACGCCTAAAACGCCCGTCGCCACTTCCCAAAAAGCTTCTCCTCGTTTATCATGCGAGTGATTCAGCGACCGACCTGAATTTCACTTGATTCCGGTTATTAATGGATCCTCCGCCCCCCTTCGGATAAAAGTCCCTGTTCGCGAAACTGTCGTTCGAAAATCCGCGCGCTAAGATGGCGACGTCGGGCTTCTGTATTCCAATGGGATATTACAGGATCGAGACAATCGAATCCAGCGGAGCTTCGGGCCGTTTAATTTTCCATAACTCGCCATCATGGCGATCGTGATCGATTTATTCCTATCGACCACCGGGTCCTCGCAATTTCGCCATTAGGGTCGTGACTTCCTCCATGGTCGCCGGCATAACGAGGACCCCGTGGTTCGTGAAAGAACAACGGTTTCTGTGATGAAGGTATAGAGTCCCTTTCGAGTATAGTCTCGAGAACGAAAGGTACAGGGATTCAGTGTCTTCGTCGGGAACGTCGACGGGGCGAGAATAAATATGCGCATATCGAGGGCGTAACTTATTCCCGTCCGTCAAAAACGACGCGTATGAACATGCATGAGCCTTGTAAAACATTCGATTTGGCCGGGGGTAACATTAGCATGAACCGCACGTCCGCGACAATGGCGAGGCAAACGGGTTCGGGTTCGGGTTCGGGGGGGATCGGTCGATCGAAAATCGTCTCGTTGATTTAACAACTCTACCGGCCCCGGGTTTCTCTTCTCTCCTGTCCGGCGGAACACGTCTCCGCCCGGTCCCGACCGGGACACGCTAATTACGCATTTGTTCAGGAATTTGCATGCGTTACGCCATCACGCAGCCAAGAGTTTACGTGTCCGCCTCGTAACGATTCGTTACGAGGCAGAACGAGCGTGTGCCGGAGCCCCGCGTCGCGTCGCGTCGCATCCGATTCCTGTCCCAGAGGGTCACGATCGGCACGTTTGCCGTTGTGCGTTTGGTAGCCTCGCGTACCACGAAAATTGTCCCATTGAAAATCGTCTCGTTAGACCGGCGATTCTGGCCAGCGTAACCCCGCCGAATCCGTGATGCGTCGGTTCCAGTGTCTCCTTTTTTCCTCCGCCCTTCGCCCTTCGCCCGCCTCGCCGCCCCGTCACGTTCTATTCCGTTGTACCGTGCAGGGCTCCGATCTGTCCTACACGGTGAACCCTTTTCTCCGTTGCAACTGCGCCCTCAGCTTATGCTCTAATTTCACGTCGCACGGCGATAACATCGCCGCTCGGAACACGTTGTTGCGCGACCAACGCGACCAGAAACAGCAAAATACATTCTATCACGTCGGTATTCGCAACTTCGTATCTGTTGGTCGCGTTGTTGCAAAATTGAAACAGTCTGTTCCTCGCATCGCACGCGGTAACAATGCCTGGCCTCGTGGAATTATTAACAGACCGCGGATCTTTAGGCGAAATGAAAATTGTCGCCTTCTGTAGAAGCTCCTCTTTTTCTTTGATAATCTTGACAAGTTGAATATGACATAATTTCAGTATCTTGACTGTCTTAAACAATACTCTTTCGTTTCTCGCAATCGATGCAGGCAATTTTCGCAGCAACATGACCGTGCCTTCGAACAAAAGTGTCTTCCGTCGTTTCTCTTAGGTTCTCGGATCGATTCGCAAGTCGCGCGACGCTACAGGGAAAATCTTTTGAAGCGAAGCTAGAGCTCCTATAAAAGCTCCAGACTACGGGCTTTCAAATCAACGATCCCTTGGATACGGTGGCCGATCGACGAACCAGTCGGGGAGTCAGTGGCCCTGTTGTTTCGCCTCGACTGGCCGGCTATTTATCGAGTAAATATTTCCCGGTTATTTTTCCATTCCGCCTCTTCTTTATTGTTTTCCAATCACCGTTCGACATCGATCGTTCCTTTCATCCCGTGGAACACGCGCCGCGGTCGTTCCTATTGTTCGATCGGTGCCTCGTTCCCCTTCGAACCCCCGCCCGCCAACCCCTTCGCGTTTCGACCAGTAATTTACGGGGAAAAATTGTTTGTCCGGGACTTTCCACTGTCACGAGTCGCGAAACAAAATTCAATCCCCAAAGATCTGCAACCCCCAAAGATCTGCAACCCCCAAAGATCTGCAACCCCCAAAGATCTGCAACCCCCAAAGATCTGCAACCCCCAAAAATCTGAAACCCCCAAAGATCTGCAACCCCCAAAGATCTGGAGCCCCCCAAAAATATCTGCACCCCCCCAAGATCATCACCCCCGAGTATCAGCAACCCCCGTCGATTTCTCGCAACAATTCGCTCGCTCCCGATCGATGCGAGACGTCGCTCCCGGGGTTTATTTATTATGGATAATATCGGAATTGGATCCGAGTGGAGGGGCTGCCATTTCGATTCGACGGAGGCCGACCGAAGGATTAACGGGGGTGGAAGATCGTCGACGAGGGACAAAACGACAGTCGCGAGTGACTCGTCGTTCAGGTTGTCGGGAGGAAACGCTTTTCATCCTCCCGAACGAAAGGACGAGGTCTCCGAAGCGGCTCTTGTTTATTTCCCAGCCCTGGCCCTCCCTTACCCTTTTCATCCCCGATTTTCATCCCCGTCGCGTCGAGAGGAAGCCGAACGGCGACGGAGGACGCGTGAAATCCGTGTACACGGTCTCCTCCGCGCTTTCTTCACGAGCCGCTAAAACAACACGCGCATTTTATTGTCGCTGTTTTCTCTCAGCAGTTCATAAATATTTGATGCGCCTAATGGAATCCCGTGCAAGGGCGAGGCGAGGCGAGGCGCCCTTTCGCCCTCGGTCGCACTCGAATCGGAATCACTGCTTTAGCAGGAACCGAGGAACAGTTTAAACAAATTTCACTCTGCTTGCGAACGATGGAGAACGAAGTCGACTTCATTCTCATTTCGAAAATAGAAAAATATGATTTCTGAAGACTCGCAACCGGGGGTAAAAAATGTCAGTTTGATTCTACGAAGTTTTCACGACTCGGCAGTCACCGAATGAATTCCCCGGACGGCATCGACATCGAATTCGGATAGCACAATGCTATTTCCCGCCGCCATTTCCGTCGTCGGAGGAATCGTTCGGAGGCCCAGAAACCGCGAGGGTGGCAAATGACGGAGATTACGTTCGGTAGGAGCGTTTAATGACGCGGGCATCAACATTCCGAGCGCGCTTTAATATCGGGGCGTCGATGAGTGTCGTAAATCATTCGTCGGCTAATGGAATTCGACTGTCGAAGACGACCAAGGAGTGGTTTTACGATCGCGGAAGTGTCGTTGCTCGATCCGATCGCTCCTCGGCGATCACGTCCGAAAGAAGAAATCCCTCGAAATTTGGTTTGTTATCGAACGAATTAGGAAAACGGGAACGGCGCCGAACGATTACGGGGAGGAAGATCGCGCGAACTTTCCGCAAACGAGGGAACTTGTTGCCGCGGAACCGATACGTCCCGATTAAGATCGAGAAACACATCGGGATTTGGACGTTATCGGTCTCCCCGGCCATTAGACCCGGTCGCATTATTGCGAACAGCGTACCGGCAATTCGAGCCGTATAATATCTTTCGCCCCTCCAAAACGGCGCAATAACGCAGGGGGATGAAGGCCGCGGGCGCGGAGAGACAGGGGGAGGGAGAGAGAGAGAGACACACACACACGGGGGTACAAGACGCGAGATACTATGTACGAGTGTTTAACGACACGGAGAGCAACATTCCGGACGTGCTTTAATATCGCGTAGCTGCCCGTCTCATTCGGGACGGTTCTCTCCCGTCATCCCCGTCGGATATCCCGCCTAATATCCACTCACCCTATCTCTCGTCGCCGACGTGGAACCGTCAACCCTTCTGCCTCTGGACACGTGCGCCCGCGCCCGTGGGGCGAATTGTTTTTGATATTCGAAACGGAACGAATGCGGTACCGCTTCGATGAACGCCTTTCGCGGATAGAACGCAACCCCTTTTGCTACGCCCTCTTCCCTTCCCCACCCTTCTCCACTCTGGCTTTATCTGTCTCGCCCGCGGTCCACTCGCATCCCTGTATATCGCGTCACGCTCTGCCAGCTTTTCGTTTTCACGGCGTTATCGCGACGAGAATGAAAATTTCCTGTACGCTCGCCTTTCTGCGGAACCTACCCTTAGACGCCGACACGATCGACCGCGGCCCTACTCCCCGAACATGTTTCTGCCCACCTGCTGACATTCGTTGTATGCTACGGGTGAATTTAGCTGTCACAGGAATCAAGCGAATTTTTCCTGTCGAGTACACAAATTTTTGGTTAGCTTTAATAATTTTCGTCCAAGGCGCAGCCAGAAATGAACGCGATTTGGGGGATGACCGGGGGTGTTCCGTAGATTGGACAAATTCCTTTCTCCGGGGTTTCGCGCGGAACAGAAAATTCGATAGGTTATCGGCACGGAGCCCTCATGGGTCCGTTCTCCTCCCCCATATCGGTTATCGCGGCCGGTGCTGGTCCTTTTTCCCACGAATCCCAGCACGGTTCATAAATTTTCCACGAAGTAGCGCACGAAGGGAATCGTCAGCGCGACGGAACTTCGTCGAAACGACGATTCGCGTGATAACCGTTTCCCATTCTTCGACCGCGTAACTTTCTCAAAAGAAGCCCGGCCATGTTTTCGCCCGCGAATTTTCGGCAGCAACCCCTCTCTAGTGAAGAGGGATGAAAAGAGCGAGAGAGGTATCCTCGTCGCCGGGGAAAAATATTATTCGACCGAGATTCGGGGGGGGGGGGGCAGCTCGAAAAATGCTCCGGAAAGATTGAATCCTGCGTCAACGAAGCCGCCAGCGCAGAAGACACGGGGATGAAAATTTCGTTTCGGGGGGGAAAAAAAACTCGTTATCCCGCACGTCAACCCCCGGCGCGGAGAAAAAATCAGCCGGCGAGCGGCATTAATATTCCTCCGGTTTATTTCGAGTAATATTTCCGCGCGGCCCGTGGAAACAAATCCGGGTCCCCGAAAGAATTAACTTATTCCGCCTTAAAACCGCTCTTGCGCACCCTCCCGCCGCCCAGTTTTCTGTCGGGTTGGTCGAAAATTTGTGTCCCTGTGCAGAGAAACGTCCATGAAAACGTAACGAGGTAAAATCGCAAGAATTTGTCACCGACCCGACGGAACAAAGCGAGAAAGGGTGAATTCGCGACTGGGAACGAGGCAGGGCGAAAAGCTCGCGTACGCCTTCGGCCGCGTTTCGATTAGCAGTCTCGTCAAAGCGCTGCCCCCCGCCCCACTGTTCCTCAAAGTTACCGGAAACGACGCTGGTTGCGTGCGTGGCCTGGCTTTCCGTATCGGTAAGCCCTATAACGAGCGGTAAGCTTCTATTCCCAGGTGCGTTCCTGGAATCGAAGACAAATGAACCTTCCCTATGCAAAGCCTCTGTCTCTCTCTCTCTCTCTCTCTCCCTCCCTTGGCACTCTGTTCGACGGTACACCTTCTTTCCGTCCCTCCCTTTCCGCCCCTAACGAAACGAGGTTACGCGGAGGAAGGTGGGTGCAAAGAGAAGAATGCGCGCAGTCTGCAAATTGAACCATATTATTTGCCAGGAAATGGAAATCTTCGCGGAAACGCGTGCTCCCGCTCTAACCCTTTCTCTGGGTTAATTTCACGTCCGTTGGTCGGAGAGAACCAGAACCGAAAGACGAGCTTGCCGAGTTCGACGTTCCGGTTTCGAGACTCGCAAACTGAACTCGCTCGAGTTACTTTATGAAGTAGGCGACGTTCCATTCATTTTTCATCGCGAAGATTCGGTTACATTAGAGCCCTCGAATCAGGTCGCTGCACTTCCGGTTGCATGTAATTACGAATGATTTCGGTGATCAGTCACTCAGTTGATTCTTGCGGGCCACGAATTTGATCCATTAGCAGATTTCTTCGAGCCACTCTAGATCTTCGACGTCAAGATTTCAAGTTACTCTCCGGGCATCAAATATTCACCAAATTCTGTTCCATTGTCTGAGAGGTCCAGGAATAAGGGGGTCAAATTCGAATAATAATAGCGCAATCTATATCGAGACATCGCGTGATCTACATTTAATACCGTGTTAAAATTGTAGGACGTTTCGTAGAATCGTACATCGATGTGCAGGGTGTAATACGAATCAAGCTGAACACTTTCGGTAATTCCTCTGGGGCACAAAGGGCGGGGAAAAGGGCGAGCGGTTTTTTACGGCTGCCCTAGCTTCTTCACGAAAGATCGACGCCCACCGACGCGGTACCCGCCGCTTGGAAAAGTTCCAATTTCCCTTTTATCGGGAATCCTATTTCATTTCTAGTCTTGCGCGTGATACGCCCCCGAATCGAGGATTAAGGGCCCACCCCGGCGATCCTTTTTCATCCTCGCGGTGCCTCGAGTATCACGAGAGAATCGTGTGATCTTCGCGGCGATTCTTTCATCTTCCCGTCGAAATTAATTCGATCCCTCTTCGATCAGCCAATTACGCAAAATTACCTTAACCATCGAGTGGTAGGGACCTTTCTAAAATTCCGTAAAAATTAACTAGGACACTTTTAGGCTTGCAATTTGAGACTGAAAACTTGAAAATTTGAAGTAACAAAGGCGAGACACCAGGATTTTTAACATCTGTAGAATTCTGCAAAGCAGAAAAGAACGACCAACGGAGGAGCCTGAGAAAGGTACCGTTCTCCGGCAAGATTTGTTTTGCAATGACACGGAATTAATTCGTACACGTAGCCATAGGTTCCAGGGACACGTTTGGCGGCATAGGTCGTGATCCGGCACACACGGTCATCATTTTCGGGCCGTCCGCCGGGCTCCTTGTCTCGTCACTCTGCCGAGGTGGCCATTATTTCAATTCCGCGCACGCTGATTCATCGTTTCAACGTCAATCTCCCTCCGGCTCCGTTCATCGTGGAAATTTATCTGGTGGATACCCGCGCGAGCCGAGGACACGGCAGGCGCAAGAGGAACGGAAGAAAAAGAGAGAAGCGCGGTTCACCCCCTTGGAAATCGATCCGGACCGTTTCGAGAAGGAAGCGCACTCGGAGGAAGAGCAGTAGCAGCCCGCAACGGCCTCGCCCCTTGGAAAAGGGGATCCCGCTGGTTTTAGCTTTAATCCCCCGTGAACAATGTTACCGGCTTTAACGTTCGTTACACGCAACACGTAATTTTCCAGCTCCCTTTCCGTTCGGCAACCCTTTCGCGGCGGCCGCCCGCAAATACACCCCGCAACCCATGTATCGCGGGTGTGGAGACACAGATAGAGTGAGAGAGAGAGAGTGTGAGAGGAGTTCGTTTGTCTTCGAGTGCCGAAACTCCGAGCTGGATGCTCGTTAGGTGGCCCTCGATCACGATCCACTGACCCAATAAACGGTGTATTACCTCTGTCAATATGGACCCCCCCCCCCGACCAACCCCTGCACGCGAATCCTGCTGCGCGGTTATTATTGATCTAAACGAGAATCACGCGCTTGTTCGCTGACGCGAGCCTCGCTCCGTGATTTCGACCGTGCGTAAAGCAAACGGGAATTAGCATGTCTTCGGCTAGCGAAATTCGGGTCAGCGAGGTGGTAAATTACCGGAATCGCCGCGCGGAATAATATCGCTGCGGAAGACGCCCGAGATACGTGCCACTAAAGCTACATTTAGCTGCCCTAAAGCAAATGACAGTCCTCATTGAAAATTTTAAATCAATGGCGATTTGTATAACCTTTTAAAAACGCGCAGGACGAGTCAAAATGGGGTGGAGGGTTGAATTGTAAGAGAAATAAAATTGACGTTACTGTAGCTCCTATCGACTGACAACCTGTAGGGGTAGTTTTTCCTCGTCAAGACGCAAAAATTCACGGCGTCGAAGGAGAAAGACCGTGGAAAGCGTTTGCGGACTTCGTCAGCACGAAAAGCTACCCCCAGGGCAAGGGGAATCTCGCGTGACCAACGAGAAGAATCGAATACAGAGGAAATTCCCGGTCGTCGTCGTCGTCGGCGGATTAGAATTTTTTCCCCGTCGGCGCGGGGTCGTGGGCGGTACCCGATAATGAAGTAATCCGAGGAAGGAGACCGGTGGCTCTGTCGGATCTTCGTTTTTCACAGGTCGCGACGAATTCAGGGGTGGGTTCGACGTCGTTGAACACGAAGCCTTCCGTGTGATATTCGAGAGGCCGCCGATGGGATCGTTAGGCCGAGCAGGGGCGCGATTCTCTTCGAATGTATACATCCTCCCTTTAATCTAGGTCCGGCAGACATCGCGGCAGCTTCGTGGCTCGGCCGGAAGGGGTGCTCCACCCTTTCCACACCCCCGCCTTTAACATAGCGCTCGTTGCTTCGCCGTAATTTCCAGAGGGTCGACCAGGGGACATTTTTGTTCCTTTTCGGTGGGAATATTCTCGCACCGTTCGCCACTGAATCATCAATTATCTCGCGGCTTTGGGGGATTTCTGTATCGTTGGGGGGAAGTATCGTTCTTCGATCGTTCTTGGATTTAGCTTATTTTTACAGCACCTTCTCGTTTTCCAAAGATAATTCTAATTCATAGATCTTACAAACCCCGTCCACTGGAGGGTTAGTATAAATTAATTCGTGGCTCTCGCAATTGATGAATCGTAACTTCCTTTCAAGTTGAAATCCGGTACCCACCATATCCGAGAATCATTAATTAACTTGCAAGATTGAGTAAATCCATAGAAAGTAATGGACACCATCTTGGAGAGTAGAACATCCTTTAGTTGTCCATAAATAATCAACGAATTGACGAAGAACGGGCTAAGAATGAATTTGTGCACCCAGTAATTAAACTGTGGATCTAGAAGAAAATATCATTTCCCCGACTAAAAAGTTCATTACCACGGACCATTGAAACACACGATCGGCGGAGCGTTAAATCTTCCTTCGCCAATGGACATTGAATTATTAAAGCAAACATAGACGTCCAACGAATGATTTCGTCCCTGTTAGAAAACGATTAGCGAGGCAGTAATTCTTGCAAAACCAGGTCGCGGATAAATCATAGACGAAGGGGTTAAGCGATCCGCGCGCTCCCAATATTTTTCAATTTTTCGCTCGCGATCCCGGTGTTTTTCCGTGGAGGGATTTATGCGAAAAACAACCCGACAATCCGGAGGCTAGAAAAATAAGACAGAGCACGCTCTTTCTTTCGAGAAGCAAAGGGCGATTTATTGGCCAGTCGTCGCCGTTCAAAGACGCTCTCCTCCCTCCCTCTCTTTCTCTCTCTTTCTCCGGAGAAGTTCGAGGAAATGGCGATTTAGGTTCAAGGACGATCCAAGACGAAATACCCGTGAAACAGGATTCAGGATCCCTCTTGCGGTCCCGGGGCTTCCCCTCGGAAAAGCTCGGGAACAAGCAAGCTTTCCCGCTAATCGCGCCGACCCCGTCCGCTTCCTTCCAGTCTGGCTTGCTCTCGGCAACCAACCCCTTTTCCCAGGGAGAGGAGAGGAGAGGAGAGAGAACTCTCGCTTTCCCTCGAGGAAACGCGTCGAGCCGAGAATGGATGGCGCGGTCTCGCGTTCAGCCTGGCAGAACGCCGGCCGAGTTCCGAAGTAGCCTCGTTTGCGGACTTCGAAGCGGCATTAATTCCTGGGAAACCGAGCCGGCGCGGTTTTTCCCGCGGAAAACGGAGGATCCCCAACACCTGTCTGGGACCAGTCTGAGACGCCGAGGACAGCCGAAATCGCCCACGGTAACTCGGGAGTCCGGCAACGCGAAGTGTGCTCCCTCTTCCATTTCAGAAACTGCTTGATCCCCACAATTTAGTTATAGTTCTATGCAGAGAAACGCAATTTCCTGCACCAGTTTAAAGAACACAATCAACGCAGAATCCGCGTTCCCACCGCACACGGAAAAAACTGAATTTCGGTGCAATTTTCTGATTTGTCAGCCGCAGAGCCACGCAGGTAGCAGAAACAGAGCTCGGATAAATATCAGCGGCATTAAACTTTAAACCCGGCAGCGCTCCCGGTTTGACGTTCCGCGGTATTAAAGATCGCAGCCTCGCGATTCGCGGAAAAACGCAGGTCCATCGCCGAGCGGAATTTTGCGAAAGCCGGAGCTTGCGGAATATTGTGCGCGCACGGAATGGGACTCGTTCTCCTGGCCCGGCTGGCAATTAATTGCGGGCCAATGAGAGAGCAGGCTTCTTTTATTTCCGCGCGCGGGAAATTGGCCGGGTCCCCCTGATTTACAGGGAAGTTTCGCGGGACAAATAACGTTCGTCGAAGCCGCGACCGACCCTCGTTAGTCTCCTCCGCGCGTCACGGAGGAACTTGTTCCTCGCCGCTCGACCGTGAACCGAAACTTCCGAGAATTCGGAACAAAGCTCGCGACCGTATCCACTTTTCGTCGCCGTTTCCCCCGTTGTTTTCGCTTGTCTACCCTCGTTTACCGGGAATTTGATATCAGTTCGCCGCGGGGCAAGCGTACCCTCTTAATTCCATAAAATATACAGGCCGTCCGTCCTTCACGAGTCCGCCACGTTTTCCGCGATATTATGCACGCGACTGTCGCGGCTCCTTCTTGCCCGGGACTTTGTTAGGGTACGTGCTGCTTTAATACTTAATATCTCTGCCGTGCGATACCCTATAAACGGCGAAACAAACGTTTCTCACGTGCATACGGATTCCTATTATTAGACTGCGGATTTTATGAATTTATGAGAAGAACAAGTTGGTGCGATCTGAAACAGTAGAAACGTTGAAACAATTTCAGGACGTCGATACATTGTTTTCTACCTGTCTGTTTCTTGCGCTTATGCGGAATATTAAAAATTCTCCGTAGCAATTTTCAAGAGCCAAATATTGTTCCGGTGCAGTTTGTACGAACGCGCGGTCCTCGGCAATATAATTTGGAACGAGGTCAAATCTCAGCAGATCAATTTTAATAAATATCCGCGTCCCTCCCGTCGCACCGGGGCCAGCATCCCCGCACGAGATAATTACTTTTGCAAACGATTTTCGGTCACTCTTCCCACGAAGCCCCCGGTTGCCCAGCTCAAGGTCGCCTCCGACAAGGATAGCAGAGCAGAGAAGAAGGCAGAGCAGAAAATTGAAGGAGGAGAGAGTCCGGCGCGCTGGGTTGCTTTCGGTGGTCGTCTCGCAGGAGCCAATTAACCCCGGCGTAATTAATAACCCATACTCTAATAACTCTGGCGCGCGCAAAAACGCAGATTGCGTCCGTAGCAGGAAACGATGGGCGGCGGAAGAACAGAAGAGCGAGGGGGCCCCGGCAAGAAGCCGAATAATAATGAGCGGAGGGTAAGAGAAGGAGGGGGGGGGTTAGATTGGAAGAAGAAGAATGGTCGGATCGAAAACAATGAAGTCGGTCAGAGAGAGGTTTCCGCGGGCAGGAATTCGTCGCGACGCGTGTCGCTTAATCGTGGCACCCGGATGGAGGGGGTGGGGACGGGCCAACGAAAGGGAAGAGGAAAGGGGTGCCGAGTGAAAGAGGGGTTTGCCGTCAAAACGTGCCAAACGAAGTGAAACGCATTCCGGGCCGGATAAAAAGCTCCCGGGAATCCGTTGAATCCGGTTGTCTAGGAATCACGAAGGTAATCGTGTCCGCGTTGAATCTTTTTTTTTTCCTCGGAGAAATAATGGCATCCGAGGAACGCGACTACGGCTGTCCGGGAGTCTTGAAATTGTGCGGATCCTCGGCCCCCGGAACGATTACCCTTTTCCACGGGAAAACCGGATTCTTTGATTACGCGGCTCGACACCCCCGACTTTCGGCGCGCACACGCCTATCCTCGCCGCGTATTTCAAGCGCATCGTTAACGACGCGCGCCGGCCCCCGGGTAACGTCTAATGGTATCATTAACTCTTAATGAACACTTGCGCGAACTTTAATGACTAACGAGCCGGCTCTGTATCCCTGTTAATTCCTGGAAATCCCGGATGACTGGGACCGCGAGACGCGCGACGCGCGACGTTCCGACGACGAACGAAGAGGAAAAGCTCGAGGGTGTAGGCCATTTACGAAGTTAGATTCCTCGGGTCTTCCTCTTCCCCCTCTTTCTCCTCCCTCCGAGAGAGGTTCCACGGAGATGGAAGTCCTACACACCCTCGCGCCGAATCAGCCCGGGATTCGATATTGCCCGGAAACGCACCCTCTTTGATTGGCCGGTGGCGAAGGGTGCCCTCTCCGGGTGGAACAATATCGAGGAACAAAAGTGCCGGGAGTCGTCTTAATTTTCCAGCCGGAAGCACGGGAACGCACCCTTCAGACACGAAGCAGCATCGCCGAGATGCCCGCGAATCTGGACGAAATTTAATTACCGCGAATCTCTTATTGTTGCCCGGAGTTACCGGGCTGAAATTGCTACAACAAAATGTTTTCCCGCTGCCTGCGGAGATCCTAGCCAAATAATAATACTTTCGCTGTCTTTTATAGATATAAAAATTTTGGAAAGCAATGGCAGCGTATCCGAGGAATATTTTTCGTAGTACAGTAGAACCATGGGATAGTAGATTACTGGAATTTACCTCGTGAAATCTCTGTGCAAAGACTATCAAAATGGCCGGGTCCTCTCCGAAATTCCCGTGGCCGTGCAGGGTCGTCTTAATAAAATTACAGGGCCTTGTAAACACGGCGCTCCCGTTCAATTATGAGTGACGGTAATCGGATCGAGCGAAAAGGCTGTCGCGGTGGCTGTAGGGTACGGAACCGCAAATTTTTGCCGCATGACCCGGTCGGCATCGACTAACGACGCTCCAGGGATGGAGGACGTTGCGGAGGTTGCGGAGGAGGGTCGTTTGGACCGCGCGAACGCGCTCTCCTCGCCCCCCGAAGAGCGCTCGGCTTAGCAGCGGCGGCGGCTGCGGTTTCGCTACACCCTCGTTACGATCCCCGACCAGCCCTTGATTATTCCAGATACGCGTAAACACTGCCGCCTCGGCGCTAGCTACCCGCCTCGGCCACGTAACTCGTCGCGCGGAACGAGAGAAACCGTAAACCCCGTCAACATTTGGACGACCGGCGATCCTCCGGAGGGCTGGATACTCTAACCCCCCTCACCTCCCTCTGGATTCTCCACCACCCCCCGCCGTTGACGACGGAATTCCGTCGTTGACCGCAAATTCTGTCGCCCCGACAGCCAGCGTCCCGGTGCAGCCGGTTATTTTCTGCTAAATTATGGACTCGCGAAACGAGCTCGTCTACGAAATTTCCACGCCAATCTCGATCCAACCTGAGCAAACTGCGATACCGGTTTACCCGTCGATATACAGTGGACGACCGGCAAGTTACTGCGCTGGGCGGTGCTTGCGCGGCGGCTGACCAATCGCGACACCGCTACCCCCGCTCCTCGACCAATTACTCTCGCACTGTACCTCCGGTAGACCATCTTCACTTGGTTCTTGAAATGTTGCGAGTGAAACACACGTGCCTCCAGGTAGCTAAAACGTTCTTCTAGCAGAAGACCCTGAAGGATTTTGAGCCCAGATCGGTTTAAACGAACGGGATTCTTTTCGGGAGTGTTTAGCTACCTGAAGGCGTAATCTTCGGCCAGAAATTCCAGAAACGGAAGCCACGATCCTGGTACTTGAGGACACTCCCACGCGAACGGGGCCGGCGCGGCGTTCACAAGGTCGAGAAAGTTTCCACGTGCCGGTTTCCACGGATCTGGTCGTGTAAACACGCCTGCATCGTCGTCTGCGTCGGTGTCGGGAGCCTGAGGAGGACCTCGTTGCGGCGTCTGGCTTCTGTCGGGGCCTCTTCTCGAGTCTAATTATAATTTGTCGGTGCGGACGATCTCTCCCGGACTCTCACGGGGCCCCGTGTATCGGCCACCATAGACTAAATACTTCTCAAGAGCCTTGGCTCACTCTCTCGAGAGTCTCTAGATCTCGTAGCTAACGAGGAGAACGCTACGGGATTTATTGTCCCGAAGTGGGCAACGATCGTCTATTTGCCTGGCAAAGGGATTCTCGCGTGGATGCACTCGCGGTCCATTTATCGCGTCCTTCAAAGGGCGGCCATGGGACGATCTTATTACGACGGAACGGTTATTGGCCGGCTTTATGCTCAAGTAAAACCCGTGAACACCGGGCGGAACGCGGTTATTCGCGGGCATAATAATGGCGCTAACGACCCGGACCCGGTATCAGCCGTGGAGATATCTCGGGCTAAGGGTTACCCCGGCGTCCCTTTCTGCCAACCCCCGGTACGAAAGAATAAGACCCCTCTAACACACCGCACACCGATATATACCGGATTAAACCGGCGACTTACGTCCAGCGCTCGAAACCATAGGCGTATCTTCCAGATTAAGCTATCGTTGGATTTTATATTCACGCCGCGCAACGTTTTTAAGGGTTCCACCAAGGATTGCCGGGTCTATAAACCGTGTCGAAAGTGCACCTTTGTGCAACCCTATAACCGGAGGGTGGAAACTGTGACGGTAATGTGGATTATACACGGGTGAAATTCGGTGAGTACGACTGAGAGCGAGGTTGATGCCGTGGAAAACATAACTTTGTCGCTTTTGATCTTCTCGCACGTAAAACTGAAACTTCATTTCACAACGACTCGTGTTCGTACATAGAATTTACACAGTCGCGCGATTCTCACGTGGAATTGCAACGTCGTATCTTGCATCGTCCCCGAGCGGAATAACAGTATGCAAATCGGACATTCTTTTAGGCCAATCGTTTCCTGCCGATCTATGCTGGCAATCTTGATAAAAACGAACTATGACGTAGCACGTACTAAATTAGGCGGGGTTTCAGTCATCACTTTGCTGTTTTCACTTTTGCGGTATTTGCAAATCGCAACCCCTCGAATCGACAGATTGCACACGGGAATTTTTATCTCGGCAACCATTTGACCGATTCGGTTGATTCTTTTTTTAAAATAATCCCGAAAGTTTGCTCCGTCTTGATAATATTTTTAAAATCTCAAACTCCCCTTCAAACATGAAAAAAAAATTAACAAACTCCGTCAATGTTCGGAAGAAAAAGATAAAGATCGGTTTGGTTCGGACCGGTCCACAGATTGGCTCGGTTAGGCGAGCCTGCCAATCGTTCTAGGTTCCCATCTAAACACCTGTCGCTCCCTCTCCGCGGCCCTCTTCACGCTCCGTTGCCGCCCACTTGATTACAGGCAGCTATTCGCGTAAAATCGCGCGCTCCTGGCCGCGGCAAGGAGACCGATAACGGTAGGCCGCGAAAGCGGCGGATTAGTCGCTGATTTATGCCAACCGATAAAGCACCGGTTGTTGCATAGACGCGCGGCATGCGCCGTTATGCGCGACGCGAATGATTTAACGCGTTCTGCCGGGGAAAGTTAATGCATTTGCCACACCGCTCCACTCCGCTCCGCGCCGCTCTGCACCGCGTTGGCCCACGGGTAGAAACACACGTAAATGCGCATACCGGACGTTTCCGGCTGGTACTTTACGCGCTTACGAGCCGGCCGTGTACGCGCCGATTATGCTCGGCTGGATCACGCCACGGTATCCGAGCGTAGTTGCGATTTAATATCGACTCTAATCTGCGGGACGCTCGCCGGAAGTCGATTTAATGAGCCGCGCAGCTGGCTTGTCGCGATAACTCGATACTTTCGCTGCAGTTGTAACTGCGGCTGTAACGTCTTTATTAGTTGGCGAACTTTACCTCCCCGGCAACTTGGTCCACTATTGTTCGCGTTTTTACGCCGCTTTCGTTGCGCAAACGACAAAGCCAGGACATTTCACTCGATCTTGCTCCATGCTCGTTTCACTGAATATTGCTGGAATTTGCAAAATGAAACCGACTAATCTTGTCAGTGTTTCACAAGCATCTCGACGAAGAGCTCTAAATAATCGCTTAAGGGTGCAAACGAATAAGAAAGTATTTTAGCACTTCCGTTAAAAAATATTAAATCAAAATGATAAAGTCAACGCGGTTATGGTCGTTGAAAACCCGGTACACTTAAGCGATTCGCCGCAATCTCGCCGCAAAGATCGGTCAAAGTGGACGTCGCGGACACGCGACATTTCCGCGGACATTATGAAAGTACCATCATGCTGAAGCAAGAAAAATTAGCTGTTTGCGGGGGCGGACAGCCGGCAGCCGGCAGCCGCCGCCGTGGCGAGTGTGTAATATTTAAATCAACGTCGCGTGTCAAGCAACGCGTTTCTCCCCCCGTTGTTAATAGAGTTCGCGAGGTTTAATTGCGGTCCGCGGGACAAAGCAGATATCGCGGAGCTCACGGTCTCTCGTCTCGCTGGCCGGGAAAACCGTGGTACGGGAGATCGGATTTAAAAAGCGGGAAAAGAAGGACGTTGAAGAATCCGCGGCGCACGCGAACCGGAAAGATATTACGCGGCGCTTGCGGAACGAGCGGAATAAATCGGTGCTTCGTACGCGGGAACAAAGCGGGCAACTGTCCGCCCGAGCTCGTGCGCCGTTTTATTCCCGCGGCATGACAGAGTCTTGGGACGAGGAGACGGCTGCGAGACACCCGAGGACCTTCGGTTGGATCAAAGGATTTCGCGGTTTCTGCGAGCTCTGTACCGCGCCCCGTATACCTCCAACTCATTTCGGTATAATTTTCCGATTTTTCCTGCAGCTATCCTCGGGGCGCGCCCGCGATATCGGTACACCAACTGCCGACAGAAACTGTAATGATGCTTGCTGAACTGAAATCGCCGTCAAAAGTCAATTATACGACGAAAACGAATTTTTAATCGAAATGACCGAAAGATCGCGTGGGAGTCAAATATATAATTTAAGACGGTCCAGAAAATTTGTATTTTCTGTTGGAATTCAACGATGCCATAGCACTTTCATGCACAAACATAAGGGATGGCATGAGGGGTCAGGTATAAGGGACGGTGGGACCCAGTCGGGGGCGTAAGTCCTAAAGTCACCGTGTCGAATACTGTACATTTACTGTTCAATCATTATACCGTGAAACACGCGGATACACTGCGGCGTTATTAGAATAACATCGCCATTTGTAATAAAGCATATATATATAAAGGGTGTGTTGTTTATTTCTAAAGACGCATACAGTGTAAGGATCGTATCCAAGTCGTTATCGTCACTGGATAAAGGTTATTTTCTAACATTTTCCATACAGATCCTGCGGGAGCCCGGTGCACCGGTGAAGGGTAAAAACGGGTGATTATTAGAAACGGTGTGCTCGAATTTCTCGATCGTGTCTGGCGCGCTCGCGAAGAGCAGTCGGCGATATTAGCAAACGGCAACAATGGCAGTCTCCCGGCGAGTGCCGACAAATTCGGTCTACACGGGATTGGCTATGGAGTCGCAGGAACTAGGCGGTACCGGTTATTGCCGATAGGCAAACCGGCCCCCGGTCCCCGAGCAGACAGCCAGGAAATCCGGGCTATCGACGAAAGAGAAGAGACACAATCGGCCCGAGATAATCCGGACGAGGGTCCTCTGTCGATATCCAGGAGGAGGACGTCGACGTCTGGCATCGATTTGCTATCTGGCCGGTCGGAATGACGATACGTTCCCATCGAGCCCCGCGCGCCGATAAACGAAACCAATTCCGGCCCGGGTGCTGTAATTAACCGGTGGCTGCAACGATACAACCCCCGACAAAGCGAAACGAAGAAAGAAAAACAGAAAGAGAACGAATCCGCGTGCACGCGACCGCCGCGAAACTCTCCGGGAATAACTACCCCCCTTTTTCTTTCCATTTTCCGGGCCGGTTCACTTTTTAGTTCTCGGTGCCGCCGCCGCGAGCCGCGCAAACTTCTGCCTAGGGGAACAGCATTCTTTTTCCTCCGCTCATCTTTCTTCGCGTCCTTTTTCTCGCTTTCCCTCGGCCCTCCTTCCAAGGGCTTTTCCCTCGCCCTCTCGTCGTCGGCAGAAACAAAGCGGATTCCCAGGCGTAATAAAGAGACTCGCCCTCCCCGCAGCCCCTCCGCCGACGCAAAAACGCTATCAGCGAGGACTTCTTCCCGTTCTCGCCCTTTCTCCGTTTCACCCCTTTCCCACCCCCCGGGTGAAGGTTCGAGGAAAGAGAAGCGGCTCCGAAGGAATCCGATTTCACCGCGACCTCCAATTTTCTTCCAGTTTCCTTTTCGTTCGATAGCCGTCGACCAACCTCTTCCCCCCCCCCCACCCCTCGTCACGCTCCTCCACACTTTTCCAACCTCACCGCAATCTGGCTCGACCCATAATTCATAGCGAAACTCGTCCGATTGGCCGCGGTCGTCGCATTATACCCGGAGACTTAATTTAAACTTTCGCGGCGACGGCGACGCCGACCGGCGAGGGTGGTTGTTCGCGTGCGAGACTCGACTCCGGTTTCACCCCCGTCACCGGGTTCCCGGAGACGGGATTTCCAGCGATAAATATCGCCGAAGAAATTAACCCTCGGAAACGATCGCGACAACCTTGCGGACCCAGGCTCGAGGGGTTGCCGAAGCAACGGGGCAGCGCGGAGGTGAGGCACGAGGGTGGTTGGCTTAATAAATATCGCGCGACTGTATCGTCCTCTAATAAACTCGAAACAACTTACGCGGACTGTGTTCTCCTGCTGCTTTTTAATTACTATCATCCGGCTCGCTTCCCCCGGTCCCTGTTCCCGGCCCACTGTTTAATTCTTCCGCTCCCTTGCCTCGCGCCCCCAAAGCTTTTTCCGCGTCGGAGATGGAACGATTCTTTGCCCGGAGACTCTTCCGCACTGGCTTCTCTCCAGTTCTTTCTCGGCGGAACTTCTACGGGACGCTTCAACCCCCTCTTCTCTCTCTCTCTCTCTCTCTCTCTCTCTTTCCCTTCTCTTACCCCCCTTAGAAACAACCCCTCTTGCGCTTCGCGAAAACAAACTTTGCGTAAATCAGGAGAAAGAGAGACACGGCCGAGTGCTTCGAGCTGATGGATCCGCGGGACTCGAAAATCAAAGGGCAACCGGAGAGGACAGCTCTTCCGCGCGTTCTTGACAGACGTTTTGTCCGCGAAGCCGTAAGTAGACTGCGGATGTTTGCGAGTCTACGGAAAATGCCACTGAATAAAGACCCGGGCGGTTTCATGTTTTTCTTTCGCCGGCGGAAATGTTTGCCGGAGTTGCCAACTTTAATCCCTGGTCCACGGCGATTTCTGCTTCAAGAGGGAAATGCGAAGCTGTGTAGCAGTTGCCTGTAGTGCAAAACGACTGATCGGAACTCGTGGATTTATCATGCACATTTCGTGCCAACACCCGAAATCTGCTGCCTGACGGTTATTCGAACAATTTCCTGTAATTACACCAGGTTGCCAATTTAAACGTGAACGTCACAGATGTTCAGGCCACTAAACGGACTCACTGCTAACCTCGAAATTTCTACCATTAAAAATCGTCCGTTTCGGAGGAACGTGAAAGATCCCCGTGATTTTTCAGAGGAAGCAAAAATGAGGGTCTGCGTGGCCCTAGGAACGTCTTTGAAGATCGATAGCGGCGAAGAGGGAAGGGCGGCAAAGGGAATGTCTCGAAGGAATGTCGGCGGACGGACAAAATGTTTACTGCAATTTCGGTAGTTACTGCTGCGTCGGCCGAGCGGTCAGGGGCGGTGCGCGGGGGTGTCGGAGAATTCAATTAAGGGCGCCCGATGCGTTTAACGCCCTGTAAAGCCAGACGAGGGGGCGCAAAAACCGTCGGCGAGTCTCTCCTTTCGAAAGTCGCGGGGATTTGCATGTGCCACGGGGTGGGGAGAGAGAGAGAGAGAGATATTCGCGCGCATAGCGTGGGTGTCGCGGGGGTTGGTGTTTTGTGGGTGTGTGTGTGTGTGTGTGTGTGTGCGTGGGTGTCTCGTAGCGTTGTAACCAGCCGGGGCCGGCTCGGTCTGAGCGCCTCCCGCGCAAAATAATTATTTTAGATTAAACTCTCGCTCGCTACGAGACACTGCTCGATATTAAAGTGATTTAATATAACACGGCCCGGCTCGAAATTAGAAATTATAAACGGGGCTGCAAATAACGGGTGTGTTACGAGGAAACTGCGATTAAAGCGATTTCCTGTAAAATCACCTTCCCACAGCCCCCATCCCCCGTCCCCCATTCGCCATTCCGCGCGCAGCTCTTTGTAGAACGTTCCCGATGTATAAATTATTCTCATCGGAGACCGGGATCGTTGTGTTGTTATTTTCGCGCGTCGCGTCCCGCCCCATTTTTAGTTTCCCACGGAACATCCCGGTCGTTTAATCGAAACGAAACGGAAGATAAATCTCGGGGTCGGCGAGATTCTCCAATTACGCGTAATGATGTAAAATCGCCGGGCGATAATGGGTCCCGGGGTTCACGGGACGACGAGCAGGACACGTGTTCTCTATTAATAGGCCAAGCGCGCCGTTTTTACCCGGAGCACGATGAAAAAGCGCCGGCGTCGTCGTCGCCAGACTGATGGCGCCTGTCACTTGTAAATACGGCTTTTTAAGCGACCAACTAAAGACAATAACAGAAACACGGTCTCTCGCGTAGGCTTACAAGCTCGAAGCTCGTCTCCTCTTGCCCCTTTTTGCGTTTCTTTCCAGAATCCGGCACAGCAGCCGCCGATTATTCTTCGTGGCCGGGGCCCGCTTTTAACGTCAATCCCGATGATCCCTCTTCGAGGCTCGTTACTCGCTTTTTCGCCCGTTCCGTGTCTCTCCCCGTCGATTCGCTCCACGATAAACCGGCGCACGCTAATCCCGCCTAGCGATCCTTCGCATAAATGGAATTTTCAAGCGCGAGCAGGACGAATGCCACAACACGTCGATCCTAGATTCGGGGGCCATTTTCACTCGGGTGTCTAACGAGACACAGTTAGTCAATTAAGGGGTTGGACCACCATGGTAAGCTCAACAGAATTTTTTCGGTCAGATGTTGTTACAGGGACGTCGAAGAGTAGGAAAATATTTGTCTTCCCTAGATCAACATCGTCTTCTCCTGGTGTTACCAGCTATTAGGTCGAGTTATTAATAATTTTCTCTACTGTGAAATAAAATCAATCAGCGGTGGAAAACAACAATGTCCCCCCCCCCCCCCAGCTGTCGGTGTTTCGCTATCGCTGGAAACGATATCCGAGGAAACGAGTTTCCGCAGCAGCTTAAAGCCGGCGACTTTTGTTGTCGAGGAATGTCCCGTGGTTAGAAGAAGCGCGACAACGCTCAGGAACAACCGAAGACCCGTGGATTAATCGTTGGCCGCGATTTATCGGAGCGCAACCAGGAGAAATGAAGCCTTTCGGTGTCACGGAATCCGCGGGGAATTTCAAAGGTTTTGTCGCGGCGGAGACGGCGACGCCGGCCGCAACTTATTCGAAAGTTTGGGAGCACGCGAGGCTTCCGTGGGCCACCATCGTGCCGGGCAACTTTAATTGGAATTCTTTCCTTACCCTCCGCCCGCCTGCAGCCCGCACGACCCATAGATCACATCGAACGAGGGAGAAATAGTTATAGAATCGGCGCCCCGTATCTCCGAACGCGGTTAATAGTTCCAACCCCCTAGCTCGATGTTCAACCCCGTTGCTCGTGGCCGTGCCACGAGAGCGTCTCGAAGATCGAGCCAAGATTCCGGGTATAATGCTTTGTTAGGCAACCGTCCTCTCGGCCGTGGAAGAAGCAACGCGAAGATTAACGGAGACGCGGGGAACGGTTTTTGTCCGGCGAGCTCCCGATTCAATTCGCCGACGCCGGATAAGGGAACGCCCGGAATTTATCCCGCTGTAAAATCCTCCGATATGAATCGGCCAGCCGTGGAACCGCGTCACGGTTTCTCTCTCTCTCTCTCCTGGCTGTTCTTCTGCGCCACCTGTTCCATCGTAGGACCCGGCATTTTTATTTCAGCCGTCTCGATCTTGCGGCTGCGTTTCCGTTTCATTAACTCGCGGCCTATCGCTTTTTCATTTTTTAAAATAGAGAAATCCGACAATGTTTAGCTCCGCAGACCAATCGATGAATCTTCCGAGGATTGTTATATCGATGAACGGGTTAACACAAACGCGTCCGCCGTTCCGTCGTGAACAAACTCGCAGACTATTACGCGCAGGACAGAGACTTACAAGTTCGCAAGTTTCAAGCCGTTGTAATCCGCGGAGAGATCGAGCCGAAGATTAGACGGTAACCGAAGTTCGATCGGGAGTTAACGATCGAATATTGAAGCGAAGCCGATTCACGAACGGGGTTGACTAATTCCGGCAAGTTTCGACGGGAGGGTGGAAAGTTTTTCCGCCCCTCAACGTTCGGCGTGTATCACGGTGGCGTCTGGTTTCGAAAAATCGCGGGAATAACGGAGAATCGAACTCACCGGGATGGCGACGCAATCTTCGATCTCGGTGAGGGGTTCCTCCGAGCAAAAGGTGCCGTCGGTGAGGAAGGGTGGCCGGGGTGGTGGCGGCAACCGGAACTCCGGGGGTGGGCCGGGGCACTCAGGGCACTCCGTGCTCTCCAACGTCTCCAGCTCCTCCATCCTCCACCTCAGCGTGCTGAAAACCACACGGAAAATCAACGCTCGATTAATCTTATTGACAGAACTATTAATCGGCAAAGGGGAAGAACCTTTATCTGCCTCTCTGCCGCCGCCGCCCCCGTAATTTATTCCCCCTCGCTTCACGCGACCGCGCGAGCAACCCCGGATTCGCGGCATTCATTTTTTTCAGCCCCCTCCGACAACGTGAATAATTCGCGAGCGTCGAGACGCCTCGACGTCATACGCGTCTTAAAAATCCGAATGTCACATTCATTTTTCTTTTCCTTTGAATCACAGAAGCAATGGAGTTAAGACAGCTTCCCAGAAATTCCCGCAAGCCTCCCAGAGTCGAAATCACTGGTCGAAGGAACGGTCGGAGACGAACGAAATGGATCACCGAAATATCTCCGTGGAATGACGAATAGCCTGCGCGGCGGTATCGGCGGATCGTCTGTTCCGTCGGTGGAGGATACGCGCGACGTATCCTCGTCGAGGAGGACGCTGTCGGGGGGTTCCGCGGAGAGGACGGAACAATTAATCAAGGGAATACAATCGTGTGTGCCCCTCCTGCCCCCTTCACGATAGGACGTAGACGAACCGTTGGCGTGACTGATTCATTATGAGACTGTAATTAAGTCCCCTGTATTAGCATACCGACTGCCGTGGATCGTTTCCAGGCGGTTTCGCCACACCACCGCGGGCCGACCGGAACGACTATGCTCGACCCCGAAGGTGCTCCCCTATGCTAACTAGAGAGACACCCGCGATATGTGGCGCGACGAAAAACCGACCGTTTAGCCCCGTTTACGGGACACGACCGGTGTCAGAGGGTGCTCTCCGCACCGTCGCGTCGTCGTCCGGCTCCTAATGGCCGCCTACCAGACGCGTATCTCTTAATTAGCCCGGCGAAATCCACTCTCTCTCTCTCTCTAGCCGAGCCGAGCCGCGCCACAGGGGTCGCAGGGGCTCCCTGCCCCGTTATCAATTTAACCCCGGGCCACGAACTTTCTCGGTCTCGTGCAATTTTTTTAAGCGTCGCCCAGCCAGACCCGGAGAGCCCTCCTCCGTCTACGTTATTCGCGAACTCGACCGGACCGGACCGGACCGCTCGCTGTTTTCCCCGGACGATACCCGGCTACGCTAACGAGTTTATCTGAACGATGACCCCTCGTTGTTCCTTCCGTTTCCTCTGCGTCCCCCTATGTTTTCTCCTTTGCGGCACTCACCGAACCACCCAACGACTCTCGTTCCCCATTCGGTCGCGGTAACGAGATTTCTGGCACCGTTTGGTCTCGTTCCACCGCGCCGACTTTTAGGGCTTTGATAGATGGCTCTGTTCCTCCGCCGTTTCGGAACAAGGATTTCGCTGTTTCTGCTCGCTACTTATTGGATTTCGCGGAAATCGACTGAAGCGTCCGTCTTCCGAGGGTTAGCACATTGTCGATCGGTTTTCTTACAATTTTACGAACGAAAAACTCTTTGAATTCGTCCGAGAACGCACCATCACGTTGCGTTGAGAAGAATACAGAGACCAAGTCATTTTCAAGCAACCGTTTTCTCGATGAAACGAACACCCTAGTTTCTGTCGCGAGCGCAGAAAATCCGCAATAAGTTCGTCCCGCGATTTCTATCTCGACGAAACTAGTAGGTACCGGAGCAACAAGAAGCACAAAGCGGGTCACGAGCGACCCGCAGCCGGGTCTCCCACGTCGAAGTCTTTCTCGTCGAAGATTAAACTCGTCTCGCGTGCGCGGGCGCGCCACACGGAGCGCTCGGCTCGGCTGACACCAAGTTAGAACGTATTGTTACGAGTTTTCATCTGCTCCCGATGGAAAGTCGAAAGACATCGGCGAACTCCCATCGAACAAACACCCGGGTCCGTCTCTGGGAATTTTAGTGAAAGCAAAGTTCGCGCGGGACGGCGTCCCGACGCCCGTCCTTGTCGTCCAAGGGATTCCGAGGCGTCGAAGATGGAACAAGTTCGAGGGAATGAAGACGGAGAGAAGGGACACAGTAAGGAAAGAGGAAAGAGAGAGAGAGCGAGAGAGGGGTGACGAAGAGAGGGTGTCGAGCCACTATTTTACGCTAAGCGCGAACACGCGCAATAGCGAGAGGGCGCTAGAAATGGGATCGGGAAAATGGAAGAAAAGTGGCACGTGGCCTGGATGAAATCGAGGGAGGAGAAACACGTCCGAGCTCAGTTTAATAAATGCAGCCTTCCGCTTCCGTTCAGTTTCTCGGCGAGGCCGATCTTTCCCGGGCTGCTCTGCGAGCCCTTCCATGTTTCTTCCTCCCTTTCATTCGGCCGAATCTCCAGTTCGCGTGATTTTCATCTAATTCACGCTAAAAATCCAACCCCAGACTGCGCTCAACCTGATCTCGATTTGATTAGCTTCACAACCACACACCGTGCATTCTATGTTCTCACGACTAAAATGGTGTAACTTAAAACAGTAGAAACATTCGAATTTCCAAGAAACTAGATTTACCTCGCATCTTCAGCCTGCATCCCATTAAGGTTGAAGGGACGCGAACAAGAATTGCAAGAGCCTCGATCCAAAATCGGTCCGATGCTCGGATCGAAGATATCGCGCGCCGTGAATCATGCAGCGCCAACGCAGCGGGTATTGTTCCGCGGTGCACCAGGAAGCGTGCGAGCCTCGTAAAGCAGTCAGACCCGGTCAGGAATTACTCGGGAGTTAATTGGAAGCGCGCGCGGGTACGATTCCGCGCGATAAATCTCGCGGCGGTCGCGTCCGCGAGCGGCGACAAGCTCCCGGTGGCTCGAAATAGTCCGGTCGAAAACTCGAGAATTAGAACTGATGCGTCGGGGACACGCGCAAAAGTCGGGAACGTCGTCTCTAATGAAATTGTGCGCTCCGGGGACCCGGGTGGGCCCGCCGAAAAAAATTCCCGTTCGTTTTCGGAGCGGTGTTACGCGGAGCCGAGCGCGAAAACGCGCCGCGGGGTAATAAATACGGGTAATGTTGCCGCGCGGCTTAGAAAACCGTGAACGAGGCTTTATCGTGACGCAGCCGGCCGCCAAATGAAATTTCGCCTAATCAGCCGCGCCTCTCTCTCTCTCTCTCTCTCCCTCTCTGCCTGTATCTGCCGTATCTCGCGAACCGACCGCGAGAGAGCCGGTGAGTAATGAGAAACACCGAAAAACCGCGCGTGATATTACGCGACCGTAATTATTCCATTAATTAAGCGCCATTATAAATCAGTGCGCGCCGCGCGACGATAAGAGGATTGTACCGGGAAAAATTTGACGCTGCGCGGCGGCTCGGCGACTGTCCGAGAGAGAGCTGCTCGAAAAATAGAGAAACCCTCGAACAAGATTTCGTTAATTAAATCCCGACCGATGTATGAAACCGTTCTTCTTTTCTGGTCCAGCCGGCCCGCCGCTCGCTCGCTTTTTCGACGGCCAAAACGCGCGGCTTTTTCTTCGTCAATTTTTTGGCCAGAAAAACACCGTACCCATCGAAATGAAACTCGCCGCGATTATTACTCGCGTCTTGCGCCGCGCCGCGCGCGTTCTGACTTTTTCGAGGTAGAAAACGGTGCGCTTTTTACGAGGTGTGCGCCGAAAGCGGCAAGGTACCGTGCTGAATAAGAACAATGCGTTCAAAATTTCCGAAAATCCAACTTCCATTCGACAATACTTCGCGAATTTTTTATTTTCCACCACCAGGCGGAAAACACTCTGTATACAGGGTGTTTCCGAAATTCTTTCACCTCGTTGCAGGTTGTATCATAGGCGTCAGCCTGTACATTTTCGAGCGTCCGAGGCGCCTGAAAGTGCAAGGGGACCAAAAATGGCAACGTCCCGATCCGAAGGTCGCTTAATCTCCGAGTTCACCTTTCGAATCGGTGTAAAGAATCGTAACGACTGGCAACACGCCCCCGCGATTCCCTCGAAACCACGAAAGAACAACACTTGCCGAGGTGTCGGGCGCCGAGCGTAAGTTCGCGTGGGAGAGCAAACGGTCTCGTGGCTCGCGCTCGCGTCACACATCCGGTAATTTCATTATGAAAATCTATACGGGTGTCGTCGTGGAACTACTCGCTGCTGCGAACCGCGATTACGTTCGCGTGACAACGGCGGACTGGGAAAAAGAACCGTAGAACCGGACGCGACGAGGCGAGGTGTAAAGGGGCGAGAGTTTTCGCGAACCGGGTTGCGGGAAATTTCATAACGTCCCTCTCGGCTCGCTGTCGCACCACCGAGCCCCGAAATTCATGGCGACCGTCGCGTCGTATCCTCCGAAACGAATGTCGTCGTAGCTGGGTATTTATGGTCGGCCGGATCCGTTTTAATGCGCTCGCGAGACGCGCCGTTTCGTCCGAGAAATCGGTCGGCAAACGACTCTGTTCGAGACTCGGGAACTCGACGTAATCGAAATAGGACGAATAGGAGCGCGTGCTGAGAGATCCGTGTCCGGAAAACGATCGTCGCAGCTTGTTCGCGGTGATAATGGCTGTTTTGGATCGTCAATCACCTAATAAACGACGCTACCGAGAGGACGCTGCATCTTTGTGAACGCAGTTTACGATGCGTTCTTCTCACGAAATTGCGTCTACGGTAGCAGCGTGTTTTCGGAATTGAGTGAACAATTTTACGAAAGAGTTGCTACATGCTGTCGGAAGACTTGAAAATCGATAACAACCACAGGAAATATTTTTCGTAATCTGTACACTTTGAGTTTGCAAACTCAAATCCACCAAGATCGTCCGAATATCCAATATAACGGCGTACATTCTAAACTTCATTGAAATGGCGGCACCTTTGAAGCGACTCTGACAAGATTAAAAGAGGCCGGGCCTTGATCACGGGGATGTTTAGCCGGCAACAGAAAAATCTTGGCGAACGTCCCGCACGACACCCTCGACCCGCGGCGCCGCCAGCGGGAAACTTTAAATTAACTCGTTTTAATCCCGCGGGAAACTTAGCGGTCCCGCGAATCGCTCTTGTCGGGTTCTGACGTTAAGTAATCAGATTATCTCGAACCAACCTCGGAACGCCGCGGAAATTGCGTTAATCCAGTTTCGGGGCCGTTGCCGCTCGAAACGTTCGGCTAATCGTTTTAAAAAAGCAAATTTTCCCGCCGTTTATCGACCGGCGGCCATCCTCGAAACATCGCCGCTAACTTTTCGCCGAAGAGAAGACAAAGTCACCGGTCCACGGCCGAAACTAGACGAGATTAATTTCGAGAGTCTACCTCGGGAATTCCGACGTCCCGAAGTTCGCGTATTAATTATTATCATGATCGTTAACGCCGGCTCCGCGGCGTTGTTTCGACCGAGTATCCATCGGAAGTGGAATTCACTCTTCGAAGCTTTTCAACATCGACGGAGGCGGCGATGCTCGATAGAGAGACCTTGAGAATGCATTATCCGACGTCGACGCGTTTCCGTCGACGAACAATCGCAGTCTCGGGGCCAGCTCCAGCCGTCGCTAATATCGTTCGTAGCTTTCCGTGGAAACGGGGACCCGTAACCGTGCCACGGTAATTGCGCAAATACGGTCATTAGCGAGCCGAAGCACGGAAAAGAGACGAAACGCCGAACGTTTCCCTGCTCGAAATGACGTATGAATAATTCCCCGGCCGACGAGAGCTTTTCGCTCTCCCGGGGAGACTGGTTCTCGTTCGAAAACGAGCGAATGGTGGCCGGATAATGAAATAAAATGGATCGGGAACTGTCTCATTGCACGCGCCTGATTATGCTCCGCGGTGCGTTTCGCTTTTCCCCTCATTGTCCCCTAGAACCCCCTCTCTCCCATTGTTTGCTTAGTGGCGATTATTGCGGGAATTTTCAAAAAAATTTTCAATAGGAATAGCCATAATAATTTCTGTTCAACCCCTCGCCTATAATCTCAAACGTGAAATCTTGCGAACGGTGACTGTAAAGGTAGAGGTGTACGCAAGAGAATGGTGACAGGTAAAAATGATAAAAATAAGAGGAACAATCCGGTCCTATTTCCCGAGGTCCACATTCACGATCGGTCTATCGACTGGCTGGTTACGCGTGGCGGCGCGTGTCCGTGTTACCTGTGGACAGGTAATTCGCGTGTGGGTTGCGCGCGGTCCACGAGCAGACAACGAGAGCGTGCAACGGGGCTCGGGGCGCGCGCACATCGCATTATCCCGACGTCAGCTCTGTCCGAGTCCTATCTCCGTTTAAGTGATACAAACTGGACGGACGCACGCGTCGGTAGCTGCGGCCGATCCTTGTCACGAAGATGATTATTGCTGTTCGCAAACGTTCTCGCCGCTCCCGCGGTTTATCGATTCGACGGCTGTTTCCTGTTCGCGTGGACTGCATCCGCGAGATTATGAAATATCGGCGGCGTTTTCTTTCGAACGGCGTTCTCCACCCACATCGTTCTCAATTTGTCCGCTTTCTCCGAGCCGAGCCGGGCCGGGTCGGGCCGGTGTGTGTCCACCGGTCATCAATTGCCGTCCTCGCGATCGTTGCGCGCGTTACCGACCCACGCCGAGAGGGGATCAATTTCCGTTCGTTCGTTCGTTACCTCTTTGAAACGTTCTCGACCATAGTGAATCCTCTGTGGCTCCGGGCGATCCGCGCCCCGTGAAATCGCTCGAGGAGCCTCGCGTGTCTCTGCCCCAATTGCCGGCCGAGTGCCGTTCCGCTGGGCCGAGCCTTTTCTCTCGCGGACGCCGCGACGCTCCTAATGAAAGGCCCCAATTAACACTGGAAAAACAAGAGCTCGGTAACGAACACGAACGCGGAGCCAGGCACCCCGAAAACCGTGCTCTTGCTCGACCGGAAGCGGCGAGATCCTCCAAGTTTCGAACTATAATAATAGACAGTTGCCGGAGAACTGGAATTCAAAATCGAGAGGACATCGGCGAATTTGCGAAATTCGTTCGGGAACAATGCGAGTCCAGGTAATCGCGAGGGAGCGGGGCTCGTGCACACCGGGAACATAACTCACGCGGAAAAGACTCGAGGCGTCCTCATCTCTATGTTAATCTTCCCGTGGCCGTGGAGAGCCGGCGGCGTTCATGCTATAGCGGACTCTCCTTTCACCCGGACTCTTCTTTCCCACCTCTTCGCGGCTCGTTTATGCGAGGATCGTCGATTACCGGCCTCAACTCGTCGGACCACACCGAATCAAACGGCTCTCCGGTCCCGGTTTTCAAGGTGCCGCGAAACGGGGCTGCGTATGAAACCCTGCGAGACGCGAGGAGACAACGACCACGACCAAGAAGACGGCGACGCGAAACAGGCGTCTCCCTCGACGACCGGTGTCGCTGAAATTGCCGATAAACGCCGGGGACAAGCTGCCGGATCGGCCGGTTCGCGCTGACGTCCGCGTAATTATCGAGTGAACACCGGCTGCCGTTGTTATGATTTTATGGTTATTAATGGGGACAGTCTGCTGGCGAGCCGGCGGACGCTATTAATTGAGCCAACGAGATTAAAGGTGCAGCCTCCGAGAGCGGAATCTCTCGACTCAGTCTACCGAAGGGAACTTGTATCAATTCTGTGCTGCATTTTTCACGATTTACGAAGTCGTCGCTCGAAAGTGCGAAACAGCAAATTTTTTAAATGTCATCTGTGGACGATAGCAAGTTTTCCATAATTTATAGCGCAACTTGCCGGACACGTAGCTGATAGCGTTATGTATCGTATGTATAGTCACTTTTTTACCGTTCAAGCCTGTTAACATGATTTCAAGTCAAAGCAACCCGTAGAGCTATAGACTCCCCTGCTGTTGGAAATATTTGTTATCAGGTTTCGTTCACGGCCTTTACATTCTACCAACGTTCGAGTACAAAACATAACCATACAACTGTCCCGTAAAGCGTTAAGAAATATCAAGTCAATACTCGCGGCGCCGCGTTTCACCGGAAGCCAGCGTGCAGAAATTAAATCTGCCCGCTTCCCCCGGCCATTAACATGAATAAATCACAACGCGGAGCGTTTTTAAAAAGGTCCTCGTTCACCCCTCAGGGATTTACAACCCTCGAGAATTTGCGCCGCCGGGAGAGCGCACGATTCTGGTAAGCAGCGAAACGGGGAAGGCATTGATAATTCAAAGAGAATTATTGGACGACGGTGCCGCGTTTAGGCGCACGAAGGGGCAGGGCGGCGAAAATTTTTCGACATCTGATAAGGGTCCGTGGCGCGGACGCGCAATTATTTCGCCCGAAAATTTCGAGACCGGGAGACCCGAGACTCGTTACGATTATGCATGCAGCTAGGATCGTTTCCGGCCGGTATCTTCGCGAGAAAATTGCTCCAACGTGCGTAAGAGACGTTATTTATAGGTAGGACGGAAGGGCGCGCGGAAAGGGCGGGACACGTGTTTTGGGGAGCGTAGGGTCGAGAGCGAAGGGCGCCGTGGATCCAGATTATTTCGCGCAATAACGGCGACCAGCCATCCTCGCGTAAACTCTCGTTTGATTTCGAATCGGCCGCGACTCGGTTTTAATTAGAGACACCGGCGGGTTTCATAATTCCGCGGACGAATGCTTGCGGCGACCCCACATGCGAGAGAGCGCGGTTGTTCGCGATCGACGCGAAATCCCGGCCGCCCCGTGGATTCGACGTTTCCACGGTCCGCTTATGGACCCGTTTGTTTATTAAATGTGGGAACGGCGCGACGCGACACAACGCGCAGATTATGTTGCTTTTAACCAACCCTCTGCCACGCTCGCTGCATTTATTCGTCGGGATTAAAAAATTAATTTTTCCGTTGATACGCCTGCCGCGCTGCCGCTAGAGGATCGCGAGGCAAATTTAGTTTTACAAAATTTCTCATCTTATTCGTAACTGGATGCAACCCCTACTAAACTTCTATCAATTTTTAAATAACTCGAACGTCCAATAACCTTCCCCTCTTCATATGGAATCGGATGCAACTCCCAATAAAGTTCAAGAAATTTTTTTTCCCTTAACGAAGGTGCGACGACCTTTTCACCCGATTCGCGACCGGATGCGATGACCGCATTGCCACGAGCCACATCAAAATGCAACCAATTAACATCAGCTACAACGAAGCGATTTAAAACAATTGTAGAATGCACAAAGACAAAGTTAAATTGCGCCCTTGCAACGCGACAAAGACCTACGAATGGTAAAAGCGACAAGCGTCGTTTGGAAGTCAGCCAATGGGAGTGGCGAGCGTTCTGCCCGAAGCATCGATAATTTGTTTAATGGTACAACTAATCGTACAAAGTGAGGGGTGGGAAAAACCAAAGTTGAAACTTTCTTCTTTCCGGGAGTGCGTCGTGGCCAAGCGATATATTTCACTGTTTTCTCGACGCGCCACGATTGCAGTCGATACTCCCACATGTCGCGCAGTTTGTCCGGTCTAATAAATAATAATGGTAATAATTCCTGCCGGATGGAAGAAACTTTCCCGTCCCTATTGCTACCTTTCGTGCACGGTGGCCTCCGCGGGGAGTCCGCCGGCCGACACCACCTACAATGCGAGGGTGGAACGTGGCTAGGGAGTCGAAGAAAAAGGAGGAGACAGTCCGCCGATAGGACGCGAGATATGAAATTATTTATAAGGCCGACCAATAAGCTATCAGAAAGCTATTAAAAGTTTTCGCGATCCAGAAATAACCTTCGAGCCCGACGATATTCTCCGGAGGGTGATCTCCTGCTCGTAACATTTCCCAAGATCCCCCGGAGCTGCACCGCGACCGATGCGTGCCGTCTGACGCACTTTTTCTACCACCTCTCTCTCTTCACCGTCCCGTTCGTTCGTTTTCCACCGAAGAAAAAGAACATTTCCGCCGCACACCCGGGAAAACCGCTTCCCTCCAAGTCCCCGCAACCCCCGCGACGACCAATCGGCGAAACTGCTATTCCCAACTCATCCCGGCAATTTTTAAGGAGGGACAATTCTTGCCGAGTTGTGCTACAATAAATCGTATCGCATACGGATCGTTTAGGAGACCGATTTCTAGCCGTGACACGTGTCGCGATTTTTGACAATTCACGAATCGATCTCGAACACGTTTTGCTCGACAAGGTTTCGAACCGCGTGGGCGCGTCGCTTGCGTCGAATAATAATAAAGCCGCGAACACAGCGGCCGCTAAGAAACCTGTAAATTCGCGGGGCTTAACGATCCGTAAATCTGCGAGCATCGGAAAATACGCGGGCCGCCCACGCGCTATAATTTTCCGGCGTAACGATCGAGAACCCGCGAGGACACGCGTCGTAAATAAAGCCAATAGCGAAACGGGCTTGTCAGAGTGACGAGGTTCGAACGGTGGTTTAATTCTTGCGTTTGTAACTGTCCGCTCGTCCCCGGGAATTACCGGGCAACGGCGTGTCCCAAGGATTTAGCGAACGTTGACACGGATTTTCGGATACGAACCACGCTTCGATTGACTTCGATGTCTCCCGGACTTATCGGGCCGCGCGATTTTCGACGAAACCGGCCGATCGATTTAATACGGGAGTGCTACCCACATTTTTAGCTATATTTTTAATCCAAGCATCCTTGGAATCTTAATAATTTCAAATGAAAAAAGTCATAGCGACGAATCTACGAGATTTCTTGTAACCAGCAAAGAGAAACCCGGATTTAAGAGAAAATTGCTCACCGAGGGGATTAGAATAGATTTTTATCGTTTACAAGCATTCGATATCGCAAGTGAAAACGTGTTCGCAGAACGTAAACAAATTGTTATTATTCAGAAGCACGTTAGCCCGAGATTGTCAACACAAACGTCTTTCCGTGCAATGTCAACAGACATCATAGACGCAAAACCTTTTCTATCATAACAAACGTTCGATATGTTTTCTCCGAGAACCTTGAGCTAGCGTGTTTCTGAATAAAACTCTTTGTTTACGTTCCACGAAAGCGTTTTTACCTACGACTTACGATCCGGTGTTCGCAAATGGTAAAAATCGATTTTACGTCGAAAGAATTCGTTCTAGGTCACATTTTTTGATAGGAGATGGCTTTTTTGGCGAGTCTTGGACACCTTTCGATCAATACTTTTGTCTCCAATTTACCCCGCAGAACTCTCACAGCAATCAGTGTACGATGATAACGGATCATTCGATTATGAACGATTCTAGTATCGCAAAAGTGCGCACGAAAAGCGCCGAGGCACCGTAGAAAATTTCAAGGGTTGAACTTTAGAGGACCGCGTGCCCGTATTTTCCGTGGCAGTTGACCGATCGCCGGGGCACTAAAAATGATTGATACGCGATCTTTCAATTACATTTGCCCGGGTCCCCGGAGACGGTGAACCGAGCCGGAAAGTCGGCAACGATTTTCGATCGATCGCGATCGGGCGCCGACGTGTGTCCCCGGGCAAATTTATAAAACGCATTAATCGCAGTCGCCGCCGTTGCGCGACCGAGTGCTCTCTAAATATTTGTCCCGTGACGAGTTGGCATCGATTCCCCCGATGATACAACGAACAGAGTGTTTGTAGACACACGGAGGAGACAGAGGAACGATCGGGGTTAGAATGACAGCCGGCAATCTCGCAGGATCATCCCCCTCGGGCAACATCGATACTCTCGTCACGAACAGTGACAATCGCTGGACGCCGCGGCGAACAAAAGTTGAACCGGTCCGGGACTGGTACAGGGGGTGGTAGAGAGGAGAGAGTGCAGGGTTTTCGAAACTGTCGCAAAACTCTCGAACTATAGAAACAAAGTTCGTACCCTCTTTCTCGCCGGCAGCGGGCAGCGCAATTTGACGAGGGCCATTCGCACACAGCAACGCCGCTCGGTTTCGTTTTCTCGAGACGCGAAGCAGCAACCTGCCCTCGTCGTCGTCGCGCGAGGATCGTTTAATTCGCCGGCGTTTCGCTAGGCGAATTTAGGGGTCGGTGCCTTTAGGGGTTGAAAAGCCTCGGCCGTTCCCGGTAACGGGCGGAACCGTTCCCATTCTGACATAAGTTCACTCTATTTTCCAATATCCCAGTTTACCGGGCGAACGAGCGAATACGCCGGAGCCACTTGCGAGGAATTTCGCCGCCCCGTTAAATCCCGTTGGCCCCGTTACCGATATTGCGAGCTGCAGGCCTTGTATCTCGATTTCCCGTGGATCGGTATAATAATTTCGGTCGGGGAACGCTCGTCTATCGTATACACCGACTTGCCCGGAGGGATATCGCGACGAAAGGGAACGTAACGCGAGTCGCCGAAAACGCCGCCCTGTGCTCCCCACACCCCCACCCTCTCTTTCTCTTCGCCCACGCAACCACGTAACTTTCTTCCTGCCTCCTTTCGCTCCCTCACCCCGTACCGCCATTACACCCCCGGCGTATTCCGTCGGGAGAACTTTTGCACGCACGTGTTCCACGTTTCTCACCGGTGCTTTATTAAACCGACACCCTCCCCTCCGCGCCGCCGAAACGACTTCGAGAGTCAGGTATTCGGGGGCAGGTGTCGGGTCGCTCTAGATGTTGCGTTTCACCCACCCACGACCCCCGATCGTTGCTGTTTCAAAGCAATAATGAGGCTGTCAATATATATAGCAAAAAGCTGTATTATAATGGGTTCGAAATTTCGATGGAATTCATGGAAGTATTTCAAACAGGAAATACCAGTATCAATGTTATAACTTTTGTTGAAACTGCATGCGAGGTGAATGGGTTGAAATATAAATTCAGGCAGGAACCACGCTAACAAATAATATTATTAACCCTTAGCAATCGAGTGGTGACTCTAAGGCACCACTAAAAATTGCTGTATCATTCAAAATATTTTTCACATTATTAAATTTATTTGTATTTAATAAATTACTGAACATTTCGGTATTGTACGACTAAGTTGCACCATTTTCGTATGTATAACATGAAAAAAAAAAATGTATAGAAGGACAATATTCTAGGTCGAAAGAAATGTTTCGTTTGGAGTTAAAACAGCTTCGAGTACAAAGGGTTAATGCAACTGAAAGGAGAAGAATAATTCGAAATAACCAACGTTTACGAGTACAACATTTTAAGACGAGCTTCTCCATTTTTAGAAGGCAGACTTGCACTCTGTCGAGCAAGTTTCGTCCAGTTTCAGAAGGCCAGCGAAATATGTAGTAACCTGTCAATATCGTTGAATCAGTACGTCGTTAGAAATTCATTAAAGGGTGATTAATGTTTGTCCAGTAGAATTCCAGGAAAATAGGCAACAGGAGAAATCGTGGAGTGAAACGCAGCGTCGATTCTCGCGAAGCCCTGTCCGCGACGTGCCTCCATCTGTCGCCGTTTCCGGGCACTATTCACTGCCAAGGGCGCAGCCAAGGCGACCGCGTATCAACCATAATTCGCGACACCGATCGCGTCGCGAATTTCGAGCCACCGAGTGAAAGTCTTCGCTCGAGTCGAACGGTATAAAATTTTCATTGCAATAAAAACGTAACGGGTCCGCCCTTTCGATCGGTCAATTTCAGATCCTGTCACTTCAGAGCGAACCATTTTGGAAATTCGAGCTCGGACCGATTCGTTTCGGCTACAATAGTAGCTCCGGCGGGAACACCTCGTCATTCGAACTTCGTATTTGATCGCGACCTTTGCCGGGCGAAATTGTTCCAGAGCGTCGAGTATCAATCGTTGAACGCGATTTTTCCTTTTATTTTTTTGCTCCCCACCTGTTTTGTGTTTTTCCTTTTTTTTTTTTCTTTTTTCGTCGAAACAGTTTCGGACGGTATCGACGAGGGAAAAGGGTATTGCTACTTTGACGCGTCTACGGAAAAAAACGGATAAACAGCTCGGGTAGTTTCAGCGAGCGCCGTGAAAATAAACGGTGGCCGCCGCGTCCCGAGCAGAAAACGAACTATACCGCGGGACCACGAATTTTCACCGTGGAAACTCTCCGGCCATAAGTTTCTAATAACTGTCAGTGACAGGCGTGCACGCCGGGCTCGCCACCGGGCTGCCGAGTTCGCGGTGGTCTCCAGATTATTTCTAATTTCATCCCCCCGCGACGCTACGGGGGACGGTTGTCCTCTCGCCGGGGTAACTTCTTTAAATCGATCCGGCACTATCTCGAGGCGAGAAGTATCGCGCGATACGCCATTCAACTCGCAATTTCGCAAACGGAAACCGAGAATAAGAATAATTGCCTGTCCACGTTTCTCTCTAGGAAAACTGTGATAAGGATACAAAACCATCACCATCGCTTATTTGAACGAAAGAAAAATTTGTCTCTTCCCTTAATAACTTTAATAAATTAACGACAATATGTCGACACTCTCAACACTAGATTTACGGGACCCGTCAAAATGACGGATTCTAATATTTTTAATTTACGAATATTGAGATTGTAAAGATGCGTCCATGAGGAATTATTTAACAAATTGATTTCTTTGGATATATATTATTAAAAAGATGGCCACAAATTTTTATAGATGCAATCGTGTTATTTTTGTAAAGTAATGTAAAATAATCATTTTCAGTGCTCCGTAAACCTAGTGTTAAATCCCTTTTATATTTCCAGCCTTTCACGTTTCGCTTACTCACGTGTTCGTTACAAATGCACAAAATTCGCAGTCCACTAATATCTCTGCCGAATTTCGGTGGTCAATAAAAAACTGCGAGCGTTCGTTCACATTCTAGACACGTAACACATCGCTGGAAACGCTGTTTATCAAACAGCGTACAATTTCCCGTCGGAAGAAATCACGTTGGTCGATCGTTGGTGTTCCGGATCAATCCGGGCCGGTAGAAGCACTCTTAATTACCGCGATGGAAATCCTCCATTACCGCTGGCAATCGAGAGTAAACATCGCGGGGATTCGGTGGAAATTATCCAACAGGTGAACGAACCTCGGTAAGCCGGGCGATAACTCGCGAAAAGAAAAACACGGAGCCGCGGTTGCATGTGTATTCCGGCGCGTTAATCTCGCGACGCTTCTCGCGACCCGCCGCCGGTATCGATCCTCGCGAGCTGAGAGAACGAAGAGAGACAGATAGCGAGAGAGAAAAGAGAATCGAGCGAGAAAGAGAGACAGAAAGAGAGAGAGAGAGAGAGAGAGAGAGGACGTCGAGACTCTTTTCAATTCCCGTCGGAGATGCTTTATTTGTTTGCCAGCCGCGTTAAGTTCCACGTTTCCCCGACGCGACGCACGCGGAATTCCTCTCGTCTCCGCTCCGGTCTCGTTTCTCGCGCCGGTGAATTGGATCCGGACGCGGCCGAGCTATCGCATTACGCTAACCGCGGAAAAATCCCTGCACCGTGAATCCGGCGACGTAGCACAACCGAAAAGACTCTTGCGCCGCGACAGGTTCGAGGGACGTTCGCGTTCAACCACACATACACGCACACACTATTCCTTTTTATACCGAGAGAGAGAGAGCCGATACCTTTCGAAATATTCACTGGAAAAACTTCTACGGCCACAAAGGAATTTCGCTGTTCCGCGCGGACACAGATTTTCGAGGCGAGTCGATCCCGACGGCGCAAATCCAAAATCGATACCCGGGCCCGGGTCACTCTCCACTTTTACGATCGGAATCATATCCGGCGGAACAGCCGGTTTCCAGGATCGTATCCAGGATAATCCTCTTTCGCGGAAAAATCTCGCGGGACCGCGCGCACACCATGCGCCGAAAGGAGATATATATCCGGACCCCACGTGTCCGCGGCGCACACACGCTAATTTCCACTTTCATCCGGCCCCCGCATCGCGATTTAATGCTAAAAGTATTAAAACGCACCACCGCGGAAAATCACCCTACGATTCTGACGCTTCGCAGATACTTCGAACAATTACCTAGGAAGTAGAAAAGCGACCCAATTCTCAGACCTCAGAACTACGTTCCGAAACAAAAATGATTTACCAAGCCGTCTCGATCAGCGAACAATCGGCGAGGAAAATTTTTTCCAAACGATCCGATTCGTCTCGGAGCCGCGTGCGACGAGAGAAATGATGAGCGGGGTCAATGTCTCCTATCTCCAGCAAACTGATTAAAAAGTAACTGCGGACCCTCGGCGCATAGAGCGCAGAAGGCGTTGCGAAGTTACTTTGAGAGTAGATAGCACGACGGAGGGGTGTCATCGTCGACACAACAAGGCGCCGCGCAAACACGTACCTTGTTGCCACCGTAGTCGAACAATGCCCCGACGGTGTCTAGCCGTGTACGATTAAAAGACGAGCGAGCCCACAGGCGAGAGCTTCGACGCTCGAAAAAGCCACTCTACCCTTGAAAGGGTGGCTCTACTCCAAAGACACCATTTCCGGCGCAAACATTGCGCGATCCCGTTATAGACCGTGGAGATTTCGCAGACAATTAGCAAAGTCGCCTACCTCAAGAATTCGGGCGACACCTTGCCTGGTGTCTGCTAGCAGCGCATTTCCCTCGCGGACGCTCCCGAAGCACACCGCTCGTACGTATCACAGTTAGAACTACCGATATTCTATATAAAACGGATCCTGGTAACTTGCGTTCACCGAAACGTGCGCGTTTGTGTTATCGCTCGATCCTCCCTCGGAGGATCTCGACGACGAGCGAAGATCGGGCCATACGTAGTCTCACGAGCACGGTAATCCAAAGGGGGTTGCTCGGAGAGCCGCGTGTCGTTGCACTTGTAATCGCACACTCTCGATCACTTATCACGGTTTACACCCCGCGGAAACCTCTCACTGATCCGTCGCGAACAGAGCCGTTTCGAGAAACCACTACGATTTTCGCGTGCGTGCGTGCGTGTCTGCGTGTATCTCGAAACGCTGCAACACTTGCACGAAAACAAAGCCTGGCCCGGGACGAACATCCAGAAGGACACGGGGAACAACGTCGTACTGTCTCGGAGAAGGACGTGTCCCTCGAACACAAGGTGGCACGCGGTCGTTCGCACCCCCGAGAAACCCAAGTGACAACGCTCGCTTGTCGGCGGCGCGCGGCACACTGTTGCTCACCGCTTTCGCCCGACCGCTCCGAGGCTACGTTTCGTCTCTCTACCCCCACCTAGCGCCCTCCCTTAGGTTCTCTATCACGTTGCCAGCTTGCCCCCCCCCTCTCTCTCTCTCTCTCGCGCGCGCGAGTCATCCCCTCTCTCCGCCGGTCGCTGCGCTAGAGTTCCCCACCCCTCTCGCGGCAGTCGCCTTTCTTCGGTGGGTATACGCGAGCAGTGCGAGCAGTGCGAGCACCGACTTCTTTCACGAGGGGCGAGAGAAAGAGAGACGGCGAGGGGTGGGGGACGCGTGCTGCTAGAGAGAGAAACCGGAAAGGACGACACCGTCCTTTTAGAGCGTGAACACGGTGACTCGGGTGGATCGGCAGAAAAAAGATTCGAGAGAGAGAGAGAGAGAGAGAGAGAAAGTGAACATGGCCAGGTTCGGTGAGGCCACGACTCGCTCTGCACCATGGTGCCCTCCAACGTCCCGGGGAGGACTTACCCGGGGTGTTTCGTGTCGACGGGCTGGCACAATGCTACGTCGCTTGAATGACAGGACTCGCCGTGACGGGGTAATTCCGCGGGGGATGCCAGAGACAAAGTCGTCGCGAGAAGTCACGCTCGCTGCCGTTGTCTCTGCCGTTCCGACCGCTTAACGGGGGTTGCGACTTTGTCGCTGCCAGTCACAAATAAACTTCCACCCTTGCTGCGCTTTTTTCACGATCGATAATCATCATTCGATCAGGAATTCCTTGATAAGTTTCCACCCCTCGCTGGTGGCCTCTCCGAAGAGAGCAGACAACAACTTTACGAAACGACGATGTCTGTATCTGTTGGTCCTGGTGACGGGTGCGATTGTCATTGGCAAAGGGACGTGTCGCTGTGACGGTGATTTTGAGAACAAGCTCGCACCCTTTGCTTTGGTACTCGCCGAAGAGAATGTTCGAGATGTCGGAACAGGTTTGCGAAATAGTGACGTTCGCAGCTGTCTGTTCCGATGAAAGAGGCCAAAGAAGGGGGCAATCGACTCGCAGGGGTGTGTGTTACTTCTGCTGCGATTCCGGAAACAACTTTGCGCCCTTTACTTCGGCGCCCCTTTGAAAGAGCGATCGATAGTTGAAGAATTTAGGAGACAGCTTATAAAATAGTGACGCTCGTCTTTGTTGTCTCGGATCAAAGTTTCTAAAAGAGGGTGCAACTGTGATTTGCATCCAGTCTATTATTCCTACAGTGATTCGGGAGACAGGCAAAGTTCGCACCCTTTCTCTCATTGTTGGTATGACTTTTCAAACAGCGATCGATAGCCCGAGAATTGTGGAGCTGCTTTCGCGATAGAGTTTGTAGGGATTCTGTGCAACGGAACCGTTTAAAGCCTGTTGACACAAATAAATGTTGCACTGCAATTATCCTCGATGACAGTGTTCCGATGTAGAGTGTACGTGTCGGTCATTGCAATTCTCGAAGTGGTTTCCTGTTCCAGTAGTTCGAGGTTCGTCTGTGTTCCAGGCTGAACTATCTTTTGCAATTGGGAGCCCGATCGAGAATTACCGAGGAAATTAGCGGGAGAATAATGAGCCACGATTATGTTCAAGACTCGCGTGCTTCGCGCAGCGCGAACATGCGGTCGACTGTTATCCGGTCTCGTTGCGCGTGCACCGGGAAACTGGATTAGAGCGTGGCGGCGGTACGTAACGGAACATCCATCTCTTTATCGTCGCGACGAGATCGGGAACGTTGCGCAGCGTGAAAAAGCAACGGAACTCGTGGGTGGGATATGGGTCGCGAGTGCTAGCTGTGCGGTCCCGCGATTGCCAGCGACCAGATACGGGAACTGGGACTGTAATCTGATTACAGGTGGTCCGCGGACACGCGATAGACTGTTACGCGACCGATTCTTTCCTAAACGGTGCGGCTCTACAATAAAACTTAGAGAATAGAAAACTCTGATCCCGTATAAAACGCAATCTTAACCTTGCATCGTAATCTTCTCAGATTTTTCAGATAGAGAAGATAATGGACACCTTTAGCCAGGCTAACGAGTTCCACTGAACTGACAGGTGGCGCCCCGTAGCGACTTTTCCAAACGGATTTTTCATTGTGGTAAATTCTCACAAGAGAAATTTGATCAGAGTTGCAGAGTGGTCGAATTCGACTGAAAATTGTGATTTAGTAACTGTGCTAACTTTCTCCGTGCAAATGGCCGCGAGGCAGATCTGAGGAACCGTTTCCAATGAAAAGCAGGTTCGACAAACATTTGCAAACCGGACTAGCCAATATCGATGCCTGTGCGTGGACAATGGCAAAGATAGTCGGCAGGTTTCGTCGTCTTGCTGGTCGATCGGTCGCACGAGAGCGAGCAGGACGCAGCGCACTCGGTCAATCATCTCGAATATGAACCGTTTCCGCGGATCGGAGCGCAGCCACGAGCGGCGCGGCGCGGCGCGGCGGTCCGCTTTGTGCCACTGGGCAAACACTTAGCCGTAGCGACGCACTCCTACGCGCGTAAACGCAACAAGGCGCACGCATCGCGAAAATGCAGTCGGAATTGCCGGCTATGTTCTACAGCCGTAGCGGCGCACTGGATGGAATTAATTAAACGTTCCTTCCCCCGCCTGGCAGCGTGGGTGTATTTACCCGATGGGCTTTGAGGATCGGATTGCAGGCGCCCCGTGAGAGAAGGTCCCGTCGCTTGTTCCCTCCTCCCTTCCAAACCATCACCCTCTCTCTCCTCTCTCTTCCGAGTCACCGTCTCTCTCTCTGGTCGCACCCCCGTTCCGAAACCCTTCTGGCGCCCTTTTCCAAGCGCGCCGCTTCCAGGCCACGGTATTTCGAGACCCGGAGCCTGGACTACCGGCGGATATCCGCAAATACCGCGAAACGAGTATTTAGAAATCCTCTTGGTCCGCGTCCGAATCGTTTAGATCGCGAGGGGAGGCGCGCGTCGGCGAACTTCAAACGAGGCCCGGCGAGGCACCCGCAGGAACAGGTTCCCGGTTCGAAAACGCGGTCCATCGACGGTTATATTGTATTACCCGCGATATCGAGCCGAACGTCGAATATAAAAGACTGGACAAAAAAAAAACCGAGGGGTTGAGAGAAACGCGATCGCGCGCAGATTATTCGTCGACGGACGCCGGCGCCTACCGGCGACAGCTTTTCTGGAAGCGCTCCAAGCGCGCGGCTTGTTTGCCGAACGCCGACCCGAAAGGTGATGCAGCGAATTTTCCGAGTGTTTGCTAAACATCCTCCGGGAGGTTGTCGCGGCGCCGAGTGGATCCTCGTCGACGGCACCGAGACGGAAAGGCGTTAATGCATTCCGTGAGAAAGTGGCCGCGGCGACCGGGGACTCGGAGCGTCCTCGATACGGCCGTGCTGTTTGGACTTCGGCTCGGGTCGCGGTGGACACTTCGACTTCCTCCTCGCAGACCCACCCTTCGGATTCCAGGTCTCCCTTCTCCGAAGACCTACGTCGCGAAAAAGATTTTTTGTTCGAACAATCGTCTCGAAAGTATTAGAGCACAACCGAAGTACTTGATACTTTCGTCGTTTTCTGGTGGACAAACTAAACAGTCCCCAACCTGTTTTGGCAGGGAACGGTTCAAATAACACAGGCACAAAAGGATTTCCCGCGACTCGGACAGGAAACGCGCAAACATTTGGAATTTGTATCCGAGTGTGTTTGCGGACAGGTGAGCACATAAAGGTTAAAGGAATCCCAGCTCCTAAGTCCTAGATCCTTAGATTTTCAGGGGTCCGACAGGCGCGCATACCTGGACCCTATTCTTCGAGGACGCGGTTTAGTTGTTCGGCTTGTTTAGCTTGTAATATCGACGGTGGGTATTAGCGATGGAGGAGCGATGAACTTTACAATTCTTGGCCGGTTATCGCGCGTTTTATTCCCGAAGTGCCGTTCCTCCGCGGAGATACGACAAGTTCCCCGGTCTATTTGCCCGGCTAGATACACCGGCTATCTCCCGCGTGTTTTTCTGAAAGGTTAAACAAACTTCTGACGCCCGAAAACCCGACGAAGATTACCGGTGTTTGTCGAACGATGCATCATCCCTGGCAAACAGTCTGCGCAATCCTCCCGCCGCGCGGATAGGATCCACGGACAGGGCCTGGCCGCTCCGTAGCCATATTTGCTCGCGTTTAAAACTCTTAACCGGCGCGTTGATTCCGGCTTTGATCGCTTCGATCAACGCACCGGCTCGGAAACCACTCCCTGCATTCTCGGGGAAAAGGGCGTCAGAGCCCTGCATCATTTTCATGGACAAAGTGATGAATAAAAAGAAGGGAGACGAGTGCGAACGCGCAGAGACACTTCGCACGATAGTTAACCGCAAGGCGGAGAAAAATGCGTAAAAGGAATCGGCTCATTTAGATTCGAAGAAGTTCTAAAGAGCCCGGCTGGGAACGAGCTGTGAGAAGACAGTGGTCGCCAGCTGGTGGCCGTCGGTGATGGTCGCCCTTAACGGGTTAAAGGGGCCGCGCCGAAAATGACTTGGCTCGAATTAACGCGCGAGCGTCCGTCCCGTGGGTCCATTAATACCAATTTTATTGTCTCGACCCGGGAAGAAGGGACACGCGCTGGTCGTGTTTACAGTACCGATATTTTAATGCAACGGTTCGCTGGTACTCGCGTCGGTGTCGTCGCCACTAACTTTCGTTGACCGATGGACAGGGTCCCGGGCCGCCGCCTTTGAAGATCGAACACTGTCAGGGAGAATCGTGGCAGCGCCCGGGGACAAGGCGCAACGGACACGCTCGGCTCTTTGTAACCGCGCCGTTTAATCTTATCGGTGTCCCCGTTATCGTCTTTACACGATCTCGCGCGATCCCCGGGGCTCTCGATCCTCGGGCCCCCGGCTCGCGGTCGAAACTCCACGGACAAGGCTCGTGACTTTTCGACGACCGGTCTCTCATGTTTATTTAAAAGCTCGCGGCTCCGGCGGCCACCATCGATCCCTCCTCTCGGTCCGCGATCTCGTAATCGGGGCCACGATGGTGCTGTGCCCGCGATACCTTCCTCGGCCGGAGGATGCGTGCACTTAGCCGAGGCGCTTGTCGCTCGATAACGCCGACCAATAAACGCCGCGACAAACTTCCAGTAATTTCCGGAAGACACGCGAAACCGACCGGCGGTCGAAATACACCTGCGGGTCAATGTTTACGTCGCACACCTTTCCTTTATAGCAATATTTTTATTACAAATAGACAGAACAATCTAAACATACCTCTACAGAAGGAAGATGAAGAATAGAGCACAAGTATTTTCATCTATAATATATAAGTAATTAGATTTAGATCAACAATACTACATAAGGACCGTTTTTCTATTGGGCAGATAGAGCTCAGGCTCTTCAGCGCCATCTTTATGGATATAAAGAAAAGAATAGACCATAAATCACCTTTCCTTTATCCCCGCTATTATGAGACCGCACATGGACGACGCCGGGTCAATGTCGATGCAATCACATTATTACATGTGTTCACCTTCGAAACACTGATTTTATTTCATTATACTTTCAATGTATTTCAAGGAATAATCATTTCTGAAGGCTTTGTCAATGGGACCCTCGATGAACACCATCTGGCTGAGGAATAGAATACGATGCAATAAAAAAAAAAAATGTTCCGAGTCCCCCGATGTTTCAAAGGTCCACCGAGCACCACAACAGGATTAACTTATAGAGAAACCGCGTGAACGGTAATCCAGAAAATTCGAAGACAGAGAGTCACAGTCTTAAACGCGGAGTTCAGCGAGAAGGTCGTGCCGATTCCTCGCGAAATCCCGCGCCAAGCCCGATTCTCGCGGCGAAGATCAACAGAAGAACTATTAAACGCAGCTCAGCAAACAATATCAGCTAGGATTTGCCTGTACCTCTCCTCGCCCCATAGACGCCGGGATGGAACTTCGCCGCAGACGCCACGATCAGCTGCCGGTGGACCGCGGATCCAAGGTATAGTACGTTCTGCCAAGGTCTCAGGTATTCTAGAAACGGCGTCTGGGAACGGGTAAGCCCGCGATGAACTCGGCGTCCGCGTAGGATTTAATCGGGATCTAATTAGGGGATGAAGACGCGCTCCGGCGGGGCCCAGCTTATTCGGTCGTCTTTCGGGATTAATCCTGGGGAACGCAGAAGTCGGTTAACGATCGGATGCTGGTCGCAAATCGTACACCAGGTGGCGGATACGAGGGTCGTTCTCTTTCTCTCTCTCTCTCTCTCTCTCTCTTCGGCGTGTCTGAGAGATCCGCAGGCAATCGTGACGCGACTGGTTAGACCGTGCGCAAACACGAGCAACGATATTGCAGATGTAGCTACCGCGCGCGCGGCCCGTACCCGGTTGCGGTAATAGATACGCTAATAGACGGGAAATGACAAATTTTCATTAGCGGGGAGTGCGTTTCATGGTCCCGTTCGAAATTGTCACGGCGACTAAACGAACGATCTCGAGGAACGTGTACCGCGGCTCCACGATTCGACAGAGGATGTTCGTGAAAATACTCTGTCAACATCCGGGACCGCCCACGCTCAATTACATATCGTTCCCCGGGCTACCGTAATTGACGGAAAATGGTGAATTTTGCAACCCAATGAAACGGCCCGGCCGTCCCGTTGAGTCGCGCGTCACTCTATCCAGCCTCGTATTACCGTCCCGGCTGCACGAATATCCTCCGGCGACGTCCTCGCGGCTGTTTGTAAATCCGCCAGATTTTTCCCGGTCGAGGTTTATCGGGGATATCGTGAGCTGTCTCCTCCTCCCGGCTACCTTCGCGCGCCGTCCGCCGCGGATTGACGACCCCTGCCAGGCATAGGTATAAGCAATTTATTCCCGGACGATAAATCATCGTCCACCTACGTTCGTAATTTCTTTTTGGACCATAAATCAGCTGGGCCTCGCCAACCAGGCGCAGACGCAATGTTTGAACGCGCTGGTGGTTCATCCGACCGTCATGGATCCACGCAGCATTCATAGATCGACACTGTCTCGTCTGCATCGGCCGATTTCTTTCGGAACCGTCGACATCTCCATGTACATCTTTCTTGGCGAGAAACGCGATCGATACCAGCTTTGGGCAAGGCAAAATCATCATTTTCCAGGATGCCTAGGATGGCTACCTAGGTAAGCATACGCTATATTATATTTCATTTTGATGTCTGAATTTTTATGTTTGAATTTTTGTGTCTGATTTGTAAAGATTTTTTAATGGCACAGAGTGACATTTCAAGTTGTCAATGCACTTTTATTGACGGTTCCATGCAAAACAAGCTCCCCTTTATCGTACCGTTAAAAAATTGAAAAAAATACTCTTTTTCGTAATTCGACCAATCGCGTTCCTATACGGAATTTTTAACATTTTTATTTTTCATGTTTCGATAAAAAATCCAATTCCCTTTCGCACGGTTTGATTTGACGTAACGCATTGCAAACGGTGCTTTTTGAATTTTACATTGAACAAATAGTCCTGTTCAACTAAAAGTTCCGTAAAATTTGCATTTATCAAAGTGATCGGAGTTTTTAAAACCGCATTCTATATTTGCAAAGCAGGTGCGCATAAATCATAATACCGAGTTCCTTTATGCTCGCGAATTAGTCACGTCGTTTTCCTCGATTAAATTACCAAATTCAAAAATAATGTCGAACGTATACAAATCGCGTACGAAATCATCAATTTCAATATGATTAATTTGGAGTCGATCTATATTGTTTGCGTTAAATTTTCACACGTGAGATCAATATTTTACATTCGGTGTGTTCTGTAGTTGTCAACGACCGGCGAATAAAAGCAGAGGCGCGTTTCGATCTTTCCGCCGTTGTAATTATTGTGAAGACGAGACCGCATGGAAACGTTTATTTACCTCCTGATGAATTGTAAATATCGAAGTTACGGAAGCAACGTTTACATCGTAAACGCCGTTCAGGAAGTTTGTTTTCATGGCGCAATGATATTTTGTGCCGCGGCAAAGTAGTCGATGAAAGAGTAAGAGCGTGCGAGGACTCGTCAAGTTAATGATAAATGAGGGACCGAGGAGACTTAGGTGCTTTTTACTTTGCGGTCATCTCTAAAACATTCGATCTTCCCGTAGAATTGCCTCTAGAGCTTCGCGGACCTTCACGGGGTATATGTACCTCGCGACGTTTATCATCCAGACTTCGGCGACATATACGGAGAAATCACTGTATTCGGAGACGGTACGAAACTCGACGACATAAGAACCGCGGGAAATCAATTTCCAGGGTCGAATCGTTCGATTAATTTCGCCGGGGGCCCGGAATCTCGATCGGCCGTTTAGAGAAGGCGTTTTCGCATCAGGTGAGTTTAAAAGCCGCCCCGGGGGCAGGTGAATAAGCAAAAAAGTGGTCGGGAATGGCCGATAACGTCGGTTTTCGACGGGCGTCGTTATCGCCGCTCGAACGGCCGGGAGTTTCGTGAAATGGAGACTTCTGGCGTGTTCAGTTCCAACCGTTAGACGTCTCATTAGCTTATCTCGACATGTAAATTCTAGGCGTTGCAACCTAGAAAAGGTCCGACCGCCTTCTTCTCTCTTTTTTCTTTTTTTCTCCGAGTTTTCTGTACACGAAGAGAGCTCGAGACCCGGGTACCGGTTCTCCCGAAGCGTACGGGTAAAACACGGCACAGCTTTTACCACTTTTATTACCGACGCGTAGAAGACCCGTGTGGCGTTGTCCGTCGATCGACGGGACAACGTGTACATAACTCGTTATCGATCCCCGTTTAACGGTACCCCGGCTCCTTTTAATTCCGAGCGCATAAATTACAACCGGGCTACGATCCGACGAAAGGCTTCCCTTCGAGCGAACCATCCGTCCAACGAAATCGATGCTAATTCGAGGTTCGCGGCCGCGGTTCTTTCCGACGGTGATTTATCAAGCTCCGTTCTGTGGACTGGGTTGACTCGCAACTCGCCTCGGATGTTTGCTAACTCTTGCCATTCGATCGCCTTTGTTGACCGGGATCGCCGATTCTAAACGCAAACCCGTTTCCCGTGCCCTTGAATTCGTGTACTCGTCGCCCTTCAATTCGCTACTGGGAAGTTTGCGAAAAAGTTTAATCTGTTTCATATAACCTCTTCTCGAAAAAAAAATTTTTTTTACAATTCTTCCAGCGAAGAATACTCTTCCGAAAGCACAACAATGCCCGCATATTTCGCGAAATATTAATTTTATGAAAACTTGAGAAATCGGTGGCCCGACTTGTCTACAATACCGCTTTATCGATGAAATTCTGAAGGCTCGTAGCACAGACGTATAATTAAATAAAAAACCCACTTCCTGAACAGAGGATTGTTTAATTGACCAAAACCGAGCGGTATCCTTTCCACCATGAATGGTAATCATTTTGTCGTTATAAATCAAGTGTAGTCGAGAGTCGCCAAAATAGCCCCGGAACAGCGAACTCCTGCCCATAATTCAATTCCATTAAAAATAAAATCCATTAGCTCTCTCTCTCTCTCTCTCTCTCTCACGGAATCGGCAGGGAATTTATAGGTCAACGTGTAATAGACGAAACTACCATGGCCAGCAATTAGAAACGCGCCTCGGGCCGGCCGATCGAGCCCGACGGCGGCACAGTTCCGAATGGAAATATTTAATGAATGATAATCACGAGTCGTTACGGGTTTACGATGATCCCCGTGGGTCTCAGGTGTGCAGAGTATCGGGGGCCGGGTCTCAACGACGGCTAGGAAATTACGACGATGATCGGGATCGTTGGTTTTTCACGGGACGCACGAGAAAGGGAGCGGAGAATGCGCGCGCGCGTGCACGAGTGCAAGGATCCGCTTTCGTTCTGCTTCGAGACCTGGACGAAGGCAGTCCGCTTCACGCTGCCACCAATTAGCCCCCCGCGGACCGGGGTGACCGTAAATTCATAAATCCATCGGCCGGAGACCCCGGGGACGTCTTGGAGAGCTTTCAGGACGCGATCAGTACCGCGGCGGGGTGCCAGCCGAGCGAGAACAATGCGACCGGATTCCGAGACAGGCGGAAATCGCGGGTACGCAAGATGCCCGCGGGTTCGACACGCTCGCTTCGACTCCTCGGGTGGGCAACACTTCTGTACCCGATCGACCTCGCAGAGGTTCGTCATGGATACGCTGTTACCGGTGGCCTAATCGACGGTCGACCGTGCAAGAAGCGCGACCATTCGACACAGCTCCCGGGAAAATTGGTGGAAACGCACCACCCCGAACCCCCTCCCCTGTGACGTCCAGCGGCTGGACAATACAAATCTGCGACCTTCTGGCAAGAATTAATCCTTTGTCAGCGTACTGGGTCAAGTTTCGCACAAATTCCTGCTTCTTCGGAACCTTTCGTTGAATTCTCGTCTTTATTGCTGCACGGTTTAATTAGAGCCTTTAGTGGCTGCCTTAGAATTATTTCAGATTTTTTTCTCTACCCAGAACTATAAGAAATCTCGCCAAAGGAAGACCTGTTGGACGATTACAAAAATTTCTGTCACATTTTCCAAATCAAGAGCTTTTATATTTTATAACATCCGCGTTTTGAACAATGAAAATATATGGACAGGGTGCGGTGTCCGATAAGATTCGTCGAGGTAAGCGATGGTTCTGTTTCTCGGCGGAGATAAATTTAAATAAATGTAGCCCGGAGCTCGGGCGGGCAGGGACGGCGGATCGAAGATCGACGCGGGAACAATTAATGGCGGGAACGTTTAATTAAACACCGTGGAACGTAGCGAAAATATTCGCAGAGTACACACGCGGAAACGGTCTGGATAATTCGTGGCCCCGGAGCCGTAGAAACGGAAGAGTTCCGCGGGGCCGATGAAACTCGGAAGTTTTCTAGAAGTTGAGAGTTCCGTAGCTCCCCGGGGATCCCACTCCTCGCGGATTAACCGAAAGTAACCGGCAGCACATCCTTAATTGGACCATCGTTCTTACACGCCTGCCACCGCCGCCTCCGCCTCCGCCTACGCCACTGCGCTCGCCAAACCACCCCCGGTTCCCGCTCAACGTCTGGCACGCGTTATTTAGAAAGTTAACAAACCACTAAATTCTCGTTTAAACGAGTTCCCCGTTGATCGACGTTTACGCAGTGCGGAAATGTGCTCTTCCGCCCGGTACAACACCGCGATTAAAAAGAAGGATTCGCAACTTTAGGCCGCTCGAGAAACGCTACGCCGAAACTTTCACCCTCGAGTGAAGGCGCTCTAAAAATGCAACTCGGTTTATGCATTTCATCAGTTAACAGAGGATTGACTTTGCGATTTTTTTACGCTGAAACTAGGAAACATTTCGTTGCACGACTTTAGCAGACGCTTTGCTCGATATTTCGGCGATGCTCACAAATTTGTTCCCCATGGAAAAATCAAAATTGAATTGCCTGTAGACCTTAGAGCGTAAGAAATCAATTCATCGGGTTTGGAAAACAGGGACATCTTCGGGAATTTGTTTTAGATAGACAATGTCAGTTAAAAAATGTATCTGATCTTCTCTTCTCTGAACGAGCACTGTGTTAAAGTGGCGAACCCTTGGCGTCCACTTCTCCGTGTCCGAATCCCGTGGATTCTCTTCGAGGTGGAGTAGGTGGTGGCCAGGTCGTCGAGCATCTCGAGAAGAAGGTATGTACACGCGATCGTCGAAATCTCGGCGAAGCTCCTCGTCGCGGTTCAATCGGCCGTGAAGAAGCCCGACGTCCACTCGGTGCTCGCAGCTAGTTCTGCTGTTCGTAGGACGATCGAGGACATCGGCTGGCACGCACGAGACGAGAAATCCCAGAAGACCGATCCCGGGTACCGCGCGAGGCTTCTCGCCTCGTCGTGAGCGGAATCGGCGCTCTTAAACGCTTTAATCCCCCGGCGTGGCACCGGTGCTCGACGTGCTGCGAGTCTCCCAAGAGAGGTAGACAGAGAGAGAGAGAGAGAGAGAGAGAGAGAGAGAGAGAGAGAGAAAGAGGAAAAAGAGAACTCTCCTGCTCCGGAGGCTTATCTCTCTTTCGCCTCTCCTGTCCGCCTCGAAATTCCCTGTTTCACTTCGAAAACCTCTCTATCTCTCGGCCGTGTCCACTCTCACGCCTCCTATCCTCGTCTCTCTCTCTCTCTCTCCCTCTCTCTCTATCCATAGCCACCTGGCGTTCCCCCGCGTCTGGCGTCCTTGTTTCTTTCCAGGGGTTGGTCGCTCGATCGGCCAGTTTATAATCTGGACCGCTTTGGGAGACGTCAGTTGGCACGCGAGCCCCCCAGGCACCCTCTCGATCCGAGACGGGTCTCGATCCCAAGCGAGGATCGAAGGGATGATATCTGAATTATCTCTGCTGCGCCGCGGTGGCCCCTGCCAAGGCCGAAAAACGATGGTGGGGAGGCGGACCGTCCAACAGTTGGCTGAGATGCGGGGATAATTGGAGGTCAGGTATGCCGGGGCCCCATCTTCGGGCCCCGGTCCCACCGCTCTCTGTCTCTCGAGCCGAGTGCGTGCCCCTCGGCTTAACTCCTCTCGGAACGTTGTATCCTTTTTTCCGTGTATATTGGCTCCGTTTATAAATAACTCGGTCAACACGCCGGCAGAACACTCCACTTTCGGCTTGGGCCTCCCGGCCCTACTGACCTCTGCCCTCGGATTTTGCGTCTGTGATTAGAACCTCGTCTTCTGTGATTTCGTTGAAGAAGCAGGTTTAGAGGAGCTAATGGAGGAGGATCCTTCATGAAGTAAGAGTGAAATTACAAATATATTAATTTTTTGGAAATATTGTTTACGCAACAAATTCAGTGTCTGGTATTGCGACTATTTTCTCGTGTGATTTTGTAGGAAAGATTTGCGCAACGTTTCAGACAGGTTGTTAAGTCCGAAGGCTAGATTTAATTACTGGCTAGACTCTGACCTATTTACGTTGTCATTTATCTTCCTATCTTATTCGTTAATCTGTGAGCATAAATGTTGGTTCTAGTGTCTTCGTTTCTGTCTTTTGTTTGTTTTAAGAGATTTACGTCGGCAGCTAGTGCCCCAAGGCTAGATTTAACGGCGATATTTTTAAATCTTGATGAATCTCGCCTATTCGTGTTATCGTACAGCCGTGTCATATTGTGTACTGTTTAATATCTCACAAGTTTACGTACAAACGTCTTGTGTTTCTCTGTTTCATGAGTGGCAGCGGGATCTAGACAAAATATAGAGAATTTTTCTCACAAACTCCGCAAACTGCTTAAACTTCTGGATTGCAATTGGCGTAATGAATGGGACCGGCGAAAATCTGCGACAATATTCGCGGAACGGATCGTTGAAATATTACAGGGCCGGGGTGTAATGGGTGCGTTCTAAATTTTTTCCTCTTGTCACCATCTTGCGGGTCTCCCCGATTCGTATTAAGTCGATGGCCGCATATTGCGCCCGGCTTTACCGCCGCGTCCCAATCCCCTGAAAACCACCGTTACTTGTAGGGGGAGAGGGACACGATACGTATCCGCGTGCACTGCCGTGTCCTCGACGCTTTTTCGATTTGCATTTTGATAACCGAGAAAGAGACAGAGGAGGCGAGACAGAGGGATCGGCTCTCGGTCCGGGAGTTTAAAAACGAGGACAGAGAGAGACCGATCGCGCGCGTTATCCGCCCGAAAGCGATCGCTATCGCGGTTTAATGCATACGAGAGAGCGTCACACCTTCGAAGTTCGGGTAATAAACGGCTTCGGGGACCGAGGATCGCGATCATGCTACTCCCGTAGGGCTTCGAGGTACCCGGTGGGCTCAGGTATCTCGCGGCCCGGCGCCTTATTTGCATACACCGAAATTCATCGCAAAGTCTGCTCGAACAACGTACCCGCGTTTAGTACAGGGTCGTACAAGCGTGTCCCAATACACCGATGCAAACGCGGCCCTACGCGCGGTTAAAGCCGATGCTCTCGAAAATCCTGTGCAAACGCAGCGAAACCAACAGCTTCCAGCCGGGCCTCCATTCAAGTCCCTTTCACGCGGAGAAAGCGTGCAAAACACCTGGAACACCGACATCCAGGATGACGACAGTCTGTTATCCTCTCGTCCGACATCCGGCGGACAAACTGGGACAGCTCTCGATCCGATAACCAACAATGCTGTGCAATCAGAAATGTTCAATTCGGTCCTTCTGTTTTCCCAGAGAAAAGAATTCCGGACCTGGCTACCACCGCCACAGATAATTCAAGCAGTAGAATATCAACTTTCCTCGTCGTTCTAATTAATAACGCTCCGCGCGATGTCCGCATAATGAACCTCCAGTTTCCGCCGCCAGAGTCTTCCATATTCCGGCGGGGGAAAAAATTCTGTAGGCGCCAGATATTATTTTTGGCCCGTCCAAGGTGGTCTAGCCCCTTAGAGGTGTTATAGTCATTAATTACCTCGAGATTAAACGGATTAGCGGGCGGGATCGAGGGAAGCCAGCCAGGGTACGTTCTTTGGGGAGACAGCGCGCGGCACCGAGAGCGGATTGAGCGGTCTTCATTACTCGCCGGCCGCTCATTATGCTCTCAGCTTGAGTCCTGGCTGCCTTTCTGCTTCGCCGCCGGTATCGTCACCTTCGCGCGCGCACTCTCCTCTTCTCCTCTCTCTCTCTCTCTCTCTCTCTCTCTCTCTCTCTCTCTCTCTCTCTCTCTCTCTCTCTCTCTCTCTCTCTCTCTCTCTCACTCTATCCTCTTACGGATTCTCTGGAACGACTCTCGAGGACTGCGTTAGCCCCGGACCTGTTCCCATAGTACCCTGGCAAACGAGCTTTTAATCCACCGCAGCGTTACCGTTTATGGGTCTATCGATCTCGCGACGGAGCCCGTCGGGAATTCGCGGCCGGAAGCTGGATCGGTCGGCGTCGTAATTTCGAGAATCCTACACGGATGTTCCAGCCCTATGTAGGTCCTAGATTCTTTCGTTGACGATGACGATAACGATCCACTGCAGCTGGCTGCGACGATCGTCACCGACGATCCGCAGGTATGTAAGACGCGTCGCTTCATCTTGATGCTGTCGACGATCTCGCGGTAACATTGTTACGTTCATTCGAATCACGTGTCAATTTTATTTTACGTTGTTTTTGACCCACTTCTTCGAGATCAACGTGGCGCGTAATCTTGATTTCGTGGCAATTTTAATTTTACACTGTTAACTCGTTAAGCAAGAGGGCTCGGATCCTCGCGGAGCAGGACATTCCGCTGGCCTAACATTTCGGCTGACGAAGTTAGGCGACGCGGCAGTGTGTTCTCGTCCGGCTGGCCACGAGCTGAAACGCGCACGCAGGTTCCACTTCCGCCCGGTTTTAATCGGCGGCCGATCTTCTCGTCTGTCTCTCTATTAGCGTCCCGGAGAGCCAAGGAACTGGGTCGCCGAGAAATTGCATGATAGAGAAGACGCGGGGGAGCTAGGCGGGAACCCATATGTTGATCGTCCGGTCCCGCTGATCCGACTTAATTGAGGAGTCCTCGTGCCCGGGGATGAATAGCGGGTTTATGAAAACGAGCACCTCGTGCCTCGCTCCGGTCTAATAGACATCGAGCTGTCGCTGCGTCGAGGATTCTTCGGTGCCGGGGCCAGACCATGATTGTTACGAGGTGTTCACGGCGCTGATGGGAGCGCGGACCTAATAGGAACTTCAGAAATGTAATTTTGTTCGCGGCTTGGGAACGGAGGACTCGCTTCCGGGCACGTTAGCGTCGCCAATTTATTCGAATGACATTTGACCGATTCCGTGAACATTTTTTGGCAGGAATTCCAATTTCCTTGGCTTTCGAACAGCTAATCGACCCTCTGTTACTTGTATTGAAAACTGCGACAGCGCAATAACAATAACCGATAAAGGTAACGCGACGTGAGGCTTGAATTACGGTTCTATTTATGGCGGAAACGGACGGGTAAATATCGCCGTGGCAAATTTCGCAGAAATTTCGCAGAAATTCGCGAGGGCTCCCCACGTCAGAATCGCTGAAGAAGCTGCCCGCCGTTCGAACGGGAGCTTTATGCCACGGTAAACCCGGTAAAAGGTCTCGCATGCGTGGACGTGTAGCGTCGCATAATGTACCTTACAAGTGGTCGCGAGGGGAGGAAGCACGAAGGACGAAAGGAGACGAACCCGTCGAAGGGTGGAAGAACGCGGGCGGGGGTCGTCGTCGTGACCCCGGGTTGCCAGCCATAATCTGAAACGCGCCGTCCCATTCACCTTCCCGGAAACCTTACGTAAATACTTTGTTATTTATGAAAGGATTACGCGTGGCTCCCCCTTCTCCGCTATAATAAATACAACTTCCCCGGGAGTTTTTCTCGTCGCTTGGGATAGCGGGATAAAGACCGGATCGGTTTGATTCCAACCGACCGAGTTATCGGCGTCTTCTTCCGGCGAAGAGATAAATTCGTGAGCGATTTTTTTGGAAGTCTGGATCTTCCGGCACGCACCGGAACATTTCTCTTAGGCGACCAGCTGTCTGCCGCGCTCGTTCCCCGTTTTTCCGAAACTCTCATTAATATTTCGGCTTCTCACGACCCGGAATGACCCCAGTATCTCTTTCGAAAGTCTAGGTCGATCTCTGCTCGGCCAGCCTTTGACGGGAATTGACCTTTGCACGCGAGGGAAAATGGTCGATGGATCCTATAGCGATGTTTCACCGCGCTTTGCTTCATACTTCCGTTCCAAAATTCCAAAATAAAGGATCTATTATTCAATCAAAGGGGAATAACAAAATTAACAATTTGTTCACCAAAAAACCATTTGGACCTTGATATTTTCGGTATAAAACATGAAACACGCGATATTTCGCTGAAACCTATTCAACGAAATAATGAATTCATTGTGCGCTCCCCGAATAAATGTTATTGTCAACTATTGTTGCTCCAGAGAATGATTAAAAATAAGCAATTATTGCAACGAACAATTCACGAAGCTCGAAAAACCAATTACCGCCGTTCAGCCAGGCAGAAGAACGAATTTTGACAAAGTCCTCCATTGAAAGCTTATAAATCTGCAGCCTAATTTTGCACAAAACCCTCTTTATAGGCTAGCTATAGCTCGGACACGAATCTAAAAAGAGAAGAAAATCGCCTGCCAATTTTCGTCACAAGTGGACAAAATCCGAGTCGATACTAACGAGCGAAGGATGCTATTCGGTGCTCCCAATCATTGATACGTCTTCATTCGGTGTTCGCGCCGTCTCGGGCGCAGGTCGTCTCTAAAATCTCGGCGGATCGGTGCACCTGGCCCATAAATTCGGTGTCATTAGATCGTCGGAGTATTACCCGGCCGGTTCGAGGATTCACCTCGGACCCCATTATTTTTTACGACCGTTATTATCCCGCATAACCTCGATCACTCTTTCGAGAGGGAAGGTCAGCGATCGGGGTTCCCTCTCTTGCGTCCAATCACGCCGGCAAATCCCGTGAGCGTGGCTCGTTTTCGGTGCGCCGCGCCGTCGAATCCGATACCTATAATCTCGAGGCCGTGCCCCCTCTGTTCTACCGCGTACATTTTGTCGCATGCTCTTCGTTTGTTGGTTGTTTTTTTTCCCCTCCTTCCATCGTTGTTCCGCGCCGACGACACCGACGAAAGTGGCCCCGGGTTTTGTTGTATCCGACGCTCCCGCGCGAACAATGGATCCGTCATTTCCAGGTCGGGAAATCCTACTCATCCTACTCATTACCCGTAGCAGCCGCGGAAATCCGAGCGGCGGCTTTGTTCGCGTTTAAAATAACACCGAACCTCGTACGCCACCTCCCCCCCCCCCAAAGTCCCGGTCGCGGCCGCGTTTGACGAGTAATTATAAACTCCGCCGCTAAATGAGCCGCTCCTTCTTGTTCCGCAGCCGAGGTCCCCGCCGCGATCGTTTCGGCGGTAATCGGGGACGAAATCGCGGACGAAACGGTCCACTCTTGAAGAGCACTCGACACCGTTTCGTTTTGCACGGAGGCACAGTGTTTGTCACGGATTTTTCTTCCAATTTATCGAGAGTGTGTTTGTCTTAATTTTCTGCAATTCGGAGCGCTTCGAATCGTTTCAAGACAGGAGTAAAAACGCGGAAACAATCCGGATCGAAGGAGGCAGCGATTCCAAATTGGCGAGCAAATCGCAGCGTCCCGCGACGAATGGAAGCCGAAGAGGACGACTGGGCGAACAGTCGGCGCCGCCGCCGCCGCCGGTAATTGCTAATTTCGCCGGCACCGGCGTGTTTAATTAAATCATACCGCGGTGCCGAACCGCAGGAACGATCGTCGAACACGACGGGGGTAGGCGCGCGACGGCGGACAGCGTAAAGGGAAAAGGAGGAAAAAATAGTGAGAGAAGGAAAAATAATAAAAGGTATCGCCGGTTCTGGCGCACGTGCGAGTACGAATGTATATAGGAGAGGGCCGCCGGGATGTCCCTCTGTCCCGCTGTTTCTTCGTTCGCGTTCTCTGTTTCTCTTCGAGGTTTCCGAACGTGAGGACGGCTGCCGCGACCAGTCGGGTACACACACGAGCAACGCTAATGCCACGAGTCGACCGGGAAGCACGTTCCCCCGTGTTCCTGCTGGTCAGATATTTCTAATTTTCTTCCTGGTCATCGGCGAGCATGAGCGAAGCAGGGGCGAGAGGCCGAGGACGAGCGAGAGCCCGCGCTGTACACGTGCGACCATGCTCCCGTCGTCGGTGTCCTCGAGAATTCCGAGGACGCCGGGAGCCCGAAGGTCGCTGGTTAGGCTCCTCGCCAATCGCCGCGTTATTCAGCAGGATCTCCGAATGTACCCGGGAAACTCCCTTCATCGCGATCCTCTATAATATCTCGGACCGACCCTAAGTCGTTCCGAGGGGTAGGAAGAATCAGCTGATCGGTAATAGAGAATCGGAGATGAGGTAATTGGGATCGGCTTGCTGAAATGCTGCTTTGATCATTCCCCGGGATACTTGATACTATTGAGAGATAATACTCGATGCTGAACTGTACCATTTGTTACCGGACGGTAGCTAACAGCTACTAGTGGGTGATTATGGACTGTGCAGGCAGTACCAGGCACTCTTAGGTACTTCTAGGCAATTCTAGGCACTCCTGGATACTTCTAGACAGTACTAGGCACTGTTAGGTACCTCCAAATACTGGTAACTAAACTACTTTTAGGTGTCACTAGATACTCACAAGCACTTCTACACGCTAGTAGGGATTATAGGCGCTAGGGGTATTTCTGGGCAGCCCTAGGGACTACTAGAGACTTCTAAGCACCTCTAGACAGCCCACAGTACCACCGCAAACTTTTAGGTACTTCTAGGTAGCCCTAGATACTGCCACCGATTTCTGGGTACCTCTAGATAGCCTTGGGTACTATCAGGTACTCCTTATCAGGTTCTTCCAGAAAGTACAGGGAACTATTTAGACAGTACACGGCCATCATCAGCCATGGTTGATTGCGGATGTGCGAGCAGGGAAACATCCTTCCTGATGCTCACAGGAGTCTGCCAGGAAGTGAAATTGCTCGTGGACGGTACTCTTCCTGCTGGAATTCCTCGAGGCTCCGATTACCCTTGGTTTCGGCGGGTCGGGAAGACGACCGGGTTCCGTGAACCCGGTGGCTCGGCACGAACAGGTGTCGCCGGCACAAATTTCGTCCGCAGGACAACGGGCCGGACCGTGGCCCTTGTTCATGCTAATCAGATGCACCGATAACATCCTGTCCTCGTTAGGCGACTCGAGGGAAAGACACCGGCCGGTCTTTTTGATCTCCAGGCCACGGATAGGAACCGGGGGGCAGGGGGACCGGGTCGGAAAAGTGCCGTGACCCCGTGACGTCTCTCTCTCCCCTTCCTTCTACGAGTTTGACCCGGCGTTTTCGTATTCCACGAGGCTGCGCGCTATCGCGGCCCCAGATTTAGGGGTCGGGAAGATCATAGGGAACTGTCTCGGATCGGTGTAACCGGTTCCGGAGCAGTAGTTCCACGCACGTACCATTCTTTCTCTTCGTCTTCGTCTTCGTCTTCGTCTCTGTTGCTCCGTTTATCCCGGGGTCGATCAGAATCTGCTCGCGGGCCAACTTTCGTTGATAATGGCAGTCGATCGAAGCTGATCGCGTGCAAACATGCGACGACGCGTCGAGGTACGATCTGCCGCGATGCGTTCTTGTCACGCCTTCCCGAACAAATCACATAATTACGGTGAGGGATAAACCGACGCGATTAATGATAGTAATGAAGCCTGGATAAAGAATCGTGTTAATCGTCCGCCGCGGGCCACGATACCACCCTATCTTCCTCGAATCCAGTTTTCCCGGGCTTCGGCGAGATGCTGTGCGGGGGTGCAATCGATTAGGCTGGAAGACGGAGAGCGAACTATTTATTCTTGAACCTAATACTTGATACAAGCTATTTATGGGTCTTTGTTAATTTACTGCGAGTGATTTTCTAGGAGGTTCAATGAGATAGAAGAATTTCGGAAATTTTAAACTAGTTGAGCGTAAATAAAATATTCGAGAAGACCGATCCGTATAGCTTCTGGCAGCATGATCGCCTACATCGGCCGATGTGGAAATTCGTCCGAGTGTCGTCGCCTCGCATAATTCGTGACGTGTCGCGTCCCGAAGCCCGTGAACATTTCCTCGTTCGCCAGGTCGAGAAATAAAAGGGGGTAGAAGAGGAAGTCTCGCTGGAACCGGTCCGGATTTTATTTCGTGCGCGTTTGTCTTCCGCTCGGATTACGCTCGCGGCCATAAGCGGAAGATAAGATACGTCCAGGATACCTACGTAAGGACCTCGTGACATATGGCGGGCGTACCGGCTCGGCTCTCCCTCTCTCTCTCTCTCTTTCTCTCTCCCCTCTTCGATTCTGCTTCTTGGTTTCCTCTCGATTCTCCATTTCTGTTTCTCCTTCGCCTCTTCTCTTTCTGGCCTCCTTCTTTTCTGCCCCTCTTCCTCACTCTTCTCTCCATCTCTCAGATGCTCTTTCACTTTCACATGGAGCCAACATTGGTTCCACTCATTCTGTGTTTCTCTCTTTTTTTTTTTCTTTTAAATTCATTCTCCTGTTCTCTCATCCACTGAAACCTTCTCTTTCATTTTTACATAAGAGACAAAATCGCTTCTCCTCCACGGGGCTCCCTCTTTTTTACACTCTCTCCTTCCTCTCTTTCACTTAAATCCTTTCTTTCACTTTTACGTAAGAATCGCTTCTTTTCTGTGAGATTCCTCTCGCTCGCTCTTACTCACTCTCATTCCTCTTTTCTCTGTTTGAAATCTTCCCTTTCACTTTCAAGCAAGAGACAAAATCGCTTATTCTCTTTGAGAGTCTTCTCTCGTTTCTCTTTCACGTTTACACGCGTTACAAAATTGCTTTTCTCTTTCTGGCTCCGTCTCTTTCTCCCAAATCCTCTCATTCATTTTCGCAGAAGAGACAAAATTGCTTCTTCTCTTTCTGGCTGTCCCGTTTCATCTCTCTCTCTCTCTCTCTCTCTCTCTCTCTCTCTCTCTCTCTCTCTCTCCGGTACATTCTCTCACTCTTTCCCTAAATTTCTGTCCCTCTGCCGGTTTTCGGATCTCGTCGCATCTGCGGCCGAGCTGCTGCGATCGGAAGGAAGTCCGCGCCGATACGTCGATCCCTTTCAGGAAGGATGCTACGCGTCGGAAGGGCAACGTTGATCACTGGGCCGAACGCGCCGGTCGATTAATCGCCGAGCAGATTTGATCGGTCAAATTCGCCGTTTCCAGGATGTTCCACGCGCCTCGTGTTTCCTCCTATCGTTCGCTTCTTTCGCGCCGATCGGCCCGTTTCCGTCTCTGCCCGTTCATTACACGCACCGCTCGTCCTGGAAATCCACTCCGCTGCTCTCGGAAGCTACGATTAACGGCCGAGAAAGTAGACTGTCGTAAACATCCTGTGCCGGCCGTCTTGAGAACACTGTATCCTCTGTTTTCTTCTTCTCGCAATCATCGCGAAGAGGTGAGCGACTTCTTTATCGAACTGGTTTTTTAGTTGGCACTCTCAGGTGTTATCAGGGGGCCTCTGCAAGCATGAATTATCGACAGGCCTCCCCTTAGGGGTTTTATTCTACGCCCTTAATCTCAGTGATCTCATTCCTTGCTCCATAACCTCGGTGCTTTTATTTTCTTGCTTCTATGTAGCGTTTAATACACACGGTGAGTTTATAATAGAAGCTATAATATACATTTTGGTCACAATTTTCATTTTATTGCAAATTAGTAGCATCAACTACACAGCGTTCGACAAGATGTGTTCACTTCAAAGTGATATACCAGCGGAACTCGCTTCAGAATTCGCTCGAACGGTGATCTAGGCAAAAATTGCTAAACATTCTTTGCGAGAGCTGTTCAGGCTGCGTTATTTCCGGTTCGAATACCTTGAGAGTATCAGTGTTTCGTTCCCGCGAGATGCAATACGCCGTAGAAGCGAAAACAGCTTAGAAAAATTCGTCTGGTCGCGGTGGAGAAGCACAGTGCTTGTTCCACGGCGAGATGGTTGCGTATAGAAAGACGGTGTCGCCTGGAAATCAAATTTCCCGGCGGTGTTATCACGGCCCGCCTAGACAGGTGTGCTCGGAGGAACCCGCGGCGCGTTTCCGCGCGGATAGATCCGCAGGCATCCTCGTTTTTCCGGCAGGTGTATCGCGTTCAAATCTGCTTCGGCGGGGGAGCGTTCTCCGGGGGCCGCTCCGATTTCTCCAGGAAAAATCGAGTCCGGGAGCGGATGCGAGCGTTCCCGAGCGGTAACGCGCTTATTCCACCGGAGGCACAGGGGGCCATTTCCATGAAACAGTCCCGGGACTAATCGGAAAATCGGGTCCACTCTTAACCTCAGACTGAGGTTCCATTTTTGAGAATGGGATCACTTTCAATATTGAAAAACTATAATTCACAAATATCTGCAAAAGTGCTTCGGTTCTCAGGCTCAAGTACGTCTGGAGAATGTATTATGAGGGTTAATAATGTATAATCAACAGAGATATGAATTCCACCCGGCTCACTGTGAACCCATAAAAGAGTTAAAACAAGCCAGGTAGAAGTTTGCAAGAAAATTCGAGGTTCGACGGGTTCGTCGACGTTGCAGGGTGTATTTGACGGGTTTCGGTAACGCGATAATGACATTATCGTCCAAGTTGTAGCCGACACCTAGCCCCGACCATGTAATTTGTCGGGCTCTATCTTCGATCGGCCGGATCGGTAGCGCGTACAGGCGGAGAGGCTATATCTCGGAAGCGAGATGATCGAGATACGGAGGCGAGTACCAGCTCCTTCTTCTTCTTCTTCTCTTTCTCTTCCCGATCTTTTCTCGTCCGATGACGAGGCGTCGTTGCCCCAGAAAAATTTTAATGGGATCCTCGAGGGACTTTGTCCGGCCTATTGTGCCTTAAACGCGCTGTATCGCGGCTAAAATGCACGGCGAGACGCTCCGACGGGAGATACACTGCGTAACCCACAATCGAAGTGAAAACCTGTGTTCTCTTTGTCTAGCTCGAAAGGAACAGCGTAACACGCCGATGGCTTCGGTGAATCAGCTGATCTCGGCTGCAGAATCGATGCACAGTGCTCTTTTGATTGAGATTGTGGGACGAAAATTGGGTTTCGAGTTTTTTGGATTCACTCGTACGTGTTTTAATGATCTCAAACACCTCTGAATTTACTATAAAGCTTGAACGTATTGACCAGAGAAAGACAGAATTTATTGCACGATGCAGAAAAGATCGGCGCATTCACGTTTCGCGAATCCCGCTTGAGATCGTTGGATAATGTGTTTGCCGTTCGGGTGGATAATCTCCCACAGTTTCGTTTGTAATTTAAATTACAATTCTCTGCGGTAAATATTACCGTGAAAAGCAACAAGCAAAAACAAGTGCGCTTAAACGTTCATTTGCCTTTCGTTTCCATGGTCGTTTTCGCACAATGGAAACGCACGATTCACCGGAAAGCTTCGTTACCGAACAAATGAAAAAATCGTCCAGACGCTGTTAAAAACTATTTTTCAAACCCAGACCCAGAGCTATCTCGTGATCGAACAACACACACACGGTCGAAACGCAACTTCGAAGGGACACCGCGACGAATCCGCTCGCGCTACTACATCCTCGTCGTTCCGAGTTGAATCTCATCCCGCGGAAAGCAAGAAAGCAAAACAATAGAAAGTGGCAGGGACCGGCAGGAGCAGGAAACCAGGCAGAAAGAAGACAAAAGAGAAAGACACGAGGCTGGCTGGTAGCAGAGGAGGAGCGCGTAGGTCGATAGCACACAGAGCGGAGAACCAACGGAACAAAAAGCGCGGCTTTTATTGGCCTTCGTCCGCAATTGGAACGCGGTGTGCAACGGGCGACGTGTCTACTCCGGATGAGATAATCACTTAATTACTCTCGACGGTGGTGTGCCGGTGTACGCACGCGAGCCAGTTCCCGCAGGCGGATAAAACGAAAAAGGGGAGTTCGAGCGGTTTTCGAGGCTGCACGGAACGCGGCGCGGCGCGGCGTTTCCCTCGTTCCGGTATCGATGTATCGTTTGCATTTCGAGGAAAACCGACCCGAGGGGGGTAGCGCGAGGGCGGAGGGGGTGTCGAAAGTACGCCCTTAATAAATACACGCGTTGCGTGAGCGTTGATAATAGACACACCCTTGCCACGGAACGGGACCCGCGAGCGACCGATGCTTTTTATCAGCGTGAAAGTGGCGGGTATCGGTGTCGCGCTCGGACGGGTACCTTCGGACCCGTTCCTCCCGGGGCCCCGGGTAATTACAGGGTTCGCGTGTTAATGTCTTTATGGCGGGCCAATCGGGCCGGGGGCAACCGGTTTGCCACATGGCGCGCCGTTTCCCCAAAAATAAAGACGTTCGGCCGAGCGGTCCCGGGGTGGAGAGACGTCACGCGTCTTTATTAGACAAGGCCCGCAGACCAGCAGCGGCCTGCACGAATCGCCGTGGAATCGACCATCGGAATAATTACACGCTCCGTTTCCCCCCCCCCCCTATCGACCGGCTGATCGCGTTCCACGACCGTACGGTCAATTAATAACCCGGCACCGGTGTGTTACCTACGCCGATAGACGTTTGATCGGCCACCGAGAATTTAACGCCTTCTACCTTTCTCTCTCTCTCTCCATCTCCCTCTCTTGTACACTATAGTTTTCGCGTTAGACACTTCATCGATGCGGACCCCTGATCGGCGGACTTCTGGGATGTGCGACCGTTTCGTGCGACTCACCTGCAACAGAAAGAAATGGTCCCGAGTCAATTAAGCGGGCCTGAAGACGGTAAATTTGGAGATTCTGATCTTGGGAGTGTGAGTGTTTTACTTTGACTAGTGTTGTAATAATGACATCGTTGATTAATAACAGTGGTCTACCGAGCTGCTTTCGTATTTTAAAATTTTTTACCGACGAAAAGTGACCAATGTTTCTGAATAATTTCCTAATCCACAGAAGAATTTTTATGTGATTCGGGAATGATTCCTCGTGAACACACAGAAGTCTTATTACGAACGTATCGTATGTTTAGGAAGCGCTTAAATCTGCATTCCCCGCACCTCCCATAAATTGTATTAAGTGATCGGGTACGTCGAGTCGTAAATTACGGAGTTACTCGGCTAAGAGCGCGCAAGATCTCGAGAAACGCAATAGATATCGGACGGAGGATAGTGAAAGAATATGTGAAATCCGTGGTAACGATGGGGGAGCTCTAAAGCATCTGTTAGAGGATTATGGAGTGAAAGGAGGAGATTGTGCGAGAGTAAAAGTGCTAGAAGGAAGGGAAAAGGGAAACTAGTTAAACGGTCGAGGGCGGTGGAAAACGAGTTAAGTAAAATAAGGGATGGGGAAAGAAGTAGGTGGATAAGAGTGGAACAGAGGAGGGTGATTTTTAATTAACGAATGCATCGTAAAAATGGGGAAGATTGTACCTGGATTCCATATTTAAAAACCGCAGGATTTTCCTCAGGGAAAAAATTAAAGAATCGCGACCATTACTTTCTTCCGACCTATACCGCCACGGTTCAAAAACATGTAAATCCTCGTTTCCCGACGCGAACCCTGAAGAGGAAGCTCGGCGCGGCACTCAGAATTGATGCGGCAGATCAGCGTTGATGCTCCATTCAAGATCCGCGAGCGGAATCGAGCGTCATAGCGATCACGGCAATGCCAGCAGCTGGGTATCGCTTGTTCCCCGAAGAAGACGAAGTTGCCCCGGCCACTCGGGGTCACTGACTGCGAGATAGACATGGCCCGGAGCCACGTGACAACTAAACACGGCCTCTCGTGTTTACTTGTGTGCCCAACTCTCACACGCTCCTGTCAAGCGTGGCTTGCGAACAGCCCGCAGACTGCGGTGAATTAACTAACGTTCCCTCTAATATTCCAGGCTGCGAGCTACCGGGAACTTTCGAGTACTCGTTAGGAACTATGGCAGCCACGTCATGCCCGAACGACGATTCTCGGACGTGAGGGAGGGAGGGAGGGAGGATCTCTTAAAGCACGACGGGGCGGACGGCCGCGACTAGCATCCTCGCGGACGTGGCCGAACAAAAGAACACGGCTTCATCGAACTTCCGCGGTTTAGAAACTGGAAACTGGCTGCCATGCCGCTCGGTTCCGAACGCTAATTAACGCTGGAAGAACGCGCCGGGTTAGAACTCTGTTTCACGATGCGATCCCTCAATTTTACTGCGATTTTAGTACCTCTCATCCCGTACATCCAGGGAACCCGTGAGCGTTAGATAAATGCCATCAATATTGATATTTCCCAATTTTAGCGCTCAGACGTCAACGGTTCGGTGGCATTTGAAGCGGCAAGGAGAATCGCGGGAGAAGGATGGGTTTAGCGAAGCTCGGGATTAGAGTTGCGAAGCTATCGGGGCGCGAAGAAGTTCCTCTTTCTCTCCCTGATAAGAAGCTTTCTCCGTGAGCCAGCCTCGGTCTATCGAGCAGGCATACGTTCACGTTTTTTCCCCGTCTTTGCGCGACCGATTGGCTCGAATAATGCCGTGGGACTCGTCGCCGTTTCCACGTCTGAGCTCTCGTCGAAATCCGGAACGACGACGACGACGACGACCGGCTGAAAATCGCAAAGGAATAACTCGATTAATCGCTCGTCCCCGGTTATGCCTGAACGAACTTTTCCGCGCCTGTTATTCCCAAGGAAATATCCCCTGGTAGTTCCCTCTGGGAAGCGGCGACAGATCCGGGAGAGAAAACGAAAGTCCCCAGGACAAAGCCTGCCGGAAAGGACAGGAGACTTTCTCTCTCTCTCTCTCTCTCTCTCTCTCTCTCTCTCTCTCTCGCTCACTCGTTCCTTGTGCATCTTTAAATCTGCCGTCGCGTCCCGTCGACCATGAAAGGATCCCTCATTGGCAAAGACCGCTCTCCGCAGACCGATACAACGTCTCTCTGTTGTGTCTTCCTCGAGATCTTCTGTTTTTACTTCCTCCTAGGCGACGCCAGCCAGTTTCTCTCCTTTGACGAGCCGGGCGAACGTCTTCGCTCCGCTGTGTATCGGCTACAGTCTCCTCGATTCCGAATCGCCGAATGGAGTTGTTCCCCCCACCCCCCACGTAACGAAGAAAAGATACACCGCGCGTCGGCCAGGTGGAAAGCGGTTCGCTTTTTCCCGCCCGGCGAACGGCGGAGACCCGATTGAAAATAACCACGGTTCTCTAAATACTCGAGTGACATCCGACCGATTCCGATGAAACACGGAAAGCAGTTCTTACAGGAACGTTTCGGCCGTATTTTCCTCGCGACGGTCGCCTCGCATCGCTCGAGCGAAAACTACCCCTGCGCAAGGGCGGCGAACGCGTTTGCTGCCGTATCGCTTCGCGTGTGTTGCATCCGAACGTTATCAAGGTACGGCGAAACGTTTGCGTTCTGAAACGTTCTCACAAAATGTCCACAGTCTCTTTAGAATTCGTTTCTGCTTGTAAACGCTTCGAGAAACTCTGCATTTTTGGAAGAAATCTAAACAGAGAATATTGGGTACTTTTGACTCGGAGGGGCTACTGCTTCTCGGCAACAGAGGCGAGCAATTTTTATTTCGCAATAAAGATCCACAGTCGAGGGAATTCGCGTGCGAAAGAGGAAAGGTCCGAGGCTCACCGATGGCGAGTCAACGCGGTCGGTTCGTTCCCGGGCGTTTTTAAGCAGCCACTTTACTTTTAATCCGCATTACAGGCCAGCCAACCGAGTCGAAACTTCCCGGCGAAATTTCCGCCGCGAATTACACGTCGCTGCGTTCGATTTTACCATCGTTCTTCGTTCGGGGAAAAGTTGGAGGCTCCGCGCCGCGCCGCGCGGAACGCGTCGAGGATTTTCCCCGGGGCGGTGCTGCCGCCGCTGCTCCTCTATTTTTCTTTTCTTTTCTTCTTCGCCGCCCGCCACTCGCCCGCCTCCCGGTTACAGACTATTTCATCACGTCGTCGAAATAAATCAAGATATTATTCTTGCGTTGCCCGAATGTGCGTCCACGTTTCGGAACTGTATTTCTCTATAAATAACGCCCGCGACGTTTCCATCACAACGGGAAAGTTCGCGCCGCTTTGCTGGCAACGAACCGGCGATTCCGTGGCTATTAACTTTTTTGCCGGACACTGTTGACGTAGAGGACGAGGAACACGGCGTGCAGTTACTCCCTTTATCCTTTTTCACTCTTTCAACCCTCATTTTTCTCGTTCCTCAATTTCTTTTCATCGAATTTCGTCATTACTCTTGTGAAGAGAGATATACTCCGAGGGATTATATTTTAAAAAAATATTCTAACCATTGTCACCGGCATCGTTTTCGTAAAGGAGGGACGCTGCACGTACTGCAGAGATCACACCACCGGAGAACAGAACCATGATTATGCACGTGCACCAAAAACTGGTGCTCGCAGGACCACGCGTGTCATCAATTCTCATGGCAATTCGCATTCCCCTTTCGCCCGAAGCAAGAACCGTTTATATCTCGCGGTGCAGCGGCTTTTTTTCCCACCGACAAAACAGTCGCAGCACTTGAGGAAGTGTCTGCGAACCAATCCCGGGCTCGCGCAAGTCCTTCGTCAGGACGAGTTCGCAGAACTGGCGGACGAGTCGATAGCTACTCGGCCTGGAAACTGCGCGGACCACTGGGCCAAACATTAATCCCATTGTCTTGGTCCTCGGGGAACGCTTCCCCGCGTCTCGTCTCGACGCGCAAAGTGTCAGGTGTTGGCTGCTCGTACGCGAGTTATTACACGGATCGCCTTCAACCTCGAGGAAATTATGTGGAAACGAGACGTGCCGATGGACCGGCTCGTTGTTGCTTGATACGTTGCACATTCAAAGAAAATAAATAGGAAGACAAAACTAGTAAACTAGGCAGCTTTAAACTACCACAATTTTTCTTCAATCGAACCACTGGCACAAATGCTGCCAAAAATTTTGCCCAGCTTCGATTTCGGAAGGTGCAATCAGGCGATCCCTTTTTTCGCTTGAGCGGAGGGTAGAAAATATTTGAAACACGAGTGAACAGCAGTGGTTCCCCTCATTTTCCTGGACCGGAGAGCTCGTTCGTCGGCCATTGTTGTTCCTCGATGCACGCGCGAGGAATGCGAACGCGGCCCTAATATCCAGCTCGGACGTACTCGTTCGAGGCCTAGCCGCCGCCCTTCAGAGCCTGGACGTACCACGTTCTTTCGTGGCGGCTGTCCGTGGTGCAACGCGCGCGTATATTCACCGTGATGCGCGCGTACGTCTTCGTTCCACGGAAAAGAAGACCCGCGCGCCATTCCCGCCAGTCACCTTCGAAGGAAGACAATGGGATTAATGTTCGCTCCGCGCCTCCCGTGTCCGTCTGCCCGTTCGAGACTTCCACCGGAGCCCCTGTCCGCCGAGGGGTCGTACCTCGTACACTTGCATCGTTTGTTCTCAACTTTGTCCCTTGGACTCGACTCTCGTCCGGCGGACGAAACGTGTTTTCCCCGATCGATCGGCTTCGATCCTTCCCGAACCGTATACGTATTCTTTCTTGTGGTCTTCGCGGCAGAAAAACAGCACCTGGGAAGCTCCAAAAATTCAAAGATTAAAATATTACGCTTCGGTTTAGAAATTCCCCTTTACCTCGCCCAGATGATTCCCAAATTACCCCAGAAACTTCCCAGACGAAATCTTAGACCAGACCCGAAGTACCGTACTCTAATCAATTAGGGACGAGACTCATACGCTTTCAGCCCGGAAAAATTTACTCTTCTGATCTTCTGCGGAATTCTGATCATGAAAAATCGCATGCACAAAAATTGGAAGGCGCCAAATTTCCAACGCCCAGTGCACAGCTAACGTTAAATTCGCGCCTCTACGAGCTAGCAAAAATGTTTTCCACCCCCGATGCAATTCGCGACAATTTGCAGCGCGAGACCTGTCCAACTTTCTTTTCTCCTCGGTGGGCCGTGAGGTACACAGTTTTCGTCGCGGAACGGCGGCTCTAGAAACGAATAGGTTGCGCGTTGGTTCTCGGGGATGGTTCTCCGGGGGTGGCTCGTTGAGGAACGACCGCAGCCTCTGGGCCGTGGTTCGTATTTTCACGGGCGACGGGGTTCTAAGTTCGCCCACGAAGAACGGGGGTGTCTGGCCGGCTCACCCCGCAGAAAATACTGTCGGCGCAAACCGAGGCTCCGTCTTTTCCCTCCCTTACTTATGTATGAGGGCTGCGCCGCGGCCTCTGTCCCTCTCCGCTCTTCCCCTTTTCTGCCCGTCTGCCCCGCGCCGCTGAGCAAACGTCTACGTTATTCATACACCGTGGATGAACGATGAGTATCTGTCCGACGTGTCCACTTCCTGACCGGTCTTCCATCGGTGGACCCCGTCGCGAGGGAACATCGCGAAAACTCGAGCAGGCCAGCCGACGCGGCTGCAATTTCGCAAAGACACGCGTTCAATCCCTGTACCGAGGATCGATAGCTTCCTGGGACCAAGGTTCAAGGTTTAGAGAGTTTTTTTTCATTCCATTTTAATCCAACATTATCGTCGAATCGAGCCTACCCGTAGAAACTCTGCGGGTACTACATTAATTCCGTACGATTGTGAACCCCGAGAGAAAAATCGAGAAAGTAGTAACGGTCAACGAATAAGGGAAACTAGCCGGGTAAGTTCATAAATAATTGCGATTAAAGCAGCCGGTGGGCGGGTACAGTGGAATACAAGAATTTCAAGGGTCCATAAACACAATGATGTAGCCGCGCGTTGAAGCGTACGTTTAGGAGCAGTGAAGATTCAAATCTTGTATCGCTGCCGTGTAAATTCCGCGAATTTGGTGTTCCTTATCGAGTCGCGTGACGCTCGTCGAAGCGGAAGGAGAGAGAGGGAGGGAGGAGGGGGAAAAAGAAAGAGGTGAATTTCAAACTGGAAAGGTAGTGCTCGCGAGGGTGATCTAATCTGGATCGTTGCTCTCTTCATGGTCGGGGAGCATGGTTTTTGCTCGCCGCGTTCCATCCACTCTCTCGGTGTGCAGCGGAGGGTTGCGCGCCGATTGATGAATCAACGAAGGCAAACAGATTGGTCAATCGGCGGAGTAAGCTGATCGATCGACGTGGTCCGAGGAGGATGTCGGATTCCGGGATGAGAGAAAGAGCTCGAGGCGGGCCGGCTGCGGAAAAAGCTCGAACACTTCCCTTACAATTGCCCGGGCCGGACGGTGGAGGGAAAGGGGGAGGGAAAGCGCAGCTCTCTCGGAGGAAGAGAAAGTGCTATTCTGGATAAGCAAGAACCACGTGTGTTACAGTTAGCCGCAAAAGTGCATTAGCACCGGACCGTCTGGACAGGTTCACGGAAGTAACGGGTCGTGATAACGTTTCCGAAGGGACGCGAAAGTTACGGTAAATCCATTGCCCCGTACATCCGAGCGGAATGGTCTGTCGCGACGGGGGAGTGAACGTTGCGTCGACGAAACGGTTGCGATTCGTGAGAAAGTTGACCGTTCAACCAGAAGTTGACCCTACATATATTTTTCGCCTCGAAATGGTCCCTTTAACTAGGCTCGCGATGCACCATCGTTGGCCCTCGTTATTCATTATTTTATGGCCACCTCCAGAGAACACAAAGGCAGGATCTAGAGTTTATCGACTTGGGGCCAACGCTGCTGTGACGGAGCCCCGAGGGCCATGTGTTGCATTTTCTTGGAGTAGATCTCGCTCTCAGATCTTTTTCCAAATCTCGATACTGTTATATGCCAATAGATTAATTAAATAGAGGACTCGGTAGGACTCGGTCCTGGCCTGGTTGAAGCAAGGAGCAACGAAGCCACGCCCACTCAGGAGGCGTTCTCTATTCTACTATAGAAAAGTGAGAATAAAGCTAGTAGGACGAGGACACGTCGCAGATTCTACGCTCTACGGTCTACAGTCTACACTCTGGACGAGAACCAGCAGGAAATAGAGACAATCGCGGCCGCGTACGCGTTTCCGCGATAAAAGAGGACGCCGCGCATGCAGAAGCCAAATGCCTGCTGCGTGCGCGAGGGGGATGAGAGCGAAAGGGCGAAGCAGAAGAAGAAAGAAGAAACGGCGGTTGTGGATAAGCAGAGAGCAACGCTGCTACCGGACAGAGTGAATTATGGGACAATTAGTTCCGGCAGATATATAAGCCTCAGACACAGAACCAGTCTTCTTCCCTCCTTTCCTCGTCGTCTGCTCGGTCGGGGTCGCTAGAGGGGAGGTTTCCAGCCTGAACGGGGTATTCTAGTCTAGAACTCTGACAAAATCGATTTTCCAAGCTTCTCTCGAACAATGGACTTCAAAAAAACATTCCCCTACAAGCGTTCCTCGAAATCTCCAAAATTGACTACGGTTACTCGAACAGTACTTGAGTTTTGCATTTCCTGCAACTGTGCTCGTTCCTTTAATCACTTGTAGCAAGCACAATCTTCGTTTCTGCTGCATCTGAATTTCTACGGACCATCTTAAAACGTAAATAAAAGAGTATATTAAAATCGAAGAGGATTCGCAGTGCTGTCGCAAAAATTCTCCAAAGCTGAACCAACTCTCGCTGTACCTTGAGACGAGGGAACCCGAGAGTGCCCTGTTCCCGGTGTCTAGTTGTCACCGACTGTATCCCTCGTTCCCGGTTTTTCCGAGCATGACGTTCTCCGGATTCCGCCTAAATTCACTCGAATTTCGCGACAGCGTTTCCCCGCACGCGCGGACTCGGAATTTTTTCGGTCGGTCTCTCGTTCGGTATGCACGGCAACTACGCGCAGCACGAATCGCGGCATCCCGAATCGAATTCGTTTGCGGCCGAATCTTGCGGTAGCCGGCCGAGAATCAGGTCGTGTAAATATAGTGGCCGTCGTTTAACGAGTTACGCGCGCCGCCTCTGTTTTCAACGTCGAGCCACCCCCGCAGCTGTCCAAGGAGACGCCGCCTCCGGACGACCGAATTCGTGCGACACGATTGTCTAATGGAACGACATTAGCAAATGGTAGTCTCCTGAATAATTCATAAAAATGCATGCAATCGGGTACCGCAGAGTCAACTATCACTCTTCGATAAATGCTTGCCGGAGAAGTTTGATCGGGTCACCCGGTAGAATCGCGCGAAGAGCCCGAAATACCGCAAAAACTGCATTCATATCTGTCGGGTCTCGGGATCCCCGGCACGCAGCGCTAATAAGAGAAAGAGCATTCTCTCCTATAGCTCGTTAATAGGACGCACCTCCGCTTCGGGGTGGCACCGGGGCCCCCTGATTAATGGCCGTGCTAATCAAATAAACAATCCGACATCTGTCGACCGAATGTGTTACCAAGCTGCGGGTATATATCCCCCACCCCTTGGAGTTTCACTCTCGATATCTGTCTCTCTCTTTCTCTCTCTCCCTGTACGATCGAGACGAAAGAAACCACGGTTTGTGTTTTGGTTCGCTCCCCGTTGGCGAGTTCTGTTCGTCGCGATTGGTCGTTGTAGTTGTGCGTTAGAGGTCCGGGGCCAGAAACAGCAGACGGAAGCGAAGAAAGAAGCGGGTAGGCCGTGCGGAACCGCGAAGAAAAACACGCGGCCGACTCCCCGAGTGGCAATTAGAAGGATTAATGATTCCGTTTCGGTGGACGGACCGTTCTGTTCGACGTCTCCCTGCGGCGGCGTTTTGTCATCCCACAATGGCGTACAACGCTGCCGGCAGAGGAGCTGGTATTGTCGCGATTAGATGGGACTCGTGTACAGGCTCTCGTCGCGCCGCCGCGACTCGCTACCGTTCATAAATCAACGCTCCTTCCGGTTAGGTTAGCGCCGCGACGCAACGCATCCCGACCGTGACTTTTCGTTCTCCCTCTCGCGCGACAAAGCCTGGAAATTCGGAAGCGTCGCGCGAACGATTTTCGGCGAGCGTGCTCCAACAGGAAACCCAAGACGACGCGAATTTTTATCGGGTACGAATCGGATCGCGTTTGCCGTGCAGATTGGATCGCGAATCACCCATTCACCTGGCGATTGAGTTATCCGAGTGGGCGATAGGTTCCCGCGTGCTTGCCGTCTGACGTCTAGAGGAACGACACCCGGCTGCCTGTACCGATTATCTCGTTCCCCGGCACACGGAACCGCTGGAAAACCTGAAAATTATCGTTCGCCGGGATTGCAGCCGCGGCAGCCTATCGTCCCGTCACATCGCGTTCGCCGTTGACATGGTTTACAATTGGTGATAACGCGTAGACGCGATAACGGGACGTTCGCCTCGACGCCGATACGCGGAGCAGCACGGCGCGGTGTCGAGCGGAGAGGAACGGCGCCGAGTCGACGAGCCATCCTCGAGACGTCAAGACTCGTCGTCCCGTACCTCCTCGTGGAACGACGAGGCGTTAAACGAACAGAGCATTGATTTATGTCCCGGCAAGATGCGCCACGCGATTCGCCGGCGAAACGTGCGAGCTTCGTCCGACCGTGACGCGGATAGACCGCCGCGAGATATATAATGGTCCCGCGGAGTGTATCGCGACACCAATGATACGATCGTTTAATCCGCCGCGAGAGTCCCGAAGAATCCCCGGGACTGCGTCGCTTCTTCTCTCTTTTCTTCCTGTAGAAATATGTTTCTCGGCAACATACGAACTCCCGTCCGCAGATGACGCTGGTGGCGAGCGTCATCGTCGGACAGTTGTCGGATGATCGTCGGATCGACGAGCGTAAAGTCGCCGGAAACAGGAAGAAAACGTCGGCTCGGCGAGGCCGGGTCGTAAACGTGGCCATTTTCACGGTTTCCGACAAACCGTATCGGGACGTCTCTGTTAGAAGGAGAGGAGGCTTCCTTTCCGTGGAAAGCTTGCCAGCTCTCGGGCGTCGTGACGCGAGACGTCTCAGTTCGCGACGATGTTCCCGGAACGAAATTACCGCGAGGCACGTTCCTCTCTCTCTCTCTCCGCGACGCTCGCCGCGCTCAAAGTAGATTTATGAACGCCGAGATCAGCGCGGAACGATATATGGGTAATCTCGAGAGCTGTTGCAAACTCGTTCGAGAGTGAATACTCGCCGGTTTTATCCTCGGCGACGTTCAAACGGATCGCGCGGTAAAGATTTTCCAAGGGGGACAGAAGGATTTTCGAAGCCTAATCGATCACTTTCGCCGTCGATCAGCTTTCCGAGCGACGATTAAAAGCTACCGGTACGCTCATTTTTGCTTCGATCGGCCTTCTCAGACGCGTTTCTATGAATTTTAATGCGAACAAAGGCAGCGCGACCCGGTCCAAGCTGAAGGTGTCAGCGACCATTCACGGTGAATTCGATTCTGTGTCCGCGATAAGATCGTTTGGAACGGTTATCGAGGAGTCGCGTTATCGAGGCAACATTTCCCAGAAAGTGACACGAGCCGCTTTTAATCCGGGTCCGGCGACTACTGATTTACTGCACGCAGTCAGTAAATCACCGGAGTCGGGGGCAACATAGCTGCGATTTCACCGATCCCAATGCCCTCGAAGAGAGAGAAAGAGAGAGAGAGAGAGAGATTGAGAGGGGGTGCTGGGGAACGTCGCGATCTCCGCGGAAGATCGATGACGATACGTGGAAACGAGAAGACGACTGGTTACACGGCTGTCCAGCTGTCGCGGCCATGTCAGAGTTAGTTACAGACATGTTCGGAACGATTGCCTCGAATAACTTCTCGTTACATGCGTTCCCGTCCAACTTTTTTAGCACAATATTGCTGTTTACTCCGGGACCGGTCCGCTCCGGACTTCGAGTAGGCTGGCCGATCGATCTTCGACGATCTCCGGCGTCGTGTAGCGAAGATTTTTCTGTCAGCCACGCGTTCCTTCTCTCGGAAAGAGAGAGAGAGAGAGGGAGAAGAAAGAGAAGGAATATGATCGTTGGGTTATTTCGGTGGAGCGCTGGCAAATCCTCGTGGTTGTCGCGAGCGCGCGGCCCTCGTTCCTAAACGTGTCGTACAATTTAGTAATGAACGTTGTAACGGCCGGTCCGGCGCGTTACTATTTGCGTGGGCGCCACGGGATCGACGACAGTCGCCGGGGAATCAGGAATAATGTATTACCGTTGTTCCCGGCGACGGGCCGATTTGTAAACGTATCCGCTGCCGGAGTGTCAGCTGGACGATCTATTAAGTAATAGCGTGTCCGGGAACGCGATAACAGCACGCCTCTTTTTTCTACTCCTACCGGCTGGCTCGATCGAACACGATACGCCAGGAGATTTTATATCCGAGCGTTCCACTTACTGGAAGGTACTAGAAAGTATTTGTTACTAAACGTTGGGCGTGCAACTCGATAAACAAGATTGGAAAGCGTTGGGTACCATCGATCCGAGAGCTCCGTTTGGACTTGGGGTTCCTATTCGTTGCAATTGGTAGAATAATGATATAATAATCCTCCATCTCAGCCAAACAGGCTCCTCAAAATCCCCACCCTCCTCGTTTGCCCAAGACACATCACTCCATTCCTCGTGTCAAGTTATTTTTATCCCTGCAAAACCTCGTCCCCGACAAATTAATAACAACAATCGCGCCTCTGATTCTCCCGATGGAAAACGTCCCGGGTTTCGTTAGAGCGTCTCGTCGCGCGACAACGGTGCATCGTTCGCGTTCGGCGGAGCCTCGCGAGCCGGCTCAAACAAGCGCGATCAAATTAACAGAGGCGGGGCGCGGGTAGGTGGGTGGATCCTCGGCGGGTCGACGACGTAAACGGTAACGAGAATCAAAAGCGTCCTCGAGAGTCCGTGTTCGCCTCCGCTATCGTCGGCGAACAACGTCGCGAGTTGTCTCCCAAAGCGGGGCCAGGCGGACCGGCACACCGCGCCCCGCTCGCCGTTGACACTGTTGGCTAAATATACCCTCGGAGGCGGGTTAAAACTGGAGAGAAACGTTTTGCACTCCCCCTCTCCACCCCCTTGGCACCCCTTCTCCCGGCTGTCGTGTAGGCATTCTGAATCACGAGCACACGCCGCGAGCTCGCTATACCCGCTTCCGCGAGTCTTCACGGCTGAATAGGAGAGCGGCTGGCGACGCGAGATATCTCGTCCTGGAGCCTTGTCACCTTCGTTCCCCCCGACCACCGTTCCAACCCCCATAGTATCGCTGGTCTCTTCTTTCGCGCAGTTTTACGCGCCGCTAAGATCTCCGACGATCCGCTAATTAGCGGATCGGGCGGTCGGACTCGCGAGGAACTTTTCGATCCGAAACTTCCCGACGGAACAACTCGCCGGATCCCTCTTTACCTTTGCGCTTTACCTTAAACGCCGCAACTTTCCACGGTTTTTAAGTCTCTCGAGCGGACTCGTGTTTCAGACGGTTTGCTTTCCTCGGACTTCGGGAGCTTCGGGACAGTGTGGTGGCAAGCTGTGCGGACGTGTGCGTTAAATTCGAGTTAAATGTACGATCTTGGCTGGTGATTTGGTCGTTGCGTTTATCGCTGTAAAGGTGACGGAGAGTTAATCGGACGGCGTAATGGTCTCACGTCGCGACGAGCTTTGCGGCAGAATTATTCTAATGGTGCGTCTTTAACGGGATCGCCGAGCAGGTTGCCCATTGTTTGCTGATGGCTCCTCGTCTTGTGCTGTCGCCGGATTGCGGAATTTACGTCTGCAACCATCGATTCCGATAACACCTGATTTAATTCGTGACTTGGAGTGCTGTCATGATTGTAGACATACTTCGTGGTAACACTTCTCGTTTTATTTGATACATGTTTTATTCTATTAGCAGCAACGTGTTTGTAACATTTATTAATTCGCGGCTTGGTACGTTCCATAGGTTACGAGACGCCATAAAATCCGGCCGCGATAAATCTCATGGTATGCGTGAGGTAAATAGCCAGTAAATAAGGCAACAAGGTAAGCTGCATTCGCGGACTGTGTACCTGTCAGGATTTATAGGTCGTGAAATTGGGTAATAAAACGATCGATCGACTTCATTGCAAACCTACAGTTACTCCGTTTTCTTGAAATTCGGATGTTCCTTCAAATTCTGGACGAATTCCCAAAAGATTAATTGTAAACGAGAAAAGATGAATAATACTAAAATTAAGAGAGAATCAACAATTACAATTACCTTCCCGAGTTAGAATGACGCGAATCAGCGGACGAGTCACCGCGACCAGGATTTATTCAGTCGACCGCAATAACAATAATCATGATAATGGAGGGCCTGATCGAGAGACGGGTACGATGACGAGCAGACTGACGAATGACCGAGCGATTTCGCGAGTCAAGGGTCACGAACGGAGCGATTGAATCGCGCGTACGACGAGGAAGGGGGCTGATTAATTCGGCCGTCGCGCTCTCCTAATAATCGTAATAATAATAAGCGTTGTGACGGGGACGCGATGCTCATCGCCACACAGATAGGCGTGCGAGGGAGAGGGAAACGGTCAGAGACATACACGGTGTCCCTCGAATGATAGTACAAACGTGGAAACGTTGAATTCTCTCCGAGCACGCATTCGTCCGACGGTATCCTCGCTTATTCGAAGAATTCTAAACGAAATTCCCGAAACATTCCAATTCCACGTCTTCGAATCGTTTTGTCGTCTAGAGTCACCCCTTTGGCCACGGTGGCATCGTTCCCGTGACACCCCGTAGATTCGAGGGACAGACCGCGGGACCCGCAACGTCAATCGCAGATCGTCGCGTAATGACGCCAGCGGACGCGACGAGGGCCGCGTGTCGCGCGACAGAACATCCGCGGTGCCAGCGTATAATTAAGCTGACAAGCTTTGACGACGTACGAGGACAGGAACAATGCCGGATAGGGCCCGGCCTCTGGCCGCAGAACGCGACACGCCGCGGTCGTGTCGCGGGCAAATGTACTTCGCGGAGGCTGCAACGCGACGCCATTATTCCGAATATCCGTCAGCGATGGCCCAACAGGCTTAAAAAACCAGCCCCTGGCCCGGCGGCCGGTTTGCGAAATCCGCCAGATGTCCGCGGATGTGGCTACGACACCCCCTCTCCCCGCTGATTTCGGTAATTAATTCGCAACTGTTCGATCGCGGCCGGAATGATTTTCTGCTGACCGTGACGCGTTTCCGTGGCTACTCCGCCGCTCCGATCGCAGGCACTGATTTGAGCAATACATATGCTCGGCACACGAACGATACGTAAACTCTGTCTGACAATTGAAAAACATAAAAATCGAGTTTCGAAAGCTATTTACAAGACCAAGCTGCGACGAAACCAAAAGTCACTGCTCCGCGAGGACTAATCGGTTACGGTTCGAAGAATGAACGTTGGCGGAGGAGGTTCCGAAGCAGATGCTGTATGGAAACGGATCGAGCACCCGGGAGACGCATCGGGAGTCCGCAAATACCTCTCGATTACCTCGGCCGGAAACCGCGAGACACGCGGAACCCGGGAGAATCGATCACTCCTCGGTCGGTTCGTGTGTCTTTAAGGCACACCGCGAGGTCACAGTTAAATAAACGATGAGACGTCGATGCATCGGTCCTCGGTACACCTTGTAGGCGGATCCTGGGGATGCTGAACGTACTCCCGCGGGTTGCCAATCGATTACGTGGCCGGGTAGAGGGCCGCCCGAAATACCGTCGCCGTCGTCCTTGCTGGAATCGGCGTCTCTCTCGACGTTTCCCCGTTCGACTTTATTTTAGATCTAACCGCGCCGACTGCAGCCGCGAATTTACCCGCGTATTCAATTTTGCATCGGGCCGACCCGAAGGAACTTGCGAACGACCCGCGAAATACCGGGAGACCCCCACCCCCCACCCCCCGGTGGGGATATTGTCGATGAACTTTACGTCGCGATTCATGAATCCGCAATCAACTATTGTCGGGAGCTGGAGCGCGGCCCGCTGCGGTATCAATGGAAGTTCAGAATTGAATCTGACCTTTCTGACGAGAACTTTGCCAGCCGATCGATTGACAAGAATATTTAATTAAAGGCACCTCTCGGCTCCCGCTCCGTACCTCTCGTAGCTCTCTGCTACCCGAAATTCCTCTACCTCCTCCACGGAAAATCTCCCGCTCGATGCGCATAGAATTTCGTCGGCGGGTAGTAGACTGCCTGCCGGTGCTCCGTTTCACAATTTTAGGTATTCGTTCGATTAAAACAGAGAAGCGTCAATTACCAACGCTGAACTTGCCGAGAACAAGATGTACGTTTTATCCTTTTTCATTGACCGTAGCAAAAATTAGACGGTAGATTGGAAAATATTTTTCCAGTCCTTTCATCCGGAAGTCTATGTTTCCTTAAACTCGTCGTGGAGAACAGTGTCGAATAAATTAATTTCTCGATTTCAGAGAATAAAAGTTTCTTCTTTCTTGCGAAAGGACGCGCGAATCGATCGTCGCAGCCGAGCATAACGAAACCGAAATCACGGGCGCGGAAAAAAATCTGGCAAATCCAGCAGGGTCTCCGCCGGTCGATCAATCACTCTGCGGGGGTGTCGGCGATCGAGGATCGAACAATGGCTCGATCTCGCGTTTCTTCCAGCGGCGATAATGGCCGGTTGCGGTGTCCGTGCCGTTTCGTCTCGGTCGTCGGCGGAGCTGCGTTTTCCGCCGAGTAGAATCTGCGAGCGTAGAATCGGGGACAATGTCCAGCTCGTCGGTGGCCGAGGATTAGCCGGCCTTTCTTCAGGGTTTTGTACTTGCTACGGGGCCAACCCCCGGCTCCTCGGACCAGACGACGACGTTTTATTGGCTTAGCAGCGGCGCGCGTTCGGCGCGGAAAAACAATCGAAAGCCGCAGAAAAGTTGGCTCGTCTTAACTGCCAAGAGCCAGGGCTCTTTCCGCGCTTCCTTCTCCGCTTTTGCGACCCCCTTTTCCCGCCCCCTTTTGTTTCCCGTTCGTGGAGCTTCTTTCTGCGAGCAGTCCCCGACGATTCGACAATAGAAATTGCACGAGGTCAGAGCCACTCTCTCTCCGACCTACCCGGCGCCTTTCAAAATCTGCCCCCGTTTCATCCGCACCCCAGAACCACCCCCTGCGCTCTTTGTCTCGCGAGCCACCGAAGAACGAACCCCTGACCCGCTCGCCTAAACGGCGGATCCGGCTTCCGGGCTAATCTCTTTTCAACTCCTCTCTGCCCCCAAGGAACTGCTTATAAGATGGCACACGGCGAGTGGACGGCGGATTTTTATGGAAAGTAAAATTTGAATAACGTTTCAATCGACGTAGTTTTCATCTTCACAGTGATCGCACGAATTCTAATTGCGAGCCGCGTAAAACGTTCCGAACAACACGGAACGAATTAACCGTGTTATGCGAGGATTACCTGTACTTCCCGTGTCCCAGATTCGCCGTATAATGAATCTCGCAAACTTTCCTCGTCGTTTTCCCTCGGGGAAAAAAATCATGAAAGTCGCCCGTACATTTGGGCGATTTGTCCGGGGAAAAGGGCGCTTGAAGCCTTTCCTGGCTTTCGAGCCTAATCGCCGGCCGTTTTTTGCCGTGCTCGAGCGTGGAGAGCCGGAAGAACGGGGGTTTTATAGAATTGATAATGACTGCACTTTGCCCCTGACTGCGCTAATTTAGGCCACCCGGGTGGCTCACCTGTTCCCGGCCTCTTCTTCTCTAACATTTCCCGGAAAGGGTAGTAGCGTAGCAGTGGCGATGGTGGTGGTAGTATTTCGGGGCCAGCGAAAACGATTTGGGTGGCTCGATGACGCAACTTCGGAACCACTTGACCGGTGTTTGCGCGGCATGCTTTCGTGCCGAGATTAGTGGAAGCTTCGAAATTTGAGGAAACGTTTCAGCGTCGGTGCGAGGACGCTCGAAAGATTTCCTCGAGGATTCCGGGAAACCATGGACAAAAGGGACTTTGTCGAGCTTCCGTCTCACTCTTTTCTCTACCTGGTGAGTCAGTGCGAGCCGGGCTAGAAACTACTCCGGGACTGTTGAGTGGAGCCACTGTGTGCCACGGGCCACCTACGTGGATCCGGGAACTGGTCCCGGGCAACTTGTTCTAACGATATCTAAATACGGTGTGCGACGTGTCGCGCGAATGTATCGCGTCGTCCCGGTTCTACGCTGTTTGTTTGTTTCGAGTCCCGTGCAAATAAACGGTACGCTGCGAGCGTGAGGCATCGGGGAACACTTTGCTAACCCAGTGACAAGCTACGCCCCCCGCCCCCGCACTCACGCCCTTAATCCGCCGAATCGCCGCTGCCCACAATACCCGTCGCGCTGCATCGTTCCTCCACCGTCGCCGAATCAACGCGACGCACCACAATCTAATATACGGTGACCGATAAAAATTACCTGTTTCAATATTCCTCAAACCGCGGGGGAAATCAGGTCGGAGAGTCACACGGAAAGGAGGAAAAATCGCGAGCAGGCAATTTCTCTAACACTGGGTTTCGCGGAGCGCTAAAAGTGCAGACCCACGTTCCTAGCAATATTTGAAAAATAATATATACCCGAAGAAATAAATGAAGACCGCAATTTAGCTCTCCCTATGTTCAGTGCTATAAGTGGGCGTGGTTTCTTGGGGCAATCAATGCTCCCACAGGCTAGAGCTCTTCGTTTTCTAGTGTTCATCAGCCTCCGCGGCACAGTGGTGACTTCTATTAGGCCACCAGCTATCATCCTTCATCCCCCGGATAAGATCTTGGTCGCTCCGGTTGCCTGTCGCTTTCTCCCTTCGGGGCTCGCGTTTAACCCAAGGTTCGTGTTCGACAATGTTTCGCTCGCGTCCCACTCGGCGAATACTTTTCGAGCGAAGGCCGCGGCGGACAGATCGCCGGAATCTCGTTACCCGACTCTGGCCATCTACTTTGTCATCAGGGAGAGAGAGAGAAGGGGTATCTCCCTTTGATCTCGGCTTAAGGACATTAAAATTGCTCGCTTCGTCAGGCCCATCCTTGCGCATCGCGATCCACCTCCCGGCTACGATTGTCCGACCTTTCATCCGTATTTCCAGTTCGCTGATTGGAAACGCGGGGTCGACTCTCTCCGAAACTGATATTCGTGCGCCGCGCCGGTTCCCGATCCAATCGTGTCGCTTTTCCTCTGCCGACTACGGACCGTCCAATCGCGTCCTCTGAATCACACACCGTGCTCTACCCGTGACCCCAGTTTACGGCCACACGACTTCCAATTGTTTCGATTCTCGAACTTCTCGGCAACTTTACGGCAAACTTTCTCAGATCTTCCAGAAAAATCCTCAAGCAGCAAAGTTTCATCGAGAAATACAATTTTCCTCCGTATCGTAGCGCGACTTTACAGAGGAAAATTCGATTCGCCGTGTTTCCCTCGAGTTCGTGACGTTGCCTGGAAATTCTTTGTTCATATCGAAGATGTTGAGATCGTGACGGCGAGACATTAAGGAGGATTCGAGGACGATTAGATTGCCAATCGTGCATTTTCGGGGTGAGAATTGTTCGTAGTCGCGAGCCGAGTGTATTCGAGTATCGTCTCGCGTCTCGCCGTCGCGTGAACACTCCTCGAAGCAGTTTTGTCCAACGACCCGTGCGCTATATCGATCCGGTACGTCATAAGCGGTGACGAATGCGGCGCCTATGACGTCCCGGCGCGATTGAATATTCCACGAGCGAGGCAACGACGTCATAATGCATCGGTCATCGGAGACCTTCATTCAGCGTGCAGGTATTTCTGGAAAGCCGGGAGAAAGAGCGGCCGTCCCGGTTTGGTTTTCCGGAATCGAACCATCCGCACGTCACCGGAACGGCCTGGAATAAACTAACCCGGAAACGAGCAGTGTACCTGTCCGAGACACTCTCGTACAGGTGCATACGTGTTTCTTTAGGCGTCGCGGGGGAACGAGGTCGCGGCTCCTCACCGCGGATCTGGGCCAATTACCCTCGTTTCGGCGCCGGTTTTCGCTATTAGTCAGCGTTATTCGCTGTGGATGAGCATAATTCGTGCTTCAACTCCCGTATTCCGGGCATACCTCATCCCGCCACCGAATCTTGTTGAAACGGCGTATTCTTGCTGCTTGAAATTCGGTGATTATCATATCTTGTAATTTATCTTCCGGCGGACGGTTTAAAAGCGCATTTTTATCACGCGGAATTTATTGCTGTTCAGCTGCCATCGATCTCTCGGTGAACCTAGTTCTTTCAGCAGTGTCTTTGCTACTCGTTAGTAGCCTTCCAATTAATCTTTGAATCTTCCGTGTGCTGCACAAGTGAGTTTTCACGATAAAAGCAAACCGATTTCTACACGATGAAGTGTGCTTCACAATTCTAAACGTACTCTCTCGAAACGAGATTTTTCGTATTGAAACACGCAAGTCCAAGTCTCAATTAAACCGGTCCGGTAATCAGCGAAGAATGCGGATCAGTTCCAAAAATAGTCGGCAGATATAGCGGATCCATTCCGGACGGATTGAGGAAAGAAAGTTTCGCCTCCACTCACACAGGATCCTCCGACAAATCGATCGTGCCACGAGTCCGATTAAAATCGCGCGACGACGCCGACGACGACGCTGACAGCAATGAAACCCAGCCAGGAAGAAAACTTCTTCCCGCCGCGACGTTCTTTTGTCGGGACGCGTTCGAAAAAGTTTCCGCCCCCGACCGCAATGCGGATTCGCGTTACTATTAATATTCCGCTCATCGATTCCACCGGCCCATTAATCATTGTCTTCGCTCGGTTACCTATAATCCAACTTTTCGCCGGCGTGGCTCGTTAAAAATTTCACAAGAGAGCAACTCGTCGCCGCCCTTGTTCCCATGCCTCTCGTGAAATATGTACTTCGCGGGGAGAAAAAAGGGAGACCGATGGTTCTACCATCGTGTATTAAGAACTGGATCGCTGCGTTTCTTTGCATCAACTTTATAACGAGGTAAGCGCGGAAAATTAAAAAATTGCAATTTACACGTTGTTTCCCAGTTCGAGTTTAATATGATTCTTTTTTATCGAAGTTGCTGATCGAACTCCTGTTGCAATTTTTTGAGACCATGGCACGACACTTCGAAGACGTTGCAGGCCTTTAAAAGAATGAGCAGTTCCAAGAAGCACGCAGTAAAGAATGATCAATATTAGAACTCCCATGACTGAGCTGAAGTTAACCTAGCGGGGCTCGCAATAGCGTAAAATTTGTAAACCGATGTGCAAGTAAATGAGAAAGGGATGGGTTCGGAAGATGCTGTAGGGGTGCGAGGGAACGTATAAGTATCCGGTTGCATTTGGAAGATAGGCGGAAGCCGTCGACCGCAATCGGAACGGGGACATTAAGGAGAATCAATGAGCGCGTGTTCTGGCAATTTTGAATGGCCGATCAATTATTCAAATGATCGACCGGGACGTGATTTCCGCGGCGGCGGCGGCGGCTGCAGGTGGCGCAGCCCACGCGGCATGTGCGAGTAATGTTCTCGGGGTGAGTTCTTCCCCTGACGAGCGAGGAGATCCAGCTGTCGAAACGATACTTGGCTGGAACGACGTCGGGACGTAGCATGGGCCGACGTCTGAGGGAAACATTGCGCTTACAAATTGCTTTCGAGCCCTTTTTCCGTCTCGGTTTCCCTCCATAGCGTCGCTGGTGTCTGGTCTCTAATCACCTTTCGACGAAAATCTTTACAAATCACTGGGTGTGCGTAAAATTTAAACAGGGAGAGTCAGTGGTCTCGCAAACAAAATCTATTTCATGCAGCAGACACCGCTGTTAGGGTTGAGAATTCTAAAGAGCACAAGAGTGGCGCTTGAAATTCATACCGTCCGCGAAAAAAAAGGATTGAGGGTAGCAAACGGTGGCCCTCCGGTCATAGATCGCGTTCCCCTAAGTGGGTTAGCCAGGGTTAGGCTCGTTCGTAGCGGAACGATCGCAGCTCGTTCAGTTTCCGCCGGTCCCGCCGCCCCGCGGCAGTCGGCAATTAATTATGCCAATTGATCGAGTGGGGTATCGGTCCGGCACGGCCATGCATGTTAATGTGCGAAAGGACATCTGTTTCCCCTCTGCCCGGTCGGGGGGCATGGTGCATGCACGCTGTCGTTCCAGCTTGCAACCGGAATCGCGTCTGCTCATAACGCGGGAATACGGAGATAATTAAAACCGCTGCGCCGCGCTCCAGTGCGCTCCGGTGCGCCGCGGCGCTTCGCGTCGCGCTGCGCTTTACACGCTACGGGAAAAACCGGCCGATTCAATATTTCGTCGCGCGATCGCGGCCAATATTTCCCGACGCTCTCATATCGGGGCGGAGCAACATCGGTAGCAATTTCGCGAACCCTCGCGAAACGGCCGGGGGAAGAAGGAAGGGAAAAACGAATATCCGCGGCTCGACTCGTTCAATCGCATTCCGTGTTTAATCGGCCACTTAACGGTCGAATTGTCGGGCTCGCGGAAATTGGGGAGGTTCTGGTCTAGATCTTTGAAAATATTTTTTTTCCTCGATTCTTTGAAATTTGAAGAACACGAAGGAAATTGCGGAGTTCGATGAATTACCATTGTTACGAACGGTCGAACGGGTTCCCAGACGGTGGGCAAAGTTTTCTGAAAAAAAGCGAAATGTTTGCGCGCCGATGCATTTCGTTTACGCCGTTGCACTCGGTGCCGCGTCTATGCGCATCCCCCGGACACGATCGAGTGATTCGTGTCGGCGATTCGCTCGGTGCCAGATTCGATTAGTCGGTGACAATGAGCGCTGATGATCCCGCGTCTCGACGCGAATTGTGCGGGCACAATGGCCAGAGGAGCCTGGCACACGCGCTCGTACCGAAGGGGGATGTTCCAGCGACAACCATGGGGGGCGGGGGTGAGAGAGAGAGAGAGAGAGAGAGAGAGACCCCATAAAAATCCGCAGCATATGTCCCCTGGCTCTAGGAGCCTCCCTGAAACCCCCGGGCACCAAGGCCCCCACGGCACCATTGTCGATCCACCTGATCTCCGGCCTGCACCGGCCATACGTTGTCTCCTAAATGCTCTCTCACTCTCTCGGCACATTGTCCGCCGTAAATACGAGCGGACACTGGCGCACATGTGCAGCATTATGCACGCCGGTCTGCCCCGTGCAACCCCTAGATTTCGATTTTCCAATTACCCAGGACGACGATTGCCGAATCAATTTCCACGCGAATTTTTGGCCGCCTGGCGAAATGGCTGCGCTGCGGCTCCATCGGGCACGAGCCCGGTTCATGCTCGTTTAATCGATTATTCCGCATAATTTCTAGGGTCTCAAAGAAAAACCATAGCACCGTCATTCATCCTGGAGGTCCTCGTCTGCTTTCCAGCTGACATTTCGAAAGGAAATGCAAACAGAATGCATGTTCGAAGATGTCAAAGAAGAAAGATCATGGGAACGTTGACTTCTCGAGCCTGTTACAGTCAAGTTTCCCCGCGAACCGCTGACTGTGTAACGCGATTCGTTTCGCTTTTCGACGACACGCGACACCGTGGCTCTCTAAAAACACATCGGCACGGTCGCCTAACTCGAGTAGGACGCGTGCCGCCTGTTAACATCGCGCGGTAGACGAGCAGCAGACTGCTGCCATTTTATGTGCGAGGGACGGCGGTTGTCGTCAGGATGCCAAGCTTCCGTTCGCAGCCGGTCAACATCAAAAGAATCGATGCCGAACGGCGCGCTCGTCCCCGACGACGCCCGGCTCCTTTGATCCGGCCCGTCTTCCGTATCTACAAACAGTTTGTCGTGACGACGCTAATAATCAGCTTCTGGATCGGTCGGGATTACAGTCGGTGCCAGTAAAGATCGTCTCTTTGCGTATTCCAGGCTCGTCGTTCGGCTTCTTGCCGACAGCTGTCTTCGGGAATTGTGGGTGCCTGCGAAGACGCTCTTTGAGACCAGTTTTTACGTAATTCCTTCTACATCCGTGGGAGAAATTCTTTTCACTGGTTGTCAAACTCTCCACCGGCCTGTACTGTACCGTAAAGAATGGCACAAAGACAAAATTGTCAGTCAATAAGACCGAAACTGAGGACCGAGGCGTTTATCCTGGCTGATCCATCGTCTTAAGGGTTGTCCGGTCAAGGTTCTATCCTTCGGGTATATCGGTTAGTCGACACACGGCCGGGTTGGGCTCTCCTCGAGTATAATCTACAGGATCTCCGTCGTTCGGTGGGGTAAATAGCGAAAGGCGGGGGGTGCGAGGTCGAAGGTGGCCGATGAAACCAACCAGCGAGCGAGAAAGCAAGGTAGCAAGCAAGCTATGTAGAGAGCAAGTCGAACCGTTAACCGAGAGACGGCCGACGAATCTACGTGATCCGAATGGCCGGCCGAAGGGGATGAAAGGAGTTCTCTCAGATAAAATCGGCACGTTCCTCTGTCGGGGAACGAAAGAGCTCGAGGATCTTCGACACCGTCGGACCTGAGGGGTGGGGGTGGGGGGTGGGGGGACCTCGACTCGCTCTCGAGATTCGGAAACGCTTCCTCGAGATGCCACGCGAAGATACGCGCCCGGGGAACCCGGGTGGAACTCGACGGAACCCGAAGTGAAACCAGCCGAGTTCCTGGTTACTACTTCTGCTCCCCCGGGAACATCTCTGATTCTCGGGGCCGGCGTTCGCGTATCCGGTCACGTAACCAATTATTCAATAAATAGAAGCCCCGGGCTCTGCTCGCCGTGTTGCTGCTGCTGCTGCTACTGCCGAACCCCGGCTACTCCCCACGACGGCTGACCACCGACCGCGGCTCGAATTATTTCGGATATACTTTGAATTATGCACGACTAATCGGCGGCGACCATCGACGAAATATCGGATACAGAGGGCTCGCGATAACGAGAAGGGAAAATTTCCCGCCGAGCACTGGGCGATTGCAGATTCGAATCTAATTCGGGGACTGCCGGGACTCGTGTTTGCAAGAATTTGCGCCGGTTATCGGATCGAGTTATGTCGAAGGCATCTGTTTCCGTGGTCGAGTTCAGATCGTGCAGGAAATGTCGGCCACTGTGTATTTTTCAGCCGAGAGTGTATTAATACTCCGGTTTTCGACAGATTTGGTTCGCGGATGTTCTTCCAGTGGACAAGCCACGAAACAGCGCAAAGTAATTTTAGAACGAGAGATTGTTCCTATTCGGAATCAATGTGGACGAACGTGTGACTCACTGTGTGCCCCTAATCTGAGAATGACTTGGCGGCCAGGTCTGTACACAGTTTTACTCGTATTTGTATTGGTCATAGATTAGGCTAATGGAGGTTCTCCCGGTATACAATGCGAGTCAACTATCGGATCTTTGTTGAGGGAGGTTCTCTGCTCTGTAGGTTGAGAAGAGTGTTTGTAACTGTACATTCTACTGCGTCGTTTTAACGCATGTTTGTCCACAACTCCTCGCAGATCGATTCAAGATAAGTCGAGCAAGAAACCAATAATTTGCATAACATAAGTAGCAGATGTTAATACACTGCGCCAGAGTGTTTTCGGTCATCGTGACAGAAGGGTTAGAAGCTGAGGGTGCAATACACCCTGACAGAGACCACACCCTTCTCGGTTCGAAGATGTGAGAGCAACCCCGAGTGATTCCAGGTGGTCTGTAGTAGCGTACACTCTGACTAGAAAATCGTACCACTTCCTCTGGATCATTTATTCCGTATATTTTATTTTTTATGATAATATGTACACATTTGTGTGTGGTCCGTTTTAGAAAATTGAAAAGTGGCCCAGGCGAGTTAGTTGCCGCGCCGGTAGCCTCCAGGAAGCGATCTCGGCACGCCTATCGGTCCGTGTAACCAGTCATTTAATAGCTACTGCACGCGGAAGCGTATTGGACACTGTTGCGCCGTGTATTATGCGAGGTATACGCGCGGCCCGGCTTTTAGCATTAAGAATGCCGGCACGAGTAGTGTGTACGCCTGCTAACCGATGGGGGCCCGGCTGGCTCCGGGGAGAGGGTGGACGATCGAACCAGGAAAGAGTATGCGAAAAAGAAGGTAGGGGGCCGAGGAGGATCCCGCGACTCTGCTACGTATACGAGGCCTGGTGGCCGGAGCTCGTTAACCACCGCGGAGTCCCATAACCTTGCTCCACGGATATTCCGTAAAGGAAGCCCGCGTTCTGTACGCAGCCCGGCGTCCCCATAAAAAATCCATCTCCGCGGCCCCGGGTCGCGTAAAAATCGTAACGAGCCACTTCCGCGGTGACGGCCTAGGTTTATCCAACGAGGCCGAACCGACCGTTCACCGTTAGCTCATCGAGGATGCATCTCGATCGCGATTAAAACGTGCCTTATAATTGCACCGTGAGGGAACTGTCGGTTTTTCAACCGGCTACCGGGCCCGCCAAATATGGAGAGACGCGGCCCCCGCGGAATGCGCCGGGATTCTTGCTACCGTGCTCGAACACGAGCCAGTCCGTCCGGCAAAAATGTCGCGAGGCATACCGGGTACGCCACCAGGCCGGATTTGTCAGCCTCGACCGAGGAATTCGCTGGCAGACACAGGGAGGTCTATTGTGAGGACGCGAGAAACTGCCCAGCACAAGTTGAACTCCGTACAGTAGTCGAAACTTGGGAAAAGAGGTGGGGATGCTGGCCACCAATCGGAACCGCAGATCCTTCCGCAGCACACTTTCAGACTTGAAACAGTAGCCTAATTAACCTCATCTTTGCAATGGAATTTATGCAATGGCATATTTCATTTATAAAAGGCTCTAAACAGTAGTAATTGTGGGAAGGAGATACTGTCAGTCGAGATGGAGAATCCTGGAAGTTAACAGGTTAACAAGCTGGCCACGTCTTTTTCCATTTGAAAGCTGTAGCCCTCCACCGGTCTCCGAGCAATTCCGTGGAACTGCGGCGAGGAATCGTTCCGAGATCGATCCTCGATCCAGCTACCACATCGGATGCGGTTTCCAGTAGGGTAACCGGAGACGCGATCGAGCCCCGGCTACGAAGAAAGGATGCGACCTACGCCTGGATCATTTTGTCCTCGATATCTAATTTCCTCGACTCTCAGCGAGAACCATCCTTCCTATTTCCACGGGAATTCTCACCTGTTTGTCCCGGTTTCTCTCTGTTTCACGACGCGCAAATGACCGGCCATGTTTCATGGCGCATTGCTGTCGCCGGTGCTGTTCTCATTTTTTCGCGGGAAAATAATAGTTTGCTTCCCGGAAAAATGGGAACAACCGCGAGACAGTTCCGCAGAGGCACAGAAAAGTTAAAGGAATCTCGCGGATATTTCGGTTCCCTCTACGGTTGATTCTCTCCTGTTTCCTTGAACCTTTGTTGTGTTTAGAAAGTTGAAAAAGGAAGGGGATCCCGTATGAAATATCTATTACCATAATTTGCATTTTATTGATTTGTCGAATAGTCCTATATAATAATTTATACGCATTTATACAGTCCTCCCGCTGCCGATAGCGTACCAGCAGAATAAATTGCATTTTAACCAACTGAAAGCACAATTTTATCAACAGTCCGCTCGGCAAGCTGCTACTAATCGATTCTTCGAAAAACATTAAGAAACGTGCGTCCATTCTCACAGGAACATTCCAACCCTGTTGTTCTCTCCGTGTCTACACAGTGCGGTTTTTAAACTATCGTTACACCAGCTGACTTGTTGAGATGTAGCGCGTTTCTGACATCAGCTGACCGGAGGCCGAAAAATATATGTTAAGAGCATCGCAAATAGAGCGTTCACGGACGATGGAGCACAGTTCCGTGGAACCACGGCGACTCGGAGTAGATTCGTTCGATTCGCAAGCATTCGCGTTCAGGTTTATCAATAACCGGCGAGTCGCGTGGGCGGAGGCGGTTGTAGCGAGATTCGACGAGACTCGATGTTTGCCGGGGACAACCAGGCAAGTTCCTCGAGGCCGGGTAGCATTATTCATCGTTACCCCCATCCACCGGGAAGACTGCAATACCCGGCTGCAGTCGGCGGGGGCTCTCTCTTCCGTCCCGTCATCGAATTATGGAAATGCACTTGGCACCCATTCTAATTCTTTTTTATTATTTCCCAGCAGAGTTTTCCCGCCATCTCTATGATAATGCGCAACGAAGAAACGTTTCCATTCTCTTTCCCTTCGGCCACAACCCCCGCTCGCCACCCTCCGCAACCGCCCCTGTAGACCACCACCGGAATCCGTGTCCTGCGCGTCGCGTCGTTGAATTATTCTCGCTCCGCTCGATAGCTAACACAGCACTCTATCACGGCCGGGTCCCTCTTTCTCCGTTTTGCGCGAATTTCTATACAGCGAATGAAATTTCTACGGACGACAACAACCCGTTGTACCCGCTACGAATCGATCCTACCCGCCTTTCGGATATCCGGGATATTTTTATCGACGCGTGTATATGTATGCACGGCTCTCCGCCGCTGCCATGTTGTTCCATCTCGGATTTATGAAGATCGCAAATCTCATACGCATGCAGAAAAGTCGCGGATAAATAACGGCAACGACGCTCTTGTTGCGCAGATGTATCTGCCGCTCGAGGACCCCGAGTTTATAACCGTTCCGACCGCTCGTTTCCGCTGGAAACCGAGTATCTGTCGGTCGTGATCTACAAGCCTGTGGCGATTTGATGAACGGGCCTCTGTTGCCTACCGGATGATTTTTTCCCGAATTTTAACCGCTATTTTTTAGCAGATTTTCCCGCAATTTTTGTCGCGATTCTCGTTTTTTAACGACGCGTCTGTCACTGGTTCGAAATGATTTCTACGCTCTTTATTCTACGGCCTGTGCGAGTGTACCACCGGTGCTTCTGTAATTTTTAAAACATCCGTCCTGCTCTGTATTTAGTCTTTAGTTTTTTTTTAACGCTGGAACCGCTAGAGGCAGTTGTGTAATTGTAGAAACGATCCAAAAGTCGCACAAGTACTTTCACTACTTCGAAAACTGTGGGATGCGTTGTAATGTCGGGAACTTTGTAATAACTGTATAAAACGTTAGTTTCAGAGGAAATCTGAAACTCACAGAAGTACTTTTACAGCTTCAGCAACTGTAGAACTGTAATACCGGAAATTCTTGTGGAAAATTGTTGAATTCCGTCCATTAATGAACGAATTACACCAACGTGCAAGACATTTCTTTGTTTATCCGAGTTTTCGTTGCTGATGCAGCTTTTGTTACACCCGATAAGGGAAGAGTGTACCGCCAATGTGAAGAGCGAGATAGTTTTTGGTATATTTTTCTCTTCACCGATTTCTGTCTGCCGGGTGAAAAAAACCCTCGAAGTCGGGGATGAAAAATACTTCTCTATTTCAAAAACCTTTTGTTCGAACAAGAATGGTTTCCACTAACACCGTGCAGTACTCGACAACAGATTTTAATTTTGTGGAAATGTAAATTCGCATTCCATTGGAAATTATGCGATTTTCGCAGGAATAATAGTTTCCCAGAACGAGTTGTTTTTCAAAATAGTCAGAGAAATATGTTTTTCATCCCCTACAATGGGGCTGTTTTTGCCCTGCAGATACGGATCATTGAAGTCGGAAAATATGTGTGTGAAATATTTTCCTACATAGCTATTGTAAAACGTGGACGTCGCTGAAATAGTCGACGAAAAACGGAGCTTCTCATACCAGCACAAATTTTCAAGCAAACTCAGATTTCCATGGAGAAACTTATCAAAATTATGTTTCAAGCAAGAGGAAAATTATGTTGAGCTTTTCTGGACATTCCATGATGTTGAGTTTTAGAACATCAAAATTGCATGACATTTCGAAGTGCAATGAGGACGTTCCTACGGAGTTTGTGGAAAGTGAAGTCATGCCGAGACATTGGTGAGCGATATGCCAAACTGTTATCTCCTAACACACGTTTTCTAAATCTATCTCAATCATTGTCCACACATAGATGTCACAGTTCTTTATTTAGCCAGTAGTATCAATTCTCCTGACACCGTTATACACAGCGGATCCATATCCTTTTATAGCCTGTACAAATTTGTGAAATATCAAATGTATTTATAGGATTGTGCATATTTAGACGACCGTACATGCAAACCAGACTGTACAATTATCACTTTATTTTAAGCAATTTTTCACCGAGGCAAAGAAATTTTTACCTTATTTTAAATTTGAATTTAAATTGGAATTCGAGACAGTAGAAAGATTGAAAGAATTTAATAATGTCCTTAAAATTGTTAACTCTGCATTGCTCGTGCGAGAAATGTGACTGTGTTCGAGTGCAGAAGCACCAAGGGAACTCAGATCAATTGTTTTTTTTTTCGTCGATTCGTCAGACGGGAACAGCGCTTTATCTGAAGCGGTATCGGCCTCCCCGGTAATAGTTGTCGGTAATCCGTCGATAGTCGTTAGCGCGGCAATAATGTTACCGTTTTGACAATAATTTGATACATCACCGGTAACCGGTCCCAACGGGGTCTCCCGAACCTACGGGTTCCCCTTAACCGCTAACAGACGGCCGACTCGATTGCCCGATATCGATCGTCGCCGCATCAATATTTCGCCGTGGACCGGTCGCGAGCTGTTGCCGAATTTATCCGTCGATTAATAAAGCGCTTAATCGCGCATGAAATTATCCGGGTGGGGCCCCGCGGAGTAAGCACACACGCGGAACAGAAAATTGTTTCGCGAGGTGGCGCGCGCTCGGGGGATGGTCGACGAGACGGGAAAGAGAGAGAGAGAGAGAGAGAGAAATAAAAATAAAAGGTTAGGTGGTCCGACTCGTCGCTCGCGAGTAATGTCACGGCTCGATGGGTCTCAATGCGACGTTAACGCGACGGAACGTTACATTATGTAATTACATCGCCGCTCGATTTGCCGTTCGACCGCGGCGCCCGTTCCTCCCGAAGAATAATTACGCGTGCGAGGGCGGGGAGGGCTCGCCGAAACCGCGGGACGTCGGAGGACAATTTATTTAAATTATCATTGCCCGCGGGAACGTGGGGAGGAATTTCCACCGAGTAAAAAACCATCCGGTTGACGGTGACGCGGAGCGCGCAACCCCGTAACTCGAGCGTCGAAAACGATTCGTTATTATTATTGTGCCGTCTGTAACGCGTTGAATCTGCGAGGAGACGTTGCAAATATATTGCTTGTCTCAATTCCGCGCAAACGCTGTTTTACGGAGGGGAAATGTCACGGAGGTTTTCACAGGAAAATCTGAATCTCCTTTGCATAAAATCCGCAGTACAGTAATCATGAAAAATTAAATGGAATCAATCAATTCAATCAAATTTCACGAGACTGGAGGCGCGACACAACATTTGAAAAATGTCCAAAGTCACGAAACGCGCGAATAAAGCAGAGTGAAAGAATGATTCGCAAGATAAACTTAGCTCGAAGTGAAACATTGCGGAAACGCCGCTCTAAAATCAGTCAAGCTGTCGGCTCGAGTGCAACGATCGCGTTTGCTCTTTCTGAATTGCTTATACGACAGCTCATCGATTCTAGCCTGGTTGTTTCACGCTATGCTAACCACGGCACGCATCTACGCTGAACGCTCTCAACCTTATTAATTATAAAAACATTCGTTCCGGGCAAAAGGGTATTATCAGAAGAAACTAGATGCAGTTAGAGTCTCTTAAGCGTATATAAGCGCGCCGTGTCGGGGTAATCGAGTTGCATCTGTCGATATCGCTTTTTATACGACCGGGAAGCATATCCGGATCGCTCGGAATCCGATAACGCGATCCTGACATCGAAGCCACGAAATAATCGAGCGGTTGCCGAAAGTGTTAAACGACAATGTCCGGAATAATTCAGAGCTACGCGCCGCGGGGCTCGAACTTGGCTGGCCCCGGAGAAAGCTCTCGAATTTCCTTTTGAATAATTTTCGGGCTGTGTTGGTAGGAACGTCAACGTGAATCGACGTGAAGCCGGTAGAAATCGCTCGAAACTTGGAACGAGGCAGACGACGGCGACGGGAACGACGATGATCGACGTTTCCATCGATATGCATCCGAATGCAGGCACCCGTCCAAAATGCATAGACACTGGCTCGCGCACCGGTTTGACGTTAATCCAGTCCCGAAGGCAGGGGCTGCCAGTGCGCGCAGTTAGTCGCCGCGTCAGACGCTCCGCGGATCGAGTAGGAATCAAGGGAGAGAGAGAGAGGATGCACTCGTCTCGGGAACTCTCCCGATCCCGAGCCAACCCAATTTTCCAGAAGAGCCACGTAAAATCTCCTCCACACGAGCCCGTCGAGTCAAGGTCCGGCCGAGTTGAACTGCGGTGTCAAAAGTTCCGAACAAGTTCGCCGGTTTGACGAGGCTTCGCTGACCCGCCGGCTGCAGAGTCGGCGTTTCCTCGCGTCCACAGCTTTTCCACCGTCGGAACTTTCCGCGCGCACTGAATCCGCCGTAATCGATTCCGTTTAAGCGGCCCCGATCGCGCTAATGGCCCCTCGAATCGCTCCCGGAGCTCCGAGCTGGCGCGTGGCTCTCCCCACCACGCGCCCTGGCCCCGCCCATTCGCCCCTCCCACTCGACAAAAATGAAATCAAACCAACTATTAATATTAACCTCTCAGTAGAAATCTAGAATAAATCCCAAAGCTCACGACACCTTACACCAATCTGTATCAACAGTCGCGTGGTTCCCCCACCCCGATGCAATTCAGCCCCGCCCACGACCAATTGCCGCTGAAAGGGGAACGTGCCGCGATAAGTGTCGCGATACGGTCCCGAGTCTATAATTCCTAAAGAGGCAGACCGACGTACAATTTCAGCGTGGAGGTTCGGCTCCGGCGGAAGTGCGCGTTGCTTGCAAATTTCTGGGTACAAACGAGCGAAGTGTATCGGCGATATCACGGACGATTTCACCGATTTTCGCTTGGCCGTTTTACAGCCCGGTCGTCGCGGCCGGAATTATTGAAAGCGACGCCGGGTAAGCACCGGGTTCCCTTGTCGCGGGTCTGCCGGTGTTATACGATCCACGAGCGAGTCGCGCGTCAACGTATGCACGCCCCCGCGAAACTGCAGTGTGCAGTTTGCGTTCGCGTGACGCGCGGATGTTAGCCGGCGAACGTTTCATGGGACCGCGGGAAATTATTGGAAAGCCGTTTTTCAGCGGCCGAGCGACACGCTATCTGCGTCCCGATAAATTTTACGTCCCTTCCGCCGAACTGCCGATCCATCCGATACCTAAACGATCGACCGGCGTCGCGAACAAAGAGGCTCGAAACGGTTCCGCGACAAGGCACCGAGCCGAAGAAACCGAGGACTCGACTCGTGAAAGCTCTTTTCTCGCGAACTCTCCAGTTACTTTTTCTTTCGGAAGTTTCGGAGCATTTGTAGCGGACCGCTTCGCAATATTTTCCGTCATTTGTTGTTCGTAAAACGCGGAAACTGTCCGCTCCTTTTGTAATCGCCGCTTTACGCGGCAAACAGCGTTTGCTTGCGAACCGTTGTTCCCGCGATTGCATTTGCGGCTGCTGTTGTTCTTTAGCAGTGCGGATCGAGGACGAAATAATATTACTATATTTGCTCGCGAGATTTGTTTATTCCTCGTTCTCCCCTCTAGTCACGCATTGCTATTTCTTCTCGTGAAATTTGTTTACCCTTTGTATACTGTTTATCACCGCTCTTCTCATTTTTCATTGCTTCACGTTATTTTTCCATCTCGTTACCTGTTTTTCTGTGGCGACGCTCATGCTATCCTGGCTGTCCCACTAATTATTTTTCTTGTGCGCCAAGCTGCTCTGCGCATAAATTATAACTGCCATTACAGGCTCTCTGTTTTGCGAAATCGGGTCAGGCTCGCGAAGAGATCTTAGGACGGAATTTATTGAACATAAATATTGTTTAGTTCGCATCGATTCAAGCGGAATACCACTTTGCGCTTATGAATATTCAAGCTCGACAGTAAGATTACTCCCGCAATGAATGCATAATTTCTTTTCCCGTTAGAAAATTATTAACGATAAAGTATCTCTTACGAGCCTGGTCACGAAGCAAATCACAATCCAACGAGTTGTTCAGGTTGGGTTGAAAACTGCATACAGCTGTGCCTTTCTGTATTTTACGTTCATGCGCCTCGCGAAATGAATTTTTTTGCCAGGAATAATTTAATTATTAACTTAAAAGATTCATTTTTGAAACGTGAACCCTCTCTCTTCGTACGTAATCTGATCCCCTCGTGCAGAAATGTTTACATTTCTCTGGAGTGTAACTGTCGCGTTATCTTTGTACAGATTCGATAATTTGTTTATTCGCCGAGTGCTTCCAAATGCTCAACTAATCGTGATCAAAGCGAACGAGAGCAGTCTTGATTAAATTATTCGAACCCGAGGATTAATTCACAGCCTCGGAATCGTAATGGCGGAAACAAGTAAATACAGAGATTATTTCCAGAGGCGCAATCTCTCGTCAAAATTGTCCAGAATCAATTAATCGAGCGCTATCTAAATAGGGGCGAGTCGAGAGACGGTGGAACCGGAACTGTCGAATGTGGGACAGCAATCCGAGTCCACAAGCAAGCCGGAACAGAGACGACGACTGGGAATCATGTCACAGTTGGCCGTCGCTCGATGACAAACACTGAGGACATTTACCCACTGACATAAGCTCGGCCAATCAATCGAAGAGCGAAATCGTGGACGGACGCAACACGATCGGCGGCTGTCGATGTTTCGCGGGTGGATTTCTTTCTCCCGCAACGGACGAGCTTCCGGCCGCGGAATTTATGCGAACTTTCGATACGGCGTGCAGTTTCGACGGGTACCACGGGAATATTGAATTCTCCCACGATTCGGCCAATAACGGCCCGGGGAATCGCGATCCGGATGCACTCGCCGGAACATCGCGCGTCGTCGGTGCAGTTCCGAAAAGAGCTCGAGGAATTTTGAATTCCGATCGCTCGTTCTCGCGGGGATCGAATCAAGAACGAATCGAGAATCTCTTTCGCAGCGTCAATCGCTCGATGGCCGGCCGACTGTTCTAAATATGGCGGAAGATTTTCGGGACGAGAATTTCCGAGATATTTCAGCTTCGAATTCGGCACGGTTTCCAGGGAGCGCAAAACCGAAAGGACAATCGAAAGGCACGCGCACCCGTTGATTTATCTCCGGGAATGAAGCGAGCCGGCTTTGTAGCAACCCGCGCGTTCCTACGGGCTCCGGTAATTGCTCGGAAGAAAGACGAATTCTCCGGAACTAACGAGGGCCTCGTCGCGCGGCGTACCCGCGGCTAAACGATCGAATCGGCCGAGGCGCTCGCGAGCCTATTTTCGCCTAACCGCGCGACGCTCCTCGGGGGCCAGGAATATTTTCGCGTATCAGTCCTCCCCGTCGACAGACGCCGAGCCAATTTACACGCATTCTGACCATCTCCGTTGTCTGTATTTTCGGAATCGTCGCAGAAAAATTTCATTCTGCTCGAAGATGCGCAGTCCAGATACGATTTTTACGCAAGGATCCGTATTCTAGATCCAGATAGTGGAGCACGGTTAAGGAGAATGCAACGATCTCCTAATTTCAATAATTGCGGAATAAAAAATTTGGGTCTTGTGTAACGGGGCGGAGAGCCGCGTCTTGATAACGCCGGCTATTTGGAGCGGAATACGCGAGCGTAGAAGTTGCCGTCGCGCGGAACCGTAACGCCAGATACCGGCGACGATCCGCCCGCTAATCTGATCCAGCTTGAGCGCCGCTGTTTCGCCAGCGTCGAGGACAGAGCTCGGAGCTCTCGCTCAGAGGAACTTCTCGAACCGCTTAATCGTCCCAAGCGGAGCGCGCGTTTCGCTCGCCCGGTTATCGGGGCAACTGCGCGAAACGCCGACGACTGGAATGCGTTAGCGGATTTTGTTACGACGCAGCTCGACGCCGGGACTTTCGCAAGTCGAATTGTGTTTGGATTGTTAATACTTCCACGACGACCGCCGCCCCTGGAATCGTCGCGGGTCAAACGTCGCGTTCGCCGCGGGAACGTCTCCTCTGTAATGCCGGCATTCGCAACCATCTTTGTTCCGCGCAAAGTTAAATCGCGTGACGAATGGTGTAAGATCTTCGGTGCGCACACGAATCGTTGTCATACTTGATCGAATTAAACGGCAGATCATTTTGGAAACTACTTTGAGAATTATATTATGCGCAGCGCGATCTCTACGCGTTTTGCGCTCGTTGTTTGCACTTTGATCTTGTAATTGAACGTATAATAAACGCGCAATCGATGAACATATAATGTCTGCGCACTCTGTGTTAATTCCCTGCAGTACCATCGGCTATTCTCTGAACGGGAACAATACGGTTCATTTGTTCTAGAGGACCGCAGCTGAAAGGAACATTTATTTCCGCGGGATTCTGTAGGTGCATCGACGACATCGCTAATTAAAGTCGAGTGGTCCGCTTTTCGCCGGTTTCGAAGCACGAGGCCGGAGAAACGGTTCTGTCAGTCACGGGTCGTCCGAAAAATTTCATCGCAGCGAAAGTTAATTAGCCGCGGCGCGGGATAATAACCTCCATTGGCTGCATGGTCCACATAATAACAGTGTCCTCGTAGCTTTCGCGAACAGGTGTTCCGCAGCCGGTGAAAGGGCCGAGCAATCGGCGACTCGGCTGACCGGTCCGCGAGCACATCGACGCGTCGCTGAATTAATTGGCCGGTCGAGATCATTGGTGTAGCCGCCCCCCGTGAAAACACTCGGAATTATCGGGCACGCGTTGCCGCTGAAATTCGAGCAGCTACCGATGCGTTTTTGTCGACGAGCTCCATCCGCGGGATCTATAAATCCGCGACTACTCTCGCCTCTGCATTTTCATGCCTTTTGTTGCGCGACGTCCGACGAACCCGTCAGCGTTATTATAGCCTTCCACAGTGGCTGCTGTAATTTATCTCACAATCGAACGAACTTATTTTGCGTATTCATCTTGTGCATTCATTCTGCATTTGCATTGTGTATTTACCTTGTGTGCCTTTTTGTGTATTTATTTCGAGTATTCATTTTGCGCATTCATGTCGTTCTAATTTTAAATATACAGGTGCCACAAACGCATTTCATAAAACTCCACGAACAACAGAAATTTGATTCCTTTCTCTCCAGAGCGGAATTTAATGAATTTATTTTCTCTCGTGAATATTTATGGACCTAACACGATATTGATTTTTGATCGGCGTGTTCATTTGCTAAAAAAAAAAAAGCGAAAAATAAAATCTGCAATGGTTAGCAAAACTCGCTGTAAAAATTGTATTGCCTCAAAAATTGCATCAATATTTCCGATTTAATAATCGTGCTGGCGGTAATGTTTGCATTATACCGCAACTACATGAAAATATGTACAAATTGCAGCTCGCGCGTCGATTCCTGGAAATGAATTCTCCGTCCGGAATGACCGTGTAGCATCTTTAAAAGATGCGACGGGGACTATCGAGGGGTCCAGGGGGACGTGTCCACGGGAAGGAGCCGAGATACAAGTCCGATAAGTGAGAGACGCTTAGGCGAAGCGAAACGAGGATTATCCCGAAGTCCTCCGTCGAATCCCGTGGGATGCTCGCCTCCACCTTTCCGATTGCTCCGGGCCCGTCTAGACGATCGTGGGTGAACCGATCGAGGGAGATGAGGGAGAAAGAGAGAGAGAGAATTCGTAGCTGACCAGTCGGGAAACCAGTGATCCACCGTCGACACCTACTTCGGCAAAGGCCTCGACGAAAAGTGGCCGGGAGATATCCCGGAACGCGGACATCCACTCTCGCATTCGTGGAAAATCGGAGGAGAGAACCAGCTCGTTCGGCCGACCCTCCGGGAAACCGTGCAAAGGGAAAATAGAGAAAGAGTGGCCCCCTGATAGATTACGCCGATACACCGGGCACACTCGTCGATCCGTCCTCCGAATGGAAACCTTGCTTCGTTTTATTTGTACACCCTGCTCGACCGACGCCTCGCTAATCCCGCAGACCACTCCGAAAAAGGACCGATCGACCGGTGCCTGAAACACTCACACTCGCCTCCATAAGGACCAACGCGGCGAGAAGGACCTAGGCTCTGGAAATCGCATTTCCACTAACAAATTCGCTGTAACGTGGACTGATTCGCATGCACCTCCCTCCGATTTCTACAGAATCTCGTGGGGCGACGTGTCTGCGTTGACAAGCAAGAAAATGAGAAATTTCTCGATGACCCTGTCACAAAGTGCTATCTTTCGCCTTTAATTTAAGCCCCGAAACGTTAAAAAATCCATACTAGAATACAATCTAAAATTGATTTGAAGAATCCCCTGAAAATTGCACGCTGACAACTCATAACGTTAGTCGCATGGACGGCCTGTCGAAAGCAAAAATAGGTGAAGCGTCATCCCAGGATCTTCACTGCAACCATCTCCGAGGACTATTTTTAACTTTTCCCGAGGCAACTTGCCTAGAAACTAGTCCGAATAGAATCGCTACTACCTGGCAAAATCCACTCAGAAATTTCAAGTGCCGTTCGAGAAGATCGTTCAATTATGTCTAACATTGCGTTTAAAAAGGGGGACGGAACGGCGAGCCTCTCGGTCCGCCGGTATCATCGCAGATAACCCAACTCTGCTTATCGAGGTAAAACCTCTTCGATCGCTAATTACCCGATCACCGATGAAAACATTCCGTATTGGTCGCAATCGAGTATCGACGAGGATGGGGGTAAAAGCAGCGCGACGTCTCGAGTAGGATCGATCGATGGCCCCGCATTGTCTCTCGTCGGCCTTGCGGCCCCCTGTACCCCATCCGCGCTGCACCGCGATGCACTCGATCTTGCAGCAGCTCCTTCAGCTTCTTCCACCTGGTTTTTTCCGCGTCGCGATCGACGCGCGACAAACGGACGGGAGACAGACCCCAGAGACTAATCCCAAAATGTTGAGCACAATACCAATTGCACACGAAGTGCAAACAAACATTGAAATGCTACCCTTGAAATGTCCCTTCGAGTGATTCAGTTGAGTTGTTGCAATTTTAATTTTAATCGTTTCCTCTTTATTTCCAGAGTTTCTTGCAGCCCCCTGCGCCGACACCGATGCACTCGATCTCGCCGCAGCTCCTTCAGCTTCTTTCACCTGGTTTTTTCCTCTCGCGATCGACACACGGAGGAGAGACAGACCCCGAAGAGGCCGGAAGAGAGACGCTCGCGTCCTGCTGAGCCAGCATCTGCACTCTCTCTCCGGTTCTAGGTGCCGATGCACCGGTGCATCGGCGGCTCCTGTCACCGCGCGGTGCATCCGGCCCACGAATTCACCACGTTGCAGATCCTCGAGTGCGGCCTCGAGATATCGTCGCCCTGCATCGAGTATCTCCTCGCCGGATACCGTGCACCGTCGCCACGGATACGTGCGCGAACCGGTGTCGAGGGTTGTCGCCACCCCTAACAAGGGATCGTTCCTTCGATAGCTGGCGAAACGGAGATAGGGGCTGTCGAGATTTTCGAATCGGTAATTGGCGCCGGCTTTCGAGCCACTGGAAATGTCTACTCTGCCGATTCACCGACTACGCTCCTGCAGGAGCGCTAATCCTCGGCGCTGCCTTTATTTTAGCAAATTTTTTCGCAGCTCCGGGGATAGCATTATTTAACGCACCACCTTTTACACGGCACGTTCGATCGGTCCAATTAAGGTTTTAACTCTTTTGCAGCGTGAGAGATTGGACAGAGCTATGCAGGCTCTGCTGCTCGTTTTAGAGCCACGTGTTTGGAGACGGTTGAACCCTGGATCCGTGGATTGAATGTAGTGTAATGTAGTAATTTCTGTTTTAACGTGTTGTTTTATTTAAGAAGTATTGATAACGAAGCAGACCACTTGGATGCGACGAGAGCGGTGCGTCTTTTAACAAAATTGCAAGAATCATCCGAAATCACGTGTGATCCTTTAGCAGACGAGTCTCCAGCCTGAACTAATCGAAGCGCAGTTCCCGGCACCGTTCTAGCCGGCCGTGGATCGTCAAGGATTTATTTCCGCCGCGAATCTATCGGGCACTTTTATTTCGCGCCGCCTCATCTCGTAAACCGTGTCGGAATCCGCCATTCAATTTTTGACTGAATCGAGTTTTTGCCGGCGGACGAGTCGCGGTATGGCCTTCCCGTAATTGTCCCCGGTAGCTAACGCCGAAAAGGCGGTCGTAAAACATTTGATAGGCTGTTCCGTCCTAAGCGCGAGCCGTGTAACGAAATAGCCTCGGAAAGAATAGCAGCTGGTCGTTTCTGTCGGCAGGCTCCCGGAGGCTGCTGCTGGTATCTCTTGCTCTCTGTCTCTTTCTCTCTGCCACACGGTGGCTGTCACCGGGGCTGCTCCCGTGTAAACTCGTCTCGGCCAAGATTAGGCGTGTTTACTGTCGGAGCGTAACAGTTTGCCCGCGCTTTTACAGCGCAGCGCCTCGCCCTTTCCGCTAGCGAACGATCACGAGGGAGATATCGCAGCGACAAGGGTGTGAAAACGTTGCGCAGGGAGCCACCACCGGGCGCACTCGAGGCACCAGCCACGGCGAAAAGGCTTTACTGTTATTAAACGGAATCCTGCTTGTCCGATCCCGTTTCAATTTCCCCTCTTTACGACGGGCGGAACACGCCCGTAGAATCGGCCTGCACTCGCAGATACCGAGGAAGAACAGCCTTCGCATCGCAAACAAGTAAACGTCGCGACTCCCGTTACCTGGAAAACGTACGGCTCCGTTTAATTTCGACGTACCTTACCCCAGCGCACGCTATCGCCGAACGTTGACGATCGTCTGCTCTTCGAGCGTTCGGAGCGCTCTCAATTGTTCCGTACTTATACTGCGATTTTAGCGTCGCGCTCGCAGATATCGGGGAAAACGGTCTTCGCGTCGCAAACGAACGAACGTCACCGTCGACGTTACCCGGAGAACGTACAGCCACGTTTCATTTCATCGTACAGGGTGTGTAAAAAGAGATGGCCATTTCAAAAGAACTTTTTCTCTTCTCGATGAGAAGTCTTCGGCGTGGGGATCAATGGAAAAATTAATGTTTAAAAATAGACTTCCGACTCCCTCGCATATGGCCGACGCGACAGACAACCTATCAACGTCTCCCGTTCTAATTCGACAACGCTCCCCGTTGTCGCTACTGATCATCTACTAAACGTCGAAGACAATCAGCCCGAAGAACAGGCTGAAAGGTACAAAAGCATTCCTCACCAACACCTGGTGGTTTCACCGTCAGTTTAATCGACAAGGGATCAGCATTACGGACATTATAACGAGATAATGATCCCGAAGCTTCATCGACGGTCCGGAGAACGTGTGCAGGCCGAGAGGATAGATGGAGAAGGGAGATAGTGGAGGTAGAAGAATTTCGAAATATGATTTGGCCAGCCGAGGACCATGTGCCAACGTAAAAACGTACAATCGTGTCCGAGGCGCGGCGAAACAGAAGCGGAGATGGGAAATCCTAGAGGATCCCGGAGGTGGGAGGGGGTGGATCGTAAAGTAGAAGTACCTCCAGGGATTCGTATTATCCTTCTGCGGGAACGTCGTTAAGGGAGAAGAAAGGAGTGGAAGAAACAGGCGTCACGGGGTGGAGGCGATGCAGGCGTGGCCGTGGATTACTCTGGAGTCTCGAGTTCTCGGGTGGTTGCGTGTGCTTGCAGTTCTCGTCGCATAAAGCTGCTGTAATCGGTGGTGGTTAATGACGGTAGCTGCGAGCCGGTAAAAAGGAAATTAATTGATTTATAGGAAATTTAATCAAAAAGCGAACAGGTTTGGATTTAGGTCTTCGATTTAGCATTCTAAATTGATCGTATAAACGTAATCAAAGTTTCAGATGATTGTTAAGGCATGTATCTGCATATTGCATCACCGTTGCATGTCATGCTATTAGCTGCTGCACCGTGGCGTGCAATCACATTTTGATATGGAATAATGCAGCGATGCAGTGCGTGTCCACATTAATGCACAACAATGCCAGCGTACGATAATCAACAAATATATATATATATATATATATATATATGTATATCTGCACAGTCTTGTTAAAATGACTAAAGGGAGAAATCAATTTGATTCTGGTGTTTCTTTTAGATCAGAGTGTTCCAGGAAGGATAATATTTACGGGTTTCACGGGGTTCGCGGACGGAGGGTGGCGCTTAAAAAGATTCTCGTTGCGCGGCGTTCGCGAAGGCGTCAGGTTAATTAAGTTTCCCGGACGTTTTGCGGTGGTTCGCGAGACCAAGTGTCCGCCGATGAGACCGTCGAAGGGTAGCCGAGCGTGAGACCGGAATGTCGTTAGCGGGCTCTCTATCCTCGTCCCTGAAATATCCCGCTGACTCATCGCACGGTCTCGCGAGAATGGATCTCCTAATAACAAGCTCGTCCACTTCCAATTTCGAAGCCCGGTCTCCCTTCGAATCTCCGGAACGATCGGTTGCTCCGTAATTAATAAGTAATCGGCCGGCCGGCTCGATGGGTGACGGGGCCGTTCTCGCCGTCTTCTTCGCGCGTTCGCGTCAACTAGTCCATCATGCTCGAGGTACATCCGCGAGTGCGTTACTAATCCGAAGACACTCGCATTCCTGCACGAAAGGAACCTCTGTTCCCGTTCGAATCCCGAAAGGGTTACGGCTCCAACGATCCCTTGATCCCGGAAGGTTCAAGTGCCGGGCGTTCTTCCGACGATTTGCGAAAATTCTTTTTTCCTTGTCGTCGGGCCACGGGATCATTCGTTAGGTTGTCCTCGAGGCTGAAGACGGGAAACGGTAGCGTCTGACAAGCCGCCCCCATCGATCTTCGTACGCAGCGACGACGGCGGGATAGGAATTTCAGAAAATTGCCTCTGTCACGATACCGGGGGGGCCCTCACGTGACGGGAAACGGGCCTGTTAATGTATTCGCGGAACAACAAGCATAGCCGCGATTGCCGCGATACAAAGTATACAAACAGATTGCAGCCTAGCCTGGCGTGATTCCGTGTTTTCTGACCGGGGCCTTTGGAAAAATGGGCTGGCCAAAGAGCGATAGGGAACGGGTAGATTGCTCTGTTCGGTCGACAGTCGCGGTTTTCGACGATTAGGTTCGCCAGCCCCGTTTATTTTCCTATCGGTCTTCGCGGTCAGGTTTAAATCGTTTCAACATTTTATTAAACGGCTGCAACCTACACTATTTTGCAGATAACGGGGAGCGAAATTGGACATGAGAAGTCATAAAGTGGATAAATTGCTAGGTTGCAACCTGTCAGTTCTTTCGAGAAGATAAGCAACAAAGCGGATATGATTTTAAAAATATGTATACTGGAATCAATTCACAGGCCACAATGTTTCCTGCGAAACTTCTAGATTAATTATTTCTACGATAGGGGAGGAACGTCGTAGGGAACAAAATATAGTTGGACCAATTCCCCAATCATGCTCCGGTAACACCGAAACTCAGTCACTCGGTTCGGCGAACCTAAATCGAACTCGGCACAACTTAAATAACCGTATTCGTCGGGTCCAAAGTTCGACTATAGCATTTCAGGCGAAGATCTGGTAACAGTACACAACATAGTTCCTGCCGGGAAAGTTTACGTCCCGATTAGGGCGTCGGTCAGCCTCCTCCTTCCCGGAGAGTTCCTCTCTCGCTCTAAGAAACCGTGCTCGACGTTCTTTATAGGAGGACCGAGAGAGCAGCGATTCGACTGATCGATCTAAACCCTATATTCTAGGGTCCACTGTGCTCTCGTTCCTTTCGACCCCCGTCCGTAAATGGCAATGTGATTTAGGCAAGCGCTCGCTCGCTCGCGCGCGCGCGCGCTCGTCCAAGGGTGGAGTTCGAAGTTGCCGGTGGTCGGAATTCAATTAAGCCTTAAGTGTGTCTCGGAGCTATCAGTTGGGAGGTCGGTTCGCTCGATGACCAACCTTCTAGGCAGGGGCTCCGCCGTCTGGATACCGACCTAGTATGTCTTCCATTAGCAAGTGTCCCGCCATGGTAGGACCTTAGTATCGCCATGGCGGAGCGCAACGAAGAATCGTATCTGTTTGATCAAGGAATTTGTCTAAGAAACGGAGAGTTTGCTGGAAAAAGAGAGGAATGTCAATATTGACTGTTCCTTGGAAATATTTCACACCGTTTCACATCTTTTCTAAGTATAACAAGAGTTAAGCGGCCGGTGGAAGATTTGAAAATGCGACGAAAATAATTGCTCGGTTACACCGTCTTTCCGAGTAAACCGGGCGACACAGTCGCCTTACGAGCGTAATTTTTCGTTATCGAGGTTGCGTGGCCCCGAAGAGATCGCCTGACTAGGCTCCCAGCCTGGGTCTCAGGTAATCTACCCTGTCCGGGGGAGGATTCGTCTTATCGCCCGGCCCGAAGAACGTCCGATTATAAGCTGGAGGCTAGAACTCTCCCTTATCGATTCGGGGGAGTTAACCGAACAGGCCGATAAGCTAAAAAATGAGTTCCATCTTCTGTCTTCGGGGAGTTTTGCTGGGGAGCAAAGGCAAAGGCTGGAAGTTTCAAGGATTTCCCTTCCGCCGAGGGGCGGGCTTCCGCGTCATCGAATGCTATCACGTTACTTACACAGCAACAAACTACGTACAATACAATAAAGAATTAATTTTGATTAGGGCTGACGCCAGTTAATAATCTGACCAGCTTTATCTACCCGGTCCCAGTTTCATTAGCGAAATTACTTTGATCTTAATTTTCCTGGAGGTTATAATCTGGTAATGGACGTGTTCAGGCAGGAGCGCGAAGAACCTGAAAGGACCTCGTACACGTGTCGCAAGCTGCAAACACGTTGGGCCCTTATCTCGGCAATTTTTATAATTTCATCGAACAGCGTAGACCGAACGAGTACCGGAGTCCCCACTTAGCTCACCAAAGTCCACCGAGGCTCCATCGAGTCGTCAACGAAAGGAAGGTGTTATCTGACGTCTACATCGGGAGCAAAGGTAGACCCGGTAGGCGGATCAGGTAGCGGTCCGGCGTGGGCGATAAGTACGTGAGAACACGCGAGCGACCGGTAGGTAGACCCAGGTAGCCTCGGCGTACCTGTGCCTGGTAGCTCGCGTTACCAACGCGCCTTCGCCCAGAGTTATTAGCCGCGGCGACGACGAACGCGTTTCACCCTGCCGCGTTAACTACGTTACGAGCAGTTCGAGGAGATCGCATTACTCTTCGAGAAGCCACGCACCCTATGAACGATGAGCAGAGAGAGGATCGGTACGCTAAGACGACTATGGGACGTCTACGTGATTCTATTACCGCCGTTAGAGATCCTATCGAACTGCTGACCCGGCTGGAATTCTCTGTTCCGATCGGGAGACCCCGTGTCATGGGATCCCATGGAGGAGCCACGAGATTTATTGCCGGATCCGAGCACGAAGACCGGTTAGTGTCGCTTTAGAGGTGAGCGTGATTTAGGAATCGCGAGAAGACGACTAGAACGAGAGCGAGTCGGCCATTATTGCAATCATTGCGGCCAATACCGTAACTAGTAAAATGTTGGACACACGTGATTTCAAGGATGAGATCAATCCTTGAAGACTTCTTTGTAAAACGGGGAATAAAGTTCTTTCTAACCCCGTTTTGCGAAGGGTATCTCTTCAGGGTACAGTTCGTTTCCCGAAGGTGCAAGACCGAAAATCATGCCGCAGCAACGCAAAGTTCGATTGTCAAAGGGGTCCGAGCCGAGGACGCATCCAGCCGAGCTCTGTTCACGGCTCGTTACCCACTAAAATCGGTCTGTTACACCTTATTAATCGAATTACCTTGGATACGGATACTATAACCTCCCGGCTCAGCTGGTCGCGTACACTCGAAAGCTTGCTGGAGCGACGACGATAGCAGTCTGCTCGAAGCGACGCGGCGCGGATTAAAGCTCGAGCGTGCTCTTCTCGAACGACCGTATCGATCTCGGAGATTCGAGTCGGTGGACAGCCGAGCACCGAATCATCCAGGAAAGAAAACCGTTTGGCAGAGTGTTGATCAATTGAAATCGGATTGGAACCCGACTAAATTCCATCCTGTATGGATGGCATATTGTCCTTGTTCCCTGCTAAAGGGAGCCGATATTAAAGACTCCAGGTTAAAATCAGGGCCAGAGTCTAATTTCCTCGGGCTTAGGAAGGAGGTGCAGTTTCCCGAGGGTCGACGGCCTTGAGGTTTAATCGCCATTCTCGCGTTTCCTCGTCGAAACACGGCCGATTAAAAATAGAAGCTCGCCGCGAATCCGGGTAACGTCGTTGTGTAGCGGTCGTTTAATTTCGCCGTTTCCAGCGGTCGGATGGCGGCGTTACTCTTATCTTTATTAACGCGGATGATCCTCGTCGTCGAGTAGGATTTCCTCTCTCGCCGGTGGAAATATTCGAGCTAGCCGGTTGCGCTCGTCGGTTTCTTTTGAGCCGCGCGTAGCTGTGTAACGACGAGGACGCCGCGGACCCGCGTCGTAATACTCACCTGGAACAAAAAGAAGACACGGGGGATAGAAAAATAACGTCGGAACGTCGCGTAAAAAGGTGGAAACGGGGCGGGGTAGGCGGCGGAGGGACAGCGGAGAGGTGGCACAAAGAGCATCCACGGAACGGCTCCGCGTTGTGCTCCTTTCAGGAACATCCGACAAATTCCATGGAAGTGGTAAGCTCGCCGTCGACAGGCAAATAGAAAGCGAGAGAACGAGAGGAGGCTGTCGAGAGAGAGAGAGAGAGAGGGACGCTTTGTATTTAAATGCATGCAGAGTAATAAAAGGCACGTCCGCATCGGCACGCTGCGTAGCTACGAGTTTTTCCGCTTTCCGCGCGCGGCTTTTTCCTCTTTTCCTTCCCTTTTGCCTCGCCGCGGACGGGCTCGCATAACGAGTTAATAGAATCGTTTGTATTTCGGCAGACCGGTCCCCGTTCCTCCTCCTCCTCCTCCTCCCCTCAACCCTACCCCCGTTCATCCACACATTATTTCGGATACGAAGGTGTTCCCGGTTTACCTTGGCGCAGCGTCGAATTCAATTTTCCTCGAGCGGCCTCGAAATCCTGTAAACGTTTACCGAGCTTACGGACCGATGATCCGGACGCGCTCTAGCGAAAACCACCCCCACTCGCTCTATCTTTCTCCGCCCTTGCCACCTCCCCGTCGGGACGGTCTCGTTTTAATTAATAAAAACAAACAAAGCGGAACACCGGGGCTCCTCGAACGGGAAAAACTGTTCGCGGGCTCGCGGACCGGGCCTAGCGCTAATGGAATTTTTAAGTAAACGCCCCGAAACATTCCTCCGAGTAGTTGTCCACGGGACCATCGCACGGTCCGCGAGAATTTTCGAGCAAACACTGCGAATTAGCCGGCCCCCCGCGTATTTACCCTGCGGCCATCGGGACCCGGTGGCACGCGATGCACAAAAGCTCCGACAGCGACGTGCTCCTTTTTCCGGTCTTCTTGCACGCCGCTCGGGAAACTCTCAAAGCGCACACGGTGTAAAAATGCCGACGACTTTTTCGGAGAGAAGTGCCTGTATGGTGATTTTAATTGCTTGCCACGGGGATTAAGGAGCTCGGGAAATCTCCGCGAAATAGACGTTCTTTCGTGCCGGTCGCGAGAAACCGGAGACTCGTAATTGTGCCAAGCGCGGAATATTAAAGAGAATCCTCTCGAAATGGAAGCAAAACTGGAATTTTATTAATAAAACGGGAATGTTGAAATTAATCTGGCAGATGATCAGAAATCGGTCAGCGAATCTTTAGGGGATGCAGTAATCCGCAGTCTAGATTTTCCGCATTTTCCGCGGCCCGTTGTCTCTGCGGCCGCTTTCTCCGCAGTCTTAAAAAAATAAACACGCGGCTCGGCAGTGTCTCCGCGTCGGTTGCCCAACGGGGAATTATCGCGGACCAGTTGGCGAAGTTTCGCCACTCTCCGGTCGTAAAATTAATTCCGTCGCGGGGAGCTCACATTTCACGCGTGCCCGCGATCTCTATCGATCGTCGTCGTCCTTCCCCGCAACGGCCAACGAAAGCTCTCGTCGTGCGCCGCGAAAACTGCTAGGCATACCAGAGATTTTATCTCGCGCGAGCCGCGGCCCCGTAATATTCTCTGCGGAACGAAACTCCGTTCCGCCGGCGAAGAATGCGACGTCGTTTTGGTTTGTAAATTCTTTTCGCCTGTCCGTCTGAGCGCCGCCGCTCTGCGGCCGGCTGCGAAAGTCGCCTAGTTTCCCGCCCGCATAACTGCATCGGTCGCATGGCGCAACCGGACCGCGAATCAGCTTTCGACCCCTGACGAAATAACAATTTTCTGCGTTAATTTCGGGAGACGGAGGTTCAGTAGAAGACTAATCTCTTGTCTTAATAATTTAAATCGGTGAAAAGAATTTTAATACAGTCAAGTGAATATTTAAGTTTCATGGAATTAGCTTTTAGGAATTAGCACTGAACTGCAGGTGAAATTAAAAGTAACTGGCACGTGTCGTCCTCCAGAAATGCCAAAATTGAATTGTTAAGCGAAGAACGAAGCAGGGATTGCAACAGTGACGGACACCGGTAAATTGCTTCGAACTAAAACCGCAAGGAACGTCGTACAAGTTGCAAGGTGATAAGAAACGTCTATAAAAATCCATACGGTTTTGTATTCTGGTGATCGCAGTCGGTGCTAGACACAATAACTGTCCAATATCGCGGCGGGCACCGTCTCCGCGAGTAAAGGGATCGCCGACACCCCTAAAAAGGTAACATTCCCGTGGCAAACTCGAAGTAATCTTGCTCTTTTTGGCCCCGTCGAGGAAACTGGAGCGGCAGCCTGAGTATTCCGGGGGTATTATCGACGTTCTGTACTTAAAGCCGCGATTCACGTTCCACGAAAGATCCCGGGAATTCTCGAAACATTTCCGGCCGAGCCCCGGCTAAACTGCGGACACCGCTGAAAGCTGCACGACCAAGGAAAGAGGACGGACAAGGGAGATAGAAAGAGAGAATCGTAACAGTCGCGGGACAAACTTTTCCGCGACGACGACGACGACGACAGCGGTGGAAGACAATGGAATTCGTCGAGGCGTGCCAATCGACCGTATCGATGGGACGTACGTGTCCCTGCCGAGAGACACATACGCGTGCACAGCTGGGTCCGGAAGAATCCCGGAAGAAACATCCTCGTCGAGACACCCGAAAGCGACCCGGGAATCTAGGTCGAAGGAGTTCCTCGATTATTTGGTACCCGGGGGCCGGATTTCGCGTGCACGGTCCAACGGGGGCCATATTCCGCGCAGAACCCGTCGAGCTACCGGAGAAATTTTGCGGATACATAGTACACTGCCGGCGAACGCGATCGAGGATCACGTTCCAGACGATTGGAATAGCAACGACGGCGGACGCGCGGCCGACAATAAAGGCAAACAGTTAGCGGTCGAGTTACGAGACGGACGAGTCCAATTTCGTTCGGCAAACTGGACAAGATCCTGAGATCGTCCGGCGAAAGGATATGGACTCCACAGGAGACAGAAGCGATTAATATTGATACAGTTCCGGTGATACGTGGTCCAGAGAAGACAGCGGTGATTAATATTGATACAGCTCGGCGGGAACGAAGAGGGATCCTTTTCGGAAAACAATCGGGAATTGAATAAACTCCGGTCGCTTCGGAGTCGCGAGGCTTCCAGGATACAGAGAACATTATGCTCGGAGGTAAGCATAGTTATACGCCGGAAGAAATCCGAGCAAGAAACCGTCCGCCGCGAAGCGAAGCAAATTCGGCAACCGGTACGGGGGCTTCTTTTCGGAAAGCTCTTCCAATTTTCTCGGTACAGATACCCGAGCCGGCGCAAAAGCTGGACAGAAGCTCCGGGGCGAGATGGCCCGGAAATAACGCGGCCAATCACATATAAGAGTCCGTCTACGTCGGATCGGTTCGCCCTTCACCGAGTCCGACTTCCTCCGACATTATTTTCCTTCCTTCCTGGTGATTCGATCTGTAAGGGGCTGACCGGGAAATCGGCTTTTCCGAGCCACGGAACCCGCTATCGGCGCTACTCCTTTCGAACACCACGCTGGCGGGTAATTAATCGAGTTATCGCAATTCTCTATTCACCACTACATTTTTCCCATAAATATCTTCTTATTACCAATATTAGGAGGAAAATGAATACATCGAACGCCTCTAATGGAGACAATTTTTACTTCGGATACGGATCTCGAGTAAAGAGCGATTATGTCAGCCGCAGTGTTCTCCAGCTCTTTAAATCTCTTCGCAGATCCGCCATCGAGCTTTCGGGGAGACGTAGACGGATGCCGGTGGGCAAGCTGATCGCGGCTGACAAATGGCCGACGATTATTGCCGGTTTAAGGGAGCGATCGGAGAGGGGGCTCGTGAAATTATTACCGACGCGTTGACAAATTATTCGAGGATGACGCGTCCGGGCCCGGTAGGCGTTGACGTCGATCCACGACGCACGGGAGTCTTGTCGATCGTCGTGATTACCCTGGCGGGTATAAATCTACCGGAACCGATCCATGACTGGTTGTCGTCGATCGATTCGAGTCGGAAACGCCTGTCCGGGAATCAATTGTCCGTCGGGCGCTTTCTTCGGCCGATAATCGGCGGCATTAATCCGCGGCGGAGCGAGAGCAAAAGATCGTGAACGTAAGACAGGCCGAGAGAACGGTTCCCTCGCACTCGTAACGTCTGACAACGCATTAGCCCGACACCGTCATGTCAGCCCGACAGGCGTCAGGCCCTCCCCCGGCTTTCGACCGGTCGTCCACGACGCGACGGCGTGTCACTGGCTCGTCAGGCCGACGACATTATATTTAGAATGCCTTCTAGAAAACGCCTGGCCGACGAAACGTCGATGCCCGCGCCGAATCGAGAACGAAACGTCGATCGCCGAACCGCGAACTGCCGTCGTAAAATCGGCGCCGCCGTTCGACGGCTTTCTCGGAACCGCTGTGCTTCGGACTCCTGTCTCTGCAGTCTACCGACGCGTCCATTATGGGACTTCTACGAATATCCAGGCTGGATAAATAATGTACTCCCACTGTCCCATAATAACAGCAGCAAGTGAATACTTCAACGGGAATTATCGGCATCTTTCAATGTTTAAACTCTAGTCAAACTCTGCCCCCTGTACATAATGTTCCCCAACACCCCGAACTGAAACATGCATTAGATTCAAGCCCCGGCAATAAAAGCTCCCAGCGTTCTGTGGCTGAAAGTGGTAAATCACAGTATCTCTGCGGCGCAGCGTGACCCACTAAACAATTTCTAGGACCACGCTAGGTAAAAAGTGACCGGGCCAACCGGGCGGGTGGCTACTGAATATTTTCATTCGAGAAGTTCGAAACGAGAGTTTATCGTGTTCGGGGTCAGCGATGCGGTAATACGATTTGACGAACGTACTCGCGCAAGAAACGAATCGTGATTCGACTGTGGATCTTTCTCCCTCTCTCCCTGTGTATGCGGATCCCTTCTGGTCTCCGCGAGCTCGTGTGCCCGTTCCCCGGCAAGCGAAACGTTCCCGCCGGTCGCGTCCCGAATAAAAATTTCATGCCGAACTTTATTCGCCGGGACCGGACGATATAATTCTCCCGATGTACACGGAGTACCTACACATCTCGGGGGCCGAGATACATACGTGTAATTCGCCGATCTGCATATCGCGGCGCGGTATCGCGGAATTATTTGCTGTTACGGATAAGGCGGGGCCAGCGCGCGTAAAACTCTCCCGATGTCCCATAAAGCCTCGTAAAACGGCGGAACGCGCGCGGAATTCTATTTCGTAAGAATCTTACGAGCCGATCCGCCCTCGTCGTTGCGCGATTTCTGCCCGGGCAATATGCACGGGCCGCCCGACGATCCCGTAAGTCACGATATTTATTTACGACAGCAGACCCGAATATTTCTTGCGGGATCGCCACCGCCGCCGCTGTAATGGCGGCGTTTTTATTCGCCGGCCCTCGCGAACGACGCACTCGTCGGGACGATCATCGAGACCGTTCCGAAATTATTAGGGCGAACCGAATGAGCCACCCTAAAATCGCGATAAAAATTCGAAAGTCCCCGGCTCGATTGTTTCGCGATGCTAAAACGCGACGCCGCGAGGAGGATCCGAAATTTCCTGGCCTCTGTTGTGTCAAATAATTTATTTTATCGAATGGCTGTAAGATATTCCGCGTGCAGAAATATTTTGAAAAGTCTCATAACGTTCTTATCTTCCTCGACGTACAGCGAACCGTTTGCAACGTGGACAAGACATTTCATTAAATTTCTGCGGATGTTGCCTATTTTCTTCGTCGCGAGAGTAGACTGTCCAGTCCGAATAAGGAGAATCGTACAGCCATAGTCAGACCAGACGGTCCGGGCAACGACCAAACGGAAAGACGCCGTGCAGGTAAATACTGGCAATGATAAAAAGGAGAATCTCCAGACGCTGTCTCGACGGAAACGGTGTCCTTGGACTTGGAAGTGCATCGGAGGAAGTCCCATGTGGACCGTAATCTCCGCCATGTCAGTCGTTATTTCTTCCGTAACGTTCCCGATCCCGGCAAGCCCGATCCGTGGACGCTGTAGCCTTAGCCTTTATCAAGATCGGCAGTACACTCTGAAAATGGCACGAGTGGAGAGCCCGACGCTATTGCTTGTTGCTACACATTCCCTATAATCTTGTACCGCGACGTTGAATTTCGTGCTCGACGGACCTCGCTTCCTTAAATCGTCCTTGAACCCGGAAGCGTCGCAGTCTTCCGCCTCTGCGGCGCTGCACGGGAAACTTGACGGAATTTTTTTCACGTTCATTTTATGTTCTGTGCACGAGAGAGAGAGAGATAGAGTGACGGAGTAGCGGGTTCTAAAAGCTCCATCGACAGAAGGGACCCACCGTGGTGAATACTGTACGAGTTTGATAGGTCGCTAAAAATATTAAGCGAAAGGTTAGCATGCACGGGAATATACGCGTCGTCGGCGAAAGGTTACGGTTCTATTTATTAGGATCGGGCACACCAGAGCCCGAAGCCCGGGGCGAAGACACGAATAAACAAATATCGAGCGAATCTATCAGACTGTAATAGCGAATCCGGCCACGAGGAAGCCGACGAAACGTGTTTCTCGGAAGAGTGAATATCTCGAGCACGGCAACACGAGGAGGTTCCGTCTTCGGGCTCCCCCCTGGGACCATCCTGTCGCTGTCAGTATTTTAACCGGCCACTCTAATCGTCGCGTTCGTCTGTCAGCAGCTCGTGGAGAGGTCAGCGCGTCGTCACGAGCCAGGATGATACCGCGAAAAACCCGGACGCCTCGTGTCCCGTACGACGCCGGTTAACGACGTTCTCGTGACCGACGCCTGCGAACCGGAAGAGGCGGTCGTCGCCCGTCGAAAATTGGCTTCCGCGAGCCGTAAAAATCCGCCCGAGACGCGGAACGGAGCGTCCTTGAATTAATGATGGACGCGCGTACGCTCGGGATCCGCTCGGCCGGTTAAAAGCTTTCTATTTTTCTCCGGGTCGGACGATCACGGGGGTCCGCCCGATGAAATTTTCACGACTACAACAACCCGGCCAGTTAGATTTACCCCGAAACTCTACATAATTGTGTCCGGGAATTTGCTGGACACGAAGGCCACGGCGAGTTCCCCTAACACCGGACAGTAGTCGTATCTTTGATATTTAAGAGTTTATCGAGCTCTGTTATTGTGGAAATAATTTTCACTTTTTTCACGTCGAGAGAGAAGGGTGGTTTCTTCAAGTTTGCGGAGAGGTGAGTTGTTGTGTGCGGCAAGCGGCGCCGGTCGTAACCGTGCGAATCCGGTTGTCCGGTAATGGCGGCGTAGGTAGCGAACGATCGCAGCACCACCGATCCAGAACAGGAGGCGGACGCGTACACGACCGTGAAAAGTAGCGGTCCGCGTGTTACCTCGCGCGAGTCGTTCCCGGCTAACGTGAAACCGCGATTAACGGCAGAAAGGCGTCGGAGGCGCTATACGAGCCGTGTAACAAGTATGGACTTTAAACGGCAATCGGGCGACGCGCGTGAGTCATTATCGTGGCCGTCTCCCAGCGAAATAAATGCTCTCCAACAGATTTCACGGCAGTTTCTGCGGATCCACCACTGTCTAGACGATCGACGAGACGTTGACTCAGTTGTTACCTACTCAACAGAAGCACGGCCATCACTATACTGCGTATCTTCACGGGAAATACAAATTTGTCTCTTGGTTCGTCGAATCCCAGAACTAAAATCCTCAAAACTTAAAAGGCAACGAACTCACGGCACAAACGAACTGTTAAATATTCTGAAATAACGTCGCAAGTCCTAAATGTCACTGAATTATATCGCCCCTCGGCGAATTCCTTTCTCCAAGGCGATCGGTTCGCCCGTGTCGGATAAATTCGTAGAAAGTCGAAATAAATTTCTGGAGTGACGCAATCGATCGAACGGTCGCCATTCGATTAGCCGGTCCCACGCACTAAACGCACGCGCACCCACACGTACATCGGACTATAGTTTACCGGTCACGATGGAAAGATACTTCGGTGTCGGGAATATAACGACAGGCGTAACAGATACTAGTCACCGTTCGCTCCACGGTATCCTGAATGGATCTAGTGTAATGCGGGGCCCGGGTTGCCGATACCGCCGTCAGGATACCGTAAACCATAATAACTCCTAATGGTATAGCGTGGGAGGGCCCTCGGTGGTGGCTGTTCGAAGGGTGAGACCGCGAAATGGGAGAAGCTCGTAAGGGGATGCGACGATAAAGGTGAAAGAAAGGAACGCCGGCGATGGATCCGCGGCGAAACGTCTGCGCAGGAAGATTGAAAACAGCCGGCGAGGAAATACTTTACCCTGTTTGCGAAATGGGGCTGCACTTTTTCCCATGGAATTTGCATCCGACCGCACCCGTAATGGCTGTCTCGTTCAAATTGGCTCGGATACACGCGAAATTATCAGTCACGCTGACAAATGTACCGAATGAGATTCAACGGTCCCGGTAGACACATCATTTTGCCTAAACAGCGTTTCGTTAGGCTAGAGGTCGCGCGAGGCTCAGACATATTTCTTTTTTAACGATAACACGCGCTCTTTAGCGTACCGATTGGTTTGTTATTCTCTTTGACAAAGTACCGGGCCATTTACAACTCGAAATCATTAATTCAGGAGACATTTTCATTTGAGTGTTGCACGGTAACATATACAATCCTGAATTATAGAGTGGGTCCTCGTGCAACGAGATCAACAAATTGTTTGTAACAACGTGTATATTTTATGCGGACGGTAAATATTGGATATCTTTGTAAACAGTTTTTTCATTCGCGTTATACGGAGATTTACTGCATTCAACGTCTGTCTCGAATCGACAGGTTTCAGTCGCAAATGGATTACTGGTTTTCTGCGGAGAATTTATAACTGCATTACGTACTGTGCAATATTACATTAAGAAATATTAGATCGATTTCAATCCGTGCACGTTGGTACAGAAATTCGGACGTCTATATTTTAAGGATTAAATTGAATCACAGTCGATATTCAATTCCGGATAATATCTAATTCTCAGGAGGTTAGCTTTCAGGTCAAATATTTCCGAATAATTTACGAGTGAGAAACACAAACAAGTTTCACATCTTTCCTCTGGGTTCCCCGAGACAATTCGACTGCCGATCGTTTCTCCGCGTCACTAAAAGTTTGTCAGACGTTTGACAGGACACCGAGTACAGTCGACGAGGTAAGACATCGTGAATAAGGGATCTCGGCGAGGGAAAAAGGGCTCGTCCCTAGCGTGCGGAGAGGACGAGGGCCCACGGAACGATGAAATATTCACGAAATTTTTTCCCGCGGTCAGACGCAGCCGGCCGGATCGATTATAAAAGCGAGGCGCGAATTTTACGATCGTCTCGACTGCGGCCTGGCTCCCGCGTTTTGCGGTTTTCAAGACTTTTTCTTTGTTCCCGTCTGCGCCTCCCGAATTTCCGCGCGGAAGGGTTGTTTACGGAGGGAATTGCCGCGCGCAAAATGTTTTCCGCGCGGCGGTATCTTTGTTTCCCTCGCGCGTAAACTGCGAGGGCTATCGAGGAAACAACGCGGAGGAACGCTGCGGCCGACGTCCCCGCAGCCGGAAACTGCACACCGGATTTGTTTGTTTCGAAAAAAAAAAACAAAAAATAATAATAATAGCCACGGGAATCCGCGCGACGTTTTCAGCCCGGTCGCGGTGGACCACGTGACGGCGCGCTGTGACGAGGAAATCCGATCCACTGTCGAAAAATCAGTGACATATCGTGGTAAACAAAAGAATCAACTTTTTAGATGTTGCTGTAACATTTTTCCAAATGTGTTGTATTTTCGTTTCACCGGCGTAGGCGCTCCTATCGCAGTAACATCGAATCGAATGGAAAAACTACATTTACTATGTATCCGTTAGGTCGTTGTTCGTCGTGCTTGGGATTTTGTTCAAGGTATAATTGAATTAAACACGCGAAATAACGGGTAGTTTAACTCATCGTTTCTCTCGTTTTCAATTTGTTTATAAACGATAGAACTTTGAACGTAGTTTGCTAAATTGAATTGAAGTTGCTCTTACTCATTTTCAAACGCGCTGTGCTTGTGAATTTTTATCTCCGGAACCGTTCGTCGGATTCAGTTGGGATTTGTTTTGTTTTAAACTACAAAGTTTCGCCTATTTTGTCGATTTTTATAGTAGACCTCGTGCTAGCACGATCTCGCGTACACCATGAACTTTCCACCAATTGAACGGTTTCGCTAACACCGCTCTCAACATTACCCAATAATTCTTTGTAAATTTTTACCCAGTTTTGAAAGAATACAAAAACGTTGGTTCACCCGTTGAAAAGCTATCGATTTTCGGCCGACGAAGCTCCGCTTTTCCCGCCGGCATAGCGCAATCGGGACGACAGGAGAAAAAGCGACTGTCACCCCCGTCGAAACCCTCGTGCCCCTAATTTATGGGGCCGGTCCCCGTACCCTTTTGTCGCCACCCCCACGACCACGGTCCCCCGTTGTAATAATTCCGCCGCCCTGGGGATTAGAATAACCTCGCGCGTGCCGAATCTGCGCGAGCCCGGGGACAACGGGGAAAATGAAAAAAAAAGAAGCTGTCGGTCGAATTAAAAATTAACGATCCGACCGTACGTCACGCATCGAAGGAATCCGCCGGATTAAATTGCGCTCCATTCTATCGTCGATAGATCCCGAGGGTCGTCGCGCACCCTACCCACCCCTAAAATAAATCTTCGTGGCCCTGCGAAGCGATTCTTACCTGCTGCACGGTAGAAACATCTGCATCGAGGGGGCGAAAGAGCACGGAAGGTCAACGGAAGAGAGAAAAGAACAGAAAAGAGGGAGGGGGGATACACCAATTAAGACGGCCAATTTACGGAGCTTCCTTAAAAGGGTATTCCTTGGAATCGTTTTCGGAAACTTACGATTATCGCCGGGGAAACCCGGTTGGATCGCTCGCTGCTGGCGCGGCAATTATTTAGGTGCGTCTTAGAGAGGGGCTTTTTCGACTGGAAGTTTTGAAAATTGATATTTTTCCTCCTTTTGTTAAAGAACCGGGTCTCTTGCAGCAGTATCTTCATTTAATTGGATGGGGCAGTAATAACAGTAAAATCACCCTCTACATGCTTTCTACTGAAAGTTTACATTCTTACATAGTTCATTGTTCAGGAAATTGTTGCAACAACACCTTCACGAATTTACCAACGAAATTTATGAACATAATAGACAAAAGTACACACTTCAAAATGTATGTGATGATTTTTCCACCGCGAATCGTTCCGCCTTTAAAAAAATTGTCAATCTCACCCTATATCTCGGTGTTCCAAATCTCCGAGACTTTTCAGGGTTCCTTTGGAAATTGACTTTTTCCCTCCGGTTCTTAAAGAAAAGGGGTGTACGGACGTCGAAGGGGTGGTCCCACGGGAACTGGTTAAATTGAAGCACTCGTGGGAAGGAGACTCTCATTGAGGCGAGCCAGCCAGTGGCTGTTACTGCGTCGGACTGCACGCTGATATGTATATGCAGCTCGGAGCGGCTCAGGCGGAATGCGCATATGAAATTTACAGCCACTATAACGCAGGAAATGCTTCCCGGGCCACCCTCGGCTTCAGTCAGCCTACAGCCACCCTCAGCCTACACCTCGCACCCTTCAACCCTCCGTGTCTTCGCATCCTCCTCCAATTTTGCCTACAGTGTCGCGATTCTCCTCGTTTCACTCGCTTCGGATCGTTCTCTCTTGACGACGTCGTATTCGGGGACGTTTCGCACATGCGATCGAGCCTTGAGGACCGAGTGAACGTCAGGAATTGGACCCGAAGGTAAGCCGGCGGCAAGGTACGCAGCCTCGCATAACCAGAAACAATTTCGGTTTAACAGGTTTCGTATTATCAAGGAATTAATGGATCGTAGCAATTTTTCTTCGTATTTCTTGCTCTGAAGGTGCCATTTGCGAGCAGAATGCAGATCACCTGAACTTATAGTGTATATGATTTTTTGGAGCTCCATAATGGAAGCTGTACGATTTTATCTTTGGCCAAGTTATTGGCCATTTAATGAAAATTTTGGAAAAATTGCGGAATTGCGAGAAAAGTAGTAAAAATTGCCCGTTGACACATTTTTATCTCGACCGGTACCTAAAAATTTAAAAAATTGTGTTCCGCAGACAGTTATACGCGTGCATGCTGAAATTTTCATCGAAATCGGTTAATTGGTTCACGAGTTATGAACGCATAAAAACGGTGAGAATGACAGTTCTTTCTAACGATTTTCAGCCTATTTGAATCATTTAAACCTCGGAAACGAATTGACCAATCTCGATGAAATTTTCAGTAGGCGTGTAACCGCTACAAATCCGCTGAACAGATTTCTCAAATTTCCGTTACAAGCCCGACTAAAATATTTGTGAAATGTTTGTGGACCTACCGGTCCAGTGGTGCATAGTGGAGTTTCATCTTTCAGGAGGTCGCAGGGTCGAGCGGAGTGGCGAACTCCATCGACGTCGATCGGAACTCAATACACGGCAGTGACTTTACGAGTTGTTCCCTTAACACCGGGCTGGCGGAAACTACTCGGATGAACAAACAAGCGAGGAGAAAAAGGGGGATTTAAAGACTCAACGGTGGAAGCTGCGGAACGAAGGTCTCCGCACCTCGTAACCCGCGAGAAAGTCCATTGACTCCCGTGGGATTGAGGGATTTACGGTAAAGACAAGCAGCGGCAACAGCCAGCAGCAGAAGCAGAGACGGGAGAGCAAGAGCGTAGCGTCGTCGACGTCGTCGTCGTCGTCGGCGGCGTCGTAAAAGAGGCGAGGCACGGCGATGTCGTAAAAGAAAAAAGCTTAATATCTTTCATGGTTCCCGTAGGCTCGACTATCGCGCTAAATCTCGAGCCGCGTCGCTACGTTGCTGCGAGGGAATTCATTTCTGCGAGAGAGCATGACGGACAGACCCGTTCCACCGCGTCTGGGGAACAAGGCAGGGACGAAAAATCAATTTCCTGCGGCCCCCGTCGAAAAGCCAATCCCCGGCTACGACACGGTAACAAGTGTACACCGGTCGGCCGCGCGTAAAACGCTCAGCCCTTCGAGATCGCGCCGCTGGAAACACGGTAAACCTCTTAACGATCATGTCAAGACTGCTCTCGGTAGCGGGCGTAGACTGAAATTTGATTTTCCCACTTTGAACGCGATTTTACCCCAGCCCGGGGAACCGTACCAGCGAGATGGTCAACGTTCAACGATTCTCCTACCGGAACCTTGCTGTGCCCCGTGCACCAACACCCCACACCGTAAACTGTTTAAAGCGGACCGTAGCAGACGCGTCAAACGAACGTCCGCCGCAAGCTTTTTACGCTTCCTCTGACCTCCCCTTTGATTAATACTTTGATTACCCGAATACTTGGCGAAAACGTTTCTCGTCGGTTGGCTCTCGACGGGCTGCGACCAGCTTTCGTTCTGCCAGACTGCGGGCTCGTGGTTTCTCGATCGACCGGGGCCAGTGTACGATTTCTACCCTTCGAATTAAATGTTCCATGTTTTTCCCTGATTCTCCGTTTCTGCTCCAGCTCAAAGTTCAAATGGGACGAACTATTTTAGGTGTCTCGGAACCATAGGAATACAAAAATCGCCTCGAGCGGAGATAAATAAAATTATTAACGTGTTCCGAGTACGCGCAACGGAGAATAAAAAGAAACACGGCGTTAAGAGTCTCAGACCATCGGCGGGGAGAAGAGAGGCAGGAGGTGGCGAGGATGAAAAGCGTTTTGAAAAGCGACGTCGCTCGTCCGGAGGTCAATTTTTCATTCCGTTTAACTCGCTCCGAAAACGACGTCGCCCCTCCCGCTGCGCCCGGAGACTTCTCCGCCGCTGTTCCGCATTTCAAATCGCTAGCGGATACAAGATCGAGACGATGGGACCATTTGTACGGTGGGAGTTCACGCCTCTCCGCAGCTCCGACGAGTCGAGGCGAAGCTTTCCTCGGCGAAATCGGGGTTTTAGCGTGTTCCCCGTCGACTGCCGGGAAAGTTTGTCGAAGAAAAGAAGAAAAACTCGAGGACTGAGAGAAAGAGTCGTCGGGAGAAGCTGGCAAGCGAGCGCGGGGACGCGCCGCGCCGCGCCGTGCGTCGCGACGACGACGACGACGGTGAAACGCGGCTATCAGCGATTCCGCGGCGGAATGGAGTCTGTTCGAAGATCGATCCACTTCTCGACGAACCGTCCCTTTCGATTGTTCATTTTTGTCGTATTTTCACCCCTAATTTATACGGCGTCGGAATAAAACCGCAAAGAACGTGAACCCTTTCACTGGAGTGGGTACTTCCATCGCACGGTTTTTAGACCCTCTTTTTTCTAGAGAAGACAATGGAGCCGTTGTTGATTTCAAACGATGTATAAAGAGCAACGGAAAATATAAAACAGTAAAAAATATGTGTATAGAGTTTTAAGGGGATCGTTGTAAAGGAGATTTTCAAAATTATAGCAGATTCAGTCACGAGCACAATTTGATACTGCTTTTAGAGATTTTTCAATGAATAAAATTTTCGAGGAAAAGCGTATTTTCAGTTTCCCACCGGGGGATATATCATGCAAAATATGTTTCAGAACAAAATGAATGACGGATCATGAAAGTGGAGGCTTCGAGCTTTAAAATAAATCCAGATTTATTCTCGATGGATTTTTATGAAATCATACACTTTCATAATTCTATATGATCTTTGGTAGGCGTTTCGGAGATTTTAAAAAATGGAATGACTAGACTATAGACTGTGGACAATAATGTTAACCTCTTATAATTGTTCGATCGGCTGAACGATCGGGAGACGCGAGCACGCAAGGACGAAGGATAATGGATGAAAACTTGCAGGCCTGAGAGAGAAGGGAGAAACGAAGAGAAGGGAGGGAGAGAGAAGACGAAGGGGGTTGAAATTGCAGTTAAAGCAGTGCGTGCAGACGCTCGCGCTTACAGTTCGCAAGATCCTGCGCTGCACACGCCGTAAAGACAGAGAGCCGTCGTGCGGGGGTGTACGTTTCGATTAAACTTCTCAGACGGTAGGAATTATCGCTGTCGCGCGATCGTCCCCGGGTATAATTCGTACGTGATGGTTCTACGTGCTCCTTTATGCCGAGGCAAGTTGCCGAACAGGCTGCAGACGAGCCGGGGAATCAGCGTCGGTAGACTTTCCGCCATTACGTTCGGGCGGGGCTCGTAATGGACAGCGTCGATGAGCGGTAACGACCCGATCCGAATCGGAAACTTGAGGGGAAACTGGAGGATTCGAAATAACCCTTTCTTGAACCCGTAGAGTCGCGCACAGTTTTAGTCGATTGACTTTGTCTCTCCGGTCCAGCGAGCAGCGTCGCGACGCTATTCGTTCGTTCAGTTCCTCCTCGTCGGTTTTCCCCCTTCGGACGGGGAATCCGGATTTATGCGGGCGATAAAGGACACCGTGGTAATCGCGAGCCAACCAGGACGCTATCGACACCGAGAGCGACCAGGATTCCCGAGGTTTTCCATTCCGGTATTACCATTTTTATGGCTCGATAACGCGGGCCCCCGCCGAACAAGGCGGTCGTGCATATGCATGAAGTTCAAAGGCGGGAACGCACTTACCACCGACACAGTGCGGACAGGAATTATCGGACGGCCGTGATCTTCTCGATCCAAGAGAGATCCTCGCACGTGCACGCGATCCGGGAAACTACTTAGCGCGAAACCGCGCGTAGTCCGAGCCTGTAATTCGCGATTTTTCACCGGGCGAACACAATTCGTCTTGGCTGGCTTCTCTACAGAAACCAATGTTTTCGAGGTTTCTCTATGAGAGCAACTAAGTTATACTTGATTTTTCTCGCTAGAAGCGAGAAGTCTCTTCTCCGCGTCTTGGTAAGCGAGGTCTCGTCGAACTATGTTTCGTGCCACGCAGGAACGAGGAAAGTTTTGTGATAATCTCGCCTGCGACTCCCGGATAAATAAGATCGAATAATTGCTGGATTCGCGCTAGGCGGAGCGCAACAGAGCCACGCTCGATGGAGCCCGGTTGCCTCGACGAGCATCGTGGCCACCATAACGAAGTTACCGTACACGGGATCGAGGGGAGACAGGCGGATCGCGGGATCAAGGTAGACAGAGAGCGGAACGGAACCTTGGCTTCTTCGAGGACTCGCGTGGAAGAAACTTGGTCCCCGGCTACAGACGCCTCCATTGTCGCGAACTGTGCCGTAAGACGACCGATTCTCGGCGAAGTGACTTCCATCGTTCCGCGCTGCAGATCGGTAACGAGCTCTCTCTTGATTCCTTCGACAAAAGGAACTTCCACCGAAGACAAAACTTTCCTCTTTCCTCTGTCCGAGCACCAACCTACCGTCCTTGTCACCTTCGCGCATCTTCCCCCTCCCGTCTCTCCCCCTCATTTGTTCTATCTTTCGAGCCGATTCGAAATAAAGCCTGTAGTCGCTCCGTCGACTTCCTCCCTGCCCCACCACGTTTACGTAATTGCGAAAACAGCGTTTGAACTTCTGCCGCGTTTTATAATTGTTCGATCGACCCGAGCTCGACGGAGCTAAAGACGAAGGGACTGTCCGATTTTTGGTATCTGGTCCCGTTCCGCAATCGCTCGAAGAAACTCCGTTTCTTCTCGATTCTTTTTTCCGAGGGATCGATTTACGCGTCGCGCGTTCCTTTTTAACCCCGGAGGGCCCCGTCAATTTGTCACGCTATCTGTTCGCGCGCATCAGAATATTTCAATGCGGCGCGGCGAGCGTGTTTCGGGCCGTCCCTTGTTCGCCACTCGTAAATCGCGTCCGCCTCCGGTATCGCGTTGCGATCTCGATTCCGCGATTCCCGCCAGCAACAAACAATGCCGCCTGCCGGTCGGTTGCGACCCAGATTGTCGGAATCGGAGACCGCTGTTCCACGAATTTTAATCGAAAATCAACTCGCGAACGAGCAGCCGGGTCCCGGATGCGGCAAGTGCGTCGACTTCCCCGGAAAATCGAACGCTCCCGCGACCTATGGTTTCCGGGGGGAGGGGAGGTATCGGGGCACAAAAAGAGCGAGAGGCAACGAAAAAATAATCCCGGCTGTCCGGGGCATGGCGGATCCGCCCCCGCGCGCTCTCCGCGCCCATTGCAACCGGAATTCACGCGGAATTAATTTCTCCCCGGCACAGAGGGTCCCCGACCCGCGTAATTTTCGTACCGCGGGGCGAATTAAATTTGAATTTTTCTCGGCGTCGTTATCGTGAAATGTGTCTCCCAAAGGGAGACCCGCGCGCGCGCGCGCGCCAACTTTTGCCCGCGGAGTTAATCGTAACTGTTGCTTTAGTCGCGGCCGGGGAACCCGAAAAAGAGAGAGAGAGAGAGAGAGATGGAGAAAAAAAAATAATAAATGATGAACAAAATGAAAAAGAAGAAGAGCATTTTCAGCGCGCCCGCGGCAACGTTTAAAGGAAACTTTTACGGCCGCGAGTACGGCGAGGCGCGCGCGTAACGAGACGCGGATAATTATAATTCTATTATATCCTCGTCGTTAACGCGCCAGGCTTGTTTCGTCCATTTATTAACCGTTGTCCCGCGGAATTTGTAGAGTTCGCCGCGTCTCGCGAGAACGTTCGTTCGCGGCCTCCCTTCGGCGTCTTTTTCGATGGGTTTCCCATGGGGGCTGAAAAAGAAAAACGGCGAACGAACCTCGTAAATCTATCCTCGTTAATTTTATTCCGTTCCGTCGTTTCACGCCGGCCCGCAGTCGAAGATTCCACCCGGACCAGGGGAAAACCGTTCGACGCGAACATGGCGAACATAGCGAAACGCCAGTGACACGCTCCGAGTGTAAAACCGGCCATTAACCGGTAAAGTCGTTACTCCCTCGCGTTTCCGCCGTACTCTGGCCCGTGTTTTCGTTGCGACGCTCCGTCAACTGTCTCTCTGCCTATCACTGTGACGATCTGCGACGAGATCGCGACGATATCCGCGACGTCCATCGATTACTGTGACTCCTCCTGCTGGAACTACATTTTTATATGCGGGTTCAAACGCGTGGTTTACGAGTGGATATTTGTACTGGTAAATCCGTCTTGTTCGCGCAAAATTAAGCTTTCGAATTCGAGGCTTTCCTGATTCTGGAATTTCTTTGAAATCAGAATTTCACCTGATCCAGAATATTCTGTGAACAAGGTCAGGGGAAATAGAGAGAATTTAAAAACTACCACCCCAATCGCAAACAACCTCGAAAGTGACAAAGCCCTCATCGCCAATCTCCCACCAAAGCAGAGTAACTCTTGCGAAAAGCTTGCGGCGATAAGAAGTAAAGGGGAAGAAGAAGCACCGGGGAGTTTTGAGAGAGAGAGAGAGGGGGAGAGAAAGCGTGGTAAATGTCGTCGTCTCGCATCATCCGGTGGCCGTCGGAAATTACGAGTCGTCGGGGCGAACGTTTTCATTCGGAGCGGCGTCCGGCGTGTTCGAGCGGGAGGTTGGCTCTCGTTCCGGCGCGCGGCGAGAGAGTTTACGTCGGCGTCGGTGAACGACGAGTACGTCGACGACCGCCCTTGCATTGTGCGGGTAAACGACGACGGGGACGGGAACGAGAACGGTCACGTCGGAGCGTGGTCCGCGAATTTACCTTGGTCCCGGCGAGCGTGATACATTCTCCGCTTAAAGGCGAGCCAGCATCCAGAGCCGCCTCCTCCTCGTCGACGACGGAACGGAAACCGCCGGACGGCGGTGTGTCTTTCTCCTCTCGAAATTCTCCCTGTTCTCCTCTCCTCTCTCTCTCTCTCCTATCTCTTTCTCTTTGTTTCTCTCGCTCGCCGACAAGCCTCGTCCTCTCCAACGCCATTGTCGCGCGGCAACGATGGCCGGGTCCGTGTGTGCAGCACTGCACTCTGCGCACTCGGTGCACTCGGTGCACTCGGTGCACTCTGTTTACCCTGTTCGCTCCGTGCTGTTTCAACGGGAGTACCCGTTGCGGGCGTCGCATCTCATTTTCATGCATTAAGGAATAGATCACCGACGGGAAGCGCGGAGAAGCACGGATCGAGGGGAACGTGCCTGGAGAAGTTTCGGGCGAACGTTGTAACCGAGCGCGTTACAGGGGACGTTTACGGAGCTGCGATTAGGACTGCCATCCGCGCAATCACCGATCTGCCACGGGGAACATTCGAATCGAACATTCCTACCCGGATATGATCGTTTCAGTCACGGACACCTTCGACACGTAATTTACGCTCCTGCAAACTGGAAGATTCCATAAAAGCATTGGACAAAATTGATTCAAACTCCGTTCTATCTCATTACTAGACTGTGGATCTTTTGTGACTATATTCGTCTGAAATCCTCGCCACGAACGAAGGACCGCAGTCCACGTCAAGAACAATCGCACTTTTATACAATCATCGAACGGGTCGTGCGACGCCGCCTTTCACAAATTTCCCGGCCGAAGATTGAAGGGATGAAAGCACGAGGAGAAAGAGAACGAGAAAGAGGGTTGGGTTTCGGGCATCGACGGAAAATTTCATCGGCGAAAATCGAGGAGAGGAACGGAACAGTTCCGTGCGGCGCATTAACAACGAGCGCGTATCAAAAAACGATAAACGCGTTTCTATTCCGTGGCGGTTTCCATTGTCTCGTGACCCCGGCGATCGTCGCTCTGGCAATGGCGTTCGCTCTCGCGCGGCAACGTTCCACGAATCCATGGAAACGGCGAAAACAAAGGGCGGCTTCATAACGTTATTCAGGGCTTGTTTATCGACAGACACTGCATACGGATGGTGATGGATGTGTTTTATTTCGGGCGTCGAGCGACCCTTCCCTCCCCCTGACAGGCAGCGAGACGGAAAAAGAACCGCAACGGCCGAAGAAGGAGAAGAAGAAGAAGAAGATGAAGAAGAGAAGAAAGGATGAGCCAACAGCGAATAAACCGAGAGTGGAGTGCGAAGGGGGAAAAAGTTGAGCGGAACGAGGAGCCGACCCCGCGGCGGTGATGGATTGGCCAGGGCCAATCACCTCGTTTGTATCCATTTGCACCGAATATTGTTCCTAAGATCTGCTGGCTTGCGCCTCTTTTTCCGTACGGCTGGCTCGTGTGATTCATCTTGGCCGACGGACGATAGGACAGAAAAAAAATCATTATGGACCCCGGGACCGCTCCCGCCCGGGACGATGAACAATGAACGATGACAGCGGCGAAAAAGATTCTGCGACGTCACCGCGCCGTATTATCGTTTAATCACGATTAATTGCCGGGCATCGGCCGAGCGGGTTCGACGGCGAATCCATTAGCGGCAGACAGCGGGAAGCTTCCGGTGTCGTCGGGGAAATTCGGGGAAAGTTTTCTCGATAGGATCGCTCGGCGAAGCTGAATCACCGCTGCGACGTTTAGCGGATTCACCGACACCTCGGCTGGATTGTCTTGTTGCGCCTTCGGGGAATTACGAAGCGGAAGAAAAGAGTTTCATGGATTTTGATCTGACTTGGTGTCTTCCCATTAGAAGTCGAGGTGGCCAGAATTTTTCATTTTCGCCCGCCCCGAGGATTCCGCGTGGCGTAAATGTTTGCCCTGCCACTCGCAGCCTTCCGGCGCGTTCTCGAAGCGGATAGACGCGAGGAAATGGAACGAGGAGCGGTGACCCTGCCGGGATCTCGGTGTATTTGGCAACGGCGACGCGAAAAAGCGACGGGGGCGAGAGTCATCGGGATCGCGGAATCATCCGAGTTAGCGCCGGCTGACGGCGCGGGGGAACAAACGGCGAGCTCTCGAAAGGGCATCCTCGGAGGCAATCGAGGGGGCGACTTTGCATTTTATATTTTCCAATTTGCAGCGAGTTGTCGAGGTCGTCGGGGAAGACTTTACTCCGCCTCCGGTCTCTTTCTCCGGTCTGTTCTCCTCCGGCTAGCTGTAAGGGTCGCACGGGGAATGGCAGTTAGAGCTGCGAAAGCGAGAGTGAGCCGAGGGAACCGGGAAACAAGCGGAGGGTGTGGGAGGAACCGGGGGGAGGGGGCAGAGCCGGGACGAGAGTTTGTTAGCAAGTTTTATAGACAATCAGTCGACTCGTTAACCGGTAACTACGAGACCCCTTTCCGGCTGCGTTCCACCGTGTTATTTCCATTCGCCTCCTGCTTGCCACTATCCCCCCGCAGCCCCCCCTCGGCCGCAGACGTTAGACAGGCCATTCTGAACCTATTTGACGCTCCCCCGAGTCCCGCGGGACCAACCCTCGCCGATCTTCGCCGCGAGAGAGCCTCTCCATCCAGAGCCCGCAAGCTTGTCGGCTATGCTAATGCCGAAGAGCCGGTGACCCCCCTCTCGCCGCCGACGGCGAATTACCATAGCGCCCCGAACTATGCGAAACAGACAACAGAAAAATTGTCGAGCAATCGCTGATGACTACCCCCTTGATTCGGGACTTGACGTGTCAAGTTGTTAGTTACCAGAAAAATATCGCGTTTAACGTGTTTCGGAGGAAGTTTCCCATTGAAAAATCGCGATCACGCAGACTCTGCAGATTCCCTCGAGCCCCGCGAATCATCTTGAGCCGGAGCATCGGTCAGGACGCGGCGTTCCACGGAATCGATTATCTCCGGAGCACGGGATCGACGCTTGTAATCGTCCATAAACAAACCGCGGGCCGCGTGTCCACGCGATTACGCGAATTTACATTGATTCGATCCCGTAATTCGACCCCGGAAACAGGTTCCCGCGACTCGTACTCGGTGATTTTCTACCATGAAGATCGTAAAAAGCAGACGGTGCTCGATGGAAACCGCAGGGCAACGAGAGAAAGACAGAAAGAGGAGAAAGAGACGAGACAGAGAGAATAAGGGGAGCAAAGAGGAAGAGACAGCGGTTTCTGAGAGGGATGGTAGAAAGCGTCTCGAATCCCCGATCTATCATAATATTGTTACGGGCGGCTGCCCTCGGAGGGATTCATTAAAATCGGCGCGTAATCGATTCGTTTGGCGACGCAGACGAAGATCCTCCGGGGACGGGGTTTGCGCGCGACGCGACGCGACGCGACGCGACGTCTGCTCGGCGAGGTCGTGTAAATGAAACTGCGCGCTTAACAGCGACCCTTGCCAAGGGGGTGGCGTTGCCGAAGAGGGAAATGACAGTGGAGGATGCGGACGAGAGCGGAGTGGGAGGGCCAGTAAGTTCGTTGCGAAAATGAAATTACCGCACCGTGAAAGCAGTGCTTTGCATCGAGTCTCTCGTCGTCGTCGGTGTGAAAGAGAGACGAGGCGAAGGGCTGAGAGGGCGGCAAACGGCAGACGGAAGGGAGGAACAGGGCCCGACGCGGCGCGGCGCAACGACAAAAGAAGACCATCGACTTTCGAGCCCTCTCGTCTACAGCTAGCTTCGCCGGCGCTGAATAACTGAATTTCCACGCGCTTCGGACTTTTTCCGCGGCGATTCGACGCGACGCAGGACGACGTTGTCCTTTCTTGTTACTCTCGCGTCTATCCGGCTAGCATCGAAAACACCCTTCCACCCCGATGTCCTGCGAGACGCTCGCACTGGATGGAAATATCGCGTGACGGTGTCCATTAACCCCTCGCGCTGCGATTTATTCGCAGACAATAATGTCCACGCACGACACTCCGTTCTATTCAATTTTACAGAGCGGTAACGCATTAACTATCAATGGTTTCACGACTTTTGGGAATTTCTAAAAAATTTCGTTCGAATCTATCTTTTATTTAGAATTTTTCTGGAGAGAAATGTCACCCTCAGGAATTTCTTACTAACAGATCATTTAGAATCTGTATGATAACAGTTCCACCAAGACAATTTCTTTAGATCGTTTACCAAATAAGCTTTTCTGAAACGAGTTCCATAGTTGATGTATTAAACACCTACTAAAAAGTTGTACAACTCTTTCGATCCCAGGTAAAAAGATTACTGAGAATGGCTTCGAAATCGACGGATGTCGCCGTGATACCCTCGTGAGACGTCCGCTTTGGTTTCCGCTCAGGATGTTCCTCCGACGCGAGCATCGATATCCCGCGGATTGTGTACCCGACGAGATCCGGGGATTACCCGGCACCACCGGAACGGTAAACTACTTTCTATCGTGTTTTAACTTCGTCACTTGTTATCGGGTTAAATCGAGCTCCCTCTCTCTCTCTCTCTCTCTCTTTCTCTCTCACGGACGCGCGAGGCTATAACCGTGTGCACGTGAGACCGAACGGAAAACGCTTGCGGAGTTTCCGTACGTTTCTCCGCCGTCGTATTTCTCCGTCAGACGTCGCGGACCTGACGTCGATTCACGATAACGAGCTCGCCGCCGGATTAGTCGTAAGCCATTCGACCGTATAACTGATTAAAGTTCGATTCACCTGAGTGCGATCGACTCCGGCTCGGCTCGGCGCGCGTGTACGCGACGCGTGTCCGTGTAAATCCGTCTCGGACTCTCTCCGGGAACTTGCCGAACACACGCCCGTGATTTCGAGCTAGTCGGAGTGTAAAGATATCCGTTCCATCGGAGTTACCGCCCCTCGAACGCCGAACGGTATAATGAGTTAGCCGATGCGCCAAGTTTCCGGGAGTATTGTCGCCTTGGAATTCCCCGCTTGCATTCGCGGATGCACACAGCCTCCGGAAAAATTGCCTGTTCCGGATTTAGGTTTCCATTTCCAGCAGCGGTGAAAAAATACGTGTCCGATATTTTCGTGAGACCGAGTTCCCAGGAAAGTTGCGTCGAAACTAAAGAACGTCAGTTCGATCCTCGGGCAAGTGTGGAACTTCCAAGGGTCCTTGCACCGTTGCAGGGCATCGACCCGGTAGAAGGGCGTAACTTTGAAACACGTAACCGAAGGAAAAAGTTCCGTCGATATTGTTTATTCGACCGGCAGAGAAGGAACGGGTGCTGGAACGTCACCGACCAACCAGGAACGTGGCCAGAAAAGCGAACCGACGGCTCTGATGCGATCGGGATGCAACACCTCCCGTCGAACGGCAAACGAGCCGGGGAACACAGGGGCCCGGTCACAGCCCGGGTGAAAATTGGTGGTCGCCGTTGACGTGGAACAGAAAAGAGGACCAGAGGACACAGGCACGGGGGGGGGGTGGATATCGCAAAAAGAACCGCGAAATCTAAAGTGGCTCGCTCGGTGCCTTCAAAGGCCAGGCTTTTGGCGAGTCCGGGGGGTTGTTTTACATGGTAATTCTTTACCGCTGTGCCCCGAGATAACTTCCACCGGGTTAGCCCGGCTGATATCCGGCCTGGCCGATGCGCCAGGCTATCATGCAAAATTATGTTAACGAACGGGATTAATTGTTCGTCGGTATCTCGTGTCCCGGGACATTAGCATTCGTAATTGCGATAGTCCCGCGCCTGGATAAGTGAAAGAGAGTCGGCAAGTTCTTCCGACTCTTTTTTGAAGGATCTCCGATAAGTCGAGTCTGTTGCAGCTCGGAAATTGATTTGTGCGGAGTGCGTTCGTGTTTCGAGATTGCTGGACACTTGTCGACGTGCTGTACAGCCGGAGCAACAATCGGTGTACCCGTGAACTTCTTATTTTCTAGACTGTATAGCAAAAATTAAATACGAGGTAAATCGGAGCACACGTTTCCTGAAATGTAGGAACTCGGAATTTCTTAGATCAAAGGTGCGAACTAGAGTAATTACCGGCGCGCGGAAGAATGTCTCGCGCGATTCGTTAAATCCGTCAGCCGGAGATCGTCTCGACGCGGTCTAATGGATGTTAAATCTTTTAACAAAACACTCCCGGGTGTTCGTACGGTCGTACACGAGTTATGGGGACGTAAGAGCAACGCGGGGGGTGTAGCCCGGGGGGGGGGGGGATGTTACGAACGCGGGGGTTAATTCCCCGCGATATTGTGCAGAAGTGCAAAGTTGGTGGTTACTCATCAAGTATGCACCATTCCGCGAGGCTGACACCTCATCCACGACGGTGAGAGCGGCAGATACCGCGCAACCCCATTGGTTTAGGCGAGGGATGAACAGGGTGGTGGAGAGGGGAAGGGGATGAGACGTACCTGGATAGACGACGACGACGACGGGGAGAGAGAACGACGCGGCGCTCGATTAGCTCGCCGGCGAGCGAATACAATTCGACGCTCGTTCGAGACTCGACCGTAAATTAACTTCCAGCCCGTCGGTTGCAATTTTTCTGGGAACGTCCGCGAATTGAAAATTCCATCGAACCGGCACGCAGTCGGATATACCCTGCCATATATCTTGCCCGTCGCTTCCCGAAGACATCGAGGGGTGGAAACGTGGTCTGGGGGTGCGACGCAGGGCTTTCGCATGCGCCCAGGAAGTTGGCCGCGAGGTCCCCGGCTCGACGGGAAATATGGGGACTTTGATCGAACTGCCAAATCTCTGCGAATTTCAACGCTGGGTCCGGTTAATGCTAATGGAACAGCTACTACCAATTCTACTTGAACTTTCTAGACGGTGAATAGACAACGTTGTTAAAGCATTGAATCGAACCGGATCAAATTGAAAATTTCTTCGGTCGGTCTTCGTCGATCGGCGCTTTCTATCGAGTCTGCGACAGGAATTTCGAGCGTATTTCTCGCGACTCCGCCACGGAATTGCGGACCGGAATGGACGCGGACGTGTATCCTGTACGCGAATCGTTTACGAGCTGGTCGCGCCTCGTGCGCGGACGCATTTGCACACAATGACGAGACAGCTCTCGCTTCCTTGCTCGGGCGAAAAGAAACGAAAAGGATCGCGGAGAAGAGACAGAGAGAGAGAGAGAGAGAGAGAGAGAGGGAAAAAGAGAGATACGCGACGACGGATGAAGAGTTACGGGCGGCCGTATAGATTTTCCGATTCTTTCGTTCGCGATACGGTTATCCTTCTCGGGAAAGGGGTGCGCCGATTGCATCGAGGATTATCTTTTGGACGTTGCCTGCCGACATAATGGAAGCCTGGCCGATATCGATGCGACGATACGTGTCTGGGAAGGCTTTCGCGAGAGATTCGAGCTTCGAGCCCTGGGTTCACCGGGCGAAGGCGGCGAAAATATTCCCCGGGCGAAATCCGACGGAATCGGGAGAGAGAGAGAGAGCTCCCCCTCCCCTCCCCGCTACCGGATCCTCGCGTTCGATATCCGTCGAGGCTCGAGACTTTAATACAGTTTCGACGGGTGTCTTCTCGCCCCGGCTACGGGGGAACGGCTCCTAAAACGCGCTCATTCGAAAATTACGATTTCCATTCGCGTTTTTCTACCGTGCCCGCCGTAGACGCCGGCATTTCTCTCTACGGAATTCCAGCGCGGAGAGGTCGCGGTATTACGGACGGCCCGTGGAAGAGGAATGGCCGGCGATCAGAATAAAATCCCGAACCCTTCGGAATGCCATCCGGAGGATTCGGCTCCGCAGACTTAAGGGCGAAAGCCGGGGGGCGGGATAGAAAACGATCGGTAACTTCGGCCTATTTTTTAAAAGCGTTCTTCTTCAAGAGGGCTGACCACCTCAGCTTTCTAGAAATCATGGGAATTTTGTTTAAGGATAACTAGTGAGTGAACAATTCCGGTTCTTCACGGGGCTGTTGATACAATTCTTGACTTTACTTTGAATTTTTTCCAAAACGAAATATTAAAAAGTGGCGGAGTTAATCGCCGTTTTTGAGACGGCCTTTTATTGGTACATTTTATTGGAAAAGGTGGCGAAAAATCAGGAGGGGTCCCCGGTGTCATCGTCTCGGACGATCGTTCGAGGAATTAAGAGAGGTCAGACGAAGGATGAAAGTCTCCGGATGGCTAGGTGGCAAGGGGCGAGTCGCTGAGGGCGCCGGTGCGGAGCGTGCCTCGAATCGCTTATGATATTGTTCCTCCTACCCCAAACTTCTGCCTCGTTTCTCCGTTCTTCTTCCTCTGTCCCAGGCTAGGGCCTCTGACGTCCTCCTATCGGCAGGTCGATAGGATTATCTCATATAACCCTGCCGCCTTTTTTCTCTTCCCTCATCCCGAATAATCAATGTCGCCTGCAGGCGGGACCTCGTTCGCTCGGGTGACGTTCCCGACTACACGCGCCAAGATAATCTTTATTGATTGTAACCCGGTATCCACGGCCACGCGGAGGACCCCGAATCAAATGCTCGATTAACCATCGTTCGCGATTTTTGCGAACCAGAGTTACGTCTGATCACAATGAACCCGAATAGGCTGGACAAGGTGCTCCGAAAGAAGAAAAATCGAATATCGAAGCAACTTGACGCGCCCCTCGACCTTGAGGGGTCAGCGCGAGAAGTTTGAGGAGAAAAAGTATTCAGATCAGTCGCGGCGAGAAAAAATGCGTATCATTTGCAGAAAACGCCGGGGTGAATCGAATAGGCCATGCTGCTTTATAAATAATTCCTTCTGCTCCCCGTGTATCAGCCTTCTCTCCATCTTGGTCACCCCCTGAGGGGGCGAGGCGAGCCGCCCTTGCGAACCCAGGCGCAAGGGTGACGCGGAAGTTTTCGAGGAGCATGACTTATGTACACGGTGATTTTCGAAGTCGACGGAAGGGCGGAGAGAAGAAGAACGATAAGGGTGAGAAGCTGACGGCGCCAAAGTTTATACGCGACGATGCTGCATAAAGTCTCGTTTCCGGCGCCGACGCCATCGACGAGGACTTAATGCGCGTCGATTAAGAGTTCCCGAACGAGCGAACGCCTATACCGTCGTTAAAGAGACGAACCAGACTGCCGGGGAACGCGATCGTTTTACGGGAACGATCCCAGAAGCTCGAAACTTCGCGATATTTAGCTCGCGGGTCTGCCAGGACCCGTTTCCACGGGGCGTCTTACAGAATTTCTTGGTGGCGACGCTTCCGGGGATTCCACGGGGTTCCACAAAAGTCAGCTTTGGCTTAAAATCACAGTTTCCAGGGACTCTATGCACTGCTAGAAGAGTAACATAAAGATTCAAAAATTTGTTAGAAAAGAGAAACACGGAACGAGCGCGATATTAATTAGCATTAATGCGATCCGGTAATCGCGGTAATGAATCTTGACTCCCCAGTTGCTGTTTCCTTAATTAAATTGCCCCGATTTCGAGGGATTTTTCCGGCTGCTGGTCGGCCAGTCGACAACACGTTGAACCGTCTTTATTGTGTAAATTCTGCTCCGCGAGAGGCGTGCTTCATCGTGATATTGCAGAACGCTCGACAACGTTTCCATTTGCGAGCAAGTTGCGAGAGTCCCTTTGTCGCGGGAGGGCGGGTCTTCTCGCGAAAACTCGAAACGTTTGCATTTACAACTGAAAATTAAGAGGTTCGCGTAACGCCCCGAGTTCCGCGGCCTCTCGATAAGACAGATAAGATTTAGTAAACCATTTCGCCCTGGGAGGACGACACATATACCGCGTGTCTCCGCGAGAGAGGAAGCGGAGCGCGTTTTGATCGTGCAAATCAACACGGTCGCGGAGAGCGCGCCGGATGAAACGCGTTCGTCGTTGACGAACTTCGAGAAATGTCTCGTTAATACGTCCCGCGGACTGTAATATGAACGCGGCTCTCAAATATTTGCTGCATATAATTTTCATTAAAACACGATGATGGGAGCCGAGAGTAAACGCAGCCGAACGTCGCGTCGCTTCCAGAGACAGACGCGCGGCAAGCTTTGCGACGTAATGTTCCCGGAAATATTCGCGACTCTTCAGCCTCGAAAGTTATGCGAGTTTAGACCGTGGACTTTTTAATTGACGATTTAATGATTCCTGCTCCGCAGACGAGAATGATGGCGCCGCCCGTCTCTAGCTTTATTTCGCTCCTGGATGCTTAGAACCAGCAATGAGCAGCTTGGGATGTTTTATTAAAAGCTGCAGCTGTGAACTTTTCTTTCAAGGTTGTTTGACGGTTCTCGTGACCTTTCGAAGCAAGGCTATTTGATTTTGACCCCGTTGCAAATTTAAATACGAGTCTAACGCATCAACGAACAGTGCTGGAACAGAATTTCGGGAAAGGGGCAGAGGAAAGACAAAATGGAGTCGCGAGTTTCGCAAGGATACGTCCGTAAGCCGTCGCAAAAAGCGCAGAGAGAACGTCCAGGGGATCTCGGGGGGGTTACAATACGTTGAAGCTGAAAGTTGGACGCCTTGTAAGAAGATGCAAGCGTCGGGGGCGAGGGTGGAGGGCGATAATAGCGTCGGAACGACTTGGAGAAGGGTTTCGAGCGTCTCGGGTTCGGGGCTGCGAACGACCAACATGCATGAGCGGCCGAAGAATCCTGGGTGAGCGAGAAAAAGGGTCGGGGGCAGGATCGGAAGAGCCGGAACCAGCTATCTATCGGGATACGGTAGTCAATCGATATTCTAGCCGTCGGTCCGCACGCCCCGGCGAAGATGGAGTAGGTACACGTAGGTATGCCACCTTCCGTGGCCTCCGTCTCCATTCTCCACCCTTTTTCCGCCGACCTGGCCACCCTGCACACGCCAGCTGTCTTCACGAGAGCCGGACGTGCCCCATGTTCCCGCGTAATATCGGCTCCGAAGTCGATAAGAGCTACGCGCGAAACTCTTCTTTCCCCGGACAGCTCTCGCCGGCGAAATTAAACATTTTCACGATACGCGATTGCTCGCTAGCCTGACACGCGGAAACCTGACCGTTCGAACCGGTAATTAATTATTTTACAAGCTTCTCGAACGTCCTCGAGCAGAGAGACGCTCCGAAATCGAAGAAGTGGACTACTACTGCCGTTTTATGAAAGTCAGAGTAAGGTAAAAATGTCTTTCGGATGATATAAATTAATTTTTAAATTCGCCATAAATTCACTGGGATCCTCAGTCTAACGATCATAGCAATTTGCTGACGATACGTTTTTAAATTCAGAACGCACAAATCGCGTGTCAGAATGCAGTTACTAAACTCCAAGTTCCAGCCAATAGGAAACGAGGTTCTGTTCAATAGCGTCTCGCGCGACGTTAACAAGGGAGAACTGGATTCGACGAGCGATGTCTGCTCGAGCGAAGAGGGAAGCGATACGGCGCTGGCTAAGAATTCAAGCGAGGCGACACCCTCGACGACGAGAGAGAGAGAGAGAGAGAGAGAGAGAGAGAGAGAAAGAGAGTTAATTACCGCGTGTGTTCGAACCAGCCGGTGATTAATCGTCCCGTTAATTACCCCCGGTTAACTCGCTGCGTTATTCGTTCCACGGGTTCATACGGTGTCGCTCGAATATGGTTACTTTGCCACAGCTGCACGGACAGGGTCTGCGACGAAGAAATGTACTGCAGATTTTAATGGAGGCTCTGGCCTGTTGCATGAAAAATCTCCGCGCAATTTGTATGCAACATCGTTTCTAAAATAATGGGAAATTTTTCAATTTAATTCAACCGTTCCTCTTCGTCGGACAAATGCCACAAATAAGTTACAATTTTTCTCGAGAAATATTTAACCACGCAGCACTGCCGCCATCTTCCTAAAGCCCGCGTAACAGCATTGTAATCCAGATGCTGGTCGACAGGAGCACCCAGAAATTATTAACATGGTTTTCCCCGGTTCCGGTCCAACTCGGCAAATCGGACACGGGTAACGGCGTGGGTGGTTCGCAAAAGAAGGGCGCAGATATCAGAGGTTCTTTCCCGCGAGCTCAGGAGTCCCCATTCCGAGGTAGCTCGCCGAACAAAGTAAGAACGGTAGCAAACTGTTTTATGCTCGGCGCACAGAATCCCGGTGCTTTGAAGCCGGAGGAAGAAAGAGAGAGAGAGAGAGAGAGAGAGAGAGAGCGAGAGAGAGAGAGAGAGAGAGAGAGAGAGGCGCACACCTAGGGGAGTACTCTTAAAGATCGGGGTTTATGTCGTCGCGGTTACCAGCCCCCTCTGGCTCTCCGTTGTCTCTCGTCCAGGGCTCGTTCGGCCTCGTCCTCGCACTCTCGAGCATCGTCTTAAACATCGAACCGTATCGCCGGCATAATCCAGCAAGACAAAGGGATCGAGCATTCGTACTCCCGCGAGAGACTAGCCCGCCTGTGCCCCGAAGAGGAGGAGGGAAAAGTGCGCGAGAAAGAGGGCAAGTTTGAAAAAGAGGACGAGGTAGGGTAGCGAAAGAAAGAGGAAGGGTAGCAAAAGGTGGTTCCACGCGGATAGGGGAGAGTCTTTCCCCGTGGGTCGTCCGCGAAGTGGGAGTCCTCATAAAACCTGGAAGCATGTGATTTCCCCCAGGAGGGGTAGACTCCGAATGCCGTCTTGTTCTTCCTCCCTTATTCTTCTACCCTCCCCTAGCCCACCGGTTTTCTTCCTCTTTTCTGGCACACACGCCGCGCCGTGGCTCGCTTCACGGCTCCCCCGAATAAGCATCCTCGGGACAAAAACACCCGCGGAAAACCCGCCCCGCTATTTGCCCCGGAGAAAATCTCTTTCTTGCCGACAAAGTCGAACTTTCTCATTTGGCTCCCTTGTCCGACGCCGACGCGGAACAAGATCGGAGAATTTAAATATTTTTCGAGAGGGAGACACGCCACGCCACGCCACGCCACGCCACGACGTCTGATTTCCTTTTAAGACCAAGTCCTTAAGATATTCTCCGGGAATAACTTCCCATTCAACCGTACCGGCGGATTCCGCGGCTTCCGGCTTCTTCCTCGCCGTTGTTCGTTCACAAGAGAGCGAATCAGGGCTGCGAGCGGCGCGGAGCTGATCAAATATTGGGTGTGGAAATTTGATTCCCATTTTCGGTAATCGATACGGAAGATGTTCCAAGTGTTCACAGACGTTATTAAAACTCTACGACTGCGGCACTCCCTAAGATAAAACCATAAGCGTTTCAATCGTTCGCATGGTAATCGTTGTGGCTAGCCAACATAATTCGCAAGATTCCCCCTGCAGTAAAAATTGAGAAAATATCAAAATGTTTCTTGAGTTCGCTTTAATGTCGGTTTAAGGATTAAAGATATTTCTTTCCTGATGATTTTTAATTTTCGATTTATCGAGGTTGCATCTTGTAAATTTTGCGAGGTGGGCAACGCAAAATCGTAAATTGTGAACTCTAGCGGTGAAAACCGAGTGTACAGAATCGCTGTAAATAAAAGGAGCGTTTCTCTCTCTCTCTCTCTTTTTCTTTTTTTTCATTGGAACAGAAGTTAGGAGGAGACCTAGGTTAGAGTGTTCCAGTCGAATAAGAGAGTTTTATGACAATCGTATTTCGACCGGAGTGCTTATTCGTAAAGCGATCGTTCGGCAAGTTTGCTTCGACGATAATAAAACGCTCGCGAGTCTAATCGTTTCCCTCGGTGAACGACCCTTAGGGTTTCATTGGGTTTGAATGCGAGTACTTTGATGCTGCACTGATCTTCGTTTCAAGTTTCAAGTTGTCATGGGTAGGTACTGCAGAATTCAGCCTTTCGCGGTTCAAGACTCTTTAGTTGTAGGGGCCTATCAACTGGAAGTGTGCTTGCCACAGAGATTGATGAAACTTTTGATACTAAAGCCGTAGCCAATCTTAATTAATCAATCCAAGTGGATCAAGGAACGTTTCTGTGTTCATTACAGTGAATTTCTGTCTGTATTTCAGAAAGAATATTTCCAGTAACTCACCGCACAGTGTACGATGCGGTCTTTTCGTGCAGATTTTTATTTCGAAGAGAATATAACAAATAAAAAATACTCTCCTGTTGAACCAGCGAATAAATTAATATCTCCTGCGAGTTTAGGCGCAGAGCAGGCCCGATTCGTTCGGCAGTCGGGAGATCGGGAAAAGTGAGAAATGAAGCCCGACGCAGACGTCGCGTGAACGACGAACGTCGAGGGCGGATACGGGGGTTGAAAAGGAGCTTGCGAAAATAAAAGAAAAAAGGTGAGCACCCTAGGAAAAATGGAGTCGCGGGAGAACGATGGGGGTAGCAAGGTTGGGAGGGAGGGGAGATGGTCGAAAGCCCGCTCGCAACGATTCAACACCGTGAAATGCTCGCGGGAACCCGAAGCGCCCGCGATGTTTGCAATTAAAGCCGATTAAGCGCTCCCTCTTTTCTACTCAATTCCCCGAATAGTCTCCCTTAAAAGGCGCGGGAGGTTTCGCGCGTTATCCGCCACACCACGCCAGCGACAGCATCGTTGCCGTTGCCACGCCGTTGCCACGCCGCGACGCGACGCGGCGTCGCTGCCAGGGCATCGGCAGCGTCAGAGCTACAACCGCCCCCGCGTGTTCACCCCAACGGTCCCTTTCAGGCCGACAGACCGACACGTATTTCGAAATGGATGCAAATTTACTGTTGCGTACCTCTTGCTCTCCCGAGGGCGAAAGCTTTACGCTTTAACGATCCTTCTACCAGCCGCCACCACCACCACCACCCCACCTTCGGCGCACCTGCGGAACGCATTAATTGTCCGTTGGTTTCGAGTCCGCGGGATTTTCGTCTCGCATTAAATGTAAATCGGATTCCCGACTAACCGCCGCAAATTACTTTCCTCGACCCGGTCTCTGATGTGCTTAAACTGAAACGTTTATCTTTATGTAAATAACCCTCCTCTCTCTCTCTCTCTCTCTCTCTCCTTTCTGCTCGCTCTGTTCCTTGGTTCGGGCTGTTTCGTTGTATCCTCCCGCGAATCAGAGCGCGAAACATCAAAAAGGTCCTCGGGAGACCCTCGCGGCGGAAAGCTTTCAGGGTCGAATTGAATTAAGGGACCCAGCAGAGACGCTCGTCGGTTCGACGGTCAGGAAAACACTCGGATCCGCGGGATTCCTGCGGTTCTCTGCGATGTGTATTCACCGTGCGCGCTGGTCTCTGATGGCTCGACGCTCGACAGTCAGCCGAAAGAAGCTTCCACTCGAAAGTTTCTGCTCGATATACACGGTAGGCTCGCGCGGTATCGACGAGAGCTGCGAGTTCGATCGCCTCTGCTGCTTCTGCGTGTCCGCTGCGAATCTACTGGGTGTGTTGGCTGTCGGGGAGTAGGGGATCATTCACAGTTAGGGTATGTGAACTACAACCTTCGAGACAGCGAATCGCGCGAGAAAAGGCTCGAGCACAGGTGACAGCACGTAACCGTAGACAATGGCGTCTGCCCGCGTTTTAAAGATCCCGAATCGTGTATAATGGCGCGGAAGGAAGAAGTTGAAGGCGCTCGTTCCTCGATGGACTATTCCGGTCGAATGGGCGCTCGTCGGCCGTCGAATTCGCCTCCTCGAAAAACAAACTCGAGACGCAGGGAAATTACGCTGCTCGACGCAACACGGTTTCCGCTTTTTTCCGAAGATCGTCGGAGATCGCTGGGCGAGCGGCCATCGAACGGAATATCGGTAAATACTCGAAAATATTGCCACTGTGTCGACGCTGTATCGATAAAACTCTCGAAACCGAGGTTGACTCGATTTCATGGAATTCCCCCACCCCTCATCCCCCGGCAACACTTCCTCCGGTTCGATCTACAATTTATCGTGTTCCTGATACACTTGCGCATGCACTTAGCAAGTTCGCAGACAGGATTTGCATACATCGGCGCGAAGAGAGACACGAGAAGAGACGGACAGAGAGAACGGGAGAGAGAGAGAGAGAGAGAGAGAGAGAGAGAGAGAGAGAGAGAGGAGACCGTGAAACGGTGAGTTACTATCAGGTTTCCGGGAAATGAATGGCCGATATCAGGATGCACGACTTTATCCTGTAACTGCATCAACAACTCTTGTCTTCCCTGTCCGGATTGTTTTTTGTTCCGCGATGAAGTTTCGTTCTTCGCGGAAATATACGGGCTGCCCGGGATATTTTGTTGCGTCCCAGGAATTCCAGTTTGCAGTCCGCCGTGCATGAATTCCGGCCGCAGTAAATAAAATAAAATATGAAGCTCTTCTACGTCCCATAATCCCGATTTATCTCCGACCAACTCTCATTTTATTTTTCGAACCCGTGCGATTTACTTGGCACGCTCCGCTACAGACGCGTGTCCCTGGAACCTGAGAATTTCTTGACAAAAGAATTGTCGCAAAATTGCTCCACCGACAAATTTCACCCTCGCGTTAAAAAGCACAAACGCTCGGAGCTCCAGGAAACAGGAATTCGTTTAGGAATCCCAAGATAGTTTGAAGAAAATTAAAACTGTACCGTACTCACAATTTATATATCTCACAGACGTAAGACAGACACAATTTGATATAGACCGAATATAGAGCGTGAAGATTATAATACTCGCAGGCACGGTGGACTTTCGCGAACACGTGCGCGGCACATTGTCGTCTCGGACCGGAAATCGGCGACTGCGAAACCACCGGCAGGCAGAAAAACGCGAACAAAGAGAGCAAAGTAGTTGGCGCACTCATGTGGCTCGCATTGCGACCGTATGCACCATCTGAAACGCCTCTCCTACCAGCTCCTTTTCGAATTCTCGACTGGGAATACTCGGAACGTTCGAAGTTGCCCCTTTTCTTCCAGTATCGGATTAGTCACGTGACATTGCGAAGGCGAAGGTAGAGTGGGGAGACAAGTCTTGATCCGACGACCCTGGATAGGGCTACCTGTCATGTCTGTGAGAAAAGAAATTAGTCGGGGAACTTTTCGAAGCGTGCCGTGTAGCGGCGAATACGAGCGGAACAATTCCCGGGCGACTTTGCTATCATTACTCGGAGATTGTGACAGTCGCGAAACTACCGGAAGCTTCCTGGACAATTGATAGGGACTGCGGAATCCCCTGGTAATCTGTATCCTATTTTCGAAGCGGCCGTCTTTACGATCGGGGCCCTAGAATCTGGAATCCCCGGTTTCGGTTGAAATATCGCGCGCGACGAGGCTGCTGGTGGGGGGAGGAAAAAATTCGGGAAATTGCGGCTGGATTTACGAGAAACGGAGAATGGGAATGGCTGGGAGGAACGATCGCGGTGATTTACAAGCGGCACGAACGACCGCATCGTCGCGAGCATTAACGCGTCTCGTCCGTTATTTAGGGACACCGATAGAATTAATAGAAACGTTAACCGCGCATGGCCGCCGTGCTACATTTGCCCCGTGATTTCCCATCGCCTGACACCCCGCCGCCTCTCAGGTAAATAACGGCCGATATAATTTCCCGATTATTTACGCGGGCACCGGCTAATTGCTCCGCGAACGCCGATGCGGATCGTTAATGAGCGCCGTGGAGGTCGGCGACGATACGCGGCACCTAGAGCTGTTCAACCGCCTGCGATTGTGGCAGTGTCGATAGTCCTTTCTAATAGACAGATATATTTTTCCAATTTTTTTTTAATTTACAAGCTTATTGTATCACCATTAACAAGAACTTCCAAGAAATTGAAGTCTAATGGTCTCCAAACTAAAATTGCAACCGAATTGAACGGCATGGAAGAATGTAAGAGCATTAAACAGCAGAGCATGGGCCCCGTACAGTTAACCTAGGTTGTCGTATGGGGTATAGTAGAATGTGCGTCGCTCTGAGGATGAGCGAGAGTAATATATCGGCCTGGCTCGGATAAATACGAGAGGATATTCATCGCTTCGGCCGTGATAAGAGCAGTTAGGTGCACGCCAGAAGCAAGATAATTTCCTTAAATTCGCGGAGGTTAATGGCGGCGTAACTGTTTTATGATCCCCCGGCAGGATTTAGAGGGCTCGATTAAAACGCGATATCTCGACGCGCCGCCGAAAATGGTTAAGAACGCAGTAAAACGGTTTACGTTCTTCGGAAGCTGCCGCTTCAAACTGGATTCGCTTTTTCATCGGGCGGCGATATACAATTTTATGTAAAATTAAACTTTTACCGATGATCGACAGGCGCCGGCCATTAAATCGCGTCTCTTCGTTCCCCGTACGATTTCAACGGGGTCTGCCCTACAACAAATGCCACCTTTTCAAATTTTTTATTTGTCACCTTTTTACTATACCTTAGCAAATATTTGACGTACGTTAGAGAACACCCTGACGGCACACTATAGGATATAGTAAATTCTGGGAGACATCAGACTTGAATCAGCCGGTTCCGCATGGGAGGCTCGTGTTGCAAGAATCGCGATACCCACGATGTCAGCCGGCAACGAAACGAGCCGGGTTCGTAAATGGACGGAAAATAGCGTAGCTTATGGTTCGACGGAGTTCGCACATAACCGATTTAATTGGCGTGGCTGGCCGTGTCCCACCACTTACCGCGTGGTTAGATATTTACGCGGACGTAAACCGAGGTAAACGCGCGCTTTATGCGCGCGCGAAGGGCCAACTTAGGCGGCGTACAATTATACGCGAACGTCTGCAGGCGTAAATACGCCTTGGTGTGCATTTTACGCTCCGAAGTGTCGACCGGTGTTCACCCGTTATTCACGAGGTCCACGGATTCCCTGGGATTCCCGCCGCGCCGATGCAGCTTTCTTCGCCTCGCGACTGCATCCTGATCGGCGAACGCTCTACCAACCCCCTGCATCCCTAAGGGACACTTGACAGCCATAACGACCGCTCATTTTTAGTCTGAACTCTTGCCGTTGGTCCTGCCATTTTCTTTTCATTTTTACTCGGTGCACCTGGCTGACAGATCCTTCCTTTGCTAGAATTAACCTTGTTTGTTAACTTATTCATTCGCCACAATCATCTAGACACTCGGCTGAACTGTCCCGGTTGCCAGGCTGTTTCTATTTTAATTAATCCTGCGAGTTCTGCAATTTTACCGTAGGTTTTTAACGATTCAAAGGTCCTCGACACTTCTCTAATACCCTCCCAGTTTTCGCGGAAACCTGTTATTTTTAATTTTAACGAACGCGGCACTCCTTAAATGTTTGATTGTATTTTTATTTTAGGTGTCTAACCCAGAGGCACTTCTACATGTATCGTCCCAATGATCTCGCCTATTTTAATGCTGTCCGCGGAGGTATAAAAATTTCCTGACGCAGCTCTAATACTACCGAGGACCTGGACATTGTGTCCAAAGTGCAAACTACGTCAGGCAACGTTTTATTTTAGCGGGTCTAATAGTCCCTAAACGCCGTTCTTGTATTTTTCCACATATTTAGCTTGACTCACTGACCTTCTCCTCTATTTTAATACTATTCGAGCAGGTCTAATCCACCTAAAATGTTGCTCAGACCCCAGAGACCCTGCCCGAGGTGCAAATTGCGCGAGACATCCCTGCCACCGGCATCGATTCGACCGATCGAATCCCCCGAGCGGTAGTCACGAAACGCCGCCAGCTAAATTACCCTTTATCTTCGATCCTCCTGGCAGTAAAATGAAATTTAGCCTCGTGAAAGATCGACGATGATTCGATGCATCCACGAACTCCGTCCTAACATTCAAGCACGATTAACTTGGCGCCCCTCGCCATTTTCTCGGTGCTGCGATCGGACACGTAAAGATAGAGACGATCGACGTTGACCTCCGATGAAACGTCGACGATTGCGCCCGGGCATTCCGTTTATAAAGGTTGTCTACGGCGCTGGAGGGACGACCGTAATAATTGGAGGCACTCCATTAAGGTGGTTCCGATTCGAACCGTTTTCCCCGTCCTCCGTCGCGATCGCAATACTGATTGATTTACTTTTTACGGGGGGGGGGGGGAGGGGGACGGCTCGAGAGTCGTTCGCTCTTCGTGTTAATGAATAGCAAAGCGCCTCCGCCGTTCAGAGGAGGAACGGTCGTCCGTGTTGCCGTCGGAAAGGATAAAATCGAGCCGAGAGAATCGCCGAGTGATCACTCACGTCGCGGAATAATCTCCGTTGACCGTGTCTGATCGAACGCTCCGACCTACGACCTCTGCTCCCGCACCTCGCACGACAAGTTACCGGCCCACGTATTACCGAGGAGAGCATCGTAATACACCTCGCCAGGTGAAACGACCGACCCTAATACTCGAACACGATCGGCTCCCGCCGACTTATGGCTCTCGGACGACCATTATGCGCCGCGCCGCGCCGCCGCGATTTACAAGCCGGGGGACTCGTGCTCGAGCTGCCTCCCGAGACTCCCAGTCTTTGAGGCGATTCCACGGAAACGGAGAGAGACAGAGAGAGAGAGGGAGAGGGAGAGAGAGAGAGCATAGATAGAAGCCAACCTGGTCATGGTTCGATCGAACCCGATACCGGCGAGCACTATCTCAGGTGAAAACGGACATTCTAATTTTACGACAGCAGAACCGCTTGCTTCTCGACACGAGGGTGCACTTTGCGATTTTTTCACGGGGAGAGTTATTCGCATCTTTTTGTGACAATTCGTGGGTTTGTTTGGGCACGGGTTGACCGTGTTCCTGAATTTTTCTAGGTTACTCTCGGGGAAATTGTGGGAGCTGTTTGCTGGAGATGCGAATTATGCACCTTTCATTGACGAGACATATTCCGGGTGAGGTAAGTAGTTCCCTTGGCGGGTAATCTTTAGTGACAACGATGTGTGAAAAATCGTGAATATAGTTCGAACGTGTGTAAACACGTGAGGTAAGTTTCATGAGAATGTATGGTTTAGTTTACGAATAAAAAATTCGCAAAGTACGAATGTTCACGCAGACCGTCGAGGCGCGCAAAAGGAATCGTAGCTGTTTGATTCGAGCACGTTGCCCGGAAGGGACGGAGCCGGTTTGCGTAGGGAATAGGAAACGGAAGGGTTGATCGCAGTCGAGGAAAACAGGGGGCCGAGGTAGGGGAAGTCTATAAAGACGTTGGGTCCAGGGCCACTTGACTTCAGACAGCGCGGAGCACCGGAACTGCCGATTCCCAATCGTAAAAGCGGAGGATGCGAGAGCAAACCCATTCCAAGGGGAATCTATTCCGAGCCTACCGGACCGAAAGAAGTAGGAGCGAGCAGAGGCAAGCAGAGGCAAGCAGAGGCAAGCAGAGGCAAGCAGAAGCCACGCCAGATGCCAAATTTTACGAGTTCCCGGTTCCATCTCTCGACGAAGCCACGATCCCTATCCGGTCTGCTCCTCGTTTTTCCTCTGGGTGGAAACGAGAAGCTCCCTCTTTCTCTCTCTTTCTCTGTCCCTGTTTCAGTCTCCTCCGCCATTTTCCGCGGTCGAGCGGAGCTTCAATCATAAATCCCGACGTGGTCGGGCCCAGTACGTCGCTAATCCCGATGCGTGCGATGCCGGGATGCCAGAAGCGCAGAGGCCGAGGCTCCTCTTGGCAGAGAGTCAAAAGCCTCCCCCGAAAACCGGTCCACGACACTGCCACCCCCAACCCCGAAACCCTCGGTGGTAGACGAGGACCAGGGCACCGCGCGCCAGGAAATCCTCGTCCCAGGAGCCGCCAGGGGTCATCTTTCACCAGGATTTATCACCGGGGCCGCGACACCTCGCCGAAATTCCCATTCTCCTCGGTGCGTGCTTCCACCGAAAAATTTGTAACTCCCATCGGCCGGCCCGCGCCAGGTCAGCCTTCATTGTTTCGTTATTCGAGACCAACTTGCGGCCGAGCCCTCCGGGAATTGAATAACGCGCGACAACTGCGTGGAGATGACGGAGAACGGTCGTGGTTAACGCTGACGGCAGAGAGCATGAACTTCAGTTCGGTTATGATACCGATCTCTTCAGATTTCCAGAACATTCGCTGTCCATTCAAAAAGGAATATCTCTGCTAATCACAGCATCAGTTCTTTCAGTTGATTATAATTAAGACATTCAGGCTTGAATGCAACACTTTGAACAAACAATTTCATTCCCTATCAATTCCGATTTATAATGCCTTTGTCGAGGTTCGGTCGCATAACAGCGGGTTGCATAATAGCATTACTAATAATCATTTCGATTACGTAACTCATTATGCGGAGCATGTAATAAACTGCGTTCGTAGAACACCGGGTGATTCATAAGCAGACTGCGGACGTCCACACAAACACAGATCAGATTATAATTCATAAAACAGTCGATTAAATCCTCCCTTTTGTCGTGTCCGTTCAATCGCAGTTTCTACCTACAAATCGGTAAGTGGTAAAAATCCTCCGTTCGATCGTAAAATATAGTTGCACCAGCGAACGGTGGAAAAATCGTACGGGCGATAAAGCTTCGGAATCGGAATCGTTGAACGCGAATAATCGGCGATCGATCGATTGAAACGCGATCCCGTCGATTTCCGTCGCATTACAATTTCGATGCCGGTTCTTTGCCGTGATTACGCGGCTCGAGTGATACTTGCGAGTTCTCGTTACAGCGATTAACGTCATTAATGGGGGGGGGGGGGGCCCGTCGTCGGCGGCCGTGTTATTGACACGCGTCCCGGGTAATTGTCCGGGGCAACGCGTTGAAAAACGAGACAGCCCCGCGGATATCGCTCCCGAGCGGTGTGCTGCGCCGCGCTTTCCGATTTCCCCTTTGATCCGCGCGCCGATTTCCGTCGATTAAACCGCCGCGTGCGCGTGATGGACGGGATGGATTAGATTCCCCGTTGGTAATTTATTTATCCCCGGTTTTCCCGGGCTATGAAAGCGATTGCGCCGGAATCGGATAGACGTTTCGTAAAAGTCCGAACGAGGCCGAAGGGATCGGTACCGACGCGAACGAGAGGGGGAAAGGGAAAACCGACGACGCGACGATTGGCAACCGGGCACCGTTCCCATCGCTGGCCAAATTAATTCAGAATTAACGTCGACTCGCCGACTTTCGGTTGCGGTCGTGGTCGTGGCAGTGGTCGTTCGGGATATCCCACATCGAGCAGCCTCGACACGGCTACGACTCGGTTACCGTGTTCCCCGGTCGCTGTGTAACGTGTCACGTGCACGTACCACACGTGGCTGCCGGCTTGTCGGTGCTGCGTTTGACAGCGTACACGTGCTGGCCTTTCTCACCGACGTCGGTTAACGTGAAGGACGCCTGTCGCGAGAAGCGAGAACCGACATCGAGAGTCCCGGCAACGCCTTTGCTACCTTCCCCGCGAATTACAAAGCCGGCGAACACTGTTCAACCTTTCACTCACGCTGAAAATCGGCTCGACTCGCATTCAGTTCAAGAGAATTTTATTCCCCGGTTGAATAAGAAGTGATACTCAAAACCGAAGCACCGAGTCATTTCACGCTCTTACATAATAAAAGGGTGCGAAGTAAAAATCAAGTCAAATGAGTCAGTCGACCTGTTAACGCCGAAACCGGTCGAAAATCGGCTCGACTCGCATTCAGTCTCGAGGGAATTTTATTCCCCGGTTGAATAAGAAGTGATACTCAAAACCGAAGGTACCGAGTTATTTCACGCTCTTACGTAATAAAACGGTACGATGTAAAAATCAAGTCAAATGAGTCAGTCGACCTGTTAACGCCGAAACCGGTCGAAAATCGACGCGAGTCCCGTGCAAAATGAATTTTCCCGGTCATTTCTATCGAAGTGAGTGCTTGTTCCATGCGGTGTACAAGTTTCAATCAAGTCTCGCGCAATTCCCGCCGTTGAATTATCGATACATGTAAGTTTAGCCGGCGACGGTGGCGCCGAGTCGGGCGTCGCGACGATCGATCGCGCGGGAGAGGCGATCGGCACACGCTGACACACCTGACAGGTAATACCGACCGGCTTGCGAAACTTCCCGCTAAGTCCGATCGAATTGTAAATCGAGTCTCGTAGCGGGAAATGTCTCCATTAGATCGGCACGAGCGACGCCTGCAAGACGTCTCGGAAATCAAGCGACGTCGCGGCGCCGAGCGGAGTTGAGCCGAGCCGAGCCGAACGGGTTGAAGCGGCTCGCGCGAACGCGACCCAATTCACGTACAACGCCGGGATCGAATCAAAACGCCATCCCGAGGAATCGGCACGTACAGGCGTCATCGTCGACCGGTTTCTACCCCGCGACATGGATGCTGCACATGATTTTTCTGGGATTCTATTAGGAGGTTGCATTAATTATTGACTTCCGTTGTTCTTGGATCGTGTTGCGAGTGGGGTCTGCGGCGGAGTCAAGCGGTGATATTTGCAAATATCTATAATAGACGCGGCGGGGGTTAATGAGAGGGAGGCTGGTGGATCGAGATTGGTAGGGAAAAAGGGGGGCCGGGTTCGGTCTCTATTGGAACGCGCGGTGGCTTTATGGAAACCAATCGGAAGGGTGTGTATATTAAAGCGGTTATCGATAATCGAAATTATCCCGAATTATTATTAGTTTGTGTGCTCGGAGCGACCGCTCTCTCCTCTATCACTGTCTATCTCATCCTTTCTCTCTCTCTCTCTCTCTGTCTCTGTCTCTCTTCCTCTGTTCCTCGCGATTCGATTACGGTGCCGGTTCCGTGTTGTCGGTTGGAACGGTCGTCCGTTACCGAAAATCCATTTTAGCACGGTGAATGGCGCACGCATCCGCGCGCAATGACGCGGAGCAGCTCGTGGGCCGGATTAACGGGGAAGTAGGTTGTCGGCGAACTTTAGATTACATCGAACTTGCGCCCGAGTTACGTTAATTTGTGTCAAGCGACGATTACAATAAAGCGTCTCGATCCCGTGGAATTTCCGGGCGCGGTGGCAAGTTCCCGCGAAACCTCGCGGGACCGAGGCCATTGCATCGCGGTCCACGGCCCCGGTGTTCGGGCGCAACATGCATCCGACACCCACAGGAAATTGATCATTTCCATGGCGACTGCTCTAACTCCGCTGTTTTCGACAATGTCGACCCGCGGAGTTCTCGCCGGCACAACGATCCATAAAGATGTCTTTGCTTCGTACACGCTCCCCGTTCTCATAAATCACTGTACGATACTAACAACGGTACGATCCCGAAGCGACGTGTCCGGATCCGAATGAATTATAAATTATAATTTCATTCGCCGCGGAGTATCGCTTTTCTTCCTGCTCCCGATCGCAAACAATTTCGGCGCGGTTTCGGGGTTTGATCAGCGATTCGTTAGCGAAAGTGAAACGATCGAAGGTATCCGGGGCATCCAGCGATCCACTTATCTGCCCGGTAAATTGTATCACCGAAGTTCGGCGAAGTTGGGCGCCGGTTCCGGGGGTAATTCCGGCGATTAAGCGGCGTAAACCAGGGAATAACGCGGGGCGTTCCAACAACGAGGCCTCTAAACGAATTACCGCCGTTTCGGTTAACTCGGGTGAAATCGGTCGAAGAAAATCGGCCAAAAGTAAAACCAATCTTCCTCGGAACGGTCCGGAGAACGAGAAAACGGAAACGTTCGTCGTACAGGAGGAAGAGATGCTTTCCCAACATCCTCGGCAATTCAAAGGTCCTGTTCGCAGCTGTCTGGATCTGGGTGATGGTAGCTGATGTACAGTCCCTGCGTCACCGTCCCAGAGGGTGGCTGTGTGTGTATGCCGGCATAGAACGCGACGCCTCTAACTCTATTTCGCGTGGTACAGCGTTTCGTAACTCGGCAAACAATGCTCGCCTGATTATCCGGAAGTAAAGTGCATCAACCTTCGAAACACGGGCCGGTTCGGGTCGCCAGGATGCCAGCCAACAACTCGGATACGAGAAAGTCGAATTTCCATCCAGGGACCCGCTTCCGCCGCTGCCGGAAAACTTTCGAATCGCGGCTAACGCGCCGCTTTTTAACACGGAGACTGTTATTGAAGGGGTGCTGCGCTGCTTTTGCGAAACTGTACGGGCTTGCACGAGTCGCGGAAAATTAGTTTCGATGCTGCACAACCTCCGGATCAATTTTCACAATTTAACCTGTCGGCTCCACCACAATTTAAAAGAAAACCACAGACGAAAAAGCTTTGATATTTTAATACCCGATCGAATAAACCCTGACAAGGATATTGTTGACAGTGTCAAAGAAACTCGACCGCACAATCCGCAACACGGTTTAATCGCGAAACCGTGCGACTGATAAAATCCCAGACGCGCGAAATTTCCTCGAAAACAAGATTTTCCGCGGTGGCCCGCCGAGCTCGCGCGAGCGACGACCGGCGAGCACGTTCGCAGATAATTTCGCGAGTAGGTCCGCAACTGGGAAGTATCGCTGACGGTGGCTCCGCAAAGAAAACCTTGCTCCCGTTAATTTCCGCGACGAGCAGGAGCGGGCTGCTCTCCGTGTTAATTGCGTGCAGCGCATTTCATCGCCGGAGGGGCTTCTCCCCATCCGGCTGGCAAGTGTCGGGACACGACCGGTGGTTCTCGAGACCGTCGACGAATAATAAATTGCAGCTTTATATCCGCGATAGTTTTAATTTCTCACACATCACTGCCAGTCGGGTGGGCGGACAATGCCGGGGATTCGTGGAAACGCGCGCTCGAACCTTTTTAAAAGTTCTGCGCGGGGGTGGCCGGAGAAAAAAAGTATGAATACGGACGTCGGCGCGGGGGAGGGGGCGGGGGCGAGGGTGGGGGTGCTGTCTGTAATTCACGAAGAAGGACCGGCATAGCAATCAGCGATGCTCTCTCGAAAAGGAGGGAAACTGGGACGCGGGACATTTAAATTATGCATTCCCGTTGAAGAGGAGGAACTCGATGGGGAGAGAGAGAGAGAGAGAGCTCCGCTTCCCGCTCCTCTCCGCTTCCACGCCCGCAGGAAGTTCGAGAACTGAGCACGCGGGTGCTAGGAATCGTGCTTGCATAACGGACGACCCCGCGAATCGATATACGTGCCGCATTCCCTCGTCGAAACTCAACAGGCTCCGCAGACTCGCGGAATCTCGGCGCAGGAACGCGGCCGAGTGCATCTTGCCGGCCGATTATCGGACTGACGCTGCCCTGCAGCCCCCGTTCGCCTCGTTACCGAACCCTCGAGCGTGACGCAAGCGTTACGCTAACCCAGCCACAGCGAACGTCTCGAATTACCTCCGAAATTCCGCATGCTCCTTCTCCCATTACGCGCGACTGTTCCCGTTAATTGAGTACACCGTGCGATGCGGAGCCCCGATGCGTTGTGCGAGTGCATTCGAATCGACGATTTTTAACGCAGCTGTTCGCATTCTCCAGCTTTTTGTCCGGTTCGTTCAGACAATTATCGCGTCCAAGAATCCTCTCGGTCCCACTCCGTCTTCGGCATCGACCGAAGGCGCAATTAAAGATCGCGGCGGCGGCTAACGAACGGTCACCCATTCGCTGCGTTATCTATCGTGGTTGCGCAATGCAGCAGCAGCAGCAGCAGCACACGGTCCAGGCCGGTGGAACGAAACCGGGACAATTAATCGAGCGTTACGATCGGCGTGGTGGCGAGAACAAGTGGTCGTTGTTGTAGACGGTAATGCAAATAAGATCCATTGAAAACGCGGGAAGGACTATTGATGATCGCCGATCGAAACAACGGTCCATCGAAAACAGCCTGTGAATGGAATTTCGGGTTTGGCCGACCAACAAGGCCGGAGCATCATTGGGGAAGAGGGATGAGGCAGCGAAATCGGTTGCGGGGGTGGCCGATCCTCTTCTCTATTAATTGAGAACCCACCGGTGGGATCGAACAATGGTGGCTGGGTGCCGCGGTCGGCGCAGTTTCCGCGCGATGATATTTTGTTCCCCGGAAGCCCGGGCAAGCGTCGTCGCGGCCATTGCCCGTTAATTTCCCGAGCGTGGACCTTTCGGTCCGCGAAACAAGCGGGGGAAATTCGCGAGCGGAGCGGACGCGAGACAGAGAGTGAGCAAACCGTGTGCCGAAGCGGAGGCGACAAGAGGGGTCGCTCTGCCAGCGAGAACGAGGAGGGAGACGAGGAGAGTAATTTATGATAGAAGTTTTGATATACTGCGCATTTAGGGTAGAACTTTAAAATATTAAAATAGCTACGGCGATACGATAGAGGCTCGAACCGCGACGGGAGATTTATCATGCGCGAGAGATACCGTTGTATACTGTGGCGGCTGCGACACACAACACCGACGCCCACCCCCCTCGATCTCGCCAACCCTCTCTTACACCGTCTCTCTCTCTCTCCCCTCGGTAGCCGACACCGCGACACTTTGCCGTACACCTACACCCCCGCCTTCTATACGGCCATGAATACATCGTCGGGTTTAGCTTCGTTCAAATGCGATTTCGGCCCCCGACGCGACACGAGGCGAGCTACGGCGAGGCAACTACCAGCAGAGTCGAGATTCATGCATCCGTGTTACCCGATCCGAACCACGACCCCGACCCGACCGACCCGCCCTCCAGCCGGATGGTGTTTTAGAGCCGTGCTAGGGAGCCACCGGCTACCGGTTCCTTGACCGATACCCAGCCGATCTAACCGACCGATCTCCAACGATAGACCTTCCGTTCATAAATCCACGAACCCTATCCCCCGCTACGGCAAGATATACGCTTTATGAATATGCGTCCGTAAATGCGTTGTCGCGCCGCCGAACAGACTCGATAAAGGACACCGCCACCGCCGCCGCCGCCGCCGCCGCGAGGCGTCGGTTTTGCCGCGGGACCGAGAGAAGATACGTGTGTCCTTCGTCAGGGTGGGGAGGAATATTATCCGACCGGATCGGAGTTATTGGGTATACGGCTGGAGATACTTGGGACTCTGAAGTAGCGAAAGGGAGACTGGTTTCAAAGTTTGTCGGTGTGTTGATACTCATTCGAAGAATTTACATTCATAACTTCGAAACAAACCACTACGTCTATTTAAAAAAATGGAAAATTCCCCACCTGTCTCACTGGGAACGATTTTCAGAACTTCGAAACTCAGTTATCGGAAGCGATACTATTTTCAGAGATTATCACCGGCCCGTGACGCTCCATTTTCACCACCTGATTTTCGGCATAGCGGAAAATTTTATTCGCGCGAGAACGCGCGTAATATCGATTCGTCGAAGCGGCGGGACGCCCCGCCGGGCGCAGTAAAAATGTAACAAGAGCAACGCGGCCGACAATAGTTATCGACGATGAATCGTACCGGGACACCTTGCGCACATGTGCCCCGGGAGGACAGGCCGGATTCACCCTGGAAGTACGGTCAACCATAAAGTCAGTTAGGTAAGCCGCGGCCTTAACAATGGGAAGCCACGCGCCATATGCGGCCCCACATGCTGCGCGTGTCGTCGTCCTTGGTTGCACTTCCAGGACGCGTGCACCCTACCGAGTAGGGTTACGTTCCTCGAAGGGTGTCTGCCCTTTTTTTCTCTCCTTTCCAAGGGCACCCTTGGCAAGGGTGCCAAGACCGTGCCAGTAGGTCGCGTTGTTTGCCACGTGATTCATGAGTTATCGTCGATGATCGACGATTACGTGCTTCGAAATCGCACGCGCGGCTTTGTTCGAGAACCTTTTTTTGCAAATAAACAAAAACCCGGAGAACCACCATTCTCGATATTTTGGACCATGTGACCTCGAGGGCAAAATTCCTCTTCGGTACAGACCTTGTTTTTCTTCTCTAACGATCTTAACAAGTGTAAGACAATACATCGACGTTCTTAACACCAGGTTTACGGAGCACTAAAAGCGAGTATTTTACATTACTTTGTAAAAATAAGAAGAATGCTTCTGTACAAGATTGTAGCCATTTTTTAAATAATATCTACCAAAAGGAATAAATGTGTTGAATAATTCCACGTAGACGGATCTTCACAATCTCAATGATCGTAAATTAAAAATATTAGAACCCGTCATTTTGGCGGGTCCCGCAAACCTAGTGTTAAATTCACTGTTTTAAATTGTCCTGATTCCGTCATAAATGTATGAAATGAGAATTTGAATCAGTGAAAAGATTAAAAGACTCTAAGAGTATCAATATATCATCTTCACTACAGTAAAATTATTAGTAAAAAGTATTTAGCTCACGTGCCCTGCAATCGAAAAACCTTTTTCTCCTGTTAACGAAAGTTGGTTTATCGATTTTACAAGGTTCCGTGGATACCACCTTTTTTATTGGTCAGTGAAACGCCCGTTAGAAGATCATGTTTCAACATGAATCCAGCAGTCGCAGCTCTGCGGAACCGGGAGGAAAATCCAAAGTCTTAAAGAAAAGTCCGAGTTGCTGGCGAAGTAGTTGGCGAAACTATGTCCCCGAAAATGCTCCGGTAAGTACGGCGGGTCCACGGAGCAGGTTTTACGATCGTGGAAATTAAGGGTGCCTCGGGTCGCTTTCGTGCATACGAAATCACTTATCGTTAAGCTCCGTCATGAAAAGAGGAGAAAATGGCGGCTCGGCCGTGTCTGTACGAGAAATAGAGCGTTTCGTTGGTGGTGTGGGAAGTCGAACGAGGTCGGCGGGTACTTTGCATTACCGAACGAACGGGTGGCGGGTATTAAAGGCGATAAAACAATACTCGAAGTTTCGGGTCGGGGTCCATTATTGCCGTCGAAAAGTTCGGTGTAACTGGATCTCTTCAGGTTTCGGAGGGTAGAGAAAGAGAGAGAAGTCCGGCCATCTCTGGAGAGCAGGATCTCGAGAGATCCGCGCGTTGCATTAAGGCATCCAGAGGGAATCGCTCCTACTTATATCGGGAACTTAATACCCGTCTATTTACCCCGACGAATCGAGTGGGCCGAAATGGATGATCGATCCATCAGGTTAGCCGGTTCGCTAAGCACGCGCCAGTTTACAAACTCCGCCGACGGCCTCGAGCATTCCGCCGGCACAAAACGAAGTCTGTACAACGCGTTCGCGAATAATGGACGCCCGGGATCGATCGATCGCCGAGCTTCGACGACGTGTAGAGACGGTTTTCACTGGCTAACTGGGACCGGTTTGCGGGATCGACACCTTGCCCACGGTTACTAGGCCCCGGGAAAAGGACACGTTCCGAAATTGAACAGCGTACGAAAGCAAAATGATGTTTGAGAAATGGCAGTTCGTACATGGTGAGTTAATGGTGGCGCTTACGAACTAATGATTCTATTAAATAATTTTCTGTCAAAGTACCTTTGGGATAAGGAAGTGTATCAGTTTAGCCTCTCTGCTTTGAGAACGAATGTCGCCATATCGAAGTCATCAGGCTCGCATATCTACCCTTTAAGATAAAAAAAAAAACAAAATATTTAATTAGTCATTACAATATGACACAGTTTTTCTCTAACATTTAAGGCTTCGATATACGGTCTAGATCTTTGCAGGAAGTACGTTTAATGTTACAAAACACTTGAAATCCTTGAAAAGAGTAGTCGGATGATTAGAATGTAGAAGATGAGTAGAAGCCTGCGGTCTTTGAGAAACTAGGTGTCCACGCCAAAATTCCAGGAGCCTCAAATCAGAATTTATGCCGCAGGAAAGGAGCTGAGACAGCCTCAGGGTGGTAGAAAACGCAAAGCGCAGTACTACGTCTACGGAAGCGAGTCTTCAAGAAATTAGTAGACTACGTCACTATGTCCTACGGAATCAGAATTTAAACCCTAGAACGGTAGAACAGCCAGAGTACCAGAAAATGTAAGGTATAGCGTCGCTAGAAAAGCGCGCAGTCTCTTCACGAAATTAGAAGACCACGACAAAACTCGAGAGTCTTCGAAATCAGAATTTAAACCCCAAGAAAGACGGCTAAGATAGTTCGAGGGTGGCTTTCCAGGCAGGGTGGGGTCGCAGGAGTGGCTGGTCTAACAAGATTCAAAGGACTCGTAAAGATCAATCCGGTCCTAATACCGTTGAAGTGTAATATATGTGGATCAAAGCCGGTCGGATCTTCTTGTTCGAGACGACGTCGTTGGAGCATCGAAATACGGTCAAAGAGAATGTAATTCCTCGTGTGCGCGGTGTCTGGCTAATGGCGGCGTCCCGAAAAGATAGAAGAAGCATAAAGGGTGGTTATAATCGGTCGTTCTTCCCCTTCGTCGGATCGAAGCCGAGGATCGAGATAGCGGACAACGGTATTCGAAGGGACGCTGCGCAGCACCCTCTTCCGGTGTCGACCTCGAAGGGTTCTCGCACAGTATACACGAGCCGTAGGAAGAAGGCGAGGCCGTTAAAAGGGAGCAGAAACACCTTTTAATTCCCTGCGCTGAGACGCGCGTTATATTTTATCCGGGGGTGTTGTCGCTATCAATACCGTCGGGGTTGCTGCTCCTCTTCTTCCTGCTCAACCTTTACTTTCCCTGCGATCAACCCTTATCTCGTCTTCCATATTTCCGTGCTGCCATCCCTTTTTTTCCCACCCTGCCCCCCGCCCGTCTTCTTCCCAGCAGTCTATTTAATTTAAATAACTTTCAAAAGTTCCCCAACCCCAGCGGATATCAGATCTCCGTCGCACATTTCCCTTTTCCATCCCCCACCCCCCGTGTCGTCCTTCGTCCCACCTGTCTCGAGGACGGGGCTTTTTATTCGTCCTGCCTCCGTCTCAGACGCTTTGTTTCCTTCCTCGTTGTCTCCTTTCCGCGTTTCCCGGATTCGCTCCGCGCGCCCACCCTCTCTCGTCCATGTTCTCTTTTATACCCTTATTTTTATTCGAAAATAATTCCGTGGATAACGACCTCGTCCCGCGAACGCGTCTTTTCACGTTAATCCTCGCGAGCCGGCGACGAGACGGGAATTTGTCGCGGTTTATTGTCAGCCGAGCATTAATATTCAAGGTGTTGGGTCGCTGAAGGACCCCACCCACACCGGAAGGTGTCGACGGTGGCCCCGGGTAACTGAAAGTAATTCCAGGTGCTTTGTCGTGAACCGCGAACGCTGAAGAGCATCGCGCGCCAACACGGCCATTAAACTCTGACCAAAGATATTGTTAATATCGTTCGGCGGGTCTGTTTAAACAATTCTCCACCTTTCACGTAAATGTATTCGTATACACAATTATTTCCGAGGTGTCTTTGGAAATCCAAGGATGAATTTTCTAGCCTTTGATGTCCTACGTCGTTTTCTTCGATCGGAACTGCTGCTTCGGATTTCCAATTTTGCATAAACACCCGCAGACTAGTAATACCGTTATGTTTCTTTAATATCATTAGCCACGGGATCTGCGAACCCTGCTCGGCGCAGCGCCAAAGCCTCGTGTGTCATTCGAGGACGAGACTGATGGTCGCTTTGCGACTTTGCGTTGTCGAGTGGGAACGTAGCGAAATTGGAACCCAGGGGTGAATGAGACTGCATTGCAAAGGGATGGGCGTGTAGACCTCGGTGGATGGCTGTGGGCAGTCGGTCGCTGCACTGTTTTCACTAATCACATTCCTGGAATAGTTACTCATGGAAGTTAATATATAATAATTTGTCTACCGCCTCGTAGGCGTCACTCGTCAACAGTGGGTCGAAACCAGAGCCAGTACGATTCCCAAATTAGAAGAGAAAACGCAGCAGAGGTTCTAGCGTAACTTAAACCATACGGTTTCTTACGTAAGTCGAACACTCGCATTAGGTTCAATTACCCATTCACCGTTCGTTTCGATCGTATCTTCTCGCGAATGGATTCTCGGCGCGCGACTCGGCCGGCGGGGTAGCAGACGCGATTTAGCGTCCTTTGCATAACGTGTAGCCAATTAAAGGAATAGCGAGGGAGAAATCGTCCGTGGCAACGGTGTTTCGACGGCGAAAGAAAATTTTCTCGAGCTGGGATATGCCCGAGGCCTCTCTTCTCCTTCTCGAATCTTTGGGTTTCGACTCTTGGCGGAAAAGCGCGAGCAACGAAGCGTGTAGAAAGCGTTTCAACGATGCCTGGCGTTCGCCGGATTCTCGAGTGGGTCAGGAAGGGAACTCGAAGGAATGCAATTTTCCTCGGATGTACTTTGTGCTTTCCCGTCGTTCCGACGATGAACTTTCCCGTCAAGGCCGGTTGCGAACCCGTAGCCACGCTACCGTTTCGAGCCAGCCCCCGCTCGATCAATATTGCATTCACGTGCACAGCATCGGCGACACAACCGGGGCTAGATTCTTGGCACGGTCAATTTCGATGATCGATCGGGCTACGAGGCCCGTGATCGACCGGCCGAGACGGCTCCTGTTTCCCCCGGGGGCCCTTTGATGTTATCGATTCCGCGAGATCAATTCGCGTAACGAAGCAAAACTTGATCGCTCCAACTCCGTCGTACGAACCGGGTACATCATTACGCTGAATTCCGGTTATTCGGGAATTTAATGTTAATCCGTGAACGCCGTAGCGCTTTTACATTATGTAAATCACACGAGGAATTTCGACCCGGTGATGCAGATTTTTAGAATTAAAATTCCGTTCCTCTTTGATACGCGAACTCTTCGTGGTCTCTTTCTAATAAAAACCACGGCGCGAGTTGGGTCTTTTTGGAATAATTTATAATGCATTGCAAGTGATTTCGCTTTGGAATCCTCGTCTGTTGCGATGCCATACAAAATCGGTGTTCTCGAAACAAATAAATTAGACACTTTTGCAAACGAGCAAAACGCCGGCTAGGGTCTCGAGCGATCGGCCCGCAATCTCGAGGGAAACTATGCGATCGAGCATAACAGAAATCCGGGTAAGGCGAGTGACCGTGTACCGGTCCAGCTGCTAAAGCGCAGCTTCGAGCAATTAGATCGGCATTAATTAGCCTTCATCTGCGGTCGAGAAAGTTTCTAATCGCGTGCACGCCGCGAGAATCCCTGCCGAATTCCCTCCGCCTCTTCATCCCACTCGACCGGGAAAATTTCGTGGATTTTCATGCATTCTCTCCGGGAAAAGCTGCGGGTTTCGGCCGGGGTTGAATCGAAGGTAGCTTCGAAAGTAGCTGTTCTCCGATTTAATTGAAAAACTGACCCGTTGTGGGATGGTTTTCACGAAATCCGTGGGAATTCTCTGCGGTCTCGAGCTGCCCCGAACAGTGTTGTCTGTTTCGCGGCGATTCGATCGGAGCAATTCCAACGGGGAAATCACCGATCGAATGTGTTCGCCGTGTGATTCGCGCGTGTTGCGAGTCGGTGGCGTGGCTGGGGAGCGAAAGGCACGGAACGAGCATCTTCGAGCAGCGTGGCTCTAACAAAATTTGCGGCCGGGTCTCCGGTTCGCCGCAGATTCGGTTTGCCGAGCCTGTTACAGTGGCCCGATCAGGTTAGGCTGCAGCTTCCAGCCGCGTCCCGGAGTTGGTTTTTCGAATTAGCCTCACGTAGGATTCCCTGTTTACCGAAACCGTCGATGGATCCTCTCGCGGGGACCTTTGTGAAAGCCGAGCCGCCCGGGAGAATATCGAATTTTCGCTCACTCCCTCCCGAACGATCGAACTCGGAAAATTCCCGAGGATTGACTCTTGTGTTCTTGGTCACGGGTCACCGCAGGGTTCAAAGAACAACCTGGTCTAGGTGTTTCAGCGCCGGCGGCGCTCGGATCGATCAAACACGGCCCTCGAACGTATAAAGCTCGCAAGCCAAGGGGCTCGCCTTGCCCTCTGCCTTGCCCGGAGAAACATCAAGGAGACTGTCCTCTGTGATCTCGCCCGGCAAAGATCGATGGACGAGGAAGGCGCGGCGAAACTTAGGGTATCGTGAAACTCGAGAAAGATAGACCGAGAGACATCAAGCTCCGGTTACTACACGCCTAGACTACCCGCTCCGTACCTGGAACTCGTAATTAGAGGCTGCCCGCAAAGTGATTCCGAACGATGGACTCGGCAAATATTTAATATCCCGCCCGGCTCCGGCTGTTCGGGGCTAATAAAATTTCGACGTGTCACGGCGCACTCTGACGTCACCGGCGAGCTAATAAAATCTTTATCCGCGACGGCTCTAACTACTTCCACAACGTGTAATATATCACGTGTCGGCAGATCTTCGTTGGTAGTTAACCGTGCTGTTAAACCATTAATTTTCAAGCAGTACTAGCACGAATCTTGAATTTGATAAGTTCTCCACAGCCGTTCTCATCTGCTTCTTAACTATCGAAAATCTTCCTCCGCACGAAGTTATTCACACTTTGCTGATCTTTGATTCATTTCAATACAACATGGAATACTAAACTGGAAAAGCCAAAAATACTTGTTAAGATGATCAGGCGGGTAGAGATAGAGATTTCATAACCTCCCTGACAAGTGGCTTAGAATAGTACTTGTCTCTGTCGGCAGAAAGGTTCGAGGGAATGACGAAGGTGCTCTTCAGGTGGACCTTGAATGCGAATGACGATGACGCGGGAAACTTGTCCGGCTACCGAACAATGGGATGGTAGAATTTGGCGCGTCGTAGTTTGATGACTCGAAAGAGGCAGAGAGACGGACGGACCACCAAAGGAGGTTGAGGCCGGGTGGAGTGGGCAAGGATGAAGAGGTACAACGGCAGTTAGCCTACTATCTAGCGTGTTTATGGTAATTCAGGCCATCCCGGTGACCCAGGAGTAGCATGCATATACATCAGCCTCCCTCACTTTGACGCATCCAGTCACTCTCCGGCGGGACCAGACTCCTATGCACCCTCTATATATTCTCTTCGGAGACCAAACACCGGCTGGCACCGCCCATGTCTACCCCGTGCAACCCTTCCTTCCTTCCAATTCTCCCGCCACCTACGCCATGCACTCTTTCGATCCTCAAGGATCTCCCTCGCCCTCTCGATCACGACACGCCGCCGTAGACCCGCGCAATTTGGTTGCCGGCCAATGCCTCAGATGAAGAGACCATCCCCGGAACAAAGGGGCCGCAACGTTCCGAAATTCTCAATGTTTCCGCTCCAGAACTTGACAATAACAATGACAGAAAGCAGTCAGCAATACTCGGAACTTCCGTGGAATAATCACCCTATTATTACGCTGCAGATATTTTCGCATTTGCAATGAACGCCACTCAATACGCTTGATCGAACTACCAGTTCTACCTAGCATAAATATTTATCGTTCTGCTAAGCTCCAATCCGATTCCTGCTTCTACCGACCGGCGCTCGAGAACATAAATTCGTATAAATTTCCGCCGTCAACTTACCAGATATCCGGCGCAAATCCGACTCAATTTATGCGTCGGGCAGAGATTAAAACGAAGCAGCAGTAAAGAGGAACACTGTAAAAAAACGTTCGTCACGAGCTAGCAGAAAAAATTCAGAGATTACTTATTATACATAATTATTGTATACACTGTACACGTGTACGCGAGGGCGGAGAACACCGCTAGGAGCGTGTAAGATTTTTCAATGACAATTTTATGTTTGCAATCGTAGGTCGCGCAATCGGATCTTTGCGGGCTGTTCGATATCGTGGAAGTTGAGGGGTGAATACGAAATGCGGCGTTTTCTTGTCGGAAAGATGTGACCACACCCCCTATTCAGAGGGTTCGGGGAATTCGAATCGCGGCGCGGTGGCCGAGGGTGGAGTACGGTCCGTAGGAGGACGCTTCTGACGTTCGTTTTGCAGGCGGGTTTATCGATGCGTTATTTCGCAAATGGCTCGCCATTTGTCGTGTGACGCTCGGACCTCGTCGCCACGTTATATCACGGATGGCTTGGGCTGGCCGACGACCGGCTATTCAGCCCCCACGCGTGTTTTCTCTTTTTCGTCCCGGCGTTCCGCACGCGTTTAGCGCCGCGCAAAACCCCCGTTTTGCGCCACCCCCGTTTTGCGCCACCCCCGCGTTCCACCGTTCCTCCAACCCCCCCCCCCTCGCGGCGCTTTTCCCGATTGCACAACCGTGCACCGCCGCGATTTTACGCGATAAATCGTGCCCGGGAGCGTGTTAGTTCGGCCGCATAGTTAATGTCGAAAAATTCCTGCTCATTTTCAGGACCGTTCGGCCGAGCCCCGTTCCAGCCATTGATTTTCAATTAAACAAAAACACGGAGAGCCTCGCCTCCTTCCCCGTTCCACTCAGCCGCGATACCATAAATGATTGCGTAGAAAATTCCATCGCGGTAACGTGTCTCGCATTACCGGCTTTGACTCGCGATCGTCGAAATCTTTGCCCAGGCTCCTTCTGTCTCATCTCAGATCTATATTATTCGGGGACACGAGGGCCCATACATTTTCCTCCATTTTTTCCCCCTAAATATTCTGGAGAGTGATCCAGGCTTGAATATTAGGTTCTCGCGTGGCACCGAGCGTCTTAACGATCCCGTAGGATCCTCCTTCGAGTTTTCGTTTGGCGGTTTCTCGCCGCATCGGACCGGCGGAGGTATCGCGACGAACCCGCTGAGAGAATCGCGAAGATGCACGCGATCCCGCCATTGCTCACGCGAATTTCGCGAGAGGGAACCGCAATTACGGCGCAGAAACCCGGCGGAAACGCGTCGCCTTCCGCTCGAGGCGCGCGCCGCGCTCCTGATAAAAGGTCGCAAACGGCTAATTTCCTAGTTAACGAGAACGGGCCGGTTTCCGCGAGGTACGCGCGCGAAACTCGCTCCTCTATCCGCCAGCCACGAGCTGGCCACTTTAAAGCTACTTAGAACGTTTGCGCGCCCGCAAACTTTTCCTCCGCAAACCTCCGACACTAGCCGCGCTCTTTGACCCCGCCGAATTTCGCCGCCTCTTCCCGCGTTCCCGAGCTGAAAAATTTGTACAAGCGCGTGCCGCTCGCCGCGCACTCTTTTTCGCAGGTTCACAAAGGGACAGAGGTTCGCAATTACACACTTTGACTTGGGAACGCGACCGTCACTGTCGATTTTAATTTGTTTATTTCTCGAGTAATCGGGCATTCGTATCTTCAATGAATTCGTCCATCTGGTAATCCGGATTCGCATTGTCAAGCGCGATTAAATCGCAGTAAGACCGTCGGTCCCAGCGGAGGGTGAGAGGAAACGAACAGGATTACGGCGGACGTTGAATATTTCGCGGGTTTCCCTTTAATTAGGGGCAATAAAACGAACAGTGAACTGCGCGAGGACGGGAACATTGCCCGGCGGTGTAACAAATTTTCATGGCTGATGAGACGACGCGCCCAAGGGTGTGTTAAACCGTGCGAGGCGTAAAGCGAGTCGCGCGAGCCACGCGTAAACCATGCAACGAGAATCAGGATAGACCATGAGAGACCAGGACATAAACGTGACGAGAGACGAGGCCAAAGGATGCCGGTGGCAGGGAAAGATTTCGGTAATAGCATTTCGTACGAGGCGCATTACCGCGATAATGGGATGCTGTACGCAATCAATTGTGGGGTCCGCTGCTAGAGGAGCTACAGCACTCATTCTCTGAGATGTTAAGACTGTAAATAATTGTATTGCAGTAGAAATCTGAAAGTTAGGGCTACAGGTCGTTTTTCAAAAGCCTGTTAATTCTGACTTTAAAAATATAAAATGTCTATTCTATTGTAAATAAAGTTTGTTTTATCTCTATGCGAAGGCCAGGACAAAACGAAGCAGCAGAACTGATCGTGTAAGAAGCGACAGGAAACCGTGATCGAACATCGGGCGTGAATCTGTTCGGTGCGTGTCGAGAGGCTTTAGCCGGATAAGCTGATTGGAGAACAGAGGCGAAGGTGTGTCCACCTACTCGGGTAGCGTTATCTCGATCGTGGCAACGTTTTCGTCTCTGCGAAACAAAACGTCGCGTCGCAGCTAAATGAATAATAGGGCTGTCGTAGTTGGACGAATCGTTCCGGGGCATCGGGTCGAGGGCAAACAATTAAACGACAACTCGCTGAATAATTCATTGTTTCGGTAAGCGCGTTTCAGAGCGTCGCCGCGCCGCGCCGGTGCACGGCTCGCGGGTTCCTCTTCCCTCGCATAATTACGCCTCTGTAAAACTCGCGTTCCTACCGCCACTCGACAGGTGAAAAACCGACCTGGCGAGCCACTTTCACCTGCGCACGGTGGCTTTAACCTTTTCGCTGCTCGGATCTCGCTGATACCAATTAATTCCACTGTTTTCTTGCCCTAATCTCGAAGCGAAAACAGAAAAGTAGACAAATTTTCTTCTGTTACGGATGTAACTTTCGAACCGGTGAATTCCTCGCCTTGAAACTTCGATTTTTCGCATTTCCTCGTCAAAATGTACAGGATGATACAGTAAAAAGTGAAAAATTTCTGTGTCGCCAATGTGAAGTTTAGCCTATTTGTTGGCCAACCGGCACAGAACATAATTGCTTCGTTCTCGTGAAGATAGCAGGTGCTCCGTGGACCGAGAAGGGGGACAGAGGATGCGCGGTGAGAAAATGCGCGAACAAAGAGTCGTGCTGAATGAAACGTGTGCGGGGGAGTATAGAAATGAATGAGCGAGGTGGCAGTCGGGAGCAGTCGGTGGTCGTGACCGCGGTCGAGCCAAAATGCAAAGCCGGTAATCTGATTTGGTGGCTCGCAGAAGGCTGCGTAGCCTCTAGCCCCCGGTAGCTTTGCCGAGGCGATGGTATGCGGATTCCCGTCAATTATACATTATAAACAGTCATAAATATGCAAATTCCGCGGGGGTGGCGGCGACGGCGGACACATCGTCGTCGTTTTCGGGAGGGTCGGAGGGAGAGAAAGCGAAGCATTCGCGTGCGTGAGCGAAAGCACGGTTACGCGATTGCGGGACCTGCGAGCATCTCCCACGCGGCTTTGCGCCTTCCCCTTACGACAGACAAACGCAATCTCCACCTATTTTACGGCGCAATTGCGAGCCGGATGAATCCCGCTTTCGCACCCTCCTACCCCCCCCCCCTTCCGAGAGACAGCGGCGTCGCGTCGTTCGATACCGCCTCGGGGGCGGGGGTGTTTCGTTCAATTTTGTAAATGGTTTATTCATACGGTGCCGGGAGACGCGGGACGGATACACCGATCGATGCGAATGCGATGGTCACATCTTCGCGAATGGGAAATGCCGATTTTATTTCCCCTGTCTCGAACCTTGCGCGCGAAACTGGGACATTTGTACCTCGAGGATTAAATTGGAGCTCGGCGACACTCTATTCTGGAAAAAATCCTGTTCCCCAGTCGGCTATGTTGAATTAATTTATGTGGCCCAGCAGGGAAGATCACGGTTGCACTACGATTTGTATTAAAACGTTGCTTCAAATGCCCTCAGGGATCACCCCCGCTTTCGAGGAAGTACATTTTTGGGACAGCCTGTACATAAAATCCATAGCGTCTGACAGAGGACGGACAAAAGGCGAACACAAGACGGATCCGAGTAAATGGTCGAATTAAGACTTTCCCACGAGCAATATTTAAGTCTCTAGATGGCCGTGCCCGATAATTGAACCGCCTTCGGTAACCCTTGAATATTGCACGCACGTGTACACGCATTCTCGCGACCTCTCCGCTTTCTGAAGTAATTACAACGGATATTAGTTGCTCGTGGCTGCTTTCCGGGAAGAGTAATTGCGACCGTCCTCTATGTGTGCACTACCTGTGCGCGCAACCTCTAGCCGTCTAATCGAGTTCTGCTGAAATTACCACGTCGGCTAGCGAAAAGAAAAAAAAAAACGTACACCTAAACCGTAATCACGCAACGATTACGTAGACTCGATTAGCGGCGATCGATGCCGTAGGAATTATAGCTGTGGCAATCGTACATCAGAAGTTACAAGTATCGCTCGCCGAGGCATTATACACGATTAGGTTCTGTTTGATGGAATCTTCTCGCACGATGTCGGGCCGGTTTATGCAAATCGGTGGAAAGCTTCCACGTTTCGTCGAAGTGCGTTTCAGAATTTTCGCTGACGACGTTGCTAATTTAAAAATACTTGTACCACTGATCGCCAGCTTAAAAGATGGGTCGCGAGCGGACTATATTTCTGCAAAAACAGGTGTTAAATAGAAAGTGAGTGAAACGATTCTCAGCAGAATTAGAATTATTCAGTGGCAAGCTCTGGAGATACCGATCGAGGAGCAGCAGAGTATTGTAATCCTGAGGTTCGAGTGATTTCGCTGAACGGACTTTCAGTGGCGTTTCTGTGTCTCTGTTACCGGATAAAGCGATCGTGCATCGAACAGTGCAGAAGATAATCGCCCAGACAATTTCTGTTTATACAAATGTAGAGTTTCGCGTGCGATCTTCCGGGACGGTCATCCAATTCCACATCGAGCGTGGCGTACGTGACGAACATCGAAAAATAATGTCGACGTGTTTCCGCGTGTGCACACGGCTCGGCGAGCTATCGAGCTTAGAACGGTCCCATGCAAATGAGGCGGAGCACACTGCAGCTCTTTTTCCTTAGCGGGGAACCGGGAATTTCATGACGGACGACCGTTAGCCGGGCGAAAACAATTTCTACGTACGATAAAACGTATCGACGCGGAATCATGGGAATCCATGGCCGGTTCCAGCCAGTTTGCCGATTCAAGATCGGCGCATTGGCAAGGCCTGGCCTCCTGTGTTCCCCCGGCCGTCCCGGCCCATTGCACCGAATGCGGTTCGTGCCGGCGCGGTGCGGCGCGGTGCAGCGCGGTGCACCGTACACACGAACACGGCTTTCCACCCGGGGTAATGCGAAACACTCGAATTACATGCCACGAATGGATCCATTACCCGCGCTCGTTTTCGTGCACATCGACACACAGCGAGAGACGATGAAAGTCTAGTGCCGGAATATCACGACGATCACGCGATCGGTGACTTTCCACCTGCTATTTACCCTCGGAATCGCGCTCGACCAAGCCACAGAACGTCGGGGTTGGTGTGCATTTCTCGCAGACATGCTCCGTCGGTCATGCCTGGTTAACAATTTAAATGATCGCGATTTTTTTGGGAATTTTTTCCCGCAGAAATTCCTGGACTTTTCAAGCTACAGTGAAGTCTCGATCTAAGACTAAGAATTTTCTTTATTTTTTTTTTTATGGGACCAACTTATTTGTGACATTGTTCTGGTTAAAATTCTCACGCAATAGAGAGAAAAAAAAAATCGGCGAGAATAGGTTCGATTCGGGCGCGCTGCACCGCGGATACTTTGATTGCAGGTGTAGCGGTGTTGAAATAGTGAGTCCTAGCTCGTAGCGACTGCCCCGGTGAATCGAACCGTGAAATATTAGGCGTCGGGCGCGTGTGTATAAACAAATGCGGATGAACGGGTACGTGAGCACGCGTCGAATCGGTTCAGATGCGTTCACGATCCATCGTGGCCTTTGTGACGGGTTAGACGCGACAGGAAACACGAGGTCCCGTGCTCGCATTGCTGTCAAACCCCCGCCCTCCCCGCCCTTGTTTCCCCCCTCGACAGCCACCATGATCGTACAGGTGTGTAAATGCGCGTTCGCGTCAGTGTGCGATCGCCCACGCGTGTCCGAGGTTGGTGGCCATTTTGCGATTGTTCGCGGTTGCGTCACCGACGGATAAATCATAATTTCGCGGGCGTACTCGTCGCCAAGGCGAGCTAATAATAATTACACCGTGTACCACGATCCGGCAGCGCACGCGTGCCATGAATGTTCGATCGATTCCGATGATCGGTTTAAATAATCTCCCTCCGCCCCCCAACGATTTACCCGATCGCGTCGCAATTTCGGTTCGTTAATAAGAGATAAGTTTCGTTCTCCTTTTCGAACGAATATATAAAACCCGGTGAACGGATTTATGAAGCGCGCGATGCGCGCCGGTGAATGCATGAATTAGCTCGGTCGCGAAAATGCCGGAAGTAATCGAGGCAATTAGAGTAGTTGTGCCGATTTCTGACGGGAAAGGCGGCATTCATTTTGAAAGGGGATTTTACGGAATTTTGTTCTCTTTGGTGGTAGTTAATGGAGATCGAAAATTATTAGCAAATTTCGTGTTTCATACTGTTTAAGTAATCATTCGGTTTTTAGAGGTTTTCCCTCCGGTTTTACAATTGTTATTTGCGAAACGGTCTAATATTTGTACGTGCACTACATAGGTGCACGCGAAACGTAACGGACGCGGTACACATGCCTGTTTTTCCAACTTTTGTGGAACGTGTTCTCGAATAATTCATATGGAAAACGGGTATGGAAAAAATAGAGAATAGCTGAACGAAAAATACAGAAAACTACGGGGGCTTATCGGTTAGAAACGCCAACCGGAAATCGTAAATACAATGTTGCTGCATGAAGGAATTTTTAGGTCGCTGGACTAAAATGTCGGTGGGGAATTTTGGATGCTAACAGTTGGTACTCACTTAACGTACTAATCGACAATCGAACTGGAATCGTACCTGAAACAGATAGAATAACGTACATGAGCTAGGGATGCCACAAAATGGCACAACATTTACATAAAAATTCACAATCCTTTGTCGCTTCAAAAATATCGTTAAAAAGAACACATCACCGACAGCTCCGGCAACCGATTGGAAAAATCGGTGCCCGATCAGGATCATAGCGGGTGCTCAGAAAACAAGGCTCTCCGGTGGCAGAGAGGGAGCAGATTAATTTCGACAGGTGTCGTTGCTATCGGAGCGAGCGCAGCGGCCCGGGCAGATATCAAAACACAGCCCGAAGTCCGCGGCGCAACGCATCCATCGTTGTCAATGCCGTGACATCGGTCGTTCATATCCGGCAGGGAGCGTTTTCGGAACGGCCCGAAGGCAGCAGCCTTGGCGCAGGATATTGAGTCGGCTAATAACGCGGCCCCTCGAAAAGGGCCCCCTCCCTTCTTCGACGACGCTGATGACACACACGCTTTCGGAAAAATTCGCAACGCGTCCGGCGATTCGGCCGCGAAATTGCGAGGACTGGAACCGAGCCAATGTAACCGGTCGATCTACCTCGTGTGTACACACGGCCGAAAGTAACAACGCGGTAACCGATTGAAAACCACGCGCAAAAGAGAAAGAGAGGAAGAGGCCACGTTCCGGGGGCAATTATCGCAATTATCCACGGCCGGGATCACTGGCCGGAGTTATCCCCCGAAATTAGCTCGTCCCGCACCCTCGATGAATCATGCTCGCTCTCTCCGAGGCGTGTGACGCGCGTGCAAATCACGATGTTCCACGATTTTCCGCCGCGATGGACCACTCTGTTTCTGAACACGCTCTCTCTCTCTCTCTCTCTCTCTCTCTCTCTCTCTCGTCTAAGAGAGACATCGGTGCGTGGCATGCGTGTCCGACGCCCTAAGCGGATTACTTTGCCTCGCCGGTTCTCGCACGATCTCTCTTTCTCTCTGTTCCTCGTTTCGCCTAACCAACACGCATCTCCATCCTTCGTGGGAAACAACGCGTCAGAGACCCTTTGGCCACGAGCGAACCGCTGTGTTCATATCCTCGATCACTATGGACTCCGACAATTTCTGATCCTGCCCCTACTCTGATTAACCCTTTGCCGAAAGGGTTGCGATTGTCTGCGGTTCTACGTTTTATTGGATTTTCGGGCTTCGCTCAAATTAACGCAGACTCGAGCGGTGGATTGATTGGCCGGGAAGTGTTCAACCTTTTGGTGTGGGAAGAAGACTCATTCTTGGCGACGAATGTTGCCCTTTGGAAGCCATAACTTCTTTACAGAGATTCTACCTTGACGCGTCCACCGACGAAAAAAAAAGCAGAAACACGCTGTATATTGTTAATACGATATCGTCAATATTATTATACATTCATGGAACAGATTGGCGTGTTGGCAATATTTCGAACAATAATCGAGAATTTGGTGGAAAATATTTTTATTCGTCAATTCAGCGTGGTTACAAAGGGGTAAACGGATTCTATTTACCTGATTGTGGAACAATATCGAATGTATGAAGAAAATACAGTTTATCAATGGGAAATATATTGGCGATATTGTTGTATAACTTTTTTTTTTTAACGAAGCGATTTCAAACATTGATTTCGTAACTTTATTATTAAACTATGAATCTTTAATCGATTGCAATTTCGAACGTCACTGTTTAAAAATCGAAACAGTACGGCCGCAGTATGACACTATTTTTGCACCGAGTTTTTCGTTGGCACAAAATGATTATTTAAAGCAACGTAATTTACGTAAGTTCGGACGATAAAATCTTCAAGGATACATCAGTTTCGGGGAGCATGAATAAAAACCGGAAGTCCGCCGCAGAATAGTTTTACGACCGGTGGAAAATGCAACACTAAGGCTCCCTGGCGCCCTGAAATCGGAGAGAAGATCGATTCCTGCTACTTTTTATTGCCTACCGTGAAATGTTCTGCGATAACTAATTCATCCCGCGATACCTGGCTGCCTGGGCTGACTATTTTCCACTTGTTTAGAGTGCTGTATCCGGGGATTGGTGGAATACTGTTCGTAGCAGTGAATAGGCCATTTTATTCTAACATTTTCGCTGCATTGCCTGGCACAATAGCGAACATTCTCCTAGAATTACAACCTAGAAGTACCACCGACTAGAATTCTTGTTTAATTATTCGGCTATTGTGTCCCCAGTAAAAATGTTCGACGTCCCTTTCACATCACCGTTTTCTCACAGTCTATTTACTTTCCGCTATAATTTACTTTCTCAAACCGTATTCTAAATATTTTCGAACGTTGTCGGTAAATCGAAACTAGAATGGATTCAATCCTGTTTCCCATTCGACGATTTTTTCGACGTTTCCGGCCACGTTCTCTCCTCTCTTTCGATCCGCCGATAGAATTACATCTCGATCGAGAGCGCAGTGAGAGTTGCCCGCGGAGATGCGACTCGCGGAAGGTATGTAGAATGCAGCAGGATGGAAAACGCGATCGAAGCTTTCGAGGTCGATAGGTGTACAGTACAGACATTGCGAACAGACCCAGAGAGAGAGAGAGAGGGAGAGAGAGAGAGAGAGAGAGAGGGAGAGAGAGACAGAGAGAGAGGGAGAGAGAGAGCGAAGTGGCCCCAGCTCTGCGGCTGGTTCGCCGCGAGGATGGCCCTGTGTCGCGTCCATGTACGAATATGGATACACGGGCCTGTACATACATACATGGGTGATGTATACATTAGGGTATTAACCTAGCCGCACCTAGCTATCCTACTGTAAGACGTTTCCTTAATTAAAGCCATCGATTCGCCGTCTGATTAAACTTGGCTCGGGCTGCTGGAAACTCGAAGGGCTTAGCTCTTCGCGATGGCCTTCGTCCTTTCGAAGTTCGACGGTGGTTACCTTTCACCGTGAACACCGTGGTCACCACTGACCTTTTATTTATACACGTACCCGTATCGTGTGCCCATATTTTGCGTTTATACAATAGTAATGTGTTTATACAAATTATACAACGAGTACTACTTCGTTGCGTTGAGTGTAATTTTTAGGTTGTGGATCTTTACGACATGGTCCCAAGACTCGAAAGTCAATATACAATAAACTAATTAATATTATGAATTTACTGGAGAACGTGCCATGGACCAGCGCAAGCAGTCAGGTGAATTTCCTTAAGACCAAGGTCAAAGAAGACCCTGATCGCTGAATAGCCAACCCTTTTCGGAGACAAAAGGCGAGCATCAACCGGACGTCGCAGTGCTCAGACGCGTGCAAGAGACTCGCAATGTAAAAGAGGGGGAGGTGGGCTGCGATGCGCTATGGCGGAACGAATGGGCCCCGAAAGTTCGTCTCCGACGGATACTAATTAATGCCGAAAACTGCAATAAGCAAGGCTCGTTTGCTCGGCCGAAATGTCTTAATGAAACCCTCGGGACTCGGCGAGTTTCTTGGTACGTCCGGGAGGGAAGTTCCAGCCACTTGTTCGAGTTCAGCGGAATATTAATTTAGAGCCCCCGCAGACACACGCAGACGTTTTTAATCGCGGACGCTGTTATTATGTAGATTAGCTCCTGGCCCGATATTGCCCTCCGTACAACAGTTTCAACGTTCCGCGTCTACTTTTCTCAAAGATTCCCCACTTTGCCTACTTCTCCGTCGGAACTTCCATATTTTCACCCATTCCGAATTACAAAGGTGCTCGACCATCGTCGGCTAGACTGCAGATTTTTACGCGAAACTAACGTTCTCCGCAAAACTCGCGAGAAACTGCAGCCAAATATTTTATCATCGTTTAGAAAATCTCCGAACGCCACAAAAGATCAGAGCTGAATCTCGGACTAATCGATGACTCGAGAAACTAATTCACACTCGGGAATACGAAAAGTTCGGATTGCCAAAATGTTGCGAGACATTTCGAAACGGGACTAGAATATATCCGACGTTGGTTTACGCGTCAGCGAAGCACGCCATTAGGGTGACTGTTCGGGCTAATAACCATGACGCGGCTCTCTTTAGGGTATTACCATCAATTAATTTCATCGACGAGTTTCCCCTGATAATATCGATCGGCGAAACTTCGCACACGCGGCAAACTTGCCCGATTACGTAAGTACCGTAAGTACATACCGCGGGCTGCTTACAAGTCTTTCGGGTCCGCGATCAAAAGTTATTAGATCGAACCTCTTATAGCACTACCGGAGCAACGTGCCTCCCCGCGCTTGATAAGAGGTTCGTGGTTTTACCGGGGCCTGCGGTACACGCGATTGAAACTACGAAACTCGAATGAAATTCCTCCTGCTGCATCCTTCCCGTTCGCCGGATACGTCCGACCTTCGTTGGAAAATCAACGAAAATGAACGATCACGCCTCTGGTCAGATACAACCTACTCGTACACAACATCGACGACATTAAAACCGTCGATATTAAACCCGAACATTGATTCTAAGCACAGTGTCCGAGAGTTCATTACGACGGCCCTGCGGAATCAAATATAGCCGGTCGTTTGACCGAGCATAAAATTCGCCCGTGTTCTCGCCGGGTTCTTTTTCAACAAAAAGGTGATGATCTATTCTGGACGCCGTAAGCGCAATTATTTAACACTCGTAAGTAATACGGGGGCGCTGGGCTGCGACTTAAATTAGATGTCGCGAGATGCTACGGAGAGGACACAGCGAAAGAGAGAGAGAGAGAGAGAGCTCCTCTGCCGGCGGACAGGCGCAACCTTTGATAAATTTGACGGGAACGCCTAAATGGTGGCGCTAAAAGGGTGAAGATCCGCTCGCGGGACGCAACCCCTTGAAATCGGATCAAAGCGACGTCTTCGTAAATTACTCAACCCCGGTGGATTTAAACGGCTGGCCCTGTTACGAGCGAAGACACCGGCCCGGGTCCCCGGGACCGCCTTATTTTCTGTCTGGCGCCAGCCACCGAGTCAAGGTTATGCCGATAGAGTGGCCGAAAGGGTTTTCGGGATCTTTGCTATCCACGATCGCAGGATATCCAGGCCAATGGAACCTAGTCGGGAATTTCGGGATTAAATCGACCACCGGACCGACCGAGGTTGTCGTTCGCTTCTGGCTCAACCAGTCGGTTCGATAGCGTATCAGAAGAACGCGCCGAGCCGGAGACCTACGGCCTCGCGATACCCTTGAACCCCAGAGGACTCACCCCTCGAGCTCATCGCTCTGAAAGACACCGAAGTATGATTGTAGCAGAGAGTTGGCGAGATTCGAGGAATGCCTGGTGTCCCGGGCCATGACACGAATAATTTCGAGGAAAGCGGATAACCGTTTCGCAAATTGAATCAGCAAAGTTCCAGAGTGACGGGACCCCGAACGACGGAATGTCGCTGGGGAGCTGCGAGGAAGATGAATCCCGTATGCGAAGGAGTTCCTGGATTTTACTTGGCACTTTCGGCGATTGAGAGGAACCATAAAGTGTGCTCGCTCGAGCCTCCTTAGCTTCGGAACGCAGCCCTGTCTCGGGTTTTGTTGTGGTATTCATATTCCTCGGTATGGAACGAAGATGCTGTGTTCTGCAGGTTGTAAAGAAATGATACATTTCGCATGCAACAACCTAACGGGTACAAGACTGTAAGAAAGAAATCCGATTGTCACGACAGCTGGATCGATTCTCAGATTCGAAAAGTCCCCGGCGTTTTCTCTCGCTCCGGAGGAGCAGATTTTTCGTGGCTCGCTCGTCGGAAAGTATAAACACTGTCCGTCCGAGTTTCTATTCCCCGTCGACAAGTGGAAATCTAAGAAATGGACTTACACTGTTCTTCGATCTCGAGTCGTTAAATATCGTCCGAGGAAGTAGGTCGAGTCGCCGGAATAAGAAGAATCGAGCTTGGCCGTTTCCCCGACCCTCGGAAAATAGAATTTCACCGACGTCGGAGAAGAAGCAGAAGAAGTAGAAGAAGAAGAAGTAGAAGAAGAAGAAGAAGAAGAAGAAGAAGCCGTATCGGTTCGCCGGGGCTGTACAGAGTATATCGACTTCGGAGCGATAACGAGTCGACGATAAAATAAATTTGACGTTTCAATTTATCGATACGTTCGTCCTCGGTGTTCGGAACCCGCCCCCTCCCCCCGCACCCCTTCGGCAACCCCCCGGGTCCCACCGTATTCCCGTTGCACCGTTAACAGTGCTGAATAACAGCCGATGTAAAATCCCCGTCGAGCTGCCGCAAAACTTCGGGCAAAGAACCTCGGCTCCCGTGTACACGTTCGACTTCCTTTATGATATTATAGAATCCCGAGGACGGGTAACGAACCAAGTACTCGTCCCATAAGTAAATCAGTGTAACAAGCCGGTCTATCCTTCCGTTCGAGCGGAAGAGCTCGCGACGACGGAACGAACGCAACGAGAGAGGAGCAGCCTCCAACTTCTTTCATCACGCCCGGCCGAGTTTCCGCGATTCGATTTAAGGGCCGATCTCGTTCGTGCGACGTCGACGCGATAGACGACGTAGACGACGTAGACGACGACGACGACAAACGAAATCTGGGACGATGACGAATTTAGAATTTTAAGCGCGACCACCGCGCCGCAATCTGAATACTTATGGCTGCCAAAGGATCCGAGCAAGTATCCTGCAACGCGTATCGCATTCAGGACGGTCCCGTCGCGTCAAGAATTCTAACTAATAAACCACGAGATACCCCGCTTCCGCATTTCTGCCCTGTGACACTTTGATCACGCCTGTGGGCGGCCGGGCGACGTTCGATTTGCTACGGCAAATGAATGTTTACTGGCAGAATTATGAACCGATACGCTATTTTTATTCAACGACGAGAATATTTTATCGGATAAAGCAGCGGGATGAGTGGGATGCAAAAGTACGTTTGGAATTGAATTTATTCATTTAAGCTTTTGTAGGGATCCTAGTCGTTTTTACGACAGATTTAATTGTTAGAAACAACTCCTCTGAGGAACTATAACACTTGAGAATTGTGACACTTTTGCAATCTTCGTAGTTTTATGACCCTTTAGAACTCGAAGAGCATTCATTCTCCCCAGATATTGCGGTTGACGAGTATAAAGAACGCATTCCTGAGACCCTTTTGGCACAGTAATCCTTCGCATTCGCATGACCCTTGATGGTCCTTTGCATTCCTAAGACCCTCGGCGTTGTAGCTCTCTGCATTCCCATAACCCTTGATATCGCGATTCTCTTGCATCCCTCAAGCCTTTCACAGTTATACCCTACCCTCGATGACTTTAAGATGCACTATTCAGACAATCTTGTCCGTGACGAAAGTGCTGAATAAAGAAGAAATACAGAAAAAATCCAGTTCCCATCCCTTAAACGGATATTCACCGCAGGTCCCGGGGGCTTTTCACCATCGGAGTTTTCGCCAATTTATCCGGGGTGGCGTTTTCCGGTGGCAAAAAGGTCCCCGAACGCCGGGTAAGGAGCCAAAGCATAGCGGATATTACTCAAACATAAATCCGAACGCAGCCATCGGCCGGATGGGCTCTGGCTCGCCGCCAGGCAGCTTCTTATAAGTCGAAATACGCACGGGCTTTTACATGGCGTGCGTGCTCAGTCAACGGTTAACGATGTGTCAAAACTATTTTTGTTTGCCGCGTTCGCGATACATTTACGAGAGGACGGTGTAGCTCGGCCGGCTGGCTGTCGCGAGAGATCGTAAGACGTACAACTTGTTATCGCGAGGCGGGGATTTAAAGTTTCCAGCCGAGAGAACGACGAGGAAAACGAGCCCGGGGCCCAGGCAGCAGTTTGTCACTTTCGACCACGGATTCCAGGCGGTTTCGCCACGGTACCCACCGGCTCAAAGGCGCTCATAATTATTTCGTTGGACGGGAGACGCGGCGGGCACGCCGTTTCTCCAGCAGATTCAGCTGGAAGCCGCGGGAAATATCGGTACGCCTCAACGGTGTTTAATTCACGGCGAAATATGTGTCGTAAAGGGAGCAACCCGCTCCACGGGCAAAAAAAAAAAGACACAGTCCAACGCGTCCGCCTGTTGGCTAACAATACCCGAGCTTCATGCGAACGACTCCTTCTTCATCCGCTTTGCCCCAAGGTGCTCGGTTTTTACTGGAACCGAGCGAACCCGCGAGGACCCATGCTCCGCATTTAGCTGGATTAAAAAGCAGATTCTCGATATTTTACCGTAAAATTCAGTTGCAAAAATAATCATGTTTCAATCGTATTCCGAAAAATTGGAACAGATACAAACAGAAGCGAAATAGCTAAAATAACCATTTTCTTGTCAGGTCCACGGGACGAAGGCTGTTCTAAGCTCGAGCGGTGCAGTCTCGATTAGGGTAACGCGGGAATTTTCGCGTACGCCAGGTGAGTCGAGCATTACTGTAAATTTCGCCGGTGCATGTTTGCGCCCCGATATCGCTGGGAATATTCGATCGATCGAGGGGTTGTTCCGTGCTAATTACCGGCGAACTATGCCGCGTTCGCGCGCGCACGACGGAAAGTGAGGCGTAAGAAGCTTAGCGTTCCGGTGTACTAAACGTAGCGTCGTCGTCTGCCAAGTATGGGAACGTTTCGCGTATCGTCGGAAGCTTAGTGGTTCGCAACAACATAAACGATAAGGTCGCTGCCGGGAGAAGTCGAGAGATCGTCTCGCATAGTCGAACCCACGGTTTCGACGTTCAGACGGCGAGACGAGAGCTGTGCTGCGAGGGAAAAGAAGTCCTCGAGGACCCTCGAAGATGGTATTGAAGCCATCATATCCAATTTCCCTGCTGGTGCACTATCTGCGAGGGTGGAACACGGTTCTGCTAAGAATCCGAGTAATTCTGGCCTCTTGAGCACTCATTGTGCTCTCTTGAAATGGAGGAGGTACTGTATTCAGAATTCTGCGGTAGAATCATTCCCGTACAATTTATTTTCCACAATGTGGTAAGACATATTTCTACTAGGTACACAGAGTTTGAAGTAACGTGCTCGATAAAATTTTACAGACAAATTAGAAGCAACTGCCGTGGCACCCCAGTATCGAGACGAGGGTCACTAAAATCATCAGAGGAAGAAACATGTTTAAGGATCGATGTCGACGGTTGGTTTTTCCTTCTACGAGAAAATAGTCACGGTTCGGTAGCCTCTCGCGACAAGCGAAGATCGGGAGAGAGAGAGAGAGGAGCTTTTTTTAATTTACCAGCAAGTTTACATCGAGGGGGTTGGTTTCGCTGCAACTCGGGGGTTGACTGCGACTCGGCGAGCGCCGCTCGGAAGGTAGAAGAAACCGTGGAGGACTCTCGAAGATGGTATTGAAGCCGGAGGAACGAAAGAACGCGCGGAAAGTCGGTGGCTCTCTGTGTGCCGGTCGGATTTTTGCGAGTTCGAGCGTGCTACGAGTTTCCAACGGGGACGGAATGCGGCAGAGTTCGAGAGCGGAGTAGCTGAAAACGAGGTCTTTCCGCGCGAACCTAGCAACAAGCGACGCCACGCCGCGGAATCCGACCGTTCCGGTAACCGCTGGCATAACTTCGCGGTTCTTGAAAAGGAAAACGTCTGAAGCACTCCCCGTCGTCCCCCGGCTTCCTTTTTCTGTGTCTGTTTCCCCCGCTTTTACATTAGCTGCGCGAATCGGCGGTTGATCGAGCTTCGACGCTGATGACACCAAAATTAAGAAAAGAAAATTCTCTTAAACTATTTCACAGATGATAGTCGACGACAGAGAAGCAGCATTCTACTTTCTTCATTTTCAATCTAACTTCCCAAGATCCACGAATTGCACGCATAACTGCACTCGGAAATTTTTCTAATAGTATCAGGTTGTCTCGAAAGTTGGTTTCGAGAACCCAAGATTGCAAGCACTCGGAAACTTTTGCAGCAGTATGAGGTTGTCCCCAAAACTTCCTTTTATTTTCTACTATCATCGCAACGCGACTTTGAAAGAGTTTTCAACAAATAATAAAACATTGAGCAGCACGGAGGATGCCGCTGTTTGCACAGGCTCGTGTAGCCTAACAACATTAGCCCTCGAGGGACTGGAGCACCGTGCTGACTCGGACGAATCGTTCGACATTTATTACACAAGATCAGATTACCTGAAACCGAACAGGGCACGTCCGAGATAAAGACGTTGACCGACATTTTTTGAGAAGAGTCGGCCGGCCGTCGCAGCGACTCCGGAATTATTTCCGGAGAGAGGCTGAATCGAGATGAAACGCATCCAGTGAAATTAGAACCTTTCCCGGTAATTAGGAAGGCAGCGTCCAATTTCTCAGAGCGACGGAGGCAAAAGCGTTTCCTTGAGAGAATGAGATCCGAAGCACGACATTCAGTAGCAGTATTTCAGTTACTTTCATTAGAGCCTTGGTAGGGAGGAGCGGCCTTAGGAGGGTGGGAGGGACAGTGGATGGGAGGTGGCTCTGACCTCAATTGGCCTCAAACAATTTGCCTGGCGAATTGGTCTTCCCGGCGTGCTCCTTGCGGCTTGAGCGCCGCGGTATGCGCGAGTATTTATGTATCCGCTGCTCCGCCCCCGTCTAACTGTCGATTTATACTCAGTCAAACGTTAACTGTCTATTGATTTCAATTTTTGACACGTTAAAACTACCGTAGGACAAATACCGCGAGATCGAAATCGGCCGATCGATTCACGAGCGTGGTTCTTATCGTGTCCGCGTTGTTGCATCCTCCTCGCTAATATATTTACCGCGGCAACACAGACGGCGACAACGATCCCCGTAATCCCCCGGCGAAAATACGGGGGCGAAGTATGAAAACACGCGATCGTAATTGAATCGTCGTCGAAGACGCGAACCCGGCGACGATACCCGGCCGCGTATCGCCGCGCGGCACGCCGGCACCGGCTTATTATTGTTTGATTAACAACCCCGGGAGTTTGTGATATTTCATAAGCAAGCAAAGGGTTGCGCAACGAGATTGGATGGCAAATGTACATACGTACGTACCGTACATACACAGCCGGCGGCTCAAGCGCAACGATAGACGTCCGAGAATTTCCATCCACCCGCTTTCCTCTTAAACGCGCCGAGTCCACGGAAAACGTGGCGACGGAAAGCCACCGGTCCAGCTTTCCCCGCAAACCGCTGTCATTTCAGCGTTTATGCGCTCGACTATGAATGCTGGTAACTCGGATCGACTCGCAGTGTAACTCGATGCGATCTGTGATTCGGTTTAAGTCGGTGGTTGACAGGGGTTTGGAGGGGAGGTTGCTTAATTTTTATCTTGTAGGCGTTCGTTTGTTTGTTCCGTCTAATTCTGTGCCTCCAAAACAGGATTTTAATTATAATAAATGAAACGTGAGTAAAGATAATTGTTTCTTTGGAAATCATGAATATTAATTCATAAATGTCTGCCCCCTCTAATTAAGTACAATTCATTCAATTATTCTCAGCAATTGTATTTCGCAAGTGACAACCATCATGTTTTATTACAGTGTTTCTTTCGATACACTCAATCACCTGCAATTAATTTATTCTTGACAACGGTAGGCAAACAACCGTCCACCGCGTCAATGTCGATTAAATTGCCATGAAACCAATTTTCTCGGCCCTTACTAAATTTGACATTAAATAAATTTATTCAGTCCTGAACAAATGTAACTCCAAATCAAACTTTCCTACAATATTTTTCCTGCACCCCGACAATTAGAAAAGTCCACTTTTCTCCGTCGGTCTCTTTATTTGCCTACATTAATTGGTCGGAAAACCGAGCTCGAGACGGTTAATTAACTTCGAGAATTCTGCTCCGTCACAAAAATGAAATTGTCGAGACAATGTCGTTATGATGGCGGTTCATCCGAGGAGGACGCGCCTACTTTCTTCTACCTCGGAGAAAATATTTAAATCTCGAAGATTCGTACTACAACTCCGTTAAATGTTCGTTAAACGACCACAGCGGAAATTTTTAAACCTTCAGTTCCAATTTAGTTATACTTTTTTATTCTTTAGGCCTAAGATATCCCTTAGGTTTCACGTACATATATTAACACATTGCCGCATATAGGGTGCCATTTTAAAAAATACCACGAAAAACTACATCGAATAAAAATTCCCCAGCGTGCACAGACGTATCGCTCGAGATGAAGCGAGTTTTCCCGTGAAATAAGAAACAAGGAGGATAGTTAGCGCCGTCCGGTTATTTTTCTCTGGTTTCTCGGAGCTCGGGGCACGTCGAGCCGGTCCATTTCTTGGGCAAAGTCGTCGGACGATAAACCCGGCCGTTTCATTACCGTCCCCTCGGCCGGTTTTTCCGCGAGTCGCCGATAAATCGACGCGGAATTTCCGACACCGAGCAATTATCGGCAGCGGTCGCGTGTCCACTCGATCTCCCCCCGACCCGGGGATCGGTCCATTACTTTCGAATGGGCCGTCAGTATGCGCGCTACCAACCCCCTCGCTCCCTTCCCGAGCGTATTGCCGGCGACGTACCGGCCTATAATTCAATCTTGTCAAATCCATTAACGCCGGCAGCCGCGGTCAGCTCCCATTGCCATGGCAGACGGGCCCCTGACTCAGCACTGCGACAAGAGCACGCGTCCTTCCATGCTTTGCTAAACGACGCCGCCGCCGCCGCCGCGTCGCTTTCATTTTCCTCGATCGTTTTTTAATATCCCACCCCCGTGCATAAACCCCCATCCTTTTTGCCACGTTTTGTCATCGGCGGACGCACTCTGGCCAAAGCTATGGCGCTGCCGTTGTCGACCAACACCTTCCACGAGCTTCATGAAATTTTGCTTCGCTTGATTTCATCTTTTATTCAACTGGCAAATGCAATAGAATTTCGTTCAATTTTTGGTGACCGAGCTTGTTCACAGAAATCTGTGCATAGTTCTGAACGGAGGGGTGAAACGCTCGAAAGAAAAATTGCCCTCTAGGGTTCACGGTGTCCTAAATACGCTGCCGAAATTTTCATTCGCCTGTCTGTCACGGTTCTCTAATTCCTCCGTATACGTAAAAATAAAAAAAAAACAGGCTTCGTAATTCTCTGCAATTAATTCCCCGAAACCGCTTTTGCCCGGACGAAAATTCCCCGATACGCGACCTTTTTCGAAATAAATGCGCCGCGGCGGCCACATTTCTACAATTACGGTTCCCGGTAATTTTTCTCATTTTCGCGGAACTAGATCGAGCATTCGGAGCACACAGAGCGGCGGAGCCGTTTTAATTGAGAGCACAGAGAGAGGGTTTGTGCATCGAGCAGCGCCGCGTCGTTCGCCTTCTATCCGGTTGAATAATAGGACGGTCGTAAAATCTGTTGTACGCCGGTCTTTATGGGGTACACGGGTCGCGTACTCCTCTACGGTGCCGGCTCGCGTTTAATTCGTCGAAAAAGCGGCGTTTTCGCAGGTGCGGCGCGAGCGGAGCCCCGCGTAATTGTCTCCGCTCGCTGGGCGCACTTCATTCGGACAATAACGAGCCGGCCGTTTCGCGGTGGTAACTTTACATTAAGATTAATCGTATAAAGAAGCCCTGGGTGTGGTCTAATTGATACAATCAAGCGAGGCTTGACCCCGGTCGCTGCCCGAACCTCTCTACGCAGCGCGATGCCAACCATAAGTCTGCGCAATTCGTGCGCAATCGACACGATCTTTGGTAGTTTCATGTCATTTCAGTTTCTACGCACAAAGGGATACCCTTTTTATCATCCACTTGATAACAGCGTTATCTGAAACGTATCAGCTGCTACAGGAAGATCTCTCTACCTAAATATTGTGTCATTGGAGCCTTTGTATTTCCCAATCAGCTGCCATGAACAGAGGTTCTACCGATGAACGCGCAAACGATACAGTGTCGGCTCCTACGTCGTTCTTTCCCATCGGCAACGCGTGCTCGTTAATTTAACAGGCCGAGAGTGCTGTTTACTCGGCGGCCTGCAAACGCCGCCGCCGGTTCGCCGAACACCTGTCACAATTAGGAGGGAATTTATTTTAATCGCGACGGGGACTTTTCGCGTCGGCCGCGACACGATATTGGCGGTCGCGCGTTGCCGTTCCCCGTTTATCAGAAACGATGATTACGGAGATTACGGGAGAACGGTCGGCGCGCGTCGTTCGCCATTAGCGTGATTCACGAACGGCCGCCGCGTTCGTTAAATCCGTGGCCGACCGCCGCCGCCGCCGCCGCTCGCGGTTCGTGTCCCGGTACAGTAAGAATTAATTAAGTGCAGCGTTCACGTTATTTATCGGGGAAGTCGCGTCGAGGCGCTATCGATTATCGCTTCCCTTCCAATCTCGAAGACAATGCAACAAGGTGAGCGTTTCGCAGAAGTTGGCACATTGCTCGACTACCTGGAAACTAATTCGAGAGCGATTTTCCAGCGATTCGATATCGTTCACAATTAGAGCGATACGGGCACAGAGAGGACGGCGAACGAACGGCCTGCGACGCGAAGAAACGGCGCATTCATCGCGCAGCTCCCATTAACGCAAGCAGAGATCCACTCCGGCCAGCCGCGCACGGTATAAGTAGATCCATCATCATTGAGAGTTGCGCTCTGCCAGCCACTTCAACTCTCTACGCCCATTACCGAGCTTTCTTCCCACGATGTGGCCCCGCGATTCACCTGTTCTGCCTTTCAGAAACAGCTCGGAAACGTCTGCCAACCGTGTCCCCCTCCGGGCCCCTCTTCTTGTTCTCCGCGCAGCGAGTGCGTCGCCTCCGCGGAAAATTATGAAACGCGGAACAAGCGTATCCGCTCCGTTTAACGCCCCGCTCTGGTTAACCACCCCGGCGACGCACGCTCCACGGTTTTTCGGAATCGTGTAACGGCAGCTCCCGCGATTTTTCCGAGCTAATTATCCGGTTCCGATTGTGGCTGTATTAAACTAAGCACGGCTGCAGATAGTTTGCTTTTCATGGGGAAGTTGGCTGAGGATTGGTTCAGATTGAATCAGGCGAGCGATGATGCGGTGCTGTGATCTCTTCGAGTTGAAGTAGTGCTGCAGATGATGCCGCTTCTGCAGCTTCGACGGAGCCTGGACAATCCTTTAGCAATCTTTGCAATCGATCTGAAAGTTTGAAGACCGCAATAATTTTTTCCACTCAATTTCTGTTTAGAATCGATGGATGCTGGAGTTAAACGGGGATTGAAAAATCGAACACGTCCAGGAAAATCGATCTCGAATATCGAATCGCTGTTCGACAACGGGGACACGTGCAAGGCAGTATTTGTCGGTAGACTTCTGGAGAGCAACGAGGAGTCAGTCGAACGCGACGTTCGCGTCGAGCGTTCGAACGCATGCAAATGCGGGCCAGACCGACGACGCACAGGTACACCTTTAATTCAACACCGCGTCGCTACAGCACACGGCACGTTAACAATGGGGTAAACAGAGAAAATTACCGCTTGCCACGAGCATCAAGGCTCCTCTCCATCCCTGGCAGAGGTCATTTGGTTGGCGTGACAACCCTTCCACGCCCTACCCCCTCCCCGGTTCCTTTTCGACGTTCACCTCCGACCCCTGCGTGACGAGTCCACCCACCCCCTTCAACCCCCGTTCACTCGGCCTTCCCCCCAACGAGCGCACAATGCGCTTAATGAAACTCGATATAGCTCGGCCGATAACCCTACCCTGCCATCGGCCTGCACGGAGATCCCGGGGTTGAAAGCCCATCCGACGGCCACCCCTTTGACGGACGTTTCGCGCGGGGGTGTCTAGGAAAAAGGCAAATTAAATCCGCAAGTAAAATCGACCAGGCCGAGGGGCGACGGGGGGAGGAGGGCAACCCGGTGGAAGACAGCCGAGGGTTTTAGGCGACAATGGCCTTGTTAAGGCACCCACTAATTGCAGCCAGCTCCTTAATGGATCCTTGCGAAAATTGCATCGACCGTAAGCCGGTTACGGAGAACACGCTCGATCCTTTCTTCTTATTCTGCCACCCCCACCTGCTCCCAACCCCGGTCCACGGTGTTGGTTTTGTCTTGGACGAACCTGATTCATCCCAGAGCCACCGGCTGCGGCTTCTAAAGGGTATCGGGACTCGAACTGAACCACCGGGAACAAAACATCCCCCACGAACCACCAGATTATTCTTCCAGACCGCGAACATTTGCAAAAATACCGGGGTGAGGAAACTCGTGGTAATGACGACGAACCCTGATCTTCGAATCCCTGGCCACCCTTTGCACCAACTTCTTATTTTCTTGCTTCTTTCCGTTTTATTTCCGGTGAGGAATGAAAACGATCTCCTTAAGAAAAGATCTCTCTGGCAACTGTCGAAACAAAATTGTGCACAAAGTGCAATTCCCTTTTCGTCAACTCGTTTCTCGATGCGAGAACCACGCGTCTCCGAGCGTCCCCAGAGTCTGAAAGCGTCTCGGCATCGGACGGACGCTTTCCACCAGTGGCCGCTCAACAAAGTGTCTTCTTGGCTCGTCACCTTTTCGTTCTCTTTCCCGAGGTGCGCGTGCGAGTTTAATCGGCTGGATCCACGAGACCCCGTTGGACTTGCCGCGTTAAACCTCTGCCAACGGCTCGGGCTATTTTCGCAGATCAAAGACAGCGCCGGGGAGATTGATACGCGGCCCACGGGACACGCCCCGCAAGATTTCTCGCCGGCTACGATAAATAAAGTTAGGCTCGGCCGGGCGCATTCCCCGCGGAATTGTTTTGTCGTCGACGTCGTCCGGGGCCTCGTTAACGCGGCCAGGATTTTCGGCATTCTGGCTCACCTTCAGAACACGTTCGTGCGACGCCGCAGCTGTTGAATACCGTTGCCGTTATTCTAATTTTTCCGCCTTTGTGTTGCTACTGCACTGAAGATTTGCCGGAGACCGTGTCACACTTTTTCCAAAAATTTGTGATCCTGTAGCATTTAGTATCCTGATAAAATTTCATTCGACTTCTTCCTCGCGTCAATCTTTGCACAAGCGTAGCTAGCCCGATGAAAATGAACGATGTTCTAAAACCAATTATACACTTTGTCTTAGCGTGGCTCGCTGTATCTACTCGAGCTCGCGTGTCATTCCGATAACGCATATTTACATTCCGGCACAGTGACGCGACCGCCTGCGAACGTTTCACCGGAAGCCATCGCCCACTCGTCGAAATCTTAGCTCATGCTCTCGCAAGGGCACACAACAGTCGCACACCATTCACTGTTTAACGCTATCGGCGACGGAGTCGAGGAACAAGTAGTGTCAGCTTACCGAACTATACAAAGATGCTGTGCAAAACATCGCGATAAAAAAACTGCACACAATGTGAGAAACATCTATACAATTGTACTGGCCAGTTATATCGAAACGTAAATTCTACAAGTACATTCTTCCTTCGATCGTTCCTTCTCGATCTGTGATCGGCAAACACGGTTTAATTTGAGAAAGGCGGTGTCTCCGTTCGTGTAAGACAGTCTCGAGCGATAAAGACAGTACTGGGAATCGCAACATTCGCGTTTACGATCTCGCAGCAAGTTTTAGGGTCGCATAAATTATCCGGAAAAGTATCGTGACGGTGTTTGTCCGAAGATTGAGCGGTTCCAGGTGAACTTTATAGATTTCCGATGGGCGTCCGCGGGCGAGCGAGTCCGCGTCGTGAGCGTCGGGACGCGTGGCGTCGCGGTTCAGCGGCGCGCAGTCGACGCGTCCCGTCGACTCGAGAATATATATGTCCCGCGGAGATCACAGGCCGCCATTCGTCCTACCCAGCGGCGCTAAAATTAAGCGGCATTCTCCGGGGCCCGGCCCGGCCCGGCCCGGCCCACTCGCCGGAGCAGAAAACGACGGGGAATTCGCGGTGGAAATGAGCCCGGTCAAAAGAAATGGAGGTGGATGCTACGCATTCTTGAATCGACGGCCATCGATCACCGGGAACCGTTCCCCGGGCTCATCGGCGCGTTTCCTACGGTGCTTTGATGCCGAGCCATTCATTCTGCCCGCGTCTTTCGCACGTCTTTAAGGGCTCCCCGCTTTCGAGCAGCCCGGCATTCGCCAATTTTTTCAACCGCAACCAACTCACCCGGCAGCCTCACACTAGCCACTCGAATTCATCAATTCTCAAAGAATATATACGAATTTTTTAATGAAGGTACTGTGACCAAAGTTGTGGTGATGTGCGCTTAGAAGCCTCAACTGGTCACGGTTCCCCCAGTTTCGCCGGTATCCGAATAAAAATGTCGGAGAACTTGTTCAAGAGCCATCGCTATCGGCTAAAAATATAATCATACCCTATCGAGGTCGCGTGCAGCGTCGACACCCGGTCGGAATCAGTCCGGCGTCGCGTTTTCCATTAGCTTATCGAATTTCTCGTTGGTCGATTGCGACCGGTATTAATCTCACGAAACAAAATTGTATTAATATTTCAAAGTAATCCCTCGGATCAGCGTCGCCTCTCGAGATAATGGTTTTTCGCCCTACGGATAATCGATGAATAAACAAACAACCGCGGTGGTTTCTCGGTGACCAGAAGACTCGCGAACGAACGTAGCGCGGTTACCGGGGAAAACGGCGATGAAAAAAAAAAAAAAGAAAGAAGAGCGGAAGCAGTTACAGATTATCCTGGTCTTTGTGGCAACGAGATTGAAAACGCTTCTTTCGCGGATTGCCATCTGGTCAAAGCGAGGAGCCCGGCCGGTGGTGTGGAGCGACGCGATCTCTTTCTCCCGGAGCTTTAATAAAGCGATTTTCTCCGGGTAACGCGAAAATGTAAAATGCCCGGGGTTTTTGCTCGTCAAACGTTACTTTCCTGGCGCGCGGACGAAGAAAGTTGCCCGGCCCAGTTAACGCGTCGGGAACACCTGATTTTTTCGTTGAACGAGCCTTTAGCGGAGCCAGATCGAGTTCGCCAACTTTTACCTTTCGAAAATTAATTGAACTTCCCCTATTTACCAGTCGGGGCTAATTCGCTCGATTCTCTTTCTGCAGAACTTTCTGCCGACAACACTTAATTCTTTATTGGTTCTCGGAGTTTTTAGTATTTGGTACACCGAGTCCCAGCAAGCAGATTTTCCGCTGGAACACTCGAGGCTGATTATTCGTTCTTTTTCCGTTCGTATTAGAAAATTTGATCGTCTTTGTAACATTTAGAATATATATATATATATTCTCTGTCCGTGGGATCGTTTATTAACGCTGCTCGTCCGAGCACTATCGTTAAGCCTCGTGATCGATCGATCTCGTTATTTGGCCGGCGAGAGCCACGGCTTGGCTCCGCTTCAGCTACCGGTAGATCGTTCCTTACCTCGAGCGGATCGGAGTCTCCTGCATATAACGCGCGATACGATCTCGTTCATGGGTCGCACGTGCCAGGAAAACCTTTGTTCCAGTTTCAACGGGGACCGTGTAACTCTTGGACGGTGTCACGTGGCCGCGTTCAAACCTCGAGCCGTGGTTTTCGCGGTGCCATTTCTCCTCTGATACTCGTAGGCGGCGCGGTTTCCGTTCCGGAGACAAATTTCCCGGCGACTATAAATCTTCGGAACGACACCGTCGGAACGTCTTTCTCGTCTAATTGCTCCTACGTTGCAATCTGCTCGGCCCTAACCCTTTTGTGCCACTGTGTCGCTTCCGAGTACCATTTTCCGATGACCATTTAACCTCGTCCCAGCCGAATCGCAGCGGAATTCGTGTAATCATTGCGAGGATGAATTTATATCGGAACGTTCTCACGATTGGCTGTTCTTTTATCTCTAGATCATTTTTCCTGGATCTTTACTCGCGTTAGCAGAATTTTATTGACCGAAAATATTGGCTGAATTCTTCTGATTTATCTACTACCCCGGTTTAGAACTGCCTTTTCTTTTTAATATGTACGATGGTTGACATATATCAAATTGTTGACGCAATGTGCAACGGTCAGCGTTTCTGTAATTCGAGATCGATCGCAGCCCCCTCGTTGTAACTCATTAATGCGAACTATGAGAGCAGCAACGCACGAAGCGGCGAACGAAACACCAACGGAGAAAGGGGTCGATGCAACGGTAGCCGCGTTCCGTGAACTAATAACCGCGTAAAATTAATGCAATTAAGCGGCCGGTGTAAACTTGGCACCTTATCCTTTCACCTAGCTGCCTTCCCTTCTTCGCCCCTTCCTTCTTCTCCTTCTTCCACCCTTCTCCCGTTCCACCCTTAATTCGGTTTACCTTATCCTCGTCTTCTTCCCTGACAACTTCGAATAATGTTACTGCTCGTTTCGAACATCGACGGAATACTAACGGGAAATATAATAGGTAGAACGGTATCGAGTACTTTCAAGGGACTCGTGAGTCGCTGCCGGGCGTATAATGTTGCACAAGGGCCCGTCCTTAAAATATTGTTTCTTGAAATCCTCCCTCGAGCCTGGTCTCAGTGAAATCATTTTTCAAAACGATTCGTGCATTGCTAAAACACGTATACAGCTGCTAATAAAATTCACTGTTTGCGAAGGTGGGTCATTTGTAGCAATGAAGTCCTCTCCGTTAAAATTTCACGTAGGAATTTGTTATAAAATTCACGTTGAACGCGACGACGACCGAAACCGAATGGAAATACCGTCGCATTTCGGCCGTGCAACGAGTATTACGAGCCGAGCGGAATCTTGCGCGATAAAAGGGTCATTTACTTAATGCCTCGGGCAAACACGGTCTGTTACCTGGTTACAAGTGCGTGCGGCGGGGCTCTCCGCCACATTGTGCCGGGGCCGGATTGCGGATCGATCTGCACACGTTTACCGTGCCGCGGCTGTCACGTCGCTGCTCCGCTCCGCTCCGCGCCGCGTCGCGCCGGGGCTAAATTTTCCAAAGGATACATACGCGACGGTAAATTTCAAAGGAGCCGAGCGCAATTAGTTGTCCGGGGAGAATTCGGATCGCAATTTAGATTGCCAGCCGTTGATCACCGGGTAATAAGTAATTTATCATTCACGACCACGGGCCGACGTCGAACCGGGAATTATCCCGGGGTTGTTGCAATTAGCATCGAAACACCCCGTGTGCGTGTACGCGGCGTGCGTTTCACCCTTTCGGGCGGGGCCACGTTTTTCAGGGGGGGGAGGGGTTTGCGAAAGTTCGCCGGCTCGTTCCGAGCATTCGTTATTTTCCGGGTGCGCTGCCGGGACTACAATAACCGCGTTGTTGCAGCCCTCCCTCCCCATTTGTCGGAACGTATCGACGAGCAGCCGCGGCCGGATTTCCCGGAACGATCTAAAACGTTCGTTTGATCCGGTCGCGGGGATCGATCCGTGCATTATAAATCGGAATCCAGTTTACGACCGGTATGTAAACCGCGCGCGAAACCCGTCCCGGATCATAACTAACCGTTTGTATCGGGCTGTGTACGAAAAAGCGGCCGGGAATCGGTTAAAACGGATTTGCAGAGCGGGCCGCCGCGGCCCGGCCCGCGTTTCAATAATCGAATTTTAAATACCGCATAATATCGGCTCAGCGTATCGTTCGCCCGTTGTAATCCCGGCGAAACGTTAACTCTTTTTATACGCTGGTCGTTTCGGACAAACGGGCCGGGACTCCTCCTCCAGGATCTCGCCAATTTCCAAATTTCCGCGGACCTCCGCTTACGGATTGCGAGAGATTTCGATTTTCATCTCTTTGTTCTTCGATACTCTTGCTCGATACTATACTTGCTGATTCAATCGCCGATTTTACGGGATTACCTAAATCTGACGCGAAACGTTCGTGAACTGGTCACTGTACGAGAAATTGTCTCGGACACAGATTCTACTAGTTTTTACCAGAAATGCATAAAATTCTCAGTCTACCCTTTTCTTACTTTGCTTTTTTCATTGAGATACTGCCGGGAGATTTCGCGGAATCGGAAATTTACGCGGACCCCCCGCGGTAACAGATTGGAACGTCGAGATTTCAATTTTCGCCTCGTTGAACCGGCACCGCTCGATCTTTCGCCGGACCGTTCGTCATTGTCGAGAGACATGGACCAACAGAAAATTCTCGGAGCCGATTCGGCTCGGTTCACACACGAGCGGACCTCTCCGGGACGATCGAGAGGGAAACTGCCACCGGAGAGGGATAACCGTACGCAGTTTTCGCGCCATTACTCTCCCGAGCTCTGTGACAGCCGATAATTGGACGTGTCCTTTGATCCTCGACTCTCAGACCCACCCACGCCCACGGAGGATTTCGGGAGGTCGCGTCGGATCGCTGATAGATCGGTGGCACGCGGCCCGTGTCTGCTGCCGCGAGATCGATTCGATGGATCCTGTGTTTCCCTCACCCCCGACTCCCGCAATCAGCCCCTGCGATCTTGTCGATGGGAAAATTGAGATTGCATCGGTGTTTCTACGCTATTTTCTTTAATTACTTCTACTCTTTCTGTGGGATGAAATAACAGTGTTGCTGGACAAATCGCTTTGGATATAGCATAGTAGATCTATACTAAAATTTATCCTAATTCAATCGAGGCGCTTTGTGTGTACTTGAAGATGCGGTTAGTCATCCGGTACATCAGGTTAAGTAACGCGTGTTGCGACAGTAATTGGGATGGGTGGACCGCGCAACGTTTTCTTAAGTACTCAGGGTTTGCAATACTTTAAGGGTCACATTTCGGATTGAAAAAGTCGTTTAAGAGCAACATTCCAAGGTCATTGGGAATCCAAACTATTATTCCAAGGGCCATAGGAATGCGAAGGGGATCCACAGTACAAGTGCCCAGGAATTGCATAGGATCTCGACACTCAAAGGGCTACAAGATACGAAGGGTTACATGGAAATGTGAAGGACGAGAATTCTGTGGGTCGTAAAAATGCAATGGGCCAGGAACTTAACGTTCGAGAGAACAACGCGAGTCTCCAATATCAAAGGCCATAGAATTGCAAAGTAACATAAAGGTCGTAGGAATGTAAAGGGCTACAATATCCAGGAACATGGAAATTCAAAGAGCCCTACCGTTCCGACGAACCATGAAATGTGTGCTGGAACATTAAATCATGAAAATGTAGAAGATCCAGAATCCTCCTCTCCAGAGCACTTTTAGGAGTACAAAAGGGACTGCATTCCCAAGTGTCAGCAGAAATATAAGCGACAAGAGAAAAATCAAGGAATTTTCAGGAATGCCAAGAACCACATGGTTCCACCGATTCTACAATCACGGTAAGTGCAACATTCTCACCAAAATTTTAGCACAGTGCCCTGAAACAAAAGCTGTTCCCAAACACGTTCCTGTATTTAAACGAACAGTCACGAGAACTCGTTCATCTGCACCCCCATCGTGGAGCAAGCGGTAGTTTCGATCCGCCGCGAGTGTTTTCAAGAAAAAATCCCCGTCCCCTCCCGCGGAGGGGGTGAAGTAGTCGGATTAAGAGGGCGGAAGCCGATCCCGGCGTTCCAATTAATTTGTTTAACTCGGCCGACGTTCTTTCGTCGACGTGAATCACCGTCCGAAAGAAGATTAGAGATCTGGCCGATCGAGCGGAGATTAAGTCTCCTCTGGGGTGATCTTCTCTCTTCTCTTACTTTCGCGCCCGCCGTCTGCTAGCAGCTCTGAAGAAGCGAGAGAGAGAGAGAGGGAGAGAGAGGAGAGAAGAGGAGAGAGGTTTACGTAACCGTTCGCCGCGGATGGAACGAAACGAGAAATGTTCCAGTAATCTTCGACGGCCAGAGATTGAGTCAAGACGAACTGAATGGCCGTCGGAGATCGCAGCCGTTCAAGATTCTCGGATTTGGTCTGGGTCCTCTCTCGAGAAAAGTCGTCTCCTCGCACTCGGCGGTGAAAAAGGGGTCCGCGGGGAGGGGGAGGGGTTGGGAGGTGAGGTGAAAGAGCTCAGAAAGGGTACCGAGAGCAGCGTGAAAGGGAGAGAAAGCGAGGGCAGCGAGGGAGGAAGAGGCTCCGGGTGATATAGAAGAGAGTAGGATGACGAAGGGGTGCCATTGTCGCGTGGATTTCCAATTAAAGAGGTTCGACCGGGACGAGTGCCGGAGGATTGGGCGTGGGGGGGATCAGAAATCCATTGGATCTGCTCTCGCTGAGGTCTTCGAGCCTCCTTCGACTTAGCTCCCATCGAAATATCCTCCGTTCGATTCGGACATCGGGCGGGAAAGAGTCTGCCGATTCACGCGAAGCGACGCGACGAGGCGCGGCGCGGCACGGCGGAGTCAGTGAGCCACGTTTAGTTTTCATAATTGAATCCAGTTGTTGCCGCTGATGGGCAACCGATTGCTTTCGTTTGGTAAACACTAACTTTTAATTATTTCCACCCCCGCGATTCCCTCCGGCGCGTCGGCGGGCGCCGATTTGTTGGCGAGGATCGAGTCACGTGCTGCCCGGGAGATTGATTCGGCTAAACAGCCCGTAACAGTGAAATAAACGGTGCTCGGGCAAACTAGAACGACGCAAAGGGAAAAAAGAAACGCCGGGCGAGGCGAGATGGGCCACGCGCGTGCAGCTCTGTTTGCGGGAGCGCGTGTGCGCCGCTGCACGCAGCCAGATAAAAAAGAGGGGCCGGGGAGGAGGAAACGAGCGAGACAAAGAACCGGGAAAAACAATGCGCACAGTCAGCCTAACTGAGCAAACATTGTCGGCCGGTGATTGCTTCGATTGCACGCCGCTTTTGCATGCAGAATCGGCCCCAAACCGGCACAGCCCGACTCGGCCCGACCCGGCCCGGCCGCCGCGGGACCAGGAAAAAAAAATTGTGTACAAAGGGTGAATTAATGCAAGTCAATCCGAGGTAACCAAGGTGGGCAGCCCGTTGAAACAAAAACAATGGTTTTGTGGCGCTAATGCGCGTCGCGTCGCGTCGCACCGCGTCACTTCGACGAGAGGATCCGCCGCCCCGCCACGGACGCTTTGACGACGCTTCTCCGCGACCGTCCCTCGACAGCTTTTTTCGCGACGAGACACGGCCCGACAGTTCCACCGGCTTTCCCGGATAAATTGGTTTTCCGAAAAATTTGCCCGGGATAGTCGGAAAAGTGGTGGAAAAACGGGCTCTCGGTGTCGCTGGAATTGCAGGTGAAAGATGCTGGGTGAAAATGTTTGAGGCGGTAGACTCTTAGTAACGTGCTGGATTAATCATGAAAATGAGACAATAGAGATCGTCAAAAATTAATTTACCTAAAATATTAAAATATTCATGCATCTAGTGCAGAAAACAACCCTGGCGATGGTTGAGAATTACTTCAGCTAGTGGTGTACCAATTTTGCTGCAAGTAGGCGTGGCTAACACCAGTCCTGCCGCAGGTAGGCGTGGCTTTCCCGCTCCGGGATAAGAATAACGAAGCCAAGACATTTACAAGACAGCACTGGCGATACCTAAAAATTGTTTTACCGCGATGCTTCAACATTTCCGCCGCAAGTACTTAGGCGTGATTTCCTCGCTCCCAGCTAAACCACCGGAGGCAGATCAGTGCCCCCAAAGGACAACCAGTGCATCCAGCTAGCCGAAACGCCACCGCAGCACGGTTGCACATTACGCGCCTTTGGCAAGTCATCGGACCCTGCCGGCGGCGTTTGAACGTCGGCGCGTAAACGCTGACAAATTCCGGGCGCGCATACTTCTGTCGCGGCGGCCGACTAATTAAACAGTCAAATTAGCGACGATTACTGTAATTTTCGTGCGGGATGGCCCGCAGTTTCCGCGTTTACGGTGCCACTAACGGTAACGCCGGTATACATTTCGTCGGGTGGCGGGGCGCCGCGCCGTTTCGCAGGGTGTCTCGTAATTCGCGGCGTTGCGGACGCTAAAGGCCGATTGAAATTTAAATTATAACCCGCGGGTGTCGCGCTCGACTAGTAAAAACGACGATAAAGTCCGACGCCCCAGGCCCGGGGTCTTTCCGCAGTGCGGCGCGCGTATTAAAAGACCGCATTAGTCGCAATTCCCCTAATTTCCCGGACAATAAAGCTCCGGCCGTTTATTGGCATGCGTGCCGAGGGTTGAACGTGTGTTCGGTTCACGTGAGCGCAGCGGTAGCCAGCACGCGTTGTTGCCCGGCGAGCCAAACGGGTCAACGTTATTTTTAATTCTTCCCCGCAGCCGTGAACGGGGTCGACCGCCGTCGCATTAATTCGCCTGCTCGTCGTTTCCTCGCGAAAACGCGGCCACGGATTTTGCACGCGGAACACCGCGGCATCCGCGGCGAACGCAAACTGCGCGCAGCGCTCCGTCGCGTCGGCAGCCGCCGGCGCTGATTGCGCCCGCATCGAATTTTCAACGGCGCGCGAAAAATCCGACGTCTGCGAAAATCCACCCTACCGCCGATGCGCCGGACCCCGTGGAGGAATTAATGCGAATCAAACTGCGGCCTCGCGCCGCCATTAGGCAAATTGAAATGGCAGGTGTTGCGCGGGCTTGTCGACATCCGGGCTTGCAGAACGGGACGAAGGGCGCGCGGAGGGGGGCTCGTCGCTTTGGAATTCGTACGATTCCGAATTGTTCCGGAAATACTGGCCGAGCTGCTCCAATCGAATCGAGTGATTCCTGTGCACCGTAGCATTTATGCTACCGGTCGATGCTGTCTGCTAATGGCTCGAGGTTGCACGAGAGAGTGGTAAGATGGGGTTGCCAAGGAAAAACAAGTTTTCTGGATTTCTCTACAATGATTTTCTCGAATTATGAGTGATGGATGAGCGGCCTGTCGAAAATCGCGCGGCCTGCGGTTGAAAAAGCGGCAAGTATGATTGCAGGAGTCCCTTCCACGGTGGCTCGATTAGCGAGCCAAGCGTTTAGCATAGATAATCACTCCCGGGAGCTAGAATAGGCCGAATGCCATTCAAACTCTCCGCATCCGCGATCCCCGATGCAATTATCAATCGAGAGTCCGCTATGCATTAACATAATCAGATCAGCCAGCCGTTCGAAACCGTTCCTCCACCCCCGTGCGCCCCGCCACGCCGCCGACCGTTTCGCCCTGCCACAGCCGTCGTCATCAGCGTCGGTTCCAGAACCAACATGGCTCTCTCATCCGGGTGCGTGCACGACATGCAACAATGCAATTATTCCTAAGTGCGCCACCGAAAGACCGCCCAAAGCCGCTTGCCTCGGTTATCGAACGGTTATCTTGATTAACGGATACGATCGATGCTAACCGGCGCCGCCAGAGCCTTTATCGGCATTTCCGAATCGATTCCTCGATGCTTTCTCCAAGATTAAAACGACGAGGACCGCGGGCACGATAACGCGATCGTCGCTTCTGGAAAATTCGCGGTATGCGAATTTATTAGTACCTTCGCGTTTTATCGATCGTCGATGCGCCGGCCGACGGGCCTCGTTATTCGATTCGCCCGAAGAAACCGGCCTGGTAACCTTCTTCCTTTGACAATAGATTTACGGAGCGCTACTATTTTACATTAGTTTATAAAAATACGAAATTCATTTGATTAATTGAAACTGAACTCCCAAGTTAGTGAACAGCATCGGTAAGATCGTGAAATATCAGCGTAATCGTCAAATAGCAGCGGCAACGTAGCGAATATTTTTCCTCTGCAGTGGGTATAGCAGTTGAAGGATTCCTGGCGCAACGGTTGATGGAACACGTGTCGAAAATCGAGCCGCGATATTCGACACGCTGTTTCACCAATTAACACCCGGTTGCCGAAAACACGCGCAGCACTTGAAGCGCTCGTTCGTCGACCAGCGGCAACGTTTTACGCGATGCTAATTAGCCGCGGGAAGCGAAAATCGTTAAAGTATCGGAAGGGGCCCCGCCACTTCAGGAATTTCTTCGCTTAACGAAGCTTAATTAGCCGCCTCATTAGGCGGCCGCGTCACCGGACGCCTCGAATATCCACATTACGTTCTATTTTAAAATCCGCTCGGCGCGGCGGCGCGGCGTCTCGTTCGAATCGCCTGCGACAAGTTGCGCGCAATAACTTCCGAAGGACAAACTACCCCGCGGTTCCCCCGATCATCAACTGTCGGTGCCCACTTATTGCCTTCTAAATTTACCCTGTTTCGGGACGGCCGCCCGGCTAACGAGACCGTACACTTTAAACACTCGTTAAACTCGATTTACGCGCTGATGCAACCCTTCACGCTCCGACCGCCGTTTAGGACATTTTTTCGGCACCGTGGGCTTCTTGTTAAATTATGTGACTGACTGTATTTCGGGACGTTGGTTTTATATTATTCTTCTGATCTGCTTGATTCTATAGTGTACCGTCCGGACATTAATCTTGTCAAAGAGAAATATATCGTAGCGTCTTCCATTATTTAACTACGAAGAATAGATTAGAGCTCGCCTGGACACACGCGTCTTCAGAAAGAGAAATATTTAAAACGTGTTACAGTCCCTTCGGAGGTATTATTCAACAAAAATATCAGACCTTGGAGAGGTTTACCTTGGAGAAGAAAAATATGTGCCGTTTCATTGGCGACATCATTGAACTAGTAAATGGGATTTAATCTAACCATGTGTTTCAGAAAAAAGAAGTACCTACCTTCCTCTATGAACACTAATTTACACGGACAATATTGCCCTCACTCTGCCTGCAAAAATATCATATTATTCGTTTCCCTCTCCGATGACCAGCGGTAAGCAAAGAAGAATTATTATTGTTATTCCGGAAGATATTCCTCGCGGAAGTGCCTTATTCTTTAAAGGATCACGTAGCTCTCGGGATCAAGCCGCGCGCATCCCCCAAGAATTCGCATCGCATTCTTCCGAAGCGTTTCAACAGGAATGTGCAAATTCTTTTGTGTCTATGCGGGGGAAGAAAGAGAGAACGCAGAGAGAGAGAGAGAGAGAGAGAGAGACGTCCGTCGATGAAACAATTTCCGAGGGAAGTTGCTCGAGGGTTGCGCGCGCGTTCTCGCGCGATTTTGGGTCAAGACGTCGACTTTGATGGAGGATGAAAAATGAGCGGCGGCAACGGGGAGCGGGGGTGGTTCGAGGGCTGCTCGACAAAGATGCGGAGCAGCGTATTCTTATTTGTTGCCACGCAATATTTCCATGGTTTCCTTTCTGGTTGGACTGGAAAGGATTCGCGGGGGAATTGCGTCTGCTCGTCGGCGAGCGAATTCTTCGGTGTGTGCGGAAGCTGCGCTCTGCCTGGGCGGCGAGATGGGTTTCACGAGCTCGGTTTTGCTCGGTCTCTCGTCCCTCGAACAGAGAGGCGATACCGAGAGAGAGAGAGAGAGAGAGAGAGAGAGAGAGAGAGAGAGAACCGGGAGAGATCACGGAAAACCGTGCGGAACAGAAAAGAGAACGGGATCGCCGGGTCCTCCCAGAGGAATCTCGACTTGTTCTCCCATCTTTCGGTAAATTGGAACGAGCCTGGCTTCCGTTTACGCGACAGTTTCGCCCCGGAAACCTTTCGCGTCAAGTAAATGTCTCTATTCGCCCAGCTATTCACCGAGCCGTTACCTAAGGGCCGCGTTTGCGCCCATGCTGCGATTAGAGCGAGCCAGATACACGCGCTCGTTCCCGAAAACTATTTCAACAACTGAATTTCCCGTCCTCGGGAAACTACCGATTTTTAAACAGAACGTTTTTCTCGAAAGTCTCCCAATACGTACGCCTGTCGGATATTACAGCGCCGAAAATGTTTTTGGGCGAGCCAGACGATTCGGAATTTCGATAAAAAAAAATAGAGCGACGGTCTCCGAGCGAAAGCTGCAAAGTAGCGAGTTCGATGCGGATACTCGATACGAATTTCCCGTATCGCGACCGGTGAAATACACAATGGCACTCTGTCCCCGATATCGGGAGAGAGATCTGTTGCGTACTGTTGGACAGAGTTTCCGACTACACTTCGCGCGTTTGACGACACAGTAGTTCGCCGCGAGTCCTCGCCACATCCTCCGGGGAACATCCTTGTCAGGATTAATCTGATTTCACGGAGCGAGCTTCTGGTCCACTTCCGAGGCGCCGGTTTCTTCGATGACACAAAGAAATGAACCGTAGCCTCCCTTTCGGCGGCTTCGAATCTCCCCTGGAGATTGAAATTTTCATTTCGTTTATCTACCCTCGGCTGAATCGTTTCGATAAGGATTCATGGCCACCGAGGGTGGTTTAGGGTCCAGATAATTATCTTCTGTCTCATGGAGAAGAAGTTATTAGCGAGATCAGTGTTAAATGTACAGAATAAGAAGTTAGATCATGTTGGATGGAATTAGGAGAATATTAATGCACGAAATGACCAAAAATGGTAACGGTATTGTCGGCCAGTTTAATCCATTTCGTGGACCGTTCTGTTTGCCGACCTGCCAAGTTGTTATATTATTATTACAAATAAATTCCTGATTGAATCGCTATCCCAAATATTTGTTGTTTGCGATTCTACCAGTTCGTGCTACTACGTGGCGGAAGTTGTTCGTTACTGGTATTAATTACAACATAGTTGCAGCCTGTCCGGCTCGGTGTGTTGCTTGCTTATTTATTCGGCATCCTCCAAGTTCTAACAATTAGGGACTTGTAAATTCGACTGGTCGCCACCGAAAGTTCGTGCACATGTCTATGAACCTACAAGAGTTGAAAATGACCGACAAAAGAGGACGCGAATGGAATTGTTCTTCGGCCATTCCGAAACGAGAAGTAGCACCGATCAAAAAATTGGTGCGCGTAAAATTATCCGCTCGTTCGAGGGGTTGCATCTCGCAAACTGCAGCCTGCAGTTCACAGGATTTAACGAGCGTGTTGAAGCAGTCGCAGGGCCGGCGCGTTGCAACTGTCGTGAGATATATATCCGCGCGATGGTCCGCCCACGCAACGACAAGAAAGTGACCGGCTCGAGGGGGCAGACAGTGAAGATTTACCGGCGCATAATGAGCAAATTCTTGCGCGCCGCTTATTACAACATCCAGCGGGGCGCATTACGCGGCGGCAATGCATTATCGTGATAACTCCTCGGCCGAGAGTCACGTGCTCTCTCGCGACCCGTTACACGTGTTGCATGTGTATCCACACGGGGAGGAGAGAGAGAGAGAGAGAGAGAGAGAGAGAGAGATAGGTTGCACCAGCCACCTGAATTCCGCATGTTTCTATGAATCACAGACGAATCCACACGCGCGTGCAATTAACCGCGAGAAATGCGGTTCATCAATTTCAACGGGAAATGGATGCACCGGAATGGGTTTTATTTACCCGATGAACGGACCGGCGAATCGTCTGCGCTCTCCTCCGCGGATGCAGTAATCCTCGTTTAATAAATGCGTTTGCTCTTCCCTTACCAGGGATCTCTTCCAGTGCAGTTGCAGAGCTGCCTCCGGAAAACTCTTTTAATTCTCCCGCTAAGGAAACGAACGTTCCGATTTTAATAAGTATTAATCTAGTCTGGATTTGGCGTAAAGTGCACTTGGACGCGTATAAAGTGCACTTCCGTTAATGGTTTCTATTTTTGGACGTTGATCAACGTACTCGGAATCTTATTCTGCAGAAGTATCTTCAGTCTTTCGACGTGATACCTTGAAATATCTTCTGAGCAACGCCGCGGCGGACAATGGCTCGTTTACAGAATCGCGGCTATCAGCGCGTTATCTTGTGGTTCGGGGTGCATTCATTCGCGAGTTGTCGATCCGCGGCGCGTGCAGCCGTAACGGCTCGGAACGGAGGAGGGTTAAAGAGGCGGAAAGGGGTGTGTTCCGGGGGGTGGCTGGGAAGCAACCGGCAAGATAATCTCGCGGCGTGACAGGGGATTATGTCTGGCTGTCTGGTTGTTGGCGGCGTTCGCTCGTCTCTTCCGATTCTTCGTCTGTGTGCGACGGGGGGATCGCGGGAGGCTGCGTTCTGAAAGCGGACCGCGTTTCTCGGTGGGAATCGTGGAAGAGCTGGCACGCGGCGGACCGCGGAAATTTATTCAAATTGAACGATTTGGAAAGGAGACTCTCGCTCGCTTTGCCCGGGGATTTATCTCGCCGGCGGAATTACGGCCGATGAAAATTAAAATCGCTCTCGAAAGCGTCTAGCCCCTCTCCCCGCGTCGACGGGGATGTTGTAGAATGGTTCCCCGTGCTAGGCCATGAAAAAAAAAAAAAAAAAGAAAGAAAGAAGAGGAGAAAATTCGCAGGCTTTTCCCGCCGAGATTTTAATATTTGATCCTCGCGACGCGCCGCGGGGCAAACGGCTCGGAAAGAAAGGGCCGCGGGAGAGCCCCATGTTAAGAATCGCGAGAGGTCCATCTCTTAACTATTCATCCGGGCGAAGTTTAAAGCACCGTCGCCCTTCCGGGCGAACCGTGTCTGTTTACCCGGAAACGGCCACTTTTATGCCTCCACCGATTTTAACGGCGCCCGTTCGCCAACGAAAACTTTTCATTTAACTTCGAGCAATCACCCCGCGGGCCACGGTTGTCGCGCGTTCTCCTGAAAGGATAACGCCGCCGAAGACAAAGCTTTCGGCTGCGCGAAATCATTTTAAACGACGCTGCGCGCCTACAATTCCTCGGGACAAATTAGGTGCAACCTGATTTTGCTCGATTTCTTTTTTAATCAGCTCCAGTTCCGGGAACGCAGGCGCCTTCTCGTAACGAAGACAGGCGCGGCGCACACCGTAGGACGGGATCGCGGCAATAAGCGAGCTCGACTCTCGCATAATGCAGTGGGCCGGGTAATGCACATTTTAATTACGTTAGGTATAGAAGGCTAGGCCGGCAGCGGCCCGGTACATGGAATACGAACACTTCTGGTTTAACGGCCGCGTATCCGCATTATCGGGCCCGGCTACACGGAAAATCAAATTCGGATCCGCATTAGCCGGCTGACGAAGGCCGCCTCGCTCGTGCTGGGTTCATGCTCCCGCTCATGCCCGCGAAGAGCCCCCGGGCGCGAGCCGTGCAACCGATGACTCCTTTGCTGCCAGTTAATTTTCATTCGATCGCGTAATCGAATGAACCCGCGCCGGAAAAAGTCGACTATCCTCTGGAAACGCAAAGAGATCTAGCGTTGTTCTATTGCTACCGACTCTCCTTTCGTTCCCGACGTGGACTATAGTCACACAAATTTCGTAGTTGTAGAATCGGACACGTTCCTTGCTTTCGCAATCAAGTTTTTCGATAAGAGGACTCTAAAATAGTTTTTACCTGCTGAATGCCGATTAAAAAACACAATCTCGGAACGGAAGAATCACGCGAAAAAACACGACAGAAGAAAAATAGGAAAAAGCTACTTCACCGTGGAGGACGGTGCTGCAGTCCGACAACGTGCAGCACGTCGTCCGCGAAACAGGAACGCGAGGAACAAGCGAATCCTTCTGGAATTACGCGGGCGAACGACGAGTCGGTAATTTCGACCGGTTTAAAGGGGAGCTCGCTTCCCGTGAAAATTCAGCGCTTGTATTTTCCTCTGTTCGTGTCGCAGCTGAATGAGAAAACACACCGGAGGACCAGTTTCGGGATTCGGGGACGCGTCTCGAGCCGAGAGGGACACGGAGACATCCGTTCTCGAGCGTGCGCGAGCCGTTACAACGCGGCGAACAAATCCTCCGTGCTCGCGAAAATGTGCGAACGGTGGAAAACGCAGGGTTGCAGGGGTTTCTTTCAGCCGGCTTCGATGTTAAGGGTGCAACTGCGTCGATGAATTAAACATCTCCGGTTTTCTGTTCCCCTTTTTATCGGTGCAACTGGGACACAGAGTTTAGTTTTGAATTTGTTCACGGTTTCAGAGAGGATCCTGGCGTCACTAATTTTGTGAAATACGCGAAAACTTGGCTTGGAAGTACTATTATTACGGCGAATTAAGAAATAGGAATTGCAAAAATTGCAAAAAGGATTACACGGAGAGCGCTTCACGCGTGCGCGTGTATTTGCTCAAACGAGAAGCCACCTCCAGCTTCGTTCGAAAAAGAACGCCCTTCCGCTCCCGCAGAAGCGTGTCCGGAGGACAGAAGGTGCTCGAGAAAGAGTCGTCGAGAGCAGGGAAAGGGCGAAGGGTGGAACGAGGGCAAGAGGCGTCCAGAGGGCATGCAAGTTCCGCGGGAAAAGTTGACTTAAAAACTCGCCGGAAACACGAGAACGAAGGGAAACGCGGAAAAAGGCGAGGAGGCGCTCGGCCATCGTTTCCATTCGAGCACAAACTCTTGTTATTCGAACGGTGAAACCGCCTGGAGTGCGGGTAAACGAATGTTTGATCAAACTCACCGGCGGGCCACGGCTTTTTCCGCCGCAGCAATTACGGGCACGAGTATCGCCGCGATAGAGGCAAGGAATCCCATTTGAGAGCACACCTCTTCTTCCCTCCGGCAAGGGAAACACGAACGTTTCAACAGTAATTCAATTTTTTAACCTGACCCGTGAAGAACGCGACCGACACAGACGTGAGTGCTCGGCAATTACCGGTCTTTAGCGACGGGAACACTCGCGAAAAAGCTCTTGCCGGCGCGAGACAGACACACTTCTATGCTTCGATTGATGTAGTATTGCCCGTCGAAAAGGTCGGTTAATAATTTTTTAATAACAGTAGGATCGGTTTGAAGATTGCCAGTATTTCAAAAGAAAAGTAACCAATGAAACGTGGATGGCACGATGACGAGCACGTTAATTGGTAACCCTATTGAGCGGCTCATTACCAACTTCGAGAAAGTGTACCGGGGAATATACAGATAGGAGGATTTTCCGTGTGTCGATTTGCAGTTCGTCAAGACTAGTTTGTGTTGCTGTGTCCCAGATGCGACGACTATAGCCGACGACGACGGCTATCGATCTGACGCAGGTCGGCCGTGAACGATTGAAACGGCCGCGAAATTTACGGGGAATTTCCAGCCGTTTCGCGTCTAATGGCGAGCGCGGCGCACAATAGTCGACGCGGGGGTGGAAGCGGGGGGCGCGTGCGTGCGCAAGAAAGCTCGTGCACGTGGCAGGTCATTCCGGGGAAAGTTTCTTGGAAACTCGCTTCCGCGTCGTTCCCGCCGCGATCTAACGGGACTTTAAGTACCTCCTACGCGGCCGAGGAAAAAGTTTCGCGGCGGATTTTTCGCCCAAGTAACGTCACCTGCGCAAAGAACAGAGAAGAACTTCCGTTTCCGCCGCCCCTCGGTCTCTCAATACCGAAACGTTTACCACCAGCCAACTCCGCGATCCGACGAATACTGGTTGCACGAGACTGGAGAGAGCAGTGCGCGACACCGAACAATTTTTATTTTCTTCAAATTAACTTAACATCTTAGCAATCCCGAGAGACACTCGATCTCCAATTTCAAAAACGGTTGGAAAGCTCCAAACTCTGCCAATACACAAATACCAGGATCCTCTGAAATCCTCTTTTCAACGAAGCTCCGACGAAATCCCGAGCGTAGGCAAACCAGAGGCTCGAAAAGAATCCAGGAAACAATTCCGGCAGAAAAAGGTCGCGACTTTCCCCGGAAGCTTTCAATTAGCATGTCGCGAGCACAGGGCGGCGTCCCTTCGAGAACCGTGGAATCGCGGCGGCGAAGGGTTGGCAGCGGTTACGGTCGTTTTCGAAGGGAAAGGTAGGTTCGGTGGAGGAGCGCGTCTCCCGTTGTAGGACAACCGCTAACCCTTGGTTGCTTCAGCATTATCTCTGTGTACCCAGAGCTCTCGCCGACAATACGGCTCTTCGGGACTCTGTCGCGGTGTAATCCTGACCCTTTCCGGCTCGGTCTCGGGGCAAGTTCGGCAAAGCGACGCAGTCTTCCTTCCATCGGGCAAATGAATATTTACACGCACACGTTTGATCGCGTCCCCGGTCGTTTGCGTGCGAGCTACCGGCCCGCCAGGGCTCTGGAAGTTCGGCTGGCTCGGCTCTTTGTGTGCGTAACACGCTCGTGCAGCCCTTTCAACGCGAGAGACCCGGTGATTACGCGGAATCGTCGTCCTCGGCTCTCTTATACGAACCCCCCCTCCCGCTCCCTACGGACCGTCCTGCGAGCCCAGAGAAAATTTAGGATCGCCTTTCCGAGTGGATCCGCATCCGCTGGAGGAAATGAACGAAAGGGGTTGTGCAGGACTCCTGAAAGGGACGCGGACACGCGATGGTTCTTGGCTAACCGAGGACTGCTGGGCTATGGCAGACGGAAATTCCTCCACGATTATTGAAAACGTAACGTTCGTCTCTCTCTCTCTCTCTCTTTCTCTCTTTCTCGATGTCGTCGACGCTTGGCATTGTGCTCCGAAACGTTCCGATGAACGGGCCTAGCTGAAAGGAGCCTAGGCGTTACACGGACGGACGTACAAAGGCGGGCAAATAAAATCGCCCGGGTACAATATCGAAATGCATCGATCGACCGTCCTCTTTGTCGGATAGATCTAATAAACCATGCGACTGGAGCCTCGCCAATCTAAAGTCTGTTGCCCCTAGCGTTGGGATGCACTCGCGGGGAACTCGGTTTGGAGCTTCCATCGTCTATGGAGATCGAAATGCTCCAGCGCATTTATAATTAAGAGAATGATTTAAACACGATTAACACGCGGACCAACAAGGAGGCCAGCATTGATTCCGAAGAGGTAGATTCAAAAATATGTGGAAAAGATACGTTCGGATAGTGTTGACGCCCGATCGAGTTAATGGCGTGAGGCAGCTTCGACCGTGATGTGTTCTCGCGACCCTCGTGTCGTGCGACAGCTGCGCGAGGAGCCGTTATCTCGCGGCTCTGATTCCCTCGAGTGGCCTGAGTCGTGTGGGAGACGCGTGAAAGGGAAGCGTGCACGACGATACCCTTCCGGATTTAAGTCCGCCGCTTGTCGATTCGCCGTTCCCCGGACGCGCCTGTGCAAACACTCCTCTACGCGTGTCGCGCGCCCATTGAAAACCTGGAAATCCCCGATAAGAATCCTCGCCCTATGGGCCGCCATGAATTATCAATTCTTCGCGGACCGGCGGCCCTTCAACGCTTCACTGTTCGACGCCCTATCGCGATAGATAAAGTAGCCGATGGGAACCAGCAGTTGATCTTTCGAGAGCACGTGATTCCTGGACTTCCAGGTTCTCACATGTAGAGGTTCATACATTTTTAGGTCCATGAAAGTTCTAGATTCGTACTACACTTCCAGGTTCGATCGTCTAGGCCCAGATCTGTTCAGCGTGTGCCCGTGGAGGCAGCGATTTTATTGCCCGTTGCAAAGCTTCCATCACTATGCTCCATTTCACGAATGCGAGAATCTCCGCCGGGTTACTCCGGGGGCTAGTTGCTCGGCCAGAGTGACCCGTGCGAGGTTGATCGGGCAGCTAATGTTCGAATAGAGCCCCCCATAGATCTATCGAGAGTTTTAATGGCCGCACGATGTTGCAGGGCCGTTCCCGGCAATAGGTTCTCGCTTACAGCGGCGGTTACACGCCGCCGATACGAGGATCTCCCGCGGGTAAAGGTATTGTTTCGAAGTCGATAAGTTAGCCCCCCGGGGCGCGAAAGAAGTGGCGTTACCGCGAGGCTATGAGGCCAGGGCGGACCGCTGTATGGAAGCTTTCCAGAAACCACGACGCCACCTAAGGGATGACGGTAGTTCAAGGAAACGGTGTCGCGGGGACCACACATGGGTAGCTCTCTCAAGGCTTCGGCTATGTGTGTACCAACACGGTGTATACAGCCGCAGGGTGTATCCCGCAACTATTTAGCCGGAGAACGGGGACCGCCCACGTTACCACAGGAAAAACAGCCGGTGATATCGAGGCGGTTAAAAAGGAAGTCGAGAGGATATTAAAGGGACCGGGACTCGAACTCTGGAGAGTCGTGGAATAGAGAAAGCCCGTGTGCGCGCGTGTAGCGAAAGTTTTTCGCGTACGCAGACAACACCCACGGTCAAGGTGAAGCGAACAGGAACTGGTTTTAGAGGAGAGAAAGGTTTTAGGGTCGCGACGACGGCTTCAACCCTCTTGGCCGACGTCGTAGATCGAGCTAGACGCGGGTGGAGAAAATCGGGCTGGGCTCTAGCCTCGGAGCCTGGGGAGGAAGGAAGCACGGGCCTAGCGAGCCGAGCTGCGAGACAATTTATGGCTGCTGGAAACAATGCGCCGCCGGCCGACAAAGGGTGCCACCAGTCTCCTTTTCTACCCTGCGCGACGGCGAAGTTGGCGCGGATCTAACCCTGCGCCGACCCCCACTCGACTGGCTCCTTCCTGGCCCTACCAGCCACCGCGAGACAACGCTTTCGCGTTTCGTCGCCGCTAAACGATGGAAACTGCAAGGTCTTCGTCTCAAGTCCTGCGGCCATTTAAGCCTACCGCGATTATGGCGCTGAAAAATATCTGGAGCGACGTAATCCTTAATACTCTGACGTTCGTCTGCTAGAGTTGAAACACATTCTTCAAAATTGAATACACGATTGCAGTCTGACAGTGACAACTCTACCGAGCATACTTTCCAGACAGATTTTGCGCGCGTACTTTCTCGCTCGAGGAAGTACTGCGCCTTTCACACTTTTCCGCACATTTTGGAAACTCCGACATTCTGAAATTCTGCCCGACATTCCGTTAACATCCTGTGTACCTTTCCCGTCGATTTGACAGAGGCGAGAGCAGATGCATCGTCGCGGCAGGCAGGATTTCAGCTTCTACACAGCGAGCGAGAACGACGAGAAACGTAGATCCACCGCAAAGGATCGCGCATGAATGAAATCGGTGGAAAATGCTTGACCCAAATCTGGAATCCTTCAGAGAGATCGCACACCGTAGCCCCCGCGCGCGCGGACTCTGTTCGAACCTGCACGAAAGTCCTCTCGCGAGTAACTGATCCCGGAGATTCTCTTTAGAATTCTCGGGTAACGTGCTCGGTGTAGCCTCGTTTATGTTAGTGCCCATTCAACGCGGATGAAACGCGGCGCACTTCATCTGTTTAATGCTGACGCTTCGCTCTACCGGACGTTTAAACATTCTTAGATAAACTCGATCGCAATCTACCGGCTCCGTGCTGCACACTGAGATCCCAGCTGTGGTCTCTCAATGCCGACCGTACTCGAGTTTATGATTTTATCTGCGTACCGTGTTATCCGTGTCTTGTGATTTACATTTTTCTTAGATTTTCTGATCATTTCTGACCCACGCCGATATTTCAATTTTCTCTCGATATAAGGCGACGGCTCGGGACCGGCTTTCGTCGTATTTCGGATCAAGAAGGTGTAAGCCCCTCTCCATTCAGATCGCACGTACAGATATCGCCGGGGTCTGAACGCGCGACGAGTTCCAAGGATATCAAAGGACAGGATATTAAAGTCTCTCGCTGTCGCGCAGCCAGCTACTGAGAAACGGAATTTCGCGCGCGGATCCACCGCGCAAAGTATCGTCAGGACGTCGCCAAGCGTATTTTATAAAATACTCGGGCATTCGTCGAGCCTCCTAGTCCTGGTGGTATTACTCGATCCATAACTCGGCTTCCATTTTCGGGCTTTAATTTAGGCGGGGAGCGAGCCGCGAATCGCGCGAAAAAATCGCAAGCGAAATTACGCTCGTTCAATAATTATTTCGGGACCCAGGGAATCGTTCGGCAGGATTAAACTATTTATTAACATAATTGTAGTTAGTTCTGCTGTAAATGCGGTGTTAATAATGAAATTTTATGCTGCACGCTCAGGTGGACAAATTTCATGGGGGTGCTTAACACTCGCCCAGAGGTGTATTGATGATGCTAATGACCGGAGTGTCAAAAGTGCAATTGCTGTCCTCGAAAAAAATCCATTCCGCCAACGAACCGTAGCAGGATCAAGGATTCGTTAAGGTAAATCGGGGACCTAATAATTCGCGGGGTAGAACTGCAGGAGAGTTTGTTCGTTAATTTCGAAGACGGGGCCGAGATATGATAACGAAGTTCCTCGATATTCGAGAATCCTTCCACTTTTTTCTTTAACGAGGCAGCATCTTCTCCCGAGAGGAATAAGACAGAGCGGCAAGGAGAGCGAGGCGAGAGGGGAGAGAAGATTATTTAAGAGTCGGCGAAGCACGAATTGGCGAATGGTTCGCCGATATCGTCTTAACGAGCGGAATATTTATAAAATAATTACTCGGTCACCAAGCGCTGCCGGCTGTGTTCCGCTGCGGCTATAGTTGGTCTCGTCTCGAAACGAGGAAATCGCGGCACTTTCCTCTCGGCGAGGCCATCTTTGAGCCTCGGGACAATGAGCATCGCGAAAGAGTACACCGAAAAGAATACGATACACTTATAATTGCTGCTCGAGCTGGAGGATTCTTCTCGAGAGTGGAAACCTTAATACGAATTTAATCTGCTCGGCTTGACTGTGTGGGTGTTAAGTATTTTTGAAACGTTTCTGCAACCACCGGAGCCTCTTTTTTTTATTACCAGCGGATCTTTTTGCATTTAGCATAAACATCTACTGCCATATAAATTTCCGTTCGTGGCAAGATTAAAAGTGATTCGACGCGACGGTAATAATGAAGATTGAAACGGAGCTGTTCATTCGATCATAAGCTACTTCCTGTAATTATTAGACGCGGCGCGCTGTAATTTCAATCACAATTGTAGATTCGTAAACATTCATGAGTAAGTAATCCCGTTAATTATTAGATTGTGAATTTCCATTAAATACTAAATTCAGGGAAATTGCATATCGCGTAATTCCCCTTAATATTGATCGCACAAATGAATTTTGACTTTATCTTTGATCCTCTCGAAGTATCGGTTTCAAATTTGTATTAGGTGTCGGGTATTCAGGTCTTTGATAATTACTTGATGAAAATGGATGTACACTATCGATTTCTGTCCATTAATTTTTCCAAATTTTTATCATAGCTACGCTCCAGTCATTAGTGACTGTCGATACAGTAGACAGTAGGCCATCGATCACTAAATAAACTGACACTTTCAAAGATAAATCTATAAAATCCGAGACTGACAAAAATCTATCAAATTCTACGAAATTTTACATCCACGTTTCGATTTTAATGACCTGCGGTATCAAGGATATCTCCATTCCATTGAAAATTAAAAACTATTATAAAAACTGTATGTACGAGCCGATCAAACTGACAAAATTTACACAACCGAACAAAAGTATACTGAAAACGTATGCAAAATTTCAAATTGGTTACTCCTTCTCGTAAACGAAATTTTATTTGCCAAAAAAAAAAAATACTTCTGTAAAACGAACCAGCAGAATGTCGAAGCGGTTCAAAATTAGGCGACAAAAAGGTGCCATAATTCAAGAGAAGCTCGCCACCGGCACGGCTGGCGGTGTCGTCTAACAGATCGCCCGTTGAGCCGGAAACGAAAGATTTGCGAGCGGTCTCGCGCGGAGCCGTTTCCTATCTAGGCGTGGGCGTCGTCGCTCGCGGCGACTTTATTCGCGCCCGCTGGAATTGATTATTATTACTGGCGATAATCCGCGACGAGGACAGCCGGCAAACTAACGCGCGGCACGCCGGGGGAGAGCCCAGGGGCGGACACAAATTTAGCCGGGATTCAACGCGAGTCGCGCGCGCGCGGAATTTAAATGGAAAGTTACAGTTTTAATTCAAACTCGCCGGGAACTCTCCTTTATCGCGATGCAACCGGACGAAAGCAGCAACGAAAGCGAAGGTGCACGCTGCGCGGGGGACGGGCACGGGGGCAACTTTGACCTCCCCCGGGAGCCTGGAGAGCGCTCGGACAACTGTGCGCTGCGTCGCCGAGCTTTAACGAGCCGTGAGCCGTCCTGGAAACAAATGACAGCGGACGTTTCCACGATTCGTGCGATCCATGCCGTATACAGGCAGTCCAAAAAATCCGGGACCATTCTACTGCGGTTCTAATCAAGAAGAGAAATCCTCGTTTCAGCTCTTACCAAACGTTCTGAAATCGCGATCTACGACGTGGTAACACAATTCCCGACAATTTAGGATCAATCCGATGAATTCCCATTGTCCTCCATTCTCGTTCGGAGGGTAGCTCGTCGAGGGTGCGCGAGACTCGCCGCTCGTTCGCGTCGTAAGAACGTCGCCGGCGTCGAATCTACGGTTTTCGTAAGTGTTCCAGATCGAGGTGACCCAAATGAAGCGGGCGTTAGAGGGTGACTAGGAAAAGGGTGGCAGGCAGAGGGTGCAGAGGGTGGTTTGGTAGCACAGGTTCTCCAACAATCGCGTATTAAACGTGACGAGAGGGCGCGCGTCGATATCACCGTGGGCGATTGTTCCCGTTTTCTGAAGAGGCGAGGTGAGGCGAGGCGGCGCGCCGCGCCGTTCCAATTCCGACGGATTCGGTCGCGGCTGAAAAGCTGGAGAGGACGCGGCGAAACGGTTCCCGCGACTAAGCTCCCCCGGCCCCGACAATCGCGTCCCGAATGAATCCTGTCGTCGGCCATATATCGCATTGTAGGAGCGCATTGTGCGCGAGTTTCTGCAGCAGGCTTCCCTAATGACTCGGGACTGTCTCGCGAGCGAGACACGACAGAGACTTGGATCCAGAAGGGTGGCCCGCGCGCGCGCGATTCAACCATCCCTGCCAGCACCACCGACCCCCTCTTCCTCTCTACCACCCAGTTTCACCTCACGACTGCCACGACCCTGCCGCGAACGCGCGGTTCCAAGCCTTTGTTTATGCGTCTGTCTTAATACGGCCGCGTAATGGCAGAGTTATGCTCCCGCTCGCCACACACGAGGCCGCACGCCTATGTCTGTCTCTCTCGCCGCTCATGCGTGTACCCATTCGGCTGGCAAGAGTTGTTCCTCTCGCTGGCAACGAACCACGAAATTCCCCGGGCCGCGCTATTGTTGCCTCGCTGAAAATTATCTTCTCAGAATTCCGGTCCCGACGTTTTCCTACGCGACCCGACGACCGCCGACCCTTTTAGATGTTCGTTATCGCGGTCGCGTACCCAGCGGAAAACGCTCGCGTTTAGTCTCACCAGCGCTCGACCAGCCAGCCTCGGACTCTGCCGGATTATTATTGCTTCTGAAAATTTAAAATTTCACAAAGTTCAGTAGCGTTTTACGTGATCCGCGGTCCAGAACCTACCCTTGGAAAAATTCTCGGGGATCGCCGGTGTCTCGCATCGATCGGTGTTCGCCGGCGCGGCGTCGCACAGGGAAATGACGAAGCGTTCGCAGACACTTATCGGAACGACGACGTGGATCGATCTCTACGGGTTCGCCGGGACCGTAAACACCGTCGAGCATCAAGGACGCGATCTTCGGGGCTGGCTCGTGTCGCGCCCCATCAAAGTCTCCTCTGTCCCACCCTTAAGTGGGTGCGGGTTCCCCGGCGCGGGCGTTTCTACGCGTAGCTCACCCTCCACAAGAGTTCACGGCCGATTCCTGTCGTGGAAATGGAGTAGCCTCGGAGATGTCACGCTCATAATGCCACTTGACTGTGATTCGATCATGGCAACGCCTCTCTCTCTCTCTCTCTCTTGGCCGACCTGCCGCCGCCGGTGAAAACCACTTACGACTACTTTGCTTTCATTACGGGCAATCTTGTCTATCGAGACGGGGGTCGATACGCATCTGGAGGGGGACCAACCTCGAGCTTTCGGCAACTCTCGATTTTCAGTTCGACCTTGACGCTCGAACAACGACGGCTCCAATCAGTTTTTTCCCGTGACTCCATAAAGATCCGCCGACTCGTTGAAATTAAACGTCGGGAATGCGATTTTCCACCGCTGAAACATTCGCCTTCCCCGGCGGCGGTGCGCGTTCAATGAAATGTCCGTTACCTGGCCGAAGTTTCGGCCTCTGAAGCCGCTATCTGCTCGGCTACAGTAATTTCGCGGGAGCAAAGGGTAACGACGCAAGTTGCGCCGTAAACCTAAAACCCAGCTCTTTTGTGCGGCGCGATGAGCCCCGCGAAATCTCGTCCTTTCGTCTCTCGGTTTGATTACAGCGCGGCGTCGTCGACTACTTTATTCGCGCGAGTATCGCGGCCAAGGATAAAACCGGGAACCTGAACAGAGAACGGGGAGAGAGAGAGAGAGAGAGAGAGAGAGAGAGGGAGGAGGCTAGCGAGAATAAATCTGTGCAACGACGTGAAACGTGCATAAATCTCCGGTTTAGAACAAAGACTCTCGCGGGCGGTGTTTGCGCAGAGTCCGTTAGGCAAACTCAATGCCCGAACGCGAACGACGGCCAACGGGCATTTTCTCGCGCTTTTTCTCCTTTCTCCTTTCCACGTTCCTCGCCCCCTTTTCTTCTCTTCGTCCTCTTTCGGTCTTTCTTTCTCTTGCCGCGTCTATCTGGATCCGAGCCGGACATTACTTCCTCCCGGGCTCCTCTTTCGCTCCCGTTCGGCACGGTTAACAGCGCGAAACGACGATTTCCAACAAAGCGGCCGAGGCCGACAAAGATACCAAGAGCTTTTCCGTTCCCTTCGTCATCCTCCACCCGCCATTTCCCGACGAACCTTTTCCACCCCCGCCGCGTGAAATCCCTCCGGCACACAAATAAATACACACGTGCCATCGCCTGGACCCAGAGATAATGGGCCGAGGAGTTTAATTTAACTACCACCCCTAACTCCTACGAGGTTGACAATGGGCTGGTCCGTGGGCAACTTCAACCCCCTCCAATTCGATTCGCATTTCTCCCAATACCCTCGAGAAGACCTTCGATTTCCACCAGGATGGTTCGACGATTATTTCCAATCCTCGATACACCCCTACTTTTATGGCTCAATCTGTACCTTGGTGACGGACTGACGCAATGGTCAAAAATCGTTACCGTGGGAACATGATTAATTAACTTTCGAAGTTATTTCGCCCCCTTTCACAACTCAATAAGATGGTCGTAAAAGCAGTGAGTGATATTTTTCTGAACACTTTCAGTCGACTGTTGGGGGTAGAAAGAAAATAATTTTTTCTAGGGCTGGCTTTTGAAAGCAAACATTCATAGTCTAGTAATTCTACCCTTATGTTTCACCATTTCCAGTGGCCCGAGGTGCCGATAGCCGTGGCTCTCTCTACCTGTGTGGGTGCGCAACAACACAGCCACCCCCGCAAAGGTCAGGACCGTCAGAACAGACGATGCTGCCCCAATTTGCAAGCATGGGTGTATCTGAGGGCATCGCGAGTTACCCAGGCCGAAAGAGGGAGACGCCTCGGTTAATTTAGGTGTTGTGTTTCCTCGGGGAGCCGTCCACCGTCGACCCGTCGTCTTCCCTTAGGTCATTCCCACCCCCTGGCGCAGCTGAAAAATGCTGTTACCGTTTCGAGGAGGCAAGGTCGAGGTAACCCTCCCCGCGAGACGTTGCTTTTCTCGCGGAGAGATCAATGTTTTCGCGTGGAACCGCTTTTTCTCATAGCCCGACCCTTGGAAACTCACCCTTATAACGGTCCTCTATCATTTTTAGAGAAGCGTGGGTGTGGTTGATCACCCTGGTGCGAAAATTGGACAAGTGAATTTTTTAGCAGAATTGTGCTTGGTCAAATTTTACATATTTATATACAGGGTGTTTCTGATCTCGTGGTGCAATAAGAGAGGGGATGACTTTCCAGTTTGCTCGTTCGGTGCAAGACTGAAGTAATTTCCAAAATCTGACCTCTCCGGATTTTTGCGCTTCATTTGCGTTCACGTTATTCTTGCATTCATATCATTATTGAAGCTGAAATTGGATCAATGCTGACGTTGAAATTGATGTGTAACTCGCTTGTAATGCATATAATACTGTCAGCATATTTAATTTGGTTTTAATCAGATTTGTTTTCATGAAAATATGTAAATTAATTTTTGCTTTTCAAGATACGTAGGATGTATCGTATCGCGAAATATTTCATCGAATATGTAAAATGTCTGTGGAATATGCAAACTCGATGAAAATATGCAAATTCAAGGTTTGCTTCTGGGCCAGTTTGACCCGAACAATGCACGCGAATTAAAGGCTGGCAAGATTCCATTGAAATTCCAGAAAGTTCGGATTTTCTATACAACGAAGCAAACGCTCAATCGTTCGATATATATCCGCAGAAAAAAATCAATTTTTACGTTGGTTGGAAGAATTCCAGCATCAAGATTCTAGTGACTGAAAGTGTTAATGCACCGATCATCTAGTCGATGCAGTTTCGACGGACTGCGGCAGTCGAAACGGCGGGTTGTCGGGTCTCGCTCGTTCCGAAGGGGTATAACGATTGGAATTCTAGTTCGATTCCAGCAGAAGCTTCGCGGAGAACGGCGGCAATAAGAGAACGCCGGAAGAGGGTTCGATATTCTTCGTTGTCATCTGTTCCTCCTACGCTTTACCTCCATTTTCCGATCGTTTCGCGGATCGATCGAACGGAACTCCTCGGTACGAGCTGCGAGATGTCGGCGAATTGTAACAGTGTGCACCTCAGACTTTAAATATTGGGACACTTGCGAACAAAGGAGACCTCAACAACTGCTGGAAAATTACCAGATCCTTGAAATTGTTCGAAAATTCGTACCAGAGTGAGAACTAGCAGAGAAAATTCAATTTTCCGCGACATTCCAGAGAAATATTTTCACATTTTCATAGACTGACCGCGTTCGCGGACTTTCCCGATTTCTTCCGGCTATTTCGGTTGTTCGACCTAACATTTTGCCAGTTCGGCCGTCGAATAAAAAACCGAGCGCGTGAAATCACGGGCAGCAAATGAAGCGGACACTCGCGCGCTCGATTAGCAGAGCAACGCTGTTATCGAGCGCGACACGCGCCCGTCGCGGGATCATGCGTCGCGTAATTACGTTCCCCGGTGCTGCCGTTGTCCCCGAAATTCACCGGCGCCGGGCCTCTGTTTTTCGCGCGCATTTTCATGCGAGCTTTTTCCGCCGTTAATTTCAATTTCCCAGCTAAACCGTGTGCACGCGCTGCGCAACGGCTCCGCTCTCGTACCCGCGCGGCGCGGCGCGGCGGCTGAAAGCGCCGTAAAATCGCCCGAAATGAAGCCGACACGGCAAAGTTCGAAGCGAAACCTAAAATCCACATAATTGAAAATACGCCAACTCAGGTATGAAACGTGCTGCCGATAACTCCCTGCGCTGCCCCCGGTTCCCAGGGATTTCTCCCGTGTTCCTCCCCCGCCGAAAAAAGAATCGGATCATTGTATAATTGTTCGCTTCGTTGTATAGTATTGTGAGTATATTATAACCCTTTGCACTCGGCGCTATTTCAATTCTAAAACAAAATTTTTCTTCCGTCTTAGAATATTAACATTTTATTGATACGAAACTGATCCGATTTCCACATATATTATTTAAATGTTTATTAATCTATTAAATACAAATTTTGTAATGTAACAAATATTTTGTAATATTTTTTGTGATTTCTTTGAGATGGTGCCACAACAATTTTTAATGGCACTTCAGAGTCGCCAGCTCGAGTGCAAAGGGATAATATTTAAAAATAGAACAGTAAACATATTTTCCACGATTTAAGGAATATTAAAAATGTGGAGTACTGCGCAATATGAAGAAGCGTCGATAAATATCGCGGAGAGTACGAGGTAAAAACGCGTTGTCGGGGTTATGAAAAATACAAGGCATCGTTTAAAGATTCGATTGCCATCGGAGGGGGTGTGCGCGGGGGTGTGGCTCGCCGATTACGCGTTTAAATTACTCGGCGGCGTCCAGCGGCGCGTAGAACCCGCTCGGGAAATCAGGAACGGCGGACGGCCGGTTGTTTCTGTCTGGATTTTACGGGTGTCGTTTGTATCGGCGCGGGCAGCGTGGCTTGCACACATCGCGAAAATCCGGACGCAGGGGGCAACGACGCGACGTTAACGCGGATATTAATGTAACCGTGTTCGCCGGCCGCGCCCGTATATAATATTCGAGGCTGACAGTAAGTGCCAACTCGTCGCCATTTCCTCGGCTCCGCTGCGAGAGAGCGGCCATTCTACGCCGTTTTCGCCCTTCACCCCCGCCACCGAAAAGACCAACCAACCCCCCTCCTCTCCAACGAGCCGCGTCGGATTCGCCCACTAATTTTCTGCCGAAATCGCTCGCGACTCTCCATCAACCCTCTCGCGCATCGGTTACACGCGTCCGTTCGCGAAAATTCTATTGTTCGACGCCAGTCGACTGCGTTTCTTTCCGCGGCCATCGTGCCGGAAGTCTTCGGGAATTAATTGTAATTCCTGCGCGATTCGGTTTCCGATCGGAAATTTTCACTGCTTGAATTCTGAGATATGGACTGCTTTCTAGCTCGAGTCGACCCAATCAAAGCACAATGGTATTTTTCCGTTGACGAGAGAGATCAGTCGCGAAAAAGAAACGTCAGAACGGAGAATCAGGTCGCAGGAGATCCAGACGTAACCGGTCAGACGTTCGTTTAAGCGACGTCTATTCCCCGAAACATATTCGGTCCGTGGAACAAGGCGAATCCACTAACGCGAGATTGGATAGCATCGTAGGTGAGGCGGTCTCGACTGCACGGGACATTCACGTACGAGCTTGCGATTCCTCGAAGCGATAAGGCTCCCGCCGCTGGGAAAATGCGTCCGGGGATTCTACCACGTGGACAAAACTCGTTTCTCTCAATCCCGAAGCTGTCTGGGAGACGATCATGGAACGAGCTCCTCGCGCGACCGTCGAAATGAGTCGATGCTCCCGTCGAATCCGAGGAATCGCGGATGAGACACTTTCGGCGAAATCTCGCCGGTTCGTCACTACCGAATCACCACCGGAAACTCTGCCGAGAAATATTCGCTCCAAATTGTCGGCACCGTTCCCCGGGGAAACCGTTTGCCACTCAAATTACTTTTATATAAACGTCGTCCGTGAAACAGCCCGCACGATACACACACAAACGTATGAAACTTAATTTATCCTTCGTGTCGCGTCTGATTCAGTTGACCTACTGTTTCTAATACGCCACAGCAGGGTCGCCGGATGAGGAGAGGGAAATTTGGGGAATTAGAGTGGGAGGACAAGCCTTTACGCACGCAAACACTGCTTTTTGTATTTACTTTTACGCAGAGCGGACTAAGCAGGCCTCCCAAATGTTATGGTACGCATTCTCAGGAAGATTCTAAGAACGTGGTGGCCACAACAGAGGGATACCTGTACTGTGGTAAAAATCACGGCAAATTGCGAAAGGTGAAAGGTTCCCCAGCGAGCGTGGCAGCGCGCTTTCCATATTTCCTCGGCGCGGAAAAAAAGCTGCGTAGGAATTCGAGAACAGACTTGACGAAAAAAAAGGTTAGTTCAGCAGAACCATTATTTCCGGTCGTGGGGATCGGTACTTCGCGCGTGAGAGTCCGCTGGGTTTGAGCGTGTCACGTTAAATTTCGCGGACCGACCGTGCAAACAAAAACAGAAGAAGCGAGGTAGAAACCCGACCCGCTTCGAAAGCTATTTCGATCCCGCCCTATTTTTTTGTTGCTGTGTACGTACGTGTACGAGTGTGTGTGTACGGTTTTCAGCCGTTTCGCACTCGTATCGTGCGCTGAAATATATATTTTTTTTAATTCGCCGCGCAACGATTCGCGTCGCCAACAGCACCGGCCGTTTCGGCTCGATTTTCACAAACGCGCGCGCTTCGCCGCTGCAGATCGAACGGGATCCAGGCGATTTTTCGTCAATCTTCCTGCGAACCCTCTTTGCGCTCGCTCTCTGCTCGTGTTCGCCCTGTTCATCAGGCTAGCCGGGCTGCCGGCCCGTGCACTTGACAAAAATCAGGCTCCCCGAGCGTGCGCGCGACCGGTAAACGCGTTGCCCGAGGCTACCCTCTCGAATTCGGCCGCCGCTCTACGTTTCACCCACCGACAGCAGAAATTAATTTCGAAACCTGCCCGCCGAGCGGGGGAAAAAGGTTGTTTTTAATGAATTTTTTATTAACCGTTCGAGGCGGACCACCCGGATTGCTTTCAACCCGCGGCGGAAACGCGGTAAGGAGACGACGACGCTGCGAGCAACGCGCACGTGTGAGCGTAATATTCGCTGGACGCCACCAAATGCTCGCCGGAGCGTCCTGGTAAGGCTGCAAAATTTGTTGCTTCTTTTTCAATAATAAACACTCTAACGGGGGGTGATAGTTTCTCATTCTCTTTCAATTTCCGTCGATGCGTGTTTAATGCCAACCGAAATTATATACTACATTTTAATTGAAACCCTTGGAACTAAATTGTGCCCCGGCGCGCAATTAACACCTCCGACAAAAAGTGGAAATCAGCATAAACAGCCGTAAATTGGATGTCACGTAGTGCGTTCCGGTGCGAAGGCCCGGAACTAAATCGTAAAAGGCGATTCTCAAAATATAAATGTCCCCCCGAACAGAGCGCACAATTAAATTCGTCCCACAGATATGAAAATTTGCATAAACAACTGTAAATTGGATGTCACGAGAACGTTCAACCGGTTGACAGGTCGTTCTCCGGATGTAAAACAGAAGAGTTGCATCCAACATGAAATCCGTTCCGCGGGTCGGTCATTGTCGCTCGTATCGTCCGCAGACACCGGCGATTCTCGTTGATGCATTAGATTAATTGACTCCGCGCATCCCATATCAATTCCCGCCACCTTTTGCGGGGAAATTCGCCGGGGCGGGAGGAGGGGTGGAGGCGTAGTTTCGCGAGCAGAGTCAATAATTCGCTGCAGGTCGGCGAGCTTCGAAGAGTTGAAACGCGAATGCGAAAGCCCTTCGAAATGGCCGGTGGGAAAAGTTGAATTTCGCGGCGGAATGTTCGTCCGCGCTTTGTTTCCCGTCCGCGTTCATTATCTTACGTTTATTCGTCGGCATCGTTGCGTAATCACAATGAACCGTTGTTATCGTATAAACGTTACATTATATCCTGTAATAAATCCGGTATTGTTTCGAAGCCGTCCGCGTACGTTCGCGCGTTACTGTTACACGGACGAAGAGAGAGAGAGAGAGAGAGAAAAAGAGAGGGAGAAGAGAGTTTCGGGTGAATTGAAATTTTGCACCGCACGGCTCCTGTTGCGAAATTAGAGAATATTTCGTGCCGCGTCAATCTTGCGATTGCGTGTCAAAAGCTGGCACATTAATTCTTTCATTCTGCTCGGATCACATTGCGCAGATCATTTGTTAAAGTAAAAATTGCAGAAGTCAATATTCATCGGCTCGGATTCCTCCGATTGACATCAGATTTAAGAGCAGAGATTCGGTGTGGTTTTGCGAACTCGTCTGCGCAGACGAAATATTTCTTGGTGCGCAAGATCGACGGGGATCGATCGCCATATTCCCCATCGGCGGTGTATTTTTTTTATAGTCGATTACCCAGCCGTTTTACCGCGGCTGCGAGAGACCAGTTTCCGCGGATGTCGCAGCCGCGAAATCACTTTTGCCTGTTCACGGATCGGCGCAGCTGCGCTCGGCCGAAGCTAATGAAATTGTTTAAAACGATTTTTTGCCGCAGCACAACCGCCCGAGGATCGATCGACGAGCTGCCAGAAACTAAGCGGGTGAAATTCTACGTGGGTGCGCGATACTAACGGATTTCATTGGGGATATTACTTTCGAGTTATCGATTTAAAACTACAGCGGTATGGTGTTAACCTCAAATTATGTTCAAAAGTCGGCAAGGCAGCTATACAAATTTCGGATCCATACCCCGCTCGGTTTTCTCTAAAGAAAACAAATTCGGAAATGTGCGCCATTTTGTACACAACGAAATACCGTTCGGAAATCAGCGTTCCAGTTCGATCGATCGATTCCCAGCGGGGTTCTCAAATTTTCGCGGTACACAACAGCAAACATTCGCCGGCATAATGAAAGATCGCGTGAGCCGATTCGCGCCGTTGACCGAGCTGTTTCCTCTTCCGCAGAAATTACTCGTCGAGTTCCGGAAATTGTTTTAATTCCTCGGCGCACGATAAATATCGCCGGCGCGGGGCGAGAAGAAACGAAAGAGGCGAACGAACTGTAACCGGAGCGGCCAATAATTAGACCAAATTAAGTCCGCGAGCCTCTCTCTTTCTCTTGCTTCCTTCTCAGTTGGCCGCAGACGGTTTTTGCCCCGGTGCGGCGAGCGCGTTCGCATTCGAAAACCGCGTTTCAATCGAAAGAAAACCGAGATCGTTTATCGCCGGCTAGAATCGCCTCGCGAGAAACCGTGAAACGCGCGGACTAGCCGAGCGGAATCGGCGTCGCGGAAACTCGGGGATTTTTCTCCGAAAAACGCGCAATACGGCGCGCAATTAAGGCGGCGCGAGACAAACCTCTCCTCTCTGGAAACATCGTGATTGCGGACTAACGAGACCCGATTTCCGGCCAAAAGGCAAACCCGCTCGCCTTCAATCGGCCCGCCGGCAATAATTACCGGCGGGCAATATTTAAGCGCCTCGATTTCCCCGGCATTAACGAGGAACAACGCAATTACCGGCGACGGAACACAACGGCCTGTCCCGATTTTCACCGCGGGAACCCGCCGTTCGATGCTCTCTGGCCCCGAGAACGCGAATAATTTTCTTTCAAAGCGGAATTCTCGGTCGGAGTGGCTGCGAATCGATTTTTTAAATTGTGCAATATTGCGGTTTTGTGCCTCGAATATACCGGGTGGCGCCCAACGCGTGGTACACCCGGTTCAAACTCGATGGAAATTGCAGACATTCCCGAATTACTTTTGGTTTTTTGCTGTTATTACTGAGGGAAATAAAATTCTAGTTTAATTCGCGCTATTTTATCTCGTTCTCGGATATTGGAGTGTGTTGAAATATCTGCAGTCTCCTTGTCATATATATTTATGCTTCGCTTTTTAATTTAATGTAACGGCACGTGAAACTTTAGACCGGGAATGTTTTAAGCGACGTTTTTGCAGACGACCGATGCGATTTCTGAATAATGGATGAGCCAATCTCTCAGAAACTTTACATACATATAAAATAAATGATGTTCTTCGTAGCAAAATTAAGAATAAAATTGGAAGCAGTTTTTTTTACTCGGCCGTGAAGCTGGATTCTTGCCATTTCGTTAAAATGCATTTCATGGCTGTGTTTCTGTTCGTATATTAAACATGTTCGTTTAAATTAAGGTTACCTTTGGTTTTTATAGTCGAGATTAATGCAACAACGGGAATCGCTGTAGGCATTTCAAACAAGACGCCGGAACGTTCGTTAACATACAACATAATTGCACGAAGCGTACGGGCCTTGAAATACGAATGAACCCGCGTGGAAATTTTCAAGCTCTTACCTTCGTTAATTATGACTTTAATCCTAATCCGAATATCATTACAGAGTGATCTCGGTTCAAATCAAAATCTCGAAATCCGTCAATCATTAAATCTTCGCTGTGACTATTACAGGACAATTGCAATCTTGTTCAAAATTGTACGTATCGACAACCTTAAAATCTCGCAAAGTGGATCCTCCAGAGAAGCGTATCGCTCGTAAAAAACATTTGACGAGATGGTCCTCGAACTATGCACTTCGCTCTAGAACGTTTTCGCGTCCACAAAAGTAATTCCCAAATACTCGAGTCAAGTGGGACAGCCCGCGCATTAAATTAAAATAAGTAAAGTTCGCAGTGAACGAGGAGTGGTCTCGCCCGGCGAGTGAGTTTCTATAAATTCGAGAGAAAGAGAAAGAGAGAGAGAGAAAGAGAGCACAAACCGGGTCTCGCGAGCGGTTAAAGCGTAAAAGTTGATAGCCGAGATGAAAAATCTGTGAATCACGGTCGCAGACATAGCCGGGCCGGTGTGTTTTCGACTTGGCCGCGATCGTAAATCCGCGGGAATTCCAGTCGGACCGGCGATCGGACGGAATTAATGCCCGACAGAATAATTCCCGGCGATTTTCCTTTTTCCCGTGCGCCTTCGCGAACTTGGAGCATAAGAATCCTTTTTGTTCGAACTTAATCCTGGCTGAGGCGGAAGGCGAGGGAAGTTTTCCCTCTCCGGGGCCAGGGGGAGGATGGGCGAGCCTTCGGAGACTTTAAATTTCGACTTCGCGAACGCCGGACGAGTCCTAGGCTTCGCTTTGCTCCGCTCCGCACCGCTTTGCACCGCTTTGCTCCGGCCCCCTCGAACTTTTCATCCGCGAGCCATTACTGGATTTCGAGCACAGTTTAATCTCGTCGTTTACGTGGAATAATCGCGAGACGCCTCGAGGATGCGCTCCTCCTATTTTCCCCGGGAGAACGTCCTCGGCCGACCGTTTCTCATCGCGGCCGCATTTTTCAAACGTTCTCCCCGGGAAAAAAAAACAACCGAGGAACGAAACCCGTCCAACTCCAAGGCGAAGCAATTCCGGGCCGAACTTTGCCTCCGACCCGCGAACTCCGCGCTGCTCGCAATAATTACGAGTCCTCGCGCCGAGCTCGCAAAATTTGTGGAACCGCATCCGCCGTGCGTCGCGCGGAATGCACAATTTTCTCGAACGCGCCCGCCCGCCCGCCGCGCCGTTCTCTATGAATCCCAAATTCGCCGAGGATCGAACCGCGATTCCCAGCTTCCGGGTCGAACCAAGTCGACTGCTGACCCGGTTCGCGGCACGCGCCATTTCTTGTTTTTCTAAAAACTCCGTTCTGTTAAAAAGATTATGATATAGCTTCTCGGTTACAAAACTGATTTTACTCGTATCACATTTTCTCGCGCAAAGAGATAATTTCCCACGTGAATTTCCAGCAAACCGAAGGTCTTATATCTCCGAATTGAAAGAAATTGAAGCAACGCGCTCGGTGGTGTCGAGTCGAGATGTTGGTGGCGGTCATAACTTTTAAGTATGCGGTGCGGCACAAGGCACTCGGGCGGCTGTCTTCCATTACACGACACTTAATCCGCAGCGATTGCTCATTCAATATTTGCTAAAGGTTTCCCGTGTAGTTTCCCTCGTAAATGAAACATCGTCGACCCCCGCGCGCACCTAATATAAGAACCGCACCGACAGGGGGGAGGGGGGCCAGGAGATCGAGGACGAGGGGGTTCCACGGGGCTGGGAATCGAGTATACGGGAGCCGTGTAGCGGAGGCTCGGGGTCCGGTGCTGTAACTAAAGGCAGCCACCATCTGCCGGCACTATTTTATAAATATTTATACGCGCCTCGGCCTGATATATTTAGTCGTCGACGGACCGGGTCCCGTGGAATCCCGGAATGAACGCCGGCAATAGTTTCCCTGGACACTCGCGGAGAGGGTCCGCGGCGGTATTTTTAGCGGCGATTCTACTTTTTCGCCCTCTCGCCTAAACTCGCTCGCAGCGTCGCTCGAGACGCGTGCTCCTCGTTTTTTCGCGGCTCGTTTGCTAAACGGTCGTGACAATAACGCGTCGAACGAACGGAGACGCTGTTCGACGTCTTCGGAACATTTTCTGCAGAATTATAACAGAGAACGCAGAAATTTTGTTACGCCACATTTTGGAGCCGTTTTACCTGCGAAATGCCGCGTTTGGAGGTAATTTCCCATTTTGTACAGGTAGCTCCAAAGTCCCGGCGCGACCCCGTTCCAGTCGGTAGGAATAATGTAAAAATTACCTCGGAATTCTCTCGGTGTGTACGGACGTCACGATAGAGAGAAAAAGAGAGAGAGAGAGAGAACGAGGTGGAACGTCACGACGCAACCGGAACGTCCGTGGCAACGGTAGAGGAGAGGCTATCTGGCCCCGTCGCCCGTTGTTGCGCCGTTGTGCCTTCGGTTGGTGCTTTTATCGTGGGCGTGTGTACTTCATTAATAATTTATGTTCGAGTAACCGTTACGTGTACCGGACGTACCGTGTTCCGTCCTGGTGCTTTACCCACGCAAATGCCGGAGCATCGGTGTACACGAATTTCAGATGAGAATTTAAACCGTGAGCCCCGTAATTTTTCTTATCCGCCGGGAACCGGGACGATAGCCGATAGCCACCGTTCCCTGTCGAGCCTCTCCGCTTTGTCTAGGCGAATCTCTAGCAATAATTTAAAATGTCACCCGTTTTGCAGGACGACGACGATAGTATGGTCCCAATTCGAGGGACCAACCCTCTGTGGAAACGTATTTTTGTTTCGTCGACGCTCGCCCTTTTTTCCCGGCGAAACTAGCCACGCTGTTTGCGGGCCGATGCACCGGAGAACTTTTTCCGCTGGACGTGCATTATGCATGGTCTCCGCGGTGCACTATCCTTTCCAATAAACCGCGGCCACTTCCTACCACCCTCCGTCACCAAACCCGCTAACCCTTTAAAACGATTTATTCCGCTGCGTGGTCTACGGAGTTTTGGAAGACATTTTTGATGATGAAACTGAAAAGCTACTCTCCAAGCAAAGGAAATTAAAATTACTGAAACCAGATGTCCCGATTTCTCTGAACGGTTGAAATTTTGTTGCAGATCAATTATTCCACACCCTCTTCGTTCGAAGGCTTCCATCAAGAAAGCAGAGGGTTCTGCAAAAGGTAGATTTCTCACCAGATTGGCACCAAGACTCGACTAGCGAAAGAATAGGGTAAAGTTCGGGGAAAGTTGGACCGCTCTCTCCGACTATTTCTCATCGGCGGTGGGGATTCGTCGGTCGAGAAGAAATGAACTTGTCGCAGAGCTCGGGTATTCAGATTTCCCGTCCGTGGGATTTACCCGTGACAGGATGTCGGTGTGGTACGTGTTCTCCTATCGGGTTTTAGCTGACGGGATCGCGAGAAGGGAAACCGGATGAGCCAGTCTCGCGGACACTTTTTATCGAAGAAACCGTCTCGTCTACTCTGCTCGTCTCTCGTCTCTTCTCGTACGGGCGTCAGCATTAGTCCCGGCCCATTAATAAAACGATCTATTTAATCGGCGCTCTGTCGAGGCTCGTTTGTACCGTTCTCGCGGCGCGATGGCCGCGGGACGGGAAGTCGATGGAGAACCCCGTGGCGCTGCGCTCGCGTAATTTAATCGTTTAAAAAGTTTCGCCGACAATTCACGGCAAGTTTCTTCGCGGCTTTGACGCCGCTCCGACCGACGAGTACACTCGAGAGCTGACGGCTCGTTAAATGTTTGCCGATAAATCGGCAGGGAAGACTCTCCTCTCGCAGATACGCTCGGTCCTCGGCTCGAGGGATGGATTCCCGAGGACCGAGGTGTCGGACCTTGACCCTTTAACGTTGTCAAGACAAATTTTTCAGTTCTTCAACACTAGATTCACGGGACCCGTCGAAATGACGGATTCTAATATTTTTAATTCGCGAATATTGAGATTGCGAACATGGATCCATGAGGAATTATTTAACAAATTGATTTCTCTAGGTATATATCATTAAAAAAAATGGCTACATATTTGGATAGATATATTCACGTTATTTTTATAAGGAAACGTAAAATAGTCATTTTTAGTGCTCCGTAAACATAGTGTTAAAATAAGAAGAAAATTGGAGGAGTTCAGCACTAGATTTACGGAACCCGTAAAAATGACGGGTTCTAATATTTTTAATTTGATATTATTAAGATTCTAAGGATGCATACATAAGAAATTATTTAGCAAATTTATTTCTTTGGGTATATATTATTTTAAAAATATTGCGAAAAATGTGGGTAGCACGTTCTTGTTATTTTTATGAAGTAATGAAAAATAGTCGCTTTTAGTGCTCCGTAAACCTAGCGTTAAGTCTAGTAGTTAGTATCATTCTTTCGATATTGTCACGTAAATTGTGCGCCGCGGAACGATGGTTTGCAGGAGCGGGTCAATGGGTTAAGGGTCGTCGATTACGAGGAGAGACGCGAGACGTTGGCCGCGTCCTTCCGGCCACGGGAAGACGATTGCCGGAGCGGGCACGCGCTGCCGCGCTGACAAGCTGAGCGATGTTTAACAAACAGCAGCTGATGCCTGCAGTGTCCCTGAAGCGACGTTACCGATGTCAGAGTTCAGCCACGTCATTCATATACGTTCCGACGCTACCTACACCCTTGTAATTCGAGGGTCCTGCCTCGCTCGCTGACAGAGACGATCTCCTCTCTGTTTGTCTCTCTCTCTCTCCCTCTCTCTCTCTTCTCCTTCGTCTCGAGGCAAGTGAAAGACTTCCACCAGACGCAAATAAATTAATCGGTTTGCTCGCTGCTCCACTTAAACGCTCTGTGTAATGTCAATCAGCGGAAGAGTTACGCCCCCGTGAGTTTTTTAATCCGTTCGGCTTCTGGTAAAATTAGAAACCCAACAGACTCCATATGCGTCTAATTTTTTTCAACCCCCCGGATTTTTTCCGGACCCCGTCGGAGTTCTTCGCCTTTCCCGAGCGGGGAATTTTCGGTGGAAACGTTGAGGGAATAATGGCTCGGCAAGAGCCAGTAAAATGTTTACATACGAGACCCGTTGTCTGGTCATAATTGTCTGTTTCTACTTCCCGCGGAGATAGAGATCGTGGTATAGTCATTAGACAGCGGAAAACGAAATGCGCACTGTTTTTCACGGTGTTTTTCGCTTAATTTTCGAAATGGCCACAACATTCTCCAGAACTCTGGCAAAATTAGTTGAGGGCGTTTCTTTAAAAATCAGTCCCGTATTTTTTAGAGTTGAATACTCTAAACTTCGTTATCCAACAGCTAACAATTGTTATCAACACCGCAAGTCGCTTCTGCGAATAAACCAGATGAAGCTCGCGCGGCACGGAACGCGTCAGAAACTCGATTTTTCCTGGAAAACTAAATTTCTCGAAAAGTGAAAGGGGCAGAGAAAAAATGATTTTCAGGATCGCGTTCAGCGCATTAAAACCTACCCCCGAGCAGACGGGCGGCCCTGTTTCCTGGGGCCGAGTCATAGAAAAATATTAATCACGTTAAAGTCGTCTATTTATATTCCAGACGGTGAACGCGGCGCGGGAAGTTCATTTGCGGACAAACGAGCGTTCCTTCCCTTTGATCGCTAACGAGGAAATTCGCTCGGAATGGCGGCTCGCGGCCGGTACGAGCCCGCGTTAAATCAATTTTTCATCGTCACTCGATAATCGGGCGAATGATTGAAGTGGGTCGCCGGGTCGAAACTTCCTGGTGGCTCTCGAGGAGAAGTACGAGTCTCTCTCTCTCTCTCTCTCTCTCTCTCTCTCTTAGAGGGTCCTCTTTCTCGGGTTGCCATCGGTTCCGACCTGCATCCCCCTGCTACCATCCTCGTTCACACGCTAATTCGTGACTCAGCCGAGCAATTAATCAAGTTCATTCGCATCGCGTTCAACTCCGGCCGGGCGGAGTTTAGTTTAAGTTCATCGTTGCAACCGCGCCGAGCGGGTAACTTGCCGATAACTTCGGCAGGAGTCGGCCTGTGCCCGACTGTGTGCGTTCACACGAACGTCTGAAAAGACGACTCTCGCACGTCGAGCACAGAACACGGCCTAGCCTCGGGTATAGACGGCAGGCACTGTCGGCGAATTATTCGACGGCAAGCTAGACGCGGGACTGCTCGCGTTCCCTTCTCAATTTTAAGTTATCCGGCCGCGGAAAAAGCGAGGAGCAAGCAGAACTTTCGACGCCGATTTCGTGCTCCGCGATAGCTATGCGATTCGATGGCTGTGTGGGAAAGCCGAACGGATATGGCTCTGTGCTACCATCTTTTCGGCTCGATTGATTTAACACCGACCGACAACCGAGAACGACTATGTCGCGGAAGAACCACGCGCTGACGATTTCCGGGGGCTGTTCTTTAACGAGGCTGCTCCACGAGCTGGCGGGTTCCAGAATTTACAGACCCTCCCGGTATATGTTCTGAGATATTCAAGCTCAGTGTACTATGAATTTCATCTTAATTTAGTCATTTAATATTCTTCTTTAACGAAGGCGTTCGAGCTGCCACGGAAATAATTTTTCGACGGGACTCTGCTGTATTATCAATTTATAGCAGATCCAAGAAGACTGAGAAAGTGCTGAAAAATATCCTCCATTCGAAAATCAATTAGGTTAAAGCAATAAATAGACAGGAATAAAAATCGCAAAAACGTTGAAAAATTCATCAGTTTCTTGACGTTGACGAGATAGCAAATAAGAGCCGCCATCTGACGGCTCGTTGAAAGTCCAATGCGACCCGGTATTGATGAGCCAACCCATCAATTACAAAAATCTGATCCAGACGTCTGGGGACACGTCGAAAAGAATTCTTTCTTGGTCTCGTGTTCCGAATCAGTTCTGCTCAGACATTCAGATGCAATCCGTGTCTATTACCGAATTATTCCGAAAATATGTTGATTCGATGCGCCGGGGCGTCTGCAACGTGAACGAGCCTTAACGTAGCGAATCTATCTGCGGGATCCTTAAATATTCGAGCGGCTTTGAGCGTTGTCGCGAGGGATCCGCCAGGGAATTCGCGCGTATCGACGGGGAAAAGCGAGTCGAGGGAGGAGGAGGAGGAGCGAGGGTGATAAAAGTCTATCTTGCCGAGCGCGCGATATTATCGCCGGGAACTATTTTTTAGCCGAAGCGGCAGGGGTGAACGAGAGAGAAATCGTTCTTGCCTCGCGTTGATTAGTTCCGTTGCGATATCTCTCGACCCCTACCTTTCGGTCCCCCGAGGAAACCAGATCGAGGAATGCACACCGGCAACGAAACCCTCAGTTCTCTCTCTCTCTCTCTCTCTTTTCCTTTCCTTTCTCTCTTTTCCTCTCGTTTGCACGTCGATCCGATCCGTCTCCGTTTCCACCAACCTCCGCTCGTCTGGTCCATAGACACACAGACTGTTCTGGTAAATAACCCTACGCGGAAAGTTAATGCCAGCCGTCGACCATGCTGTGAAACTTCACGCTACCGTGTACAGGTCGCTCCCAAAAGAATGGCTCCGCTCAACCCTTAACTGGTACTGTACGATAATTGCAAATATCAAGTTTCTTTAACTTCTTCGGAACACTTAGTATTACATTATCTGAAAATAGATTATACAGAGAAAATATATCAATGGTGGAATTTCGAAGGAAGAACTGTGAGCAATGAAATTTAAAATAGAATGTTCACTTCGAACCATTTTGAAAGTTGATTTGCAAATCAAGAACAGTCGGCAGTTTTTTAGCAGGGTTTTAACATTCCGCGGACCAATGTCCAATTTTCTTTATTTAAAGTCTGGATTAGTACGCGGCCGGGCGGACTGGAACGATGTTTGCGGATTTTTCCTCCTCGCTTGTTGCACCCTGGACCTCTGTTTGGGTAAAGAATTGCGGTCACGTTGGAGATAGCAACGTGTAATGGTTTAACGCGTCGACTGCTTAACCAGCAACCACAGAAATTCCATGAGATCGAAATAATTTATTTAATGAAAGAAACAAGGGAAAGTTACGGTTCAGCACGGTGGTTGTGCCTTCAACCATCTTTTATCTTGCGAGTCTTAATTAAAATACAAATTCGCCCGTAGCATTCCGAGTGCGATTATCAAACAATGAAGGTTAATCTTGAAATTTGGAAAAATAAGTGCATCGTGCTTATATTAAAACGGTATCGCATACATATGTATGTACGTATGTATATACAAACTGCAGTTATCATATTAAGAGCTTGTTCATTTTTGCTGTTTTTAAAAGCGTTTCGGAATTTTTCCTGGCTGAAATGAAAAACGATTTTAAAATACTGTTTGTGAAATTTTATTTCCGAACGTTTCAGCAGTAATATGACATTTTTGCAGGCAATCAAACCTCGAAACGTTTTATTCACTCGCTGCCTTTATTTGCTCAAGTGCCGCCCAAACGTTATTACACTAACTAATTTGCTAAGTAATTAGAAAAAAAAAATCGCACGGGAAAAATGCATTCCACAAAGATAAAAGATGAATAATAAAAAAAACTTCTTTTCTCAGAAGAAAATTTGCAGGATCGAGAATATTTCCAGGTCGGAACCTGGAAGGACGAGAAACATCAGTTTGTAAGGACGTGTAGAGCAGACGGCGCCCTCGCTATAGTGCTCGGAGCATCCTAGGTGATAGATAACGGGGTGGTCGTGGTCCCGGCCCGTGCTCCCGGCAACTTCGGCCCACCGCCGATAAATTATTCGACGCGCTGTTTTCCGCCAAAGATTGTTTTCCCTTTCCCAACGGGGGGTCGGCAGTGACGGCGCCCGTTGCACCGAAAGAAACAAGGACGAACCCCGTTCACCCTCCTGCGGGGGTTGGGGGCACAGGGCCGAGTTGAAGAGGGTGTAAAAACTGCGGGGTTGCCGGCAGGGCGTCGACGATGGGGGTGGGTAATCCAATGTTATTCTGCCTTTCAGTCAACGACACACGGCCACCCCTCGTGGCTTCGCAAAAGAGAGAGAAAGAGAGAGAGAGAGAGAGAGAGAGAGAGAGAGAGAGAGAGAGAGAGAGACGAGTTTACGCGCTGAAAAACTGCGTTCCGCTCGCGTTGCTGAACGAGTCGCATGAAATTCTACATTTTTCTTTTTTCGCGATGTCTATCGTCGTCGTTAGAAATCTGCTTAAATTTCTTTACAATTTATTTTCCGTGTTTATTTCGCGAATATTTTCTGCCGGGGGTAGTTGTATTTTTCTCTGTTCGAGACATTCAGCACTGGACCAAAAACAAAGATTCAATCATGGTTAAAAACCGGCTCTCGCGCAGACAGGTCTCTAAATAATCTCGGTGTGCGAGCAACAAACACAGTTGCTTAGAAAGAGATCGTCTCGCGACAGGAACACGCCGGAATCCGTCTGCCCTCGGAGATTGACTTACCGGGAAGGGGTTGGGAACAAAGAGCGCCGGGTAAATCGAAGAATTCGTCTTCCCGGAGACACCACGATATCGTATACAAACTAGCCTCGTTCGGTGCGGGGAGAGGCACTCGAGCAGAAACAGAAGGGGCTGCGCGCTCCCGTAGGGGGGGTTGGGTAATCTAATGTCGCCGTGCCACACACTCGGCGGCAGTAATTTTAAAGGGAGACTGAATTTGCGCGCGGCAATAAGCCGCCGTGCTTCCGAGTGGCCCACTCGAATTGGGGAGCGAGGAAGAAGAGGGGGGAGGGGGCGTGTTCTGCTTTCGACAACGAACAACAAAGAACATTCACGTGCTCCTTTTTGATCTGTGTCGAGGGACCGAGTTTGAGTCCACGATTCCTTAAAAATCCATTCCAACTAATCCTGCCATTAGAATCCGCGTGGATGTCCTTATCACTAGGTTTACGGGACCCGTCAAATGAGATTGTGAAGATCCATCCACGTGGAATTACTCAACAAACTTATTTCCTTAGGTATATATTATTTAAAAAATGCCTGAAAACTTGGATAAACACATTCTTCTTATTTTTATAAAGTAATATAAAATGTTCCGTAAACCTAGGGTTAAAAGACCAGCAGCGCTGTACTCCTTTTTTGGGATTCGATTTGCGGGACCCTCCCCGATCGTTTAGTAGCCAGATGCGCACACATCGATCCAATCACGTGCGTTTATTTAAGCTGTTTGTTCGCGCGGAGCCGAAGAAAAGCGCGAACGATTCCGTCGCCTCTGTAATGAGCCAGGAGCTGTTCCACACCGGGGAGCCGAGAGCGCTATCCCTCGCCACTTTTTAATCCTGTTTTCCGGGGGGCGAGCATCGAACCGCCGCGTTCAAAGAACTCGACGGAAAAGCGCTCGACGATCGATAGACCGTCTTACCGCCCCCGCTTTTTCCCTTCCAACCCCCGGAGAACCTTTTCCGCTTCGTCGAGTTAGTAGTTCGCGTTCGCGTCGGGCGACGAAATTTCTTAAGGCTCCGTGGCCTCGATCCGCCGGCACGGAACGAACGGACTCGGCGCCCAGCCGACCGGAATTGAAACTCGGAAACGACGACTGTCAAACGCTTGGAAATCGAAAGTGAGCTCGATCGAGGGACCCCGGAACGTCCGCGGGATCCTTTTAGCGTCGAGAGCCGCACGAGAGCCTGGGAAGCTCGTCGAGTAGCCTCCTGGAGTCGCTCGAGTCCTTCAAGGTCCTGGGACGTTCCTACAATTCATGACTTTGCTGTTAGAATTCGTGGCGGCCCTGGAAAAGTTCGGTGACCCCCGAGACCGAGACTTGGGAGACCTCGGGATCTCAGAGGTGGAGATTACGATTGAACGCTATGGAATCACCGGACTGTCCTTGTTGAGGTCATCTTAGGGAGTTCATAAAGTCATAACCTTGTTATTGGAATCCGTATGAGCGTCCTTAGAAGTTTTAGATGTTCTCAGTAAATACCTTGGAGATCCGCTACAAAGCCCTCCAATACCCAAAGCATGCCGGAAAGTACCTTGCGTTCGAGGACTATCAGAACCTCTTGAAAGCTCCCTAAAAATCGTCGACAACCCCTGTACCCCATAAAATCCGCAGAAATTTAATCAGGATGTCTGCGAGCACAGCTAGGCGACTCTATCAGCTTTTGGCGAATGTATAGACTCCCTGGACATGACTTAAGGAGCCGTTAAGATTCCTGAGGGTCTCGTGGCGTCTGTAGAATCCCGGGGATTAGCATTTCAATCCCGGTAGATGTAGTTAGAAGCCCTTAATGGATCTTGAGGGGTTCGAAATCGAAAGCGAACAGGCGCAACCGTCCTCCGCGACCTGTCTGTCTGTGTCTCTCTCTCTCTGTCCCTGTCTCTGTCTCTGTCTCTCTTCGGGGTCTCTCCCCTAGGACCGGTGTAGCCGATAACGCGTACCAGATTACGTCATTCTGTTCGAGGTCCGAACGACAACGGCCGCGACACGATCGGAATGCAACGACGAACCGTAACACCTCTCGAGGAACGATCGGATATCGCGCCACGCGCGTTTGCACTCCGATAACAAAGGTGCGCTCATGCGCGGCCGCTGATAAACGATTGGTCTACCGGGAATCGTCGTGTCGAGACGGCGATAGTCGACACCGCGGCCTGTCTAACCGATAACTCGTAATCGGTCGGATACCAAGCAATATTTACGGAGCGAGAGGAGGAAACATGCCGTCGATACGACGATACCGAATATCGCTCTGTCGACGCGGGACATCGATCCGTTTGGCTACCGGTGTTTGCCCCCTCGATCGTTGGATCCCCGCCCGACAGAGATTACCGATCGAACGGGACGAGCCGATCCCGTGATTCGTGCTTCCGTAGATCGTAATTGTTTCCGTACTAGTCTCCGTTTTTAAAATACTTGGAATATTGGCCGCAGATGAGAATCGAGTAAAAATTTCTTACCTTAACGATCGAAAATCATTTTCTGTGACCCGACACGTCTCAAAGTGGCAGCAGAAATTCAATCTGTGAAATCAATCGATGGAAACCATTTATCACATCTTACGCTCTACAAATCAATCAACTAATTTCACGTCGGTTCGCCGCGCGATTCATAAAACTTCAGAAAAATCATTTATCTCGTGTACGATGTAGATATATCTGTGGAGAACGGGGGAAAGCGGAAGAGGACGAGCAGAGGAAATCATTTAACGGCTTTGATAGCTCTTAATATGTCCTGAAGGACCCGGCCGCGGCAGGATTAAAAAGAGGATTACTGGACCGGAGGCACGGTTTGTGGGGCGCCGTTGCTTATATCACTTAATTGCGCGTACCACCGCGTTAAAGGGAGTCTTTGACGAGGTCGATAATTACTGTGTGGGTGGGCGTGTGTACACCGGACGACAACGACGACGACGACGACGACGACGACACGATTTCGAGCATTCAAGCGTCGTTACTTTGATTATTTTCTAGGCTGGCTGGCGGCCGCCCGCGGCTAATTTCACGTTCGTTAGTTGCCCAAAGCACCGAGAGTAACGGGAAAGTTATTTACCGATCCGACGGGAAAGGCACGGGAACGTATGCGATACGTTACGTACGCTCGATTTACGAAATTGTTTCGGCTCTTTTTCCGTTTTTTTTTTTGACACGGTCGACGCCCCCGCTCTCTCTCTCTCTCTCTCTCTCTCTCTCTCTCTCTCTCCTGCGCTCTCGACGATCGATTTTCCCGCCGTTGAAAAAATGTATACACTCGGGAAATTGGAGCGCCGAGCTTTTCTAGGATAGCTCGGTTACATTCTGCGCCGCTGCCGAACTATCGATGCTATCTTCTCTCGTTTTCTATCGGGTGTAAAATCGAGGATGATTTTTCATTCTGTTATTCATAGATTTGTCTACAACGCGCATGCAAGTTTTAATACGTTCTTCGTCCCGCTGCACGCAACGACCACCATTAATATTCGGACTCTCTTAAAAAGATGACAACTTTTATTCGATATTTAGTTTTCCGCGTGACTTGGAAAAAAAAATTTCGAAAAAATTCCGGAGAAAACACTGAAAGTTGTTTCTCGCAACTTTTTTACGTGGGTCGATGTTGAAAATTTTTAAAATACGTTTTCCGTCGGTAATAAATACGTATTCTGAATGTTTCGACGAACCATTTATTTTCATAGGTTTCTGTCGAATTTTTTTGCGTTTATTGTCGGAAAAATTTGTCCAAAGCCCAAAATAATATTTATACAATAAATCATGCATTATCAAGCAGTTCACGTTAACGAAAAGCAATATTTTTGTCGGATTGGAACACTCGCTATTGAAAACAATTTTTGTTAATAAAGCTGGATATTACCACGAACACTGAACATACGTAATCGCATTTCACGGATGAAACATTGACTTGAACCGGTGGTTTAATTTATTTCTAAGCAACAAGTGTATTTGCTCGAGGGAACGGCAAGCTTGAAAATTAAAATTCAATTATCGCGCACAAGAATTAATTGTCACGTAGAGAATTGCAGCACCGTTAGTCGATCGCCAGAATTGTCCGCTATTCTCTTTTCGAAACGTTGTATATTTTAGCAGTTTATTAAACCGAGCCTGCACGCCGTGAATTGTAAATGTGACATTACGCTACTTCCTACGAAACCGCTAATCTCTCTTGACCCGGACGATTATATTACCCATTATAATTCTCGATCAACTTCCCGAGTCGTTCTAAAACATAGTGAACGAGCGTTGCAGTCGGCGGTCTGGGATTTTCAGACGATTTTCTCGGGATCGTAAAGGGTCACGCTCTCGTAAGCGGCTTTCTTCATTATGCAACGGTTAAAATGCATCCGAAGTGTACTTGGAGTAATTCGGTCACCGTATCGAGATAAGCGGCGACTATTGCGGTAAGGGGGCCAACATAATTTCCTGAGATATAGCGTTTTCAGGATCGACGGATATACGGCCGATTGCGAACCAGTTTCTGGCTACTGGTGTGCCGCGTTGCTGCATCGAAATGTAAACGAGATTTTACTTTACTTTACTTTACTTTGTGGATCGTTTGCGTCACGCGTCACGGAACGCTTATCGGCTGGGAGTGTTGAAATGTCGATAGTGAACGTCTTATTTCCCACGTTTGTATCGGCGTTATTATTATTAGAAAACCGCGCGCCGTTGCGACAGGAGCTAAGACTGTGTAGGTAAGAGAATTAATGAAAACCTATCGAAACACGAGAGAAATTCTGCATTTGGTATGCGGTAGTCGAAATTAATATTAGAGCACACGATTAGATTACGTCTTCCTAGCGAAACTTGGAGACTCTGGCAAGACTATCTATCTCTCAAGAATCTTTAAGGGTTCCTAAAAATCCCGAGTACATCCATGGACTTCAGCAATGACGCTGAAGAGAGCTAAAAGCTCTTGGAGATTTTAGCACGATCATAAAATCTCTTTTCATCGGAATCCCTCTAGTTGCCCTTAAAAATCTAACAGACACTGGAGATCTTTAAGAATCCATCGGATTCTGGGTTTTAAAGTGGAATCCTTGCAGATGTACTTAAAAATCCTTAACGACCCTTAAAAAGTCCATGGACTCTCCAGACTCGCTTTAACAATCATTTAATCGAGCCGGAGAATTTTACGCGTTTCCTGCTCGGTTCAGGAGTGTATGTAACGGGTCACGAGGTCCTGAAGAGTCCTCGGTCTACCCAAAAAGTTCTTCCAAATTCCAGAAACAAATTAAAAGACAGACTAAAAGCCCGATACGGCTCGAGGAGAATAAGAACCACCTGGCCAGACAAGAGATCGGCGTGGCCATAACAGAAACCCAATCTTCTGTCAGCAAGCCGACGTCATCGATCGCTCGGCAGTACCGCGAACGCGAAAGCGAAACAATTCCGCGGATCTTGTGCGTACAGTCGACCGGGTAAGCATGTTTTGCTTTGCAAAAAGCGCGGGCTCAGCGACGGTCGTTGTTTCTTTCGCGCGGTTGCCGGTCGCGGGTGGAAAGACACGCCGGAAATAATCAGCCGGCCGATTTATGAGAGTTCAAAACGGCGGACGCGAACGGAATTCGTGAAAACGACGTTGTCCCGCGGCCGATTCGCGGCGCGGCACGTGCGCGCGGCCAGAAATCGGCGGAATTGTCGGCGGACAAAAGATCGCAAGAATCCATGGCGGCGGTGTGGCCCCCGGAATGGTTAATGGCCAGGCGCGCGATGGTTACGGGTGATTTGTGCACGATTGTTCGTCGGGTCCCGGGGCTCGTAGAACCCGCGTGATCGTCGGTTACCGAAGCGGGTACCGCGCCCGCCAGCAACCCGTTTCGGCTGCGGTCTCTCGCACCCGCCGCCGTTCGATAAATCGATACCCACCCGCGAAGGTCAAATTTGCTTAGTAAATATTTTTCGAAATCCGTCGGTTTTAATGTCTATCGCTGCTGACGGCATTTCCGCCGAACCTTCGCCGGCCGCAAAACAAATCGTCGTTTTGCTGCCGCGATAGGCTTTTCTCATCGATCCGTTGTACGATCGTCCATTTAGGTCGACCATTCACTATTCTGCAATGTTAAAACTTGAAACGAACAAAATTTTTCACTGTTAACGCGGCGCCCACGGGGCTCTAGTATTTTTAATTTACAATCGAAGCTCTTGCTATTTTTACGAAATGGTCGGTTTTAGCGCTCCGTAAAAAGTGTTCAAACAGGTAAAAGTTGAGATACGATGAAAAGTCCACCGACATTGGCAAGGCATTGGGAGCATGAAAACCGAAGACCGAAGCGGCGAGCTATTTTAAAAACATAAAGTGACTTCGAAAAAAGCTTTTTGACCTATAGACCGGCACAAGTTGTTCGATCGGCAGTGTGTCGAGGTAGCAGAGCGTCATGTAGATCGACCGTCTGCCGAACCCATTATCAGCCACGCGCTATCCGAATTTTATCAATGAAAAAGCCTGTTGATGCGATAGAAAGCGTAGAGAGAGAGAGAGAGAGAGAGAGAGAGAGAGAGGGAGATACAGGATGGACCCAGATTCTTTGAAACGGTTCGATCGCTCGAACGAGCCGGTTCCGAGGGAAACGTGAAAAGCCAGTCGATTCTATTGATCGATTAAAGCGTCGACGCCGGATGCGGCCACGGAAGCGTGGAGGTGGGGCACACATGCGCGTGTAAACATATAAAATCGTGTATTATACACGGTAACGTAACGTTTCCGGCTCATACATAGAGATGCGAGTGATTTCCATACATATCAGTTTCATTTCGTTCGAGTTCGCTACCCTACGGTGCCACCGCGTGGCTTTCACCGTGTCGCGAGGTTATGGGGGTGGAATGGGGACCGAGGCCGCTTGGCACCGCGACGTAGGCGTCTAATCTATGGGTACATCGACGGCGACCGGACCCCCATCGAGCGACAGATGTCGTGCTCACAATGCTCGTAACGAACGCGGGAAACATTATTATTTCGTTTTAATTCGATTCCGTGAGCGCGAAGGGGTCACCTCGACTGTAACTCACCCCTTCGACGATCGATCCGCGCCTAGGCCCGACGATTATCATCCTTGATCGATGAAATCATTCAGAAAACATCGACGAATCACGTCGAAATACCGGGGCATTCTGAAAGCTGTAAATTTTAGACAATTTTCAGATACAAAATGATTCTGTCAACTTGACGTCAACGTTCTCCCAGCACGGACGGTATTGAAACTATCCACGCGATGGCAGCACGGGTCTGAGCCGCGAATCTTGAGTATAAAATCAATATTAAAATTCGTAAAGCCTTTTACCGCAAGTAATCGCACTCGAGGGATCCGCACGCGGGTATGGGGTCTTCATGGAGTCTCTCCAGCTTAACCAGAGACAGGTAAATCGCGTGCGCGCTATTCCCCGCGGCTTTTACGCTGCAGGTCCCCGTTGAATAACCGAAAACTCTGGCAGTCGTCTACGGCGGCCGCGTTTAAATTATTAACGATATCGGGAGCCACGAAACGCGTCGGCGGTCTCGCGAATTTTATTTCGAGTCGGCGTTTCCCTCTCTATCTCTTCCTTTTCCCCATATCTGGCCCATGTAAAAAAGGCCACCGACGGGCGTTGACGGGCTTCAGCATTTGGCACCAGTCGGAATCTCGCATTTACGGTATTAGTTTTTACAGGACGAGATGGATGCGCTCTCGCGAACAGATTGCCGTTCGTTCCGCGGTAATTATGCAAATGGCGTGTATCGATTGCCGGTTAAAAGCGCGAGCAAAAATAATGGCGGATCGCGGGACGATCGGTCTGGACGGCAGCGTCGAGGTTGGTCGTTAAACGGGAGGAGGAGGAAAAAAAAAATGTTTCGAAACAACCTCCTGGGGATCGGATCATCGGGCTGACTGCGCCAGATGACGCGATAGAATGCATCCGAGTCGCCTGTTTTCCGTCGTGTCTCCTTTCACTCGGTGCACCACCCACGCGATCTGCACTCTTCTTCCGAGCCGCAGGATTCTTTCATTCGCCTCCGCGTTTCGCAATTTATCACCGAGCTTCTTCGAGCTTCTCCCCCGGATGCGAAACTGTCCGCGATTAAACGCTGGCATGACCTGCTCGTGAAATGTTACGTGAATGCAATCGCTGGGCCGCGGTGCATCTTCATGCGTTCGCGGGGTTTGCAATTTTATAGGCTGCGAGGGAACGTCTGCATGTCAAGTTGATGCAGTTGGAATTGCATTCTGATCGGATTCTTTTTGAAATATTTCATTCGCGGCATCGACTGACAGCAACTTTACAAATCCGAACAATTTACAGCGAACCATTCTTCCAAATGCATAATTAGTTTTTGTTCAAACGTTGCGTTTTATGTATACTTTCTGTCGCTGCCATTGTCGTGGGACAAAATCAATTCATCAACCGCTACTATTATTATGGGACAGGGAATTCAATTTATACTTGTTACAACGTTCCATCGGCAATATTGTATATTAGCAGAAATCAATATCATTCGTCCTGTGTTTTCGCTGTGAGCAACTTTTCAATCAACAGGAGCAATTGTTTCCAAGCTTCGCGGAATAATTTGCAAAAATAACGGAAAAAATGTACAAGCTAGTATCGACAATCGAAGGAATAAAAATACTAATTAGCTCGGCAACGATCTCCAGAAAGCAGTCCTTTAAATCAGTCTCTCGGCAACACGCAAACAGCAGCATCGAATAATTTCCATTCTCTCCGGTCCTGGTCCCCTTCCTCGGAGATTAGCTCTCGGAGTCGTCGTTCGCGCGCAATGGAGCCACTTAAAGAAACAAATAAATGTAATTGTCCGTCAAGCACAGAAACAAGGCACTCCGTCGCGTCGGCGCGACCCTCTGTGTCGTTCTTGTTCGTCGAAGGGGTGAAAAAGGTAGGCTCAGCCTACGCAATCAAACAACGATCACGCCCCTTAATGACCGAGTGACTGCTGTTACTCCTTCGTTCTCTTTGGGGGTGGTTCGCGCTCGGTGTGGGGTCGAAACAGCTGCGAGTGACACAGCCCCAACCCCCCGTAGTCGTTCTCTCCACTTGTACATATCTCGTCCGGGTTCTCTGCTACTTTGTCTCTCTCTCTCTCTCTCTCTCTCTATACTTTGTTTCTCTGTTCGTCTTTCGGGCGTTGTCGGAGCAGCGGCGGCGACGGCCCTCTGCTCGCCGACACCCCATACATAATTACTGCGACTACCGACACGTCTCACCCTCGCGGCAGAAATTTGCATTATCGAGCCGCCCCCGCGAGAACCAACCCCCGGGACTCACACCCCCGCGAGCGCGATTATTAAGGAATCAATCACGCCCCCGGCGTTTTACGGCGAGCTGTCGTCGCGCGGCTTGTCGCGGATTTCGGGATTTCCCCGTTATACGGTTTGATGCGATTTTATAACGATGTTTTGTCCGCGCGCGATCGCGATGATCGACAAGCCCTTTCGCTCGGATCAAATCGCCTGGTAAATCGCTTGTCAATCGACGATACAATTACGAGGGAAAATTGTAACGCAAGACAGTTTGATAAAGACTTCACACCGATCCCGTGGTAGGAATTCGAAGCTCGCGAGAGTTGAACGGGGTAAATGGCGCTCCACGACGGAAACAGCCGGCGGATGTTCTTAGAGCGAAGCCAGAAAATCGAGGACATATATCGAGATAACAGGGCCGCTTCGAGTAATTTTCGGAAGTGGCGAGGATAGCGGAGAGGAAGGCAGTAGTTAGATAATGCGATCACACGGACAATTTCCATAACTACCATTGTCTTTGCGCAATCGCGTTCGACGAAGGTATCCCGCAGTCTCCGTAGCGAGCTTCCGCCTGCGATTTCGCCTCCAAAGACGTCGGCAGGGGGAGACGGAACTTGAATCTCGAGCACGCAAAAATTGCTCGTTTTTTGGAAGAGGAACCGGGAGACGCAAATTGCTTTTGGGTATTTTATTTGGTTATCCGAGGCTCCGCCACCAACGCGCATTCTCCTCCGAGAGGCTATGGAGGTCAAGAATATCGTGAGACTTTCTCCACTTCGGGTCATCTCGGGAATGCTCAACCGCCAAGAAGAGAACGAGAAAAGGTGTGCTCGAAAAGATTCGGTCGACGGGTCGAAAAACTTTTGGAACGCCTCCAAAGGTGCCGTCGAGACGTGTCTCGCTCGTAAACGGTCCTCCTACTCGCGCGGATACTCGTGTATTTCTGCGAGCAGCCGCCGCCGCCGCCCCCGCGCTGTCGTTCCCTCTAGTGAATAAATTAAATCGACTCGCCCGGTGCCCGTTGACGCTAAATAATACTTAGCGCCGGCTTAGCGAGCGGTGTTTATCCGCGAGCTGGCTGCTTCGGGGCCATTCCACGGATGATCCCTTATTTCATGTCGCGCTGTCGCGATCGTACGCGAACTCGCCGGTTTAGACACGGAAAATTTCCTCCGGTTGCGAAACGAATTCCGCGCGTGCTATTCTAATCCTCGAAACAATAACTCCATGTCGAGCTTGCACATGTTCGCAGGACCATCCGTAAAGAAGATGCTTCGAGCTTTGAAAGGAGTCCAGGTTTATCGTTATACGATTCTTTTTCACGAACTCGGGACAGTTCGAATGTAGACGATCGTTCGCGGAGCGGAAATTCGACGTTGAAATGTCCAATAATATTTTATGCTGCATTTTATATCGCATCGTATGGATTGTCTAAAGCAAGCACGGAACGTTCGTGGAATAAATTATGTCATTAAAAATTGATTCTCCAATATATTCGAAATATTGGGACTGTGCATAACAAATCGCAATAATGCATTCTCACTCAACATTTTATGCCGAACAGAATTATTGCACGGGGCATTGGCGTGACAGCGAACTTTTCAGCGTTCTCGTGTTCTTTGACTGTGATAATGCACGCGATAATGACACCATAATATTTACTCGATCCATAATGTACCATTAAAAGAATTGCTTTCTTTACCTTTCCGTAAATAAATATCCGGTTTTTCAGCGTCACAGGGTTAAATTAAAATAACGAAACAAAAGAACAGCACTGCGAAATATTCTCGAACTCTTCGAAGCGGTTCCTAAACTCGTTCATGGACTCGAGCGGTTGTCCGACGCACTATGCTGGCCCGGCAGAAATGACTATCACAGCTCACGTAACGGTGCGCGCCACTGGAAGCCATATTTCGCGGTATTCTTGCTGGTCCGTGGAAACTTTACGTAGGATATCTTAACCCTTTACTCGCTCGGATACAGAGCGATACGAGAGAAGATGCCGGGCCCGTGAGTTGTGTAACGACGCTCTGAGAGCTCCCAGTGCAAATGCCTAAGCCTTAAATTATTATGCGTTAACGTCCCCGAAAGCTAGTCAAGCTCGCGCGTCTCTTTCTCTCGCGCGCGATGACGCTCGGCGTGTAGTCGGGCGCGACAAATTTTGTACGTTACACAGAGAGAACACAAAGTGCCACCGTGTCTCTACCGCTACTTCTAACTTCGCCTCTAACACACGCCTGTTGATGACCGACTGCTGTCTGCTGCCGCACGAACGCATCTCCTCGCTGCCGTTTCTGTGCCGTTCAACCGGATGTCTGACTTTGTTTGCATCATTCCACTTTCCGCTTGACGCTAACTTTATCGTCCTCCGTAACCCTTTCAGCATGGATCACGCCGGTTTTCGAGCTTCCTGCTCGAGTCACACCACTCGAATTTCGCACGGAAGAAAGTGCTTCTACGAAGCTTCTAATTTTATTTATTTCGCGCAACACGTTGAATATACCAAGATAACTTGTAAAGTTTTCGCTTATAAATCTCGGTAACAACGTTCGCCCGAACGAGGGAGCGTTAAAACTTTCCGGGGACCGCCCGAGAGGAGAGTATCATCGACAACATACATCAAGATGATAATCGTCGGGTCCTCCGGACAGCATTTTTCCGCGAGAAACATTATCAAGAACGACTCAAGAGACCAATGTTTTGCGGCCCGGTCGAAAAAGCCCGGTCCGTAAAATCCCAAAAGCTCTCGACGTGATAAAGCTTCGGGATCGCAGAAAGTTCGAAGGCTCTCCAGGGCAGAATTGAAGAGCAAAGGGCTGAAAGTGGAACTGTATAAACGTCAATTTGAGCATCGGATCACTGGAAAGGGTTGGCGAGGACCGTTGAATCGGGGGTTGGGCGGCTTGCCAAGAGAGCGGGGGCAAGAGGATCCAGGGGGGACGAGTGGACGGATAAAGGCGAGAAAAGTTGACTCGTAAAGAGAAACCAAGAATCGGCTAAGACCGGGGGATCGTTTCTGGGTGGCATGGCGGTCTGGGTGTCGCGGCCAGACGACGGGGGACCGGTTTTCCGGAGGGTTCGGGAGTTAAAGTTTTCCCTCGGCTGATGACCGGGAGAGACCGTCCCGAGGCCCTCCCCGATAGAGAACGGGAGGAAAGAGTGTTTTACGATAAAACTGCTCGGATCCAATTTATCTGACGCGGCGGCGCTCGAGGAACCGGGTCGTTTCCGGGCTATCGTTCCCTTCCATTTTTCCATCGGCGCGGCGCTTCCCTTTCGCCCGCGCTTCGCAGCGCTACGCAGCACGCTTCGAATCGCCTCTTCGGACGGATATATTCCGCGACTGGTTTTCGGCTAATGGCGAACGCCAGGCCGGTTTCGAGCCTCCATCACGGGACATTTACCCCGCCGCGCCGTTCGACGTCCAAACAGCTCTTCCACAGAGGATCGAACGCGAAACCCGGTGGGATGAAACGCACCTGTTTCTGCGTTTTCTTTGACGTATCTCCCGTGATCCTGGAGCAGTGCTGCATCACCGTTTTTTGAACGGTGCTAATTTTTGACACAATTTCACCTGTCTACTGCATGTTTAACAAGTTCGTCGCCGCGTCACCCATATGTGGGTGACGGAATTATTTGTGCAGGTTTTAAAATGAATCTTTACGTTGATATATTCGTTGTACTAAACTTGATTAGGATCTGTAACATGCAAGAAAGGTGGAGGATTACTCGGTATCATAGATTTAATTTTCTGCAATTTTTATTTCATTCGATAACTTACTTCGATTTTATGGAATTTTTCGGGTTTCTAGTTGGGCGTTCAAAGTGTTAAAAGAAATATTTTTGACCTCCCAATGAACAGAACGGAGAAGTTCGCCAATCTCTGACACGATATGAATTGTGGACACTATAAGAGTCATAATAATAATAGATCTTGTCACTGGAAATGAAATTTTTATCGATTCCGGAGGTTTACAATCTCCTACGACCGTCACTCCGGCCGATATTCATTTCCCAGGTGCTAGACACTGCGCCCCCGAAGATTAATTACTCCAGGGTTGAATCGGAGCTCCGATTCCCATGAATTGAGATCGTTATCGCGACCCCTCCCCTCCAGCCCCTGCCTGCCCTGAAGATCGTCTTCTCTTCGGGAGCAACGTTTCATAAATGAAACTTCTTTCGCGATAATCGCGAGCCGGAGAGAGGCGTGCCACCGTGAGAGTGGACAATGTCAACGGCGGAAGAAGTCTAATTAATTCCTCTCTTTCCCGCGATACGTCGAAAAAGCGGGACAGCCTTAACGAGAAAGTCCGGGGGGCGATAAAGCGATGATTTATGCGGTAACTTGTAGCTCGATCCGCGGTGCGCGACCCGGCCCTATTAAATAATGACGCGAAAGCCAGGAAGCTCGCGTGACGTTGACTAATACCGGCCCTGGGAAGCCCTTGATTAACACTTCGGCAATCTCGAAAATTCCACGAACTCCCAGCAATGGGTTTACTCGAAGAAAAATTCGCTTACAATAGCGACGGCAATTTTTATTGTGAATCAACGAGCAACTCTCAGGAACGTATACTGATAGGCTTCCGATGAGTAGACTGAGAATTTATTTTTAAATGTACGCAAATAATATCGTGTTTCTGACGATGTATTGAAAATCTCAGGGGCTGCTTTAGATCTCGGAGCAGGTCTCGGATAAGCGTCGGGAAACGATTGTTTCGTAGACTTCTGCGGGAACAGCAGCTCGGAAATCGAAAAGCGGTGGGAGCGGATAAAAATACGTGAAATCATGATGTCACAACGGCTCCGCTCGAACAACCGCGAGGAATTAGCGGGCCGAGAGGAACGAGCTTGTTTACAAGACGGTTTACACGACCGTGGAATTTTCGACGATGCGTTTGTCTCCGAGGAAGTGGAGCGAATCCTGCGTGGGAGTCGTGTTCTCCTTCTCCTGAGAGAGACACACCACCGGAGAAGACAATGGGGCTATAATTTCTAATGGATGTAGAAATTGCAGCGCTTTAAACGTGTCAATTTTTTGCCAGCCTCGACTCTTACGCGAGCCGAGATCTATTGTGTTGTTGTGCTGTAAATTCTGTTCAACTCGCAAACGAGACCGATGATAAACGTTCCACGATTTTTATAGATCGTATTAGATTTTGAAACACTTTACTGTGCATTGTTCAGTAGATCTGTGCGCGATAAGCTGTTAACATTCTTACCGAACCGTTTTCAATTTGTAGAATTTTTCAGTCCAATTACAGGCTAATAAATTGACCGAGTATTAGTTTTTCTGTAGGTTCAGATTTGGGGCATTCGTTGTTTAATTGGAAGATCGATTTTATTAGAATTATATTAGTATTGTTCACTGTTGGACAGTTTGTTAAACAAGACTTTACTGCACAGGTATCGTAACAATCAAGATTTTAGTATACACAGGCACCCTCTGTGCGCTATAGCGTTTCGACGCAACTCTATCAAACCGATGACAAGTAACGCGGCCCCTGAATGGCGTAACAATTCGCGCGACACGGGGGACGCGTCATAGGATGACTTTTAATTAATTATACCGACAGTTCGCCGGGGAACGCGTCGTTGACGGTGGATAAACAATTATCGGCCTCTCTAACGAGGGTAGGTTGCGGCGATGCGCCGCCGCGACATCGAGCATAGTTCGATAATTTTTATCCACGGTACGCATATCATTGCTGAATTTTACTCACCCTTTACACAAGACTGTCGAATTAAAAATATATAGTTACTTAATACAGTTACAAATCCTGAGCGTTTATTTGATTGTTCTCTCATTTCTTTCTTATTTGTTACCTAACGAAGATGTTACCATAATCCGTTAGAGAGAGAGAGAGAGAGAGAAAAAAAGAAATGTTAAAATAATCCATTCGTTCACATAACGCTACAGTAGGTACATTTGATTGCATTATGTTTCCGTTTTACCTTTCTCCGACGTAAGCTACGTCGAGAAACTCGTTTCAACGTCATCCGCTGTTCCACAAGGTCGTAAAATGAAGAAGAAACGCATCGTCCAGATAAGATGTCAAGCATCTTAAAACAACCTTGATGACAAAGTCAAGTGATACAGTTTTCTGTCCCGTAGATTTTATGCAACCGGAATTCCAACAGAGACATTTGCATGTCCTATTTCCCACGAGTAGATTGCAGAACTTTCTGCGTTCACGGTCTACAAGCATAAAAAAAAAGACCGAGCAAAAACTCGTGTTAATCCTGATTCATCGGAAGCGCTAACGAACCCAAGGAATTTTCATTAAACTCCAGTTCCACTAAATTTTCCAATGAGTGTACACCTCCGGTTCGTAAGTCACGGGATTCCAGTTTTTGCCTCAAAGAAAATCTTGATTATGATACGGCTCCAACTGCGAGTACGTAAAACCGTCTTCCACATTTTATACCACTCTAATTTACTACTGAAAGTATTACCTTCCCGAATTATTAACCCGGGACAGCGGCGTAAAATAAACTCGGCGGCGGATTAATAATTACGTTCGAAATCGCCGAACAGCAATGTTCCGTTTCCTTTTACAGTCACTAAAAATCAACGCGCTATAACATACGTTCTCCGCGAGTTGCTCAGTCGCGGAGGCGGGTCGAACGCCTCGTTTCCAACGAATACATAAATTAATATCGCGCGGCGCGGTGGTCGTGCGCATAATGGAGAACGTTACCCGAAGATATCGGTTCGTTTCAAGGTACGCGTGGTCTCGTTAACGAATTCCTTGACGTTTCCGCGGGACAATCAGCGGCACCGGGCCCCGACCTCGTTAGAGTCGCGCGATCGAAATGTATTTAAAGATGCCTTTAATTTTCGCCCGTTATCGCGAGCCTTCTCGCCTCGTTTCGGTTCCCCCTTCGAGAAACGTGGGGCACAGACGGGGGACTGGACGAGTATTTACGGCGGTGCGCGTCCGCACGCACTTAAATACACGATATCTACGTAATTCCGGTTCGCCTAATGGAGATAAGCCGGAACGTACGACGCGGTTTTCTCGGATGGCGTAATGAGCGAGGACACGGGGTCCTTAATAATGCCCTCGAACCGTTTCCCCTCCTCCTTTAGCCCTCTTCCCTTCCTTCAGGATCAGGTCCTCTCGCTTTTACTGGCAGGATGCTGCGGACCCTCCTGTCCTGGCACGGTGGACGCAGGTGCGCCGGAATTGCCCGACCGACTCGCACAATCTGAGCCTCTCCACGGCTTTACGAGCGGCTAAAGCCCAGCTTCCGACGCGTTACCAGCGTAAGGTTACTAAGCACTCCGGGGAGATTCGATAACCTCCTAGCCACCGTGACATCGGTGACGAAATAATTAATCGACGCCTGCTGCCACCGGGAGACGACGCGCCCTTGACGTGTCAGGGTCAATTCGGTCCTTGCTTCCCCCCGGAAGCTGGTTTCTAACCTCCTAGAAACTTTCCCATCAATGGTATTTTTAACATGTCCTTAATGTCAGGGTCACTCTGATTTCTGCGAACAAGAACCTTCTAGATGCAGGTCGAGATCCGAAATTCCACCGTAACCGGCGGAGAGTGAACTCGTGGCTGCAACTCTCTTCGACTGGATGCACCAAAGAGCTGGAGAGCTTCGAAGAAGGGAAGAATGGTGCTATTGCCCTCGAAGCATCGTCGGTGGAAGGTTAGAACGCAATAGACCGGAGATTCTACGGAGACGGGCGAAAGGTCGCGCAAAATCGAGCAAAGGGCGCAAAAGAAACGCCTGCTGCGGGCTACGCGGGCATTTCCCGCGGGATCGGCCTTCGACATTCCCCCTAGCAATCTATATATATATGCATTTCAACTCGGAGGTACATTGCTTGGCTAATAAACAGGCTGCGGATCTTCGGAGGAATAAATTCCTGTTTCGTTCCGATTCCTCCGAAAATCGATCTGATTGTTTTGGATTTTTTTTCTACTAAACTACATTATGTGCTTTAACGAAACTTTGCATACTTGTTTATACATGGCTAGACTATGCTTGTGAATTTTTGTATATTGATATCGCCAGTACCATAGTAATTATTCACCGGAGATAGAGCACATGGTACGTATTCTAATATGCAGGGCCCACAAATGGCTGAAGACTCGAAGAATTAATTTCAAACTCTGAAGCTATGTTCGATGCATAATTAATTCGAACTTTAGAGGATCGCTTTCTTCATCTTCCGTGGCCCAGAAGTGGCGCGCAGTTCTACTAATTAAAATTGTTCCGAGTTTTTGATTTTAGAGGTCTCGGAACTCAATTACTGCGCGAAGCCAACCGAGAGGAACGGTCTGCTTCTCCGAATTTATCGCTCCTACAATTCTGATACTATGGACGTACAAAAATTCAGGAACGTGACCAAAGCATGTACGAACAAATCTGCAAGGTACCAAAAAAATATACAATTCGGTTCAAGAGAGAAAAATTCCCAAAAAGTACAGTCTCTGAACGATTCAAGAAAGAAGCGAGTCGGGAAATATGGGTTTCTGCTCTTCAGGTTTCGCATCTCCCACAATTCTAAAACTACGAAGGTACAAAAATTCAGGGACGTAACCAAAGCATGTACAAACAAATCTGCGAGGTGTCGAAAAGATATCTGGTTCGGTTCAAGAGAAAAAAAATTCCCAAAGAGTGCCAATCGTCCCAAGAGACAGTTCGCTCGAGGAAATATGTATTTCCGGCGAAGATCCGCAGTCGGCGGTCGAATGATCGATGGCAGGACCTACCTTTCGATCCTGAACGGAAGCGCCGTATGTCACGAGTGCGCAGTCAGCATTCTCCGTACCTCTCCTTGTGTCCAGGCTGCCCTCGGTGGCCGTCGGTGCTCTCGGAGGAGTGTGCGAGCGTGTCGTATCGTTTCAGCGGCTAGCATGCATGCAGGCTTCAAGTTCAGGGTCCCAGTTCCCGTGGTGGTTCCAGAGGAGCAACGGACAACCACTTCGGGCCTGTGTGCACCGCGAGCATGTAATCCGGATCGTTTCGTGCTCTTCGTTTCTCCACTCCGAATCCCGGGGCCGAGTCAAAGTCCTCTCGTAACTTTCCCCCGGAGCACGCGTTGCACGCTTGTTTCCCCACTTCGAGGCGCACCTAAGACGCGAGCTATGATGCCTGACCGCGAGGATCCTTATCCTCTGAACTCCGTCGGGGAACCGCGGATCTACCACCGGCCTAGCGATCAGTGACGCATCCAAAGTTCCTCGAGTTAATCGATCCTCATTACGAACCACTTCGATCCTCTATCTCTTCCCCACGGGGCCAGAGATATACTCTCACGGACCAAATTGTCTCTCCTTCTCACTCCCTCTCTCTCTCTCTCTCTCTCTCCCCCTCTTTCTCTTTTCGCCGGGCTACCGGTTACTACCGCCGATTACGGCGATTTTATTGTCTGCTCGAGATCGAAGCTCGCGGCCGATGTCCGATAAGGCGCTAACGCGCTAATTGGCAAACGGAGCCCGCGTACCCTATCCCTCGAGTTAATTATATTTAATTGTCGGCCCATTAATTGTATCTTTAATCACCCGGCGGGGCCCGAGATACAAGCCCGTCCGCCGCAGCCAGCCAACCAGCCAGAGCCCGTACGTCGAAAAATTAACGATCCGAATTAGACCGGCTCTCGTTCGGCTCTGCCGCGGGAGAAGGGAGAGAGAAAGAGCGAGAGAAGACCGTCTCTCGAGCTCGCACTCCACGATGGATCGTCTCTCGTTAACCTCTCCTCTCTTCAATTCCCACGAAAATCGTAGTCGTATATCGACCCGGGGAGCAAAACTCCTAGCAGAGAAACTATACCCTCTCTCCCGCCTCTCTTCGTTCGTTTCTGGAACCTCTTCGGGTTCCGCCGGAACACAGGACTCTCTCGCTTACAGTTCCCCGACAAGCTTCACCGGTCTCCCGAGAGGATCGTCCGTCCTGCTGAAAAGAGTTTCGCGCGGAAGGAGGGTCGTCCACTTTCTCCTGCTTAGGGCGGACCCTTTCTTCGTGTCCCTGCGGAACGCACCCGACACAAAGTTCCCTTATTACGCGGATCGATCGGTCTCTTCGTCTTCCTACTTCACGAGAGCAAGATCCCTACTTCGGGAGTCCTCGGATCCTCTGGATCGGCTCCTGGTAATATCCACGATCACGCCGGCACTCCACGAGAACCAGATCACGGAGCGATCTTCGCTCCCGATCCATGCGAGTAGCATGAGCAACCGTGCCTTTCGCTGGACTGACTTATAGTCAAGGCTAACTCCTTCCACGCGATTAGGGTTCCCGTTGTCGCGAAACTGCCGGCGAGTAAAGATCGAAAGACAGTGCTAACTCGCGTTGCTATCCGCGAGTAGCCTAACCGAGCATGCGTCCACCTATGCGATTCGATGCACGCGATTAGGGTTCCCGATGACGCGAGCAGGAATCGGAGGAGGTTGTAAACTCGCGGCGCTACCGCTTCTCACACGTAGCCTAACCGAGTTCGGCTAACCTCGGCTCGGGAACCACGCGATTAGGGTCCTTGTAGTCGGTAAATTGCCGCGAATCCGTTAGCAAGAATTTTCCCCGCGAGCAGGAATCGGAAAACGGTTGCGGCGCTGTTGCTCCCCGCGAGTAGCCTAACCGGAGCGTGGGTCCAGCCAGGTAATTCGTCCCACGCGATTAGGGTTCCTGACGTCGCGAAACTCGGACGCGGAATCCGGTGGTGGCTCACCGAGGGAGGAGGTAACCCCGCAACGAAGCGGGTTCTCGGCACGACTGAGAGGCTCGAACCTCGACGCCGAGAGAGCCACCCCCGCGAGAGGGTGGCGGGCCGAGAAAGGGAGGCAGAGGGTGGAGGAAGAGGGACGAGAGGAACGGAGAGGGCATCAGCGGAAAGCACGGGAGTGAAAGAGGGACCGGTGCGACGCGCGCGCGCAGTCGCCAATTCGAAAGCCGAGCGACGATATTAATTACATCCTTTTCGAGCGACGGAAACGAATCGAGCAAGCCACGCCGGAATATCACGCGCGGCGCGGCGGCCGCGGCTGACGCGCGTTTCGAAGCTGCTCAGAAAATCGTACGATTTCGAACAGCACCACCAGGAGGAGGAGAATCATGTCCTCTGGATGTGTTCCGAACGATTTCCATCGAGCGACAGCTCTCTACCCTCGTTCCCCTCTGTTTCACCCTCGCCCACGCAACCCCCGCCGAAATAATGGATGGATAATCTGTTCTGGCGTGGCCCGACCGGGACTAAAAGGTTCCTACGAATTCGACGGTCACTTCAGCGACGGCGATCCCTCCGCTACAACTTTTCGGAGAGACGGAGAGAGATTTTTGGGCGGTGAGATTTTCGGTTCGATGGGCAGAGGTGTGCGGGACAACGTTATAACAATGACAAGCTGAGAATGGTAGCGAGCAATTAGAAATGTACCCACCGCTCAAACACAACACTCTGAGCACCTAGACTAACCTAGACCTAACCTGAACCCTAGACCTGAACCTAGACCTAAGTGAACTCTCGATTTAATAAAATACGGTCTGACCACCCCTAAAAAAATTCACGGTTGATTTTTATACTTGGAACAGAGTTGTACCGTGTGTCGAGGTGCTCCCTTTTGTAAAACTGGCAAAGTTATGGACGCAGGCGTTCGAAGTTGCGAAAATTGCAATTAAAAGCTGCCAGTTGCAGTCCCCTCGGTGGTGAAACTGAAAATTGTTGGAAATTTATATTCTCTAGCGATCGAATTCTCTAATATATAAAATTGAACGGAAGTTAAACGCACGCCAATTTGTATTACAGAACCACGATCTGATAGTTTGATATTTTGAATTTACGCGTTAATGATTATGATGGCCATAAATTTCAGTGAAACGTAAGCAGGTTATCGAAAGTTAGTAGCGAGGAGATGCGAAGCACAGTGTGTTCGTGATTCGTGAAAGGGGCAGGAAAATACGGTGCATGCATGAAAGGAGCGCGAGGCAACAAGGAGTGGTATAGTAATATAAAATTTTCTAGGCGAAGAGGCGGAAGCAATGAATAGAATCGCAAAGATACGGGAGAAAAATCGTAAAGGAAGAAACGAAATATCCTCGGAAATATAACATCATGATCCGCAATGCGACGTAATAGATGCAATAATGCGATATAATGTGTGCAGCATAACTATAATGTATTAAATACGATGTAACGGAATATACGTGCGCGATTATAATTACAAATTCATTACGGCGCCAAAACGAAGTCAAAATAAATGAATTCATAAAAAGCACAATACCTCGCATAATTCGGTTGCTATTACACCGCTGACGTTAACGCTTTTGTGCCTCGATAATTCCTTTTGTCCGCGCCGTGCTGTAATGCCCTCTGAAACAAAATTTCAATTTAATTGCGTGTAATTGACGATGGGAACGATGCGCGTTGCATCTGAGGAAGTGCATCGATGGTATCGGGAGGCGGCGTGTATCCGTTTGCGCAACATCGATTTTTCTCCCGTTATCGCCAGGAAATTCCTTCCTCCGATGACGTTATTATTTGTTTATATTTTCGCAACGGTACCGCTGAGGTTCGGCGGCTAACGTTGTCGGAACGAAGTAATTTGCATTATTACAATGTGGCGCGAAAATCACGAATATTCCCTGACGAAATACAATCGCTGTTTCCGCGATAATAATCGGACCGCGAATCTTTATGCGAACGCAGATTTTTGCGACTCAGAAATCATCGGAATCAAAGAGAAGCGCTTACATTTTAATCCCATCGGGCTGCAAATTGGATAAAAAACTCATTTCGCCGACTAAAAGATTCCTTTGGCACTGCAGTCGATGCTCCTTGGCGCAGACAGCTTCCTGCATTTTGCAAATGTTTTAAACAGCCACGGGTTTGTAATCGTATTTTCTTTGCGAAAGAGATAGTAAGGGAGATTGGTTTTTAAAGGGAAGATTAACCCTTCAACGACGAATGTCAACTACGAGATAGTGAAAAATTATTCTCCTCGCATTACGTAAAGTTTAATTTACAGTAAATCTGACCACAGCCGGATGACCTGTTCTTTACATTCCAATGATTTAAAAAATTATGAAAACGCTTTCAAAGAAACCGAAATTAAAAATGATTTTTGTGCGCGCAAAGGGTCAGTCGGGGGGATGACGGATCCGACGAAAGACAGCACCGTTAATTATCGACCATGCGACCGATAATGGAATTAGACACCGGGAAATCTGGTTGGACGAGAGACAATAATGCTCTGGCCCGCGGCCGATTCGCGTAATCCGCTGCACCGTGTTCGACTTACAAAGCCGCGTTTCCCGGGCCGCGCAGCGCATCGACGGTAAAATAAACACGAGAACCAAACAAAATATTGTTTTCATAAATATTGGATCCAGTCAAATAAATGTTCCAAATAAAAGGAGGGAGCTGGCGCGAGCGGACGCGCCACCCTTTCGGAGGGCTCGCGCGCGAGAGTTCTTCCCCATCCGGCAGGGTTTATAACGAGGATTTAGTGTCCGATCGAGGGATGCCTCCATCCCTTCCCTGGACCCAGGATATTACACAATAAAATACTCTCAGCTACTCCGAGGACCTATTCAAATATTACGAAACTTTTCAATCCTTAATTTTCACTTAATTTACCCCCTCCTTCGAACACTCGCAGATTTGCGTTCTTAGGCCATACATTCGAGTCAATTAGTTCGTACATTTAAACAATTTATTTTCAAACAATACTTTCGATCTAAATGGTGTCCGAATAAAAGCAACATCATTTTCACCCCTTCAAATAAAGCTGTGCGCGAGTCTGGTTCCTCCTCGAGGTCTCAGCAGCCTCAAATAAGTTTGCCACCGTCCAATTCCGACTTTAAACAATCTATAGCAGTATAGACCCTTTGAAACAATTTTAAAATCTCATCTCTCTTTCATCGAATTCGCCCCAAAGCGTCAGACATCCCGTCGAAGAAGCGATCCTCCCCTTCGAATGAGAAACTTTTCAATTTCGGAAAAAAACCGCGTTACCAATTGCCTCGGAAACAGCGTATCCGAAGAAGCGTTCGTCACCGGGCAATCGATCAACAAGCTTATCGTCGAGACAATAAATTCAGCGACGGCTTGCAGTTGCAGACCGCGCTCGGTACAGGTCCGCTCAAAAATCGCGTTTGCGAACTTCGAGCACCGCTGTTTGGCAAAGTTATTACGCTTCGGTCGGCGAACCATCCCTCTATCCACCCCCGCCAACCCCTTTTAATCCGAGTAAAAATCTCCCGTTGTTCGACAGCTTTCGCCATGATATTTTTATTCGGATTAAACGCGATCGCGTCCCTGCGAGGAGGGAACGGACAATGTTTGCCAACCCCCTACCGATCTTTTTTTTTGTTCCCCCGTTTCTTTTTTATACACACGGGCCGTTCGAAAATTCGCCGACGCCCTTGCGATTTTTTTCGCTCGATTTTTGCGACGCCCGTCTTCGTTATTCCGTCGAACGTTCGCGGCCGAACGCGGTGTTTGATGTTGAAGTTAATCGGACGACGCGGTTGTAACCGTTCGGTCGCGTGTCGTTTTGCGAAATAAAAAGTCGAGCGCGTCTGGTCGAACTTTGACACTGCGGGCCCGATCGGAATTATTTTCGGAACGAGCGCGGACGGTGTTCGAGTGATTGCCCTGAATCCTTGCGCGAACGAAATTCATTCTATGCATTCGAGTCGAAGCCAACTTTTAACGTGGTTATGCAAATTATAAGTTTGCTTCGTTCAATTCTTTTCGTATTTTAGCAGGCTGCGTGATTCTCTGATCAAATGTTGCATTACTGAAATGTATTTAATAAGTAGCCAGAAATGTTTGCACTAGCCTAGCGTCTCACTGAGTTTCGTATATGCTAAAGCGTCCAAAGTTTAGACTTAACCGAACGATTAAATGTTAGAAAAATATTGATTCGGAAGTACAGCAGAAGCAGAAGATTTTGAGATCCGTAGCAAGTTCGGAAGCAAAGATCGAGCACAAATTACTGGGAGCCCGGGACACCGAAACCAGAGCAGGAATAAAAGGGATTTCAAGAAAGAAAAGCATTTTTATGAAATATACGATGTTTGGAAGGAACTGCTAAAGCTCTTCCACATGCAGCAACCTAATAAAACTTTCTCAGGCTCGGTCGGAGCGACCGAGCGCAGCAAAGAGGTAACAAAAGCGGAAAAGGGTTCGCCACGGGGAAATATGGAAGTCCGTGCGCGATCGATTCTTGCCGGAGCATATTCCTTTCTCCGTTGCGGCACGACTGAGAGAATGCTTTTTCGTCTCCGTCAGCTTTCTCTCTCTCTCTCCCTCTCTCTGTCTCTCTGTCCCTTTCTCTCTTGGTCGGCCAAATAAATTAGTTGTCACGAAGAAGCCAACGGAGAAGCTGGCCAGCTGGCTGGCTGACGACCGATAAAATGACCCGCGCGAGCTTAACGCCGGGAACAAAGTTGAGCCGGTAGCATTTGCGGAAAAGGGTTTAAGGGCGAGGAATAGACTGGCTAATTCGGCTCACGAAACTGGCCGCAATTCCTACGGTAAACAGAAACAGCGGGACAGCGAAATGCATTCGCACCTTGCTACGCCTCACCGGCTCTTAAACTTTGAATGCTCGCCGGTCGCTTGAAAAAAAATCGACTTTTTCATTATCGTCGCGGAAGCCTTATTCTTCGCGAACATTTGGGAAAAAAAATTTATGCAAATATTCGCGTTATCACGGAAGGCACATCACCAAACGTAGTCACAAGTCTTATGCGGAATTCAATTATATTCGTGTTGTTAAAATTCGACTGATTGGTTCCAGTTTCAATAATTCTCTGACGAACATTCAAAGTTGATTGTTTTCCGTGAAATTGGGGTTCCCACTTCAAACTACTGTCATTTCTATAACAATCGAAAAAAATTGGAAATTCGGACGCTGCATTGTAGATAGTTCATTTCTGTTGGCCAATCGACTGGAATGCTTCAGTTTCGACGTTTCCGCCATATGTTGCGACATTTCAAATTGACAAAATTCAAACGTAAAGCTACAAGTTCGAGTTTGATGCCTCGGTAAAAACGGGAACTGTTCTTAGATTAGTCTGGTGCGAGAAAAATTTCGAAACTTGACTAACATTCTCGCGCGTCCGAGGACGCATGCTCGGAGTCTCCCTAAAATCTAACGAAATTTATGATCCGTCGGGAAGCGTCGGGAAGAAATGAATGGGGTCGGATCAGTTCGGCTTAAACCGTCGAAATTGAAATTCCACGTCATTGCGGGTCCGATAATTCCGGTTCCGGGGCACGGAAGCAGCCCCGCGAGGTGGTTGGTTAGCTGTCGGGCTGGCTGTGGATGTCGTCGGGCAGCTGGCGTAGGAGTCGGCTCGCGGCTAAGGGGGATCGAGTGACACGTAGTTAGGAAGGTAACTCACCTAAATCTCGATGGCCCGGTTTCCTCGGAAACCGGAGGCCCATAATTCTGCGCGAGCCGGCTGCGGAAGGAATCTGCGGAGGAAAAGTGGCTCCGGCAAAGAAAACCGGAAGACAATGGCGGCGATGGAGGAGGCCAAGAGAAGGAAAAGGGAGGACTGGGTTTCCGCGCGAGCGGAAGAGTCGGCAGCTCGAGAAACCAGAAGAAAAGAGTTCGAGGAAATGCGCCGTGAATTCGACCGACGCGACGCGACGGGAGGAATGGAAAAGGAGGCGATAGGCGACGGATGAACTACTAACCGGGATTGGATGCTCGCGCCGATCCGAGGGACTCGCGAGAAATAGCTGGGAGACCAGGGAATCGTCGCAGCACCGACATTAATATCCATTATATTCCCGACGAGTAACAGTTCCTCGAGCAGAGCGCGTCGCGCGTTCGTCTACTGCCGTTCGTCTCCCGACGCTGAAGCGCCGTCCCGCGAGCCGTTTCGTGATTTATAGAGAAAGTTTGCACCCGTGATTACCCAGGGTGCCACGCCGCGACAGTTGGCAACCCGTTCTTCGACCTGAATTTTCGCCACCCTCCAAGGGCAGCGCGCCGTTATCTCGCTTTCCGTCATTCGCTCGAATTAGTCGAAATGCCGATGACGGGGGAGCCGGTCGACGAGGAGTGAGACCTCGAAAGGATCCTGGATCGCTATCTGCCAGGATAGCTATTTCCCTAAGGGGGTGTACTCTTCAAGGTTACTTTCGCAAGAATTTTTAGGAAAACTATTTTGCACTGAGATTTTGCGCATATACTCGGCGGTTGTCAAGATCTTTCACATCGTAACTCCTGGGATCGCGGGAGCGATCCAGACCGCGGTAAATTCAGCAGGATCGAACGTCCTCGAGGACAGGTAACGCTCCCGTGACATATTCGGGAGGCGGGTCGCTGCGGCGTGTTCCTCGATAAAAACGGTCACGGAGCAGATGACATTATTCGAGAGATAAGCGGGAATCCCCTGTTCATTCCGCATTCTTTCGGTCTCCGTCGCGGAGCGCGTCGTATCCGCCGCGCGTTATTCCGTGCGCGCAGTCGACAGAATTGCGACGGTCGGAGAAGGTACCCGCGCGGAGAAGAAAACGGACGTCGTAATCCGTGCATAAACGATCGAGAGATCTTTCCGTGGCGAGATTAAACACCGTCCAGCGTGGGATAATGTAATCTCGTCGTCTAAAATCCCGTCGCGAGGTTCTTGCCTTGGCCGTTCGGGTTGCAGCTCTGGCGAAAAAACCGTGAGGCGTTTGACAAATTCTCCGGGCGTCTTTCGGCCGGATCGATCGCAAGAACGCGGAACGACGCGATTATGCCGTCGTCCCGCGGCGATGAACGAATCAAGGAAAAGCTCGGTAGCGCAAATATTGCGTTCACGGCCGGCAAGAAACGCTGGAAAATCGTCGGTCCCGTCTGGAGAACACGGCGCGCGAGTTTTTTGGCGGACACAGAGACGGGACTAGTTGCTTCCAGGGACACACCAACACCGAGAACCTAATGCCTCGTGCGCCGGATAATGCGGTCTCGGTGTCGACTCCCGGTACTCTCTTCGTCTTCTTGCGGTGGAACCAGCTCGTGCCACGGCGCAGATGCACCAAAAACTACGTGCTCGCACGGCGAGACCGATCCCGCAACCCTTTCCCAGCTTCCGGTTCCCGCGTCGTCGTCGTCGTCGTCCTTGTCCTTGTCCTCGTCGTCTTTGTTCCTCGGCCGACACCCACGACGCAGCTAGAATCTCGCTCATTCCAAACAGATGTCGCGTTACGATCCTCGCGCGAGACCAACCGCTACGGATCCACCCCCGCGCTACTGAGACACGGCCGCTCTCAGCTGTCTCAGCCCTCGCCAGATGCGGGGTAAAAAAGTTTCACCGAGTTCGCGCGCCCGGGAAACCCCTCGGTGATTCGTTACCTTCGTGACGGCGTATTTGCGTCCGGTCGTTAGGCTCGCGGCCGAGTTTTCAACGATCCGGGTAATTGCGACGCTCCGCCGGGGAGGCTAGATGAAGACGGATACCGCTGGTCGGCCGCTCGAGTGTTCTTCGTGGATTCTTCAATTGTTGGGGAATCTCCGAGAGAGCCTGGTTGACGGGAGGTTCCTTTTGTGATCGCAGATCCACGATCGAAGGAAAAGGGTAGTCCGTTTGAAATAGTTTGGATTTTGGTCATTTCGACGCTCGTCCAGGGAGGCAAAATTAAGATGGCTACTGCTGGCTGGAAGCTTCTCGGACTCTTATTGTCCTACAAAGAGTCCTATCGCACGTGTTGCAAGTAGCCTTCCAGATTGGGGGTCAGGTCTGTGTTAGGTCGCGACACGGTCACGCCCAATTGTCGTTTTCACTCGAGGGCTGCGTTATTAACCAATAAAACGAATCGCCCTTGCAATTCCAGCAGGGGCACAATGACCCGTCGCTATATCAATCTCCGCCGTCACCGTATGAATTTCCATCGACACAAATTGTCTCGTAATACCTCACCTACGATATGCTAGGTATTCAATAGAGAGAAAGATCCAATCGCACGTGTCGCACAACCTGCCGGCTAGGGGGTGGCGGTCACGTGGCAACGGATCTCATCAAAAGTTTCATCTTTCGCGCGAAGACAGGCGTGTTCGGCCCCCGCGGTGCGCGTTTATGTTCCTCCGACCCCCGCAAAAATGTTAGGAGGGGGTGTGAGCATCGCCACAGGATATCGCCGGGTATATTGCCGGGACACGCGTGCCCTCCATTTCTGGGTACGCGAGGCGCATTAAGCGGGCCTCCTATTAGCGGGCACTCGTAAATATCCGCGTGCTCTTGGGGGCAGGCGGCGGCGGCGGTTATTAAAACCGGGGGCCAACGGTCCGGATCGAGGGCGACGTTAAAGGGGCATTAATCACGCGCGTGTAAACGGCCCGGGGATCGCCTCCCCAACTGGTCAACGCCGGGGACGTCCGGCTAACTCGCGGCTAATTTCTTTCTCCCGGGGGTGTGGACGAACCTAGGGGTGAGTGTTCCTCGTGCGAGGTTGTGAGCTGTTACATCACCCACACGAGGACTTAACGATTCCTCGAAGACTTTTATTGCCAGGCGCGGGACTGCCCCCGACAACGATGAATCAATTAGGACGCGGACGTTCATAACGGAAGACAGCGTTGTCTTCATTCGAGGGTGCGAAGACTAGGGTGCCTACTTCGAGAGACTTCCGCGATTCCGGGTCGTTGTTCCTGGAGGGAGACTGTCTTTCCGGATTACTTGCTTATTAAAAATGGTATTGATAGAATTTTCAAAAGATTTGTAAAGGATTGTACAGCAATTGTAAACGAATTTTAGTTAGGCGTTAACACTAGGTTTACGGAGCATTAAAACCGAGTATTTTACATTACTTTATAAAAATAAGAAGAATGTGTCTATCCAAGTTTTCAGCCATTTTTTAAATAATATACACCTAAGGAAATAAGTTTGTCGAGTAATTCCACGTAGATGGATCTTCGCAATCTCAATAATCGTAAATGAAAAATATTAGAACCCGTCATTTTGACGGGTCCCGTAAACCTGGTGTTAAGTTAGGTATCCATAAAATTGAATTTTTGGAAATTCCGAAGAAAATACTGAAAATTGCTCTCTCCATCATTTTCTTATGCGGGAAAAGTTCTCCTTTAGGGGGTGTACGAGTGCTCATGGGTCGAGGTGTATATCGTTATCGGATTAAGGTGGACTCGCAGCGATTGTCTCTGTGACGTTTTCCATTGTACTTTCACCGCAGAGCAGAGCGTCGAGAGCAGAAGGAGCGAGTTGTCGATCGATATCATCGGATACAGAGTATCTAGTCCGGTGGAACGGTCGAAACCATTTGCGGGGGCGAGGGGGGTAGAGGGGGTAGGTTGCAACGTCGGAGGTCGTAGTCCCAGTTTCACGAGGAACGTACTGTTCGGTCGGTTATCTCGGTGAACCGTGGAGTCGTAACCGTAGTCCGATTTTTTACGAGGCGGCATTTCGCGCGGGCAACTTCTGCTACAAATTCTATTACACGGCCCGTGTAACGGTCGTACCGCGGAACAGTAACGAAAACTTTCGCAACGGTTACCACCGTTGCCGGGAACCGCAGAGCCGCCCCGGCGCAGTTGAAACAAGAGACCCCGGGTTCGAAAGAAGTAAAACAAAAAGAGAGACAGAGAAACGAGACCCGGAGCGGAGGCAGACCGAACCGAAGCGCAGAGCGAAGCGGAGGCAAAGCGACAGGGAACCCGCGTTGCGATAGGTGTTGGAGAACGAGAGGAAGGGAGTCGAAATAGAGGGATGGAGAGGGTGGAAAGGTGGCGAGGACGTGGAAAAGAGCTCGGACAGGCGGGACCGAGCATCGATGGGCTACTTTTCCCTCTGGGTGCTCGTCACCGAATTCGATGAGCCTGTATATATATAGCCGGGCTTTCGGGAACAGAGTTAATGCAGTTCGCCGCTGCCGGGCGATAAAGTTTTTAGCGTCGGCCGCCGCGCCGAGTCGCGCCGAGTCGCGCAATTCCCTCCGCCCGATTTAAACTCCGCCATAAAACGAGGTTCATGCGTCGCGCGATTAATTTCGTGGCTGTTCTCCTGTGTCCCGACGCGCCCCCTTTTTTTCCTATCGAGAGAGATAGAGTACCGTACTCCGAACCGTCGATGCATCGTCGCACCCGCTCCTGGCCCGCCTACGATCCAAAATTGGCCAGGTAGCACACCCCCGGTACCGTTTTAATTGTTTCCCGGTCTAGACAAAACCTGTTCGCGTTTCATATCGCCCCGTGGACAGTCCCGTCGTGCGACTTCCCGCCGCGCCGGATCGATGCGTCAAATACTCCGTGGAAACGTTGTTGTTTCGCTTCGCGATTTCCTGCTCTTACTCTCTCGCACCCTCTTCCTGAAAAATCACACCTGGGCGACGCGGGCAAGAGAGCTTTATGACCGACAGGATTTATAATACTCGGAGCGAGACGCGTCGCACGCATCTCGATCAATTTTAGCACCCCCGATCGACGCACAGTGGCGCTAGATGGACAAAATTTATTTTCTCACGGTTAAGAGCTTCTTTGGGGTTTCGGTTGTTAGAACAAATTAAATAATTTGTCTAGTACACCATCCCCTAAGGGATCGTCTTGTCCACAAGACAATTGGACGAAACAGCAATAGTTAAAGTGTAGCAGTACTTGATCCAATTCTTCCGACAGGCGTCTGAAGGCCCATCTAATCCTCGTCGCCGAGGATTCTAATTAAAGCGGCCGCGGTCCCCGGCCTCCACCTACGTAGTTCCAGTTATTGTTGTAATTATCGTCGACGCGTGCAGTTCCAGCGTGGCAGTTACCGGTGTTGTTCCCGCTGTTGTTGTTGTTGTTGTTGTTATTGTTTGTTGGGAAACTTGCCGATCTCGGCGGTGGTACCGGCGTTCATCCGCGTACTCGGAGGCGCGTGTGTTCGCGTTTATCGCGAGTTTCGGTGTGCGGGGCGCAACTTCTCTGCTACGTGTCCCGAGTAACTGGGTTTGCATCGCGAATACTGTGTTTCCAACGCTTCTAATATCGCCGAGGACCCGAAGCCTCATTCAATCTGCCGGCGCCAACGGGTTTTAAGTAAAATTGGAGGTTGCTGCCGCCGCCGAAGGGATTCCCAAACGATTCAGTCAGAATTCAAGTTACAAAAATTTTAGAAAATATCTAGAGTCCCCGAAATCTGATCCGATAACGCTGCTCAGCCCAGAACCGCAGAGGGATGAAGTTCTCATTAGCCCCGATGGTAAATTTCAAAGAAATCCGCGCCGGTTTCCGGAATCGTTTTTCGCGCGTCCCTGTTCCCTTTTTCCCGGCTTCTTTTTCCCGCCTCGGTGGAAATTCTTTCTCTGGAAGAGTCGCCGAGGGAAACACGTTTCAGCGGAGTCTATTACGCGGGTTTACATACGCGCGGACTGGGTAACACGGTTTCGCGGGTTTACAGCGTGTCTAACGTCGTCGCGACGGTCCCGTCTCGTCGCGGCTCAAAGCAAATCCGGTTGACGAGTCGTCGAGCCGCCTCTTTGTCTCGGAGATCATACGCGCAGCTTCGTATCCACTCGTCGTCGTCGTCGTCGACGACTTCTTTTTCTGCTCGACGAGCCAAGCCGCCGAGGAGGACTACGCGCTTTGACGCTAAGCGCGGAAAACGTCGTTCTGCGGGCACACTCTATTCAACGGGATATTGGAGACGATCTAGGTGCCCAGGTGGTTTGCAATTTTGTTTTATTGCTCCCCGAAATTGCCCGGAATTAATCGCTATTGCTCAATTTTAACGCCCCTGCTGAGACCACCTTAATTATTTTTTTCAAGAAATCTAGGAGTCTAGAAAAATCTAGGTAAACGTAGAAATATTCTGTGAAGATTCTAATTTTTACAGTCTTGCCACGATCATGCGATTTTAATATGTAACGTCAGTTAGCCTGATATTGGGGTTAGCGTGTGGCGGAAACATCCCCGACAATTTTCTCCATTTGAGACGATTCCCATTTTCGAATCTCCTCCGGGCCGGGACGCGGCTCGCCGCGATTAATCACGCTTCCTAATTAAGCGCATAATTAATTTCGGATTCGAAGTAGTCGCGCGAGACGGCGCGGCGTTCCGCGGGGCCCGTGCGTGGAAAATAAATCACCGGAAGCCCTGTTATTAATTTCCGGCGAAAGTTGTCGCTGCAAAAACTACACCGAGCAAAGACGATCGATCAAATTGACAGCGGCGGGCTGCCGGTGGATCGCAAGACAGACGTACTACGCGGAGATGACAAGTTGGCCGGCAAGAAGAATGCGAGTCTGATTAGTCTGATTAGCGGGTCTAACGGGGCCGGTGGTTTGCCCGGCCGACTACGAAATCCATCTTTAATGGATTAATTAGTGACTCGGCCTGTTTTCTAACTAGCTTTCGCCACATTACTCATCCGCGGCAAAAACGGACTTCGATCATTGCACCCTTATTCGTCATCGCGCACTCTTCGCGGCGCCCTTGGCAGATCCCAGATTTTGTCGGATACTGTACTCGTATTTATTGATTTTTATAATTTTCAATTGATTGATGATGAAATAATAGGATCCCTAAATTCTCCAGAAGTATACTACTGTCTCAAAATTTTACATATTTCCGTTTGTTAGAAAGACACAAAATCTGCAGTCTAGTCGTCGTAATTGATATAATTAAATTAGAATTATATTCTGAGAAGTTTATCTTAACGTGACATTCTGATTTGTCTTGTGATTTGAAACAACTTGTAACCCAATGGTTCAGAGTCGCCTAGTATCGTCTCTCGCGACACTAACATTTATTATCGACCGGATCAGACACCAAAATTACCAATTTAATAATTTATCGATTAAAAACAATGAAACATACCTTCCAAGTTGCGACCACAGCCTGTCCGTTGAGGGCGCGTCGTTCAGCAATCGATATTCCTCCAATGAGCGAGCGGACGCACTAGGGGTGCGTTTTAAAGGGTGGAAGAACGGTGGGGGAGACTCCATTCCGGGGACGGATAAAGACAGAGGGTCCTTTCTTGTTTGCCGCGTCTATGTCAGGATGTTATTTGTCCTGGATACCCGTGGGACCCGGTGACAGTGCCCGTACACCGCGGTATCGCGTCCCAACCCCCGTGTGGCCAGCACTCGAGACGCCGAATTCCCGACCGGCTACGCCACGATCACCGAAACACTGACTCGCACACCCTCGCTCCTCGGGGTAATATTTAATTTCTTGCCCGACTGATTTCCTCCGGCAAACCCTCCGAATACTCCCCCAAGGACGCGGGCAGCTCGCGCCCGTGATAAAATACCGAATGAACGGGGCTCTCCGAGGTATTGCCATTTTTTCCTTTGTCCGGGGATGAGCCAATCTTCTGACCGTTGCCTGTGTCCTTTTTTTCTGCCCGATGTACAGTAGCCAGCGAACCTACTATTCGATACAATACTGTATGCAATAAATGGGAGGTTCAATAACCTCGGACGCTGAGGTGTGTAACCCTGTTTTTGTACCTGCTTAATATAATCTGACCCTCGACCGCATCGCTCTCGCAGATGTGTCGCGTCGCGACGCGATACCTGCCGCTCGTGCGACGTCACAAACGAGTATAAACACGCGGCTTTTGTTTTTGTTCGTTCTGGGGTCACTCAGCTTCTATGTCGTGTCGATCAGTGTCCATTTAGCTGTTCGCGGGAGTAGTCGACGATACTACGAGTGAGAAATCATGTTACAAGTGATAGCAATAGTGGTGCGTGACAGTTACAGAAACAATTCAAAGGAGGAATTTATTGAATTAAAGGAAGTGGAATATTACCTAGCCTGTGGCATCTCACGAAGGGTATTGCGTCGCAGGATAACACGTCCATTATAGCGAAGCTGTTAATTGGTAAGTGTACTGGCGTCTAATAATGAATATCCTTTAATAAATTTGGTTCTGGTGTAAATAAACGTACCTTTATTATACAATTGTTAAATTCTTTTGCTCCTCGAAGACAAGAGTGTACACTAGATACATGGTTGAATTATGTTCGAATTCCACGGAGAAGATCTTGAAATTTTCTTCTTTGATATTCCCTTTAAAAATTCATTTCGGTAGATTCAATTACCAGTTCACGTCGAGATACTTTTGGCAGCGACTGTAGGCATTGGCGGGTTCCTGAGCTCCGGGGGTGAGTTATGAGCGTCGGAACGAGAACGGAAAGGTTCGGTATCGATGGGAAATTGGTTGCTCTTGTTTCCGGAGAGCGAAGATTCGTAGATTGTTTTCGTTCTCGCGTATTAAAACCTGCCACAGCGTGTATTGTCGTACGGGGGTCCCAAGGGACCGGTCCTCGATCTTCGGTATTAAGAAACACCCCTTCCAGAGGGTAACCGTTCGGCAGTCGCGTCGCCGAAACGAGGAAAACACGGCCGAGGAAAAATTGGTCTCCGCGGAAAACAGATTATCCGATGCGTCACCGGCTCATCGCGCGATCCCTCTCTTGACGCGTGCTAGACGCGTTTTCTTTTCCGCTCCTCGCCCCCCGCTTTCCTTTTCATCTGCCTCCCGCGCTGCCATAATTGATTCCCGCGCTCAGACGTCCCTTTCTTCGACGAGTTTTTCAATGTCTACCGGAGCGGAAGCAACGCAAACTCGACGGACGCGATATCAGTCTCATCCGTGGCGCGTTTCTTCTCTCCCGTTCTCTCGCTCTCTCTCTCCTGGGGTTTCCTGCGTCTTGCTCTTTTTATCGGCCCGGGACCGAGTCTACAGGCAGCCGCCCCTCGTTTTGCGCGCTACATTTGCTAATAACGAACGATAAACTCGCCGATTCACGACTGCGCCGGCGAGATACGCCCGGAAGCGGCTCACCACGACCCCTCCCCGGAAACGCGTGGTCCTCCGATCAAGTCGACTTTCTTGACGCCCCGCTGTCGAAATTCCCGGTCCCGACAAACCCCTCGCTCCGCATCGAATGGACCAATCAGTCTCCCAGATTGGTTAGAAGCCGACAAGAATCGCGAAGTGTTCGTTAATGTTTGTAGAGATATTTAATTTTAACGTTTGGTGATTTAATGCCCCGATCGAGGATGCTGAAGCACTGTCGCCTCTTCCGAGAGAAAAGTAGGGAACGTTGCTTACAAACTGTTCACAAGGAAACACACGTCGGGCTGCTTTATTCGAGGAGTTTTATGGACAGGGAAACCGTATAATTGCGCAGCTCGCGGCTCTCCGCCTCGCGGAAATACTTCGGAGGAGTTGCTCTTAACTCTTCGAGGGTAACTTGCTCGAGAAAATATCGCGAGGTTAACCCCGCAGGCGAGATTCCGTGGCGTGGTGTCGTGCCCGCCACTTTTATCCATCGATGTTTCTGGTTTTCCGACGTTTTTCTGTGCGTCAAGTCTGCAGACTATCATTCGCAGACACGTCCTCTCAGATTCGATAGATACAACAATCATTATACAACGTGACGTTACCTTTTCTATTTTTCTCCTACACAATTTTCCGAATTTTGCCGAAAGAGTTGACACACCGATACTCGGTGTGCGTCGCGAACGAATGCCTACGAATGAAAGATACGCCGTCCTGGCTGCAGTTGCAGAATAAGTGCCAGGCCCCCGGTATTGCGCGTCAAGGTGCATTTTCGCTTGACAGTAAATCGCAACTTTTACTCGCATGACCCAAAAACCCGTGACACATTCGTCGTCCCGGAAACTAGGGAAATCGCGTTGTCGCGTCATTCAATTTACCGTCGCGACTTTATGCGTCACGGAATCAAATCATTTTTATCTTTGAGTGGCATTCGGAAGGCTGTGTGTCGCTTGTTGTGCGCAGGGACGATCCGATTTCGTGGCATTTAGAGCGGAGACACGCGAAATTACTCTGTCCGGACTGTGTAGAACTTTCTGCGAACTCGCGTTCCCGCGGACGAAATTTTCGGAAACCAGAATCGAACTTATCTTTTATCTTCTTTGTTAATGAAGTCGGCAAGGAAAATCCAATATGAGACCCGGAGCAGAAAAACGTTTGGAAGGAATCCAGCCAAACTTTGTTCTTTCTTTAAAAATATAATATTCGATATAATTCAGTGAAATTCACAGTCTGGTTAGAACTTTCGTGGACAAAGAAAAATTCGCTCTACGAAGGCACAATGTAAAATGTTTAATAAAACCCGCACGATGTTCGTCGACATTTTAACCAAAAATTATTGTACCTGGTTCGCCGGCGGATATAATGCAATCCTCTAAAATTTCGTGGATTATGTCGAAACGTCGCTCGGTCGAGGATTCCCGAAGAAAATCGAGAACTCGATGCAGCCGGCGCGGCGGACAGCTCGTCCGCGTGTCGCGTCACAAAAGGAGCAGGTTGAATCGCGAGGTGCACCGGTAATTAAGCAAACGATACTCTGCCGTGCGCGGAAGACGAGCCTGGCACGATGACAACTCCGCCAGCTGGAATAATAGCGGTTCCCGTTTCGTTAACACCTTTCCCTTTATTCCGGGCCGCTTCTTTTCCCTCTTGTCTCTCTTTCCCTCGTCGCGTCATCCATCCCCCATTCCCCGCACCCAGAAAAATTCCCGTCTTTGTTCCGGAGCGAGCGTTTAAACTCGCGCCCGCTTTACGAGGATACACTTCGCCCGTGCCGAGCGTTTAAATTCAAACGAACGGTGCGCGGGGTTCGCGGATTAAGACTCGCGGGATAACTTTTTTTTTCCTTCTGCCGGTTAGGGGTGGTCCGGTCCGTTTCTGTTGCGCGCGGCTCGCGAGGAATTTCCGGTCGCAGTTAGCTAATAAATCTCCGGCTGGATAGTCCGGGGAGAGGAAAGAAAGAAAGACGCGGAAAGGGTGGCGAGAGAGAAGCTCTCTCGGACGAAGCTCGAGCGGGCCGGCCAAATTGAAATAAACTTACGAGGCTGCTGGAAGGACCAGCGAATAATTCAGACTGGCTGCGAGGAGTTACAAGTTAGCCAATAAACGTCGGCCTCATAACTCCGCGCCCGTAATGGATACAAGTGGCGCTTGTGCGCGATTCATCCAACGACACCCACGCCGCCAACCCCTGGCGGACGAGGAATCGCGTCAGCGTACGACACGTGTGACGAGAGAAAGATTCTCTGGAGGAGGTGAAAGAAACAGGAAACGGTGACGGAGAGCTCGCCGATCGATAATCGATTCTGTGTGCTCGTTTCCGTTCCAGTTTTCGATCTCAGTTGCATCGTTCATTACTTGAGGCGCGCAGATCGTCCAACTTTTCCCCTCGTCTTCTTCTCGGTTTAATAATTTCTACCATTCAGCAATCAGCGATCTACGAAAAATCACAAACATAGTTTGAACATGCGTATACAACCCCGCAAAGTTTTACGAAACCAGTTTAATCAGTTTCTCAAAAAAAAAAAATTGTGAAGCACACCCTTGAGGCGTGCAGATCTTGCAAGTGCAACTTTTCCCCTCGTCTTCTTCTCGGTTTAATAATTTCTACCATTCAGCAATCAGCGATCTACGAAAAATCACAAACATAGTTCGAACATGCGTATACAACCCCGCAAAGTTTTACGAAACCAGTTTAATCAGTTTCTCCAAAAAAAAAAATTGTGAAGCACACCCTTGAGGCGTGCAGATCTTGCAAGTGCAACTTTTCCCCTCGTCTTCTTCTCGGTTTAATAATTTCTACCGTTCAGCAATCAGCGATCTACAAAAATCACAAACCTAGTTCGAACATACGTATACAACCCCGCAAAGTTTTACAGAGCCAGTTTAATCAGTTATTCGAAAAAAAATTCCGAAGCACACCCTTGACACCGAGGAATGGGAGGTTCCCCGATAGCATCAGCGAATTACACTGTGAGCTTCCTAACCCAGTGACATTACGACTTTGTATTTCATCGTGTAAGGATCTCGGGTCCCGTACTGTTCGGCAGGGTGTGCAGTGCCGAGCCATCGGCGCAGAGAGAAACGGCCTCGCATAATACCGACGGGACCTCCTCCAGGAGCGTTTCTATTGCTCGGCGGATTATTGGCTTTTATCAGAGTCCGTCGCGAGCCAAGACGCGAAGGAGAACTCTCTTTCCTTCATTGTATTTGCGTCCCATTTGGCACTGCGCTTTCAATTCGATGCGCGGTGCATTTCGCCGGATAGTCATTCACCGTATCCAGAGCTTATTGTCTTTTCCTAACCCCCGGCGTCTTTTCGGGGTTACGTCGATCTCGGGTTACGGTCCTCGCGGATATAACCGCGGACGCGGACCCTGCCGCGTCTGGCACGGAGACCCGCGCCGGAAACGGTTTCCTCGCGAAACTCGAACGCTCTCTTTCGGCCCGATGATTCCTGCCTCTCCTCCTCTCCCCACCGTCGCCATGGTTTATTCTTCTGATCCGGGCCAGCACGAGTGGGCGCGCTGCGTTCCGTTCTTTGAAACGTAAAAATATAAAAATTGCTTCGTCCTGCCTATCTGAAGCGATTGATAAATATCGTCGGATTAGTTGTTTGGGGCGGAGTTTAGGGTCGGGGGTGAGGGGGTTGGACGGGGCTAGGCAAGAATAAGTCGGGGTCAGCCAAGATATCCGGAGTTCCTAGAATGGTTCGGATTCCTCCGTCGAATCTCGACGGTCCAGTTTGCGAAGTTTCGCTCCGTAATAAGCGGCGCGGACTTGAACGGGCACCGAACGAACGAAGAAAGACGAATCGTCGTCAGGATCGAGCGATCCGCGCGAGCGAGCTCGAAGTACATCGATCTTTCCTCGCCAGGAAATTTCTGTACAGAGGTCCCTTTGTGCCGGTCAGTTCCTATCGATGGGAGCTGTATCGAGGACCTCCTATGGCTCGATTGATCGCGGATCTCGACGATCGGTCGTACTGTAACGCCCCTATCGGCCTCCCCAGGTTGAAACGTGTTTAACCCCGTCGCTTCCACGTTTGCAGTTCATGGGGGCGGCTATCGAGCATCTGATGTATCGAGACGAGGTCGAAGGCAACGTTAGCCTGCGCGTTATCGCTGCTAATCTACTGGAAATCCTAGTTAGCTAATGCGTCAGACGCTTGTCGGCTCGAGACGATCTTCCCTTTGCTGTTAATGCTGTGATCGTGTCGCATCTTTGCGCGGAATAAAAATGTTTCCGTTGTGCGCAGCTCAAGTAAAAATATGTTCTTTCTTTTGGTATAGTTTTTTTTTTATACTCTTAACCGACATATTACTGGCATTTATTGGTTAAAATGAGACCAAACATGTTTGGTTGTTTACTTCACGATTTACTAGAACCACCATTCCCCGAACCTTCGATGTTTGAATATATCTATTAACCGAGTATGTGAAGTGATGCGTGTACAGTACAAATTATTGTTCAAATTAATATTGCTACTACATGTAATTTGCTGTATAATCCAAACAAGTTTCCCTGATTAGTTTGCTTATCTGAGGGTATATATTTATTTAAAAATGACAATGCCAATTCGAGACCCGAATATACCTAAACAGTTGTCGTTTTTATAGAAATATTTTAGCTTATAAAGAAGCATCAATTGCTTGAAACGATTGGTCTAATTTTTGTCACTACGGATAGGTCGTTTATCCAGAGTGAAAATGAATCTTTAAAACGGTGCGCTTACGTCTTCGACGTGTATGGACGTGTAATTATTGATTTTTCTTTGGTATAATGGCGCACAACTGTTTCGCGTGAACAGCGATGCAGTCGCGCGTGCACCGAAAACGCAACCGATTGTGAACCGGGTGTATAATTCAGCGCGGATCAGAGTCGGCTAATGAAAATAATTGAAATTTTTAACAGGCTCTACGTTATACCGGTTGATCGGATTCACTCGGTAGCAGAGTCCCGGTGTATCGTTAAATCGTAATTAATTAATACGTATTTATTGTACGAAATTAATTGCAGACGTCTCCCTGCGTTAATTTACCGATGGTTATTAATCGCGGCCGGTCTGTAATTTCTGGGAAACTGTGGAAAACGACTATTTTCCTAGCCGGTAGCCGATATCGATCGATACACGAGCGAACGAGCGAAGATGTACGCTCGGTTTGTCGTTCGGCAGGTGTCGGCGGTGAATATTAAATATGTTCGATCGGAAACGAAACGATTTCCCGCGTGTACGCTTTACCGCTTCATTATTTTGCGATCAGTTTTCTATAGGAATCAATTATGCCCTCGTGTGCGATTTTGACAAACGATCGATTGATTACCTCGCCTCTCGCTCCTCGTTTTATCTCGCCTGTCTCTGTCTATCTCTCTCTCTCTCTCTCTCTCTCTCTCTCTCTCTCTCTCTCTCTCTCTCTTCAGTTTTTTTCGATCTCTCGCTCTTCCACTTTGTCAATCGCTCGCTTTTTCGCTCTCACGCTTTTTCACTCTCGTTCCATCGGTTCGTAGGCTTTCATTGTCTCGCTGCATCATTTTATAGCAATCTCTCACTCTCTCGGCTTTATTCTCGCATTTTTCCACTCTCTCTCTCTCTGGTTTATTCTCTCACTTTTATTCTCTCATTTCCCTACTCTTATTCTCTCACTTCCTCACTTTTATTATCTCATTTTTCCACTCGCTCAATCTCTCACTTTCTCGCTCTCTCACTCTCTCACTGTTTCGCTCTCCATTCCCTCACTCTCTCAATCTTTCACTCTCCCACTTTCTCACTCACTATGACACTCCCTCCCGCCCAGATTTTTCTATTTTCTCATTCTCTCACACTCTCTCTGCTTCACTCTTTCACTTTCCCACCCCCGCAGCATCTCTCCGTCTCGCTCTGTCGCATCCCCGATTTCTCGCCTCTCTCACTTTCATTTTTCCAATCTCCCTCTCTCTCTCTCTCTCTCTCGCTCGCTCGAACACGCGTTCTCCCTTTTCCCGGTAACATACGATCTCGTTGGAAAAATATTACGGTTCTGGCGGTGGTTGCCGCGAGCAGGGGAAAAAAATTAACCCGGTACGCGGGCGTGTAGCGACGAGAGGACGGAAAAATGTTGCGGCTTCGAGCGGAATGGGCCCTCGTCGAAATTAATGGAGATTCGATCCGCGAGCAGGACCGGGTCACCGTTGTGTTTTTGAACGCGGGAACCTCGATACCGGCGAATCAAACCGATTCCTACTCCGCACGATAATCCTGCAAAACTAAATAAATGCGTGCGGTAATTTCGCTGTTTAGCAACAAGAACCGAGAACAAATTTTGAAAAGAAATTGACGGAAAACGCTGATCGACACGGAAAGCAACAGACTCTCGTCCAGCGGTGCGAATTTAATCGTCGCGTCCTGCGTTCCGTGTACACGGGAGCAAATTAGCTCAACGCTCATTCTAATTAAATTATACACAGATCATTCTCTGCCAGAGCTGCGTTACCGAACTTCTCGGGAGTATCGGGAATGATTTATTTCGAAAGTTTCCTCGGACAGCGGCGTCAAATATAGCGCGGCGTGGCCGGATACAGATAGGCGGTGCGCTAATATTGTTGCTGGCAATCCGTACATTCAACAGCCCCGGCGACTTTAACTTTATCGGGCGCATTATGCGCCGGGAGTGCACGCCGCGACATAACTAATAGAGTTATTGTTTGCCCGGGCCGGTGTTACTTTGTTTAACGCTAATTCCCGCTCGTTACTTTCCTCCTGCGCGTTTCTCTTTTACCATCGCCACCCTATCCCCGCCCCCTCCCACCCCCGTCGCGTGTTTCTCTGGCCAACGGATTCGATTCGATGCCGATGTGTTTTCGTTGTATCGCATTTGCACGGGTATATCAAACAACGGGAGCAACGAGCCGGGAAAATCGGACACAAAGTTCCCTATTTATCGCGTAAACATTTGCTCGGGAAATTATTAATAATCCAAACCCCGGCCAACACCAGCCCCCTCCGGCTTTTTCCGAATCGGTTCCCGAACTGCGTTACATAATACCCACGGTAATTGGAGTTTACATAATGACGACGAGCCGGACCCGGCCAATTTATTCTCTCATCGGGCGCTGATTCGTCGGAATTCCCCGCTTTGCATGCGGTTTCGAGTCTAGCTCCATCCCTTAACCGGGGAGCGCGAGTCAACTCGTCAGTTATGTCTGCTGTTCCAGAAATTTTTCATCTTTTCTCCTTAATCAGAATTTTTTAGCAATAGCAAAATTGTAACCCATCTTTCGGATCCTCTTCTCCGTTTCAACTCGCAAGGTTTCGAAAACAGTTGAGGTAGATTGAACAAAAAATTCTTCACTATTTGCTTCTCGTTACAAATTTCTCTATCGGGTCGGAATGACCCGTTGTGGATTTTTATTTCATATTCAGTGGAAAAATGGCATCGCTTCACCCGCAAATTATCGAATAAATTCATTTCTCCCGCACGCGGTAAAATTCCCATGAAAAGTCACAAAGGACCTCGATTTTGGAGTAAATTGTCTTCAAAAGGACGACACTCGCGGAATCGAACACTTTGTCGATTTGCTATCACCCTGTGGGTGTTTGTGCAAATAAACGTAAATTCGTATTTGTGGCTCGAGCATCCTTTAAATGCGTGACGATCCGTTTAAAAGGAATTTTTCCATTTCAAGTGCTATTTTTGCAAGCTTTATTTTCCGCCTGTTAACTCAATGTTTATTTCATTTGAAAAATTTTGTCATATTGCAGCACATTTTATTCGTCGGTGAATTTCGTGGTAGTTTTTACTTTGAATAATTCACAGACATTTTCTCTGTGTACCTATAAATAAAAATACTACACGCTAGCTTCTTAAAAAATAATATTCTCGTTCGCAGAGATTTCTGTCGGCTCGAATGGGTCATTCGACGTTCGTCTCGTCACGATTCGGAGTCCCGAGAAGCTTCGAGCATCGATATAAGCTCGCGGTTGGGACAACGAGCCAGTTTTCCGCGAGCATTTTGCGAGGAAAGCGAGCGGCGCGCGAGATTTTCCGCGTCGAACGGGTCGAGCGCGAGTTTTCGAAAATGGCCCGCTAAATATTTCAGCCGGCAAAGCACCGGCAAATGGGGTCATCCTCTCGCCACTTTCCAGGATAACCGTTTTCTTTGAGAAGGCGCGGCGGATGCGTCGTTGCACCCCCGGCGAGCTGCATACACACGACGGCCGTTCGCCGTGTGCATAAATATACACGGGGAGTTTTCGAGTCGACCGACACAGTGAACTGGCGGTCTATAGCTACGCGGCATACATAATCGAGGAACCAGGACTCCGTCGAAATGGCTCTCTAAATTTTTCCTCTTCCGCCCCGGTAACCGTAACCGCGGCAGCTTCCGCAGCTCCTCCAATCGTTTATCTGTCGTTCCCGGGAAGATAACGCTGCTTTGTATTAACTACAACCATCCCTGTAATCAACTGCGCCTCGTTGCAACCAGCTGGTTTCGTTCGGCTCGTCCGTTCTTACCTGGTTCACCCTCCGGGCCGAGAACTGTAGCCTTCTTCCAGGCGTGGGAGGCTCTGGAATAATATAAGAGTAAAATACTAAAGAATAATAATTAATTTTGTGTGACCTCTATGGGCAATTTTATTGGGTTATTCAGGCCGGTTGCTCGCGCGATAGTTAATCGATACGCCTCTACGCGACGTGATTCGGCTAATTTGTCAGACTTATCGGTTTCCTGTTGCCATTCCCGTTCGGCTGCGACAAATTTTTGTCAATACCGACCACTATAGCACAAAAGACTGCCATTTATTATACTCCGAGGCTCCCACGGTGGTAAACAGTTTATTTCCTCGTTGAAGAGGCACAGAATCGATCCGGTCTTTACTGAAACGACAGAAGATTATGCTTGTGACTCTATTGGACGCAAAGTAGGTCGTAGAGAGCTGTGGAATATTTATTTCTATGATTCAGAAGCGACTGGAATCGCATTATACTTATACCTGAGTTAATTAACTTATACCTGTCTTTTTGAGGGACTAATAGCAGTGTAGAGCACGGGACAATGGCGTAAACATGGAATTATGTGAAAATGTCTCGACGCCTCGACAGTGGCAGCTGCGTAAACGCGATAAGTCGAATTCCGCGGGCTAATGAAAGGGTCGGTTCGATGATCGATCACGGGACATCGATATTTCTGGAAGCGACAGAGGGGTGGCGGAGAGGGTGTAGCCTTATCGCGATATCCGATAATTTACAAGGGCGCGTAATGGAGATTCCTGAGGCACGGGGATTGACTGCGCCAATAAATTGCCATAAGGCGTACAAAGGACGAAGGAACGAGCCCTGTAGAGGGGGGGGGGGTGGACACGAAGGGTGCGTCTAACGAAGAACGGAATGGCCTCGCTCGATGCGACCTTCATAATGCCCCCCCGAGAATTGCTCCGGCATAGAATGTGCGAGAGCGTCGGGGGTGAACGCTGACATTCGCCGAGGGTGTGCGCGATTTCTCCCCTCCACCCTCCCCGCCCCGCTGCCCCTCGACCGCTTTTCGTACGACAAACGCACAATCGATACAGTTTACTCCGACGCGAGATTAAAGATCGATGGAAACACTGACAATGGGCCACATTGCATCCAATAGGCGTGCGCTTTCCATGTTGCTGTGTCGCCCTTCAACCCCCTGTGCAATACGTACCCTCCTGCTCGACACTCCCCTTCTTTGAAAGCTCTCCGCCAAACTTTTCCGTGGAAAACCGTGTTGTTTAGTCTCGGAACTGCCCTTTGTTGCCAGTCGTCGCGAGATCGTTGATTAACCCTCGCACGACCCCCTCGAACAGTTGCTCCAAAGGTACTTCCCCGGAAAAACCACCCCTGAGAGTATCGGTAAAAATCATTTGTAGTGTCCATGTGCACATTTTCGTAAGAGGCATTAATAAATAATTTTCTAGTTGATGGATTGAACTTGTTCCTCATCGTGGCATATTTTATAAAATACGCGCGCACAATCTGCAAAAATGCTAACACGTTCTTCATGGTTTCCGTGGATTAAAGCCACCCACAACACGAATGTTCAATATTAAAAGACTCGTTCGCTTTTTCCTTCGGAAAGACGGATCGATTCAAAGAGGACTGATGAAAGACCTTTTTTTCCGTGAAAGTGTGCACAATCGTGCGCCAACAGAGGGATTAAACGGAGCGTCGTAATTGCATTATAGTTCGGAAGCAATCGGAGCAAAAGCGGCAACGCGAAAGTGACTAAGGGGATGTATTTCGCCGTCGTGATACCGCAATTATCGACAAATACCATTCACCGGCCGGGCATAATCCGCTCTTTTCCAAAACTGCGGCATTGTCCGCGGGGGCGAGCATTCAACGCGGCACAAAAGTTTAACGAGTATTAATATAATCTTGTCAGGGAGGACAAATCGCGGCCACATTTTCCGGGGGAGGCGGTTCACAATGCCACGGTTTCATGACCGAGCGATTTTAAACACAATAAGGAGATCGTCGCGCCCGTCCCGCACCCCTCTGTTCCTCGGCGCTCGTGCCACACCCCCGGTGGGGTCCTCTGTATGAGAGGGCCCCCATTATGCTAGCGACACAATCGCTAAATTGTCAGAATTACCGAAAGCCCTGGCCTGGCGCGAGCGTGGGGGTGGAGCTGCTAGGGAACAGCTGTTCCCGTCCAGGAACCCGGAAAAGTTGGCGAAATTTTCACAACAAATTGTCTACCAACAATCTACGAGTCCATATTTCTAGATTTTTGATTTTCACAATGCGAGCAAATTATTTTTATTTTGTGGAATTTTTCAGCTGAGCTGGACTCTTCGTCCAACTAGACGATTTTTGGGCAAAAGGATTTTGGCAGAGATTTCGAGCAACGTGAAGCCTCGTGTGTCGGCTGACGGATTCCTGGGATTCTCGGTAGGAAAGCCGGTCCCGCGGCGCGGCGTAATTAACTGGATGTCTCGCGCAACGTTCGTCGCAGAAGTTCCGCCGCGAGTCGTTCGCCGCCCCGGCATTATCTCGGCCGCCTATAGCCTGTTATCGATGCCATTGTTCCGCGAAACTACGACGGAAACGCGACTCGTCGCCGCCTGCAACCCTCTGGCGTTCTCCCGAAACAATGCCGACGCCTGTCATCGCGGGCTCAATCTTGCGGGGATTGTCGCGTCGACGGTTTCAGACGGCTGATTCCAGTTTAAACGGCTGATCTCGATTGCGGGGGAGAAGCTGAAGAACACCGACGGCTCTGCCTGCCTCGTAATAAAGAGCCGAGTCTCTCTCTCTCTCCCGTCGAGATACAGGTAAATATTGCAGTGGCAGGAGAGGCGTGTTTACTCGACGCGTGAACTGTTAACACTGCGGCGCCGTAGTTGCCTTTAAATTCTCCGAGTCCTTTTCCTGTGAAAATTTGTGTAAAGGTAACAAAGAATGTGCTGACTTGAGACGAAGATATTAAATAACCCAATAACATCGTGTCGGAATATTAATGCGAGTAGTTGTGTTTTAGCAGGGCACGATGGGGGCCTTTCGCCCCCAAAGGACAAGTGGAGGACGTCGTGGGCGGGCTGATCGGGCGAAAATGTTTGGAAAACCGGCGGTCGACGGAATTGTTGGCAGGGGCGAAATATTCCTCGGTAAAATTCGGGTTTCTCCCGTTAACGAGGGAATTGAAACTGCGCGCGCGGAAATAGCCGGGGGAAGGGGGGGGTGCAGCTCGGAGAAATTACGGGTGACGGTGTGTGCTGGGTGTGAGGAGGGTAAGAGCATCCCTCTCCTTTCTCCCCGGAGGATTATAATATTCGCGGGAATACAGGAGGTGACCGCGCCGGACGGCGATACTGGAAGCGTCGACAGCGCGGGGTATGGTGGGTAGCGGCGGCGGAGGTGGGTTCGGGGCCAGACTTTACGAGGGTCAAGCATTTTCTAATTAAGCCGGTCCTCGCGCGTAAAACGTTGCGGCACCGCTCGAGCAGCCCGCTCGCCACTTCAAGGACCGTCCTCGCCGCCGTTCCACCGAGGGTTAATTCACTCAGCCTCCCTCCGCCGGTAAACACGCGTCGGAATGGAGGTCCGTCGAGACCCGTGCCCGCTCTTGAAGAGTGCAAAATCGCGAGGGAAGTGCTGTCGCTCGATTTCAAGTCCCACTCTCTCCGTCGACCCCGCGCTACCAACTTTCCCTTTGCCGATCACGACGCGATTCTTTTCACGAATTAAGAGAACAACGGTTTCTCTCGCGCGGTTCTAACCGTCGCTCGATGGAACTCGCTCGGCTCCGCTCGCTCGCCCGCGGCGTTTACGTCACGACAGGAGGGGCAAAGCGAAAACCTAAATATCAGCCGCGAAAGAAAACAAATGTTGGTAAGCCTGCATAAACGTACGAATATGTGGGCGGTCGGTGTTTCCGGGGCAATATACACGTTCACGGTTCGAGCGAAAGTTAATTAAAAAAGGTAATGAAACGCCGGCGGCGTAACGTCGGCCGCTCTCTCGATGATTACCGGTGGCTTTTTTTTTTCTCTCTCTGGTTTTATTCGCCGGTTACACGAGTCGCGGCAGGTGATCGTTTCGCTCGGCGAGGGAACGTCTTCATGCGGCACGCGCCCCGAAATTATTTCCACGGGTAAATAATGAACGAATCGAACGAACGAGCGAGCGAGCAACACGCCCGATTCCCGCCGCTAATTTTCCGTCCATATCCGCCGCGCGTGATTTACTGATCCGACTAACTAACGCGCAGCCTCGACACTCGTTTCCATTCTCTCGAGCGAGTGTCTCGCCCTCCCACCTACTAAAACCAACGTATAGTTCTCTCTCTCTCACTCTCTCACTCTCTCACTCTCTCTCGTACCCCCTGTCGTTATATTTCCATCGTTCATTAACATTTCAACCGGCAAGAGAATCCGTGCGCCATCAATACGCGCGCGTTTTCCAACCGGTCCCTCTCTCCCCAATCCGAACGACAAGCGTAATTCGATTTTGCGAGCGACACGAATAAAGTTTGCAGATGAAATAGACACTAACGAGGGCGTAGGTAATAGGCGATTCGAACGTGCCCTACCCGCTCGGTTATTCCGGCGAATTTGTATGAGCGGGACCCACACCCCGGCCCGGCTCTGCAAAATAATTTGTTGACCAGATGTAAGTAAATATTTCCGGGCCGCGGTTCGACGGCTGCCTGTTTTCGGCGTGATCGATGACGGATGCGGTGAAACCGGGGGAGTGATGGCGCAAAAAGGGTTGCGGAGAACGGGCTTTGAACGTTGGGGTGGATTTGTGGGGTGAGAGACGCGTTTGTAATGTTTCTGTTACTCTACCGGCAGTTTTATTCATTTATGTAGTCTTCTCTGTAATGGAAGTGTTCAATGGCTTTCCCATTTTAACGCTTCACTTACCGGCAATCCTCTAGGAGCATTTTTAAATAAAATTAGCTCAATCGAAGGCGGCAACAAAAATTGCGAACCAAGAAAAATAATTCATTAAAACCGACAAAGAATTCCAAAATAAGAGATTTTATTCTTCAGCACGAATAAAAAGAATAATCATTTTCTTTCCCAAACTACCGAGCACAATGTCATCGTTTTCATCCCCACCGCGTGCGAGTTTCTGAAATCGTTTGCAATCTCCCAACCCCCTCCCCAAGAAGGACAGATCAAAACGTTCGAACATGACAGTGCCAGTGCAACTGTGAAGAACGTCGCACACAAACAGCAATCGGACGTAGCCCGAGGGTCAGTGGTAGGAGGGCACAAAGGGGTCGTCCAATAAAGGATTATGAAGAGGTCCTTCTCTACGGAAGGCTCGAGGAAGAATGGGGATTAAGCGGCTTTCTCCGTGCATCGGCGATCCCCGTTTCAAACGTAAACTATCGATTTAAGTAGGTCATCGGAGCTTTGCATTCGCCGTTCCGGAGCACCGGGAAAACATCCGATATATATATATATATATTTATATTTACAAAGTAATTGACCCCTAAATACAGGAATTGATTTGCAACGGATTATATCCCGTTCTGTGCCGTTCCAATATCGTCCGCCAATAATGAATTTCTCTGCCCTCCTCCCCACCACCACCCTCCCTATCAACGAGGCTCATCGGTACGGAACGTGTATTTTAATTAGAGGGGCTCTCGCGAGTCTTCATCCCTCTCCCCGAGCAGCACGGTTCCCTCCCTTTGTCGCGACGCGAGAGCCGATAACACTCGTTCGCTCTTTCGCGTCCGCGAATTATAAATAGTATTGTTTAATCGCGGCGCCTGCACGGCCGAATACTTCCGATTCCGTAATTAGAACGACCGCAATCGAAGCGGTGCGGGTGCGTGTCGTGCGTTTTCCGCGCGGATGAACAGACGCGGAGAGAGTTGGTCGAGCAGAGGACCGAGACGAAGAGCAGGTGAGAGGACGCGGGTGGAAAGCTTGAAAATCCGCGTGCTCACAAAGAGCACGCACTGGCCTAATCGCATCAGAGTGAACGGGCCCGGTCAAAGCAGCCCCGGCCGGCGTATCCGGCGCGTTCGACGCTTACGGGGTGCTCGGAAAGTGACTAGGGTTGCAAGTTCTTGGTAGTAATCGTGATTGGGAACGCTGATTGTGTCCGAAAGCAGCTGTTGCAAATTGGAACGCACGGGAAATGCGAAGAAAACAAAATTGGAAATTGTTACAGTGTGAAGCTCTTGGACATTTCGCCAACGTAGAAAGAGTAGCACACAATGTTCTAAACCGTAAAGAATCATATTAAATTTAATCTGCGAAATTTTTAATAAAGTCACCCGATAAAAAAGCGAATGGAAGAAGTTGTACTATAACTGAAACCAGAGGAAAAGCAAATTATATTGTAGTCGTTGGTCGCGGTGAAATAAAGAAGTAATAGCGACTTTAGTATCGCGGTGCAATATTGTCGGAATTAACCCAGTTGGTACTGGGACTAAAAAGAATTTTATAGAATTTTCGATATAAATCTGATGCCGGATTTTTGGAGAAATAAATTGCTGTGAGAATTGCTGAAACATTCCCATGTAGATTATCGCGGATATCCAAAAGCTGAAGTACGAAAACGATTCGTATGCCTGCTATACTACGTCTCCCATTCCCAATTATTTCTACAACGCGTTCACCTGTCCAGACATAAAAATCGAATTGTCTGGCGGTGCATCGCGCGAATAAACGGCCGGTTCGCGCGGCAAAACAGAAACGATTAGAGCGTGTCGTTCGGTCGGCGCGATCGTTTTTCGGACACCCAGTGGATCGACTATTCGGCGATCAAAGACCGTCGGGTCACTCGACTGGTCCATTGTCCGGCGCGTTTACAGCACGCACCCCCATCCGCACTGCTGGCCACGCGAAAGTCCGCGAGTTTTCATATTTTCACGGTAAATTTGTCCCGTCGCTCGACCGTACAATGACCCGCGCCTAAACGGCCCCCTTTTCACTCGTAGATTTCATCCATTAGACCCATTGACGGATTACCGTCGTCTCAACGAAGTCCCCTCTTTCAATTTCTTAACCACCGTTGTCCCTTCGAGGGACACCACCGAGCCTACAGGCACTGAATTCCTTTTTTTGAATATTCACTTTGCAAAACGTTCGATGGGAAACGTTTAAGGCCCGCGCCATTGTGTTCGCGTAGTCGCCACGGAAACGTTGCGGACACACCCGGTCCCTTCTTTCACCCTCCGAAAATCGTGCGAAACTCACCCCTTCGGTTCGACGGTTTAATCGGTATTTTCGCTTTCTTTCCGAGACGCCATTGTGCCGGCGCGTGATCGTAATTCGATCGGCCGTCACTTTCCAATGGAAATCCTCTTAGCTGGGAGGAAGCACTTTCGGGGACCCTTTTACCCACGGTGTCTGGACTGTTCCGAACTGTCCTGGACGCTCATTGGCCCTACAGTCTTATTTTATTGTATTCTTGGTATTTTGACAAATTCTTAATTCTTGTGCACTCGTATCGGGATGGCCAGCAAAAAATTTGCAAATTGAACCGGATATTCGCTTTTGAAGTGCCCCGCCCACGATCGTCTCAGTAACCCATATCGTGTAGGATACTCGGCAGACTCTTTCTTTGGCGGAGCCTGTGGTCCAGCGGTCGTTAATTCTGCTACCGGCCTCCTTCCTCCACCCTGCCCCGTGACCCCCGTGAGCATCCGAACTTCCGGTCGAGTCCTCGAGTGACCGTATTTCCTCGTCGGTCATCTCTGTGTGCTCGAGAGACTTCAAAGACGTTGTTTCATCGTCCATTGCGTCTTCCAACCGAGCGGAATCGAGGCACCGGGGCCACGATCGTTCTTCCCGTGTCAACTCCGCGTCGTTAGAGTCGCTGGATAATCGATAAGCACTCGACCGGCGGTCGTCGTCTCGCGGGGAGTGTACTCGCTAGGTGTCTCCGATACCTTGAGGAGTATTTACGGGGTAGCTTCTTCCAATATCAAGACGTTGACCGAGTTAACTCTCTCGCGTGTCGCTGGTCTATGTAGTTCCAAGTCATTTTACGCTCTAGATCGTTCCAGCGTCTTCCTCGAGACAGCTACTTTCTGTTTAACTTGCGCGTACAATTGTACCGAGGATTAGAAGATTAGAAGTTGCTTTGCAGACGCGCTCGAATCGAGACACTGTGTGTGCACTTAATTATACGAATTTGTAGAGTACTGCTTCATTTAAAATAGAAAATGTACGATAATACCGGGCGGAGAGGAACTTTCGAAATATAATCAATTCTTTTTCTGTTTGCTCGTGCGATAAAAGTATTCGCGCGCGCACGCCCCCGCGTTTTGTCATGTAAAGAGCAGCTCTTTGATCAGAACTTCGCCCCAGCACACGCCAATACCCAATAATTTCCCTCCAATCCGTCATTCCCTTGTGAAATAGATTTCCACGTGCAATAAAGCCGTTTAAAGACTCAAATAAACTGAAAGTCGCCATCGTAGCGAGGTATAGCGCGCGAGGGTCGCGGAATCCTCAGCCCCGCAGCCCTTTTCAAGTAGAAGAAAAAGGGTCGGAGAGAGAGGCCCTCCCTCTGAGCACTTTCTTCGACTCTCGAGTTCAATCCGCCGCCTCGTCGATAAGCCTAATAGAGGGGTTGACTTTCCAGTTGAGGATCTCTCAAAGAAAAATGTTGCTGTCTCGCCCACGGTGCGGTGAAAAATATTTCACGCTATTCGTTTATCCTTACTTCATAATTTTATGCAATTTATTCCTGATCTTATTTTCACAGAAAGATCTGTCGATCTTCGCTTTTTAACCCACCGTCTGCAAACTTATTTTCATCGACTTCTATTTTTCTCCTACTCGGAATAATCTTGATTAAAAAAATTACTGAACCCACACAAACGCGTCAGCGTTCCCGAAGAGATGAGGCTGGTTGATTCCCAGCGTGCGCCGGTTAGGGGTGCGAATCTGAGAGCCCGAGCGAGCGTTTCAACGATCATAATGCGGGCCGGACGGGAACGCAATAACGTTCGAAATATTTAATCTTTATAATCCGCGAAATGGCGTGTCAACCGGTTATCCAGGGGTTGCGGAGGCGGTTGGCGGCACGGGGACGAAGCGATGTATGATTATCCGCGTCTGTTTCGGCCCGTGTTATCGCCGACGTTCGTCCTCGTTATCCCGTTGGTCGCGTCGCGTCGCGTCCCGACGCGGCAGCGCGCGGCAATCGTGAAAAATTCCTCGCGCGACTCGCAGATTAAATCGGAACGTAATCCAAATGCATTCCATTTTGCGCGTGAAGTATTAAATATCTCTTCGGGGAGAGGCTTGGCTCTCTATTTCAACGGTGGTAGGCGGAAACGCAAACACCCGCGCGGATAATAAACCGAATAAAGTTCCGGGCCGTGGTAATCCCGCGAAAGCGAAGCGAAGCGACGGAAACAGAGAGAGAGAGAGAGAGAGAGAGAGAGAGAGAGAGCGGGTTTTCGAACCGGTTCCGAACCAATTTCCAACTGGATACACGGCCCCCGTGTCCGCCGAGTGCGATTCTCTCGGCGGGATTTTTTTTTCCGGCCCCCCCGGAACGCCGAAACGTGTGGAAATATAAATTATTTGGGAATTTAGTTAATTAAACGACTGGCAACGGCCCCGGCGTCGGGGAAATGGAAGCGGGATAAAAGTCACTGCCGAACCCGCCGGACAAAGGAACACCGCTATTGTGCCCCCGCCGTCCACGGATTGTTGTTATTATTTGTTCCACAGGATTCGGGCTTTTTAAATCATTCGAGCCCTTCCAACGGCGGGTGCCACCCTTCCGGTTTTATACCCAATTATTGCCATTTTCTTTTTTTGTTCGTCGCGCGGTATTAACGATCCCAGGATATATTTCGTCTAGGGATCCCATTGTGCCGCGACTGGTAATTAGCTCCGCTTTCGCGGCTTTCGGTTGCCGGACTTTTTCGTCCGTTTCGCTCGATGCGCTTTATACACGTTTCGCGTCGTTCGTTTGTTGCGAGACTTTAGAGGTACCCTAGCTGGATGATCTCTTTGTTGCTTTTTCGGTTTGCACTTCGTTACGTAATTGTTTAATGTGCTGCCAGTTGGTTTTAGGATTACCGATTCAATAAGATCATTTCGGGAATGTACAATTTCGATTTCGAGCTGTTCTTCGTAAAAGCAGTAGAATTATTTCGGTTGCTTTCAGTGTATAATAAAAACACACGCCCCGAACGAAATCGGTCCTCTTCTAATTTAGCGTGCGAATAAGGCCCCGTCCAATCCGATGTATTGTTGATGACGAAATTCTTTAAAAATACAGGGGATCCACGGCTCGGAATAAGTAAGATCGCTCCTCGAGTCTTCGAAGAGGATTACTCTCGCCCCTGTCCATCAGTTTACCGTGTCCATTCAGCGAGCTCACCCCCGAAATAGTAGCGCGAGGGAACAGAACCGCGATAATAATGTATTAACGCGTGGTTCGCGAGCAAGCAATTTCGCCGGGAAGCTTATTTGCCCGCGTACAATCCGAAATCCCCGGACGCTCCTGAATCCCATCAAACACGTCTCCGTGCACGGGTTCTTGCCGGACAGGGTATATCGGGTCGATAAAATCCAGCCCGAACGGTGACTTATTACTCAGCGTGTACACAACGGAGAGAGGGTGAGAATGGGGAAGAGAGATACAGAGAAAGAGAGAGAGAGAGAGAGAGAGAGAGAGAGAGAGACTGCTAAATAGAACCGTATGGATACGCGGGCTGGCAAAGAGCGCGGATTAGCCGGGCTTTCGAAGAATGAAACACCGCGCTTTCCACCCCTTCTTTGATCCTCTCTTCCATCCGCGACAGTATGAACGCGTTTGCGAGCTACAAATAGACTGCGAGATCGAGCGGTTAACTGCCGCCTAGATTTCTTTGATGGGATCGCATTATCTCCGAGGCATTGAAAATCACGGCGAGAGGCAGAGAGTACGATTTAAACTGTCTCTCTGTTGTTCTTAAAACAAATACAATTTAAAACAGTTGATCGGTAATAACCTAACAATTTTTTCATCTCGCATAAACTGTCCAAAATTGACGGCTAAAAGTGGGAATAGCCCCGTGATAAGTTGAAGATCACATCGACGGCGAACGTGTCGCCAATAACGAGCGAGAACCGAGAAAAATCAATTGGAACAGGAGCATGATCTTCATGAGACTCGGGGTCTAACGACGCGCCATCACTTCCGTCGGCATCCGGCGAAGAAAATATAAAAGTCCGCGGTAGCGGTGGATTCCGGGCCGTTCCGAGGACGCGAATGAGAAATTCAACGAATCCGCGCGAGAAGCAATTTATCAGGGGTTCGCGAGCCAGCGGGGAGCTCTGTGCGGCGCGGCGGCCGGCCACCGGAAATTAGGATTCATCGCGTCGGCTGAATTAAGGCCGAGAAATTTTTTAATTTCGTAATATGCAGATTAGCCCCTCCTAGTCCGTGTAATTAATTCCGGGCGCATATTACGCTCGCGCCTAAGTTTTTGCTGATACGGTGGAACGCGACGCCGGGCGACGCTCGGCGTCGAGCCCCTGTTCTCTCTCTCTCTCTCTCTCTCTCTCTCTCTCTCTCTCTCTCTCTCTCTCTCTCTCTCTTTCGGTTTTTTCCCCAGTCGCCGCCACCGACGCTGAACTTGTTGATGAAATTTTTACACGGATGTATTCAACGTCGTTGCTCGCGTAACCGCGCGCATGTGAACACGCCCTCACGCCACTTACACCCCACGCCGCATCATTTTTTGCCCTTTCCGCACGCCCGGCTATTCTATAAACATCGCATGAATCGCGCCGGTGAAATATCGTTTTCTGTGGATTCGATTTTATTGCGTCTATCGGGCCGGAGCAATCTGCGTTGTACGCCGGCAAATTCAATTTCGAAGCGAACCGAGCTGGGGTGGTGTGGGAGCCCTTGTGTGCCCTAATCGCGAGATCAGAATTTTCTGTTAACACCGGCAGTTCGATCGTCCATTAATTTCATAGAGCTTTCTTAGCGTATTCCATTGTATCGTAAACAGGAATATATTTTCTATTTATATATTTTTGCGCGGTCCTTTCAAATTCTGTCAGCCTTCCTGCTATTTCAATATGGTTCGGCTTAGCATAAACAGGACACCCGGTGCATAACGGAAGGAGCCGCGTGCTCGTCTACTTACCTGCATCCGGGGTGGTTTTAATATCTGACCCCGTTGCAGCCATCGCGGCAACTTTTCGACCCCGTTCCCTCCGTTTTTCTCTCGCGTCGATCTCACCACCCTCAACCCCTATTCCACCCCCGAATAGGCAAGAGAACGAATAGCGCGTCATTAGCCTCTGTCATGCCGCCGGCAACTGTTTACCGAGGAAATCGGCTTCGTCGATGTGTTTTGCCGACCCGATCTCGGACTCGGAGTTCATAATGCGTTTTGCAGCGACCCTTTTTCATCCCTCCATAGAGGGTTCATGAAACAGGCGAGCACCTTACTCTGCCTCGCGCAGCAACTTTATTCACGGTGAATCAACGTCACAAAGGTGTCACGGCTGACGGAAACGTCATTGCGACGTCTGGCACAGACGTCTACGTATCGACCAGCTACATTGTCGTTATCGTTATCGCGAGATACCGTCGCTGGCTTGCTCTAGCATTGTTCCGCGAACCAGGCCACGATGACGATAGTCTACAAATCGATTTGCTGTCGTTCAGTGTTTTGGACATGTATCGAGTAAACACTGTAGCAATATTATTGAAGATTTTTCTGTTCTTGGTCGATCACAGATTGATCTGCACTTGCTGCATAAAAATATGCGGTGAGACTAGAAAGCACATCATTAAATATTGTAAATAATTCTGGGTAACTTGTACTCTATTTTTCTGATCTAGAATTTTTTCATTTATCGTCCATCTGGAAAACTGTTGGCCATCAACTCGCGAACACCCTGTATGCCTGTGACACGCGAACCAGGAGCTGATCAATGCCAGGGGCGCGACGAGGCCAGATAGACCCGTGAAATATTACTTTTGCCCGGCAGACAGCATCGCGGCCGAAAAAAAAAAAAAAAAACAAAACCAGGAACGTCTGCGCATCCGGCCGACGAGAATGAAGCGGAAGCTCGTGTAAAGGGAGAATTGCGCCGTCTCTCGCACCCCCCTGTAACGTATCATCCCCTAACGTGGCGTCCTCGCGGAACTATCGTCGTCGTCGTCGTAGTCGTCGTCTGCACCCCGAACGCCGCGTCGCGCTAATTACAACAAACGAAATTTACGCGGGCTAATATAAATCAACGAGCTCCAACTCGTACTCTCTATTGCTTTTATCCGTCGCCGGAGTATGCGAGTCTCCGCGAATTCTCCCGGCGATACATACGGAGCGGCGTGTTTGCCTCCGTTAGCGGCGCGTCTGCTTTTCTTGCCGAAGTTATTGATGGTCTTGCTAATAGTCGCTCCGACCTGGCGTTAATTAGTTTTAACGCTGCCTCCGGACCGCTTCCACGGCACCGCTACTCCGCGGTACAGATCTAGATAATTCTGATTACAGCCGTCGGAGTTTGTAACTTCGCCAATACCGTTTCTCTCGTACTTGTTGAATTCTTTCGCGAATACCGCGCGCCCCTGTCCTGCGATTCCTAAAAAGTATGCCGGCCCAAATTAGCCAAATTATAATGCAGAAAGATCCCGCGGTCCAGACGTGTTACCAACAGTTCATCTATTCGAGGGAGAAGAGCTAAAAGGGAGACACTGCACCCGGAGAAACGGCTCGTCTGAGATTTTCCTGCGGATTAGCCCGGGATTATTAACTCGGAGATCCCGAATCGGGGCTGCTGTTTTCAACGAACTGTCACACAGTGTCTGCCGATCTTCAGAGGAACCGGTCCGATCCCGGCGAATCGGCCCCTGCAGACACTGCTGCCACCCTCTTCGGGCCATCCAATTTCTCAAAGAAGTTTACGGGCATAGAGCGAGGAAAATTGCCCGTTATATATTAAAGACGTCTTTAGAATGGTAAACAGACCGACTTCCTTGCGGGAAGTTGCGCGACAATCCTCCGTCGTCGGAGGATTATCAGACGTGTCTCCCTTCGAAGCCGGTTCTGCGCCTCTCTTTGAACAGGGAACGGAGTAGAGAGGAGAGGAGAGGGGGGTTAGGCGAGCCCGACGCGCCTAATTTTCTTCCTCTTCCCCGCCAGTCGGTTCGCGACGCGGCCAACTTTTCGGCAAAAGGATATGAGATCTCCGGATGAAAGGAACCAGCCGAGAAACGTCCTCCCGTTTATTACTTCCCCTTTTTTGCCGCGCGACCGTCGCGTCGCATCGTGTCGCGCCGCGTCGCGTGACTCGTCTGCTGGCTCTCCGGAAGCCTCAAAGGCGGTACCGGCTTAAACGACAACCTCTTCTGGGCTTATTATTGCGCTGGAAACTCGCGACATCGGTCTGCCAGTCGGATGGATGCGAGATCCTGTTATTAGTCGCATTGTCTTCTTCGCTTGCGATTTTATAAGCCTGTAAACCACCTTTGTGGCTTCTCTGCTTCAACCACCTTTGCGACGTTCTCGTTACTGTGAGTCTCCGTGATTGTATGCGTTGATCCACTACAGAGTGGGCGGCTTGCGCAGTCTTTGCGCTCGTGAAAATTCCTCAAACAAAAAGACGTCTCGTCGTGCGTAACGTCTTTCCAACATCGGCGATAATTGCCAGGAAATCGCAGCGAGATCTAGCCGGTCTCCCGTAGCACGTTGTCAGGATATTCGGCAGGATATCCAGCGAAATATCCTTCCATCTCTCCCGAGGAGAAATCGAAAAGTCTCGAGGGCAGGTGTCGAGCACAGGACGGAAGGTGATTTTCGATATCGCGGATATCTCCTAGAATTTAGTCGGGTCTCTCTTTTGCCCCTCTTTCGCGCGAATTCAGGAAGAAACGAGGATACTAAGGGGGTCGGTTGGCTGTCTCGCTCGAACGTCAACGCCACGGTGGAACCCGCTGAGCATCGTCTTTATACTTGAACGGCAACACGACTTCGGTATTACGAGAGTCCTTCTCTCTCTCTCCCTCTCTCTCTCCCTTTCTCTCCGCTCATGCTCGTTCGCCTGCCGCTGCCTATTCAACGTGGCTAATATTTTGATCCAAGATACGTGCTCGGTAATTCCTTCCGCTGAAAGAGCGCCCGGGTACTTCTGCGAGAATCAGCCGAGCCCGACGAGCCGCGGTAGGAACTTGATTTTATTTAAATTTTAAATCCGAGATCCTTGCGGGCTGAATAGACGCTTGCCACGGGGAAAGCTCGATCATCGGCTGTGTGCTTGACTGACGGAGAGAGTGGAGAGAGGGGAATCGAGAAGATAAGAGAACGGGGAGATTGCGAGCAGGAGAGAGTTTCCCGCGTAGCCGCGATCGGAATTCTGCGAGACTGTTCTAACCGAGGTTACAAATCTCTGTCGCGAATTTAGAGTAGTCCGTGCACTTGCCAACTATGTTTTAGCGTGGACAGGATCCCTGAAATTAATTTATGATCTGGTGACTGGCTAACGCGAGGGCCTGAATATGTTTTTACTTAGGATACCTCGAAGGAGGCTTGCAAATAAATGTGCAAATACATAAGTATTGTCCTGAACCTTTTTCACATTAGTGCACAAAAATCTGCAGTCTACGAAGAAGTTTGAAGCACGGGAGAGAAAGTTGATCACGCCATGTAAGAAAATAAGAACCAGAAATGAAATGTAAACCACGAATTAGTGGGGAGAAAGTGCAATAACGTTCCGAAACAGTTATCGTGGGAATCCTGGCCGTGCAGCAAACTGAAAGAAACCAGAAAGGAGAGAGAGAGCGCGCGAAGAGAAGGAAGAGAGGAAGAGGAGGCAGAAGGTACAAGGATGTAAATGCACCGAAGGATACGCTCAGCTTGGCACTAAAACGAAATCTTCGAAACGAGTCATATCTCGTGGCGGTCGGTCGCTGCCGCTGCGTTGGCTTTCCACCGGAAACTCGAGAGCGGGTTCAGCGAATTTTAAGGACGATCGATCAACGTCCCGCCAGGTGGAAAAGTGTTCGCGTGCCGGAGCAGTCTCCTCGTGACGAAGTTAATAGGGTTTGGCGAGCGAAACGGCGAGCAAGAGCCACGGCGAAGGACCGGACGAAGAAATTCCCGAAAAACAACCGACCCCCCACACCCGTGCCCTGCATGTTCGCCCTGTAAACGCGAAAACATTCATTAACGTGTTCGACGTGCGTCCAGAGTTCGACGCCCGTTACGCTGCTCGAACGTCCCTCCTGGAACGACGGTCTTCGAACTGTCTCCAGAATTTTGCGCTTGCCGCTTTTTACCGCGATCTCGTAACGTAAAACACTCTCTTCGAAACATTCCCGAACTGTGCGCACATGTCCGCGTGATGCGACAGAAATTTTGGACTCGAGCTGCTGAACGATCTGATGTTTCGAATTCGGTTCTCGATGGGTTAGATTGATACATTGGTACGTTGATAGATTGGTAGACTGATAGATTGGTACATTGGTAGATTGGTAGATAGGTAGATTGATAGATTGATAGATTGGTAGATTGGTAGATTGGTAGATTGGTAGACTGGTAGATTGGTAGCTTGGTAGCTTGGTAGCTTGTTAGATTAATAACTTGATAACTTGGTAGATTGATAACTTGATAGATTGATAACTTGATAGATTGAGAACTTGATAGATTGAGAACTTGATAGATTGATAACTTGATAGATTGATAGATTGGTAGTTTGGCAGATTGGTAGATTGGTAGAAAAACTCGAAGTTAGAGAAGTAAGGACCACTCTGGTACGCACTCAGCTTGATCTTCGCACCGCAGCTAGTCCTCCCAAAGCACCGGCCGGCCGGCAATTATTCCCGGATCCCGTCGCGCTGCTGCAAAAGTAGAGTAAAAAAGGGGGTACGAGAGGGTTGGTTTACGGGGGACAGGGGCTCGTAATGTCGCGGGGGCTGGCACGTAACCGCGATCAGTTTGAGGGAGCAACGCGAGAGAGCCACCCCCGCCGGCAATAAATCCTCCGGCAAAAACAAAACGGCGCAATTTTCCGATGCCACGACGCAGCCTGCTCGCGGAGAGGACCGCGCGCAGGAGATAGGATCGCGGGGGTGGCTCGTCTGCCACGCACCCCCGCGGCCAGGGAGAGGGCCAACGATACGAATGTAATAATTTATGGTGTATCGAGGCATCAGCGCAAGGTGTTGCCAGCCGCGTCCCCTTCTTGCCCGGCCGCCGCCACCCTTTTCTGTCGCAAGCGACGGAAAGCCCTTTCCAGGGCCCTGCAAAGCCTCCCGCGGCATTATCTACGCACTCCATACGTAACTACGGTGGAACAGACCGGGCTGACGTGTTCGAAACTAATGCGGCTCACCGTGGCGAACGACGACGCGACGCATTCCCCGTACACCCCCGTGCAGGGGGTGCGCCCGAGTCTGTTATGAAAATCTTGACGGCGGGATTTTAGGCGCAGACTGGGCGACTTGGGGGGGCAGGGATTCGTTGGGGGTGGATCAGACATTTGACCCTGCTGGTGGTCTCGAGGTAGAGGGGTTGTGGCGGGACACTGGAAGCCTGAGGTCTTTTTAACCTCCACAGGAATGTGGTGGTATGAACACATATATGAACATACATAAATTTTGTTCGGTCGTCATTGTCGAAGGGAAGAATTTAAGGCAAGAGTTGCCACCCCTAAATTTCTGCATAAAAAGTACACAATCTTGCTATGTAAACTGTATTTTTGTCTTTAATAGCTTTCTAGATGGCTTTGAGGGTGTCGATTTTACGAGCGCCGAGAGGCTGAAGTCGCGGAAGAAAGTTGAGAAAGTGGCTATGTATATTAAAACGACCCTCCTAGATCAAATACTGCTTGAAGAAAAAATTGTTCCCTCCTTTCGTTCTTTTCCTCAATTTACGGCACAACGTTATCTAACTTTGTCACCAAAAATGAAATAATGATAAATGCTGATACATTTTATGGAAAGCGTATACAGACTGTTCGACATTAAAAAGTTTTACAAAACCTACACCCTGTAGGTTTCCAGTAGACAAAAGGATACATTGTACCGTTTAAAAATCGAAATTCGACACTGACAAGGTTCGGAAAGGGTCGAAAGTACACGGTTGGCCAGTTGAAGAGGAGAACCCGTTAAAGGAGCACTCACCTGCGCGAGATTCGAGCCCCAATAATGGGAAAAATCACGTCGCCGACACGCCTGACGGCGCGGAGACAAACTTAACGAAGTTACTTTATCGAGCCGCCTTCCAAGAAGGGTGTACACGTTCGCAGAGGGTGTATCGTCGTCGACGGAGGACTCCTCCCCGCATAGTTTGCATACTTTCGCCACTTCTCCTGTCGATCCACACCGCGCCAGATACCTGAGACTCCAGACAGGATGCGCGCCACCGCCTCATTAAGAACTCCGAGGAACGCGCCTAAAACAAACGATATCGTCCTGGCGCATTAATTTTTTCCCCTGCGAAATTGCTCGACTTCTCGATCACGCCGTGAAACTTGCCAGACGTAAAATATCCTTTGATTCGACATGCTCGATGTTTCCCGTTCTTGGATCGTCACAACCCTTTAGAGACAGGGTCGTAAACGCCATCGACAAGAAATTACGCTTTAATGGATTCCGCTTAAACAGCTTCGAAACGGAACCACAACGAGCCGCGACAAGGCTGAGGGCTTCCAAAGTGTTGTACCAAAAGGCTCGATTTTAGGCTTGTCCGCAGTGCATTAGATAAATGGATCAGCCACGATCCTTGGAATCAGGTTACCGTTCTTGTCGATAAAAATGTGACCGAACTCGGCTCCATCGCGAGTTGGCGCAATTTAGACCAGCAGAAAAATTAAAAGAACGTCGCTGTGCTATATTCAACTTGTTAGAATCATTAAAGAAAGAACCTTCCGAGTGACTATTGAACACAGAGCTGCGCAGTCTAATGATCACGTAGTCTGCCTCGTACCGACTACGTTCACGAGGACGATCACGATAGTTCGGTCTTCAAGTTTCCCAAGAAGCCCAGCGGCACAAGGGAGGAGTATCTTCCGAGGCGTCTCGTTAGGGAACTATAAAATGACTAGTCGCGATGCGCGCGGCAACAATGAGCGCAGATGTCTCCGTTCCCTGCGACGAGCTATAAAAGAGCGAACGATCATGGGTCGTAAATACCTGTGAACGGTGACGTAACGCACGTGTTCGACGGGTCCTTGCGGTCCATCCAGGATGTTCTACAAGGACTCTCGGTTCGATAGGAATCCTTGCGAGGCCGCGCAGGAGGTCGCCACACCCCTGTCCTGGCCGAGACGATAAATTATCCCGGGGGATGACAGAGACATTATAATCCGAGGGTGTAATAAAAAGACTGGGCTGCTCTCGCCGGCGTTACTTAGCAATAATTCGCGTCCGGAAGGTCCGCAGGGATGAAAAGAAGGGGGCAGAAAGGGAGGAGGACGCGGTAAAACGGGTCAGCGAGCTAGAGCGGAAGAAGACAACGGGCCTGGAGGGAGAGGGAGAGAGAGATAAGTGGGCGGGGAAGTAGGAAAAGCGTCGTGGAAAAAATGAAAGGAGGAGCAGCAGCGATGATGGAGCAAGGATCCCCGGAGTCGCCTGCTACCCTTAAAGCGTCGGTCAGAAGGGCGCGCGAATGTCGGACAGATGCCAAAGAGGAGAGAAAAGTTCGTACAAAGCTGCGGCCGGGCCAACAATGGATGCCTGCCGTGGATCTCGGGGCCACACCGCCACGGCGATTCACCGGGATGATTTATCGGATCGTATTTGTTGGTAATACCGGAAAACACAATCGGCCCCGGGGCCCCCTAGCATCGACGATCGCCGCGCGGATAAAGAGCCCAGGGTTATTCGTGAATTATGTCGAGCCATGGACGAGTCGCTCGGGAACTGACCGGCATATACTATCTTCCTCGTGATTCTGCCAGACCTGGCCGACAGGTTTCCGTGAGCCTAGATCCGATCAACTGGATTTGCGAAGGGGACCCCGGGACGGGAAGAGTTGCGTCGGGTTAAGGGAGGTTCCTCGGTAACTGCCATGAAACTGACTTTCACCAATTTTTTCCAGGGATGCTGTCCGGGATGTGTGGACACATCTTTCAGCTGTGGGATAACATTTTTGTTTTGTTGCGTTTGATCGCGTGTTTATCGGACAGTGCATAATTACGCGAGACTGCACTTTTCACCGAAGTAGGACAAATTTTCTTTAAGATGTTTCAGATGTTCCCCGGGAAAATGCAAAACAAAAAACGCAGGTTCCTTGCCTCGTGACAAAGGGCAAGCAACACTCGAGTGTCTGCTCGAGCGTCAGCGGAAGGAACTCCACGCGGAACGATTAAATTAACGAAAGGAGCCGTCTGTCAGCGGAGCAGCGAGAGGAGTTCGTCGCGTTTATCCAGCCCGTTTCCTGGGGGATGATCGTCGGTTTACGACAACCACATGTTACCGAGGAAATCGTCTCGTGGAAAACGTCCCGCGACGCTTCCCGGGAAGAGCGTGGTTCTCGTCTGAGACTTCGTTGGCTGCCACCTGTCCTAAAATCCCCGGGGTAAACGAGGTTGCCGAGGAGGTGGGGAAGTTCGGTATAAGTGCACGTGCGTGTGTGTATGTGTATGTGTCGAGAGACCGGAGGATTCTGAAACTCGAGAAAATCCGTCGGCCCCGTTGAACGCTGGGAATCCTGTTACGAGCCGCGCCACGTGGCCGAGTGCATGTCGCGCGCGAACGCCGATTCACAGCCCCCGTTTCCGTGTTTATTTGCCCCGGGTTTTCGGCGAAAGTTCGAATGTGGGCCAGGCCTGCCCCGGGTTCGTTCCTCCGCTTCTCCGGTTGCGGGAACTTCCGCGAAATTCCGGCGCGAACCGCTCTCCAGCGTGCGCAAAACGACGCGCTCGCCCAACCAGACCGAATTTACGAGTCCGACTGGATTTCGAGGGCGCTTGACTGACTGGGGCTCCTGTTTTACACGACACCCGCTCGGTTTTCTTTGAAACTTAAGCGTACCGAACTATTTTAGGGCGCATTCCCCGGAAACCATGAAATCGTTCCGATACAGAAACTTATAGAAAGGCAAATAAGCCCCGTATCAACTCTAGCCTTCGTAAGCACCAATTCGAAAATCGTCCTGTCTCTAAATTTTTTCGGTATTTCCGGTATTTAATAATATATACAAAAATCGTCTCATTTCATTGCGCGGGACTAACAAGCTCGATCAGGGTGGAAGACGAAAATCGCGGCGAGTATAAAATGGTACATTGTGCGCGACGCGGGCATTGCTCCCGACAAAAGGTTACATCAAAACGCGTAGGCTCGAATTAAAAGCCGTCGCTTTATTATCGTCCATCCCCGTGTCGCCGAGCACTCTCGCAATATCCACCGGCGCATATCCCGCGCGCGTCGAATTAGCCCGTGTAACCTTTTGTAATCGTCCCGGAGGCCGGTATAGCGCGCACACCAGGTCTATATAGATTTCGCATTTTCTCGCAGCAGCAGCAGCGGCAGCGGCAGCGGTGGCATTAATAAAATATGGCTTCATTGAATCCGTTATCCGACTCCTGCGAGCGGCCTGGTACGCGCGTATATCAATCGCGTCCGATAAAGCATCGCGATTTTCCCGCTCGCCAAACGAACGACCGACGTGTTTGCCTACATCGCAGGCCATTTTAAAGCCAGCGCCGACAAAATAACGGGGCCAGTGAAATTAACCCTCCAACGCTGTCCGTTCGATAACGGGTAATAACGATCGATTCCTCGCACTGTGTCCCTCTCTCTCTCTCTCTTTTCGTCTCCCCTTGCTCTCGGAAAATCATGTTCGCCAGCGTTACATCTGTTCATTTTGTAGAAAATCCGATGTTTCATAAAGCCGGACTCCGTTCTCTCTTAGTGGACGTTTAGCATGTATATTGCCGTTTGCGATTATTTGCACACTTTATTTTAATGTATTTTACGAAATATTCGTCAAAATGCTGGGAATGGTATTACGGATATGTAAAAAATATTTCATTATTAGTCTTCTTAATGTCTAAGGGGGGCTTAACAAAGTATGATTAATTCTTGAATATTCGTCAGGTCGCACCGATCTCATCCCTGAAGAGATAAAGGCAGAAAGCTGCTGTAAATTGTTGTAAATTGCCAAATAATTTTGCGTAAGCTTTATTTCAAAGTTGCACACAGTCTACCCGCGTGTGTCCGTGTGCTTGTGGACGAGACTGTATCTGAACGTAGCTGCACTCATTGGCGATTCGGTGGCGGATGATTTCTGGCAACTAGGGTGGTTTTAATTGCTTTTTTGCGGATCGGCCGGCCGGGCGATGTAATCGAAAAACAAAACGAAGATGCTTCCGGGAACCGACGGGAGCGGTAGACGGCGAAATTGATTCGTTCGTAAGGGGTAGAGGTTCGTTTTAATAGAATGCGGCTGGCTAATTGCGTACTCGGATTTTAGACGGCTCGCGCCGCCCGCCGCGGCCCCTTTTACACCGGAGAAAGACGGGGAGGTTTTCGAAAGGGGAGGAGTTTCCACGCTCCGGCCGGAAAGTTCGGCCGCAATCGTCTCTGTTTCGTTAAATTAACGTTTATTAGTTCCCTCTTAAGCGTTACGTAAATTCCGGCCGGTTATCGTTCGGCTTCGAGCGCGCTAATCCGCGCGCGGCAACGCGCCGCACGGAAACTGCTCCCGGGATTTCCCAGGATTCCTTTAATCTGCCATTTTATTCACTTCAAAAAACGAATTAAACGCCGCGGATCGCCGAAACGGATGAACTGTCGCCTGGAGATCCGGTTCCGATTTATTCCGCGTAGTCATTCCGAGTGTAAACGATTTTTTTTTTTTTTACTAAAATGAAAAACGTTTCTTTACGAAACTCTGCAAAATTTTTCACAAATGTTGGATTGAACATTTTCGGAGTTATTCGCTCTTGCTACGGGGAGTTTTCCGAGCTGATTGTCATCACGTTTTTCCCGCTCGCGCCGGAGAAAGTGTATTCGGTTTCAAAAACAGCCGTCATCGCGCGCCAGGTCTCGGAAAGGAGAAACATAACACAATGATTTTGAGGAACGGCAGGGTCAACGCCATGTGCTCGAACGTCGTGTCCTCTCGCCACATGCTCCTCCCTCGCAGCACGTGGCAGCCAAAAGATCATTTCGGCGTTTCCTTTCCGATGATCCGAACCACGTGTTTCAGGCACCGACGAGGAAATTAACGGCTATTAGCGTTTCCTGGAGTGCCTTCGTCACTATCTTGAGTTACGGGACGGACGATTTGCCGATAAATCAATGGCACCGCCTCTCGACCGAAAGGTGGTTGAATTCGCGCGTGCATTTCCTTATTATCACTTTATTCCGCTTTATTTTGTATCGACCGTGTATGAATGATTTATCAACTTACGCAACAACCTGAAAAGGTTGTTACCCTCGAGCCGGGGGGTTGTTTCGTAAACTCGAGAACGTACCTCGAGAGCTATGAAAATCCCGTGGCAGCATTATGCACTCTTTCGGACCGGAATACATTTCTTCGATAATTGTTGCTCTCAAACTGCAGGATATGTCTTTCCGAAAAACATTAGTATTGGTGGATTTATAAAACATTAGGTCAGAGAAAAATTTGTTTTACTTATGTCGAGGGCTGCGTAGATGGCAACAGTTGTTGGAATAGTCGAGAAAACAATTTTCGTCGAGCATAATCAACGGGATAAAGGAGTCTGCGTCACACGACACTGCCGGAAAACCTCGTAAACCCGAAATCATTTCCTTTCCGCACTCCGTCCTCGAGATAATTAGGGCCGTGAAGCCAGTTAGTCGGAAGCTCTGGCTTCTCATTGAAGATTTACGAGGTTTCCAGGGCGCCGGAAACCCCGAGTCTCCTTCGCACCGGGTTCCGACTCTTTTGCCCATCGGTGAGAAAGTCGCTTGATATGCTCTTGTCCGTCGTTTATGGCACTCCGACCGTAAATAGCCGGCAGCCCCCCACTCTCTCTCTCTCTCTTTCTTCGTCGTAACCTTTCTCGTTCCCTTCCGCGGTCCTAAATCATTTTTAGCCGGCCCGCGTCCATTGCAGCCGGTGTCGCGACACTGAACGGTGATTACGAGGCTGCCGATTGTTGCGAACAAAGCCGGGCCCCGACGGGTCCTTCGGGAAACACCATTAAGCTGCTCGTGCACTGGCAACTAACTCATTTTCTGCTACGGCCACTCTCGCGATAGAGAAATTACTGTACGTTGGGATACCGGAGGCTTCGGACAGTGGAGGTTAGGAAATGTTCAACTATAACATTTTCCAGATTAAACGCCGCGATCCGTTCGATTTTCCCGAAAGAGACGGCCTCGGCAAGAAAATGAAATGAACGAAACGTTTCAATCATCCCGCCCCGTTTTCCTGCGTTTATGCAGTCAGCTTTGTTTAGTCCCTTAGAAAGCGGAACAAAAAACTCGTTTCAAGCGGCGACTGTTCCCTCGAAGAAGCTATTCACCGGCCGGACGGTGCATTCGTATTGTCTCGAACAGTGCTGTCTCGGTAGCGAACTCGATAACCTGCCTCTTTCGGGAGGCAAACGATTTAAGCGTAACAGAGTAATGGACGAGAGGAGAATCCTCTCGGAACCGCGGGAGGCGCGATTGAGTCGTCGTCGCACGACTTTCGGGAACCTGTCAACGCTCGTTCGTCTCGCCCTTTCGCTCCCCCGTGGCTATTGTGCCAGCTTCCCTGGCTACCGAAACTAATTTCTCCTCGGCCGAGCGCTCGAGAAACAAACTCGATCGGATACTTTCACATTTCCCCGATGAACTGCCCTCCGTCGTGTTAATTTTTCCCGAGCAGCAAAAATTGGGGATGAAGCGTTGGAAAACCGTTGAAAGCACAGAACCCAAGTATGCGAATAGTGTGAGAACCTCGTAAACGACGCTATGAATTCTTCTATAATTCTTTCTAGTGCATCGAAGAAATTCGACTAGAATTAACCCTTTGCACTCGGCGCTATTTTCCTTCTAAAACTCAATTTTTCTTCCGTCTTAGAATATTTTCATTTTATTCGTACGAAACTGATCCGATTTCCACGTGTAATATTTAAATGTTTAGCAATCTATTAAAGACAAATTTTGTAATGTAACAAATATTTTGTAATATTTTTTGTAATTTCTTTGAAATAATGCCACAAGAATTTCTAGTGGTGCTTCAGGGTCACCGTTCGAGTGCTAAGGGTTAAACTAGAACAATTTTTCTGCAGTTGTCCGTGCGGACTACATGAAAGAACCACGCGATTGCTGGCACTCGGTAAATTGCAAGACAAAGAACGTTCGAGGTGTTAATTGAGTTGGATAAACAAAGAAAGGGAACGCGAGTCGCCGGAGATAACAAAAGCAGGTTGCAAACCCCCGGAGGAGCAGCGTACGAGCTGTCGTTCCGCGAACGTGCACTATCGTTAGCCGATCGTTGGGAAAGCGGCTTTTAAGTATCCCATCGGTGTGGTTTACGGGCCGAGCCCCGTCCCGAACCTATCGCTTCCGGGCGTGAACGTAAACCGACGAGGCGTTAACGCAAATTACCAGAACGCTCTCTCCCGACCGGCGAACTATCGGCCAGGCCAAATGAGAGTTTCGCGCGAGAAGAGTGCCCGGGCAGGGTAGTTTCGAGTGACGAGTGCGTCGTTTATTCTTCGATCGATCGGACCTTCGAACTTCCCCTACGTTCCCTAAAAATCGCTTGAAATTTTCTTACGTGAAAAATCTCAATGCTTCTGTTGCACGAATCTTCAGAATCCTTCGTAAAGTCTCACCTAAAACGCACAGATCCTGATGGCCCAATTAAATTCATTCTGCCCGTTTCATTACCTCGACCGATTTCCAGTAATTCATCCCGCAGATCCTCTTCAATTTCATTATAGCTGCGTGTCTATTGGCACAGCGACGGCAAAGAAAAGCGAGGCCAACGAGAGTGGGTAAATCGTTGAATAAATAATGTCGCGGGGAGAAGGGATTCACAATCGGAATCGAGTAACAGGCACGCGGCGAGTTATGCCGTCTCGGGTCGCATTGTTCCATCTGTAGACACTGTATCGACCCCGGTGAACCGACACCAAGACGCGTCATTAAACATTAACGAGGTTGTCTCGGTTTTCGGTAATGGCAGCCGAAGGGAAGCGGCTCGTAAAATCGACGTTTACACCTGCGAGTTTAGGCCACGGGATCTCGCTCGAGAGGTTCCGCCGAGGTTCTTTTCGAGGCGAGCCTGTTAGGGAAGGATGATTTTACGAGGGGCCTTGTGCCCGACGGCTCGAGAAACAGAAGAGCACCACCCCCGCGGAGGCTGGGCCCGTTCGGTGCCCTAAGAGGCACCAGCAATTTCGTGATTTATTGCGGTTCCCCTTCGCGGATCCATTAACGGTCGGATGATTGGCCGGCCGCAAATCGGCCCCGAACACACCGTAATAAATGGCACCGGGCAGAGGTGTTAAGCCGTATTTAAATTTAGATCACTATCTTTCGTTAGCGAACCCCGTGCTTTTCGGTTGTTACCCCGCAACCCTAACGTTTAATCATCGTTAATGCCGCGAGTGGAGTCGCTCGGATGACGGATCGATGGACTGATGGATTGTATGTTAATAGTGCTGTACGGTTTGGCAGGGACCCGCACCGCCTGCAGGAACTCGGTTTACCATAGTTTAGTTAGTTTGTTTAGGCAGCGGCCTCGAAAGTCTCATGCTGCCTCGATTCTGTCTTATTCAGGTGATGAACCGAAGTACAGTAAAAAGTTAGATATTTGGTCAGAAATTTTGTAAAGAAAGAAATCAACAGGACCGCTCGAAAAGGGTAATGTTTTCGTACATATTTTTAAATCCTGGACAGAAAACGACATAGATAAAAATATGCAGAATATTGAAGTTGTTTCCCGTAAAATGTGTGCGCGAATAAAAATGGAAAAAGGGACACGTTTGACGGGGAATCTCGCGAAGAAGGGACACGGAGGAGGAATGTTCGATGGAGGAAATATTCGTACACGTGTTTTAATCCGGGACACGACAGAAGAAATCTGCGGCGGTGCGGAGGATCCATCCGGGGGGTTTTGGATCGTATCTGGGGCAACCCCGTCCATTACGGCACGATTTTCGAAGCGGTTGCAAGGTTGGCAGTACCGTGGCCGCATTAAAGCACGGAACGGCAGGAGACCGGCTTATTAGTAAAAAGCATGACAAACGACTCGTGGTTTACCCCGGCTTAGCCTCGTGGACCAACCCCAGTAGGGCCGTAACCAGCATGCAACACGGTGCAACGTGATATATGGCGATTTTTAGTCACGCCTTTATACAGATATAAATCCCCCACGGTTAACGTGTAGCTCCCCAGATTCCCGTAAGCACGCGGCCGATATCATTGGCCTCGCGCGCGCGGAACGAGAAGTCGTTACCCGGCAGCTCCGGAATTTTCAGATTTATCGCGGCCGATTAACGATGCGGGCCAACTTTGTCTGTCGCCTCGTCAGTCGCGGAATCATCCCCGGGAAAATTGATGGCCACCCCCCCTTGTCCCCACGAAAAACGTTCGTCCTTGTTAGCCGAAAAATTCGGGGAAACGAACGTTCTCGCTCTAGCTGTTCGTTTCGAAAAATCCCCCTTCGACGAACCTGTTGTCCCTTAAGATCATTTAATCCGTGGTTTAACGCCCCGTCGTCTGCGCCGGTACACCAGGTTCCATAAGTATGCGGAAAATTAGAGTGGCGACGTGAATAGTCTCCACACCTAATATTCTATGTGTGCACTGCTAAAGTCCGCAGTTTAACGATCAGAGAATAATTCAAAAAATTATGTCCACGAGATGTATCGTGTACATGGGTGGACAGGCAGCTGTTTGGGTACTTTTGGAGCGTAGTGTACGGCCGGGCACGCTTCCCGCATTAGTTAATCCGTGAGAGGAGCCAGGCCAACCAGGAAGTGAACGAAAACGCTTTCGCGACCCCGATCGGCGAATCAGGCCCTGAACAAGCTAATTCGCTAATCCGCGAAGGCTCGTCCTCGATCATCATTATGTGCGATTTGCTGGTTAGCTATGAAGGAAGGAGAGTCCAGGCTGGGTTACGACGCAATGATGATTAATACGCCTGCCTGGTCGGCAGCCATCCAGCTAATCCTCGTTAGGGGAAACGCTGGCCAACTGGCAAAGACACCCGGGGTCACGAAAGAAGACGGTCGATTGAAAATTTGAAAGAAAGTGGAAAAACGCGCGGAAGTTGGATCGCTTGATACAAACTCTGTCCATCATACGTTTATGTGCACTAACCGATACAGCAATTTTTGGGGAAAAAATCATCCTCTTTTCTGTCTTCGTTTCCCTCAAAATTGATTTGTTATTATGTGTTGGCACATGGGAAAAGTGATCGCGTGTGTGGAAAAATTTCGCGGCATCTGTGCGAAATAAACGTACGATTAATTTACAAGCACAAATGGCATTAACGTTATTTAGCGTGCGCAAATATTCCCGGGCTATTTACGACTTATTCTCTACGGCTTCCTCGTACGGTCTGGTGAATGGATAAAAATTGAAACAAAATGAGAAACAGGAAGCTTCGGTTCACATTCGCATTTCCGTTGGAAAAAAAGAGAGTACATTAATTAAAGGCCAGTTTTAAGCATCGCATTAAAAAAACAATATGCTCTCTGGAAAAGCGGTAACCAGTCCTCTTCCGTCCAGGCTTTAAAGCATTTATACCGGGCAAAGATTATCGGAAAATGATAAAATCGACGTTTCCATTAAACCTGACTCTTTTGCAAATTATTTATGGAATATCCGGGGGGCGCTAATACCGGGAATACGGTTGCAAAATTCACCGCGGTATTTTATTGTTGTTTATACTATATGCGTATCGAAATAACAGCGATTTCCTTCGCAGAGCGCGCGAAATAATCGGGAACACCTTTGATTTCTGCGAAGAAGATGAGAATCGCGGGTTTTAACCGAGCTCACCGGTTTCCACAGCGATCTCGATGGCTTCCGGACAGTTTTCGAGCTTATCCTCTTTCTCTCTCTCTCTCTCTGTCTCTCCCTCTCTCTTTCGTGGCAGAACCGTCGAAAAATGGATTTCAATGGCGCAATAATTTCGACGCGCGCGGTTATCGGCGAGCGATCGGCCGGCTGCGTCGAAAGATAATTCAAGGCAAACTAATTTCACGACTGCCCGTGTATGACGGTAAATCCGAAAGGTCAATAAATAATGGCTAGATCGTATCGTGTCCGCCCGGTTTATGAAGTGCCGTTTGTTTACCCGCTAAGCGTGCACGTCCAGATGAAATTCAAGCGTGTATCCGTTACGCGTACGCTTTCGGCCGACCGAAACAGCCCCCAAATTATTTACCGCTCAATTTTTACCCCCGCCTTTCCCCCACCTCCCACTTTTCCCACCGTATCACCTCACACCACGGTCTTGTTCACGGCTGGTTACAAAACGGGAAGATACCCGCCGGCCATTTCGAAGATTTACTCGAAAACGGTGCGCCTCTCGTGGAATCGATGCTCCCCTGTGCTGCTCGCCTCTATAAATCCATTACGCGTGTTCCACGATTCGATTATGTGTCCGCGAATTCTCGTTGCTCGATCCGGATTTGCGAACTGGCGTCGCTCGGTGACGGACTGGGAGAATTCCTGTGGGAATTCGCGTTTTTATCGGAGGTACGTACGCCTACAAATTCTTATTTTATTGCTAGTACCCCCACACACACACATGCACACGGGGTCAAACAAATAATATAGATCGTTGTTGAAGAACCCGATATTCAAGGTAGAGAAAGGGCACGTTAAATGGAGGTGCACGAGGTGCACAACCCCTTGACCAGGCAACGGGGTTAAACATCCGGTGCAAGAGAGTTCGCTTTTCGACCGAAACGGAATTTAAATATTTCCTCGGCGTGTTCCCCGTCCCGGGAACGGCCGCCGCTGCAACCAACCCTCCGAAAATTCGTTCCGCCCCGTGTCCGCATTGCCGGACGTGAAATATAAGGCAATTTCATGAACCATTAAGAATGGAAGTTCATAAGTCGGCAGCACGTGTTTTCGGTGTTAACCCGTGTAGAAGGCGAAATGAGATTTTTCGAAGGGTGGCCCCCGGTCATGGCTCCGAGCCTCCCACCCCCGCCGTCAAAGCGACGGCATTGACGTATAACGGGTGTCCTGCCGGGGGTGATGCAGTTAGGCTAGCTACCGGTATGCGTCTTTTCAGACTGTCGCGGCGCGGACTTATCTGCACGAAAAATGCGCTTGTCCCGTCCCGTTCGCCGAGGGGGTTGCGATTTTTTGCCGTGTCGAAGGTTAACCTTATAGATGGGACAAGGTTCATGGCTCTTCTTTTCTTCCTTTTGCACCCTCTCGAACGATGATATAGACGACAGTGGCGCAGGAGGGTTGAAGATGCTTTCTTAATTTCACCCCTGATTTATTTTATCGTGCATAGAAAATTATAATTCGGGGTTATTTCCGGGAGTATTCGTACAAAATCATAATTTTTAATAGAACTCAATGGAATCGCTGGACGCTTCACACCGGTCAGTAGAATAAATTAACCTGGCGAATGAGGGGGTCGGTGAGGGTCGAGGGGGTGAAACGATGGACGGAGGGTGCAGAGGAGAGTGGTTAGTGGATTGTCGTAGAACGTTGTGTTTCGGCCGGACGTTTCTGCAGAAGTGTAAACGTCCATTACACGCCGGCCGAATATCGAGCCGGGCACGTGTATCCTTCGCAGCGAGAGGTGTCCAGCTTGGAACGTTTCCAGGTCGCGTATGAACGCCACTCACACCATCGCCAACCTCCCTCGGCCATCGTCCAATCATTTCCCAGCCGTTTATCGAGCTCTCGGTGATTGCCGGAAATAGATTTTTTTTCCCCCGATGCTCCTTTTTTAAGGTTATTTGTATACGCTCGTCGCGATTCAGGAACTAACCCGGCCCGACTCCGAGGGCATTGGCTCGCGTGTAACTTGGCTGGCCTCTGGCCCCTTTCGATTCGGGTTGGTCGAAACCGTTTCCTGAAACGTGGGAAGCTCTTGGAATCTTTTTTAGAACGGATTCGTACGAGCGATAGCGCGGCGAAATTTTATTTCGGACCGTTAGTCTTCTTCTTGTGTTACTCTTCCATTACGTGGGAGCGTTGACCTTTCTTGAGAAAAGCGATTCGATTGCACTTTTGTGATCAGCAGTTAATTCAGAGGATCTCTGAAAGAAAAACTTGGGAAAATTAAGTGGAAATTTCGGAAACCTTGGATACAACCCTTCCCCACAGAAAACCGTGGCGCGCGAGGGTTGGAAAAGCGTGCTCGCTTCGAACAAAGGGCGCGTCTGCCGTGCTTTCCGCCTTTTCCTGAAATTGGCATCGATTTTCCCGCGACGTCACCGAGCCCGATTGTTTACGCCCTCAATCATAGTAATTACAACCCCTCCCTCGTCACCCTCACCCCTGTACTCGTCCCCTGATTCCAAGGGTGCACCGCTTAACGGTTATTTCTCCGTCCACGGGCGAACCTGTTAATGAATTAAATTACGCGCGACTTTAGCTTGTGTTATCCTTCGAAATGATTTTTTTCGTCAGTTCGCATTCACGTCAGTAGCAGCCGTTCGGGAGGAGGGTGGCCGCGCGGGAATTCTTTTATTATCACGGCTCCGGATCCGATGATATTTAATTAGTGATCACCGAGCGATCTCGCATGGTCGAACGGAAAAGGTTTTCTCTCGATTGTTCCGCGATCTCGCGGCCCGTGGATCGATGCAGCCGCGGCGGGTGCAACAATGCAGTTTTATTATAATGCGGCCAATATCGCGGCCGGAGCGTAAAGTGAGCGCGGTCGTATTTGTATAATGGAGAATTCCGATCGTTCCCCGCGACCGTACACGCGCGATAAAAATTAATTAACACGCCAACGGTGAACTTGCTCTCTCCCGTCCCCGCCCCGGTTCAATTCTCTACCCCGCAACCCCTTTTCCAACCTCCCCCCGCCAACAGAAACGGTTCGCTCCGATGCGCCGCGAATATTTCACGAATAATAAAATAGCCCGGACGCGATCGTTAACAGAAACTGCGCGATAACACCTGCGGCACGTCGCCCTACCACCCCCTTTTTCCAACCCTCTCCAACCACCCTTCTCGCTCCCCCGACCCCCGTCTACGAGCTCTACGAACCCGCTGCCCCCGCCGCGTTACGTGTCCTTTTTAACGGTTCCGTTCGCCTAACGACCGGTAATAACAATAATTCTGCGCCCCCGCACTTAAAGGAATTGGCGAATCGCTAATGAACGGTCCCGACTCTTTCCTGGGCACCGATGCGGGGATTAGGCCACCGATTGCGACCGAGTGCCCGACAGCCTATACTGTCGATCACGATTAATTTGGAATTATTCGGACACCGGGAAACTGTTTCGGAAAAATCTTTTAATACTACATGACACCCACGGTAATCTGAATTCGTCTAAATTTTGTGCGACCGCTATTGCACTGTTCCAATAAAATCATTTATTCTAATTACCCACACTTTACAATGTACAAGTAGGTAAATGATGGAGACGAATGGTCGGGTTAGGACGTTTTGTAATAATCATCTGGTTAAATAATTAAGGTCAACGGCCAGGTCTAGGTACACACACGATTAGGGTCAATGGTCAGGTTAATACATTATTCCGTATACATCCAGGCAAATGATTAAGGACAACGGTTGAGTTAGGACATTTTGCCATAAATATCTACGTAAAAGCCCACGAAGAACGAGTTATATTCCGTCTTTTACTGAAAGAACGAACTGAATAAGGACAGCAGTCTTACCTAGCCGGGTCACGCTGCGGTAACGACACCTCTAGCCGCCGCCCCCCCCCCCACTGCACCCTCTATCCGCCGTTCCACCCCCTGTTCCTCGCGAACCGGCTGATTCGCCCGGTTAATTTATTCTATTCTCCAGCGTGAAATATCCAGCGTACTCGGGACAACGGGCCACGATAAAAAGGGTGGAGAGCCGGGGTATGAATGTCTTTAATAGTAGCACCGTCGGTTGACGCTGCGAGTTTTGACAGACAGCTCCTCGGGGCACAATGGGGGCCGGCCGGAGCACAATGCGGCCCGGCACAATCGCGCGGAATTATACATGCGCGTACGAGATCGCTTAGGTTGCCGGTACGCGGAGCATTCAACGCGTTAACGGAATAGGAATACGAAATTCGAATACAATATACGCGGTTTAACCTGCTGCCTCTTCTCCCTCTCCCTCGCCCCCTCTCTCTCTCTCTCTCTCTCTTTTGGTCCTGTTCTTCTCCCTCGCACCCTCGGTCTCTCTGTGTCACAATGAATGCACCGAACGTTCTAATGAAGATAGACACGGGCACCCCCCTCCGGCTGCCACAGCTCGTCTCTTCCTCCTGGTTCCGTCCTTTTCATCCCCCTTAAGGATACCTGTCCTGTCTACTTCTCACTCTCTTCCCCCCTCTCTCTCTCTCTCTCTCTCTCTCTCTCTCTCTCTCCCTTTCGCAGTCTCTTCAGGCTCCTGCCACGCTCGACTCGAGAATTTTGGTAATGTCATTCGAGGGGTTACTTGAGAGACGTTCGTACATTCGGGAATTGTTTTTTGCGGGAGAACGGGTGGAGTTAAGTTCAGAAATAGTATTCGGGATTCTAGGGGACACGCTTCAGCTGTGTCAGCAATTTTTTTTTGTTGAGAACTGATGGAGTTTGTCGAAGATACACACGATTTTTGTAAGTGCACAAACCGATTTGTTCGACCTCGAAGAGTCGTCTTCTCGCACTTTATAGAAAGACGAATTAATTCGTCGAGTAGCCTCGAGCACAGAATTTTCTTCAACGTCTCAGACAATGCCTGAGAGTGTCGTAGAGCAGTGTTCAACCTCGCTTTCTTTAAACAAATTGCTGGAAATTGATTTTTGGGTGATTTGATTTGAAGATTGCCCCCTAACTTGATTTCAAGGTAGACGTCGGGTGCGCAGGTAGAAGCAAAGGGTGAAGAGGACGGGTCGTTACAGGGAGGATTCTCTTGGTGTCCCCGACGTTCTTATTATCGTGGAGGAGCATTATTATTATTAGCTGCCCGGTGAAAGGGATGAGCGGATCGACGAGTCGAAGGGATGTTTAACGAGTAGGAGCTGCGATGTAACGCGATACCGGTGCAGGAAACGTCAAGGTTCCTTTTCTTCCGTGGTTCAGTCACGTCCGGGTAACGGCGGGGAGAAGGGACCTGACTTTTGTTATGTCGGGACGTACCGACGTCGCAACCCTTCCGCGGTTGAATTTTAAAAATAGGGAATTCGAGAACCGCTCGACGTGGTCGCGTTTACTTTGTTCGAACGTGTCCCAGAAAATCGTTCCCGAGGGTTTCCCGATGGACAGCCGACTGCGAAGACAGTTACTGGCGAGAGGGGTGACCGGTTGTCGATAGGGGATGAATTCTTTTATACGGGACACCCTTTCGGATAGAGTCGTGTTACGCTCCAAGAATTTATCTTGATCTCCATTCTGCACGGGTGACCTTTTTAATGGCGGTTGCTGATTGACCGACACTTCTCTCGATTGAAGAGTTTGTGGGGTGGGGTAGCTAATGACGACGTCAGATCGTTTGAACGATAGCGTACAATCTCGAGAAACATCTCGATTTACTTAGATTTTACTCGGTTTAATTGAAATTAACAGAGCCGTTTTAGGTTTCATTAAAACTTCGTAAAATACATATTCATAAAAGTGAAACATTTCTATATTAAACATTAAATACTAATATGAATTGTAATCAGAAGAATATTTATACGGGAGCTCGTTACAAGAGAAAATACAGTATTGGAAAAACATCCCTTCTATCGCGTAATTTTAAAACAGGTATTTTTGCTTTTAAAAAATGTTTTCGCTTTATTTTATTCGAAGCACAATGAAATTGTCAGTAAAATATGCAAGTGACTTTTTGGTTCCAATTTGTGCAAATCGTTATATTAAAATTTATATTCGTATAACGGTCCACAGTCCACTGCACGCATAATGGTTAATTCGCATCACGGGCTACTTTCTGCAAATTGTTAATTGTCACCGAGCAGCCATTTTAATTACGTTAAATACAACAAGTCGAAATTAACAATTGCAGAAAGCAATTTGTAATCGAGTTAACATTTTAATCTCGTTTATTAATACGTGATCAAATTTGCTCGACTTTGTAATTAACGAGGGGAAAATACACAGTCTGAAGCAATTGATACTTTGCCTGCACGTGTAACAATTTTCTGTCTCTCAATTTCGAAGTTGAAATATTAATCTTTCGTCGAGATTGAATAAAAAATTCGTTTATCTTTTTATCTGAGAATTCTTCCCGCTTCCATCGGGGGTTGCGTTCGTTCGGAAATGGTTAAACCGTTTCTCCAAAATCAAATTTCCAGAAGAGACACTTACCCGGTAGCTAACGCAGCGTGTCGGAGTTCAAGGATGACCGATGGAGCCACCACCGGGCGAAATTCAATAAGAGTAAAATCCTCAAATGTGGTAGAAGCATGAGCGCGCAAAGAAAGCGCGCAACCACGCGCAGAAGCCACGAAGCCGACGGGGGTGGAAACAGGGGGGATGGGGGTTGGCCACCGTATCAGACGTCGCTTAGGGAGGACAGGAGACGTTTAGGTATGCGGCATGAGTGGACGGTCGCCGTTCAGGGCCATTTCTCCGGCGCAGTCACGTGTGTTTACCTGTATACGTCCGCAGGAAATGTATTCACCGGTTCGCGTAGCCTTCACCGGTGACGCCAGCTGGTTCATTTATCTTGCAGGGGACACTCTTCTCCCGAGGCCCCTTTATTTTTCACTCGGTATGACGATCTCGGACGTGCCTCGCCCCCTTTATGCCCTGCGACGTCGTCCAGCTACCTCCCCTATCGACGTGACAGCGATCGGAGCAAGGTCCTTTTGTTTATTCACCATGCTCTTCCGCTGATGCCTCAATGCCGACGCTACCGTGAGAACCGATTCCCGAATTATTGGATTGGTCCACGAGTTTGCTCCTCAGCTTGACCCTCCACGAATCATCATCGCGCTTTCCGTTAGCGTCCCTCGTCCCCGCAACTTGATCCATTAAGCACCAAATTTTTATGTTTAAATTTTTAAGGGGGTAATCTGGTTTTCCTTTAAGTAAAGATTTGCTAAAGAAAAATTACGAATAAGAAATTTCAACGGAAGGCTGTGAATAATGAAAGTCCCGGAAGCCATGGCAGATAGACAGAGGGTATGACCTAGAGCTGGCATAAACTAGAGGGAGAAAATGGCGACGGTCGCGTTTCCACAATTTAAAACTGCCTGCGCGGATTGGTATCCTCTGCGAGGAGGGGTAGGCCGTCGGTCCGGAAAGGGTTGTCTTCGCAGCTTCTTGAAATCTATTGCCGCGGCAAGCCGGCCAGATCGATGGGCCGGATAAAGCTGCCGAATTCGAGAGCCATAGTCGACGAGCCGACGGATGAATTTTGTAATTTACTGCCGGCGCTTCGACCAGTCGCAGTCGGTGGCTCGGTGCCTCGTCTATCCGTTTATCCTTCTCCCTTCCATTTGTTACCGTGTCTCCTTCACCCCCCCTACCCCCGCGATTCGAGTGTTCCCTACGTCGCCGTGGCTCCTCGAAACCCCCGCGGCCGCCCTCGATCCTCTCTTCAGGCGGTGTGCCGTCCTTTCATTTTCTCCACTCACTTTTCCGGCTGTTTGTCAATTTTCTGCGCCAACGGGAGGAGTCGATCTATCCACCCACGCTTTACCACCCCCTTCCATCCCCGTTTCACCCTCTCGACAGCGACGGCATTCCGCCGGATGAGAATTTGATGAGGTAAACACGCCGGCGTTTTTTTTTTCACCCTGCCGCCGCCGCCACCGCCTTCTTCCTTTGGCACCGAGACTCGCAAACGCTCGCCCTAACGCTGATTTATGCGAGCGGATCGCAAATTAATGTTGTCTCCGCCCCGCGCGACGCTTCCTATCTCCCCGATCCCCCCGCCCACTATTTTCTTGTACCCTCACCCCGCAGTCCGCCACCCCCGCGTTTTAATTTCTTAGGTCCCCGGCCACCCCCCCACCACTCTCTCGACCAACGACACTTACTCCTCCGCCAGATTTACTTTGCTCGATCGCTGTAATTTTTCCACGGTTCGATTTTAATTTAATCGGGGAAGAGCTAACCCGTATAATCAAATAATGCTCCTCCTGATTCTGAGCAAACAAACTTGTATTCATTTCCAGGAAGATTCGCTATTTTACATCTGCCTTTAAAATATCCAGTGAATTTAAAAGTGTTGGTATATTATCCTCAATTAAATACAAATATCGAGAAATAAGTGTCTGTGCAGTTCCTGTGTCCTGCCGTTAATGCGGAGAATTTTTAATTTGCAGAAAAATCCGGAGCCTAAGGATGGGGATCGTTCCTGAGGAAGTTGATGAGGAAGGCTACGAATTGATTTCAAACACCTAGACGTGCGTACCGTTTCCTGCTCTAAAATTGTTAAATGATGTAGCGTTTCGCTTGGGGTTGGGGTGGGGGATACTTTTGCGGGCACGAACGAGGCGCGGCGATACGAGCGATTAATTATCAGCGGTGGCCTGAATATTTGATGGCGATCGAAGGGTTTTTCGACGGATGGCTCGGTCACTCGGCAGTAATCGGGGAATCCTCTTACGTTTGGAGAACGACGACGATGGCGTCAGCGTCGGCGGTCCCTGTTTTGCTTCGGTCGACGATCTTCTCCCGGGGCTTGCTCGCTCGGACGGTCCACGTTTAATTATTCCACGTAAGAGGCTTACCATTAGACACGTCCTTCGGAATTGAAGCCGGCTTGGCGTCGTTCGAGTGCGTAATAACTTGCTTGTACTGTCTGCCGCGTCGTGTGGCCTCAACGCGATGGAAAATGACGCTCAGATGAATCCGTGGGGCTTCCTGTGAAACGTCTCTCCGCCACTCTCGTTGGACAAATAAGCGACCACAGTTTAGGACTGTCGTGTCCTGTCTTGCCGCTGTCGCACAGTCCGATAAATAAATTAATGCTGCCGGCAATGATCCAATCGAGACAAGTTACGAAGAATTATTAAACTTGAATTAATGTCGCGCCGCAGGCATCAAATTTCATTTGTTGAATGCACCGCGACATACTCCCGAGGTGAATTGATACCTAGGACCGCAAGCGAACGAGGCCGAGGCACTTGAAATTAATCAGAGTAGAACCACCTGAGACATTCTACGGTAACAAATTGCAATAAAATGAATCACCGGACCATTCAAAATCTCGACCGGAGAGGAAAGCATTGTGAGACAAAGGACAGAGAATCCGGCCGGCTCGCGCGGCTGGTTTCATTTAGCTCGGCGAAAAATTAGCGCCGTCGCGTCGGAAAGTTGAGAAATGAAAATTTCGATCACGCGAAGTAGAGGCGAACGGCCACGTCTGTGAAAACGCGGGGTAGAATATTACGAAAGTTTCTTTCGAGTCCTTTCGGACAGGGTGCCCCGGCTACTCGGTCTCCGGATCGAGGGGTTGAAAGAACGCGATCGCGCTACAGGATTTTTCGCGCCTGCGAAGCCTGCCACCCCTTTCTTTCTTTTCCGAGAAACCAGGGGGTTTTGCACCCTGGTCTGCCCTGACGAAAAAGTTTTCCCGCGGCCACGATGGTTTTCCTATTTGCTGGGCTCTCGACGGTGCTAGGGGGTGTTCAGGGGCGCTTGGGGTGCGTCGGAGGTGGAAGTTCCGGGGGTTGGTGGTAGTGTTTTTGTATCGGTGCCCTCCACGCAGCCCGTACATTTGATTGTGCCGCGACGTGACTGAAATAAAGCTCCCGGCCACCGGTGTATTTCGTATCTTGAGAATCGCGCGTACGTGTCCGGACAAAGGCTTCTTCCCTCTGGACGACCGGCTTCACCGTGGTCCCCGATGGTGTCTGATACCACGGAATCGCGGGGGATTAGAATTTCACGTCGCCGATACCCGGGAATCAATTTTCGAACCGCGCCACGAACGAATGGTCCCGTGGTGTCTCTCGTTTTCACCCCCTTTGGGATGCCCGATTGTGATTTCTTCTGAAGCTGTGATTATTGAAGCTTTTTGCTGTTTCGAAATTCTTTTTTACTTTTGTGAAATTCATCTAAATTCTATTATTAAGTTGGTACTAAAGTTATAGTTGAATTTTTCTAACAAAGCTTGTTGCTCGTCAAGCGTTGAAACGATGATTTTAAAACGAAATAAAACGCGAGAAATATTTCTACGTATAAATCTAGGTGAAGATATAATTTTTGAAAAAGATTTTTTCTAACAGATTTTTTGGAAAATCTATTTGTATGAGGGAATTCGGCAGTACGCACACGCACACACGGATCAAGCGTGTAAATCTTTTCACTGGAATGAATAGTTTCCAAGATAAACGACCGAGTATGGTTTACTACCCTTTGACGGATATTTTCCCAACCCCTAAACATGAGTCATAGCCTTTGAAAAAAATACCGGGTGCAAAATTTATCGTGTTTCACGGTATACATAAGTTTCAATGAACAATTCAATGATAGTTTTCTGTAAATAATAATTCGATAAAATAGTGTTACAAGTGTTACAAATAAACTGTGGATATTTACGAAGTTCCGAGTTGTTTAACACAGATTTCCTTTACGTGAACGTTATGAAGAAAGATTTTGCAACAGTAGAGAAACTGTAAGAAAATTTTGCAACGGTTGAGAAAGTGTAAAAAAAATGTTGTAACAGCAGAGAAACTGTAAGGAAACGTTGCAACAGTGGAGAAACTGAAAGAAAGTTTTGCAACGGTAGAGAAACTATGAGAAAATTTATCAGAGCAAATAATCAATTGCGTATCCATAGAATCACATACAATCATAGAATAAATTCTAAACGCTCATTGATCCACGGTTTAATGCCGCAGAATATTGCTTGCCAGAATGAATCGAATGGACAGGAAATCACTTGAGACTTTACTAAATTCTATTGGAAACCATCACCTTCCTGTAGACACGCCATTATAAGGTAACGGGTTAAACCCGGCACCGTTGAACGCCATCGAAACCCGGTCGTGAAATCGAGTCACCTGTGAAATTACTTCGGGACACGAACGGACCTCGCGGAATTTTTATCGCGGGAGATAAATCGGATCCGTGTGAGAGAAAGAGAGAGAGAGAGAAGAGTCGATTTTCGATTTTCCGATCGTGGCCTTCTTTCTTAAGAGCTGCTGGCATATTTCATTATTCGGCCTTCGATACCGTGACCCAACTACCCGACCGATCGAACCGTAATTGCTCCGTAATTTTCGCGACGAGCCGGTCTTCCACAGATATCGAACCTTGCGAATAATTTCGATCCCGGTTGCCAAGACGCTTTGACGACTCGCGAGTGCCTTGAATCGCAGAAAAAGCTCGAGGATCGAAAGCGGTGCGGTTCGATGGGTCGAGGGTCTGTCGAATCATTCGATGAGACCGGCCGAATTCGAAGTGTAATTAACGAAATGTCATCGCGCGTCCGTCGGAGTTCAAAGGATTTTATCCGGTCGAGCGATCTGCTGAACGGGGGGCGGAGAAAATGAGATTGACGACGGGATCGCCGCGAGTGGAGACAAAGGTTCGATAGGGAGTGGCTCTCTGAAGAGGCACAAACACCCTTAAGGGAGTCTTCTAGCCGTGACCACTCAAAAAATTGATTTCACTTCCAGTTCCGCTCTTCCACCCCCGAAGATGTATACCATCGTAAAAAGAATTAAGAACTTCCTATCATTCGCCTCCAAAAATTTTTTCATATTTTCTCAGACGGTCAAAGTGGTTGAAAACTAAGTGGTAACTTTTCATTTTGATAATTATAGCTCGAATATCGGGGTTACAGTGGCGCAGGGTTTCCGGTGAAAAATTGATCAGAGCCTCCTCGGAATGTATGTTCCAAGGGAGCAGAAAACCCGGGGCGAAGTTTGTTTCCTTTTGCGAGCCGTCGATTCCAGGGTGGGTTGTCGGGCCAGGACAATCGTAGGGGTAGTTTTTGCGGTGGGATCCGCCGATTAGGGGCCGTTTACCCGGCTGAGCATTAACGTACGATCGCCACTATGTTTTCCCGGCGCCCGGATCGCGTTGCACACCGGAAACCATTAGAACCGCTGCGTCCCGATCTCCTCGAACAAATCTTCTTCGCGCGAGCCACCCCCGGCAAACCGGCTAACGAATGGAAAGTTCACGGCCTCGGAAGACCTCGAACGAAATTTTACGGGCAGCCCCGTTACTCTCGCCGCGATTTTTCAACCTGACTAACGCCCACCAAGAAACTAATAAGGGAAGTAAAGTTCTCGGCCACCGGCCACCCCGGTTCGATTAACCCTTGCTACTACGGGGTCGTTTTGACAGAGAGTCTATTATTAGACATGCTTCCTGGGAACCTCGAGAGGCGTAGTGTGCAAATCTTTGAACAATGTAGTGATCTCCTAGAATTGAAACTTGGATTTTCGGCATTTTCTCGCCAAAATCTACAGGATCACATGAAAAAAAGTTAAAAATTTCTGGTTTCCTCAAGCAAAGTTTAAGCAGAATCACTAAACAAGTTCCCAGTTCGTTCCTGTGTACTGTCAGATCTTATTCATTCCGCTGTCAACGCTCAGTTAACGAAACTCCAATTAGCCATTTCTAGAACGGCGACCTCAACCAGGGTAAACTAATTGCCACGAACACACACACAACCGCTACTTTGTGGGGGTGCGCGCATCCCTAAAATCCTAAACGCAGTCTATTCAGTCCTGGTTCACGGTAGATATCCGTCCCAGAATGCGTTTCCAGCGATAGAAACCACGATGGCGTGTAAGGCACGGGGGTCGAAAAATTCGGTAATTTCACGGGATTCGTTTCGCTCCGGTCAGCAGCCGAAAAGAAAAATTTTCGGAATCAGTCAGGCCGTCCGGGCGATCACGTTTGAGCGAATGCGCGCTTAATATGTAGGGGAGAGTGCATAAAAAGCTGATGGCCTGCAATCAGGGAGCCGTGTCGCGTATTAAAAGATCTACGGCCGGTCTGGCGGCGTGTCTTTGGTATTTCGAGGGCGGAAAATTGCGAGTCGGTCTTTCCTCTTTTTTTCTTCGCAACGGCCCCTCGTTTTCATTCGTCCCGGTGGCCGCGCCATATTTTTTCACCCAGCCGTGGGCTAGTAATATCATCGAAATTAAATTTTCCGCGGCGGAAAACCGGCTGGACCCCAATCCGGAGACGCTTTACCTGCAAATTGAATATTCGCGGGGACAAAGGACCGTGATGATGATTCGAGAATAAATTAATGTAATCTCGATTCGAGAATTCCCTGCGAGGCCTGTTTTGTCTTTTCTCTTAGGATCGATGCTACTTGTCGCGGTTCCCTGAAGAGGCAGGGGATTCTCCTGTGGAGAATTTTAAAAAATGATAAAAAATTGCTAGGACCAGATAGGGTGAATCCTCTGTCAGGATTCGCAGGCACGTTTAAAAAAATGGTTCGCTCTCCGACGGGACGGGACGGGGCGAGTCGATGTCGCTGTAATTGCGTTACTTCGAGACGTTATCGAAGAAGCGCAAGTATAATCCTCGCAAGTAAAGAAGTATTTAAAACGGAATCGAGCGAAGAAACGACGGCCATTAGGGGAGAGGAGGAGAATCCTGTAATATCGGGGCAACTTCGTCCCGGGGAAGTTACGTCCTTTAAGGACAGTGAAAACAATGGACAGAAGAAGCTTCGAAAGCCGCTTATAGGGCACTCTAATTAGCAGCAGCGTTAAGATGACAGGGGAGAAAAATTGCCGAGGAAAGAGGGAAAAGCCCCGGTCTGTGTGTGTGTGTGTGTGTGTGTGTGTGTGTGTGTGTGTGTGTGTGTGTGTCGACGGTGGATAGTTCTTTTTCATCGTGACGAGGTCGACAGGCCGAAGCAAACGCTGGCCAGCGCTCATAACATATTCTATTAACTCGAAATTGTGATCCACTTGCCTGTTTTAGAAGATTTTATTGCTCGTCAAATTTTTACCCCGCTGACGGGTTCATTATTAAATGTAGTTTAATTTGGAGTGGAGGCGCCATTCCTTTTTTATAAAAAGTGGATTAAAAGTGGGGAATATAATCCACCCGATGCTGCATTTCGTGGAGAAATTGACATGGGAGTTCGTGCAATAGGAGAGCAGTAGAATTTTCTTTAAGGGGAAACGGTCAGCCATGGTCAGACAAACCAACTTTCCATTCAGTAGAATCTACTTACTGGATCTATAAGGACTATCTAGACTGCGGATCCTAATCAATTACAAGAAAGGGGAATCACATAAACATTTATTTCTTCTCTCAATCATTTCAACAGTAAATAGTGATATTAAAATCGTGCTTCTTCTGTTTCGTATTTCAGCCACTTTCTGAAGGTGGAAGTTCAAGAAATATATTTTCAATAAAAACGAGTCTGGTTCGGTGGTCGGTTCCGTGCAAATCCAAAACAAGACTCCTAAAACTGGACATCACATCGAAGGACCGCAAAGGGTTAATGTTCCATCGATGATATCGATAATATCGGAGGGAGTGGCATCGTCAAAATTAGTCTCTTTCCGAAACGGCCTCGAAACGATCGAGCAATACCCTGTTTTCTGTAGCAGGGCCGGCTTGAGGGGGTGGGGGACGACTTTCGGAAATGAACGCGATCCGGACGAACCGCGGATTCAATTAACATTTATTGGGAATGAGTTTTTCTGCGCTGAAAAAACCGGAGCGAAGCGGGACGCGGAAGGAAATCGAAAATGGAAGTCAATCAGCGGATTATTCTACGGGTATTCTTGTTTATCGAACGGCATCGCAACAATTTCGCTCGCGGGCCGGGCTCGGGCCGGGCCCGGTGAATTATTTCGGTCGGCGAACGGTTAGAATATTTGCCGGCGCAGAGGAACTCGCTGCTCCGATATTCGAACGCATTCTATTCCCCGACCAGTTTTCGCGATCCCTTCTGATTTCGAATACCGCCTGGAACCATGCATTTCGGTAATACCGCCAGCCATAATCACGGGAGCTGCTCTCTCTCTCTCCCGCTCTCGCTCTCTTTCTCCCTGTGATCGACAGTCGAACCGCCGAGCACGATAAAATCGCAACGCTCCGCGGGAACAAAAGTTGGAAAGTGAATAGATCGCTCTGTTCCGCTGAAAATGATTTATTTAATCGGTTGCCCGGTCCCCGTTGTGCGCGATAACTATTTTCTATATAGCGCGCGATTTGAGCTTTGTTTAGGCAATGATGAATACGGCGAATGGAGGGTTTGTGGTTGTTCGAGTGAACCGTAAATTGAAACGTTTCACAATATCGTTGAACCCCTTGCTATTCGACGTTGTTCACAGCTTGAATTATTAAAATGTCTTTGTACTCGTTTGTATCCTAGACGAGGAAGAAAATTTCTATTCAAAAGTCATGGATCGCACACTTAGTTAACACATTAAAAACCATTTCTAGATCAGTGTGCACCCACGAAAACACGTCACACGTTTTTAATATCGATTCCTCTGGGCACTTGGAATTTTTAGCTGGAACTGCTACGTGCTTCACAACAAATACAGAATATTTGAACAAGATTGACCGCGGTTTTCGCGAAATAATAACAATCGCGATTCCCGTTGAGAATCCGTCACAGCTTGCTTCCTCGTTCAACATTTTGCGCCGCGTGTTTTCGGAATGCTATATTTTTCGAGCGTTCGGGGATGGCTTCGGAAAAATCACGTGTATTCGAGCTTAAAACGAACCGCAAACGAATCCATATCGGGATCTGAAAGATTTGCGAAATTCCAGATGGGTGGTCTCTATTATTCCGGAGTCTAGAATGGAGCGTGTGTCGATGGGAAATCTGTGCTGTGATGAATTTGTGAATCGAACGCGCATAGAGTGTGTCTGCCCGTGAATTACTCGAAGCAAGACTGTCAATTTACATTGTCACAAACTTGAAGTATTGCTGCGGGAACTGTGAAAGATTATCATTTAACAAATATTGATGCTACAAGTTTTTCTTCCGAAAGAAATCTAAGATAAAAGGGTGCATAATAGACGCGCGTTTTGCGCACAGGCGCAGACACACTCTCTCGAGTGTATGCACGTACGGCATAGTCTATTGCATGAGCTAGTTTCGGAGGTCCCACGTGGCTGCGGTGCTTAGGCCTATAGGATGCCGGACGCGTTCGAATTCGATCTAGCCGAGCGCGTTTATAATTGCAGCCGAACGTTCTCTCTAGTCTCGAATTACCGCTGAAAGCACTCCCGAATAATGGAGAACCGGCAGAAACGGCGGTAAGCACTCGGGTGCGGGGCATATAGGCGCGCCTAATACGCCCGCCGAATTTACTCGAGTTAATGAAACCTCAAATCGGTTGCGCCGTTAGCGTGCATCGCAATTGATCGCGATCACTTATTTCCCTCCGTGGCGGGCCGATCGACCGTGCACCCGCGTCAAATTATCGCCCGAGACGTTCGCGGGTCCTTCCGAAAACCGGTGAGACCTCCTAAACATAACGCTAACAATCCACAAAAATTAGCACACGCGAAACGAAGTCTCTTTATCCTCGTTTTTGTACAACAATTCACGGAAACCGAGATTTACATAAAGAGCCACGGCTAATCTCACGCTAATTGCATACCCGATGCATGCATAATAAAACTGTGGATTGGCTAAAACAAAGTTAAACAAGTTATGTAAGGAAATTAAAAATTACCTCACGTGTGGAGTGTTTATCTACCTCCAGGACCACGGGAAAATTAGAAGAGTTGCACACATCTTGTTCGAGGAAGTTTGCGAATCGGACGCGCATATTCTCGCTTGTCCTCTTGACGCAGGTTTTACTATGGCCGGGAGTGCTAGGCGGCCTAGTTGAACGCGAAAGCTTTGAAACGGGAGATTTTGTCCGTTTATTTGTCATATCGATATCCTGGACGGGCCGTAATACACGGTCGCAGGAGCCCCGTCGATTCGCACTGGATTCACGGGCGAGCTGGTGCCGCCACCCCCGCGCGCGCAACCCTCTGCACGACCACCTTGCAACCCCCTCGCTCTTTTCCGGGCCAGCAATAAATCTCGCGACGCAATATTGCGGCAGCGACGCAAGCGTTCGGCTGCGAAAAAAGAGGACGCGAAGGACAACAAAAAACGATGCAACAAGGAACGACCGGCCGAAAACACGGGACTGGTTATACCGGGTGGCTCGTCGAATTTCCTACTGGCGGCTAATACTTCGGAATTTGGCGCACAACTCCATACAATCTCAAAGACAGGTAATTTACCCAGACCACTGTCAAGAAATCGAAACAAAGCGGTTTTGCAAGAAACCCGCTATTTATTTCACGAACACCGTGTAGACACGTGGTAACGAGGACGCCGGAGAGAGCAGCAACAATTTACATGGGGGTACGGTGGCGGGCGCACGATCGCGCGGGTCCCCTAAGTACGGGGCCGAATTTTTGATTGCCTCGCGACGATAACGAACGGCGACGACCACACGCGGAAGCTCGTAACGCGCGTTAATTAACCAGCGATAATTAGCTTCGGTAGCGGAGAGAGCGTAGTCGTCTGCGGGACCGGCTTGAAAGCCGGCTGTTGCTTCCGGGCTTCGTTTTTCCGCCGGTTTCAGCCGCGGCGCGACGCGGCGCGACGAGACGAGGCAGAGCGAGGCAGAGCGAGGCAAATCAAGTCAGAATATGCCGGAGCGAGGCGGAGCGAGTCGAGGCGGTTATTTTTCAGCGTCGCGCACCCGCTTTGACGGAGATACGACGCTTTGAGGGACGTCGCTCTCGATCTTGCGGTACCCGGTGAAAGGAGAAGCCGGCCGGGGCCGAAACGGGCGATAATTCCTGACAGAGGCGAATATTTTCCGGGAGATCGAGGCTCTGCCTCGCTTTTCACCCCCTCCGAACCATCCGACGTCCTTCTCGCTCGCTCTCGCAATTTTCCATTATGTCCCGCAAGATTTCCCGCATCCTCGACGGGACCGTATGCACGCGCAAATTGCACGTAACGAAAATTATGCTCGTGCTCGTGCGACTTCTTCGGGGATGGCCCGTTCTTCTTACGCGTGGCCAGTAGGGTAGGTCGCTATGTTCCAATTTTCCATTTTTGATTGTGACTCGGTGAGAAAATGTGAAAACGATCGATGAAACCGCCGGCCATTGCACGTTTTGTTTCGGAGCGTTTCGCGATCGTTTGGTTTATGTATTTATTTGTAATATTTATTTTTGGAATGTGATATTTGGGCGTCAAAACAGGGGATATGCTTATATAGATGATGAATATTATTTGGATACGCGATTTTTCTCGGTGGCCCCTAATTATTCATATCTTCCCGTATTATTCCAAATGCATATTTCATGTGGAAATTGGTTTAATTCGTTAATACAATTTATTTATCATTCAATGCGATATAAATTATTAATTATTCTCACGGTCGTATATTATATCGTGTTCCCCGTACTGTATCTTCATTATGAAATAAAGAGATAATTAATTCGCTAAGAATTGGGAATATCACTGATATCGCGAATTCATTTCGGATCGGTTAACTGTTCGAAGCGCGAATAAATTCTCTACCTCGATCACGTAACGATCAAGACATTAGGCTTGCGTAATCGCGTAAAACCACGAAGAAGGTCGATCTCGCAAGGGTTTAATGGCTGCGAGTTTAAGAGCAGCGTTCGTTCGGCACGTCGAGACGCGCGAGGAACATTGACTGATCCCGTCCCCAGCGAGTAATTAACAATAACGACGATAACCCTCTTCTTGCTAGGCCGCGTGCTAACGAGCAAGAACTCGCTCGATCAGTGCGAAAACAAATTCTCCTTGCGGTAGCTCTTCGTGTACCCTTGCTCGTTTTCTAAATTTCTTTGCTGGAAATCTTCACCGCATCATCCCCTCGATCGCCAGAAAATTGCTGATGTTTCTACACATTTCTTCAACCCTTTGACCACCGATTTATAGTCTCCCAAACAGAAAAACAATTATCACACAAATTTTTTCCTATATTAACCTCGGAAACATATTTCTTTATTAATTTCTTCTTGCTACGAAGAATTGGACGAAGCTTAAGAGGACCAATTGACAGTCTATTAAATTTGTGATTTATAAACCAGTTGAACAATCTCAAATTATCGCAGACACGCTCGAAGGGGTTGGCGACACGTAGGCGCGAGTCTCGGCAAATTTCATAAACTCCTACTTAAATCCATAATTATTATTAACCTCGTTAGCCGAAGGTCGCGTCGAAAATGAGAGACTTTCAGACTGCGGGGGGTGGTTGGTATGAGGATCAAGGCAGCGAAAAGTGAGCGTGGCAGCGCGGGGGTGAGTTTTCAGGGTCGCGCAGCGTCTGCCGCGTTGAGCGATACACGCGGCATCCCTTTGGTTCTTTGTGTCGGGTGACAAAATTGAGCCTGGTTTCGCGCAGGCGTGCCATTAGGCTACAAAAGCCGACCTTGGAGAGGGGATTGGTCCCCTTTCGTCGTCTAGCGAAAAGCCGGCAATTTGCGTGTTCTCTCCGAGGAACCCGTCGAGGATGCGGGAACCATAACTAAATGGCATCTTACTCGCATACCTTGGGCTTCAGGATTTACATTAACAATATAAAGGGGAGTTATTAAACCGCTCAAGCGAGAAGTAAACGTACATGTTACCGGATACGTGTTCTAAGAGTAATTTAACCCTTCGCACTCGGCGTTATTTTAATTCCAAAACGAAATTTTTCTTCCGTCTTAGAATATTTTCATTTTATTCATACAAAACTAATCCGATTATTAAATACCAATTTTGTAATGTAACAGATATTGTGTATTATTTCTCGTAATTCCTTCGAAATAATGCCGCAACAATTTTTAGTGGTGCTTCAGCGTCACCACTCGAGTGCAAAGGGTTAAATTTGAAAATTCCTTCAAAATTAAATTGCTATAAGAATTCCTCTAAATCAGATTATGTCAACGAGGACCGATGGCGATGCGCGTCGCGGACGTGAAAACGTTCTCGCCGAAGGAGTGGCGTCGCGCAGGCAGCACCGCGTAATTTTGCGAGGCGGGTTTACACGACATCGGAATTCGGTATCCAATTTTCCTCTCTGTAATCTCAGACCGTTCGAATCAAAGCTCGTTGGCCCGATGCCTCTGTGCTCCTCTTAACGCGCGCGTAGCGTGCAGACGCGGGTGCATTATCGAATTAGCCAGTAGGTATGGGCCCTTTGACCGAGCCCTCTCCAGGGCGATACATGAGGGCGGTACGGGGGCGGATGGGCAGCTTAAAAAAAGTCCACGGAAAGAGAGGCCACAGAGAGAGAGAGGGAGAGAGAGAGGGAGAGAGAGGGGTCGTTACGTCGCCGGTGTTGTTTTACCTGTCGTACTCCTCCGGCCATTTCCCTTCTAGTTTGGTCACCGGTCGGAGACGTCGCGTCGCCCAGCGATCCTTTCATTAAGGCGCCGATCAAAGGGAACACCGCCGAGCCCTTCACCCTCTGACACATCGTTCTCCCGTTGCAGGGATAATCGTTTTAAAAGTTGCAAAAGCGGGACGCGAAGACAGCCGACCGGAAAAAAGAAAAACGCGAGACCACCGCGGCCCGTTGCGCTGCGGCCTCGAACAAAAGTGACCGAGGAAAAGCGTCGCTGCAGAGATCCGCCGACTCGAAATCTCTTCGCGCGTCCTCCCTGCCACTATCCCGCTAATCCAAAGCGTGTATCGCGTCGTCGGAACGGTATCGCCGCTGCTAGCTTTTACCCCGACGAGAACCTCCTCGGGCTTTTCAAGATTCTTCGGCTTCCACCGAAACGAGACCAGCCGCCGCCGTCTCTCGCCTAGATTAAACTCGCGAGCCTTTCGCGGGTTTATGCACAGTCGTGCGTTCCCGCTGTCTTACGGCCCTTTCAAAACGCGTCAAACATACGGACCCTCGGACGGTCTTTGCGTCGTCGCCTCCTTCTGGTGAGATTGGGGCTGGGGTTTTTGTCGCGGCATTGTCAAGACATGTCCACACTGTCGTCTCTTGTTGCCTTCTTCTTTTCAGTGTTAATAAACAAATGCTGTTTTTCAGTAGAGTAGGAAGACCGGGGTGATGGACACCTAACCCATGTTTTGCAAAACGCACTCTACAAAAACGTATATAACTCGTGTAGTTTTAATTATTTTGACTTGATAAAAATCGCACATGTGCTTCGAGCACCAATGAGTATGTGTGCGGAAGAACCTCGAAAACGGGAGTACCCCGTTGAAACTGACATCGTCGAAAACGTTCTGGCAGAGACGCAGCGAGAACGCGGTCGTTTAACCGATTAATCACGGTTCGCGTGGCACAAAGTATTAACCGGCAAGTATGGAATAAGTGTAGCGAGAATTTTAATTCCGGAAAGCAGCCGTTCAAAGAGCGTAGGCGAGGCGAGGGGAGGCGAGGCGTGGCGAGGCGGGAATGTTCGAAGCGTTCCGCCTGACAGGTGAAAATTGGCCGGCGCGATAAAGCTCTTCGCAAAGCTGGCCACGGTCGCGCAGTATGGAGATTAGTTTCGGTCCGATTGGACGGCGCCAGGTGGAATTAAACGACGCTTCCTAATCGCTAAACAAACCCGGGCCGAGCCAAGCGTAAAATGAAATTTGTAAAATTCTCCGGTCGGAAAGCGGGGGCGGCTCGATCGAGCGTGCGGAAAAGCGATCGCTCTCGGTTCCGTTGTGTCGCGATCGGTGGGCGTCAAAGGAATCGGGCTTGATCGGGCTCTCTATGTGGCGGTACGCGGTGGGCGTGTTATGGCGGAAAAGGCGAGGAAAAAACCAACCCCCCTGTTATGTGATAATGGAAAACGAAACGTTAAGGACGCGAGCGCGATCCAGGCTAAATTCGATATGGCGCGACCAATAAACCGCGAGCCTGTCGATTGCAAGCGGCGCGCGGGCCTCGATTGCGAAATCCGTCGCGATACAATAATCGGCGACGATATCAAAGGATCGTTCCGGCCAGGTGCAACTGCATCGGTGCATGTGCGCCGGACAGCGATTCGCTGCCTCGCTCTCCCGAGCCGTGCCTCTCTCTGTGCCGTTCATTACGCGCGGATCGTCGCGTTCTGAAATGACACTTGTTCCGCCGCGCCGGCCAAAGAGAATTCTACTGTGGACTTCTTACACCCCAATACCATTTATCAAGTGATCTGAGCGTTTCGATCTATTCGCACGAAGTTACAGCACCTCAAAGATCGCCGATTGATCATTTAATAGTTGAACTTAATTTTACCGGGAAACGATTCCTTTTGGACCTACGTTAATTAGACATTTCGGAGTCCTCTCGATGGGTACAATAAGGCCTATAAGTATCGAACTTTTTTTTACCACCCTATATACATGTTTTATTTCTTTTTACAATTTTTAGAGAAAAGACCACCCTATATACATTTTTTATTTCTTTTTACAATTTTCAGAGAAAAGACAGAAAATCAAGCACACGACAGAACATTCGCAGTATATTTGGTAATTTATTTGGAGAATGGTCAAAAGACCATACCATGGTTAAGCGACAGTAAAGAAGAACGTACACATATAATAGTGCGTAGGACTAATTAAAGAGCGTCTGCCGACATCTAATGCCAGCTCGGTAAACGCGAGCGTCAGGCACCGTTGAAGCGGCTTAAGCGTATCGCTATGAATTCTTTAGGCGCGTTTCCGAGCGGATAACCAAGAACGACGACAACGACGAGGACGAGAACGCGCGCGACGATTATGCGACGCGCGGAGTCTTCAACAGGTTGCTTTTAAAGGCTTCATTGTCAAAGGCAGCAGGATCCTCCCCGTCTACTTGTACTCCGGACAAACGTTTTTTCGATCGATCCTAATTCGGACCAGTGAAACCATCGTCGTCGTGTCCCCCTCGCCGACTCTCGAGTTTCCGATTAGCTCCGGGCATTAACGGGAACTGTTCTGACCGTTTGCGAAACGCACGAACTTTCTCCCGATAAGTTTCGCCAATTGTCCTTAAAACAACCCCGTCCCTTCGACCCTTTCGTTTGCCCTTTCTCTCTGTCTCTCTTTCTCTCTTGTTCTCTTTCTCTCTGTAATTCGTTGTGTACATCCACCGGCGCAGTTCGCACTTTCGGGTAAACATCCCCTAAAACGGGGCTCTCGAACTTTAACGTTCTGTGTATCCAGGCTGTTTTGCAACTTTACTGTGTATCAGTGGTAATTAAAGGGAAGAAGATGGGCCACAGAATAAACGAGTATATTCGTTTATTTGCTCGCTGTTGGAAGTGTTTCTAATAATGGACGTGTATGTTAACTGATTTCAATGAAAAAAATTTAATATCTCTTCTTCAATATACTGAATAATACCCGATTCTGGATTTCACTAGGTCACTCGAACGTTCCGGACGCGCGGAATGTATTCGGAGACGAACGACGCGGATCGTGGAACAATTCCGCCTTCTTTCCGCACGGGAATAAATCCTCGGCGACGTCGAACGTCGCGGGCAATTTGAACGACAAATTAATAACCAGTACGACGCGGCGCGGCGCGGCGCAGCAATAACGCGAATTACGTCGGACCGGCGCGGCGTTCACGGAATTATCATTCGCAATAATTCTTCCGCGGGGCAAATGTCTCCCGGAGATTTTAATTCCTGGTCCCGGAACAGGAAGGTGGGGCCGTCGCGTAAACACGGAAGTGTACGCTCGGTCGTTCCGTCTCTCGTTGCGGTCGAAATGAATTATGAATTTGCGCGGCGTCGGTCGGTCGGTCGGTCGGTCGGTCGTCGTCTTTCCCATCGGGCGTAATGCTTTCCCGATACCGTAGAAATTTCCGTCGAATAACTGTGCACAACCGCGGATCAACGTTCCTCCACTTTCTCAAACGCGGGCAAACCGGATGCACCGGGCGTTCTGCAGGCAGGGCTACGTGCTGCAAATATTTCCCGGCTTTCTGAATATTTATATTCGGCGGGTACACGAACATTTATCCTCCCTTCCTAACACCGAATTTATTAGTGACTGCTGGTTTATTGTAATTGGTGGTATTGCGTGGTAGGAGGTGGGAGGTGATAGGTTAATTGATACTCGTCCGGAGAGAAGGATTTCCCACAACGTGGTGTTTTATTTTCTTTTTTTTTTCCTCTCGAGCCTGAGGGAATCCCCCACCCTCCTACCTGGATTAATCAGGGGTTTCGGCGCACGAATGACTCGCCGCGGATTCGGTGACGAGCCTCCGACGAAGTAACATCATTTCCTAATTCTGATATAAAGTGTTCGAGGTTTCGATTTGTGAGTGTTGTGACGTGTTGTGTTTTGGATACCAGAAGAGACGAATCTCTGTGGTCTTACTAGTGTGTCGACGGTATCTGCGACGTATTAACAACGTGGGAGATTGTTGAAGGTTAGTTTACTTCTTATTTATTGGTAACTTATAGCAGTCATATTCAGCTGAAGGTATAAAAGTATATTTTCCTCATTTCTCGCCTTCTGACACGGTTTCTGACTTCATCAAAAATTGTTGAGCAAGTATTTCCCAGTGCACCCGATTCCTCAGCAACTTCCTCAAAGCGTGATATCCGCGTGTCCGGCCATTTCGCCAAAAATATTTTCGCAGATCGCGATTCGATCTCCGCGCGAACCAGCGATCCCAGTTCCCGCGATTCTCTCGGCAAGTTTCGTCCGAATATCAATTGGAAGGCTTTTTAAATCTCGCCCGCGGGCGTTTCCGCGTCGCGACGCTCGCAAACGTCTCTCTTTTCCTCTCGGCGCCTCCTGCCGGTTTCTATCCCGTAGCCGGCGGGTTCCATGGTAAATTAAGCAATTTAGCCGGCGTAAACCTCACGGATCCAAGGATCGCGGCGAAGGCGCAGCGGCGCGTCGCTAATGCCGTTTCATTCATGAATTAGGATGCCGAGCAAACCTTGCGTGCCACCCCTCTTCAATTCCGAGGGGCCGATGCCTCGAACCGCAGACCAATCGCCGGCGACTTAGCCGAATAGTTTCCGGTTTGCGTATCCTTAACGCCGCGAAGTATCGCCGGGGAGGAATGCGTTTTCGGCAGGAAAGTTCTGCACGAACACGAGCGACGTCTGTGTGTGTTTGTCTAGACTTTATCGATCCGATCTCGAAAGTTGCTCGCTCGATGGCTCCTTCTGACCACCTAGGATCGTGGAGAAGAACAGACAACGATATCGTTTAGATAGTTTCACACTGGGACGCTTTGTAACCCTAATTAGCTACCTAATCGGTTCAGATTTTCCTTTTTCTTAGCCGGAAAAAAGCTCTTGTCCAGGAGAAAAGAGAAAGTTCGTCCGTCATCTACCCTCAAACTCACCCCTACCAATAGACCCAAAGATCTCCACACCACCCACCGAGAAATATCAAAATCGATGGCGCAGAATAATAATTACACCCCGACAATAGCGTTCAACGATCACGCGCGTACCACATGATCCCGAAAGACGCCGCAAGGCGATCGAATGCTCGCAGATCGTTCCGAGCCGTCGCGCCCGATCGCTTTCCCGCGAAGAATCCGGAAAGCGTTGTTGGGCTGAGCGGTTGGCCGCGGAATATTATCCTCTTAGCAACAATCTTAATCGTATTTAAAAGTTATTCGGTAACCTGTACAACGTTGGCGGGGTGGGTCGGTCGGTCGGTCGGTTTCCGCAGCAGTTCAGTGGGCAGGGTAGCTGCGTCGGAGCGCTACAATCAACCTCTCGTCATTCTCGGAAAGCAACCGCACTAAGCGCTCTTTGAAAGCTCACAAAGGAAATTAATTCCTCGAGTGAAGCGCGCTCCCCTGCGCGCAAGATTCCGGCGTGTCCGAGGAGGCTCCGCTTCGGATGCGCCGAACAAAACGACGAGATACGTTCCTCTACCCCCTGATGTTGATGGGGGGATGGTTATAGACGAGGCTGGGAAGAAAAGCCGGCTCCGGAGCCAACTGGAGCGAAAGGGATGAGAGTGTACTCGTCGAGGGGAGGGGGTGTGTGTTTGTGTGCGTGTGTGCGGGAGAGAAACGAACACAGGAGATACACCGGTCGCGATTCTACCGTGCGTCGTTTCTTTCGTAATTCGAAGCACCTCTCTCATTACCCATCACCGACGCTACTCCCACCCCCTCGTTCAACCCCTATACGCGGTTCGGGTTCCTTTGCCCCCGAGCTCGCGATTTCAGTTTTTGCAGTCACCCTTTATCGACCCGCTTTTTCGTTTGTGTCGTCGCGGGCTGCCTGGGAAGTTCATGGGAATTGTGGGAATCGTGGGGGTAGAAGATACCAGGTTCTGAAGAAGTTGAATTAACCCTTAGCACTCGAATGGTAACTGTAAGGCACCACTAAAAATCGCTGTATCATTATTCAAAATATTTTTTACATTATTAAATTTGTTTGTATTTAACAAATTACTAAACATTTCGGTATTGTAGAAGTAAATTGCACCATTTTCGTATGTATAACATGAAAAAATATATATACCAGGGCAATATTCTAGGTAGGAAGAAATGTTTCGTCTTGGAGTCAAAATAGCTTCGAGTGCAAAGGGTTAAAAATTGGAGACGTTTAATTCGCAAATTTTCTGCGTTGATTATCGGACCGTGGATAATCGTGTAATTACAGGAAAAGTGGTCGAACGAAACGTGTACGATAAAAATATTAAAAGAACCTGTTCACTGTTTCGTGAAGATTCTCGTTTCTTAGAAACTCTTTGTCAGGAGGATAACGTGTAAATTGTGTGAAATTTCGTGAAAATTGCTGACGTAATCTGGACATGGGGAAATTAATTAACGGGCCAGAATTTGCTCGGGACAATGCAAGCCCCGGTTGGTCCTGTGTTTACCCGGCAAATTCTCCAAGACGACCATCTCAAGGATCTCGGGCGCAGCCTCTGTTGCGGTTTCGCGTTCCATGCGGCGCGCATCGACGCAACGTTCGCAACAACCGCGAAACCATGGGGCGTTTAGCAACGGGGTAGGGCGAGATCGATTCTGGGATCGATGGGGGTTCGTGCGCTCCCTCGTCACGAGGCCGAGACCGATCGTCTCGTCAACAATGCCGCCGGGAGTCGCCGGAAATTCCGTGGAAATTCGCGACGCTCCCGCGAGAGAGCATCATCGATTGATTTCGTTTTCCCGGCGCGTATTTTCGCACGGCGAGCGTCGCAGTGGCTCGTATTTTCAAAACAGACCACGCACCTCCACCCGCAGAGAGAGAGAGAGAGAGAGAGAGAGAGAGAGAACACCGGTGTCCTCTTCGACCCACGAGATACGGCATTTCGCTTTTAGGCGCGCGCGGCTAATGGCGATCACGGGGACTGATGGCCTCGACGTACTCGAACGGTTTTTGTATATTGTTGCTGGAAACGCGGATCTCCAATTGCAGAAAAATGGTATTTTATGAGTTTTAAAAATGTTTTCCAACCATCTCTCCCAATGCACAGCTAACCCGTTACTAATCAGGACGTTGTTGCACGAATCTTGTTAGAAAAATGCGAAACAGTAAAGTGAGACATGAGAGGACGTTGTTATCGCGAAGTTTATGTTTATACGCGAATTTCTGTGAGCACGAAACCCTTAGTGCAAGAATTAAAATGGTCCATCCCTGCGTACTCGTAGCGGCTGTCTTATCCCATTGCTCGAGAGCCAAGGATAACGATAAAGGATCCATTACACACGTTGTTCCGCGAGCGATGAAAACTTCGGTGTGGTTCGCACGAAGTTTCCTTGGAAGATGTTCAGGAATTCGAGCGGAGGAGAGTTTCGCCACGCGGCACACGTAATATCGAAGTTGCAGGACCTTGCCAGGATTGTATTATCCTGTTCGCAGGCCCGGGCTGAGTTTGTGCTCAATTTACTGCCTGCGTTGATCTTGGATCATTTTAGATCCGACGTCCTGCCTCCGTTTCACGATCTTCTAGCACAACAACTTTTACTTCGTGCTTACGTTGTCCATACATTTATTTGACATTTTGTTCTACTTTACATTGAAGCTTTTCATTCGGAAGAGTGGAATATTCATATATGAAGATTAATATATTATAATTTTTCTAACTACAAGAATGTTAAAATAATTTCCCTTGCACAGGCAGAGAATGCACGGACATAATAAAATGAACATATCATAATTTATTCATCTACAAGAATAATATCTACATTAGCATGGCGAAATTAACATAGAAAAATTGCCTCGTCCACAAGGACACATGGGTCGAATAATATGAACATATTACAATTTTCTCGTCTGCTAGAATACTGTGTTACCGTGACAAAATTAGCATAGAAAAATTGTCTCCTACACAGAAGTGACACAATAAAGTGGATGTATCCAAATTTTCTCATCCACAAAGTAGTGTACTAACATGACGAAATGAACAGGTCTAAATTGCCATATCTCGAAAACTAGAAAAATTGTCTTCTCGTACAAGGATAGTTAATCCCGACTACGAAGATTCTACTTTTTCCGCAGGTCCCTAAAATGTCCGGAGACCCCAACCGGAGTGCCTAATGCACTTAGGGCAGGACACGGTCCTGGAGCTCGCGGGGGTGGCGTCGTCCACGCTTAACGTTCGCTATAACGTGCACGGCTCTTAGCATTTCAGGAAGATGCGTTACGGCGCCGATAACGCGGAACGGTCTCTCCGTCCTCATTGTCCTCTTCTACACGGTTGCGTCGTTACGTAAAAATAGTCGTCGCCTCGATCCCGCCGCAAAAAGCCCGGTGTATCGAGCGTATTCCGCGGCGAGCGATTTATCACGGTACGGGTCTGGCCTGTCGCTCGTGGGACGAAAGAACCCCGATGGATCCTCGATGCGCAATGATCCGTGCCCCGAACCCAGAAGAGCTCTTCCCAGCGTCTTGTGCTGGTTCGAATACACCCGGCTCCCAATTGTATCAAATATATCCGGTTGCTGTTTTTACAACGCTCCGAACTTCACTCTTTTATCACGAACCGTGTATTTTCACTTTGAAAGTCTTCGTCGCTCGAGGAAAGTTACTTCTGCGCCGGGGGAAAGACCTGTTTCTGCGAAAACGATACTTCTGCCGAACGACCGAAAACGTATGAAAACGTGGCGGAATGTTTCCGGTGGCGTCTTTTGGAAATTGGACCGTTCGCACGTGGGACGTGTTTCATCGGTGAACAATTCGATTCTGTTCTTCTTGAAGTTAAATAGGACCAAGTCTTATTGGTTGGTTTCGTAGAAAGTATTAATGGAAAGCTGGAAGATCGGGAGAGGGAGGGTGTTCTGCTCGTTTCCGAAAGGGGAGGCGTGGAGATCGGTGCCGGTTCGCAGGATATTGGCGATGTCGCGATACGTCTGGAAGGATACAGGCCGGCAGGATGTAGCGCGCGACGACGATAGGCAGCCACGTAGGCAGATGGAGTCAGGACAGCGTGAGATGCGCGTTATTCTCACCTGGCTTGGCCCATACACCGTTTCCATCGTGCCGGGGACCGGGGGTATACCCGTTCACCAAAAACCCCTCGACGTCTCGTCTCTCCGCGTCCTTCGGTATCCTCGATCCTCTTCGACGGCGGCAGCGCCCCTCTGTCCTCTCGAGGATCACGGACGATGCATCTTCGGTAGGGGATTGCGCAGCCACGATATTACGTAATTGGATTCTCGCGGTGGATTCCCTCCCTTTAAAGGGCCAGGAGACGAACAGGGACGGACAGATAGAGAGGATAGAGAGGGACGGATGTTCCATTGACACGGGGCCGATTCGAGGATAATTCGAAGGGGTTCGAGAGCCTCCAGATGCCGGCTCGCGACTCCAAGAGAGAGAGAGAGAGAGAGAGAGAGAGGAGGGGACCTCTCCTACCTTCCGCGAACGTCACAAAGGCCAAGAGGATATGGCCCTTGTTCGGGACGAGTCGTCGAAGGGCTCGCCGTCGTACCCTGCCCGCGAATTAAACGGAGCTTAATTCATAGATTAATAATAAGGACGCCCGGTAGAGGAGGCTGCTGAGGCCACTCGTGCCTGAACGGAGACGATCCTCTTCGGTCCGATTAGCTAGCCAGCTCCGCCTCCTCTTCGTGATTCGATTTGCCGATTCGAGGGACCATTCTCTTTGCCGGTGCCTACACTTTCGCGATCACCGACCACCGGCTAAGTGGGATGTCGCGAGATTGCGAGATCAATCCACCCCTCGATGCCACTTTTACCCCGAGTGCTTTCGGCTCGAGATGAAGCCACCCGGAATCCGGATTACGAAGACTCCGCTGGAACATCGACTTATCGTAATTGAGCTCGATTAACCCATTCACGCACAGAGTTGCTTTTTATTCCACCCGCTCGGAACGGCGGAGCTCGCTTTCGGATCGGTTTCAAGTAGTTGGCGAACCTGGTGAAAGATCATTTCGTGCGTGGACGAGTCGAGGAATACGTATACCATTGAACCATCACAGAACAACCTGGACAATCTCATGACCGCACCAGCTATCATTTTCCAATACTAAACCATCCAGAACTCGCCGCGTCCGGTAACAATGAAAAAGAATCGACAAGAGATTCCGCCAAGCCAATAAACAAATCGGTTCTGCCACAATGGAGCTTGTGGCCATTCTCCCCGACCAGTCTCCGAGTTACAAACAGTCAGCCAAATAGACCCGGGGTACTCTAGGATCTTCCGACACATTAGACGGCGCACAAGTGTATCCCCATCGAGCCGGTCCGCGACCGCACAAAGGTGTCCTCTCACCTTTGTAACCGTCCGTCGAAAGAAAGTTAATTCTTTTGATCTGTACGCGCGCTTCTGAAACGCAACGTACACAAACGCGCGAGCGGTCCGGTCCGTTCGGAAAGGGAAGAGGATCGGTTCTTTGAGGCGTCGACAGGACACCTGGCCGGCTCGATAATGGCGTCCCGCAGACCGGGACCGATCCAGTTCCATCTCGAAAGCCGGCTCTCCGTCGTACAATTATAAGCTTCCGCTCGGCCGCGTACGCTTTGCCCACCTCCTCGTTCCCGGGATTCCCCTGTTCCTCTTCTTAAATCCATCCTCCTCTTCGGCAACGATTCCTCTTCCGCGGGACACGCTCTGGGCGGAGCGGTCTCTCGTGATCGTCGCGCGAGCATGTTTTGTTGCCGGAACGGAGACGAGGGAGCGCGCGATTGTTGAGAGCAGGATAGAGAGAGAGAGACTATGTTCCCGAAACTGAATCGGGAATTTCGGCGCGGCTCCGTTGCCCGGCCGCGAGACATTTCATAAAAGCGGTTACCGGGCATAATGGCTCCTCGGTCTGCGACGCGGCGACGGTTTTATTGAGACGCGAGAGCCGTCCCCTTTTGTCGACCGGACGCGACGACAGGCCGTTTTCAGGCTGCCGCGAATTTTCCCGATCCTCCTTTTGTCGATCCTTCACGGCTACCCGCCGCGACGCTTCGCTCTCTAGTGCCACTTAATGGCCGAGAGAGTGTGGAAATATTTGTCTCGCCTTTCACCGCGCTAACCGCGCTGACACGGAACCCCGCAGCTTTTCTCTGTGTCCCCTTTGCCCGGCAACCGACCCGACGAAAAGCTACCGATTATTCCGTCTCGGCTGTGTTTCTCGCCGCCGTCGAATTGCCACGGGACCGGGAATTGTTTCGGGATGATTGTCTTCCCATAGAATTTCAACCATCGAGCCTCCCCGTTTCACTCTAGCGGTAAAAATCTTTTAAATGAAAAACGTAATACAGTCTTGTGATTAACAGAGTAAACCGTGCAACAGTTTAGTAGATCCACCCTGTATATTTCCCGCAAGCTGTTTGAAATCCTCGTCACGGGACCACTCGGACGTTGCAGGATTCCGCCGGTCGCTCAGCCTCTGGAACACCGTTAAGAGGGTTGGCATATCGCCTTCGCCGGAATGGTAGCCCCGGACATTCCAGCAATTTGGGCGTCCTCTTTATTTATCGCGGGTGCAGGGAACGACTAGCACGCGTTCCCCAAATGGCGTGCAATAATTTACGGGCGGCGGCTCTCGCCCCTTGGATCGGGGCGTCAGGAGAGCCATTCTCTTCCTTTTCATTTAGTTCCCGTCTCCTCTCGCGGCTCTCGAAGAAAGAGCGTGGCCACGCATCGCGGAGCACCGAGAAGGAAGATGAAGGACCGGGGAAGATGATGCCAGAATTTGTGCGAGACGACGGTACGCGACCGCATCGGCTTCCGGCGAACGTTAGAGTTCACGGTCCGACGGCGTTCCTCGTGTTAAGGCAACATCAAAGGGACCCGGAGGACACCAGCCGAACCCCTGGATATGTACACGGTCTCTCGCGAGCCCTGGGCGCAGACAAACGTAGATGGAAGCACCGACGAGCACAGACACCGGCAGAGATCGTACACGACGAAAACACGTGGTTTCGGCTTCGTTGAGCCCGAACAGGGATCCAGGGCTCTGCTATCGATACAATGACTGCCGCTACGCTTCACAGGCTCCAACGTAACACCGTTGACCGAATTCGGGAAATTGCTCCCGACGGTGATTTACCTGGCTGTTCTCGCATCGAGCACCAGGACTTCTCTCTCTCTCTCTCTCTCTCTCTCTCTCTCTGATTCTCTCTCGCTCGCTTTGCTTCTATGCTGGACATGTTTGGATTGTAACGTGAATCGAGCCCCGGTGTCTGTCATTCATCGCCGCGATTCCGTTCTGCTCGCCATGACCCAACGATAGCCACTGCCAAATTCCTCGGTGCTAACCCTTCGCAGCGACGTGTAGCTTTGAAGTTTGACACACGTTTTGAAATTTTATTCCCGGGGTTTTCGCGTGTTTTAAACGGTTGGCTGTGTACTGGCGTCAGCCGGTGGCCGGGGAATTTATCTGTTGTGTTTTACAATTTTGACGTTGCTCTTCGACTATTTTCTCCGGGTGCGGATTGCACACAAATTTTGTTGTTTTGTTTTATTCGCCTCTTATGCACTCGTCTGTTTCCGGAAGCTTCAGCTCAATTATTTTTCCATGAAGTTGTAAGAGGATACGTGTCAGTGTGAATCGCACGTCTCCGGGAGAAATTTCGTTGTGGTTTTCGGAAGGGTAGTTGTGTCTGCTTTTTGAAAGAAAGCAATTTTAAAGAATGATCATCTGATTATTTGAAATAAAATTGCAGACTAGTATTAGAAGAATTAGTATTCGCACGCGGATCGTGTCGGTCCTGTCGGCAACATCTACCCGTTCAGGTTGCAAGCTGAGAGTCTCATTACTCTCGAACTGCCGGAGAACGGATCCCGCGTGTGTACAAAATGGAGCGATCCTGTTTCCGTGGTATTTGAAATGGAAATCGGGACAGGGTCAGGGCCCGTCGAAGTTCACGGACAGCCGAGACCACAAAGGATTTTATCGATCGTTCGAGATCCCCGATGGACGGTGGAGATTCACCCCAAGTCGAGCGACAAACCGGCGGATTACCGATCCCGGCTAAACCGGGAGCAAAAATCCGTAGACATTGTCCAGGGGAATCCCCGACTGGTTCAACGAAGAATCTTCGATGATCCACGTTTGAAAAACACATTCGCCAATTTGCCGGCTTAGATTCCCAACGAACCGAAACCCACCCTGGTCCGTTCGAGTCCACGCGGAAGAAATCTCCTCTTTGCACCTGCACCCCTCGACGGAGGGGTATGTCCAACTTCTATGAATCATTAACGACAAGGACGCTCGTTAGAGGAGCTAGCCTAGCGTGATCGAATCGTTGAATACCGAAGAGCAGACAATGCTCCGAAGATGGGGGAGCGAAGAAACAGGGGGGGGGGGTACGTTCCCGAAACGCGACACCTGGCTGTCTAATTACCAGGACATCGGCTTATGCTCGTTAAAAAGGATGGCCCAGTTCTCCGTAACTGACTCTCGGACGGATGCATCATCCGAGGACTCCGAGGTAATTCGTCCGGCGCAGTAATTAATTCGCCGGTAAAATGGAGCGCGGACTGTTCATCAGAGGGGGATGAAACTGATCCTGGAATCGGCTCGGAATTTTCCCATTTATTAGGTGCGCGAATAAATTCGGTGGCTTCTTCTTAGCGATATTTAGCGATCTTTCATAAAAGAAGTAGAAATATTGGGACACTTCGACCAATACACAATACTGATACTTTTACAAATGATCGTACATTTTTTTCGAGATGTTGGAGCAAGTAATTTACTACATGACAAAGTTTACAACTTTTTCACGCGAGCCTATGTTGAAAATTTGAGAAATGAATTTCTTAGATCTGTGTGAAAAATTTCAAACGAATTACAATTGAAGCTGAAATTGCGCTCGAATAGAAAGGCACCGAACTTATTTGCTAATGTTTCGGGTGGGGGGAAGGTGGGGAGGAAGAACCTTCGGTTTTCGGACGAAATATTCCGTCGGCGAAGGTTCTCGCTGTCTGACAAAGGCGGCGCGCCCTATTTTTCGCGTTGCGGAGCGGCGCGGGGCGGAGCGGAGCGTTTCACTCCCAATTTCCGTCTCGCCGGCGCGTTCTTCGATTTTTCCGGGATTCTTCGTGGTCTGAAATAAACCGGGGGCCCGTGCGAACGGCGAGGGAAAGCGCGGCGGCCGGATGAAAGCGGCGAAAAAGAGGGCCGAGGAGAAATTAGTCGAACGCCGGGGCTACCCGTAGGACAATGAGACCGAGCCGAGCACGTATCTGGCCTGGTTCACGGACGCGATAGCGCTTCCTGAAGGGCCAATCAATTTTTTCCCCTGTCCTCGATCGCTCTGCTCGCTCGTTCTCTCTCCGTCTTTGTCTTTTTTAACTTCCTCTCTCTCTCTCTCTCTCGCTCTCTCTTTTTCACTTTTTCGCGGAAACCCTTCGGCGAGCCACGGCGACACGAGGGTCGAACACAGAGGAACCATTCATCCATCGAAATGACCCCAGAGGCGCCAATCAAACGCGTCGCCTCACCCTGAATACTCAATGGAGATATAGAGATACTGCAGCCGGTACGTCAATATTAATAGGAGGATGCACCGTCCTCTCGATTCCTCTTCGATCCAACCTTCACCCGACAACCACCCTCTAGATTCCTATTTACCGGCGACCACGCTCGCGCGTCCTTCCTGCTTGCCTCCGTCGATCACGATCGTCCCTTCTGATACACGGAAATATCGTGTTAAACTGTTGTCTCCAATTTTTATTTACACGTCTAATTCTGAAACATCGCACGATGAATCCTCCGTGTATTGCGCCGGTGGGCAAAGTAATCGACGTGGATGTTAATATTTCCTGCGGCGCTTCCGGTGACAGGATTATTTACGTTCGCTGTTGAAGATCGGTTTCCAGTAACCTGGAAGTCGGGTCAGGTCCATTAAGGATTCAACGGTATTTAATAATTCAATCTCGGCGGGATAGTGGCTGGTAATTCGGCCGAACCGTATCGTTGCCACGGCCTCGTTCGATACGTTCCATTGCGTTCTCCATGATCCTGAACGTTTCCACGCAAACCCCTCCACGTTACAGGATCCTTGTCCCAAAAAACAGTGATCCTTAGGAGTTCCTTTCTGCACGCGCCTTAATCCGACGGTCGAAACAAAAGTCCGCGATTTTCAATTTGCTCTTTCTTTTTTTTTTTGCGATTTGTATAAGGGTCGAATGTTAATATTCCCGTTAATATTGGAATTTCCCCCCTACCGTGGAATATTAAAATCGTGCATGGAGGGTGGGGGGGAAGACAGCCGATCCCGAAATTAAAAATGTGGATAGCCAGAGGCAGTTATTGATTATCCAACAACAACGGCGACGGCTTCGGTTTCGTATGCGAAATATTATATAACAGCGAAGCCTCAACAAGACAGGCGCTAACCCCCATTTTACGCGAGATGAATTAATTAATTCTCGTCGGCGAAGTCCGATCGGCTAACGAGGAAAGCCTCAATAATTATTGGCTGCACTCTTACCCCCACTCTCTTATTTTCTAGTTTCGCGAGGTCACTCTATTTTTTCATTTTTCAAAGCGTCACTTTCTAAGTTCGTATTACTACCGTTTCTTTTACAATATCGTGACTAGATAAGAGATCTTCATGGGGAAAAAATTTTTCACAGTCATCTTTTATATTTCGCGAGTAGTTTAACCAATCTTTACACGAAGTAAAAATGTTCTGTAGCAATTGTTAGTGTTGGAGGTCGATGAAAATGAAATTAGCCGACGGTTTAGGAAATTGTCTTTGGAAATATTTTTCCGTTTTATTGCAAACGGTATTTTAGCCAGCAAATACTGCTTTATTCTTGTCCGAAGAGGCTGTCCCATGAGCCGACATATCCTCTGGGAGACCACGATTCGATCCGACAGCGCTTCCCTGCCCATTGGCCATGCAATGGCCGATGTACGCCCTGCCCGAATGATATCGCATTATGCAGCAGCCTAGTGCTTACATTATGGCTGTAATATAAACGATACTCGGGGTGTTATGTTTCTCGGAATGGTCTGGTGCTGATGCATCGGGCTGAAAGATGGCTCACGTGTCCTTGACTCTTAACTCACAATGGAGATTCCGATGTATGCCGGGTTCGATGCGCTGAAATTTTCATGTTCCCGTTCCTGTCGGAACTTGTGATCCTTCTTTGGACGATACCGGGCCGCTCGTCACCCGGCAGAATAGACGAACGAATGAGAATAATTAAAGGAAAGTGTCAGATTGACTGGGGACGGGTCCAGAGAAAACGTGGAGATTGATTTAAAATGATCCGATGACTCGAAGCAACGAAATTCCATTTGCGAACGAAGGATGTCAGGGAAACGAATTTTCCCGGTGAATGAGAACGCTAATAAAGGCGAGGTCGCAGTTCGCGGGGACAATTTCCATGGTTGTTTAACGTCGCATCGAGTAGCGCGGGGCCTCCGATACGTGACGGGACGCGCGGAAACGAGGATTCTTTGTCACCCGCGCGCGATTTCTCGCGGATTTCCTATTCGATCCACGAGCACCCGGATACTTCCGGTTGCTCGTCGTTCGTTAGATCCGCTTTCGGTCTCCTTGAATTCTTGCCGGTTCGAGCGGACTTCCAATAAGCGGCGACGGCTAGAGACATTTGTAACGCTCCGAAATCGAGAATGACTCTCGACGATTCCTCGATGACTCGGCCGCTCCACGCGTTTCGGTATCACTGGTCCATCGTTTGTTCCACTAATATCGTTTTTACCATCGCTGTACGAAGCTGAAGCTTTTGTAAAGTTTGACACTCTTGATTACAAAAAGAATAGTCCCTCTTAACACGCGGATAAATCATACACACCGCGCGCGGCACCGTAACAAAACGCGAAAATTCATGACAAGACAATGGGAGCACGACAACAAAATGAAGCAGCGAAGTAAAACGAAGAAAACAATACGCGGGTTACACGAGCCGGCTAGACGTCCATTGTACCGTGCACCTCGGGGTCTCGTTTTCCAAAAAACAGGCGATAAATATGAAGCTAGAATAACGCTCCTAAAAATGGTATTTTTTAACGCGGTTTCTTCTACTCTTTCCTCGACGAGGTCATCCACCGCACAAAAGTCTTTCTGAAGACCCGCAACACAGGGAAAAATGGTACCGTCTTCGCGGCGTATTACCAAAACCGTGACCCGGCATCCGCAAAGCCCCGTAACACCGGTGCTACACCATGAAATCCTTGTTTATCCATTCGGCCCCGTAAAGAATCCGCGCGTCGTCGAAACAAGAAGCAGCGGGGGCGGGGGAACGATAGCGAAAAATGGCTCGTTATCGGGCCCGGAATTGGCCATTAGGCGCGTTCGTCGAGGCCGGGGCTCGCCTTAAGCTGCTACTTTTTATCATCCGGTGGGGGCTAAAAGCATCGGGAAAAATAGCGGTGCAATTAGCTAATAAATAGCCCTGGCCGCGATGCCGAGCAAACGGGAACACGGAGTTGCTATATACGCGCCGAAACGCTGCACCGCTCGGCTCTTCTCCGCGCGCGCGCGTCGTCGCCGGTTTATATCGGCCTGTTTGCCAACGCCGCCTCTATGTGATGACGATAACGTTAAATAACTCGTTACGAGCGAGCTTCCACCGGCTTCCACGATAATGCGGGAAACCGGCCCCGGGAAATCGCTTTCTATGGCTCGTTCCAGGTAACGCGCGGCTACGTGCCTGTCCGCGTCGCGACGCCCCATAACTGTGCATAATGCCGGCGGGCTTCGATTAATACCACCCCTGGTATCGACGACCAAACCAGAACCCGGTGACGTTTTCCACCTGGGTTTACAACGCTATCCTCGATTACCCGGTATCCAGTACTCAAAATATTTCCTCCTGACCTCGTGGACGCCAAAAATAATATACATAGTGTTACATTAAAACAAATTGAAGATCACCCATTTGGCGGTGAAATTATTGAAGGAAGACTGACAATTTTGCGGCTGTTCTTTACAGATGACACAGACAATTTTTTGAATACAGATCCACACAGTCCCATTCGTGACTCGCATTCGACCCAAAATAGCTCCGACTGCAAAGGGCTAGAAAAATCTTGGTCTCCCAAGGGTTAGGTGGTCCCGGCAATGGAAAATCGAAACCGGAAATTTAACAAATTGGCCTTGAACGGCTTCGAGCGCGTAAAGAGGCGTGTGCAATCTAATCGTTACACCTGAAGCAGCTACTTACAGTTGCCTTTGGGTAAGACAGCTTGTACATTAGATCGATTACAGAGGGCCCGACGCCGCTTTGAAGTCTGGCAATCTATTCATCGAGCTGAATCGAACAGTGTCTGTGCGGTGCTTCGGTTCTACAAGATCAAGACGCTAATTCTTCGGGCGAGAGAGGGAGAGAGAGAGAGCGAGCTATTAACCGAGACGCGCGCGAAAGAAGAGCGGCAACCTTTGCACCTCGCTGGTTCCTTTTTCTCGGGAAAGAAGAAGAAGCAGGGTCGCCGACGAAGAGGAAGGGGAGCGGCTTCTGAAAGGTGGGAAATGCCCCGGGATCGTAAAAGAGAAGAGTCATCGAGATTCGCCCGGCAAAAGGCGGCCGCGTTTTCCCACGGCAGCGCGGACGGACCGCTTTTCCTCGTCGAATACGTTCGGTCGAATATTGATTGCGTGTCACCTCGACGGCCGATCCTCCGCCGGCAAGTTTTGACTAAGGCTCGGCTCGACTTAGAGCGTCTCATCCGTGCCCGCTCCTATGATTTTCCTGCGAGAACAAAGAGCTCCGGTAATTCGATCGTTTCCAACGAAAGCCGCCCCTTTCTCCTGTCTTCGCTGCGGGAAGATTAGACGCCGAATCCCAGCTACGTTTCGCGTGAGTAACAATTGAAATACTCGGTCGTGTCCTTGTTGGAATATTCTCGTTGTTAAATTTATGAATTCCACTTTCGGAATTGTTCGGACAATAAAACACCGTGTACGCAGCCAGTGTATAGGAATTCTTGAAAACATTTTTCGTCCGACAACAGTTCTTACATACGTGAATCTAAAAAAAAAAAAAACAGGAAGAATGACTCGGTAAATAACAGTCGCACAATCATAACAGTATCACAGAAAGGAAAACAATACTGGCCAAGAAGGGTCCACAGAACGCAAAAAATTCAACAAGCTCGTTACACGAAAAGTTTCTGCACGCTCTAATCCGGTATCAATGACGCCCAATGATCGTTTCCATAGATCCTTGAACCGTCCCCCCACCAAACCACCTGATCCTCCATTGATCGCGATCCCGCTACACCTGTTAGCGGCCCCTCAGAAGTCTGTTGGCACAGTTTAGGCGTCAATTGGAGCCCGAGCAACGTGAGAATCATCCCCTCCGCTTCCTGCTCCGTTTGTCGGCGGTTTCGGCCTAAGAACCGACACAAAAGCAGGTCGGCGCGTCCTCTGATGTCACCGTCGAGTCATCCGCCGTCCCCGCAGCGGCCGCATTCTCGCGTGAAAAACCCCCGCGGCGAAAAACGCACCCCCGCAGTGTCACGGACACACCTCTTTACCCCATTTTCTCTCCTTCCTCCCCTCCTTCTTTTTTTTTTTCATCTCCATCGATGGAAACGCGAGAGCGGATACCTGCGGTCGGCCGCACAGGGACAGGGACGTTGCGTTGCGTTCCGACCTGGAATCCACCCCCGCGCGAAACCCACCCCCGACGCGCGTTTCTACCCGTTTGTTCCACGGCCTTTCTTCTTCTGTGCCCGCGTCCCCACCATTTACGAGAGCCGCACACTGTCGATCCTTTGAAGTCGACCATCCCCTTGCGCGGGAGATGGAGTCGGTGAAAGATTGATTCCAGCCACCCCCGACACACCCCGTTGCCACCCCTCCGCGTGGCAGTCGATACTCCGCGCTTCGATAGTGTACGGTTACCGTTGAACAACGGAAGTTGACTCTCTTCCAAATAGTGGGATCAGAAGTTCTACTTTTTAGGGGGTGAGAAATTTATTTTAGGGAATACAATGCAAAACAATGCAGCGTTGCAATATGTACAGTACTGCTGGATGTGTACGTGTAATTTGCAAAAATCAGTACTTCATAAGGGGGTAAGTTACTTTATAAAATATCTTGGGGGGTAAGCGTGGGGATTATGGGGGTAAGCGAAAAGTGTTCCCCATACAATTGAATTTAGTATTTCTATTTTATATTTTAGTAGTATTTAACTTTCGACTGTTCCGTTTCTCAGAATTTCTCTTTTGCATCCAACAGTACAATTTAGGGGCTGAAGAATTTATTTTATGAAATATCTTGGTAGCTCGAAGATGTTCATTTCTGTCTTGGAATGCCAATTAGCTTCCCGGAAAGTTGGCTCGGTTCAGCCGGGTTCCGATCACACGCCGTCACCTTTTCATTAGCAGGAATAAACGCGAAATACACTGATTCCCCGGAGCGTACACACGCGTATGTTTAAATAGAGCCAGTGACTCTCTATCGTTTATTAGCGACGAACAAACACTGTAGGAATATAACGGTTGTTTACTCGGCCGACGTGCAACCTGGAAATATTATGTATAATCGGGGAACGAACGTAGGCCGGGTAATAATACCTGGAATATAATTACCCACCATTCGTTCGTACCAGCGCGGCCTGCGATATTTCTGTTTGCCGGCCCCCGGTTAATTTCGCCGGGCTCCCGAGAACTGGGATTGAATTTTTACTTTTGATTGCTTGTGAAACGCGATTGGTGGGTCAGTCGATCGTCAACGAATTGTTGAACAATCGTGTTGATTGTTTTTAAACACTCGGTAAAATGACGATTGCTTTCTGCCATGAAAAAACTCACTCTGTCAAAATGTCGATTTTAGACTGCTATATCTTGAAAACAATTGCCAAATAAATTTTCAAACTGTCGAAATATTATACACAAATCTGTTTTACAATGAACAAATCCTAAGAATTCAACTCTCTTTGACCTACAAGATCTTAATGTTCTTTATCACTGTCAGAGACCTCAGGATGGGGATGAACAGTTGGGGGCGTTGAAAATTGGTCTCAAAAAATTTCTTTTTGGATTTATTTTTGGATGGATGGTACTCGTGGACAATCAGCTTGTTCAGAATGTTGAAAACTCGCGGAATTTTTGAAGTTTCATGTGCATTATTCGCTCTTCCTTCTATCTTTCAGAATCGTTTCGATGATTTGAGGCTTTCTGTCTAGGCTTCTAGTGAGTAAAGCATTAACGAATGATAATTTACAGCGTCGCACGTGGTCGTCTTTGCCGGCGAGAGCGGGCGAACGCGATGATTACGTCTTGCTCGAACAGTTTCGAAGAAGCGTCCGAAACAAGTAGATAATTGAGGGTGGCAGGTCGTTAAAAACTAATGTTGGAGCGTTAATGGGGTCTCCGGCGAGCAAACCCGGTCACCACGAAGAGAGGCAGCTGTTCGGCAGGTTTGGCTGCGGCGCGGCGGCGTTGGCCCCGAAGATTAGATAATCCTTCGCTCGGTAATGGCGCGAGGTTATTAGGGGCAGAGGGATGCTTGCCAAACAAATAAGCGGCTCGCCGAATGACAACTTTGCATGCCGCGTACACCAAGTGCCGTTTAGGGGGAGAGGTTGGCTCTGTTTCGGGGCAAGTTTCGGCGTGCAGAGAAGTTCGCTCATCCGCGCGCGGCGCGACGCGTCGCTTCACGAGCCCTTATCTTTCCGAGCCCGTTGCAAGATAGTCCCGACCGACGACTAACGACCGCGGAACTTCGTAAACTTTGCATCCGTTCGCCAAGTCGGCCGCCCTATACCCCCGGTTCTCGCCCTCCGCTTCAGCTTCTGCTTCTGCTTCTGCCGCGTCGTCGCCACGATCCGCGGGGAAGCTTTTAACCCGGAACACTCGCCGAAGCTTGTTCTCGCGCGTCACCGGCTTAGGCGACCGATCGTCCCGCGAAAATCCAGCCCGCAAACTCCCACTATGCCAAAGCTCTGCTCCTGCATGGAACTAGGCACCGCCGAGTTGTCTGACGATGCGTGTTCTTCGTCAGCCCTTAACCCGGAAATCGTCCAAATAATCTCTCTCTTACAGTAAATGATTTTCTAAATTGAAGAAGTGAAAGGAGAGAATATAAAACGGTGTACGGGACGTTTGATAGTCACTGGTCGGTCACCTAAAGGGCGAAGGTATTAACAGAGCCGCTCGAATTCGCGCGTAACGACTCCGGGATCGTTTCAGCAGTAGTTTTTGGTGGATTCCGAGGAATTGGTGCGGTAATCGGTGGCGCGATGCTCGGGTTTGAAATGGGAAAGAAATTGGAGGCTCGAGGATCAGAGAGCCCCGGAGGGGACAGCAGGTTCCAGGCATTAGCGTTGCGCGCCGCGTGCGCCACGGATTCGACAATTAAGGACACCTTTCCACAGCATCGTAATTACATTTGTCGGCGGTGGTTGGCCGCGGTTCAAAACTCCTTTCACGGGAGAAACTGGCTACTTCCTGTTCCGCCTTCCGGGATCGTGACGGCCCGCAGCTGCGGAACAACAACGAGAAAATAGAACGACGATCCTGTCCGTCGCGTGGCTGGTACCGACGGTTCGTCAAATCTTAATCATTTTGATCTCGTTATGCAGATTTTTATACGATATGAAGATCACGCGAACTCTAGATAAATTGAATCTCGTCATCTTCGCGAAGCGCGTCACACAATAATTACCCGCGTAAGATGTCGTCCTCGCACCGCGATGATTAACTCGGCGAAAAAGTTAACGAACGTCCCCGGGCCGACTCGGCCCGGCCCGGCCCGATAAAAAGGAATTGGTGTGTACTTAAAGCGCGGCCAGCCTGGCCAGGCGAGCATTCAAACGGACGGGAACTAATTTACGGATTCAAAAGTTCATTTCGTGGTCGACTTAATTCCCCGGCGGCGACCAGTCGGCTAATTGCCGGGCGAACTTTTCCGGTCTTGGTCGGGCGCGACACGTGAGTCGGCCGACTCGTCCGATCGTTGCCGGTTCTCGCCGGGTGAGCGATCGTCACGCGAGAAATCCGCCCGGTGAACATCTCCCCGACGCCGGTATTATTTCGCGGGAAAACCCGAAAGCGTGACTGCTCGTAATCGTGGGCACGGAAGTTTTCGGAAAAGGGCCGACGATCGGCAACAACCCCGCTTCTTCTGGTTCGCGGAACCGCGAAACGAGCACGCGATCGAGCGTGATTTACTTAGGCCAGGCTGCGGTCACGTCATTACCCTCCCCGTTTTCGCATAAAATCCTCCCTACCGCTTCCATCAGAGGAACGGTGTATCAGGTTTGTAAAGAAACAACTTTGATTCTTCAGCCCTGGTCCGTTCTTTAATAACCTGTGAAAAAAATCTAACAGATGTCAAATACCCAGGCACTGTAATTAATCCTGGTTGCAAAAATCAATTAGAAATTGAATAGCGTATATAGACATGACCTCGTCGTGGTGCTCTGCAAGTTCGTCGAACCGTTGGCCCTGAGGACTAATTAACGAAATGAGAGTCGCGAAACAAACACGAGCCCCAGGACGAGGGTGCACCTTGAAGACTGCCACAAACACGGAGCTGACGAGTCAGGGTAAAAAGGGGGAGACGGTTTGGGGGGGCAGAACGAAGCCGGCGGGTTGGTTCGACGGGGGTAAGACGCGGGATTGCATTTTAATAGGGGTATTACGGCCAGGTTGCCGAGAGCGTTCTCGTTTGCTCGGGCCCCGAGCTCGTTGCTCTTCTTGGTCGAAGTTCTTCGACGACGACAACGACGACGAAGACGGTGCGGTGCGGTGCGGTGTAGGAGGTACGTTGTGTCGTCTTTCGCGGCGGTGGATCCCCTAATAAAGCCAGGAGAAGAGAAGGCGACCGTGGCTCGATGGCCGTGCGATGAGAGAGCCACGAAAATGCCGGGACCGGTGACGTCGTCGCGTCGCGGTATTCATTACACGAAACCGAGACGAGTCCGAAGAAACTGGCGGCGGGATAAAGGACGCCGTCATCGCGAAACTGTAATCGGTAGCCGGGCGCGCCGGTGATTTTAAGCCCCGGGACCGCGAGGTTTAATAAGACCGTTCGAAGGAAGCTTTAATTACGACCGGGATGAATTTCATCCTGTGTAAATTTCAGGTCGCCTCGCTTTGAGACGCGGAGCTGCGTCTTGGACCATGTTGCTGCCGCCGCCGTGCCGCTTCCGGGAGTTATCGACGTGGAAAGCAAATGGCGAATCGAATGGATTTGGAACATATTAACGGAGCCTGGATCCGGCTGTGCATGCAATCCTGTCTTCAAGATGGTAAGTTCGTGTATTTCTACATTAACATTTTTGTCCGCGAATGGCGCAGCGTTTTCCGGGTAACTTCTAAACGACTCATTCGGCGAATGCAAATGCGCGTGGCGTTCCCCGAACCCTGAGAAGGGGGCGCAGTAATTAAAAGGGCACGCGGGTACAAGTTGACATGGCGCGCCGCGATTCCGTTTACCTCCGTTGGCCCGTTTTGCGCCGCTAATGGGACCGTTCGCGGAGGACCAAACCCTCGTACGCTTTCAAATCTTCTCTCTCTCTCTCTCTTTCCCCCCCCCCTCTCTGTATCTCTCCTCGCATCAGCGTTTTTCCCTAGATCACAAAATGTTTCGACTTTCCATCAGCGGGAGCGGATTGCGTTTTGTTGCTCGTTGAAATTCTAACGAGCCGCCTCCTTCGGAGCCAAGTACGGTTTTCCGTTTAATTAATTCGCTTAATTAAAGGAGGACGACGCGAGAACAACTTACCGCGCCGAGTTTGACGGATACACCTCTCCCACTCCTCTCTCCACTCTTCGTCTCGCTTTCTCTCTCTCTCTCTCTCTCCTTTATGTCATTGCTCAGGGTCTCGGACGCTTGTCTGTTGCTAATGAGAAGCGATTTTCGTTTTCAGTCGCGAACGACCGATACCTGTTTTCTAATTGCTGCGGCGGGTAATAAGCGTGACGGAGAGTGCTTGAATTAGGAGCGAGCACTTTTTCGCGTGCCGCACGCGATTAACGCGTTACCGCCGACAGGACGCCGCGGATCGCACTGGAGACTCTGATTAAAAATCACAGGGTCAGCTGGAAAAGTAGCATAAACCCTCTTTTCTGCATTGTGTCTGCTGGAACCGGCTGACGTGAGTCATATTTTTTAACGATGAACGATTTATAAGAAGCATTTACAGTTAGAACAAACATGTGAAGACTAACATTTTTTTAGGTTACGACCCTGAAGACGGGAGCTCGAGCAACACAGTTTAGTGTGGTGTTTTGCACGAGGCCGCAGCCTCTAATTGGAGAGATTCGTTTCGCAAGAAGTCACTCCGCCGCGATATCGAGTCCGTTAATCACCGATAACCGTACCGTGTCCCCTCGGGGGGCAACGTATCGTCGTCGAGCGTATTCTGGCAAGGATTCCACCGTTACGTGATTTAAGAGCGAAACACAGGGAGCAGAAGGGGGCAGGAAGGCTTGGCCGAGGGCCGAACGGCCGAAAGAGGCTGGCTGCTCGCCGCAAGAAACGCGTGACAAGAGCTTAAAGCTCTAGCTACGAAGGCTCGCGATACGTGCGGCATTTTCAACGAACCGAACGTTCCAACCCGTTTTCTTCCTTCTCTGGATCTCGTCTCATTCCGGTTTGTCCCCTTGCGCTCGTTAGAGACCTCCTCTGCACCGTTCGCCATTTCTAATATCGCCCATCTTTGGAGTGCTTCAAGGTAAAGTCTTCAACCTTTCTATATTTAATAATTTAAATTAAAATTGTTCCGAGCTGCAAAAAAATGTCTACCTGCTCGGAAACTTCTCGCTGCATGAATATGTAGCGATCAGAATCAATTATAAATATAAGAAACTGTTGTGTGGAAGCAGTGATAACGTTTTAATCAGGAAAATTCGTTCCAGGAGATTCGTTGACGAAGACTTTTCATCTTAACTCGCTATCAGATAAAGTTGAACAACTCCGATGATGATGAATCATTTTAATTCGAATGCCAGCATATGTTCGTTCTATTTTATATATGTATATTATTTAACTTTGTAATTTATTTGGTGAGAAATAAAGAATATTAGTTACGACAGCTATTGTGTTCTTCTTTCTACACCCTGGACAGCAAAGAAAACTCCGTGCCACCTCCATTCCTATCATGTTCTCCTAGTAGAAATCCGAAAATTCCGCAATTCGAACTTTGTATTAGAAGTTTTGGAAAATTTCGAGCGTCTGACTTGACGTTGACTTGTACTACTGAATTCCGGATACCTCCTTCGATATCATGTTCTCCTAATACAAAACACGATTTCTTGGAAAATTTCGGAAAATTTTTGAAAAATTAAACTTTGTATTAGGAGAACATGATATCGAAGGAGGTATCCGAAATTCAGTAGTACAAGTCAACGACAAGTCAGACGGCCAAAACCCCGAAAATTTCGAAAATTTTCGAAAATTTTAACTTTGTATTAGGAGAACATGATATCGAAGGAGGTATCCGAAATTCAGTAGTACAAGTCAACGACAAGTCAGACGGCCAAAACCCCGAAAATTTCGAAAATTTTCGAAAATTTTAACTTTGTATTAGGAGAACATGATATCAAAGGAGGTATCCGAATTTCAGTAGTACAAGTCAACGTCAAGTCAGACGCTCGAAAATTTCCAAATTTCAGTGGTACAAGTCAACGACAAGTCAGACGGCCGAAATTCGGAAAAATTTTCGGAAATTTCAACTTTGTATTAGGAGAACATGATATCAAAGGAGGTATCCGAATTTCAGTAGTACAAGTCAACGTCAGGCCAGACGCTCGAAAATTTTCCAAATTTCAGTGGTACAAGTCAACGATAAGTCAGACGGCCGAAATTCGGAAAAATTTTCGGAAATTTCAACTTTGTATTAGGAGAACATGATATCAAAGGAGGTATCCGAATTTCAGTAGTACAAGTCAACGTCAGGCCAGACGCTCGAAAATTTTCCAAATTTCAGTGGTACAAGTCAACGACAAGTCAGACGGCCGAAATTCTGAAAAATTTCGAAAATTTTCGAAAATTTTAACATTTGTATTAGGAGAACATGATATTGAAGGAGGTATCCGGATTTCAGTAGTACAAGTCAACGTCAAGTCAGGCGCTCGAAAATTTTCCAAAATTTCAGTGGTACAAGTCAACGACAAGTCAGACGTTCGAGAACTTAGAAAATTTTCCGAAATTTTTCGCAAAATCGGACTTTGTATTAGGAGAACATAATGTCGAAGGAGGTGGCACGAAATTCAGTAGTATAAGTCGAGGAAAAGCCGGCGATCGAACATTTTTGAAATAAAGGAGTAAAACTCGGAGATAAGTAAGGGAAACTAATTTTGTAGTTACACAGTAATTGTTGTGCAAACGTTTATTGCAAAGATAAAGACATTATACAGATACATAATGAAAACGCGTTGTGGCTAACGCATAACGCATAATGACGTTGTGGCTGTCCTCGGACGTCTGGAGCCTCTCTATTGTTACTGGAGACTGCTGAAAGACTTCCGAATACCCTCAGAACGGACCTTCAGATATTCAGATATTCTCGGGAGCCTTTGAAGACCTTTTCAAGTCACGGATATCCTTACCGGGTCTCCCGCGACCCTGAGAAGTAACTGGATATCCCGTGAGGAACCTTCAGCGGCCCCAGGAGTCTCTAAAGTCCCTCGAGGTTCTGCAGGCACTCCAGGAGTCGGTGGAAGTCACTGATGACCTCCTCAAGTGTCACTTTCTCTTCCTACCGGGGTCTGTAACAACGAAAAGTCAAGCTAAAATATATTATAAACTAAGAATAAAAATCTAATTGGTACATTGCGGTGATACAACATAGTGTTGTACGGGTCTTAAGTCTGCGTTCTGAAATCCGAGCTGTATCTACAGTGGATTAACGAACATAATACGGTGAAATGGAGTCCATCGTGCAAATATGAACCGCGGTCGTTCCGGAAATGGCAGGGAAAAATAGTTTGAAGCGACACCGAATAAACACCGGCCAGATAACGGCCCAGGTGAACGATTTTCGGCGTGCCCGGTGATTGATCGGCGCATTCGCGCGAAATTCGGGCCGGCATTTATCAAATGCTGCCTTTAAAAATGAATTTGTTACAGCGCGGCCGTGATCGTCGCGGCGAGGCAGTACCGGCATAATTCATCTTGCACCGTAAACCGAGCCGTGCTTAATTGCACGTAACGCGACCGGTTAACGATTCAATGACGCTGTACCGACGGATCGTGGCCCGTTTCACACAAACGACAAACGAATACTTGAAAATCGAGGAACACTTACCGTACACTTATGCCTGTAGAACACCCTTGGAAAATCGATAACGGGCCTCGACGGATCGACGGCGAGCGGAGTAAGTCTCGAAATCGTTGGCTCCGCGAGAAACGAAAGGAATCGAATCACACCGGGGACAAATAGAAAACTCTCTTCCGATCTGTAAATACAGCAAATATTTCATTCTTCTTGAAATCGTCCGTACCATACTCAAAATATTGCAAGAAAGTTTTCAGGGCGCTGCGTTTTGTGGATCGCGATCTCGTTAAACCGAAATCAGCAGGTAATCGATTTACGTTGACGGAGAATCGCGGAAAAGGGGAGCGAAATGTAGGGAAGTGGATCGAAGGGCGGGAAATCTGGTCAGAGAAAGGAGAGAGAGAGAGAGTCTAAGGGCATCGTAGCGAGAAGACGCTGCCAGGCGGCAGAATATTAAGAAGATAGGGAAATAGTAACGAGGAGACTCGATTACCTTGAGAAGGCTGCGAAGAGAGACGAAGCCTGACCTGCTTGGGTTCTTCGGTTCGTTGCACCTTCTGTCGTCGGCCCTTCGTCTTCGCGGTGCTGGAAAGTAGGTGGCAGTCCCCGGGATACAAATGTTGTTTCCCCGTTCCGGAAGGAAACCTGGTTGCTCGATCGATGACCTTCGCGAAACAATTTATATCACGGTTATTATTAAAGATAGAAACAGTTTTTCTAATCATCGTCGCGATAGCTCTTTTTAAAAAATGTATCATTTCACAGGCAAATGTAATTCACACGTACCAATTACTTTAGTTCAGAGCTCGGTCATCAGCTCTTCGACTTCATGGTGGGGGCAGTCTTCTAGAAGTTATTTTCGTTGGTCTCGAATGTTGGTCGACCGACGTCCAAGCGTTTCTTTCCGCCGAGACCATATTCCGGCGGGTGCAGCCCATTCTCCGGAGCTCATTCTCATTCTACGAATCTGTTCCTCCGGATCTGGCAGAAGGGCGCAGCAGCTATTCCCGTATCCCGAAATCGCGGCCGAAGATTGACGCGCTCTTTCCTGAATACTTCCTTCCGGTTTTAACGTGTTATTAGACCCCGAATTCTCGCACCCCTTCTGGCACCGGCGAGGACGTAATTCATTCGTGAATTGGCGCGGCTCGTTCGTCGAGGAACGATCGCGACGCAACAGATCGGAAATTCGTTCTCGAAAATATTCGAGGGAACCGTATTCCCTTCGCGCGATGCACATTCTCTACCGCGGAAATTCGAAATCCGGCCGCGTTAGCCGACCACCGGGTCAGGTCACGCTTCTCTTTTCGAAACACGCGAACTATCAATTCCGACGTCTGTCACGGTAAAAGCTTCTGTGACGCGGTCTCTGGAACGATGGAGAAACGCGAGGGATTGTTGGCAGAGTTTGTGGAAAATGTTGCGTTCGAATGGCAGTGTTTCGGAAAAATCGTTTTTTTTTTTTGCAGAGAGAAAGGAAGTACGGTCGAAGGAGGGAAAAAGCATTTACGACTTTTGCTTTTGGTTTTTCTGTACGACAGCTGAGGACTCTGAAAGTAGGTAAACAAATTAAATGAATAGCACGTTCTGAATAACATTGCGATGTTCGTTTAGAACGTTTTTCTTAAATCTGTTTGTGGCAATATTCGTTCAAAATATTTCTCTTTCAGATTACGGGAAGCCCCAGTACACACTGTGAAGACTTACAGAAAATTTGTCCGATGTCACGAGAGGCTTCGAGGCACCACGGGGCAGGATCAACTATGAAAATTGGACTTTGAAAAATGGACAGTACCTACCTTTTTGGTAGATCCAACGCTCGCCGGTATCAATGGCAGATGCAACGATTTCCCCATCATCCGCGACTGACACATATAGAGACGAGTCGCGGTCATGGCATTGGCACTCGTGCCCAGGACAAAGAGCTCATCAGACCGTTGGCAGGCGAATGGAACCCGTTACGCCGCAGGGTGAGCCAGAAGAGGGATCGGGAAAAAATAAAAAAGAAGAAGCGATCAGGTCATGCGTAGCCCCGCGACACAACGGTCGCGTCGATTTCGGGATAAAACGCGGGCCGCCGTGGCCCTTTTTCTTCCTGTTTTTCCCTTCATCGTTGCGTGGCCACCTCGGCAGGGTCGTTCCGCTCGTATTCACATAACGTACGTTCTACCTGCGGCCGCAAAAAAGGATTCAGGTGTAAAAGCTGGCTTGTGCGGTTCAAAAGAGTCCTTTCAACCCTAAATCGCTAGGCTGCCGTGCGAGCCGCGTTATTAAAAGGAAATTGGTAAAAAATAAAGTTAAAGTGCATTTCCTCTTCTAATAATTTTAATAAATCGAGAATAATATGCCGACGTTATCCAATTCTCCTAATATCTTTACAATTTTGTATGTGATGCCATTTTTCTTATGACACAGTAATGAAGTTGAATAACGAGCTTTTCTTAAAATAATTTTTCTTACGAATAATTTCTTACCTGTGAATGCTACAACAGAAGGACAATTTGCCAGAAGGATTGCCACCTAGCGTCATCTGAATTGCTCGCGCCATAAAGAAGCGATAAAACCACAGCTTTCCAGCGTCTTTTAGTGGAGATCCGCAAAGAACAACTCGGACAATCTACGAACGTATTCAAAGTGGTAGAACCGTGCCAAGAAATTCGCATCACTATGACGCCGTCCTTTAACCACAGTCACCAAGAGAGCCCGAACACGGTGCATTTATCACGGCACACGGTTCCCCTTATTCCCGGCCAGCTTTTATTTCAGTTTCAAACATTTATTCGAACCGTTTCCTCGTGTTTGCGCAAATCAACATCCGTGTACCTCGGAAACTCGTGTATTTACGAGCGCCGAAGACATGCGCAAACAGCGTCGAACTTCGCCGGAACTTCGAATCAGCTGGAAAAATAGAAACGACGTCGCAGCGAGAGGAGACGTCTTCTCGTGGACGACGAAGGGACGGTTTTAGGGTCAGCGGCCACTGTCGGCCACGATCCATAACCCTTTTATAACGGTCGCGAAATTTACTTTTCGCGCGCCCTTCCACGGGCAAACTTTACGGCTCGCGGCGTTTTAAAACTTTTGCCATTTTTTTTTTTTTTGTTGGGCACGTTACTCCGTGGCTTTTTAAGCTCCTCGGTCCGCGGGGGCTCTAGACAGACGGTTATTTATTTATTTAACCAGGTTCAAGAACGGAGTCGTACATTACGAGAAACATGAAATTATTTACCGTTAAAAGTGTCAAGAGATCAGTGCAGACCGGAAGTTCCCAGAGCTTTTATCATAGCCGCGCGCGGTTCGACACCGCGAGAGCGATATATCGCGCGACGACGTCCCCGTAACTTTTGCGACAGGCGAAAAAGGGCACGAGCCATTTACCCGGCGTATCGAGGTCCCTTTGTCGCCGACGGAACTTTGATCCGCCGTTCGGGGGGGACCATAAAACGGCTCCCGGTCTGGAATCTTTCGGTGAGCGAACGGAACAGACTCGCGAAAGGAGTTTGGGGTATTATATAGGGGCAGCTGTGCTCTCCGCGACTTACGGTCGCCGATTTCGCCCCCGCTGATTTACTGCTGCCCAGTGTCTTCGGGTCGCGGAAAAATTCCGTTGCGGCGCGATACTCGGCTCCGATGACCGGGAAGAGGAATGCGATTGATTTGGAAAAGCCGTTTTATTACCTGGCAGGAAGAGAACGCGCGCGCCCGGAGATCTATGGTCGGAGAAATTACGTTTCCGAATGCGATGATGGTCGACAATGGAATTTTTGAGGGGCGGTGGGGTTGGCGAAGGTTGCACTGCAACGAGGAAGGGAATAGTTCCTAGGGAACTGGAGGAGGGGTGAGATGGAAAGAGGGAAAGGGTAATTTTACTCTTATGTTGGCAACTGGATACCCCGCTACACGATTAGCATAATTCCTGTAACAATTTTCTACGGGAAAATGTAGACCTGCTCTTGAATAGCCGTTTTCTGTACAATGGATGAAGATTTTCTGCTGTTCGTCAGAAAGGCAGGGGATGATTAATCGAGAGGTTTATAGGGTCAACTTCAGCTAGCAATTAATACGAACGATTTTTAACCGTAAAATCATTGCAAATTCTCCGATTTGGAAGCGGACAAAGGTACGAACCGTTCGAGGTCATCGAATTTTTCGTAACGAAATTGTAGTTGTTCCGCTTTCACGGTTTCAAAGTCGAGCCGAGCGGAGCAGCCTGTAGCCAGAGGGGCGAGGGACGCGCAAATATTATACGTTCGCCGATAAAAGTCCATTATTGATTTATTCGGTCGGTGTTTGACCGGTTTAATGGGATTATTGATGGCGCGCGCGGCATTCTTGCTGCCGGTGCACGCCTCGGATCCCACCCCCTCTGGATCACCGATCTTCCTCCACCTTCGAGCCGATTCCCGGAGCGGAACCGGCGCGCTCGGGATCTGAGGAAAGTAAAACACTGCGTCAATATTATTTTATCCCTTCTCGGCTTTTTCCAGCGATGACTGGTTGCCAGGGGTACGGCGAGGGTGGAGGCGACGCAGAAAGGGATTGTTTTTATAATCAGAGATTAAGAGTGGGATCTCTCCCCGTGGAATCTCCTTACAACGACGAGGCGTCCCCGCAAGCTACACGAATTCCGCGATTCCACCCTTGCAACCCTCCTGGATCCAGTTAAACGGGATAACCACCCCCGCGGACTAATTCGGGCGTGTAATTGTCGCCACGCGGATTTTCCTGCAAACAGTTTTTCAGATTTAGCGATCCGTTCGTTTCTGTGTACAAATAAACGTGAATGACCTCTGGAGCCGGTCTCAAGGTCGTCGAAATCGCGGTCGAATTACCGAGCGATCATCGGATAAAGGATAAACGTTTATCAAGGCGAGCTTAGGGGTTGGTCGCGGCTGCAATTGATTTCGAGTCGGCCGCGGGACTGGATATTGCTCTGGCTGCTCGAGGAATGCAAAATTTCTATGGTCGGTGGAATTCTCTCGCGTTCTCCACCCCTTCGGGCCTCCAACCCACCCCCGGTGCTTCTCTCTGTCTCTCTTTATCCCGTTGCGACCGATAGAACTCGATAGAACGGAATTGCAACCGTGGCCACCGTGGAATGCCCGGTTCGACGATTCCTGGAACTTCCTCGGAACTAACGTTTCCAGCCTATTCCGGGACAGGAATGCAGATGGACGCGGCCGGGCGGTTGCAAACGCGCGTCCGGATCAGCCGGAATAATCGTGAAATCGAGCATCATCGATGAACAATTATATTTCCCTCGTTTTCGGGGCGAGGTGCCCGTGAGAAACAGTTCCGAAATTCCTCAAATTTTAATCGAATGAACCCAGTGGACGCTGGGAAAAATGGAGGAAAAATGTTAACTCGAATCGGAGGATAATTGGAGACCGACGATTAAATTTCGTGGCGCTCGGTTTTCCGAGATGCGTTTACGAGAAACGGTTCTGAAGTTGCTCGAATTTGGGTCGAACGGGGCCAGATAGTGGATGCTGGCCTGGCCGAGGGAAAACGTTGACCGTGCAGCAAAGTAGCGTCGCTAGCGTTTACCTGCGAGCGTCTCGGGAGAACAAGTTTAAAGTGGTCACTTAGATGCTTCGACCCGCGCGAACATCGTAACCAGACGCGACTACAGTTTCATTAAAATCAAGTGGTTACTCGAGGTTAACTTCGCCAGCCTTTGCCCCGCCACCTTTCGTTGTTGCTGCCAACTTATTTCGCGACACCAAACCGTCCGACACGTTAGACAATGCCCATTGCGATTCTGTTCCCCAAACTTCTCCATTCCTATTTACCAATTAGTAAACCGTGAATCGTCGAATCAATTTTTACATTACCATATAACTGCCAGTAATTTTTAAGAAAGAGTGCATAAATGATTTTATTAGAGTTTATTGCAGACGGCAACAACTTCCAGATAAGGGTAAAAAATATCGTAATATTGAAGGTTGCAAAACAAAATAAACTATCGAACATATGTTCGAAAGCTGAAAACAATCTCCCCCAGATCGTATAAAATAAGAATTAACGAACTTCTAATTACAATAAAAGAATTAATCTCGCATCAACGTCAGGGGATGATGGATGTCCAGAACGGGCAGCAATAACCCGAAATTAAAAATCACACGTGCCCAGCGTGCAATTGCAACCGCAGATATATTGGACCGAAGACCGTCACGGTGTGCAAAAATCGTCGGCAAGCGTCGTTTCTATTCGGCGAACAACGGTGTACGATCATTCGCGAGAGTACTTTGGTCACGGGGGTTTTATTATCGGCGCTCTCGGTTAGTGTTAGCAGGAATTAATCGCAAACGAGCGATCCACGGCTGTCTCCAGCCCGGGGAATCGTATCTATCTGCGGTCTCGACTTACAGATACACCGGGAACGAAGCTATTACCGGTGTGACTGCAGCGGAATTCATATTAGCATCCGCGGTCGAAGGTGATCGATGCATCTGACGTGCCGCAAATGCTCCGTGCCCGGCGATCTCCCCCGGCGGAAACGTTATGAAACCATCGATCAAAGATGCGGTGCTGAACGTTGTCACCTGTCCACCAATCGAAAGAAACATCTGCCGCGATCGCGCGGCTGATTAAAAAATATTTCGAGCATTACACGTGTCGAGAATTCGCACCTCTATCGTTTATGTTCGAATCACTGATCAACGGCAGTTTATAGAAATTATTAAAGTGATTCTATCGAGATGAAAATTAGAATTTATTTTTTAATAGTATTCGCGTCAGTTGGAATTCCCAATTTCCAATTGGAATGACACTCTGTATGCGCTACAAAATCGACAAGTCTGCAAAAAGCCGTGCCTCACCGGATACTGATTTAATTAGAACGTCCACCGGGATCTCTAAAATTAATTAGACGTCCTTCCTGCTGCGACGAATGTTTAAGCACGTCGCCGCAGCCGGGACGGCATATAATTGATCGAATAATAGTTGTTACGATTATTCCGGCCCTTCGTTTTGCGTTATTCGTTAAAAGGCGTCTCTCCTTTTCCCGATACGGTCAATTACAGGGGATCCTGCGTGGCACGGAGTTCTGTTGATCAGTCATCGTTAAAAAATCTCTGCTCTTTCTATTTCTCTCTCTGATTTTTTCTCGGTTCGGACTGAAAACCGGAGCCGGAATTTAATCCCGTTTACTTTATTAAAGGTTCAACCGCGAGAGCAGAGAACGCCTGTCTTTTGTGCCAATCTTCTGATAGATTTACCGCGGCTCCTCTGTATCGTGCCCGGAGATTTCCGATAACTCGTTTCCCGCCGAAGCACGGCGACTGCCATTTCCTGCGGCGGCTGCCGAACGAGACTCGCTCCAAATTTCTTCGGCGTATTAGGAAATCAAACGCCCGAATATTTTTCGCCACGTGTGCCCGGACTCCTCGACTCGAAAACCCGAGAGTTCTCGCGGAGAACAGCCCTATCGGCCAGCCAATTAAATTACGGTGGCTCCGAATAGTATATTCCGACACTAAATTTTCGATTCACCGAAATCTCTACTCTCGTTCCTCACCTTCGTTCGTTCCTGCAGGAAATATCGAATTTCGAGTAACAGCGTCTTAGAAAATTATTCATCACTCGTGTAGAACGATTCCTCGAAAAATATTCGACAAATGTGGAAAATGTTTTCTTTAATTTTCGAGCGAGAAAAATTGAATATGAACTCGACAGAGGATTGAAACTAGAACCGAGTGAAAATTGGAAATCGACAAGTGTAAAATCGCGGTTCGGTACAGGGAATCGGGAGTTCGAGCTGTTACAGTGTTCCCGCAGGATCGCGGATAAATTATTCGTAGCGGCAGCGGCGAGCAATAAAAACAACAAAATTGACTTCAGAGGAACGAGGTGGTTTCTAGAAAATCTGATACAACGGTTTGCGGAAATGCAATCACAAACAATTTTCCACATTAGCAGCAACGGAAAGGCGGTGCCTTCTCCTCTCTCTTGCCATTACCGCTACAGAAGTATCCAGCGAATGGTTGTTTTCCGATGCTAGAAATATTATTATCGTACAATACACTGCTATGAAGTATGTAGAAGACGGTTCCGATTCAAATGATCTGTACCGATGAACCCGCAGCGTCCCGAGGAAATTTCGCGGTGCTCGTCGAACCGTGGTGCTCATTATTTTTCGGTCAGCGGCGGAATAAAACGATCGGAGCGGAAACTCGCGAGGAGGAAACCAATTGGCCGTCGCCGATAGGAATCGGGGGTAACGATTCCGTTAGCGGCGGAGCCAAATCGATCTGTCGCCGAGCCAATTAAAGTTTCCCGGGGCCGGGGAACAATGCGACAGGCCGGGGCCCGGGGCCGAGAAGAGGATCCACGTCCGTTTGGACGCGAGAATCGGCCAGAAAAATCGACAGCGGCGAGGATCGGCAGCGGCAGAGGGGTGAGGGGAAGGCAGAAAATTAAGAGGTGGCGGAGGAATAGGGGGGAGGGGCGGAAACGATCGAAACGCGGCGCGGAGAGCGAATCCGCCGCGGCGATCGTCGAGATTCCAAAGCGATTCTTTTCCAGCCACGAGCAGGTTTGCGGCGCATTCCATCGTCGCATGCAGATGCGCCGCGGAATCGGAGGAACTCGTGTGAACCGTGGTCTATTAGGTTCCTGAGTAAGTGCACGTGTCTCTCTAGAATGCAAGCGCGTTCCCACCCCCACGGCGCCGCGCTTTGTACACCGGGGGGATTCCTGTTAGGCTTCTGATCGGCCACGGAGGAATCTCCTCTGTCTTATGGTTTCTCCTGATTTAGATAGCTCTCGCCTCCGATCTCCCTCCTTTGGAAAATTTCGGATACTTCAGCAACCATAATTTTGTACGATATAAATTTTTGTAAGCGATGAATAGGAAGTGGCGAATTCGAATTTTCCTACTTAGAGATCGCAAAGAGATTGCGGATAATCAAACACTCGACTGCAAGAGCACCCGATCGGTACGCCAGATAACAGCAACTACGGTCGGAGCAATTATTTACAAGAAGGGAAATGACGGCGGAGAACAGACTGAATCTTAACCCCGGGAATATCCGGACGGAAGAGCTCGGGAAGACTGTGCTCGTTGAACGATCCTCTTTGAAGTTGAAGAAATTAGTAGTCGGAGTTCAAAGTTTCATGAAGAAGATTTCACTGCAAAGGAAGGCGACCGGATAGAGTTGCCCTTCCTGTTCGGGAAGATGGTTTCCCACTTTCGTCTCTTGCCCGGAATTGGGTGAAGTAACCACCAATCCTCGGACAAATTGCACCTGTAGCCGCTGATTAGAATTCGTTCTGAAGCCAGGTTCGGCTCTGTTCGATCCGATTCGTTCGTTCATTTCGACGCTGTATTTCTTCGCCAGGAATTGATACCTTTGGAAGAGTCTTTGAAAGAGTATATCATGAACATAGAGTTCATTTCCGTGACTTTCGCGGCAGGTGAACGCTCAAGGGCTCGAGTGTCCTTGGGGACAGAGAGATCGGCGTGTCATCGGGAGGCGGCGCGGCGCAAGTATGGTTCAATGGCAGGCCACGCATCTCCTTGTCCGCACGCACTTCCTGACGGGGTTGGATAGGCGCGCAGATGGGAGAGGGCCGATTAGAGGCTAAGAGCCGTGCGAACTCGAGATACGATAGAGGAGCCGCGTGTTGTAATAACATGCCGTGCGCGTCTAACGGGCCCTTACGCGTGTACATCGGCGTGTATATCTAACCGTACAGTCTCTCCTCACTATCGGCCTTTCACCCCGGGGGCCGGGCCCCTCTTGTCCTTAGGCCGCACTCCATTACGCTCGTTGATTATTCGGCATTGTCCACCTGTAAACGGCGCGCATATCGACGCGTCCGTTGCCGATCCGAGTTCTCTTCCTCTCTCTCTCTCTCTCCCTCGTTCTCCATCACCGAGCACAGCTTCTCCTGTTAGGGGGAGAAGTTATGGACAAGCGGAGAACCTGCTTGTACCTACTATCATTTATCTACGGGGCCCTCGGCTCATAGACCGTCTCCTGGGGAACCGCTACAGGACACCGCAGCCAACGCTGGAACCGGCTCAGCGAGGCTGAGAGGATGCGTACCAGCACCACGGAAGCTGAGACCTCGACGATGCCTTTACCGCGGCTACCCGATAGCCAGCTTATCCGTAGATCCTTTCGCTGATAACAGCCGCCACCGAAAAACACGTCTCGGAACTGTATACTTATTGATGATTACTCGGGATCAGGCGCAAACTCGTGTTTCAGGTCATGTATGATTCATCCGGCCGCCCTCCATCTTGCTTTGCCACTGCAATTTCTATTGAGCCGTAACCGATCCCTTGTCAGTACAAACTCGTGTGCTGTTTTTAGGACGAGTGAATCGGTGAGTGACCGTTTCATTAAATTAAAAAGATAAGATTGAATAATCTAAAATAAATAGCGCCCGAATCACGAATCCTCCCGCAGCATCCCAATCGGACTAATCAAAAGTTCGCCAAAATCTCGAGCGTCTTATCGAATGATGTCCACAAAGGTTAGCGCGATTGTTTACCTAGTTGGTTGTTTGTCGGGCGTTTAGGCGTGTGCCCGGCTGTTTGCCCGTGAAATTGCACGGGGACCCATAAGAATCGGCTCGCGAGAGTCCCGTGAAGAAGACACGTGGTCCGGGGCGGTCTCCCGCGACGTGACATGGTTCGCGGCCAAAAGCTTTCGGCGTCGCCGGGCTTCTCCTCGTGTGTACACTTGAGACCGCCAATCATGCTGATTGTCCTGATTGTATTCCTGAGCCGTTTGCTCGCCGTGGCCTACGCGCAATAATTATATTAGCTTTGATGGCCGGGATTTCGGGGCGTCCTATATCCCGTGCCGGTTCCTCTCTCCCGTCCTTCGTCGCGGTTCATCGGCCCCGGACGACTCATTAGCGATACTCCGGGCAAACAGAAGGGACTGGACACGTCGATTGGCACAGGATCCAGCCCTCCAATCCGTGCTGGATCCCCGATCTACAATCTGCGGTCGACTGCGGGGGACGGGATCAAAGACGCGAATCCACGCGTATCTCATTCGTTCCTCTTTAATGCGCGCCTCCCGTTTCGAATTTTATTACTTTCGCAATTTCAATGCTTTCGGGTATGCTTTCGGCGGAAAATTCGCAACATAAAAGCGGTCTCGACGGAAGCGAATCGGGATTCGGCCCGGCCCGGCCCGGCCCGACCCGACCCGACCCGGGGATAACACGGGCCAGCGTAATTCAGCAATTTAGCGGACGAGCTCGGCCGTGTTACGCGGCGGTGTTAATCAAACGCAGGTGGCAAATGGCATCGATCGCGGAACGCCGGTTCCCATGCTAAGGAAATTATTCCCTTGTATGGCAAATCCCATTAAGCGTCCCTTCGATTAGGCGCACGACGGATGGATCGATCAGTGCAAATATGCCGCGTAAACAAGCCTCGAATTTGCTCCCAGGGCATCTCCAGAATCCCTTTGCGATGAACATCGCTGATCAGCGAGCCGATCCTGCCCCGACGACAGGATCGAATTTCTCCGCGAGCTCAGGAGAGAGACAGAGAGCGAGAGGAGTGTATGTACCACGCGTGCATCCACCCGATGAAAGACAACTGACCCCCTCTCCCTCTCGATTCGTTAGCCTCGCGGTCTCTCATTAGCGTCAACAAGTCGTGGCTCGCTGTTTGCGGCTATTATTCCCAAGTCGTGGCTCTCCCCTGTTCCACTGCGTCCCACCTACGTACACACGATGCACTCTCGCGGATCCTTTAACTGGGAAAAGCACACGTCTCGAGTGATCCATCGGCGTTTCCGCGTCCCGGCGAACCCTCATTGATCTACTTCAGTTTCTGGGACAAGGAGATGCAGCGAGATCCCACCGGCTGCTCCGCGAAATACCCATTCTAATTGCGATACGCCGGGAACTTTGAAAACACAGAATCCGAAAGGCTAAGAACGAAATTAACAAGCACTCAACGACGTAAGAAACTGGAAAGACTGAAGTCGAAGAATGGACCCTTTGCGATCGGGGTCTTTGGACAGAAACACGTCATTCAGGCGACTGTGCCGGAGTGCGAGCGAATAAGCTCGCGGCTCGCGCGATTTTCGCGGCGCGGGCGCATCGACGTGAATTTTTCAACGCGTCCCATTCACGTCGGCAACCCGGTGTCACAAGGGGGATGAACACGACGGAATTTCGAAAGTTCTTCTTGCCACGTATTTCCCGGGCCGCGCCGGCCCCCCGGAAGCGGTGCTTGAATTTTTGACAAGCCACTTCGGCAGCGTTCGCTGTCCTCCTACCACCACCGTGTACGGGCCGTGTTCAGACTTTTTGCCGGCGGTGCCGCGCCGAGCCGCGCCGGGGCGACAATGGCCGAATCAGTGGCCGTTTCCGTGCGTCAGCTCCCCATTCAGATTGAATATCACGGGCTATTCGAGAGCCGAACGCTTCTCCAAAAAGATCCCGGGGAATTCGACGCGCGTTTGTTAAAATCTTGCGCCGCTGTTTTGCTGTTCGATTAAACACTGCGGCCCGCTCGGAAAGCCCGACTGTTGCCGTCTACGTTCTACGCTGCTACCGGGTCAATTCTGCACGGCTGCACACCCGTGATTTCCATTCTATAAATATTCTCTGCGTAACTGTCGTATCTCTCTGCCGAGCGACTTCTAGAACAGATAATCTTCGTAGCGAGGGAGTGAGAGGTTTAAATTAAAAAATCAAAATTCCCTATTTTTAATCAATGAAACTTTTACCATCCTATTCGCCTCCCTTTCCTGATTAAAACGACACCAAACACGATACAATTACGATCACAATTACTCGTGCAACGAGCTTCGAGAGGTTAAAATCTCGGACTCGACATTTAGCGAATTCGTTTACCTCTACAGTAAATGTCACCACGGAAATTTCAATCCTAACTTGTAAGTAGTTATCGTAACTGTATCGTGTTTGGTGTCGTTTTAATCAGAGAAACGAGTGGAATAGTAAAAGTTCCATGAAAAGAAGGAAATCAAAAATTAGAGATGTTTCAATCTTCAGTCTCGCTTGCACGAGTCGTTTTGCACCTAATGTCTACGCGAAGCCTACATTACTCGCTTCCGACTTTCTGAAAGTGCGATTTCTCACTGTTATCGGCCCCGGGTGCTCTTATCTTTCAGATTTGCAAAGTGGTTCAAAGATCACGGCTGCTTTCCCGAAGTCAAAGTTTCCCGGTTTTTAGCGATCCCGAGGAGAAGTCGACGAGGCACGGTGGATCGTTAATTTATTATCGCGATGAAACTCCGTGTCCCCGTTGAAGCGTGCAGCAGTAAACCCTGCGGAATACCTAATCGGCGAGAGCGGCGTCGATTCGCGACGCTCCACTTCGCGAATCGGGAAACGAAGCCTGGGTAGAGGATCTATCGGGCGTATCTATCAGGGCTCTCTTGGATCGTTTATCCCCGGGACGCGAGTCGAACTTGTAAAGAGAGGGCGGGTTTAAGAGCCAGCCAGGCTTAAGTGGCTGGCGTAGGTGGACGAGACCGAGTAGACGAAGAAGGAATCCGGTGGCCTGGAAGCGCCGATAACCACGTGCCGTGTTCAATCGCCGAATCCGAAATTTCGTCTATCGCGGATGACAATTTCGTTGGGTCTCGCGACGCTCAAACATAGACGAGGACTCCGGACTTGCTCGAGCGGTTTTCTCTGGGCCAAAGACGGTCACGTATCGGCGCGACACGATTTTTAAGGATGACAACGAGAAATTGCCCGGCTTTGAGCAACCAATTCGTGGATCCTCCGGCTCTGTGCCCGGCCCGATCGCTTCCGGTTAATACCACGGCCGGAGTCATTTATGGCGCACCGGTGATTGGAGGCCAGCGAACCGCAAGAAATACACTGGCATGGTCGCGCTGCAAGAATCCAGAGCTCGGTCTATCAATTTCGCGCAGACGGAGCTCCCCGGGACGTACGTGCCGGAAACTCTGCCCAGGCGGTCCTTTATTCGCTCCGCGACCCCGGAATTACTTGCTTTTGGACACTTGTGGAACCCGCCCCGAAAGGACATCTTGTTGTTGTTATTGGGTTCGCCTTCCGAGCCCGTTGATCAACCCTTTCGTGACGCTCTCGAGAAAAATTACATTTCGAAAAGTTTATCCTTCCTCGAAGAGTGTTCGAATGTTAACGGGGCTCACTGTGTCGCAGAAAAATCAAGATCCATCGCGAAAACCATCCTCCACAGAAAAAAGGTAAAAAATTTGTGAATAACACGAAGTTACGAAACAAATGATCGACCGGGACGATCAACGTTCGAAGCTCTCCCCGGCACGCAAAATGTTAAAAGTAATTTCGGTCGACGCGAACAGCCGAAATGAATTATGCGCGTCGCGGAAGATTAACAGGATGCAAACTTGCCGGACTTTCACCCGCAAAATATTAATGTAACGATCGCAACAATGCGCGGAAAGGGTAACAAGCAGAACAGGGACGCACAGAAGACTGCAACAATGGCGGAAAGTGGCGGGATATTATGTAGCCGCCGCCGCCGCCGCCGCTCTCTGGAAGACAAATAGTCCGATGCCGTTCCGTGACGTGCTGAAAAAACCCAACTTATTGTTCTCGCGAATGGACCGACGTTTAAACGCGAGCCACGCTCCGTTGACGTTCAACAAACCCGAAACGCGGCGGTTTTCGACGCGCGATTAACGCTGCCGAATGCAGATAACGCTCTGTCCTCGCTGTCGACGAAATTTCGGTTCAAATATCAAAATAAATTAACAATTTTTTATTTCCATCCCAGTACTTCGAACTCTCCTACCGGTCCTCCTACACATCCATTCCAACACTTCCAAACGAATAAAATCGCCTAATCGGAGTAGACCGGCCACCGATTGGGAGACCAATCTGATCGATTCGGGGAGATCGTCGTGTCGTGTGTGGATCGTATGATTTACGGTCGCGCCGGCATCTGCTAGAAACAGCGTAGAAACTAAATAATGGTTGGAAAACGAGCGAAGGGAGAGGACAGCGCGCAGCTGTGTGGATCAACAAAACGTAACAGGAAATCGTGTTCGTTCGGCGACGAACAGGGTGAAACGTTTCCACGGGTCGGCTTTTCCATTAAAGAGAACCGAGGAAAGAGTCTCCGCGGCGAATTCGTACCGGGTTTCCGCGATTTTACGGTGCGGATCCGTGCCGCGATTTGGCCTTCGTGACCGTCAGGGGAGGAGTCGGACACGGGGCGCGAATTTTCAATACGATTAACGCCATCCTTTTCGCCTCCCCTTCCTCCTCTTTCCCTTACACCGTCCCTTTCCGTTCCTTTCGCGGAGGACAATGCTGGCCCCGTATTATGCACGCTCTTTTCGGCACGACAAGCCGACTATCCTCTCTTGCCACGCCGTTTCGTTTCGTTTCGTTTCGTTTCGTTGCGTTGCGTTGCGTTGCGGTCTCTCGCTCCGGTACACGGTCCCCGCCTCGAGACGATCCGAAATCTTTCGCTGCGATCTACCACGATGGATCGACTACCTGCCGTGCTCGAGGTGCCGAACCGGAGAGGGTGTCGAGCCGAGTTTGACCATTCTCGTACACATTCCTTCCCGTGCCCTCCTCTTTCCGCGACAAAAGTCTCCGAAACAATGGCTCTTCGAGGGACTGAAGGGATGCCATCTGAGAAAATCTGTGACTTCTAGGAATTTTTTTTTAATTTCATAGAGCCTTTCTTTGGACGAGCAGCTTGTCTACAAGTGCATTATAAAAATGCTACAAATGCACAAAAGCCCACACTTTAAAAATTGAGGTACGCGAACATTTAATTTCTCAGACTGCAAGAAGCTCGCTCGAGTGCGAGACCGACGAACGTCTGTTTCCCTTCCCGCATAGTCATCGACCGGGCAGCAACTGAAAAGGAGAAACAGAAATTAGCAGATATGAAGACAAATCGTGGCGTCTCCCATGATGTACAGCCCTGCGTCCATTGGATACCCGAGCTCTCCTACCGCGAGAGTGGCAAGTCACTGCCTTTAAAGGGTCGAGAGGCGATAGAACGGAAAGTTCAATAAAAGGACCTGAACGATGGGATCTAGCGATCTCCGGGAGATCGATTCTCAAAAATGCCGCTTGTATTTCTCCCGCAAAAAAACAATTTTCCCTTAAATGACGCTTTATTTTCCTGACAAATATTAACAGAGGCAAAATAAAAATTGTCTTTGGATTCTCTAAATCTTTAAACTGTTTTCCATTTTGTCTAGTTATAAATTGGGTCCAACCTTGGTGCCATTCATCCACTCTCCTTTTTCCGAAAAAAATGCTAAAAAATCCCCACGGCTAAGTGAAATTTGCCCTAATCGGCGTCAAAGTGTCCTCGATATCTGTGCCGGAACGTTTCGACGAGACAATGATTATTAACAACGGTGAAGGGGAAGGGGCGAAGCGGTACGAAATGAAAATACGTCTTTGTGGAAGGACGTCGCGGGAATATCCGCGGTCCAGGGACATCCTTTGTCGCCGCGGGCCCCGCGTTATGAATTCACGTTCCCGCTCCGGGAGACGAAAACATTCTGAAATTTTAATTAACATCGCCTCGCCCGTCCGGACCGATCTTCATTGTTGCCCGTACAATGGGTGCATCGGGCAACCACCTCGTCCGCGGAGGCTTGAAGAGGGTACCGGACACGCCGGGAACTACTGGCCCGTACTCCTTTTACTTGTATAAGTCTCGAATTTCGGCGTACCTGAAGCTTAGCCTTTCGACGTGCCGGCTGTTAAGTTAGATTTGATAAGGATCGCATAGAACCGGACCGATTTGTTCGGGCGACTTCGGGTTCCGAGCTTTTGACGTGTTGAGCTGGGTTCAACGGGGAATTCCGTGGAGGCGAGGCAATTTGTTTGACACTTATCACGCTTTGGCTACTCGATGCCTTTCTAACATTGGAACAACAGGATCCGCCATAGTGAAAGGTGAACTAAATTCTTTCATTCACCGGAGGATTTTTACTGGGAATTTATAATAATTTTCTGCGTTCTTTAAAGCCTATTTTATGCATAAGAAATGCCTTGAAAAGATTTTAGTAGAGCAGTCCTTGAATATTGATTACAATATTTGATATGAATTTATAAGAACCTATGCTCCTTCCGAGAATAACGAGCTACTTAAAATCATACAACTTGTTCGTCCACGAGCTATGGAAAAATGATCTCCTACAATGATCGACAAGGCAAAACGTGAGCACCTTTTATTTGACGCCTTGGATTTAATCGAGCCCCGTCTCCCGATCGATCAATCGTGCAACAAATTCGCAGTTAGTGTCATTTAGCTCGGACCTATAGCTGCGGATATCAATGGATTACCAAGACGTATGCGTGTAACCCCCAGATGTCGGGGTGCAATTCATCACCACCGAGGGTTGTACACGAAGCCTAGCTGCTACATCAGTTTCCGTGGAATCGGGGTGGTCTCACCCTTGGACGGCTCTGCTCCGGTCCATTTTTATCCACTTTTTCATGGGCCGCGTCGAAGTTCTTAGTCTTCTGCGTCTAACCCTTCGCCCTGACCTTCAACCCCAACCCTGAGAGAACATGTCAATCTTGGTAATTTTAAAGCCATTACTCAAGCCGGGTGGAAAAGCTTCCGACTAAATCACTAACCCTCGACTGGTACTCCGGGGTTCCTTCAACTTCTCTGGAACATTTGCACTGTTCAAAATTTAGCAGCAAACCCTGAAAACAGATTGGAAAGCACAATTCAAAACGCAAGCAGACCAAATTTGCATAACAGGCGAGCGTAACGCGGCGAGACAATTGCCGGTAAAAATTCGCAACTGCAATCCGCGGGTGAGATCGCGAGGATGTTCGATAAGGCAGCGAGGATTCAAGCATCAGACGGCGAGCAGGAAGAAGGCTCGCTAGGCCTCGGGTGAATGGCAGAGCGTGGTCAGGTACCCCGCGGGGCTGCCGGGTGCATAATGACCGATACGCGGCGGCGGCGGTTGTCTGAAAATTAGTGTGGTTTTCATACGGGATGCCGGACGTTCCAATTTGTTCAGACCCCGAGACAGAGGGAGAGAGGATGATGAATAAAGAGAGAGGATCCACAGCTGGAGGACGCGGCGGGCGGTAACGGTGCTGGTCTGTCTACGATAACGCTTATCCTCCTTTTTCACCGTGGCCACGGACCACGTGTTCACCTGGAAGAGGATCCAGGGGGTACGTAGTTGCATTGTGCGGCCCCCCTCCCTCCCGCAACAGCGGGGGCAGCCGTAATACAGGCGTACGAACAGGAGAAATCAAACGCTTCCGCCACCGGAGGAGATCTTCCACGAGACGAAGAGACCGAGGAGGAGAGAAAGAGAAGGATTCCTCGAAGCGCAAGTCACGATGCTATCGGTCCACCTACGGTGCCCCATGCCGCTGCCCATGCCCACCGTCAACCCCCCCCCCCCTTTCCGTCCCCCCAGACTCTCTCGTATTGTAGCGGTTCTACACCCTTTCCGACACCTGCAAGAATTCGCACGGTAGGTGGCTCCCGTATGTGTAATGCATACGCCAGGACCTGCTGCATATATGTATGTATTGCAGTTGCATACATGCATATCAGATCGCGGCCGACCATCGCGACGCGCGGCCACCGCTAGCGATGGGAACGAGACTTTGCCGAATTCGCGAGAACGCTTCCGGAGAGCTGATCATTCTGTTGCAATTCTTGTTGATTTTATCCTTTCGAAGATAATCACGTGTCCGTAATCCGCAGATCGTTTATTTTCTGGAAGAGGACTGAAGTTGTAAGTGAGTAGAAAATAAAGATTGTCTGCAGTAGCTGTCTTTTAGTCTGCAGAACTCTGAAGTGTAGAGAGTAAAAATAGTCGGCATCAATAATTGTCCGCAGCACGATCGAGGAGAAGCCTCGATTTTCTCTGTGTAAAAAAAAAAAAGGATTGACGACGCAGAGAGGCAGAACAACGAGTTCGTGAGACTGATTTCAATTGGCGGGTTGCAGAGAACAAGGGGACGGGAGAGGGGACCGGGAGTGGGGTGGCCGATCGAATCCGTGGCATTGTTGCGGATCGTTTACCTCCCAATTTCGGTCGGCCGCGCTCGATTATGGGTACCGCGATGCTTCATATCTTGCGGTCGCGTATTTTGATCCTCCATGTCGGAGGAACCGGGGAGGAAAGAGTCGTCGACGAAAATTGGAGTGGTTTTGCGAACGGGTTCCTCCTCGACGGGGTTTCGGTGGTCGTCGTGCCCCACTTGCTTTTCGTTTTGCAAACAATCGACGGTTCCCGAACTTGTTAGGGAAACGTTTATATGCCTACCCGAGGGGCTCCTGGGCGCCCCTTTCTTATTTCGCTCGCGGTTCCAGACCCGAGTCCGTTGCCGATTTAAGCATGTTGCTTTCAATTTTTAAACATCTTTCTGGGCAGATTTTTTGCCAAGAAAAAAGATTACGAAGGTGTTCCTTCAAGATAAGAATTGTAAACGTTTTCTCGAAATACTGTTTCTCCAGCAATGGCGTTCCCGGTTCGATCAAAGGCGGAGGTTGGGGAAGATGATATTTCATCTTCGATTATCTCGAGATTCGTCGAGATTCCATCGAGCAGTCGACTCGAAGTTTAGAAAGCATCGCGAGCCGCCGCTTCTTTTACCTTCCTTTTATGTCTCTGCTCTGTTCCCTGCCCCCCCCCCCCCCAGAGCACACCGAACGAAGAAGCTAGAGAATTTTTTAGCTTTTACGGCTGCGCCTCGGTGCTCTCAATCTTCTAGATGAACGCTTGTTTCGCCGATGAATCGATAAGGGAAAGATCAACCAACTCTCCTCCAGGAGTTGGAAAACTTTGCCTCGGCAGAGGATGCGAGAGAGCAACTGGTACACAACGAGGCTCCTTGCCTCGAGTTATCCTTCCGCGAACGTTTAATTGCTTCAGTGACCGAACAAAGGCTCCCGGAAAATATTGTTCGCTTCCGGGAGCCTGCGTTCAGATACTTTTTCTATGACGCAACCTATCACCTTTTTAGAAACTGCTCTGGCCGTTCTGCGTTTTCGCGGAAACAATTAGCAAATTTGTGAGACCAGCTCCTCGAGCCTAGATTGATATACACACAGTGATTGGTACCCCCGCAGTAATTGGATCCCTTACCCTAGGCAAGTATTGGCAAGATTTTTCTTCACAATGGAACCGTGAAGAATCAGTTGAAGGAGATCGACCGAACAAAACCCCGGGATACTGTAATTTTCCTAAATCCCGCGCGTATCAATTCGATGATCAGATAGCACAGAGAGCATCACTTTGTACCTCGAAGCGTTTTGCCATTCGTACAAACTCGTGACAAAGAAAACAGGCCTCGAACACCCGTCCGGAGGGTCCCGATAATCCCGTGGAATCGCGATGTCCTCCGGGATCTCGTCCAAATATTCGTCGGATCGTCCCGAAAGATAGCAAGACACAGTCACGCAAGCTGAACTGACCGCACGACCGTCCAAGTGGAAAAGCCAAGGAACCAAGCGGCCTTTATTCGGTTCCACATACAGTCTCGCAGCAGCAACGCGCGTTTCGCAAATCCCGGCATTGTGGTCCGGTTAAAAACGTGTTCGGGGACCGTGCTGGCCCGAAGTTCCCCCATACCTCGGATCACGGGTGACACAATGCCCGGGAATATCGGCCTGTTTGCATAACCCGGGCATCTGTCACAACTGTTTATAGCGGGCCTAGATTCGTTCCTAAGGCGGCCTTAAGCTCTCGTCGCTTTTGTACCGCGACTGTCGCACAATGTCCCGGCAAAGTAGTCACGCTCGAGTGCTATGGATCCGCGAACATGCCCTCGGCCTGGGCCCTGGTTCGTCTAACCATAGTACATTGGAATCGTCCAGTCTACGTTAGAATCAGTATACACACAGAACAATTTTAATCTAAATTTTTTTTAAAAACATATATGTTGGCTAGAAAAATCTCCTGTGTGCTCAGAAAGCCATCAGAACAAGCCTAATTTATCTCGCATCAAATCATTTCAATCACAGCTGTTTAATTTTACTTTTCTATTGGTATTTATCTCATAAATAATCCCAAGTTCTAAAAATCTTCGCTATCTCGGTCTTCATGCTCAGTAACTGATAGACTAGCCTCTGACCTCTCCAACAAATTATCCAGAAAATTATCCAATGGAAAAATAATGAATGTGTCCACGCGATTCGCGCAAAGCGACAGTTTTCGGTAGCTGGATTCGCAGTCGAGTTCGAATTCCGAAAGTGTGACCGGCGATAAGCAGAATCTGAAGACCGATCTATCGATCGCGTAACGGAGATACCGGTCGACCGGTACCGTTCGAGCGAAGTGCATCGCGTTCCCCGGTGCACACATATATTTTATTCGAGCCCGCTGCCGGTCGGCCGGGAGTTTATCATTCGAGTTATGTGTCATTGTCCGTGGCATTTCTTTGTGCGGCGCGACAGTCGGCTCTCGACGACATAATGCCACGCTGCCACGATATAATGAAGCCCCGTGCGGGCGTAGCATTGTACCGGTTAGGTACCATGTAACTCGTTCCCCCTCGTTCTGCGCGCGGGGCCAACGATATATGGGATTGCCGGCCCTGTAATTTGACCCGCAATCCGTCCGTCCGCTGTCTGCCATTTGCTTTCGTAAAGCCAGCCGTGAATCAAGACACGGCCGCGCACTTACGTGCCTCAACGACGACAGGCCGACGACCAGTTCCTACTTTTCGACTCCGACGGATTTGTCGCGCTCGATTGCCTCGGCCGATCACCGTTAATCACTTTCCGGTTCGTGCTGGACCTGCTCGAACACTCGTCGCTTAGGCTATCTCAACGGATACCGCAAACTTACGATTCGGACACGTGCGTCGGCTTCGCTCGAGAACCTGCGTTTCTGTTCTCGGAATTTATTAGAATCAGCAGTAAAAAGAAAATTGGAAAAAATTCACGGACACGCCTCGCGACATCTGCAAGGTGTCAATATTTTTTTCAGAATTTTTACGAGTAATCGGAAAGAGAAAATTCATTGAAACCCAGCGTTAAGAAGGAACTCACAGTTTCCCCACGTAGAAACGTATGATTCCCAGACGAATTCGAGTTTCCCGGATCGATTCACGATGACGGGACTCGCATAACTTCCGTCGGAACGAGCCTAATAAATACAGGAGATGCCCGGGTGCATCGGGTGAACCGAGTGCATTAGCGTTTCAGCGCGGCGCGTGCATCGTGGTCGCGGCACCGTCTTCCATTACTTTTTCGCGAGAGGATCAGGCGCGGTTTTATTTTATGCGAGTGTTCCGCGTGTTCCCACGGCGAGCGTAAATACCAATACGAGAAAAATAACGCGGTACGCGGCAACTTATTACGCCGAATATTGCGCCCGGCTAATAAGGAGCCGGTGTGCCACGCCGTTGTTCCTCGTTTTTTCATAATCACCGGACCTGTTTCTCGCGCGCGATCCTCTTTCCCTCTTCGTTCCGCCTTCTCTCTGCCCGAACTTTCTTCCCTCTTTTTCGCCGTGGTCCGTTCCTCTCTCTCTTTCCCGGGAGCAGAGTGCTGCGGGAGTCGGGCCGAGAACGCGATCTCGTCATTTGCAAGGGTAATTGGAATAGAATAAACGAGGCTGGTTTGCAGTCGGCGTTATTGGATTGTCGAGAGACGGGGAATTCCCGGCGCGGCGCGGCGCACCGAATTGCCGGTGATCGACGCCTCGCCCGATGAAATAATTCCGATTCTTCGGAGCCGGTGACAAGGCCCGACCGAGCACCAGCCGATTCGTAATGAGGTTTTGACAGAGACGTTACCCGGACCAGAGGAACACCCGCCAGATTGCCTGTAACCGAGTTGTTTTCCGAACGGGGCACGTCTTCGCTGTTCTTTCGAAAATTCAGATCTCTCGTTATTTTCCAATCAAATCATCGAATCTCCCTCTAATTTCGCTACCTGCAAACCCGACACTCTCCAACATCGACGTCCATAAATTCGACTCGATGCGATCTCTAATTTATGATTTTAAAAAAATAAAAGCTCCGAGGACACGTCAAAGGAGGAAGAGTCCCGGCGGCCGTGTCCTGTGCACGTCCTCTTAAAGTCCGCGACGCGAAACCGAATTAGCAAGATCCGTCGTGCGGTAGGAGGCCGGACGAATGCTCGCCGCTTCAACCCTTTGACCCTCGTCCTCCCGCGGCCGGTCGGGATTGAATTATATTTCTTTCTACCGGGGGTTGCTGGCTGTCGCGCGAAAAAAACCGCATCCCCCAAGCAAATGGGTCCAGACCCGCGGAGCCGACGCGGAGGCGGAATGTTTTCGAGTGTCGCGACGCGTGGAGTAATTCAATATTCGAGCTGTCTCCGTCTTCAGGGGCTGGACAGGTCCTTTCCGCTGGAAATTCCGAATTTTTCTCGCGACGAAACCGCCTCGTTCGCTAATTCGCTTCCCTTTGTCGGTCTTCATTCCATTTTCAAATTTAAGACGGCACCCTCTCGGACTTCTCCGTTCCGCCTCACTTCTTTACTATCTTTACACAGCAAATCTTCCGTTTCCTCTCATTATTAAAAGACTGCAGATTTTAGGCCTTTATGCTTGAATTAACACGTTCGTCGCCGCGTCACCCATATGTGGGCGACGGAATTACTTGCGCAGGTTTTAAAATGAATTTTTACGTTGATATATTCATTGTTCTAAACTTGATTAGGATCTGCAACATGCAAGAAACTTGGAGGATTACTCGGTATCATACATTTAATTTTTTGCAATTTTTATTTCATTAAATAACTTACTTTGATTTTATGGAATTTTTCGGGTTTCTAGTTGGGCGTTCAAAGTGTTAATGTGATTAAAACGAAAGGGAAGCCTTCTACGTGGATCCTGTATCTTGCAATTGATACGGACAATTTTTGTTTTGTATAGAGGTCTAATTGTGACAGTGCTTTGTAGGAGTTTAGAGCGCGGAGAATAAATCTGAGAGGCGATATTCGGTGGGATGCGTCTGTAATGGAAGAACATCAGGTTGATGTCTCTTTGATATTAGTATTTACAGAGCCTGCGGGAGTACAAGGGTCTCCTTTTTGCGCGATGAAAATACTCGGCCGCTGCGCCGGTAATAAATATCAGAGCACAATGCGGAAGGATTCTCGCTGTGTGCGAGAACAGCCGCCTGCCAGACTGTTTTGCTGTTTTTCTATTTGTCCTGTCTGCTTAGAAGTCTCGCTCAATTCCGTCGATTTTTTAATAAGTTACTGCAAAACGTTAATCTGACGCAGCCGAAACTGTGTGGCGCAAAAACGGACAATTTCCACCGCTGTCCGGAACAGGAAATTATTTGTAAAATTCTCTGGTGGTACGAAAAATGCATCTATTGAACCTGTTAACAAAATATCGACATTTCTAACCGTAGTAGTAAAAATTGTGAAAGATTTAATTTTTAATTTTACTCCTTCATTCGCTTCAACCCTTCCGTGTATTCTTAAAAAAGGGATTTTTTTACTGTACACGGTTTGGTCGCGCGTATCCGCGTAAAACAATCATCAGAGGTTAATTTGCACAGCTAATAATTGTGGAAGCGTTGTGCTCGCTTCAGCCGGGCTGGCTCTCTCCCGAAAAGAACCGCTCGAAAAGTAAATAACAAAAGTAGTAGTCGAGCCCTGTAACAGAGCCTCCCTAAAACACTGGGCAGTGTTTGACTTTCTCTCGCATAAAATTCGCGCCTGGCCGGTCGAATCTCGCGGCAGTAAATCTGCCGGGAAAGTTAATGAGACTCTTCGTTTTCTGCAGTGTGCACAGCGCATTCCAAAAATGATCGAGCCCTCTTCTAGATCATCCTGTATACGCCCAGCGCTCTTTAGCGCCCGGGGCACACCTTCCGGCCCGGCACATACATAATTCACGGGGATTAAAAAACGCGAAAAAGTTAATCAGTCGACTGCAGCCGCCCCCTGGCCCCCCCCCCCTGACGAGATCTGCTCCACCTGCTGACCGTTCCCTATCCGTTTCTTCTTTTCGTCTCCTTTCTCTCTCTCTTTCTTTCTCTTTCTTCGATGAACATCGCCTCGGACCGCTCCGGGTTCTTTTTCTGCCTCGCGAATTCACTTTCGCCTTCTCTCCGGCAGCCTTGGACTCCCTATTAGCGGCCGGGAGCCCTCAGCTCTTGTTATTTATCGGGCCGGCGTCGGGACGTCTAATTAACGGGCTGCTGGGAGCGGCCCGGTCTGTCGTGAGATTAGGATTTACAACGCCGCGCGATCCTCTCCGTCGAGGAACGAGTGATCGGTCCGCGAATCGGTACCTCCGTCCCTTTTCCTTCGGTTCGACGGCCCTTTTCGCTCCAATTTATCGAGAGCAGTCTCCTCTTTCTCCGACTCCGAGAAACTCGGATCCCTGGGGATGTTCCTCCTGGCTCCCGGACAGGTACGAGTGAAAATTCCTTGGATTTCAATTAATTTATACCTAATGCCTGTGTCTGATTTTTGTTCGATTTCCATAGATGCCGTTGCATATGGCGAGTAAATTGTCGATCCGGTGGGATTCTCTGAATTTTTTTTCCAGAGTGTTTCGTGGCAGCCGTTTTTAGAGCAGGGCACTTGTATCTCGATGGAGTTCTATATGCGTAAGCGATCATGTAAATTGGCAAGGTTCGCCTTACACACCGATTAATGGTAATCTCGAGCGTCTCTTCGCGGCGCAGTGAAAGAAATTTCGAAGCGATCTCCGGCTGAATAACAGAGTACATGGAACGGAGTTTCTCTCGAGGATCGCTGAAGAGAGAGAGAGAGAGAGAGAGAGAGAGAGAGAGAGAGAGAGAGAGAGGGAGAAAGAGCAGGGACGCCGACTGCATTTTTCTTTTCTTAAACGACCACTTTGCATGTAGCAAACAATGACGAACCCAATCTCCGACGAGATCCGACCACGGAGAGACACAGAAGAGGCGTGGACGAGAGGAAGGTCGCGGGTCCGGAACGAGTGAGAGTTCAACGCATTGTAAAACCAGACTTTTTCCCTTGTGACCCGGATCAATTATACGCCCATCGGAATCCGTCGAATCGAACGCGGTTCCGCGGTCTCGAGTTGCTCGTCGATTCGCCGAGAATAATCAACTCTTCCTCCTCAGACATCTCCCAATTTATATGCATTTCCGACAAAACTGGGCGAAATTTCGAACCGGGGAAAAAACTAAAAGAATTTCAGAGCGGTCTGTGTGTTATTTTCAGCCAATTAAAATGTTACGCGCATCTAAAGACAGCTGTAAAAATAGCACGTACGTTGGCATAGTGAAGCCGTCCGTTCTCAGAGGGCGGTAGCTCTCCGACGGCAAAGTTCCGTCTGGCGACAAGTGGTTGTTCCAGGGGGAGAACTTGGAATCCCGGGGACGTTTCGACGCGAAGAAAACCGTAAATCGTGACGTGATTTCGTTTCGAGAAACTTTACCGTGATCGCTGGACTACGATAGCGCAACGAAACCGCTCGGGTTTTCACGCGATCGGCAAACCGAGCGGCGGTAATTGCTTGTAAGTGGAGTTGCCAACGATTAACGGGCCTGGCTCCTGAAAACATCCAACGCCTTCAGCGCATTCATTTCAAAAATCGAGAGAGAGAGAGTCTGAAAACTATTTCGAAACGTCCCGATTGAAAATATTAACCTGTGGCTAAAGAATTTTTCCAGAACGCTAATTGCGGGTAGGAGTTCGTTAAGAAAATTCATCCGAGGTCTAACGAAGCCTGGCAGAAGCGGACCTAGCGAGGAGAAGATTTAAGTCCGCGATGAATACAAATTTCATTTTTCCTCGGCCGACTAGGAGGTTCAACCCCTAATCTGTCGCGAACGAGGACACTGCAGACGAGAGGAGTGCAATCTGCATTAAGCGCGGGCCCGGCGATCCCATTGTCCTCGCGGACACGCAACAAATCCCGGACGAAATCAAAAGGTCATCCGAAATGAAAGAAAAAAGGCTGATTCCCGGGTAGGCTGCGGCCGAGAAAAGGGGACCGGGAGAGAGAGAGAGAGTACGAGAAAGGAGACGAACCACGGCCAATTACTTCCGCTCAGTTACACTCGACGTAATCTCTGTTAAACTGTTTGTCGAATCATATTGAATTACCTACCTCAGGGCACCGATCCTTTGTGCCCAGAGGCCTGAGGGATCGCCGACGAGATTAGATTAATTCGGCTGATTTTATTAGGACGTTTCCAGCGGCTTGGTGCAGCATGCCCGATGGTAAAGGGGCAGATCTCTCTCCCCTCCCCCCACCCCCCTGCCATCTCTTCAGAGACTTCTTCCTCTTGTTCCTCCTTCGCCTTGATCTCTTCGTCTCCTCTTCGCCCCCCCCCCCACGCTCCCCGTCCTCTCCTCTTTTCCCTTTCCCCGAGGATCCCAGGACACTGTCTCCTTCTCCCTTTCTTCGGGGCGACCAGGTGCTCCGGAGTTTGTTCTTTATCTTAAGGACACGGTGACATTCCCTTCGAGGAAATCTCATTTCGGTCTCCATACAGAGGACTCTCTTTTAGCCTCCCGGTTTAAACCTCGGGAAATTAGTACCGCTTTACGGTTGCTTGCGCGTCACCGGGATGTACGGGGTGAGCCTTTTCGAATGCGAACAAACGTTCCGGTTATTCATCGACGTGAACCAGAATGTTTGTCAAGCTTAATTCCGAGCACTTTGCGGAACCATTCATGGATGAGATCCGTTCTCAGGATCGTTTCTTCACGAGAAATAAAACGACGAAGCGAAGAGGAAGCGCGTTCGGCAATTTTTTGAAATGTTATCATCACAAGCGAACACAAAAATATATAGGGATGCAAAATAAAAATGATAAGATCTGTGTTATTCGAAATTGTTCAATTTTTAAGGGATGGTTTTAGCCCAGAGAAAAATTGCAAACAAAAATAAAGAGTCCTCAGAAAAATGTTTGAACCTACGTACCCGTTTAGAAATGGTAGCCAAATTAAAAGGAAAAAAATTTGGAACCGTTGTCTGTCGATGAATGTACCTGCTAAAATATCGCAAATATTTGAACGTTCCCTTTCTGACCACCCTGTATATCCCATCGCCGTCGATCTGTATTCACCTCGAATAGAGTATCCAGCGCGCGGGTGCGCGCCCTTTTCACGGTGTCCGTGTGAAGGCAGGTATGCGACGAGAGAGAGACGGGACCACGATCTCCAGGGACCTCGGATCCTCTTTATTCCGCGTTTATCCCGCGACAATGCACAAAGCATCCCTCGGCTGCAACGGTGCGCTCGCGTTAGTCGCGCTCGGACCCGTGCACCTCCCGAAAATGAAACCGTGACGGAAAAAAAAAAGGAAAGGTGTCGCACGATTTCCACACGGTATCCGTGACGAATAATTTTTCCGGCGATTTCGTGGCCGGGTCCGCGCGGCGGTTTCTACAAAACCGCCAGATGCATTCGCAGATCCCGGTGTGCACCGCTGCGGGCTAGAAAACTGAAAATATCGTTTTCCGCGACCGCGGACCATTTAAAGGGTTGCTCTCTCTATCTCACGACCCTGCCGCCGACAACTCCCCGATATTTGCGAACCGTTTATAATTGCCGCTTTCGGCAACCCCTTCTCTCCCTTATCCCCGTAGTCGGTTATTTGATTCCCGGCTCGCCTCCTTTTTGATCGAGTCGATCCCCGGTGGATCTATTTCACTCGTCGGAGAGAGTTTCGCTCCGGGCGCGCTTCCGCCCTTTGATGATGCAACGCGATCGCCCGGAGACTGTTGGCGCGATGCACGCGCTGATGCGCTACCTCTGTGGCTCCGCCGGTTTATTCAATTTATCGAAACAATTAATAGCTTTGAGCCCGGCAAATAGCGCGTCTTTCCAGCAGCTTGATTAAACGACCGCCGATCCGCTTCCCTTTCTTCGGACCCAGCAAACCCTACCGTGTGCGTCCGCGAGCGATCACGATTCACACGGAAAAACATCATTTTCTTCAGAATTCAATATTCCCTGTAAAGGGAATACGATACCATAAAAAAATTAACACTGTTCTTAAACTGTTCTAATTCTTCTACTGTTGCATAAAATTTTTCTGATGCATAAAATCGGCAGTCATCGGAACCATCCGGGGAATATCTCGAAGTCCGCTCGTTCTCCGCGAAAGTTTTATTATTTAGCAGGCGTGCGACCAACGTAACAAGAAAAGTTGCAGCTTTTCGCAGATTACGGAACCGGCGAAATTTTCTGTAATAACCGACCGGGTCTCGTTTCGAGGTTAGCGTTTCGAGATGGACGCGGATAAAAGACCGGGACGGAGTTATCGGCGAGGTCGGCGGAGATTAGCCCGGCAGCGGGGAGGCGTCGGGACGCCGGGGTGAAAACGGACTGCGCTTTAAATCTTACATGAGGGACGTAATGTCAGGGAAATTCCGAGATGTGATCCATTAGCAACAACGGCGGGCGGCCAACGAAACGAGGGGGCGCGTGTCCCACGAGAAATAACCGTAATCGCTATCTCCGACCCCCTATTCCCGCGCCCTTCGAGGCTTTCTCGCCTTCGTGCACCTACCCCCGAAGCGCACCACGTCCGTTTCACCTCGAGGAAGATGAAGATGGCGGGTCGAACGTGCATGTTTTGCCACCAACGGCTCTTTCCATATTCAGGGGGATGGTTTCCCAGCGACGGGGGGAGGGAGCAGGGGTGGTGGACGTCGTAAGCTGTTGGCTACTTGCAGTCGGTTCTCCCTGCCACTTCCGAGAGGTCCTATCGTTGAAAAGAGAGGTCTTTGAAGATCTCCGATCCCCGGAATACGTAAGCGGCTCCGCATCTCACCTGTGTCGCACACGATCGATTCGATTCCTAAGATTCGCCATTTTCAACGCTGATATGCCGCGCGACCTACCCTTCGAGCATTATATACCTTATCCCAGATTATTTCATAATTTTTGTGAACCTAGAAATCATCCTCGATTACGTGATCTAATAATTCGCGCCACCCAGCCTATACATTGTTGCTTAAAAACGAGGGTGTGTCTATCCGGAGATTGTTTTATAATTTTTCAGAATCAAGGATTTTCTGATAGATCCTCCGAGAGCAATATCAACTTTAATCGTGACCCATCAAGTCACCCTCCAATTAAGTGACCCAATAATTAAGGATTATTTTGCAAAAGATGATTTTGGTATAATTATTGGAAATCCGATTAACTGGGACAACCCTCGAATAACGACTTGATACAGTGTTGTTGGAAAATCGTGTTCCAGCGGACGTACAGGGGCGCAAAGTATACTGAAGTTGCGCAAAACAATTTTGAGGATATTCAACCAATCGTTCCGGGGTTGGTTAACGTTCCTCCGTTTCTTTTGGAGCTTTCATTTTTCGGGAGACCGACCGGCGATAGAACGCGGTTTGGAAACAAGGAAACGCGAGTGTCGAGGTCGGAGGTCGGAGGTCGCGAAGGAGGGAAAGATCTTACGGTTTATGAACGATCGGAATTTAAATTGCTTCTCCACCTACCCTCTGCTCTCCTTCTCTCGCGGCGTCTCTCGCTACCGGAGTTTTCGTTCCTCCTTATAAATCCCAATACTCTTTGGCGTCGGTGCGGAGCGAGAGGGAGACAGAGAAAGGGAGCGGGAACGGAAAAAGTGGCAGTCGCGAATGGAATATGAAAATATTTGGCAGGAGGACCGGAACCAGCCGTGTTTCGCCGCTTTGTAGTTCGCCGGCGCTTGGAACGCGCGCTAAATTGTGTTCCGGCTGCCGGTTGTGGCCGTATCAAAGATCGTCAAGGCGATGGGGGAACAATTTTTTTGTCACTTTGATCTTCTCTTCCTGTTGGGAAGGCTGCTCTGCTCCAGAGCGCCGGGGGAAGGAACACTTTCAGGAAGAAACACTGGGAAATAGAAAAATCGTTCTACAACCCCTTAGACCGCCGGCGGGACGCATTTGTCCCATGAAGTTCCGTGCCGTGTTTACTGTTCTCTTGATTACGGTGCCGCCGGGACTTTATAAATCCCTGCTGGAACGACCGGTTAGCTGCGCCGCGGCTCAAATGGAATCGCGTGTCTTCGGTGTTCATCGGAGCGGGAACTCGTTTGAAACGACTCCAAATGCTTCATTTGTGACTCGCGATCGCGTTGGTATTGAAACTACAAGCAGAAATCCGCTAAAAAATGAGCATGCTCGATTTTCGCACCGAATCCCCGGCTCCTGGCACACAAGTTACGAACCCCTTATTTGCTTTGCGCCCCGAAGCTACAAATTTCAATCCCGCCCCCGTTTCCACCGAAAACAGTCCGAGGCAACAGCTCGTTCGCGATCGCCCAGGGGCGTCGAATTAAAAGCGAGCCTCCGAGGGGGCGGAATTATGAATTCCGCGGGATTGATATTCATAAATTCATCCGGCAAATCCGGAGGATCGAATCGCGAGGCGGACAGGGCCGCGTTAATTTTCACGGATCCCGCAGTCGCGTCTTAATATTTCAGGGATCGGGGGTGGAAAGGGGTCGTAGAGTGGAGACAAAGAAATTAGCGAGATGGATAGGAGGAACGGGGAAGAGGTTTCGCTTCCCGAAGGCCGAGGGTTACCGGTTGACGGATTTTCGGTTCTCCCGAACGATCTCCCCGGGGAAACCGGAACTGCAGTCCCGGACGAATCCGGGACCGAGTCGCTGGTCCGGGACGAGTTTCTGGCACTTTGCAGCTCAGCGTCTGTTGAATATTTGATCGCGAACCGTCCCGCGCGCCTCTGACTGACGTTGCACGCGTCGTATTGACGATAACCCGCGCGGAACCGGTCATCCTCGTTAGTGCATCGGTAATCGGGAGCCTGCGATACTTCTGAACCCTTTTTACAACCTAATTCGAGGACGTGGTGTGAATATTTCAACCCTTTAAGCTAGCCCGATATAGAGAGAAACTAGAAGAAAAGATATAGAGAGAAATTCGTTTCAAAATATCAGCAACTTATTCCAACGCGGTTTGTCGTTTACTATAAACCACGGACAACGGTATTTGAACGAAACAAGCCCGGTTTACCGAAAGATTTCCCGGAGCCCCATCGCAAATGATTAGATTTCGAAGAGGACGTCCCCGCGACGAGAGTAGCCTTGCACCAATTTTCCGGTTGGTTCGAAAATTTTCGGGGAAAAAAATGTCGCTGCCACGTCGAACAGAAAAGCGGTGGCCGGATCGTGAGATCGGAATTTATCGGCGAGGACAGAGCCGGAAATCGTTCGTGTCGGGCGATTTTCGAGCGGCAGCCTTACGATCCTCGAGCGCCGTTTCAATTTCAGACTCATCCCCGTCTGATCGCCTGACTTGGCGGTTTTCGCGGAACAGAGATCCCGGGCTCCACTTTTCCCGCTCCGCGAATCGGGATTAAGAAAATTGCCCTGGCTCGGTGAGAGGAAAAGAGAGAGAGAGAGAGAGAGAGAGAGAGAGAGAGAGAGAGAGAGAGGTCTGAGTGGTCGGGATTCGGTATTTGGTTACGTCTCAAGTTCGCGGAGAAGTTGCAGCGTTCGTTCGACACTCTGGCTCGCTCTTGTTTTATTCAACGGGGTCCCTTGGATAGAGAGAACGAACCCGTGTCTTTCAATGAAACAGCAGACGCTGCTAATTCCTCCGCAAACAAACAAGTTATGGCCACAAGCCTGGCGATTATAAAAATTCGGCCGGAAGCTGCGCACAATTCCATTGTACTCAATTTTATTCTGTACTCCGGCTCGATGGTGCATTTTTCATCCTCGAATGGTAGAATATCTCTTCGGGTCGTGATCTGTCAATCTTTCTAAAAATTCTTTCAAAATTGACCGAGATACCCCAAAATACGCTGACCCAAAAACTTCCTCGAAAGAGGTGATGCGAATAGATTCAAGATCCATATATCTTAGAAGAGATAAACTATGTAACACACACGGGTGTTTCTTAAAAATGTATAAACTATATCTAAAAATGCCTGAGAACGTCCACATTACGGAAACCCTCAATCTCGACCTCCTCGAATGAAGGAAAAACCAGCAACGCTTTCCACCGATAAAACCGCCCAACCGTCGACTTATTTTCCCCATAAAGAACCACCGGCGTCGCGCGATTACGGGGGACAGTCGGCACGAAGTCAAACACAGTGAAGAAGAAATGGAGTAACGGAACAAATTATATTCCGAGTAGGAATTCACTTACGTTCCAGACACGAGGAAAACGAGCAGACAAGGAGAGACGCGGTGACGCGTCGCGGTTGAAACAGAGACAGAGAAAGGGGAAGAAAGAGAGGGGGTAGCCTGAAGGTGAGACGGTGGACAGAGGGAATCGTTCCGTGGCTGCGCCGTTAATGAGGCCCGTTGTCGCGTGTCTGCACACTTACTGAGAACGACTACTACCAGAGAGAGAGAGAGAGAGAGAGAGAGAGAGAGAGAGAAAGAGAGAGAGAGAGACGGCCCGGACTACTCGCAGAGCTCTCTCGTCGAGGTCCGCCAAGTAGATGAAGTACGTATGCGATCCGCCCTCACTCCAGACGTCCGCGAGACCACTTTGTAACCGTCTCGCGTACAAAGTTCCAGCCTCTGGTCGACCTATTCATCGTGCCTTTAACCTCGGAATGTCTTTCTCGAGGGCTTAGCCCGTGGGAGCGGGTCACAGGCTCTTGTTTTTTCTCCCCCGGTTCTTCCCAACGACGATCCAACCCCTCGATCGAGCTCCATCCCCTGTCGAAATTAAGCCGTCTTCCCGCTCTACCGAAAAGTGAACCACAGAGTTTTCTAAGAAGTGAATACACGTGCTCGACAAACGTGAGTTTCAGGATTTTTTTTCTGGAAAAATCAGTGTAGTTGCTTCTTTAACGAGTCACTCAGTTAAAAGTACACGTATTAGACTACTTTCAGCAATTTTTTCGCCACGACAGTTCAAGAAATGACCGGAGCGACACTCGCTTCTTCCCAGAAATAACGTCTCTCTGAACCAGACGATCCTTAATTTCAGTTACCCGGTGCTCGGCGAGGACACAAAACCAGCAGAAGAGAGTCTCCCGTTCCTATTCCCGAGGGATTCAAATTCGCCGACAATGTTCCCGAAGTCCATTGGAAATCTCCCGGACAGGTTAAAACCGGGGGGAGCCGTCGCGAGAAACAAAGACGCTGGGCGTCTTCTCCTCGCGGAAACTTGTTCGTCGGGGGTTGAAGGTGAGCCCCTCTAACGACCATCGCCACGAGCAGAACACGTCTACTCCGGAACTGGTTCTCTCTCTTTGGAAATCGGTCCGCGGGGACGAAGGCGGCGGCTGTTCGATAATAGAGGCGGCATTTCGACTGGATCGAAAACTTTTTTCATCTCGGCATCTCGAGGCGAGGGTTGCCGTCCGTCCGGGGGTGGCGCAGAAGCCATTATTCGAGAGTATCGACGGGCGTAAGTGTTGACAGATAAGCGAAAGAGGCTCCGGGACCAGCGTCGCCGGTAAACGGAATCAATGGTGAAAGGAAAACGCCGAACTCCCGCGGCGTTTTAATCAATCTCCTTCTCGCGCGCGTTCGTTCGACCACCCCCGCAGTCTGTGTAGAGTCAACCCCCGCGTTCCTCTGTCCACTGATCGCATTTATCGGCTCCCCGACGATCCCTCTGTGTCCCTCCCCACCGCTGACCGCATCCCTCAATTTCCGTCTCCGATTCAGCGAGAAAGCGGCCCGTTTCGAGTCTATCTCCAGCTCCAGAAGACTCGAGACCGGGCCGACCACGCGATACGGGGGTGTGGAACCGGGGGTTGAAACACCCCGTATCTCTCTGAGAGACTCACCCGGCCAGCAGTTTGTACAGTTTCATTGATCTTGATGCGACGTGTTAGGGTCCACGGGACACAGAGTGGAGGATGAGAATCTGATAGGTTCCGGCGGTGCATCCTCCGCGAGGAACAGTCGATGGGGGTGGTGGCTGGCTTCTGTGCGCCGAGTGGCCGAATCTCGATGGCGCGTGTAGACCGATTCGGTTCGGCTAATGGACTCTATCATCTTCGAGATCATCTCGGCCAGGTTCGATTGCGGGGACAGTGGTTGCCAACTTTCGCCGGTAAAATATAGTCCCTGGAAGGAGAAGAAATTGCTTCTGTTATTTCAAAGAATTGGTCCGTGTCGTTTCAGGTAGGGCTATTTTAAAGGTTGTATTCCTAGATAACTATTTTTGTGCATTTGAGAGAAAAATGACTAGGTGTGATTCGAAGCATTAGTTATACTATTTTCATGCCGAGAAAGAAAATCAATTTTGTATCAACCCATTAGCGCCCATTGTACTCGCTTGAGTACAGGATAACAAGATTATATTTGTTTGCTTCTACCGCCATCTAAGATTGACTAGATGTTTTGTCCATCGTTTGCTAACATTTAAAAAAAAATTCTTTGGCGTTAATGGGTTAAATAGAAAATTTTTATCTCGCCTAAAAATCCGCATCGAATGCTCATTCTCGCGGGCAATTCGATCGGAACATCGCAGTTCCCGGCACCGTCTTGTAAGGATGAAGAGGAATGAAACGGCCCGGCGTATTATCTCACATTTTTCCAACGAGTAGACTGAAGCCTGTGATAGGACCCGCGGGGGTAGATCGCGCGGTGAAAATTAAATTGGGTCAGAAGATGTCCGACTAACGAGGGAGAATACTCGTCCTGGCGGCCGGCCAGGCACGTTTGCTCACGCTGAAAAATTACTGCGGCTATGACAAGTTTCCTTTTATTGCCCTCCGGCCAAGCCGAGTCATTTTCCAAGGGCTGTTCGAGGTGGTGCCGGGCGGCGGGGGAAGTTTACGTGTCGGGGGGTTGATCGATCGGGCCCGCGAAACACGGGGACCGGTCGACGTTTCTAGGAAGAATGACTCGGTTGAATATTTATCAGCGCGGCCCCGCCTGTCCGCGGACACATTGTGACCGGGGTATCGCTTTCCCTCCGCATAAAACATCCCATTATCCGACGTGAAAGCCAGTCTCGTCTTCCAGCCCCCGTGACCCGCCTACGTCCTTCCGCCCCCTTTTCTGCTCTCGTTTCGCGGATGTCCCGACAAAAGGACCGCTCCTGCCTCGCGCCTCCTGAAAGCCCGCGTCCACCAAATAAAAGACGGTAATCTTGCCCGAGCCGGATAAACTCGCGGACGACTATCGGGAAATCTTGGTCGCATCCGAGTGATAAGCTGTGGTCCATTTCTTTTGTTATTCCTGAACGAAGCGAGAATAGAGGTATTTAATGAATATCTCATTGCCATTACGCGAGACAATAAATTGTTTTACTACCTCAGCGTGAGGGCCCGCTTTATCGGCATCGTCCCGGAGAAGGTGCGCAAACATGCTCGATATCGTGCGACGAAATAAACGTTTCCAGCGGCGTGCTTATTAAGTGAATTTTCTGGGTCACGAGCAGCGCGAAGTTCACTCGAGGGACCCGACGACGACGGTGCCCGCGTTATCGCCCGGTCCGCGAATTTTACGAATTACTTGAAAGATAATAATTTGTTGGTGGAGGGCCGACGATAAAAAGCGAGGCAACGCGAGGGCCTCGCACGCGTCGACGTCCGCGCTTTTCACCGTCGCGTCCGAAACTTCTTAAAAGCAATTAATTCAGCCCCTCGGGGGAAGAACGCCGCTGACTAATTTCAGATAACTCCGGGGCTGCCTCGCGAAACGGTAACGAAGTTACGATTCCCCGAAGTTCCCGCCGTCGCCATGCCACGCGAACTCTCGTAACGGGAACGGCCGCCGCACACCGTCACCGTCGCCGTTGCCATAACTTCGAACGTCCGCTGGGAAAATGGGGGAACGCGGCCCAGGAAAAATCTTCCGCGGGAGTTCCCTCAAAGCCGCGACACGTTGTTTACTAATTTCCTAGTTAACTCGCCGCCAGACCGTGAACAAGCATCATCCCTTAACGTCGCGCCGCGTCGCGCGAATCCGCTTTGGAGGATTCGTCTCCCCGCCGATCGCAAATTCTTCTTTGAAAGCCTGGCGAAATTGCGCCCGGAGGAATAACGAAAAATGACTGAAATTTGGAATGCAGGATTTCGAAACTCGGAGAAAAATTTTGGGAATCGGAAAACCTCCCTTAACCCCTTGGCGCGTACGATTTTCGTCACTGCAATGATTAGGGGTCACCCTTTTAATATCGAATATTTTTCTAAGCGATTCTATTGCATTTAATAAGTGATTAAGAGGCAAATCTATGCAGTTGCTGCGACAGCAAGCTCCCGCGAAAGTGCCAGGAGCTTAACAATTTTCTTGTGGAAATTTCTTGACCGTCGGGAACACCGATAATCCGCGCGAACACATTTCCCGATGATTCCGCTGTCCCGGACAGATGGCCCGCGTCTAAATTATTCGGCCGCGAGCGGAATAACTTATCTATCCGGTAGAATTAATGGGGTCAAATTCCTGTCCCATGGAAGTTTCTTATAGAGCTCCCTTATTGGATCGCCGTGGAACGTCTTAACTGGTTCATCGTGATATCTGCTTTCGACTGGGCCGCGGCTGTTTTTGGATCGTACGTCAAAATATTCTGGTTAATTTATCGCGACGTCTGCATCCGGATTCGAAGATCCGGTGGGGGTCGTCTCTTCTATTGGATTTTAGGTTAAATGATCTCGCTTGATTTATTGAAGAACCTGTCGGTCGCTTGGCAGAGAGTTCTTGAGACGCTCGCAATAGAAAGCTCCAAGAAAACGCGTGATTTTAGATTCAGAATATTTTGATTAATTTAGTGCGAAAAGTATTCCTTAATTGAACTTTCCTGTGAAGGAGGGATTTCACATCCTGGGGTAAAAGATCCGTCTTCGTTGAATATCTATTTTCTCACTGAACGACCTTGTACAGGAAGTTTCTAAATTTTGCAATTATGTTAAAGCTTCTAATTAAATTAAAGCTAATGCCATTTTCTCACTGGCTAATCTTATAGCGGAGGTTTCCGAGTTGTGCAACTTTGCAATTTTAAAGTGATATCTATCAACTGGATATTATCGTCAGGAGTGTTCCTGAATTTTACAATTAGGTTAAAAGTAAGAAAAATAAGGGACTTACCGTCAGGTCAACGAACTGCATACTTGGTGGTGGATGTGCACTCGCACTCACAATATCACTTGCATTCGAGCACGAATCACAACAATTATTTAATGTGACCCTGCCGAATAATCCGCAGTCTAGTGATTAGTTTAATTATAATGATTAAAAACACACACGTTAGAAACCGCGAGCTTTAAACTGACACGTCTATAGAGATGTTCTCCCTGCCGCGGTTCGAACAACACTGATCTTACTCAAGATTTTTTTTGAAAAATTTTGGAAGGGGGATTACGCATGTCGAAAATGCCCGCCGTAACGCGCTTACAAAAACGACGTGGACGGTCAAACGAAAAAAAGGGCACGATTCTGTCGGCAGAATTTGGTCACCCTGTTTTTGTACCTAGTCGTTTAGGCGTCTACCTGCCTAATATAATCTGACCCCAATTGTTCCAAAGCATCGTCTGCGTCTGTTTTCCCGGCAAGGGGTGGAAGTGTCAGATAATTTAAAACACATTTCACCGGCACATAGCCCTCGTGTAAAAATATTTTTCTAAGATCAATTCACGGTGGAGAAATTTCAACCTCGGACTGTTTCCGACGGGTGAAGAAATTTCGAGCGAGAAAACCGGACGCTAGAGAAAACCGATGCTATGCGTGAGATAAGTGCGAGTGAAACGGTACGCAGGAGAGGACAGTATCTCCGGACAAGATCGGACACGGACTGTCCCCGGGCCGAGAACCGCACAAGTCCTGCTGACACGTGAAATCAGATGGATACGCGGCCGGAGCCGTGTCGTCGGCTTCCATTTTCACTGTCGCGTTCGCACCTTCCCCTCTACCGCGATACCCGGCCCTTATCTCCTCGCTCCATCTAGCCTAAGTTATTGCCAGTTTTGCCGGACCCGAATCGCTGAATCGCAACTTCGCCGACGGTCTCCGTCAAACGCCTGACGGACGCGGTTCGCCGCAAATTTCCATATCTCGGATCAGGTCTATCGATTTTTCGGAATATTAGAATTGCTGCTACGGAAGCGTTAACGTATCCTAAGTTTACTTATTAGTTCACTTATCTTTCTAGGAATAAGAACAACTTCTTTATAAACTTATTTTAAATTACTGATCTCAAAGCAATACCCCAATTTCAAGGATTGAATCTATAATCTTCTCCAAAAATAATTTGATGTCTTCTACCTCCATATCTGTCCACAGGGTGCATCACGAATTTATTTTGAAACTTTGGAATATTCGTTTGTCTCGTGTAAAATTTGTGTCGAAAATTCTGATTAGTTTACTGGCGAATTTCAGTGCCGGGGTAGCGGGGTGCTTCGCGTTAATTTTTCGAAGTGCTTCGATCATTCGGTTGGTTCGGGGAGGATTTTGTGTACAGGTACACAAGGTTTACGAGTTCCGGAGATTAGTTTTTGGACGAAGCACGCGCATTGTGCGACCAGTTTTCCCGGCAAACTCGTGTCACGGACACACAGGGTCCAAGAACAAAACGAGCGTTCTTTCGTCACGTAGACCGCGGGGACGTGTCCTATCCGAGGATCTCGCGCGTCACGATCCTCGTGTAAGAGGTATTAATTCGCCGGCACGTAATTCATCCCGAATCGGCCAGGATCTTTGTGACTCATCGCTCGGTGTATCCTCGATCTCGGTTTCGTTTCTCCTCTTCCCGCGGGAGAACATGGTCGACCGGTAGCTCGAATCGTTTCGGCTTCGGAATCTCTTCTCGACGAATCGTCGGGTCGTTGACCCTTGAATTGCGACGGCTGGGTCTGGTGCGACCCACGTTTTCAACGTGAAAATTATTGACACGGCAAGTGATAGATTATGAAATACATTACCTCTAAATAAAGTGGGAATGTCCCGATGGGAATAGGGATAGTCGAGTATCGGAGGGATCCGGTGTGCGTTAACTCGCGTAATTCCCGGGCGCGCGTATTCGAAATTACAGGCGTTACGGAGATTTCGCTCGACGCCGCGCCGTCGAAACCGCGGATTTTGCGCGAGCACGTCTTTATTAATGACGAAGCGCGCGAGATCGCTGCATTTGGCGCAGCTATTACTCATCGAGAGTTCCCGCCGTCGCTGTTCGCCGGGAACGGGGGGTAAAGAACGGGACGAGACCGAGATCCCCGTCTGAAAATGTGTTCCGACAGTGGATACGTAATTTCCAGTCGCATTAGCGGCCGCGTGCACGCTCATTACCCCGCGCGCAATCGTATTATTAGAGGACCAAGCATGAACGAGGCCCATTCACCCCTTCGTTTCCCTGGATGATGAATGGCTGACGCGGGAACCATCGACTTTCCCGTAATGCACCCGCTGACGTTCCACTGTTTTCCTTCTAATCGCGCTTTCTCTGCCCCGTCCGATCCCACGCCGACTATTTTTTACTCTACGTCTGTCGAATCCACTCGAAACTTGCTCGAACACTTTGTTCAACCTTGTCGAGGAACGCCGCTGATCCTGCCATTTTTCTAATATTTTATCCCGGCCCTGATAATACTCGTACTTTTATTCTTCTTTGATTCTGTCTCTCAAAAATTGCAAGTCTCCTTTAATCGACCAGTCCCGTGTTCAGTTCATTGTTCGACCAATCACTAAAGGACTTCCGTTCGGCGAGTGAACGAATAAAGAATCCAGTGCGGATTTCGTGACGCAATAATAGCTTTTAAATGACCGCGCAGCGACATTATTATCAGAACATACGAGAAACATTGTATCGACATATCTGACGTTCGAACAGTACACGTTCCCCGGCAGTAGGCAACTTTTAATAAAATTATTGGATCTTTTTCTACATTATCATAAAAATAAATATGTTATATGAACATACGAGCTTCCAATACGTATTGTTTCTGTCAATCTAATGTACCATAAAATAAACAAATATATTACCAGCGTTCGTACTGCCGTTATTGTCTCTTCTTGTGCATCATTGTTAAGATAAATGAATATATTGTCGGCACTCGTGCTTCCAGTAATTATTGGATCATTTTATACATTATCATAAATGAGTACAATGAGAGCACTCGTACCTCCAGTAATTATTGGCTGTTTTTACAAATGATTATTAACGTCGATAAATACGTTATCGATATTCGAACCTCCAATAAATATTCTCTCTTCTTTCATGCAATCATTGAGATGAATAAGCATCAAGTGTACAAATTAATTCGTGGCCTTCGCAGTGTTGCAACGTTGTTTAAAATTCAAATTTATTACCGCGTCGTCCGCAAAATGATATAGACGATGAAGATTATTTCCAACGCTTCTAAGTCACAGACACTCGCCAGCTGCAATCGAATCGTTCGAACGCACCCACGTCCGCCATCTCCTCGGTTTATCTCGGACGCCCACGCGCCGAAGATCGTCCGGGACGTTGTTACGCGTAAATCAAATTTCGCGGGCACCGCTCCGGATCCCGAGGCGTTCGCGAAAGAAAAAGGGGGAAGAGAGACTGCACCTTGATTCGGTGGAGCACGAAATTGAACTCTCGAAAGTTTTCGAAATTTATCATTCCACGGGCTTCTTCGGCCCGCTCGCCCCCGAAGAACCCGGGAGGACGCTTCACTCTGGCGGTCACTCTATCTCTCGTGATTACACGGTCCTCCATTTTTAGCATTTCATCCACCGGAAGTAGAGCACCGAGCTATGCAACGATTATTGACTTCCTGCAGAGGAAGTTGTCGGGCTTATTAGCCCGCCGGAAATTGACAAATAGAAATTTCCTTCTTTCCTCAATAATTTTCCCAAGTTGAGAATCACGTGTACAGGGTGTCCCAGAAATCTTGCGTTTCCTTGGAAGGGTTGCGCCGGCGAAGTTCTGGCTACTCTCGATTTGGCGTCGCCTCAGGATCGTATGCAGCGATCAGGGTGCCAGTTCCTTCTCTATCCGGCGCAGGGTTTATCGTGGATCGGGCGATAGGGGCGAGATGCCGGGCGTCAATTAACTGCTCGGCGTCTCGGTATCAAACGAGCGACGCCGGCCTAACAAGGTTTTTCGTTGGCCGTGGTCCCGTCGTCCTCGGTCCTCGCCGTCGTCCATGGTAGCCGGGTCTGATTTAAATAAACCATTACCGGGTGGTATCTTTCATCGGCGGGTTCCCCACACCTTGCCCGGCTTCTGACACACTCCTCGGCCTTAGCCTGCGACGCGACGCGACGCGACGCGACGGTATGAGCGAGAATAAGAATAAAGCCGAGGACAGGCCCGGATGAAGGGAGAGTAGCCAGTCGGGCTGAGAAGAAAACGAATCCGAAACCGGTGGGGTCCAGGGAGGATCGGCGGGAAAAGAGGAGGCGAAAAATCGAAGAAACAGACACGAGAGAGGAGGGTTGAAGGAAAGGGGAGGCGGCGGGCAGGAGCACCTGCGAAACCGACTCTCGCTCGACATCCTTGGAAGCTGCTGCTGTTCGCGAACGGGGGCTCTCTCTGCCAACTGCGACATAAACGCTAACGACTGATCGCCGGGCCCTGATAGAGCCTGTTAGCCAAACGCCATGCTCCTTATAGAAAACGAATATGTTCGCGGTTCGGCCCTGTTAACGCTGTTGCCCCGCTCTAACAGAGACCAGCTTCTCTCTCTCTGACTCTCTCACTCTTCTCTCACTCTCTCCTCGCTCGCTCGCTGATATCTGTGTTCGTCCCGAACCCGGCCAGCCGCCTCCTCTTGGTTATAGGTGGTACACACGTCGTGTAACGTCGGATATTCATCGTACGTGGCCTTTGTTCGTCCCAGCATTGTTCAACGGCCGTGCACCCACACCCGGGAATTTCGCTGGAACCGTACAACGGATCGACGCCACCGATACCGCTTCCCCTGTCAATTTAGGGAACGTTTTATGGGACACGCGTGACGCGGCCTTGTCTCCTGTCCGCTGGAACCCTGTCCTCGTGATCCCCGGGTCTTTCTCGCCGAGAACGACGTACGGGCTTGCTCTCCGTGATCCTCGCGCATGGAAAATAGACCGTGACGCCTCGCGGGAACGAGACGCCCCTCGCACGATCGCTGGAGTGATCCCGAAGAGGTCAGATGCTACTCTTCTTTCTTCCGAAGGCCATCGCACTCCTCCTGCAGGGAATGCTACTTCGTTCGTGGCGAAGTACGAACTTCGAAAACTTTTTTGTAACAGCGTCTTTAAAGATCGCTCTTTATCGTCTTCTCATTAGTATGAACATACACACCGACAGCTCGTGGAAAGGATTTTTACATTCTCCGAACTCCTGTTTTCCTTCATTTGCTGATCTCGATCAAGTTTCCAAATTGCACGGAAAGATTTTTGTAGGGATTGCCTGGAATCTGGGTTACACTAAGGTGCATTTCACCAACAAACTTTCCATAGTTCATGACGTTACGTTTCTGAGATGCGCAAGTTACATCTGGTCGAACTTATTCTCTTCCGTGTAAACTTCTCTGACCCGAAAAGATCGATAAACACATCGGTTTCCTTCCTCCGTTCAGTACCGTTAAAACACATTCGCGCATCGACGCTGTAATATTAATCGGTATCATTTTGTTCCCCGGAATACGTAGAATAATTCTCTGTAAAATTCACCTGCACAGCGATTTATTTATTCATGGAATTTTCGATCCGCGAGTGCCAGTCCTTCGAGTGCATCACCGAGCGGAAACGTATCGAACATTTCGTTGTTTTTGTCACATGCTCGCCGAACATTTTCTAGAATTAAAACGTTAAAACATTTCTCAAATCAAAGCTCAACGATTACGGAATAAGAGAAAAATCAGGAGACATAATTTGTCTACTTCCCCAACGTTTAGAAAAAAATGTTAAAAAATGGTGTTAAGTGGCTCCACGGAGGAAGGTATAAAATTTCATTTTATTTCTCCCGAGATGTCAAGATGATTTCCTCGAAATGTTTTCGTTGTCCGAGAGAGCAGGCGTTTCGTTCTACCGTGCGACGCGGTCTCGCGATGCGAAGAAGCGACGAAGGCGGCCGGTAGTCCAGGTCGAGAGGAACGCGTCGCTGAACAAACTTTGGGCGTAACCCGGCCGCGTATAAATCCCGCGTGCGTGAAACCCGACGAGATCGGGTGCGTGTACATAGTTCCATCGCGTATATTATAACCGGGCCGGGATACGCGGCGGGCGTGTTGTTGTTGCGTGCCACGTGATTTAGTGACGGCCCCGGGCTCTGATGGATCATCCATTGAATGGTAATCGTCGTAGCCCCGAGGACCGGCTCCGAGAGAGACTCGTCCCGTTCGTTCCTGCGTTTGTTCGGCCTGTCCGCGCGATCCTCGATGACGTCGCCGTCGAATTTGCACGCGGACAGGGCCGGATCCGCTTTCGGCCCTTTACGCGACCCTTTCTCCTCGGACCGGAGGACAGCGATCAAGCTTGAAGCCGATTTTCTGGCTAGACTTCATGAAAAAGTCTCCGGACACCCTTTATAATGATGTATAACTGTTTAAAAAGCTGTTTTTCCAAGAACTTTTGACTTTTTCGTCTGACTCTGTACGGTGTTTATCACTTCACAACTAACGTAGCTATTTAGATGGCAATTTATCGACCGAAAATGACCCAACTCCGTGAACAACGCACAGGGATCGATTCTTTGGTTAAACAAACGAATCCAAGGGATAAGTTACAACGTAGCTCGGAGGCTCCTGAAGGATTTACGGAAGAGGCAACTGGGAACGGTTTCTCAGTTATCGTCGGCCATAATTCATAGGACTGTTGCGGATCGGTATTGGATTTCGTCGGATAGCCGAGGAGCATCGGGCGGCGGGGTATTAATTACAATCGAAGGGACGAGAGGAGGGGGCCCGTTCGCGGGTCCCGACGGCAGCCGATTCCCGGTGAAAATTTCGGGTTTACCGTGACGATCCTCCACGCCTCCGAAATTTCGAATTCGGGATTCCGCCCCTTTCGAAACGAGCGCGCGCGTTCGCTCGCATTGACTTACGGCCAGCTGCGTCACTCGGGGCGATCTATTCCCCTAATTACAAGCTGCGCGTCCCCGAACGCCGGCTAATATTTATAGGAGATACCGCGAGTGGCGAGCGTGATTTCGTGGAAACTGCTCCGGGCCACGAGGAGTGGACCAGGCCCCGGGAATAAATAAGGAACGAATTCGATCGGCAGATTATCGCGCACGGTACCGTTGCCGGCCGAATTCCGGGCTCGCAGCGAACCTGCTGATAGCCGGTCTCCGCCGCGATCATTCTCCGCACGCTCGATCATACTGTTTTTCGACGAACACTCTCGTTTCAGCCAGCCGCGGCTCCCACAGGATTTTTCTTAGCCGTCGGTACCCTGTGATTACACTCGTGTGCCACTGTCTGTGAGCAGCCTTTGGCAATTATTTTTTGAAAAAATTAATGGACTGTTTTATAAAAATAATCTCCCAGGTGGAATAGTGAGGGGAGTGCTCGGTAGTCGCAAAATGGCGGAGATAATAAGAATGTTGAAATAGACCAACATTTAGGGAGTTTAAAAGTGAACGAAGTTGGGTTAACTGTGGTAATAAGTTGTATTAACGGGCGGGGAACGTCCCTCTCGAGCCGACGTAATTTTCGAAAAGGGAAATGAAAGTTATTTCACGGTTCAACTTAAATATTATTCGCTTCTCGGCCATTACACCCTTATTCACCGACTCCCCGCCCTTAATTACCGGAAGCAGTACAAGTTACACAGTAGTTCCGAAGAAGTTAGTCGTAGCCTCAGTCTCTTTACACCGGTGTGCAACTATTAAACGCATTTCGCGACTCTTTGACTTGTTAACTGGGCAACTTTCCAGCCCTCGAGGATCGTGCGAGCACAATCGCGGCCCCGAATAAAAACGATTTGATACAGTGCCACCGCCGAACAACGGGAATAAAATTCAACTTACACCGAGAAAAACCGTTCGCTGTGCGGCGAACGTTTCACGTTGGTGTGCGCCCGGAGAACGTAAAATCGATTAATTCAATGTACAAAGCAAAACGCTTGTCTCTCTTCGTTAACCTTTTATTAGATTTTAGAGAACAGCGCGAACATCTCTGAATGGGTCCAATTGTCCAGTTTCTAGGCAATTAAAGTTACAACGTTGTTAATTTAATAAAATCAGAAGTGAATTTCAAGAGAATTCTAACCACTTCTTCTTTAAAAACTCACCTTTCGATGCTAAATAAGAATTAACAGTTATTTCCCGGTGAGGATAAAAAGGAGCGGTCACAAACACTGTCAAACCGTCAATCTAACCATCTGACACTATCCAAAGGGCCCAGCTGGATGTTCCCAACCGCAAAAGGGTCGGTTTGCAGTCGTCTACTCGAAGAAACTCGAGCCGCGGAGCAGAAAAATCAAATAAAATTGACAAGGCAGCTGCAACGCCGTCCCTTCAACGTTGTCGGGCGTGCATCAATCTTCCTACGGAACGATAAAGGTTGCAATTAAGCCGTGCACGCTCGTTCCAGAGCGAGCTCGCGGGCTGAGAATGCGGTCACCGATGACGCGAACGTCACCGAGCAATCAGTGTCGCGAATCCTCCAGAGGAGACGCGAGAGGATCGAGAGGATCGCGGCCTGTCGAATGATCTGCTCGCTTGATCCGGCAATCGGAACGAATACCGATGCCGTGCCGGCCGATCGAACCGATTCGATCTCCTACTCACTTATTACAATAGTTCCTGACTATGCGTGACGTGTTCGCAGGCGAGAGATGTTGAAACGTGTGATAATTAAACTGAGAAATTTAAAGTTAAAGAATTTAACAATTTTACATCGTCAAATTGAATTTGAAACATAATATTCCTCTCCGATAATACAGCACATTAATTTAAACTGGCTAATTGGAAAATTAGAATTGCAGTGTTTCCTCCCGTCCAAGGATTAAATAAATTAATTAACCACTTGTTGATACACTAGTCAATAATATAACTAATTTCAATTTTTCTGAATTCTCACTGCAGTCGACTATAGTCCCAATTTTGGGGATGTAACAATCTTCGTAAACGGGAACCTTTCTTTGAATTGGTGGTGGTTTCAGGATTCAGATATGGACGCAGTGTAATTTAGGATGGAACGAGCTACATGGTTACGGTTAGGGTCTTCGAATGGATTGAATTGGTGGGACAAGGTGGCGACGTGGAAGGCGAACGAAGGCTGGCCGGGGCCAGCCGGTTAGAGAAATGCGATTCAATATGAAATTGCAGGGCTCTCAAAATTCATGACGATTTATACGCATTGTATGCCAGACGGGGTGGGCGTGCGTGTTGCGCTCGCGGCTTTTCGCTCCACGCACCGTCGTATATTAATTTCGTACGGGTCCCAATCGGCTCTCTGTCTTCGCTTCGCCGATGTCAAGCGAACGCCCTCCTCAATTTTTCCACTGGCCCCTAATAAAACAAATATACAAGCGTTACGTACACTACTACCACTGCCATCCTCATATCCATCTCGACCAGGAATAAATTTCTAGAAGCTGGATACGGGAATTCGCAAACGTTTACACAGAGTCAAGCCCCAAAAATTAATATAAATCGTATTAACTTTTGCATCAGTCTGGCATGTCGGGAAGGGCCCACGCTGCCAAGGGCCCACGTCCCACGACCGCAAGACAACTTTGTCTCACTTCCCCGGGCCGATTTTCGCGATATTCACGGCAGGCTGGTTCTCGAAAGGGGACGCGAAGCGACACACCGGGCCCCGATCGTCTCGATGATCGGGGACCCTCCCCCCTCCCCCTCGCCGTGTCCCGCGAAGGCATCAATTAAAAAGTCGTGTCGCATTATGCGGACCCCGATCAACCGAGACCGAGGGAAGAAGGCCTGGAATGCGATTACACGATCTTTAATTGAACCGCGAGCGTCCTGCTCGGACATCCGTGTAAAACAGAGAGACGTCTGTTACGTGTCGTCGTACCGATCCCAACCGGCTGACCCGGGTGACGTACTTACGTACCTGTTGTGTACCGCAACGGACGAGCCCCGGGATCGATTCTACCGCGAGCACGATGATTAGCCGCGCCCATGACGCGATTTCGAGGAAATTACTCTCCGGTAACTGTGCTCGAGCGAAATTGCGGGATCGAGGTCCTCGATGATGATCATCCGCTGTTACAGATTTTATTGCTGGCTGTTGCTGCGCGCTGGACCGCACTGTTCTTGCGTCGGTTTTGGTGCCAGATGTTCGGTAATGATATTCACGCTTCGAGCGCCGATTCGGCTCGAAATGGCCCATAGAGACGAGGTAATTCGTTCGATGAAATGAAAATTGCTAGAACATTTTGAGGATCCTAAAAAGATTCGGTGTATTGAATATATTTTAAAGCTGCACGCGGTTTTGAGAGACGTGACATTTCAAATTTGGAGGATTTATTTTCAAGATTGACGAACGAGCAGAATTAATATTGCACCGTGATACCAGTGGATTTAAACGTTCCAATTCGTTATTAGATTTAATTCACTATTTTATTAGCTGGTATCAGTCGTCCGTTTTACTTCGACAATTGACCGTTTTCTTCTCCACAGACACTAACGGCAAAGCGGGCGACAAAAACAGAAGCGGAGAGCGATTCTAGCAGGAGAACTGCGTCGAAACTGTAGAATACAATTTTTCCCCACGGTTCTTTGTTCCCGGGATAATTGCGTTTGAAAGTATAACGCGCACGGATTAGGATTTACCGTAAGTAGAAACGGTGGTTCGTGCACAGACAACCTTCAAACGCGATTACCGCGAAACCGAAGCGTCAAACGTGAAAAATTGTATTCTATGTTTCCGACGGACTTTTTTCCCATGTAGATGTAGGTGTGACGTACCTGCAATTTGTTGACGCAATGGACGCAGAGCGTCAGGAATAGCATGAAATTTATGTAAATGCTTTTTCGATATCTTTTGTAGTTTACGAGCTACGAACGCATAAATAAAAGGGCAATTTGAATAAACGGGGTGGTTTCTCTCTTGGGGTACAAAGTAGCAGCGGATGCAGCAGAATTTGCAGGTTGGTTCATTGAACAATCGCATTTGTTCAAACTGCTGGGAGGGGAAGAAATTTCGATGAAATCCTCATTTCATTTTGAATCTGGCAAAATCTTTGTCAATTTCTGGCCGGCCGTGATAATATCCGAATTTTCGGGATCGTGCAGGATCTACCGAATGGCGGGCGATCTACGTGGTCCGTCAGGCGGGCAGCTCGGACCCGGAAACGTATTTTCATCAGAAAGGAATCGGGTCGTGTCCGAAATATTGCGGGTGCCGCGCCCCTTTCGAGAGTTCCGAGGGAATTCGGTTGGCGCTCAGTTCTTTCATCTTTGGCGCCGCGCGCTCGCTCGCTCGCTCGCCCCTAAGAACTTGTAAATTGAAGGGCGCGCCGCGGCCCGAAAGTTCCTTTATTTATCGCTCGGAATCCGCTCGCCGTCGAACCGGCGGAACTGCGGCAAGTTCGACCTCCCGTCGGAAAAACACGCGGAATTTACGTGGCTCCGGTGAAAAGTCTGGGTTAACGATTCCGCCGACGGCCGCGGAAGAGCTCCAGCTTATTTCTCGAAATAAGTGACGCGAAATGCGGCCACGATCGCTTCCTGTGGACCGCGGACGATCCTCGAAATCCCTTCTCCGAACACCCTAAATTCTAGCTCATTTTTTACCTCTGTTTTTATTTTTATATGGAACTGTTTTTATTTAGACACGCGCGTAGTTTATCCCGAAAATAAGTATCTTTGAACAAATGTTAAGTGAAAATCATATTCTCAATTTACCGTCCGTTAATTGCAGAGTGAAATCAAAGGTAACGCATGGCTCGGTAAAAGAAAAACACGGCCGAGCTTTTAGACGAGGCTGGGGTGGAAAAACGCGGGGGTTGCGCTGCCAGAAGGGCTGAATTTGTGTGAACGGCCGACGGCAGAGGTCGAAGCATTATTTAATACGATAAAAGGCTCGTCCGTGCTCTTTTTTTTTTTGCGCTTCGACGGAAGCTCCGGGTAATCGCATAAATACTACCCCCGCGCACCGAAATCTGATGATAAATCAGCACGATCCTGGCAACCCCCTGGAATGGACCGCGGTTTCAACCTACAGGTGGCTATATCTATGGCTTTATGTACTACAAAGGTTCGCGTACAGACAGGCCGCACACACACCCACGCACCCGTGCGCAGACCGCCATATCTTTAAAATATAAGCAACTATACATACGAAAGTTTATTGAGGTGAAAAACTGAATATACGAGGGTCGGGAGGGATTCTCTGCTGTATTAAGGTATCACGAAAAAAAAAGAAGAAGAAAAAAAAACAACACGTGTGATATATGAGGGTGCGAAGAACGCGGCAAAAGGTCGTTTATACTTCTCTAGTTAAACTCGCTTTTTTTACCGTGTCCGGATATAAGGATATAAGAACGGTTAGTTAAATATTAAACGCTAATTTAACGCGTCGACCGGCCGCGTCAACGATGCAATTATTTGTCTGAATTTAAAAGATTAAGTCTCACACTGATATATGGGTGTGCACGAACATGCGAGGGATTTGCGGGGGAGGGTTGATAGGGTAATCTGTCTTTCTCTTTCGGCGAGCCAAAAAATATTCGTTGGTGTTGTAGGCTTCTGTTCTTGCGGAAAATTTATATAGTAAATATCTGCGGTCTGAAAATGAGTATGATAAACCTGAACCCTTCAGTGAACCCTCAAAATGTACACTGAAAATTTAATCACTCAAAGAAATATAATATTAAATACAAATTAAAATTCATCCCTGTCGAAACGGTAAATGGAAACGTAGTGAAATAGTAAAATATCATCTACATCCACAAACAGTTGTATTATTAAATCTGTCAATTTTTGATTCAACGAATAAACTGATTCTCGATTCTTTTTCAATGGTTTTAATGAAGATTGCTCAATGAGGAATTGATTTATTTTCGTGGAAATGTGTGGCGAAAGATTTTCTTTCGTTTAGATTAATTTTATACATTGACGTACAATTACGGTGGAGGAGAGGATTGAAACCAGACACACGGTGCACACGTACGAACCCACACGCAAACTGTATAATGCGGCAGATCCACCCGTGCGAAGAAGAGACTCCATCTATCATCCTGATCTCATCCAGTGGCTTAAGCGACCCCGATACGTCATTTTCCAAATCTCAGAGATGGGTTGCCTCGAGATTCATAGATCGACGTAGCCAAGGGTTGAGACCAAGCGTGGGTGGTGATAGCTCCGCAGAAAACAAAGATGAAAGTGTATTCGCCAGGGAACTAAATTGGTATCGTGTCTCATCGCCATAAGACCAAGGTCTCAAAAGTCTCAAAATATCTCTTGAAGTAGTCTAAAGCTCTTCGACAATTACAAAAATTTCCAAAAGGATCTTCAAGGACCTCACGCGTATCTAGAACGATCTCTAAGGATCTTCAGGGAACCTAGAAGAGTTCTTGAAGACCGCAGGCACACTCGAATATTTATGAATGCCCTAGAATCATTTTAGACGCCCTCGTAGTCCCAGCAAGGGATTTTTAAAATAATTTCTCGCGGGCACATAATTTACATTTCTCTCCGACGTAACAATTTTAACTATGCAATCTCGGACTCCCTCGACGACACATAAAAATGTGTAAACACCCACAATTTTCTTTGTTTTGTTTGTCAGCGATGCGGGCCGAGGACAAACACAAGATTCGAACAGTGTTGTCCGTGTTTCTCTCGCGGAGGGGTCAGTAATTACATGGTGGACAGGTTAGAGGGAAAGAGTTATGGCGTTCGAACGAGCATAAGGGGCCTTATGGGAGTGGGTAGTAACTTGACCGAGGTATTAAGAGGATCTCCCGCGGCGAATGTGCATACATTACGAGTACCGGCGCGGCGGCGTTTATCCTCCTCCTTTTCTGACGACACGGACGTTCGAGGGAAACGGTACCGGCTCGATTAGCCGCGCCGGCGATGATCTACGACACTCTCCTCTTCGACAGCGAGGGTACACGCGGCCAGATTTGACCCGGAGCCAACCGGAGTCAGCGGATTTTCTGCCATTTCTGTAAAAGTAATAACGTACCCGCGATAGTACCGATCCCGGCGAATCAATCAGTGCCTGGACGATCGGCTTCGCTCATTCAATTACATTTCTTCGATCTAAGGACACCGGAAACTGCAGCTCGATCTTAAAAATGTAGCCACGAAATAGCAAAATAAATTAAATACAGCGGCAACTTTGCAGAGTTCCGATCCAAGCACTTTCAATATTTTCTGAATGTATAAAACTGTATTGAAAATAGAAGTGCGGTAAAGTCTCGATCCGAGTCCAATCCTCGGGTCCGTGCTGTGACATAGATCGTGCAGGGCTACTATTTTCGACAGGATGGCAGCTCTATGGAATCGAGGCTTTTTCCAATTTCTCTATCAATTAACATTCTCCGTTATCTGCGAATAAACACAAGCTGGATTTCTCGCCAGAGCATCCCACGAGACTCTGAAACGCAGTTGAACCTTCAGCTTTCCTGTTACGGCGTGAAAAATGCGAGACGTTCATATGGTGGATAGTAGAATTTTTCCCCGGTTCCGTGGGAGTGAATCGATGAAAGGAGTAATTTAAATTAACGAGCAGATTAAAAGGGTACAAGGAAATGGGATACGTCTTAAGTACTTGACTCCTCCCAGCCTGTCGTGATTTATCGGGGACTCTCGTTTCTCTTTCCAAATTGATGAGGTTCCGTCCCATTCGATGCGATTTAATAGGATGTTCATTAGACTGCATAGAATCGAGAGCCGGCGTCTTCGAGGAGCTTATCTATGTCTCGGCGCTCAAATCCTTCGAAAAATCCTCGTTGCTCCTTGATCCTTGCGTCGCTGTACAAACACCGAGATTAAAAATTCCTCAAACATTTCACTCTCCGTTTAATATTCGATCCGGATTAGGAAACCGTCCGGCTTCATTCTGCTCCTCTTCGATGGTACGATCGTTTCCTGCACTGTGCTTCTATTCGTTTATAATAGCCACTTACTATTCAATTAATCAAATACAATTTTTCATTTGAACATCAATTTGTGCGGGAAACAGTCGGTGTTTTTGACGCTGTTCGGAGGAAATGTTTCCATTTCATCGTAAGAGGATTATAATTTCGGTTCACATTCCTCGGGGAAGTTTTTCTACGGGAAACGATAATTTCCCGGCAGTTTGAGACGGAGGATCCAATCCGGAAGACTCGGAGGCGATGCTAAGTGTGATTACGCACCGTAACGAACAGTGGCCATCATTCTTCCCTCGTTTGTCCGAGTCACGAGCGAAAAACAAAAGAATCACCGACGGGAATCGTTTCAGCTTCGTTCACGCGCTTCTTCCTCGTTGCCTCCCCGATCGCCTTCGATTTCAGAAGGAAACTCACCCTCTTATTTCCCCTGCCTCCTCGACAGAGGAGGAGCTTCCACGCCGATGGAGTTCCGTCGCGATTCATTAATAATTTTAATAAGGAATCGTCGGCAAGTTTGTTCGTATTTCGATCCTCGAACGATCTCCGTTCTGATTGTCGTTCCTGTTTCACGTCTTTCGATTTTCTCCGTGGGAAAGCTTCTCTCCCCGAAGACACTCTGACGATGCTAATCATTCGTGAAACGTCTCTTTTCATTCGGAAATCCTTCGTCCCGATACTTTCGCGCGAATTTTCGTTGCGACGCGATTTTTCGCGGCAGAGAAACGCGACAATTTCGAAAGCACGAAATTGATTGCGATTTAATCAATTCGTATTATACGGCTGGCCCTCTATCTTGTGTCATCGCTGCGCGGTTTTAATCATTTCCGCCGTAACAGGCTGATAGAAAGTTCTTTCTCGCTCGCTGGACAATTGTATTCCATTAATTCTTGTTCTGCCGTTAATAACATTTACAATTTTATTCGATACCTCCTGATGAACGACCCTCGGCGAATTGGATACATTTCACTTCTGAGAATGATAGATAATTTTCTAACAGCTGCAACACGGTAATTACAGGAAAGAATTGATTTTCTGTGGACTTGGTGAAGAATTTATTTATTCCAAAGACCAAATCTTCTTATTTCAGCTTTTACTTTTTCGAAAATCGTATAAAACCTGAAGAATCCAAAGTTTCTCGGTCGGCATTTGTGGCGTCTCGTTAATTACCGGATCGAATAAATCGGTCGGCGACAGAGGCGCTCAAAATGGAGCGAACAATCGAACGGCGACGGCGATCGCTCAACGGAATAATTAGTCAGGTCGGTTTTTACTAGAAGCCGGCAGGCAGGCTCGGTTAATCGGCCGAATCAATCCGACTCGAAACAACACCCGGCCTCGGCCAGTGATTCGCGATCGAAGGAAAAAGTGGCGGACCAGAAGCGTTTCTGTATCGACCGGCAAAAAAGGTCGGCGACGACGGCGTCGTCGGTTCGCCTTCTGGGTGACTCGACGATCCGCGCGCCCGTAGATCAGTCGAGTCGCGCTCATAAATCGTGATTAAATCGACCGGCCCTCGTAAATATCGTCTCGCGAAGATCGGCGAACGAGAGAGAAATCGAGAAGAAGAGAGAGAGAGTGCGAGAGCAGCCTGGAGCTGCGAAATCGTCGAGAGCCACCGGATCACCGGATAGAAAATCGCAGAAAATCCGCTGCGAATGTTCCTTTCTGCTGTCCTAAAAATTGCACTGGAAAAATTTCGAAGCAGTAGGCTCTGCAATGTTCATAAAACAAATTGCTTCTGGAGTTCCTATTTATTTCTACTAGTGATCAAGGAGATTAGTCCGAAATTTTTAACCATGTTTCAGGTGATTCACCGCTACGGTAATTCGAAAGCAAACCCAAGGACGAAGAGACTTCGCGGTTGACGCGAACTAAGAAACAGAAGGGCCACGACGAGGAAAAAGAAGGGCGCGAAAGAGAGAAAGAGACCGAGGGGAGGAGGGCAAAAAGGCGTTCGCGTCTGTCACGTGCAATTATCCCGTCTTGGCGGGTTCAAAGGCAGCGTGAGAGACCCTCCCGGGTAGCTAGAACTGCTACAAAGCTGGTAATTGTCGATGAAGGGTTGCGGACGACCCAGATCGAACCACCGTGGGGGAATTCTCAAGATCGTGCCTCTCGACTTGCTGCCCTTCCGGCCAGAAACTTCCATTTTTAGAACCGACTTTCTTGATCTACGAATGAAAAAACGAATGATAAATTAGAAGGAATCTACCGTCTCCAGAACAAGAGATCTTCGATTAGGAATGAAACAGCCAATATAACTGCCATCAAATTAACGTTCACGAAAAAATCGATTTCTAACGTCACTGTGAAGCGAACAAGTTATTTTCTGGAGAGCCAAGGGAGAATTTTACGAATTTTACGAACCCGAGGAGGGTCGAGCGACGAGGAGGCCGGGGACAGGGTGCCCGGTGACCCGCGAAATCCGGAGCGAATAACTCCTGGCAGGTTGTCGATGTCGCGGAGACCTCCGGGAAGAGGCTTTTATTCGGCGGGGGTCGACGGAGATTGTCGGCACCGTCCATAGTCTAAAGTCTAAGGCCTCTGATTGACAGGCCAGCTACACATCGATGATACCGAGGCGTCTGTGCTCTGACTTCCATTTCACGCCACTCTGCGCCCGCCTGTCGTCTCGCTGCTCCACCGTTTCGTGAATACGCGATCCGGGCCTCGCGTCTGCATGCTGTTTGCATTAGACTTCCTGTTACCGAAGGCGACTCGGCTCTGCCATCGCCTCCTCGCGACTCTTCAGCATCCTGTTGTTGCCGCGCTATTTATTCCTGGAATCTCCGGATTTTATCCAATCGATAGAACCGTCGAACACACTAAATAAACGTGTCTGTCATTCTTACACAAGCAACGACTCTGGGATTATTTTCCCTATTAAATGTATATATTATTTTTTAAATTTAGTGGGTTCACTAGATTCTCTAAAATGTTTCAATACGCTTTGAACTGATCATCTTTAGAGTCATGGCTTGTACGCGCATAGATTACGCGTGCAAGTGCACATTGCGATCTGCAATGTGCCAGCATTTTATCTGAGAAAGTGTATCAATCATTTACGGTGGCCATTCTAACGCCATACACACGCCGTAAGTTAGCGTCTCAACGACGAGGCCGTTATACTCGAAACTTACGCACAGTACAAGACCTTTATACTGAAAACTTCCATCAGGCACGTGGTCGTTATGCCGAGAACTTGCAACTTGTATGAGAAGTAAAAGCGTGTAAAAACTTCCACAACACCAATGAGAGCTCCGTTATATATTATTAGTTGATTTCGTTCGTGTCGTGCACGAGAACCGTATTTTCGAACCGCGATAATATCAATTACAAGTTGTAATAAATGATTCGATAATTATTGTATTCGATATACCTCATCGTTCAATTACTTCAACTCATCGCCCAGAACAATTTAATCAACAATGTAAATAATGGTCATTATACTCCTCGACGAATCATAGATCGTGCATATTATTTCCGTACGGTTCAATCACGTGTTTGCGAATGCATCAATGCTGATATATTATTTAAACCGGCGTTCATTAGAAATGAAGCACTCGAAGGAACGTGTACGAAGTTTTTAGCTAGATTAAAGATATTTTTAAAATCATATTAACTCATTTAAAACTCTGAAAATGTTAACCCCATCATCCCTATAATTAAGTCTTGCTCTATTTTCCTTATTTGTACCAACAATTGTGGAGACACTCAGTGATTCATAACAGAAAGCAGCGTTCTCTTCGATTTCATAGTGTACGAATATTTGTCAAGGCCAGAATCGAAAACTCGGTCCTCCACGGACCCAAATTGCAAATTTCGAGAGGATCGCAGTCGCAAGGTCGATCCACCGGCACTGTCCCCCTCCGTCCTCGAAAACATCGTTCTCCACAGTGTTCGTTAACGAGCCGTGGCTTCGTTTTACGCTCGCATCGAATCCACGCGCGCGGATTCGGTTTCTCTTATTAGTGGGAACGGGCTCGGTCTAATCACCTACCTGGCCGCGCAGCTGCGCGCGGAGTCTGCCCTCTCTCCGTGTGGCCAAGAAATTACGCGAGCTCCCTGCCATGCCGGTGCACGGATTCACCTGCTCGATAATGACTCTATCGAGGGTAGACCCGTAGGATCGCGGCACACCGTCTCGACACCTGTCTCGCCGGGAACACGATTCCTCGAATCCGAGGACGACCGAGGCCAGATTCCGGTATACCGGAAGCGTCTTGTCACATCAGGGACGATGGTCTCGTCCGGGACTGTTATTCAGTTTGCGTGACATCATTTCCTGAGCTCGTTGTTCTTTTTGTACAATCATCAAGAACCGATTAAATCAGCCCTCAATCTGTCGTGTGTTGTCATTTGCAAATTTCGTGGAGGAGATTATTCACTCTCGAAAGAGGCTTCGATCATTTGATCAGTCGCCGTATACGGGTTAGAATGAATCACGCCTCGGAACAAGCTGACAATGTGTACCGAATCTGAAAGGAAAGCAACGGGAGTCCCTAATAGATTGCCAACTAGCTCAGACCGACGAGGTCTGTCTGAACCAACGTCTGTGACGTCTCCCCGTCATCCGTCAGCGGAAGAAAATTTCCGCGGAGTGGATACATCTTCAGAAATTGAATCCGAGAAAAGGGGAGGATCAGGAGAGCGAGCGTCGGTCGGCCGCCTGGCAAAGGGAGCAATTTCTCAAGTGATTACCTTAAAGAAGCTGCGAGATGTTCGAGCTATCGCGGGGGAGGCTCGGTGGCGGGAGTCCTCGGAGTGACATTGAGCCTCGGCCCGACATAGTTCGGCGACTTCGAAAGAAGAAGAGAAGAGAGAGAGAGAGAGAGAGAGAGAGAGAGAGAGAGAGAGAGAGAGAGAAAGAGAGAAACAGGGCCGAACATACCGGCTCGCGGGTAACGCGCGACAGAACCCGGCTCACGGAGAAGGCGAAAGGCGGGTCTCGGGCCGGGTCGGGACGGGTGCAAGAGGAAGAAGCTCCGGTTCCCGGAGGAAATTGAAAAATCCGAGTTAAAGGATGGGTCGATGCGCCGCGTGTCTGCGCTCGCCACCGACTGCGGAGTATTTAATTTAACTTTTTCCTCGTTTTAGCCGCATTTCCAATTTTTCCTCGCTAGCACGCCACGAATCACGCCGCCATGCCACCGCGCTCTCCCTGAGACGTCTCTGTTTCCGGTTCCGAGGGGCGAGGCCAGAACCGGGTCAGAGAACTCTGCCACTATCTTCCCGATTCTCCGATTTACTCGATTTTACGGAAATCGATGAATCTCTGTGTTCACTACAATTACCGCGCGAGAATCGAGAATCCTCTACTGTTCCCAGCTTCTTGCAACAGATTTTTACATACAGATCCACAAAACGTATCCTTCATATTTTCTCTACAATTCCGACTAATGTACAATTGCATCTGATGCAAGTTGTTCGGAAAGAGGGCCCTCCAAACGAGTTTCAAGAAACAAAATTGATGCCATAACAGTCTTCGAGCAGAGGCAGTAAGCGAATCGTTAATAACTCGTTAGGTTAGAGTACACAAGAGCGGTGTTCGTTCGAAAAAAGCTGGCTGGGTTCCGAAAGACGCACGAAGAGTTTCGCGAGCAAATAGAGCAGGCGGTGCAGCTTTTTCTGCAGTAGAGTAATTCGACTTGGCATAGTCGGACGTTGGCACTGCTAATGGATATGCAACGTGGCCGCCACCGCCACCACCGCCCCCGCCCCCGCCCCCGCCCCGCCGTGGGTGTACGAAACGCGAGCGAAAACATTCGAAATTAGTTATATTTTTCAACTCTCGAGCCGCGCGGGTGTGGTGTACTCGAAAGTTGCATAATGGAATCCCTTAATTGGACCGCCTTCGCCGTTGTACAACCGGGGCGAAATATTATTTTTCTCAGGCCGGGATAGAATGAAAAGTTGAGGGGGTTGGCGGGGGCGTGGAATTTTCCCCGGTGATCCCTTTCCCTTCGGAAAACCGGGTTGCTCGCGGTGCAGCTGTAACCGACCGGCGAAGTTTCTTCGGGGTCGAGGTTCAATAACGATGAAGTTGGCCCATAAATTCAATATTAATCCGCCGTAAACCGTGAAGCAGAAATATTACGAGGCGCGGGGGATGCGAGAGGCCGCTTAATGAAACCTCGCGTGAATCGCGCGCGACGCGAGGCGATGCGAGGAGATGCGGAGGCGATGCCAACCTCTTCACGGTTGTTTATAATTGACGAAGAGCTCCGACCAACTTTTCACGAATTTTATTAAGAAAGACAGCGGGTGGGGATCAAATCTTCCATTAAAGCATCCCGCCCGAACACTATCCCCGGGGGATGAGACTGCTGAATCACCTACCCCCTAGGTACTGAAAAAAATTCGAACAACTTTCTCTGTGTAATTACGATGCACAGGTCGAGCTTTAAAACGAGTCTCGGTTTATTGCTGCACGATTACTTTTTAAAAACTTACCAAAAGAGGCAATAACACTTTTTTTTATCACATAACAGTGAAATTCCTAACTGATTGATGAAGGGGGTGTGAACTACCCTCGATCAAGTTTAACTCAATTACGTTAAAAACACCTTTTAGAGCTGCTGCAAAAATAGATGTTCGATCGAACTGTGTTTACGGCGAAACGGTGACAGTCTTAACTACTTGATGAAAGGGTGAATTACCCTAAATGCAGTGTAACAACGATGATCATAGTTGATAGGATCGGAAACCTTCCGATTGGAGGACGCGCTAGAACCGCATTTGCGAGGGGAGGAGAAGGGTGGGGGAGCGGATTGTTCTATCCCAGTTAATGAGCCCGGATAACGTTGTTAAATCTAACGCGAAAATCGGCGTGTTACCTGTTGAATAAAAGGTTGCGACCGTTAATGAAGCCGATGATTAAAGCCCCGACTGCCTATTTTACCCGGCAATCACGGTATTGCTTCGGATCGAGAGCAACCAGAGTTTTTCTGTTCGCGCGGCCGTTTTGCCGTCAATTACGTCGGATTTACTTTGAACGTAATTGAGAACCGTGAACCACGGAGCCATGATACTGACCGCGGGAACAACGCCCCCGAAAAACCGGCACCGGTCTCGTTTCCATTCTTTTTTTTTTTCTCGCCCCACCCCCGCGAAACCACCCCTTTGAATACCACCCTTCCCACCCACCCCCGCCCCTTCTGCACGCCGATGAATTTTCGAGACACGGACCGGCGCGCAATCGACGCCCGCGGCCGAACGATCGTAACCATTTTTACCGTCGAGCGAGGGAAAAACGTGCCCGCGTTTACAATGGAGCCAGCGAACCGGCTGGGCCGTTAATTAGAACCAAAATGCCGTAAAGGGGTTCCCCCGTTTTTCGAAAAAGTTGCCGGCCGTGCTGCGCGGCGTTATTCGATATATCAGCGGCTCGAGGAACCTGCCCCGCGAAAATCGATTGTTTTATCTGCGGCTGTCAGACGCAGGATTTTTTCGATATTTTAACCTCGATTTGTAAATAAACGGATCGTCACCTTGCCGGAAAGAAATCCGTTCATGACAACAGTAGGAATAACCGTTTTCACTAAAGGTGCACTAACAAAAAAGCTCCCGCAAGAATAAATAACTTTAGAAGCTCCACGACAATTATTCGCGAGCGAATGTTACAAAGGGATCGTTTCCAACGCAAAAAATGTCGAAACCTTTGGGACATCTTTCAGTTGTATCGCGTTTCGATAAAAGGTTCCGGGGATGATGAACGATCGGAATACCTGTCACGTCCGCACCAGAGAGACGAGAGTCCATTTAACACCAATCGGACCTTTGACCGACCCTTTTAATCTCTCCGATAATAGAGGGATCCTCTTGTCGCCTCTTTCTCTCTCTCTCCCTCTCGAAAGAAGGCTCGAAATGTATGCCAGGCCGGTTCTTCTAAGCAAGAGAAACCATCGTTCTTCCGCCTCCAACACAGAAACGTCCGTTCTAGTCGTCGAACGAATTTATCGCCTGCAACGAAGGGGTTAATTACCATGTAGGAGTGGCGGTCTCCATCGCGGCCAGAACCGGGACGGAACAGGTAGTGGAAAAGTTTTTTGGTCGCTGCGCGCCAGGTGATATATGCCATTATTATCTCGCAGTTAAGGCATAATCACCGTGGCGCCAGGTAGGATCCGGTCTTTATACCCCCGGAGCCGAGGAGCGTACCGTAAATTACGCGAGCGATCGCCCTAATCTTCGATCCCTCATTTTTACCCCGCGAGAAATTGGGTTGCGACAGGTGGCTGCTGGAAACGATCGATTTTCGGAGACGATCGCGGACAGGACACCGGGAAACACGCTGCCATAACGTTCTCACCAACGATGCTTGGCCACGTTATTGCTTGAATAATTCATATTATTCTCCACTTATCTGTAATGCAGTACAAATTGTTTCAAAAGATTGTGCGTGTGACAGTTCAGACATTTTAAACAACTTTTGATACGTTTGCAGCGCGTTTTAAGCTGATCTGGAAATATTGTACAAAATTGATATCGATCTCAGTACTTGCAGAAATCTAAATAGTATATACATACGATATGAATCGATCTGAATTCTGTAGAATCTGCTGAACATAGTTATCTGCTAATACGTAAACCGACGAATCCTTTGAGGACCTATCTTATCACCGATCAATCTTGCGAAATGAAGGGGGCCGCCTCTTGACCCGCATTTCCTCGAACGACAAACTCCAGGGGCCCCGTTTCGCTCGTTCTCTCGTTGCTTTCTTCTTCTTCTTCTTCTTCTTCTTCTTCGTCTTCTCCTTCACGGCCGGATCGTTTTATTCGCCGACAGCAGGACCATCGCCGGTAATAAAGACATTAACGAACCCCGCCGCCGAACGATGGAGGCCTTCCGTTCCAGGAGGCCAGTTAGTTCGAGCAAAGCTCCGGAGCCTGACGGCACCGGGCCAGCACGCTTTCGGCGAAGTGATTTACGCCCCGCGAACTATAATTATTGAAGCGCCGCACGAAATTGCTTCCACGTATTTCCTCGGCCGCCTCCTGGGTCGTGCGACCACGGAGGATCGGCGACGACTGATCCGCCATTGCCAACCGATCCGACTGCATTTCTTCTTCTGGACGAACGCGTTCGATGTTCGAAACGTCATACGTTAATGATTTATGAGTGGACTGTAGATTTTATTTTTGCAAAATTTGTCTAGATCGTATTGAAAACTTCTCAGTAATTTTCTGAGAACCTACTCAGTAATCACAAGTTCCCCCAATCCTGAGTTCATGGCTTAGGATCGATGAATTCCTGGTGAAATGCCCGGTATAACCTCAAAATATGCCGAACCCACGGCAGCCATTTTGATTTACGTTCACGGAGGACCGGTGGCTATAAAGATCGCAATAAGAATTCATTTTTCGAGCATTACGACCACGGAACAGGAAAAATGAACGCGAATAGCTCGCAAAGCACACTGGAAGGCTAGCCGGTCGAATTTCCGGTGCGTTATGTCCGTCATAACTCGAATTTAGGAGGCGTCTCCATCGCGTGGAACAAATGACACTCCAGGGGAGATCGTCGTTGCGCGGTTTATTTTCGTTTGCCTCGTTCCTGGGTCGACTGTCCCATGGGCGGGATCGACGTATCGACGTTGGCCTAAGTGAAAAACGAATCATTACGTCGTTCATCCATTCGGAGCTTATCGCGGGATCGAAGCGAAGAATCTTCTTAACTTGACAAAAGTGTGATAAAAGCCTAGGAAAAGTTTGAAATTAGTCGCGCAATTCGTTCCTTGTAAAACAAAAGGAACACGCGACGAACCACTCGCATTATTCGACCAAAGAAACAAATTGCCCCTTAAGAGAAAGTAAACTCCACACCGCCATAATTCGACCGACAGTGTCTGTCAGCCTGCCGGTCATTAAGAGAGACGTCTCTATCAAGGGACTCGGGAAGGGGAAGAAAGTGATCATTATAACGCGACGAAACTGCGGGTAATATGATCGTCGATTATCTCGATCGAGTTATTAAAAGAAGTCGAGAGCGGCGGCCACGATTCGATCTCCCTTTCTCTCTCTCTCTCTCTCTAGGTGAGCACGAATTTCTGCCAGATGGTCGGACTGTCGTGATCGAGACAGGTGCACGTGGATCGGTGTTACAGATCCACTGCGTGGGGAAAACGCTGTTTCAAGGCGAACCGGGCGCGACTCCGCGAAATAAACGCGCGAGCAACGCCGCGGGCGATGTTCGAGCTGCTTTCGCGATCATAGCGATCCACTAAGTGGTAGCTCGGCATGAAGCAGGATCTTTCGTGACTTAAAATGAAAATTGTTCTGCTTCTCAAGAACGAAATAAAATAATTCCTGGATCCCCCCTAACTTTATTTTAACGGTACAGCAAACTATAGACATTAACAGCCAGAAAAATAACGGAGCCCTTGAACTAGTACCTCACCACGACCTTGATACAATTTTTCTTCTCCCACCACGCCCCGAAGTCGTGCGGATCGATCACGTGTTATTCCGAATAATTGAGATGTTCGAGCAAAACGAGACACCCGGTACATAATAAGGGGGTGAGACCGCTCGATGGTCGGGAGTCTGTTGTTAGAAAAGAGAGAGCCCGAGGCCAGCAAAAGCCCCATAATTCGCCGTTGTCTCCAAGAAATCATCCGAAAAACTGACGCTTAGAGCCTCGTGATCGAATCCCGACGCTCGTCGCGATACTCCTCGCGCGGAGTTATCGATTCCCATGAATCGCCAGCAGCGAGGCCATACTTTGTCGTTGGCGATCGCGTCACTGGACGCCTAACGACGCGAGACCACGCGCGAAACTGCTGGTTTCCCAATGTGTTCCTCGGGAACCGACCAAACGGGGTACTCGAAGGCAAAATGCCGGGTCACAGAGGTTCGCGCGATTAGCTTGCCTCCCCCCCCCCCCCGTACTTTGGCCCCGGGGCCACGATGGCGTGATGGATAAACGAGAGGCTCGTTTCGACTTTTGACGACTTTGTCCGGGAAGATGGGACCCCGAGAACGACCTCCCTGGAACCTGACCACGGTTAGGGTCTCTCGATCACCGGACAGCTGTGCTCCGTTCGGATGGCTCCCGGTGACGATTCGCTCGGCTGCGGTAATTATGCTAATTCCACGGAAAACCGGTCGCCTCGACCCCGCTCGTTTGCCGTCGAAATGGAAGCGTTATCGGGCGATATTATCGCCATCATGAGAACAAAACGAGCGAAGATTGCGTTCGAGGTATTATTAAAACGTTAGCCGCCGCGCCGGTGACGGTAAAAGTCGCAGAAATACCGGGGAATGTTTATTTAACCGTTGCGCACTGCTCAGGAAATCGGGACGTTCACCGGTGATTAAGACTTTCTCAAATTCGCGGGGTTAGACTGAAATTACGATTTATTTTACTGTTTCAGTTATTAACTGTGGTTAAGGGGTTAACGTTTGAATCGAGTGCGACGAAAACGGTTTGGTCGACGTCTGGCGAAAGAATTGCGACACCGATAGACAAACGGTGTTCGCCACGGCTGGAAGGGCGCTCATTCTCCAGTGTGGACACGCCCCGTTTCAGTTCTCCGATCCGACGCAATTAACGAACACGTCCCCGGCTATCCTGGCACGATTAAACCAATTACCCGCCGATAAAGTCGCCCTTTTCCTCGAGCCGACGGCGAAAAGAACGAAAACGAAGCGCGGCCCGTCTCGCGACCGTCCGGAGCTTTGAAGAGTTAAGAAAATTCATTTCCCGTGCCGGAAGCTTTCCTGTTTGCGATCGGGAATCGGGAATATAAGAATCGACGGGGGAAACACGGCTTATTGCCAGCCGGCTATGAAAGCGAATTCTCATCGTTCAGCGAAGAGAAAGACAGAGAGAGAGAGAGAGAGAGAGAGGGAGAGGGATTCGATTAATTCAAGCATGAGCTGGAAAGCTTTCGTAATGGACAGAGAGTGAGCTGCGCCGGACTGATCTCGCGCGGGGCTAAGTGGCCAACTATGAAACTGATTATTGATGCAAGCTGGGTGCAGGATAAATATGGTGCTCAAGAGGGAAGATTCGTATAATTCTAGGAGGTTGTGTTTGCTGCCGGCGCCTGGCAACGTCTAGGAGCGTTAACGTCGCCAGTAACGGTGACGGAACAGAGAGAAGATCGAGGAGGAACGATGGGTTATAATTTTCCCATCGTTATGAGGGTGGGGAAGACTGCGAGAAAATGGGGAATAGTTCCCAATAACGGATCCTCGGGGATGGTGTCGCTATCCTATAATTATCTCTTTGTTTGGTGGAACCATGCCTTCTGCGAGTCCCCTGCACCGAGGATAAGGAAATAAAGATTTCATACATTTCATACATGTTTGACAGCAATGAGAAAAAAGCTCAGCATTGTTTGTGATCCATGCTACAATTTTCTAGAGTCTCGTGCCTTATCGTTCAGTGTTGTACAAGTGTTTTCTGTAATTCCAAGCAATTTTTCTGTAATTTCTATTTTTTAAACATTTCTTTTTCGCGTCACGTACTAAACTAATTGTCCCAACTTCTCAAAAAAAGAAAGTTTCCCTGTTACGTTCGAGAGAGAGGTTAGCCAGGTCCTGAAGGCGCAGAGATTGCCCCGAGGAGGCGTCTCGCAGGAGGAATTCCCGCCGACAAAGATCGCTCGCCTTTTTCTTACGAACCCGGCAACTCTTCAGCCGGCTTGGATTTTCCGAGAATTTCAGATTCTCCGCGAAACACGAAGAACATCGCGGGCATTCGGCTTCGAGGATGTTTGCGGAGGAGGATCTCTGCTTAACAACGAACTGGAAGATGTTGCTGGCACCGAATCTTATCAACGTCCATCGTTTCGACAGCACTAGCGAATAATCCATATGACAGAAACACAAGTAAATCAGTGGGCAATTTGAAATCGAAAACTCCTGTTGTCGATGTTCACCAGTTCGGCTACCGTTCGAGTAGTACGGCAACATTTACCATACACGGTGGCTGTTGCCATGATTATCGTGCCGAGGGGGTATCCTATGCCCGGTATCCTGCTCGCACGAAATTTCTCGAGGCCGGCGAGCCAATAATCTCGCGAGAAACCCACGGAATCCGAGCGTATTCGAGGATGGACTGAGAGCCCCGAAGAGACTGCAACGTTTCGGGCCGCACATAGGCAGACGGTTTCCAGCATAGGGCAGCCTCGTAGTATTAAGTCATTACGTTCGGCCCCGGTCCTAATAATACCCTTCGCTCGCTCCGAGTGAGCGAACCGACCCGAAGTCCCGTCCATCCATCCAGTTGTCCGCCACGACGACGTGCCGCATCCTCTGCACGATGCAGAGGTTCTCACGTGGGGGCTTGCTCGTAATATTCGGCGACAGACACCATCTCTGATTCTTCAGAATTTTTTCCGAAATAATAAACTTTTCTTTGGTAACTTTAGCCCTTGGACATTTTCGGGGCTAGAATTTTTATTATTTTAAGACACTTCTGCGGAGGTGGAAGAAGGTAGATTCGTTAGTCTGTCTGTTGGTGCTAATGTAATGGCTACTCATTTTCTTTAGAAATTGAATCAGATGATATGGCCACTTCTTCCATGGCTTCTTTTAGTCAAAGAAGTACAAGTATGAATCGTCACGTCCAACGGAGGAGTCCTCAGATTTATCGAAGGAGTCTGCGGAGAAAAACGATAGCGCAGCGATAAGCTCGAGTGTGGCAAGTCTGCACTCCCTTTGGTAGTGACTAGCAGAGTTGGTCGATGATGACAGACGACAGGGTTGGTTTCCATAGGCACCGTCGAGCTCCGTGGAATCGGCAGGGACCACCGGGTTCGCTCTCTCTCCGGTTATGCCCGTCGGCCTCTCGTGGCTTTGCTCTGGTAATATCTTATTACACGATCGCTGCATGCCTGGCCGGTGCATGCCAGCTCTCTCTCTCTCTCTCTCTCTCTCTCTCTCTCTCTCTCTCTCTCTCTTTCTCCCTCTCTCGCGCACCTACACGCGTGTGTTCGCCGAGGTGCGCGAGATCCCAACCTAACCCGCGTTGTATAAGCTCGACGGCGTTAATCCACCGGGTACGCGGGTTACATTACCCGTCAGTGATACCCGCGATCCTATCTCTTTTCCAGGGAAATTTGTACCGATCGTAAACCGTCCGCGAAAATTCGCTACGCGTTATTATACTTCGTCCCCTGGCGGGACACGTTGCGCGACATAATGATCGGCCGACGCGTTTGTCCGCCAACAATGAATTTTCTCCGACCAGGTGTTATGCCACTGTCTGGGAACATTTCTGACCAGAGAAAAGTGAAAGTGTTCTGTTTCGCACATTACTCGAATAATTTTTAATCGTCGTGTCGGTCGCGTCCAAGCTAACAATCGCATTCCCGAGAGGTGAGTTTCGAGGAGAAGGTCGACGATCCGATTTTCCCCCGGTTGGTGGATCGCTTCGAGCTCTTCGGGTTCGTCTGTTTAGAATTCCCGATATTGTGATTGCACGTAGCATTCAGAAGTTCCCGAGGAACTGCTGAACTCGGGCATCGAGTATCGGGAAATGGTTCCGCGGACCCGTGGACCTTTGATTGCCAGAAAGAAAAGGTAACGACTGTTCGGAACGTGGACCGCTGGTACGGCGAAACAATGGGCACGGCTCGTTGAAACCGGGATCGCCGATTCGGGGCAAAACAGGAAGCTTTCCTGGTAGATGGGTCACTGATTCCGAGCAACAAGACAGTGCTTCTTGTACCGGGTTCATCGATGAGAAACGGCTTTCACCGTAGTCGGAATCGTCGTGTTAAAAAAATACAGAGAAATGCCAAGAGCAGTATTCTCAATTCTCGGTTCTATCATCTCTGCTGTCACCGAAAAATTTCTCTCAGAGGACAGCCTCGTCGAGACTAGAAGTCACGATCTTTCAGTGGCTTCGTGGCATTCCAAGTTCAATCCTGAAGACGACCTCGTACGGGTTCAAGATTCTGGTTGGCTTCGCCTCCTCGAGTTGCCTCGGAAACCACGCGCACCGATAAACCAGTAATAAGATATTAACGCCGGCAATTCCGGTCTAGAACGTGACTTTAAGGGGTGTCCACGCACCGCGCCGTTCTCCTCTCTTCTCATCTCCTCTGCTGATCTTCTACTTCTTCTTCTTCTTCTTCTTCTTGCTCGTCCTTGCGCGAGGACTCGTCGACTCGTGAGACGCCGCGGGCAGAGGAAAGAGCCCGGGCTCACCGACAGTGTGTCGAGGCGATGCGCCGCCATAAGTGCATCGAACGGAGCCCGCCGGAGATAATAACTTCATACTGAAGAGCGCCGGTGGTCCATTCCTGCATCCTGCACACGGTGTAACAGAGTAAAATCGACGCAGCGGCGATCATGATCGACACAATATCCCCGCCATTGTTGCGAGGAATGAGCACTCGGGAAAGACGAACTAGGAATCTCCGATGTGAAATTCAAAATAAACCCGAAGCTGTGTCTTCACTGGAGCAACGCAATACAAATTTGTCCAATTGTTTAGAGGAAAATTGTCAGGGGAAAAATCTCCAAAGAGAACTGTACCTGGCAGGGATTAAACGATCCCGTGGTCGGGTTTTTTCAGTCCAGATCCGTTGTGTAGCCGCCGCCGCCGCCGCCGCCGCCGGTGTCCCGGAGCACTCGCAAGAAGTTCCATCGTTGATCAAAGGGCCGGCGAAGTGGCACAGGTGGAACGTGAAATTCTTAAAAGACGAGAACCAATTGCTCCGGATGGCCGGGTCCAACGGCCGGGGTCTCGCGACACGGTTAATGAAGTGGGACAAGGAAACGAAACCCGGTCCAAGACCCGGACCCAGAAAACCCTCTTCCGACAACTTGCCTTTCCCGTAGACTAGATTCCGCGACAATGAGCACTTCACAGAATCATGCCCCTCGACGAATAATAACGCCTCTCTCGAACGCAACGTGTACAGAGAGAAAGATAGAGAGAGAGAGAGGAGAGGAGAGGAGAGACACAGAGAGGCGCTGTGCCGGTTCCTTACGGAGGAGGACGATCCGGCGCGGGATCTCCAATTAGAGCAACTTCACCGCGGAGAGAATCGCTAACGAGCTTTGACCGAGAAACCAGGCCGTATCGATTCCGCGGGAACTTCTCCGCGAAGATTTACGGCCGGCACGCTTGCTTGCTCCGCTCGCTATAGCTCGCTATAGTCCGCGTGCGTATCCCGCCTTTGAAAGTCGCCCGCCGGTTACCGGCAGATCCACCTTCCGCTTCCGCTTCTGGTTCTCAATACTCCGGAGATCCGTCGTCACCGCCCCTGAAAACCAAAAATCGAATTAGCGCGATTGTTCAATTCCAATTCAGTTTTATTCCGATACAAGACGATGCCTCGGGACCGGTCTTCGCCGTATTTCGGATGAGCGATATACTTCGTTGGAGAAGGATTCTCGTCCTAATCCTAAAAAATATGAAATATGTATCTCAATTAATTTGAAAAAATAGATGAATCTTACTAAATTCATTTTAATAAGTACCCTTAATTTTCCTGTCCCGCCATTTCGCAAAAATGCTCAAGAAGCAGCGCAATATAAAATACCATAAAATTGAACACGGAGATTGCTCGATGAAATTTCGTAGAATTTTACTTTCCAGGGGAATTTGCATAAACACTCGAAGGCCAGGCGGACTTCATTTGGCCCCGTAGCTGTTTAAGGGTTATCTAGTTACAAGCGGCTGCGTTAGGTCAAGAGGAGGGAAGGTTCCATCAAAGACGGCCGTGAAAGAACACTCGTAAAGACCAGTCCTGCGGTTCTTTGATTATCCTCGGATTGAACGTTCATCTGGTTAGCTAAGGTGCTTAACGGCCGGCTTACCGACCGAGACTTCCACTCGCGGCGGACCCTATTTGTCGGCTCCCTTACGACCATTTTATTAACCATCGTTTCGTAGCCCGTTTCCCGAGCATTTTCTTCCTTATTCGCCGGCCATAAACCTGCCAGTCGTTGCGCCTCCGTCCACGAGTATTCTGTTCGAGATACTAATTGAGGATTCTATGCCTGGACGAAGGTTTCCCGACTCTGGAAGGCTTCCGCAGGTGTTCCTCCCATTCAGCCCACTATAAAAATGCCTGAAATTAACGCGGCAAATGAAAAAAGCCCGCTGCTGCCCGCCAAGCTTTCCGTATTAAATTTTCTAAATGAATCCCCTGGGCTCTAAAAAAAAAAAACCTCTAACTACGAAAAATGTACTAAAAATAAAATATATAGAAACAGAGCACATAGATCGATCGATGCAGTATAAAATGATACAGACTCAAAATGGCATTAAGGGACAGGTACCTTTAACGGTTCGATGAATCAGAAGGGCTTAGCGTAGTCCGGAGAATCGGTTCGCAAAGAGCTCCTTTCCAATCTGCTCGCGGGTACTTAACGTCTCGCGCCGCGGATTCCGCAAACCATAATGCACCGGGATCTGATTACCCTGGGATTGCTTGATTTGCATCCGGTCACGGTCCAATGACGCCTCTAAAGCGGCTCCCTAGAGTACCGCGAAATCTCGCGGAGCTTTCGCACGCAATCATCAGAAATCTGCTTATCCGGCATCGGAACTCGTTTAACAGGTTCTTGGCTGACTGACACGACTGTAATTAATTCTACCCGGACCTAGTCAGTGAGCACCTACAATTTTTAAAAATATTTTACCTTACGGTCACAGTGTGAAACGAAAGAGGCATTTCTTTTTAAAGACGCCCCGGTAGAATTGTTATAACTTCGAACAAAAATTGCAAAAATTCCTGAGTATTCTTCAAAGATTGATAAACGAATCCACAAAGTTCAAATTTCCTACCGTTATTACTTCCTTTAAGAAAAATTCCCATATATCGACCGTTTAACCCCTCGCTACACGAACACCGAGCCTAATATAAATTAGTCAAAAAATTCCTAATAATCTGAAGTGATCGTAACACGTTACAAGATAAGGGTTGAGAAGGCAACCCTTCTCACAGACCGGTAAGGTTCACGTTCAATTACGTGCCACTAAGGACGGCATAATCATAATAATAGTAATAAGAATTTACGGTTTCCTGATAACGGAGCTTACAAATCTTTTACGAGATCGTCTCGGAGACGCGTTACATCCCCCGTCGGTGATGCAGTTAGAGCTCGCGCGCACACACGAGGGCATAAAGGACCGAGAGTTAAGGCGACTTTATCCACGATAAACTCGAGAGATCGCCTCGAGGAAATAACAATGGCAGTCGGACGTTACGGGTTCCATCATCGCGGAAGCACGCGAACGTTTCGATCGTACTGCATACACTGAGTTTCCCCACCCCCTCGTCACTCCCACCCTCCCTCCCTCTCTCCCTCTCCTTCTCTCTCCCCTCGTACTCTCTTCCAACGGGGTTGCATTAATATCGCATCGCTAGTCGATTTTACGCGGCTCTCGTCGCGATTCCCGGGATTTCTCGTGCGGCTGCATTCGCGTCCTGGATGCCTATCGATCCCCCACGACTCCTACGAGTCTACGGGGTCGACTGGAAATCGAATCACCGTCTGTCCGCGGACCGTCGAGATTTTTCTCTGCAGATAAACCCGGCACGATGGACGCCGACGACCCGGAAACACTCGCTGGGGATCCGATTCCTGAGCCATCGACGCGATTAACTCCTGTTTGAAAAATAATCGGCACCGTTCCGACGACCCGTCCACGCTACACACACAGCTGGCCAGATTTTTCCAACCGATGCGTGCCGATTTTTTTTTTCCTGCCTCCATACACGAATTTTTCGGCGGAATTTTTTCGATCAGTCCACTTTTATTGCTACAACCTTCGAAATTGTTGCTGTGTTGTCTGCGCGTCCATGTTTGTTGCTCCGATAGATTTAGCGAAAATGGTTGAACGGTGTTTGTCCGATAAAATATATATTCACGGCGTTGCGCTATAAAATATGTACTCCTACTCGAAAAATGTGCGCACAATTAAAATTATTTGATTTCTTTCCCTACAATGCAATCGTAAACCTTGCGAAACGTAACGCAACCGCTCCCCTAACGATTTCCTCCGCAGACCCGTCAAAGCATGTTCATCGGTAACATTCTGAAAGGAACAACAACTCCATGCTGATCGTAAGCGCACACTTCCTTTGAAGCTGAACCGTCAATAACGTATTTCCGTTCGTCTCTTCGCGGACGAATCGAACGATACAATAACCCGGGCAAATAACACTTAATCACCCGGTAAACGTTTTACAATCTGTACCGCGGCCCGGGCTGCGATCATAAACCAATATCACCGTGGTACGAAAAATAAGCTCCCTTTTGCACCGGTCCGAAACGTAGATAGAAATTTGTTCAAAGTCCCGAGCAATTTTCCAATAACTTTCCAGGCGCGCTTCATTCCCGAGCGTCGTAATACTCTCCGGGGGCGATGCTATAAAACCTGGTTTAACCTTGTCAATGGTGCCAATTTTACGAGTCTTGTGTCTTAGGGTCCAGAAAGAAAAGAGAAGAGGACGCGAAAGAATTGGTTTCGGTGGCGTCGAGGGCGACAAATTGGCTAGCGAATGCAACACAACCGGTCTTTACCGGGGGTAGTGTCGTTTTCCTGATCCATTTAAGCGGCGAATCCTGTGCCGTTATGAACGATCTTATCGCTAAGTGGCGCGCCGCCCTATCTGAGCATCTGAGACGAGAGAGACAGAGAGCGAGGCGGTCTAGGCATGCATCTTTCATCTTCGGCGAGGCCAAAGGGTTTGAATGGGGAGGAGACGGCTCGGTCGTACTTCGCCGTAAGGGTTGCATCCACAGATGGTGCCCTCTTCTTTTGTTTGACAGACTCAGAGAGAGAGGGGGGGAGGGGGGTCGTCAGGAGAGGCTGCTCATTTGCCTAGTCAAAGGCTGGCTTCCTGCGGATCCCTTCCGTCGCTTCCTTCCAACCCCAGAACCCTCCTTTTCCTGGACATCTTCGTTCGCCGTGGCTCGCCATTATCGTTCCCTGTGATCCCGGCGCGACCCGTTCGCCGCCATATTTACATACGCATCTTGTATTTTTGCATTCGCCGGAAACGGCGGACCAATTAAACGACGATCAAAGCGGCCCGACCTACTCGAGCACCTCCGCCTGTCTTTTGGAATCCAAATTGTGATTCGAGGGTCCTGGAGGCTCCCCCTCGAGCCCTTGCCCTTCACCATTCGTCTGTTGTCGCTGGAGAATGCAGCGTTCGGGTCGATAATTAGAGTTCTGTCGATGTTACAATTCTTTCGTACTCTTACAAATTGCCGCTGCGTTTAGGAAAGCGTCCTTATTTTCCTTACATTCTCTCGACTCCAATTTTAATAAATTCACACGTATTAACTAGTTTCACAAAAATATAATCGAAAACAAAGATTTACCCGCGTCCAACGGGTCGGGTCAGAAAATGTAAACAAACACCACTTGACTGCGACAGAGTTGAAGTCCAATTTCCCAGACAGTTAGCAAAGCACGCACGCTTGTGTTGCATGCTTGTGAGTATAGTCAGTGCCGGATCGAGACCGCTGGAGGCCCCGTGCTCGTGAAAGATTTTTTCTCTGTAAAAGATATAAAATTCAGCAAACATCCGTCACGCCCCCTTCTGCCTCTGACCTAAGCACGTGCTTACTGTGTTTACCGGTTAATCCAGCACCGAGTATGGCGTTGCGACCCCCATAACCTTGGTGGAAAGATATCGCTGGGAGCGTCAGGTGCGCTGCGAGGTCGTTCAATCTGCGTTGCAGTCTGTCGTAAAGGCTGGTCGATCAACTGGGAAACAAATTCGAGACGGTGGAAATTTCTCCTCGGACAACCGTGAGTAGCTCGCGGGATTTTGAAGGGACGAGGTTCGTCAAAGAAGGAGGCCGTGACGGGTAATCGGTCGGAACCGCTTGCTCCAGTATTCCGCTTTGACGATGAGATTCGAATTCGGGTGTACGTCGTCGACGTCGACGTCGACGTCGACGCCCGGCGTATCCGGCCGGGCGAGGAGAGGCTGCTAAATTAAACGCAGTCGACCGTGATCCTGTAAACAGACCATTTCCATGCCAGGAGGTTCGCCAGGCTGCGCGACTAATGGGCTTGATGATCCACCGGGGGTTGACGTCGTGAATTAACATCAACTACGACGTTTTCCTGTGCAAACGACCTTGCAAGTGGATACATCCGCCCCTCGTCCTAGTCTTTGCCCTCTCCCGCCTAGTATATCGCGAGAAGTTGAGTCGCGTCGAGTCGGGACGAGTCGGGTCCCGAGCTTAATGCGGGGAACGAGGACTCGTTCGTCTCCCCCTGGAGTCGATTGTTTGCCCACCTTTCCTCCGCGTTTCGAGGAACCCGAGGACTCTGGATCCGCTGCGGGAACGGTTAGCATAGTGTTCATAGTAAGACACAGGAGGCAAGTAAAACTGTATTTCTTCTTTTCACAATTTTGAAGAATCTGGCGATCCACCGAAACGTTCCTCTGACAAAATTCGTTATCACTAGCTCGATCCCAGGACTTTCTAGGGTTCGTAAACGATTCCTGTATCTCCCAGATAAACCGGGTCCCGAGCGTATTAGCAGTAACCCGAAACGATGGAACTTGAAAGCACCCTTGTCTCCGAAGACGTTCCGGAACGAGTTGTGTCCAAGTTGGTCCGGCTCGACCCTCCTTTCCCCAACCCCGTCTTCCGACCCCCGATCGAGGGGTGGTTCGAGTGGGGGGGGGGCGTGTAATCGCGAGCAACGAATTTGCATAAATTCCGGCACGCAACAATTTCGGGTGCAATATCGCGGGGCTCGAGTAGAAAGTTGCCGCGCTGGTCGGACCAGGACGATGTGTTGGTGGCGCGTCGGAATGGGGTTGTTACGGTGGTGTCTAAGGTTGCTACGGGGATGTGTGCTAGGGGCGGCGGCGGCTGCGCACGGGAATCAACCGTGTCCGAATATTGGGGCGAGAACCCGTCGCCACGGGTTCCTCCGTGCCGTTATTACCGTGCCGGCGAAGTTTCGGCCAGGTAGCCCGAGCTCCTCGAACCGACGGAAATTGCAGATGCATTACCGTAGACAATTTGCAAAGGGGGAGGGCGGGCGCGGGGTGTCGGGGAGGACGCGTGGCCGCCGGCTGATTTAGCGTGCCGGTGAACGCTAGCCTGCGGAAATTAATCGCGGCCCTCGTGTTCTACCGCGGCGATAAGTAGGATCGGTAGATCCGCTGCCGGACGTAAATTTGAATGGCAAGTTGCGCACCCGCCGCGCTGCGCCGCACCGTCTCGCTAGAATGGAAATGAAAACCGCCGATCAACGGCGAATCAAAAATTGAAACGAACCGTCTGCACGCCGAGAAGTTTGCGGGATCTGGGTTAGCATGGAACGAGCTGAACAGAGACTTCCGTCGGCTTGATTGAAGTTCCCCGGTTGCTACTTTCGGCGGACTAATGGATTTCTTGATATTCACGAAGCTTGGAGTACCTGGAAGAATGCATTGTCGGAGACAATGTTGCGCTAGCAGCTTCTTCCTCAACATCTTTTTATATTCCGGTATATTTCTCTAACCTCGTTTCTGGGGAGAATTGAGGGGTGAGATGTTCGACTCGGAGGATCGAACTAAAAGAGAATTGAAAAGCGCAAACGGGGGTTGAAGGTGACGCATGGAAACGCGAAGGCTCGACAGCGGGAAACAATAAATGGCTGCGGGCTAATAACCGATGCGATACGGTTGAACATCGTGCCGTGGCGGGATCATAAATCCACAGGGATTAGTAAATATGCCTACCGGACGCTGCGTGGCACGGAACAGGGGGTGGGCGTTGCGTGGAAGGGAGTTTGTTGGAATTTAGTACGCGAAGGGGCTGAGATTAAATCGGATGTTGCTTTCCCAGATTCGCTGGACATTTGCCTTGGTTAACGCGTCCGGGAAAAATTGTGTTAAGGGCGACGCATCCCTTGACACTTGCTGGAGACTTGCAGCCCCTGTTGTGGTCTCTTGTTTTAAACGGTTAAATTGCGAATTTTTCCATAAAATTCAATTTTCAGAAATAGATATACCGTTACGAAGCTGACCCAGCATAAAAGTTTGTTTTCTGTACTAACAATTCCAGTAGATTAAAAAATGGTATAAAAAGGGATGAAACCCAACGAGTGTGTCCATCGTTCTACTCTTTTACAGAATATTGCACAGCCACCGTACTCTCATTTAGAAACAAACCAAACAAACCTCAAAGCATATCGATTTACTGGAACGATAAAACAATCGAGCAACTTCGGCGCAAATTGATAATAAATCCACGTGCAAACTCAGCACCGCGGAAACGGAATATTCCGTAGATTCTGTAGTTGTTCTACATTTCGCGAAGTAATCAAGGAATTTCCTAACGAAGTCCGAGGTATCGGGCAAGTTCCTTTGGACGTTGGTCCAAGCTGGAACAATGCGAGAAAAGAATATCATTCTTCGCGGGAAAATAATTTACGATTCTATGTCACGCCGCTGACTAATTTGCATACCTATAATTCCTCGGGAAACCGTTCGGAATTTAAAGTAGTCCGCAGCTACTGCATCGCATCGCGCAGGAGACCCATCGTTCCTCTTATCTCGCCGACTTTCCCTGACGGAGGATAGAATAACTGTTTAATTGCTTCGGTGGTTTCATTGACCGCTGTGAGTAAATAGCTCCAACCCTTAGAACACCGCGGGTACGTTCTCATTGTCCGAGAAAAATGTAGACGTCGCCTAATCATCCATTCTTCAGGAATTGTTCAGGTTCTTGTTCCTTTGTGTGTGTGTTCTGGTTCTTGTATAGGTTCTTGTTCGGGTATTTGTTTACGTACCTGTTCAGGTACTTGTTCAGGTACTTGTTCAGGTACTTGTTCAGATACTTGTGCAGGTACTTGTTTAGATTCTTGTTCAGGTACTTGTTCAGATACTCGTTCAGGTACTTGTTTAGGTATTTGTTCAGGTACTTGTTCAGGTACTTGTTTAGATTCTTGTTCAGGTACTTGTTTAGATTCTTGTTTAGGTACTTGTTTAGGTATTTGTTCAGGTACCTGTTCAGATTCTTGTTCAGGTACTTGTGTTCAGGTACTTGTTCAGATTCTTGTTCAGGTACTTGTTCAGGTACTCGTTCAGGTACTTGTTGAGGTACTTGTCCGGGTACTTGTTTAGATTCTTGTTCAGGTACTTGTTCAGGCACTTGTTCAGATTCTTGTCCAGGTTCTTGTTCGGATCCTTGCACATTTGTATCTTCGTTCAGGTTCTTGGTAAGATTCTCGTTCGTTCCAAGTGCCAGCGTATATGCGAAACAATGTTCAACGAATCAATTACTAACCAGAACGTCGTTCTCCGGTGCAGGAGTCAAAGGGCACACACCCCCCGCCGTTCGACACGGTCGGCCGTGTATCGGCAATCGATCGAACTTCCAAAGTTTCGCCGTCGACTTCGGGGTTCGAGTCTCGGGGCCGGTAATTGTGTTCCGATAAGTAACTCCGGTGAATAAATATAAATGGAGAGGACAGCGTCTCGAGTGGGCCCTTCGGGTGGCGAGAGGGCGGAGGACGGGACGCGGAAGAAACGTCGTCGGCTAGAGGAAGAGGGAAAACGCGGGGGCGTAGAGAATGTAAATCGGTGCACGCGGCTATCTGTCCGGGAGGGAAATCGTGGAATGCAAATTGACGAGAGGGACTCGAAGCCGAGCAGGAGCGACTGGTGCATTGCAGTGGCCGGCTAAACGGATAATCAATATATACAAGGCGTCAACTCGACTTCCACGTCGAATTTACAACAACCGCTCCTGCCCCGCACCCTCTCCGCAACCCCTGTCGGCCAGTTTTCACATAATTGACCCCGTTTTTCGTTCGTCCACCGCTCAAGACGCCCACTCGAGCACGTCTCGATCGGAGGATTTACGATAAAGCTGGATCGCGACGTTGTTTTTTTTTCCCCGTCGCCCGACCTTCCCCCTATTTTTCTTCTTTTTCTTCTCTTCCTCCTCTCTGTCTCTCGATTTTTTCTTGCCTCGGCGACCGGCTCGACTAAAAGCGCCGTTCTTCTTTTTTTCTTTTTTCGAACATCGAACTTTTCGGCCCCCGAACCATGGACCAGGAAAGTTTATTGGGTCACGTCGAGGTTTCCAGGTGGCGAGATCTCGCGGCTCGGAAAATATTTCCTCGAGGAATCGAGCCCGATATAAAATCCTTACAGCGTTTCCTTGGGAAACGCGATTTTTAAGACGGAGCCTCTGCAACCACGCGCGCGCGCGCGCGCGATGCCGGACCCCTTTTTATGGTGGCGAATCTCGATGAAAAGTAGATTCGATCGAGGATCGAATCGACTTAATGCTACACCCTTCGTCCCTGCTTTGATCGACCGGGATGCCACCGGTATCACTGTACAGAACTCAAAAACCGCCTACGGAAGAAGAATCCGGAGATACGAGCGGGTTTCCGAGCACTCTTATCGAGACCTATCTGTTCCAGCCCTCCAGGCTGACGTTGGCTCAACCCTTCGCCGGAGAAGTGGCCTTTGACGTGATGGATTCCTCTTCCTTCAAGATGAAACGAGCGACATGCTTTTGTAAATACACAGCTCCGAAGAATGAACTCTTTGCTCCGAGATTTATTTTACAATGTAGATTGGTCTTTCAATCCCTCCAGAATCAAGAACACGAGGATAAAACGAAACTAACCGAGTCAACCGTGTGCAAATGAAGATTCACACGGCAGTCTATCCCACGGAACGATTAACTTAGAACAGGATAAGAACCCTGAAGATTCCCCATCGTTCGACCAAATCCCAAAGAAATAACTTCGAAATCCTGAAAACAACACAGTCGCGACCATCCCGCCGGCGTTTCTTTTTCGCCCATTTGCGGTTGGTCGGCGCCCGGTATCGGTCAGTCCGGCGGCCTCGGGAAAATTTCCAGCGGCTCTGGATATTTTCATGCAAATGCGGATACCTTTTTCCCCGGTGCGCGCGGAACAATGGCGGTCGAATTCGTTTTCGCCGGAATCGCGCGTCGAAATTGTGCGGATTAACGGTGGCGCGCGGCTCGACGTTCACCAGCGTAAACGTTTCCGGCGCGATAAAGAGAGGACACCCGGTGAAAAGACAACGATGGAACAGCGAGATAAAGAGAGAGAGAGAGGAACCAGGGGGTCGCATCGTTTCTTCGTTGTGAGCAATGAGGATTTCCGTGTAATTTCGCCGGGTAATAAGATTATACCGCTTCCAACTCTACCTATTGTTTTCTCATTCGCGGGGACGCGGATGATATTGCGCGCGGCCGTGTTCACGCTGGTCCGAAACGGGTTTCTGAAGCGGAAAAAAAAACGCGCGCGGAAGAGGTTTTCGTTTATCACCTTCCAACGTTTACCGAAGCTGAAGTACCTATTTCGATGTATAATCGCTGGGGCGTCAAACGTTTGAAGCATTAATGGGAAAAAATTGAGAAGAAAGAAATTCCTACAGGTATACTATGAGCAAATTGCATAAAATAAAAAATCGAAGAAGTTTTCGAGTCGAAACAGTTCCGAGTGCACGGGGTGCTGTCGCAACCTATCAAAATCGCTAGAAAACAGTACTCTTGTCCGCGTTAAAACCAGTATGACGTAAAGACCATCCCGCAGTCTCGGCCCCGAATTCTGTAATTTTTCTGTTCCCACCCCCGTGTCCCGGCCTCGCCGTGACGAGCATATAGTTAACATCGCAGGAAGAAGATGGCCAACTCGGAAGTTTAGTCGTCGTCTGTGATGGCCCATAAAGAGCCGGCTGAAATTGCGTCCCGCGCCACCTCGGGAGCTCGGTCTACGTGCCCACCGACGTTCCTCCCTTGCAACCCTCCGCCACCCTTCCTGCTAGCATCGTCGTGGCAAGCCACCCCCTGAAGACCGGCCGTGGACCGAGCTCCAACCCCCCCCCCTCTCCCGAACGATGTAATAGCGCAGCGAACCGTATACAACACGGCGCGGCATAAACTTTACGATGATGAGGAAGGACCGAGGAGTCTGGAAAGTCATCCGGCCCACCCGTGATACCGGAATTAGATACCCGGCCGCCGCGCTTCATCTAGCTTCGTACCTCCTTACCCGGGGAGATTGTTTCCGCGAGAACACCTCTCCGCTGTGCTACTTTGATTCTCCTTTCGGACTATAGCCCGGGCACCGTAGCTCAGCCGGCCGAGACGGCGGCGGTGAATAAATCTGCCGGATAACTACGCTGCGGATTTCCTGATAGGAGTTGTTTGCTGTAATTGCCAAGAGCTATACAGATGTTTATCCAATTTCGTAATATCACTGTATTTAAATAGTAGTGCCAAACCGTCTGCGTTTTCAGATTGAACAGTTGTTAAATGATTTAGTTTCTTCAGTGGAGATATTGGGCTCGCAGTTTCTTAATATATGGGTATCGAGGTCCCGAGGCCAAGTTAATTACCATCTGCGACACTCGTCCAATCTAGATCCACCGCGTCCTAAGTCCGTCATAACTCAAAGCTATCGCGAGCCTGGATCTTATTAACCGTAACAGAACCTAAGCCTAACGTAATCAATGTCCATCATAGCTTAGGTCAGGCGCAAGCACGGCCTGCCATAACCAGCACCATCGATACAACGATCTTCTTCGGTCCGACCATACTCGATCCTGCGCTCTCGCCTTTCAGTGAATCATGAAACGAACAACATCTAATCGATGGTAAAGAGAAAATAACGGCTGAATTAACTTTCACCGTTAACAGTTATAGAACTTTAATTCACAATTATTGCCAAAACCTCGCGACACCGCGCCGTCGTTGAACAATCGAATGAAGTGAGACGGATTCGTTTAAATTCAACGGGTCGAACTGAAGCGCAGGAAAAGAGAGATCGTCAGAGCCGGCAACGTCCTCGGAATATATCCGCGGCGATAAACGGCGCCCGGAAGACCGGAAATGTGTCCCGGGCAGGTCTAAAACGATCGTAAAACCGAATGTACCATGGCTAAGTTATATCGTTCGTTTCGCCAATTGATTACATGAATTATAGATACCCCTCCTCCCCGCGCAGCTGTGTCTAGTATCACGTAGGCCATGTACGTGGTTATCCCTTTTAGGGCTGTTAACGTCCACTGCGGAAGAATTAGGGTCGAGCCGCCTTTAACCCCACTGTTCAACCGAGCTCCTCGTAACTCACGATCGGGAAAATACTGGGCTCGTGACGAAACTGGACTCGATGCGCAGGAGTGACAGAAACTAGCTGGACAAAAGTGCAGTGGTGCACTTAAATTTGACCCACCCCCTCTACTACACTCTATGCTATGTTGCACAAGGGGCTAAAAATGTTCGAGACAAATTTCGGAACAACTAAGTGAGATCCTAGATTGCCACGTGTACGCTCATCAAATCCAGCCTCGTGAATGTGAACAATTAGTCCGACCTCCAGTTCCGAATCGAACGGGCACGGACATTGAACTTGTTCGGAGGTTCAACGACTAGTTTTCAGGCAGGTACAGTGGCGGGGCCAGGTGTAACGGCGCGGCTCAGACGCTCTGAAGGACGTACTCACACTGCGAGTGTGCGGAGGCAAGAGGTAAGAGGGCGGCTGCGTTACCAACGACGCACAGTCTGCCGCTCTCGACGCCGCTGGTAATAACGAACCGTCGACGACGACGGATGGGGAGAAACGTCGTCGTCGTCGTCGTCGTCGCCGAGAGTTTCGCCCGGGTATCTGACACCGGGGAAACCCGGTATACAGTCGAGGCTCGATCGTTCTTTAATTCGTCGACGCGAACCCGAGGGTTCCTGTCAACCTATCCGCGAAAGACTCGAGATTCGGCCCCGGGTTAATTGATGGGGAGAGAGAAGCTGTCTGGAATGCGGGGAACACCTGAATGGAACCGCCGAATGCGCCTGGTTGCGCTCCTCTCGCCACGAGAGTGCACCGTGGATCTCGGAAGAAGTGCAACGGGGGTGCAGAGCTTCGGCTGCGTTCAGGACGGTGACCTTGAGTATGCTGCGGTTGGGGGTCGTTCTGATAAAGGTTCAAGCGAACTCATTACCGTTGGTTTTCGACGTATTCGGTGAATACTATTCACGCGTTGCCTGCCAGCGATTATTTTACAATTTTTTAAAGTCTTTGGGTCGTGGATAGCAACTACGATTTCTCTCATCCCTTAACTCACATTACTCTATAAAAATAATCGGAACGTGACTGTCCAAATTAAATATATTAGAACGCGTCGTTTTACTGGTAAACCTAGTGTTGAGAACATTTTATGACTTTGATGAAATTGTTTTCAGGCAACACTGGATCAACGAAATCGGAGCACAGTAGACGTTTCTTCGGGGTTATGGATCGTCGTTGAGGATCCTCCGGCATTGTCCAGCCCTCGCGGAGGAAGACAATGGCGGACAGCGAGACGTCGACTAGAGAGTATAGTGCGCGGTCGAAAATTCCCATTCCGGGGAAACATTAGGCTCGGTTTCGAGCGTGGAAATTCGATAAGGGCAGGTCCGCGTGACCGGCCAATAATTCTGCGGCGATGCTTTTGCGCAGACATCCGGCGAGCCGTGATATATCAGTCCGGGGGGCCGGGGCAAGCCGGAACCGGAAACCGTCAATCATAGGACTAAGTTAACGCCGAGTCCGTTCTACTCGCTCAGGGAACCGCCGCGCTATATCGTTACACGAACTATTTTATGGACCCTTCTGGCTCTCCTTCTCTTTCTCCCTCTTCGTGCCACTCTCCCCATTCCTCTTTCCGTCTCGCTCTCTCGTGCCCTCTCCTTTCGCTCGAGCTCTCATACCTACACACACGCCACCCCCGTCATCCCTCTGAAATATACTTTCGAGCAGCGAGCATCGATTTTTTCATAAATAACCGGCCACCTGACCACCCGTAGCCCGGTAAATCTCTCAATCTGGCCGCTCCCCAACCCTTACCTGCTTCTGGTTAATTCCATTGAACCTGCACACATCCCCGAAGCCTGCAACTTGCATCCCCTAGTCTGGTGCATAGTGGTCCAATTATTTTTCTAAAAAGGGCTGATCATTCCAACTCTTCGTCTAATTTACACAAATCTGAAAAACATCAACTTTTAGCAAATTTTCGAAATCAGGGAAACCAGGAAACCTTGTCCTGATATCGAAACGGGAGGGAGAGGGTAGGATAGTAAAGCTCAGTATCTTTGCACTTGCGGTAACGCGTGTGAACTGCGCTTTAAAGGGAGGCTCGCGCGACGGAAGCCACGAACAACAATGTCGCCCCGGCGCGTTCCCTCCTCTCGACGAAGTATTCAATTACTAACGAGTGTCGGCTATAAAGCACCCCCGACCCCCGAGCCTTGTCGCGATAGCACGCGACCAAGTCGCGTCGCGTAAAGGACCTTGTCACGCGTGTATTTTTAACGAGACTTCGCTTACCCCTACCCCCATAGCTTCGCTCCTCTCTACCCTCTCGACGGTCGCGCCAACCCCCCGCACGTTCTCCAGCAGCCACCCTCGCAGACTGCACCTGCGAGGCTATTCCTCCAACCCCCTGCCGATCCTGTTGTGGAATCGACTGTTCCAACGCCGGGGGTTGAATGTCTTCCCTAAACTAATGCTGTGGAATGTTAGGATTCGGGGGCGGCTGGCTTAGGGTGGCTCTAACCACTTGACACACTATATGTTCGCGGTCAGGAGGACTTTACTCTAGCTACCTGACCCGAGAGAGTTTTTTCAAAATCAAGGGTGAGTAGAAAAGAATTATTTATCAATTAGTTTAAAAGTTGAAGAGACCGTCCTCTGTTTGCTCGTCCTCCATTCTGTTGCTCTTGATTCTTCCTGTGTTCATTATCATCGTACAACCTTCCCTCCTATTTATTTCTCTTTTGTTTCATCGTCCTTTTCTTTTTGCTTCGTTTCCCCTAGCAATTAGCTCGAGTACCTAGATATTGCTGTTGTGACAGGAAATGTGCACAGTCTCTCTATTCATTCCTTTTGTAAGCTTCTTTCAATTTTTCCTAGAAATACCAAACAGTCAGATTCCATTTAATTCCACTGTTACGCTTGATTGTACACGTACAAATGACAAAAATACATTCATTGAGATCACGATTGATTTTTATTACAAATCAGCTTACTTACAAATCAGTTGACCTATCGAACGGATTTTCACCTAAGCACTTTCACGGCCCCGGTGATTATGAAGCCAGAAATCCGTGGTGACCCCCTTACCAATTCCGGCGTTAATAACGTCCTTAAAATCTTCGCTGAATATCAATAAATTATTCGCTGGAGTTGTTGCACGAACTCGCTCGCCAAACCTCGAACAACACAGCTTAGCAACACAGTGTTAACCATGCATAGCAGATTTAAGCCCGGTATAGTCGAGCAACAGTGTGTTAGCCTTTCATGGAAGATTGAAGCGTATTATAGTCGAGTTACACAGTCCAAGCACAATCCGCAAACAAACGCGTCTCAACTTGGAACGTACACTTTGTCCTCGCTGAAAGGCGAGGTCCTTCGAGAATAGTGATTTCACTCGTGTACGCGTCACCGAATAGCTCAAACGAACAGCGGTACAGCAAATGGCGCGGCTTTCAAAATCCCGATTGTAATCGCGAGTGTATTTTTGCAGCGAAGGGTCCAGCGATTCATGTGATCCTCCGGTTACGTTGAAATTGATACCAGCATCGGCAGTCAATAGCATCGACCGAGAACAATGTTCCCACACGGTGCACGCACTTTTGCCGCGCCGGCGACAAAGGGTTCATCTAATTCTTATCGGCGCGCATCGTTGATGATGCATACAAGTCGGTGAAGCCGCGTGTGCTAATCAAAATTAGCGTCAATCACAAAATTAACGCCCATTGTTGGTTAATGCTGCTGTCGGCTCGTTCGCCGAGACCCTGTCGCGAGCAGAGCCGTGTCGCTGCCATGCGACAGATTGTTTTTCAGATTTGGGAGTACGCTCCGTCATTGGAGGATTCAAGCTTTGGTCCCTTCTGTTTCATTTTTGTCGTATTTTCTTCCCGTCTTTACCAATACGCTCGGACACTCTGAAAAAGACCGTAACGTTTTTAATATGCGACTCGGATCCTGAAAACGTATTTTTCAAACTTTCAATATAGCATTAGAATTTATTCTCCACTGGTTGCAATTTTTTCAAAATTTCTTTTCACGTTCTACAGTAACCAATTGTTCTAGCTTCTCAAAAGAAAATCCCAAGAAAAACCGAACCGAAACAACCAAGTCGGCACACTCGCGAAGAAGTCAATTAGCAGGGCTTTACAAGCGCACGCAGCCGAGCGCGCGTCGGTTCAATACTGTTTACTACTTTCCCGATATCCGGGACGCAAGTTATTTACGAGGGCGCTTAATAATTTACTAATGAAGAGGCAACACACCGCTGACCCTCGAGCAATAATTCAGGGCAATAGGGCTGGAAGGGCAACCCAGATATGGCGAGGCATAAGTGGCTCGTATTTCGCGAGACTGGTAGCAGGCACTTTCGGGCTGCGAACCAATAAAACTAAAACCGAGAGGAAAAGGGAGGGGAGAAAAGACTTCGGTGGTAGGGTCGCGTGTCGTTAACCCGAAATCAGCGTTGCGGGAGGGTAGCATCGACACTCGTGTTCGGAAGAGGCGGGGGTGCGTGGGCGGGTACGACGAGCGGAAGTCACGAACAGTTCTTTCATATTCGAGGGGTGTAGCAGCGAGAGAGAAACCCCCGTCGATTACCCCGTGGCGAGTATTCGACGGAAATTGAAGAAGTTCGCGAAAGAGGCCGGTTTGACGATGTATCGAGGAACGTGGCTCGAATTATAACCACGCCGGACGCCTGGCCGGGCAACCCCTTTCTCTGTCCACCCCCGCAGAAGCGAAACGGCCGGTCCCAGTTTTTCCCCCGCTGGCTCATAAAGGACCAAAATTTCACGGGCCGTTTTACGGCCGGTCATTAGCGAAATCGGTGGTAGCTCGCGTTCTCGCTTTTACTGCGACCCTCCAGCGAGGAAATAAAACGGGTTTCGGGCGTTTCACTTTTAATAGAACTCGCGCGCGGAACCGTAAAGGGCCGGGCGTGAACCGGGAAAAAACCGGGGGGCCGATTGCTCGTCGATATTGCCGACGAAAGAGTGGAACAACCCGGAGACGCAGCACTGTGCGAAAGTCTTTGGCCACCGTGTAAAATTTGGTTTTTCGTTGAGAAATGACCAATAGTTTTCTGTTGATCCGAGACAATAGAAATTTATTTTTTCCTCCGTTTCGTCGCCCAAACCGATTACTATAGGATACCAAGAAACCTCTTCTCGTCTTGGAAACAAATCTTCCGCACACCCTGGCCCGGCCGTATCCGCGTCCATTCGTTTCCTCGCGCTCCCGCAATAAATTCCGTCGAACGACCTCCGGACGGCGACAAAACAAAAACCTCTGCCCCATCCCCGAAAAAAAAAAAAAAAATAAAAGGAAGAACAGAATCAACAATGTACCGATCGAGCGTGTGCGGCTTCTTGAAAAACGGTGATCCCCGGATTCGAGAGCCGGCGTGTATTCAATCGGGATCCTTCTATGTCGCTAATCCCACTTTTGATGGAAACAGTATTGGCCGGGGAGGGGAGGGGGGCCCATAACAAATATTCCGCGCGCGTGGAACGCGAGCCACCGAGTTCGTCCAAGTGTTTCTCTGCACGGTGAAATATTGCGACGGCTCGTTTGTACGCGACTCGTATTATGTAGATACCACTGAACTGGAAATCGCAATAACGACCGGCCCGGATCGGTCACGTTTTTTCCACCCTCGCCTAACCCTTTTTTCGACCGGCCACGCCGCCGGTTTTAACCCTCTTGCACCCCATTTTTCGTCGCCGTCGACCCTCCTCTTCCCCCTACGGCGTTTCGAACACCGCTGGCTGGATGGACAAAGCCCAAAATTTAAAACTCGAGAAAAAAGATTTACTACTCTTAACACTGCCGGAATAAAGCTAGTTCAATTTCGAAATTGTATCACTGTGAATTTACTCACTTTCGGTCGGGTCTGCGTTAGATGTAGGAGAGATCTGTGACATATCGATATTATCAACGGTTATCGAACACAATATCTCTATCTGGAACAACAGAATTTCCCGGGAGATCTCTCTTGTTCTCTTGCAACGTTGCTTCCACGTCAGAGGTAAGAGTGAGCCCGTCGAACCTTTCCGCAGCCGTGCGATTCGTTCTAATTCTGGATACCGAGTCGATCATTCTTACAAAACGTTGTATCTAGCCTGACAGAGAGCGACTGATTAACCACCCAATTTCCTGATGCCTCCGACAACCCCCTCTATTTTCAAGCCCTCCCCACGCGACGAGATTCGATTTCCCTCGAGCCAACGGCTGCTCGAGCTAAATAAGGGCGGGAGAGTCTTCCAGGTAGGGTTTCATCTTGTTTTTTCCTCGCGCTGATTTTGTTTTTGGAAATTGGGGTGGGCTTCAACCCCCCTGGTTCTCCCTTGGAACTTGCTTCTCTTAGATGCGGTGCCTTTTAGTTGAATTTGGTACCTCGGCGTGGCAGGGTAAGTCAATTTTATTTTTTATTCGATTTACTCTGCATCCAAATTTTATTTCCCTCTCCTACCAACAATCTTTCCGTCTCGTTTCCCGCAGTTGATCGTTGAATGTCTTCGGTAGTGTTTCACAAATCGTTCGGGGGAACACGCATAAGGGTGCGTATCCACGTGTGGTTAAAGGTCACGCCTCCAGCTGTCGTGACGACGCGATTTCCAGTTTTCATAACTACGAAAGTCACGACCGCGACGTCGCGACCACGCGATTTCCGCTTTTCCCGCGAACGAACCTCTCGCGATCTCTCGCGTCACGACACCGGCAAAATTTCCGATCCAACGTCGCGTGAAAACCCGCCTTAACAGAAGCACGCTCGACACCGAGACGAGTCTCGAGCAGCCGCCGCCACGCCGCTCCGTTTGATCGAGCTTCCATCCAATCAGCGCTCCGATTTTCACCGAGACCACTTCGATAACCGTTCATAAGGATAGTCGAGCATCATTCCTACCCTTCAGACCCCTTCGATCACGCCGCAACCGTCGGGACGAATTTCGTCGCGTTAATTCACCACCTGACCCGCGGTTTCCACTTTTAATTTCGCTCTTCAAGACGATGGACCATTCCCGATCGAACTAAATACTTGCAGAACCTGTGAAAAACGCTTTACGCGTGTGTAACTTTTGATCCAGTGAACTCCGGCCATCGAAACTTACATTTTTGGTATTTTCTCGTCAGAATCGGTAGGATTGTATTTTAAAAAAGTGGCAAATTTTGGAGCCCCCAAAGTGAAGTTTGTCGTGTCGAAGAGGATGAAAGCAATTCTCGCCTGATCGGACAGGCATCAGGATCCAGAGGAGCCGGATGACGCGGTGCGAAACTTTGGCGAGATCGTGTGCACTCGAGCGGGCAGAAATTCGTAAGTGAGCCGATGCCAGGTCGCCATTAATCACCGGGCCCCGGCCAGGTATCCGTATTTATTGTGCGGATCAGCCGGATGCTGTCGCGATTATCAGCCGCCGGAATTACCTCCCATCAGCAGTAAATTGCGGCAGGTTCGGGAGGAGGGAGGTTGTGTTGGCCGGGGCCGCAGGACGACAGCAAGTCGCGAGTTGCAACGACAGAAACGAGGAGCCGTTTGCACCTGGCTGTGAAAAATCCTGAGACGAGCGACGACTCAATGAGGCGATCATCGGGTGAGTTTTAATTGGCAAGTTAAGAACGGACATGTTCTACCACGGAAAGGTCGCGGTGAGAATTTCTTGGGCGCAGGAGGGAACTAAAATTCCCGCAGTGGGCCATTGTCGAATAAAAGGAATCCGACGATAAAAGTAATATGTTTAAAGTGACGGTAACGCGTCGGATGGAGGATGCAGCGCAATGCGGGGCTGCCGCGTTTATTCCGTCACGTAGGGACGCGAAACGAGCCACGGATTTCCCCGATCCGTCTGCTCGCGTATACGAGCGACGTCTTTTGTCGCCGCGCGACGCGCCGCGTTTCTCCGAGATTGAATCGTAATAAACCGGAACGTGACAAATTTTAACAAAGAGAGACGCGCACGCGCGTGCACGCGCTCCCGACGCGTCGCCATCCCCCCCGGCCGCGACTGATAATAAGCTCCGCGACATTCAAAGGCATCCGCGGGACGAGCAATTAAATCATCGACGACGTTCACAATGGATTCGGAAGAGCAGCCGAGCGAGAAATAAACCAAAGAGAGAGGGAATATTTTCGTCGAGTAAACGATGGTCGGTAACGACCCGCGAACCACGGTCACCAATTAAAATAATTCCCCAAAACGAATAAGCGGCCGCGAGAGAGAGAGAGAGAAAGAGAGAGAGAGCTCCGGCTTGATTTATCTCGGCGACACAGTCAATTTGTACTCCCGGACTTATTAAGCGAACGACGCCCGCCGAAAACGAGTGGCTAACCATCCAGATGTAACCGAGCGTCGCGACGCCTTTGATCCCGACCAACAGACGCTACGGACGTCTGCAGAACGATGGTGATCCAACGTCTGCGGACGTTTATTGTTTTCGTAACCAAGCAAATTCACCACGTTTGGAAATTCTTTACATTTCAATCGGGCAATTTTACGGAACTCTTTGTTCTCGAAAAAAAAAAACTGAAGAAAGCTGTGCCAAGAATTATACGAAATTGTTCTCTGTTGAGAAGATTTAATGTACATTGCGAGAAAATCTGCACATGCGCATTTTCGGGTAATCGAAAAATTTCCCCGTCGCCTTGGAACCATTGCAAAAATCCCGAATTTCGCGTCGACAAAGGCCGACCAGTACCTGGGCCGTAAAAAAAAACGAGAAAACAGACACACACACACACACACACACACAGAGAGACAGGGTTCAGAGGACGCAGCAGCGGCGAATAAAGAATTACTGGGTGGCTTTGAAGCGACGCCGTCGTTATCCGGACGGTAGCGTGGCCATAATTTAATGGCAGCCGATGAACGCCTCGCTAATAGGTAGTTTCTTTTTTGCCTATGCCGCGAGGAGGGACGCAGGCCGCCGGAAGAGAATCAATTACGAGCTTTTAGTCTCGTTAGTTCGCGCGACGAGGTGACACGGCGACGTGTCATCTTTCCTTTTAAAGATAGAAAGGCTATTAATAAATGTCACGCGTTGATAAAGTCGGCAGAGCTCTCGCGGCTGACGGTGCTGGACAAGCGGCGAGCACCGGGCCCGATGGGAGTTAAAAATATTATTTACCCCGGTGGCAATATTTTTAACCCGTTCCACGACGCTCGGGGCCGTCGCTCGTCATGCTTTCTTTTCGGTTTGGGAGAAGCCGGTGTTGTGGATCGACGGGAAATCTTGACGCGCTCAAGATGAAACAATTTTCGTGCCCTTCGAATCTGGATTACAGTTCAAAATCTGGGACCAGGACTTTTAATGGTAAGTAAAGGTGAAGATTAGCGTTTGTTGAACCTCTTTCACTTAATTATTGCTGAAGGGACCTACCGGACAAGACCCGGCGCGTTTCTGGAAACAATAGCTTCGAAAAGAAGGAGACTTCGGAGCTCCGCTAAAAACGGTATCCCCGATCGCGTCAGATGTCGCAGCTGTCTGGCTCGCAAGAACTAATGGACCAGCTAAAAATCGCGATCGCGTCGTAGAATTCGCGGATCCGCCCCCGTTCCCCAGTCGTCGTCTTGTCACTCCCGTCCGGTTGTTTTGCTCGTCGCCTCAAACGCTGTCAGACCGGCGAACGAATCGAATGGCAGGGGGAGGGAGGGAGAAGCAACGGGACGAATAAAAGAAAGTTGAGAACGTGCGCGGGGGTGGGGCGGAGCGCGCATTAGTCGTGAAACACTGGCGCTCTATCGTCTGGCGTGTAGCGCAGTTAAATAAACCCAGGAAAATGCATTTCTCCGTGTGTCCCGGGTAGCACCGGATGCGGCTGTCATCCCCGCGAGCTCGTGCGTCATCTTCCAGAGTCTGCTGGATCACGTTCTCCCCTCCTCTCCTCTCCCGGTCCTCTTACTCCCCCTAACCACCCCTCCGCGTCCTCCGGTTTCTCTCAGATTTTCTTCCCACCGGCTTCTTGCGCTCCTCCGCTCGTTCTTCCGGTCGAACGACAGCATTATTAATCCTTCGTTTCGCCGCGGATATTTTCGTTCTTCGATGCCGCACTATGCTCCAGAAATACCAATTACCAGGCCTTAGGATTTAATTATAACGGCGCGGCGGTTCAACCCCTTGCGTTCTATTAACGCGGACACATTCTGTTCTTGTTTTGGTAATTCGATTAACGACGAAAGAAAGACGGAGCTATACAATTTAATGACATGTTTACAGTGTTTACTCGATACATGTCCAGAACGCGGGTCTAGCCACGGACACGTATCGTCCAGGAGATTCTCTCGAGCTTCTTGGCACCTGACGGGGTTTGCCCCGTGCGGCATGGGGACCATCAAACATAAAAATTGATGTTTCCTAAGACCAGCGATCGGAAACAAATCTTCTCCTCTTCGGCCACGAGTTCGTACAAAACCTCGAACAGCAGTCCGTCCAAAGTTAGTTGCCGAAGACACAAGGAGCCATTTCCCGTCGGATTGCACTCAACACGGCGTCTAATCCAAAATGGCGTGGACCCCATTACTCGGTGGAGGGAATCACGGGAGGGGGGGTGAGGGGGGATCGAGAGCGGCGTACTAATTCTTCTTCCTGCCACATCCGCCAAAACTAAGATCCCGAAACTACGCCGATCAATCCTGGCCGGAAGTTCCGGGCATCGATTTCGCATTACCGGCAACGGGACCAGTCTGTTGGGCGACGATTCCCATCCGGTCGACGAATCCGGGATTCGTGGTCGCGTCGTGATTAAATCACGCCGTGGGAGAGAGGGGGAGAGGGGAGGAGGGGAAGAGAGAGAGAGTAAGGAGAAGACGAATCTCGTGGAAACTTGACGGAACTTTCGGTTCCCTCGCGGTTCCGGCTGACGAGGAAAGCCTCCGCAGGTTGCCGTAGGTGTCGCCGTTCGTCGTCGTCGTCGACGACGGTGCTTCTCCGTCAACGGAAGCGCGCCGGACGTCGACCGGCTCTCCCCCTGGGACGTTAATGTCATCTCCATAATCACCGCAGAGCCGAGTGACAGGAACGTGATGCGGAAGCTCGAAACCCGGTCGGTTCGGCTGCCGCTGGCCCATTACTAGTCGCGCCATCAATCCCCGCGATTAGGCTAATAATTTCTCCGCGTTCTCGTAGGAGGACGACCGTTCTCGCGCGATGACCAGCGAAACGACACGCTGAATTATAACTTGAATCGTGGAATGAATTTCGATGATAATCGGAGGTGACAGGATAAAATTCGAGTCAATGATCGAAGGAGTACTAAAACTGGGCCTGCGAAAATTACGGGACCCTCCGAAAACAAATCTTTCGAAACAGGATTGAATCCAAAACGCTGCACCATTGAGAAAAGTGGAGAGAAGATTGAAAAGCGCTAAAACGAGGTCCGTGAAACGTGGACGTCGGTTCCGTCGTATTTTTAAGATTGATCAGGTTCGGTATCGTGGCGAAGGGATTTCCCGATTCGTCGGTTCGTCAGCGGAGCATGAAACCGGGAATAATTTAGGGTCGCGCCGTGGAATGGAGCCCGGAGTAGCCGGGAGAGTACAGGTGACTGTTGGTCGAACGAGCACTCGAAGAAAGTAGCCCTCGCACGAAACAATCGAGGTCACCGGAAACGTATACGAGCAGCGCCCGGTCCGGTCTCCTCGTGTCCATCCACTTCGCAGCCCTCGAGAGTGTCGGCCGAGATTGGATGGCTATCGTTGCCATTTGCAAGGTCGATTGCATCGGTCATTTGGGAAGTCGAACCCCTCGGTTCCTTTCGGTTATGGCACCGGTTAGACTCGCCGTTCCCGCGACAACCGATGCGGCAACGGGTCGCGGCCATTTTCTGCATATTTCAGCCCCTCGCACGCTCGCGTTCCTCGCTGAAATCTGAATTTGAAATGATATTGTTATGCCCGGTGGCCATTCTCGCAGAAAAGTGCACGGTACGTGCAGTTGCCGCGGGATCGTCTGAATTTTAATGCCCCCCGCCCGTGATACACTGACGACTGTCGTTGTCTTCATCAGTTTTCATATTTTATCCTGCGTCGGTGTTCGACCTCGTTCGAGGATTAATGCGAGCGCTCTAATGTGACCCATTCCGCGCGAAAGAGTTCCCCCGGAAAGAATTTTTTGACAAATCGTAACAGTTCGCGAAATGTTGGAGCAACTGCTTGAGGGACCGCGGAGTGTCGGTGATTATGTTTGCGCGAATAGATTGCGAATTAGTTACGTTCTATGAGGTAAACATGATAGTAGCTCATAACACGTTTCGAGTCTCGGTCATACTTTATACGACCTCGTGTGCCATAAATGCACGAATACCCTGTTCTATAATTTAGTCGTATAAGCTGGTTGCACGAGTATGTTTCATGTATAATTCCGTGTATTCTCCGGTTTCATGCATTCGATACGAAAGTCATTTTAATGAAAACGGTGGGGGGAAACTCTGCCGGGAAGAAATTACCCCTAATCTCGTAAATTCAAGTAAAAATATATCTGATCAGCGACCACCAGAGAATCTATTAAAAATCGGCTAATTAATATATTCCATAATCCAGAAGCGCCCTGTGCCCGTGCAACAGCCACGGGAGCATCAGTCACTGACGGATCGTCAAGCACCGTCGTATATCAAGGGTCATCCAGGATCTAATCAATGTCTACATATCAGCATACCCTAATCCAGATCACGATAGTTCTCGGTAAAAATCGGAACTGCGGAAACTCGCGTCAATCGATCTAATTTGACGCGGCTCATGGTGGAACGACTATTTCTCTGAACATGGGCCAAAATTCGGTACAATTTTCTTTAATTTTCCTTTTCCATCAGATCACAAACATCCTAAAAAACAATCACTTTATTGTAGCATTGCTGGTACAGTATGCATAGCAGAGAATTCTTTTCCGCTTTTTGCTTCGTCACTCGTGCGGCGAACATTTATTTGCAGAAAGCTTCGAAACACGTTGCTGAATTTTCATCGAAGCGACGTCTCCCTTTTACATTTTCCAGTAACAACATCTTGTCACAAACATTTCCAACCTTTCCGATCCAGTGTTTCACAATTAAAAAAAAAAACAAAATTAAAAGAAAGCAACTTTTCTACCCCGTTTACTCGAAGAAGTAACTAACCGTACAAATTCTTTTCTTTTGCAAATGGCTGTGTTGAGGAAACTTTCTACATTATGTACAATACCGGTACATCGGAAAAATAATGCTGCCTTGTAGTCTGATTTAACAGGAGTTTGACCCATTTCAGCCACTTGCGCCGAGAACGGGCGAAAGTTGGTCGGCTGTCTTTCACAGTTTCGCAATTTGTAGTCGCCGAACGAGTTTCGCGCGACCCTGCAGATCGGCGAACGCGTTCACGAAGAAGTCGGAGTACGCGACGAAGACAAGGCAAGCCGAGCGCGAGTGCGCATCGCGGACAGCGTGCGAAAGAACGCGCGCCGCAGCCTTGAGGGAGCACAGCTCGTAGGCGACCGGTCGATTGTTTAACAAACCAGTCCCCGCGAGGACTGTATCTCACCGTTCGCAGCATCGGGACAAGCGGCCGCGATCCTAATTAAGAGGAATGCCAGTCTCACAATCCGTTCTTACGTCTTCGTGCGAGCACGGTTGTCGGGTCCGGAGGAGGCATTATCTTTAATGAGGAATTGCGTCCAGCCCCGTTGCGGCCCCGTACCACGTGGAATCTTCGTAACCGGACGGTTAACGATGCCCGGCGATCGCTAGCCAGAGCTATTAGTCAACGTGAATCTTGATCCTCGCTAATTAAGCCCCGTGTTAGCCTCCCTCCATCCCGGAAAAAATCGTCCGTCGGACGGCCGGCCCTCCTCTTCCGACCCGGTCCCATATACAAGAAACTTAAACGCTCTTCATTTGCGAGACTACGCCGGAAGTCAACAGCACCGTAAACGTCCGAACACGTCCCGCGAAATTGCATCTAAGGGGTAGAACGCCGGGCTCCCGGATCTCGAATTGCACGCCTGCAACCACGGCGCGCATGCAAATTTTCGTTCTTATAGGGGAATTTGCGGGAAAGCACCGTTTGGTTCAATATTGTTGCCGGGTCTGCAGTTCTGTCCGTTTTCAAGACATTGTTAGTAGCGCGCAGCGGACCTTTGCGCGGAATAAAAATGTTCCACCTGATTTGCTACGAACTTATTCTCTTTCTTGACGCGTCGAACAGGTTGGGAATAACGTGGTAACGATTTTCCACCGTGGAGGATAAAATCGATCCGATTATGAAACACGTTCGGTGAAAGATGGGTCGCAGGAAACCGGTGATACAGCACCGGCGATGGATCTTGATCACGTCGAGCCACCGTGGCAAAACGTTCGCGGACCAGTCCCCCGGTTGGCATCCGCTAATGAGCCTTGTTACCACTTCGTTTCAGCTTACCAGGTATCCAGGTGTGTCCGCGCGCGTTGATCGAGGTCGAACGGTTCGCAGAAGGCAATCGCGGAGTCGCGAAACGCGCCGCTGGAAAAACATTTCCGCGAACCCGGCGCAGCGGTGGTGTAGCGCGAGCCGCAAGGATTTCTGTACGACTGTGAAAAGTCAGATTTCTGTAAGGAGCCCGGCCCGAAGTACGCTCGACCTGGATTCGTTCGAGCGTTTAACTCGGCCGCGTTGTTACGAGGCACGCTCGCGTCGAAGGGCCGCGATTGCGGGAACACCCTTTGATCGAAAATAGCGGAAAACCGTTTGCTCCCCCTGCACTTTCTGTCTTGTTATTTCTTGAGAACAGCGCGCTCCCCCTCTCCCCCCCCCCCTCGCCAATATTCGATGCCGGCGATTAACGATCGCATAATGTTCGAATCCGTTCGATCGCACGACGAATTTCAGACCAACTTTTAATAACCGCTTCTCCGAAACTTTTCGGCTTTTCATTCGCGAACCCTTTCTTCTTCCGTTTCGAGCTTTCGGCATAAATAAATTGGGTTTGACCTACTTGATTTCGCAGGTTTTGAAAAGTTTTGGGACTGCACAGCCAAATTTTTAAACGTCAAGCTTTTCAGGATTTTTCCAGGATTTTTATACAAAGTCAAAATTGTTTGCATGAGTTCCAGTGAGTCGCTGTTTTCAGTAAATTGTACCGAATTATTTGTGTCGGAGTTTAAGAAATAGTCATCAGTGTAAGAGATGCTTCCACTTTAATATTGCGGAACGGCCTTGGTCTCTCGTTCTCTTTGGAAGAAGAGACACGGGATGCACCGATAGTCACAATAGCTGCCCATCCTGCCACGTATCTTCTTCTGAAAAACAGACTAGCACCATTTCGCAATATTAAAGTAGAAGTGTCCCTTGGACTGGTACGGCAGCAGTGATTAAAACATGGACCAATAAAATATTCCTCCACCTCAAAGAAGCAGACGAAAAAATTTGAAACTCCCAATATTTACATGCCCATACGCCACCGCGATCCAAGAAAAATCATAAAACCTCCACGCGCCCAACATTCTTCGCATTTCTTTTCATGCAGCTGCATTTATTGCAAACGCGTGCAGACTCGACAGCATGCGGGTTTTTTGAGCTGCAATAACTTAAACATTCCGATTTAAATACCGCGCAGCATGTGCAACAACCGATCCGAATTCCGCGGATCGGATATCGCAACGCGCGGAAAAATCGTGTAACGCGCAAACCGCGCGCAGGCTCGCGGCTCGAATTCGCGAAAGAAAGAAAGAAACAGCGAGGCATCCGGTGCTCGTTAAACGGGTTGCCACCGGGTTCGAGGCCGCCTGCAAGTCGTTTCCGATCGTCACGCGTATCAGTCATGTATCCCGGACAGCGTCGCGAAAGAAAACACACTCTTCTTTCTCGGAAGCGGCGGAGCGCGAGTAAAAACGGGAACCGAAGAGTCAAGAGAATCCGCCGAGGCCAAGAAGAAGAGGGTTCGCTTGGGTCCTAGGAACCCCACCCAATAGGGGAGGAACTTCTTGTTCGTCGGGGTGATGTCGGTTTACGTCGTGTTCCGCTCGAAAATGTGCGTCGTCGTCGCGCTGACGAAGTTTTTACTGCGCCGCGCAATTTCCCGTTGACAGAAGTCGATACGTCGCCTGCAGACATCTTTCCTATTGACCCAGTCCTTCTACCGAAACTTTGTTTCACCCCTCCCCTTCGCTTTTTAATTTGGTAATTGTTTGCAAAATGGCACTGCCGATCTATTCCGAAAACTCTGTCCAATTCGCACAAGCAGTTGCTGAGGGTTAAGTGTCGTATACTAGCCCCAAAATTGCTACAAAATCAAAGTCAACAAAATCGTCGATAAAATAAAAAGGTCCAAGATTAGTGTGGTCCATACGTGACCAACATGGCAGTCAACGCGTCAGTTTGTTGTTAAGATTATTGCAAAACTGTAGACTCACATGACGCATTTGTATTGTGTTAGCATACATGCCAGCAAAAGTGTTCATTTGCATTGATGCATTCTTTTGCTGCACCAGGTGTGAAATTGTATGCATGTACCGGGAAAAGTTTAAATTTCATTGCTTGTGAATACATTTCCTTATGAAATTAGTATGCGCATACGTTGAGTGGCGAGTGTATGCATTCAGGTATCCAGTTAGCACAGTCACTGCGACATGTATACAGTTTAGATAGATTGGCCACAGGATCTTCCCTTATCAAACAGTTTAAAAACACAACTGAATTGGGTGTTGTTTCTGTTTCTTCAACAAAGTCTCTGCCGTGTTCTATCCCATCTCTTTGCTTTCAGTATTCATTCCTGTATCATAATGCAGACGCTACTTTGGAAAAAATGAGACCGACGTAACTGTACAATGCTTCTGTAGGCTCACTCGGTTTTGGAGCCAATTCATTAAGAAAATTAGGACGATCCCCCATGCTCGGCGGTCCCGTATTACCCTCGTGCACCGTTCGTGGCAAAATGAGACAATATCTGGAAAATAAGTGTCAAACAGGGAATACAATTTTTTTCTTAAACTTAACTTTAACTGAGATCGCGAAGCTCAACCCGAATTAATCAAAGGCAGTGAAGCAACAATTACGCAAACGGGGCGCACGGGTTAGCGGTGATTAATATTGTTTCCTGTGATTCAGCTCGCACCCTCATCCCAGAAAAAAGGAGCATCCTCGGCGCGGCGTAATTTGTGAAAAAAGGGTGGTCCTTGTGGAAGGGTTGCGGACAGGGGTGTCGAAAGTAAACGACGCGGGTGTACCCGTGGGAGGGTACGCGTCGTGACTGGTGAACGCATTAGAATAACGTCCCCCGTAGCCAGTGTGCTACTAATTACACGGAGTTTGTATTAATGCGGACGTTAGCATTCCGGGATGGCCGTGCGGCGGCCGCAGGAGCCGCGCGCCGGTTACGTGTCCTCGTCGTCCTCCTGGTTCCTGCCGCTGTCGCTGCCATTGTTGTTGTTACGCGTCCTGCGACCGTGATGACGTCGACACGGGAAAGGACGGTCACCCGTGCCAACGTGTCCGCCGGTACAGGTGGATTTAACTGCCCCGCAGGTGGAAAACCTGTCCGGATAATAATCCGAAATGATACCTGCGATTCGCGAGCGTTTGCGCCGTCGTCCATTGTCATTTAATTGTCTCCGGTTGTGCTCGCCGGCGAGCAGATTATAGTTTGTCGACCGGTGTTAGAGCTGCAGCTGCGGGGACAGGGTGTTTGTCAACGTTGCTGCAAACTTTCAACAATCGTCGAGCCGTCGAACAATAAAATATGTTATTACGTTCTCGGAGGGCGTCCGAGCGCGAAGTGTTAGAAGTGAATCTCGGCAGTGAAATTTTACAATGAAACAGCGCGGGGGGAAGCGGATTCGATCGGCAATTGCCGTTTCGTATTCAATTTTCTAGACACTGATCTCGAAAGTGTCTCGGAAACGGCTCTGGCCGCCGTTTTCGATGCCTGTCTGCGAAGAGGAGAGGTCGAAAAGAGTCTCGGGGACTTTCGCAACGGCGCGGCGACGCCAGGCCGGAAAGTACCGGCGGCGATCACGGCGGAAGCAATTTCCGCGGAGGCATTAATACGTTTCAGATAAGATTGGCAATTCGTTGGATCTCGGTGGCAGCCATTACGGCCCGGCGCGATATCATAAAACAGAAGCGATTTTCAATAACGACCCGCGATAATATTGGCAGACAACGAGTCCCGGGTTGTACCCGTTCCTCCCGGCCACCGGTGACTCTTTCTTTTTCTTCCACGATTCCTCCTCCCCGTTCCCGCGACTAATTTTCACCATCCTCCTCCACCTTCTCCCTCCTCCTCGATCGACGTCTACGATTCCTCCACTCTCGACGGCTCCACCCTCAAAGAGATCCCTAGGATCGAGTAAATAATGTTACGAATGCAAATTGCTGGCCATCGAGCCGCTCTAACGAGACGATACAATCGTTCTCTCCTCTCTCCCTCTCGTTTCTTTCCTGTTCAAACGCCACGCCTAAATGGGGGCCAGAGGATTTTACAATGCAATTTTGCTGGAGCTGCGTCGCTATTATTATTACCACTCGCTCGTTCATTATCCTCAATTCGTGCTAACAACCTTCTCTTTTTATTTTTCGTCTTGTCGTGACTGTGATCGTCGCTGCTCTTCCCTCGTGTATCAAAGAGTCAGTATCGGCAATAATAAGAGAATTCATCGTAACAATATTTATCGACACAAAGCAAAATAATTCGGCCATCATTCTTCCAGCAACCTGTAGAAAATTTTTCTGTGTGCACAACATTTTTCACGTGCTCTATCGTCGAGTGGACATCCATTAAGCAGCTCCGCGGTACCTCGACCGCCATCTTTCTCGGTCGAGTGGCCGTGAACCTTAGAAGGAGTCACCTTGGCGGCGTAATTAGGCAAGATCGATCGCCCGCCGCCAGCTCGAAAATTTAATCCCGGCGAGTTGATCAACGCCCGGCCACCGTTAAAAGAACTTACTAATTATGCCGCTCCTAAGCCCTGCTCCCCTGAAACGAGGATAAATGAAGATTTAGGGCGGACAGGGGCGGCAACAAACAAACTAGCTGCAGCCCCTACCTAACACGATACGAATTACGCTCTATTTGGAGGACTAGACAGAGGGCGGAGCGTGTTATATTTTCAAGGTCTCGAGAAAGTAAAAGCCACCATACGTTAAAGTTTACAAAATTGACACGAGGAACGGTCATGGTGTTAAACAATGGTGTTCGACGGGAAAGATTCAACTGAACGAACGCAAAGTAGAATAAACTTCACGAAAAACCAAAATTCCAGGATACGCAATCTCCACGGCATTTCCCGTCGTTCATAGCTTCAGCAGTTTCCCGGAATCGTGCTGGAGAAACGCGAAGTGAAAAGCGGAGCTGGATGAGCCGATAAAAAAAAAGCGTAAGCCTTATCTGCCGGCCAATACGTTTCCAGCATTGTTTCAGCCGGCGTTGAAGGCGAAAGGGGTTGATAACGCGGGGTTGGTATGTGCGCGCGCACACGCGTGTGCTTTTAACGAGCGAACTTTTCGCGAATAAATTCCGCAAATCAGCGAGCTGTAGCTTCTCCTGAGAAAGAGTCGGGCCGCTTGCTACGTGTTCGGCCGTTGCGTATCTGTTGGAAGTTAGAGACGCTATCTCGTTGCTCTTCCTTTAATCTGCGAGAATAAAAGGCTTTAGGGGAACTCTGCCTGAAAACGGCAATTAAGATTCAGACAATGTTCATTTTATAGTCGGGCTTTCGTCACGCTTCTCATCGATAATTTTCGAGATATTTTTGCGAATACTTGGTGGAAAATTGTATTTTGTATTTTTAATAGACAAGTGAGAAAGAACACAAGGTCGAGTTCTTGTACAGGTGTAACTCGCGGTAACCGGACGGTAGAATGGCGAAGTAATCACCATAAAACAATAGACACCGAGCTGTTCCTATTTTTTCCTTCCCATCTAACCGTGAATCAAACTGAAAGGCTTCTCCATAAAACATTGCGCCCTCTCGGAGCCGCCGCGACGCTGCGCGGCGTTTCGCTGCCATACTTTCTCGGTAGCATGACCCACATACAAACCCCCGGAAAAGTGGTGCACACGGTCTAGCCGCACGCTCGAAACGCTTCGCTTTTCGTTCCGGCGACGCATCCTCCCCTTTGACGAGCGCCTCGAACTCGGTAATTCATGGAAATATGTTTTACAAACTTGAAAAACTAAAAACAAGTCTGGATTTAGCCGGCACGAACATTTGCATTCCACAGGGAATCATTTCCGCGGTGTTTATTCCGAATCGACGCGGCCGCATAAGTAAATGACGTCGGTCGAAATGTTTCATAGAAACGAATCTGCCGGTTTAATTACCCTAAAAGATTGAGGTCTAATTAGAATTTTAATTTATGAATTGTGTTTCAATATTTACTGCCTCGGAAACGCGTGGCCGGAAGAAATATATTCTAGAATTTTGCCGTTTGGGTCTTGTTCTAATTTAATGCTAGAATTTAACATTTTATTGTTCCATCTCGCCCCTCTTTAACGAATAACTTCTGAACTGGTGATCTCCTAGGGTTGAAACTCGGATTTTCGGAATTTCCTCGCCAAAATCTACAGAGTGACATAAAAAACGGTTAAAAATTTCTGGTTTCCTCAGGTAAAGTTTAGCCTCCGTATTAATTCGAGGACTCGTACAACCAGTTTATTTAACGCTGGTTTTTCCCACCCGATTCCGCGGGCCGGTCTCTCTCTTCCAGGTTTTCATTAAGTTAATGCGGAGGAGACAGTGTCGCTAAACGTCGTGTAATTCATTCCTCAAACGATTGCGCACCCCCCGCACCCACCGGAAGACACCGGCCGCGTTAATTACCTCGCTTTCGGCGAGCTGTTCTTCTCGAGGGGGACAAGAGCGCTTCGACGAAATCTGCCCCTTCCGCAGGGGATTTATTTGCTCCCCGGCTAATGCGAGGACGCGGACGGCTTAAAAACTAATAACTAACTTCCACAAGGCTCCTTTCTTCTTTTTCCGCTTCTCGCGAGCTTCGATGCCGAACCATGGATTTTTGGCGCCCCTGAACTTTGAAGTGGAGGACAAACATTTATCATCGCATAAAATTAGCCCGAAGGAGTGGTGAAAAAATAAAAACTAAGTCTCCGACGTGGAGATTCTTCTTCGTGGGGATACGTTTGACGCCTGTTTCTCTGTACAAAATGTTCTCGGACTTCTCGGAAGGCCAGAGTCTTTGGCAGAGACTACCGGCCAATTAATCTGGCAGATCCACCCCTGACACTCTTTTTCTCTGTTCTCGTCTTTTTGCTCGTGCTGTGGCCTCGCGCACAGTGTGTTTCCCCGTCGACGACGTTGACCAAATTTCGGAGGAGCTTGTTCTATTCGTCGCGTGGATGAGAAAAGTTTCATCCCTCCCCGCCGCTCTCTCCTTGGCCTCGGAGAGCCCCTTTCCAAGTTATTCGCAACAAAGTTCCGCAAGAATGCCGAGCGAGTTCATAAATTGTTCGAAGACATTCTGCGGTGGATACGGTGGGGCCCCAAGTCTAAAGTGCCTCCGGGGCGATTATATTCGCTAATAGATCAGCCGCGCCCTAGATTTTTCGAAAGTCCACCATCGAGTGGTAAATTGTTTATTCTGTGGAGTACTCGACGATCGTCGAACACCAAATAATGCCTATCCCCGTCAAAGAATTCAATTCAATTAATTAATTTAATTGAATCGATTCTAGTGTATGGTCAACAATGCGAACAATATTCAATCATCCGCTGATACCGGAGTTCGTCGATCTGGATGCGTGCTAAAACATTTCCTGTGTCGCGCTCCCCCTCTGCAAACAATTTTTGGTTTCCATCAAACCCTTACAATCCATTATCATCAAACATATGATTTTTAAAAATATTCTTCTACTATCTTCCTGTTTTCCATTTAAAATTAAAAAAAATTTCCTGTGCAGTGAATCGCTACTAATCACAAAAGTAAGTCTACAATCCTACATCTTCAGCGTTGAAAACTTTCCCAGCACTTGGTGCCCTGTAGATCCCCGGTATACAGACGGACATGGGGGCAGGGTTGGCTAATTGCTGGGAATGTGTCTTCTCCCGGTCACAAAGCTCGCTCGCGGTAGACAAAATGGCCCGACAAAGTTAATCCCTCCACCGCCCCCTCCCCTCTTCCTTCCCGCCAACCCCTGTTACCCCGCGGACTAGCCTTCCGTTCGCGAGATCTCATAAATTCGGCGAGGCTCTCGATCCGCTCCAAGATTTAGCTGAAAAAGGAATGGCGACCCAGAGGGGGCAGCAGGGATCTTCCTTCGCCCTCGTTACGGCCGCCCTTCCGCCATCTTCCACCCCCATTCCTCACGAAGCTGGATTATCCAGCAGAATTAACTTTCATCTTGGAAAACTCTGGCCCCGGCAGCTCTTCGAAAATCCGTTCCCTTCTCCCGATTCCCTCTTCGCTAATTCTGAAAAATCTCGACGCGAGATTCGGCGATTCCTTGCGGTACGCCACTGCAAGGGTGTCTACAGGGATCCATTGATCTATGGGGAGAAACTGGAAATCGAAGGTGCGGAGCCCGTAGAGCTAAATGAGTCCTCATGAGTTATCGTTTTATATAGAAGAATTCTACAATTCTGGAGTTGTTTCGAAGCTGAATAAATAAATAAAAATAAATGAGTAGGTATCAGAGGTGTCTAAAATTTGGGGAAAAGTAGGAGTATTTGGGTAGGAGGTTGCCCCACTTACATTTCCTCGGGAAACCTGAGGATCGTTTCTTTCGGGAGTTCTCCTCGGCCGGTTCTCTTTCCTTCTCAGTTTCTTCGCTCTTTTCCTCGTTCCCGTCGCTCGGAGAAAAACTGACGTCGAAACGAAAAGCGGTAGGTAAAGGGGCGCGCTGTGTGCATGGGCGTGCTCGGGGCGAAGGGAAAGTAGCAGCCGCCTGAATTTACAGCATTTAATATCGGCAAAATGAAGTACGAGCACGCCGTAGAACGGGCAAGGAGCCGCCATTTTGCGGCATCGATAAATCCATTTTATTGCCCGTAGCTTGTAGGTGGGCGGTCTGACTCTCGGTTACCGGCCGATGCCTACGCCTATGCTTCTGCCAACCTGTGTGTACACATAACAAACACCGAATAAAAACTAATGCGAGGGTCTCGAGTCGAGAACCGCAACCATACCCCCGCGCCCGCGGTACACCGAACTCGCCGTTTATTTTTTCTATTTTTGTTGTTGTTGTTGTCTATTTCGTTTTGCTCCGCGATTTATTCGCGGTCTCCGGGAAACAGCCTCCTAGGGGTGTGTATTGTTATCGGGCCGACACAAAACATATCGCCGGAGTCGATAGCTCGATCCCGGAATTGCGAATCGAACGCGCCCCGCCGATAGTAATAGCGATATGGACATGATTGGGCTGGTTCTTCGCGCGGCGATAAATCTCCCGCCGAAATAGTGCTTCTTTCGATTGGCTGTCTGCGGATTTTTTTTTGGCGAATTTGCCGCGCGATGCGAGCATTCGATGCCTTCCCATGTCACTGTGAATTAGTTACCGTTTGTTGAAAAGAAAATCATGTTTCCAGTGATAAAATCTCCTACAGTTACATTTTAATAAAATTACGTTGACTGGATTTGAAGGCACCGCTCGCTCGAGCACAAATTCTTTGATTCGCCGTCTTTGCGAAACGGGTGCCAGGCAGCAAGTGCCGGAAAAGAAAAAATCGAATCTAATAACTTCTCTCGAAGCTGGAAACCCGGCCGCTGGAAGTGGAAAAGCGTGGCGCCTCGGAAAACCACGGAAATCGGGGAAACTCGTTGCCCGATTCGCATCAGCGATCCATTTTCCCCGTCTTTTGAAAATTCCCTCGGACTGCCGGGCTCTCCCCGTATTAAAATTCGAGCAGTGTTTCCGGCACAATGTTGCCCCGGTGCTTTCGCTTCGGGGGTGTTCTTTCTTTCGTTTCCGTGAATAAAAAAAAAAGGAAAATGGCGCGGATCCGCGGCGGCGTGAAAGCACAGCGAGAGAAGAAAGGGCGCCCCGGAGTCTTTCATCGGGTTCCTTCGCCGGACGGTTCACATATCATAACTCATCCGGCGTGGTCTGATATTAGAAAGGTGACGTATCGTCATGTATTGTGAGCCTCCGGTGAAAGGAGTCTCAGAAGTCGCTGCTTTTACGCGAGCATGCCGCCCCCGCGCGCAACCTACGTCGCGCAGCATGAACCGTCGTGTAACACGTGCGATATATTATTCGCGGTGTAACGTAACGAAACCGGGCCGTGCAAGCTGTAAAGACGCATTAATCCGGCGACAGCGGAGTCTTTTATAGTGATTTTCGGCCAAAACATGGGGAGGTTCGTTGGAAATGCACCCAGAAAGAAATTTTTGCGAAATTTTCCAGAAGGAATTGAACGGGAACCTTGGAAATGTGATGAAAAATTGAAATCTGGAAATTAATACAATTGCTAGTTCATGGCTGTGTTTTTAGTGAGAATAATTTTTTTAGAAGCGTCCATGCACCGAGGGCCACGAGGGTCGGAATTGACCCTTCGTTGAGAAATAACAAGATCCGTTCCTCGAGGGTAGAAACAAGTACAAAGAGAAGCGAGTACGACAATGTTCTTTTGTTATTCTTGGAACAGTGCTTTACGCTGTGTTTAAAGAGCCGAGGAATTATGTGTATGCAGAAACGGAAGTGGAGGCGAGTACAGCGACGCGAAGGTATTATAATTTTCTTAAGCAATTGATTGATGACTGCAGTGATCGAGTTGATTGAGGTTTAAACTCTGAGAAAGTAGTGCCGTTAAATCATAGAGTGTCACCTAAATATTTCCCGAGGCGCAACGGGGACCATAAACTAAGCAATGCCACTAAAATTTTATTGACAATAAAAGTTGTAGCGAAGTTATCGCGTGTTCCAGAACTTTGATGGCGTCTCGGAGGAGACTTGGCACCAACAATTAAGGGTTAATTTTAATGTAACGCAAATTGCTTCGCAATCGACATTAAAGAATTATGTGTCCTCGCCACGTAGTGGCCAAAGTGCTTCGGAAACTACAAACAATATTATCTTTTAAAAACACGATTTTGAAGAATTCACAGAACTCGCGAAACAAAGGCTTCTCCGTCGTTCCATGCTCTTTCACAAGTAATATTGTGCATTCCCAACATCTTAGTTCAACTTCCCTTCACCAGGCTCGCAATTTTTCTTTAAACAGTAACCGAACTATCCAATATATTCGTGATTAAATTAGAACGAGGAAACGGCTCTTCCGCAAGCCGAAAGTAGGTTTACAATTCGCGAGAATTAAATAATAATTTCCCTCCGGGGAAAGGAGGGTTGTCCTGACGAAATCTCTAGTGCTCGCCACAGGATCCGACACGGATCACAATTCTCCCGTCGTTTACGCATTTCCCGTAGCTACCACCTGCCGACAATAACACGGGGAACTGGCGAAGGACCGGAGCATAGCTCGCACGAAGTTGTTAAACACGTGCTCGCCGGGTAATAAGAGGCGCCGGCTGTCCCGCGGCGTAATCAGCCTCGTAAAACCGGGCTTTACGATCGGCCGCTTACGCAAAAACCCGATCATATCCGCGTGAACCGGAAGCAACACGTACTCCGCATAAGCCCGCATAAAACTTGCGAAACACACGGCCCGCGAATTTCCCGGGGCGGCTAGGCTGGCTGCTCTCGGTTGCGCATCCCAGGGCCGAAAGGAAACTGTAATAAATTTCGCGAGCCGCGCGATTACACCGTGTACCTCCGCGCTCACGAATTTCCAAACCATCGATCTCGCCGGATGAGATATTACTGAGAGATCCTGGAACTCCGAGCGTTCCGGCGATCTCTTTATTGGCATGTACACGCTCCGATATGGAGATCATGCTGCTATGAAAATTGAAAAGCCCCCCGTGCTCCCTCGTATTTCTGGCCGAGCGCGGATATCGAGGGCTCGCCGTGATCGCTCCGGTATGCTGATGCTTGCACTACTTTGTGTAATTGTTTACTCGATGCTGCTGCGAATTTCGAGCCCGAATCCGAAGTGGATGAACTATTTTCCTTCCGATGAAAGGAATGTCTACTGTATTCGGTTAACAACAGACCTGGGGACTTTGGAAACGACATTATTTCAGATATTATTGGAAATATTATCTTCCAGATATTATTTTAAATAACGGGTTACTTTATTTTATAATTACGTCCATTACTCACCTGAAAAGATCTTGTAAAATTGATTCTTTTCGTAAATTTTCGAGCATCGTTACAAAAGTGTAGCTTTGTAGAATTGACCTGCTCTTGCGTATCAGTATAAATAATCTTACTTAATCTGGAGTCTCGTGAAGATCTTCTCATTCTTCAAAATTTTGTGTTGTCTACTAAAACGAATGTTCAATGTACTCAATCTTTCGATCGTCACAATTTTGGCCGATTAATTTACCCATCTCGAGGATCAAGGATCTGGGAAAGTGTTGCGATTCATGTCCACTTTCACGAGTGCAAAGTGCATATATCGGTGGTGCCAAACAGCACCTTCTTGTAATTCTGGTTCAACGTTTTCTTCAATTGTTCCGCGTGCTCTTTGTCCGTGGTTTCGCAGACGACCTTCACGTCCACGCTGAAGACGTCCGACATGATCCAAGCCCTCTCGTGCATGATGTCCTTTATCGAGACACCGATGTTGGCCAGGATTTTGCAAAGCTCTGCGATTCCACCGGGTCGATCGGACACTGTCACTGTGAACTTCATCAGGCGACCTTCGGCTACTAGGCCTCGTTCCAGGCATCTGCCTAGGATCGTTGTGTCGATGTTGCCTCCACACAGCGGTAGCACAACCCTAATTAGTAGCAAAAGAAGAGAAACCTCAGTATAGGTAAAGGAAAAATCATTACTGTGATACATAACTGTGATATTGAAACTTTTTCTAATATGGACCTTTTTCCTTTCAGTTCGTCCAGCTGGCCCGCCAATATGGCCGCCAATCCTGTTGCACCGGCACCCTCGACGATGCACTTCTCGCTCTCGACCAGTTTTAAAATTGCGATCGCGATCCATTCCTCCTTGACCACGACTAATTTATCGATTAACGGGTTTGCTGTTGCAAAAGCGTTGTACCCGACCATGGGAACCGCTAGGCCGTCAGCCAAGGTGGATTCTATGGGGGTGTATACGGGTCGCTCTGATTTTCGCGCTTCGTGGAAACTGGAACATCTCTCTGATTCGACACCCTGAAACAGCAGAAAAGAATCTTGGAAATGACAGTCACGATATAAATGCTTAAACGGACAATGACTCACGATGATTGTGATGTTGGGGTGAAGGGTCTTCACAGCCAATGCCACGCCAGCGATCAAACCACCCCCGCCGACAGGAACCACAATGGCGTCGATGTTCGGTACTTGCTCCACGATCTCCAAACCCAACGTGCCCTGTCCAGCCATGATATCCGGATGATCGTAACTAAAATGAATGTACAATCTCGTGAACTATTCCATACAATTTTAATTGCATAGAAGCAGTTTATTTTAAACCCACATATGGAACTGCACAATTAAAAACTAGGTCATCAGCTGACCCAATACTTTCATTCGCGAATGTATCAATTCCTGTGGAACATTGCACTACAATTTATTCCTGGATTAGCGCGATTACTAACCGAGCTAGGACTTCGTTAATTATTATTTCGATCATTTAATAGTAATCGTCATTGATTAATAACTAACGGGTTGAAGAACCCTCGATACGTGTTAGCATTATGTATTTGCATTGAATCAGAGAGCGGATGTTGGTACACCCTGGTGTACAGTTGCGATGAATTTCGATCCACACGCGCCTCTTTGTTACTAATAATACAAACGCGAACCAATTTGCTATCGACTTATCGCGATGAAACTTTACGAATTAATTTACCATTTGTAATGTAGTGCTATGAATCTTTGAAAATTCGTTTTCATACCCGTTTATGTACATCATCCCTTCCTGCTTCGAGTACTTGAGAGCAATACGCTTCGCTTCGCCCATGTCACGACCTTCGACGATCACGTTGGCACCGTACTGTCGACAGGCGGCGATCTTCATGATCGGCGCTAAGACAGGCATCACCACAGTCACCGGAATCCCCAATTCGTAGCCGTGGTAGCATAACGCTAAAGCATGGTTGCCCAAGGAAGCCGATATCACGCCGATCTTCTTCTGCTCGTCCGTCAACATCATCAGAGCGTGCCTTGCTCCCCTCTCTTTGAAGCTTCCGGTTTTTTGGAGGAAGTCCTTCTTCAGGTACAGATCGATTCCTGTCTGATCCGACAGTCGCGATCGCTAAAGATTAGGCGAAGAAATTATTGTCTTAAGTTAACTCAATTATTTCGATTTCACGCACTGTATCCCGGAGATAACGTACCACGCACGGAGTGTTAATGATTCCGCTCTTGATCTTGAACGCCGCCGAGGTGATGTCCTCGAAGGTGATCTTCTGAGGGTTCTGCTCCACGCAGAAGGGGTCGACGAGTTCCTCATTGCTCTGCGGAAAGAAATACAGGGAACACTCCTCAGTCCTCGAGATAAACTTGATCCGGTGGATCGGATCAACAGCGCGGACGATCGAAGCGAAATGTATAACGATCGCGAACAAACTGGCAAAGAGATCGAGACAACGGGACAGAGAACGTTTCAACGGCAGTATCGAGATCATTTCCTGGAATTCGCGATCGCATCGCCGTTTCTCGATCTCTCTCGCGGAATGGTGGACTCGATCGAGCGATTTTGATCGGTGATCCGATCGGTGACGGAGTGATTACGTGGAGGTCGAGATCGCCGTTCTGCTTCCCGTTCAGGTCCCTCATGATCGATCGATCCGCGAAAAATCGACTGCGAACGATCGCCGGTCGGCCGAGTTACTTATCCGAACGTGAGAGACTCGCGTATCGCGGTGACAAGAGTTATCAGGCTATGACCTTCGACCTCGGCGCTCGGCCGAGGACAAGTCTCGTGATTGCCATAGTTCTCCGTCGTGCAGTTTTTCCGTCCGATTAGGAGACGCGATTACGCGACCGAGTAATAATATTCCATTCGGCGATCGAGGGAACAATGGGAGACTGACAGGGAAACGAGCATTTGAGAATGAAACGGTGTCCATAATTTCGCGAGAGTAATTTTAAGGTACACAAGACAGGAGTCAGCAATGGAAAGTTGCAATAAAGAAGATTTGTCAGTGAAGATTCTGAGTCTTGAATGCGTAAGTATAAACTCCGTTAGGAGCAGTGTCGACGAGAAAAGTTTTAGGTTTTTGTGAGAAATGAAGTCGCGCGACAGATTCACGAGAGCAATTTTAGGGTACATAAAATAGGAATTCGCAGTGAGAAGAAGGAAAAAGAAGATTGTCAAGGTAATTTAGTGGAGAGCGCTGTCAGAAGTGTTCTACGTAGAATGAAGAAAGAAGAGTGTGAAGGAGAAACTTGAGGTTTTGAGTGTACACTGCAGGGAACGCGTAGTCTAACACGTGTAAGACAGCTTTTGGATTCTGCGAGAGATGCAGTCCGCGTGGTAGATTTGCAAAAATAGAAAGGTCATCAAGATAATTTGCTTGAGAGTGCTGTCAGAGTGGAACAACAAAATCAAGAGATGCTTACCATAAGTGTTTAGAAAGTAGTCACAGGATAATGGGAAAACAAAACTTGAGGTCCGCGATGTGCAGATCTTCCACTTCCGGCCACTCGCCTAAACACCCTGAAATCAACTAATTTGACTGAATAACGATCACGAAGCATCGAGCCGAAGATAACCCCGACTAGACCGATAGTACTCGAACGCTTCCGACAGTACAAGAGAAAATGATCGCGCCCGAAAGTTCATTCTTTTTCAGTAGAGTTCTTATCTTTGCTTATCAAACATAAATTCAATGCATAATAATAACAAGCAAAGAGATCTTTTTAAAAATGGTTGTCCCAAGGCAATCTTGTTTATAATCTAGCGAAGAATATGGGCGAGTACAGTGTAACAATTTCTTCGGAAATTATCTGGTAGAAAGTTAAATTACATTTGTAATTTTTGGTTTAGTTAAACACTACAGTATATTAAATTTGGAGAATCCATGAAATTTAGAGTCCAGCATGACTCATAGTATCTGCGTTATCGTGAGGAGCTGTTCGATAATTCTTGTGCAGCTTTCCTGTTGATTTGCAATGAACTGACAGTGATTACGAGTTCGATGGAAGATTTTGTAAAGAAGGGAGTCAACGCAGATAATGATGATCGATAATTTCTCCTGAATCATTAACGGAAAGCTTGCTCGAGAGCCCAGCAGTAAAATAAATGCGTGTTTTTCCGTATTCGTATAATTAATAATAATCACTTCATATTCTTTTTATGTCTACTGCATTGCATTGCTTACTCTTTATGCTCATTGTACTGCTTTCCAAGTTCTTTGTTTTCTATGGTAAACATTCTGCTCTGTCACGAGCAATTAAAACGATACTGATATTTTGAAGCTATTATTATTATCATTGTTATTGCTAAAATAGGGTCAGATGCGGTTCGGCTGTCGCACAATGCTCGTCAAAACACAGCGAGCCACGTTCATTGCGGGATTATTCATTGTTCCACGTAATTATTCGTGACAAATGCGAATATAAATAACGAGGCAAGAAAAGTACATGTGCCGTGTGTTGTTATTGTTTGTTGTTCCGTGTTGTTTTAACTCGCGTTAGCTAAGCCGGCCGTATTATAACAGCAAAATGCCAACGAACTCCACGCGTCACGTACACATAACAATAATCTCGCGGTTGATCATTAACAAACGCAAGTAAGCACGTCGATGGCCGATTGTTCATTTACGCACACGCGAACAGGCGCGGTGTGCAGAATTTTATGGATCTACAACGCGGAGATGATCCTGCAGATACGGACAAAAGAATAATTTGAAAGGTTCACAATATTTTGAAAAAAAATATATATATAAAATTCTCCATTTTTAATATTTAAATTGTCATAACTCCTTTAAAAAAAATCATACGGCAATAAACTTGGTCTCAGTTTAAAGCTTGTAGTCTCTACTTGTGGAAACCATCGACAAAATTATAAAATTTTAAATATTAAATTAAAAAAACAATATTAATAAAAAATCTCCGCGCTCGAAAACCAACGTAATTTCTCTCCCACTACCATAATCGACAGTTCCGCCACTCCTAGACGAAACAGGGTACACAACGTGACACGCAGCCCCTCGACAATAATTTATTAATAATTTGGCATGCGTTATCGTGGCCACGTCACGTGCCAACGCGTACTCGGCTAATCTCGGCGCTCTATCTCTCGCCTAATCGCATGACGCTGTCGCGCGATAGCTCCAGTTTACAAACAGCTCCGCTCTGTCCTCTTCGTCACCATTGTTTCTCTATTCGATCATATTCTGGAACAGAACATGAAGAACAACCGGGAAGGCGACGGGAATCGTCGTTTCGCTGATGCAAGCGTAACGACGCTCGTTTGCTCGTGCACGCCTAAACGCGCAGACATTTTCGCACGCAGAAAGCCAGAACACGCAGGGGGATCGATTCTTACGATGTGATGCGAATATTTTCGCGCGGTATCCACCTTAGCCAGCGAAAAATTGCAACAAGTCGATCCTGATTTTTTCGGCGTGGGCCAGGTGAAAAGGCAGCACGCACGGATCGTTACCGTTGAATTCGCAGACTATAACCCCTCTGCTGCTCTTCAGCGTCAGCTTTTCTATGCAGGACAGCTTGGAACATCGGTAACTTCTTCCTGAATATTCCCTTTTCATCGCAGTGTCAGTCTGTTGCGGTTTTATCGCTGCGTTTTTCAAATTTCGCGCCGTTATGATGAGCACTGTTGTTATTCTGTTCCAAAATTATTTGGTTCTTCTAATTCATTGTTGGAAGGTGGAGGTTCACGCTGGTTTTGTATTACACCGTCTGAATAATATTAACGATAATTTATTGACAGTATTTCTTTGATACATGAGAGCAGTAATCAACCAAGATTAGAAAAGTCTTGAAAAGTTATTCTTCGCACGATCCACTCCAAGTTACCATTGACATCTTTTAGATCATCACTGTCATTCACTATTTCCACCACTGAAGGACCGCACACCTCCATCACATGCAATTTTCAACAACGGGAGACAAGAAGAATTCTCCGCGTACCATCCGACTATTTACAATTCTGCGAAGAGCGCAGAGGAAGATCTTTTAATAATGGGGTCGAGTAACATGATACAATGCCAGGCGAAAGAGCGAGGATCGGAAAAGTCAGAGCGAACGTTACAAAAGACTGAGCTCTATTATTTACAGGAACGACGCGGTTCACGCGTCAAGATAGAAAAATATGCGACGAGTACAATTTACAACCAGCGGAGACGCTCAAACGCAGGGATTGAAAAGTAACTGTTTCGAATTGTTATACGTTCTGTTCTCATTGGAACTGTTGCACGGTTCAATTTACATGAGTCAGCCCCACTGTTCTCCCACCACTCACACAGAGAGACAGAGAATGAATACAATGTATGCAGTGCCACGAAAAAGTACACATGGAAAAAATTAAATTTTATTTTCCGTAATTGTCGTGTTACCCTCGTAAATGTGGCACCAATGAATAGATGAGATTCTTCCGATTAAAATGAGCCCAAACACGAGGTAAATCGGACTAATTTGACCGATTTTCCCATTACCCCCACTACTGCGCTCGTGCGATTGGAGTGCGGTAGTGGGGATAGCGGCTGAAATGGCCAGGTCGGACTTAAATCGATAAATGTAATCCGATCTACATCGTGTTTGGACTCATTTTAATCGGCAGAATCTCGGCTATTCATTGGCATTACAATTGCAAAGCTAAGACGACAATTACCGAAATGAAATTATTCTTGTTCAGCCACAGTCTGAACTATCGATGCTCGACGCTCTATTAACGTATTTAACGTAAATTTAACCGTGCAGCACTGTATAACTGTCTTCAATCCTTGCACAAAGGGCTTCAAGAGGCGCTCGTTCCCCTGCTGCTCTCCACGATCCTGCGTCTCTCCCTCAAAAGCTCCAGGAATCTCGCTCTAGGACTGCCGGGGTACTTCAGCTTGTCCCTGAACTGGAGAATCTCGTTCGTGCCTTCGTCCTTCGGCAACGCTTTCGAGCCGTCTCTGATTCTCCGTGAGTAGTCGTCTAATTCTTGAAGTCCCCTGACAGGGGACAAGTCCGTCACACGTTGCGTCGAGTAGCTGCTCTTCAGTCCCAAGTACTCATCTTCCAAGTCATCGTGATGCTTGGTTCTCCTGAACAAACTGTTCGACGAATCGTCTCGTTGCGATCTAGAAGAGTCCACATGTAGCTTCCCTTCTATACGATCGAACCTCCTCAAGGGTAAGAAGTCATCCTCCATGGTGGACTCCAGATCATCGAAAGACATTCCTTGTGTCCTGGCGACTGACAGGTTTCCCGTAATCTCATAGCTCGTACAGTTCGGTTCGTTCAGGTCCAAACTACCACGAAGATCTCCACGGAAAGACTCGTTCGCGTGATTGTATTTCTCTCTGAGCTTTGAGTAGGTGATAGGACTTCGAGGTCTATGGTCAAGGGTCTTGGAGAACCTGTTCTGAAGTCTACTCGATGCTCTGCAGCTGGTCGCGTTCGCCACGTTCATCAGCTGATCGAAGATCCTCTTTTCCAGGTCGTCGTCCACGTTTTGCGATTTTATGGGCTGTTGACTTGGTTTAGGGTGATAGTCGGCGAATCTAGGGCTGGTCCAGTCTTCGATCATGTTAGAGTTGTCTTCTCTTCTATCGCAAACCACGAAATCGCTCGTCACAGGTGTACGATCTGTGCTAGGACTCGCTAAACTCGGTCTAGCGCCAGCAGATCCGCAGTTGACACCGTATTTCACGCGAAGCAGCTCGTTATGCCTGTCCACCCTCCGGATGCAGTCTTCCAGCCGTTGGATTCCATTCAGACAACGATCGTACGACTCCGTCGAGACGACGATGTCCTCGTCGTTCTCCAGATAATCGGCGTCGTCCGTCGCCAAGACCTCTTGCCTCTGCTGATCCAGATTCCATGAGGAGGAGTTGCTTCTGCGACGAGACCCTTGCTTCCCGACCCGTTTCTGGTGGCTGGGCGATGGACACCTTGAGTAAAATCGATGGGATTATTCTCACTGATCAGTAGTTGGCTTACAATTATTAAAATTATTAAAATAGAAAATACCTTTTCATTCAACTTCTAGTTACCACAAAGTATCCACAAAAATTGTCTCTCACCTCTCAAGCACGCTAGCAACGTTGATGGACTCATTGATGGAGTTCAGGTTCCGCATAAAGGTCACAGCCTCGCTAAGATACTCTTCAAGGATCTTCTTCGCTGCATGGTTGCAAGGGGCATCCTCCTCTTCATCCTCAATATTCTCACAACTGTCAGACTCGCTGTTCTCCGACAGATTCAGCACGGAAAACTTCACCTTCTTATTATTCTGCTTTGCATCTATCCGCAAATCCTGTAAACCTTCCGTCGACGTTTCTTCGGCATCTCTAGCCTGTACCTTCTCTTCCCAATCATCCTCCAACTTCGAACTCTTCTCCTCTTGCTGAGAATCATCAGTCTCATCGTTGGACGACTGAACGCCGTCCACAATCTCCGACACGCTCCTCTTCTTCCTTTTCTTAATGATAGACTTCAAGGACGTCTTTGGACTCTGCTTGGAAGTTTCTTCCTCCAAGGACACTTTATCATCAACCTCAGTACTGCTTGAAAAAGATACTTTCTTCTTCCCACTGCTGTTCAAACGATTGGAGTCTTCAGGGTCTTCGTTCGCGTCTTTGAAGCCGTAACTAGGTCTACCGAGGATAAGGTCCTTGTAATCATGCACTTGTAGGATCTCTCCCTCTGACGGCTTAATCTTCGGGAACTCAACCTGGCTGTCCTCGAAATCTCCAAGTTCTTTGCACTCTGGTTCAAGGGCTGTCACCTTAGGACAATCCTTTTTCGTGTGTGCTACGACATCGGGCGGACAAACATTTTCTCTCAGTTCACACTCCCCCATCTTCAGCATCGTCTGACCCATCACATTGTTCTCATTGTAATCCAAACTGTCGTCCGAGAAGCTATGATCATGTTCACTAGCACCATTCTCCGAAGGCTTCGCGTCGCTCTGTACTTCAGGCTCTGTCTTCGAGTACGTGAAACCACCGTTCTCCGAGGCACAGTTCGAGCACGACAATGTCAATCCAGCAATCTCGCCGACCTTAGACTGCCACGAAGAAGGTCTCTCGTTGTACCCAAAGTTATGGATCTTATTAATAGCTCCGGGAACCGACCACTTCCTCCACGGGTCCTCCTCCCTCCCAAAATCGAACCTCTTCTTCGTGATGAACGCCTCGGTGATCAAGCCATCCCTGATGAACCCCTCACCCTGCCTCCGTCCCCCAAAACCGCCAACGTCTCCATCCCTAACCTGGGACACGTACGAAGTCCCAAGAGAGTTCCGGAAAGTGATGGAATTCCTCATCCTCGTCCCATCAACCCTTCCCCCAGCCCCATCCACCCTTCTAGAAACATTGTTAGGGTCCTGGAAGATGTTCTCAATCCTGAACACTCGGCCGTCCGTCTGACTAAGCGTCGACCTACTGTCATCCTTGAAACAAACAACCTCGGGCCTGGTATCCTTAGCTTCTTCAGTCTGAACCTCGCCGTCCCTGGTCCTAGACCTCGCCTTATCCTGCTCCAGGCTGTCCATCACAGCTATCCTGGATTCTATGACATTTGTGCTCTCAATCGTGATACTGATCGTGTCTGGCAGCGATATAGAAATCACGCTTTTCTCAGGACTACCAACAGACGAAGGATTCCTAGGTTCTTGAACAGGATTACAACACTGTCTCAGACAGGCTGGAGCTTTGCTCTCTATCCTACGAGGATCCAGAGGCCTAGGAGTCTGTACCGCAAAACTCCTACAAGAAGAGTACAAAGTGTTGGTCGAGCTCTCAACATGCATTGCTGCTCGATGATCGCTTTCATGACACACATCCGACACCTCTGTGCTGGACAAATTGCTCTCAGCATAGTTCTGAGTATCATCAGAGAGGATTCCTGAGTCGTGCCTTGGAGAATGAAACTCGTACTCGAACTCATCCAGGTCATTGGCTAGACTGGCAACATCCTTACACCTGACGATGCTGGTTTTCGGCTTATCGGTTAAAGTAGCCATCTCTTTTACTCTCAAAACTGGTGTCCTGCGTTCAGCAACGACCTCGCAGTCCACATGGTCGTCCGTCAGCACTGCCACGTCTTGGATCTCGGGCATCTCCGTCGAAGATGCCGTGTCTCTCATCCTGATGGTCCTGTCGCAGTCAGTCTGCGTGTCCACGCAAACTCTTCGTCTCTTTCCCAGCATCTTCCTCGAGATCTCCTGCAGCTTCATCCTCGCCAGAGATTTGACTTCGGTCCCTTCTGGCGGAGATCTGATCCCAGAGGCATCCTCCGGTACCTTCTTGCTAGAGTACAGTCTTTCCGTGACTGCTGCCACGATCTGAGCCCTCTTAACCTTCTGAATAGGCGTGTGAGATCTGGTAGAAGGTGATTCCTGCTCGATAGAGTCTTTCCTGTGTAACAGCTTGTCCCTAGTTAGACTGGAGATCGAGATCTGCTCGTCCTTAGAACTGCTGGAACTGCTGTCCTTGCTGGTCTTCCTCTTCAGGTTCTCCAAGCTTGGCTTCCTTGCGTTCTTTCCTTTACCTGAACCCTGAGAGTCTTTTAGCGACTTGTCAGAATCGTTGCTACCTTTCCTCTGCAGTGGTTCTTTGCTGCCTAGCCAGAGACTTTTCTTGGCGATCTTCTGGTCGTCTATCTCTCGAATGTTGTTCAACTTCTTGGCCCTTTCTGGGACTGCAGAACGCCTTTCTAGGTTCGTATGGGACCTTTCTAGGGGGAAGAAGGGCTCCTTCTTCCTTTGGATTGTTTCCACAGATCCGAACCTCTTGGAAATGTGAAGGTTCGAGGAGATTGGAGCTGACAGCAGGTCTACCGAGTCCTGTTTTCTGAATTTAGGCTTCTCCTTCAAGTTGGGCGAGGATTTGTAGACCTCTGATTGGTAGACGTCCACTTCGTTGTCCCCAGAAGCCTGGCAAGAGTTCACCGAACTACTCCTGTCATCGTGATCGATGCTCTCCGGCTTTTCTGGATCGTCGAACCCTTCATGCTCGTGCCCGATGAACTCAACGTCGATCCCGTCTTCGGCTACCTCGTCGGAACAGATCTCCTCGATCTGCGTCGACGATTCCTGCAGACTGTCATCCGGTTTGATCAACACTGCCACCAGGGTCGGAATGTCGACGAACACCGACTCGTGGATCTCGCTGACTTCATCCTCCTCGTCGTTCAACTCTGTCACTCTGGCGCGGTTGTAGGCCCTCTCGAAACGATCCTTCGATGACAACAACTCGTACGAGCCGAATCTTTTCAAGGAGCAACCGGTGTCCAAGGTTGTGAGACTCTCCGTTGACGTGGACCTCCTCAGCGGAAGAACACTCCTGCGAACTCGATGTTCTTCTGGTTTTGAATCCCTCTGGGGTTCTTCGTTCTTCGAGTCCGGATCTGGCTCTTCGTAAGGCTCTATTAAGACTCTTGGTTCTTCCGGTGAGGCTTCGATGGCTTTGAGATCCGACTGATCCTGGATCTTCTGACAGGAACACAACGCTTGGCTGGGCTCGATGTTCTACGGAGAAGAGAGGCAATCGATTAGCGAAACGACAACGAGTTGGGCGTTAAAGTGTTCAAGCAGACGAGCCAGGAAAATCATCAAATCCCAGGCAGCACGCGATAAACAAGCCGCAACAATGACACTTTTCGTCGCTCGCTCGACAAACGGCGTCGCGTTACATCGGACGGTGCAAACAGAAAAATAAATTAGCAAACACTCGGTGAAACGGCGCGAGATCCCACCCGGGGGGAAATTGGGAGGCGTCTATTTATAATCGGAGCTGATTTGCAATCGACCGATTACAAAATGTGCCCGGTGGCCAGCCGAACGAACCTCCCCCCGTAGAACGGCGAATCGGGCACGGGATAAATCGCTCGAGTTTATTATCGGTATAAACTCGCGTCGAAACGTCATTACGCAAATGAAATGCATGGATCGTTTATTTGATACTCATTGACCGACCGCCGGCGGTTCCGCGCCCGGGATTCGACTCGAAAACGAACCAACGATTGCTGATAAAATACAGTTCGCAGGTGCGCCGTCCGCTTAATGAGTGATCCACATTACCGCTCCATTTTCCATCGGCCGAACGCCGATTTTACAATATCCTTGCGCAAGTTACGTACCCGGCCATCGACTAGCAGCCCCGCTCGAATTTCTCTTTACGATATTATTACACAAGCGGAATCGGATCGAGATCCTACACTTTGATGTGCTGTTTCGAGCATTTTCATCCCGCCAATCGAGAACTGATTGCTCGCGACACGTTCGAGAGAATAAAGTGACGACGAAGATGATTGTAACGCAACTTGAAAAAATATTTTCCCGTAGATGAATTTCTGGAAAAAAATTCATGAAGACTCCAATACTTCTGTGATTGTTCGATGCGGCGCGTTTCGGTGGATCGGAGAATGGTATGCTTTGTTAGGGGATCTTACCTTTTCGAGTAGAAGGGATTTGAGCCTGGCGACCTCGGCCCTCAACTCCCGGATGACCCTGGCCACGGGATCCTCGTTGACCACCGGCCGGTTGACCACGCTCTGCGCCCTTTGCGCGAATCGCAGGGTGTGCGCGGTCTCGTTGTAGCTGCCGCTTGCTGGCGATATCGCTGGAAAACGGGGAGCAACGGTGCAGAGAACAGGTGGTAATTAACAGGAACGTGTTCGGAGCGGACTCGCGTTCACCGCCGCGACCACGAATCGACAGCCCGCGAGCGAACCGACGACGAGTGCGATTCACTCTTGTTCATTCCGCGTTTTTCTCGCGATCCCGACAACTGATTACGCTGTCCAGCAAAATTCTTACAATTTTCCCATACGTCTCACTAGCCAGCAAACGATTTTTACAGACCCAGACGTCATCGTTTCTCAGGGAAGCTGAGTTTTGAAGAAAGTGTCAGATTTTTAAACAATTTTTAAACAATTTTAGTGTAAGAGTGACTATTACACGTGGAATGATTCTGCAGACTCTGCCGAATGTAATGGTATTTTTTATATAACATCGCAAACGTTTAGAGGAGAGCAGAACGCTCCCTTGATTAACATCTAACACACCGAAAAAAGGTCGTGTGTTTTACTATTTATTTTGAAAATCAAGAGTCTGAAAATCATCGCGAATAAAACATGAACCTTCTTCTCGACAAGTCTACAAAAGTGTAAATTCGATAAAAAAAAAAAAGAATTCAGTTGCGCTACGTACTATACAATACTTGAAGACCCATCAAAAAGTGTGGATCAATACAAAACCAATTTAGTGTGCTCACAGTATTTATAGTGTGTCTAAATATTGAATGAAACAACATGATTTAGAAGTTGTGCAATTTTCTCGGCATCTACGGTAATTGTTAACTCGATTACTAAATTTCAAACGCTAGAAGTACCGCGATGTTTCCTCGTGTGAAGTTTAAAAGAACTCTCTAGCGTTTTCCATCTATTCAATTATAACGCCCGTAACTTGCTTAGCGTTCCATTTATTTTCCCGATAATTATAAAATAAATACTCCCGGGGAGCGGGTCACTCGAACCCATCCGCCGGTTCCTGGAGCATCGAAAAGATAAATTTGCATGAGAACCCCGCAGCCTGCTAATTGAATTCCACGGGAACGATCAATTAAATGCTCGTTCGGCTCGATCCGCGGAGTCGACTCGAAAAAAGGAGAAAATCGCGGCGGTCGGACCGTGCGTTTCCTGCGGAAAAAATCCGGAAATTCGATCGGCGAACGGGTTCGATCTTCCTCGAAACGAGAAAACGTCAGTCCGGGGCCGGGGCCGGATTTAATTCGACAAAGTGCCATCACCCGAAAGGTTGATCCCTGTGCCCGCGTCTCTCCCCGTTTCCCATACGCGGTCAATCATAAACGCAGACACTGAATATTAAACGCCCCCCTCCGCTCGATAATAAACCCGATTGCTATTAGCAATTCAATTAGCCGTCGATGATCAGCGGTTTGGAATATTTCGCCGCGATTAATTATACGCGTCCCTGTCCCGGTCCTAGGAATATTCGGGGATTCTTCCGTTTCCGCGGAACACACGCACCCATACATGAACAACAACATATATATATATAGGATGATCGCTAATTGGCTCGCGTGCTTTTTCTAGTCCCGGCTGTTTAATTGTATCCTCTAATGTACCGGGAGCGACGAGCTGGCCCGCGGGACCGAATAATCCGAATTAAACGTGTCTCTAGTTATGGCAACGGCGAATCCCCTCGTGGCGACCCAGCGAAAAGCCGACCCTGCGTTGCGTGCGTTGTGCGCACGATTTTCTTGTAACGGGTGGCCTGGAAGTCGTAATCGAAGCGGAGATGGTTTCCATTTTTCATGAATTCTTAACTAAATTCTGTTTCCATTGCAAAATTTTTTACTGTGAAAGACGATTTGGTACAGAGCAGAATTATTCAGAAGCCGCTGGATAAAATGTTGATACGCGTTTCTCCAGATGTGTGGGTTAATTTTGTCAAGGCCCGCAAAAAGGCGGGACAAATATTCGAGCGTAAATACCAGGAGAAATCCCGGGGGAAGGATTTCTCGATCGCGAAGGAAAGCGTTGTGTAGTTCCAAGAGAATTCTTTGGTTGAAGCAGAATCCGCGGAGAGAGCACAAGTGTGCTCATTCATCTCCGGGGTTACCACGATTTCCAGCCGACCCTGCAAGAGTTACATACAGAACAAGAGACTCCACTGTGTACCTAGGTATGTACTTTTCTACGGTGCGGTGTCTAACTACGTTTAAATTCTACGAGATTTACGGCCGACCCGTTTGCGGAAGTTTACTACAGCAGTACTTCGACCAAGACACCAAAAGACGTCCGCATGTTACATGGCTGACGCGTGATTTATCGCGACCGTTTACGGTATGTATGTACATGGGAAACTACCAATAATCCATCTACCAATGCACTACTCCATCTACCAATAATCTACGGTTGCCTCGTTGACGGGATCTCCCAACGATCTTCTAATTTTGTGTGACAATTTCAGTACTTGGACCTGTGGGCTACGAGGATTATGTACAGAGAGCTGAACAATGGCGTCCGAGATTTTCTGGGTTTGTAGCACTCGCAACGATCCAGTTCGCGAAGTGGATTCAGAGATTGTTTAATCAGCACGGACGGTATCGAGTGGAATTATTCGGAAGTCGCGTAATTTTATAATTTTATTCAAAAAAGACCACACAGCGATTGAACATTTTCCAACAGCATTCGCCGAAAACTACAAACCCCTAAGCTCGCGGAGCCCGCTCTCGACCGCTTCGTATGTACATCGTGGCTACGTCGGCACAAGCTGAGATAGGATTATTCGTATTTACCGAATTCCGGTTACTACGGTTTTTCGCGCCAGTTATCGAATTATAATCTGGCCGCGCCTTAGCTCGCCTGGAAAACCATTTAAACCAATTACGAACCTGGCGGAGTCGGCGCTCCGGTATCGCCGGGCACATAATTTCATGAATCAGAGGCTCGCGATAATAATTCTCCTCCGGCAATTAACCGGAATTTATGGAAAGCCGGAGCAAGAGCGAGAGAAGCAGAAATAGAGAAAAAACGGGGTGGTAGGGGAAAGAAGAGAGGAAGAGAGAGAGTTAAGCGTCCCCGGACGTTGCGGGTGCTTATGGGAGGACGATACGGGGGTGGAAAAGCGACGGCCAATTTTTTTTTTTTTTGCACTTAAGTCGTCTTCCCGAATTAAATATCGCAATCGCGGAGAACGATGGAGGAAGAAAAAAGGAATTTAAAACGACTCCGTGTCAAAATGGATACCGGGACGCGTCCGTGGGAGAATCTGGGACGAGCGTAAAACGGATTAGCGAAAGGGGTGGGGGCTGAGAGGGTGATAGAAGACGGAGAGAGAGAGAGAAAAAGAAAACCGCTCGTTGAACGTGTAAATCATCGTTTAATGGATGGATGCACGGGAGAACGGAGCCTTCCGAGAATAAATGCGACGCGATAGAACAGGCGCAGGGGGTGAGAGGGAGGGCGCGGTCGAGGGGACGGGGGAAAGTGAGAGCAGAAGAAGGGAAGATCAAAGGGAAGACACTTACTGGCGAGCATAATGGTAGTGGCATTTCCGCCAAGTGCGTCCTTCAACAGCCAAGTAAGCGAAGAATCTCTGTAAGGGATGAACCTTCTGCCTGGACCACTTCCGGTCGAGCCTCTCTCCGCGAGGGCTGATATCACGTTCCCTAGAGCCACTAGACTCTTGTTTATGTTCGCACCCTCCTGCAAGAAACACGGCGAGCCTTCTTTTTCGCAAATTTTTACACGTCGCGCGATACGGCGATGGTCCTACGGCGAAACAAGATGAAGAATTCGAGAATGTGATTTTGCGTTGTTTCACTCTTCCGAAGAAGAATCGAACACCCATAGGTGATACTCACGAACTTAAAAAGAAAACGACACTGTAAGAAATCATTGCATCTACAATGTTCATATTGAAAGCTTGCAGTTCGAAGAACGTGTGGTGGGATTCACGTTGGAAAACGATCCAGCTCGAAGAGTATCGATCTCGGTCAGTTTACGTTTTCGCGAAGATGATGCTATATTCGGGCGAGTGACTCACCTTCAGCCGGTGGATTCCGCCGCACGTGGCCGCGCTTTCGCTGCCCGCCAGATCGACCAAGCGTAGTTTACTGGCACCGCGTGGCGGGGATCCCTCGCTCCTCCTCCTCGAGGATCCAGCGGAGGCGGAGGAAGCGCCGCAAGCAACGCTCGACGGCTCCGGGGTCACGGCGATCGTCAGCAGAGCGTGGCTGCGGCTGCTGCTCGGGTTCTGCAGGGTCGACGCTGTCTTCCGGGCCCGAGTCCCTTCCTCCACGTAGGACATCAACGAACCCAGGTTGCGGACCACGTGATGGGTCAGTCCTGGACCCAAACAACACCGAAACAGTACTCCACACCGTCTTATTCCCCGTAGAAACTGCTAACCGATCGTTTGTCTTACGGGCAGGGTCAGACGACGGGTCACGAGCACACGGAATAGAGGATCGATTCTGTTCTAATTTCACTTGCAGCGAGACAGGTGTGTCAATCAGATTGCCCATCGTACAATGTTCAATTACGCGGATTGAATCTTTTCGAAGTGTAACAGTGGCGCAATGGACTCCTTGCTACCAATAATTTTGTCAAATTCCATGTTAGTTTGTCAAACGTGGCCGTGTGAAATTCTGCGAAACAAACCTGTCACGACCATCGCGATTTCTCACCTGGGCAAAAGCCATCGGAACGGATTCGATCAAATATTCATCTGCCGCGACACAGCGTCGTCGGCGTTTAAGGTGTCGAGTATCGATAACCGTATAGTGAACGCGTTCGCGAGAGATCGAAAATTGACCCAGTTGTACCGAGGCTCGATGCATAAGGGTATTCGGAGAGAGAGAGAGAGAGAGAGAGAGCAGAAGCGAAAGGATGTGGAGTGAATTTTCGCTTTGATAAAGGGGGATCGAGAGGAATTGGAAAGGAAAATCGAAATATCGAACATCGTTGAGGATATAAGTGGAAGACAGTCTATCAAGTTCAAGGGAACGGGAGAGAACTCGCGGAAAAATCTCGGCTACGCGAGAGAGAGAGAGAGAGAGAGAGAGAATCCCCGAGATCGGAAGTGTAAGGAATCGACTTGGAAGATCCCGAAGAAATCCTCGTAAGGTTACAAAGGTTTAAGGGTGATCGAGGGGAGGGGTAAGTTTCCACGAAGATCGCAATTATCCGGGACTACGGAGCGTCTCCGATTGCCGATACCTTGAACGTAAGGGCCGAGTCGAGGATGCTCGCGAACTCTCAATCCGCTCGCGCTCGAGGACGGCTTCAGGAGGTCTCTCACCCTCTCGTTGTATATCTCCAGGTAACTGAAACAGAATTCAGCGGGCGTTACGCTTCGGCCGTTTGATTGATTGCGTTAATTTAACGGGACCGCGCTGATGGATTCGCTCTCGGCTGTTACAACTTCGCGGAACTCGTCTGTTCCGGAATATCGGAGTCGTTCGGATCCTTCGGGAAAATTTATTCGCATAGTGTGCTTCTGATTCGATTTTGATCAATCTGAGCAGAGAGAGAGAGATAGAGAAACGAGAAGTCTGGGTGGTGGAAATTAGTACAGTAAGGAGACCCGTTAATTCATGCAACCCCTATCGTGACACTTAGTTCGCCTGGGGATGACCTTGACACACACAAAAATTCTGGAGGTCGCCGGTGCCGTTTCGTAAATATTTACCGGTGAGCTTTTCTCTCTCGGTTTCCCTTCGATCGGTATCGGTGAGTTACTGGGGGGGGGGGAGCAGACATGGCGCCGGCGTAAAAGCGAAAGGAGACAAATGTAAAGAACGGAAACCGTCCGGGGAACACCGAGGCAGGAAAGTGTTTCCACGGGGCCGCGAGCAGCACCATGGAAACTTCGATCGCTGTTAAGCGGATTTACGGTCGCACGTGCGGACGTTTCACGGGCACAGCGGAGCAGATAATGACGTTAAGAGGATCCAGGAGCTTGCGGTGGCCCGTGCGCTCACCTACCGGCACCGTTCCGACGAAAAGTGTGCGTCCACGGTCCGCTAAATCTCCGCTTTTCGGCCTGCAGACTGTTTCCCCGCGAACAATCGTCGCCGTCGTCGTCGATTTGTTTGTGCCCGACGACGAGACGCACCCCCGCGCTTCGCCGCTGCTCCGTAATTACAAGTAGGAACTCGGTAATTGCTCGCGGGATCGATGGGCAACATTTTATCCGAGGGATTTCCTTTGCGACGAACTGCCCCGGAAGCGATACGGTTCGAACGCTCTTTTGACACTAGGTTTACGGAGCATTAAAAGTGAGTATTTGACATTACTTTATAAAAATAAGAAGAATGTGTCTTTTAAATAATTTTACGTGTCATTTTTTAAATAATACACACCTAAGGAAATAAGTTTGTTGAGTAATTCCACGTAGATGGATCTTCACAATCTCAATAATCGTAAATTAAAAATATTAGAACCCGTCATTTTGACGGGTCCCGTAAACCTAGTGTTAAACATGTTTTTCTTGCTTATTTTTGACTTTTTTTTTTAGGTTGCACGAAGAGAGATAATTTATTTCGAATGGCTGAGATTCTCGTGAACGGCCAGGAAATTCGGGAAATTCGTCCGAGTGGAAGAGAAAGATTGCAAGAGTAAGTTTCGCGGGTACGAAGTCGACTCCGGTGGAAGTCACTGGTAAGGTCTCGAGTTCCGATGATTGAAATCATCGGGCTAGGGCTGAATTTCGATCAAGTTGGCCCTGCGGAAGCACTTGAAGCGCTCATCGCTCCCCGGCGAAAGGACTGCGGCCTTTGACGTCACGTATTTCACTCACGAATCCCGGCAGAATTGGAGTCGAAGTAGATAGGGTCGTCGGTGGTCAGACCGCGCGCTCCGCTCCGCTGCTGGAAATATTCAGCGTCGACCGGCGCGGCGCGGCGCTCATTCATTTCGGCGAACGCGCTTCCGGAAATTAGAAAATCGAACGGGCCGCGTACGTTTCACGGCTTCCTTGACCCTAAAACCTGGATACCGCGGGCAATCTCTTATCCCTCGGAACATTATAGCTTCTTATTTTTCCCTCTGCGCAGCATTTGTTCGCCTAAACCCTGCCGCGACACCCTACCTCCTTCAGACTATGAAATGTTACGCTGGAATCCTCCACGAAATTCCGTAAAAATTTGCTGAAATACTTTCAGCCGTGTTCTTCGAGGCTTTGGTATAACCTAAATAACCAAATTTTGTGTCTGCAATTTTTCTGCGTTATATAATCAACCTTTAAATTGAAATTGAGCTACGAAGAATTTTAATTTAAGGTACATACCTTGATCAGGGACCAAAGTAATTTTAACTTTTCGAAAACGGCCGTGTGTTTGTACGAAGATCCAGTCGTCGCGTCGGCAAATAAATAAATAAAACGGGAAACGGTTCACAACGCGGTAGAAATGGCGGGTGCAGGTGCAGGTGCGGCGTGAACTGCGCGAGGTCTAGCCTCGCATCCCCTAAATTTATGGGTCGGACCGTCGATTGCGAAATTCCACGATGATTACGCGCCGGCCGAGAACAGGGTAGCCGGAATGGAAAGAGCAACCGGTTCTTCTCGAACTCGTAAGTAAGGGTTGTTTCCATTTACGATCGCGAAATTCACTGGAACCCCGCTAATAAGAAGAAGCTCGCGTTCCGCGAAAGAAAATTGCACCCCCGCCCCTTTAAAGAGTAACGGCTGCTTTGTAAACTCTGCATTTTTATCGCCGCGGAGACCGGGCGCGGCGGAGAGTGAATTGCGAAAAAGCTATTTAAAGTTTCACGAAGATAACCGGCTACCTTTGTCCGCGATCCGATGCTCCGTTCTCCTCTCTCTCTCTCTCTCTCTCTCTCTCTCTCTCTCTCTCTCTCTCTCTCTCTCTCTCTCTCTCTCTCTCTCTCTCTCCCTCTCTCGTTCCCGACGGAGCCCGACGTTCGATAAGATCGCCTAACGAAACAGAAAACAGAACAAAATGCCGAAAAGGGACGAGCACCGCATTCGAGGGTACAAAATTTACTATTCTCCCATTCCCCTAATTCACAATTCAGTTTTTCGGGTCGCTGTAAAGGGTAGACTTGAAAATGAGAAAGAGAAGGGAAAGTCTGCAATTTTTCGAAAGCGCAGCGAGCCAACGCAATGAAACCGATTGGCAAAATAACTTGTGGAACGCGAAGCAACAGAGTTCGGTTGCTATTCACAGGGTCGTTCAAATGGAATTCGCCAGGAGCATGAATCAAATTCTGGGTCCGGACAGACCCAGTGGCGCGCGACACGAGTTCGGAGCGTTTCGAATTTCGGTGAGGTTCGTGTAGTCGTCGGCGTCGGTAGTATCCGGTAAACGCATCGAAAATCGAGCGGCTTGATTAAATGAGGACCGACAACAAACACTACAGAGCCGGATAGCGAGCGGATCGAATTGAATTTGCGACGAGAGAGTTTCGATCGTAATGACCGGGAATCGAAAGCTCGCCTCGCAGTCGAATTAAAGCTTCCGCGCTTCCGTTCAGGCGCGGGGAGAAAGCGAGAGAAGGAGAAAGAGCCAAGTAGAGAGAGAGAGGAAGAGAGGAGACGAGGATCGGAGAAAGGAAAGAGAGAAACGAGGCGAGGGCGAGGAGAGGAGAGGAGAGAGAGAGAGAGAGAGAGAGAGAGGGTTCTATCGATCAATCAGCCATAAGTAATGCGGAGCTTTTGATCGGTTACCGTTTCATTGCGGATGGGAAGAGCGGCACGGCATGCTATCGCGTACGAATTCGGCGACTTAATCACGTTAAACGACGCCTCCCCTAATGACGATGGTTCCTGATCAATTAGCGGGCCCCGACGAATCATTCTGCCGGCCGAGCCGGACCTCGGATCGTTTACCAACACAGACGCGGGAAAAACGTGTGGCTTGGGTCCGCGCGGCGCGTTTTGATTGCTCGTTTATAATTAGTCGATATAGAAACCAGCGGGAAAAAAAAACAATCTCGCGCCCCAGCAGTGCTCCACGCAATCGATAGTTTGATTCCCGGCGGCAATCGACGGCCCAGAACTTTTCACTGAAATATATTCCCAGTCGAATTTACCTGTCGCCTCTGAACATTGTCTATGCGGCGTTTTTACTGTAAATTAATTTTTTCCGGACATAACTGATATCTTCCTGGGCTTTCGGAAAATTGGAGAAATATTGGCTTCTACCGATAGAAAATTATTTTCTGATTCAAGAATTTTGTTAGACGAAAGTATGCAATTTGTTTCAACTGTCTCGTATCGAGTACTTCAACATCTAATGTTGAAATTAGCTGATTTTTGTGAAGTTGAAGAATCGAAAGCAATTGCGATTCTTTTCGTCCTGTTTCCATCGTTCTGCCACCGTCTTCTCGTCCTTCGCAGGACCTCGGAGGCAGTAAGTGCAAAAGGATCCGCAGTCAGCGTCGTCACTATAATAAATGGTTAATCTCGGGGATTTCGCCCGATGAATACGTGACGACGGCGAAGGGCCAATTTACGGGCGAAGCTCGGAGAAGATTGAATCCTCGTTGAGCAGGCTCAGAGCCGAACGGAGATCACTCGTCACGCGAGACGGGACTGCAGGAGCAGCTGGATTTTGCACGTTGCAGAATTTTGCACTCGCGGGTCTTGCTTCCCCGTGACCCAGTAATCGGTGATCGATATTTATGAGCGGAACGCTCATCCGATGCCGCCGAATAGCGCGGAGAACCGGTCTCCATTCTGTTCAAACCCTTCGGTGTCCCTTCGCTCGACACTTCGGTCCTTTGAGATTCAATGAAGAAGGACCGAGCTTACTTCTGCACACGAAAGCCACCACCGCTGATGTAAAATCGAACATTTTGGAGGCGCACTTTAACACTCCCGGAAAATTGTACTTGCAGTTTTCTATATTCTTATAAACTCTCGGTTGCTTGGTGCGAAAATTAGACGATCTTTTTTTAATTGCAGAGCTACCAAAAATAGGATGCTTCAAATCTTTGAGATATTGTTAATGCTTTGGAGGTGGAAAGGCGTGCGAACCTTCCAAGAGTCGCGCAAAGCTCGGAGCACAAAATCAGAAGTACAATAAATATTAGGTTAAAGATCAAGGCCGTTTAAAAAAGATTCCGTGTCGGCGAGGTCCTGCGAAGCGCCGGTGGACCACAAAGACCCTCTTTGATCATCGGCCGCCACCGAACCAGGTCAAACTGGACTTTGTACGAGATTAAAAGCCAGGTCAGTCAACCCTTGGCGTGTCCCTTTGTAGGGAAGTCGGCCCTTCGACGCCCGTTTTTTTTTTTTACGGGGCTGTCGCGTGAATCGGGATGAAAATCGTCGGCGTGTCGGCGGCCCGCGATCAATCTGTTCGCCGAGGCCTGCAATTTTCAGGTGCATCGATTTTCAGAAATAGCCTAACCCGACGCCCCGGGACCGTCCTTTCTCTCGAAACAATGCCTCGAAAACTTTGAGCAGGAGTTTTCGATGCTCACACGGGTACACGACGCTCGATCACCTTTTTCTTTTCTTCCTCGATCGACGCTCTCTTTTCGGCGGGGTCATTTCGTCTTTTTTTCTCTCTCTCGTTTTTCGGAATTCTTTTTTCACCTCTCGCCTGTCCTATAGGAGATATATTCTTTCGCGGATAGGAAACGCCGATCGATTCTTATTCCGACGCCGTTCGTCCGCGTAATATCCGACAGGCACGAGAGCCAGCTTACGGTGGTTCTCTCCTCATCCCGACGCCCTTTCGTCGCGCCATCGCCGCTGATGAAAATGAGAGGCCACTCGAAAACTTTCGCGCCCCACTACTGCGGAACCACTTCCCCTGCTTTTTTTAGTCGGTGGCGGTCGTGTCGAGCAACCGCCATTAACCCGAAGTGCACCGAAGGTGACTATTCTACACTCCGTGTTTATTCAGATCCTTCGCGATTTTGATCACAATGTAAATTCAAGAGATAGGTCCCCGTTAAATAAATTCGCACCGTCTTCACTTTTATAAAATTGTCCAGGAATTAGCGAATTTCCGTGAAAACCACGGTACGAGAACTGGTGGAATCGGTCTCGAGAGCAGAGTAATTGGCGGATACAAAAATTGCTTTAGAATCGAAAACACACTACGAAGTTTAATTTTCTATTTATTCGATTTATTCGACAGCAGGTTTTTCGATACTTGTACCGGTTCGATCGATCACAGAACTACAACGCCCGGAGTAGATCGGCACCGATAAGTCTCGCGGAAAGAATTCGCGGGAACCGGAACGAGGTGAACGTGTTTGCTCCGTTTATCAGCGTGCGAAACTAGTTTCGCTGATTAACGACTTCTTCCGCGCGGCTCGATCGGGATTTCCGAAACGCGCGCGGCGAGAGAGCGGAATCTGGTCACGTGTCGGTCCCGTCCCGAAGGATCGATATTCCGGCTTTGTTGTGCGATTAATTATACCTATTAGCGAATCGTACTAGTCGTCGATAAACGGGCAGATCCGGGGGGCCGGGCGTAATTTAATTTACGAACTAACAACGATCGCGTTACAACTGACGGGACGCGTCGCTACGGGTAAACGCGACATCGGCTAATGTCGCGTGAAAATTGCCATGGTACCCGGGGCTCGCTAATATTCGCCAGCGATTCGATAATCGGGACACCCGGGGCCGGCGATCCTGCCTCGCTACTTTACCCTTGAACTGCGAAAATCACGGTCCTCGCGCCGATGGTAGCGAAATCGAGAGCCTACACGTGCGCGGCCACGGTTTATGGCAATTTGCGCTGATGGCACCGGTGAAATCGTTCGATCAAATCGTTCACGGGAACAACTCGTTCTGTTTATGATACTGCCGCGAAAACCGCTGGTCGAATTCTCTCGCTTTCTATTTTACAAACAATTTTTTAACGCTCCACCCAATAAATTCCGCAAGATTCTATGAAATCAACGCGACTCGTTTAACGAAAGAAAAATTTACAGGTTGTCCAAAATTGTACTCCCCTGAAAAGGGTGACTCCCAAGGTTTTTCTGGAGTAACTTTTTCCTTTGCGAAAATATTCTCCGCGGCTTCGTTTTCGAGTTATTAACGAAAAACGCGGACCAATCAGAACGCGGCTACAGCGGGCTCAGCCAATGCGAACGCCTCGCTCAGTGGAACCGATTGGCGCGTGTTCTGTTATAAATAGAAAATAAAGTAGAAGTCAAAAAGAGATATAGGATGCTGAAGCTATAAAAAACGGCTGACAGGTACATTTTGCACAACAAATTGACCAATCATTGCTGCCAATAATCCGCAAATGAATTCCTCTAATAAATTCCCTGCCAACAAGCAACAAACCATTCAACGACGCGGCGCAGCTCATAAAAATGCCACAACAGAAGCATTTAAAATTTCGCCAAACGAATAATACTATTTTCCGTGTCAATTTTCGACCAAAATCAACATCCCCCACCACACGAATACTACCGGCGAAACGGCAATATTTCACAAACCCCCGGTGATTATCGGTGGGCCGTTAAATAATCCCGTTCGAATAAATTCCGGCCGTACCGAAACGAAACGCGATCGACGCTTTTGGCGGGCCTGTCGAAACAAATATGGCGTCGTCGCGAAAATTCATCCGACCACAATCCTCCTGATTTCCTCCGTTCCACCGATCCGCGTCCTTTTTCACCGAGAAAAATACTCGCTGCTAATTCTGTTTGCCGCTGATTCTTCGGCTTCCTTTTGCGCCATCGGCGTTTGTTTCCTCCCTTATTCGCCCTCCCGGACCACCGTGTGCTATTGCGGTACGTTTTAATTCCGCGGTTCTCCGACTTCCCAGCAACCCCTCCACCTGTCCCCCGTTCACCCCCTGTCCGTCGTTTCACCCCTTTTTCGCACTTCCTTCGATGCTCTTTATTTTTCCGCCGCCGCGATCGGGTTTTCATCGACCCTTCTTTCTAGTGCTTTTCTCGGTGCTTTCTGACCCGAGAGCGGTCCGATTCCTCGACATCGGTTCTCGCATGGTACGAGCAGGTCTTCCGGAAGTTATCGGATCACCGACTAACTCGAGAAATAATCAAAATGGCCAGGACCGCGCTCCCCGAACCCTTTTAGCGGCGATTTTCCTTTTACCGACGCCTTTGATAGGCTTCCACGCGGATTCGATCGAGATCGCGATAATACCATCACGGTGGGAACGCAGAATTGTGCGAGTTTTCAGTGCGACTAGCTTTTCGTTCAAAGGTGAGCGCCAGTTTTCAGAACAAAATGATTTTGTGAGACATTCTTCAACACGTTCGTCGCCGTGTGGGTGACGGAATTATTTGTGCAGGTTTTAAAATGAATTTTTACGTTGATATATTCATTCTACTAAACTCGATTAGGATCTGTAACATGCAAGAAAGTTGGAGGATTACTCGGTATCGTACATTTAATTTTTGGCAATTTTTATTTCATTAAATAACTTACTTTGATTTTATGGAACTTTTCGGGTTTCTAGTTGGGCGTTCAAAGTGTTAAATATATTTCTAAGGGTACGTTTTCCAGAAAGACTTTTAGAAAACAAAATTCACGTTTACACGATCATAGACGGTTGTTAAACGATCGTGTTAGTGTCTCTTGTATTAGCGAATCGTGTCTCTTTCGGGTGAAAACGTGTTCCAAAAGCATGCTTGTCCGCTGCTAATAATTCCTGTCGATGGCGCCGGGTATCCAGCTACCACTCACTGGGAAAATGCCTGGCCGTGGCCGAGCAGATCGAAACGCTAGCCTGGTTTTCCCGGTTTTTGCACCGCGGGGAAATTTACGCTCGCCGATGGATGTGATTTCCCGGCCGCCATGCCTTCGTTATCACGGAATTTTCCTGGACCGAACAAATTTTGTTTACAGGGGATCTCGGTGATACGCGCGCGGCCCGGAATCGTTGCCGCGCCACACGGATCGAAAATTAACGATTTCGCGTGGACGAAATATTTCGGCGAACTCGCGCGCTCGTCCGCTTTCGTGCTCTTTTATCGTCAGATGAATTTTTGAGGGACCGAATTCGCGGCTGATTTCGATGACAGATGTGCAAATGCGGCGCTGCTTTCTCCGTGATTATTAGGCTGCGAATTTTCGAAGATTGACGCTAGGTTTCATATTTTTAGTTCACTGAGGGGGTGAGTTTCCCGAGTTGGTCGAGCAATTTAAAATTTCATTTGTTTTCCCGACGTTGAAGGTTTCAAGAAAATCGTAAACCAGTGACAGTGTGTCACGCTGTAGAAATTGCAACTGTCCTGCGTGAAGAGAAAACGAAACATCGCGACATGTTGCGACACTTACGGTCACGCGAGGGGAACCTTCATGTTGATCATGTCGCGGGGGAGTAATAAGCGACCATGGAACTAACGAATAGTAAAGTGTCTAGCCTTAGTTACAAGAAGGAAACGGGCCGGTTTGTATTCAAAATTCATTCCGTCACGAAATGCCCCAGTATAGTTCGAAAATGTTCCATCTTTCGCAAAACGAACGAATCATAGAGTTTGTAGGTCAAACAATTCTTTTCAAAAGTTCTTTCACAGGCCCTACAATTTTTCTGACGGACTGTAAAATTTGTTCACAAGCTGTACAAGTCCTTAAGTCTCATCTTTTTCGTGGACTTTAAATTATTCACAGACCTCGTGCACCGGGTCCAAGACATTCGTAAACTAAAACTACCCCGTATTTCCGCCATCTCAAGCTTCTCGCATGAAGACCGAAGTCTCGGTATGTTCCGAGGGGTAGAGGCAGCACACACGGTGGTCGTATCGGCAGATATTAGTGCCGATGCGGCGATATCACGATCCCGTGAATCCGCGCGATAAAACGCGATACTGTTCCCTGCGCCATATTCCATGGGAGGTGTTGTTGCACGCAACGCGTATAAATAAGCGGTCGGGTTCCGCGCCGAATTCTGCTCGCGCGCGCGCGTCCGCTTAAACGATTTATCGGGCGGGACGCGAACGTTCCATCCTGGACAGGGGGTGCCATGTAAATCCGCGGTTACGCGGCTCGTTTTGCCTCGAAGAAAGATTCACGAGGCCCGAAATCTACAGAGCCGAAGGGAGAAGAAAAAAAATTCGAGCAGAAACGTCCTGGAAAACCAACGTAATCCTCCCCTAAATATTGATTTCACTGTTCGGAAAATGATTTTGACAAGCAATTTGCCAATGCTTAATTGTGACTGAAAAAAAAGGCGTGCTTCCGCGGCGGCGAGGTTGCAAATTATTCTCGGAGAAGCTGAAGAGGCCAAGGAGCGCTTCGACAGTCGAACCGGGAGCGCTTCAGTTTTAAGTGCGTCGCGTTCCGTCGTCGGCGACGACCTCGTTTAAACATCCTATTATTCGCATTATTAAACGGCGCGAGATTGAGTTTAATTGCGCCGGAGGAGCCCGGGCCCGACTTAATGGACACAGTGCCGAATGAAAACGCGGCCACTTTCACCGCCCCCGAAGGGAGCAGCCACGAGGGAGACTTTCGCGAACCTAACTGCCACGCGCCGGCCGACCAGCCGGGAGCGCGACGAATTTCATGAATAAATCTTCTAGCTTCGTAAACAATTACCGTGGACGACGTTTCGGGAATAATCGGCTAATCGAGCGTATCCCGCTCGTTTCCAATTTGTTTTCGAACCTTTCGGAAAAATGCGTCGAAGAAACGTGTTAAGGAAAATGAAAACGGCACGGATTTAATTCGGCGGAACCAATCTGTGCATCGGAGGCTGAACAATACATTTTATTCGCGAACCAGAATTTTCAGAAAACAGTCGGACGAGTGAATGACGATACTAGGGTTTATATCCGAAGTAGACGACATGTCGTCCCGCGACAGTGCCCGTATTTTTCTCTCCTGGAACAACGAATCGCCGCCGTACCACTTTTAATAACTGCCGGTGATCGTATAAACGCGAATTTATAGTATTTCGAGCGCGGCGTACGCGTGACACGCTGCTCCGCGTACGACACACGTAAATCTGTCGTTTATTTCTTGTTTTTTACCTTCCACCCTCTCTCTGTCTCTCTCTCTCTCTCTCTCTCTCTCTCTCTCTCTCTCTCTGGATATTTTTCTCGTTTTTTTCCGTTCGCGAACGTTCTTCCTTTTTTTCACCGTCGCGTTTTTCGGGAGAGCGACGAACGCGGAACAAAGGGATGATTCATGGGCCAGTTACGGATGATGAACAGCGCGGGGACTCTCCTCGACGATGAACGTTCCTTTGCAAAAATCGGCGAACGTCGAACCGGGCCCTCCAGCTAGCTAGAAATGTTGCGAGCAATTTATTGGTTCATTGAGGGAAATAGTATTGCGAATGACAAATTCTTTAAAATTCTTCTAACGTCCTCGCAGTTGCGCATTTCGCCAATTCATTTTCTGTTGGACACGTATAGAATCTGATTTTTGCACGAACACGCAAATCGAGGAATGCGTCCCGCAGGAACAGAAAAGGAACCCAATTAATGCGCCGCAACGAATTTCGCGGTTCCGGAAACGTCCCGGGGAACACGCAAAATCCGAACTTTCTTCCGTCGACCCACTTAACGATTTTACGTCGACGACTGACGAGGAAGAGCCGGTGCCCCGAAGAGAATAGGTGCTCAAACTGACCGATTCGTTCACCCCGCAATACATCAAGCAAAGTTCCCCATTTTCTTTGGGAAAAATCTTCTTTGGGAGCCGACGGGAAACGGACCTGATGTGTGTCCTTTGCGGAACGGAACGCAATTCTGCCAGAAATGCCTGCAATCCGCAGTTGGATTACAATTATTACACTGCGGACATAGAAAAGTCAATTTGAGTCGATCTCAAGAAACGAGAATCGTAAAGGAGTTTCATTCTCGCTTTAATAACTTCAATAAACTGAAATTACGAGAATCGCTCCAATTCGTTCGATCGGTTGGCTTGAATTTATTTCAATGGCGCACAACAGTCTACGCCTGTCACAAAAGAGCACGTCCCATGTTTAACACTCGCAAGTTCGATCGAACAATTTCCACCGCGGACAGCGTCGCGGCAAATTGAATTCGACGTGTCCTAAACGCGTTCGATCGGATCGAATCTTTCGCAGTACAATCTTCCTCGCGACCAACAACAACACATTCTACAATCTCCATTCTACAGTTCGCGAGGCACACGAGGATTTACGAAGTCCGTATCCGACCGGAAACAACGTGTCTTCCAACCCCCCCCCCCCCCCCGCCCCGGAACGTATCCTGTCGCAGTTTACGCGACTTCGCGCAACAACGCGTTCCCAACGATTTTTCCGAAAGACCCAGTTTCGGACACGCGTTACAACGTCTAAGCGCCGATAAAACTCGCGTTCACCGACGAGAAACGCCTGTCTCCCCTTTCCTCCATTCATCGACGAGACTCCAGCTTGAAAATAGAAAGAGAGAGAGAGAGAGAGAGAGAGAGAGAGAGAGAGAGAGAGAGGGAGGAAGAAAAAAAAAGAATGGGAACCGATATTTCGCGCGAACGGTAAATACAATTTTTACGGGTGCGCCAGCGGCGCCGGGGCGCAGTAAGTTGCACGGTTTTTTTATTTTTTCTTTCGAGGACGGCTACGGGCAATCCCAGCAACGTTTAATATGGGAATAAAACGGTGTTTACGAGGAGAAGCGCGATTCGAAGATTGCTGGCCGCGCCCGGAATTACCGCGTGTTTTGCGGCCGAACCTTTGTTTCTTCTTCTCCGCGGTCTCGGCTTGCTAATCGAGATTTAGAGGGTAGAAATAATTCCGGGGATGAATGCGATCTCGATCTACGGTCTGTGATTTCCGGTGAAAATACTGGCAAGCTTGTTTGTTTGACGCTGGAATTTGCCGGGTAACAAGTGAAAACGTTTTTATATCGGTAATTGTGAAGGAAAGTGTAAACGAGCCAAATTTGTAGGATGTATTTTGCACGGTGCATTTCGCAATGGTGCAAGAAGGCCCAACGGCAAACGGTGCAAGGGTTAATTGGGGGGGGGGGGTGATTATCATAGTCATCCGTAATAAACGTCTTACCAAAAATCGCGGGACTACGTTCTCCACGACTGAATCCCCGGTCCCGTGTATTCCGCGATCATTCTTGCGAAACTCGAGCGTCCAACGAATAGGACGCCGCGGCGGAAAAGCTGAATCGAAAGCTGCAGGGGGTTGGTTCCTCGAATTCTTACCCAGGTGTAGCGAGCGGACGTCCGTCTAGGATTGCGAGTCACGGGGCACTGAGCTTACAAGACACATCGAGGCCAGCGGCGCTTGTAAGCTCGCGGCTCCTAAGCTCGACTTCCAACGTCCAACCCCCTACCGTCGGCACCCACCCCTTTCCGACACACACACACACATACGCTCACAATATTTTCCACGTTCCCTGATTACCATCCGCGAAATTAACCACCAATTAAACACTACCATGCTTCTATCTATGCTTCGCTTCTGCTGCAGGAATTCACTACCCTAAACGTAGCTGTGGTTGTCGATTTAATACCTCTTCCCTTGAATTTTAATAAGTTTTTCGGAAGAACTTTAATAAGTAGAGAATAATACTAAATTCGCCTGGTGCATCTACTGTTCCGAATCTCTGCTGTTAATTCCAGCTTATCAAGGCTGCATAAAATCCGCAATCTCTAAATAACATTCACCGTAATCAAAGCAGGGCAATTGGCTAACAGCCTCGATCAGTGTCAGGGGGTTAATCTTCGCTGGCCGAGACTGCGACCACAAAGAAGCATCAACGAATCGTTCGGAAGCCCCGGCGAAACGATCAGCGACGTTTTGCTCGTTCCCGGAGGGTAAATTGGGAAGGGAGGAGAAAAAAAAAGTGTAACAAGGGAAACGATAAACTTGTCGTCGCTGTAACACCAGTCCAGGGGTTTCCCGAAGCCCCTGGAGGGTAGGTTACCGTCGGAATGCCAGCTAAATCTCACAGTGTGTACATACCTGCCTGCACACACACACACGCGCGCGTACAAAGCGAAATCGAAACGATTCCGGAGGCCTGCCGTGTAAAATCGAGTGCTCGGAAATCGAAAGCCGATCGGCAGCACGAACGGGACCGAGCGAACTTGAAGCACGGATCTGTCTGAAAACGATAGTGTAAAATTGGCCCGATAGCCGGACCTTGACCGAGAGAGGGATGCCTTGATCGCACCGATTGGTGTGCAAACACGTCGATGCCTATGTGCCGCGTCCGTGAAAGACGAATGTCGAGTTTCCCACAGTTATCAATCCGGACGCGTTATCGGCCGGCTAATGCTACCTCATCTATGTTCCAAAAGGATCGAACCGAGACTTACGTGTACGCCTAGCCGGTTTTAGTCGTGTTGGACACGCGGGAAAGCCTCGATCGAACCGATTTTACGCAAACTCTTCGCAGTGGCGAACTCTGTCCCCCGTAACTACGAAATTGGCTATACGAAAAACTGGCGGCACTCAATTAATTTCTGACAAAAAATTCTCGAGAATTCAGATCACAAAATTAATTGAAATGTTCTCGTGTAAATTTTTTAGAAATCACCTGACTGAAACACAGCAATTCTTCTGATTCTTCCGATCTTCCTCGATCCTGGAAAATAGTCCTTCGCAAAGCCTCGGGGTCAGTCCAGGATCCTCCTGCAAAAAATGGGGGTACCGTCATTTATGTCAATTCTCTCGACTTTAAACTTGCCTCTGTTAGCCCTCAATCTTTACGCCCCATAACTTGTAAGAATGTTAAAAAAAAATACTATAGCCATCAGAACAACCGGATATATAAAAGATGAGAGGGACGTTGCCAGGGGCGAGGGTCGAATCCAATTCGCAGATTGTCAACGAGAATTGATTGCCACAAATTCGACGGAACGAAACTTCAGAAAATTACAAACAAAACAATAGCTTTGAGAGCGCCGCCTTCAATCGACGACAAATGAAAAAGGAAGTCTGTGTACGGTCCGCGGAACGATCAATTACCACGGACGCGTATCGCGCGCGGCGGAAAATTATACTTTCCCAATTAAAAGGCAATATAATAGTTAACGATCGGAAGCGGGATAGGAGCCAATCGCAAAAATTCATCTGCAATCGACAGTAATTCTTTTTCGAGAATTTCCCCCCCGATGGTAAATGGAAACTGTTTTCGCCGGTGCGTCGCTTAATTAAATTGCCCCGCGGCTTTACATTAGAGGGATGCGCCGCGGGATTTTTAAAAGCGCGCGCACCGCACGCGCGTCCCAGTTATTCTCGGTTCCAATTATGGAGAAGAGCCGTCTGGATCGCTCGGGGCCATTTCGATGACCCATAGATAACGATACGTGATTCCTTTTGTGTCGTCCTCGCTTCCGAGTTTCACTCGTTTCACCTGTTCCACTCGTTTCGCGAGAAACTGTTTCCGAACGGAAAACGACCCGACCCTTGTTTCCAAATACAAACCGTGGAATTGTTTGTTCAGATTTAAACATGAATTCTTGCACTGGTAACATATTCAAACTACAAGGACAAAGAATGGCCCAATTAAAGATCCGCCTGATATGCGGCAACCCTACCGGCAGCGGTGTACGTTGCGTACACGTCATAAAGGCGCGCGATAATTTCGAGCAATTATCCCGGACAAATGAACAAAGCTAAAGGTATATACCTTAGTGCCCATCATAGTGTACGTTTTCCCAGAAGCACTCTGTCCATAGGCGACCAAACAAGAATTGTACCCCGACAGAACAGCCTCGAGAACCGTCTGACCAAGCGTTTCATAGATCCTCTTCTGATCCGCAAAATTTTCAGCTTCAGAGTCGGACGAGTCGAAGCAGTAGTCGAAACCATATCTTCTAGTCCTCTCGCGACTATCTCCTGCCTTGCTGGAAGACACCTTCAGGTTCGTCAACGAGATTCCGTTCGCGTCCGTGTGTACCACAACGTCCGAACCCGTTCGATTCAGCTCCCTGGATCACACAAAGCACGATCTCATAAAAATTATCTAACTACCGTTATACGCTGTCCGCTGAAACAACGTGCCAACGTTCTTAACAACGTGTACCGGTAGAATAGCAATGCCTGATCACCGCAATGGTGTCCCAAGCCACGAATGGTTTCTCGATATCGTTCCATTTCGCAGCTCGCTGTTGCGATTGCTAATTCGCGACACGGAGAAAGGAAGCCGATAATGGCGAGCTAACTGTGTCAACGTGACTCCAGAAAGAGGTCCAGACATTGCGAAACACCATTCTCTTTCATACTTTTTGGTTCAAGTTGTAATTTAATGAACATTTTTCCTATTCCTTTACCCATCCCGTGCCTGGAAGAATCGGTAAAAGTCGACAAATCTATCAAACGATCCATACCGATATGGTCGAGAGGCTACGAAATCGTGCGAATATTCGCGAACCGATGGTTTCCCGGCGAAGGATACCGGAAGTGATCGGTTCGCGGCGGAAACGCGGGACTCGGCATAGTCGATCAACGGCGCACCGGTTGACCCAGAACGATCCGGTCACGTCCGGCACGTTCGGCACCGGCGAGGTGTTAATTTCGCAAAAACGCGATATACGGACGGCACGGAATCGCGTCCCGATTAGACCGAATCGGGGCCGATAGGATCACGCGAGGACCTCGGGGTGAAAGCACCGAATCCGGTCGCGTGTGTGCGTCACACACCCTGGGCCACGTAACCGCGTTTCCCGGTGTCTGGTCACGCCAAATGTTGTGCCGGCCGCGACGGAAGGCGACCCGAAAACCCGTCCGACCGTGGCTCGTCAACGGACACACCGATTCTCTCTGAAATGCCCCCTGGGAGAACTTCCAATTCGGTTACCGACACCTTTTTCCCGCGACAGACTCGCCTAAAACTCTACCGTTTCATTCCGTTCCGGCGTTTAGCATCGCTATTCCTAACGTTTCACCGTCCAAACTGGTTGTTTGTAGAGTCCGAACGCAGCTATAACGACAATGACTGTTTGCACGGCTGTTTGGTAAACATTTAGCTATGTTAGCTAGCCGCGTGGCCGTGTGCATCATGAATGAACACGAATATCAATTTCACCCGTCGCCGATGCCTCGTGCACGTTTCGATGTTGCAATTTTCATCGACACAGCGAGGTTCACGGTGTGGTTCGTTTGCTCATGGATTGTGTATTATCCTCGCGGACCTGATGAATAGATATCGAAACGACAATCTCTATCGATAATGGGATACTTTGCGATTCCAAAAAATCGAATCTCAAAAGCTAAAATCTAGCTCCCCCAGTTTAGCAGCCGATGACAGGTTCCATCCTCGACACACGATGCACAGCGAGTGAAATTCTGAATGAAGTAGAGCGATCGGGGGGTGTTCATGCTGCTCATTCCGAGACCGCGAGGTTCCAAGGCGCTCGACTTCGGCGAACAGCACGAGTCCCAAGAAAACATCGACGCGGAGGTCTCTGAATGAATCGCGGTGCTGGGCTACGAGAGGCTCGTACGTGAATAGCAACGGGCACAGCCGGCTTTATTATCCGGCATCTACCCTCCGTGGCGCCGCGGACCAGTCAAGTGTTATTCTAGAACGGATGCGTTCTCGCTCCCTCTGCTCCTATTGGAGTCGTTAAACTGTCGAGTCGTGTGTCATCGGCGTGTCGTGCTATTCCTACGCCGACCCGGTGAGAACCGTCGTCGGCTACACTTTTGTCACCGTGTCGAGAACATCCCCCGGATCGGCTCCTCTCGGCGAGGATCTAGGCGTTCATGGGAAATCAGGTGGACCGGTGAGAATCACAAAGATTCTCAAGGTTGCACCAAACCACTTCCGTGGTACTCTACAGTCAAATATTTGTCTGAAACGGAAGTAAGGATTAGCTGAATGATTGTAAGTTTATGGCCCTGACGAGACTAAACATACGGGGTGAAAATCTTGCCCCACGTGGACCCGCGACACATTTCGACTGTCGGTTTAAATATACCTCGCCTACTCGACCACGCTCATCAGCTCGACGAGACGCCCGGATCTTTATGAGATTTTATCGTGTCTTATTCTCCCCGACTTGTATATTTTCTCACCGTCTTCGTTTTGGAAGAGGGTGGGGGTCGGTCGAGTTGTCCCAGAGTGGCAAGATTCTATCAAATGAACCAAGAACCTGTCAAAACGTCAGCCAACCTCTATAGCTTCCATATCCCCATGAAACGTTCCCGCCGGTCACGACCTGATTGCGTTCCCGTAATAATTGTCACTTTGTCGCAGTGTCGCCGCGGTGTCTATCTATAGAAACGAGTCCGGTAACAGACGCGCCGAAGAGGAGGGCCGCCGCCGTTCCCGCGAGTCTGCTTGCAGATTTCCGTTCGAACGAGCATATCTATAACAGTCCTCTGCCCACGGTAATTGCGTCTCCGTGTGTTACCGGCAGACACCGGAGTCGATTGGCAGCGGGGCTCGTAAAAGCCGGTGAAAAAAACCGTTTCGCAAAAATGAAATTGCGGCGGCGGTAAACCTTGACCTCCGGCGGGATCGCGTATACGTATCCGGAGCACGCCGGTTTTTGCTGTTTCTTAAAATACATCGGCCTGCCAGGCAGAAGCGAGCCTAATGGCGAGACCAACGGGGCCAACCTAGAATTCTCCGCGCGGACGTTTTCATTATACACCGTGGCGTGATCCTCGCTAACAAACACAGAAAATTTCAATTTTTACCCCGAGGCGTTCAATCTTCGTTTTTCGAAGCCGAGTCGTAAAGCTCGACTATAATTGCCAGAATTTACTTAAACACCGAAGCTTAGGCTACCATACTGACGAGGTACTATGTCAATGCTGTAGGCTTACCTGGCTGAGATCGGTCTCACTCGCACTGCCACTTTGATGCTCGCCATATTGTCATCCCGTGGACGACTGCGATCGACGTCATCCAGTTTCCATCTCCAATTGTTTTATTGCGACTGTCTCGAACACGCGATGTAGTCCAACGGTTTTTTCAAAGGCGGCTTCTTCAGGGTTGCTTCAGTTGCATTTCGCAGAGACACGGCGAACACCGAAGGATGCACACGGAATCGGTGGAGAAGAGAAGTGCCGGCTGTGCGTGCACTGTGGCCGGGTGCACGTGTTGTACTGTTACGATGAAAATACCCTCGAGTCGCTTCCCAAGACCATTCGCTCGTGGTTTACCCCACCCAGAGAACGCGGACGAACTCGTTACATTTTGCCCGAACCGCTGCGAACGCTATGGCATCACAGGTAATCGCCATCCTGGTCCTAGTTTCTCGTCCGCTACCTTTCACGGAGGTTCCACAATGGGATCCGCTCGGTCCTTGGACCTTGGTGAGTCATCTTATGGTGCGCTCTCATACTGGTAAACAACTATGACTCAGGAATTCTATGGTTTACCTGCTGGAAGCAGTGAGTTATGTCGAAATATTTTTGGCAAGGTATGAATCCTCTTCTGTCGAGTCACATTCTCCACTTTTGTAAGAACGATCAGTTGTTCGCGCAAATTTCTGAGCGCCAAAATGGCTTCGCAATTACTCACAGGTAGATTAAAAAACCAGGTAAATTGTGAAAATAAGAATTTCTGTATTGGTAAAAGCTCTATTTGTCAATCTGTCGTGAAAGTCTGGACCCTTGGGACATTGTCGCGACCAGTGACCATTGTGTCTCCGGTCGCGATCAACCTCCCCTCCCTAAATCCATTAATTCGTCGACGAACGAGGAGGACTACGCGAACTTTCAGTCAGCGCTTTGATGTACACGGATATTTTTAGGCTAGTTGAACGACTATAGTACATGTAGGTATATGTATGCTCTGCAAGTTGAGTCATGAAGGGTCTACAGTCGTAAAGCGTGTGGTGCGGCGTCTACGTTCATCGTAGCGGCCATTATTCTTCTTTGGTGGCCGTCAGGACCGTGAAGTACGAGAACGAGGTACTGAGCACCTGCAAAATTAAACGGCGTATTACCAAAAATATTATCTTTATTATTCCTCCGATGCGAATAAGTAAACATGGTTTGCAACCCTCGCATTCAATAGCCTACCATCGTCCCCTGAATATGAATGATCACTGCAAAAAGGAAACAACTGCTTCTTCTGTGTGTTTCTACTTCATATGTAAGTTTGAAAAAGGTCTGAAGGATCGCTTTATCAATCCCATTGTTAGCAAGGGATGCTCTCGATGTTCTTCATCAATCGATTCCATTACAGTGAACAATATTGATGTTCGAATCGAGTGAAGCAGTTTGGAGGACTTGGAGAGGGTTGCTAGGGATTGAAAGTGGTTTTCACTCACCGTGGAGAAGCTTTGTAGCGACATACTGTAAAATTTCGCCGCTGTAATCTGACAGGGGACCATCGACCGCATCATTATGACCATTAGGTTCGGGCAGTAACGACTTTTGATCCATTCGCAGCTGTAAGCTGACAGACCCACGTTCTCGCTCTGTTCAATTAATAATTATCCATCATTTTCCATATGGAACACTCATTCGAAATTAACTTGAATTCGACGATTTTTGAAGACAGATTTGCACTGTAGGACAACTTAACAAATCTGTCGGAAAACTGTGGATCATGCGAATGATCGAAGGCTCCCGATCAAAGTCCCCCAAGTCCAATAAAAGCGGGCGCGATCCACTTCTATTTTCTACGAACAGCGATTACTTTGACCACTCAAGATTGCCCGGTTGGTATAGTACTTTCGGCCACCTCATTCTCTTTGGGTTCCTAACACATTCGCGATTCTAATTATAATTGCAACTTCCGAGTGACTAATGCCTGTTCCTCCATGCTGATTCCCGGGGTTGCAGTCCCGGGCATAGAGAGAATAATTCAATAGCCCCGAGACGAGGAAAACTCTGGTTCCGTTCGAGAAGGAACCTGATCTATCCGATTCGCGGAGCTTTGACCGTGCAATCCGCTCGCGACCGCTTTCGATTAAACGACCTCGCGACTTAAAAAGGTACAGAGAGGCAGTACTGAAACTTCGGAAAAATTCCGTCCTTTTTTTTCCCCCTCGTTGATTTTCAAACCCCTCGTTCTTTGCGAATATTTAAACACGTTTCACGTAAATATTCGCACAATTAGGGGAGTTACAGGACGGGGAACGTAACTGGCGAAACTTTAAAGCCGTTTATCTCGAAACTACGTTTTTAAGAACGTTGTACGGCACAACTCTTGAACCGATGAATATTTTTACTTCGAAATTTAACTGAGGCTGCAGGATGCCAGTGTCCGTAGCATGGGAACTTGGACGTCGATATCGAATCACTATAAAATTACTTATAAATTTTTAACGATAATATCTAGCCTGTGTTGCACCCGTTTAATATCGATAATTTGTGGTCCTGGATCGGATCTATAGCGGTCCGAATTACCTCCTCCATCAACCCGTCTCCACTGAAGCTGAACATGAACAGCTCGAGAATGGCGGAGTTCAAGAAGGTCGAGTATTTCATCAGGCGTCCCATGTCCTCCATCATCTGGAAAGGTTACTTTTTATTGACGACGCCTGGACAACGCAGCCACAAGGCCGGACGCACCGAAGTGATCTGGAATCCCGCGAAGCAGATCAGACCAGTGCTAATTACGAATTGACCCAACGCCAGAACGTTAATGATCCTCTCCAACGCATCTGCAAACCTGGAAAGACAAGGACTTGCTCGAAACAAAATGAACTGTTTTTGAACCTGGCAAGTTCTTTTTGTGACATTTTTGTTTGTGCAAGTGTCGAATAAACCAAGCCCACTCTATTGCCCGTTGGTGGCGAATTATGCACTCCGCCATCTCGGGAGAGGAGTCAGGATCGTCACCGCTTATGGCCTCCAACCTTTTCCGTAGAACCGCAAACTTTGCTGATCCATGCATTATCACCACCAAGTTGAAGCTGGTTGCACCGGCGATCATGCTTCCACCGAAACCGCCTGCTGTCACGTTGAACAAGTAGAAACACTCGAAAATCGGTGATACGGTGTGGTTAATGTAGAAATAGCCGCGGAAAGGTAGCATTTTATCGTTTCCTGCCACGTAGATCTGTGAAAAATTAAGAAATGTTACTGTTCAGCGATGTATCGTCGCGATATGTGACATCAAACATCGTCAAACCACCTCAAATTCTTTCCGAACCAACATAATATGTACCGAAAACAAAAGTTTCAGCTTTACAGACATCAACGTCCACAACAATCATCGTCAAACGTCATCAAACCGTTCCCAACCTCTTTCAAACCACATCAAACCAGGTTACAACCAAGATTTCGACATAAACACCTAAGTCATGAACTTCCGATCGACGTACGTACTTCAAGAAGCGGAACGCACATGAATATGACAATGGTCACGGCCACGGTGCTGATGAAGAACTTGGCCAACCGGTAAGCGAACATTGTCTTCTCCGCCAGGATCGTCCTGTCCTCGTAGGAGGACATGGTCCAATCCTCCCTCATTGTGTTCACCACGTACAGCATGTCCTTTTGATGAGCGGTGTAGACCAGCAAGCGAACGACGCACAAGTAGAAGGCCGTGCAGATTAGGGCACACTCTGTCGCCTCGTCCATGTCACTGAGATTGTAAATCACGTCGGCCGTCACCGCGATCGACATCACGACCACCTGTGCATCCAGCCTCGCGATAAACAGGTGAACCAATACCCACTGAGTAGGACCAATTATTTTTCTTTTTAATTCGTAAAGGCTCGCTCACCAGGAAAAACATGCCGAACAAATGGAACCTTCTGAACAATACCGTCGACCTGCTGCTGTCCGCGGGCAACGGCCAGATCGAGATTATTCTCCCGGTCGTCATTATGGGCTTAATGAGTTGGTCGAACTGCTCGCCCCCGTATATTTGGAAATTCATTGTTCCGGACCGTTTTGTTTACCGGGCTGCTTGACAGAAGGCATTATATTCTCAATAGACCGCGGAGATCTCTATGCAAAATAAAAATTGTTCGCATTCATTGCAGAACACAGGAACCCCAAATAGTTGATAAGATTCTTTAGGTAATTTTAACGTTTAATTAATTTCAATTCACTAATCCAATACTAGCACGCCAACCTGACCAGTAAAAAGAGGATTCGGTCTAAAATCAGTCAATAAAATTCACAGTTACACTAAATCTCATTTTAAACAAACCGTGAAAATATTTTAATTGTTAATTTCATTTAATTATTAACGGAATTCTTGACTATGGTTTTCCTGGATCTACCCACCTCCTGTGTCGTACGTGTAGTTCAAGGATCGTTCTACCTTCCAGGACGATCGCAACCATACTCGACGATAGAAAGGAGAATAGCCTCGCAAAACTGCGGCGACATCGATCCGACACGCAAAGCAATACTTATTACTTTATAGTAGGCGTGTCGCGGCAGTTGACGATAGGTAACACTTGATAGTAGCGAATTTCACCTTCCGCTTCAGGATGACGAAGTAAGTTAAACTACGCGTCTAGACCCGTTCTTTACGCAAATGTACATCTACACGTGTACATTTGTCTCTCGAGCATATACATTTCCCGAGTCCATTATACGAAATTTTCGCGTTCGACTTTTCTCCTTCGCATACTGATATATCCGTTTTGAAAGATGGTGTAAAAGTTATGCTACTCTTTTTGCATCACAGCGCGAGACAGGAAGTGGTACCTGTGATTCACTGTTCTGTAATTTGTTGTCGGCACAATTATTTGTCGTACAGGTATCTCCGAGTATATATTTGCATATCAAATGAAATAATTGTAATACAGATGAGATACGGTTAATTATTCCCATTAACTTTACCATTAAGAAGACTGTATCGTTATTAATGTAAATTATATTCGGTAGCTGAACACGTACTTACATTAGAATTTGTTCCCCCTTCGAATTGTTGAACCTTCAGATAGGTGTACATTGGTTCAAGCAGTAAAAATTGAAAAACCTGGCGGTCGGACAAAAAGGAGATCCGATTTTAAGGAGTTTCTTCGAGTCAATTTTAGAACGTATACTCGTAGGAGAGAATTTTAAACTTTTGAAGGCTCAAATTTAAGATGGAGGATCGCGCTTTATGATAGGTGCATTTTGGTTCAAAATGAAATCCAACTTTCTATGCTACTGTCTTATATATTTCACTGGAACACTGTTTCATTTCACTGGCCATCTATGTGTGATAGTCGGAAGCTACTAGCCATTCCTTTAGCTCTGCTGGTAATGTATTACCTCCGAAAGGGATCGTCGCAATGGGGAGGCTCGACGATTGATACGTCATCGCGTCCTATAAATCCAGTTTCAAACCTGTTCAACTACGTCGCACCAAAAAGATGATGCAGATTCTGGTCCAGGCTAAAAATCAGACTAGGGGGCAGCACTATACAAGAGACACTAAAATCTCTTTCCATCTCATCTCTCATTTCCTTTGTGGTATCGGTAACATACTCTTAGAGCCCCCCGAGGCATAGTCTAAAAAGTCCAGTAAGTCTGTGTAACTGGTGACTTACAATTAGTCCACTCCTATACCTCGTCGTTCTCTTGAAGTCGATTTTACCGCCACCTGGTGTCTACTTGACAATACTAAAATGGAGTCGAGAGTTCTGACATTCTCTCAGAGATGGCGCTGTCAGTTCCTGAATCAGCATCCGTGCAATGTAGGAAGAAAATAGGTTAAACTCGGCCTCAGTTTTAGGACAAATGCGAGAATTATTCAACAACAAAGACAGTTTACCTGATAAAGGAAAAGTTTACACGAAACGAAATAATTACATCAAAGTTATATTTGGTATCAAATTTATTAATTGAAGCATTCGGCGGATCAAACTACAAATGTACGTACAAACGTTATATTCACGTTGCTCGCCGAGGGTTAACAAAACATCGCGAACTGCGTTGTACGCGTCATTTAGCAGAATAGAAACAGACAAGAGCTCGTCAGATGTGAAAAGACCACCGTGATTATTTGCGCAGTTATGTGGCGAGCGGAACGCGTTCATTTTTTACGAATCCCGACGTGACCAGGAAAAATGGGACTCGTTCAGAACAGCGGTGTTCCCATTAACGCGTTACACGTCGTTTGCCATTGTGGGAATCGATTGGAAATGCACCGTTGTCCTTCCTCGACTTCCCTCTGCATATTGTCACGCTTTCGTTCGCCGGCTATACGAGAGGAGAGGCGTATTCTCGGTCCCGCACACTGTTCAGCGGTGAACGGCAAACCGCAATGGAACAAATTTTCCGCTGCCGTTTCAATCTCATTGTTCTACTTCCTAGATATCGTTCTGGGTCTCGTTTAACGCCTTCCTCGTTACGACCGGCTCTCAATAGTAATTACGGGATCGATTACCGCCGGCAACCGATACCCCGGCGAATGTTCGCGTTACGCAAACTAGCAGACACTGGAGATGATGGTCCGCGATTCTACTTGTTTCCAGACGATAGAACAACCCACTTAAGCAGAAATTCGTTGGCATCAGGCTGCTCCTCTCGCTGCTAATCTTTCGTCATTGATCTGGAAAACAGTCAATATTATCTGATACGGTTAATTTCATAAATTTTTAAAACATCAGGTATTTTACATAATACTTTACTTTACTCGCCATTCAGAAACACAAAATGGCCAAAATTCGTCTGTTTTCTTCGCAGAGCTAGTGTATAGGTGCGAACCTCCGCACGGTGCAGTGGATTACATTGAAGCCCGTTGCACCTCTTCGAGAACGCAAATCGTGGTCGTCGAACGGGTAACAAAGCGTCGTTACCGGTTTCTTTGGTCCCGGTCGGGTCGGGGCACGGTTCTATCCTCGGTGCTCGGTGTTTTTACCATTTCCCCGGCGCAATACATCATCGATAGCGATGATTCACGAGCGCGGCCGGGTCCGTTCCAGGTAATGCCTCTCGTAGAAAGGGTCCAGTAATTAGCCGGATCCGAGTATATCATAACTCGGATCCGTCATCGGGGCATCACTTCTCTATTCACGCAAGGAACAGGAAGGAGCGTCCCGTTCCACGGTGCCTCGCCTCTGTAATTAACAGCAATTGAAATTTCATCTTTCATTGAGCGCCAAATTACTTTCTCCGTGCGAGCGTGAAATTATGTTTACTGTATCTGTCTGCTTGGATTATTATATTTTATACCGGGAGCCAATCGCAATTAGAGTTCCTTGCCGCGGACGATAACTTGTTGCCGATGCTTGCGCGCGCCATCTTCTCACGCGTTATATTTTTCATCGTTCTGGCCCTTGCCCCTCCTCTCCCCTCCCCAAACCCCTTGTTCTCTTGTCCCTTGGCTCCTCCTGTGACCATTTTATTACCGCCGACCGTGAAGCTTAATTGCCAATCATTTACCATTTACGTACTTTCGTTATTATGGTCGCTTAATAGATTGGATATTAATATAATTAATATAAGTCCTCTCCCCACCCCTCCATCTCTTCCTCTTCTTCTTCTTCTTCTTATTCCACAGTCGTTCTGTGGTCGGATCCGAGCACTGTCTTCGGACGTTTTTTGCCCTCATTTTTTCGAAAACAAACTCGAACATTATAGTATCGTTTTTTTTTTGGACACAGGTTGGTTAAACGCACTCACTGTCAACGAGCATTCAAGAAATGAATTTCTGTTTCTTTGATCACTGTTTCTCTAGTTCATTTGCAATTTGCTGTTCTTTCAAACAGGCCTCGTTCAATGGCCTCTTTTCTTTTCGTGTGATTTTATTCGGTACCTTCGGGAGCAAGTAGAGAAGACTATTTATTCAAGTCTGAACAAAATGTATGTTTACGTATGTGTAGTCTCCTCTTACGCAAAAAACAGTTAGTTCAGCGATAGTTGTCAAACATTACGCAACCACGGAACTCTTCGCGAGGTCCTCGGTCGTTGCGAGCATTACAACATCTATAAATATAAGTTCGGTTGTTCCCAAACTTCGTAAGAGCGAAAACAAACGTCGCTCGAGGCGATCCTATGCAAATTCTCGGCGGTCGACGTGACGAACAACGCGTCTTCTGATACGTTAAATGTCTCATTTTACAATTACTGAAATCTCATTATTCAACGGACTTATTCCAGCACATCTTGCTATAAAAATCTGAAAAGGTTTCGCCATAATTCCCTACCAGTCACTTTCAGTGCTGGCCAGGCTCAACGTTAATATCTTTTCTTCACATTCTATCACGATGTTTTCTCGGGTTTGATGGATCCGCGAGATCGCAGAAAGAGTATGTTGCTGTCCAAGGCAAGAAGATCGATCGCTGAATAGCCGAGCAAAATGACCGAATGAATAACGGAGCAGGGAGGAGCGTGAAGAAGATAATTGAATGAGAAACGTTGATTTTTTAGCGACGATCTCCGATGAAAGCTGTTGATGAAGCGAATGTTCATTCTTCGCCCCCTGTTTCACCTCTCCCGTCCCTCGTCTCGGCTTGATTAACCTGGGTCTGGACCGATGTCGAAGCTTTCCCGATGCTATCCCGGCTCCGATTAATACAATAACGTTGCTCTCGCTTTCCGTTTTATCCCCGCCTTGTTACGCGCGTCGCTATCATCGATCCGGGCGAACACTTTCGCCTTCATCACCTCGAGCTGCGACCTCCTTAACTGCTCTAAACCTCTCTAGCAAACACTATAGTTCCCTCTTTCTCCGACACGCTCCCTCGAAAATTCGGATCAACGCGTTCTCTCGAGAACTATCAAAGAAATTTCTGTTCCGTACAATTGACCCGGACAACAATTATTTGGCGTAAAAATCCAAATGGCAATTCAATCGAGATGATCTCCCCGTGTTGTGGCAATCGCGCGATTCAAAAGCGCCTCGGAATCAAGCGAGTCATCAGAATTCCCCGGGCAAGATGGTTCCGCGAAGAAGCGTTTTATGGCTCGGTGTCGGCGATTTCAATGGCCTCGCATGTATCGGCCCGATTTTTACCGTAGTTTACCAGTTTTTCACGAGGAAGTCTACGGACGGAAGTCGATCTTCGACGGAATCACGGGCGCGGCGTCATCACCGTGAAACCGCGACACACAAGGTAAATCACTGGCCGGGCCCTGTAGATCGTGTCGGCCGCGTTTTTCCTGGCCGGTTCTTCAACCCGCGTATTCGTGAATGGCCTGTGTATAATATATTATATATATATTTTTTTATATATATATAAAAGTGTATATATGTATATAGGTATATATCGGCTACAGGAAATTTAATCTTCGAGGCTTCTGCCGGGTAACCGGCTTCTATCTTCTGCCAATCAATGACTCGGCTGTATTAGACAATCCCGGCGGAGGATATTAAACGTTAGAGGTGGACGAGGAGATGCGAACGGACGGTTCGCGGGACGAGTCATGGCGGTCCGCTCGCTTCCGGAGCCGTGACTTCTGTCGGAGCCTGTAATTAGTAATTACAGGCGAACCGGGAACAGCAACAATATGATGTCTGCCTCGCGAACGGCGAACCAGCCGGGAATTGATGGGACGTCGATGACCCGACGACGAAGGATTTTTCTGGAACGCGCCGTTTTCATAAACCAGGATCTACCTGGAATTTCTCCTGTCGTCGAATGAACTATAATTAAAATTTGGAATTTCTAACTTTTACCATTTTCGGGTCAAAAATGTCCGAAATATGTGTGTCAAGAACATCCGTCACACTACCCTGGGCAAAGGTAGGCTGCAATCTGCATCGGGGCGGATCGGAATAGCTTTATCAACGATCGTTCAGTGTGGATCTCGGGATCGATCGAACGCTCGCGTTATTTCTTGTGGAACGTCTGTCCGGAGCGATCGGGATGCAAACGGTGTAATCGAGCGCGATCGGAAGCCACTGGCGTTACAATTTACGCGACGCGGAAACAAAAAGTCGATAAACCAGAAACGCTAGGCGAACTGTAAAATGATGGAGACGTCCGCGGGACGTTCGCTCGCTGCCGGTATTTATGCTATCGAATCCCGGCGCGGCGCGGCCAGAGGGACGACCGTGCTGGGAAGATTCCATCGGTGGTGCCGGTGCTACGGACTTTTTGTTTAATTAAATGCAGGATGTCGACGGAATTACCGTGCCCGCGGTGAAGACGCGCAAAAGGAGCCGGTTATGTTTATATTATACTTCCGATGAATTTTACCCGTTTCGCTGACAGCCGGATCGCTGATCAATTTTCGGTGACACGTGGACTATCCTTTCTATGGAGAATCCGTACGGTGTTTCGTTAGTAGAAGTGTAAGGGTCACGGGAGCTGAAGAATTTCAAGGTTGACGGTTTTGTAGAGAGGGATGCGCAGCTTCGGCTCCATTCAATGCTACATTGGGAAACCACTCGACGAAGGACTTCGGTGAATTTATGGGCGGACGATGAAGAGCGCATTCGAGGTCGCTGACAGCCACGGCAATTGATTTCTTTAAAGAAGATGGTCATCAAATTAACCACAAGAATACTGATGGGAGGCTCTTCGAACCAACAGCTTGAAAAATATTAAATTTCTGGAAAAAATTTTCAAAAAATTACCCATTGTCGACTCGTTGGCAAAATCATTGTCTACAGAAAATCGAAAACAAGACCGGTATAAACAATTTGATGAGTGAAAAGAATGAGACGAAAGTATGTCTTGGAGAGGAGACGAGGGTTAGGTTGTTAGATAGTAAGCTCGGGGTTGGAAAAATGGTCGCGCGAGAGGGGGTGATGGATGCTGGAAGCTCGCGCGGCTCGCGTTCGTTTAATTTGTACGCGGGCCAGCCATTCGCATAAATAAATATATCAGATACAGATCTGAGTCGGCTTGTCCGGCGTGTTGCGTGCGTCACCGGGCACGGCGGCAGAGGAATTCACCGTGTGACAGCTCGTTAGTGACAGCGGGATAGAGTCGTCCTCGCGAGCGCCACGGAAAATATCGTCATTTATCATTTTCGCGTGCGTGGATCACGCGTGAAATCACGGAATCGACGGAACGATCCAGATGCGGACCGGCGACGCGAACGCGAGGCGAGAAAAAATCGGTCAACCGTAAGGCCGCGGTTATACTTATTCCCAGCGCCGTCTTCGATCATTCTGCGAAATGCTCGATTGCGAGCAACATACAGACGATCCTAATAACACTCGGACACTCTCAAAATGAGGATAACATTTTTAATATTGCACTCGGATTTCTTTTGGAGAAGTTTGAGTAACTGCTACACGACAAAGAAAAGAAATTTATTTATTTAGTATACATCTTCTTCGATACTGATATTATATTTATTTGATGAAGTACTCGAAGGACTTTGATGAAGGATTTGAAGGATCTGTATGAAAGATTTGAAGGACTTTGATGAAGATGTGGAAGAAGCGATCGGTACGTGTCGCAAGCGATTGAGAATTGCGTTCAGTATAACCGCAGCCTAACAGCGCGAAGTGACGAACGTCGCGCCGCATCGATATCGCTTTCAGGACGCGAGAAGCGGTTTTGTTTCGATGGATGGAGTCGAATGGCGGCGCCGATAGCGGGACGAGGCATCAAGATCGTCCGATTAAACTCTTCGGTCGCGAAGGCCGCGCGGAAAACGAGTTGTAATTATATTTATAGTAGCCCGATCCTTCGGCTCGTCGACGTAGAGCAACGAGAAGAGAGCGGCATCCATGGGGATGCCTAGAAAAAGATTGTTTCCTAACGTCATTCCCGGTGACGGGATTTTTATAAATATATTGTAGGCATGCTGCTGGTATTCGTCTCTTGGAGTCCAGGTTAAACAATGCAAAAAGGTGCCTCGCAACACAGATAAAAGTCAAACATTTTACTGCGTACAGAGACGGAAAATTAATTAATTTTCACTCTGCGGACAGTGCTCGGGAATGTGCAAGTCATAGTTTGCAATTTTTGAAATGCAATTCACAACCAGAAGAATTGAGCAAAAGCTGCATAAAATTGTGCAAAACGGGAGTCGAATGAAATGGGTTTCTTCTCTTAATGGTTTCGATAAATTGAGAGAAACTTTTTACAATTCTTAGGTTGCAGACGAGAGGTTCTTGATCTCGCATAAACTCGTCGGGTAAACTGGGTTACCCGCGATGATTGTCCATAGCATTCCGGTTTTATGACAGTCAATCAAGGCCAGTGACTGGGGCCGAACACTGTTTTCGGCAGGGTCGGAACAGTTCGTTTCCTCGGAGCATTCCACACGGTCGACGACACGCGCGGCCAATCAGAGAAAGTTGACGTAATTAATTCACGTAAGAGAGAGAGAGAGAGAGAGAGAGAGAGCTGGTGTGTCCCGTAAACTCTATTAAATTCGAAGGGAACAACCGATCGGCCGGTGCATGCATCGGAACAGGAAGTTTTATTGTCCGCTACGTAATATCGGCGTACAACCAGCGAGAAACACGATTTCCTTTAAGCGCGAGCCATTGCTCGCGAGCAACAGGCCCGCTGTTAATATATCTAGAGAACGAGGTACATGACAAACAGGTTTCTCTCCGTGGCGTTCTACACTGTTAGGAAGCCATTGAAGCGAGCGGTGCCAAGTTACCCTGGCAGGTGATAACGCGGGCTCGAAGATTTTATCGGACGTGCTGCTGAATTTTCCGAGGATTCCTTAAACACGACACTCTTCCCTTTTGATCCCTCGATCCTGCGGCGATCTATAGTTGCACCGTTAGTCGAAGAAGGCGCCTCGTTTTATCCCCCTTTTGCTGACAGAGTCTCCTCTTTTCTTCTATGCTCAACCTTATTTTGATTTAGAAAGCAATTTTATTTGAAATCGAAAAAACCGTACCATGTTATGGGGTCTCTATCCCCATAGGAAAGAAGACTGTGGGGTCCTCGGCTAGTTCATAGCGTGCCACTTTAGGCCTCTGTTAAGCCCCGTCCATTGATTTTGATCCCGTTACGGTCCTAGCCGGTTCGGAGGCCGCGCGTGTGTCAGCTGCCCATCCCGCTTATCTTGATCTTTAGCATCGTCATTACAGTAATTACGGTTAATCGTGTTCACAATTTTCTTTCGTGCTCGCGCATTTCGTGCGGACCCCGCCCTCCTGTTCGCCCCGAACCCGTTCCTCTTTTCACCTTGGCCATCGTCAAACTCATCAGCGAATCGGTATTCATGAGACCCGTGCGCGCGCCAGTCGACGATTAGAGTCTTAGCTGATGGTCAGTGTTATCGTTCGGCAATTTACTGACGCCTCGATCGTAGCCCGTTGGGCAACCTTGAACGGACGACCTACTGATCGAACGAATATAACTATCGTTCGCTCGTCGAAATCGTTCTGAAACATTTTTGGAATTCAACCACCTTTCTTTGTATAAATAATATTTGCTGAATTCACTTTCGTCTACACTCTTTTAGACCATGGCCTTCAGCAGTAAATAAAACCATTCCGAATCTCAACCTAAATCTCGTATCATAGCGGTCCCCGAAATCTTTACACGCCATAAACGCAGAAAAATCCACGATCTATTAATCACCATGTATATTTCATCTCTCAAACGTTCACGATCGTTATCATCCCTGATGCTGTTAAATACGACCTCCCCGAGGTGGAAGGCATCCGAGCATGATCATAGTTCATCCCGGTGGTCCATTCTTTGTCATAGACTGTCGACCCGTCCTCAGATCCTTTTTTTCTGATCTTCAATCTTCCGACCCTTTTTCGTTGATCCTCCGAGCAGGATTTCGTGTACAGTGTGTACCAAAACGCGAGGTCCTTGAATGCGAGGTGCTGAAGAATTTCTTAACCACTGAAAAGCTTCAAACCGCGCATCCGGTTCAATTATATTCGATTCGAATAGAATCCTAGAGAAATCGATATAGCCTATCAGAACAGCTAGCCGGTGTCGAATCGCTAACGTGCTCGTTTGCGGGTCTTTGACGAAGGTTTGACACTTTTATAGACCGCTGAATCTCTTTTTATTCCCAAGGCCTACCTAGCTTGGTCAATGACCGAAGATGCTCATTGCTGAATGGAACCGGTTCACGTAGCCTTTGTATCGTTAACAAAATTGTGTTTTCGAATGTGAAATCTCAACGTTGCCCTCTTATGCAAATAGTTCTTAGGAAATGAAATAATTATTTGCGAATATCAGTTCGAACAAACACGCAGCTTGAGTGTTCATTATAATCGAGAGATGATCGAACTGTTCCCCGTTTAATTACCGGGCAATTAATGAAAATTGTCGTTCCGATATCGGTTAGGTGAGGCTGGTCTCGGATACGTTGCACTTAATTTCTTACGGTGGATAACAAGCGCGTTTAAAACCTGTTTCGCGTTATTTTTGGCATGGCAGGAGGATCATCGCGTCGATTCACGGAAAAATCGTTGTCCGGGGTTGACGTGCGTGTCTCCACCTATCGGCACGGTCGGTTGAACGTATTTACCCGATTCGAGGAACGGGTTAACGTTGTAATTACTTCATTCCGCGGAGATAGGATATGGCACGGTTAATTTATTAGTGAACCGCTCCTAACGACTCGGAAAGCCGAACGATCGGCTACGATCCGCTGGCTAATGCACTCCGTGGAAGTTTCCAGGCCGCGGCTACCCGTAATGGTTCCACCGTCGGAAGATGTCTCTGAATTTGCATCGGCCACGATTCCCCGCGAAATGTCGCGCAGATACCGCGAGATTGCTTAATGTCGCGGCTACGATTAGGCCACCCGAAGACGGGCGCACCGCGACTCTAACGTCCACTCGGCAACCGCATATTAATTCCCGACGCGATATCCTAATGATACTCGACGACTGTGTAATTAAGGGATCGGCTGGACGATATAACCACCTTGAAAAATCCGTTCTCGGTGAAAATTAGATAACAGAACTTCCGGGGTTCTTCGGAAAATCCATCGCGATGGCGCGACGACTCGGAGGACTTCCGGTTTTCCGTGGATGGGAATGCAATTGTGAAAAGAAACTCGAATCGATTCCACGTCCACTGTAACGCTCGATCGTGCTCGGTGCACGACGGGTAACGCGTTATATTGTGTCGGAAAGGTTGTTCGTCGTTGCTGAAGAGCACAGTACGGTACAGCGCAGCAAGGCGAGCTCACGGTTCGGCCAGTAATATACCGTTCGGTGTGTTTACACGCAGGCACGAAAATTGTGGGGAAAATGATGGTTGTGGGCGGGCCCCGACTGGCCGGGGTCAGGTCGTGTCACGGAGGAGCCAGCATCCACGCCCCCCTAACGATCGAAATTCATTTCCATAATTATCTCACGACCGCCGCGCCGCACCGCGCCGAGCCGCGTGCTATGCCACCTGAGGGAAACGTTCGGCCTGATTCGTCCGGGGACATGGCTCATTCGTGTGAACCTCGCGGACGGAAGTTCGAGGTTAAATTCTTGGTTCTACGGTCCCCGGTGCTCATTACCTCCAGCTCGTTAACCCTACGATCATCGCAGCCGGGTCCACTCTGACCCGCAGCTGCGAACGTTCAAACTCTAATCCTTTCCGCTACGAGACTCTTCTTTCACTTCTCTCTACAAACAATTCGAACGCGTTTATTTATTATTAGTGGCCTCATGGCAAATTGAAGCAGTCAAATACAGAAGTGGATGGACGTTAGAAGAATTTAAGGCCATTGTTCCATCATTGCATTTTCAGTTAACTCTAGCTTCTCACAATTGATTTAGACAATTTTTCTATCGCAAAGACCCGCAGCCCAACGATTAGGCGACCGTGCGTCGCCTGGAAAAAGCGTCGCAGGATTTACGCGAACACCCGCGCACGTTGCGCGGAACGTTGTCCGGCGTGTTTCAGTGTGCGTGATCAGTGTCCCACGTGCATTTACATATCCGCCAACCCTCATGATTGCGAATGTACTGTTTAGCGTGTTGCGGGTCCCTCTCTTTTTCTCGGTCTCGGAGAGCTCGGTTTCTCCCAGGTTGGATAGCCAACCGAAGCGAGCGCTCGCGGACTCTCCGTATCATCAGCCATAATGTCGCTTTTTCATAACGGCCGGTGGAACACGGCCTTAAATCCTCGCTTCTTCGATCTCTCGTGCGCATTAAATTCAGCGAGGACGCGAGATTACTTATAATTAAACCTCCTGGGCAACGCGCACCGTTCCTTCTTCCTCTCTCTCTCTCATTTCCACCATCTTCCTTCCTCGCTGTTTCGTTTTCTCTTTGTGTATGCGTGTCCGCAGCCCCTCGAAACCTTCCGACGATTTTTTAGCTCTCGAAGCGAGCGCTAGTACGCTGCTGTTTGAACTACGTTATGTGCAGGATGCAATAAGGTACCGAGATATTCGCGAGTGCTCGGGCACCGCTCTTTTGCTTGCCGATTAATGGTCGAAACGAGTAGAGATTGGTCGAAATCTGGTAGTAAACTAATTGTTCCAACTTCTCGAAAAACTTCAAGTAGCACAGTCCGATATTAAAAGAGGATTTTTAAGAGCGTCCGAATGTTAATGGGAGTCACTGCGGGTGTGTTCTCGCGATAATTGCGGCATCGAATAAAGCGCGCCGAAAGGATTGAACCATAGTAATCGGCAGAGTAAACATCGACGGACGCGGAAGAGGAGGGGTTGTTTTTCCTGAGATCGGGCCGCGTCGGCAGCGCAGTTCGCAGTTTCACGGGTGCCCAGGCCCGAGTCTATGATCTACCGCATTCTATTATATCCTTGAATATTGTACTTAACGTCAGAACGTCGTGTAATGCCGTGTAATTCCGTAATATGCGGAACGTAATGCAGCCGCGAGTTCATTATTATCAAATCCATAAATTTGCCCGCGTTACACGGGCGCGGGGCCCGATGCAAATGCGCGCGGCGCGGACCCGCGCGGAGCAGTAAATTGTTTCGTTAACATCGCTAAACACCACCTCGCCGGAGATCGCTCGATTTATCTGACTGAACGCTGGAATCCTTTTCACCCGGCCTCGCTTCCGCGATATTAAGGTCGTCCTGCGAGGAACAAGGCGCGAGGAATCTCGCGTATCGAACCCGGGGTCCTGCACGGGAACGCGAATTATTCGAACTCCTACACGCCGTGCCCAACGCTGTGACATTCATTTTGTCCGCGACTGTACAACCGAAACATTGTAAACATTCGAGAGAATCGTGAAACTTGGATTTTTATAAAAATTTTGCCAGTCTAGTCATGCGCAACATAACCGCGGATCATCGCTGTTATCCTGGCTCGTTGGACATCTGATAAACGCTGACCGAACGGCCAGATCTCGCGATAACAAATTCTTTAATACAGAAGGAATCGAAGCAAATGATAATTACATTTCTCGCTTATTAGGCGAACCAGTCCCGCGATCATGCGCAGTGGATCCGCGAATATACGATCACGATGTCGTCCATATCCCGGACAAATGTGGCAATTCAGGGCCCAATTAAAACGGGAAAGTAATATTTTCGATCCACGGATCCATCGAGGATTTATCGCGATCGGGCTGCTGTTAAGGACGGTTCGAGTAGGAGTCCGAGGTTGTTCCGTGAGCAACTGTCGTTAGCCTTGGCCTTTTCCCGGCCTGGTGAAAATTAGGATCGCGACGAAAACGCGAGCGAACGCAGACACCGCTAAGACGACGATTATCGCTCGTTCGCCGTCGCGATTTTATTAGCGGACGCGCGAGCGCGAGCGCAAGCGCAAGCGCGCGCTGGCGCGGGCGCAAAACGTGAAAACCAGTTTCTCCCCGCAGGAAAGCCCGATACCGATACGCGGGCAATATTTCTACAAGGTAATACACTTAACGCGACGCGAAACAAAGCAGAAAAACCAAGGGGTAATGCAATAATGCCGGCAATTAACGCGAGTTTTCGTGCAAGACGCCGCGGATCGGCGACCGGCTCGCCCTGCCGATCGCGCTTATCGTTAACGACCATCTAAACGGCCGATCTCGAGACGGCGAACTCGCAACGAATCGTTATCGCCGAAAATTTCATCGGTTATCGGTTTTCTCGAGACGAGTACAAGCGAAATCGCCGCACAGTGGGCAATTTGGACAAAATCGGATTCAAAATCAAGGAACTTTCGATAGGAATGAGGTAGAGCGATGAAATTTTCTTTAAATGAAAGCTGCAACTTTGTAGAATATGGGAAAAATAGGGAGATTATTACCATCCAATCATTTCAACGAAAAAATGATTTCATTAGTTTTTGTCACAAAAATCTATTTCTTGCAAAATCCTGAGGTCGTAGACAAATTTTGAGACCAGATTTGAAATCAGCGTGAAAGAATCTATGGGAAATGATGTATAGCATGTTAAAAAAAAATTTTTCCGCGCGTGGTATTGGAAAAACTAAAATTTTCTTGAATTTGTGCGCGTTTAACGAATTTTCTCGAGGTTAAAGAACGTTCGTACCACAATCTCTCTATTTTTCCCATATTCCACAAAGTTTCAGCTTTCATTTAAAAAAAATTTCACCGCTCTACCACATTCCTATCGAAAGTTCCTTGATTTTGAATCCGATTTTGTCCAAATTGCCCACTGTGCGCCGTGGCCCCGAGGATTTACAATGGTTCACGAAAATGTTCGAACGCCCTTCAAAATGGTAAAAATTTCTTGAAATCGGACCAAACGAGCTGACCTTTTTTTCAGAACACGAAAAAGTGCACTCTTAAAACTAAATGGCGTTCTGAAAACTGTAAAGACAAAAAACTGTGCCACTATGCATCCCCGCGCTGGCAGTCTCTCTCGCGTCTCTCGCGCGGCCATAATGCACGCTCACGTAAGGGGGTACAGGCGAGTTCTTCATTATCGTCAGGGGCCTAAATTGCGTGGGCGTACCTATACCTTCGTGCACGTTACTTACCTTGACGTACTGTACCCGCGCGGCGCGGTGTGTGCCGGTGTCGCGTACACACAGAGATAGGGCGAATGAGAAAAAGAGGGGTAGAGGGAGGGAGAGAGAGAGAGAGAGCGAGAGGGAGAGGGAGAGAGATAGAGAGAGAGAGAGAGAGCACAGCGGGTCCATGGTTGTGGGTACACGGCCGGTCGCGGGTCGCCTCGCTTGTCTGCGGCTACAGGTTCGCGAGAGCCGAGCCCGTCCGATCTTGCTCGAGTGTAACCGAAGCCCGCGAAGCCGGTTGTCGCGCTCCTCGCCAGATGCGACGTCGAGTCAGTATCGCGTCAGTCCTCCAGCGGAATTGGTCAGTGATCTGTGTCAGAGCAGGGCCAGTCGTCACCATTTTTTTCTTCCCTCCCCCATTTTACGCTAGAATTTTTCGCACAACTCGCCTAACCGAGGCTCTGGATAAGCCGAGGGCCACCTCCTCTCGCCGTACCCTACGGGGAAAAAAAGTGATTCACTTGATTCACGTGTTACCTGCCCCCTCGTGGACCAATCTGCACGCTAATTGCCGCGAACCCGACCCCCTCCCTCCCGCCCCGGTACCTGCGCGTACATAGCTGCAGATATACTGCACGTATGCAGGTATACCACTACCGATAGAGAGGAAAAGAGGAAGAGAGGGGTATACGTATGCGTGCAAGTACGTAGACGGCCGAGTTGAGTATACCAGATGTATATACAGTAATACAGTGCCAACTACACAGTGGAGTTACCAGTGGGGAAAACAAAAATTAGTTTGCAAGCGGACGTGCCTCGCGGCGACCCTCGTCCACCACGTTCTGGATCAAGCAACGGGCGGCAGGTGAGTGGAAAGTTTCGTAGGGTATACCTTTCGAGGCGACTCGCTCGACCAGCGGACCTTCTGGTACTACAGGGCGGAATCGCCGAGGAATCTTCGCCGCCGGAGAGAGAGATATACGTTTTGTTCGAAAGGGAACGCTTACGCTCGCTGCCGCTTTGGTACCGAACCCAGCGAGCGCTTGAAAGTTTTGCTTCGGGAAAGAAAGACCCGATTTTATGTAGATTTTCCAAGATTTATCTGGAACTATGAGATTTATGTTTTATATTTAACTTTGTCTGATCTGGAATTTTTTTTTTCGTGGCATACGGACTTATAGGTTAGGGTAATTTATGGTATTGTGAAATTTATTGGATGTTGGACTCGTAAATGGTACTTGTACTTAACACCTTGGGCATATTGTGAAATATGATCCCATATTATTGGCGAATTTATGCAGTAATTCATTGTTACGAGCTTGCGTTTTATCGCACGATAGGGAAGCTATGATAAGTAGAATAGGCATCCTTTACGTGGCCATTGGTTAGCGTTCGGAATATTTTACTGCGCAGCTCTTGTTCGCAATGTTAATTAATTTGCTGTTTAATCAGAGTCTGTTCGAGATATTAAGTGCTCTTATAATTTGATAATATCTGAAGGAAACCACAAATCGTATAATGGGTAGCATTTATCGGAATCATGTTTAGCATTTGTAATATATCACTGTACCAGCAGTGCCCTTGTATATATTATCTAACTCACCAATACTACGACTCTCCACTTTATTGTATAATAAAATATAGGTTTTAAGTAGAATAGGTATCATTTGTGAGGCCAATGATTAGCATTGATAATATTTTATTGCACCGTAGATATCCTTGTTCGTAATATTAATCAATCTGTATTCCAATTCAGCAAGATAATAATTTAAGATAATTTACCAAGATTATACGCTTGTACTTTATCGTACGATTAAAAAAAAACACAGGTGTTTAATATTATCGTATCATTTACGAGTCCAATGGTTAGCATTTAAAATATTTCACATGAGTTCTTGTTCATAGTATTAATCAATCATCGTCCTAGTTCACCATTATCATTTTTCTTTTACCGTGTAATGGGATCCATATTTTAAGCGGAATAGGTACCATTTATGGAGTCAACAGTTACCATTCGATATATTTTACTGTTCCGTAAAACCTTCGCTTATAGCATTGATAAATCGTGTCCTAATTTATCAATATTATGAGCTTGTCTTGTATCCTGCTATAAGCACGAGTATTTTAAGCAGAATAGGTACCATTAATGGAACCGATGGTTACCATTCGAAATATTTTACTGTTCTACAAGCCTTTACTCATGATATTGACAAATTGTGTCCTAATTTATCAATGTCGTAAGCTTGTGTTGTATTCTACAGTAAAGTAGAAGTATTAAGTAGAATAGGTACCATTACTGGGACCAATGCCGCCTAATTAAGGAGCCCCATTAGTCGAGCGCGTACCAATTCGCTAACATTACAAACTTTCATAAGATTGCACGAATCGGTCCCGATTATTATTAAACCTCAAGGTACCATTTTCCGGACCAATGGTTACCATTGATTTTTACTGTTCCTCCAGTTATATAGTTCACGTCGAGCAATTCTGTTCTAACGCACCGATATTCCAAGCTTGTAATTCATTGTGCAATTGGCTCCAGGTGTAAAATATCGCAGGTACCATTCCTGGAACGACTATTGAACGTTCGCAGTACTCTGCCGTGAAAAATGGAGTGAACGTTGCTAGCCGGCTCCGGACTCGCTCGTGCATTTCGCATTGTCTTAATCCCCCGTGAATCATGGCAATTTATTTTCGACTGTTTGCACATCAACGCGACACGTTCCATTACCTGGAACGCTGAGTTGCCGTTTCACGGCTAGAAAAACATGGGACCCGAGGACTTGGTTGCTCTTGCCACTCTTCGATATTGTTCCCCTTTCTCTTTTTTCGCTGTGGACGATGAGGGAAGACGTTGACCTGGTCACTTCTTGCCACTCGTCGAATCTGCATCTCAAGAACCAACAAATTTCTTCAGCGCTGCACCTTCGACACGTTCACTGTCCAGGTTTCAGCAAGTCATGGACCATTAAAATGCTCAGGTTAAATATCTTTCTCGATATTGACTTTCGAACAAATAGTTGCTTATTTTACTAATTTACATTACGTTCGCTAACAACGTCACAACGACATAGTACGAAGCAACAAATTCTGGTATTTCTCAGCTATTCTAAAGTCATGTAATTAAATTATACGAAGTTGCAGCGAGTTTCGAAGTAAAAGAGGATCTCGAATGGTCAAGAGTATTCTCGTCCACGACACAGGGCCGCGAAAGATAATATCCACTCAATTTATTAGAACAAAACGTTGCCACACCAAAAAGTCGACGGTCGAAGAGCCTTCTCCGGCAAGACGATCGTAAAACCGAGCCTGCCAAGGCTCTTCTCTCGACTTCGTTCCCCCGTCTTCTTTCGTTTCTGCTTTTTTTTCGTCCCTTTTCTCGATCCCTTACCGTTAGTGGTCCGCCCTGCCGACGAGGATCGCGTTGATCAACGTCGAAATTTATCTTCGGAGATCCCCCGCCTCGTACGTGCCTTCGTCGGCTGCTTCGCCCGCCTCTCGAAACTCTTCTGCCGGGACCCACTTCTTTTTTATTGTAGTTTCTGCGGAACGGCGACGCCGAAGTACCGGTACTTTGGAATATTAACACTCGCCGGTTCTGAGACTCGGGGGAAGCTGCGAGTGGGCACGGTCCCTGGTGCAGATATGAACAAATACCGGTACTCGGAGTACTCGCTGATGCGTCATTTCGCACTTTATCGAATCGGACTTCGGTGGTCCGACGTGTCTGTGTTTTGGGAGGTCGGTGACCCGAGAGTTTGGAGCGCTGAGAGTTCTGTGCTCTCAGAGTTACATGCCCTGAGAGTTTGGTGCGCTGAGAGTTCTGGGCGCTGAGAATTCGGTGCGCTGAGAGTTCTGTGCTCTCAGAGATTCATGCCCTGAGAGTTTGGTGCGCTGAGAGTTCTGAGCGCTTAGAATTCGGTGCTCTGAAAATTCTGGACGCTTAGAGTTCTGGGCGCTTAGAATTCGGTGCGCTGAGAAGTCCGAGCGCTTGGAGTTTGGAGCGTTGAGAATTCGGTGTGCTGAGAGTTCTGTGCTCTCAGAGTTTGGTGCGCTGAGAGTTCTGGGCGCTTGGAATTCGGGGCGCTGAGAGTTCTGTGCTCTCCGAGTTTGATGCCCTGAGAGTTTGGTGCGCTGAGAGTTCTGAGCGCTTAGAATTTGGTGCTCTGAAAATTCTGGACGCTTAGAGTACTGGGCGCTTAGAATTCGGTGCGCTGAGAGGTCAGAGCGCTTGGAGTTCGGAGCGCTAAGAGTTTAGGGCGTTGAGAATTCGGTGCGCTGAGAGTAGAATCTTTGAAAATCGCGCCGGAAAAATCGAAATGGATGAGGTGTTTCTTCGGTGCGGCAATATACTCGTGCTCGTTTCCACCGGACGTGCATAAAGGAAGGTTCTGATACACGAAATAAGGAAACAGTTTAACTCGCGTAATCGAACCTGCATGACCGATTATCCATCTACCGCCCCAAGAGCGTTCGCCTATTCGCAGGGATAATTGCCGCTTCTTGGTATCAATTAAAAAGAAGTTGATTGTTATAGGTGTTTCGTGGCGGACGTATTTTTGCGGCTGATCGGTTATACCGCCTCGGTGTAATCGGTTACATGTTGAACATGTATTCCCGCGGTGCGATTTTTTGCTGCCTCTTCCGATATTAGAACATCGTAATTATGCGTTCCTATTATTAACTGTTAATACTCGGCCTGGAACCGGACTGGTTTGCAAATCCGGATTCTTATGGCTCGGCTGTGTACTGCGATGCGCGCCCGTCGAGATCTTACATCAGCTATTAACAATGTATTCCGGGCTGTATGTTATACTTATTGATTCCATATTTCTGTCGTTTTGACGGTGAGATATCTTCGACTGGAAATTGTATTTTTGAGAATCTCAATCAGTTGTAGCAACTCGGAACAGACAGAATTTAATTGATATTCGCTTTCAGACCTCAACATTAGACATTCACTTGGCAATGTTAAAACTATCGGTTCTCCAAGATCTGCCCAACACAAAATATTAAACAAAGCAGAAATACAGCCCGGCAAGGGGCAGAAGGATAATTTCCTAACAGCCGGAGTCCAATTAAACTGGCAGCAACAGCCTCTCCTATCACCGCGTTGCGTAACAATAACACAACTTTCTTGAGCCCGATCGCGTGAAAAAAGAGCATCAGAAGGAAAGTTGTTGATCCTGTTTCCTCCCGAGTGGCTCGCGGCCATGATTATTGTAACGAGTAATAGACACGACCAGGTTCGATTGAATTTCCAAAGAAGACGGCACTAAAAAGCCGGCCAGTGGTAGTGACCTTAATAGTCGTTGTAGCGTCGAAGGAAAAAGCCTGTTTGCCGCAACGCAACGCGGGAACCTTTTCCTCGAATGCAAGCAATTTCAGGTTGGCGGGCAGCGATCACGATTTTCCCGTAAATTTTCTCTCTCTCTCTCTCTCTCTCTCTCTCTCTCTCGACGATTCTCTCGGACAATGGCCCGTTGAATACGTGAACGCAGCGGAGCACGAGAACGCTCGCCGAGGTTAAAATCGAATGTGTGTCACGTTCACCGCGGCGTCGATTAGTAATCGGAGCGCGAGCCGGCCAATTACACTTGAAAAAGTCAATGTTACGCCGCGGAAGGTTTGGCCGCGGGTTTGTTGTTGCGCAACAACATGTTCCGGCTGTTGTCCCCTGTTCCTGTGAACTTTTCAGGTCGGCAATCGGTCAATAAATGGCATTGTTGCGCGTCGCGACGATCGTCCCTTTGTTCTGCACTCGGCGCGTTGAGAAGTCAGAGTTTTGGGGGTCGGTGAGGTCAGAGTTTGGCATGCTGGGAGTTCGGTACGTTGTGAACTCGGTGCGCTGAGAATTTGGTGCGCTGAGAGTGTAGAGCATTGAGAGGTTAGGTCGCTGAGACGTTAGGACGCTGAGAGTTTAGGACACTGAAAGTTTGGAGCGCTGAGAGTTTGGGGCACTGAGAGTTTGGGCGCTGAGAATTTGGTGCGCTGAGAGTTTAGGGTACTGAGAGTTTGGGGCGCTGAGAGTTTGGGGCGCTGAGAATTTGGTGCGCTGAGAGTTTAGGGTCCTGAGAGTTTGGGGCACTGAGAATTTGGTGCGCTGAGAGTTTAGGACGCTGAGAGTTTGGGGCGCTGAGTGTTTAGAGCACTGAGCTCTAGGAAGATCACTTTTGCATACAAAAATGTTCATCAAACGTGAAATGGTTCGTTCAACCAACCTGATGGAACATTTTTGAAAAATGCTGTTTGGCATTCATCTCTTAAAAGGCTTCCACGATTTTGCCCAGCCACGAAGTTACCTCCAAAGGATAGTAGGTCAGTAGAATAAGGTCGCAACGTTAGGGAATTGCTTTTCGGAGTATATCTGGTACGTGCACGATAAGAATCGCCGTGTTTGCATTTCCTGGAAGGTGTTTGCGCGACGCGACCAGATTTTTCGCAACTTTCTAGAAAATACGATGGTGACGGATAACTTTTGTTATTACGGGAAGCGCATTGCGAGTTCAACAGTTAAACTACATAAAAAGCGATAACACATTCATCGTGATAATGAAGCATTGTGTTGTGGAAATAATTTATCGCGTAGCCTGATATCGTCTGAATAGGAAGAGTACGATGACTCATAAGACTTTACCTTCCTGTTAACAATTTATAATCTCATAAACGCGTGTCATAAAAGATTCAAGAATGAGTGTGCACGACCAGATGTAAAAGTATGCGGTAACATTAACTTTGGTATTTGTGCGATTTGATGCGTATCAGATGCAACAATAATAATAACGGGACAGTTTGCATTTTCCACTGTGGAACGATTTAAGGTCCCAAAAGGAGACACTAAAAATTTTTCTCCGAGAAAAGACTCGCAACACCCACGCAATAGACTGAACCCTCCGCTTTCACAATTCAGGTCAACGCACCAAGATACCTACTTAAACCACTACACATGCTCCTGGCATAATCCCGACGGTGTTACACCAAGATTTAACACAACGAGCATACAAAAGCCGATGGTCGACGGGCAACGCAACAGACCTTAGACCTATTTGTACGGTGAATTAGAGATCCCCTGTTGGACCCGCTCGTGTCCTTTTTATTCCCGGTGCTGTCGGGCATTACGACAGGAGCGTATCATCATCGGGGCCCCTTGGTTTTCCCTCCTTCCCCTTCGGTGGAACCGAGAAGAAGGAACCGGGGGACCGTTTTACGGCCGGCCCAGCATCCCCGGCTAACAATGTTTGTTATAGCGGACGCACGGAGCGGAATGTACGCATTATATCATTACGCATTATTACCCATTACATACCTCGTTACACCGTGTGTATCGTATATTATGCCTAGGCCGGGGCTCGCATAGAAAAACTGAAGGATTTCTCCGTGCTCCGTTCTCGCGACTGACGGGACCCTGCGCGAGCACGAGCACACAGGGGACCATTATCAGCTAGAAAGAGACAGCTCTCTCTCTCTCTCTTTCTCTCTATATTCCCGCGCGTAATACGTGACGCGGGATATCTAATTGTATAGTAAATAACCTTCGTAAATTACGCATATAATGCTCAATGCCGGCTGTCGAGAGCCACATTGTGTGGCACCTATCGCGAGGAGACGCTCAGACGTAGACGATCGCTGCTAGGTGCCTTTTATTCGGGCCCACCTGCTGCCTTTTCTACATCCTACCTGTCGATCGAACCTCCCAGGGTCTGCATCTACGACCGTCTCAACAGATTCTTCAGGATTTTGAGGATCTTTCGGTTTGAGAGTTCTGCTTTCTGCAGGGCTCTAAAAATTGGGGGCACTGAAAATTGGGGGCCTTGTAAATTTGAGGCACGGAAAATTTATCTCTCTTCATCGAAAGAGAGAGGTCGCGAGAAAGAAAGACAGAGAGGTGGAGGGGTGTGGGGGCGGAGGTGGGGGTTTACCGCGCGTCTCGTTAGACAAACCAGGAAACATGAATCTGGCGAGAGTATCGTCGTTAACGCTCGAACTTTTTCTGTTGGCGGGCCCCGCCGCTGCCGGCGCAATTCTGTTCGTACTCGAGGATATTCCGTACCCCCTTTGCGTCCCCCTTTGCGTCCCCCTACAAAACACATACCTGTCGGTTCACTGGTATCCAGCTTGTTGCTCGATAACGGGCCCGCGATTACAGGGATACGCGTTAAAACCGAATTACGCGACTCGGTTTTGTCCGGGGCCGCGGCGATAACGCGAACATTGTTCGCGTATTGCGCGATAAGATAAGCCGGAGGCTGCGTAACCATCGTGGGATACACTAATTAGAACTGGTCCCCCCGTCCGGTCTCGTCGCGATACTGCGAATTATCGCGAACACGCCGATCGGAACTCGCGAAGGAATTGCTCTCTGCGATCCGCGCATGATCTGTTGCGGATCGAGGAAGAATGCTAACTCTGACGATATGTCAATAGCTCTACCACAATTTTCGCAATTACGCGTTACCGTGAAACAGTGTGCGGTGCATTAGATCGTGATTAAACGTGATATTTAGTCACGGGGACTGTAACGCTCGCCCCCGATAACCGATACGGGGCCTTCGCGACAGAGTTCCAATTACGGGTTAGGTTTCTCTCGTTTACCGGCTGTTAACCTTCGAGAGGCGAACCCTGGGTCAGAGTGACCCACCCAGTCCGGTATCTGTGACAGTACAGTACGACAAACATGAAAGAATTAAACTGCACGACACGTAATAAGAAGATCAATTTTCCTGTTTGTATCAATGAGCACTCTGGGCACTTTTTAGGACGATTGGTACGATTGGACAGATTAGAATGTTTCTTTTCCGGCGGATTCCGTTCAATTTGAATCGTAAAATTGAGCGTTGATTCAATTAGGCTCTCAGCTAACAGGTTCCATCGAACGTTAATTTCAGGGCTCTCGTTGCATCGATTAAACTAGTCCTCCAGTTATCATACTCTATCCAGTTTTAATTCTGGGTGGAATTTCTATTGCATCAATTTATCTGACCTCTAATGTACTGAATCTTGACTAAGATATTCATTAAAGCGACTTTTCTTCGCGGTAGAGTAACGAGTGAAATTAAGCAGGAAGCGTATTCCGTGTGTTTGGTACACCTACACGATCCGCGCGCGAGCCTCTCTCGCGCTCCGTCTTCCTACATTCACGAGCCTGATTATTATTGGCTATTTATATGCGGCGTGGTCGGTTTGGAATAAAAGTGAACGCGGGCGGAGAACGGGGCCGGAAGTCACCGTTCACGTTCGATGGAACGCGAAACAGACACAGGATTCGTGCGAATTGCAATTAAGCGAGAAACAAACTTCGCGTGCGATTTTGCTGGAAATTCTTTGGCGCGCAGGTAAAAGTAGATCGCCAATGTTTATGTAATCACGCATTTATTATCATTCACATCCGTCATTCACGGATATTAAAGAAACAACGTAGAACGTACCACAGGGTATAATACTTTTCGCGAATTAAGAGGGTTGTTACGTTCAAATAGGTGTGCAGAAAGTGAAGAAATTTTGTCTTCAAGTAACAAGTCCATCGGCGTCCATAAAACGTTAAAAAACCTCGTATTCTTCGAACATTTGATATTGACCAGCTATTTATACGCTGGCGTGATTAAGTCTAGGAAAAAGTACACTAATGCCGGCAATCTTAATGCAAACAAGTATTAAACGCAGTATAAAACCAGCTCCTACCATAGAATCTGAGCCTGGAAACCGCGAAAGATCACCTCCGATCTCGATGCGATCCCGCTGATAATTAACATAGTTGATAGCGATCTCTCACCGCATCTCAAGTCGAAACTCGCTTACTAATAGGCTTATCACCGACTGTAGTACATGGAGGAGAAGCTCAGCGATTCCTCTTCGAACCACTAATCTCTCTCTCTCGAGAGAAGCGATTAGATAGCGTTCCTCGAGGTGTCGCGTTGTCTCGCTATCGCGGCTGCTTCGAAGTGCAAGAGTGGGAGGCTCTGAGAGTTCTGGGGTTTCAGACGCGCTGAGAATTCGCTGGGTTTAGAATTCGTTACGCCGAGAATTAGGTGTGCTGAGAATTGGGGGAGCTGAGAATTCGGTGCGCTGAGAATTGGGGGGCCGAGAATTAGGTGTGCTGAGAATTGGGGGAGCTGAGAATTGTGGGAGCCGAGAATTAGGTGCGCTGAGAATTGGGGGAGCTGAGAATTGGGTGTGCTGAGAATTGGGGGAACCCAGAATTAGGTCTGCTGAGAGTTGGGAGAGCTGAGAATTGGTGGAGCTGAAAATTGGGGGAGCTGAGAATTGGGGGATCCGAGAATTAGGTGTGCTAGGAATTGGGTGCGCTGAGAATTGGGGGTGCTGAGAATTGGGGGAGCTGAGAATTGGGGGTGCTGAGAATTGGGGGAGCTGAAAAATAGATATGCTGCGAGTTCGTTGCGCTGAGAATTAGGTGCCGTCGCGCCAGAACCGCGCGATTTACGAATTCGATCGATCGCCGCTCGGTTGATCTATCCAGGTAAACTAATTCAATTGGGTTTCACCTGGGGAACAGATCTAGCGAAACGAGAACTGCCCCGGACACCGGTGATCGAATACCGGCCGAGCGATAAGAATCGCGGGTAAATAAACGACGCTACCCGGCAGCCATTTCAAGACACACACCGACCGCCGATGCGATGCCGCCTCCTGTGTCCTTGCGCGCATTCAAATCACCGGTGTTAACCACCGCTCCCCGGCTATTGAGACATTTATCATCCGGCTAGGAAAAATGCGAAAAACAATATAGAGAACCGGCGGACAGGATAAATCAACGGGAACGGCAAGACCGAACAGTTAAAAGAATATTCATCCCCTTACTTTGATACTCAGTCCCGACCAGCAAGATATCCTCTACCTTGAATTCGACGATTTCTATAGCCACTTTATTCCCGAGATCGGAAGATTTCTAGATCTTTTAGTAAGGTCTGCTAAAGTACATAGATCGTGGTATTTTTTACTGGGAATTTTGTCTGTGCCAGATTTCTGATTTCTGGGAGTTTTGCATTTAGAGTTTATTGCGCTGAAAATTCGGAGCGTTGGGAGTTCGAGGTGCTGAGAATTCGGTGCGCTGAAAGTCCGGTGCGCTGAGAATTCGGTGCACTGAGAATTCGGTGCGCTGAGAGTCCGGGGTGCTGAGAATTCAGTGCAATGAGAGTTCAGTGCGCTGCAAATTCGGAGCGCTGGGAGTTCGGGGTGCTGAGAATTCGGTGCGCTGAGAGTGCTGTGCGCTGAGAATTCGGTGCAATGAGAGTTCAGTGCGCTGAGAATCCGGTGCGCTGAGAGTTCGGTGCGCTGAGAGTTCGATGCGCTGAGAGTTCCGTGAATAAATTCAAGGTGAAAACATGTACGTACATATTGGACAATCTAGCGGGTGACAAAGAGGGATGGGTGAATCGAGCAAATTGAAACTCGGAAGGGCACAGGAAGGTCGGTTATTAGACAGTGCGGTAACTGGGCTCGACCACGCCCGGCCAGCTAATCGTTACCCTCGGTACATCCCGGAATATTAATTAACCGGCGTGATTAATAAACTAAGACGAAGCGTCGGCTAGTTAGACGCAGGCCGGGGAGTTACCGGCGTCCATTGCGACCGTGCAGGCGCCACGGTTATCGTAATTATTGTAATTGGCGTTTACGAGGGCCATGAAGAGTCTCCGGTTGTTGGTCCGCTTCTCGGGAGCATCGGAGCGGAGAGGCGACTCGATCTTCCGGTTCTTCGCCGATCGAAGGTCGCTCGTAGCCGCTCGCGGATTAGAACGTTTACTCGACTACAGGTATAGCTCTCGATATTTAAACAACCGGCGGCCTGCGTTTCCATTAATAAGATTTATTAGGTGGCGGCGACGTGAATCGCCCCGCTGATTGGACATGAAAAATAATAAGCTCTGAGATGGAAAAAAAGTAATGGAAAATGAAAGGAGAACTGTTTTGTCGATGTTGCTTCTTCCCGAATGGTTTTCACTCCCAGTTGTTAGTGTACATTGATTAATACATATTTTTTAGTGCTTCAAAGATACGTTAAAAAGAAACAATACAGCCGATTTTTGTTTATTAGGTTTGCCAAGTCGCTCTCGATTTTTCGCTGCAGTGTTTATATCGCGATACGAGAAGAACAAATAAACAAATTCAGAGAAATGCGGTAGAAAGTTGCCGAGCAAGCTATGCAATAAGCTACGAAAGTTCGTAGTGATAAATCGGAACTCGTCCCTGCCCGAACCAATTATCTTTATCACTTTCAACGATCAGTATAACCTGCACACGCACACCGATCCAGATCATTCTATGCAGATTCGTAGAAAATGTGACCAACTGAACCAGCGCACCGCTTCTCTTATCAAACTCAATGGAATGAATCATTGACGTTCAACTTTCAAATAGTCCGCCGAACAAACAAGAAAACAAGATCGAACCGCGCGGGACTTGTGTTTAGAAACGCCAATTAGAGACGATCGATCAAAAACCGTGCAAGTAATAACAGTGCGGTCGGTAAAAAATTGCGCAAAGAAAATTGATTATCGGTTACAAAAGCGGATCGCGCGAATACCAATTTGATCCTCGTTCGAGACGAAACTGTTTTCCGTCCGACGCAGGCGAAATTAGGCGAAAAAACCCGGCCACCGGTGGGAGGGAGGGGGGGTTTGTTAAACGCTCGGATCGAAAACAATTATAGCTTACAGCGGTGCTGTCTTGGCCGCGCGTTCGAATCGCCGGCTAATCCGCTAAGCGTCGGTTTGTGTTTCAGCCGATTTGCAATTAACGCGTGACGTAGCTCATTAATCATTTCGCGTTTGCTTTAGAACAACGAGCTCGATAACGTGTTCTTCACCGGTGTCCGTTGAAACACGTGCACGGAAGACGCCGATCGACGTCCTCTGTTCTACATGCGCTGATTCCTGTACAATTGTTCTAATTAGACCAATTTTCGAAAATCCTTTGCCAACGCGGTAAACTCACGAAGAATGCAACGCAACGCGAGAGGCACGTTAGCACAACATTGCAGCAAATGCCAGGAATGTAGATCATCCAGAGGAGAAGAAGAAAGGTCCCTCGAAGCGTAAACGCGTTCAGGTCACGTCGATCCGTCCGAGTGACGCAACTCGCGGAGCGATCTATTAGCGAGTCAAAGTTGCAAGAACCGCGCGAACCGGTTCGCGAAGCGTTAACAAATCATTTTCGAGAGCGGGTAGCATAAATTAGGGCGCGACCAGCGTTTCCCCGGATCCCGGCACACCGACGCTGAATTGTGGGCAATGTCGCCGTCGTCTCGGGAACCGCAATAATGTTCGCGGGCTGGTCTCTCCGGGCGCAAAAACGAGTCCCGGGAAAAAACTCGAGCGCAATTTCCCGAGAACGATCCTCGGGCCGATCATCGTGATCCTCCCTTGAAAACGAGAGTCCGCGGAGCAGGGAACCGATTTATTCGCGCAGGGGCCGATTACTCTAGCGTAGAAAGTCGGCAAACGTTCGAACTTCTCGGTCACACTTCGACGAGCCGAACGATCTCGGTATTCTTTCCAGCCGCGATCGAATTAGACGCGCGCGCGCGCACGCGAGCGCGTTGCAAGTTCGAACGGCCATAAGAAAAGAGATTATGGATCGAAAAATTGATTTTTCTTTTCGTGGGGAGGATCTTCGGGAAGGGGAAAACGCGATAGAGGGGAACAAGGGGCCGGAGAAACAGTATCTCGTCGAGCCGTGACTTCGTACACTTCGTCTGATGCCCCGGCGCCCTTTTACGGAGGGAAGCGGCTGGCTCGCAATTAACCACGGCCGAGTTTCGCACGGTTAAGGAGCTCTAAACGGTTCTTGACCCGGTTATTAAGCCTCATATCCTCCCCGGGAACGATTTCTCTCGTTAGAGAAAAGACATCCACCTCCTCCTTCTCACGCGAAATCGAGCATAGCCGTAACAAAACGAGATTACGCCGCTCTCAGCCGATTTGAGTGCAAGAACACCGACCAATTACATGGCTCGGCTGGCTCGCCGATCATCGGCGCGGGCGGGGATAGAGAAAGAGAGTGAGAGAGATAGAGAGAGAGAGATAAAGAGAAAGAGAGCACACCGGTGTTCCATGGACGCCGAGCATCCGCAAAGAACGCGTCGCCGTCGAAATACCCAGAGACCCAATTTGCTCGCACCGCGCCGGCCATTATGATTAATTTCGCCGTAGCGTAATCGCGAGAGCATCTCCGCCTCGTAAAAATCTACGTACCGTCGCTTCCTGAGCTCGTTTCGCTGGTCTACGCCAGCCAAGTTCAACGAGGCAACGGTTAGCCTCGTCGGCAAGCTAATTGCACCTGGTAACAGGTTATTAGACTGCGGATCTTTATGTGGAATCGAAATCTTTGCCGAGGCAATCACTGTGACGCCGCTCTTTAATTCTTCTAATGCTTCTATTGTTTCGCGTTCCCCTTACACGCGACTTTTCATACCTTCTGACGCGCCGTAATTGTTCAGAACATTAGCAGCCGAATCGCACTAATACTCTACCGTTGGTTCTCTTCTGATCGATTAGAATAAATTCAGAAAAATACAATACGTCAGGAAAATAAAACCCGCAGTCTGCTAACAAGTATAAAAAGATCAACGGGTCTAGATGATCTACCTCTAAAAAGTCAGATAAATTGGCCGGATGAACTTTCGCGGGATTAACGAACGAAATGATGAAAATCGAACATCAGCGAATTGGATCGCGTAACCGGACCGATCGAAATAGAGTTTCCGTTTGCTCGCGCACCGTCCCCGGGGCCACTTTCTCGTCTCAGCCTGAGTATACATCGTCCGATCCGCGTCCGTAGATCACAAGGCTGTCTGGGTTCCTCGTACTTCTCGCGGCGGAAAATGGAAATGTTCCCGGCGAGAGAGGGGCGACCGACTCCTTTTAATATTTGAACGGTGTGCTGCTCTTCAGACGAGAACGTTCGCTGCACTTCAAGGTCCGAGTGAGTTCCACCTGGGAGCAGGGTCGGGAGCACTGAAGCTCACGACTCTCTTCCTCGGTACGTTCCTGCTGTTTCTCTCATTATCTGTTTCCTGTAGTCCCGGCCTGATATAGGGAGCCTCGTCCAGACACCTAACAACCTAGAATAATATTGCCTCGCCGTGGTCTCTCGTTGAACAGAAAGACGAGCGTTTAGCGAACTTAGTTTGTGTTGCAGCTCTTGTGCAAAAATTTTTAAATGGATCACCGACTCGATCTAAGCCGAATCCTCGGGTCCGCGCTGTGACATAGATCGTGTAGGGTATTTTCTCCGATGCATGAATATTAAGACAGTTTCTTCGGCGCCGGATTAGGTGCTCCCGCGACCTTTGTCATTTCGCGGGGACAATAATGTTCGAGATGGGGGCCACGTGCGGCCCGAGGACTCGTTCCAGGGCAGGCTGTCTGTCGTGAGATTTCACAGCGCACAATGGAGGCGGGTTCGCAGCGTGGAGAGCGTGTCGGAGCGTTTAGCCGGTCTCTCGTTGCCCCCGTTTCATTTTCACGTAGCTCTCGCGAGACCGAGCACTGCAATTCTAGCCCGTTTGACACAGTGCCACGCAGCTCTCGGTTCAGCTCTCGAGCTCGAATCAGCTCGGCTCGGCGCGGCTCAGTTCCAGCTTGCTCGGTTTGCTCGCTCGAGTAACGACCTTCGTGGATAATGGTCGCGCGCGTGCAACTCGCGTCCAATTTGAGACAAGCAAAGAGCTTGGGCAATTTACTGCCTCGGACCATTTCGAAAGCGAACACCCGGGGTGGCTAGCAGCCGTATGGTTTCGAGAAAAATATCCACCGTGTGCCGTTTCGACGGCACCTGAAACGGGAATGAGTTGTTAGAAATTATTGTTATTAAAGGCGGGACGAAATACGCGAGCCTCCGCCTCGCGTTCTCGCGCGTTAATAAAACGCGAGGATGGATTCTTTCCGAGGTGGTGTTCTGGCGCGATGCTGCTTCTGCTCTTCTGGGACAACGTTTACTGCCGCGTTCGAAGCGGGAACGCGAGCGTAAAACGCAAGCGAAAAATTATTGCGAGCCGATTCAATATTCGCGCTCTGTTCGGGGGAATATTAATTATCGCTTTCGGGATCGGATTGTTCGATTAAAACAGGCTCTTAGCAACGCGTAGGAAATAGTAGATGGATCGAATAATTTTGTTTAGTTCCGAAACATTTGATACTTTCTTCGAAATCAATTTCAAAGCGTGGCCATTCTAACAGGGCAAACGGCACCGTTCCACGAAAGCGTCCGAAACGAATGGTCCGCGCTCGCCTAAGTCGCTCGCCGCTACCACGGTGAATTAGCATATTTCATTCTCAGACATTCCGTCGTAAGAGAGACGAATCTCTGCAGGGTCCAAGGCAGCGCCGGAATCCCGAAAAACGGCCATGAAGCCCGGCACGTCCGCCATCGGCGATATTCGTTCGACCTTCGTTCCCAGCCCTCGTCCCGTCCGCTTCCTGGAAATCGAGGAGGATCGCGTCGGTGGATCACAGAGGACGATCCCTCTCTTGTCTGGCTACGAAAATGGTCTGTCTCTGCGAGGGCCCTTCGAATCGGGCCCCCATTCGATTATATCGAGGTGGTCCCCCGAGAAAGTTATAGGCTTGCACAACGTCCGGGCTGACAGAAACATTAAGGCCCCGGCGAGACCCGCAGAAAGGAACAACGCGCTCCGCTCTGCACGGGACCATTTGGGGGAGGAATATTCCTTTGATCTATGGGGATAGATCCCCCCCGGACGATCCACCGGCCCTTGGCGAAGCGTGAATCCATCGGAAAGTACCTAATATATCTCCTGCGTTCTTTTTTTCGGGGTGGGGGAGGTGGGGGAGACTGCAGGAGATGATTGTTGCTGTGGGTGTTCTATTATCCGGACAATAGCTCAATTATTGTGCGAAAATAATTGCGGCTTTTGTTCTCGAACTTCAAAGCCGCACGCCTTGCTTTATTTGCCAGTTCGAACATTTAGTTCTTTCGCCCTTATTGTCAATTGCAAAATTGATGTTTCGTTTATATTTATACTTGAACCGTATTTTTTACAGCGACGCGAACACGCGCGGACGCGAATTCAATTATATTCGTGGCACAAGCGAGCGAGTGCGAGGCGTTCGAAAGGGAGATCGTCGTTGCCGTCTCCATTTGTCGTTCCTCGAGCCTCCCCGGCCGCTAATTTTATCGTTTAACCTTTCAACCGCCGTTGTGTAAATCGCCATTTTTACGTAACACCTTTCGTCTCGCGGAGAAACGAATGCGAGCCTTAACGAGCGAGCCAAACAGACTATCCGCGATTCTCAAAGTGTAGTTACTAACAAGGGAGCCACGATCTCCTGCAGCGTCTGAAATGTTTACGTAGCTGCCGAGTCCTGCAATCGACGAGCAATTTTTATTTTCCATAAAAATCAGCGGTCTGGTAATTAACGTCACAAATTCTCAGCTCTTGGTTTACAAACTAACTCGCCCGAATATTTCTGATCGACGAGCGTAACGCTAACAGTCTGACCTCGCGCAATCAATTTTGCTGTATCGCAGTCGGCACGATACACAGACGTCGTTCCCGAAGGTTTAACGATCCCGAGATCGCAAGAAACTAACCCGTCGATTTCCCATCGTCGATCACAGCCAGTTATCGTCCCGGATCGTCGAGGATTTCGATATGAAACGGTTCCCGGGCGAACAGTGTTCAAAACGGTTTTTCTCGGCCGCGAACACACGCGATAGGTCAACAGCACACTCTGCCCGGGATTCTATCGCAGGAAAGTGTGTCACTTTGGTCAGAATGTGAGACACGGGGGAGAGGGAACTTGCGCGCGCGCGAGAGAGAGAGAGAGAGAGAGAGAGAGAGAGAGAGACCCGGTAACAGAGACCGATTGCGCAAAACGCTTGAATCTTTCGAACGGGTATAACGGGTATCCGTTCAGTATGCCACGAAGAGGCATACAATGCGCAGCCCCGGGTTGACTTGTAACACTTACCGGCGGGCTGCGTTACCTTCTCGCGTCCTTATTGTTCGCTCGTTACATATGGATGCACGTGTAGCCCGTTGCAGTTCCTTTTCCGGACCGATTATCGTCCCATTCTAAAACCTAATTCAATACCTGACGGTTTTCAACGAAAGTCAAAATTCTTCACAGTCCACGTTGAACTCCTGTAATTCTGTAGGAATTTGTTTCAAAATGTTTCGTCGGTTCTAATCGTGTGAGATTAAGTTTCAGCACGTTCGCGTGTGCAGTATAATTGAAAGTTCTTTTTCTGAAAGATCGAGAGACTCGCGAGTTAACATCTTCGTGTTCGGGACAGAAAGCCGTTGAACATCCTCCTCTATCCTGCGCGAGCTCTCGGTCATGAATTTCTCCTATATAAGAAAGCAAAATGCTCACCGGGGTTTTTTTCGCGTCGGCTATTAAACAGTTGCAAAATATACAGTGAGCCTAGCCCCCCTCTTTCTCTCTCTCTCTCTCTCTCTCTCTTTCTCGGCAGACTAATTACTTGGACGGCACGAATTACCGTCGTTTATGTAATGACTGAGTCGGTGGTGGCCTGGTCGTTTTGTCGCTCGACTGAATGGGATGCTGCGATTCTCTCCGCTTTCGCGGGCTCCGTGACTCAGACAATGGCTCTGTGTTTTACTTTCGAATCTGTCGTCGAGTTAGCGATAGCTGCTATCCGTTGATCCTTGGTGCGCTGATCATCCCCACGATCAAAAATAAAATCATCAAGCTGCGAGTTTCATGTATCCAAGAATGTGTACCATCGAATTCGAGAAGTAACGTTAAACAGTTCGCGAAGATATAATCAAAATTTCCCGAAACCAAAATCAGTTAATATTGATCTTTTCGCAAGGCAACGGATATCGGTCACTTTCAAGAGCCGGTTACTATAAAAAAATCGAGCTCCACGCATTAGGTCAATCCGTAGCGGGGCCCGTCGCAGCCTGCCCAGCCCCGTATCGATCACTATGTCGGCATTGTACTTTCTACGGGGCAACGGGGATCGTTGTCCTGAAATTCCGGCGATACCCTCTCGGGGATCTAGCGAGAGATACGTCTCTGGCGGTGCTCACGCGATTAATAATTCTTCAGCGAACAGATGTTTCGACACGTCAGACATGCAACCGGACTATCCATCACGGTTGCCGACATAGCAGGAAGCTGACCTGAAAAGGAGAGCAGAGCACGGGTCCTGCGCGCCTTGTTACATACTATCTTCATTATGTCACGAGATCGGTGTGTGCTCGGCTCGCGCGCGCGCGCGCGCTTGTTGCCTCGCGTTACGCTCGAAGAGCAAATCGCTCGCTCGGGCACCGCGTTGCGACAGATCGATTTTGATCGACGTGCCCCGAAACGCTGCCCTAACAGGATCATTTCGTTGCTAGACGATCGATTTTATCGGGCCGGATAGTGGACCGGTTCGACGATTGGCCTATGTCATCTGCGAGTCTCGATCTAAACACTTCATTCTCCTCTTTTATAATTCCTGACTGACGAAAGAGCTTTCGACACGGCTGTCCTGGCTGTCCTGTCAGTGACACGACTGAGAATTGTTCTACAGTGGAATCTCAATTGTACGAATTAATGAGTATTTACCGCGGTTCAAGGGCAGGTTTTCCGTACAATTTCCCATTCCCCGACGCTCATGCGAGACCGTTCCTGGCAGTTTATGCGAACGAGCCAAAGCGAAAGGACAGCCCCGGTGTCCTGGGACTCATAAGGATCACTTTCCCACAGCTGTCTGGCTTTCGTTCTTCGTCTCACGTCCGTCTAGCCGGCGCGAAAGAAGCCTGGGCCCCGCGACAGCTCTCGGTTGTTAACTCTCGGGTCCCGACTGTGGGGCCGGTGAGGCCCCGGCTAAATATGCATACTCTCGGGGGCTTGGTCTCTCTACGGGCTCTCTCTCTCTCTCTCTCTCTCGGGCCGGTATGTCTCCGTGTGGTGCGCGCGCGTGAAACACGTTTCAGGATATCATCCGAGGCGAACAATGGGGAATCAAACGAGGAACGTAGGCGCTTGGAAAAGCGTTAGGCCGGGCGAATGTGTTCTGTTCTGGCCGGCCAGCTAGCCGTTGTAGAATGTGGTTGACATTTCTCGGCAAGTAGAGCGTTACCCCGCGGCACCGATCGCCGATATTCACCGGCCACCGATTTTACTACTTCGCTTCCAAGACAATCCTCTTCGTCGACAAATCTTCCGAAAAGCTCGACATTGTTCGCGAAGAATTTGGAATCCGTCATTTTGTCCCGGGTCTCCTCCGGTGCTGGAGGAGGTTCGGAGTCCAGAATTTCCCCGAAGGTGGCAGGACCCTGTGGGATAGTCCTCGCGGCAGGATATTGGTCGTGCAGTCGTCGTGCCGTGCTCGTCTTCGTTTCCAGCAAAAGCGAGAGTCACTCCCACGCGATGCTCAGGAACGTTTAATATCCTTTCCTCCTTGCCGTTAGCGTCGATCGTTAGGCAGTGCTATTTCACGTGCGGAACGCAAACGATCCGGACTAGCTTCGCTCCAGCACCCTTCTCTCTCTCTCTCTCTCTCTTTCTTTCTCTCTTTCCCTTTGCCCCTCTTTCGATCTGTCTCTGTTCCCCTTTGATTCCATTTCTCTTTGACTCTGCTTCCCTCTGTCTCCGTTTCTCTTGAATTCTGTCCCTCTGTCTCTGTCCCTCTGTTTCTGTCCCTCTGTCTCTATCCCTCTGTCTCTGTCCCTCTGTCTCTGTCCCTCTGTCTCTGTCCCTCTTCGATTCTATTTCTCTTGGACTCCGTTTCCCTCCGTTTCTCCGTATTCTCGATCCCGCTCTGTGAAGGGAAAGGGCTCCGTAGGTGCGTGCAGCCACCGCTCCCTGTGCCCTTTTCTTTTTTTACGGCGAATACGCATGCGCACGCATGGATGCACCCGCGCCGCGCCGCGCCGCGCCGCACCGCACTCGTAATTTATATAGAGAAGGCCCTGCCTCGAAATTGTCCGTGGCGAATATTCTTCCGAGCATAATGATCCTTATTACCGGGCCGAGGATGTTTATGCAAATGCGCCGCGCCGCGAAGAATGGGAGTTCGGATTCAGCCGCAGTTGTTACGTACGTTTGTTGCGTATTAATAAGACCCGGCAGGACCCGAAAGGACTGTTATCCTTGCCCGCGCGCCTCCGGCCCGGAGGACCTGTATCATTCGCTGGGAACTGTCCGATAGCTTGTTCCTTTCTTTAGTCCTGAAAATGAATAAAATGAATGAAACGAACAAAACGAGTTTAATGAATTCTGCCTGGATTCTTTGCCCGGTACAGGACTCTTTTCCATGGGATTTTCTGTTAGGATTTGTGTACGGTTAGTGTTATTGGCTAGCGGACTGGTTTAGGAGGCTGCCGATGGTGGTTGGGATTGCTTACACCTTCGTTTGTCGATTGTTTTTTTAACCAGTTTCTGGATGATCTTGTGGGAACAGGATAATACAACGCAGTCTTTATTATGTCTTTGCTTGAATCTCGTCGTTAGAGTGCAAATCCTTGTGCAGGAATAAAAATTGCTGCGAGGATAGGAGCCAGACAGAATGCACTGAAATATACAAAATACATTCATTTCGAGAAATCAAAATCCACCTTTTTCCTAGGGAATAATCGTGCATATTTAAACCGCAAAAATAGCAAGCAATATTTCGCCCAACTTTACCTGGCCCCAGAATTGAATCAATTATCACAGGGGTTAAAGTGCGTTCAGTGAAGGTCACAAAATAGTATGGAAGATACTGTGAAGCGCACAGCGCCGACAATGGGTAACCTTGAATTTAGCAGAGCGGAAACGCGCCGCGAGACTCGTCCGCATCTCGTAATCTCTCTTTCTCTCTAATTACTTTCTCCGAGCCGGTCTATCGGCGGGATCTGGTCTAATATGAGCCCGAGAAACTATACCGTGCTCTCTCGGTGCATGTGCCGCGCATGACGTAACAGTAACCTACTTCCTGTGTGCTCTCTCGCGAGCGAGCGCGCGCATGAGCTCGCGAGCGCACGCGTTCATTCATGTGCCATGAAAGAAACGGAACCGGCAGAGTAAACGAGAGAAATAGAACGCGGGCAAACGCACACAGAGAGATAAAAGAGAAAGACTAGGTTAGGTGTCGGGCTCCTCATCCTTTTCATCAGCGGACACACGCTTAAGCGTGTTTGTTGCCGGTCGCCGCGGTTATCGGTGCATCTGTTGCACGAGACTGAGCCAGCTCCGGGTTAGGCTTGACGCATTAGACCAAAAACGGCGGGGAAAATCTCATGGGATCCTCCGCTGCACGTGTTGCCACGGGAAATTGCGATTTAGACCAGTTATGATACAGAAAGAGATTTATGGTAGATATTTCCGGCTTAAGTGGAATCGGACGACTGTGGTCAGACAATGTTCTTCTTCCGTATCGTTGCGATTTTTTCCTCGTTGCACGATTCTGCAGTTTAAACGATCCATGTTCGATAAAGATTTCTGCAGGATCTATGCAGCGGACCTTGTCTTTGAAAAATGCGATCGATCGGCAGTCCGGGGGATGGAATTTCGAAAGGTGTGATTTTTCGTGGGTGTCGACCGAACAATGGACGTCAGGTGAACGACACAGAACGCTGTCTCCTGTCTCCGATCGGATTTGGGAGTAACCGGGAGGAATTTAAACGGGCGTGTAGGCGACAGTGAAAGCAGCGTTACTTAATACTCGGTATCGCCGCTCGTAAATAACAAAGACCGCGTGTACCAATGGTCCCGGCCGACTTTTGTCGTTCCCGGTCTCGGTGCGCGTTTAAGGCGCCCGGTACAGGAAGGTAGGTAGCTAACGAAAAACGAGACCCGCGAGCTGGAAAACGAAAGTCGAAGAGACAAATTGCACGCGGCCAACGAACGCGAGTTTCTCGGCCATGCTCGTGGGATTATTACCCCATAAATCCTGCCTGGGACCAGATTAAAAAGATCAGGCGTTCGGCGCGCCACGACATTCCCAAATATGCGGTCGACGAAGCTTGACCAACCATTTGTATTTTGCAAAATTAGATAGAGGCTCTTGCTCACGTTACTCGAAAACTTAATCTGCGATTCAAGAGAATTGTTTTAAAATATAAAAATAGTTAATGTGACACTCGCTGAGAGTTTAATTGAAACAGTTATGTACAACTGCGGCACAGTTAGAGTTCAGCTCGTCTGTTGCGAGAGAATTAAATAAAAAGGGACTCGAAGAAGCTTGAACAAGAGACAGTTCCTAGAGTACGCCTTCCGCCGGCTAAAAGGGATCACTGTCAAGTCCGCGCAACAATGTTAGCGTCTTTCCCAAACCGCTATTGTTGCGTCGTCGTCTAGCAAGATTTCTGCACAATCAACCTTCAATCCCTCAATCTCGAGTTTCTCATCAATTACCACGGAACGCAAGGAGTCCCCTAAAAAGAAGTCGGAGATCACTGTCAAGTCCGCCCGAAGCACTTCCCAAACTGCCATTGTTCTTCGTCCACTGGCAGCCTCTGAGCCTTCCCCACGATCTAACATCAGCGCTTCTACTACCGCTTCAACGTCATCCTCGTCAGCTGTGTTACGAGCGAACGAGACGGGGGGGAAAAAAACAGTGTTCAGAAAAAGGAGTCGACCGAAAGCTCCCGTGGATATTCTTGAAACCGTGGGCTCCTAGCGGCGAGAGAAACAGATGAAAATCTTTGAATACTGGAGAACTATGCGTGTGAACGGAAGCGCAGCAGAGTGGGTCGTGACGTTCTCGCAAAAGGAAAACCTCGGGTTTCCGTTCTTTGATTCCCTTCAACCAACTGGTTTTTGCGTTTCTAAAACGCCAATTAAATCCGTGCCGCACTAAATTGAATTATCGCTCGCTGGAAGACGATTTCAAACAGATAGTTCGAGCGAGATTTCATTTCGCAACGACCTCAAAAGACGTTCGTCTCACCTCTTCAGGAATTTTCCTATAAATTCATAAAATCCGCAGTCTAATCGAGTATCGTGATCATTGTAAGTGTTGAACTTAAAGTTCCTCATTGGACTCGGTATGCTCCGGGTAATTGCACTCGTGCAATTACAGGGAAGATATTCTTGCAAATTCGACGATTACAAGAAATGTTTATCCAGTAATTGCGGGTAGAATGTAACAAACAATTTTCATGTAAATTGTGCCGCGACTGGAGGCGAGCAATTCTGCGATAAAAATGAAACCTGGAGAGATAGGATGAAACTGGTTCTTTTAAAACGATTTGCAACAAGTTCTGCTTCTTGCTGCATGTATCTGCAAATAGAAACAAAAGTACGAGCCGGAAACAGCAAATTTCAGGATAACTGTGAAGATTTCCTTTATTTTTCTCAATGTTTAGAGAACCTTCCAAAAATATTAAAAATTCACAAACCTCACAATTTTATGAATCTCCACTGGAAATTCCCAGAAAACCCCAAAATTTCGTTAAAATTTTCTAGCAGACCGGCTTTACGCCGTATTGTACGCATCCTCGCGTTTTTTCCTCGCGAGTAGTATCACGGGGCCCGACGATGATCGTAACCTTGAAGAGCCTGTCCCCTCGGGCCCGCGGAGCACATCGCGCATCGCGCAGCCCCCTCGATTTACACGGCGCCAGCGCATCGAGCGCAGCGCGCATTCTTTTCCCCTTTTTATTAATGAGCCATCGCCGCGACGAAGGTCGTGCCTCCTGATGACCCTGGTTAAACGACGATCGCGTCCGCGCCCGCGAGAAAGAAATTAATTATTTCGCTGGGACTTTTAATCCGTTTCTTCTCGTCCGCCATTAATCAACCGTCGCCTGGGCAGCAGCTCTTTGCTACCCGGTTTTCCGCTGGACCACGGTGTCTTTGTAGCCGGGTCCACACTGTTGCTGAGGAAACCGGGTTTCGTTCTTTGCAACCCGATGTAGACATAGTCGCTGCGGGCATAATGGCTGAGCGCGTGTGTGCCGCTTTTTGCCCGGACAATTGATAGTGCCTCCAATCAGGCCTGGCCGTTATCGAAATTAATTATTTGAGAAACAATACGTTATCCTATTCGGCTGCGTGTCATCCGAAATAATCCTGTGTCAGTTTATTTGACAAATAATTTTTTAAACGCCAAAAGGATTATGCTTTCGTTCCTCTTTTAAACATTCCAAATGTTCGGAAACGTAGAGTTAACAGCAAAATTGTCTGGAAAATTCCAGTTGAGAAATATTATCGAATAAAAGATCACCTTTCTGGAAAAATTGCAAATTCCGGGAGACGCTCAACGATCTCCATTGCCAGGCACATGGTGGGGATTATGGTCGAGGGATCAGCGGAGAATAGTGAATACGATATCGATCGGTGTCTCTGCCGTGGATCGGTGGCTAGGGCAGTCGGCTCGGGAACAGCGTCTCTCGGTGAACCGGTGCATCTAGATCCGACGAGATCTAGATCCGCGGCGCGTCGGTGACGTCCAGGCAGCAACGGCGAGGAAAAAAGGCACAGACCGACCTAAACGCGCGACAGATCTATTCCTCTATTCATCGGTCTCGTCTCGTCTCGTCTCGTCTCGTCTCGATTCCGTTCGAGCGCGGCGCGCGTCCCTTTGGCCTCGATTCGATTTGTCACGTGCGAGCCTCGGTACGAACGCGAGGGAGAACACGATCTATCGATCGAAAATCGACAAACCGAATAAATCTACTGTCTGCACCTTTCAGTCTAGGGGGCCCTTCAGCTTCCACTGTCTCCACGTCCGTCTGTTTGAAGAGGGAGCTTCAAAGCTAGACGAGTCTGGATCAAATTGCGATCCTCTTTCAAACGATCCGGGTCTTCTATGCTAGCGTATTCCCTCTGACCGTATACGATCGCTGATCATGCTTCCGTTTCTAAGCGGACTCTTCGCGGAATTAACTGCTAACTTATTCACTGTTGACAATGTTTACGGTACAGCCAGCCGCAACAGCAATTGACACAAACTTGCTTTGGTTTGATAGAATTTTTCTCGTTGAACGAAGCAAACTCGTTAGGAGACCATTGTTGCTTCTGCAAGAGTTGTTACGTGACCGAGCCCGTGTAATTATAAAGTTCTTCATGGCAGAGAGATTTCCCTTCCCGATTGATAAAGAGAAGTTCAAGGCAAGTGTTTTCGTGAGGTTGGAATGGCGCTGACGTCTACAGTAATGTATTGCTTGTTGCTGGCAGCGTGCTAGAGAAATGTCAAGGTTGTTCTAACGTTCTCCTTAATAATGCGGCTGTATAAATAGCTTGATTGTGCGGCTCGTTCCGATAATAAGCATACCAAACAAACTTTACGATCCATCGCGCACCGTTACTTGGTGCTTATTATCGGGCGAGTCGAATAGGTTCTCGCAATAAAAAATGCATAAAATTACGTGAAACTTCGACGAGTAGGTTTTCAGTGAAAAATCGATTTGCCCGATTCCTGCAAGCAAGTTCTCAACGTTTGCTCGAGAAGAGAAATCATTTTTCTCTCGAGCCACGTACCACCATCTTTGGAGTAGTCGCTCGAAAGACAATCCCCTCGGTCATTAGCCCTTCCCTCGCACAGTTCTCTCTTAGGCGATCCGAATCCCGTAGTCGCGTGCGCTCGCCGTACCGCCGATTACTCACGCCCACGCTCTCTGCACCGTGCGTACAACTCGTACCTCTGTCGCTCTGTCCCTTTCCGTCCGACAATTAAGGGTCCTGCAGACCAACGGGGATATTTCACGGCAATAGATCCTCGGCGATACAATGTACGCTACCGTCGCGAGTACCCGGACACGTACCGAACTCGGATAAATAGCGTGTTAACGTTGGCGAGCCACAGCGCTTTCAATCTACAGGCAATCGGTCCTCTCCGACAAAAATTTCACAGTTATGCAAATTCCGATCTTAATTTCCGTCATTCCCTTTTTCACCCCCTCGCTCTACCATTTACCTCGTAACTTTAGCGATTAGAAATTCTGTATCCTGCCTAAACCTGTGAAGAAATCTCTGAATTTTTATCCAAAAACGCCACGAATTTTCGTTCCAACCAAATATATTGAATTAAATTAATATTGAATTAAAAATGCCCTTTTTGCAAACTTTGAGTAGTAACTATGAAGTGTCCGAGGCATAATCGGGTGCAGATTCGAGCATTGTGATGGCGGATCGCGGAGCGTCGATCGGCAATTAATTAGACAGGAAAATTAGGTTTTATCGCGATGACTGGCGAGCGGAGGCGAGGCAAGGCGAGGCAGAGCGAGGCGCGTGGCACACGCGTGCGTGTCCCCGTTGGCACGCGTGACAACGGGAAGCGCATCGAGGCAGCGCGCGGCGCGGCGCGGCCGCTGATTAATTCGACGCGCGAGTCGGCGCGGCGCGGCGCGGAGCAGCGCTGCGCTCTGCGTCTCCTTAGATCGAATTCCCCGTAACCTTGTAAACCGGCGGTTACACGGCGTTGTACATATCAGCGAAGGTGTCGAAGCCGAGCTGCTCGGCCTACACGCCCACGCGTCCAACAGACAGATGGATTAGACAGATACATACGCTTATTGGCTTTGGGAGCGAGCTGTCTCGCGCTCCTTCCTTGTTACAACCGCGTCAATGATCGCCGAACTATACTATCCTCCGCGAGAATCGGGACTGGTTGTAACTAGACCGTGGACCTCAGCAAAATGAACATTTCCCGCTGGCCGAACAAAAATTGATCTGTTTCACTCGTTGCCGTATGTGAACCCCGAACGAACCCGTACAGTAAAAATCATTCTATTGGCGGAATCGAAATTGTTAAAAATCATGAAATCAAAAGATAAAGTGCAAACATGCGTAACAGTGTACATGTAACATGTTACATGATAACCTTGACAACGCATTTCAAGGTTTTCCATAGGAATAGCCGAACTATATATATACTTTTATTTTGCCTCCCCTAAGGGTTACAATTTCTTTTTCCTTGCATCACCTTCTCCTTCTATCGCCGTCTTTCCATCTTCACTTAACCTAACTTAACCCTAAACCTAGCCGAACTATATAATTACCTAAAATTTTTCGAATGAAGGCTCTACGCCACTTTGATAGCAACATCCTCGAAACGAGCCTCTCGCCGGAACAAAGCGAAGAAAGTGATGAGCGACAGCGTGGTTAAAACGCTGAATGAAAATAACTGTTCACGCTGTTTCCAAAATACGAATATTAAAGTATATAAATTATTAACTATTTCAAACGATTATTTCCCATCCTATTTCGAACGAAATGTGCCGAAGCCCGATGGCAGCCTCCTCGAAAGGAGGCTCTCGCCGGAACAAAGCGAAGAAAGTGAACACAGAGAAGCGGAGGAACGACACTCGGCTGCAGCAGCAGCTCGCTGCGAAACTGCATCTCCGCCGGTGTGTCCCGTTGAGCGAAATTCGCTTGTCCGGTCGTCCCGCCACCGTGTTACGTGCGGACGGTTGTTTAAAAGCGGGCAATGCGCGCGATGCGGCTCGATATATATCGCGTGTTTCGAGCGTAGTGCAACGGGGCCCGAAGTGCAGAGCGCGCGGTGCTCTCGGTGCAGCGCGCTCTCGGTGCGACCGGCGTGCATCGCAATGCAGCGCAGCCAGCATAAAACAAGCTGCCATACATGGGGCGACCGTCAGCCGACTCCGGGTTATAGCAGGACCAGCTCGCTTCAAGCCGCGGAGCGAGACAGAGGGGAAACTGCTTGGAAGAACACGCTCGGCCCGTAAGCCGAACGAAGACGCCCGGCCGGGTAGGAGAGGAGAGAAGGGTCTGGAGGAGGGATCGAAGATCGAAAGGAGAGGAGACAGAGAGGAAGGAAAGAGAGGGGGCGAAGAGAGTGGAATAAGAGGCGAAGGTAAGGAAAGAAAGACTCGGGTGGAAGAGAGATCGTTTCGGAGCGAGGAGGAACGTGGCGGAGCAGTAAGAAGCGGAAAGAGATGAGAAAGAGAAGAAACAGAAAACCAGGGGTGGAAGGAACGAGGGAGAGAGGAGGAAGAAGAAGAGAAAGAGAGCGAGAGAGAGAAGGAGAGAGCTGGTGCAGCAACGTGTTATCCACGAGTACATGCGCACTCAGGGACCGTGTTCATGAAACCGGGCCTCTCGTCGAGATAAGCCAGACTCGCTCCTTACGAGCGAGGAGCACATGAAAAGGTCTCGAAGGTCCTCGACACCTTCCGTTTCGAGTCGGGTTTTTCGTAAGAACTTCGACACAGAATTGTGCAACAGGGTCGTTACCACTGCTCAGGACTCGGTTATCCGACGATCGGGAATAATTAGAAATCGAAGTGGATGTTTAACCGCGTAAAATGCTGTCCGAGCATCGGGAAACGTGTATCCAGAGGCCCCCGACATTCATTTATCACCGTCTGACCTATTATGACACTGGACTACTGGCGCGCCGACGATCGGGCCATGCGGGGGACTGGTGGGGACCTTCCGAGGAATGATTGGGGCAAATAGTGGAGCGTTTCAGTCTGGAAGAGACGAGCACGAAGTAGCACGATGTAGCACGAAGTAGCACGAAGTATGTCGAATAATTACTCGATAAGTACTCGAGCGTCACCTGTATAGTTTTAAGAATTTTGTTCAAGTTCGAGGGGGCAGATTGTGGACGGAGCACGGAGTCGCAGAGTCTAGAAAAAGGTGATTCAGTGGCAAGAATTTCCGAAACGGTGAAAGAAAGCGAGAGTGCAGGATGACGGCGGACGCCGGGGATTTCGATCGTGCCCCACTCTCGCTTTTTCGCGGCCGGTAGAAAAAGATAATAAGGGCGCCCGTGAAAAGAGTGACGCGCGGCCGCGTGCACGTATACAGGGACAGGAAGCTGCCGTGCAAAAAGACAGAAAGCAATCACGATCAGGCCCGAATATGGGCGAGTAAGGTCAGGGTGCGAACGCAGCTGAGAACGAGGAATGCCATTACGCGCGTTTCGAACTCGCCGCTCTCGTGCACACACCACCCTCCCTCCTCTCTCTCTCTCTCCCTTTCTCCCTTCCCCTTGTCCTTTCTCTCTCGCGTTCTTTCGACAAGCATTTTCTACGCGGAGCAACCTGGAGCCTGCAACAACCTGGTCACAACTTTCCTTTCCTCGGGGACTTCAAATCGATCGGGAATTCGTTTGATCGACGTTAGATCGCGTCGCCGCTAAGTGGAAGCTTAACGAGACACTCGCTTTGGTCGAGGAATTTTGGTCCCGACTTGTGAAAGTGTAATTCATGGTCGGTTTCTGTGAATCGATGCTGTTTGATTCCGCTAGCTTGCGATCGCCTTTTGCCCGGGCCGTAGATCATGCCGTACATGCGGAAATTTTAAAGTCCGGACGCTTATTCCGATTTGAAAATAAGTTTCTTTAATGTTTTATTTTTTTTTTCCACTTATTTATACAGCTGGGTTTCCTAAAAATCTAGTTTAAATTTGCGCCGGAAACATTCGGCTGAAAAGATTTCGACTGACACGATTTTTTAATTTTCAGGTAAGCTTAACGGGCAGTTCAGTTGCAGTTCTTCGTGCTGAAACACGTGAGTCACGGCGTTACCGTAAACTAATTAATATCCCGTACAGGCGCGCTTGCGATTTCGGTGATCGCAGAACGATAAACACCGAGTGGCCGATTATTTACCTGACATTTTGAATAACATAACAGAATGAGCGAGCCTTGCGCGATCCAGTTCCGTTCGGACGTGGTTCGATGTTGCAAGAATTATTATCATTATTGATTTTTCTCCGCGGCGTGTCTCGTCACCCGAACAGGACTGAAACTGGCCAGGCAATATCATCCTATAGCGTTCCACGGTCTTCCTCGTTTTCAGCGATAAGTGATTACTGTTATGGCCGAGTGATTATCGACGCAGAATCGCTCGGATTGCTTCTAAATACACGGTCAATCGGAAAAGCAATGGTTCACGCGGGCTCCTTTCGTAACAACTTTATACCGCGAGGTTTCATGTTGATACAATGTGCGCGGTTTTTAGTGCTTCATTATGCGCGACGGTTATTACGATTCGATCGACGATAATAATTGGCTGAGAATAATCTCCCGCTCAAGGATAACGCGAAACATGTTTGCGGTATTGTGCACGGAGAGGTGTTTCATACCTTCGCTATCAGAGTAATGGACTTTTGCAGGAATATTTCGCAACGATGGAATTTAGACTTACCGGTAGATCGTTAGGATCGTTTAGGAAAACTGGCCTTTCTCCTCGTCCAGTCGGATTCGACGCTACTTACGATCTAGTTGATCCGATCTCCGGGTGTCGGGGGTAGGAATACCGTCGCGTTCAATGGCGGCCACTTTTACCCGGTCTCCCGGTGATCCCTAACAGACGTATTTATGTTCGGTTAATCGACTTCGGGTTCTTCCCAGTCGACGCCGGGAGAGACGTATCGGAGTAGTGGAAACGCCGTTGAAAAACCACCTCGAGAACCAAAGGACGGAGAGAGACAGAGAGAGAGAGAGAGAGAGAGAGAGAGAGAGAGAGAGAGAGAGAAAGGGAGGGGAAGAAAGAAAGAAACCCCTCTCTCTCTCTCTCTCTCTGGAGAGAGGAAGAGGATAGCTTGATCCCTATTCGCCGTGAGCGAAGACGGAAAGAAAGAGCAACAGAGAAAGAGGGAGTGAGAGAAGGCCCTCTCTTTCTCTGAAGAGCGGAGAGGAGAGATCAATGGCTCGCGGGACAAACGCAGCAACAGTCCGCTTCTCTTTTCTCGTTACTCTTTTTCGATTCCGATAACTTGAAAAGCGGCTCTACCGAGAGATCCCTACCCGTTGTATCTTCTCGACACACGGAGAGCGAAACGGAGAACGAGAGAAAAACAGGGAGAACGAGAGAAAGAGAGAAGAAGAAGAAGAAGAAGAAGAAGAAGAAGAAGAAGAAGAAGAAGAAGAAGAAGAAGAAGAAGAAGAAGAAGAAGAAGAGGAGGTAGGGCTTGGTTAATTTTTAAGAAGAAACGTCCTCCCTTTGTCCCCGTCTTGAACGTGGCCGTTGTCGTTCGCCTGTCCGATCCGACCACCAATATTTCGTCCGGAATTATTTATATCGTCGATACCATCCTTTTCTTCATCCTTCGACTGGTTCAACGAACCGGATCGATTTCACGTTCTGCTCCGAGCCGCCTCTTGCCTTTGGTCTGCTCTGGTTCGATTCGTTCGGATCTTGCTCGGTAGCCTAAGCTCTCTGAATAGGCTCGGCCTCTCCGGCGGCTGCGTCGAATTAATTATTGAAACGCGGCGGTTACGCGCCGGCGGAATCGCCCGTACAGCCACGGACCGTTCCCTTAAACGCGCGAATGTCTGAAACGACCTGAAGGCTAGTTTTCACTGACAACGCGGCGTGCATCCAGCCTCCGCTCCAGCCACGTGACCTTGAGGCCGGGAGACAGCGCAGGAACGCCGTCGAAGTGCAACCAACGAGCTGCACGGTGCACCAAGCCGTATCTCGAACGTGGAATCGATCCCCGATACGATGCGATTTTGGCAGACGATGCGCTCGACAATTCTTCCCTTTTTTTTTTGCAGTGTCTTCGCTTGGATCAGAAAAACTTTCATTTCTTTTTGGGAGGTATTGATAGTGTGATCTATAATTGTGTTGACGCTCCAGTTAGTGTGAACTTCCTGCTGCTCTTTATATTACTCTTGGCAATTTCTGTGAGGTCAAGGTATGAATATATTTTTTGATTGCGAATGAAGAGATTCCAATTGCAAGATCATTTCCAGGAAGAGCTCGTAAGGATTGCGAAGAGGATGTGTATGTCCTTTTCCACCGGGACCATTTTGTGTTCGTAGCTTCGTCTGTTTTGCCCGGGGGTAGAGCATAGTTAACGATGAATAAGTAGATACTGGGAAGACTATCGATGAATAATCATCATTCGATCATTTTATCCGGGTCACGGACTTTGGTTGTTGAGGCTGCGAAGCTGTCATTCATTCGGTAATGCGACCGGCGCGTGGGGCGCGTAGACAAATGAATGACTTACGGTTACTTTCTATTTTAATACTGGGATTTTTTAAAGGGTGATTTGTATGGTGTATTCATCCTTGGATGAGTCTGTTCGCTTCTTGTTCTGCTAAATGTTGCGAAACGTGTCCCCCGAGTCTGCGGTCTGGCGAGCGCTGTCTGTATCTACTGCGATCCGAGCAAGAAACTCGCAATGAAAACCACGAGTAAATGGAAATTGAATAAAATTGTGTTTCATTAACGAGCGAATAAAATATTGACAAGTAAAAAATGTGAAATTCGTTTTTATTCGAACGAATCGCAACGATTATTATTGAAAGATTATTTGGAAAGATTTACAAACGATCCACTGATATTTTTATATCCCTGACATGTAATTTAAATTACCAGCTGTGTTTATGACCTCCAACAAGAAGATTAACACCGGTCTTAATGGGACACGTTCAAAAATATCTAAGAGAAAATCGATTCAAAAGAATTTAATCGGATCGGACAGGCAAGAAATCGTCAAACGCGTCCAACGAGGACAGTTAAACCTCTTGGTAGGATAATCGCCCTTCATTACACATTAATTAACGCTCGATCCTCCGGCGTTTATCAAATAAACCGAGAAAATGGCGTGTCCGTCGTAAACGAGCGACGATTGCGGTTCACCGGACGGACGACACCGTCGCGCTGATTGCGGCTAATTATACCATCGATAATGCTGCTGCCGGGGGGCGGTGGGGGGGGGGGGTGGTTGAGAAGCAAGAGTGGAAAAGCAGGGTATAAAGCACGTGTTTCCGGAGGAACATAAACGTTACACGGCTGTCGAAATCGCGTCGCGAACACCGTCAATTACAGGACGTGTATAAATCGAGGAAACCGAGCGAACGTCCGCGTGTTTCGCCAAGCGGAGCAAAGCGGAGTCGAGAGCGGAGCAGAGCAGAGCAGAGCAGAGCAGGCTCGAGACGACTGAAAATAGGCGTCCTGCGAAACTAGTTTTTACCGTAAATTCGAGGAGCGCTCCGGACTCGGAAGAATCGTCCTCGTCGCAGCACGAGGACAGAACTGGCCGAGAAACTCGACGACGACCTTCCAGGCCACTCCATTTTCCTCCTGGTCTTTTCCATCGAGGGCATTTCGTGCAAGAAATTTAGTTGTCGAGCCGTCTGTCGAAGCTGTTCATTTCTGATTTCATTTTTTCATCGTCTCTGACTTTCGAACCGGTTCAATGTCATTTTTCTTTCGCGTCCGAACAGGACGGAAAATATCGCTTCGGTAAAAGAAATTGAATTGCAGGAGAATCGGCCAATTTCGTTCTTAGGTCTGCTTAACGCAGTTTTTTCTGTCGATTTTGACAAGGGTTCAACATGGTTTCGGGGGAAAAATTTCGATATTTGGATTTCTGTTTGGAAATTCTTTTGGACTGCTCGACAACTCGAAACACATCAATTGAATCCGTACTCCTGTAATTTAATTTCTATTTCTGGCTGATTTCGTTCGAAGATTAAACCGCGTTACACTCGTTCCAAGATTACACGGAACCTAAGAAGAACGTGCACACAGATTGCCACGCACACGAACCCACCAAGAATTGAAAGGGTATTACACATACATCTGTCAGACAAACATTCCGCGAGACAAATGTATCCTACTTGACACCCGACCGCGAGAATCAATATTTGACACGGCAATCGACGCTCGTACAAACGCAGAACAGCTTTCCTCCTTTTTCCGCTGTCAATGGATCGATTTGCGATTCGCACAGGCAATTTCCGAGGAGGCAGCTTCTCCAGTGACGTTTTCAAACGGTATAACAGAAGCAATAATCCTCAAAGGTTCGTTCCACGGCCACTGGTAAACAGCTTGCACAGTGGTCGCTGATTTTTCCCATTCTCCGGGGGTTTCGCCGATTCTTCCTTCCCGAAACGACGGTGTTGTAACGGCCAATCAAAAACGCTCGTTACCCGATGTCAACATCGAAACGCGTCCCGCTGTGACTGGCAATCAATCATCGGTCTCTCAGCAGACCGAGAGAGAGAAAGAGAGAGAGTGAAGCTTCGTTCCCGCGGCTTCGATGGAAATAATTAAATTTGATAAATTAAGAGATGGAAGGAGCGTTGCGAGCGAGAGAGCGCACGCAAAGCGAACGTGAATCATCGTAGTGTGCGTGTACGTACAGAGATCTATAAAATAACGTCACTTTGACGTCCCACCGACGCATCTCGGGAATTATCGTAATCGCGGAGCGTATCTGTTCGCATGGGAAGAAGGATTTAACCGTTTCAATGCTACCAGGACGCCGGGGTAATTCAATGAGGCCACGAGCGGCCGGCCACTTACTTCGCAAGACACGTCTGCAACAAATAGAATCTGTTTTTGTACCGGTCGCGATCGAGCAACGTCCCGCGGCTTTTTTCGAGCCGTGCTCGATCGTTCTCGGTTCTCGGAATCGCTCGAAACCATTGAAAACGGACGATCGAGCCAAAAAACCTCGATCTCGTGCTATTTACGTCGACGCTTCGATATTGTCCACTTCGATCGAGATTAAATCGCCTAGCAATTTTTACGTTCAATTTCTCTCCGTTTTAACCCTTTGCACTCGGCGCTATTTTCATTCGAAATCCAAATTTTTCTTCCGTCTCGGAATATTTTCATTTTATTCATACGAAACTGATCCGATTTCCACATATAATATTTAAATGTTTAGTGATCTAAATAATGCCACAATAATTTCTACTGGTGCTTCAGAGTCACCACTCGAGTGCAAAGGGTTAACAGATTTGAAATTTTCACTGTTTATCATCGAACCACCATCTTCCGAATTCTACACTGAATAGGTACCGTTAAAGCGAATGGATAGTGCTCGAACTCAGTTTTCAGAGTATGGTGTCACAAAGAGGTCGGTTTCGAAGCTGAAAACTCATCGTCGAGGTAACGAGTTATTCGGGCCGGCTCGCAAAGTAACGAGCTGAGGAAAAACCTCCTCGGCGGGTTAGGGTGGGGGCGTAGGGCGCGTATCCTTGAAGGACGGCCGATCGGCTGGCGTCATCAGGAATACCATGCCGACGGGGAATGAAATTACAAGACGCGGCGAACGAACGGCATTGAACGTGACGACGCCTCGGTTTCCCGCGCGCGTTCGATCGCCGCTCTCGCTCGCCAATTATTTCTAAATACGTGACGTCACGCGGAGCCGAGACTCGCGCGACTCCACTTTGTACGCCGACGCTAATTAGACGGTTACGTCGTGAAAAAGTTCGACGAACTGCTGCGCACACCTCTTCCAACGATCTCTCTTTCTCTCTCTCTCTCTCTCTCTCTCTCTGATTCTCCATCTTTCTCTTTTACTCGCCGGAACCCGTCGTCGTTCCGCGATGACACGAGAAACAGGTACCCGTTACGGGCGTTCTATGTAAATGCACCTCCGCCCCGGTCGGGGCGAATTTGCTCGTTTTGCGGGCCGTTTCGACCAGCACCTCTTCCTATTCGCGAACCAGAAGACCATGCTGACTTTCCATCGCAACGTCCCCGTTTTCCCGATTTTCAGTTACTCGCGATCTGCTCGCACTTCACGTTTTTTCCGATTTTTAACACGCACCTCGGAAAAGCACGGGGCGAACAACACCGATTGTGTGTTCTCCTTGGACAGTGAATTGGAATTTTGGAATTTTTATACGGAAAAGGAAGTTTCTTCGGTGACTGATTTTCGCAGTTTTGCGTCGGAAACTCGGGCTGCCTCGTTTATCAGATTTCACAGTTCAAATACTCCGCGCGAGGAGATTTACACACTTGAGGTGGCGCGCGAAGTTTCGCAAACTTCGAACCGTCCGAAGGAGAATAACCCCGGCAGATGCCACGTACAGATTAATTCCCTGACATCTTCCTGTCGGAACTTCGCGCGCCGACTTATAAATTGGTTCGCACACCGCATAATAGCGAATCAGAAAAATCGATATATTATTCCTGCTCGCTTATCCGAGGATGCATCGCGAGTTCAGCTGCGTGGGCTTGTGAGAAAGAAGCTTCCTGCGGTCTTCCATCGAACCTTCTAATCAACGATTCATCACTATTATACGATTTACCAAATTTTTACCGTTCAGATAGAACGAATAAAAATGAATGAAAATTTGTCCAAGTTCCAAAGAGAAAACTGTTTCCGCAAAGAACATCCAGAACAAAAAATCAGGACTTACAAACTAGTGTGCAGGAAGCGTTTAATCTCGATCCTCCCCGTCCGTAAATAGCATCGAGTGCAAGGGGTTAAATTATGCTTCTTTTGTTTTCGTTTTCTTCTGTTTCGAGTACACCCATTAATCAAGCGTATCGCGAGCGTAGCATTCGATGGTGATTACGCGACATTTTGTATTCTTTTCGTTGAAAAGAGCCGGTCTGGTTACCGTGGAACGGATGAACCAGGGATTTGAATATTATAATCCAAGGATGTATGTCATTGCCGGAATGATTTTACACGCCGGCGAACCGTTGTCGTCTAATAACCGTTGAGACGGCGGGTATCGGAGCGTCCTCGGAAAATTACTTTGTCGCGCATGTAAATTGCAAATTACTAATTCGCGCCTCCGTGTAACTCGATATCATCGCCGCGCCATTACATCGGGGAGCGGAACAGGATGATTTACACGGGAGACCCGTCCCTACGCGCTCCACCGTGCCCCGTTTAGCGTACTGCAATTTTACAGAACATGATCCGTCCCCCTCGACAATTAATTTCCAGCTTTCTCGAGAAATGAAATTTTCCCGACAGTTCTCCAATCCCTAGACCCTCCGGTACCCTTTGTCACGCTATCTGCTGACCACACTAAGCACGTCGTCCACGTCGTTACATAAAAATTACATCGAACAGTTCGCTTTCATTAAACAGTAAAAACGTCTCGAGTCATTCTCTAAAATCCTCTCAGTTTCCTCAGGAGCATTCTGCATAACAGCATGTGTTCTTGTTTTAATTCCAACGTTTTCTCGACTTCTCCCGTCTGCGAGAAAGTTTGTAATAAAATCTCGTTCTTATTTTCAATCAAGAGTAAGCATCGTTCACGAGACTCTTACTATCCCCTGTTAATTAAGAAATCAAACTTTCACAGTGAGACACCGTCTGCGAACCAGAGCGTAGATATCGTATCGCCCTAGTTTTCCCGATCTGTTTTTAATACTAATCCGTTTCTCTGCAAACTCGAATCACCACTCCGTTCGATGATTATTAATTCATCGGGCAGGATAAGCTTCCCGCGATCGATTAACAAGCTCGGCCGGTGATTAATCGAATGGAACTTTAATATCGCCGCGGAATCTCGGCGATGCAGAAGAAAAAATAGAAGATCGATCGTTTCTTTTTATTTTTTTTTTTGTATTCAGCAAATGCGTTTCTGTTTCAACGCGAACCGAACATTCTGATGTTTTTTGCGCCGTGAGATCATCTTCCTTTCACCCTTTACCTTGGATCGATGATCCTCCTGTTGCTCACCGCTGGAATTCGTTGTTTGCCTTATCTCCTCGTGATTGGCGTTTAACAGACACTCTTATTTCTTGCATGGAAAAGTTTTGTGTGTGTGAGGGTTTTGGTTTCTGGGAACAATGAGATCAGCTTTTTCTGCGAACGATATTCCAGTGGATGCTGGTACTTTTTTTTCTGCGCTTTGGATTCACTGTCAAAAAATGATCCCACGCTGACCGATCGATTCGTGGATTTGTTCAAAGTGAATTGTAAGAAACATTTTTATTTTCGAGAAGAGGGAAAGTTCGAATACCTCGAGGAACAATCATGCGATTTCATAATTCGCTTCTCGGCCGCGCGAAACGCCGGTCCCGATCATCGCAATGGGAAGATCGCGAGGAGCTCGACGAGAGAAGATTATTTATACTCCGTGCATTATCATTACGATATTATTCACTTATTCGACGCTGATGGCCTTTATGGGGGCCAATTATGCGACTACCGGAAGAGGGCGCCGAGTAATAATGCACCGTGCAATTTGCGACGCGTATTGACGCCGGCAAAATGGCCTCCGGTATGTCGTAATGGTGTACAGTTACTGCTTTTCGATCAGCAGAAAGACCCACGCGAGAAGTCGTTACCGTTGCAGCCGCTTCTTTTAATGTAGGAAATTAAACAGCGATAGCGTGTCATTAGGAGGAAGCTTGTGTCATTACCTTGGTAGTCGATTAATCGGGGCGAGGACATGTCGAAATTTCTTATCCAGCAAATTCATCAAAATCGAGTCGTTTTATGAAACGAGTGAAAGACACTGTTTGCGAATTCCATGCAGCTGTATTTTATTGATCATTCACCCCGATACACCGTGCCAATGGTCACCGAGATCTACGGGGTTCCTTGGGATTTTCGTGCAGGAATGCCTGAAAGGCGGCTGTCCTTGCTTTCGTATGCCGGCTATACAGCTCCCCTTCGTAGTAACAGCCGAGGAAACGCATCCGGTGCATCGTGCATCGCACACAGTCACGCATGCATTCTCTGCCGCGTTTCCCTTCTGTCCGCCATCAACGGGGGTCGGGTTTTTGTTTCTACGAGCCGCGTTCTAGCCGAGCGGAATTAACCGGCACGGTGCACCGTGTGTTTCGAAGCTGCTTACCCACCGCGGACACGTGTTCATTATCACCTGTGGCAGCCCATCGACGTGAGAACGGACGAATGGACCCACTTATTGTCAGCGAGCCTCGGAAACCGTCTTCGAAGCTGCCAATCCTAACGCGGAGAAACAGAAAAACCGTTCGCTTTCGTTTGCAAGAACCAGTAGGCGTAAATCATTGTTGGACAGCGGATTTTGTGCATTTACGACAACAATGACCAGCTGTAATTCGAATCAGCAGAAACCTTATACGAACTTAACAATACGCATTAAAAAAGAAAATAGGATAGATAATCTTGTAGAGAGCACGTTATACCGTCTCCACAGACTTCACTTTTTAAGCACGTTCGAAGACCACTCATTAGATTGTGAGACATCGTTCGTTTCGTCTTCTTGCGCGGTAAACATCCGACAAAAACATGCTGTAACTTGTCGAAACCGCCGAGAAATCGACAGGGAAGAAACCGGGCACTTTCCTAGCGAACGCGTACCGCAAGAAACGTCTCTTCAGGTTCCTTTCCGGCGAAGGAAAGCGACACCGTCTGATCAGGGTTCACAGAAGGTCCGGTGAAATGCGTTGGCCATCTGTCGACGTATCAAACCACTTTCGAAAGTGTCCAGCGCACCCGGAAACCGCCTCGAACCAGCGCTTCGGGTCTTTTGATCGATGCCCTTGAACTGTTGGACGGTCATTAGCGAACACGAGAAAACCGTGGCGTGTGCTGTTTTATTCCTCGCGGTTGGACAAGCTGTTGCGTTCCGAGGCCCTCTGACAGAGACTGGAAGCCTGTAATAGGTAACGTCTAGGGCGTCGCGACCAACAGAAGTCATTTTCCGTCATTCCAGAACCGGGGAACCGCTTTTCAACGTCGTCTTCCGCGCGGAGGGTTCGCATGTTCGACGAGATCGATGAAAACGCGGCGACATGCGCGCTGCGGCGAAAGCAAAAATTTTACTCGCCGCGAACACGAAGAACGCGCGCTCGCGCTGCTTGCAGAGCCGTTGATAAACATAATTTTTGTGCGACAGTTGACAAGGATGTTCCGAGCGACTCGCAGGATCAGAACCAAATAAAAGACCGCTTCAATTAAATTTCCGTTTTTTTCCAATTCTAATTTTTGCAGACGACTGGACAAGGATGAAAACAAGCTCGAGGATTGAAAGCGAGCGAACGATCGGCCGTGTTTCGGCTAATTAAAATTGCTGATTCGCGCGCCGATGCAGAAAAGCGGCGCGAAACCGCGCGACTCGCATAACTAACGACAGCGTCCGATCGAGGAGCGGATAGATCGCCTCCTTTCTCGCCATCTGAATAGTAATTTCGGGTTTTTGCCGGTTCGCGGGAGGATCGACCCGGTCGACGTGAGAAGGTTCGAGCCCACGGATTTGCATATAAACGCCCGGCCTCCTAACGGTCGCCTCTTTGTTCCTGCACGATCATTAGCAATTATTAGCAGTAATTTTCGTGACTCGTGAGACGCGGCGAACGGTGTCCGCCGGTCGGTCCCATCGATCCGATCGAGCGTTACCTTGGCGAACAGGGGGATCGGATTACGATTAACGTCCCGGGGGAACGTGGTCCGGGAGCCAATCCTGAAGAGACCTGTCGAGTTTTACCGTGCGATCGCCCCCCCCCCCCCCCGGGAGAACATCGTGGAAGATCGTTTCAAGGAACAGGAAGTCTCTCTCGTGATCGGTTGTGACGGACCAAGGCTTTCGGCAGATGGTCGTGATGCTGGCCAAAGAGTCGTGGACATTCAATGCATTATTAATATCGCGTCGGTTATCGACTCCTCGACGAGCCTTTGATAAATCGTTTTCGGAAAATCTGCCGGAAGATTCGCCTCGCCAGAGCGAAGAAAGCCGAGGGAATCTTTATCCTGCCGTTTTAATTGGATTTCGTCGTGATAATGTCCTGCTGTTTTCAGTAATAATTTGCTTCGACGCTGGAACTATCGATCATTAAGCTGGTATAATTACTCTGTGGACTTTGATGCACAGAAAGAAGATGCTGCTTTCTGCTGAAAATGTTAGAGCGTCTCTCAATTTGTTTAGGACGAAGTTGTACAATTTAGAATTCGCTGTGGAAGCACGTAGATGGGCAAAATTGGCTCGGCACGTTTCGTTACACAAACAGGAGAAAGAAGGAAGCTGGGGATCTCGATGTTGAGCGAATCTGGAACGAAGCTTGTGTATCTCTCTTATGACTGGCTATCGAGCAGCCTGATCTCTGCCTAGGTTGCTTGACCTTTGCGAAACCTGGAAGTCTGGCTATAATCGGCTGCACCCCCTCCGCTATCGACCGCGGAATCTTCGATACCGAGTTAATTATTTTTTAACGTTTGACTCCGTGCGATTGAGGTAGCGTTTCTAATCGTTTGATCAGTGGAAATTGTTACCTTGCAACAAAAAAAAAACATGATAAATTGCTCCAGTAGTTCGATTCGAGCCGTAGGATTCTGCCCCTGTGAAATTAGCATTTCATTTCTTGAGCAATTGTAGCATTCAGTGAATTTCGAATTGAGCAACAGTCCATCGTATAATCGTCAATTAATTTAGTGCTTGTTGATTATTCGCCTAGTTTGATTCGTAGGTATTTTTAAAATTCGCATCCGATGTGTCGAGCGATTGTAACTCGTAACGTGTGTTCTGGATTGAGTAACCAGTTGTAGTCATCAATTAATTTATCGGTTTGCTTTATTTACCGTTACACGCTGTGGTGAAAATGGGTTAGATTCGCTGATTAGTTGACTTCAGGGCGTAGGATTCGCAGTGCTGTTGGAGTGTAATCGTCGTAGAATCGATTTTGGGTGTGTCTGACCAGGGACGGTGACAATCTACTGAAATTGGATATAGTCACGAACGTGTTCTCGTGTCGCGACTATCGTTCCCCAGTTTAGTATCTTTTTCTCTTTTCAGTGCCTCCCTTTCCTGCTAATTAGACCCATTAACTCGCGTATCGTGAGTTGAAGCCATTCCTAATGAATTCTTTCTTTTGCCAGAAATGCCTGGAAAACCAAAGTCTGCTAAATCAGTTCTACAATCGTGAAACTTAACGGAAATTTTACGCACGGTATAAAAATTGCAGGACGCATGAACCAAAGAAGAATCTGTATCTCGGTTCGCACAGTTTCTCACAGCTGCATCGCCGTTTTGAAGCGTTATAAATTCAGTCAGATAATTCTTGTTTACCAGTATAACATGATCGTAACATCCGCGCGTCAGAGCCGAGAGCCGCCGAATCAACGCGTAGCGATCTCTTCATTAGCTTATCTCGATACGAATATAATTCGACTGGTTGTAATTTATCAAGGACCTGTTGCCAGCCGGCCCGTTTAGCGTCCAGGAAAAGAGAAAGACCGATTCCTCTGCACGCTCTTCAAATCTGACACAAATGAGCCGCGTATGATATCCTTTATGGCTCGCCTTGAGACTACTCGTCTATCTTAATTCGCGATCTTAATACGTCATGGCATCGTGATCCTCGGACGCGTCAGCGTCACGCGTCTCTGCCCGACGATCCTCTTCGTCGCGTGATACTCCGTCCATTCCCAGTATCCCATTTTCTATCACATTTACGCTCAAATAATTCTTTCGACGATCGCATTCCTGATCTCGCTCGAATACTTCCTGCCAGCGAATTCTATAAACAGTGCTTTTCAACATTAATTTTTCCGATCCAATGGAATTCCGCCTTGCGAGACTACCCGACGAATTTGATTCATTTGTGACACAATTTTCTGGTAATTTTCTGATCATGATACCATCTATCTAGGAAAGAAATGTCCAAAAGGTTTCTGCGTCTCATAAAACAGGCACAGGCAATTTCTCATTTTGCATTAATGTCCGTAGTCCATTAATCGCAATTGCGGCGCTATTCGTCGTACCAGATTAAATTGAAATAGGTCCAACGAAAGTTGGCACGGTGAAAGGTGTTCGCAAGTGGATTAAACGTTGCTAATTTCTCTCGGTACAGATGCGAAATTTATGCGACAGCCTCGAAGAGAGTCTCCTGCACCTGGTCGGCAATCTAGTGCTCGATTCTTTCCTCGAACTGGATGTGGGTCACGAAAACGAACACCGTGATCTCGTTTGGTCTTCCTTCCCTTCGATCGCGACGGTAATGATTGATTTTAATCGACTGGAATTACACTGTTGGCGAGAGTGCAGCACAGCACAAGGCAACGGTTATGAAAAATTCATACAGACCGAGAAACATGCACAGAATGCATGTCGATGCAACTCGGAACAAATTGAGTCACGTCGCCAGTAATATTTCTAACAAACGAGGTGCCCAAGATGAAGGGCTGCTTAACCCCGAACGAGAATCGCGCTTCCGTCGAAAGTGCGTCGCGATGGAAATCAGAACGAAAGCACTGGTGCATCGGAGGAAGTGCACGGGGCAAACGGCCTCGAGCTGTCGATCGAGGCCGCTAAGAAGGTCTCGGCTGGCCGGCACGCAGTTGCACGAAGACACGAACGTCGTCGTACAAGCATTTGCGCAAGAGGCATAATTATGGCCGAAGAGGAAGCGGCCGAGCCGAGTGCGTTAGCACACGTAGGACGAGCGTTCAACGATGAACTTGACACTGGCCAGGGAAACCGGGAACAGGAGATCGAGACCGGCCCAGAACCGTGAAAGAGAAGAGGGAAGCAGAGAGGGGGAAGGGAGGGAACAGAGAACGCGTGCTCTCGCAACCTGAACCGTTTCCACGCGATCTCCGACACTTTCCTCATTTCTTTTTCTTTTTCTTTTTTCTGTTCACTCCTTTTGCGCTCGCACGACGGCGATTAACGACCCGCTCCCTACCATTTTCTCGGTTATCTCGTGAAAGTGACGAAATATTCGCGCGCCGCACGCGAAACGCCTTCGTCCGTGTTCCCGCTCCGAGGCGATCAATCTGCCAGAAAAGTGTTCCGATAGCGATTTCGACAAACCACTTCCGGTGTTTGGGACTAATTAGTCGCCGTTCCGCCGTCAAACTCGGCTGAAATGTGTCTTTGGGGCACGAAATGGATCTTTCACTTATTCCGAAACAGCGGACAATCAAGCCGATTAACAGACTGCGGTTCTAATTGACGTCTTCACGCGAACTTTCGTTTTCATGAAGTATTTCATACAATTCCCGTCGAGCAATTAGATTACTTTCGCTGAAAACGAAACAACTTAGGATAATAATATAATTAATCGTCTAAAGTCGGCTTCCAACGACGATGTACAGTCTGACCATGCACCGGGACACTCTACTGAACAGCACTCCATCGTCCAGCTTTTCCATCATCCGCAGTTTCCATTTATGCACCGTACTCTAACGGTGTTAGAACGTGTCACGATTACGTTGCCACTCTGCGAAACCGTGTAAAATTGTGCAACATCGTGCGAATCGGCCGAGTCACTCGAAAATCAGACCGTCCTGACCGCAATCCGTTTCATTGACCCGGCGATCGGGATTTTCGGTGTTCGGTATGTTACCGGCCCTGTGATTTGCATATCTGGGTTTCGGCCAGACTGGAATTTCTCTGTTTACGTTGCCACATAAGTTCCCGGGATACCTCGTCCCCGTTGAATATCAATGAATTTCTCCTACGGGCCGAGTCATGGGTTTTTTGGGGACGTGTCTGACTCGATCTTAACTTTTCTACTCGGCAGAGACGCTTGCCAAGCGAACAAGAATATAATCTGCAGACTCAGCGTTTGCGGAAAAGAGTATCATAAGGAAGCCCGCGGTAGTACGTTGATTTTGCAACGTCTGGACGTTATGGTCTCTCAGAAAATCGATGTGGGGCGTGTCTGGCCACTGTGTTCCCAATCCACTTGGATTTCCTTTAATACAGCTCTTTCACGATTTTCCTCTTTCGCGTGAAACTGTCTCGCAAGAAAAATGCTTAAAAATCGCGTCACGTTCGACATGTGAATCGAAAGGAACGCGTGCGAATTAGTGGTCGCTAATGAGAGGTGCCGTTACAGCTACCTAAATCCTTCCCCCCGAGGAATAAGGAAAAACAGAGTGCCTTCCGACCCCTTTGAACCGCCGACTGTCGTCGAAACCGTTCGTCCAACCATTCGCTTTCAATATTTGCGAACGGACTGTTTGCAGAACGGTTCCTGGAGCCGTGGGACCTTTCGCGGAACGAAAAGACGAGCACGAGGACCAGATGAGAGGTGAACGACCGCGGGGACAGACCGCGCGAACAGCTTAATATTTCTGTAGCGGCTGCGACGCATAAATTACGAAGCAGCTTGGTGCACAGCACCGAGGAAGGAACAGGAAGTTGTGCGCCGACACACGATTTGACAAAGTATTATCGATACGTGACGAGAAAGTCGAGCCTTTGTTACGTTGCAACGCGCGTGGGATTGCCATTCGCCGCACGAACGACGTCGCTCGATTTTCGTGGTATTGCACCGAACACGCCGGAATACTCGAAAACGCCGGACGCCTCTTTCGGACGATTTTAAAAAGCGAACGTGCGCGATTCTGCGCATTCTTTCCGTCCCGAAGAGTCGCGGAGGCTCAGAATTCAGAAGTCGGACAGTCAGAAAGCGGAGAATGCAAAATCGAAGAAAGCAAATTTCAGGAGCTGAGATTTCTAACAGTGGAAGACACACTTTTCGGTCGAACAAACCTAGAAAGTTTAGATTCGAAAGCCCTTCGGTTTCCCCTGGAAAAATTCCCAAGTTCGTCCACGGTCTCGTGGGCTTTCGCCCCGATCAATCAAGATCATAGTTGCATGAAACGATTTCATCTGGGCTCGTGCCCTCGTGTACACCTAACTGGCGAACACCTCGACTTCCTGGCTCATCCGTGGCTCTCTCCCATTGGCAACGAGACGCAACGAATGCCAATCCCACACGGGGCCAGGGTTCGCTTTCTCGTCACGTATCAATAACGTCTGTCATTCGCTGGCGCAGGCTTCCTTATCCCCCGCGTAAATGTGCATTCCTCTTCGGCTGCATGCGAACGCGAAAAAAAGAGACGAACGAACGAACGAACGAACGAGCAGAGCCGACGCGTTCCTTTTGTCAGAGAGACAATGGCGGCGCGACCGACTCCCTTGCGAAATCTCGCGAGACTCTTTCCTCCCCTGGTTCTATTTGCGTTCGAGCGACGCTCGGATCGTTTGTATCGGCTGACACGCGGACGTCCCGCGTCTTCTTCGATTATTAATTTGTTGCCGAGCGGCTCGCATCGATCTTGATTCGCGATTCTCGATTTTTGCGTGGCGGACAGCTCGCCGAGCGAGAGTAACCGACGACTCTGTCCTCTTCTCTTGCTGGAATATTTGCAGAGGAAAATGTTTGCAAGACAATCAGGGAAGTGATTCGTAGAAAAATGTCCGATTCGCATGAAAGTGCGTGCGAGAAGTTCGTGTAACATAGTCCGATGAAAAGTTAGCGTAACAGCGTACTTAACGATCGTATAATTTCCCCGCGGTCAGCCCGTCCCGCGAAGCGGATCATTTTTTTCTGAATCCGGCCAAGTGCAATTACCGACGCGCAACGCATTTAGAGCAAATCATTTCCGCGCGAACGCCAGACCGCGGGACCCTGGAAGTCCAGTTTCCGCCTGTGCCCGCTTCAAACCAATTAAAAGCTCAGTTTACGATACGTTATAACCAATATCGGTAGAGAACGCGTCTGCCCTCGTTCTAAATCTCGCATTCGTATTGCCGCAATAATCATCTCGCGTGTACACGACGTTTCCGCGAACGGAGAAATTCCGAAACTCTTCGCGTTTGCCATAGTCGGCTCCCAGAGAGCAATTGCACAACCGACGTCCTCGGACAAAATCGTGCGAGATCGAGCGAACGATTACCCAACCGAGAGCGAAATAATATTCATCACAATCGAACTCTGCTCCGCTGCAATGTACACATCGTTGAAATCACTTGAAACGTGCGCCTCTGCGTTCAATTTTAAGTCATATCGTATACTTATACTTAAAGCACAGGAAATTTCTGACAGAGGTCGAAATTGCAGCAGTGATTTTAGCACAGTTCTGGCACAGCTAGACACGAGCTTCCATTCAAAAATTTATTTTCTTCATTCCTCGGCAATTTTCCATCATTTCGTCTTTCCTAGAGTAATATTCTCTGTTTTCTTAGTTGACATTGTCGTTGAAAATGTCTGTAAAAATTACAAATATGTGTGCAGGATAAATTGCTTTTCCTGGACGTAAGTGAACGAACTTGAAATGTTTGTGCACCTCTGCATTAAATTTGAAATCATATCATATTTATATTTAAAGCACAGGAAATTTCTGACAGAGGTAGAAATTGCAGCAGTGATTTTAGCACAGTTCTGGCACAGCTAGACACGAGCTTCCATTCAAAAATTTATTTTCTTCATTCCTCGGCAAGTTTCCATCCTTCCGTCTTTCCTAGAGTAGTATTCTTTATTTTCTTAGTTGACATTGTCGAAGAAAATTTCTGTAAAAATTACAAATATGTGTGCAGGATAAATTGCTTCTCCTGGACGCAAATGAACGAACAGCAAGGTTTTGGAGAAAGCGTCACGAACGAATTTATGCACCGAACAAATTGCTTTTACCGGGACGCGAGTAAACAACAAAGTCGTAAAGAAAGGGGGGCAGGAGCGAATTTGTGCACGCAATAAATTCCGGAGCCACCGGTTCGCGAGACGACCGAGGAAAATTCGCGCAACTTTTCTCGGCGAGATTCCTCAGAGAGCGGCCAACTTCGGCCTTGTTCGTGACCATGGCTCGTAACTATCCACGACGAAACGTCCGGGGGCACTTGATCCTGGACGATTTAAGGGATTAGCTTGAATTGCCTCGACTCTCCGGGAATAACCGCAGGCAGTTCGAACGGAGCGTGCGGAATATCGAGCACGCGACCGACTAAACTTTCGGCGGCCGCGAAACGATTTTTATCATCCCGCCAGAATGTTCAGAGTTCCTTGGTTGTGCGAACTAGCGATGGCACCGAGGCTCGTTCGATACTTGCACGCTCTCCTACTTTGCATTCTGCGACCCTTCCTCCTCCACATTTTTGTTCCCTTGGTTTCCCCACTAATTTAGACCTTGAGTCCAAAAATTTGCTAAATTTTCATTGTTACGAGTAGACTGCGGATCTTTGTGCAAAATAGAAATTGTTTGCATGGATTACAAGAAATAGAGACTAAGTACAATGTTATTTCTTCCCTTAATAATATTAATAGATGAAAAATAATATATTGACGTCTTTAAATTCTTCAAATTTTCCTACAATTTTGTGTTTCATCTACTCAGTTTTGCTATAAATGCATAAAGATCCGCAGTCTAGCTATGAGTAAACTGCGTGATCTTTCAGCAAAGTAAAAATTATTTAATATAGGATTAAGTGGGAGATTGTTCCTTGCTTTTTTTCTTGCTTTTATCAGGTTGTCAAAATTTTTATTCCTGTTTGTCTGGCTCGATTTCTCGTTTTGGGGAGCGTGATCGTGGTGGTCGATCGACTAGGAAACAAAGGGAACGAGAAATTCTATTAATAGCGAAACACGATGATCGCGGTGGCGGCGGCGGCGGCGGCTAATTGACGATTCATTTCGCGGCAATTCCGTCCGTCAGTTTAATGGAGACACCGTCAACAGGGCGAATTTAAAAGCCCGCGACACTCGTAACGACAGCCGGGTCCCCATTAAAAATGCAATTGCCGGTTCTAAAGTAGTTTCGTTATCGGCGCGCGCAGCGAACACAAAGGAACTTGCCGCTGAGGACGATAAAATGAAAACGAGCCACGGCAAACTGGTTAAAACTTCGAGCCGGCTAAATGGCGGACGATAACGGAGTTATTCTCGTTCGTCGCGAAAACGTCCCGGAATGGTAATCCGAAGTTGCTCGAAGGTGAATTAGTTTCAATCTTCACCGAGCGACCCTCGTCGTCGCTTCTTCCAGGACGGGCAATTCTGGTTTTTCAAAAAAAAAAAATTAATAAATAAAATGCGTGTGCGAATGGATTTATTTTGATCCGGTAAAATTCACGTGGTCCTATTTCTCTGGCGAATCGAGGGGCTCGTTCGTGCTCGTCACAATTTCACCAAATGGCCGTGGACTTTCTAGCATGCATCGCGGGTAAAGGGGTTAACGGCCACGATATTTTCAGCTAATTGCAAGTGTTCGCGGCGGCTGGTTAACGGGCCGATAAAAAGTTTCGACGCGCGCCGCTGGATCACGCGCGCGTGCCGCGCCTCGTTTCGAGATCGAAAGTAACGCGGAAACGGTTCTCGTCTCAGTTCTCTTATTCCTGAGGTTACATATGTATGTTTCTCCGGGCTCTGCGCCGGCTTCGAGCATTTTTCCCAATAACCGTTCGATCGCGTGGGCTTGGAACGCCGGTAACTCAAACTACAGGAATGTCTCGGTGCACGGTGGCGGACGAAAGTGTTCCAAGAGGAGTAGCTTCTGTCACACTCTAGGTTCGCGCGTTCTCTTCCTCGAAAGTAAAAATCGTACGTTTCTTACCGGAACGATTCGAAAAAATAAAAAATCGGCAAAGAAGAAAATCTCAGCAATCCTCGGCTCGATCCTCGGTCAATTAACTCGCAGCAATCCTGGCCCGAGATGGATCGGGCAGGCAGGGGCCACTCCTCTAATTAATCCGAAACACGCGTGGAAGCCGCGACTCGATTAAAATTCCCGCGCTTAATTGCGCGGACCGCGATTAATCGGTTTTCCCCGGTCCGATGACAATAGGGTGCGGCCTCAGGGTGCGCCGATGTACACCCTGACGTGTGTCCGATCCATGAACTCTCGCAGAAAGGAAAAAATACGCGAGAATGGCATGGGAGGAGGGGAAGAAGAAGAAGAAGAATGAACGAAATGGAGAGACGTTGAGGTCTCGAAGCAAAAGAATCGAGGGTTGGGCTGCCGCGTCGCGCATTGGGAAATCGAATCGCGGAGGACAGATGGCTACGAGATGGATAGAACAAAGGAGAAAATGTGGCTGGAATGACAACGACTGTCGCAACCACCGGGCCGGGGCCATTGTGTTTGCTTAATGCCCGCGCCGCGCAGAGAATCGTCGAACCGCGATCATTGGGCCGCTCGATCGTGAAAATTATGCTTTCCTCGACGGACCCGCGCGTGGCCACTGCCGCGAACAATAGCGGAGGGTAGTCTAGATCGCGCCCGATTCGCGATTCATAGTCGATCGACCCGTTCGAGCTTGCCACCAGCACGGAAAAGCGCAAGATTTTCACTTCTGCTGTGATTTGCAAAAGTTGAGAAAAGGGCAAAATGCCGATACTGTGACGCAAGTACCACGCGATTACGTTCGATTAATTACCGGTAGTGTTTCGTCATTATTCCCTGACACTGTTTGCGAAGGAAATCAAGCGTTCGAAAGAAATGCGAACCGTAAAAAGGGGAGCCGGCGCGATAGCGAAACCGGTGTATAAATCCGAAGGGGACTCGCACGAGGAGGATAATACTCCGTTGAAGAACAGCTTGTGTTGGTCTCTCGGTCATCACCGGCTCGCCTTGCGGTTCAAAGACGATCGTTCGCTCGCTACGCAGGTTGCTCGCCGAGAAAGTTATTTACAATACAGCCAACCCCTAACTGGTCGCGATAAGCTCGGATTACCTGCCGTGCTCCTTGACCCATTAACCGAGTGTCTTTTTCGCGAGGACGGAATCCGCAAGGTCCCGAATCTCCTGGCGTTTCCATCGCGAATCACAACTTCTTCACGACAAACTAATTAGCTACTGTACAAATCGGTTTCGAACATTTCGAATCAAATTGAGACGCGCCGCGTCACCGGAAAAAAAGAATTTTTCTCGTCTCGCGTCGCGCCGAGGCAGTGTTCGTCGATTTTCCCGGGGATAGAAAGTTTGCATAAACCACCGCGGTCCGCAGAGTTCGGTTCGACCATCGGAGTGAAAAAGCGGAGCAATTGCGGGGCTCGTTTGCAATCGACGCACCATTTTCGAAACTCGTTCGCTCCCCTTTTAATTCCCGGCGTGCCTTTCGAAGGAACGGGGTGAAAAACCAGGTTGGATGGGACCACGGGGCCTTTGTTTAGTACGTCACTGGGTCACCGGTTCGGCAGGTTCGTGGTTTGCTCGCGAAATTTTACGTGGAACCGGGCCACGTTCGACGCGCCAGGAATTTACTCGTGAAATTCCGACGCGGCCGGGTCCCGGCACGCTGAAACGAAATTGTTTCGGGACTTGCTATACTCGAACGATGCGCATGGCGTGCTCGAAAAGTTCCCGAATAATCGAGTATTTATTGTTGAAATACTTCTCGTACCCAACGTACGTAGAAGACCGGACGCTCAAAAATTTCTTTAATCGACGAAATTCAATTTTTGATTGCCTTGAAACTTTTCGAATACACCGTGTACATCGCGGCGGGGGAGGGTGCCGGGGGGGGGGGGGGAATGAAAATGCACTGGAAGACTGGCATTCCCCGCTGCAGTCAGCCGAGCTGAATGAATGCGCTTATGGCCTCTGGGATCACCGGCGATTAACATCCTTGTACAGAGGAGTAATCGAATCGCGATAATTACGGCTAAAGGAGGTGAACTGCTCCCTGGAATGCGTATTGTTGGATCAACCTCCATGTTCCCGGCTACGTTTCGGCCCTCCCGTTACGGAGATCCTATATTTCCGAACTTGTAACTCGCGGAATCTCGATTAGTTTGATCACCAGGATGCTCGGAACGTCCCGGATGTTTCGCTGTTTTTAAGCCTGTTCGCCGTTCCTTTGTTTCGCGGCGATGCTGTCGGCGGACGATTCGAGTCATCAGCGGAAAATTTATTTAGACGAAGCTTGAAAATGAGACGATGAAATGCACCTCATACCGAATACATACAGAGTTTACAATTTCACCTCTTCGCAGAAGATTATAATTGATTGTGTAATACATTTTATTGATTGTGTAATAAAGAAACTGCTTAAAACCGAATGTCACAATGTAAATTGTTATATGATACCACACCGAATACATACGTCATACACGTAGGGCAGTCGATGACGTTTCGGGGGAATATACAACCATGAACGATTTTAGTCAGAAAATGAATAGCCTTGGAACAGTTTTGAAAACACCCGAGCCAGAGCAGAATATTTCTCGAGTTGGTCTCGTTCGAGAAAATGGCGAATCGATGTAGAATCTGTAAAGCGAGGATGGACACGAAGTTCCACAAGGTAACTGCATTAGCGCAACGTGTCGGAGACTGTCTCGATCACTGACTAGCAGATTCGACCGGCAGACCAGTGGCACAGCAGTGCCAAGCGGTGAAAGGTTGCAAAAGCAGTCGCGAAAGTGGGTAACGAGACTTCCCCGGTATCTGCGCGAGGGTCGCGTGCGCGACAATTAAGCGATTAAAGAGGGACACGCGCGCGTCGATCGGGGATCCGCTTGCGCAAATCGCGCGTTCGAGCTCGATGACGCACAGAGAGAAAGAAAGAGAGAGAGAGAGAGAGAGAGAGAGAGAGAGAGAGCCCAGCGTGGCCGTTCGAGCCACGTTTCCAGCCGTAATTTCAACGACTTCCATTAAGCAACCGATGATTGCCAGCCGATTGGTTACAAGGATCTCTTAATCGACAGCGATTTTTGCAAGCCTCGACCCCCACTGGTAGAATGCGCTCGCAGGATCCAACAACCTCGATCGTACGCCTCGATCGATCCAAATTAGATGGGATCGTTCGATTGCTCGACGAGGTAGAGCCCAAAGTACATTCGTCATCCTGGAAAAAGGATTCAGGAATTCATTCCGGACAGAAGCGGACTTCAGATTGATTTAATTTCTGTTTGATTTCGAGTACGACATTTAACAATTAAAATGACAGCGACGGTACGAGTAAATTTCACAGGGAAACGTTAAAGTTTCGGAAGCGTTCTCTACAAGAAAGTCAATTTGCACGGCTGACGAGCAGTCCGTTAATCGCGCGAGCTCTCGCTGATTAAAGTTGACAGAACGCTTCTTCTTTCAGTTGGTTAATCAGGGCGACAGAGGGTTCGCGATACTCTCCGGGAGACCCCAATTACGGCGGAGTTGTGGCGCACGTAGGAAGTAGCAGGAAAATCGATGAAAGTGGGCTGGAAACCTCTCAGGAATCCAAACCCGTTCTCTATCCAGGTGAAGGCGACTCGTTTTATCAATTCCCGTGGCGAGAGAGCGCGATGCGCCGCGAGGTCATTCTCTTTTCGCATTACCGGCTCTGAAAAACGTTCTAGCAATTTTTCCGAATCGAGCCCGTTAAAAATACCACTGAAAGTGCAGTGAAAATTAATTTTTTGATACATGGCCACGTTTGACGTTCCGGTTGCCGGTAAAGGAGAGACAAAATTCCACGGCTAATCGCGGCCTCGGTCGCGATTCGAAAGCCAGAAAGGCAGAAATCAGCGGTCGCGTACGGCGGGTGTGTTTTTCTGGCTGCTCCCCTTACCTCCATATTTTCTCGGTAAGGATAATCGTTCAGTGGAACGCGCCCGAAATAAAATTTCGCCGAAGCACGTACGAAGAAACTGGTTCGTGCGTTCAGGAGAGAGAGAGAGCCCTCTTTCTCTCTCTCCTAATAAACGAAATTAACTTTCCGCGGACGAACAGCGGCCCGAAAAAAGCGGTCGCGTTCAAAGGAATGCACGTCCTTTCCGAGTCGGATCGGCTCGGAACAAGGACTCCTCTTCTTCTATCCGTGGATCTCGGTTACGTGCCTCGCCGTTCGTCCACGTCCGACGATATAACAGTTAAAGAAACGAAAGGGAACCATTAACTTCTCGACGTCCACTTAATCATCCGACGAACCAGACGTTCGCAAGCTCCGAACCCCCCTTTTACTATCGCGTTAACCTCCCGACCCTGCCTCCACTGCTACGGCGATCGTCGCCCGTTAATATTTTACAAATGAAATTCGCTCGAACACGTTCAAATTGTTTCACGTTTGCGAATCGAACGACGACAAGCTTCAAATCATTTTTATTCGAAATCGAGGGTAAACGGAAGTGCGAGTTTCAACAGCCTCGAATAAAAATTCAGTATTGAAATTTTTCTTTCTCTTCAGGAACCTTGACGAAGGATCTTTTTGTTTCAGCTTCGAAACAACGAAGGCATAAAATTCCTGAAAAGTTTAGTGTTCCGATCGAAATGTAAAAATCGTAGGGAAGCTCCCTCACGGATGAATAAATGATCCAGGTGCGACCATAAAAATTTTCAAATCGGCGACCGGTCGCGTCGGATCTCGGCGCGGCACTTGCGATTACACGCGTTTATTGGAACGGCGTTCGATTAGCTCGTTTAATTTATCGGCCGGTTTACGCGGCTGAATACGGGGCCCAGGGCCTTTATTGTCGCGGAGATATGCTAATGCAACGCGATAGTTGGCCAATATTCCTCTTACACGACTATCGACGCCGATCGCGAGCGAGTATCGCGCGTTCAGCCGTGCAATACCGACCGCTTTCCTTCGATTCCCCTCGCGAGTTACGCTCGCCATCCAACTTTATCGCGCCACTCTTCTGACCATTTTCGGTATACTCCGTTCCCGACGGCACGTGATCGATGCGATCCTTCCTCTCGGTGGTGCGATAAAATCGGTTACTTTTTGAGAAATTGCTCGCGAGGGGAAGCTATCGAGCTGGGTAATGGAGAGACAATTTCAGATCAACTTTTAGATTGCCGATCTATGTGGTTTAAGAGGTTAGTACTTTGGCTTCTTTCACAGCAGATAGTTTCAATCATTCAGACGTGAAACACCCTTTAAATAATTTCGTACGGCACGTGAATGCATGAGCGAGGGATAATCGGGATAGGTCCCAGTTTCTTGACTTTCCGCCGGAGGATCGTGCTGGGCCCAAGGCGATAAATTCGAGAAAACCGGCGGGACGAAAAATTTTATTGGGTCGGTATTCGGCGCGTAAAGGGTTAATGCTTAGGCGAGGGTCATATCCAGGCCCCAGGATAGGTCCCCGGAGTGTAGTGTACGGAGGTGGTGGCAATCCCGACGCAATTACCGTGCCGCTATCAGGCGGTTAAGTCGCGCGCCATGCGGCCGACTCGTAAACACGGCGGATGGTTCCTCGGATAGTCCCGACTGGATAGGGATAGGGATAGGACAGGACAGTCGGCCGATTTCGTGGCCAGATAACCTCGTGGCGGCTGCGGGAGCCGCGTAATCTTTACGACGGAGCTGGTGGAAACGTCATAACTCGTGGCCGTGGCCACCGTTCGCCGAGTTACGAGCGTTCCTCGCGCGAATAACGCGCTAATTGAATGAACGGTGAAACTGCCTCCACCCCCCTTCTCTCTCCCTCTCTCTCTCTCTCTCTCTCTCTCTCTCTCTCCCCGTTCTGTTTATCTGCGAGGCCGGATCTTCGATCCCGTCGGCTGCTTTTAGAAACGGAAGTCTCGAAATCCCACGTGTGGTATCCGTGTACTCTCGACTCTAGGCGGATATGGAGTTCGAGACCGATCTCTCCGCATACCTCGGACCTCGACGGTGTGTGTGTGTGTGTGTGCCCGGTGTTATGGCGCCGTTAACGCGATACGCGACAACTGAGACTCCTCCGCGGACCGAGATTAGGTTTGGAAGATGGAGGAAGCGTGTTAGAGATTCGAGAGGCTCGGCGCTCTTCGGGGTGAGCGCGGTTTTATGCCGGCTAATGAAATGTGGATCTTGATATCGGGAAACCCGCTTTGTCCGAGCTGGTCTCTTCGGCTTCGAATCGTTTTCTACGTTGGTATTTAGGATGTTTCGCTTTGGGGGATGAAGTTACAGGAATTAGGGGAAGAATAGAAACGTCTTGGATATTGAGAAAATCCTCCATTGGCGACTCGGTTTGATCCAGCATTCTAGGCATGGCTGTGAACGGGGATGATAATAACATTCTATCCTTCTCTTACAATAGAAACCTGATTGAAGTAGGCTGGAAATTGTGAAAATCGATTAATTCTGACAGTTAAATGTATTTTATTTTATTTTATTATATTGTATCTATGGCGAGCGTTATGTTTGTATTATTTTATTCTATTTTGATATATTGTTATTTTATTTGTATGTTTTTCTTTATCATACTTATTGTATTGAAAAGCGACAGTAGCTCTCTCTCTCTCTCTCTCTCTCTCTCTCTCTCTCTCTCTCTCTCTCTGTGTGTGTGTGTGTGTGTGTATTTAGTGGTATGCGATTTTGCGAGTTGAAGGAGATGTGATGTAACGGGATTGCAACCCCGAGGGGAACAATAAATGAATACAGAACGGAATTAATTCTGACAGGGAAATTTTGTGACTCCCACTTATTTCATGGAGACAGCGCACTATGCGCCGTAAAGAGGCTCGCAGGCGAACCATGCCGAAGAGGATCGTTACTTTCTGGCCATCCGGTGCACAGGCAACGAACCCGCAATTGTCGTGGCCTGTGTCGTTATTGCTGCACCCGGGTGCAGCCGGTTACTTCGTAATTTAGCGGCGCGTCGCGTTTGGCGGCAACGGTCCGCGAGTTACGACGCTCTCCGCGTTTGGACTAATCACGCTGATAACGCGCTCGTCCCGGTGAACTATCGCCGGTTGGAATCACGACCCGTCTACCATGCTGCTACCTTCTTCCCCCGCCTGCTGCCGGTTTTCTCCGCTGGCATCGCGAATGGCAGCCGGACCGGAGAGAGAACCGAGCCAGAGAGAACCCGGCCTCGGCAATCCGGTTGCCGAGTTGCGTGACCGCGAAAATCTATTCCTCCGTAATGCTATCTGTTATTACGGCCGTATTTACTTAACTGTATTAACGAGGCCGCCGCTGTCGTATCTAACGATCCGGCAATTGAATTAGATTGTTAATCTACCGCGTTTCGCCTTTGCTCGCCGGGAACGCACCGGGGCGATGGCATAAACTGCGCTCTGTTCGCGAACTACATTGTTGCCGACTTTCTCCAAGCTTTTCCTCGAATATTGCACCCTTTTCTGTTAATTCGAATATTGCTGAGGATCAGAGGTTAGCGGGCCGCAACATGGGACCCTGAGGAGGTCAGAGTTTATTCTAAGAAAAAGTTGCATTTTCACTGGAGGTGAAACTGATTTCCAAGGAACGATTGTTTTGCAAATATGCCGAGACACCTAGAGGATTGACGGTCACGCGGAAAGCCGCGCGATATCGCCACCGCAGAACAAAGAGTCGGAGCGGCCGCGTTCACTATCGTCGTGATGTTTCTACGCGCGCGAGATTAATTCCGCGATGAACGATAATTGACGGCACTTAGGACTAATGGAACCGATTCCGGAACGGTCTTTATAACGATCTGCGCCGATACCGCGAAAGGTGAAACGCGCGTTTCGCGAAAACGTTCCTCTCTCTCTCTCTCTCTCTCTCTCTCTCTCTCTCTCTCTCTCTCTCTCCGTAGATCCTCGTTTCAACGGGCCATTCTTCTGGTTATCTGCGGCTCCGATGTCCTCGCTTTATCAAGATTGAGGGCCATCCCGGAGCATCAATTCTGTCTGATGGGTATAACAGCGTTCTTGCTTTCACGATCCCCGTAAAAGATGACTTGTGATTAGAGTGGGGATCTTTTGCGCATTTACGGCCCGTTAAAGCTCGCAAAAATCCGACAAAAGGATCGAGCCCGGCGATATTTAATTGTGTTTCCCGTTTTATGCTTGGTGCGTTGTCACGGTACTGTTGGCGTAGGTATAGCCGATTCCTTTTTGCTCGATTAGATCGAGAAATCGTTGAAATTCGGTGTCGGTGAAATGATTGTCGGCGAGGTCAGCGTGACCCCGTCACGTTACAACTATTTCCGTAATATCGCCGGGCCCCTATCCCGCAGCGCGCAGGAAACAGTATCATTTTCAGCGAGGTGAAGGCGCTCTAATGGCGGAATAATAGAGCGAGCGCGGGGCCACAGACCGAGAAAGGGGGGCTTCGGTCGCGGGCGAGCGGCCGGTAATAAACGTCAGTGGAAATGGTCGAAGATTAGCCGAGATAAATCTAATTGACCGCGGCGGAATAAGATAATAACTGCATAAATATCTATCGGGCGTCATTGTTGTCAGCGAGGGCCGCTGCACCGCTCGGATAAAAGCGAACCGGGACAATACGTCTACCTAGGTGTTAGACTATGCATCTATATTTGTATACGCGCGGATATATGTGTGTGTATCGGTAGCCGGGACGGGACGATGCGCCGGCTACCGGCGGATAGTTGCCGGATAGATGCAAAGATACGGTGGACAACGAGCAATAATAATCTTATTCGCTGTCAATCGACAGACTCGTGTCTCGGCCCATTGAAAACCTGGCGTCGCTCTTATCGATCCCCCTTTGTCCGCGAGAAAATCCCCCCGGTCCATAGATCCTTTGTCCACGGATCGATCGAGCCTCGATCATCCTTCCCCTCTTGCTCCGTCCTCGGAGAAAGTTCTTTGAGACCGTTCCTGGAACTGCAGAAATTTTCCAAATACTCAACTCGCGGTTGTTTCAATATTTCAATATCAGAAGCGACCAGCACTAAATGTAACTTTGTGCAAAATAAAAAATTTCTTACTTATTGACAACAAGTGTACAGTCTTTCGAAGCAATGTCGTTCGCGTGAAATTCGAGCAGGGCGACACACGGAGTCGCAATTCATTGTGATTGGCTCAGGTGTAGTTGCGGGGGGGGGGGGGGCATCGAGCCTGATCTATTCAATTGTGAAACGATGAAAAGTATCACGATCTCGATTCCCCGCGGTAAAGTGAAACGATGCAGCTAAATAGGCCGGAGTCTCACGCTCGCCAGTGCATCTAGGCTTCGACGCTTCAAGGTTGCCGCGAGGATTGGTGTCGCGCTCTTGCCGGAGCGATGCAGACCTTTTAGCGATTTTGCAACGAAATCTGCGACTCTGCAACGATACTTGCGCAATCTCGCGTATTATACGTCCCCTCGAGTGTCTTCGGCGTTACGGTGAACATCTGACACGGTTAGACTGTCCTATGCTCATCCTCGCGAGAGGATCAGCCATTGTGCCAGACCAGGCTCGATCCTTTGATATTTGCGACTTTTAGATCCTCCTGATGTCAGTATTTCTTTTTCTACCCCGAAATTATTTTGTCGACTTTGTCACCACTTTCAGCCCCGAACTTCAAATTGACAAACCAAGGTGGTGCAAAATCGAATTTCCAAGGTCCCTGGTGTTGAGCCCGGAGAATGATCGATCCGATACCGCGTCGAGCTCGTCGCGCCAGCTGGATGACTATGGCGCTAAAGTATTGCGCCCTCGATCAAAGTCTCGCCTGTGGGACGGTCCAACCGATTTTCCCGGGATTCCCGGTTACGTTCGTGTTCGTCCGCGTTAATGGCGGCCGCGCTGATGTGCGGCGTCATTGATTATACGTTGCAATAATGCTTCACGACCAATTAAAATACACTGTTGGATACTGATATACTGCAAATTAACCGGCGGTCCGTTCCCGCTTAATCAGCATATTTATTGCTGCTAGCCAGTCGGCCAGAATGCGTGTAGAAAACGAAACACAGAGGGGAAAGAGAAAGAGAGAGAGAGAGAGAGAGAGAGAGAGAGAGAGAGAGAGAGAGAGAGAGAGAGAGGGAAGGACTGAAGGAGAAAGAGAAAAAGAAAGAGAAAGAGAGAGAGAGAGAGAAAGGATCTTGAGAGAGTAACAAGAGAGACGGCGCGCACGGCTCAATGTTGCAACTAGTACCAATTTCATTCGCGATACGTTTAATCCTGGCATCGAAATGACTCGGTTGCTACGCTCGTATAATAGGAACCCTCCGGGCAGCCACGCTCCGAGTCATCTCGGCCTACTAGTTTTCGTTTAGGGGGAGGGCCGAAGAGGTAACGTATCGCGGCAGACTTAACCTTTTCCCTGCACTATATCACGGCGCACCTCGTATTTCGTTCCACGGCCTGTGCCCGAGCTACGTGTCTCCCTTCTCGCGATCTCGCGATCTACCTCCGGAAATTTATTCGATCCTTCCTGTTTTTCCTGTTCCGACGATCCGGCGTGTTATTCCCTTCGTTTCCGGCGGCGAAAACCCGCGCAGACTCGCCGCGAGAGGGTTCGTTCTACTTGACCGACAGCGACGCCCTCGACAATGTTTTTTCATCGACACTATTTCCCCTATTTGCCCTTTCGTCGACATCCTGATCATTTGTCACTAGAGTGCGCTATCGCCTTTCGGAAACCGTTCATTTTCTTTTCTATTCTGGGAATAACGGTTTCACTTAATCTGTATTATCACAAAATGAAGCATAATCTGTGAATGCGACGATATTCAGATTAGGATAAATCGTAAGGGAAATTGGAGAAGGACCTTCGACGCGAAGGGTGAATGTACAGTTGCGGGTGGGACCTTAACATTGGCGATTCGGTTGTCAGGTTGCACGGTGCGCCAATGTTAGAAGACCTCAGCATATAATGTCCACTTGGAAACCAGTCTCGCGCAACTACCATGTTCCCCACCTCGAAATTCCTGTATCGTGAAAGCTTGTCTTACTAGTTCTCATCAGTTCCAGCCACCTTGTGCCTCTTCGGGGGTCAAGACCTCCTTACAACTAACTCCTGATCCCCAATCTCTTAATCCCAGTACTTGGAGACCCACCATGCGGGTATCGCAGTCTATAAATCCTTGGCTTCCAGGATTTCCATTTCTTCGGAGATTATAATCGCTCGAGGGCACTTCATACGATTTTCTTTATACCTTGGTACTGGTTGGGCCGGTCTCTTTCGCAATCGATCTGCGATCCCACTGTTCACTCACGACCATATTCTGGTCATGTATAATTTCGTTCCGGGGAACTAATCTTTAAAACCATCCCCTATGTATGAAGCTGTCGAGTATGACTCAGACATTTTAGTCACGACTAAACTTGCTTTCCTCGATTTTCCGAAAAAGGTTTCTCAAAGTTTCAGAACAAATTGAAAGTGACCATGTGGGTTAACCCTTTGCGCTCGAAGCTATTCTAACCCCAAAACGAAACATTTCTTCCGACCCAGAATATTTCCCTTCTATACATATATTTTTCGTGTTACACATACGGGAATGGTGCAATTTACTCCTACAAAACTGAAATGTTCAGTAATTGATTAAATACAACCAAATTTAATAATTTAAAAAATATTTTGAACAATGATATAACAATTCTTAGTGGTCACCATTCGAGTGCTAAGGGTTAAACATTTTCGAATTGTAGATTATCCGAGGGTCGTCCAGCTAGGCGGAGGAAACAGAATCCGGCAAACGGAAAAATGTCGCGTCGCGTTCGCGGAGCTGCCTTCTCAAGGTCGGTGGAATCCGCGTTGGACGCACCAGAAACCGGAGAGGGTGGCGAGGATCCCTGAAAAGAATGGAGAGGACTCGGTCGCCGTGACCGGGCCGCGGGTCATTAAATTCCTTCGTACGCGATTACCGTGTCCCCTCCTCGCTCTGAACCCCCTGTCTCGTTCCCCATTTTATCTCCACGAGGGATCCCGTGTTCTCTCCCCTGGCTGCAACCGCCCCCACCCCCCTCCCCTGCCCTCTCGTTCGCGTTTCACAGTTCGCGAGATCGTCGCCGATAGATACGGTCACCCGCTCGCAAACTCCGGGCTAGAGGCTCGCGAGAGATAGAAACGCGTGAAACGCGCGTTTAAACGCGCGGACAAATTGAGGCCGCGCCGAGCCGAGCCGAGCCGAGCCGATAGTGTCCGCCTCCGAAGGCGTTCCGTGCTCGCGCGTGTAATTTCGCGAGAGCGTGGGCCATTTTTCTGCACCCCACTCCGTTTCAGAAAGTTTCGGTCGAATGCAGCAGTCGAGCTGCACTGTTCTACCAGATAAAGATCACTTGGTGCAGAAATAAGTCGTCAATGCTCTTGCATTCTTTTTCACTCCTCGGGAAATTGCAATTGAATTGCCTTAGCTCGTCCATCTAGTTTATACAGTTCAGTATGAAAAATCTAGTAAATCTGCCCGGAAAGATTTTCGGAGAAAATCAAAATGTCACGATCGGATGTCCCTGCAGAGTTCTGAAATAGTATCGCGAATGTTCTCTACGGCCTGTGAGATCACCGTAGTCTTCGGGGCAATCGAATTCGGGGATTTCCTGAGAAATCTAGGTTGGTCCACGGAATCTGGAACGAATCCACGCGTTGTCCAGTCGACTCGTGCGCGCTCACCCGTTCCTGTTCCACGTGTATCGTACGCCCACGCGCGACCGATTCCGAGCACGTCGATACGGCTCTCGGTTACCTAATCGCGGCGCGGCGCTCTATCCTCGAGCACTATGCATTGTCTCTGTTTCCCCCCAGCCCCTTTCCTCGCCTTTATCCGTCTCCACCAGGGTACCTGGCCAGGATCAGCGACGCGTGTACGCAAACTTTACTCGTTCCATTAGATTTTCTACTCGGATAATCCGGCGAGCGGTGTCACGTTCCTCGACTGGTCTCGAGAGCTCGAACTCTCTGGTTACTGGATGCGAGTGATCCGAAATTCGTTCGGGTAATGATCCAACGAGCGGGATCCACCGTTGATAGCAGGAATTCGATCCAGTAAATTGAACTGAACGCATTTCGAAATTTATCGAATTCCAAGTAAAATCGTGGAGAAATTGGAAAATCTGGGAATTCTTTGGTCATCCTGTAGTCGTCTCTATAGTTTGTTTGTTATAGAAAAATTGGGATTCGGTGAATCGTCTCTGCCAATTGTCTGGAACTCAATCATCCGGCTATCGAGAGCTCAATATCAGCCACATATATCTTGTTTAACGGTTCGTCGATTGCTACAGTGAACACACGTGCAACAATCCGTTCTAACAAGCAGATTCTTTCGTTCGTCCGCAGGAAAGTCGACGAACAAACGTTAACATTTACCAAGATTGAATATTTGATCGACGATAGCCTTAACCGTCAACGCGAGACAAGGCACACGTTTAACTTTTACAATCGATCGGAGCCGGGCCCGGATCGGCTCGCGTCTCTCTCTCTCTCTCTCTCTCTCTCTCTCTCTCTCTCTCTCTCTGTCTCTCTCTCCTTCTGTGTTCGGTTTAACGATCCGCCGAGGCCGCAAATGAACCAGAAAGTTAATTCTGACGATTGATCGTCGTTAGGAGAGCATGCACGGTTGGACAAATTAAGGCGTAACGGGTAAATGGCTCGTTAACGCCGCCCCGTCACCATCTACCTCCGTTTCTCTTTCACAGTGTTCCTCGCAGAAACAAACCTCAAGAGGAAGAGATTCGTTTGATCGTTCTTTCGTTCGTTTATGGGCTGAACTAATTGATCGACGGTCCATTAAGAACGTTGTGTCACTACAAAATGGACAGTTACAATGTATGGAGCCCTGGTGAACTTTGTGTTACGCTTTGAATTGAGGTTATGTGAGGTTACGTAAATTTATGAGGTTATGCGAGGTTATGTAAATTTTAATTTTTTTAATATTAGCATTTCTAACTTAAAAATATATGTAGTACCAGCACAGCTATGTTGCTTAATTGTTAGCTATATACAGCGATCGTTCAAGTAATAAATCATACTTAAACGCATTGTTTCCTTGGTTTCAGTGGCGACAGGAACTCGAGAGGACCGATCGCGCAGAAGAGTGTGCGGCAACATTGTCGGTGAGTGGACGGATCTGTGACGAATTTTTCATCGAGTCATCGACGGTCAATTAACGCGCTCTTAATCCGACTTTTTTTCGCCTGGCCGCGGTCAATGACTTGCTGTATGACGCAAGAACACTCGGAAGTTTGTTTTACCGATCGTCAACCTTTTTCTCTCTCTGTCCCGTGACAGTTTTTTCCCCCGAATGTCCGTGATCTTGAATCACGAAACGGGAACACCGTATTCTATTCCCGAAAGAGACGACGATCGATCGGATCAACGGAAGAAATCTTCGATACTATCGCGACCATGCGGTCGCCATTTTGTGTATCGTCTTTCCAAACTCGGGGCTTGCGTTTCGCTAACATCCGGCCATTTCAGAACGCGACACCGTGAACGTATTATCGCGTTAAGAAGAACGGTCCCCGCTACTTCCAGGGTTAATGGATCGTGAAAAGCACTCGATCGATTGACGTTTCCTCTTTTCTTCTTTTCTTTTCTTCGAGCCGGACGAGGGAAGTACGCTCGTTTGAATCATTCGGATCGTAATTGTGTTATCTGGAGATTGAAATTTGTGACGACTGAAAAATAAAATATTGATTCGTGAAACGATCGTGTTCAGTTCTCAAATTCATTCACCATTGTTTCTTGATCACCCTCTATCAGTTCGTCCTAGCATTGAACCAACGATCTTCAAAAGCACATCGTCAGCAAGTAGCTTTGTCTTAAACTTACGGCGCTACTAGGGCTTTCGAATCAATATCTTTATTTTGTGCATTCACTCAGCAATCTGTTGCAATCATCTTCTAGCGGTTGGCTCTAGTACTGACTCGGTAAACCTTAATAAGAAGCTCAATTGCGCCGATGGTCATTGAAAACACATTAGCACCGACCGTGGGCTTCTCCCTCGCGTTCCCACCACTGGAACCGCTCGAGAAACCAGTGTATTTTCTAAAATCACTTAGCAATCTCTCCTGTTCATCCTGCATCAGGCTCGCTCGAGTAGCAATCCTCGAAAACCCAGCAAGAAGTCGAGCCCCAGCTCGAGAACACGGCTATTAGAGCCTACCAGTTTGATCTCCTGAACTCCCAACACCGCCTAGTCGACAGAGATCAATATTTTCATTCCCGAAACCCACATACCAACGCTCCGAGACCAGACAAGAAGCTCGAATGCATCGGTGAACCCCAATGACCCAGCGCAAAAACGATCACGATATCTCTGATGAGAGAGCGAGCCTGGTGGGAGCGAACAGGTAACGAGCGATCAGATTTCTATCGGACGGGGAGCAGTCGGTCTCGGGTTGGGTGTGGGAGAGCCTAATTTTTTCCACCGAGGGTCCCTCGGTCAAGGGTCGAAACAGTACTGGTCCCAATCGGTGTGTCAAAATAAAAATCTTTCTTTAAAAAAATAGATTCTTCAAAATAACAACCGCTAAGAGCGTCTCAACAAAATAGGAGTCACTGGAAGAAACTTTCCGACAATTTTGTACATTTTTTCGAGAAACTGCAGCGCTATGCGTCGGCGTCGGTGCATCGCCGATGAGAATATGACCCCGGCACGTTCGGCTCGGTCGCGAGTCGAAGCGCTCAGGCCCCGTGGCGCGTCTCCATGCTCTCGAATATGGCTGTGCCGGTGTGTCTGTGCGGGGCCTGGGGCCCCGTGTAGGTGACGCTGATGGTGGGAGTACCGCAAGGGTCAATCCACGGTCCGGCATTATATTCCAGCACGGCGCACGGGGGCCTTAGGAGAGAGATAGAGATAGAGATAGAGATAGAGATAGATAGAGAGAGAGAGAGAGAGAGAGAGAGAGAGGGAGAGTGGGTTCACAGCCACCACACGACGACGTTCGAACGCTTAATGGCCGGAATTTGTCTGGCCGGCAGGTACACTGACAGCCAGTCGGTAGAGGCCAGCGGCCGTGCCTGTTCTAGCTGGCAGAGACGCCAGGAGGATGCCCGATGACGGAGCACACGAACACCATGGGATGTAGGACAATTTCGCGGGAACCTTCCATCGCATTTTTGCACCGCACAACTTGCCAATTTATCGGCTTTACCGGCTACCCGGCTGAACCTTCTCTGCTCGGAACCAATGCATTTCTGAAATACTCGCCGTCAACCGGACAGTTAGTCTCTCAACGAGCGATGGGACTTGGTTCTATTTGGACCCAGAGTTGCATGTAATTTATTTTTGTAGAGCTACATTTAAAATTGTTTTCTGCCCCGTAACGTTTCGAAAAAGTGCCTTGCACTGGAAGATGAAAAAATTGAGTAGCTTTAGAAAAATAATTGCTAGGTAGGATACAAGTCCTGGGTTCGAGAGGTTCACAGGCCTCCGATAGCCAGAGGATTAGAACAAAACGATGATTTCGTGTGTCCCAGATCGCGCGTCTATCCGAGGAGTGTATCAGCTATTAGGAAACATCTTTTCCCGACATTCCGGGCACGTCTGACAAGAAGTCGGCCATTTTACACGCCACTCAGCCGATCGCTGAGATACTCAGTCGGATCTTTGACCTTCGAGGGTGGGTACCCATGAATGTCTCTCTCTCTCTCTCTCCCTCTCTCTGGGCATCTGGCAGCGCGTCCCAAGACCGGCAAAAATCGCTGGGATAGAAGAAACAACTTCGCCGTAATTAAACCATTGACGTCCGAGGTACCGTAAAGGGTCAATCCACGGTCCCTCGAACATTATACTCGGCACCGCTTAGGAACGCGCGGCCTTTCGACCGGCCCCGCATAACTGCAGTCACGCATTAATGGGTGATATTTGTCTGAACCACGGCGAACACTGACAAGTGTTTCGAACGGAGGGCGGAGAGGATGCTAACAGACTATACTCAGGATTCCTCGTGATCCGTGACCGGACCTGGTCACCGATTAACCCTTTGCACCCCTCGGCAGTTTTTTCCTTAGACAACCGCATAGCCTTCTTGGGCGAAGCTTCCGAAAAATATCCAACTTCGTCAGCTTCTCTTTTTAACCCCTAAACGAAATTGAGTAGGTGCATTTTCGATTATTTTCAACTGTGATGGGTAAAATATTAATTTATGCAGAATTCGGGCAAGCGAAGGTTGTCAGAAATTGTGGGTCACTTCGTTTCTGTTTCAATTGTCCGGTTCTAGATTGCAAGGGTTTTTCGTTTGCTGCGGCAGTAATTCAGTGGCAAAGGGGTTTCGAGAGAGGCGTTCAGGGTTCACGCGGTTCACACGCGCGCGGAAACGCCAGGACACTTGAGCTTTAACGACCGGAATTTGTCTGGCCAGGCAGGTACACGATACGCCGGGCTAGGAAGGTAATCAGGAAGCGAGGAAAGTCGAAGGAGACTAACGAGTCGTATTAGGAATGGATAAATAGGCAGTCGTCTCTTGAGACTTTTTCCTTTCCGGTGGCCACCGTACTGGTCGGTTCACTATGTTGATAGACTCGTGCTCGCTCGAGTGCTTTCGCCATAAGATAATCCAATATCGTTCCAATATCCAATATCAAAATAAACATTGTGGCTTATCAAAGTATATTTCAAAAAGAGTTCTTCTTTCTACCATTTTCTTTGCTTCGTTCAATTTATGCTTTGAATATCCTATTTCAATTCCAGCGACGTTTAAAATCCTGTTCGTTTGTCCAGTGTTGCTTCCCAATTGCTTAAAAGTTGTTACAGTATTGCAAGATTACGGTACGATCATTTTTACTATCGTCTTCAAGTTGTCATTGAAGTCGAACCCTAACTTTGACAAAGAATCCAGCAATGTTCCAACAAGAACCTGTATAAAATCCTTCGATTCCATCAGTAGATAAACATTATCTAACAACACCACGTTCAGCCAGAAAAATTCAGTGTCCACAGGGTTAATTGTCGACGAGTCAGAAGGTATATCGTCATTACGCTGTATGGGAATCGGCGCGAGTCCCCTCGAAGAAGTCATACGGGTGAATATTTCCATTTGTATCGGCCATAAATTAACGCGACCAGGAAAAGAGAGTTGCTAAGGGGCAAGATAGATAGATAGAGAGAGAGAGAGAGAGAGAGAGAGAGAGAGAGAGAGAGAGAGAGTCGGCTGTCAAAGGAGGCACGTTGACCGGTCAACACAATCGGCGCGCCGGTTGTGTACCATGCCTTTTTCGGCGAACTGTGAACGTAGCCTGAGGTCTGGCATTCCCCCTTTCCTCGTCGTCGTCGGCCGGTTCGTCCGGGGTCACCGACGAGGGGTCACGTCGCTCGCATGGCATCGGTGACTTTTTCATTTTTCTTTCTCCTACCTCCCTCTTTCTCTCTCGAGACTCCCCCACCGAACCCTCCTTGCCTCTCCCCTCCTTCTTCGTCTTCTTCTTCTTCTTCTTCTTCTTCTTCTTCTTCTTCCTCCTCCTGGATAGCCATGGGGCCTATGCTCGTTGCTGCCTCGTTTAAAGGAGTGGTTGGATGCATAGGCGCAGCCTTTGCACAGAATTCTTTTGACCCTGACTCGCTACAGGTTCGAAGGTGACGGGATGGAGGTCGACGCGAGCTATTTAGAACGAGACGATAGCGAATTATTTCGGGGAAGAACGTCTGACCACTGCGGGCCCGTTCTACTTAGAAACGGATCCGGTCTCGCCCCTCGAACCTGCAACCATTTTTCACCACTTTGATCTTCGTTCTTCGAGAATCTCAATAGGCTCTTCATCTTTTCTTTTTGTATGCTGTTGTTTAACCCTTAAGTGCATAGGTAAACTAAATATTGGGAACACGAATGCATTCATGGTGTCCATTGAGGACCCCACTTACCTAATTCCTTGCTAACTTTGATCACAGCAACAATTTATTTCTGTGAACACATTAAACATAACCTAAATATTGACAGAAGCAAAAATGTAGAAGCTAAAAATGTTAACACAAAATCCAACACTGGGGTCCTTTGCGGATCCCACTCATGCATTTAAGGGTTAATGTATATATCGAAAAAATATATTTTTGAAGTTTATCACGTCGAAACGGAGGTGCGACAAAATCGTCGAGAAGATTGAAAACCGATTTCTAAAGTGAGTTGAATAAAAGTCAGACGAGCTGTCTAATACTGTTTAGAGGTTGCGAAGAAGTATGTCATCCTCGTGTAGACGGCGCTGCCGAAGGGACACGGGAAGTCGCGTCGAGCCGCTGTTGATCGAACGGCGGGCCGGTGTGCCCTTTAAATGTCACGCAGGCCTAATCACGTCTGCGCTGCGTCGCCGGGTGACATCGACCCGAAAAATAACGGTAACGCGTTGCCAGGAACGGGCGGCGCGAGTCAGCGCTGTCTCGCCGAGCGGTTTTTCTACAGCGTTGGCCGCGGACGGCGCCACAGTGGTCAAAGGTGCTCGCGTATAAAACCGATGAAGACGCGCTCTCTCGCCGAAGCGGGACGAGGATCGCGCCGCGCCGGTACATCGCTACAGAGGAGCAGAGAGGAAAGGAGAGGAGAGGAGAGACGGCTTACCGCATACTCGCCACTCCGTACGTCACCGGCGCGAAAAGATAAATGCTCGCGATTAGCGATTTATTTGAATTCCCTCTGTTGCGCCGGTGAAACGACCAGGCTCGCCGATGCTCCTCTTTCCCGAGACTTTGCTCGCGCGAGCTCCCTTCCTGGAGGACTGGGGACGATCTCCGAATTATGGTTGTCTAGGCCGGAACCGGTTGGTTCGATACCGGCCCTTGCAAACGTCTCGCCACTCCGCTTTTGCTACTTAATTGTTCAGATGGCTTGAAGAGGTTCGTTCCTAAGCGAACAAGTATGAGTGTAGCACCCCGGTGGATCTTTGGCAAAGTGGCTGAGGACGAGGAGGAGGATGAGGAACGTAGGTACCGGGGCGATTAGAATCTGGCTAGGCGGCGCGGAGGCAGGCAGGTTCTCGTCGCCTCGAAATTCGTCTTGCATCGACGAGGCAGGCAGGATCGTAAATCACTGTATCCGAGGAATCCGCGATTATCCCATCGAAAGCGAGGCTCTCCGCGCCGGTTCGTCCACCGGCAAAGAGACAAACGGACTCCGCGTAAGGTCATTCCGACGGACTGCCGGGTACGTACGCAACCGTGCTCGCAAGCCTAAGCGCGAGAGCGTAAGAGAGCGAGGCGGACGCGTACCTTGTGCATTTCCGCGTTCACGCTGCCGAGCGTCGCCGGGTCGTAGGTCGAATATTCGATAGGCGAACGCCTGCTTAACGGTACATCACGTGCCTGCCCGGGCTTTTGACAATCCACGTCCCGGCTAATCGACCGGCTACCACCGACCAGACTACCGGACAGTTAACGATCGCTGCCGAGCCTACGGCGAAGCGATCCTGAGAATCTGGGACGATCGGTACACAGAGATCTTTGCTGTTGAAGCCACTTCAAGTCTGAAGGATCGCGTGGATCGCGAGAGAGGAGAGTCACAGATTTTTGCAGACGGGGTTCAAAGTTGAAATTGCCCGTATGATTGGGTCTCTGATCATTTGGAACACCCTCTACGCAAGCATTACTATCGGAAGCCACGGTCCATGTCAGAAGACTATGATTTTTCACCATGACTATTGTACAAAAATCTTTGTCTCAGGAATAATCAAAATGTTACGGTTCGTGTTAGATATCGAGAGATTCGGACGGTTTACAGTGTTTGATTTACGATCGAGGGATCCTCGAGAATTGTAACAACCTGTATAATTCGGTCCACGATCATTTGGATCACTGTGAACAAAGGCTCGTGGAATAATTGGAACGTTGTAATGAAATTCAAATGTGTCACGGTGTTGATTTACGATTCAACGGTATTCGAGACTTCGCAGAGAATGGCTATGGTTGTGTCAGTGATCATTTGGAGCAACCTGTACGGAGATTGAACTGTCTGAGATTCGTGTGAGCGATGATAATATATAATAATGTATATGAAACTAATTAACATTCCCGGGAATCGAAAGATTCGCAACAGACCGCCTACAGGTCGCCTCAAAGCAAGCGGTCAGAAGTTCATGAGACATTATTATACCGATTGTAACGGTAAAGGGGACGCCGCAGATACAGGCGTCGCACGTCAAACTTAACCATTCGAATTGATTCCTCGATCCCGGTAATAGATCTTCATCGAACTCTGAAGACCTCTCCCGGCACGAAACGGCGGGAGTTTTAAATTCGCGTGAACGCCGAACCCACGATATCGGGAACAGTGATTGACAACTGTATACGTTCAATCACGATTATATTATAGTCGCGTGCGCTCGCACCGCGCCGCGCCGATCCACACCACGATCGCCGGCGTCTATTATATTAGATCTGTTCTGTGGTTCTCCCATAAGTTTCAATCCGGCCGACAGGATTGACGTCAACGAGACGTTTCGCGTTCCGCCTGAAAATACAAACGTTCGCGATTCAAACGCGCCACGCTTCCTTCTCGTCGGTCTCTGTTGTTCGAGAAAGAAATCGATAGGAACGGGTATCCGGCGAACCTCCGGCCGTGAAACAATGTAAATATTAGCTTATTATACGCCAATCACGCGAGCAGAGTAACTGGGATCGGCTTCGACTCAGGTCTGACCCGGAACGAGGCGTCGACCGCGCCACCTAAGCTTCGCATGGTGGTTTGCGCAAATATTTCTGAACGGAAGTCAGAATAATAAGCCCTGCGATTCTTTTAATCGCACTTAAAAGTCCAGAGTCGAGAAAGTCAAGGACGGAAATTTTGATAGACAATAGAACGAAACGTTCTCTTTCACCGCCGGACTCCAGTTTGCTCGAAGTTTCTTTGTGCGCGATCCATGGAGAAAATCTTCGGAGTGTAAATCAGAAAAGATCTCGGTGTCAGATCCCCAACGATAGGAAGCGGCTTTTGAAGGCATTGTGCCTGCCGGATTACACGGAATCTATCGCGCATTATACAGGCCGACTGAATAGATAGATAAATGGGCACCGTACGGGAGTAGCCAACGAGAAAGAGAGAGAGAGAGGGGGGGAGAAGAGAGAAAGAAGAGAGATAGATAGAACCAGGCTGGGACCACTAAAGAGCACGGTGCTTGGCTCCCTCGAACAATGGGGGTCTTGGCTATAATCGGAAGTAAGTCTTGTTAGCGTAATGCGTAACTGTACATAGCGACCGGCTAATTTCGCATTATGTCCCATTACGTGTCGACGGATTAAGGGCTTGGGATCGTCGAGTCGCCTTCTCGCTTGCCCTCTACCTCTCGTCCCCTGGATATCAGCACCGTTGGAACGATCCCAGTGCTCTTCGGGTTCGTCCTCGATAGATAGCCGACCTTTAACCAACGCAAAAATTGTTGGTTTAGCAGATATTTTAACGTAGACAGTTTCTGGTACTGAAAATTTTCAGTCTTAAATTGCCTCGTTCGAACTTCAGCGCCGTTCGAACGATCCCAGTGCTCTTCGGGTTCGTCCTCAATAGAGGATCTTTAATTTGAAGAGCCGACCTTTACCAACACAAAAATTGTTGGTTTAGCAGATATTTTAAGGTAGACAGTTTCTGGCACTGAAAATTTTCAGTCTTAAATTGCCTCGTTCGAACTTCAGCGCCGTTCGAACGATCCCAGTGCTCTTCGGGTTCGTCCTCAATAGAGGATCTTTAATTTGAAGAGCCGACCTTTACCAACGCAAAAATTGTTGGTTTAGCAGATATTTTAAGGTAGACAGTTTCTGGCACTGAAAATTTTCAGTCTTAAATTGCCTCGTTCGAACTTCAGCGCCGTTCGAACGATCCCAGTGCTCTTCGGGTTCGTCCTCAATAGAGGATCTTTAATTTGAAGAGCCGACCTTTACCAACGCAAAAATTGTTGGTTTAGCAGATATTTTAAGGTAGACAGTTTCTGGCACTGAAAATTTTCAGTCTTAAATTGCCTCGTTCGAACTTCAGCGCCGTTCGAACGATCCCAGTGCTCTTCGGGTTCGTCCTCAATAGAGGATCTTTAATTTGAAGAGCCGACCTTTACCAACGCAAAAATTGTTGGTTTAGCAGATATTTTAAGGTAGACAGTTTCTGGCACTGAAAATTTTCTGTCTTAAATTGCCTCGTTCGAACTTCAGCGCCGTTCAAACGATCCCAGTGCTCTTCGGGTTCGTCCTCAATAGAGGATCTTTAATTTGAAGAGCCGACCTTTACCAACGCAAAAATTGTTGGTTTAGCAGATATTTTAACGTAGACAGTTTCTGGCACTGAAAATTTTCTGTCTTAAATTGCCTCGTTCGAACTTCAGCGCCGTTCGAACGATCCCAGTGCTCTTCGGGTTCGTCCTCGATAGAGGATCTTTAGAGATTTGAAGAGCCGACCTTTACCAACGCAAAAATTGTTGGTTTAGCAGATATTTTAAGGTAGACAGTTTCTGGCACTGAAAATTTTCAGTCTTAAATTGCCTCGTTCGAACTTCAGCGCCGTTCGAACGATCCCAGGACTCTTCGGGTTCACCCACGAGGATCCCGATAGACAGTCTGAAACCTCGTTGAACTCTGACCGCGGGGAACAATGTAACAGACTTAGCATGACGGGACGATTCGATGGAAATTATGCATCCCCCGTGACGAGGGAAACAATGTTCGAGCGTGGACGGTTTGTTTTCGAGGAAGCGCTCCCTTGTAATTTCGCTTGATTAAACGGCGAATCGAGGGCCACGGGTACCGGCGGATAATCACGCTGGGAATGCCGGATTTGCATAGTCCGAAATGGAAAGCAGCGATTCCCGTAATCTGAAAACGATTTGCAACATGTTCGCGGGATGGAGATCCCATTCCGGCTACTTGGTTCGGCGCTCTTCCTGGTCGGGGAAGGATTTGCACGGTCACGCGATGCTTCGGTAGACGACCGGCGTTCTGCCCGCGCTAAAACAATATTACAGGCGGCGCATCAATCTTCCTCTTTCTTCTGGCGAACCTGCCCTCTCTCCCTCGGCGGAACACGCTGCTGCCCGGTTTTCTCGCCAAGTTCGCGACGAACCACCCGGAAACTCCGATCGGTACGTTCCGCCCGGTAAATGCACCCTGTCCGCTCGACAAAAACTCGGCGAAACATAATTTATCAATTTCGCCGCGGCCGCGAATCGCGACCCTCCGCGGCCAGTCGAACTCGATTCTCGAACTCGACGCAATCCATCAGACGGTCACCGAAACACTTTCGAAAACGTTCTTCTAAAGGAAAATCGATCTCGCCAGTGAAATTTACACTGGCTCCGAGCTGAGAGTCTTCCGTCGAGCACACTGAAAAATACATACTTCCTCGGTTGCTACGCGATATTGCAGAATCGATCAGGGGAGAAGATGCGAAGCAGTCGGATGTGCACAAGCTTTGCTACTCTTTCAAACTCCTCCGACAATCCGCCGTCCCATAAATATTGCTTCCGATTCGATAGGAAGCTCTCAGGCGCATTTCAACCGCTTCCGAAGGAAATGCAGGGTTCGGTCGATTAAGGAAATCGAGTCCCGGAAATGTGTCTGCAATCAAACTTCCGCCAGCTGGTATAGATCTCGGATCCAAATCAGTGGAAACTTCTCTGAACGTCCCATCGCGAACTGAGTCTTACACTCATAATTTTTCATCGAATATACAGTCTTTGTGAGAGTTGAAAATTTTTCATTTGCCAAGCAGAAGAACGGACGACAAGAAGCATGGCTTCTGCGATTACGACGCAGCCAAGCCGTTCTCGAAAGAGAGAAGAGGAGACATAACCGCGTGTCGGGGGAGCCCTTTCAGGTGCATCTCGGTGCAGCCATGCGTCTTGCGGGGCAGCAATGGCATTTAAATGTTAGCTCTATCTGCCCGGTGGTATTTTGCCGCGGTCTGAGAGGCCGCGTCGCGCCGCTCTCTGTTCAATTTCGAAAGTTAAATGTCAATGAGCAGCGGCGGCAGCGGCTGCAGCAGCGTCCTGCACCCACGACTGCACGCTCGCCGCATACGCAGATGCACTTTTCGCGGCCGGGCCATGCAGCCGCGCGAAAGCCCGAGGAATCCCGTTTCAATTACGCGACTCCTTTCATTTTCCTTCTACGGGAACCGTCCCGTCTCTTCAGCATCTACACTCTTCGTCCACCCCTTTGCGACATTTGTTTATGCATTTTACCTAAAAATATTTCTAACGCTTTCATTCGTACATTTTATTCAGCACGATTCCTGAAACGTTCCAGAGCAACAGAATAATTCTAGTCGACGGGGGAATAAATAAATGAGCAAATTGGCAAACTTTTTGCAAATTCGCAATGAATGGTTAGATTCAGCGACCTCCGGGCCCGCAGTTCCGCGCATTAGGCAACCGATGCTTCTCTTTCTCCGCGAAAAATCGCGCGCAACATGCGCCGAGCGTAGCGGAGCCGAGCCGAGTCGGTAATCCGCGCGCGATATCGCTCGCCGATAGCAGCTCGGTTGCCGGATTCGTCGGCGATGCGTTTCGGTGGGCAATTAGCGGGGTTAAACGCTCGGGTCCCCGGTGAAACGCGGCGGATTCGCGGCGCGAGCCTAACCGCGCATTCTGCCCGAAGCAGGAAGCGAACGACAAGGCCGAGAAACGGTAGGCTGAAAAACACCGAACAGCCGGAGGAAGTTTCGTGCGTCGATTCTACCATATTTGGCGACGCACTTCGCGGTGCGCGGCTCGTTAACCCTTTAACTTAACCCTGCGCAGTCGAAAGTGTTCCCTGCGCTTCGTCCGGGCGCTTGCTGCACCATCTTATATGCAGGCTGCGGATTTCACGGAACATAAAAATCGTTTGCGTTGACTGGGAGGCACTGGAACCGGAGAAAAAATGTCTACGTCAAGTACCAGGTACTGGAACCAAATAGAAATTGTCTGCGTCAACTTTTGTGCCAGAACTATGGAGACGTTCGTCCTCGATAATTTAATCTTCCGATAGAAACCGGTAATTAACGTTTTAGGGATGATTTTCGTGCGGTTTCAAAATTGATTACACGAGGTTTACCAGTCACCCCCGTAGAATTTACGTAGAAGAAGAGTCGAAAGAAAGGAGTTGCTCTGTTCGTGATGCAGGGAAGAGGAAGAGGGATAAAAAAGGATGAAGAGGATGAAGAAGAGGGAGAAGAAAAAGCAACGATCAGCCACGTGTGCACGTAGAATATCGACAGGACTCCGGAGGTTCGTCGAGGACCTTTTAAGGTGCCGAAGGGTACCACCTTCCCCCTGTGGTCGCGGCAGAAGGTATTCTGAACGATAAGAGGGATACTCTCCCTACCTGGCCCTATGGCGTAACAATGCTGGCCAGCCGGCAAGAACCGGCGGCCTCTAATGGAAGGGATTCTGTTTCCTGCCGGGACTACAGATCGCGCATACTAAAAACTTCATCCTTGGGCTACCGTTACTATCCTCGACAAGAGTTATCCTCCTCACGAACCTGCAACCGGACACGGCGACCTAACGTGTAGACAACTGTCCAAAATCGAATACACGCAATACTTTATAAGAATAATAAGCAACACGTTCGTTCAGTTTTACCGGAACGCGTGTTCAAAGAAACTCCCCAATCAATTAACTCAGTTTGTACGATTGATGGTCGCAAGATGAACAAATTATTTGGGACCTGTCATTGTGACGCGGTTGTGTTGATATTGAGACTGTGAATGATATTCAGTGAATGTATTTAGTTTTGGCGACGAGACGAAGGGACGTAAGGGCAGACGACCGTGCGCCGAAGGGACGTTCCGTTAGTCGCGCGGTTAATGAGTCCGCCGGCTAACAATAATTAACAGAGCCAATCAAACGCTCATTAGGTAAAGTAAATAGGGGATGTAATTACGAGCGATACCGCGCGATGCTGTGCAGCGTGGCGCACGCGCGTGGACGCGCACGGTGCAGAGCGTAATCGTGCGTGCAGGTAATAAGCCGCGTTTACATAGTGGCGGTGGACGTATCGGGGAAGCCATTACTGCGCCCTCGAAGGACCGAGGATATGAAAAGATGAAAAGAGAATGTGCATTAGCATAAGAACCATCGTAAACACCAAAATCACCTTACTCAACCGCGCTGGCAATTAAAGCCTGCTATAATAGAAGACTAATAGAAGAGAGCCTGCGAGCGTTGAATACTGAAATCGCAAAAATTGCCAACCATTTGCTCGAATCGTAAAAACAAAATGTTCAATTTTATGCCAAAATTAAGAACCATATGCATCCGAAAAATTCCATTAATCGATTTTACGATTTTTTCAAATCCACCTTTGGGGGAGACTATCGAAAATGAAAATCCCTGAAATCGTACCACGGACCCCGAAGACCTGATCCACGAACCTTGGAAAAATTCCTGAAATGGTCTGTTGAACCCCGAAGACCGCTTCCACGATCCCGTAAGAGAAGGAAGCGTGTAAGGGGCAGACGCGTCGACCGGAAGTCACCGATCCCCCGGCCGATTCGATCCGCGAATTAATTCGATGAACATTATCCGTTTATCCGGCGGCCGATCCTTCTCGTTGCCCTTGGCCCCGAAGAATCGTCCGCCGGTTTATCTGCGGCGATCTTCACGCCGACGGCGCCACGAGCTCGCTCGTAAAGGAAAAAGAAGGGGAGCAAGCAACAGAAGAAGAGGAAGAAGAGGAAGAAGTGGAAGAAGAGGAAGAAGAAGAAGAAGAAGACGAAGACGACGATGAAAAAGAGAAAGAGAGCTAGGACAACGAAGACGCCGACGCCGAAGAAGAAGAAAACGGTGGCGGAGAAAGAGAAAGAGGAGAACGTAGAAGGAAAAAAAATTGAACTAATTGCTGCCCTCCCGGAGCTAGATTCCCGGAACGAGGTGAAGCGCTATCTTTCTGATTAATTAAATTACTCGGCGTGAAATCAGGGAGGCAGCGAGCGGCGTTACGCCGGCGAACGCCGACGACGGTTAAATGGTAAATCGTCGAATTAACATCCGTTTCTTACGACTGCAACGATTTCACACGGCGCACGCGCCATTTTTTTCCTCTCTCTCTCTCTCTCTCTCTCTCTCTCTCTCTCTCTCTCTCTGGACGTTCCATGTGCACACGAGGATCGCATACTGATCGGACGATCCACGGCGGAAGTTCGATTGCTTTCGTCGAATAGAAATTACATGGCGTTAGGTTGTAGGAATCGTTATCGTTCTAAACTCGTCGGTTAATGAATTTGATCCTTTCAAGACCTTGCCTGCACTCATTGATGCTCTTCTGAATGGGATTGTGTTATACATTTTTCCCGTAACAGTACAGGGTACGCGAGGAGCCTCTGAGATGTCGCGAAATATTTTAAACAAATTATGAATCACAACCTAGCATTGCGATCGAGTGCAGATAACTGGTCCCCGATTTTTACCGGTGTTCGAGCCCCGCTTCTCGATCGAGCTGCGGATTAGAGACCCTCGAGATTAGGTTTTCCGTGTCGTAATTTATGTATGATTTCAAATTGAGATTGATTCGAATGCGTTTCCGTCGGAGTTGTTCGCAACCGAGACCGGTAACTCGAGCGATTAATATAAATTATATCTGAGGCAGATATCGGTATTAAGTTAAATTCGAACCGGAGGCTAATTATAATAGATTCGTCCACGGATAATGGATCATTTGACGAAGAAACGCTATCAATCTCCGTCCCGGCTGGTAACAAGACACATCATTTTCCCGGGGCAACAGCGGCTGCCTTGCATTTAGCTTTATTTATTTGCGGATCGACGAACTCACGCGACGAAACGCTGAATACAAGGAAATTAAGATACGATCTCGTAATTGCTGCGCGTCGAGACAAAGGAACCGGCGATCGTAGATACGCGTAACCGACTTTATCCTCGACAGTGAATGGAATAGATAACTTCCTGGAGTCGCGGTGGAATTCGTGGCCTAATACAGGACGCCCTTAACGTTCGCCAAACGGCAAAACCAACAATCTCGAAAAAGTCGATCGCAATACAACTCTTAATCGCGCACGAACTAAATCTGAACGCTCGCGACACGAATTTTTCGCATTGTTCCGGATTTTCGAAAAGAAAAATTCGTTCAACCCCGTCTGGCACTCCCTCCTCCCACTTTTTAATTGTCCAGCTGAACAATTAAAAACTACTGGTGAGCACCGTTCCGGAACATTGACTAGCCCTATATAAACTCAGTTTTCCTTGACAGTCGCCAGTATCAGAGTGTCTTCACCCCTGATGAAGCCAGCTGCAATGAGATTCCAGGCCGTGAAAGCATCGAATCTACAATGAAAAATTCATTCTTCGTTCGTTGAAGAATGTCTCGAAGAATTTTCGGAATCCGGGTGGTTTTGACCCAGTTCAAGTCCGCCCGTCTCGACCAGTCAGTCGATATATTAGTTCGCGGATAGAAATGTGCAGTATGCGCTTCGTGCAGCGGAATGAGGCTGCTGTAACAGTATACGTTACGTTGTCTTGCCTTATGTGGAGCACTCTTACTGCTTGCGACTTCAGTTTCTAGGGGACATGAAAGTGTTCCGCCGGACGTAACGTATGACGCGTGCTGGTCAGCTCCGGCTTCTTGCCGATCGCTCGTCACCGTCTCCTGTTACGCCACTGTTCGCGATACTAAACGAGTCACCAAACAAACCCACAGGAAAATTCGAAAAAAGAACTCCACTTTTCGCTCGACCGAGAGCCTAATTTCTCGGATCATCCGAGACCCAGATGAGCCGGGTACATCTTGACAAACCACTTAATTCCGCGACCGTTCCACAGTAGGTCAAGCTAGCACTCGATTCCGCTCGAATGGCGGCTGAACTCCCCTCCGCGCCATAACTCGCGTCGAAAGCTTAACTATTACCTCGATGAAAACCGAATACCTAGAGGTCTCCTAACAGAGAGCTAAATCAACTGGCAGGCGGCTAATAAGCCGCATAAACTGCAGTCCACTTAATCGATCGAGCTCGATGACTCGATAAGCGGCAAAGGTCCTCGAGCGGGGCCATAACTCCGTGCTCATCAAGGCCTAACTCGATTACACCGTCCAGTCAAAACCCAATACCGCGGCCGGCTAACCCGAGAGGCTAAATCAAGCCGAAGCAAAAGTTAATAACTCGCGCGAACCGGCGCGGCGTCGTGGCCAATAGCCGAGTCACCCTCGACCCCTGGGCCCATAAAAGATACGGAGGCCCCTGTGTGAACGCTCGCCAGGATAGAGTCGAAGTCGAAGAAAAACCGGGAATGGCCGTTTTAGGCTAGCCTGGCCTAAGGGTCCATAAATTCAGAGCGGAAAACGGTGCGCCACGGCTCCGAGTAATGAACTTTCCGTCCCGTGAGCCAACTCGAAGTAACAAGTCAGCCTATGGGAGACCCCCCCCCCCCTCTCTCTCTCTCTCTCTCTCTCATCCTGAAGAGGTGTCCCGACAAGCGAGAATTCCCGGCGCGCGTGCGTAAATTCAACGTGTGTCGTCAGCTTCCCGCGGGACTCGCGGAATCGTCTAGGATATCTCGTTTCGCGGAAGCAACCATGAAGCCAACGACACCTTCGTCACCCAGGCCCCCTGCTGTCGACGATCTCCGTCGCGATCCTGGTTTGCTAACTTCCGCAGGACCTTCCTCAGGGCCATTAACGAGCAAACGGGGCGTGATTCACTGAGCCTCGCTACCCTGAAACCCGACGATCTCCAATGGGACTACGGTGACCACGCAGGTTCTGGTTTCAACATTTTTCGGTCCGACAGCTGTCACTCTTGCTCGGGAACTTGCTGGTTGCTATGTTACTACTTATTATTTTTGAGATTTGTCATTTTCTTAACGAATTGTCGCGTGATTCAGTGCGACTTGGAGTTTCGTATTAAAAACGTTGGATTGCCAGGATGGAACGGTGGAATGCTTACGAGTCCGTCGACAGACACAAAGGCGAACGCAGCAAGCTATAATTCCTTTGTCGCTGACGTAACGAAGTTTTCCTCGGTCCGTTGTCTCCCTCGGGCGAATCTTTTTCCTCGGGTGTATCTTGCCCCACTACAGACACCGCCGTCGGTGTTATTACCTCGCCACGAACAGAGCCCTGTCTCGCTCGTTGCTTGGGTAAAGCCCCCGGTGCAATTTGAATGTCTACCCCAGCGTGAAAATCACGTACGATAAAGAGCCAAGCTGAGCAATAATTATCCTCGGACGAGGGGGAGGAAGGACTCCTTTATTCTGTGCTAAAAATACATACGTACATATATATATATATATATATATATATATATAATCTTTTATTTGTTGCATTCTCGTCTGGCCACGACGGCGTGTTGCTCAACGAATGTGCAATTAATTTGCCAGATAAGAAAAATTAAGGGCCGATGGGACCGTAATTAGCGCGCAATTGCCGGATTAATTGTATAAATAAATAAATAAGTAATTCTCCCGTGAAGACTCGCCTGCTTGGATCCCCACAAAATGATGCTCGCGTACAGTAATTTCTAAAGAAAGTAGAAATTCGGTGCAACTCGGAGGGTTGGATAAAAATTGTTCTGCAACAAAACCGAAATGACTGGATGACGAGAGATAGGACTCGGACATTTTATAATAAAATGAGAGCTACAGCAAGTGTTGAGCGATTTTTCGAGTTGAATGAAAATTTCGAGAGAATGTGGTCGGTTCCGTGGACGCGTTTATTTGCGAACCACCCGTTGCATAGTCGTCAGGAATTGTCCCACGTGTCTATATCTTTCCGAGCCCGTCATGGAAGAGCTCACGAACGCGGCCAGCCGGTGTGCAGCTGACAAGCGTCGCGACGGATGCAGTGCGATCCCTCTATCGAGCCACTCCAGTCAAATAATGCAGACGTTTGCATTGAATCGAGGCGGTGCACTCGCCGAGTGACTGATCTCGTGTAATGCTATTTACATGAAACATAATCCCCGGTGCTCGCGACGCTGTTACCTGGAAGCGTGGCGAGTGCTGGCACACGGAACGGGGTGCGCGCGCCGCGTTTGATGGAATTCCTCGACGACTAATGGGGTGTTCTTGTCACGGCCCTGACTTCCAACTGAATTCTTCTTACCTGTCCCCTAATGCTAAACCACGGTACCCGGAAAACACTACGCCGCCTCACCGGTCAAATTTTCACACCCTCTGCATTTTCTTGAAACGAATATTTAAGGAAAAACTATCGTTCGCAATTGACAAAGACCATTTCTGTTTTGCCTACAGATTCGCAGTCTAACGAAGTCGCAGTCTGATGAAGAAGAGACCTAAATAACCGAATAAGGTAACGAAATTTTGTCTCAATTCCATTCTCCTTACAAACTAATTCCAAACTGATAAGTGAAGTCTTGATCTGAGCCCAATCCTCGGGTCCCTGACATAGATCGTGTAGGTCTACTAGATATTTTCTTGTGACCGAAAGCGCACTACGGTGGAGGGGATAGGCGAACTGACTAGAATCGTGTAGCTCCGTTCGGCTTAGATCAAGACTTTACCGTACTATTTAACATTTTGAAATCTGGTCCCCATTCTAATCGCGTGAACGGAGGAACTTCGGATCGTTCAAGGATCAAACAATTCCCTGGCTCGCAATTAATGTTTTTACCTGTTCGACGTGGCTGGTATCCCCTCGGTCGCGATCTCCGCGTTCACTCTCGATATTCCCTTTCACGCCGAGAACTCAGAAACCCCGAGAAGATAGAAAACGACTTCCTGAACCGCGAGGTTAAGTGGCGACCGACCGGACCCCTGTATCACCTTCCGCATGGGACCGTTTACACGGGCCCCGGTTGCCATTTACACGACATATTTCTGTCCGCGGTGCCGAGCCGCGAAAGGAGAAAGGTGAGCCGATGTCTCGGATGGATCCGTGCCCTCCATTCGAATATCCGATCTTTCCAACGTTTACCGAATCCGCGACTCCTCTGAATATCTCATTAAATCCTTCATCCTACGATTCCCTTTCAATCAAATTGAAATTTCCGTTTTTCCCGAAAACTTCACGAGGAATTGCGACTCATGCCACCGGCCCGGTTGCACCACTGTTCGCCACCCTGTATAGAAACAGGACGAAACACAGTGGCATTGTTACCACTAGGTTTACAGGACCCGTCAAAATGACGGGTTCTAATATTTTTAATTTACAATTGTTGAGTCTCTGAAGATACATCAATTATTCCAATTTCTTTGGGTATGTTATTTAAAAAAAAATGGCTAAAAATTTGGGCAGCACATTCTTGTTCATTTTATAACGTAATAGGGAATAGTCGCTTTTAGTGCTCCGTAAACCTAGTGTTAAAAATCGTGTGCGTTCGCCGAAGGTTAATTCGATCGCAAGCAGACCCTAGTGGTAACGAACGAGGAAGGAAGAATGGACCGAGAGGACGGCGTAGAGCGACGAGAGGTTAGGAGAGAGGAGAGGAGAGGAGAGCGTAGAACGTCGAGATACAGAGAGTGCCGGACGAGAGGCTTAGCTTTCTCCGTAATGCAATTGGCTGCACGCGGCGTTCGCGACTCCGGCTCTCGAGGATCCATTGTCCTCGTTCCCCGGCGCTCTTGTAGTTTAGTGGGTTACTTAGGCGAGGAGAGAGAGAGAATGAGAGAGAGAGATGATAGAGAGAGAGAGAGAGAGAGAGAGAGAACGAGAAAGAGATTTTCTCCCAGCGCGGTCGAGCCAGTTAGGTAATGCTCGCGTCACAGCCGCTGGAATGGCGGCAGCAGCCTGTTGTCGAAAGCGAGGAAAGTTCGTTTCCATTGTTTCGCGTTGGAAGATCGAAGGCCGTGGAAACGCGGGCGTCTCGCAGCTTCCGCCATTTTCACGGTACGTAACTCACTGTACATTGTAACCCTGAGAACGATCGGCAGACCCGTGCGCGATTCCTCTGTGACCTTCAACTGTGTTTCCGCGAGAACCTTGCCTGGGACCATCGAAACGTTGATGTACTATAATTTTCTGGACCAGGAAAAATTTGTTAAAGTTAAGTAGAATTTCTGAACAAACCCGAAAAAATTTCCAACGTCCGCCAAACTGCAATAAATGTACGTCTGAAGGGGAAAAAAAATGTCTGCAGCCAGCCGTTCGCTTTACAACTTAACACTTGCAGCATTAAGCGTCCATAACCCTAAATTTTTCGCACAGATCACCGCTCGAGTGTCGCCTCGATGGCGTTCGTCCTCGGATTTACCGTCCGCGCGCGCGAAGCTCTAAATAAGCCAGTAAAATGTTTATATCGCAAAAATCGCGACGGGGGATTTCGCGTCGGAGACACACGGTTGTTTCGCGCGCGCGCGATCGCAGATAATCGTTTCTGAAACCGTCGATTCGTCGATCCTCGATCCTCCGGACGACGGGACGCCCGGTCGGTCGTTAGAGCGGGATGTTTAACCAAACGACAAAGATCTCTCTTCTCCAGTCTGGATGGACTGGACGTTATGTAAGCGAAGGATCTCGATCCCAGATCTCGTCTGATTACTCTTTACAAGGATCGTTTCTACTTGCGGAGGGGTTTATCGATATCTCGGCTACGAATTGATCGATCGCAACCAGGAAATGCCACGGACCGAGGCGACCCGGTAAAAAACCACCGAGAATTATGCGATTTAAAAATGACCGATCTCTATTTTAACTGCATTCCCTTGCCGCTTCCTGTTCCTTCTGCGGCGCATCAACGTCTGCCCCCCCCCCTGTATACAGAGTTTTCTTTTTCCGTACGGAAAATTGACTCACGATAATGTTAGGTCTCGCAGAAACCGCAATTTTTCGAGTCGCGTCTGTGTGCTCGGAACTGCACGAACCAGACACGAAACGATTATTATTCTGGATCACTTTCCGCTGAATAGTAGACTGATCTTTGGTGACTCGCGTCTTCGTGCGGGCATTCACTTTTGTGAACTATTTTAATAACTTTCTTCTTCTGTCGGGAGAATCGGTGTTTCACCGATCAACAAACTCGCCTCTTACTATTACGACGACCGATAAAGAACAGAGAAACGAAGGAAGCAACGGAGACACTAATGGCGCGTGGAAACTCGGAAATTCTTGCTCACGATCGGCGAGAACGATCGGTCTTCAACGATAACGTAATTCCCCGGGGGGCCCCGGAGATTTTACGAGCCAGTATCGCCTGAAACTTTCGCGTATTCCGAGCACCGCGAAAGTTACATAAAGACTAACTTGTACCCCATAATTTGTTCGGGCGAACAATGGCCGTAGCGGCGCGCGTTTCGCATTTGAAGCTCGGTGGTGAAAGGCGGCGACGCGAAAACGCATGGCAACGGGGGGGGGGGGGGGGGGGGGGGACAAAAACAAAAAAAAGGAGCACGTGCAACAATGAAAAATAGAACGAAGAGGAACCGAGACATTAGATTTTTCGGAGCTCGGTGTGCTCCGTGTCCGAAGTTCCACGAAGCGTGGCGAAAGCGTGCGACCGAAACTGTTGTTACATTTCGTTCTTGCTCGCGAAAATCCGTGACCGCTAGTATACTCTCGCTGCGAACGTGTTTACGGCCGTTCGATTTTTTGCAACTCGAACCTGAACAGAGAGCTGAAAAACGGCGACTTTGTTTTGCGGTTGTTCCTCGTTGCGCGAAATTCATTGAAATTATGTCTGAGGTTCTTTGTCCGCTAATTCTGTTTGCTCATTTGTTTTGGTTCCCCTCGGTTACCTTTCTTTCGTCGTTTTTCTGGAGCATCGAAATTGAATTGTTTCCTGTGTGCTGTAAAAATACTTCTAGAAACATACATCTATCGACCCACAAAATTTAACATTGATACGCCGGATAGTTTCCGTTTAAAAAATTGTCAAGTTTCCCCAGTTTGCTCGACAGTCGGAAGGCTGACGAACGGAAACCTGGAAAGTCGGACAACCGTTTCTCCACGCAAAAACGCTTAAAAACGCGAAGGGACAAGGACGTCCGTTGCCGAGGAGTCACGGGAAAACGACTGCTGTCACCTGAAACCGTCGTCTTCTTCGCGTTGCTCGCGCAAAAAGATAATGCGGACGAAACTTGAGTAATATTGACCGCAGGAAAAAGTCGCGGGATCGCTGGTCGCTTGGCCTTTGCTAAATCGATTCTTGTACAAGCGCGAATTGCCTCGTACGCCGTTTCGACACCGGCCAGCGTTCGATATTTTCGTCAGGCTCGTTTTCTAATTCAAATTTAAACAAAAATGAATTCGGGAAACTCTAAATGTAAACCTTTAGAGAACCAATCGAAGCTGTTAATCAACTTCCGAGCACTGTGATAAGCCTGTTAAAATTTTCTTAGCGAATAAAGTGACCAGTTCCCTAAGTAAAAAATCAGTGGTGTCGCGGGATTGAGAAAGGCGAGCGGAAATTCGATTGGCGGGCTCGCCGGCGCGTGAAAGAAAAGTCAGTTGGGAGGAAGATAACATTATTATCGGGCGTGGCGGTGCGTCGGGGAGGAAAGAAACGGCCACCGAGTACATGAGAGCGCGACGGGTGGTTAGGGCACCGCGCATCCTTGCCCGGGGCTATGAAAACGCCGGCGGAATCGAAGGGGGAGCAGACCGGGCCCCCGGTAGAAGGCGGATCGGCGAATCTAACGACCAAATCTCGGCACCGGTGTAAAATGCAAAGCAGCGGCCGAGAGCGAGAGAAGCGAGAGCGTGGCGAGCCAGGAGTCCCTGTTCCCCGAACGAATTCCACGATGCGTGGCGACCAAGGTGGAGGTCGAGTACTTCCAGCCGACCCTCCTCCTCCTCCTCCTCCTCCTCTTCGTCCACTTCATCCTCTTCTTCATCCTACTACCTCACCCTATTCCTCATCCTCCTCCGCCTCATCCTCTTCCACGCCACCGCCTCCTCTTGTTCCTTTACCTCTTCTTTTCTTCGTCTTCTTCTTCTTCTTCTCCTTCTCGCTACTCGAAGTCCTCCTCTTTTACATACATTTTTGTAGATCATTTTACAGGAATTCAATGAAATATTGTTTTGTCCACCCTGTTGTATTCCAAAGGGTACAACGGTCTCGTAGAATTCTTTCAAAACGTCTCTATTGTTCGTCTTTCACAATCTGATCACCGCGTTTCAAATTGCAGAAGCTGATTCTTATACTATCCTAGCTTCTTCCCCGAGAGATAATAAATTTTATGAAAATTCGAAACAAAGCGACCATTAGGTGGGTCTTTTATCAGAGATCCTATTATACTCCAAATAGTATAGTCGAGTATTACCAGCCTCCTCTTCGTCCTTCTCCGCCTCATCCTCTTCCACGCCTCCGCCTTCTCTTGTTCCTTTACCCCTTCTTTCCTGCGTCCTCTTCTTCTTCTTCTTCTTCTTCTTCTTCTTCTTCTCCTTACTGACTCCAAGTCTTCTTCTTCTTCTTTTGAGTCTTCGATCGTGGTCTAGAGTGCTGCGAGCCGGTTTACCGATGATGCTGGAAAGTTGAAGTAGGAGTAAAGTTTGCGGTGCGTAATAGTTGAATACTCGTGCGGCGGAACTTCCTTGCAACTGTACAATCGATGGTGGTAGCATTCGTTGCTTTTTCAATTTTGTCAACACTTTTTTCGTTGGGCTCTCTGTTGTTCCCAATGTGACATCGATCGATTCCTCTTCGATCGTCGTTTTCCAGGAATCTCGGCGTCGTCGGCACCGTCGCGATGGCGACGCTCATCCGGTGCTTCCATCTCCGTCTCCCTTTTCCTTTCTGCCACCACGCGGGAGTGCGTGAAGCAGAACGAAACGAGGGTACCGGCCCCGTGTCGGCTTTCGACTCTGTCCTTCCTTTCGGACGATCCCGATCCGCGAGAAAAAGTCGCGCCGATCGATGTCCCGATGACCCGATCAATCCTTGCCCATCAACGCACCATTTCGGTGCGATCGCGTTGCTGCAACACAAACCTGTCCCAATAGTAACAAGAGGAACGTAGGAAGTTCCGTATAAAACACTTGTGGACGAGATCATAATTATTCGGACGAGCGAATTATTTTAAACAGTTGATCAATCCTGTACTTGACTTTCCTTTCTTCGTTAATTGCCCGCCTCCATGGAGCACCGGAGCATCGTTTTCCCGAGGATGTTGTTCCGTAGACCAAAAAAGGGTTTCCAGGGTAAAAAGGGTCGAACAAGAAGAAAGTGGAAAGTGGAACGTCCGGGGAGAGAAGATTGAAATCCACAGATAAGAACGTAAACTCGTTGAAAGTCAATTACGGTGGCGTGCAACTTTTCCCGGGCGTTTCACGGGTATCTCCGTGCTCTTCCATTTTCGTAAAAGTCGTACCGGAGGAGGTTCCCCTATTAATCGTTCCAATTAAAATCCTCCCGCCTCGTTCCTCGGACGTTGACGTCGCTCGCCTTTTATTTCTTTTTTTTTTTTCTCGTGTTTTTCCCGCGAGGATGAATACCACCGCCGCGTACCTCGACGTTTAATAAACTTTCACCCGGGAAGCTTAATTGCGCGAGTCGGCGTTGCCCGTTCATCCGCGTTGTTAATTGCGTCATTTTCCGCGGTGTCGTCTTTCCGGATGAGACGCGAGCCTCTCGCATTTTTCGTAGTTCGAGATGCTTGAAATGTTTGAATGCTTCTTTCTTTCTTATTTGTGGAATGTTGGTGAACGATTACCAACGAACCTAAATAAAAATTGAAGTCTGTGAAAATCCGCAGTCTAATCGTCAGCGTGAAGTCGTCGGCAGAGTCGGTTAAACAATTTTTCCACGTATTCTAGAATTTGTTTAGAGGCTTGGGGAATTTTTGCAGGCTTCGACAGGTGCTTATGTGAGAGGAGCTCAGCGCGAAGCCGCTCGAACAATAGGAACCTTAAAAGGGAAATAAAAGCGAGCGTCGCCGCGATTAGCGGGGAATTTACAAGGAGCGCGCGCGGGCACGACGACGAATCGTTAATGAGCGATTAAATAATAAGCGGCGCGGGTTCAGGGAGCCGCGCGCGCGCAATAAATCCGACTTAACGGGCCGAGCCGTATTATTTACGCGGCGCGGCACCGCACAGCCCCGCGACAACGTTAAAAACCCGCCAAGAGTAATAACCGAGGTGTCCGCGGATTAAAAGCCGTGACACTGCTAGTTCCAGCGATTACTCTTCCTCGCAACGGTGTAATTAAATTCCCGCGATCAACGTTTGTTTACCGTTCACCGATCCGACGCGCGAAATTCGAACGTTGCGATTCTCTTCGAGCGCTCCGATCAACAATTTTCAAGTAACAACTCTAAATTTCACTGATTATTAATTTCGAGCGATCTTCGTGAGTTCTTTGAACTTCTGTAATTTCTGTCTTTAACCATTTTCCTTCTCGAGCATTTCCAGAAATCAGAGGAGACAGGGTTGTTGAGGGTAGTCCGGCGGGAAATTCAAACGCGCGAGGCTCGAGGCGTTTAATATATAATTAATTTCTGTCTTTAACTATTTTCTTTCTCGAGCATTTCCAGAAATCAGAGGAGACAGGTTGGTTGGGGGTAGTCCGGCGGGAAATTCAAACGCGCGAGGCTCGAGGCGTTTCATATATAATTAATTTCTGTCTTTAGCCATTTTCTTTCCCGAGCATTTCCAGAAATCAGAGGAGACAGGGTGGTTGGGGTTAGTCCGGCGGGAAATTCAAACGCGCGAGGCTCGAGGCGTTTAATATATAATTAATTTCTGTCTTTAACCATTTTCTTTCCCGAGCATTTCCAGAAATCAGAGGAGACAGGGTGGTTGGGGGTAGTCCGGCGGGAAATTCAAACGCGCGAGGCTCGAGGCGTTTAATACACTTTGTCGTCACCAGGACGGAAGATTAATTTCACAGATAAATAATCGTCACATGCCAACCGGTAGCGAGTCTCTTTCGCGCGCAGGCAGTCATGCAGTCATGCTGGCGAGTCAAGGCAGCGAGAAGAAGGCAGGCAGGCAGGCACACGGCGACGACGACGACTCACTCGCGAAATGGAATTGATAGCGGCGCAATTACACGCGCAAATTGTAGCCGTCGGCTCGTCCGTCGTGCGGCCGGGGCCCCGTGTCTGTCCATAAAATGACAATGTACTCCGTGGCGGAAGCCTGCTCGCTACACGCTAAAACGTTTAGATCCGCGTCCAGAGATAACCTAACCTCCGTCATAGCTTACCGAGCACGACGCCGCGCACAGTGGTCCGAATCGATAAATTTTAACGACGTTCTTCTCCATCCCATCCAACACAATTTCAAACAGACATTTTACACCATTTTTCCGATGACTTCCGAAGACCCGGGCGCTGTCGCCGGGTGCAAGCAATTTTTCCCAACGATAAATAAAGGAGTTGACACAAAGAACAGCCACGGTTACACGTCCACCGGTAAACAGTAAAGTTTGATTTACATACGAGTCCCTTCGCGAACGGACGACAGTGTGCCGCAGAGTAAAAACGCCCGGAGCAATAATTGTTAGGAAAATGGCATCGCGATCGTAAAAAGCAGATGGTGGCGTGGAACCGTGTTCGAACCGGTGACGCAACTGTCGTATAAGAGGCTCGTAAACGTCCCGGGGACAATGTGTCGGGAATGTCGTCGGCGAACGCGACACTTTCCAACCAGAAAACCAGACTACCGGCGCATCGTGTTCGTCCTGCAAACTGGCGAATTATTCAAACAAGTTCCGTGGCCTTTTTCTTCCCGTCGGAATGAAAATCACTGTCGTTGCCTCGCGCTCGGACGTGCCTCGGTCGTTTTTCTCCTGCCCGAAGAAAACACGCGTTTTCCACGGGTTTTTCCGCGTGGAAAGCACGCGCGCGAACGATTGATTTTCCGTCGGATTCTTGTTTCCCACGCCTCTTCCAGAAAACAACCGAGACGGTTGCCTGGTTTCTGTTTATCGCTTTCTGTGGAAAGTTATTATGATCATGCGGGGTTTTCTTAACTCCTGAATTTTTATTTTCAAGTCTACTGAACGGATCAAGTTGATTCTTTTTTTCTTTTCACCGGGAAGGTTCAAACTATCGCCTACATTTTTCTTTCGCCAAAAAAGTACATTTTGCGGCATTGAATATTCCGAACGAATCTTTTCGTTTCGTAAACCGCATCTGTCCCGACGGAGTCGTGTTTCGCGAGACGTTTTCCATTAGAAAGAGAATGGAGAAGTGCCCGCTAGTATTCTACGAGTAAAAGGGTTCACGGGGCTTGGCTCCGGTGATATTTTGAAAGACGTTCCGAGCTTTTCTTCTCGAAGAAAGGACGTGCGAGACAGCGGCCACCTTGGATACGAGGAAAAAGACGCGCGAAACCGGCCGCCTCTCGAATACGTAATCCTCCGCGAGACTTTTCTTTCTGTTTTACGGGGGAAAGCACGCACGAAGCGGACCACATCGAATGCATAATTTTCCGCGGAATCTCTTCTTCTTCCTCCTCCTCCGTCTTTCAGCAGTAAAGCACGCGCGATCCGCGCGAGCAGAATGCAAAATCCTCTCACCGCTTCCACGGGAGCGCCGTTAATTCCGTGAAACCAGTGTTTCCTCTCGCTGGACGTCGAAAGTGAAAGATTCGATTAGCCGGCGCTCTGGAAAACCAATTACGACTGGACGTATCAATAATTGAGTGCAGACGGTTGCGTGGAAATCGTTCGATCGTGGTCGAAGAAGTTTCGTATTCGTGATTGCGAGGCTTCGGGTGTTACGCGTCTTTAACAGAAAGGGAATATTTAAAAAATTCTCGACATTTTTAAAGACAGAGACGTGTCGTCAAGGTCGTCACAAATTGGCACTTCACTTTTCGAGCGATTATGCGACGATCTCTCGCAGGGCTGATGCGTGATACTCGTTACAAGGCCGTTTTCTCGTCATTTTTCGAGTCCCACGTAAAACTGTTCCGTATAATAACGATCGTAATCGTTCGCAAAGTACAGTTCTTCTAGACGTTAATTAGTCAGGGAAAAATGGTTCCCATGAAAAATCGCGGAGTTGGTGGTCGAATGGCGCTCGACGATGCCTCGATTTGAATAATTTTCTAGTTTGCACGGTAAACGCGACGTTCTGATGATCCGTTGTCGTCGGCGACGCTTAGTAACTGTCCGCTGTCAGCCCGGCGCTACGATCAATCGATTCCTGAGTGTCCCGTAATTTCAACGCCCCGCGATTCGTCATCTGCGTGCCCCGTGCAACCTGTTAATTGCTCGTGGTGTCTTGTCTTTTTGTTCCTGTCGCGATCCTCGCACCGGGAAGCTTTTAATCTCCCCACCGTTGCGTCGCCTAAGCAGCTTTCTATGTACGCGTCTTTCTAACAAGCCTGGGTAGTCTTGCTTGCGAGTACGCTTTTAGGGGAGTTTGGAGAATTATCTTTCGAGTTGAGAAATTTTTCTTCGTCGAATCTCCAATTTTGAGGCGTCCCTTCGATTCGAATCTTCCCGAACAATTAAAATTCCGAGCCTCCGCCCGAAAAGATCGTGTTCCCGATAATCAGACAAACGTATTAGTGGGAAAACCCGTGCTACGACAATCAAACATCGTTAGCAACTGAAATTTCGAGACGGTATCTTCTGTTTTACAGGGGAAGCACGATCCTCTGTGTGATTCATTGTCTCGCCAGACATTCGGAAAGTGTCACTCCTTTTCCGCTTGTGTTGACGCTCAGCTTTGGCCTCGCCTACGATCCTGTTACAAGATGTTTTTGCCGGCTGATTCAGCTCCTCGCTCCGCGGATCGATTCCTTTTTAGATACCATCTAGACCTCCTTTCAAACGTGCTGCAATAATGTGTATGCCCGCGTAAAGAAAAATTGATCCGTGAAAAGCCGAGGAAAAAGCGATTAAACGCAAGAAACATGATGAAAATCGAGGCCGGAAGAATGGATAAAACAGACGTAAGAACAGTATACAGTTTTTATCGAGCTGACCGCATGGCTGGGTTCCGCGAGATAGTAATCAATCAGAGATCGTTCCCGAGATTTCAGCGGATAGTTAGTAGGCACGGGCGTGTAATTGTCTTGTCTGAAATATGCGAGGGATTATTCATTGTCGCTTGTGCCTGCCTTCGGATTCGTATCCAGGTATATTCTCTTTGTTCGGTAAAAGTAAATTCCTTTCGAAACCTTTCCAAAAATATTTCTCAGCGTTCAAGGCAATTCCTCTTTAACAACACTGTTGGCTAGTTTTTAGGGACAATAAAATTTCAGAAGCTTTAGGTTTTCATTTTTTTTTTAAATTTAAACTTGCTGTCAAAGAACGAGGGTGTGCCCTTTCCGTTGGAACAACACCATCTGTTAGAGAAAAAACTTTCGCAACGACCCAATAGTAACCGGTAAAAAACCATAAGGATGTCGTACCTCCATGCTTTGGATTTGTTGTTCCCGAGGCATTTATGGGGGGTGAAAGTGGAATAGCACGGAACGAGTCAATAATTGATCAGCCGCGAGTCCGGCGCACCTGGCCCCATGGTCACCGGGGACCATGACAGCAGGTAACGTATGGGTTTCGTGGATTTTTTTTTCCGGTTCTCGGTGTCGGCGGCACGGTGGCGAGGAGGAAGGAAACCGGAAATGTCGTTGCCGGGTATACGGTGCACGTGAGCCGTACGCGCGATGAAAACCAGCCGCTTTATCGCCGGCGCTGGACGGAAGGGAGGCGAAAGGTCGGCGCGGATCGGAGCGGGTAGGAACGGGTAGGCTAGGCGCTAGTTTTTCAGCGTTCGCTCGCCTGCGAGCGAGCAAGCGAGCTGAGCTTCCACGCGGTGATTTTTGGTGACGGGATTCAGTCTCGCGTCCGCGTGAGCAGTGCGTCCTTCGGTGCTCCACTCGGGAACCCGTGAAGAAAATGTCGGAAAACAATAGTGGTGTGCGTGGTGTGCTCCGATAGAAACGCGTTTTCGCAACGCTTTCGAGCAGTAAAACTAATTCTGTGGACTTTGGAAGACTTGCGATCTTTTGGGATGATTCTTTGACAAATAATCGTGCGAATTCCGAAAATTGCTACGTTCTGAAATAAAGAAGCTTGATTGGGTACATTTCAGTGAGACTTGCTACGCTCCTGAAATAAGAGGAAAGTAGAAAAGTCGGAAAAATTTGCAGCCGACGATTCTGACAGGCTCGGTTAGTTTCAGTGTCGAGGAGAGGAAGGATTGAAGCGGAAGGTGGCTCGAGAAAACATTTGCAAAGTGCATTCGAGTTTCCCCGCGACCGGTGAAGTGCAGAACCAAGAAGCGTGAACAGCTTTTCTCTGATTTCTGTTTCAGGAACGGGACACAAAGGACAACGAGGCAACAAGTGAGTAGATTTCCATTTTATAGAGACGTTTCTCATTCGAGCAGTAAATCGTTTCCTCCCGGTGCCGGTCGATGCATTTTTAAGGTGGTCTTAGTCATCGGTCGGTCCCTTGTTAACAAGTTGTTTGCATCGGAATGCACTCAACGAGCGCCGACTGGGAAGTCCGAAGACTATGCCATCGATCCTACAACGGTTTCGACTTATTCTTAGCTTGCGTGGATCACCGGTGACCCTCGACGACGATTCGCATAGATCACGTTCGCTTGCGCCGAGTATAAACGTTCGTTGTTTAACGCTAACCGTTCCACGACCGGTCAAACAACCGATTTCACATTTTTTACTTCATAATTATTGCAATTTTTGAAATGCTTATAAAAATTTCGGGAGATCTAGATAAATTCATATCATTTTTATAAAAAAATTAGCGTTAATACTCTGTACTTTATTTTCCTGGTGGATTAACAGAAGTTAGCATGATGAACTACTAATCCGCCATGGAACTGGCATAAACGAGTATTAAACAGCGCAAATAAGTGCGATCTACGCGAATAATCGAGGGTCACCGATGATCTACGGTCATCGCGATCACAGTCATCGCTCGAAGGGACAGTCGAGAAATCGGAATAATTCGCGTCCGATCGATTCCATGATACTTTGTTTTCTAATCAGCTTTCATGGTTACTGGAGATCCACGGCGATCTACAGGCATCGTGATCACAGTCGTTAGAGGGGAATTCGAAACAATAGTGTTCAGTTAACGTTGCCATGATTTTATTGCGACTTTCGAGCGGATCTCAAGCGAACCGTGATGATCGGTGAAAATCATAATCGCAGTGGTTACTCGAAGACACTGTTACGATTAGCGAACAATACTCGTTCGGTGCATTCTATCTCGGTCTCGTTTTTACCTCTCGTGACCCACGGAGAAATGTAATCTCTGTCATTATGCGAGGAGACAATCGACGATTCTACATAGCACTTAGATGATTGTACCTTGGCTGGCAGCGAAGCGAAGTGGGCCATTTGGTGAGCATGATCGTTCGTGAATGAATTACACGGCATTCTTTTCCAATGAAAGTTCCCCGCGAAATGTTTATCCATTTTTCGTTCAGCAATTACTCGAACGGTTCAATTAATCTTCAACTTTTCCCCGGACGCGTACGCACACCGATCTCAATTAAAGCTGAAGGAGGATAATCCCGGACTGGCTCGATGGACTTCTCAATAAATTCTACCCGCGGGGCCGGGTTGCGTGGGTCATCGATGACCCAGAGCGGGGTCTACGTACGTTGTAATTACAGGCGTCGCTCGTAAAGGGGAATCGTGAATTCTAATCGGGGATCGTGTCCGATCGATTCTTACACCGGTTTCTACTTAGCCGCGCGTGGGTCATCGATGACCCAGACCGTTCTACAAAGCCCGTAATTACACGTGCGTCCCGGCGATACCGTGAATTATTACGCGATTACGTGGCCCCCACGAACAGTGAAAGTATCGGCCGGGCCCATCGGAGAGTTCAACGTGGTCATCGGTGATAGACGTATCGGACATGACCAACGGCGCGCGGCCAGGTAATTGCTTGCAACGGGGTTGATACCGTGAAACCTGGCAAACCTCGACAACCTAACCCCAAAGTCCAGGTGAAAATCCGAGGACCTTGATTAGAAAGCCGCCGCGCCGTCGCTCGTCGCCGGTCATGCGCACAACCTGGAAATGGTTAGGTTCGTTTCCTCCGGCGTGATCTGCGTCGGTCATCGGTGCTAACTGTACAACTTGCAGACCAAACGTATCCACCGTTCCCATAAACAGCGAATCGAACATAATCTGATTGACTGGCCGGAACCATCCGGATGATGGATGATTTCGAACCTTTAATTAATTCCGATACGGAACATTAGAAGAATTTAAAAATATTATATTATTTTCAGCCTATTAACCCTTAAATGCATGAGTGAGGTCCGCAAAGGACCCCAGTGTTGGATTTTGCGGATTTTGAGTTCAGCTATTTGCTTCTGTCGATATTTAGGTTATGTTTAATGTGTTTACAGAAAGAAATTGTTGCTGTGATCGAAGTTAGCAAGGAATTAGGTAAGTGGGGTCCTCAATGGACCCCATGTATGAATTCATGTTCTTAATATTTAGTTGACCTATGCACTTAAGGGTTAATCGTATCAAGCAAGAAAATAAATTTCCATTCCGGTATGCTGCAAATTAATGCAGACAAATTTTACTTCAGTCTTTGGATTTGTCTAGAATCAGTTCGGTGTTGAAATTTCCGTTTGTTCTCTCTTCGCGCGAGAGAGGGAACGAGCAAGCGATTCGCCGGTTTTTCTGATTCAATCATCAAGTAGAAAGATCAGGGTAATACTCGGAGCGATTTAGGGTGCACAGTCCATTTAGAAGATTGTCATTAGGGCAACGTATCATTTCCGCGGTCGGACACGGTCGACGTTTACCGAGCGCTGCCGAAATAGTTAATACGTTTCGACGAAGGGGAGCGGTCGCGTCGCCATTAACGCGATCGGGGAAGGTGTTCCGGGAACGTGGCCTCGCAATCAGGGAGCCGAAACCGCTCGTTTCTCGCGCAAGATCGATCGACTGTCCCGTTTTTATCGGTTCGGTCGCGTGGTAATGAGTGCTGCCCCTGTAATGGCACGTTGCATTAACATCGGCGCGCGTCGGTGCGTCTTGTCAGCGCGGCTGATGCATCCTGGCCCCTTCCGAATGGGACAGGATCTCGTCGAGATCCGATTTTGCGAAATTCCCCGAGCTTAAGCGAACTCTTTTTCCCTCCACGAAAGGTACGAAAGAGCAACGTTGTACTTAGCTGTGTCTCGATTTAAAATTTCCGCAAAAATGAGACTTTCCAAAGCGTAAATTCACTGGCCACGGGAAAAAACCAGCCTCTTCCGTGCAAGCTTTAATTGCAAATGGATTACGGGACTGGCAATTTGCGTGAAAAGGTGGAAAGTAATAAAATGGAAAGTACAGTATAATTGGATTCAGTGATCTCGTACGCACAAGGTTCTCGGAGAATAACGATCCGAGCTCCACTTTTCCCTACGAGTGGCTATGGAAATGAGGATCCTCCGAAGACCTAATAATGAAGATGTAATAATGAACCGCGCAATCTTCCACCGATAGATCGCGGGAAATCGCGGATCGCTTTCCTCAGGGTGATTGTAAATTTTCGCGAGAGGCGCTCGCCGGGATACCAACGCGGCGTTAGCGCACATTAGAATTGCAACAGGCCGGCGGCGGCGTCGTAATAAAACTAATTAAAAGTAATTGCGCACTGCAACAAAAGGGAATAAGTAATCGTTCGGGTTCGCATAGCAAGGAGATCTAAGCGGTCCGCCTCGGAAAACTAGGAATACTAATTAGAAGGGGGGTAAAAGCCGCAATTCGCAGCGCGAGGAGATCTTGAATCGACTTTTCAAAAAAGAAAAAAAGATCGCTCTGTTCCCAACACACTACCGGTTAGTCTCGATGGAATTCGTAATGCGCCTAATGAATTTTCATTTGGAGAATCATAGGTTCGATGCGGCCCTACGCTTTCCATGCAAGGAAAACTCGGGTGTTGCTGACACGGTTTGTTGAGCAAACGTTAGGGTTATCTTGATTCTATTCTATGGCTCCTTTTGAACGTAACTATTCATTACGCCACTGGAAACAGTGTTATTACGAGGAATTAACACTTACGGAATAGCAAATTTTCTCGTTTGAAAAAGTTGCAACACTCCTACTCTTCCTACTTTTACACCGTAATAGCGAGTTATATTTTAGTAGCGGGAGAAAATATAAAAGTTTTTCAGCAGAAGCATTCAATAAAGCCCGTGCTATAAAAATTCTTAAACGGGGGGGAGTGCTCCCTTTTTCCAGGCGCATCGAGCGTCAATTAATCCGGCGCAGCATCGAAGCTTAGTGTGTCACGGGGCGCGTTAACGGCCGCGGCGGCGCCGTTAATGGGTTCAGTTTCAATTCGCGCGGTCTATCAGCTCGGCGATCGTCCGACGAAAACCGTAATTAGCTTAGGGGATCTAGGAGCGGCTTGTCTCGCGTGTTCCTCGCGATCGCCATTCGGCGTGTCCCTGTCGAAAAAGACGCTCGGCGTCACGCGAGCAGTGGGACTCGCGCTGGCGTCAGTTTCGAAGCCACTTCGACCGACTCCTTCGATCCTCGTGTTATTTTTCTGATCGCGGAAATTGAATTTCAGTCGCCTGCCGGATCGCGGTGTACAATGTTCGTGCATCGATCCTCCATTCTTCTTTTTTTTTTCTCTACTCCCTCAGCAGCCGCTAGCCGGTGCCTCGGCGCGGCGCGGCGCGGCGGTTCTTCTCGCGTTTTTCTTTTCTGCTCGGCGCGTTCCGTGGCTCCGGCGACCTCCGTTCTCCAATTTCATCGCGGGATTCCTGCGGTTCCACGGTGAACCGCGCAAGAAAAAGCCCCGTACAAGATGCGCCGGGCTTGTACCGCCGCCTGTACGCACAGCATACCGCTTTTTAACACTTTTCCGCGCGAGCACGGATTCCAAAGGCAAGAACAGACCACCTCGACGGCCAAAAAATCCCAGGCACGAGCGATCGATCGTGTCCGATCGTGCGGACGATCCTCGCACGAAACGCTCTACAACCGATCCGATCAAAATTGACGCGGATGCCCCTACACCGTCACGTTCTGTGGCTTGTCGAGACATACTCATTTCCACCAATTTTTCCAAATTCGAACATCGGTGATTCGTTTGAAATTCGACCACGTTTGAACAGGGTTGTTCGGATAAATTTGCGGAATTTGAACACTGCTGAATGTGTACTGGACCACCCTTTATAATTGTCTATTGTAGATTTTGTGGCGAAATTGTATTAGAAATAGTACTGAAAAATGTATTATCCCCGATTTATCAACACTAGGTTTACGGGACGCGTCAAAATGACGCGTTCTAATATCTTTAATTTACGATTATTGAGATTATAAAGATGCATTCATGAGGAATTATTCAACAGATTTGGGTATATGTTATTTTTGAAATGGCTAAAAATTTAGATGGACGCATTCTCGTTATTTTTTATAAATCAATGTAAAATAGTCAGTTTTAGTGCTCCGTAAACCTAGTGTCAAGATTGCTAAAGACAGGAACTCTGTCCGGTTAAAATTTCTTGATTCGAAAATTTGTGCCTATAGTATGTTTTTAAAACACTGTCGATTGCTGCGAGGTATTCACGAGGGACGCACTGACGGCAGGTTTTACGTTCGCCTGAATTGTGAGAAGATTTAATGGGTTCGCTGTTCATTGGCACGCTTAAACGCCGTCGAGCAACTGTCTCGCCGAGCGAAGTTTCCTTTTGTGTCGTGTTCGTATCGTGTTCATACGACTACCAGGTTCATGTCATATTTGTACTGTTCTCGTGTTCTACTCATAATGTCCTTGTTCAGCTCTCTGTACGCAGCTTGTACCGTGCTTCTTGTACTTGTCCATACGTCCCTCCGGTTTACTTGTTCTCCCTCTTTCTCTCGTTTTTTATCTCGTTTTGTTTACATCGTCCTTGTGTTTCCTCTCGCGTCGCATTCTTCCTTTTGGTTGTCATTTTTCCACTGTGTTTCTCGTTTCGCTGCCACAGCGCGATCTACTTCTTCGGGGCACGGTCGGTGCGCGAGATGCTCGACGGAGAAAAATTTTCAACTCCCGAGTCGATGTTTCTCGATTTTTACGGCTTTATAGTTACGAAGGGTAAACTATGGTCGCCGGAACTTTTTCCCCCCGATTCGTGCTCCCTCCCATTCTGTTAATACTGCCAAGAAAAGGATTCCATTTTTAAATAATTATTATTCTGCGTGAACCTGTCCAATCACGAGATTCAGCGAGCATCCAAAAGATCCTGTCGATCCTGCAGAAGGAAATGCAAGCTTTGTCTACTGGTAGGACCTCTTGCAGCCGAGCCGACTTCAGCATGAGTTCCTGTGCAAGGATCGAATGAGTAGCAAGCAGGATCCTGTTGGTCCCCCTGAAAGACAGTTTCAATGAAGCCTTGCCAAGGTCGCAGGGTCCCGTCAGCGAAAATGAAGCTCCGGCTAGCCGTTGGCTAAACCGTGGGTCCGAGGGGAGCCCTGTTGGGCGCAATCATGCTCGCAGATTGTCCTTGGATAAAATCCGCGCGTTTCGAACCCTCGTCACCGGCTAATGGGAGGCCGGAGGGGCGCGAGAAACTCGATCGAACCGTCGAGTTATGCAAATACGGAAATTAATCTCTATCTCTAGGCGGGGTTCGAGTCGCGCAATTTGCTGCTCGTTACAATGTTACATGTTAATACCCACCGGTTCGAGGTAATTATTCTGGCACGGGGGTTCTCGTTCGGGTGTCGAGCCACGAACCTTCGTGCGCGAGCCTTGTCTTCCGAGATCTGCTCGCTGTCTACCGTCGGAGGGAACCGAAGGATAAGAAGAAGAACGGAGTCCGTTGGGCGCGTTCATGCGAGCGAAATTTCGCTTGTACAGGCCTGCCCTTAGGGGTGCGGAGCCAGTAAAACGAGCAGCATGATCCGCCGGAGAGAGGATCAAGGTCCGCGAAATCGCAAAAGAAACATAAAGGTGCCCGGAGCGGGGCGAGGACAGGGAAGTAAGTAAGGATCCTGCCAAGCCTAATTTTCTTCACGCTTCGAACCGAGCATCTCCCGGGAACGGGAATCGATCCGCGAGCAGGCCGGTTCACTTTCTCTCTCTCTCTCTCTCTCTCTCTCTCTCCCTCTCTCTCTCTCTTCTTTTATATTTCTTTCTTTCTTCTCGTCGCTTGTTTGCCACCGTGGCCATCAATTTACAACTCGTTCGCTGTCTGTTTATCGATCGCCCTCATTTATCAGGCTCCCGAGCGAGCGGAGAGTAATTAGCGCGTCGAAGTACCGGTAATTCATTTATTCCTGGCTGCCTCCCATCGGGCTACGATTTTTCCCGAGTCCTCTGCGACGGAGAATGTCGGCTAACGAGGAGAGACTTCTGTAAGGAACCTGGTTGTCATATTTCGAGACCTCTTCTCCCGATGAAACTGAACCGGATAATTAGAGGATCGCCGGTGCTGCGGAATCGGTGTCGAAATGGTACCGGATCATTTTCCATGCGGAAAATGAACGTTTAAAGGTAGAGATTCAAACGATCAGCACACATCACGAATGCATGTGTTAATCTAAAGTGCAATTTTTGGTGCATTCTCAGTACCGAGAAACACCAAGATGGCGCGAGCCTCTCGTTCGTTGGTTACCGAAGAACGAAGCAACCTGGACGGGTACTTGGTTAGATTTAGGGCCAACGCCCAGAGACCCTGAGCCCTCGAGTTGCCCTTTTTTTACACACGTGGACACGGGACGGGCCCCACCGGCTAGCTGCAGCCGTTTAGGCTGAATGTTCTCCTCGCCATAGGCGTGACCAAAAAATTCGTAGCCGGGGTCGCTAACTTCTGATCCTCGGTTCAGCGGAGCCGAACAATGACTGTCCGAATAATAAAATGGCCAAACTGTACTCCGAGAAGCATGACGCACCGAGCGTACTCCAAAAAAGACCGGAGTCTCTTGCGTTCTGTTGCATCTTCTTACCGGCGTGGTCAGAAAAAGGACTTTTCAAAAAATCTATCCACAAAACAGTACTGAACACTTCGATCTCGACATTTTCCATCTGCGATGCGTCCGCAGCCAATGCAACGTTGCAGTTCGAATCGTTGCACAACGGGGAGCAACCGTAAAGGAACAATAGGATACTCTGGCTCGGCTCCGTTCGCAACCCTCAAACTGTAAATTATACACGATTCAGACAAGATTCCGCGTTTCCTCTAGCAAAATCGAACCGTATCGTTCTTCAAAGTATAGTCCTAGCCGTCCTCCACCATGCATTTATGAAGAGCAGCCCGGCAACTGGACTCGAATCCTCGTTGCAATCAGCGTAACTCCTACACGTAGTGGGTACGGTTCCCACGTAGCCGGCAGGTCGACCTGCATACAGAATTCCATCAAAAGCTTGATCCCCACGGTGCCCCATCGACGCGATCCCTGACCCCCGTTGGCCAGGTCGATGCATCTCACGCAAGAGCTGCTGCGAACTCCGAAACACCAACCAGAAACCATGAAATTCTGCGGAATTTACCTGTGGACGCGGTTGAGTGTCGCTCTACGGGGTTCATCATTTACTATGGTTCCTGGTTGATTGCTCTTCTGAAATTGTGCCTCAGAAATCGTTCTCCTGAAGCGGTCCTTTTGTTTGAATTAATTTAGAGACATTGAAGTCTTGAGGACATACAGTGTTAGAAACAAGGAATTTTCTTTATAAAATATTATGCTTCTCTAATATTGTCTTATACTGAACAGCCGAAGAGAAATTATAAAAGCATGGTTGCCCGCTCGGCTCTTCACCAAGCCAGAAAACGAATCGCACAATGTAAGTGCATTTTGTTTCCACCAAGATCGAGCGAGTCGCAACAAACTGCAACGTCGATGCATCTAGATGCGCACACTATCCAATAAAATCGAGCACGATCCGGGCCCCGCCTCTGACTCGAGGGGCCTCGTGCAGCAGCAACAGCAGCAACAGCAGCAGCAGCAGCAACTTTTCATTTCACCGAGCGCGAGACACGTCGATTTCCGCGAGCGAGAGATCGTTTCCATACGCGTACGTACGTGGAACTCATGGTACCGATCGCACCCCTGGTCATCCCATGGTGTTCTCGAGGCCCGAGGATCGCGGGGCCCTACGCCAATGCGAGGCGCGAAGGGAAGAGGCACGAAGCACGAAAAAGAGTTTGCCATCGGGCGAACACTTTCCAAGCGGCGAGCGGCGCGGAGTTCCACGACCGCGTTTCGGGACAACAGCACGCCGGTGCCCAGGCAACGTGGGGGCCCCCCGTCCTTGGTCCGTGTCAGTGGCATAGAGCATACAGGGCCCGTTCAAGGTCGCTCCGAGCCGGCCCGAGCGTCCGCGACGAGGCACGAGTGGCCCACCGCGTCCGACCGCGACCGACCAGGCTCGAGTCTCGCTCCGACTGGCCCGGCGACGTGGTGGGGGTACCGGGGTCCGTTGGCCGGCGTGGAGGGGGGGAACGGGGCCCGTTGGCCTCCGTGGAGGGGCGGAGAGTCGATCGAGGTCCTCAGCCAAGTGTCATCCTATACCCGTGTGCCTGCCACGTCGTTTCGCAGCGTCTTAACGCACATTAATACACGCTATCCGAGGAGCCTCTCTTGCTCTCGCTCCCTCTGGCTAGCCATGCACACACCAACAGACGACACCCGCGTTCGTCGCGGTTTTTGTTCCTTTCTCATCTTTCTTCACCCTACCTTCCTCCCCTCTCCCTACGATTTTTTACCGTCTCCCTGTCCAACCGTACCTTTTTTTCCCGAACCTTCTTTCGGACGCCCTCTTCTTCTTCTTCTTCTTCTTCTTCTTCTTCTTCGGTGGACCATCGTTGCTCGTTTTTCGCTCGTGTTTCGGGGTCTCCGTGTCCCTCCACCTGGCACCGTTGATACTCCTCGCGTGTTACCGAGAACTTCGGCGAACGCGACGACCGAACCGAATCGAATCGAATGCACACCGAGATACGGAATCTCGGGGAACCGTGATCGATCGGTACACGATCCACGCCGATTTCGACGGTCGATGACTCCGGGACACCGGGATCACCGATCCGTGCTGCGATCCGACTCGACGATTTTTCGGGCTAATTGGGACCCAGAGAAACGAATAAACTAGACGGTGTCTGGACGGATTGTGCTCCACAAGATTTTGACCCACCTGGAAATTTAGAACTTTTCATTTTAGAGATTGAGAATAAGAATTAGAAAAGGGGAGGGGCCTTCGAAGGTCGAATTTCTGGCTCGACGATTTTTTTCTTGATCCCGCAGGAGTACAGTTAAAGCCAGACTCGGTCCTCGATCAGGCTTTTGGGCGGATTCCCGGATTTATGGCGGCCGGTTCCGCGGAACCTGCAATTTCAGGGTTCGACGTCGGACGTAACCGGCGTTCGAGATACGACCTTCCTTGGCCACGGATTACGGCAGAGCTGGCCGACTGATTTTAGCGATCCCTCCTCTCTCTCTCTCTCTCTCTGTCTCTGTCTCTCTCTTTCCCTTTCTCCCTCCCCTGTGTCTCTGGCACTCTTTGTGGACCGGTGTGTTCGTGATCGTCTGATGTAACAGGTTTCGCCTGGCCGTGGCAACGAGCCACGGAGGAGCAAACACTGGATTCCAAGGTTATTTAATAACAGGAGAACCAGTGGAAAGCAGTTAGCGGCATGCGATGCCGATTGAATCCTTTTCATCGCGATGATTAGACTGGGCCAGGAGAAAGAGAGAGCGAGAGAGAGAGAGAGAGAGAGAGAGAGAGAGACAGGGGAAAAAGAGAGCGCAGCTCTGGCAGATTTGCATTTCCTGCGTGTGAATCACGGGCCCACCAATTATTCTCGCTTAACTGAATTATAGGAACTGCTGTTATTAATCCGGGATTCAGGGGAAACCGAGGTAACACTTCTGTTCCAGGAATCATTCCTGTTCACTGAAACTGGAGTCTTCGCTGCGGTGCTTCGGATTACGCGATTTTTCCCTCGATTTCAACCGGTTCGACGATTTTCGTAAAGGTGGACTTGAGAAAGAGTTTGGAAAAATCAGATGGATTGCTGTGTCTTGAGAGATATCAAGCAGGAAAAATATAATACCAAGAGGCGTCAACCGAGAGAAAAAATTAATTTTCACGTAGCTCCCGTTTCCCGCGATCGGTGCAAGCAGTTTCCGCGTTACCTGAAGATCTCCGCTTGGAACTCCCGGTGTCCGATGGTTTCGCCGTAGTCCCCGGCTTCCGTGGAAGTGTCTCGGGCCCATTGTCCGCGCGCTAAACGGACTATAAAAGCGACCGGTTGATCTACGAGGCTCTCGGCTGCCGATTCACCGTTTCTCCAGAAAATCCTCTGCATAAAGTCCCGTTGGAGGGTTCCGTTTCCTCCCTGGTGCCCGGTAACGACGCGTCTCGTTACGGGCGCAAAACAAACGTTTCCATCGGGGGAACGAGCATCGATGGAATATGGATCGCGGGTCTCGCTCGAAACGGCTCTCTCGCGCGCGTTATCGATCCGAGAGCGCGCACGGCGAGGATGCGCACAGGCCTATTTGGCCAGGTGGGCCCCGTTATCTTCGACGACGCGACGTGACAGCTTTTGCTCATTGCCGGGTACCCTAAGTCCTTGTCCTCGTCGTTCGGCGACACAACTCGCGTGTTCCGGCTCCGCGATTCGCTTTGCATTAACGATCCTCGGCCGACCGTCGGTCGATCATCGGCTACAGACACACCGGAAGTGCACGTCGCGTCGCGTGAAAATGCACCACCGGACACTGTCGATTGCACACGATCCAACGGAACCAAGCTGCATCCGACGCATCCGGAATTGTCTGACACGTATGACGTGTGCAAGACTAGGTAGGATTAATTCATCAGATATCTAAAGGATTTATATTTTATTCCTACTGCGAAATACCTGTTATTCGGCAAAACAAATTTGTCCATTGTCACGAAATCGCCCATAAAAGTTTAACCGTTTGCACTCGAAGCTATTTTATCTGCAAAACGAAACATTTCTTTCGACCTAGAATATATCCCTTCTATATATTTTCATTTTCATGTTATTCATACGAAAATGGTGGAATTTATCGGTTCGATACTGAAACGTTTAGTAGTTTATTAAATACAATCAGATTTAATAATGTGAAAAATATTTTAAACGATGGTACGGCAATTCTTCGTGGCGCCTTACGGTCGCCATTCGAGTGCTAGGGGTTAACAAATAATTATTCAGCGACAAATGGTTCCCAAATCACCGTGAAAGATTATTCTAAGAACGGTATCTCAAAGTTGGTGATTTCGAAGGCGGTCGCGCAGCGTCTCTTCTTTTTGTCGTCGCCGGAGAGGCAATTATGGTAATCCAGATTCCCCGAGCGGATCCTGATCGGCATTTTCGGCGACCGCTTTAATTCCGTCTCTCGACTTTCGATAACGTCGTCGCGGTAATTGCTTCTTAGCGTCAGGTCGTCGAGGTGGAATCAAAATTACCATGGGCCGATTGCGCGTATCGGATAAGGAACGCGCCGTAGCCCGGATCAACGGACAGCATTTGAATCGAATCCGAATTATAAATTGAAATCGTTCTAGAACGGGAGCATCGAGAAATTGAAATTCAAGGACGGGTTTCTCGACGGTCACCCTCACGGGAAAGTGTGCTTCTTTGTTCCTGCTCGAGTTGCCCGCGCCATTGCATCGGTATCGGTGGATGGTAACGCGTCGCTTCGATTCGGAAAGCTACCACGGTGTACGACTGGCATTAATATTAATTAGAATTGGCGTATTAATAATGCTAGCGAGTGGGTCTCGTGTGAACGTGACCCCGTACGCAAGCACCACGCTTCGTAAGGCGAGCTGTCTGGCGAACTTGTTCCAGATAAAATTAGGACAACGGTGACGACATATTTTGGGAACCCTCGAGACACTTGAAATCGAGCGCGTGCTCTAGAAATCTTTGGTTTTATGATCGTGGATTAAAGTATTTGTTAAAGTACGAGAACAGAAGCTGGTATTGTAATAATTTTTAATTCCTTGATTTTCGGCGAGGAAAGATATTCTTCCCGTTTGAATGAAGATCGAGTTTCGTCGGTGGAAGGAAGGGTCCCGTCGAGTTTTTCAGTTTCCCGAGGGGAAAACAATCGAGTTCGACGATGCAATAAGAAAATACGAATTAGACCGTACACAATGGAAAGTTCAAGCGAGTGCATAGTTTCCTCGGTTCTTTAGAACCGAGATTTTAATGATCGTGGGATGAAACTGCCCGGAGAACGTTGGCGAAGAGTTATAGATTCCTCCGGTGATAGCTTTGTTCGACAAAGTTTATTGGAAATGACGTTACGCTCTTCTGAAGTCGCACAATGAAACATAAACCGCGTTTTCCGGTACCGATCAAACACTGTTCCGAATTCCTGATGGTTAGGGTACGCAACACAAAGACATGGATTGTCATATTATTTTCCGATAACTTATTAGTCGATTCGGGTTTAGAAACCGTTCGTGGACGGTCGTCACTTTGGAAGCGCATTTTAGGTAAAACATTGAAACGGACGGGGAGCCGTTGGGAGCGAAACGGACGCGAAACTCGAAGCGGAAAGTGGAAGATCAACGCGTTAATAAATTGTTTCGACTTCCCTGTACGTTTCCAGCAACCCATCCGCCTGGTTCGAGCAGGAATGGTCCTGCTCGCTGCGGAAACAGCAAGAACGCGTCGAAGAAAGCGCGTAGCATCCGGCGGCGGTAGGCAAAACCCGCGTTTTCCATCGTTTTTATGCCGGCGGGTATGGTCCCCCGTGGAAAGGTGCATCGACCCAGGCCCCCGGCTGTCGGAGGATTTTAATTGCAGGCCTGCACGGTTTTTCTAGCGGCGGTAGGAAGCGAATTACAATCGCAAAAAAGCTCCAGAGAGCGCGCGCGAGAGAGAGAGAGAAAAGGAGTGAAGGGTGCGGGCCAAGGGGGGGCCCTACGCGAGGAATCAGCAATTAATTCATCGAGCGCGGGAAATATCTAGAAATTCTCGGGGATACGGTGACGAGGACCGTGCCCATCCCCTTCCTCTGGAAGCCCCACCCCGTAATCGCCGTGGTGCTCATTAATTAATAGCTGAAAGACGATCGGTTCTTATCGCGCAGGTCCTCTCGGTCCAATCAGCGGGATTTCTCTGTTTCTTCTGCGGGCTTTTTCCGCTTGCCTAGGCCACGAACGGAAGAGACGAACGAACGAGGAAGTGGACGAGCCACGTCCCACGGATCGGTTTATTCGAGGATGCGTCGGCCACATCGCTCGAATTTCTGTCGCGCTCGCCTTTTCCGCAACTGCCACGTAATTACCGGCGTAAATTAACGCGAAAACGGGCCGACGCAGAAGCGGCCGCGTTTGAACGCCACTAGGAATCCTCGGACGATTCCCGAGGAAGGTTTTCTCGCACGGTTTCGGGCTGTTTTCACCCTACGATGCTCGAAGGGTTTGACAAGGACGACCGCAAAATTGACCTGAACCTTGAATCTGAAGATGAAAAATATTTTGTACTGCGTCGCCTTTCTTTAAATTTTTCGAGAGGTCCGTAAGTGGCAAATTCCGCAACAGGTGGATGCTCCTGGATTTCCGGCATGTTTTTAGCAGCTCCTCTGCCAATTGTTCAATCCGTCAGAGAAAAAGGATAACTCTCTTTCGCAGTGGATCTTTCTTACGGAAGCGAAACGACCCGACAACCAGTGGTTACCCGGCCACGTTGCACTATAAATACTCAAAGTAGTCGCTAAAGTTGACGTTTTAAAGAGAAAGCCGCGGCTGTTGCTGCTCCGGGCTGTTTGCCAGCCGACGCGGATTTCTAATACAAAATAACCGGCAGGCGCGAGTTACATTCGTTCGTAACGCGTGTGCTTATGTAAATTACGATCTAACTGTTAAAGACGGCTCAGAGCAACGAGAATTCAAACCAGAACCGTACCTCCTTCGCTCTAAAGAACTCCGTTTAATGAGGAGAAATTCTTTGCCGGCCTAACAATCGACCTCGCGGCCGGGACATTAATTAATCCTGCCTCAACAACGTGTTCCCGCTTAAACGAATACAAACACAGTAGAAACAAATCTTCTAAAATCTCGCGAAATAACGGCCTCGGAAACCGAAATCTCTACTCTGTAAAAAAAACATATAACTCGCAGAATTTTGATTATTACTACTTGAAAAAAATCACGCGTGGGCCGGGACATCAATTAATCCTGCCTCAACAACGTTTTCCCGCTTAAACGAATACAAACACAGTAGAAACAAATCTTCTAAAATTTCGCGAAATACCGGCCTCGGAAACCGAAATCTCCACTCCGTAAAAAAACATATAACTCGCGCAATTTTGATTATTACTACTTGAAAAAAATCACGCGCGTGCTCCAGATACCGGTAAATATGTGTGCAAAATTTCAACGCAATCGGTCTAACAGTGGTACTGAAAAAAATCTGGAAAATTCGCGGCAAAAATCGCCTCGAATACCCCGTTCGAAAATCGATCGGATCGTTCGGAAGCGATCGAGACGCGGCGTGAATTTTCGCGCAGAAACTCGCGGATACCTGTTCGATACGTCCCCTCGCTAATTTTACACATCCTGTCGTGCCGCTAAGGGAAATGTTTCCTGCGAAAGCAGGTGCAGAACTTCTTTCAGCGGCGCGGCGGTGCACGTCGCAGAACACGAAACACTTGCGAACAGCGAGAGAAACGGCGAAGAAACGAAGAAAATCGTCGGTCAAGGGACAAAGAGAGATCGGCGGGGCGGCGTCGGCGGTGGAGGGAAAAGAAGAGACGAGCAGCAAAAGTGTGCGGTTTATTGTTCAAGGGCGTCGAAGAGCCACCGTTCGCGTTACACATGAACCGTATACTTAGCAGTCGTATAAGAATGCGCAGAACAACGCGGTACCGTAACGAATGCGTCACCGTTAAAGAAAAGAAGACCAGGAACTCGGGCAAAAATATCGCTGCTTAAATATGCAGCAGCCGCCTAACTGTACCGGGAGGAGCTATACGTCTTCGGACGAGTTTCCACTAAATATAGAAAAAGAACCGAAGGGAAAGGAGGTGAACCTAGACGTGCCCTGAAAAGGTCAAAGACGCCAAATTTAAAAGGTAAATCCGGCGGAGGATTCGAGCCGGCTGGATCTGATAAAAAAAAGGGGGATCCACGCCCACGGAGGATCACGAACCCCCGGATGTCCCTCCGGAGGATCGTCCTGGCGGCAGGACGATATACGATTTAAATAATTTATCAGGTGGCGCGGGAAACACGGCGAGGTCCCGTGTCCAATTCTAAGATATCGGCGATTAACCCGCCGATTTTTTCAGCCGTATAATTGGCTGCGAAAGCAATTATCGATTCTTTTTTTCCCCGGCCGGTAGAGGGACAGCACGCTCTCCGCTTATTTCCTCGCGCGAACGAGCCACCGCCAAGCGATTTATAACGATTTGTATTTATGAAGACAAGTCGCGTACCTATGCGCACACGCCTGTCCCTTTCCAGTTTACGTTGATCGTACGATTTTAACTGGTTTTGCCGGCCGATCTTCGCGGGGATCACGGTTATTTAACTCGTTATTTAACCCGTCCACCGATATTTTTCTCCCGGGGCACCGCAATTTGCCAGCGAACCGGCACCGCGTGCGCGCGCGCACGAAAAAGAACAGAGACGGCGAAAGAAGGAAACTGATAAGCAGCCTGCGCACGAAATGTCCACCTCGGTCCACTCGCGATCCACGCGATTGCAATTAATCCGATGCGATTACCGAAAGAAATTTATCGTGGATTTGAAATTTGAAATCCACGCCTCGGCCGGAATTTCCGATCGGCGGAGGAGAGTTTTTCGCGTGTCCGTGGCAAGCCTAAGGAGCAGAGTTTACGATCGAATCGATTATCCACGCGGGGTAGTTCTCGAGCGGGTACGTGTGTCAGGCGCGCGCGCGCGCAAAGCCTCCAAGGACTTCCACGGATGGAACTGACGGCGGATTTAGTTACGGCCCGTTGTTGTTGTTCGCTACAATGCGGCTACATTCTCGTCGTGCAACACCGGCAACGGCGGCCCACCGAGTAGCGTGAACCCCCTCCGGGGGCTGAAACAAAGGGCCGCGGACCCGATCGCCGGGGTTCACTGACACGTATAAACAACAACGGAAACGCGCGGCGCCGTTCCTTCGGACATGCTTCGAAAAATTTCATTATTTACCTCCGTGCGTTCGTCATCCTCGCAACTTTACGCTCGACGACTTGGCAAATTGTTGCGATCCTGCTGGAAAATTTTCAAAGTTCGGACCTCGGGAAATTCACAAACATTGCACTTGCAGAGAGACCACCTCGTTAAGGGGGCCGGAATGGTTTGAAATCCATATACGTATGCGAGGATCGAAATCTAGACAAACTGCCGCTTCAATATTGCAATGAGCAGTTTAGAAGCGGTCAATTGTGTTTCCTGAAAGTCCAATCTACGTCTGTATGGAGCCCAAATTGCGAATTTCTATCTCACCGTGGAGTAATTTCTAATATTCGGCGGGAAAATTCGAATTCTGAAGCAAGTATGACGTGACAAGATGGCTGTCGCTGAAAGATTCTCTTAATTTCGAGAGATTTAGTGTTCGTATCGAAAAAAAGGCTCTATACAGACGTAGCGAAGACATGTACAAACACGGTGGTATGCATTTTTAATTGATTACTTACTTATTTAAGACGTGAAATGTCTAGAAAAAAAGGCACAGGATAACATAGCGTGACAGTCAAGGCCAAATGCCTGCCGGCCCCCTTAAAGGGGGAACATTGAATATTGAATCTTAAATATTAAATTTTCCCGTCAAACGGAAAAATGTTGTTCCTTTTGGTTTTCGACCGTCGGTAAACACGGACGTCTAAATGATCGCGTTGCGTAGAGGAGTTGCAGGTATTAGTGCAGCCGGTTATCCGGGGAATTAATCTTCGTACGGTTCAATAAAAGTAGCGGGGACTAATTCAATATGGCAGAGGGGTCGCGCGAACTCCTGCCCACAGCCTGGAAACGATTATCGCGCAACAAAATTAATAGCCACTAATCGGAGCTAATAACCCGTTAAGCGGCTGCAGGATGCAACGAGTAATAGGGAAAAATCGGGTCCGGTCAGGATGCATCGCTACCGGCGGTGCAAGTGTATATCGTGCAACGCTCGCAATTACACGGTGCTACGGCGGCCCGAACAATTCTGGAACTTGATTCCAACCCGGGGATCCATGATCGAGGAAATCGGTGCCGATCGATCTCCCGTCGAAGACAAACAACCGATCGCGGGTACGATCCTCGCGAGGTCCGGCACGATCGCGATCGATGACCTGACGATCATTAGACGCAAAATTACAATTGATAGAACAAGGTTAGAGGTCGACAAAGAACGGGGATATTCCATCAAGCTGAACTAAAATGAAAATTTTAACCCTTTGCAGTCGAAGCTATTTCAACTCCAAAACAAAACATTTCTTCCGACCTAGAATATTTCGCTTCTACATATTTTTTTTATGTTACACATACGAGAATGGTGCATTTTACTTGTACAATACCGAAATGTTTAGTAAAAGATATTTTGAATAATGATACAACAATTTTTAGCGGTGCCTTACAGTCGCCATTCGAGCGCTAAGGGTTAACAAACGAGGAGATTTTCTCAATCGATCATAACAATGTTAAATGAAATGGTCTTGAATATACAAACACTCTGGACTTTAAAAATATGACCACAAAATATTACTTTTCGTAAAAATGTCACATTCACGTTAATCAGGTGATATTATGGGATAAGATAGTACTTCGAGGAGACAAAGCAGCACTGGAATATATATAAATACTAACCAAAAATTTCGAAATAGAAATTTGGTGCTTAGTAGGCGTCACTGTAGGATCAAGCGGATGCGGAATTTGCCTAGATCGGCGAGCAGGATTATTTCTTCGGTAGCGCGTGCAGATGGTCGAAAAATCGGATGGACGGTGGCTCGGTACGGGCCGGTATCTGCGTCGATCGGGCCCGGTTCATCGATCGAGCCGTCTCCGTTCGCGAGATAGCCCTGCCCCCACCCGAATTCCCCCCCACTCGATGGGGGCCTAGTCTCTCGGGCCCGGTCGGTCCCTGTCGGTTCCACGGCTGGCGGGGGCTCTGGGCCCGGTCCTGGTCCCTTCTTGTCCCTCGTTCGGAGGGCAGAGGTGGCTCGAGTGCACGAGATCGCAGCAGCTATGCGCCAGCGGAAGATCGCCAGCAGGGCTCTTATAGGAGGAGCGGTGGGCGCCTCCGCGTCGTAGTTATATTTAGATTCGCGCTGACCGGCTTCGTGCTTCTTGTTTTACATTTAGCCGGGCATCACACTCGCCGGCACCGGCAACGGCTACGTCCATGTCTCTCTCTCTCTCTCTCTTTCTCTCTTTCTCTCTCCCTCCATACCTCTCTTTCCATCTCCGTCTTTTATCCTTCCTCCGCTTCGCCCTTTGCTTCTCCTTCTTCATCGCTCGAGCGTCCACAGCGGGAGAGATCCTGCGGGAGATCGTACCCGTTTAGACTTTGGCCGAACACGTCTCGTCGCGAGGCCCAACGCGATCCTACGCGTTCTTCGTGTACATCCTCGTGATCGCGACCGACTCGCCAACCCGTCAATCCACCGAGCCCAGGCGTGTATCAACCTGAAACTAATTTTCTTCGAAATCGTCTGTACTTGCATGACACCCTGTATACAAGCTGCACGTTTTTACGGGGACTCGCGGTACTTCGATAGCGAAGGGTTCCTATGGAAAACGATAAAATAATTGAATCGCACTGTGCTCGTTGTGGGACCCTTTTAACCCTTAAATGCACGAGCGGGGTCCGCAAAGAACCCCAGTGTTGGATTTTGTGTTAACATTTTTAGCCGCGCCATTTGTCAACTGAGAGTTCAACTAATTTGCTTCTGTCAATATTTCGGTTATGTTTAATGTGTTTACAGAAAGAAATTGTTGCTGTAATCAAAGTTAGCAAGGAATTAGTATGCGTTCATGTTCCTAATATTTAGTTTGCCTACGCACTTAAGGGTTAACGAGGTCACTGACCACTGAGTCGACTTTCAATGGACCTCTGAATTCCCTCGGCCGATGAGAAACGCTTTTGGACCAGCTTCGAGATGCTTCGATCTTCTCCACGGTCGGACCTCCTGCGATAAGCGAGTTCAACATCGGTTTGTACCGTTGTAAACAATTTCACAGTGGGCCAGTGTTTTGCGAACGGCTGCCCGACGCTTGGTGGAAGCGTCTCCCGGCGTTCTTCGTTCGGATTCGACTGCGTGGGCGTGGGATTCGGTGAGAGATGGGCTCCGCAACCCTGATCCGCATTCTTCGGGCTCCCCGACCGACCTTCTGTTGCGTGAAATACGAGGCCTCGGATATCGAGAGGGGATGCGGTTGTCGAGGAATGGGAAGTATTCTGACGGTGTAGCGTTTTCGGGTGCCTGGTCTAGTTAAATTTGTGCGGGCTTCGAGACGCCAGTCTTGCGGTTCTCGTTCGTGGAAGTTCGACGCTTCTGCTTTGTGTATGCAGTGTTCAACTTGGATTCTACCGCGACTCTCGAGTGTCCTTGCAATCTTGGATGGATTCGGGCTGAACAACTCTCACGGTATTCTAACGAGCCCGTAGATCTCTAAATTAAAAATTGCCTCCGTTGATTGCAAGCCTCAGAAATCGAGTGGAAAATAGTTGGTAAATTGATTTATCTCTGAATTCTTTTAGTTCTCCCACCGTTTTAAGTTTGCTGCAGCAAATGGAACGTGTTCAGGGTAGGAGGAAACAACGTTTCGGCTACGCGCGATAATGAAGGGCGTACGTCGCGGAACTCACTGAACCAGTTTATTACATTATTTAGCACCCAATTAGGGAGATACAGTGCATCGAATGAAAGAAACGACGACCGAGCTTGCTCCGCGGCGGACACGATCTCGATATTCCCAACAGACTTCGTGCACACGGGGCCACGATAATGTTTAAATAAAGTAGCGTACTTTAAAGCACCGGTCGGCGATACTGGACGGAATAAAGAGTCTTATGAAAGCTCTGATCGAGAGATCAGCCTGCGGAACAGGATCTTGAAAACGATTCTCAGTACATCTCTGCTGAAGATGACTTCTTGCAGCATATTAACTTAACGTTTGCAAAAAGACTTCCTCCCTAAATTATTCGTGCAAACGAGAACGACTCGCATTCGTGGATCCCGTTCAACCTTCCTCGAATCGCCCGCAAGCGATTTGTATTAAAATTTGTCTGCTTATGCTGTCTAGGAAAAATCAGTGCTCAATTGAAAATGGATTCTTGTCAGTTTTAGAAATCACTTTTACCGGTCCGCAAAGGTAGCGTTGAGTTTCAGTGTGCATTGTTTTACGAATTTTGTTGCACCGTTTGCTTTTGCGGGGATAATCGATTTGGCAAATGAGCGGCCCCCGAATTCGAGGCCGAATTTTTTACAAGCGGCAAGGGCGGCATTCGCCGGCAAAGGGTTGGCACGAAGCAGCCCGAATTCGTTCTGTTGCGAAAGCGTTTCAACGAAATCCGCGAGACGCCGTGCAAGAAGGAAAGGGTTGGGGTAGCAAGGGCCAAAAGCGAAGGCGATTCGCCGCTTAATTGGCTGATCAAGGCATCAAGGAAGCTGCTCGTTTTTTGCGAGGCTCTCCCTCGTGGATTCTCCGTGATCGGCCGATCTTATTCAATTGGGCCTTCTTAATCAAGATGAGACTCGGCCGATCGAAGATAAGTGGCAAACCCGGCGGACGCGGCAGCCTCCTTGCAATTTTCGTCGACTCCCCCGGTGAATTTCGATCGCATGATCGCCGGCCCTCGTCCCGCCAATTAACGTCGTTCTGGCTCATAACAATACATCGACCGTCCGCTCCCCGAAGACACCGATTCCTCATAAATTCGATCCCCGATCAGCCTCCATCCTTCTGCCACAGTTTTTCTTTTTCAAACTTGTATCTTTTCGAAATCTTCAAAAATGGGAGAATTGTTGTCGCGAGGAACGTGGCGGCTCGAAGTTCAATATTAAATGAAAAACAATTAGGAGAACCGGCGCTGCCACGGTGGTCGGCCGTGAACGAAACGGCCATACATTTCCCACCGTCCTAATACTTCTCATGGATCGCGCAACAATGTCTAGCGAAACGAAGCAGGGTCTCTTCCTTCCTTCTGCTCGTGGGAAAGCCGGTAAAGAAACTACCTTCGTAGATCGGATGTAGCCGAACGAGCGATGATATCGGCTCTGGCCGAGACGTTCGATCGTCAAAACGGTACGATCTACAATAGAATCTTCTGTGCCGCACAAGCATTCGCTTCCACAAAGCGTTTTCTCCGTTAGAACCCTTCGAAATCATGCTGACATTCCATTCACTAAATTCCCTAAGCCAAAAATGAAATTCTACCACACTGAACGGCGAAGGAACGCCTTACGAAACTTCGAAAGATCATAATTCATTGAATTCAGTTTCACATTTGGTGCGGTCACAAGAAAATTGTAGCCCTACACGATCTATGTCACGGACCCGAAGATTGGACTTCGATCAAGACTTCACTGCACGCGCGGTAATATCGACGACAGAACAATTTTAGGAAGGATCTCCTAAAGTTTTCCTAATTCCTACATTCAGTAGCACTCGGATCGAACAAGCGGTGAACAGGTTCAGCAGGCAGATTCCTCGAAGAAAAAGGGAAAGCTCCGAGGAGATAACATGTGCGTGAAACCGTTTGAGAACGTCGGTTTCTACAGGAACGAAAAATGTTGAGCGAAGATAGCGCGCGCGTCGAAACAGGAATCTGAAAATCGATTGCCACGAGGAAGACCAACCCATCTCGTTTGGTATCGAGACAGCGACGGAACATCTTCACTTAACGCCGTCTTCCGAAGCAGATAGCAGAGTTGCAAATGCTAAATGGTAGAACCAGCAACACGACACCGTACTTCGGCGGTGTGTTCTGCCGGGTTCGTCTTCTTCGCGGTGGAAGGCAGCCGATGAGTGTCCGCAATTAAGAGGCGGTGCGAACGTGAAAACATCTGCAATGTAGATGCGGCAATCCACTTAGTTGCGGGGCCCCTTCATCCGCGGCTCTTAATATAGACGGGATCGCCGCGGCAAGAGAGAGAGAGAGAGAGAGAGAGAGAGAGAGAGAGGAACCCGGAGAAACGAGTCGGGAACGGTAGCAGGAAACCGCGATTCCTTTTTCGCATCGGTCTTCGTCTTCTTTTGGACTCGATCGAGCCGCTCAAGATCGATCTGTTCGATCCTCGGATCATGATCGGCACGCGTTTCGCTTCTCCGATTTCTTGTCACGATCCGTCGACCCTCTAAGTCAAGATCCGACTAACAAGTGTCCGGACTGATTAGACAATCTCAAATGAATCTGGTGATCTTCAGCCATTTTTTCGGCGGAAATTAACGCACCTTCGGACCAGTCGCTTGTTCAAGCGACCTACACCGTGCTAGTCGTTGTGATTTTTTTTTACTGTAAAATATTAAAAAATTAAATTTGTTTCTGGGGAGCATAACATTTTTGAGGACCTCCTCCGACAATTTCCTTAGAATCGTTGGTCCACGAATGATCGCTACAGAGGAAGCTGCAGCCCGTTGGTAATTAATTAAAGAACGAAAAAGTAAAGGACAAAGTGTACTGGGATCTTATTCAATCTCCGTGGACGCTATAAATATATATATTTTGCACGCGAGCGGAATGATCGTTGGAACGTTCTCCGGGACAAAGTTAGCGGCGTAGCGATTAGTCGCCGGTGTGTAATGCTCCTCGGAGATCTCGTACACCTGGCCATTAATTTTCACAGTATCAGTCCGGTTCCGTGTTGCGGGGCCTATTCATTATTTTCACTCTCGATAATGCAGCACCCCCGGCGCAAGGAAAAGTAGCTAATCCGGTCGGGAACAATTTGAATGAAATTGTCCGCGGTCCCGGCTGGCTGGCCGATCCGCGCATTACGCGAGGCCAGCTTCTCGGAAAACGGCTCGGCCACCGCCTGTCATTTGCATCTTCGCTCCCATCCCGCCGGCATTAACATTAATACGCCATTAAATCGGTCGGAAAGTCGGCCGGCTCCGTCACGCTACCACTGTCAGGACTGTAATCCGCGGTCTAACTCAATTCCCGGCCGTTTCTCTTCTATTTTAAACGGTCCCATTAAAATCGCACCGACCTCGGCGAAACTCGGAAGCTGGCTTTTCCCGCGGTCACTTTCAATCCGCGGAAATTATTACGCCAACGAAAGAAATAAAACAACAAGAGGTTTGACAAATTTTCGCTTTTCCTCGTCGATTTAAGAGAAAACGAGGACCAAAGCGGACAAGCGGGGGAACAAGGCCTAGCCAAGGGACCGGCAAGAAGACGCTGTGGCCCGTTCCTCTCGAGTTGCGATCTAAACGGCGCGACGACGCGACCAGCGTCCGACAGTCTCGCTCGAATGCTCGGAAGTAAACACGATTACGTTCCGGGAAGATCGAGCGAATCGTTCGCCTAACGAGCCCCCCCAGGAAATCGAATTACACGAAACTGACCCGCTCGTTTATCTCGGGAAACTCCCGACCGGTCGACGAATCAGGGGATCCTCTCAGAGCTGCAGCAAAAATCCCAATCTCAAGAGACAGGGTTCAACGAACAATAGACGTGGATCAGAAGGGTTGGGCCTGCAGCTCGGACCAAGGTGGTCGAAACCGTAACACTGTAGCACACTGTAGCAACTCGTCATGCGCGCACGAATAGTGCTCATTGTCGGTCCATCGTCCTCGGCTCATAAGCAGTCGCACGTGCAGCGTATGGCAAAAACGCGACTCGGCCGAGCAACGCGGCAAAAAACCAGGATGCTTTAACCTCCGTGACACGACCCGGCTAGGATGGAAATTGAAGGACGCGGAGGGTGGTTACGGGGGTTCGTAAAAAGAGCAAAATTATTACGCGAACGAGACAGAACGGTGAAAAAATGGGGGAACCAAGGCGCGAGCTGTGTCAGAGGTTCGCTGGGCGCTGTTGAACCACGGTCCCCGAGAACGGGCCCCCTTTTTCTGATCCCCGTGGTCTGCGTCTTTTTCTGGGCCCCCGACCGCAAAGCCCGAGCTCCGGCGGCGACGCTGCGGCTTTGTTATGAAATAGGCTTGAAAGCGAAATGCCCCGCTCGTTCGACGATCTCCTGGCCCCGTTTACCTCTGGCCCGTGCTCCAGGGCCATAAGGCCCCTTCGAATATGCTACTAATCGATCCGTCGAACGTTTCTGACGAAACGCGAATCGATACGTCAGGCTGTTGCGTAGGAAACGTACGATTTTCAACGGTAACGTTAAGCAAGCGTAACACATGCTACATCTGAATTTGACGAATCTGATTTCAGATAAACCTGACGTTGAGTAATATGAATTTTATAATTAAGGCGTGTCACTGGCGTCCGGCGAAGAGGCGTTAATTCACAGACGATTAAATCGCGATCCGCGCAAATGGCTCCGTTCTTTTCCGAGATCTAATAATCCCCGTAAGTGCGCTCGGTTTCCGCGGATCGGTCCCCCGCATCCCGACAGTAAAATACATCCTGTCGGCGGAATGGAAGCAGCCATTTATTGGGCGGACTTAGCGGGCGCAATTACCGCGCGAAATAACCGCGGATATTAATGCAGTGTCATTCGAAATAAGCGTCCGGATAAATCAATGCCGGCTTAACGAGGCGCTGACGCGTGACAGGGGGAGCGGTTAAGGGTCGGCTATCCTCTCGTCGCATCCTTAATGCGGCCACGACACCGGGGCGAAACTTCTTCGGACCGATATTCTTCAACCGCTCGAATCTTCCCCCGCGGTCTTCTCGTGGCCATTAAGAAAATTTCTGCACCGAGGTGAACCGACCATTTCAGACGCAGTACTTTATCTTTGTTCAACGACGATTGAATCATTAAAATGTGCTGTTTAACGAAACGAGAAATTTTATAATTATTTAAAGGACTACTTCGAATCGCTTTCCGTGCCCTGCGCTCGAATTTCCGTGGGGCGTCGCTTATCCCGGCGGCGAAGTCTCCTGGGTGCCTCGCCTAACCGCGCGTCGAAGTCTCCTAAGCGCCTCGCCTAACCACGCGTCGAAGTCCCCGCGCCGCGCGCAATAAAGCGCAACTGTTAGCCGAATGAAATTAGTATAGGAGAGGATCGTTTAATTATTCCAGAAAAATGGATGGGAAGAACATAAAAATATTTCGTGCGTTTCTGACGGGCCCGGGAGGGTTAATCGAGCGTGCAGGAGGTTCGCGTAAGGGTTGGGGTCGGTCAGGATAATCGAGGCGGAGGGTAGTAGGATCGATTTTCTTTCGGAAGGAATATCGAGGCACGCGCGTCCAGCGGTCCCGTCGTAGTGTTAACCAGACGTTAACAATCGACGGCATTAAATTCCCGGCCGGTCGATCGATCCACGGTTGCATCTGGCTGGCTTGCACAATTGGAAAGGCTGTCAGCGTCCGTGTACCGGGGAACGATGATTCTGCGGTCACTCGTCGAGGCCTCGCCGCTGGCACGGTAGCTGCTTTCCTACTAGGCTTTCCAGCCGGGCTTTGTACTTCTATTAGCGAGCGCGCACGTGCGCCGCTACATAACTTATTGACAGTGACGGGGCAGGACGAAAGGGAAAGGGGAGAGGACGAACAGCTCGCGAGAGAGACAGAGAGAGAGAGAGGGAGAAGAGAAGAAGCTCCATGGACCGTGGAGAAAACGGAGAAAGATGATGCTCCCTGAACCGTAGAGAAAACAGCCAGATAGAGGATGCTCCGTGAACCGTACAGAGAGAACCGAGACGCTGAAAGGATCCTGAAGAGAAGAGAGAGAGGAGAGAGACCTTTAGCGGAGTACGTGATGGAATGAATTGGGAGAAAGGACGACCGCTGTCTTCCCCGAAAGAATGTTTGGCTGACGATCACTTTGATTTAGAGCTGTCGGAAAGAGTACGGGGAACACTTGCGGAATTATCTCGTCGTTTTTCAACGCTAGACTGATCTTCCTTAACAATTTCTCGAGTTAGAATATTCTGCATATTGCACGGTAGGTTTAAATGCGTTGAGATATTGCAAAGAAATTTTCGGACGAAAGTTCCGGCTGATTAAAAAAAAAAATGGACGCCCGATTCAGTTGGGAGAGAGCCCGAGTGAATTTTTCGGGGTCAGACATTTGCCACGAACACGTACGGATGATTGCTCGGCGCGGCGAAGGCAGGAGGTGGTTCGAATGTGAGACAGGTGCTGCGAGACGTCGGCTGATTCGTGATGGACGACGTGCGACCACTTTTTAAACTCGTGCCACCTTCCAATTAGCAATTATTGAGACGTTTCGGGGATCGCCGCGGAATCTTAAGAAGGACACGTCCCCCGGTCGGTGCTCGGTCACGCGAAAAACTGCCGGCATTGGCTCCGTTTAATTGCACGCAACCGTCGCTCCAATTACACCGGCTCTTTGCTACCCCCCACCACCTTTCTCGACTTCCTTATTAATCGCAAGTTCGAGGCACGACCTGAAAAAATTCCGGAAGCATCAGACTTCAACTACTCTCGTGGGCACCTCGAAATCTTCCTTTTAAATTTGCATGTGCTATGCTATACGATTCTCATTTATATCCCTGAACTATACAGGGTCATCCGTTTTTAAACGGCCAAACGCCAACCAGCTATAGAGGACCCCAAATGGAACACAACTTTCACCCCTAACACTTTTTTTGATTCGAAGTTATTTCATTCAGTCTCCACGGCGTGCCCCATGTCAAAAAAAACCAAGATCCAAAGGTCATACAAAAAAGTTGACTTAATAAAATACGTGCCCCTATTTATTTTAAACCAAACAAAGGAAAAATCATCAAGATACATAATTGCAGTCCTGATATATTTAATCTTAAGTGAACGCAAAAAATGACGGGTTTTTGCAATAATCTAAAAATCAAGACCGAATCAAAAAAAGTGTTAGGGGTGAAAGTTGTTTCATTTGGGGTCCTCTATAGCTGGTTGACGTTTGGCCGTTTAAAAACGGACGACCCTGTATAGAAAAGTACTTCTTATATACAGGGTGGTTGGTAACTGGTGGTACAAGCGGAAATGGGGTGATTCTACGCGAAAAAAGAAGTCGAAAACATAGAATAAAAATTTTTCGTTTGAGGCTTTGTTTTCGAGAAAATCGAATTTAAAGATCCGTCGGGTTCGCACGCTTTAGTATGCGTAGGAAGTAGAATTGGTAGGTCATGGTCAGACGCAGCAGACAATTCCTATCGAATAACACGCGCATCGGCTGCATTTTCAAACTCAATTTTCTCGAAAACGAAGCCTCAAACGAAAAATTTTTATTCCATATTTTCGACTCCCTTTTTCGCGTGGAATCACCCCTTTCCGCTTGTATCGCCAGTTACCAACCACCCTGTATATATATAAATAAATTTTGAGACCGATACATTCAACCTACTTTTACTTAAGGGGGATTAAATATTATTCGCGATTCTTTAGGTGTTGCTGCTGCTTCGGTATTGAAAGCGTTAATCGACGAATAGAACGAAGCGCTGTCGCCATTTTCCTCTCGGTAGCCTAACTTTTAGCAGAACCGCTCCAACCAGGTGAAACTGGAGGATCGATCGGTCGTGGAATAAGAAACGTCTTTGGACGAGTCCGAAGAAAAACGGGCCGGTCGATCGGGCCGGAGATTGCCGGGGCTCATTAACCAATTACTTTGGCCAGGGGCGGGGGTAGAATCGGCTTTCGAGGGAGGTTGAAGGGGGGCCGCGTGCTCGACATTCTGCCTTTTTTTCCGGGTTTTGACTAGCTTCGGCTGCCGGCAGTGCTCGTCACCTCTCCGCGGACTGTAATAACTTCCTCGGCGACCCCGCAAGAACGATCCTCATCCATCATACATATCCCAGGGCCCTTGGGTTCTCAACCTTCGCGGAGCCGGTGCGGTGCTGCTGGCTTTCGGATCCATTCGACGAAGGGACGCGTGACGACGTCCGCTTTTCAGGGTAGACACCTCATTACCGGAGTCGGTTAGCCGGCGCCCGTTTCGCGTAATCTTTCTTCAACACGGTCCGCTGGACAGTTCCACCGTGCTCTTCTGTAATTATTGGCCTACCAATGCCTCGCTGATAGCGACGACAGGTCGTTAACTTCGAGACTGTTCACCTGCCGCTGCCGCGACGGGAAAAATCCGTTCGGTCGCAAATGGAACGATTTATCCCTAACGAGTTGCAGCTCGGTCGCGGTGTTTCTGAATTTTATGCAGTTTCGCGTTCGCTACCCGCCTTGCTCTATTTCTCCTGATCACCATAACGCGTTGCTAAACGATCCCCACGAGATACTTCACGATTTCAGACTAATTCCACACTCGATGGTCTTCCGATGTTCAAACACGGCGCAGACTCGATGAAAATTTTCTTCTCAATAATTTCCATTCGGCGTGAAGTGAATAACTCGACGGTTTTGCTCTTGTTTCGTTTCGAGAAGACATTCACAGACGCTATCGTCGAGCGCGCGCGCAATAAAGACGGATCATAATCGGCCGAGGCTGAATGTTTATGCAAATTCATAATTTCATCGGGCAATTCGTAAAAAGGCCCTCTCGGAGTGGTTATAATTTTATTCGTCTCATTAAGGGACTTTATGGTGTTCATAAAAATATACATGTGTACACGGGGCGCATTAAACATTAGAAAAACGATCATTTTACTGCATTTTACTTATCGGGAAATGCTATAAATGCATAAATATATCGCGGCGCTCGCGCGGTCTAATTACGGCGATCATCAACGATATTGCGGCGAACGGTCCCGCGAGCCGCGTAAATTTGAAATTCACGCAATAAATGCATACTTGTACGAGCATGGATCATTAGATCCGTCTGTTCAGGGACGTGTCGACCCACGCGCTACTCTTCGGGAACGTCTCCCCTCGTCGGACAGGACGTCGCATTAGCAGAAATGAGCAGGTGGGTCGCGTACAGGACGGCCTAGGGATGCACTTTTCTCGATAAAGGAAAAGCGAAGGGCCGCAAGTTGGATATGCCGGTAAAAAACCGCTCTGCCGGTGACTAATTGTATGTTATTAGCCGGAGCGTATGCAAAATACGAATGCGCGACGCTCGGCTCCGGCTGCACGCGAAAGCATCAAATCATTTACGACTGGCGGTGGTGCGCTTCTGCGCGTTGCCCGCCGCGCCACCGAACCGCGAATTTTCAAAGTGCACGATTCCGGCTCCAAATTGAATTTCCAAACTATTATCTTCTCGAGGATTATCTGTGAAAAATCGTTTGACCGATCGCACCGAAAAGTGAGCAAATCGCACGGGAATATGAAGACAGAGATACGTCCCTGAACGGAAGACACGCAATCCCCCCCGATAAGAATAAATGCACCGGACAGCCTGAAAGATAGATGAATCCGAAACCGTGTTGCAGATCTCGGGGGTATACTAACAGCGCGCGCACAATGTAGCCTCCCGATCATCAGTTTGTTGCGATAACTGGTCAAACTAATGAACCGCTGATCGTTCTTCTACACGGTCGGATACTAGCCAGGAATTTCGTGTCGCCCCGCGAATGATTTATACAAGTCGGATCGCTGGCGATGCGTTTGCCATCGGTGTTTGATGGAAGTGGCCGGGATAGCGGGCCGACACCTGGCCGATGTGGATCGTGATGGCGTGTCGCGTGACTCGAATGAGAAATGCGTCGCGAATCCTTGTTTTTTGCGCGAAGAACGCACGCCGATAGTACGCGGAGCTGACAGGGGAAGAGATGAATTGTAGGTATCCGCGTTTCCGTGCGTCGAAATTGAGACGTTGCTCGGTTATGGTTGATGTTCAGTTCGAGAAGTGTACCCCCTGGTGTGTCTAGCTCAATGCTGTTTCAACTTTGCTGTTTTAATTGGGGGACCTTGGCGCGGAGACTGGGCTAGGACACTTTTTGGAAAGTTACACTGGTTAGAGGGTTCTGTGGATTTTTGGAGAATTTGCAGATTTTGCAAAGTTTTTAACTAATTTATATTGTTTTATACCATCCTGTACTGCTCCGTACCATTTGGCACTGTTTCACAGTAGTATTGCGTCGCGGTGATGCAGCGAACAAGAGAATCAGCGGAAATTAATTTATAATAATTATAACTCACTTTTCCGGATGAACTTGCTGCTTCGGAATGTGTGTCACTGGGCCACTCGGAGACGAACTGCACAACTGACTTCGGGTACACGAATGCCGAAAACTAAGGGACGTACGATTAGGTCAACGAACTGCCTGGTGGTGGATAGCACTTTTACTCTCACTTTCTTGTGTCGATAAATTAATCGTGTGTTTACTGCACACAGTATGTACTAATAACAATTGCGATATCACAGCGTCCGTCCTTCTTTTAGAAAGATTCTTAATTAAGGGCGGTATAGGACAATAGGCACGCGAACCTGACACTTATACCTCTTTCGGGGTAAACGGACAGATTACAATAGGGTCAGACGCCGAGGGTGTAGAAACGCTAGACAAAAAAAAACAGAATTTGTTTACCCTGCGTACCAATCTGCGGGAAAGCCGAGACATGTGATTGCCATAAATTCTAGTCTTACCGCGATCCCTCTCGTGCCCTTTTTTTCGTCTGACCGTCACGCCGTGTTTGTAAGCGTGTTGCGGCGGACATTTTCAAAATTAAACATTTCAAAAAAACCTCCCGCGAGATCAGTCTTGTTCGAACCGCGGTAGAGAGAACATCTCTAACGACTTTTCAAGTAAAAGCTCACAGTTTCATCTAATTCGTGTGTTTTTAATAATCAATGCAAGTGATATTACAGTTGTTATTAGTACTGTGTGTCAGCAAATGTGAACAGTGATCGCGAGTGTGAAGGAATTTCTCGGCAATTGTGTGAAGTAAATATACAAATTAATTTATCGATAAGAAAGCGAGAAAGTGAACATCAGGATCGTACTATCCGGCAGCAGGAGTACAGTTCGTTGACCTGATCGTCGTACGTCCCTTCGTTTTCGTCGTTGACGTATCGCTGAGGTCAACCGTGCAGCGACGCGCAATTTCGAAGGCAGCAACTGCATCTGAAAAAGTGAGTTCGTACAAGGGTTAAAGGGTTGACGGTGTAAGGCACGAGGAGAGAAGTGTCAACATCGGCCTAGATCCGAGCGTCCTTGAGTCATTAGCGGCACGATAGTGGTGCCGTGCTATCGGTCGCGCAGCATCGCGAGATATCGATCTAGATTCCTCTCGACGTGGCTCGGCGGAACACAGGGTCTATCTCTCCGGTCAAAGCTCCTCGAACAGCAACAGCAACAGAACTAGGCAGCAACCGCGAGATTGCGAAACGTAGCTACTGCCCTAACGCTCCGCAGACCGTTCGCATAGTTGCACGTCACAGTTGCGGCATACGTGCCCACCCGTAATTAGATTAATACACCGCGAAATTGGATTGCGAAACCGATGCGGGGCGGCCGGGTACGACAAGTTTTTCGTGAGAACGCCACCAGGGTTAATTAAGCTCCGACAGGTCGAGTGCGAACGACTTGTCACGTATCCCGCAGCCAAGAACGAGGCCGAGGGACACCCTTTTTCGCTGATTATCTCCGCGGACAGGGCGCTCTGCTCTAACCCTTGCCCCCGAGCATGCGGTTTTAACCCGGGTAATTTTATGCCATTTTTGACAAAGATTATTAGGTGTAACTTAAAGTAGTAGAAAAATGTGAAGATACTGTTACATTAGTCTCAATCTATTAAATATCAAGAGAGGAGGTAAAGAAATATTATTATGTTTTAAAATTTATTTCTACTACCGAAAGGCCACATTTTCGGGACACCCTGCATAGCCATTGGAGAATTACATAAGTATACGAACCGCATCGAATTGTCTGTTCTCCTGAATTAGAAGGGGTTAAAGCTTATGATAATGAACTTCTTTCTCCGGGAACAAACTCTCAGAATCATGCATGCGGGACGCGGACAGGGGGTTCGGGGGTTGTGTGTGTGTAGTGGCCGATTAACCAAGGATCGCGTTCGCGTAAATCACTGCGCGTGTGTCCCTCCCTCGATCGCGATCGGATCGCGTTCGCCGGGATTTTTGCAGACGGTGGCGCATTCCCGGGCGGAGTAGCGTTCCAGCCGCGATAAAGGCGACACAACGAGCCCCTGGCAGCCAGATAGAGAGAGGAGAGAAGAAAGAGGAGGGTCAGAGGCCCCGGTTGTCGTTACGCGTATCGATACGCGTCGCGATTATCGGCTCGAGCCGAGGAGAAGAGGGCGAGAGGGAGAGAGAGAGAGGGTTGGAAGCAGGAGAGGCAAGGACAATCGCGGCGGTGGCCGGTGTCGAAATCGGCTCGACGAAACAAAAGGATCGCAGAGACGTCGGCGTCGTGGTAGCCGTGTACAGAGCCACGGTGAAAGCTGCCTCGAGCTGCAGCATATAATTCGAGGGCATGTCGATAAATCAGCCGACGCGAGCAACAACAGAGAGAAACAGAGATAACGAGAGAATAAGAGTGAGAGGGAGAAATGGGGAGGGGAGTTGTAGCAGTCTCTCCCCGGGGAGAGACGCCGCGCCGTGTGCGTTGCGACACACGTTCGTCTATTCGTGGGCGGCTTATTTCTCTGTGCGGCGTCGCTCGTGCATATATCGTTCGGATCGAACCGCGTCGAGACGAGCACTGGAGATTGTCTCGCGCCACGATGCTTCCCCAATTTTTTTAACAGCCTCCAGTACTTTTTCGTTGTGCATTCGATGCGGAAAGGGTAAACTGGGATGCCCCGCAGGGCACCGTATTCGCTCCGTAGGGAGCGAGGGCCAGCAAGCCACGCCCAGTCTCGATTTCACCGTACAACTCCCGTACCACGGGAACGAAAAATTGTTAAAATTATTTATCTCACGATGAAACGCTCGGTAGTCCCCGGGGCCGAAGTATCGTCGCGTCGGATCGTCGTCTGCCACCTACCACCGGGAGGCATGAGAAAAACGCGACGCGTCACCGGGGCCCCCGGTGAATCATCGGCAGAGATGAGTCCACGTTGGGCCCGGGCCCACACGGAAGTCCGTCCTCCCGGTCCCGTGCGTCCGATTCTAACGATCACACACCCGGGCAATTTATCGCCGCGGCCCCGTGTGAAAGGCCCATTCAGAGTGTGACGTGGCTGGATATCGGGGGGATAATGAAATCGCGCGCGGTGAAAATCGAGCCGTCTGAAAGGGGGCCTCGCAAGATGGCCCGCAGCCGGCCCCGAGATAAGCGCACCGGGGTGACCAATGACCCGGGGCGTCGTGACAGGCGCGCCTCTAGGAAGTTATTCGACACACTCCTCCTCTGTCCTGCATTCTCCTACACGCTCCTCCTCGTCCAACGTCCCACTCTCTCTTCGTCCTCTTCGTCTTCGTCCTCCTCCAACCTCGTTTCTCTTCTCCGCGATCCTCGACCGCGCGGGGGCCCTCTTCTACACACATAGGCTTTCACGGAGGATTCTAGCGGCGCGCCGGGCTCTCGATGCAAATTTGTATTGGAATTTTTCCCTGGGAACGGTGCTTTGATCGAACGCAGGAAACCGTTAAGTTCCTTCGCGGCGTGCGTGTTCCCCCCGTGATAAGGCGATTACGCGATACGGGAACAGACGGATCGCGGCTCTATCTGATACACGATGGGCCCGGCCCGAGCCGGCCCGGAACGTCCCCGCGCGATGGGAACCGGGATCCCCAACAGCCAGGAGACATCTCTCTCACCTGTGCAACGGATGCGACTCGCTCGTTCGATTTTTACTACGCCACGCGCGCTATCTTGCGCGGTTCATTTATTTATTTGAAGTGCCATTTAATTGACGTTTTTTTTTTTTAAGACACACTTTGTTCAAGAGTATATTGCGTACAACGTGTAGTCGTCTTTTTCCTGCAAAATCTTACAAAATTATTGTGCAACAGCCTCTTCCCAGGAATTGTTTGTTGAAAGTGTTGAACGATATGAATACGTAGATCTTTACGACCTAGGTCGATGTAAAATTATTTATGGGAAGCTATTTAACGGGGGTATTTGACCCTTTGCACTCGGCGCTATTTTCATTCTAAAACTAAATTTTTCTTTCGTCTTAGAATATTTTCATTTTATTCATACGAAACTGATCCGATTTCCACATATAATATGTAAATGTTTAGTAATCTGTTAAATACAAATTTTGTAACGTAGCAAATACATTGTAATATTTTTCGTAATTTCTTTGAAATAATGCGACAACAATTTCTAGTGGTGCTTCAGAGTCCATCACTCGAGTGCAAAGGGTTAAAGGATAGTAAAACGAAAAATATAAGGCCCAGTTCCCGTTACTGGTGAATCCTGCATCGATAAAAGGAAAAATCGGTATCACCGATTTTTGGTCCACCTTCTGCTCGAGTATGAGGACGCACGGATCAGAGACTAGCTGATGGAATTGACTTTGAGATAGAAATCGCTTCCTGATGTGGTGTCCGCATCGGTAAAAGGAAAAATCGGTATCGCCGATTTGTGGTCCACCTTCTGCTCGAGTATTGCGACGCACGGGTTAGAAACTAGCAGATAGAATTGAGTTTAAGATCGGAATCGCTTCCTGACGCGGTGTCCGCATCGGTAAAAGGAAAAATCGGTACCGTCGATTTTTGGTCCGCTTTCTGCTCGAGTATAGCAACGCACGGGTCATAGACTAGCTGACAGAATTGACTTTGAGATAGAAATCGCTTCCCGATGTGGTGTCCGCATCGGTAAAAGGAAAAATCGGTATCGCCGATTTTTGGTCCGCTTTCCGCTCGACTATAGCAACGCACGGGTTAGAAACTAGCAGATAGAATTGAGTTTAAGATCAGAATCGCTTCCTGATGCGGTGTCCGCATCGGTAAAAGGAAAAATCGGTATCGCCGATTTTTGGTCCGGTTTCCGCTCGAGTATAGCGACGCACGGGTCAGAGATCAGTCGATAGAATTGAGTTTGAGGCAGGACTCACTTCCTGATGTGGTATTCGCATCATCGGCGTATCCAAACGATTCTCGTTGGGGATCAGGCTAGTGGCGGCGTGTATCTCGAAGCCTGGTTACCTAACGAGCGTACACCGGGCCCGAAGTCTACGTAAATGGGCGGTGCCGCCGATTGTTTCGGATTTCTCTAAAGCGTATATCACGTTGGAGGAAAGTAACGATCGTGACTCGGCCATCGAGCATCGCGCCGCTCTGCAACGCTCTGCAACGCTCTGCAACGCTCTGCAACGCTCTGCAACGCTCTGCACAGCGGCCCGCATTAAACGATTCTCCCGGACGAATTGCTTCACGGTTATGCCGATCGGCACGGAAATTCCGTCGGTTATTCCGTAACGCGGCCTCTTGGGAACAGCCGGCCTGCTCCAGAACTATCTCTCTAACCGAGCTGATGCTTCCGTGTTACCTCCGGCCGGTCTCGCCGTATCGGATATCGTCCGGACGATTATATAAATCGCGGTCGCTTGCCACCGACTACTCGATCGTTTCGCGCCGGCAATTATCGCTTTCCTAGGCTATTCTTTCTCTCATCGGACCCCCTTGACTCCTTCATTTATTTCGTGACTGGATCAACCGAAAAAGTTATTTCGTCGTTCTCGGATCTACCGAAAGGGATTGCGTCTTGTAGTCGCAAAACTCCTGAACTCGTGAAAGACAGAGGTCCAAAAGATAAAAGTAGCACCACAAGAACCTAAGTTTTAACACCATACGGCTCTCTGATAAAGCAACACCTTGCTAGCAACCATCAGTCAAACTAACAGAGAACCTTTCGCTTGAATTTTTCCAGATGGAGCATAGAGGCGCGGCGCCCGGCCATCAGGAGCACCAGTAGCGATCATCTTGGGTCGGGGCCCACTCGGGCCCAGTGGCGGGTGACGTCCGGGGCCGGGTGCGGGTCCGTGCTCGCGAGGGTGTGCGGCGTTGTAGCGCCGCGATGGCCGCGACGGACGGTCAGATCGTGGTTGCGGCTGCCCGATGGGCCGAGGAAGCGACGTACCTTCGGGAATTTGTGTCCAAGTACCGTCTACCCGCGGTAATCAAGATCACTAAGGGTCAATACGGCGGTCTAGGTGTTCCGACCCTACCGGCGCCGAGTTTGCAGAGCACAGCGTTGTTGGTCTCGGCAGGACGTCGTCGTAAAATCGTAGCCCAAGCAGTGAAGATCAAAGAGGGTCGTCGGGTGGTCGGTGTTGGTCCACGACTTGCAATCCCGGACTCTTACGCCGGCTACTTCGAGATCCTGAGCGAAGAGGGTCGAGCAGTCCGAGGGATCGAGTCGGTCAGCGAGCTATGCCGAAGATGTCCCGAAGAGGGTGCATTGGTTCGAGAGACGGTGCGCGGGATAGCCTGCAGGGTGGACGACGACACGGGGATGGTGGTCCCGGAGGGTACGCGAACTCTGGCGGCTGGGGAGACGATCGTGACGGCGGGCGAAGTGAGTCTACCCGGTCGCGGCCGATTTTTACGCTGCGTGGATTGTCGCGGCGAGAGCGTTCTTCTCGGCATGGAGCAGCGGGGTCGTTTCAGCGCTTTGGCACGCGAGGACAACATCAGCGGCGTGCACACAGCCCGGGCGTTGCTCAGCAAGCGCCTGCCTTTGACGGTGCGACTGGTGCACGGCCAGCCCCCTAGAGGTCTGAAGTCCTCCTCGCAGTTCGTCCCGGAGCTGAGGCTGTTGTCGACCTTCGAGGAGGAGCACGTTTTCGCGCTGCCACTTCAAAGAGAGGGCGCGGCGGTCGCGCTTCCGCTCGCCGCGCCCCTCAAGCTGGTCAAAGCGAGGAACGAAGAAGCCCTCAGGTCTATGCAGGAGTTCACCAGGCTGGTGGAACGCGCTTCCCGGCTGGTAGCCGACGTGGCAGATCGGGCACACGTGTTGGACGGTCGTCTTGGCGAGAGCAAGCCCTCCAGGCAGACCAGAAGCGGAGCAGGCTTCCTCAGGCGGTCGTCCACAAACTCGGACAACGGGCCGCTGGGCCATCACAGGAACAACAACGGACACCATCATCACCATCATCATTACCACAGCAACGGGCACCAGGCGTCCTCGGGACACGCGGGATACCGGGATGAGAATCGCGTTCCTCCTTCGGCTTGCACCGAGGAGTACGACGAGATCGATCAGATTTACGACTACGTTCGCGGGTTCGCACCCTTGCCGAAGAGCGTCAGGTCCCCTTACGAAAGTCCGCTGCCCGCTACACAAGGGAACAGTCCGCCTCTCACGCCGGTCACCGTCACGATTGCGCCGTTGCTCGACGACAGACCCGAACCGCCGCCTATCGAGACCATCCCGACCAAGAAGATTCAAGCGGAGAAGAGGACAAGACGCGCGGTGAAAGAGGCGCCCCAGCCCAGGGTCGAGAAGCCGCCGTTGGCGAAGCTGTACGTGAAGAACAGCGGCACTCAGAGAGGACGTCCGTTGATGAGGCAGAAGAGCGCGTCGCCGCTCAAGGAGACGCCGCCCGGATACAAGGGAGGATCACCGCTTTTCAACATTCGTTACAAGAGCCTGACCAATCTGCAACAGGCCATGGAGCTGGACGGGACGCTGGACTCCAGCCATTCTGGAGGGAGGACGTCGGGGGACTCTGGTGCCGGCGCTAAGCTGCCGGAAAAAAGGTATTGGAGGGACATCTTCAGCATAGTTCTCCCTGTCATTCCTCTGAGAAACAGATTCAGTCTAAGTCGGGTTAGAAAAACTATCAAAATCAATTACCGGGCCTGTTTGGGCAAAGTCTGGTCTGAGGGTGGCTAGAGTAGCTTTCTTCTAGAGTAGCTTTCTTCTAGAGTAGCTTTCTTCTAGAGTAGCTTTCTTCTAGAGTAGCTTTCTTCTACAGTAGCTAGCTTTCTTCTAGAAGAGTAGCTTTCTTCTAGAGTAGCTACCTTTCTTCTAGAGTAGCTAGCTTTCTTCTAGAGTAACTAGCTTTCTTCTATAGTAGCTAGCTTTCTTCTAGAGTAGCTTTCTTCTAGAGTAGCTTTCTTCTAGAGTAGCTTTCTTCTACAGTAGCTAGCTTTCTTCTAGAAGAGTAGCTTTCTTCTAGAGTAGCTACCTTTCTTCTAGAGTAGCTACCTTTCTTCTAGAGTAGCTAGCTTTCTTCTAGAGTAGCTAGCTTTCTTCTAGAGTAACTAGCTTTCTTCTATAGTAGCTAGCTTTCTTCTAGAGTAGCTAGCTTTCTTCTAGAGTAGCTTTCTTCTAGAGTAGCTTTCTTCTGGAGTAGCTTTCTTATGGAGTAGCTTTCTTCTAGAGTAGCCTTCTTCTAGAGTAGCCTTCTTCTAGAGTAGGTTCCTTCTAGGGTAGCTTTATTGAGGAAGATCGTTTTCGAATGAACAGGTAGCCAACGTTTCATGAAATGTCCATATAGATCGCGGCGTCTGAGCAGACCGCGTTCACTGACGAACCTAGTATGGGAGCTACGCGGCGGAAGTGGATTAGGCTGCACCAGACCGGAAACCCCGCCGCCAACCACAGCAGCTCCGCTGCCACCGACTAAATGTGGACCACGTCTGGCTGTCACCGTGGTGGCACCGCGACGCGTCGGCACGCTCTACCTCTAACTCGTAAGTACCACTCGACGATTCATCCTAAAATCATCTCGAGATCCAACAACGGTCTTCCTCGTCGACCCAGTTTCGGTACGTTCCTCAACTTAGGAGGGGCTAAACATAACAATCCTCCGCTAAGCTGCTTCTGTATAATTGGAGCTCTGCAGTCACATCCGAGATCGTAATTAACGGTTCGCGAAACACTTGAGAGCTGTAGAATCACTCGTAGCTACTCTCGTGTGTCCTTGACTCGAAGTAACTTTTCTAGAATCGCAAAAAGCTCTAACCAAATTGAGAAATTTTTGAGGTAATCCTCCAAAGACAATCCAATTATACCGAGAGACGAAGCATGTTTCGAATTCAATGATCAGAGGCCATATTTCTCGAGAGACTTGGCACTCTCTCGAACCTTTCACGCTCCGCTTCGATCGGCCAAGTCCACGCAAGCTCGCGGCACATAAATCCCCGATAAACGACACGACGATCGTGTTTCATCGATTCCTGGGAATAGAAACGATCGCTCACGGACATCGAGCCGATCGAATCGAGCCCCGATCGGGCTCGAAAGCGGAGCTTTATTGCGATCCGGCGTCGGTCGCGCTGGATTATCAACGGGATCGGAATGAAATTAAATTAATGATCCCGTATCTCGGGCCGGCCTCCTCGCCTAATCGGTTACCACCGCGCGCGCGGCAAACCTCGGACTACGAATGCTCTCGTTGAGCGCAAGTTTTTGCCGCGAGGAGCACTTTGTCGCTTCGTAAACGCCGCGTAAAAAATCAAAGAGAGAGAGGGAGAGGGAGAGAGAAAAGTATTGATCTAGACGGGAATAGAAAAATGGAGGAGCAGCGAAGACTATTTTCTTTTCGAATGAGATTAATTTCCCGGCGCTGCTTTATCGGCCAGAGGAGACGACACGTTCCTGTCTCTCCTGCCAACTGTCCTCCTCAGCCACCACCTCTGTTTACCTGTTTCGTATCCCCCCTCCCCGTCGACCGCAATCAACTAGGAAGGCGTACCGGTTACGGGGCAGTTAGACCGTACTTTGTCCGGCGAAATCGTTAAATTTACAGGATCCGAGCCGGGTCGATCCTTTAACGAAGCATTTTACTGGCCGTTATAAAAGGCGAGCAGGTGTTTCCCTATTGCCATGACTCCTTATTCGCTTAATCGCCCCTGCCTCTCGGTCGCCGATCGTCATAACCGCGGCTAGGAAACGCACCTGTGCTATCCAGGAAGCGGGACCCTTTCTCGCCAGCGAATTATTGTTACTAGCCGAAGGAGAATCGCGCTACTCCGTGCGCCTTCCTCGGTTAGCTTCTTCCTAGCCGAACCTAGGATCCTTGTAATTGCTGCCGCGACCGTTCAAGCCCACCGCAAAACCCGGACGGATTTAATATCGAGGCTTGTTTGAATAATCTATGGTCTGCCTCCACACGATCATTCCCATATGTTCTCGAGAAAGCGGTGGATTCGTTTAGGGTTTCTGTGCGGGCAATTTTAGGCTCGAATCGACGATGATCCTAGGTTGTCGTTGATCCTAGTTTCAATGGAAAATGAATCCTTCGAGGAATTTCTGTTTTGAAATATCGTTATTAGATTTCGTGTGATTACCCAAACCATGAGGTGCGGGGGATAATGAGAATCGGAAAGAAGGGCGAAACGGTAGATCGGGTCGGGTCGGGTTGATCGCGGAGCTGGACAGCCTCGGGATACATAACGTCATCCTCGCTCGGTGCGGCGATATAATAGCCCTGGTTTGCCTCGGAGCCGCTCCGTGAACGGAATTAAACGAGAGCAGGTTCAACGGCTGAACAAACCGTGGCTTCCGGTCACCGGTGGTGCCCCCTTTCGTCCCCCCTCCTCGTGTGCCACCTTCTTCTCTCCTGTCCAGGTGGGCAAGGGGAGATCCCTCCCGATCCTGGTCCACGTCGACGTGCTCTTCCTCGCCGCCCGCAACTCGAGATCGCGCGGTACGAAAATTACGATTACTCGCCGGCTGCGTAACGATTAACCGTCCTGCGATCCTGTGTGTCGACGGTCCCCGTTCCTCCTTCTTCATCTTCGAGGCTGTGCTTCCGTCGACGGTCTGCCCGGTAGCCACCGATCATCGCGAACCAACGGGAACTGGTATCGGACGAGATGCCAACATTCTAGCAGGTCGTTTCGGGTCTTCCGCGCGATAACACCACGATTATGCGAAACCTGTTTCGATAAGCGACTTTTTGGAGAGGCGGGATGCGCTAGGGAATTTGTGGGTGGGAGGCGGTGTGACCATGATGTACCGTTTGATGAACTATGGATGGCTACTTAGTGCAGGAAGAGATGGATGGAGAGGTAGAATGACAATTATGTGGATTGTATCTCTTCGAGTATTTTTTCCAATTGGTACGTTTGCAACCGAATTCTGAAATATTGTTGCGTTTCACGTTTCCAACGAACAAAAGAATAATCGCTCGAGACGGGACACGGCTCTCTGCTGCCTGAGAGGACGCCCAAGGTCACCATTTTCTGCTTAATTAATTAACCACCGACCGTCGCGAGTAGTTCTCCCCTGCGTTTCGATGGAAAGACACCTGGTAATTTTCAGCTGACGCGTTCACCGCCGCGCCGGCACGATCACTCGCATGCACGCACAGAACAGGGCCTTAGGCTAGCCGCAGGTGACACGCAAGCGTCGAGTAACCTGGAATAAAACGGTCGGCGAATTCGTTTCGATACACCGACGGTTCCGAGAAAATTGCTGGTAAAAAGTGAATTCGTCCAATTGCACTAACAATTTAAATCGCGAGCCAACGAGAGTCGCAGCTACTAAGTAACATTGCCTGCAAACTCGCTCTAAAACCTCGGGACGTGATCTAAAAGTTTCTTCTACAACATTTCTTTAGTCGCCTCAAATCAATTTAGATTGTACTTCAAAGAGATCCTGATGGATTCATTTTGAGATCCTGATGGATTAATTTTGAGATCCTGATGGATTCATTTTGAGATCCGGGTGGATTAATTTTGAGATCCGGGTGGATTAATTTTGAGATCCGGGTGGATTAATTTTGAGATCCTGATGGATTCATTTTGAGATCCTGATGGATTAATTTTGAGATCCTGATGGATTCATTTTGAGATCCTGATGGATTAATTTTGAGATCCGGGTGGATTCATTTTGAGATCCTGATGGATTCATTTTGAGATCCTGATGGATTAATTTTGAGATCCTGATGGATTAATTTTGAGATCCTGATGGATTAATTTTGAGATCCTGATGGATTAATCTTCTCGGTTCCATCCGACCCTCAGGTTAATATTTTTCGTTTCGTTCGAGGGTTGATGCTCTCCAGGCCAGGCGAAAATAAACTAGAAAAATGGCCGGGCCAGTTGGCGTTGGGAGGTTTCGCGAACTTTTCCGCGATCCACAGAGCGCAACGGTGCGGATTTTACGCGGGGATTCTCGGGGAGTTTGTTGAAATCCTGGCGGTAGATGGCCGGTAGATGGAATCCTTTGGAATCCTCCGGCAGCTCCTTTGTCCGCGGATCCCTCGAATCTCTCGCATATCTCGATCCTCTATCCACCATCCAGCCTGGTCTCCGGGAAATCCTTTCGATCCTTCGGTCCGAGCAATTCCATCTCTGCAACCGGGATACAGTTATAGCAGCAGGAAGTTGGTGTACTGTTAGGGGCTACCGCGCGCAGGAAACCCTGGTTCCCGAACGAGCAATTAGTCGCGGGGCTTCTTCTTCTTTTTCTTCAGCTTCTCTCTCCCTCTCTCTCTCTCTCTCTGCATTTCCTCCGCCTCCTCATCTCTCGCTTCTTTTTCATCGCGGACAACGATTCCCTCCGGCGCCGAGCGAGCTCGTCGATTCCGCGGTGTCAACGGTCTAGACACGCTTATGGGATCCCATGCTCGGCGACCGAAACGACTCCCGGCCGGTGCTCTTTCGCCGTTCGATAGTTCTCGATCGACTGAGTAAGTAATTAACTCGTAAACGACCCCGGTGCCGGCACCAGTATCTATAAAACAGTCTTACAGGGGACGCTTCTCTGTGGGTTTAGAAAATTGATGGTGTCGCGAGGCTGGATGAAGGCTTAAGGACTCGTACCGTCCGTGTCCCGGACAAATGGAGATCGAATGAGCTGTTTCTTCGACATCAAACGCTGTGAACGCTCCGGGAATCGAGACGGAGTTTATGGGGATCTCGTGGCAATCCTCTAGGAATCGCTCGATTCGAAAATATGGCCACTATAAAATTTATAGGACCCGCGAGAAATTGAAGACCGAGATCCAAGTACCCAGATTAGGCTTTCAGAGATTATTAGAAATTCTTTCCGTCGAGGGCCTCGGAATTCCTCGGTACATTCAACTCCCATAAACTGGCCAGGGGAAGCAGAAACATAAATTTGATTTATCGAGAAAACAATTTTCTTCGAAACTGTTTCTTTCTGAAGTGTCAACTTCAAGGCAATCCACGTATTCCAGCTAGAAAAATTAATTCTAACGAGCATCAGAATCGAAAATATTTTCCAAACGAAACTAGAATGGCGCCGTTTATAATCGGCCTTTCGCGAAGTTAATTATTCGAGTTAATCGGTTTCGGTTTCTCGTCGTGACGCGCAGCAGCGGATCGAGGAATGATCGACAGCGATGTCGCAACAAGCACAAGTAGTTTTCACTATCGTGGCCGAATCCATGCATATTTATCGGCGGAGCCAGCTGCGCGCATTGGATGCAAATTAAAGACGGGCCTCATTACCCTCACCGGTGAGCACTCTCTGTCCCATTGTCTGCCTACGTGTTTTCTGGCTGGCAGCCACAGGATGCCTCCTCGCATAGTTCATTGGTCCGCGAGGTTGGTTCTCCTTCGTTCGAGTCTCGTCGCGTTTGAGTCACGCGCGATTTTTTCGCCTATTTTACAAACGACGGCCCGGTCCGACTACCGGGAGGAAGAATAACAGCGGAATGGGAAGCGGAGGAAGCAATATCGGTGTGCCATCTTTTCAGAGAAACTGCCACCTACGATTTCACAGGTGTTTTTTTCGTGGGGAAATACGTAGGAGTCGGGATCACAGTTGTTCGAGATCGTAACATCATAATGGTAATTGGTTGATGTTTGGGTCAAGGATTATTCAAAGAATGCGTTGGCACAGTGAGACAGTTCTCTAATCGCACTGAACAATTTTTTATTTTTGGGGAAGTGAGATGTACTTGATCCAAGTCCTCGGGTCCATTATGTGACGTAGATCGCGCAGGGCCAAATAAATATTCCCAGGAGTCGGTGTAGGGCTAGGAAAAATGTCGCACCGTTGCGCAACTGGAAAATTACGACTGTACAAGCATCGAGCGGACTCCGAGCGTGAATCTCGACCGATAGCACGCGGAATCGGCCTTCGCGCCCACGCGTCTCTCCGTGCTCAACAGGTAAATACCGTCGCGTACAAGATGCGCCAAGAAGACACGCCTCGCCCCTGTTGCTCGACACGCCACGATTTATAATCGGTTCGCCACGGTAGTCGTCCCTGTGAAAAATCGGAAAAACGCGTCCGCGCAAGTGGAAAGTATCGGCCACTAGTCGGACACGGTGCCGCGCTCGGTATAACCGTGCCGGCCGAAAAAAATTCCCCGTTGAAAAGTGGACCCTGCTGGAGCGGACGTTGCCGCTGGAGAACAAATACAGGTTCGTTTCCACTTGTTCTTCTTGTCCAGGAATTAGCCCTCGCTAATAATAATTCGAACCGATAAGCGAACCAGATCGCCGATCGGGAAATTGCACGGCGGCTAACGGTACCGTCCGCGGCTGTTTTGCCTTTTATCATTATTTTATGGACAATATGCGAGCCATTCCGTTTTGTCGGTATGTAGACCGATATACTGCTCACCCGAGCACTTTGCATCATTATTACCGTGATCCTGTTTTCTTTCGCCATGCTAGGCGCGATTCTTGTTGCGCGAGTGGAGATTGTTGCTTTATTTTTGGCGTGTGAAAATGATCGTGGGAACCGATGCTGGTCGAGGAGTGATTAACGCTTGCTGGGCGGATGTTTTTCGCTGTGCTGTTCCTTCGAGTAGTTTTAAACCTACTTCCATGAGAGCAATGCTGGTTTTATTCGATTCAGCGTCGATTCATCAAGTAATGCGAATTTTTATTCGTTTCTCATAATTCATTCATTCGTTTTTAATACGTGTATAAAAATTCTAGCATTTGCTTAGTGATTCTTCGTCGAAATAGTTAATATTCGAGGGCAATTGCCAGCGCATACGGGACGACACAAGTAATCGTCGGCACGTCTGCAGCTCGGTGGCAAATAAGAGAAGAAAGACAAGTAGAAATCCCGGTGCATAGTCCGCCGTTATGCCATCGACGACAGTGGCGTAATAGGAGTGGCTCCGGAGAGGGGACAACTTTCTACTTTATCGTTCATCCTCAGGGCTCCTATTTCCAATATACTAAAACGGTCTAACGAAGCTCGCTTTTCGTTGATAAATCATTTGAACCATCGGTGGAAATAATCGAGACACTGTTCGCGAGCAACTTGAAGCATTCCTTCTAAAACAAATTTTCAGTAAAACTGCAAATTAAACGATTTCGTGACGCGTCTGAAAGGCAAGAAAACAGTAAAGACAATAAGATACAATGTAACACACCGTCAACCGACCTCGCAAAGAAAATTAGCTTTAAAAACAAAATTGCGCTGAGAGTACAAGCGAAGAGGAATTCAGGCACCGAATCGACGTGCGCGAGCCCCCGAAGAGGGTACCGAAAGCGGAATGTTCCTCACAATCTTCCGCTTGATGGACCTTCTCGGAAATCTCGGCAATAATTGAATAAAACATCGACGGAAATTCGATTCGCCTATTATCGTCAATTGCGGTACAGGCCCACAGCGCTATAGCCGGGATAAAGCGAGGTTCCTTCTCGCGTGTTGCGCCAATGCGAGTGCGCTATGTGTAACATGCACATCGCGTTGCATAGGACGACGTTTCTGGCGAAATTGTCGGACATCCTTCTACCTGGACGGTAATTGGCCTTCACGGTGATCGCGGCTAATTCGAAGCCCGTTGGTTCCTTTCTGAACGAAACAATAAACGATTGATCGGCGCGAAGAGCACCTCGAAGAGATTCAAGAATCTTTCGGGATGCATTGTCCGCTTTCGTAACGATTGCCTAATGACCCTGAATTTATTAAGGTCGAGGGGTACGTGGGAAACGAGTGGTCGAAGTAACCAGAACCGAGTTTGCTTGGGCAACGAAGTGCAGTGTTTGCGAGAGGATTAAAACAAGACGATCGGAATCCTCATGGCGGAAACTAGCTAGGAAATCAGCGGCGAGGATCGCTTGGTAAATAGGAAGCCGTGTCGAGTACCGCAGCACCTTCAGAATTGCCAGTCGGATTGAATGATGGAGCTAACTGGAGAAACGCGAGGTAAATAGAATCCAAATACGGGATAGTGAAAATAGTAAGCTGGCGGCGGGGTAAGCCGGATGGGAAACGCGCGAGGGTTGTAAACCTTTGGAAAACTCTCAATAACAGATCTCAGGTACTATTACCAATCTAGCAGAACCCCTATAGTTGGGGTCCTCAAGACTCGCTCGCGGAAGCCTCGTATTCATCTCCCCATAAATCAATCGTCGTCAGCTTCTCTCGAACCTTTAGCTTCTCTACAAATCGGTTCCACCTTGATCTCTGTTCGATCATGCGCTATCGTCGTCTGGATCAGGGTCGTATCGTTAACGTTTCGATCGTTCCGAGCTTCTGTGCGCGAGCAGTTCCGGGTATTAGGCTACTCTATTTGACGACCGCCTCTGAAAATCATTTTAGGATCTTCCCGGCGGCGTTTCAAACTCGAGGACATTCAGCGGTGCGGTTGTCTGGTGTATTTGCAATCGAGGGATGATCTCTTCTCGCGAAATTGCGAGCTATTTCTTCGGGGTCCAAGCACATGCTTCGTCTGGTTCTTATGATCACCTGGTTTCAAAATTGCCTTCAATCTTTTGTGGATTTTCTATTCTCATTCTACAACTAAATTTTTCTTCCGTCTTAGAATATTTTCATTTTATTCATACGAAACTGATCCGATTTCCACATACAATATTTAAATGTTCAGTAATCTATTGAATACAAATTTTGTAATGTAACAAATATTTTGTAATATTTTTTTGTAATTTCTTTGAAATAATATTACAACAATTTCTAGTGGTGCTTCAGGCTCACCACTCGAGTGCTAAGGGTTAAATGCAGGCTCTTCTAAGTCCAGAAGAATACCACTACCAGTTCTATCGAGTTCGTTAACACTAGGTTTACGGGACCCGTCAGAATGACGGGTTCTAATATTTTTAATTTAAAATTATCAAGATTCCAAGGATGCATACGTGAGAAATTATCTAGCAAATTTATTTCCTCGGGTATACATTATTTTTACAATATTGCTACAAATGTGGGCAGCACGTTCTTGTGATTCTTATAAAGCAATGCAAAATAGTCGGTTTTAGTGCTCCGTAAACCTAGTGTGTGTTAAAGATTTTTCCTAGTTGAAGAGTCTGTTCCCTGTCCCCTGAGGTAAAAATTCCGGACGCTCTTCGGGATGAATTGCCAGCGGTCCTGGTCGGGCCCGTTCGAGGTCCGATTCCCACAGGCCGGGTTCTGGTGCACGCGTCCCGAGAATCAATTTCCAAAGGTCCCTGGCACGGCTCGTTCGCGAAACGGTTCACGGACGTTCCCCGGGTGTTCGGCTCTCGGTTCGTGTCCGATTCGCGGGGCCCTCCGGGGCCTGAGTGTGTTCGTGCAGATTTGTGCGTGGGCGGAGACCAGTAGCCGGCTCGGCGCACGGACGGTTGATCGGCCTGTTGGACCGTGACGTGCCAACCACTACCACTTTATTATTACTACTATGCACTGGCGCGCATTACTCTCCCGGCCAGCGTGTTTCTCCGCGCGGCTCTCTCGGTCGCATCGGTTGCATCGGTTGCATCGGTGCCCCGCGTGTGCACGTATACACCAACAGGGATTGAGAGAGAGAGGGGGGGGGAGGGGGAGGGAAACGTTTCCCTGTGTTCTCCTCCCGCTGCTGCTAGCCGGGGCTTTATTACACTTGCTGCCTCGACGAGAAGCGTACGCCACGCTACGCATCCGTCTTCGGGATCGACGGGGAACGCGGAGGAACGTGGTCCGCAATGCGGATGCGTCCGCTGTTTTCGCTCGCCGGGAATAAGATTCCCTCCGGTGATCGCCAGGGTGATCCTCCGGGAGAAGAGGATCCCCTCGTCTGCGCGGAACGTTTGATCGGTAATTAGTAGCGGTCGTTACCGAGGAGTGTCCTCCTCCGCATAGATCACCACGATTTTTCCTATCCTCGCGTGAAGGACAGGAATTGAGTTTGGATCTGCATCCATATCGGACCTATTTCTCCTACGTCTCTGTTTTAGGGTGGTGAAACTGTGAATTTTTTTTTTTTCTCAAAAGAATTGAATTTGTGAATCCTTTCTTTGAAGATACGAATTGTTTAGAAATACATGCACGTGTTGTGCATCGTGAAGTCGATGAAAAATTGCCTGAAACGTAAGACATGTATCGTTTACGTCGGAAATTTCGCGGTAATGGGGATGACTCTCACGAGTTTCGTGTAACGACGCCTCTGAAATCGTCAGAGGATTGGGAATGATCGGGCCGATTATTTTCACCATATTTCACGGAACTATCCGCGTAGCTCGAGAGGCGAGCGTTGAACGGCTCCCAGAGGGTTCATCGATTCACCTGGACCTCGATTTTTCAAGCGAGGAGGAGGATCGATGCTCGCGGTCAGCGTGCGACGCGATTAGAAGCGTGCAGGGGCACCGAATCTCAGATTACGGGTCTCCGGTTTGAGCGGATTCCGCGTCGGGAGATGTTCACGGCCGTGGCGAATGAAAACCTAGAGGCAGATGCGCTTGCGATTCTCGGTTAGGGCCGTCTCAATCCCTTGGGCACCTCGGAAAATAAATGCAACATTAAAAAAAAAAAAATAGCTTTTCAATCCGTGACAGAAGATCCGTATTCAACTTGTCGGCACACAGTCTCGTTTTATGGAAAATGTAGGCACTCTAATCCATCTGAAAATGTATGAGAAAAAGACGCGAGTCTGTTATTTCTAAATATTATTACTCTCGAGTGGCGAGAGACCATCTAAAATTTTAATCCACAGTCGACGAAGCTCCGGCAATTAGTCAAACCGTTTCCCCGTTGGTTATCGAAAAGTCCGTACCGTTAATTCGCGCAGGCAACAATTACACGGAATTTATGCGTTTCGAATGAGAAATTTCGCAGCGCGGTTCGATGGGATCGCTATGGGAGGGTCCCACGGAAAATCGCATGGGGCCCTCGAGTATAGCGGCGCGTCCCTGCTCGCCGGGCCCATCAATTCGCCCGGGGGGCCCCGGTTTTTCCTCGGCGAGGATCGATGTTCGTCGCGCGGCGCGATTAGACGCGTATAAACTCCGCGGGCCCGCGAAACGGTGTAATCTAGCCGGACGAGGATTGCGTAACACGAGATATACGAGCGTCATGTGTATTATGCGATGGCCGGTGCTCGAGAGAGAGAGAGAGAGAGAGAGAGAGAGATCCCGCGAATCTTGCAGGTCCGGTTAGCACACCGGCCGGTTAGGCGGTTAAGGTGCGCGCGTATATATCCTAGCAGCGGTGGATTCATTCGTAACGGAACTCGCGAGAGTGAAGCGAGCCGAGCCGAGCCGAGGCGAGCGAGAGCGCGGGCAATTTCAACGTTGCAGGATTATAAATTCGCGGAGCTGGACGGACCGTAATCTACAATGTTGTACAATGTGTCCCCGGCGAGAGAGCGGCCCCGCTGAATTTATTATTTATTTGCCGCGGCCGTCCGCCGTGATAAATACGAGGATCGTGACGCGGTCTCCCTTCGTTACCTCCTGCCCACGCCACCATTTTTCCACCGATTAATTGTTGCACGCTCCACCGGGATCGGTTCCGAGCCCTTTCGGTGCCTCCCATAAGCTCCTAGCCCGATACTCATTGCTTCTCTCGCTCGGATAAAAATAAGCAAGTCTCTTGAATCTCTTATTCGTCGAGTCTTTGTGGGATCCAGGACTCTGAACAAGCTCTGCGAAGCTCTTAGGTCCTAACTAGGAATTTCGTGCAGGATTCTCGTCCAAATATTTTTACATTTAATTCTGTCGATCTTCGGATTTTAACCCTTTGCACTCGAGCGGTGACTCTGAAGCACCGCTAGAAATTGTTGTGGCATTATTTCAAAGAAATTACAAAAAATATTACAAAATTTGTATCTAATGGATTACTAAACATTTCAACGTTATATGTAGAAATCGGATCAGTTTCGTACGAATAAAATGAAAATATTGTAAGACGGAAGAAAAATTTAGTTTTCGATTGAAAACAGCGCCGAGAGTGCAAAGGGTTAACACTATTTTTATCGCGATTTTGCTTATTCTTTCTTTATATATCGAACCACCTCCTTTTCTGCTGTACCACCAGTTACTGATCACGCTGTATATTCAATAGATTTGCCGAATAACTTTCCTTCGGTGCATCGTTTCCGGTGGGTTTCTATTTAAAGTTTTAAAGCAATAACCTAATAGAAAAGCCATAACCTAAAAGAAAAAGGGTGCGCGCGGATAGCTAGTCAGGAGAGTGAACAGAGGAAAGGGAAAGGAGGAGGCAGAGAAGAGTAGAAGCAAACACCGGCGAGTTCGATTTCGCGGTTGCTCGTAAAACGCGGTGGTCCTCGTCCGATTCAGCGCACGGAGAACCGTGCGCTCTCAGTTATGCAGGTGCGCTCGGTTTCGGCCCGTCGAGGAAAAGGGGGGGTTCCCCGTGGATCTTCTACGCAGCCGCGATGAAAAAGTGGTCGGCGAGGAGGATCACCGTTTGTTCGTTGGTTCTATCGAAAACCCTTTTCCTCGAAGGACGAGAGCGAGAAGGAGAGAACGCCCTCGATCATAAAGCAGGCGGCGAGGCTGCCTCTCTCGTGGATCCGAGTGTTACGATCCAGGATGGTTACCGAGAACCGGCCGTCCGGACCGGAATCGTTATCGAGACCGCGCCGCGCGCAACTTCCCGAGCCTTCCGACCGATTAACCGTTCAGTCAATGATCGAAATTCTCCGGCGACCTTCGGCGGGAATCGCGGTACAGCATTCTCCCCGTAACTGTCGCGAACGTCTCCACCGTAACTGTTACAATTGTAACCACCCCCCCCCCCCCCCCCCACTGTGGCCCCGTCTGGAAAACCAATCGAGCGGCGAACACCGATCCAGCGAGAGATCGTGTATCGGTGAGACTCGCACCGAGCGATTTTCTTTTTATGAAACTTCTACCATCGTGCTCGTCTCGTTTTTCTAATTGAAACGACACCAAACACGGTATACTTTTACGATTATAATCACTTTTCGATAAAGCGTGACACGCCGTAAAATTGGCAGTGAACGTGTCAAAGGAATTTATTGTGCGACGCTCTGAACGTTCAGCCGAGAAAAATCGAAGAGGTATAATCTACTCCGGAGATCCAGGGCGTTCAGAAAGCCGTAAAGGAGGATCACCGTATTCCGCAGGATGTTTATTCTAAAACCGTCCGAACGAGGAGTCATTGTCCTCGGTGGCTGCAGCGCTTATTGCCGCAATAACGAATGTAATAACGCAATATAAAATGGCGCACGGCCGAAATAAAAAGCCGGAGTCTCTATAAAACCCCGGGCATCGTTCGCGCGAAGAATGCGGCGCATCGGAAAAGTGCTCTAAGAACTCTGGCGTCTCTCTCGCGATCGAGGCAGCGAGGGATCTGTATCTTATTTATCCGGGACAGTCGGAGAAGAAGAGAGGGGAAGATAAATCGCGTTTACGGAAATAAGATTTCGCGGGCCGATCCGAAAGAAGAGCGATCGGTTGTTACGAGCGTGCTGGGAGGAGGAGGTTCCTCGGTTCCTCGGTTCCTTCGGAGGGAATCGGTACAGCGAGACGGGTCGATACCGGCCGTGGAAAAATCGATAACCGTCGAGGTTTCTCGGCTTGCTATTCAGCCGCGGAACGGCCGAGAAGGTTTTTCGAGTACGAATGGCGGAGAGCCACGCAAAAGTGGAAGCGGAGTGCTTCGCCGGTGAGCGCCTTTGGTGTTCTTGTGAAATGCGCGAGTGCAGTTCCGAGAAGTGTGCAGGCTGGTGGGTGGTCTCCATTCAGAGATGTTTATGGCTGTGTCGTGGCAAAGTGGCTGCACGCCATAGCCCGAGCGGCCGCGCAACAGAGAGAGAACCCCGTATACTACTCGCCGTGGCGCCCGTAGGGTCGAAGACCTAGGTTTGTCAGGTTCGCCCGGCAGCCCGAGACCCTCCATCCGCAAATCAAAACCCACCTTCCACGTTCGCCAGCTTCCCTCTTCCGTCCTATTACCCAATCCACGCAACCCTCGCCGCGAGAAACCATAACCGGTCCCACAACCTGAAGACGTCGGGCATTTTTGCTGACGGAGCTAGTTAGAGTCTTTTGCTATTACATATTGAGATTTTGTTTGTTACACTATTCAGCCACTAACGGTGGATGTCCTTTCAGGGTGACCCTCGGATCCTCCATATTGTTTAATGTCATTCGGGCAGTCGGTAATCAGTTTCATCAGCGAGGACGACGCTTGGAACGGATCGGTGGAAATAAGAAAAAAGAAACAGAAAAAAAAGGAATGATCGCAGGGGTTACGCAACCGTCGTAAATCACGGGCAGAGAGCGAGTTAGCGCGGGTGAAAGTAGTCCAAACGGTTAATACATCATTTAGTAGCAGACAGTGAGCGCGTTGTTCGATTTAAATTGGCGGCCGGCGGCGGGCCGGTAATCTAACGATGATAATTACGATATGAAAATTTCTCTATTGAAGCCGATCGATACCGATCACGGGAATTAATGATCGCCGGGTACGATTGCCCGATCGTACTCTGCTCCGCGAGCCGCGTCGGCTCTGTCGCCCCTTTTAATTTGAAAGGTTAAAACGCCTAACGAGACGACGGATAGATCGTTCCGCCATCGCGTTCCACCTCGAGATCGGTCTTCGAGAACGTTCAAGTGACGCGCCGTTTCCCTTTCGATTCTAATTGAAAAAAAGAATTCGCCGCGTGTGTTCACGGAAATTCGAAAATCACAGGGATGCGAGAATTTTTAATAATATTTCTTTCAAGTTTTTAAGAAGGTTACTTGTTCGATCGATTCTGAACAATTGGGACCACAGTGCGATACCGACGATCGAACACGACGCTCTAGATCCTGCTGAGTAGAGGGGATCTAGATCGAACGGAGAATGCTCATCAATCCCTATTCCATACGAACTCTCTCATCAATCCCTATTCCCTGGGAACTCGCTCATCAATCCTCATTCGCCAGGAATTCTCTCGTCAATCCCTATTCACTCGAGTTATCGACTGCGGATTGATTTCCTCTCGTAGATCGTTCTCCTGGCTACCTCTTCGTGGCCTTCTTCAGCTTGTCTTTCCGAACCTGGCGAGATCTTTAACCCTTCGGTACCCGCAATTTTTCTTCTTCGAGTCTGGTCCAATTTGATTCATAGCGATTCCGCCCACAAACTGGTCCTAACTAGAATTCATAGATCCTTATAGTTTTATCTAAATTAAATGGGCACGGAAAATTTCTAGGATCCTACCAGAGGGAAGAATGGAACAAAATGATTTGTACACATTATTTACCGTTTCTCAATTTTACTTTTTAATCCACATTTTCTGTTTACACTCGTGACATTAAGATTACACGAACCACAGACGGCGAATAAGTTTATTTATTTCGAACACACAGACACAGAGACAGCACGCTCCCAAGTCGTGAAAGTCTCGGATCTCCGATCGCTGAGACCTTCGAAAGCCCGAGAAATGTCGAGGTAGCGAGTGCTCGTTGGACCCATAGATCTCTCCAGGTATCTTATCATCTGATATTTTCCACGAGCGAGTGACCTTCACCGTGGAGATAAATCATTGATCCTGCGGGGCACGCCCTTCGTCCCACACCGAGCCGCCAGTATATATCTCGCAAAGGTCGCGAACTTGGAGCATTTTGCTAGGTTTCCCGTGAATCGAGGGAGCTCGTGTTCCTTGATCGTTGGGGTTCGTCGATCGAATCGTACGTTCACAGTCGCCTAACGAACGCGTTTCTAGGCCGCGACTATGCTTTTACTTCGATCTCTGTCGGCACGACGGAAAACGTGTGAGACTGGCAAATTTTTCTTTTAACTTTACGTTCACGTGTGTACTCTGTCGAGAAATATAACAAGCGACGAAAATACTTGACATTCATCGATTTTCGATGGAGACCATCTGGGACGATACCTGGATGAATATTCCAGTAGATCTCGCTGTCTGAAAGTGTCTCCTGTTCGCTGATCGAGGAGCCTGAATAAAAGAAGAGATCTTTCTTTGGATTATGCAGGGAGGACACTGTGTCACTCGTAGGATCGCGAAAATTGTGGATCTTCTCAGAGAAAAGAGGGCTCCTGTCGATATATTTGTTCAAGGTGAGGAGACTCTGCATAATTCAGTGCATAGCTTTCCGGGCGTGCATTGTCTTTCAACTATATTTTATTTTACAATCCCCTTTTTCTCTTTAAGTAACTCTTTCATTTTAATTAATTTTACAAATTTAGACTCTTTCGGAAACGCCTTCCCCTGATTGTTCTAGGATCCAGATAAATATTTTTATTTGCAATACTTTCCGCGAATCCCGACCACCCAGTATAACAAAACTTAACACTTTGACTGCCAAACTAGAAACCTCAAAAAATCCATAAAATCAAAGTGTTATTTAACACTTTGAACGCCAAACTAGAAACCCGAAAAATTACATAAAATCAAAGTAAGTTATTTAATGAAATAAAAATTGCAAAAAATTCAATGCACGATACCGAGTAATCCTCCAACTTTCTTGCATGTTACAGATCCTAATTAAGTTTAGTACAATGAATATATCAACGTAAAAATTCATTTTAAAACCTGCACAAATAATTCCGTGAGCCACATATGGCTGACGTGGCGTTCAACGTGTTAATGAAATAAAAATTGAAAGAAATTAAATGTACGATACTGAGTAGTGCTCCAACTTTCTTGAATTTTACGGATTCTAATCAAATTTGGTACCGTGAATATATTAACGTAAAAATTCGTTTTAAAACCTGCACAAATAATTCCGTGACACACATATGGGTGACATGGCGTTCAACGCGTTAATTGTCCTCGGATCAACGAGACCATGATGATTTTCCGCGAAAGTGCGGTGACGCGAAATCGGTTCCCATGGAACCACCCAGTATAGCAATACGTTCGACTGGTTCACCTCCGCGGCCGGCAACAACTAACGAGCAGCTGTCCGTTCGGGTCCCGGCGACAATAACCCGTGCATTTTATATGTTCCCCGGTCGTGGTTGCTCGCATCGATGCATCGATCTTCGCCGATGGTTTTTCTCGGTGCGCATCCGCGCGCAACAGAGATAAGCGGCATCCGCGTCTAACTGCCCATCATTAACGTTATCGATGTTTGCCACTTTACACAATTGCCGATATTTCAATGCGCTCGTGCAAGCCATTCGATTTCTGCGGGAACCTCCTCTTCCTCCCCTCCCTCCTTCTGAAACGGAAAAGGAATATCGCCGGGGCCTGTTCCGGCCAATCTCTCGAAACCGTGTACGGGGCCATTAAGATCTCCCAGGGCCTCTCCCTGCCTTCGCAATATAGATAAATAGCCAGTGATGGAGCATTTCCTGTCCCTCGGACGATGTGACCTCAAAGCGCGCGTATGCGATTTTTCTGGTGTCTCGTTGGCTTTTTGGTTCCGAGTTCTCCGGGCGAGACACGCTGAAACAGTAAAAATACGAACAGTAAAAATTCGTAGACACTAGAGAAAATTATAGTCCTCGAAGAGTTGAAATTCAGCGAGTATGTTGCATATACCTGCGTGAAGTAGAAACGGCCAGCCATGATCAGACACTGTGTACTGTGGCGCATCGAATGGTGTATCTATAATAATGTATCAGTATTATTGCTAAGATAGAGCAGAATGGAATTAAAGCTGACAGTTCCCCAGAATATTGTTGTAGATTGTTATAAATTTTTCCGGGTCGCGTGTTACAGCGGATGGTCCGTTTCAGCGGAATTATGCAGGGTCGGGGCCGTTTATTTCTTTATTCCGAGACGGAAAACGCGAGCTCCAATTTACCTTTAAAGGGTTCCACGGAATTCAAGGGAGAAAGAAAGGGCTCCGAGTATCGGCGCTCGCAAGGATACCCTCGTGGATTCGCGAGAGCCGGCCGCGTTTTTGCCGGGAATAACACGGATTTCTGCTGGAACGGCAGCGAAAGTCTGAATAATTCATGACCGTCCCGGGGGGTGTGACGAAAGAAGCGGAAGGGCGTAAATGATTTCCGAGCCACTAAACCGCGGATTGCAAGAGCGCCGGCGAGCAGCATCAATAAAATAACGAATAACGCGTTCCCTTCGAGCGTGCAAAGGTTCGTTGCAGCCTTGCCGCGTGTAAGCGTCGACCTTCGACGGATTCCTGCAAGAAGCTTCGAAACCGAAGGTCCGTGACACCTTTGAAAACCCTGAAGAATACTTCTCCGGCGAAACGGCTTGCCTTCTTATCTTACTAATACCGCGAAACTCAACTCCTGTAATTTTTATAGATATTTCTTAGCTGCAGTAGAACCCGCGTAGAAGCAAAAATAAAATCCGAAAATCCGGATCAAGCAGAAGAGAAGGGCTCGGAAAATCATTTCTGCGGGAAGGAACAGCCGGAAATCGATTGTTGAAAGGTATCTGTATGCGTGGATGGTGGAACTGTAAGAAACGAAGGTCCAGAGGAGAAAGTATCCAGAAATCGATTGGCAGGAAGACAGCCGGCGCGGAGAAATCAATTTCTACGCGGAAAGCGGCGCAGGAATCAATTTCTAGGACAAAGGGAGCCAGAAATCAATCTATGCGGAGGAAACAAACGCTATTGGCCGTCACGGGCCTGGTTCACGGTCCCGTCGACGCATCGTGAACAACGTCGATAGTTATCGAGGCGCGAGCGGGGCCCGTTACGAGCGGATATTACGCTCAAAGACGCCCGCGGCATCGATTAACCGATTAGAATATCGATTAATATCGGCGCCGGGACGTTATCACCGGCCGATCGACCGCACCTGGGCCCTCCTATAGCTTATATAGGAGACCATAGGAGGGCCCCGCGGACCCAGCCGGCTCGAACAACACGGTAGGAGGAAGTGCAACGCTATTATTGTATGCTAAACAATATGCCATATACGAAAAAGCAATTCACCCGCGGCGCTCCCGGGAAAATAGCCGAGTATTTCAGGCTTTCCTCCGACGTGCATGGTTTGCGAGACCTCGAATCATCCCGCGGGATCGATGATTAACGTGCTCTTGAAAGGTTGAAGGACGCGCGCGCCTGCGCTCGATGATCATATATTTTATCGTCTGATCCTTGAGCTGCCCGGCGGAATTCAGTTTTGATCGATGCGTTCGGCAGAGGCGAGAATTTTGATAGATTCGTTCATCAAGGATTTCGATGGATCCGCAGAATCGGGAATTGGGATCAATCTCCTAGGATAAAAACTTGGATTTTCGGTGTATTCCCGTCAAAATTTACTTGGATTGCGTGAAACAAGTCTGAAATTTCTGGTTTCCCGAAGCAAAGTTTAGCCGAGAATTTTGATAGATTCGCTGAAAACTAACATTTTTTACAGATTTATTCCGCAAGATTGGAAATTCATTTCGTTAGCAAAGAGCACGTTTTCGATCGTCCGGTGGGACCACTCAAGCGAAAATAAATAATGTCTGCAAAACGCATCCGGGACGTAATCAATCGGAGAACGTGCAAGAAATTCACAAGCATTCCTAGCATCAAAAACAAATGTCTTAACGACACTGTTAATCAACCGGCACGAAATCAAATCGCCTCGATTCCGCACGCGGTGTCCGCCGCCGCTTATGAACGGAAATGAGTCTAATGTCGAACAATTACAGTTCCGTTCGAATAATCTCGAAGATTGTTCGAAGGGCCTCTGCTCAGGGTTAATGGCGGAACAGTAATATCTATCGCCGAGGTTATTACAGCAGAATCGAATTTTTCCCGAGTTTTTTTTTCCAAGGGCCTCGGTTACGCTAATGTTTAAGTATAATTGCAGGCATCGAGCGGCAACTGTTAGGGCAATTTCCATACATCACTGTAACGCGGCCGCGGAAACGAATCGAGTCGGCTAATTTCTAATAAGGAAGTGTCGAGTGGCGATCGGGTGGTAGTTTCGCGAAGCTAAATAGAGGGAAGCGTTTCTGTTAATTAAAGAGCCGGTGGGCAGGAAATTAAGAGGAAAGTGCGAAGAATAGGTGAAAGAATGGACGTGTAGGCAGATGAGAATAATCGAAGGAATGGGTGGAACCCAGGGATCGGTTCGAACTCTCGGAACGGTGTTCGAAGCGTCCGTTTTCTTGCTACGGCCGGTCCAAAGTGCCCGGCCATCGGCTTATGTTACGCTATACTGATCCCGGTACCACAAAAACTTGTCTCGAATTCATTCGAGTGGAGTTTTCTTCGCCGCGTCTCGCGTTTTACGACTGCGTCTACAGGCCGATTCGCGATTCCTGGACACATCGATCGCGCAGATCAATCACCAAGAAATATTCATATTAATCGAACTCGATCGTACGTGTTTACTTCGTTCGCGTCGAAAAACCTTTTCCCGAGACGCCATGAAAGAATCACCGAACAAGGATGCACAGAAATGTGTACGGGAAGTGATTGAAATTATTTTGGAGTTACAATTGTTTGTGAGTGATCGATAAATTCGCAGAGACGGAGCGTAAACAGTCGATCGTTTCGAAAGAAACCGAGGCGATAATTTATCTGTTTATCGGGTTTTTAAATCTAACAGCTGAACCAGCACGGAAACGTGTTAAACAGAACAAGAGTGTACCTTAATCTGCTCGCACAATAAATACCGAGCCTGTGTTACAACCGGCGTGGAAATGCTCGCAACAGTTCGCGCGGAATGTACAACAAGTTTTGTAGCTTGTATATCATTCAATTAAATGAGATCTGCGCGATCTATTCGAACCCGTGGTTAACCCGCTCGGTACAGATGGACTCGGTGCCCTCGGGTCGAAGGAAAACTGACATTTCGTCGTTCGCCGATTGAGTTAACACGCTCGGTGTACATTTGTTTCCGCTCTTTCCGATCGCGACGCTTTATCCGATTCCGTACCCGTGAAATATAAATGAATTAACATTGACTTAGAGCATCGAAACCTTTAACACACCCACATATGGGTGACGGAATTATTTGTGCAGGTTTTAAAATGAATCTTCGCGTTGATGTATTCATTCTACTAAACTTGATTAGGATCTGTAACATGCAAGAAAGTTGGAGGATTACTCAGTTTCATACATTTAACTTTTTGCAATTTTTATTTCATTAAATAACTTTGATTTTATGGAATTTTGGGGGCTTCTAGTTGGGCGTTCAAAGTGTTAACGGATAAATGAAATATCGTTCCAAAAATTGGAAAACTTTTTGCAAAATTTTTAGTGTTTCGTGCTCAAATGTTATACGTATATATATTTTATTATATTGCTGATTGTTTGACCTGTCTTTGCACCAGGGTCCCAAATTTTTAAGCGAAGTTGAATGAAATTCGATCGTACTCGAAATGATCCATTCGGGTTCCCAGGAATAGACAAGATCGCAGTTCTCTCTCGGGCGGTTCGCGTTACACAAGAGCCGTCGATCGCACCGTCAGAACGCGAATAATAGTTCACGATCATCGAAAGAAGACAACGCCGATCGTCGGCCGATGCCGAGCGATTCGCAATTCGCAATTAACCGCGCGTGACGCGCGGGCCCCGTATCTCCGCGAGCGCGTTGCTAATGTTCCGTTCGATTTTTATGGTCACGCAATAGTTTACGAGGCTCTCGTGGCCGCGCTCGAGCCACGTTCGAGCGGATCGCTCGCTCGCTCGCTCGCGCGCTCCTCGTAATGCACTCGGCTGCATTCGCTCTCACGCGGCTCTCGCGCTTACTCGCTCGGAAAATTATCCAGTAACCCAGTGACACTGTGAAAAGCGGCCGCGCGCGTTGCCTTTCGATCCGTTCAAACCTTCCCGACACTCCTGCACCGATCAAATCGATCCATGATCCATAGATCCTGAATAAAAAATTCCTCTCTCTGGTGCTAAAAAATACAACGACATGTTCGAGAATTTTTGTTAAAGAAACTGTTGGACGTATCACGATCAGATTTTGTAGGTTTGTTCTCGTGTGTTTTAGGAATGTGTAGGATTTTTTTTTAAGCCAATATTTTCATTTTCTTCGGAGATATAATAAGTATAAGTCCTGAGATCTGTTTCAGAAGACTTTTGTTGGGTTTCACTGTATTTTTGGGGGTCCCGTAATTTTTCCGGAAACTATTATTGGACGTACAAATTTTATAATTTCTGGATTTGTCAACGAGTGTCTTAAGAATATGCTGGATTTTTTTTTCGCTCGGAGATATGGTAGGATATACCGTCTAGAAACAACAATGAATGTCGTCAACGAAAACCTTGTTAAACAAGCTCGTGCAATCGTGTTCGAAACGGAGCGAACAGTAATCCTCTTCCTCGAACGTGTTAATAAAACTCGCGGTGCCGCAGGTTAATTAACGTAAAGTAATTAAACGTGAGCGAACCGCCTCGATAAACGCTTTCGCTGCGTAAGGGGGGTATTAGCCTCGTGCTCAACTTTGCTGAAATATTTGCATCCCCGGCCTCGTAGGCAGCATTCGCTTCGAGAGATCCGCAGTCTAGTCATTCCTGCCGCGTTTTACGAATGTCCCCGAACTTTTTGATCCCCCTTCGTTAGCCCTCCGGTTGCCTGTAATATTCTTTTGATAGTCGCCGACCAGCTTCTCACGGGAAGCTCGCATTGAATTTCGTTCGCCGGCTGCTTCTAATAATCTTTTAATGGTCCCAAGTGGCTCCTGATGGGATCTTCGCATTGAAGTTTCGCTGTCCGACTTCTTCCTCGGGCCTCGTAATGATCGCAGCTCAGCTTCTCGTGGGATCTTCTTCGAATTCTGCGCATCGCGCGCCGGACTCTCCCTGGCAACTTTTGATCGTGATTTTCGTTCGCGTCTTCATCACTTTGTCGCGCGTTCTTCAAAGAGACTTTCGAGTAGCCTAACCTTCTCCAATCCCAACCTTCAGTTCTAACGTTCAGCTTGGAATATCGGTACGCCCTATATCGGTCCTTAATTTCTTCCTTTTACCGTTTTATAGTTAATTCTTTGAAGCGTCTCCACGATAGTTTCTCCCAACTTTAATTTTAGCATTTAACTCGGAGTATTGTCTCGGAGTTTCTGAATTCGTTGCGTTCCTAAAATAATCCCCGTCTACGTGGATGCATAATTTGCAAGTTTCAGAAGTTTTACGGCTGCGTAGGAACGCCGTAGTTTGTCTTGGTCCGACGACTATCCTCATCCACCTCGAACTACCACAGTTAGTCATGCTCCGAAGGGCAGCCTTGTCTAAATACTAGACTTCACGGTCTGCGGATCATGCTTCGCCCGTCCAGAAGTCGTTATTGCAACCTGAAGGTTATATCCTCGTCCACCGAAAACGTCGAAGCTTCAGTCGATCCACAGACCATCCTCAAATTCGCTCGTACCACAATCCAGCCGGCATAAAACGAGAAACCGGAGACGTCTCTTCTGGTTGTTATGATTTCCGTAGACGCGATAAATAACACAGCGAACCGGGCACAAAGCGAAAAAGACCTAAAGGGACACCGTTAGGCTAGTTTAATCCTAACGGTGTCCCGTTATTGGAAAACTACCGATCGGTCGCGGTCCGAGTCACACTTTCGCCGGGACAATTTATCGTTGGGAAATTATGGTCACCGAGAAATCCAAACATAAATTCGCGTGTGCGATTCCAGTTTGCAGCTTCTCCCTTGGCCGCTGAATCGCATGCAGGATTCCGTGTTGTGTATTAGGGCTATGAAAGGTATGTCGCAGAAGAATGTTGCGACATAAAACGACGGAAACGCACCAGTGGCTGTTGCACAAGAATTTTTATACGTAGACAACAATCTACTTAAAAACAGTGTGGATTTCCTTTCATATTTCTGCGAGGTAGAGCAGAGACAAAAATGGTCACGAGCATTAGTGTTTCACATAAATTGGATAGATTACTAAATGTTGAGGAAATGCGATTCAGAGCCGGGTATCGTAAAAAGGAAAAACCGAGCACGTGCAACATTATTGGTAGCATAAAGTAATTACAAGTCACGGAAGTATGAGTGACCTAATATTTAGAAGTGAAATAAAATTGCATTTCCGCTTCTGACGATTTTAATATGTCGAGAATATAATATCGCAACATCGTTGACCTCTTGTGTCTGCAGGTTTGCGTCCGACCAGTCCATATTTGCGATAAACGCGTAAAATCCGCTACGACCGAGCATTGTGCGCGCAACATCCTGTTCTCGCGCGCGATGCTCGCGGGAACCGAAAGCAGCGAGCGTCGGCCTCGTTGATCGTCCAATAATCGCGAGCTGATGGGAAACTAAATCGACGGAATCGCCGGAATGATGGTGTTCCCAAGATTGCTCAATAGACACAAATTAATAGGAATATCAGGCTTCCGTTCGCGTAGCGTGTAAAAACCTCGGGGGACGAGCGGCGCAGAGCGGCGCAGAGCGGAATGGTGGCAGCGCGAAACGGAATGGAAGCGGAGTGAAGCGGAGTGGAGCGGAGCGCCGCGATTACATAGATGCTCGTCATCGCGCGGAGGACGCCGGGGCCTCGGGCCCCAAGAGAGAGAGAGAGAGAGAGAGAGAGAGAGAGGGAGAACGGGAGAGAGATCGTTTAATCGGTTCGCCGGTAACTCTCGCCGCGGTAAATAAATAACATTGTATTACACCGTCGCCGGGGCCCGGTGTGTGTTGCTCGAGCCGAGGCAGAGTCGAGAGAGGCCGCGGGTTCCACATCTCACGGAAGACGAACGAACGCGGGGATCGTTTTCCCAGGCGTTGCACTCCCGTTATCGTTATCCTCTCTCACGTACGAATGCGGGATCGGTGAGCGGCGCCGATCCTGCACGCGTCCGACAGCGATAGAGCGAAAGAGCTGGAGACTGCTTCGAAATGCCGCGTTACGTCCTAACGGTGATCGATTTTCCGGGACGCGGGGTGCCGACGATACCGATCTACCGATCTCTGCCCGATCGCTGCCGGTCGATACTCTGGGCTACGGACTAGTGTCTTTTTCCCTGGTATTCGTGCAGACCGATTTGTGGGAGCTTGGCTCGGTGATCGGTAACCAGGAGTTTGCGCACTTACGACAGAAAGGTCCAACACAAAGGAAATCGATTTTTCTAGATTTTTCTGGTCGTAGACTAACGAGTAAATGTAAATGTTCCTTCTCTATTGGGAGGCGATTAAAGACGAAAAATATAAAATTACTGTAGCCACGACGGAAATTGCACCGCAGGGGGTTAACGAACACGAAGCCGAATGACAATGCAGTACTGCGCATAATTTCCTCCCGGGAGTCTGAAGCAGGCTCGTCCACAAGTTTGATTCGTAGCCTGAAAACGCCGGCGCATTTGCAAATATAATTGCGCTGGCTCCCCGTCGGATACCGGGTATTTTAAGGGTGGGGAGGGGGCGATCCGAACGCGGCCAATGATAGCGGATGGGATTATTACGGTAATTCCTTAATCGGCGCAATTAATAGGTGGATCGTTCGAACAAGAAGTATGAAAAACCGAAAAAAGAGAATTAAAGAATGACGAGGAAGGTAGGCCCGCCGCGCCGCGCCGCGCCGCGCCGCGGATAGATACTTCAAGTCGAATCGTTTAACGACAACCTCCACCGTTTCGCCGCAAAACAAAAAAACTGTTTATCGTTAAATTACTGCCGCTATTACGAATTACGGGCGGGCAAAAGCGGTACGCCCCATCGCATCGCCGCGCCGCCGGAAGCTGAGCGCATTAATTAACTGTCCGTGTATTCCCGAACGGATCCGGCTCTCTCGATCCACCGCCGCGGAATGGCTTCTGATGTTGTACCATTTATGGCGGAAGCGTACGGTGTATACTCTGTTTCTTAGCGAAATCCGTTTTACGATATATACGGGGAGGAAAAGAGGCTCCGCTGTCTACCGATTTTTTAGGGGATCGGCGCAGGGGATCGAGGATGCAGGAAGCCAACGCGCTAAGTACCCTGCTGATTCAGAGCACGGCCAGTGTCTGCACCGTGTAAACGATGAACGGAACCTGGATGGTAACCCGTTCGTCTTCTTCCTAGCACCGCTTTGTCGTGTTTCCGCCATTTTGCAATCCGCCGATCTTCTCTGTTTATTTCGGGGCAAGGGGTGAAGAAAATCTTGCAAAAGAAACAATACCCACACACCCTCTGGTCTTCTAGATATTCCAGAAAATGTACTTTCGATCCCAAGGGTTGTTTTTTCCACCCCTTCGACATGGATGGTTGAATACGTGTGAAATATTTTTACGAGAAGTAAACGTCAGTCGAGTCGGACGACAGTCCGCTCGAATATCGAAAACTAGGACCACCCAGTATATAAATAGGATCCCGCGTACGTATTCGTCCAAGTTTCTCCGTTCGCCGGAGCGGCGAAGGTCACAGTTAATCGACCGCGAGATACATAGTCACTCTGGTTACAGCGGGAAAAGTAACGACCGCTATAATTGCAGCCCTTCGCTTCCGTTTCAGGAACGAGAGAAGCCCCGGATAGCCGGGGCGCGCGTTTACCGTGCGCTCTCGAGCAACGCAGAAAATTCTAGCGCGAGTTTATCGGCTCTCGGAGTTATCGTTACGCCGATTACGTTAGCTCCACCGGAGAGGGATGGGAGACCGAGGGGGTTACCACACCGCGACGGGGGAAAAAAATACGCAGAGGCGGTTCGTCGTCGTTCGATTCGCTGAAATTCCAACTGATTTCCTTTGGCCGGGAAACGATCCCCGAAGTGGAACGAATCGAAAGTGAAAACGCGAAGACGATCGAAACTTCTTGTGCGTGCCGGAGCGATAAAACTGGAAAAACAAGAGTAGCATCCGAGCGATACACTTAGTTTTCTACGGAAAAAACACCCGTTCGTTCCGGTTCGAGGTTCTTGCGGAATAAATTGCCGCGGGGCTTGTGGGGGTTGGAAAAGAATTCGTTTACGGCCACCGTGAACCATCGAACGGACGAACACAATCTCTCCTCGATTCGCGATTCAAATTAACGCGCCATTTTAGGGAACGTTCCGTTCGGGTATTCTTGTCGCGCGCATTGAATTTGCCAGGAAGGTGAAACCAGGGTCGCCGGAGATTACGTGGTCGCAGTTTCACGGGAACAGCGAATTCCTCGATCAGGATAGCAGGCTTAGAAAGGAGCATCGGAGGTTGGCCCCGTTGCACAATCAACGGGAGCACGGGAGGGGAACGGGGGAAGCGATCCCCCTCGAAATCAATTAGAAAGATGCATTGCACCGGCTCCAATTAAGTTTTCCCCGGCGACAATGATGAATAGCGGTAGGCGTTTATTGCGGGCAACGCGCCGATTATAAAGGTCATCGAGTGAAAGTACGCGGCCAATTAATACCGATCGATGCCGACGGTCGATCCACTTCGATAATAATTGGTGCTCGCGCGAAAATCCTTCCTCGTGATCCTGCGCAATCGCTACGTGACCATCTTCCGACACGCTCTTTCGTCTTCCTTGTACGCCCTGCCCGCAAACTGGCCCAACGGCCCACTCGATCTTCATTGAAAACCTGCTGCAAAAACCTATTGGAAACGCCCCCTTTCTATTGTCACTTTCAATTCGCGAGAGACCTCCTCGGTACTTTCGATTCGCAAGAGTTGGTACTTTCAATTCGTAAGAAAATTACTTGGTACTTTCAATTCGTAAGAAAATTACTTGGTGCTTCCAATTCGTAAGGAATTGACTTGGTACTTTCAACTCATAAGAAAATCACCTTGGTACTTTCAATTCGTAAGAAAATTACTTGGTACTTTCAATTCGTAAGAAAATTACTTGGTGCTTCCAATTCGTAAGGAATTGACTTGGTACTTTCAACTCATAAGAAAATTACCTTGGTACTTTCAATTCGTAAGAAAATTACTTGGTACTTTCAATTCGTAAGAAAATTACTTGGTGCTTCCAATTCGTAAGGAATTGACTTGGTACTTTCAACTCATAAGAAAATTACCTTGGTACTTTCAATTCGTAAGAAAATTACTTGGTGCTTTCAATTCGTAAGAAAATTGTTTGGTACTTTCAATTCATAAGGAACCGACTTGGTACTTTCAATTCATAATCTTGGTACTTTCAATTCATAATCTTGGTACCGTGAATTCACGAACAAACTGTCCTCCTCTATTTAGTGTCCACTTAAATATCGAAATGAAAATTGCGGTGTAAAACAGGATGAGGGAGGCATCGTAACCGGAAACGACAGACTGGAAACAACAAAAGAAAGGGTCTGGAAGGGTCGCAGGAAAACGCAGGAACAAATGGCACGGAACGAAAGCCGGAGAACCGCGAACTGTGCACGGCACGTGCACGTAGGCGAACGACCAGGTAACCCGGTGCATATGTCGACCATGCCTTCCTCCCTTCGCGCGTTGCACAAAGCGCATTGTTGCAATCGGTCGACCCAGATCGCGTGCGGTCGAGCCGAGCCGCTTCGACTCCGATTCGATTCGAGCCGAGCCGAGCCGAGCCGTGCGGAGTCGCCTAACCGTGGCCCTTTTTCCACGACGGCCGATTATCCTATCGCGAGAGCTCGAATGCTCGAATCGCACGCGTCCCGTGCCCTTCGATCTTCACCTTCGAACAGCGTTTTCTACTCCGGGATCACGCGTTTATCTCGCCATGTACTTTGTTGCGAATTGCGTGAGGCGCGATCGTTTCACGCTCGCAGAAAACCAGCGTGGAATGTGTACACCTTGTTGCGATGCGTTTGCCAATTTGTTGGCTATCCCGGGAATCGAATAAGCAGCTATCTCTTCTTGCTGAAAAGAAGATTCTGCTCTCTGCTGTCTGCTTCGAGATAATATAGGTTTTTAAATTGTTTTTCAAGAAGCGGTTCTCTCAGGCACCTTCTCGAAATGTGTTCTCGTGGAAAAATTTCCTTCGAAGGACGTTTCGGTCCAAAGTACCCAGCTGCCTGTAAAACGGTGAATCAGCTGTTTATTTAACACTAGGTTCACGGGAGCACTGAAAGTGACTATATTACGTTACCTTATAAAAATAAAAATTAAAGCAATAAATTTGTTGAATAATTGCTCAAGTATGTAAATTAAAATTATTAGAAGCCGCCATTTCGACGGGTCCCGTAAACGCAGTGCCAAGATATTGACCAGGCAGTGGAACGAACGGTCGCGAGGTTGCAATAAAATCGAAGCGACTCGTTGAATGAAACAAACGGAGAGTCAAAGTTTATCACGGTTATCGGACCGATCAAAAGCCTCGGTTTCCGTTCCCACGAATTTCATTGGCGGATAAGAGCGCCGAGAGGCGCACGGTCAGCCAAGATTTAACTAAGATCCGCGTATTAGTATGCCCGACTAGTATAACATGCTAGAGAAACGGTACATGGGACCGCGACAAAGGCCGCGGAGGTAACTTATGGGTATGAACTCTGCAAAAGGACTTCCTGTATGACCTCTGATCGGGAAACAAGGCCGTGGCCGCGAGCTGGGTCGATGCACGAGCTTCGACGGCAAGTGCGGAATATTACTTGGCCGACTTGACTGAACGTTAGCGATATTCTTAAATTATTTTAAATTTTCCACTGTCTCGAAGCAGCACGTTCAAAGCGGTTTCAGAAGCAGCACGAAGTTCACCGCGGTTACTCGGGTAGAAGTTTCCTTGGCTCGGCTTCTTGGGCATGATAAACGGTGGCAGGCACAACAATGGGTTCATTACCGAAAGTTTGGGCCAGCTTGCCCCCCCCCCCCCCCCCGCCCCGGCGGATCCTGGGCTCTGCGAACGGGTCCAGGTCACTGGCCTTTGCACACAAATGCCCAGCACGCGGCAGCTGCCCTCGCGAAAAGTACACGTGCACCGCAGAACGCGTACCTTCAACGAGAAAAGCCTCTTGCAACCTTCGATCCTCGACCTTGAGGGATGCGTTCATCCCTCAGACGCAAACCATAAAACACGATCAAAAACGTAAATTTGTTAAATTACTGCTGAATTCACACTTTCCATTTGTGTGTACTCTACTTACGTTGAACGACGTCAAAATTCAACATCATTTTCAGATTGCTCAGGTTCAGCAAAAAATAAAGCAACCCCCTTAATTATATAACAGCTATAACATCCTGGCTTTTGACAGTTTTATTCGATTCTAACCAGGTCGATTGAATTCTTCAAGTATCAATCTCGTTTTACATTCCATTCAAGCGTTTAGGTGTCAATTTTCTTTCGCACTCGTCTCGAGAGTCTTTAGGCATCAATTTCCTTTTACACTCCATTCAACTGTTCAGCTATCAATTATCTTCCGAGCGTACCTTCAGCTATCAACTTCCTTTTGCACTCTAAATCTGAATAATAAAAATGCCTCGACACCAATCGTTGCAAACGAAAAACTTGGATGGTTTCCAAACATACAGACCAGGTTCTAGCATGCAGCTAGAGCGATGCTAACTGGCATCTCCACCATTTCCGAAGCAGTCTAAAAATCCTGGCCGTCGACAGACGGTCTCAAACTAGATTTATAGTCGTCTCGTCTCCGGGACAGATCCCAGGACAGTCTCTCTCTCTCTCTCCCTTTCTCTCTCTCTCTCTCTCTCTCTCTCTCTCTCTCTCTCTCTCTCTCTCTCTTTCTCTCTCTCTCGGCCAGGAAGACGCGATCCAGACGAATCCTCCGAAGCTGACGAGCCGAAACACTTGGTAGTTACGGCTCGGTAGTTTCTCACGAGGCTGTTTCGCAGGGCTGCCTGTTCGCAGTTACCCCGTGGTCGGTAGAAAGGGGATCTAGCCAGTTAAATTTGCACATCGAGCCCGTTTCTGTTCCCCGCAGCTAGGAATAGCATTTCAAGAACATTCGCCGGTTCAACGGCCGATCGTTTGCGGAGCCCTTCGAGCCTCCGCGACGCCGGAGGAGAGCCGCCGCGCCGCGGCCCGTCATATCTTAGTCAAGGATCGTCTCAAAGGGAAACACTTCGCTTTCGGACTGTTCGCGAGTGGAGAACGCTCGCCAATCACGCTGAAAACCGTCGCGGCTCGTAAAGACGCGGGCCTTAACATAATATTACTTGTGTAAACCGGCGTAAACCAGCGTAAACTAGCGCAAACGAGCGCAAACGAGCGTGACGCTCGGTCCGCAAACAAAGCAGACCCGCCGAACGGCTTCTTCGTCTTCTTTTCACCTGTTTCGCCCGAGTTTCGCGCGTGCCTTCTAAATCTTCCAACCCCTCGCGTCGCGAATCCTCCTCGGAATCGTTAATAACGACGCTATGGCTTCTTTTTAACTATACCTCCTCGGAATCGTTAATAACGACGCTATTAGCTTTCTTTTTAAGTATCTCCAAAAATATGTTTGACCGCCCATTGAGAGAATATTCTGATGGAAATGTGTTAATATTCTTTATTCGACCATTTCGCTGTCCTTAAACGTTGCTCGTACAAACTTCGTCGTAAAATCCCGCAGTCAAACATTATTCATTGACAACTCAATAATCGCAAGACAGATTCCCCGTCGCACAGTGAGTTAACTCGAAGATAGATGAACTCTAGCAGTCTGTGTCTAAGGGGTGAAAATACTTTTCGTTCGGAGATGAGAGGGTCTATTGTGCATTTTTCTTGTTCGGCTCGGAGATAATTTGTCCCAGGCGTCAATGAGTCGTCGGCCATTGTCTCTGGAACCGCCAGCATCCGTCGACAAGTGTTTTAACAACCCATTTCGGTCGCAGTCGCGACTGAAGCATGCGCCAGAGGTACGTACAGCAAGCTTCATAAAGGAAGTCCTTTATTGGCTGTTAATGTCGACGCGTGGCCACAAAGGTGCACGCACGCTGCAATCGGCCGACGGAAAAATACGCTCTCGCTATTGTCCCAGTGCCGTGGTGCCCTTACATTCGAGTATGAATATGACTACGATGATACCCGCGACGTGTGGGACGCTTTGTTCCTCCTCGTCGGTCTGTCTCACCCTGCAGTGGCGTAGCACTCGCGCCGTTTCGAATCGATCGCATAGGTGCGACCCTGCTCGTAATCTTCCCCGTTAACCCTCTGCGCTACAATTTTTTTTTTTTTTTTGGATCTACAAACATCCTTCGTTTCTGAATTATTAAAGAAACAATTTGTATTGGATTGGATCGAAAGTTACAATTCGTGCTAATCGAAATTTCATGATTAACCAACGTTAACCCCCTGCACTACAATTTATTTTTGGATCTACAAACATCCTTCGTTTCTGAATTATTGAAGGAACAATTTGTATTGGATTGGGTGGAAAGTTACAATTCGTGCTAATCGAAATTTCATGCCTAACTAACGTTAACCCCCTGCACTACAATTTTTTTGGATCTACAAACATCCTTCGTTTCTGAATTATTGAAGGAACAATTTGTATTGGATTGGATGGAAAGTTACAATTCGTGCCAATCAAAATTTCATGCCTAACTAACGTTAACCCCCTGCACTACAATTTTTTTGGATCTACAAATATTCTTCGTTTCTGAATTATTGAAGGAACAAGAAAATTTGTATTGGATTGGATGGGAAGTTCCAATTCGTGATTTCATGCTTTCACATCCTACAAATTTAAGTAAAATTGGATGTGAAAATTAATTTCCGTTCGCTGTCAAGTCAACTAATTACACCTTCCGTCCGAGTACGCAAAATTGGGGAGCAGTTTAGGGGATGGTTTCAGGCAACGCGACTGTCATAGTTAAAAAGGTTTCTACGAATCCTCCGTGTTCCAGCGAGCGAAAAGAACGCCCCACCGGCGAATGACGCCGCGAAAACACGCGACGAGAGCCAGTCGGTGACATTGTCTCCGAAAAAATAAACGTATGCACGCCCATTGTTGCGAACCCGAGCCGCAGAACACCACCAGAAGAGTTTTTGTTCGACCGTGTGCGCGAGCGTTCGCGTCGACGCCTTTTATCCTGCTTGTGAAAAGACTCGCGAAGTTTCAGCACAGGTTGTAAAACACAATTTTTAATATTTTCCCTGCAATCGCGACCAATTGGAATTTTTAAAAATTTCTACAAAATGTCTTGATATTAAAAAAGTGTAACTTTGGAGTAGTGTCTAAATATTGATGGGCCTGTATATCGTTCGGTATCGGTAAATTTCTGGCGGAAAGAATGAAGAGGCGAGCAAGACAAATGGCGGGGAAAAATGTCATTAGCACTTTTTCCAGACCGTGCGGCTCCGCTCTTTCTATTTATAACGCCTTCGATCGGTGCACCGGCCGAACATGATCGATCGGTCGCCGATTATTAATAACGACGCCAAGGCCGCTGTCGTCCCGGGGTACACGGGGTTCGCACAATTATGGCCGGGTGAAATATTTCATCGGGACTCGCGTAATTGCCGCTTACCGGTCGGAGTGATAAATAATTTGCAAATATGACCGACGCGGTGCGGCTACATTGTGCTGCTCTCTCAGGGGCGGGGAAATCTGCTTGAGGATAGTCGCCTTGAGATTTATCGGACGCGTCTCTTACCGAAGTCGACCTCGAAAACCGTTGTCTTTTGTCTCGCGTCGTTTTTTCTTTTTTTGTTTCTCCCGGAGCGAAGAATGATACCAAAGAAAAATCACCGAGCGCCGAGCAAGCACTCTATTAACCCTCTCTCTCTCACTCCTCCGGTTCGATCATCGATCGGAAATCGGCTCGATCGGAGATCTCCGCGGCGCGGCTTGATGCATCGTTCCAATTTGTCGAATGAACTTGTTGTTGTCGAGCCCGTGACGGGCGAATTTGTCAAACGTTCCGGCAATTAAAAGGTTACAGATTGAAATTGAAAAAGCGTCTGCTCTGCCGGTGGATTCGCGTTTAAACGACGCGACGGATCGCCGCAACCTGCAATCTTCAGCGTCCACCGGGAGATCTCTTTCGGTTTCTTCGTGGTCTCGCGTTTCGAAACCGTGGAACGATAGAACAGGAAGGAATAAATTAACTCGGGAGAGAAACACGGTCCGAGGAAGAAGACGGAAGTTTCAGGAAAAAATGATCGGGCTCTCGAAGGAACGATTGATTAAAACGTCGAGCCGCGATCGGGTTTTTAGCGAATGCGAATCGCGAACGAAACGCGCGCCGCGCTAAATCTTCGCCACGGTAATAATCAGTCTGAAGGCTCGTAATTCTCAACTGCGAATTCGCCGTGGATGCTCTGGGAAGCTGAGACACCAACGGGGAGGGCGTGTCGCGCAGCCAGAACCGGAGATCATGCTACCGAGACGCGTTTCCTTCGTTCCTACACATTTTTTCATCCCTGCGATATTCGCCCTCTCTCTCTCTCTTTCTCATTTCATTGGACCGGCGCTCGATGCCAGAACGTTAATTGTCTTTTTCAGCCCTGTTTTCCTCCTTTTGGTTCTCCACCCCTTCATCTCGAACATTGCACTCCATTAATTACGAGAAGATTGCTGATTTTAATGCGCCTGCCCGAGCCGACCGATCGAGGATCCAGAACTGGGATTTCGATCTCGATGAAGGATGATCATTAAGTGAACAGGAAATTTGAATATTTATCTCGGGAACGCAATAATTGTTTCACCCAATGGAGGGGAACAGTAAAGTTCCGATAACAAAACCTGTAGAAACGGTTTTAATGCCTGCTATCTGAATTGGCGGAGATGACGCTCGGTGTCATTAGCTCGGCGAACAATCGCGAAACCACCGATGAGAGAGCATGCTCGAGCGACATTTGACATTTCGATGTGCTCGTAAAACGGTAACGAAGTTTTTGCGCTCGCTCGCTCGCTCGCTCGCTGCAGCAAGAAGGGATTCCTCGTGTTGGCCGCGACCCTACGGACTTCATAATCTCTCCTCGGTGGCATAATAAATGAGCGGATGACGATGACGGGCCCGCGGCTCGCCGCGGAATCATCGGTTGCGCGATCGAGCGCCGCTTTACAAGCCGTTTCGCGATTGCAATTGAAACATCAACGAGTCCCGGTGTTAAAACGGCTCTTTTACTGTCCGCTGCTAGCGTGATACATGAAAAGCCTCCCTCTGTGTAGAATAACTAATGAAATATGATGATTCCGGAGCCAGAATTGGATCGTTATCGGGATGATTCACGGGGAAGGTGGAATATGGTTGCTCGTTCCTGCTGATGCTCTAATCAGGGTTCAGCGTGCTTCTTTGACTCAAACTTTGTCATTCCATCTGAAAAATTGGAGATTTCTGAAATGTTTTCGGCACACATAAAAGTAGCGATGAAAATTGCTCGCACGCAGCCCTTCAACCTCCTACGCAGAAAACTCAGGGTGTCCAAAGTTTATTTGCAGTCTCGCAGAGTGACCTGAAGGCCACCCAGTGTAAATAATATCCAATTCTTTTAACGTTTCTACCGTTTAACCCTTTGCACTCGAAGCCATTTTAACTGTAAAATGAAACATTTCTTCCGACCTAGAATATTTCCCTTCTATATATATTTTTTCGTGCTATACATACGAAAATGGTGCAATTTACTCGTACAGTACTGAAATGTTTAGTGATTTATTAAATACAAACAAGTCTTAATAATGTGAAAAATATTTTGAATAATGATACAGGAATTTTGTAGTGGCGCCTTACAGTCGCCATTCGAGTGCTAAGGGTTAAAATTGTAGCTACCCATTTTTGTCTGAAACCCATGAAATCTGTTCTGTCGTCAATCTATCAGATTCGGCAAACATGCACGAGAGCCCTGAAGGTTAGGGTTTGTATTCTGTTTAAACGAGAATGTTGACGGGGGTCGTGGGTCGCAAACGGACCAGTTCGATATGAATTTTCTGCCTAACGCCGGTGCTCATCACTGTGCCTCGGCTCGGTCGCGTTGGCCGGCCCGAAAGAAGAAGGGAACGTCTTCATCGGGAATATTATTGTCGTAATTTATCGTGCGGGCAATTAAAATCCCCCGTTTATTGCCGCCGGTACGCAATACCGTCGGCGTAATAGCGCGCTTCTAATAACGGCGAACGCTATGCACACCGAGCGGGCCGCATACGCTCCCAACCGAGAAAACTGGACTCCTCTTCTGGCCGGCGCATGCATAATTTTCTGTTTGATGCTGCTGCCAGCCTACCGACCATCCGCCGCACTCGCAACGCCCAAGGGTTGCCGGGTAGAGGGCAGAAACGCGGCAGCCTCCGCTTAACCTCTTGGCTCTGTTGCTCGATTTTCAATCACGCGCGTCGAGGCGGACTCGGGATCAAGATATCGAGCGGAATCTGCCATTAGGTCGTAACACAAGTTTCATTCGAAATCTGTTGTCCCGGAAAAAACGAGTCCCCCGGTGGTGGGGGATAAAAGTCTGACAATTACGGTAGAGATGTTTCTCACACGGAGAAGAGCGTACGGTAACGCGGAGCAGAAATTCGCCGTTCGTTACCAAATTTAATTTTGTCCGATTTCTGCTAATTCTGAGTTACAGGAGAATGAAATATTTTTAATTGCTGGTGCAGAAGGGCGTTTCGCCGGCATTGTTTCCCACGAGCGGAATGTGGGCATCGGTATCGGGAAGGCCGTCCGACGTTCTGCATCGGCAATTTGCATGACCGATGATCGGGCGGTGGCGCGGGCAGCGGCGCAGTGACTAGGTGCATCATCATTACGCACTGGCCAGATACGATCAAACTGTCCGTAATGATAGTCGCGCGACCCGGCGCGGCGTACGCACGCGGAGCCAGGGTCGCGTTTATTAAATTACGTCAAATTATTGGTGCGCTCCGAGGGCCGATTACCGAGGCAGCCCTAGGAGCGAAGGCTCGCGTGCTCGTCCCGTCGGCGAGGTCTCCTCGATCATTCTCCTTTTCCTCGATTGCGGATCTTGTGGCACTGGTAGCGATCCAGACGCGACGCCCGAACGGACATGATCCTCCATTCAGTTATGCTCGCGCAGCTTTCGCTGGGAACGTGATCTAGGATGTTAGCCGCGAAGGGGTACCTACCCTGGGACTGTAGAATCTTGATTAGGACAAAATGCCTTCGTTCGAGCAGCTATTATAAATGAAAATTGTGGAGCATCTAGATAAATTCTGATGATTTTCTCAGTTGTACATTGATCGTCTCGTACTGATTGTCTTCTCCTTTTCAGATTCGAACCGACGAAGGGCTGAAGAAGGCAAAGAGCGGTCCGGATGGGGGCGCCATGGATCTCCGATGTCTTCGACTAATCAAAACACGATAGCCAGAGCTCAAGCGACGACGGAGGGTCCCCGTCTCAGATCCCACCACTCGTCCCTTTAATTAATCAACCGCCATTCGAGCCTGGAGGGTCGAGCTTTTCACGCGGGACAGACTTTCGACGAGCCAAGAGACGAATCAGGACACAGACCGACCACCAACTTGGTGGAGCATGCTCGCATAGATCAGCGACCTAACCCCCAGACACTTCTAAAAAACAGTTCGAGTGTTGAAAAGCGAGATTCCGAGTGTTGAAAAGCGAGATTCCGAGTGGAAACATTCGGGAATGCCTGTAGCCTACTATCGATCATAGAGTTCGAGACATCGAGGAAATAATCATCTGCTAAACTGTAGCGATCAACGAGATATTTAATCGTCTCTCCGAATGTTTCCAAACTGTTCGCAGCAATTATACAGAATCCGAGAACGGAACGTCCTTGTTCAAGGTGGCGGCGACAGCGGCGTTCTTTCCGCCATCTTGAAAGGGTGCGACACAGTTTTCAGAGCTGTTATAATTGTGTGATACATTAGATTGTCCTACAAGTTCATTCGCGTTTGTTATTAAATACCGCGCAGCGAATCGAGCAGAGTTTTTCTTTTTTCTTTTTATTTTTTTCTTTTTTGGTTATTTTTTAAGCAAAGCAAACAGCACGGTTGAGAAAGCTTCGAACACAAAATGGAATGTTAACGGGAATGATCGCGCTGTTTGCGTGCGCTTGTCACAACCTCTTCGGACAAGCTAATGTTTACCGTTTTGCGAGAAAAGCTGCGAACAATGTATTCCTCGAATCGAAGCTGAAGCGCGCCCCGTACAACGATGTTAATCGCGTTAGGATACGAAACGGCGAGGCAGCGGATCGCTCGAAAGAGAAAAAGATTAGAGTAGGCGATGTAACGGGGAGATTCGAAGGATCTATCCGATCGGGGGGATCGCACGCGATCGCGGAGAGGACTTCATAGATCACGAGGGAGGGAAGAGGATAGAAGTAAGCGACGCGAAAACCGTCGATTCTCGGTGCATCGTCCGGCTATCTTAGAAGAGCGACGCATCGCGTTGGAAACGCGCCGTTAGTTTAATCTACTAGGGAGCGTAAGTTAAGGATACGAATGCCATAATAATGACCAACTTTTTGTGGTTGTACTTAAGTCATACTTTTACACTTTACTGTTTACGTTTAAGGCTAACTAAATACCGTAAGTTGCATCATATCCCATTAGCGGAGCGTCTTGTATCGTGTTTAACGTTTCGGCCTCTCTTTCATTCTCTCTCTCTCTCTCTCTCTCTCTCTCTCTCTCTCTCTCTCTCTCTCTCTCTCTCACTCTCTCTCTCTCTCTTTATTTCTATTTCTTTCGTTTACTTTGATGGTTCCGGCGGCGGATGACTTTATGGGCGATCGTCGACTTCCTCGGTGCATCATTTCAACATTTTTACTCCTCTCTCGTTACGGAAAAGCTCGTGAAAGGTCGAATGAATTGCTAGCTTCGGTTTAATTGGTGGGCCAATGAATTTGTACCGTTGTTTCCGCTTTAAACGCTACTTCAATTCGAATAGAAATTTTTCTTAGGTTTTATTGCATTTCAGAGTCACTCTTTCGATTCCAAGTGCCAGTTGAATTTTCTAACTTAAAGAATTACTCGAGCAGCGTCAAATCGAAATAATCTATTTGCTTTTATTTTCACATACTTGAATTTTTTACTCGACTTGAACTGGCTAGTAGAAGATTAGAACCCAAGACCTACCGTCCGAGGGTTAGTATAAAGAATGATCAAAAAATTTCTCGGCCATTTGTTTGAGAATGTTCCTTTCCGCTGCTCGATTAAGTGCTTCTTTTTACGCGTAGAATTCGAAATGCGTTTGGAAACGAAAAAGTGCGACTGTAAACTGACGAAAACTATCGTCTATCGTCCACCACGGAGTGGCCTAATTTAATTGATAAGTTTATCGAACGGCAACGTCGACGACGTCCTCCGACAGCCGAGATTGCGTGAAGGAACTGCGTGACGAACTGTTAATCGGAAGTCAGGTATCGAGACCGCCTGTCGGTTAATGGTCCTGGCCAGACGACGCGCCCTGGACCTTGGTCTCACTTTTGTGATTATTATTTAAGCTTCTATGTTAAGCGTACGATATAGGCTAAGTTAGACTTTACCACAATATCTTGAACCCTACTCAAACTCTCGTCCGTCGTTCTCCCATCCGTCTCTGTGTTTCGCACAGGGTTCGGATCGAATTCGAGCGAAGACGAAAAACGAGAACGGCTCCCGTGCATTTATACTTTTACAAAAACTGTCCGAGATCATAGAAAGATTATGTGTCTCCCTCCGACATGAAGCGAACAGCGGAACAAACACATAAGTGGGAAGGGGTGAGTTCCGCGATTTTTAATCCGTATGACGTACTAGCTCTTACAGTTCTCTGTATCATAAGTTTCTAGGTTGTAACGTTATCGAAGGTGTAGATTTTTTCCCTCCTCTTTTTTTTTTGATTCTCATGATAAACATTCTATTTTGCGTAATCAATGACGACGACAAGGTGGTGAATGTGGGAGGCGAAGAAGGCACTCGGTCCCCTTTACGACGGAAACTCTGCGCGCTATAATCGCTAATTAATTCGCCAGTGTCGAGGACGAGCTGTCTCGCCAGGAGAAAAACGAACCCTAAACGCTCTGCCAGTGTGTGTGTTTTGTTCTATTCGAACGATCCTGTAACCTTTCCGTATTCCTGTACGCTTCTCCGGCACCCTTTCTCCCCACCCCCGCATTCTAAGTGTTAAGTTGTTCGATCGGGCATTGGAAATGCATCATTGTCCACCGCCGCCATCGCGTTTTGCTTCTTTTAACGTTGACGGGTCCGTGAACTCTCCTTTCGGCGAAACGCTCGATGCGTAAGGGTCGAGGATCGTTGTGCCTTCGAGTGCACACGTTGATACGTTTATTGCGATCGTATGGAGGACATACGCGTCCATTTTTGTGATTCCGTACGCAGTTGTTCAATGTTTTTTTTTTTTATACTTCTCTTAATGCTTATCTAGGATAGCTTGTGTACCCTAAAGAGTGTTTCAATAAAATTGACAATGAAATCAACGCGGTTCGGTTTATTTCTCGTCCTGTTCCGTTTTCCGTTCAATTTGCGCTCTGCGAATGAAAAATAAAGAGTAGATATCCTGGTCTACTCCTATACCTCATCCGTGCTTACACACAGAGGACACGACGCACGTCACTAGCGCACCCATGCGGCTAAATCCGGATACTTGTTACCAACTGGATATCGAGTCTACCCGCTCGGTAAAGCAGACCATAAATTACCGAATGTTACCATGTGCGATAACGCGGTTACCGACACAATCATTTTATGTAAGAATCACTAATTAATAAATAAAGACAATGTAATGAAACGTACGATCTGCGTATATTATTTCTTGAACCCCCAATTTTTCCCAATTTCGTGCCACCTCCTTCGATATCATACTCTCCTAATAGAAAATGCGATTTTTCGGAAAATTTCTGAAAATCTGGGAAAATCTCGACCGTCTGACTTGTCGTTGAGTTGTACTACTGAATTTCCGAAATTTTTCGAGCGTCTGGCTTGACGTTGACTTGCACTACTGAAAATCGGATACCTCCTTCGATATCATGTTCTCCTAATACAAAAGTTAAAATTTCCGGAAATTTTCGGAATTTCGGCCGTCTGACTTGTCGTTGAGTTGTGCTACTGAATTTTCGAAAATTTTCGAGCGTCTGGCTTGACGTTGACTTGTACTACTGAAATTCGGATACCTCCTTCGATATCATGTTCTCCTAATACACAAGTTAAAATTTCCGAAAATTTTCGAAATTTTCCGTAATTTCGGCCGTCTGACTTGTCGTTGAGTTGTACTACTGAAATTTCGAAAATTTTCGAGCGTCTGGCTTGACGTTGACTTGCACTACTGAAAATCGGATACCTCCTTCGATATCATGTTCTCCTAATACAAAAGTTAAAATTTCCGAAAATTTTCGAAATTTTTCGGAATTTCGGCCGTCTGACTTGTCGTTGAGTTGTACTACTGAAATTTCGAAAATTTTCGAGCGTCTGGCTTGACGTTGACTTGTACTACTGAAAATCGGATACCTCCTTCGATATCATGTTCTCCTAATACAAAAGTTAAAAATTCCGAAAATTTTCGAAATTTTTCGGAATTTCGGCCGTCTGACTTGTCGTTGAGTTGTACTACTGAATTTTCGAAAATTTTTCGAGCGTCTGGCTTGACGTTGACTTGTACTACTGAAATTCGGATACCTCCTTCGATATCATGTTCTCCTAATACAAAGTTAAATTTTTCCGAAAATTTTCGGAAAATTTTTCGACCGTCTGACTTGTCGTTGATTTGTACTACTGAAATTTCGAAAATTTTCGAACGTCTGGCTTGTCGTTGACTCATACTACTGAATTTCGTGCCACCTCCTTCGTTATCATGTTCTCCTAATACAAAGTTCAATTTTCGGAATTTTCGAAAATTTTTCGCAATTTTCTCAATTGTCGGATTTCTACTAGGAGAACATAATAGTACAAGAGGTGGCACGAAAATCTATCTGTAATTTCAAAAATTTTGGTGTTCCCGGAATTTTCGAGGTCGAGGGGAAAAAGAAGAACACATTAACTGTTGTAACTTATATTCTTTATTTTTCACGAAATAAATTACAATGTAAAACTTGTACATATACAAATGAGAATAAAATAGAACTTTCATTTAGCTTCTTATGGGCCCGTTCCGCATGCAGGTCGAGTGGTAGTGCGCAGGTGTTCTTCTCTTCGTGTTCTGAGGATCGATCTGGATACGTTCTAAGAGAACTACTGTCTGTCTTCTCACCCTGCCCTGAGAGCTACCGAACGCGAAAGATGTTCGCAGAAACTTAACAAGGAAACCGCACAAAATAAAGTTGGGTATCCAAGCTAACCCTGCGCACGAGCGCGGCCTAACCAACAAGCGAAATTCCCTGTACTCACGTCCCCATCCGTGCGTGAGTCACCGACGGATCTGCGATCAGAGGAATGACAACTTTAAGCCAAAAAGAATCAATTTTTAAAAAAGAAACTTTTGAAAAGTTCGGAAGCAAATTTCAATTAGAAATCAACAAAAAAAATTGACGATGTCCATTGAATGAAAAGTTAATCCGAAACAAAAACCGTGTGTTTTCGATTACACAAATTTTTACAATTAGTAAATCTTAAATTCTAATTTACAATATTATCGCAAATTTTAAACGAGCAGCTATTAGCTCGATATTATTCTCTATTCGTAAGATTCTTACAAATAGAGAATAATATCGATTGCCCAGGTCTCACCACGAGGAGGTTGCTGCACAAGAGACCCGAAAGGAAACCAGAAAGAATTCAATACGCTTCTTTCTGACTCCCTTTCTTACAATGACGATTTACAATCTTACAAACTAAATTTCGCAGGTCGCTAAATGGAAAAGATCACTTTTCCACAGAAAGAAAAGTTCACTTTACCATTTAACGTATGTCGAGTAATTATTGCGGGGAAAGTTGTAAATCGGAGAAGAAGTCTCCGATCCACGGGGGATCAAGAACGAATCAGGCAGAAGGCTCTGATTCTTTCAAAGCGAGAAACAAAACAGAGCAGAAGGCTCTGGTTCAAGGGTTACGCGACGCGTACAATGCTTACAAGCTATCTGCCGACCAGTACGGTACCCGACGCTTCCTCACAGAGAACGATGGCCAGGGACGCCTCCACCTTTTGGTAGATCAACCTAACCCCAACTACCCGCCACGAGCAACGCTGACGCAACAAGGCGACGGAAAGACTTATGGGGAATGAAACCCCTGCTCCCGGCGCGAGCCACGCCAGCGTCGACGTGACTTAGGCAGACATTTTACGAAGGAAGGGATCTACCTGGCGAGTACTGCTCCCTGACCATCAATTCTCAGTGCATCCACGTCGAGTATCGTAACGTGGACCGGTTCAACACTTGCAAGCAAGGTCCGACACAGCCTTCTGCTGTGTCGGAGTTAACAATCGAGACGAGGAAGTGAAATTAGGGCAATAATTACTCGACATAATTACAACGACGATCAACTATCTTAATAACTACTGCACGCACGCAAGTCGAGCAATTATTGTGGGCAAAAAAAAACTAAATCAGACATGTCTCTGAACAATGACAGAGAAAATACAAATGGAGCAGAAGGCTCTGTGTCGAGAGAGAAAATGGAAGAATCAATCAAAGCAGAAGGCTGAGATTTACAAAAAAAAAAAAAGAAAAATGGAAGATGCGACAAAGAGCAGAAGGCTCTGGTTCGATGGTGACACGCTACCCACTGGTCACAGCAGAAGGCTGTGACCCAAATGAAAAAGCGAAATTAACGAAGAGAATCCGACACAATAATTGCTCGACAACTAATACTAACTTACAAATAAATCAGCGTCTTCTTTCGATTCGGCGTCTTCTTTCAATTCGGCGTCTTCGATGCGTTGCCTTCGGTGGATGATAAATAAGGCCAGCTGTCCTACACCAGCTGAAGCAGACAAATCGTAATTAGTCACAATTCAATGCAAGAACACGATGAATAGGAGAAGAAACGATGAGAAGAAACGATGAGAAGAAACGATGAGAAGAATCGATGAGAAAAAACGATGAGAAGAAACGATGAGAATAAATAAACGACGAGATACAAACTCTAAACCCCGTACACGAGTACGGCCTACCTAACATGCACAAGAGTGCGAATCTACCAGCTCACGAGAGCCAAGCTAACCCCGTACACGAGTACGGTCTACCTAACATGCACAAGAGTGCGAATCTACAACTAATACTAACTTACAAATAAATCTGCGTCTTCTTTCGAATCGGCGGCGTCTTCTTTCGATTCGGCGTCTTCGGTCGATGCGTTGGCTTCGGAGGATAATAAATAAGACCAGCTGCCCTACACCAGCTGAAGCAGACAAATCATAATTAGTCACAATTCAATGCAGGAACAAAAATAGAAGAACACGATGAATAGGAGAAGAAACGATGAGAATAAAGAAACGACGAGATACAAACTCTAAACCCCGTACACGAGTACGGCCTACCTAACACGCACAAGAGTGCGAATCTACCAGCTCACGAGAGCCAACCTAACCCCGCACACGAGTGCGGCCTACCTAACATGCACAAGACTGCGAATCTACCAGCTCACGAGAGCCAACCTAATACCACCAGCTCACGACAGCCAACCTAACCCCGCACACGAGTGCGGCCTACCTAACATGCACAAGAGTGCGAATCTACCAGCTCACGAGAGCCAACCTAATACCAGCTCACGAGAGCCAAGCTAACCCCGTACACGAGTACGGCCTACCTAATATGCACAAAAGTGCGAATCTAACCGGCTCAAGAGAGCCAAACTAACCCCGTACACGAGTACGATATATATAAATTTTAGAGTAGGAACTTTTGAAAGTTCAGAAGTGATTTTCAATTCGAAAGACGAACAATTTCAATCGAAAACAAATCGAACGAAATTGGGACGCAATGACCTACAAGCTGGGTAGCCCCGGGTTCGCTAATACCCGTACTCACCCACGGCCCCCACCCGTGAGTGAGCCCCTGGGGGACCTCCGATTGGAGGAATACCAATTTTATATCAAAAATATAAAATAATATAATTTCAGAATACCAATTTTATGGCAAAAGTATAATATAATATAATTTCAAGAAGAGGAACTTTTGAAAAGTCCCGAAGCAAATTCGAATTAGAAATACAAGAATAATATAATTGTCGGCATTCGTTGAATGAACACGTATTCCAAAACAAAAAATGTATATTTGAATTGTGACTTACAAAGAGCTGCTGAAAGTTGATCAAGGTGAGCTGCGAATTCTTGTGTGTTTCGATTAACTGAAAGGAACTGTCAAGAAGGTGAAAGTGAGCCAAGGGTAAACGAGGACAGCATTGAAGGACCGTTGAACCGTCCCGAAGTAGCTTAAAGTAAATTCATATAAAATTCAATTAAGTACACATGTTTTTACAATTAGCAAGTCTTAAATTCTATTATAAAATGTTATCGCAAATTATAATTGTGCAGCTATTAGCTCGATATTATCCTGTATTTGTAAGATACTAGAAGTTCTTACAAATAGAGAATAATACCGATTGCCCGGGTCTCACCACGAGGAGGTTGCTGCACAAGAGACCCGAAAGGAAGCCAGAAGGAATTCAATACGCTTCCTTCTGACTCCCTTTCTTACAACGACGCTTTCGAGTTTTACAAACTAAATTTCGCAGCGTATGTCGAGTAATTATTGCGGAGAAAAAGGGGTGTGTCGGAGAAGAAGTCTCCGATCCACGAGGGATCAAAAACGAATCAGGCAAAAGGCTCTGATTCTTTCAAAGAGAGAAACAAAACCGAACCAGAGCAGAAGGCTCTGGATCGAGGGAGACGCGACGCGTACAATGCTTGCAAGCTATCTGCCGACCAGTACGGTACCCGACGCTTCCTCACAGAGAACGACGGCCAGGGACGCCTCCACCGTACGGTAGAACTACCTTCCCCAACTACCCGCCACGAGCAACGCTGGCGCAACAAGGCGACGAAGAGACTTACGGACGAAGGATCCCCTGCTCCCGGCGCGAGCCACGCCAGCGTTGACGTGACTTAGGCAGACATTTTACGAAGGAAGGGTTCTACCTGGCGAGTACTGCTCCCTGACCATCAATTCTCTATGCATCCACGCCGAATATCGCAACTGGACCGGTTCAACACTTGCAAGCAAGGTCCGACACAGCCTTCTGCTGTGTCGGAGTCAAAAATCGAGCCGAGCAAAGTCAAGTTACGGCAATAATTACTCGACATAATTACAACGACGATCGACTATCTTAATAACTAATGTACGCACGCAAGTCGAGCAATTATTGTGGGCAAAAATTACTGGCCACAGCAGAAGACTGTGACCCAAATCAACAAGCGAATTTAACAAAATGAATCTAACACAATAATTGCTCGACAACTAATACTAACTTACAAATAAATCTGCGTCTTATTTCGATTCGGCGTCTTCTTCCGATTCGGCGTCTTCGGTCGATGCGTTGGCTTCGGAGGATGATAAATAAGACCAGCTGACCTACACCAGCTGAAGCAGACAAATCGTAATTAGTCACAATTCAATGCAGGAACAAAAATAGAAGAACACGATAAATAGGAGAAGAAACGATAAGAAGAAACGATGAGAATAAAGAAACGACGAGGTACAAACTCTAAACCCCGTACACGAGTACGGCCTACCTAACATGCACAAGAGTGCGAATCTACCAGCTCACGAGAGCCAAGCTAACCCCGCACACGAGTGCAGCCTACCTAACATGCACAAGAGTGCGAATCTATAACTAATACTAACTTACAAATAAATCTGCGTCTTCTTTCGAATCGGCGGCGTCTTCTTTCGATTCGGCGTCTTCGGTCGATGCGTTGGCTTCGGAGGATAATAAATAAGACCAGCTGCCCTATACCAGCTGAAGCACACAAATCATTATTAGTCACAATTCAATGCAGGAACAAAAATAGAAGAACACGATGAATAGGAGAAGAAACGATGAGAATAAATAAACGACGAGATACAAACTCTAAACCCCGTACACGAGTACGGCCTACCTAACATGCACAAGAGTGCGAATCTACCAGCTCACGAGAGCCAACCTAACCCCGCACACGAGTGCGGCCTACCTAACATGCACAAGAGTGCGAATCTACCAGCTCACGAGAGCCAAACTAACCCCGTACACAAATACGGCCTACCTAATATGCACAAGAGTGCGAATCTACCAGCTCAGGAGAGCCAACCTAATACCAGCTCACGAGAGCCAAACTAACCCCGTACACGAGTACGGCCTACCTAATATGCACAAGAGTGCAAATCTAACTGGCTCACGGGAGCCAAACAAACCCCGTACACAAGTACGGCCTACCCGACAAGAAACTAAGAGTAGATGAAGTCAGAACTTCCATCTACTGAGGTGGCGCTTCGGGGCGCCCCGGGTTCGCCAATACCCGTACTCACCCACAGCAGTGAGTCCCTGAGGGACCTCCGTTCGGAGGAATACCAACTTAAAACCAGATATATAAATTTTAGAATAAGAACTTTTGAAAGTTCAGAAATAAATTTCAATTGGAAACATGAACAATTCCAATAGGAAATAAGTCAAACGAAATGGGGACGCAACGACATAAAGGTTAGGGTCATAGCAATTTTAAGAAACAGAACTTTTAAAAAGTTCAGAAGCAAATTTCAATTGGAAATCCAGAAAAAATGTACGATGTTTATTGAATGAAAAAGTATTCCGAAACAAGAAGTGTGTGTTTCGATTAATAATTAATAGGAGGTGCCAAGAAGGCGTAGGTGGGCCAAAGGTAAACAAGGAAAGCGCGAAGGAAAGCAGGAAGGACCCTTGGCCCACCCCATGCAGGTTTAAAATAAATTCAGACACACAATTCAATTAAATACACAAGTTTTTATTATCAGTACGTCTTAAATTTTATTTCACAATGTTATCGCAAATTATAAATGAGCAGCCATTAGCTCGATATTATTCTTTATTTGCAAGATAATAGAAGATCTAACAAATGGAGAATATTATCGATTGCCCGGGTCTCACCACGAGGAGGTTGCTGCACGAGAGACCCGAAAGGAAGCCAGAAGGAATTCAATACGCTTCCTTCTGACTCCCTTTCTTACAACGACGCTTTCGAGTTTTACAAACTAAATTTCGCAACGTATGTCGAGTAATTATTGCGGATAAAAAATGTGTGAGTCGGAGAAGAAGTCTCCGATCCACGGTGGGTGAAAAACGAATCAGGCAGAAGGCTCTGATTCTTTCAAAGAGAGAAACAAAACCGAACCAGAGCAGAAGGCTCTGGATCGAGGGTAACGCGACGCGTACAATGCTTGCAGAACCAACTCCAGCCAGCACCGATACTCGACGTGTCCTCACGAAGAGCGATGGCCGAGAGAAGCGTTCAAACGATACCCATTTCCCCCACCCACCTGTCGCCAAGCAACGACTAGCGTTGAGGCGACTCGGGTGGCCTTACAGCAGAGAGGATTTTACACGAGTGAACAGGTCTCTCAACCATCCCTCTCAATGGGTCTACGCCGAGCACCGGTACCAACCGGTCTGGTACATACAAGCAAGGTCCGACACAGCATAAGGCTGTGTCGGAATCAAAAATCGAACCGAGCAAACTGAAGTTACGGCAATAATTACTCGACATTTATACAATACTGATATTCAAGCTTAATAACTAACGCACGCAATCGAATCGAGCAATTATTGTGAGCCAAAAAAAAACTAAATCTGACAAGTCTCTGAACAATGCGAGACAAAATAAAAGCAAGCGAATTTAACAAAGTGAATCTAACACAATAATTGCTCGACAACTAATACTAACTTATAAATAATATGACGTCTTCGTACCACGTGTTGTCTCCGTTCGACCATAAAATTTCTCATCTGTTGTACTCGCTCTGAAACAGACTAATAATAATTAGGCAAGATACAACGGAGGAATCGAAGTAATAGAAGACGACGAAATAAAGAACAAACGATGACCCCGTACACGAGTACGGCCTACCTAACACGCACAAGAGTGCGAAATCTAACCAGCTCACGAGAGCCAAACCTAACACCAGCTCACGAGAGCCAAGCTAACCCCGTACACGAGTACGGCCTACCTAATATGCACAAGAGTGCGAATCTAATCGGCTCACGCGAGCCATAACAACCCCGTACACGAGTACGGCCTACCTAATATGCACGAGAGTGCGAATCTAACCGGCTCACGGGAGCCATAACAACCCCGTACACGAGTACGGCCTACCTAATATGCACGAGAGTGCGAATCTAACCGGCTCACGGGAGCCATAACAACCCCGTACACGAGTACGGCCTACCTAATATGCACGAGAGTGCGAATCTAACCGGCTCACGGGAGCCATAACAACCCCGTACACAAGTACGGCCTAACCGAGCCCAAACTAAGAGTAGATGAAGTCAGAACTTCCATCTACTGAGGTGGCGCTTCGGGGCGCCCCGGGTTCGCCAATACCCGTACTCACCCACAGCAGTGAGTCCCTGAGGGACCTCCGTTCGGAGGAATACCAACTTAAAACCAGATATATAAATTTTAGAATAAGAACTTTTGAAAGTTCAGAAATAAATTTCAATTGGAAACATGAACAATTCCAATAGGAAATAAATCAAACGAAATGGGGACGCAACGACATAAAGGTTAGGGTCATAGCAATTTTAAGAAACAGAACTTTTAAAAAGTTCAGAAATAAATTTCAATTGATAAGATGAACAATTCCAATCCTAAATAAATCAAACGAAATGGGGACGCAACAACATAAAGGCTAGGGTCATAGCAATTTTAAGAAACAGAACTTTTAAAAAGTTCAGAAATAAATTTCAATTGGAAAGATGAACAATTCCAATCCTAAATAAATCAAACGAAATGGGGACGCAACGACATAAAGGTTAGGGTCATAGCAATTTTAAGAAACAGAACTTTTAAAAAGTTCAGAAATAAATTTCAATTGGAAAGATGAACAATTCCAATCCTAAATAAATCAAACGAAATGGGGACGCAACGACATAAAGGTTAGGGTCATAGCAATTTTAAGAAACAGAACTTTTAAAAAGTTCAGAAATAAATTTCAATTGGAAAGATGAACAATTCCAATCCTAAATAAATCAAACGAAATGGGGACGCAACAACATAAAGGCTAGGGTCATAGCAATTTTAAGAAACAGAACTTTTAAAAAGTTCAGAAATAAATTTCAATTGGAAAGATGAACAATTCCAATCCTAAATAAATCAAACGAAATGGGGACGCAACGACATAAAGGTTAGGGTCATAGCAATTTTAAGAAACAGAACTTTTAAAAAGTTCAGAAATAAATTTCAATTGGAAAGATGAACAATTCCAATCCTAAATAAATCAAACGAAATGGGGACGCAACAACATAAAGGCTAGGGTCATAGCAATTTTAAGAAACAGAACTTTTAAAAAGTTCAGAAATAAATTTCAATTGGAAAGATGAACAATTCCAATCCTAAATAAATCAAACGAAATGGGGACGCAACGACATAAAGGTTAGGGTCATAGCAATTTTAAGAAACAGAACTTTTAAAAAGTTCAGAAATAAATTTCAATTGGAAAGATGAACAATTCCAATCCTAAATAAATCAAACGAAATGGGGACGCAACAACATAAAGACTAGGGTCATAGCAATTTTAAGAAACAGAACTTTTAAAAAGTTCAGAAATAAATTTCAATTGGAAAGATGAACAATTCCAATCCTAAATAAATCAAACGAAATTGGGACGCAACAACATAAAGGCTAGGGTCGCCCCGGGTTCGCCAATACCCGTACTCACCCACGGCCCCATCCGTGAGTGAGCCCCCTGAGGGACCTCCGTTCGGAGGAATACCAATTTTAAATCAGATAAATAAATTTTAGAAGAACTTTTGAAAGTTCAGAAATAATTTTTAATTTGAAAGTTGAACAATTTGTATCAGGTATAAATATAGGGAAATTAGAACGCAACAACCTACAAGCTTGGATCGCTCCGGGTTCGCTAATACCCGCACTCACCCACAGGACGCACCCGTGAGTGAGTCCCTGAGGGACCTCCATTCGGAGGAATACCAATTTTAAATCAGATATATAAATTTGAGAATAGGAACTTTTGAAAGTTCAGAAGTAATTTTTAATTGGAAAGTTGAACAATTTTAATCAAAAATAAATACAGCGAGATTGGGACGCAACAAACAACAAGCTAGGGTCGCTCCGGGTTCGCTAATACCCGTACTCACTCACGGCCCGGCCCGTGAGTGAGCCCCTGAGGGACCTCCGAACGGAGGAATACCAATTTTATGTTAAAAATATAATATAATATAATACAATTTCAAAATACCAATTTTATGTCAAAAATATAACATAATATAATATAATTTCAAAATACCAGTTTTATGTCAAAAATATAATATAATATAATCAAATTTCAGAGTACTAATTTTATGTCAAAAATATAATATAATGTAATTTCAAGAAAAGAAACTTTTGAAAAATTCCGAGGCAAATTCGAATTAAAAATACAGAAGTAATAATTGACGGCGTTCGTTGAATCAATGCGTATTCCAAAACAGAAAATGTATATTTGTGTTGTTACTTACCGGTTGCTGAAAGTTGACCAAGGTGAGCGGAGACAGCTTCCAGGAACCGCTGGCCGACCGCGAGACAGCTTAAGGTGGACCAGGGTTGACCAGTGATGTCCACTGCAGCTCTGGAGGATCCCTGGTCCACTCGAAGGTAGGCGAGGGTAGGCCAGGGTGGTCAGGGTGGGCCAGGACAGCTCTGGATAATCTCTGGGCAACTCCAAGGTCGTTCGGCCTTCTGGTCCCGGAGCACCTCCGCTCACTCCTGAGTGCGCACTATGACTGACTGACTGAGCGCGGACGCCGTGGTGGGGTGCGCGGTGCGCGGTGCGCAACTCCCCCACCCCAAACTAGCTGCGCCAGATTTCGATCGCCGCGATAGTAATTATTGATAAATTTGTTATTTCTGGCTGTTTAATGTTTATAACAATTTCTTTTTGTAATGGTATCAACAAGCGCTCCCTTGACCATCTTGCCACCTAATTTTTTAGTAAAAATACTTAATAGAACTCGAGATACAGAGTAACTTTTAAACCATGAATATTCGCACGTATTAATTTATCGAACACAATTCACTGATAAATTTATTATTTCTGGCTGTTTAATGTTTATAACAATTTCTTTTTGTAATGGTATCAACAAGCGCTCCCTTGACCATCTTGCCACCTAATTTTTTAGTAAAAATACTTAATAGAACTCGAGATACAGAGTAACTTTTAAACCATGAATATTCGCACGTATTAATTTATCGAACACAATTCACTGATAAATTTATTATTTCTGGCTGTTTAATGTTTATAACAATTTCTTTTGCTAATGGTATCAACAAGCACTCCCTTGACCATCTTGTCATTTAATTATTTAGTAAAAATAAATTATAGAACTCGAAATACAGAGTAAGATTTAATTCACGAATATTCGCACGCTGTAATTAATCGTATACAATTCACTGTAAAATTTATTAATTCTGGCTGTTTAATGTTTATAACAATTTCTTTCGGCAATGATGTCGACAAGCACTCCCTTGACCATCATGCCATCTAATTATTTAGTAAAAATAAATTATAGAAACCGAGATACAGAATAACTTTTAAGCCATGAATATTCGCACGCATTAATTTATCGAATACAATTCACTGGTAAATTAATTATTTCCAGCTGATTAATATTTATAAACATTTTTTCTGTCAACTACGTCGACAAGCACTCCCTTCGTCATCGTGCCATCTAATTATTTAGTAAAAATAAATTATAGAAACCGAGATACAGAATAACTTTTAAGCCATGAATATTCGCACGTATTAATTTATCGAACACAATTCACTGGTAATTTAATTATTTCCAGCTGATTAATATTTATAAACATTTTTTCTGTCAACTACGTCGACAAGCACTCCCTTCGTCATCGTGCCATCTAATTTTTGAGCAAAAATAATTAACAGAACTCAAGATATACAATAACTTTTGAACCTTGAATATTCGCACGCATGTAATGTTTACGACAACTTCTTTTTCCAAGGATGTCAACAAGCACTCCTTTGACCATGTTGCCACCCAATTTCTTAGAAATGGTAGGTAATAGAATTCAAGGTACAGAATAACTTTTAAATCATGAACATTCTCACGGTATTTCATGTCGTGCGACACGAAACAGCAAAAAATGAGATGACTGAACTGTCCTACTCCTACATCTGTTCTGTGATATTAGTTCCACAATATCAGTTCCGACCGATATGGTAGAACGTGGCACAGAAATCTGGATCCCTGCGTACGTGAGAAAAAAATACATTTGCTGATGGGTCCACTCCTATACCTCGTCTGTGATGCAATATCTCTCTGTGATAAGTCGCAAACGATGGTAATCGTCTGTCGATAACCCTTGCTAACTAGCTCGATTATTTTATCAAGGATGGTGCCACCAGTCTGAAAAACTCACCCCATGGGTAAAACAATAATTTTCATAATTCCTACTGCACGTGACAGCACACATGGGATCTGGAAAGTATGAAAAGATTTTTGGAAGCAAACGAAAATAGAATCTAGGGAAGGAACTGAGAAGATCTACGCAATTGACCGGGTGGATCTGGACAAGAGAAAGAAGGATCTAAAGCAGGTCATCTAGGGAAAGGAACAAACGATCTAGAGACACGAAGGAGAGTAGGGGATTATCACTTTATTAACACATTTGTTTAATTTTCGTATAGTAACATTTTTAAAAGATTTCTCACAGATTAATTTCGTCATGGCGGGTTTCTATTTTCTCGAAATAATTCACAAATTAAGTATAGGGTGAGTCGTATTTCTTCTGTTTGATCAGCATCTTCAGCTGTTCAATCCTACAACGTCTACCACTGCCATCTTCTAAAGCGTCAGCCTCCGTTTCGGAAGGATTCTGCGCTCCATTCTCGGGAAGTTTATTCACCATCGTTCGCAGACTCGGTTGCGAATGAACGTGGCTAACCTTGGGAAATGCTTTGACGAAATCCAATTCCTCGTTGGTGGGTTTTTCAACGTCTTCCGGTCGAATTCCTGCTTTACAGCTGAACGTATTCCTTCTTCTCCCTGGTGGTCGCAATTCTTCGTATGGAATCCTATATTCCAGCGATACCGGCATCTTTTTAACCTTTTTGTCCACCTCCTGATCACCGGTGATCTCCTCGAATGGCTTCTGCAAAAATTTTAATTTTTAAACAATTCTTACGATCAATTACCGTTCCATCAACTTTCATCCATTCGTCACATTTTTCTTCGCCGTTTTTTGAAGCTGTGTGCTCTAAAAATCATTCTATTAAATACTTTTAAACAATACCGACAATCTCAACCCTCGTTAACATTTAATTCTCGATCTTGTTTCGCATTGGATCTACTCATGTGGATTCACTCATTACCTTGTTACAGCCTTCGCCAATCATCCGGAACATAACCGCTTTAGGCAATTTGAAAGCGGGCGGCGATTTCGGTTGCGGCTCCAAACAGCATTTCCTGCACTGTTTCACCAATTGCGTGTACAAGAAAACGTCTCCGTCGGTTTCCTCGTATCGAGGATCAAGAAGCCTCGGATCCTCTCCGCGTTGCTTCTTTCTTTGCCGATTAGCGATTCGACAGGTGCAAGGATCGGGCCAGGACCTCTTAGGATCCGGTCCAAATATCTCCTCCCACAAGGTCAGTTTCACCTCGGGGGGTTTGCTTTTCACGCAGTTGCTCGGCTTTTCTGCGGGGTGCTCTTTTCTGAAACAGAAGAACCTTCTCCTCGGTTTTCTCTCGATACACTTCGACGGGCACCCTTTGCACGGCTCAAGGGATTCTATTTTTGCCGGTGCTGGCAACCCGCAATTCCCGCTGCCGACTTCGACGGGTTTCCGTTTCGATTTGAACCAAAAAGTCCGCACGTTCTCCTCGGATATCATCGAACTTAGCGAGGACCTTTTGAACAGTGAGTTGCTCAGGTTATCCTAAAAATTATTATTTATTTGATTGGGGATATCGGGTCGCTCGATCTTTCGGTTTCAGTGTCCTATTCGGATCGATTTTTCAACGCAATTATTTGTTTGTAACGATTGCTCGCGATGACTGTTCGTTCTGCATAACCTACGACTCGTTTGACCCGCGTCGATTTTGTCGACGCACGAACGACAGTTGTACCTTTGGCCAGAACAGACTGGAAATTTGAAATCTAGGTCTGAAGGACGCCATGACGAAGAGAATTTTGTGGACGAACGGTCCCTCGTGGTTATCCTTGACGGTTACATTGGTAATTTAGGTTTGACAGGCCAGTCTGAAACAAAACAGCACTGCTGCGAGAGATTTTGACAACCGTCAAAACGGAACGTCCAACAAATAATCAATTCTACAGAGGCGAAGAATTCGTCGGAAAAATAAATTCAACAGAAAAATAAATAATTCCTAAATTATACATTGTGAAAGGGACAGAAATACAGCATTGTGATTTCAGTTGAAATTTTTATGCATGGAAAATTGTAAGGGGTGATATTCTTGTGGTATTTATTAAACAACCCATGCCAGACGCATTTTGTGCTCGGTACGGTTAGTGTTAAGGGTTGAATTACGTTGGCAGCGACGTCGGAACGATGGCGCGTGCATAAAATGGCGGTGTGGCGATCACGTCGGAGGCAGATGGGTCGATTTTAATGATAAAATGGCGTCGACAGCGCCGGCTCGAGGACGCGGGATTTACTCGAGTCGCCCGCTAATGCCGATTCGGTTTCCTTTGATCGTCGGGGGCTTCCGGTGGCTGTGCAAATCCCGCGGCAACCCTACCGAGAGCCGGCCCCTGTTAATTCCGAGGGAACACCGGAATTACTGATACCGCCTCTGCAAACGAGACGAGATGAAGCCGGAAACGTCGATGTAGTCAATATTGCGCGCATCCACCTACGCGGACGATAGAAAACAGAGGGGTGGAGGGGCGAGAGGGTGACGAAGAGGGACAGAGAGAGAGAGAGAGAGAGGGAGAGCGAGAGAGGAGGATGAAGGAGAGACAGAGAGACACCTGGTAGCTCGAAGGAGACGCAATGAGAGATTTCGAAGCGTTTGCGAGCCGGTGCAGATTGATTCGACTCGCCTAAACTGACGTTCTGCTACAGTCTCGCTCATAACTGGCGATTCTCCTTCCTTTCATACTTTGATCAACCGTTTTGGAGTGTTCGTAAGATCAATAGAAAGGTTTATTGCTTCTACGGACAAGGAATGATACTTTGCAAAAGACAGCGAAAGCGTTGAAGCGATGGTATCTTGTATTTCCATTGTTGAAATTATTTTTCCTTATATAGTACATTATTTTTATGTTCTGTACAAATTTTAAGAAGTTAGAAAATGGTACTGATATAGTATAAGCAATTCTAAACACAGGTTTAAGTAGTATAGTCTGTATAAAGCGAACCGAAGGCGATATCGTTGACTTCCACTACTGCGACAGTTCCTTTGTACTGAATTTCTTCGTGTAACCATTTTTTCCTTATTAATCTCCTGTTGTGCGTTGACCTGGCCTGCTTTAAACGACCTGTTTTACAACAACAAAGACAATTTCCTAATCTCTGAACTTTTCAATCTATAACAATTCCAATTTCATTGAAAAATCTACTAAATTCACTCAAACAAATTGAGAAAGGTCTCGTGCAAAGACAACTACACCTGGTCCACAGGATTCACCCTACCTGAACGACACTGTAGACGTCTGCCGCTTGGCGACATCCCTTCCAGCCCCCGCACGGGGGTAGGTATGTATCCCCTACTCCAGATTTTCCGGCGGCGAGTCGCGGTGAGGAAGGGTGTTTACTCAAGACACGACAATTCATTACGTAATTGAATTGAATGAGGCCTCACTCCTCCGGCTGTTTCCCCGGCGTTGCTAGTATCTCCGCGGCAGTCTCTCCATCCCTCTCTCCCTCTCTTTCTTCCTCTCCCTGTCCCTCTCTCGCAACCCCTCTCATGGCTAGCACGTGTAGAAACGGTGGTTGCGCGTGTGCGAAGCCCATCTCTGGCCCTCGGATGGGGAAACCATCCCCCGTGGCCCACCACACCCTGTCCGACCATCCACACAGAGAGAATCTCTCTCTCTCTCTCTCTCTCTCTCTCTCGATCTCTCGATCTCTCCCCGTCTCTGTCCATTTCTCTTTCTCTCCCGCGCAGGCCCGTGTCTGCCCCGATGCGCTCTCTCGGTGGGGTACTACCGAATTAAACGATTAGTTAAACTGATTTCGAGTTAGGCGAATGAATAAGTAATCGGATTTCTCGTTAAGGTAATCGCATTGCGCCCTGATTGGCTCCGTCTGCCTGCGTTATAGACCGTTTCCCCTACCGTTTCGATGCTCGATGTGGTTCCCTTCGTTCCACCTCCACCCAGCAAACCTAAACAGCTCCGTCTCCGTCCCGCCAATTAATCCTACGATAGCTCTCATGCTCTACCCTTTTAGTCCTCTTTCTTCTCCCACCATTGCTGCGGTCCCTTTTATCCTGACGCACGCGGGATACCGTCACTCGATCCGCGATTTCGACGGGTACGTCGCACGGCCGGCCAAAATCGCCGAATTCTGGACAAAATTAATTTTTTTTTCATTAATTGGACGTTTTCCAGTACAAACAGAACGGCTTCAGAGGCTTTCGCGAAGCTTTCAGAACTTTTTGACGGTGGTTTGCTGAGAAACTGATTTCCTAAAACTACCCTTACGGTAACAACTACCCTTAACTACCCTCGTCTAAAATGTAAGCGTATTAAATGCAAAATAATTCTCGTCTGTTTACAATTATTCAGCGAACAGTACTGCACTCTTTGATAAAGATAACTGTTTACAAATGTATGACATCAGAAAGCACTCCAGAGAAGAGTACGATTCTTCCAGGTATTTTTCCAGCGATTTCAAAGTTCTCGTGAAAAGTTCGAAGCTGGGGGAATTAATTTTTACAGCAATATTAAACCCAAGAGTAATTTTTGTTTTTAGGTTTTTCGGGTCATTTCGAACGACAACGTGCCACGGTTTCGTGCACGATTCGGTCGGTTTCTTTCGAAAGTGCCGCTCATCTTCCCGCGACTATCGACGTCTTCTCCCTTCCGGTTCGACCATCCGCCTGGTTTCCCCGCTCGACCCCGTTCGTTTACGCGTCTGCCAGCCTGATTCCCTCTGTCCGTATCCGAGCGTGTTCCACGGGCCGGCGACGCGGAACCGTGTTTGCCCGAGCAATTACATTCCCGAACGCAATCCCATTTAAATATTGCCGAGTTTGGTAGCGGCAAACACGGGGTGGTTCCACGGCCTCGCGCAATCGCCGAGGGACAAGGCCATTTCGATGTAAAATATTTTACACGCGGTGCCTACGCCGACTTCCTAACCCTTTTCCCCCAAAAAAATTATCCCCACGCACCGTAACCGCTTCGAAATCTGCTTACGGCTTTGACGCTCTCAGCTTTCAATTGCTTCCCCGTTTACGAACCATCCGACGAGTCTCTTGTCAATTTACCGCGGTATTTAATCGATTTTTCATCCGTCTGACCAATTTGCATTTTTATTTTCATACGTGCTGTAAGCTTGATTGATAATCATCTATTCGTAATTATTCGACTGCGGATCTTCGTGCAAAATAAATATTGTCTGCATTTTTGCCTTGAATTATCTTAATAAGTTGGGGGTAACATATCAGGGTTCTCAAATTCTTCCAATGTTTGCGCTATCACAAACTAGGTTTTGTCACAAATGCATAAAATCCGCAGTCTAGTCATTATGCAGCTTGTCACATAAATCAATAACATGTGACGGTAAAATCGATATTGTAAATTCATATCGCGCTCTTCTCTTTTTCTTACAGACGTTTCGCAATTGTGTAAAATAAAAATATACTTTCTCTCCTAGTAATTTCCATAGCGATAATCCTAAATTCTTCTGACTTCAAGGATCCAATTGCAAACCCACAGCCCACGCAAGTCACCCAAAATCCCATCCAGCCGAATCTGCATCCTTCTCTGCCCCCTCCGTCTCCACCGTGAGACCTCCATCCGCATAAAAATTTCGCACCCTCATCCCCCACAATTTCAAAACCTTCCCCTCAGGACCTCCCGAAAAATGGTTGACAAAATCGCGGCGGGAGATCTCCACCAGCTCCTGGAGACAGTTCACGTTCCAAGGTCACCCACACGAAAAGATAAAAAACGCCACCCAATCGCTCCACCCTTCGAGAACAATCATTTCTACGATCCTCTCCAAGGCCGCACGCTACCGGGGTTGTCAATAGCCGTCGGTTACCAGCCGAATCATTTTAAATCGATTATCAACCCCGAGCAATAAGCGCTCGCGATGTAAACAGCGAGTGGAAGAAGTGGGGGGTAGGAAAACCGCCCCCTGTTCGCACCTAGTCGTCCCGGAAGTTGAAGCAAGATGGAACACGAGGGTTTCGAAAACTGGCGAAGTGTCGACGACGGGTACACTCCCACCTTTGCGAAGGGTTGCTGGATGTAGACTGGGGGTACGAGGGGTGCGTTGAAGGGTGGTCGGCGCGGTAGGCTGGTCGGTAGATGGTAGTTTGCGCTAGCAGGCAGTGGAGCGGGCGCGAATGCTAATGAGCGTCGATTTCGGGGGTGGTTGGCCTTCGGCGAGGGACGCAGGGGGTTGGTATAGTGAGAGAGAGAGAGAGTCCTAATCCGGGGGAGAGGTTGAGGAAACCGAGAGAGAGAGAAAGGGGCAGATGGTGGGGATGAAGGAGGTTAGTATAGTGAGAGAGAGACGGAACCCCATGCCGGGAAAACCGAGGGAGAACCCAGAAGTAGTGTGCGCAAGAGAGAAAGAGCCGGACAATGGTATGAGGAGGGTTACTATAGCGAGAGAGTGAGAGAGCCGCGGAAACCGCGAGAGATCCGAGTGGGAGCGACCGCGCGAGTGAGAAAGGGGCAGACGGTGGGCGGGGCCGGAGCCGCCCAGCCGCGAGCCGATTGGACGGCGACCGAATGGCGTCCTGGAGGGACGCGTGGCTCTCGGCTGGCGATCCCGAGCCGCCTACGTGCACCCCCGAAACCATCGAGACCGGTGCTCTCGGCCTCGACACGACGAGGTCGAGACGCGCGAGCCGCGTCGTCGCGCGACTCTTCTCCGCGAGGATGGAGCAGCTCGCCCAGTTCGTCTCCAAGAGCTTCGACAACGCGAGCATAACCGGGCCCGAGCATTGCAGGACCACCGACAGGCCCTCGTCCGCGAGGATCACGCTGAGTGTCGCGCACCTACTCGGGGACCCCGCCGAGAACGACACCACCAGTACGTTTCCCTCTTCATGGGATAGCAGCTACGCGACACGCCAAACCGACGACCACGTGGATACGTGGATACCATGTGATTGTGCGACCTTGTTCGATTGGTCCCGTCGTTCCTGACCATCAGCCGGCAATTTTCGGTGGTATACTTCCGGGACCCCGGCCTCCAGGAGGTTTCGCCACGGGCTGGTCGCCCGGGCTGGTTTGCTGGGAGGATTTCTGGCTCGGCTTGTGGTGGTTGCAGTTGATGATCACCGGCTCTTTGAAATGCTGGTTTTAGGTTCTTCTAGGCTCAGGCAACCTTCATTTTATGCTCCACGTTCGTGCAGAGAAGCTTCCATGAGTTTGTTTCGTGCCCCCTCGGTTGCAAGTATGGAGAAACGAAGGAAGAGAGCAGAATCTTGCTTGGGAAAAGCTGAATCCTTGGAGGGACCGAGTCCTTTGGAGAAAAGCTTGTATTAGACGTTGACTCACAGGACTCTCATTCTCTTATGAAGGAAATCCATGTGTGCAATTGACGAGTGAGGTTAGCTTAAAAGATTTTCAGTCGTGGCAGTCTTAAGGTCTCGCGTCTTGCTGACGCGTAGCACAATATGTGGCCCTGAAGTTAGCATTGAAGATTTTCATTCTGAAGCTGAGCAGGATACTTTTTAGTGGTTTTCAAGTTACCTCGAGGACCTTCATTGGTGAAGACCTTCATTGGTGAAGGCAGTAATTTCGAGCTCCTATTTCTCGTTAATGTCAAGACAAATGTACTTCTTCTTTGATCCTGAAGTCCCCCTGAACGATATCCTTGGTGGAACTAGCAGTTTCAGGTTGCAACTCCTCCCTGATGTAAAGGGGAATGTGCTTTAGTGTCCGTAGTGTTAGTTCATGCGAGTTTCCGTCGCCTAGAGTGGTAATTTTTCATCTCCTTGATGATGTACCTCAAGGAGATTAACTAGAAGGATTTTCATCAGTGGGAGTAGCAATTTCTACTAAACAATTAAGTGTTTTAATGTGCCTAACGTTAGTTTATCGAATTTCCATTGGTAACAGTGACAGTTTCAGATATCAACTTTGTGTTATTGCAAGGAAAACTTAGGCAGCAGTGTTATTATGAAGTATCATACTAGGAAAATCATACCTTCCTAAAATTCTGTATAAATTTTCTCAGATCTTCAAGCATTAAGTCATCCAAACGATCTAAAGGATTATCGTGGCAAAACAGTGGCAAAAGTCAATGCACAGAAATGATTTTAGGGTCTTCAGAGACCACAGTATGCCATTCAAGGGTTCAGAATGGAAAAATAATGAAATTTCTACAATTTTAGAGTTGATCGATTAACGAAGCTAGAACAATTTTTATTTCTTTTTACTTTTTAGTTCCAGGTTGTAACTTTTATTTCTGTTATTTCAGAGTTGATTAATGAGCAAAGTTAGCTTACGCGGTTCCCACTAGTGAAATTAGTTGTCTCGGGTGCAAACTTCTCGCTGACACGACGAGGAACGATTATGTGCGTCGGTAATCAGTTTCAGCAGACTTCGCCGACGTCGGCGTCTTCGCGTTCAGTGAATTGGTAATCAATCGGTTATCACGCACGAATCGGTTTCCGTTGTTTGGCTCCGGGAATATTGAGAACGCGCACGTCCTGTCTGTGAATCACGTTGGACGCGTTGTTTTCTCTTCGCCGTTGAATCGACGATTTGAAGACAGATTTTATCAACGGAATTTCATGAATGTACTTTCGAGATCTTCGAGAGGGGGCCGTAATACGGGTGCGGATGGGGCACCTGGTTTTTCATTGCAAAAAACAAGATCGCACCGCGCTTTCGAAATACTGATTAGATTTGTTGATCTGCCCCCTCGGCATTACATTCAGATATTCGTCGACCAGACCATTTTCTGCATCTCCTCTATAAACAGTTCTCCTACAATACCTACGCTGACTTTATTAGACTCTCGGTAGCTATTTTTAAACCCTCTGCGACATTATCAGATTCACATAATTCTAAAATCTCCTCTTCCAGAAGGAAGTCTTTTTCTAGTCCATAATCTTCACCTTCATCCGTAAACTTCGAAGCAATAAGACATCCACATGTGCTCCGACCTCTTCAGGTTCCTCGCCAGCGACGGACAATTTTTCACGGTTTTTACAGAAGGTTTTCCTCGCGAAAGCGTGTTCGTCAGAGAAGTTTTGCGAAGAAGATTAGTATAGAATATGTCTGCGAAGAGGTCGCAAGCTGATCGAGCCATCCGTTCTCCAGATGCCGGCTCGTCCGCTCGCGAATCCGCTCAGGATCCGTCGAGCCACGAAGCGAGCAGCGTCGAGGATCCGCCGTCGCCGGAAGCTCGGCTCCAACCGGAAGACCTCTCGGTCACGACGAAGACGAAGGAGATCGTCAAGGATGTCTCGAGCACCGCCGAGAACCTTGCGCCGCTTAAAACGCCCGAGCTGAAACTCTCCGTGAGGAAACTGCTCGGATGCAGCCCTTCGCCACCACCGATTTCGAGGGATCGAACACCGAGCCCGGAGAACTGCGCGGAGCTGAAGAGCCCGGCCGTCGGGGACGCGAAGACGCCGACGGACCTGAAGCTGCCGTCGCAGGTGTCCAGGTCGTTGATGCAGGGCCAGGAGGAGAACGCCAAAGGTAGGAGAGTGTACGACATAATCAGGTCAAAATAGAGAGAGACAGTTGAAGAGAAGTTGTAAGGGATGATGAGGTATCTAGTGAAGTATAGTGTTTCTTCTAGAAACAGAGTTTTATTAAATTTAGGGGATGAAAAGCGGTTCTGTTGAAAATAATCTGTGAACTTGTGCGGAAAGATCTATAGTCTATTTGTTATTATCAATGGAAAGGTAAATTGGAGATAAGGGTAGTTCTCTTCTCTACCTTTAACATTTTCAATTTTCTGTAATAGTTTCCTGAATGTCTGAAGTGAGGGCTGCATGACAGAAAAAAGAAACAGAGTTTTATTAAATTTAGGGGATGAAAAGGGGTTTTAAGGGTTGATAGAGGTTCCAGCAAGTGACCAAAGTGAAGAATTCACCAAGGGAAGGGAGAGAGCTCGGTTTGGATAAAAGAATCGTTCCTGGACATTATGTCGAAGTTTAGGGGATGAAAGGCAGGACGTGAAAGTAAGAATTGTTAATGATTAACTGGAATTATTCTTGTTGATGTCGGAGAAAATATATTAAAACGAGGTGGAGAGATTCGAGTAGAATAGGAGCGTGTGCTTACAAATTAAAATGAAATTTAGGGGTTGAAGGGAGCCGGCAAGGTTCCAGGATGAATATAGTGCCTTGTGCAACGGTTGAAACTGGAAAGTCATTGCTGAGGTGGCAAGAGGTGAAATAATTGCAGTACTATTGTTATTCTCAAACAACAGAGAATTCAAGAAACAAGGTGAGGTTTATTTAGAATAAAAGATGGTTCTTTAAAAAATTGTATTTTAGAGATCGAACGGGAGATTTTAAAGGTTACTGTAGGGGCTTGTGAATTACTGTCGACACCTTTCAACAACATGAAAAATAAATCGAGACTAGATGAATGAGACTGTGTAGAATGGGAGTATGTTTATAAATCAAATTTAAAGGATGGGTTTGTGTAAAATACAAGAACATTTTTCACGAATTAAGTTACCATTTCAAAATTGAAGGGAGGTAGTGAGGTAGCTATAGTAGCTTGAAAACTATCGTTATTCTCAAATTGCGTGAAAAATTAATTTGAAGTAGAAAACCTTTCTGCCGAATAGAAAAATGTCCCCGAGAAATAAGATTAAAATTTGGGGGTTGAAAGGAGGTTGTAAGCGTTATCGAAAATTATTGTTCTCGCACCAAAACACCCCGAAAGAATAAATTAGAGGACTTCGATCGCGTTTGAACAAGACGAGAGCGGTTCTTCGCAATCTCCTGAAAATTCATGAGCGAAGGGGATGATATTCACGCACGAATCTCGAAGAATCTAGGACCGCGATCGACGGAAATCCACGTCGATCGTTTTCCTGAAGAAGAGCACCGAGGTACCATCTGTTGCGTCTCAAGTTAAAAGGACATCCATATGGATGCCGTCTGTATACGACTCCAGGGGACTACAATAGTGTATAATCGAACGGATTCGAGCGGAATCGCTCGTTTTCCCGGTTCTTCAGGATCGTGTGCAGAAAGGTCAGGAACCTCCGGGGGCGAGCACCGTCGCCCCCCGCCTCGGCCGCGTAACGTCGGAGGGTTCGATCTTCGTTTATAATTCAGGACGTCGTCCAATAAAGCTCAGAAGTGATTGGAAATAGCTGACCGTTCGCAACCTAACGATCACCGACCTCCGGTTTTGCCCGCACGCCAAGTCGACTTCAATAACGGCCTGTTCAGCGTCTGCCACTTGCCCTTTCCTTCCTGCACTTGCCCGTCATATTTTCCTCCTCGAATCGAATCACCCATTGAATATCGATCTCTCTCATCGAGACGTGCCCGCGCGACCGGGCTTCATTTAAATCTCCAATCGATTAGGCGCGCCGAACACGATTCTGCAATACTTGCTTTTTAAATCGTCTTCTTTTCTTTGTCGGAGAAGAATATTTTGGTCATCTGAAAACTCTTTCCGGAGCCTTTAATACTCATTGGTGATATTTCGAATTTACGATTATCGAGATCGAAAGAATCAGGAATTGTCCAACAAAATTTGGGGTTTTAAGGATCGGATTTGATTGTTCAGCCGAGGGATTCTGGCAGTTTTATTGATCGGCGAGTCAGGTCCCCGAAAAAGGATCCGAGGAGGACAATGCTCGCGTCTCGCGACACGATAAAAAATGCAATCGACGCCCGGAAGTTACATACGCCCGTGGAAATTGGATTCAAAGCGAACGAGGCTGGGGCGTGGGGAGGGGGCAAATGAAAATCGCGTTAAAAACTGACGCGTTCAAGTAACGCCACGCACGCTCCTGGCCGCGATAACTCGGCGTCTATTGCGGCCAGAGCTCGCATGAATTTATGGTTTAATATGCGGCCCGCCGCGTTAGTTGTGTACGCCCCCTAACACGCGGAGGCTGTGTGCTTGTGGAGACCGACCACCCCCTTTCTCTTCTCTCTCTCTCTCTCTCCTCTCTCTCTTTCGCACGCTTTCTCTCTCCCTTTCGACCGTATCTCTCGGGGGCCCATAACTTTTCCCGATTAAGCGCAAATCAAAAAGCAATCTGCCCGGTCGGCAGCCATCGGACGCGCGAAAGTAAAACCATAAATAACCGCGAAGTGAAGAAGCGCCGGGGCCGAGACTCGCTGAATTCTTTTCCGGCGGAGAAAAGAGCGTAACAAAGTGCACAGAGTATTTTCTTTGCGCTGGCCGAACCCTTTTTACCAAATTGATCCGGTTGAACTCAACCGGACATGCGGGATGAGTCTCGCAACATCAGCAAAAGAAATTATTTTCAGAAATGCGAGAACGTATTAACCCTTTGCACTCGAAGCTATTTTAACTCCAAAACGAAACATTCTTTACAGTACTAAATTTGTTCGTATTTAATAAATTACTAAAGATCTCAGTATTGCACGAGTAAATTCCATCATTTTTGCCTGTGTAACACGAAAAAAGAATACATAGAAGGGAAGTATTCTAGGTCGGAAGAAATGTTTCGTTTTCGAGTTAAAATAGCTTCGATTTTGAATAATGACGGAGCAATTTTTAGTGACGCCTTACAGTCGCCATTCGAGTGCTAAGGGTTAATAAACAGAACGAAAAGTGTAATATGCGACGAACTAGAGTTTGATAAAAATGTTTCGATCTTCTTTCGACAGTAAATTCAAAGTGACAAATATTTTTAATTTGCGATCACCGAGATTGTAAAGATTCACGAGAAATTATTCACCAAATTTATTTCTCTGGGTATACACTATGAAAAGCTAAAAATTTCGATAGACGAGTTCCTGTTATTGTTACAAAATCTAGAATAGTAATTTTTAGTGGCACGTCAACCCAGTGTTAATAACAGACTCGAGTGCGCAGAGCATGGAAAGGCGAAGCAACGTTCCGCAGCGAACATAAATATCAGAAAACATTCGGCAGTAATTTCACCGTAGGATCGCTATAGCTCAAAAAGTTGCGCCCTAAAAGCAGTAAACATGCGAGCCTCTGGCCAAGGGTCAGCTCGAGGGGACGCGTGCGCGAAAATGGATCGACTCGGGTGAGATCGACGCCAAGTTAGGCAAAGTGGCTCGTGGAACTCTCGCGGTGATCTAGTGCGAACCTCGCGGCCCTTTCTTTCCAGGATATTTGTTGCCGCTGCCTCGGCCATTGTTCTTTCCCGCGAAACCCGGGAAAATATCGCACCGAGAACCGGTCTTTCTCCGTTCCTCTCGCACTATTCGACAAACGTGCTTTTATATTATAGTTAACTCCGTTCGTTTGTACTTCCATCTTGCCATTGGAGACCTTGGTGTGAGAACCACGCGAGTCAACAATTTCGTAAAATTGTGCTCGTTCAAGATTTACGAATTTTTATATACTCCTGATTAATAGACTGGGGATATGCGAGATAAAAATTGTCATCAGTTGCAAGATACGGGAGCAACAGAGGCATTTATTAATGATTTCAACGAGTTGAAAATAATTCAACAGTACGGCTGAATTCTCTATAATATTTTTACTGTCTACTACGTAATGAAATCGTTAGGTCGTCCCATAAGTTCCTGCCGTGGATATGCTAATATTATTCACCATTGAAAAGTATTTTAATGAAAAACCGCAGAAATGTTATAGTAACGGTACGATGTCTTTGCCAAAAAGGTCGGAAGAGGTTGTGGAATGAAAGGGTGATTACATATTTTATTTTTACAATTCAAATGATACAAGAGTAAACGGCACGAACTTTTGGGACGACCTAATATTTTGCATAATTGCATATTTGCATAAAACTACAAGCCACAATTGCCATAATACATGGTCGACGCCCTTTCGCAGCCACATTGGCATTTAGGGTCGCTCACTGTCGGAAATACTCTAGGTCGGAAGAACCGTTTGATTGTTTAGTTAACTAAGCTCCGAGTGCAAAATATGCAAAGCAAAGAATGGAGAAGCATGCTAGCGTACATTAGGAGCACAGTTCGAAGGGTCTGGAGCCACGCTGAGTGGGAGTATCCTCGCAAAGGTGAACGCCGGAGGATTCGTGAGGTGCGAACTGATCGCCGGGTAGTTCGTTTCGCGTTTCCAAGCCTGAAGAGAGCCGGTAGAGTATCAAACGAGAAGGTGCCGTTGTAGAACCCTACTGGAGCAGCCGAAGCAATCACACTCGGACACGAGGGGCCGCTAATTCGATTACCAAGAGCGCTGCCCTCTTGGCCTGATCCAGTCAAACCACCCCTTCGGCTCCGTCCTCGTGGCTTGATCGTCGCTGGTCCCCGTATTTTCATCCCCCAGCGAAGCACCGTTCGTACATGTGTGTGTCGCGGCCATTAGGCGTATAAAAGCGGCGACCCCGTTTAACCCCCTTCGCCGGTTTGTCGCGTATACCGTAACTGCATATGGCACGCAGTCGCGTCGACCTCATGAATAAGTTAGCGAGCCGATTGCGAGCTGAACACAACAACTGCGAAATCTCGAATTCAGAGGCCGGCAGACGACTTAGCCAATTTTGAGCATATTTTTTAGACAAAAATAGCAAATTAACCCTTTGCACTCGGCGCTATTTTCGAAACTGATCCGATTGCCACATATAATATTTAAATACAAATTTTGTAATGGAACAAATATTTTGTAATATTGTTTGTAATTTCTTTGAAATAATGCCACAACAATTTCTAGTGGTGCTTCAGAGTCACCACTCGAGTGCCAAGGGTTAAACGAGTGCTCAGCTCAATACGTAATTTTGACGTTCACACGTTCGATCGTCATTTGACAATGGGTTTACGGGACCAGCGAAAATGGTGGGTTCTCTAATATTTTTAATTTACGATTCCATGGGGAATTGTTCAACAAAACTATTTCTCCGGGTACATATCACGACAAGAGTGGCTAAAAATTTGGAGATTCTCGTTATAAATTTAATGTAGAATGTCGCAACCGTCGACTTGCTCAACGACAAAGCGCAGAAAGGAGAGGGAGAGAGAAAGAGCGAAAAGGGGAATTGAGACGGAGAGACGGGGGTGAAAGGGGGTGGGTCGAAGTTTGATGATAGAGGGGCGGATGACTGGGACGAGAATGGGTCTGAAAACCGCGCGAGTTATTTTGCTAGGAGGGGTTTTAAACCGCTGTACATATGGATGCGGGCTTCGCTCTGCCAGTGCTCGGATTTGATTACGTAGGTATGCGCTAATTGATTAAAGCGCGATACTGCGTCGTCATCGGGAGCAGCGCCGCACCCGGTCTCTCGCTGTCCTTGTAATTTCTCCTCGTTTTAATCGGGACCGTCCCGCTTTTTTACCGGCTACATGATTCCAACCGATTGTCCTCTTTCGGGCCGCGCGCTTTTCTCTTTCTCCTATCCGGTTTACACCGATTTGTAATTTACCTCGCGATCTCCTGTTTCCCTTCCGCGCCAGGTGGGTGAAAAAAGGGGAAAAGGTCGAAGGGATGGTCGACACATTAAACCTCCGTTAATAACTTCTCTTCTTCCGCGAATTAATTGCGAAGCCAGATTAAAACTCTGGTTCCGGAACGCGGTTCTGTTGAAAATAATCTGTGAACTTGTGCAGAGTGATCTACAGCAGTCTATTTGTTATTATCAATGGAAAGGTAAATTGGAGATAAGGGTAGTTCTCTTCTTTACCTTTAACATTTTCAATTTTCTGGAATGTCATCTCCTGCTATGTATTTTTATCTGTAATAGTTTTCGAAGTAACTTATATGGTGCCAATTTTCGGAACAATATAGTTTCAACCCCTAATTCTTGAGTTTCTGCCAATGAAAAAGTACATGATTATGGCTGTTGGCTCTTCTACGGACTGGTGAGGTCGGGGGAGATCAGTCAACTAACATTTTCCGTCAAAGCAACCCCTCGATCCCTTCTATGTTACTTTATAAAATACAAAAGGGGGTGCAGTTAATGTTAACTAAACATTTCCTGTTAGAGCAACCCCTAATTCCGTGGATTTTACTTTACAGACCACAGAAGGGACAAGAGACACATTTTTTGACAGAGCAACCCTTAAATTTCTGTGCCATTCTTCATAAAATACGGGGTGCGATTAATGCATTCATTCCATACTACAAAATATGTATTTGTAAAATTAGCCCCTAGCGTCACTTTAGAAAATCCAAAATACACGACCTTGAGATCAAGATTGAACAGCAAATCGCGCAATTAGAAGTTCGACAAAATTCACAATCATCCAATTGAGAGTTTCCGCCGCAAGTGCTACTATTACAAGGGGTTGAAACGGTTATCCAAACGCGAGATAATCATCCACGAGCCTTCGATTTCCAAAGGGGGCTATTTCCATGGGGGTTGGGACGAACAGATGCAGAAAGCCGTCGTCGCTGATCAAGACGAGGGGGATGGGGGTTGGACGAGAAACCAGGAAAGGACAAGACGCGGGAAAGAGTGGCAGGGGGGTAACTAACGACCCCGTATAAGACTGCGTAGCTCACCACTTTGCTAAATTATATAAATCACATCCCCTTCGTCAAGGGCTCTTACGCGAGACGCTTAATCCACCCTCCGCGCCCCTCTCCGTGCCCCACCCACGCACCCCGGCAACACCTCCGAGAGTTGTACGGTAGTTACTTTGCATTAAGCAGCCATTAATTAAATCGTATACCCGTTAATTATCCGAGCGCCTCCTTAACCGGATGCCTGCGGCTCGTTTCCGCCGGGGGCGGCGCGTCTCTTCAGCTGTTTTTTAAGGTCGATCCTCGAGGAATCTCGACCGGCGAGCAATTAACGAGTGGACAGAGCGACGGTGATCCTCGTTTAATTGGTTCTTCCTTCAAGTTTGCCTCGCGTTTCGACGCGACGAGAAAACATTTCTTTCTTTTCACGGAATTTTATCGCAGACATTGATACTGGAAAAATTGAACAAGTCTGACAATGAGTGTGCAATCTTAGGAACCTAGGTGACAATCGGTTTGTTTGACATTTCAGACGAGAGAGTGTTTTTAGTATTTTTATGACCGGCTCCGGAAACCTCCCACTTGTTTTTTGCAAGTAAATTTTTATACGGTACGAGAGAGATAAATTTCTATGATTTTTAGTCGGTGATTACTATTCTTCCCAGAACAGTTTTCACTTTTTTCGGTGAAACTGCTCGAAGAGGGTGGTGATTGCATCCGAAGTGTCCGACTTTATAGCAACGTTGCTCGAGAAGCAAGTTTTAAACGACTTTTCCCGACGCCCGCCAAGAAACCACGAAGAACCGCGATTCGGCGGCGACGTGTCTGTAATGCCAGCTAATTGAGAGTTCGCCCCGGCGTATAATTTGAATAAGATTCTCGTAAAGCAGCGGAATTTATGCTGATGTCGGCCGGACCGGACGAAATGAGCTGTGAACGAATCGGAAAGATTAATTCGCGTGCTCCCCGTGGAAATTAATCGACGCGATGGCTCCGAGTCATCGGGAAAATCAGTACGCGTCTCAATGAGGATCGCAGATTGACCTACTTCCCGATAGTATTGCTGAGGGAACGGTCATACACTTTGCTGAACCATTTTGAGTAAAAGCAACCCCTCGTTAGAAAGACGATTGAACTTATAAATTTGAGCGAGAATCGATAATAGTTTTATCGAATCAGTTTCCTTTAGGTGTCGAAAGCCTATTTTATTGAACAAATTGTTGCGGATGATTGAACGATTGAATTTCCCAGGTTCGAACTGCCGCAACAACGGAAACGGAAACGGCAAGCAACGAAGATCAAGGACGAATTTCACCCTGGAACAGCTGGCGGAGTTGGAGAGGCTGTTCGACGAGACACACTATCCCGACGCGTTCATGCGAGAGGAGCTCAGCCAGAGATTAGGATTGAGCGAGGCGAGGGTTCAAGTTTGGTTCCAGAACCGACGGGCTAAGTGTCGCAAGCACGAAAGTCAATTGCACAAAGGTTGGTTGACAGAATATAATTAACTGTTGACAGAAAATGGTTGTTCACCTGAAACGTTCATCCTCGTCAGCTGCATCCTGATTGCTAAGACCTCTGCTAGATTCGCTTGCGAAACGAGAACTTTTTCCAAAGTTACAGGGGTAGCAGGTGGAATGGTGCTGGCACCACGCAGCCCCCCAACCAGCCTAGAACCCTGCCGAGTGGCACCCTACCTTCCAGCCCTCAGGTTGCACCCTCCGATGCAAGGTGCAGGTGGAAACGTAACGGCCGCGGCTGGTTCAGCGTTCGATCCAGCGGTGTTGCACTACGCGGCATCCGGTGGACTGTTTTGTTTGCCACCGCCGCCACCACCTCCACCGACTTCGGGACACCCTCATCCACATCCCCTAAGCCTGGCAGCGTCACTAGCCGCTGCCGCGGCCAGGTCCAAGAACAGCAGCATCGCCGACCTCAGACTGAAGGCTAGACGACACCAGGAAGCGCTGGGCCTGGACAGGCCCGCGTAAAACTCGACCTTGACGACCTGGGGGTGAGAATTTAGGGCCTCTGGACGCTCGGGCCGCGATTAGGGTTGTTGCGCGGTGGTGAGTACGGTGCCTTTTCTTTCTTTCTTCAACCCTTTCACATGGGAGAGAGTTCTTTTCGATGATGTCGTTCATGCTTCGGTGATATCAGCTCGGGAATAGTTGCCGGACAGTTTTTTAGTCGCTGACTGACTCACTGGACCGACTGACTTACTGACTGAACGGACTGACTGGCCTGACTGGACTGATTAACTGACTGACTAACTGACTGACTGAGTGACTGACTGAGTGACTGACTGAGTGACTAACTGAGTGACTAACTGAGTGACTAACTGAGTGACTAACTGAGTGACTAACTGAGTGACTAACTGACTGTGACTGACTGTGACTGACTGACTCACTGACTGACTCACTGACTGACTGACTCACTGACTGACTGACTCACTGACTGAGTGACTGACTGACTAACTGACTGACTGACTCACTGACTGACTGAGTCACTGACTGGGTTACTGACTGAGTGACTAACTGACTGACTGGACTGACTAAGTGACTGTCTGACTGACCGACTGTACCGACTACTGGCCGAGTGACTGACTGAGTGTTTATAATTCTGTTGTGATTTGCGAGTAGGATATTTTGATAAGAATGCTGTTAAGTTCTCTTGAACTTGTTAAAATTAATAACAAAAGGGTTGAATTTCTGTTGGATTCCTGTCCCAACTGCTTTCGAAAATGATCTAGAATCGAGAACAAGGTTCGCAGTCTATTGATGAATTGAACAGTCTCGATCGTTGTACGAATTCTCGGAATTTCTATAGACGTTTTCCTTGACGAGAAAATAATGTATAACAAAGAGGGAAATTAAGTGACTGGAACACTGTGAACTCACCACCGTAGCGTCGACAAATTGGGTATATTTGCAAGTAGTCTACCATAATTTTTCCAACAGATTTACTACGATTATACCGTGGAATATCACGAAGATATTCGAGGCGTATAGCAGTGGGTGTTAGGGATCAATGGCAAATGTTACGAAAGTACTATAGTTTTGCTTTACCGAGAAACGTAGTAAAGATGGTGGACTATCGATGTACCTAACGATTCGTTCGAGTGAAACACCGTTTTCGGCTTAACCTGTCGTCGAGCGTTCCGAGTCATGGAAACTCGGACGCCATCTTGTAAAGTCACTCGCCAGCGAAATGGCCTCGTCAAAACGTGTACGGACTCTCGGAAGTCCGTGAAGTACAAACCGGAGACTCGATGTGTATAAAGTGAACAATTTTTCTCGCAGACGTGTGTATTATATATGATATATATATTATAAATCTATAAATATATATTATAAATAGTCGAGGGTCAGTAGTAGTTGGGCTTGAAAAAATTACGAAATTTCCCGTGATACTCGTTCCTTCCGACGGAACGGCTGTTCGTTCTCGAAACGCGATTACTTTGCTGTTAAAAGTGACTGTATCTAGGTGGTGATCATCTTGTTTTTAGTAGTTGCTAATTGTTCTCATACTTCGAGGAAGATTATTCGAGATTCGGGAACGAACACTCTGGCCTGTTCTCGGACGCAAGATTGTCATTCTGTATACTACTAACTTTAAAATATATAAACTTGAACCTTCAAACGTCGTGGGCTACTTATTGTCGACCACCCTAAAGCCGAAGTGAAACTCGAGAATCAAAAATTCGGAGACCACGACCTTTCCAGTTGTTTTCACATAAATTGCAAATTTTTCCCACCGTAGACTTTACCCTAAGGACGCAATCTTTTTACGGCTATCTCTATCCTTGCAATATCGTCAAAATTCCAATCTAGAGTGTACCAGATCAACCCTTAAGAATTATTTCATAGTTAGACGAATAATCATCCCCTAAACTGAGAAACAGCCAGCACATCGAAAATCTTAGGAACATCGAAATTGAAACGCATCGAATCCCAAAATTATCGATCACTCGACAATACTGCCACTGATTGACGGGGGTTGAACAATAGTCGAGCAACAGCCCTAAATCGCGGATCTTTCGGTTGCTTTGCTCCAAGGAATGGTCGCGAGTCAGGACAAATCGCTTGTGCTGGCAACACCATCCAAGACATAATTCTTGGAGATGATTCACGGGGTGGGTGGACAGACCAGGCCGTAGGAGTTCTTCGGTGTTTCTGGCGATCCCGACGCCGAAGAGCCCCCGGGACGGTGGCCAGCGGCGTCGTCGTCGGCGTCGGGGCGCTAATGCAATAACGCGTCGGTGCGCGGATAAATCAAGCCGACCGAATCGTTCCACCGGTGCTGCGCCACACCTAATCGCGTTACCCCGCTCGTCCCCCGGGCGCCGTTACTTTTTCGTTTCGCGTTTCGTTTGCAACGGGATAGAGGGGTCATCGCAGCGAGCCCTTTCGCGTGCTGGTTTTTCTTCTTGCCTTCAAACCGATTCCACAACCTTCTCCTCTGGCTTCTCTCCCGTGACCGTGGTCGACCTCTGGTCCTGCTCCCAGTCACCTGGACTTATCCTGATGATTTTGCTTGGGCCTCTTCGAGGTTGATCCCGAAATCCGTTCCCGTGTTTTCACCGAGTGAAGTGCAGAGAACGCTTAACAATTGATTTTGGTTGACCGCGAAAGTTTCTTCGGAAAAACTTTTGATTCGAAGCTGTCGGAAATTGTTCACTGTCCGGATAATTAGGGAGCGTTTCGAGAAAATACACACGGAGTCACGGAACTGGTAAATCGCCGCGGCGAAATCACTTCGAAACGCGTCGCCGTTTAATTGTATTATCGCGAGCTCATTCTAGACGGTCCCGAGGGTGTCGTTATTGTCCTATCCGCGTTCCAGCGCGCGCACACCTAAATGGCAGGTTTACTCGATCGTTAAACTTCATTTGAGAGATTAAAAAGTGAAGAAGGAGGACACGGGGACCGATAGAGTGGAGGCTGGACGCAAATATCCTCGGAGGAAACGACTCTATCGCGACAGAACTACGTTCACGACAAAACCACCCCTAAATTACCGAACCATTCAAACATTGCAGAACACCTGAACATGAAATCATTAAAAAATCCTAAAAGAGACTCTTTCACTGTACTCGCCGTGATGGGTGATTCCTGACGTCATTCGAAGCGACATTTTCCTTTGCAAACATGTCCGTCTCGGATTTGTCGAGGACCAACTTGTTATTTGTAACTTGTTAAAATGATTAAAGCGAGAGTCCAATATCTGTTTGCCTCCTGTCCGTTGCAGCAGCCAACTTTTATTTTATATAATAATCCGCAGTCTAGTGATTAAATATAATTATTAAAACGCACACACACACACACACACACATTTGGAACCGCGAGCTTCGAATTGACAATACTTTAGAGATGTTCTCTCTACCGCGGTTAGAACAACACTGACTTTACGCAAGATTTTTTTGAAAAGTTTAAGAGGGGCGTTACGCGTGTCGAAAATGCGACACACGTTTACAAAAACAACGGTCAGAAAAAAGGGCACGAGAGGGACCGCTGGAGGACTCGAATTTATGGCAATCACATGTTTCGATTTTTTCTGCGGAAAGTGAAAGTCGGGATATCGTTGACATTACCGCGCGTCCCTTAGGTCGTCGTATACTGTCCCACCATCCATAAACAATGTCGTTTCTCGATACTCATAAAAATGTCTATTGTGTACGAAATGTACGACAGATTAACTTCACAATAAGCACACTAAACGCCAATAAATTTGATCATTATATAAAATATAAAAGGCGACATTACTTTCGAATTCAGCTAATATAAAAACCAGACTGCGGATCTCGATGCAAAATAAAAATTGTCTTCGTCAATTCGACAATTTTAAACGATTGAAAATTTTACATGGTACCCTCCAATTCTTTCAATCTTTCTACCGTTTGAAATTTACCCTAATCATTTTTATAACAACCTACAATAGCTTCTTTTCAGAATTTTCATCAACTCTATGAAACTATTAAAAACAAAACAGGGCAATCAAATGCAACAAACACAATGAACATGAGTTCCAGACGACAGAGTCGCTTAGAAAGCCCCTGAGAACAGCCGAAACAAATGGCGCCGAGCTAGAGATCCATAGGCGTAGCTCTCACAGGTGGATCATCCTAATCGACGAGCTTAAAGGATCGATTTAACCCCCGCGCCCCATCGCGGTAATCAATTTAACCGTCCCCGGCGAATTGTCACCTAGCGGGGATTCCCGCGGGGGCATCGTAGACGAGCAGCCACCCCCGGAATCTTTTCCACCCCCGCGAATAAAATAAATCCCCGCCTCGTATCCCGGAATGAGTTCCAAGGGTGCGGGACGAGCGGAAAAGGAGAAAAGGCAGCCGAGCAGTCGCTTATTTTAATCCGAGTTTAAAGAAGTTTCTCTTTCCCGCCGGCTCGTAAATTGGCCGTCGTTTGTCTGCCGCTAAGGGTGCGATAGAGAATCCTCCCCCGCGAACGAGGAAACACACCCCGCATCTCGCTCCCGCGAGGAACAAAGGTTCCCCAACGGTCGTCCAAGGATTTTCGAAAATTCACAAGTACCTCGCGTGCGCGCTCGCTCTCTAAGATAATTGTCCTTGAAGTTCGCAGGATATTGGGAATCAAGAATGAACATAGCAGACGCAGGAATAATTTACGGTGCGCCAGAGCTCCTAATGAAAAATACTGCGCAGCCCTCTAACTACGTGGCACAAATTAAAACCGGTTCCATGCTTTACAACTCTGTTGCAGCATAATTCGATTAAATCGGTAGATTACACGGGATAATCAATAGAGCCGAGCTTAAAGTACTTCGTTTGCTCCTCGACGAATTGAGTAATCAATCTTGGGGCCAGTGTAAAAGGTTTTACGTTATTTTTCTTTTTGTTCTTCGTCGAATAAATCTTCGTTGCCGCTTCGAGCAATACGTACGTTCGAACTATCCACGTAATTCGATACAGTTGTCATAATTTACAAGCTCTTGCGGTTGAGACGTCGCGTATATTCAACGCGTTAACACACAATTTCGCACGAACAAATAAACTTTCATTCTTTTTTCTATGAAATCCTGAACGACGAGGATTTTCTAATCACTGTAACCACAGGAACAAGCGGCAGTGCGAGCGGTTCAAGGCGAAAAGAGATTTCTGTTTGGTTCCCGTTTCTTGCGGTTGATGCGGAAAATGTTCCATTTATTGCGATAAAAATCGAACAGAATGTAGTAGAGAAACATCAAATTAACGAAAACGCGGAGAACTGTTTGCCGGCACGGTGCAAGCTGTGAGTGTTTGGTTGCAGCTATCGCTGAGAATTTGATCATGATTTACAATCGCAGCCGAGCGCATCGGAGGGTCTCTCGCAGTCGATTTCACGCGCAAAACAATGTAACCACGGTCCGCGAAGATGAAAACGCAGCTCCGCTCGGTCTGGTCGAATCGTAACTGCGATATAATGTCCCGGCGAAAACCAGCGAGCATCATCAATTATCTGCCCCGCGGGCGAAAAGTCGACGCGAGTCGAGAGCGTAGAATAATCACGCCGGGAATGAGAATGGATCGGCGGTGGTTTTGCGGGACCCTTATGGCTGATCACGATTTATGTAACGGGACATCGTTGCCCCGAAGTCATCGTTGACGTCCTGCCCGATCTAATAACGCGCTAATTCGATTGCCGTAAGACGATCGCGTCTAATAACTATCCTTTAATATTGGTTGGATTAATATTGGTCTCGGATTTTTTTCTTTAGAATTTCGGACTTTTTTTACTGCTTTTTGGTGTTCCATGGTGGGCGCGTGAAGATTCGCGCGGATAAAAACGTGGCGCAGCGAGGTGTAAAACAGTTCCGCTTTAAAGCAAATTTTTCGAGTCGACGGCGGAGTCCGCGGTAGTTAATGAATTAACGAGGCAAATTAATCGTCAGACCAATAATTCGTGATTCGATATCGCAGTGACGTCGGCGTGTTGCTGTGCCTCGATTTCGAGCGCCGTCGACACTGGAAATAATTACCAGGACGCGAGTGTGGGCGAAACGAGCGACTACGAGAGAGCCAGCTACCGTCCCACGGTTAAATCGACTATTTGCCCGGATATCGACGCACGCTGGACAGGATAATCAATCGGTTAACCGAGCAGCCCATGAACGCGTAATGAGCAACAATTCGGTTTGTCGGCTCGAATAAATTATTCAAATTACACCGTCGATTAACTCGATCACGCGACTCCATTTTCGACGACGCGAATAAAGATGGCAAAACAATTATCGCCGGCGCTCGTCATCGTCCTAACAGAACCGTGCCCGTGCCCGTGCCGTGCCGGTTGCCGACTTTCGCCGGAAATCGAATGGTTAACGTTAAATTTCACTAGGCTGTTTGCCAAACGTAATCCCGTTCAACGCTTCGAATGTTCTAAGTTCAGGTAATTAATGATACATAAACAACGAGGTTGTTTGACATTCCGCTTGTTTGTCCCGTCAAGTCCTGAATGCACTTGTTGGACCCTTCCTTGATTTTCTGGGACCTCTTAGACCATTCATGGTGTACGTTGAGGTGGTGGATGTTGTCTTTGTCCTGGTGGTGAAAATAATTTTAGTCGGTCACAATGAATAGTTGTTCGTGATCAAAATTTATTAATTTAACTCAAACGCTCTAACCTTTCAATGTTGTCTTCTAACAATTCTGACGTGTAGTGCGTTCATTGAATAACGTGAACTCCGGGCAGGTCACGTAGTCCGTGGCTCGACGTTTCCTCACCGGTGACGACGATCTCGAGGTTCCTGGCGTTTCGCTGTTTTTGGGTGGGGATTCCTCTTCGTATGTTGATAGCAGTACGTTTTGGAGATAAACAAGAATATTCTCGATGTCGGGCATCCGCCTGTCTGGTAGAGTTTCGAAGTAATTTTCGCGTAGGCTTGTATCCATGCTGCCGATCGCCAAGCTAGACAGACAATACTTCACGACATCCTTGTCCGTCTGTGCGACGGCCTGCACCCACTTCTGGTACAGGTTCATGTGCTTTATCAAATTTGCAATCGATTCCTTCGTATGTTTCAACATAACGGTCCTATCAAGTAATTTCGAAACCTGATTAATTATGAAGTTGCGGGTGTTATCGTACGCGTCATTCAGGTTATTCCATGCATCCATAAAATTATTGTATAACTTAATCACAAATTTCACTTTTCCGGTTACTTTTGATCGAAGTATCTTTAACTTTTCACTCTCGCTAAGATCAGTTCTCACGGCAATTATTCTTTGGAACCCCTCCTTGAACTTCAACCAATCTTTCTGGCGACCGTCGAATGAAGGTATGTCTTTTACCATTCTGGCGATAGCTTTCATTCTGGGGGTAGCTTCCATTCTGGGGGTAGCTTCCATTCTGGGGGTAGCTTCATTTCTGGGGGTAGCTTCCATTCTGGGGGCAGCTTCCGTTATGGAGCCCTCTTCGAACATCTGGACCATGCACACCTCTGTCGGGATAATCTCGTTCGCGTCTATACTATCTGTAGGTTCTGCGGAACCTTCCTCGTTTTGGAGGCTTTCCCCCAAACCTTCCTTTGCCATTCTCGCTCTGGCGATTAGTTCGGGGTATTTCAAAAGAATTTTGTTGTGCTCGGTTTCGGACTCTTCGTCCAGTTTACATTTAAGGTACAACTCCTTCAACACTTTGTGCTGTTGGTCCAATCGTCGCACGAGCTTGTCTATATCGGTTTTTAGCCCGTTTTTAAGACATTCGTCGAGGCTCTTCATGTCTGATTTATAATCTTCTTTAGTGATGTCATAGACGTGCTTGTTATATCTGTCTTCGTTGTCAACGTTTGCCATTTTATCGGATGTCGAAGGATATGAGGAGTTAACAATAATTGCGAGCTGAATAACGTGTCTACCTTAAGTTGACCTCACGCCGCTGCAGATGTCGTCTCGATCGTCTCTCAGTGATGATCGAGTCGGACTGGCTGCGTTACTTCTAATCACGTCGTTGACTTGCGCTGCTTTTTTATACACTGCTAAACGCTTTCTCCTCTACCGCTAATTGCGATTGAGCTAGCGAGTTGACTCACGAGTCGCGCTGACGAGTATCGCGCGGGATGACACATTGGAAGTTACAAGTGACGTTTTACTGATAATATTGTCGAATTCTGAGAAAATCTCAAATCAAAATTGACTTTTGTTCACACCCCGCTCGATAGAGCCCCAAAGGAAACCATCTACGGCAAGTTTGAAGTCGCAAGTTTGAAGTTTAAGCTATCAGTTTGCAGTCGAATAGAATCGGCGGGAAAAATGTTATGGTTCTGAAACGGCACGGCGCGAGAGATAGATACGGAGGCGAGGCCGGGCGATATTGCGATTTACCGGAAGGCGAGCCGGTACCCGACCCGTGATACATTAAATAATAATACCAGTGATTGCGAGAAACTCGCCAGTAGACCGTGCAATAGATACGCGAAGGGGTGTCAGAGGGTGGATGCCGGAATGGACCGAGGGGATGCGAGCGGAAAGACGGTGCCTCCACACCCCCGCCAGATATATCATCGCCTGGCAGTTATGTGTGTCATGAATTTTAGATTATCCTTGGATTAGATTAAGGGGCGGGGGGTGGCGGGTGCAGCAGAGGCAACCAACCAGCCCCTTGGTCCGACAGTCAGTGCCGTATTCGGATAGCGACGTTCCCGCGTGAATTATTTTCCAGTCCTCTAACATCCCTTCCGCTCACTCTCTTCCGCGCTCGGCTATGGACGATTGATTTCTTGCTCCTTGGCTGACCGTTCTATCTATGTAGCGGCCCCTTCAAGCGTGTTTATGGCTGCTGCGAGGGATAGAAGGTGCTGAATGTCCTACGGCTTAAACACTGCCTTCTATATTGTTTCCGTTTCGCACGGATGCTTTTCTGAGGCCTTGAGTCTGCGGCTGTTGTCTTGGAATGGGATGGGTTCAGTGAAAAAATATTTCTTCTGATTTTTAGGGTTCATCAATCTGCAGAATATTGACGGTGGTGTATAACCAGCGAATTTCTTTTCCTATGTCAATGGGGGTGATGTTTTGGAAGTTGGAAAATTGTCTCTCGGATCGCCTAAACGATCAGCGAACGAGCCTCGATATCAGGATATCAGGCAAGCAGCATCCCAGCGAGCGGGATAGAGGCAGTTCAGAGTGGAAGAAACGAGGAGCTAAACGGTGTTTCCGCCCCCGGGGCAGATCCGATGCCGAATCAATTCGCGTAATAGTCTCGAGGGTGGTGGGAAGCTGGGGGCAGGGGTTAAATCGACTGCAACTGGCTCTCCTTAGCCCCTTCGAGGAGCCGGGAACACGGCAGCTCGCCTTGGATACGGGCCATTACCGCACCTGTCCCTCAAGTTTCGCCCCTGGAAAAGAGGATCAGTTCGAACGGAACGAGCCCGGCCTCTAATGAAGAGAAGCAATCACTTAAGCTCCGGGCCCCGTTAGACCGATCGGACGTGGGAAACCGTTTTATCGGTGCTTTTATGCGATACTACGCGAAACGTTTATGGGGGGAGGAGGAGGCAACCAACTATAGAAATGGGACACCGTCAACGGCGACGACGATACGCGTGTCCTGCGACGAGAGAGCTCGTCGATCAGCTTTATCGTCGCTTAATTTATTTTTCTCGTGTTCCATCGATGTGATCCTGATCCTCTTCCCCTATCCGGCCTTCGCGTTTGCTGTTCCGCCGATCCGTGTAACCTGGAACGACGGATTTTTCGCGGTGACTTTAAATGAACAACAGTCCCGTCGATGCTTGAACAGCGGTTTATTTGTCGAAACAGTACCGGTCGATTGAAAAGATAGTTACGAGAAGTAGGTACACTTCTCGGCGGTAAATCGAGCACCGATAGACGTGGTTTAAACTGTAAAATCAGTCAGACATAGCGGAATCAATAGGAAAGTATGTCCACGATCAGATGCTGGATTTGAATTTGAATTTAAACAATTAGCACTCGAACTATCAATTACTATAACAATAATAATCATCAATTGTCAACCGACAGTATAAAATATGATAAATTCAGCGATCACAATAAGACGATTGCCGGATGCTTAATGGTATACAATACTGAACGGCGGCCTTGTCCTCTGATTTATCTGCTTCCTTCCTCTTCATCCTGTTACGATTTTCATAATACTCGTTCACCGCTTCAGTGTTGCTTTTCATAACCGATGAACGATGTTTCATTTTGTCATTCGACGGCTTTGACAGTAGATTGTGTATGTTTATGCAGATTCGATTTTTCGAAAGCCAACATGTCGAGAACTCGACACTTCTTTCTTTCTACTATACAGATGTAGGTGTACAAATTAATTCGTAACACTTCCTTCATCAATTTATTCATTACTTCCTACCGTTTAAAACGATCTCTTTCATTTCCCGTGTATTTGCTCCATGTTATAAATAATTACTGAATCTTCAATTCGCTGAATGGGTCCAACATCAAATTACTACTGTTTGATTGTGTGGAACACGAATTAATTCGTACGCCTAATAAGAGATCTCGTTAAAACTAGAGGAACGAGTATATTGAACTGATATAAATGCATAAAAATTCACAGTCTACCGATTAGTGTGGAACAGTGCTGCCCACGTGCTCCGAGCTCAGTACCGTTTAACAGAATCAAGCTTGTGACAAATAAATGATTTTAAATAGATAACTTATTTTCGTCTGACACTGCATTCCCTGGCTGTGTAGTAATCGAACGAGGAATCTCGCCGACATGTTTAGAACTGCAATAACGATTAGAGAACTTTGTTGCTCAGGATTTCCTAGATAGGAAATGACTCTCAACAAACTACAAAGATATCAATTTTTTCAGTGATATCATCGCTGTATTGGGTAAAATTACAACTAGTAAAACAAGCATTCATTGGGAAATTCTATTAGGTGTACAAATTACTTTGCGACCTCCGCGATTGACTAAGTTTTCCCTGAACTCATTAGCAAAATTATAGAGATTATTGCGAAGTACGATTGGATCGCAAAGTCTGGCTAACTGGGATCTGTATCGTTCAGAATTTCCTATAGCAAAAAGAACATTCTACTATACTAGCGGTTAAACATCGATAACAGAGAAATAGAATTTGATTTCAGTATGTATAACAGAAATGAATAACACACGTATTTAATAAACAAGGGGTCGAAGGAGCTGACATTTGCACCAGTGATAGCGAACGTATTACAGTCTCCAAACACATTGACCCCGCGCACTCTTTCACAAGTGCATCGAATCTGAATCGAGCGACACCCAACGAGGGAATACCGTGGTTTTAATCGCGGACAGCACCGAGAAAGAAAGGATAGGGTTTCGCGAGTATCAGTTGTCTTTCCTGACAGCATTTTCGTTCCTGTTGCTACCATGCGAAAGCAAACTTACGTGCAGCTTCGTGGGCGACGAAAGTTCAGGTGTATGTGTGTGCGTGTGTTCTCGCTCGTGCTTAAGGGGTTGTATACGCTTGTATATGTTGACAAAATCGATTGTATTAATGTTAATTGTGTGTATATAACCCCTTAATTACTAGGCAGTCAAGGTATGCGATAATAAAAAGAACACCGTGTTGTTTTTCATTGTTTTACGTTTTTCTCTATACCGAGTGTGAGACACTGGACAGAGGGATTCGCTGGCGCTTGCGAGACGCGAGAGAACAGAGAGCTAGCCCCGATTTTCGTGTTTCTTGGCTTCGATCTGAGACATTCGCGAACCGATTTCGCCTAGACAGAGTCTTCGTTCGTGCCGCAAGGATAGGATAATCAGGTACTAGGAACAGCCCCACGAGGTTCCCATCCTTTGAGCGAATGCCGAGGATGCTTTTTCGTCGCTGCGATCCAATCGAGAAGAACCGTTTTCCCGTTAACAAACTATTCGGGGAAATGTACGACATCAAAAGGATGCTGTATCAAAAGCGCTACGATTTAAAAGAAGTGACAAAATTACGACACGATCGAGTATCTTTTAAGATTGACATTAATTTTTAAAAAGTTAAAATCAGCCGCGAAAATGATTTTGTCCTACTTCTATGAAGATTCGAGAGCAGCCGTCTCCTCGATTGGAATCTGGGGTGGGGGGGACATGTATATTACGTATACATACACTCACACATACACACGCACAACTGTGTATACGAACAACTGTATAATACAATTCGACGAGAAATTGTAAAACTCTCTAGTAAAAAGCAGCATCGTGTCCATGTTCGTTTATCCTTATCATTTATCGTCCTACATCCGCAATCGAGCTTGATATACGGCCCTGAACTAGGTGGAAGTGTTGCGCAAGCATGTTCTGATAAAACTATCTTGGCTTTCAAAAAATCAGGATTTTTTCTCTTTTCATTTTCTCTCTCTCTCTTCGATAAAAAGGACGGGAACTCGCTCCTAAACACTGCCTGCACGAAACATTACGATTAAATATAATACACACCGTATAGTAATTACAATAATGTAGTATTAATTAAGAAATATTATGTTAATAGTTATTATTTAACCATGTGTATGGCTCAGTCTATTACGCTAGTCTCATGCAACAACAACAATAATAAAGATACAACAATATATTTACTCGTGTGTTTGTCATTTAATTCACATGTTTCATTTCGTCCCTTTTTTTTTTAATCATACCTTTCTTCTCTATATGTTTATTTTGTTTGTTTGCTTGCTTGCAATTATTCCGTGTATTATACCACGCACGCACACTACCTTTCGCACATTGGACGCACACATACATTCATACTCTCTCATTCTTTCACACACACTCTCTCTCTCTCTCTCAATAGAAAAAACTTGGAAATTTGTCAAATATCAATCAACTTCGTTTCACCGTCGTTATATAATATTTTAATATAATATTATATATTGTATAAATAGATGATTCTTTACGTTTACGTTTTCATTTATAAATTTACTTTTTCATTCTTATCTTGACTGAGAGCTCCGAGCATAATAAATAATTCGCGAGCCACGTGAAATCCCGACAGGTCCCTGCCACAATCTTTTGTAATCAGCACGCTGGCGTTGTCCTATACGTGTGCCAGCATGCAAAGTGCCATTTTGTCTTATCTACGACGTTCAATCGGAAATTATATTTACAATGATAAGAGGGGTAACGCGTAAGTAAGGCGTTCGTCGATGCGCGATCATGGTCGTATGAAATTCAACGCGAGAACCGGAAAGTCTATGAACCGTCGAAAAACATTCTTAGGAACTATTTAAAAAAAGAGCGCGCGCAAATAGCACCGAAATCAATGAAAATCATCAAACGCGATTTTGTATTATTCCCGGTTCGTGAACAGACAAACGATCGAACAGTTTCGAGGCGTTCGTTGTTGGAAAAAATCGTTTCAGAAAACAGGCGTCGCGAAATTTCCGACAGCAATTTTCCAAAAAACTACATTCGCAGTTTTCATTGATTTCGAGGCGATCAGCGCGCACCGCGTACAAATCGAATGCCTTTAAACACTAGTCAATTCTGCGACAAAGTGGGAATATGATTTTAATTATTTACACGCGTGAAAGTTTTCGTAAAAAAAAAAAAGAAGTAAGAGGAAAGCACGAAAGAAGAATAGAAATCGGTGCAAGAAAAGTAAACGCGAGAGTATATATTGCTCTGTCGAACCTGAATTTCCGGGCGGACGGGCTCGCGAGGATTCCACGTGGCTCGATTTTCTATTTTCATCCAAGCCCTTAAGTAATTATAAAAAATAGTAATATCACAAAAATGGCGCAGGCAGGGCAAGGAAAGGACCAAAGTATTGGGATTTTTAAAAGTAATGGCAATGAATCGTTGCCAATTGACAAGCATGGATCGAGTCAAGGAGCGGCCACGAACACCGTGTTTTCCTTTTCCTGTTTTTCTGTTCTCTGCGCACGGTTCGACAAATTTCCTTTTCGCGCCACGGGAAAGAACAACAAACTATTTAGTACGCTAATTACACGCGTGCTTCGTCTCTCTTATCTCTCTTTCTCTATTTTCGCGTTGAACAGAAATATTCTCGTTAGGACAATGCTCGATCCTTGATCGGCAGGAGAGCTGTTCTCCGATTGATCGATAGATCCAGCATCGTCATTTGTTTGCTGAAATCAACGCTTTCATCTCTGTGCTTTGTGTCTTTTCTTCGTTTCCGTATCTCGCCCGCGCTAGCTCATCCCGCCAGCTCTTCCGTTTATTAATAAACTTCAAAGTTTGATTGACAACAGTGACTTAAACGACGTTTCCTCAGCATGAACTCTGACGGGCTCTGGCCATCGAGAGCTTGTTATTCCTCACGGTCAATTCGACACATTCGCGAAACAAATGTGAGCAGAACGTAACTTAAAAAGAAATGAGTACAGCTTGATACGTCGAAGGAGTTTCTAGAAATCATATCTCGCCGACTTTTACAATGCTTTCGCGGTCGCGATACATAATACATTTTATTTCACGATTTCGAGATGTTGTTTTTCGTTATTTTCTTTTTTTTTTTTGTTTTTCTCGTTTTCTTCGCTTCCTCCGTATCTCTCCCTTTGTTTCCCTTTTTCGCGCACATCTCCGATCGTTCTCGTTGTCTTGGAAAATACCGGAAGCGCAATCTTCGTTATAATTAATTAGTGCACGCCTTTCGAACTGGCCCAGAGAAATGAAAAGACGGACTGGAATGACCAACAGTCTGCGCCCGGGATTTTCGAACACAAAGGAGAGCAGCCCGAGACGAGGCAATTTATCTTTTCGCGAGGGAGACGATCGTTTTTTTTTGTTCAGCAGAAAGAAACTCGTGGCTATTAATCCGGTCTCTCGTCATCTCCTTTCTCTTTCTCTCCCCCACCGGTTGCAATAGATTTCACGTCATAGATTCGAAAACTCTGTGATGAATCGGTCGTTTGTTCTCTCGTTTTCATTTTCGTCCCTGGAAAGTCGTAGAGTTCTACAACAATGTTTTCCTCGGCTCGTTAAACAACAATTAAACCCGAAGAGACGGTACCAAAGCGAATTTGACACGTTTAACTCTATACAGCTCTCGGTGTAGATAACAAAATTGTCCGCTCTAAAAAAAAAAACTCGTTCATTATCTATTTACACTAATAATGCTAACATGATCCTAATTTAATATCTTTAACAAAAATGAGAGGGGATGGGGGGGCGATATAATAATCACAAAAAAGAATGGTCTGTCAGTTAAAAACACCGTAATCCTCTGATATACATTAATATTAATAACAGTAATATATATATACATATACGCTCGATATGTACGTATATATTAAACAATGTATTTGAAATACTCATGTTCCGCGGATACACGAAAAAATAACGACAAAGCGGACCTCTGCCGTGTAACCTAATATCACAATGTCAGCGCGCGCATCGTAGAGAAGAAGGAGAAGTTCGCGAAAGCAAGCAGAAGAAAGATATATTTAAAAAAAAAAAAAGAACGAAGAAACAAAAAAAATGGTAATTTTGGTTCGTTAACCCGAACGGAATGGCACTTTTTCTGCGTTTTCATTGTACTCGACTCGTGTGTCTGTCTCTCTGCGTCTGTATGCGTGTGTTCCTCAACGTATAAAAATACAATATTCTCAAAAACCTTCTGTACACTATGAAATTTCTAATAACATACTCTCTATCTCGGTAGCTCTATCAAATAAGTAGCCTATTCTTTGTCCCTTCTAATAGCTCTACGCAAACGTATTTTATTGGTAGAGGTGCCCTCTTTGCACCTTCTTTCTCTCTCTCTCTCTTTCGAACAAATCATCGATACACTATATATTATCAATAGAAATTTCTTTGATCACAGCAGTTTAGCAACCTCTATAACGTGAGATCTATATGCTTGTTTGATTTCTTTCTTTCTTTTTTCCGTTCTCTATTCTCTCTTCCCTTTGTTTTTATCGATATTAGCTTTTTCATTAATCCCTTTTGTTTTATTCTTTTGTTTCTATGGCGCGTCTTCCTGTTCACGTATCGAGCAGGAAGTGTCGGGATGGTGTGTCGCGCTAAACGAGCTGGCCTTCAAGCGTCGACGAACGCCAGCTTCTTCTACATCCTCCTCGTCTTCTTTGTCACGTTTCGATACGCGAGAATCAAACACTTTTAACCAGTGTTACACAGCGCTAATGGAAACGGAGTGTACAGTGTGTAGGTTTTACTACTTTAAGGTATCATTTTGTTTTCATTTAATCGCGGCTCTGCGTTGCAGTTACGATACCTTCACATTAAAGTGGTCGGTGACCCCAACACAATTCCTCCCTCCCTTCCCTCCCTCCCGCCCGCCCCCCTCCCTACCCGCCCACCCACGCGTTACGATTCGGCCCATCACGTTACTTTGTCGTTCTCATATGTAGATATTTTCGCGTTTCCCTGTTTTACTTTTCACCGATGTTCCTGTTGTTGGTTTCCCTCGTACCATCCTTTGCTTCGATATTGTTTTTTCGTGGTTTTTCTGTTTTTTGTGTCCCCGCTTGTATAGCTTGCCGGCTGCACAGCTAATGACGCGCGTATTAGTTCCCCCGAGAGCCTAACGATGACCATAACACGGTAACGACAACGATGTTGATGAGAAGAGGCCGTGGTTTCACCCACCCACCCTGTCCACCCATAGTTCTGTTTCCCGCCCAACCCCGTTCGGCCTGCCCCGTTAAGCGGCCTTCTGAAAGAGACATATAACTTCGTGTTATCCTCCGATTTGACCTCTAAACGAACAACCAAACTCGGAAGTACAGAAAATTAGGAGATTTTGGTGATACGTCTTCGCCCCAAAATATTTGGTCAGTAAAACATGCTAAAAAGCTTAAAATGATTAAAATACGAAAAAGACTATACCGACATCGTTACAGTACCGAACGAATCTCCAAAATTTCATATTTTTCATGTCTTTCCAATACTGCTAACATCCTCAAGTCAACTTACCGCAATTAGGGAGGGCTGCTCAGACACCATACATACTATGGAGTCGTTCACTGAGCTGTGGTGGGAATTGATCTAAGAATCGTTTCCAATTCTCCGCACCAACCTGGTTTTTGAATCCATGTAGTATCTGATGGAAGAAACAGTATTAATTTTAGAGTAGAGCTACACTAGAGTAAAGCTACAACTATAGAATTGTTTTACGCAAGAAATATATAAAAATAAAAATTAATGTATACAGTAATGTGTAATTAATATACCTTCTGGAACATGTCTTTAAGATCGTCTCTTGGCGTGACCCAAGACGCGACAGCATCGCAGAAGAAGACGAAGTCTTGCACAACTCCTCCAGGGTTCACCGTAATCATCTGACACATACCTCGGAATGCCGAGTCCTTCTCTTCATTGTCTCTTATGCTCCGCAGGGAAGTGCACCTGACAGAATGTTTGTACACATTATATAGTTCTGACGCTTATGCTTGAGGTAGAAGGTACACTCATTACCAACTGAATAAAATGATATATACATTTTCTATAATATTCAGTACAACACTTTTGAGATCTTTAAACGTTCGAAATTTCTATAAAACAGTGAGCACAATCATGAATGTACCTCCTTCCTGTTCGGTATAATCGGTTACATCCGTAAGAATGTGATTACAGTAAAAATGACAACTAGTCACTTCGTATAATATCCATTCCCACAAGTTATACAGAAATAGATTCTTATAATTAACATTTAACGAGGCAAAACTTGGCTTTATTGAGGCCAGTCCTGTATTTGCTTCCTACGTTGTCGTTTCTTTAAAGAGTGAACTAAATTCAAGAAAATAAATGAACATTAGAGACAATTTGTGAACAGTACTAATATTAAACGTCTTTCAATAAAGCCTCACTATACGCTCCACATTATTTGCATTGGAACGATACGACTGGCATCGTACACAATTGCACGATCTCTGTAAGGTTTGGTTTACATTTGACATCTCTTTTTTTTTTGTCGTTTTCGACCTCTTTTGGATTTGCAGCAAAAAAAAAATAACAGGTATTTGCGATAGTTATATGTATATATATACGATCGCAGCAAGAATCGTAGCTAAGAGAAGGTGTACATCTGATTAATATTAATACTGTGTTATTCTTAACATGCAAAAGGACGCTTCTGACTGAAACTACCTATACACAGTGAAAGTATGTGGAGAAAAAAAAAAGAGAAAAATACGTTTCTAGTTTTCGATGCAAGGCAATAATACATAGGCGAAAAATAGTACACAGACCTAAAAGTGACAAATGTAAACCTACCCTGGTCTCTCAAACTGCATAATTAAAAGAGCCCATAACATACTTGCACGGTGGTAAATGAAGGTAATTACAGGCTATATCCTCTAACATTAACCAACCATGTTTCCGGTATTTGCAATAATCTGTCGAAAAAAATATTTAGAACAAAAATTAAGTAGCCTTCGATCTGCTACGCACTTGGATTTAAAAAATTCTCAGGAAATTGTTTCCATACATTGTCAAGATTATCTTGATATATTTTCAAGGTGACCTTGAATCTATAAGTGATACCACCATATTTTCAAAGTGATCTTAATCTTGTTTAATGATACTTGTATTTTCATCAAGATGACCTTGACTTTTTTATTGAAGAATCAATTTTCTGGGAAATTTTTAAAAAACCCCCAGCGGACCGAAGGTTGACTGTATAACTTTTGTTGAAAACATTAAACATTGTCGATTATCGAAAGTACCTGGAAAATGGGGATGAACATTAGAGGGTGCACCCTGCGTACAGCATAAACAATTTAATGTAAAACCCTTTCGAAGTACTGCAAAAACCATTGGGCAAGTTTAGTCGGGCCCGCGTCATAGTCATCGAAAGTCTATTCTCTTGATCTTCGTTGACAAGAAAAAAAAAAGAAGAAAAAGAATGGAAAAACTCATTATGGACTCGATTTGCAATAGGCGACCATTGCTACGATTGTATTCTTGCGCAAAAGTTCTTAGCAGCCCCTGATGCAATGTACTGAATAATCGGGATAAATATATAATAATAAAGTGCTAATAAAAATAGAAGGTAATATAATAATTAATAGAATATAATAATAAAGAAATTTACACACCACTGTCGAACAAACTCCTGTAACATGGGGGCGACGTCGTGGGGACACACATAACCTAGGCGACCGATCGTTATGGCTACGGTTTCATTTTCATTTCGGTAAGTAGACAAGTGAAGTGTAGTGAAGTGACCGGAAACACAAACAATAAGACAAACTGATAGCGAACCAACGATATCAACTCAGGCGAACATGTTGTCGTTTTAGAAACTTTCAATTAACTTGTAATCAATCATTTAATCAATAATAATCAATTTAATATTAACAATCAATAGAGACAGTGGGAACAGAGGTGAGAAACATATGAGATACCGACAATGAACATAGGCAATACCGTGCTATTATAGCTGCTGAAACAATAATAAAAATTAGATAGCAGCGTGCGAGCCCATGATTCGATAAAAAACTGACATGAGTATGATATCTCTACCAATATACGTAAACAGGATGCCCCCAAGTTAACGGTGCAACCTGGAAAGCAGTGAATCTGCATAAAAAGTAAGTACTACTTATCGTTATCACTTATTTTTTCATGTGAATTCACACTTTTACAGATTGTACCACCAATCCCGGGGCTACCCTGTATACGTATGTATATATATATATAATATATCAATACAAACAAGAACAACCAAGAAACATAAACTAAAATTTTTGGTCGTGAGTTTTAGGCCAATTTAAATATAACACTGGTCGAAACAATATTTGGGGCTTATAGATGCAAGCAAATAGTATAATACTGAATTCGCAGTACGTTTTCATGGCAGTAACAGCCATATAAAGCCTGCAGGCAATCGCACACCACTAAATTAGGTCCAATGTACAGATACTAATTATTTAACCCGCTGATAAAACGTGCAAGCGTGGCCATGTGAAGAACCACCCGAAGTCGTCAATCTGTGTGGTCATTACCTTCAATAATAATTCATTTACAAGAAAATGCACCTAAACTTAAAAAATGCCACCGAATGCTGAATCTAACGTGAGGACTTTTCTTTTGTTCATATACTTTTTGGGAGACTTCTCATTGGGAAAGAGAACAAGTTACTGTTTAGCCTAGAGAATCACATTCGTGACTATGATCTTGTACACGTTTCACTTTTTACTTGCGTGATAGACCGCGACATAACGAGCATAAAAACATGATGCCACAAATGAAAAGTTTCCCCTCATGTGCAGAGCATACTTCTAAGAAAAGGTACTTTACTTCTACTGATATATGGGTGAACAGTAATTAACGTAGTCGATGTTATTGCATTACTCAAAAAATGAAAGTTCGCTACTCATTACCCCCTACCATTTAAAAGTATGCTCCATATGCTATGCTGTGTAAAAGAGACTATACGTTTCGGAAATATAGTACAAAATACTCACCCGTATTTTCTAACAGTGTTTTTGGCGTATTTGGTCTATTGATTATGTCGATTAGCTGAGACAATATTAATGGGATATATGCACTTGTGTCAGATCCTAAGAACAAAACGAAAACGCCAAATATATTAATGTTATGAAGTGAAGCTCCATTTTTAAGTATTTCAAGAAATATTTCATGCGATAATTACCGAGTTTAATAGCTATTTCGCCGATAGCCCACGTCGCATTGTTACATACTGATATAAATTCTGGATTCAAGTTCTGTCCCAGTATAGGCATAAATTCCGCTGCAATAAGGGAAAGCTGAAGTTAGTTCAACCCACGATTTACAAAGCCATTACAAATAGAGCTTTTACGACTCGGGTGTCGGATTAACAATAACTGGAACATGTTCCGTTGTTAAATACAAACAGGCGAGCAAATGATTGCATAGTACTCACGTATACATGGGAGAACATGTTGGGAGCAGACTTTTGTTAGATCTCCTAGCAAGGCGAAGCTACTCTGTCTAACCTCAGGCATAGCATCTTGCATACACTGATACAACAGTTGCATTACATTGCTGTTCATTACTAAGCGTTCCATGTGACCATCCAAACCTTCTGCCAAGCCACTAAGAAGGTCTAATGCAACAATCATAAAATCTTTGTCAGGCGCCTCAAACTGTTCTGGACTCTGGGTACTTGCTATGTGTTGATTTAGCGTCTGCTCTACGAGGGATACACATCGCCTATCGAAAAACAAATGCACATAAGCGTTTCGAATACTCTCGAGATACGAATTCCGAATATCCACTGAGGAAACTCACCTATACACTGGCTCGCAATACGGAAGAAAACCTGATCGCAACGCGGTCGCGATCGACGAAAGACATTCTAACAATGGGAAGAGATCCTTGTCTTCGTCTTTCAAGACATTCCACTTGTTAATTAGCGGCGGCATGAGAAGGTTAATGTAATCCGGTTTGTTAAGATGGTGTCCCACTGAATCGGCAAGCGTACCAATCGCGTCGTACAATATTAAAAGATTTTTATGCTGATATTTACCTGAAAATCAGAATCGGAGTTATCAATGAGATCGAAGTTCTGATGACACATATATATGCCGGTAATTATGAAAGTGGTGTAAGTAAAAAAGAAAATCTTCTTATATTATAGAATTTCATAATCACCGGCTCATATTTGCAATGGCATGCTTACCGAAAGCAAAAACAAGCGTTTCAAGAATAAATCCAAGGTACGGGACTAATTCCGTGCATGCTTCCTCCTCCAATGTTGCAAAAGCAGAACACGCTGCTTCTTGAACACGTTTATTGCCATCAAGTACTCTTTTCAGTAATTCAGTCATTAAAGGCTTCAAATGTGTGTCGTGCGGCTGTGCGCAAACCCAATGCGCGTAACGGCTAAGTGTCCAACATGTAATAGCACGCACAAGTGCCTTTTTGTCACTCAAGCAATTAATTAAATATGGAATTAATTCGGATAAGTGTGGGATCATTCCAGCCATACAACCTGCAACAGACAATTGTACAATTGGATTAGAAATCGGAACGAACGTCAAACTATTTTGTGAACACTTACCTTCAGCGATAGCTCCCAGTGCTAATATTCCAGACTCTTTGATCTCCCAATCCTGATGGAACAGAGTTTCCTTCAAAATTGGTATTAGAACCGGTAACAGCTCTTCTCTGAATACATTCGCTAACATGTCCAGCGCGGCGGCCGAACATTTCCTCAAATTCCAATCACTAAGCGTTGAATCGTCGTCACATCCGTCTTCGGCGTCTATATCTTCGTCGTCACAACCACCGTTCTCCTCTCCGTGTTTAGTCATGCTGGCATGGTGTGAATGATGTGTTTTCGATTTGTGAAATCTTGGTCTGATATCTTCCTCCCTGTCCGGAATCATTTCGTCCTCCTCCACGTCTCCTTTCAGGAGTATTATGTCAATTTCAGAGTATTTCATACCTCTTACCTGCAAGAACGCATTCACTGATTTAGACAAACAGATTGCTACACGTTTCACCCAGAGATCGAAGTAAAGTCATCTTTTGTGTTTAAAGAAAAATCAATTCGAACTTGTATGTTTCAATTAAGAAAATATCTATCCCTGTGAACTTCTTTAACCTCTTAGCTACGATACGCCACTATAATGGCTTACCTATTATATTATTCAAATTGTTTAAATTAAAATATTTGAAAATATCAGAACTTATTCAACGACGTGAACCGAAATGCATCCTACACCAATTTCGGATTGATGTCGTTTTTGCACGCCCCGAATTTAGTCTTGTCGTAACTAAGAGGTTAAGTTCTATAACTCTTTCGATCCGTAATTCTAATGCTGTTTCTTTTGTACTGAACACTTACTAATATAGGTACTAAATTAGTTAAATGTGGTGCAAGTGCGCCTTTACAAATCCGTTGCTCTGCTAAGGAAAGCCAAAATTCACAAGCTTCTAAAGCAACACCTTCGTCCGGATCCTGAGTCCTCATGAGCATATATTCTATTATATTGTGCATATTTGGTATTAATCTATCCATTCGAACTTCAAGCAACATGACCAAAGCTCTGCAATAAATAATAGGTGATACGAAATTACAACCAACAATCACTTTACAAACAATTTTACAGATAAAGAGACGTGTAACGGTACCTGCAAACATTTTTTCTGACTTCGGGATCATCGTCATTAGCTAAATGGAAGAGATTCTCCAGGAAGCTATCTATGTGCATCATAAGAGCCTGTGTGCGATTAATAATGAATTGATTAACACAGGCAATAGCGTGTGATCTAATTTTAGGGCTTGAATGTCTGAAAAATTGCAGGAACTTTGGGATCAAAATATTTAAAGGTCGATTAAGTGCATCTGAGTCTAAGATTTCTGCAGAATCTTCACAAATCTTTTGAAGAGCACCAAATGCACCTTCACAAACATTTAAATCTTGTGAATCCAACATTTGACAAAGTGCTGGCAGGAGCTCCGGCCATGTTGTCAATTCACCTGTTCCACAATGAAACTCAAATTAATATCCTGAATATTTGTAGATCTGGTATCTTAAAATTTTTCAAAATACATACCTCTGGATGCAACGGTAGTTATTAAAATACCAACAGTCGCACGGATCAAAGGTGACGGGTCTCCAACAGCCGACAGACATTCTTGCTTGATAAAATTTGTAACTTCAGGTAAAAACTTATCGAAATGAGCTTTAACGTTATTTTTCAATATCAGTCCGCTAAGAGACCTCGTGGGTTCATCTTGAAATACAGAGAACAATTAGAAAATGATCAACGCATCGGTTATCGTTACAAGTTCCCACTTAAAATACATACCCTCTGACGTAAGCTTTGTTAAAACAAAAATAAGATAGTTGTTGAAATCTGGAAATTTATTTAATTCCTCCAATTTCTAAAAAAGAGTCGTTAAGGAAAAAACATCAGATACACCGCTCACGCAAAGCTTAATTACAGCTTACACGCTTTACAAAAAGAAAAAAATCCTACATTTATATAACAGCTACAATTATCTGTAGTAACTTTTGCTATTATGTAATGAACATAAAAAATGTATTAATATACAATATAGTGGGCAGAAAAAAAGTTGATACAGGTTCTTGTGTCGTTAAAGTTCCAATGATTAATGCCATTGCGTATTAATGTTAGAAAGTATACATTGTAATCATATTGGAACAACTTAAGTAAATAATTGGAAAAAATATGTGTTCTCGGACAAAACGATGATCATAACAAATTGATGTTTAAAATATTGAACGGTTATTGCTACAAAATAAAAACATGTGACTTGTGTAGTTCCGCCTCACAACCACAGACATAAACACGAGGCTCGTCGCGCGCGACGATATCGTATGTACAAATATAAAAGGAGAGCGAGAGCGAGAGCGAGAGCGAGAGAGAGAGAGAGAGAGAGAGAGAGAGAGAGAGAGAGAGAGAAGGTAGAAAAAAATTCAAGTTGTCCTAACTGTACATTCTCGTAGCAGCTGTAGTTTGCGGGAAACATGCTCTGATCCGAGTATGTTTGCGAGCCAGTTTAATTAACATTATGGCCGCGACTATACGCAAAATTTATCGATTACAGGCGTCAAGAAAAACAAACTCGACGTGAACGTTAACGGCATTTCGGACACGGGCCGCGACAGCGATCACGGTTATCGTTCGTATATATACACTAACGTCCAAAAGTTACTCGGAACACTCACATGTTTCCGAATATCACCGGAAAATCAAACAGCTACAGTTACGTCTAACAGTTTATCACGTCGGAACTCCGATGCAGGCAATATTTCTTAACATCGATAAGATAATGTTAAACGAAAACTTCCGAATCGATAAACATCGAGTCCAAGTGCAGTTTGAAATTGCGTGACGAGTTCAGACACTAAAATGCGAGGACCAAATTCTGTCCCGAGGTCTGAAAAAACCAGCTGTTCGGGGGGGGGGGAGAAATTCGAGTGAATTTCAGTCGAAACTATCGGGAAACCTGTCGCAACGACGATAAAGGATCGTTCCGATCGACGTTAACACCGTTTAAGAGCGATTCGATTGTCGCACCGTTGATATCCAGTTCATTCGAATGCGCTAGGTGTCCGGATACTTATGGACGGTAGTGTATTTCTTGGCGCTTGAGCCACAGCTCACGTGTTATTCGAGAAAAAGCTACGAACTTTCTGTCGGTCTTTTCCCACCGTGCCTATCAGTGGCGAACGATAAGGAGTCGCGAAAATGCACGGGAGCCTCGGCGATTCTAACCCGCGAAGAAAAATTGGCGAAATTCACGTTTGTCGTGGAACGACGTCCTAACAGCTTTTCAATCGAATCGTGGACGACAAAAAAAAGAGGGTCCGTGACAGGCTGCGCAAAAGCGCGCCGAACGTTTCCGTGCCCTGGGCTTTCGTGGAACGGCTCGGTAGCCTTGAGACGATTCCTAACGCGGATTTATTAATTTCCCCATGAAATTGAATGAGCAACTTTGTCGAAATGACGAGGTTCCACGGTGAAAAGCACGCCCCTCGATCGACCTATCTACCCGCTTCACTTGTGTGTTACCGCGTCGCGGGTGTACTCACCGGGAACGAGCTTCACAGACGTATTTCTCACAGCTTCGAACGAATTCGACTCGAACGAAAAAGGATACTTGTTGCACAGCCCGTTGAGTAGCCGTGTCCGGGCTCTGGGACTCCTTCAGGAGCGTCAAGATTTGTCGAAGTCCTTCCTCTTGCGGTTGCCACGCCATTTTCATTGTGTTTTTCAACAGCACCACTGAACGCAGCCAGCCTTCTCTGACCTCGCAGATAAACGGAAACTCCCCACGGCTACCCCCACCACCGCGCCACGAAAGCATTGGAATACCGGCTAACGACACCTGGATACCTTCGTTAATTTTCGCCCGATCGACCTTTCTATCGTCCGTTTAATATTTCCAAGCTATTTCGCGAATATTCGGCATTATTTCGGGATCGCTCCAAGTTTTCCTGTAATTCATACGGACAGACAATTGAATGTTTTCGGGGCTTAGCAGACGAACACTTCCGGCGACGGCAGAGACATCGATCGGCTTATGGTCACGAACGTAGGCTCGAATGAAATTTGAAATGTCTTGGACACGTACCCCTTTTGCACAATTGGCCAATGTTTAACGCGATCGGAGCTGGGTAAAATTTTTTTTGAGAAAAAGATATTTCGAATACTGTTTTACAGAATATTTGTTCTACAATTCGAATAGAATACTATTTTAAGTAAACAGGAACATTTCTGCGAATAAAATCTTTTTATTTTGTCAATCTAAAAGGCAAGATGAAATGTTTGAACTTTGCGTTAGATGGTATTTAAAATATTTCTTGACGATGATACTAGATTGATAAATTCATTCCACATTTTCGACTTATTTTCTCATGTAGAATTGCTCTCCACACGGTTGTGACCGATACTGGGACACCCTGTAGACATATGGAACAAAATAGCAGTGAATACGGTACATATTTTTTTATTCGTGTACGAATACACATAATTGCTTTGATACAAATTGTAATCTAATTTAATAATCACAAAAATGGCTGAAAAATAATTAAAAACATTGAAAAATGTTTTTACAAAAGTTATTCGGTATGAACGGGAACGTGATATAGTATAAATATTTTTTTATGGATGAGGTAGCAGGGAAGATTTTAAGTTAGTTTTTTTATTCATCATATTGTAGCGCTTTTCAAGACAAATTCAACAAGGTGCTACAAGACGGTATTTCATTTTATATGTACACTCATCTTCACATTGTTTTTAAATTGGTCTTGTCTTGTTAGATATCTCAAGCCTTTTGTATCATCTGATACTATAATCTCCTTATCACGAAATCGTTGCAACACACGCAATCAATGCGTTGCCAAAAATCTGCTGTACATGGCTGGAGTATTTCAATTCGTTCTTTAGGTCTTATGAATATTTTATTGTTATTCTTCCAATTTTCCTATACTTTTCATTGAAAGAATCTGCTGCTGTAACAAGAATACTAAATATTAAATGAATCTATTTCATTATGTGAATGTTTGTACCTATGTGAATATCAGACCCTTACAGTTCAGACTGGATCGCTTTCACTAGAATTACAGCCAACGAAACTTCGGTCATTATCACTCCCATTTGCTCTTTCAAAGGACGCATTAGAATGTGACTTGGGTCTCCAAATTTGAATTCCCTCCGTGCCAGAAACACCCAGGACGCCATTTAAGTAATCGCTCTACGGAATAAAACAAATTCTGTAGACATTTCATACAGATTAACACTAGATTTACGGGACGCGTAAAAGTAATGGAAAATAGTCATGTTTAGTGTTCTGTAAACCTAGTGTCAATTTCTCTCTGATCACTTACTCTAACTATTGCGCCATAACTCGATTCGAGAGTAGCAAGGTGTCGCGGAGGATCTGTAGGAGTAGCTATCCTAACCGTTTTATCCGTGGAAGTGGTTATCAAACTTCCTGGTGAAACATGTACACCGGTTATACCCTTTTTATGCTCGGTAGAATAACTCTTGACCACCTCAAAATTTTTCTTTGGATCTAGTACGTATAACTTCGCGGAATTATCTCCCACGTAAATTACGTCTTTCTGCATACAGATGCACATAGGGAATGATTCAGTGATCTGAAACGTATTCGTTTGAATCATTAAGCTGCTACGATATCAGGCGATCTCTTGCTAATTTTTTCTTACAGTAAAATTGTTGATGACTTTCCTTGTTCTCAGATCCCATACGGACACTGTTTTATCTTCGCTAGTCGATACAATGAACTCAGAATTCATGACCACTTTCACAACAGCTCCTCGATGCGGTTCGTATGTTACGATCGGAGTCGAACCTGATTTCGTGTCGTATATCAATACGGTTTTGAAAAACGATCCGGCAGCGAGCAGGGACAGTTCTGGACACATTGCTAGTGACAACAGAGCACCCGCGGCCCTACAAAATATTTGTTACTTATATAAAACAAAGACGAGCCTCGGAGACGATACAGCAGTTTGCACAATGATTTCTGACAGAGCGAATGAAAGCATGCAAACAATGCTAAGCTGTTTCGAATTTCTTCTCTAAGGAGAGACCTTACGGGAATAGTACCTGCAGTTTAGCATTACAATACTAACTCTCTAACGGTTTATTATCATGAAATTTGTTAATGACAAAAGTTCATGCCTTCCTCGCTCAGCCTTTCCATAACGAGAGCAGCGAAAGTGACCATGTTAGTTCTCATGTACATTTCATATGTTTTGAAGGGGACAAGACCAGATTCAGTAAGCGTCCACACTTTAATATGTTGGTCCCAGCTGCAACTATAGATCGTGTCGTCTACTGACGTTATGTCCCAAATCCATCCGTTGTGAGCAAAGTTTATACGTGTTACATTCTCTTTCTCATTGTCTTCGTTGGGAAGCTTCCAACACACTAAGGATCGATCCCTTGCTCCAGATATACAAATACTTCCATTCTATGTGCGAAAAGGTTATTAGCAATTTATCGTACACAAATTGTATCGTTTATCGTACACAAATGCTCACGTGTACTAAGTGCAAAGCATCAATAGTGCTGGCTTGCATATCTTTAAGTGATAGTTTCTCCATAGACTCTTTTATAGACTCTTCTTCTGACCATAATGATATTGATTTCTCTAATTCCATGCATGATAACTTCCAATAGAGCTCATCGACTTCAGCTGAAAAGAGATGATACATTTCTGTCTAAATTAGGAGTATAATTGGCATGTGGCAAACATTATTCCTATGTACAGGGTGTTTCGTTTCTCTTTAACAATTTAATATCTTTATCGTGTGTCTCTCGATTATACTATATATACATATTCGAGAATACCAAAATTTTCGAGAACCCATCCCGATACCGAATAAATTTCTAGAACAATGACATAATCGTATTGTTGTAGTTGATAAAATAGGAGAAGATAAACAAACCATCCTGTATATGCAAAGAAGGGAAGATCTACAACCCAGAAACTTGAACTGCTAGGGTAGATCTATTGTTTAGTATAGTAGATGGTGGTTTATTTATTTACGGAATGGTTGTTCATGCAAGGCTCAAGTTGCTATCAATTCAAGCTAACCAGGAGGCAAAATTGGATAATCCGAATGTGGACACATGTGGCTGATTTTCATTTTCCATATGAAGTCATCGCTCAAAATCTCATTGAATTGTTTACACGCTAAGCTTAGACAATCTCCCACGGTGGTTGCATCTAGAAATGAGCAAATGTGGAGGAATATCTGAAACAACAAAGTTATGTCAGCGATGGGTCTCTACATGAACAAGCGATTTATTTAAAGTTACACGTACTTGAAATTATATAACAATTTATTAAAAATACATCGATCGAGTCAGGGTCGTGTAAAAAAGTGCTATTTAAAAACATTTTAATACAGGCGCTTTGTTGTACGTTTAAATATGCCACATATATAAGAATAGGCATTTAAAAATGGCGACCGTGCTCCACTGACGATACCACGAAATTCTCGAAACGTTCTACTTGTTTTCTAGTAGCATACGTTACAGTTCAGTGCTGACAGAGTTTATTCAACTTCACACATTGATTATGAAAACACCTTTTTCGTTTATCGCTCGGGAAAACATTAATAATTCGAAACGTTTGAAAAACGTACTACATACAATGACGGTTATTCCATTGTTTGTAAACACAGAATATCTTACGTTCATTTACCGATCTTCATACTTTAACGATCGAACGGAATTTATCAAATTCGCTGAAAATTGGGATTGGTGAAAGTTAATCGATCGAACTTGAATATTAAATATCGAGACATCTTGAAGCGCGAAATGACAACTTCTCGGAGATTGTTTTATGGAGAAAATTGTACCTGCACGTATCAGGAAGTATTTAGAAAATTTATTAATGCAGACCTCGACTGGAAGATCCAGTAAAGATAGTTGGGATTTCTTTTGATCGTCCATGACTTGATAGCAGCCCTGTTCCACATCGGACATTTTAATCGAAGACAGTCAGTACCGATTGTTACGTCTCTAAACAATATCATTCGATCGACACTCCAGCGATCCAGTGATTCACCGCGCAGCAAAAAGAAAACGAGAAATAACTGTTATTTTTATTTAGCGATGTTATTATTGACCGTTCAGCGCATGACTCACTTACTGATCGCCGTTTTAGCAAAGGGTAGGGATACCTACTCTTTGGTTTTAGTACATTTCAGGACTAACCCAGTCCTGGGTTGGGCCCAGTATTGCCAACAGCGTTTTAAATATACAATAATTGTAAAAACAATTAGGGTGTCAAAATAAAGAGTATATACCTTGAATTAAATGATCCATCGCAAATTGTTTAATCTTTCGCTTTACAATGCTTTATGAAATATCTTTCACTCAAGTGCGTAATTTAGGTTATGGCAGGAGGAAAAGTGATGCTTCAGGTTGTCACGATCAATTACTTTTATAAATTGACGCTTAGTTATGTTTTGCTGAGTGTTTATGAACAAATGGGTTTTTCCAAATATATTCATGTAAAAAATATATATATAAAAAGAAATTTTTTACTTTGGTCCACGGGAACCAAATCTGCCGCGCATGGCTGGTAACGTGGCAACCATAGCTGCAGAAAATTCAAAATGGATCTTCGCTTTGAAATGATCGGCGAAATCTCAACGAAATAGTCTTTATTCTCGTTCGAATACTGACGAATCGTACGAACAGTTACAGATCATTAAACAATAAATCGGTTCACTGACTTACAAATTGAATTGCTGTACATTGTTTTAATATCGATTTAACAGAGCGCGTATTTTTAAATTTCAAATCAATTTTGTCCAACAATCATTAAAAAACAATCAACAATCATAACAGATATATTACAGTTAGGCGTTCCTGACTGCGAAGAAATATAATTTTACAATCACCAATATTACACACGGTTTTTCAAAACAACAATGTTTACATTCGTTTTATATGCATGGTAGATATCACCTTTCGATCACTTTGTAAACTCTTTTAGTGCATTGTATTGGAAGGCAATACTTGAGTAAAAGTAAAATAGCGATCATACTAAATGATCGCCATTGTCTTGGAATATTTCTCTCCGCAATATATAGTTTCATATAACATTCATTCGATTTTAAATGCAAACACTTATGTACAAATACAAAAATATGTTTTCGCATAAAATATATCTGTGTGTCTCGTTTCTTTTTTTATGTTTCAATGGTATTTCGATAATTCGCTATCGTTATGCAACCTCGTATTAATTACTGTAATAAATAGATGACTCGTCAACAATGTTACATCAATCACCAGTTCTCGCGTAAAGTGCACAGTAATATCATAATTGTGATACTAGCTCACGAGCTACAATGATCATGCACGTTGAAGTAATTTGTTAAGTTAATTGCCAGAAATGATACTATAGCACCACTCGCGGATCCTACTTGCATGAAAGCGCCCGCTTTTAAGAGCGTTGCCGGTAATCCCGCATTTCTAAGTACAGAGACTATAGTTAATTTCAAATAAGAGATACAGCCTACTAGAGTTGTCCATGCTATCACAACTAGACAAATGCCAAGCATTGTATCTTGCAGCGGCGGAGACGGCGACATTAATGCTAAATACATAACGTAGCTTCCGATTGCCGAGCATATAATAGTTAAATAAGTGATACTTTTTACATCGGACACTACGAACCAGTATGCCAACAAACATACCAACGGATTCGCAAACTGAGCAAACGTAACCGATAATTTGTACGCTATGTTCCCATACGGTAAGCAAGAGTAAGATTGTATGCCGGGAAAGACACCGTTGCTGAAAAAGCAGCAAACAGTTAATAGTATAAATAAGTAACATCGCGTTCGCCTTACTAGGCCCTTGTCATTATTATCATGCTGATAATGTTTTCTATCATTCGACTCATTAGAAATACTTATATGTCTTTCATTAGATATTGTATTGCCAGACTTATCACGATCTTTTGTACTTTGTACTAACGATGGATACTCTAACATAATAAACGAAGTTAAAGATAAAAACAGAACGATAAAAATAAAGAGAAAATAATCATTCGAGGAGAACTTTAAGCTCTGCCTTGAGGGATCTGTGGTATCGTTCTTAGAGGCTGTGCATTCGGAGGTGTCTGCAACACCTTGAAGCAAGGCAACTACACTCGGTAACACGCCGCTTAATCCTTCGCCAATGAAGAACGATACTAAATAATTTTTGTTGAAATTACGAAGGTATGGCATGAACAGCACAGAGCTGAAGCAGCCTACCAGTGCGTTGAAAAACGTTAGAATAAATAATACGAAACTATACTCGACTCCATTTATAATGGTGGTTTCCGAGTGAAAAAACGATAACAATCCCATTGCGCAACTGCCTAAAAATAACAGACATAATATCCACCAAGACTCATTTATCTTCCATCGAAAATGTTGCAAAGTTATATAAATTAGAGGTCCAACATTTGCTGCCTGTATCACTAGCACTAGGTAAGACGGTAAAGTCCAGCCTTCGGGCGAAGTGTTGATAAGTACTGGTACTTGCACATATATTCCATTAATACCAATCCAAGTAGATATACCGAATACAGCTACGAGGATATGAGTAATGACGCGATCCTTTCTTTGACATTTTTGCGACCCTTCAGGAGCATTTGTCATTTCGTCATTTACATGTACGAAAAACAGATCCTGGACTTCTTTCTGAATAACGATCAAGAAGAGTTTAATAGATGATTGAATAAGTTTGCATTTTAGGAATTACACGTGTATCTTGCAACCGTTAAATATTCTCACCTAAACGTGTTTTCTTTGTAAAGCGATTCGTTTTGATTCAATTTGACTCGTGTATAAGATAATGTATTCCACTAACGGTAACACTTCGTATTCCGTTTACTCATGTAAGAATTTTAGAGTTACTAGAAGGTTGATTGGGGTTCTAGTATGTAGTACACTGCTGCCAGAGAAACTGATGTGATGAAACGATATTGCCTCTGCCTTCGCAGCTATTGCTTAATCTGGACAATAAAATTTATCAGATAAAGTACAAAGTTTGTATGTTTAAATTGACAAAATGATAGCTAAATTTATGATGAAATATGGTTACATACATTGTCTCTCAAGGTGGATCCGCGTAATTTGAATGTTGATAATGCTGTTGCAGAACTGATGATTGCATTAACAGTAATAATTCTTTGTTGAACATAGCTATGGACACACACATACGCATACATTGCTACGAATGACGCGGTGAAATTGCACGTTTTGCATCGAAACGTTTCAAGTACAATTTACAATTATATATAAAATATTTATGTCCTAGATGTATAAAGCCCTATCAAGTACATACATTCGTCTAAACTAAACCCAATCTCTTTAAAATATATTTTTAAAATCGAAGTACAAATGTAGTATATATATTTTACTTGAATTTATTAAAATATTTGTTCCTGCACATATTTTTTATAGGTTGTTAACTTTTACCCTGACATCTTCTAATGAAAGCAATTTTAATACTAGTCATGTACATACAGTGAAGATTCGATATATATATGTATATACGTATAGGCTGTATTGAAAATAGTGCTACAAACAAGAAAGGTGCAATTTTATATAAAAAGAGTCAATCAGAAATTTTCGATTTATCTTTTCATGTGAAAGCACACCTTTCCGTCTTTCGTCACGAATTTCCCCGCACGCTATATACATATTCGATTATCTTTCCTATATTAAAATCACTAATAACAGGAACTAAGAACAGTATTGGAATTTTCTCCTCTCTATTTGTTTAGAACACTTTGTAGAATTATACAACGTTTCCGAACGATTAGCCGGTGAGTGCCGTGCACGGTGAATAAGAGTGAAAGATGTTTGCATGATTAACTAGAATGAATGTAGTCACTGCTCCAATTAACGAGCCAACTTGTGTCGCTACACCAGTGTAGTAAAGACCCCTGCCTGGGTCAGGCCTAAACAATGTAGTGATACCTAATTTGATGAATCCTATTAAACCGCTAATTATTATCCAAGATAAAACGACTAAAAATTCACCGACCCATGTACCTTGCAAAGGCGGAGTAGGTGAGGCGGCAGCTAAAAAGCAGATGAAGCCAGACAGTATCATAAGAACTGCTGTTGAGGCAGTGAGAAGACTTACTTTTGGCGTTTTAATAAAGAAACCTAAACACATCGCCAAAGGACCGGACATCGAAGATAGTGTAACAGTTAAATGATATGCAACATTTCCGTATGGTAAACAGGAATACGACTGAATACTCGGTAATGTACCGTTACCTAAGAAACAAACAAGAGCCATCATAATTAGTAAGTAGGAATACACTTGTTTGGACATTGTCCATCCAGCGTTTGTTTTATAACTTGGCGGTGCTCTTGTGTCTGTCGGCAGAGTTTCCATACTGCCTGGGGGTTTAACGCACTCCCCGATTGCAATTGACATATTATTTAACCCTAAGAAAGACAAATAACACAGGAACAATAAAGTACCGGTGAAAATAAAGTATGCCTGACAAGAAAACCTGGGATCTGGATAATCAGGCATAAATTCTACGTGAGGAGATTCTGGTGTAGTAACGTTCAAGCACGTTGGATTTCCACCAACACCTTGGATCAATGCCACCATGCTCGGTATAAATGCGCTGAGCCCTTCTCCTATAAGATAGGTCACCAAGTAAATTTCTCTATAGTTCCTCATGTAAGGCATAAACAGAACTGAACTCGTACATCCGACAATGGCCGTTACAAACATCAGCGACAAAAGAGCAGTGGAATGCTCGTTGCCAAATACGATTGATGTTTTCTCATACACGAAAGCCAACAGAAAAGTTGCTAACGATGCTGCGGCCAGAAGCAGGTAGATAATGTATTTATCGCATACCCACGAACTATACCTAAAATATAAAAGAATAGTTACTTAATGAACTTGTAAATTACGTACAATAGGTTCTCGCTTGTTGCATTTCGTTCGTGCAAGGTGGGGAACATAGCTTAGTGGAATGATTGTCCCTTCATGTTGTGTTAAAAAACCTCAGATCTTTTTTGAAATTCCTATCTAGCTCTTGCGCAACCAGCGAGTACCTACCGATAACGCGATCTGGTACCTACTTTATGTACAAAGTGTAAAGTATTGGTCCCAAGTTGGCTACTTGAACTAACACTACCATATGTGCCGGAAGACTCCATCCTTCTGGAGAATTATTAACTAGAAGAGGCAGTTGCACGTAGATGCCATTGATACCGACCCAGGCACCAAGGCCGAACATCAACGCTAGCAGATCGACCAGCAATCTTCTGTTGCTTAACTTCTTACTGATCATATTTGATTCTTTATCGTGCATTAACAACGGATCCACATTGGTCACGTGACCACGATGGCACGATTTATCCAGATCTCTCGCCGTGTTTCACGTTCTTGTTGACATACAGATCAAAAATCGGTTGCTCGTCGAGCGATTCCTCTTGTTCTATTTCCCGGGACTGTCTCGCGCAAGGACAGTCTAATTAAAAATACGTGTCGGACAAAAGAAGAATATTTTCTTCGGTATGCGAGCTATCTACTATAATGGTTACTCAATCACAGTAATCTTCTTCGGTTACGCAGGCACTTTCCGGGACTGTTCTTCAGGTTCGCACAAGTTCAAGCTCGTCTTACGACATTTCTTCACCGTTTTCCCGTGGCAGACATAACCTATGATAACGGGTCACAAGACCGTTCCTCGACAGGCCGAACTTTCGAAACGCGCATGCACGTTTGAAATTCGAGGCTGCTTGCGCCAGACTAACGGGGAACCGTTGGAAACGATACCATAAAACTATAGTCAGGACCTGACGGTTCCTATGCAAATCGACTGACGGCCGCGGCGCGACTGTCGATTCTGTTGATTAATGGCAACCCGAAGCTGCTCGCGTAAGTTATTTGTTGACGTTCTTCCTTTTTCGCGTCGAGCTTATCAATTATATTGGCCGATACGCCTTGTCGCGCGCAATTATACGGCAAACCTGATTTGCCCCTTCTAATTGGATAGATAAAGAACGCTGTTCTAGTTTACAGTCACGTGACTGTTTCTTTCCCTCGTTTAATTTCAACACTATTATCACTAGGTTTACGGAGCATTAAAAAGTGAGTATTTTACATTACTTTATAAAAATAAGAAGAATGAGTCTATCCAAGCTTTCAGCCATTTTTTAAATAATATATACCTAAGGAAATAAGTTTGTTGAGTAATTCCACGTAGATGGATCTTCCATGAAAATATTAAAACCCGTCATTTTGACGGGTCCCGTAAACCTAGTGTTATATACCTAATCGACGTTCTCCGATGATCTGAACCGGCGGGATTATACCGTATCTACATTTTTAGCGGAGTAAGATATCAATTTTCATTTCGCGGAGCTATCGTAAAACTAATGCTCGCTGTATCTTTGTTCGAGTTGATGCACTCGATAGCTTGCATCGGTGTCCTTGACTACATACGTATTTGCTGACGGTTTTGAATCGCCATAACCGCAAGTGTGGAAACGTTTCCAAACAGTTGCCGGAGAAACGGACACCTGCATATATGTAACTGCAGTTGACTTTAGGAAAAAATGTATTAACTTACGTCTTACCTATGTTCATGCTTACCTTGCCCTACTATGTAGAGGTCCTTCGACGTGAACACTGGAACATCGTCGATTCGTTCTTTCGTCGAATCAGAAAGAAACGCGACACACTATGCTACAGTACAATTGCCATAATTGCGATGGAGCTTCCGACGCGAAGATTGTTTCGTCGAGTGGACAGGACAGGAGAGAAACGGAGAAGTAAGAATCCACCATCGGTTTTGAATATAGCAAGAACTTTATAAAAGACGAGGCAGACTCACAGATGGTTTAAGTACATTAGTATGTATAATATATAATATATCCTCAAAACTCTTTGGGAAACATGTGACGGTTGCGATCGCATTGTTTTATTTATTTATTTTATTTTATTATTTTATTTTTTTGTAGTTTTCTGAATAGATCACACGGATGAAAAAAGGGCGTTCTGTTTGTATTGCGTTTTTTTTTTGTTTTTTAAGTAGGTGCGTTTACATCGTGCGTAAAAACGTTTACGAAACATATACATCAATCGAAAAAGAGTCGTCACACGAGGGTTAGAAGCTTGAGAAAAGGAAACGGCTCCGACTTCCTCCTTTGACGTTGTGCCATTAATTATCGTCGCGGCAGGGAACGCGTTGTCCTAATTACAGTACGTCATCCGCTTATCGTGAAACGCGAATACAAATGATCCGGGGAATGTATTCTGTTTCCTCGTTACGTCGAAAACCGTTCGAGGTTTTCTACTTTTTCCTTTTTCTGAGTGACGACTAAGTAATGGCGGCGCGGGACGCCGGACCGGAAGTGGCGGCGTTTTGTCCACGAAAGAGGAAGTCGCGTCGATAAGAAAGAACGTGACGCCAAATTCGGTGAAAAGGACACGGGGAAAAAATACTTACGATAAAATTACTGAGAGAACATGACTTCGAAGTCGTGAATCTAGGGCCACCAGATGATTCGATACAAGGAAAGGGTACAATTCGTACTTCCTGTGATCACGGAAAACATCAAAGGGAAACGAAATATTATGTCAAAACTTACTCGGAGTTAATTGTAAGTGGTCAATGAATCAATACGCTTAAAAATTTGACAAAAATTTGACTCGATTTTCATTTTTCAATCCTTCGTTATTCCCGAACAATTGGGTCACGAATGAGAAACTCAACTTCGTAAATTAGCATTTTGGATCGTCATCGTGAAAAATGGTTTGCATACTTTCTAAAAACCCCGACATCGCGCTAAAAGTAGCTTTCACAAAGTGTTGCATCCACTTTTCATCAGACTGTCCGTAAAGAAGGACGAAAGAAGTGACATACTTCAAAAAAAGAGTATGTGTACTCCAGAGAGAGAACATCTGGTGAACCCTAGGCGAATCGTGTCACAGACGATCTTTTTACGGTGAACTAACGTGGTCGGACGTCGCCGCGAAAATGACTATAGGGTGTGGTTATTGTTTTATGTTTGTCGCCGTCTGCCAGCGCGCATGGCGAACCATGTGTATCGTTCTGTGTGAACTGTTGCGTTATTTTTTCGGATTTATTTTCGTCTGTTTTTTTTTTTTTTTTATAGAAACGTTCGGTAGGAATGATCAGCTTCGATGATTCAATCGGAATGCAATCGATCGGTTATCATCGTTCGCCAGGCCTCGGATTATGCGACTTCCTCACTGATAATACGAGCCGACAAGGGAGCGAAATCATTTTTAAAAAATGCAACACAGAAGGGATTCGCTAGCGTTTGTTTCGCAACCGAATATTTCCTCCGCTTTGCGATATGAATTCCACTCGCGCGCTGCCAGCTTCTGGCCAATGCTTGCCGATAGTAATGCCCTCCATACTTCAAGTCTCGATTTTAAGGAAAACCGATAACGCGAACCGGGAGCACCGATATTAACGTCCGCCCCTCCTGAAAAGAGTTACAGACGCGGAATATCGATGGACAGAAATTAATTATGCGACGCTCGGAGAGGGGATTGCAATATCGGCTCTGGCCCGACGGAGAATGGGGTCTGGGTTAGAGGTCGTTGTCCGATATTTACGTAGCCGAACAAAGGCTCTATCCGAACGGCTCGGAGCTTCGACAACATGCAAAAACGTCCGCGATTGCGAAACTGACCGGCAAATTCGTTCCGACTACACCTCGTCAGGATCTCAACCTGATTGAATTTCATTTTAATTCAACTGACCAGATTACTCAGACCTTGAGATACTTATTGAGAACTTATTTCTGTTTCAGCAATGTGTTTCATTCAAGCCAGAACCTTCCAGAACGTTGCTGTATAATCTCTCACTGGAACGGACTGTGCGAGGGCATATTTACGAGGGAATTCCACGAACCTATTAAAAAGTTCAATAACTCTTTCGATCCCGGCGTTAATCGAAGTCCCCGAAAGGCCAATTGCTTCGATAGGCTGACGCAAGTCGCCTGCTCCGACCATCTCCGTGCGAATCGAGAATGACGAAGCAGCGGGAGAGAATATTCGGTTGATAAGGCGCGAAAGGCGACAGGGAACCGCGACGATAAGGGGCCGAACGATAGATGACATCAGGGCGCAGAATTCTTTGACCCGACTGGCATGGCGATCCGTCTGATAAATCCCGAACGCGTCCATTCCGTTTCGTGTTCCGCTCTCCTAGGCGACGCGTTTTGCCCACGCTCGGCTCCTCGTGAGAGTGAATTTAATTGACTGAAGTGCCGAGCCGAATCGCGGGCACGAGGATCGCGAACCTCGTTAAGCTAGCCTTCGCGACGCATGCGAGGCCGAGACGCGGACTGGTTTAGCCTAGAGGCCCCTCTTTCAATAATGGTTCACGCAATCCCTGTAATTCTCAACCATCCGATTGCCACGCGATCCTCTTTAGTGCCTAAACGTGCCGGACCATCGATGTAACTCCGCATTCTGATTTCGTTAATGCTTGCCGTTATCGTTACTGTTCACAGAGGTCCTGAACGGAAGTTCGGAAGGATTAAGGCAGACTTCGTGCACTTGTGAAGAGTGCGACACAATTCGTAACTGGATTAGTCAATTATGAACATCGTATTCGTTTGTTTTTTGTAATATGACCGGTGCAGAACAGTGCACCGTTGCTGTTCGTTGAGAGCGCGTCAACTTGCTGTACGACCATTATTCTCCTTGTTCATAAATTTGATTGATAATGTCTGTCCTCTTCTGAGAAACATGTTTTCTTGAATTGTGTCACTTCTGTCGCAAGTGTTGTGTATTCCACACAGATACGGACACATGTCCTTTGACCCCCACACGTTTCTGAAAAACAGTTGCAGAAAAGATTCTCTTCTTCGTAATCGTAATAGTGCAAAGCATACTTCGGTGAAGTATTAGTATCTTTCATTTTATGCAACTGAAACGCTTGATGTTTCTGAGGAGCATTTGAGGATAAAAGAATATATTTGTCTGATCGGTGCTGAACGGACACGTCCCTTGCCTGTGTGGACAATGTAAATCTACCTTTTCGCACGTCCCGCGTCAATGTTAATTCACGTTCAAAATCGCGACCCCTAAGCTCGTTCTTCCAATCCGCCTCTCGCGCCTTGTTCGAATTCATCATTTGTCCGGAGACCGATTATACTCGAGAACTTGTACAATTTCAGATTCTGACGGAGATTCGGTTTTCGTGGTACCCCAGCTTTCGCCATAGTCCACCCCACGGCGTCGCGACCATACTTTCGGAACCGTGGATCGTCGCGCTGACAGACTTCTTCAGGGTTTCCTCCTCGGTCTCGGTTTGGGTGCGATTGTCAGAGCTGTTGTCACGCCTGTCGCAAGCGTATTCGATAGAAAATCTCTGGATTCGAAACCGCGAGACACAGCGGTTCGTCGGACTGACCTCGAGGGAAAATGGGTGTTTTCGGGTGTGTGTCGGCAGGGTACACAAGATACTCTTCAGGGTCGCGGTTCCGTCTGCTCGAAGAAGGAACAGCGGGTTGAAAAGAAAAAAAAAAGGAAATAGAAGAAAAAGAACCGAGCTTAACGCCGCTCGCGAGTTAGCTTCGTTCGCGAGAACGATCGATAAAATCTGACAAATTGCACAACGATACAATTACAGTAGATACAATCGGGTCTTATTGCCGGCGCAGTTCGTCGAACTCGGCTCTCGGGAACGAGAAGTACACTATAGCTTGGAGAACTATAGCTAGCCGGGGTCGAGTTCGAGGATCGTCGCGGCTTTGAGAAATCGGAGACAAGCTTCGAAGAGGCATCCACGTCGACGAATGCGCTCTTCTGCGGACGAGAAAACATGGCCGGGCAATGGAAAACTGATTTGGTTTCTCGGCTTGAAATAATGTGGGATCAACTCGTGCAATTAGCTGAAAAATTGGTCTCTTTCGAACGTGGATCAATAATGTATCCTGCGAATGATTACCCTCAATCCTCAAGTCGAATTATTGACAGAGTTGCAATGGGGCAAACACAGCTGAATTATTATACAGAATTTCAGGACGCTTTAGGTAGAAAAATCAGTCGAGCCAGCAAATTTTTCTCTGACCGGTAGAAATAGCGCGGCGTAAGCAAAAATAAACAGCTCTCAGCACGCTCGAGCAAATTGGAGAACATTTGCTGAACATTTGCAGAATTTCTGTGAGAAAGCAGACAGTCTGCTGCGTAAGACTGAAATGGCAGACCAGCGAAATTGTAGCTTTTTATGAAACTTGCCTCAGAGGCAAATTTTTAAAAAATTGCCTCATTTTCAGCACGTTACACGAGTTCCCGTCTAACATCCACGGATCAGACCAAGTCAGCATGCGATCAGCCGGCTCTATTCCTCGTGCGCACATTATAATAAGACGAGAAAGTTTGAATCAAGGACAATGCAGGAAGGCGGTGCGCGCCGCTTCCTCTACGTTTCATTCCTCCAACACATTTACGGGAACACACAGTGAAATGTCTGCGGGTCCTCGGCCATCGTAGGCATAGGATCAATCTTTGGGGATCGCAGGATCGATCTCCTTTTTGCAATTCGCTGCTTTCGACCGGGTACGGATCCGGAAGACTCAATTTTTCGGCTCTGTTCTCGACTCCGTTCGCCGCTTTGTCACCGTCGAGCATGACCGAGGAAACGTAATCTCGACGACGACGACGACGACACGAATTTCGTCGGCCGCCATCATAAAATGGAAATAAGGCGCCGATTTTCTCCGGCGGAATTGCATAAATTCCCGCTGACTCGAAAACCGAGTTTCCTCGGCGACGGGAAGATCATTCTCGCCGGATAATTACCAGCTATTTGTTAGTCTTATCTCGCCGGTTTAGTTTCCTCGGGCAACCTGAAGGGCCTCCGGTGCACGATCCACAAACCATGATTAGGATATCGTTAGCGAGACCCGGCGAACTATTATTCTTTCGCGATTAGAGTATCACCGGGTTCGCCGTGTTTCGCTCGAGGAGCGAGGAGCAGCTTAAGGTTGAAATTACGGTGAAAGTTATGGCGTAAATTGTAAGAGCTGCTAAGATATTACTCGTTGAAATAATAGTGCGAATTTTAGGGGATATCTTAGCTGTGAGGAAACGCGCCGGAGATTCAAAATGCAAAGTGGTTATGCGCGGTGCTATCGCATTCCTGACGGGTCATTTATTTTTCAAAGTTTCGCACCCGGTAAATAATGATGGGGAGTTGGAACGTAATCCATAACAATTGTAAGAATGTACCACTGTTACGCATAATTCTGTTCACTGGGAACGTAGCGAGCTGCAAAACGAAAATTCTCGTCTTCTAACAGAAACGTAGATTTTTATGAAAAGGAGAATTCCCATTTTCCGTCAAGAATGTGTTATAGCTTTTCGCGACTCCGGCCCACCGTGCATCGATCGCAATTCGCAATGCTATGCATTCGTGAGAGAGGTAGCTCTCGATCCCGCGATCCCCGGTGAAATCCTTCTCCGCTTCGCACGCATATAGGCACAACTCTCGTAATCTTCTTTCGTAAATCTTCAACAGTTTAGTACAGTTATATACAAAGTATACAGACTCCGCTACGCGCCAGAGGAGGGATAAAACTTTTCTGCGACGTATCCCGTGTCCGCCGGTGCTCCGGCGGATTAAAGTCAACCGACACGGGCTAGCATGATTTATCGGGCGAAATCTCCCGCTGCCTAACTCGACGCTACTCTCCTCCTCTCTTCGAGATACTCGAAACGGTATCAGGTTCTCGAGCCTCGGGTTCAAATCCGGGAGCACCGGTGATAATTTCGAGCAGCCGAACTCTCTGATAAGCATAAAATTGAAGCGCGTGGTCATTCGCGAACCGTCGCGTCGATCGCTCTGTGTCCACGTGCGCAAAGTGATACCGATCTCTTGATCTTGATGCTGAACATTGAACTTTACGACGCCGATATCGCGCTACTTGATTGCGGGTAAACTCCAGTTTACGCAGACTAATTTATGTTTGCGGAAGCTTACGCCGAAGCTGATAACGAGATTAACGTATCTGGGGCGAATACGCTCCGAAATATGACTAGACGAAAATGAATCAGCGGCGAGATCAGCTGCAGACGGTCGACCTAGTTTGACCATTTGTAATTCTTTACTCTTTGTAATGTCGACTAGACAGTATGTCGAGCGTGGAATTACAATTTTGGATAGTTTTCTTTCAAAAAATTGTCACAGTTGATCACGCGTGTAATTACAGCGTCAAACTAGGCAGACTTCAAGAAGCGATAAACAAGTAAGAACTGCAATAAATCTTTGCTTGTCGATTGATCAAGAACGTCAACTCCGTGGACGTTTTTTTGCTGGTCCGTCTAGTCAATGGTCAAGACGCAACGGCACAACTTTTATCAACCTGTTAACCGGGAGAATTAATTTTTAAGGCTGAACCTATCATGATGTTTCCTGGAGCCTATAAAATAACAAACGTCTACAACTAATAGTTTTCTCAGTAGGATCACCCGGTTAACAGGAGAACGAGGTTGCGTAGTTCGAATAAATTTGTAGAAAATTATGTGGATGAAATGGGGGATGGTTTCACGGTGTAATTAATCGCGGAACATGATCCGGAACTGCGCCGATGGGCGCTGGCTTCCGGCACCGGCGCTTTCACCAGGGACTCGACGAGTTTCATATGATACAGGTGTGCCCGAATCACCTGCGGGCACACGTGTACACGATGACAACAACGACGACAACGACGACGACTTACGGTGATCTATTTAAACGCGATTGTGGACCGTCGGCGCCTTATCGATCGTTAGCTACCGATATGGCGGACCTGCACACCGACGTGCACGTATCGCAATCGCACACGTGTCGCAGTGTGCAGAGCGTTGCTTGCAAGTACGATTAGAGAGAAATGGGAGAAAGGTTACGCTAGGACTGCGATCCTCGAGAACGGGAACGGAGCCTTTAATGGGACGCCATGTCGAAATCTCTGAAACGCGTGGGAGGAGGATCCTTCGCGAGGATACTCCTGAGCACTTGCACCCATTCGGTTGAGTTTGCGGACTGCCACCCGCAACGTCACTCGAGTCCTACTCGACTTGAAAAATGCATTCTCGAGAGATGAGTGCCATTCCTGCGATTTTTACCAAAATCGTGTAGAAACTTGAACGAAACCTGAATTAAATCTCGAATGTCTCGACGAAACTAGTGAAATACAGGTCCATATTAAAGTGCACGGTCCAATCAACGAACTCAAGAATAATAGGGTGGCGGGAATAGGAAACGAACAAAGCCGTCCGCAATTCTAACGCGTCGAATTGGTCCCGGTGACGTTCCAGTGAATCGTGGCCCAGGACCGCACGCTCACTCGAAAGGGACAATCGAAACCGTTTGATTTCGGTAATGGATTGCGTCGCGACGATCAAATGCATGGGATGGCCGTCGCAATAGAAACTCCATCTTCGAACGACGAGACTGATCTTGTTATTTTCAGGTAAACGCGCGCGCGCAGCTAGACATACAAGACAAAGAGACCAGCGGTTCTCCCGAACCTTCCCCTACCTCTTCAGGGAGCAAGAAAATCCGGTGGAGGAGCCTCGGGGCAACGCTAAATAAAACATTCAAGGCGAGAGCTTCTTGAAGATCAGGCAAGATAGCACCTCGCGAGCGATGGCTTCCAGAAGATCAAAGGTGAGAAAGAGAGCGGCTGTCCTTTGAAGAACAAGAGAACGAGATCCGGAGGAATTCGGAAGTGGCTGGGAGATTGAAATTTTCGACAGGTCTGAAAGGACCTTCCGAGGATCGAGGAGTTCAGGAGACTCTGGTTCACATGGTCGCACTGTGGTTCGGCTCGTTGAACTAAGAGGGAAAAAGTCGAGCGCTCGCCAATTGCTCGGAGAACAAATTCAAAAGCACCGAAAGTTATGCTCAAGATATAGGTGACCAATCGGTGCAAGTTGGTGAGCATAGAGACCGAGGTAATCGAGCCTTCTAAAATATATAAATAGCATAGTTAAATATGAAAAATATAGAACTAAACGGCTGTGGTTCAAATAAATTCATATAAGAAAATTGGACTTACGATGATTGGTTTCTGAGTATATACAAAATATACGTGTATGAAACAGCTGAAATTTTTGTTAAGATGGAACACACCGTACACAAGAATTGTGGTATGGAGAGGAAATTATAAATTATTTTCTTTTCAGGCATCTGTCCGAGGTACAAGGTGCTCGTGAAGAAGCTGGAGAAGCGGTTTGCGACTTTTTCCCTCGTAAAGCGACGATGCAGACCACGGTGCGTCGTCCCGATTTCGCTTCGACGAAATGAAGTGTTAATTGGTGCGCTTCCGTCGGGCGAACGAATCAGGGGTGGAAAAAAGAGAAGAATCTCGACGGGGCGGTACGCTCGGTAGTCGGACAGCGAGACTAAAGTTTAACATCGAAAAAACGTCGATCCCGGAGTGCTCGACGGGATGGGACGAGCAGGAAATTAGGTGACAAGCATGCGATCCAAAGGTCCAAGTATCGTTCGATGCCAGGCCGGAGAACGCGGCCGGGGTCACTGTGAAAACAAGTGTGCACCTTCGACGAGCTATAAATTCGCTGCTACTTCGATCTAGGTCTTACATGTGACGCGGACGACGTTCGTGTTTCTACACCCTCTGTACGGGAATATTTATTAACTTGGCCCGGACTGCGCCTTTGAAACTTCCACGCCGTGCGAAGAATAATGCTGGGAACACTTTCTTCAGCTACAGTACTGGACATTTCACTTTGTAATTAGATTCTGCATTTTTAAATAGACTTCGTATTTCACGACTTCAGAAAGCGCTCCGAGGGAACGTGATTTCCTTCCAAGAATTTTTCCAATGTTATCCTACGGTGAACGTACGTAGTCTCAGGAATTTTCCTTTACGATGAGATTCTGAATTTTTACACAGACTTCCACTTATTTTCTGTTCTTGGAAAGTGCTGTAAAGAGACGTTTGTTCAATCAATCTTGCGAATGTTACAATGTCTGCAGATTTGGGAATTTTGCTTTGCAATTAGCTGCTTGTTTTCTGTCTTCAGGAAGTTCTTCGTAGAAGCATGATTTTGTGAAGCTTGCCAATGTTACAATGCTTAAAGAATTTTGTTTTGAAATTAGACTCTGCTGAAGGTTTCGACTTTATATATCTTTAGATGGTTAGAACGATTTTGTACAGTCAATTTTGACATAGTTTTTAGAGTCCAGTTCTGTCCAGCGTTCCAAGGATGCAGGATCCAGGAAACCAAGGAAACATCGATCGTCGACGCGCCCTACGCGGACGACGGATCGATCGACAGCTTTTGTACCCTGATCTCTTGGCCCAGGTTGATCGAAAACGTATGCTCGCAGCATTGTTGAACACCGACGCCTGCCTGTACACCACGTGAATCGCTCCGCGACGAGATCGAACAACGCGCCCCTCCGGTTCGCCTACTTTCGTTTATGTAACATCGACTGTACTCTATGTATGTTTATTTAATTCATATCATGTTATTTATTTATTTTTTTTTTCTTCATTTAACACGTTATTTTTTTTTATTTTTTGCTTAGTGATGTGTACGTACTACGGATAAATTTACGCTTCTTTACGGAGTCTGCGGCGACTACGCCGCAACGGATCCATTATTATCAAAGAAGTTTTCGCAGACGATAGGTGAAAAAAGTCTTTAGAGGAAAATAGGTATTTTGTTTGCGTTCTGTTTTTTTCCGTATTTTTTCTTCTCTTTTTACGTTTGGTATTTTGTTTTTTTGTTTTTTTTTTTTAGTAAATTGACAAGTAGATAGAATCGTATCCGTGTTCGGTTTCTTTTTTTTTTGTTGTTTGTTTGTTAAACGTGTAGAATCGAAAACGTGGGTATTTTGGACGAGACTTGTGTGATCTCTGATAATTCTAATCGCTTGTCTCTCTCCCCTTTTGTATGTATATCCGTCGAGGCCCTCTCTGGTTCCTAACCGGGGTATGTAGTATAATAATAATAATAATAATAATAATCATAGTAATAATAGTAATAATAATAATACGTGTTCCAACAATGCGTGTTTCTGTGTGAAGTTTCGACCGGTCATCCGTAAATCGATTATCACCGAGGTCGGAGCCGTCTTGTTCCCTCTTCCGTGGTTCCCGGAGGCTGAACAAAAGTATGATCATCTCTGCTCTCTGCTCAGAATGTGTGTTCTCTGGTTGGTTCCGTTTCAGCTGGATCGAGACGGAGGAGCTGTCCTTCGCCTGCTAGCATCATCGTTCGCCCACCCGCCTCGGATTCCGGTCGGCGAAACAAATTGGACGAAAGTGATCAATCGGCTGTCCCCGGACAATACACGACGCATCATCGATCATCATCATCATCATCGTCGTCGTCGTCGCCGTCGCCGTCGTCATCATCATTAGCAGCATCATCTTCGACACCGTCATAGTCTCGCTGGCTCTCCGTCGTCGTTTCCGTTCGCCGTATTGTCGAGAATCATCGGGGTAGAATCGTGTTCCACGGGCTTGTATATAGCACCCGTGCAACAGAAAGGAACCGCCAACTTGTGTGTGTGTGTGTCTCTCCGCGCATGAACGCTGTTAGGGGGAGAGCTTCTCTCTCTCTTCTATTCTCGATAGCATCTATACGCAAACATGCAACATCGTCTCGCCCGCGCTTCTCTCGGCCAGGGCCACCGTTATACATATATATATATATATATATATATATATATATATATATATATATATATATAACTTCGTAAAACTCGCGACACTCGTACCCGGATTGTAGCGGTGTCGTTTGATTTCGGGGATTGCCAATAGAACTCTATCGGAGTGTGTGTGGTTAGTATAATAAGAGTGTAAGAGACAGAGAGAGAGAGAGAGAGAGATGCTTGGTGTGACGCGGTTAGAGTTACGACACACCGAGGGTGTGGTGGTGGGGGGGCCCGGTGCATAAAACATCGAATCCATGATCGGTGACGACGATTCATCTCCCCATCTTCCTTCCAGTCTTCCTCCTTCCTTCCTCACTCTTCACTCGGTCACACAAACCCGATCACACATCATCATTGGTCATCACTTGCGTGTGTTCGGTGATCATCCGGATACGGTATTGCGGGTATTCTCTCGGTCTCTCGCGCCAGTCCACTGGTCCGCGGGTATGCGATTCTTCAGAGTGGCTCTCCCCGTCTGGTGGCCATCTTGGCAGCCCTGGAAGCCAAAGCGCCCAATGAGCACACGAGACCCGTCAGGGTCTCCCAGAAAGTGGTCCTACGTCTTTTGTGCGCTGCCTGACCGACGTACCCCAAATAATAGCCGGCGTAACGATCCGTCCCACGGTCCGACGCGCTGTCCGACCTGCCCACGCTGGACCTGGCCGACTTCGGCTGCTGCACGATGCTCCGTCGATGTTGCTCCTGATGATGATGCTCGAGTACGCTCGACCTCGGCGAACCGTCCCCGTACCTTTGCTGGCACTGCTGGCCCCCCTCGTCCGTCTCGTAGAGCCGTTGCTGGAGCTGCACGTTGCTCAACCGTCGGTCCATCATCCGCACCAGATTCTGGTGGACGCGACGATCGTTCTCCTGCACGATCGGCAACTGACGCCGGCAACCGGCACCGGCTACCGGCGTCTGTTGCTGCGACGGTTGCTGTTGTTGCTGCTGCTGCTCGTTCCTCTGCTGTTCCACTTGTCAGGCATATTCGGTGTCCGTCGACGCGGATCTCTCCAAGTGCGACTGATGACCGGCGGTACTGTGATGCTGCTGGTTCTGGTTCTGCTGTTGCTCCTGCTGCTGCGCTTGGGCGTACGCGAGGCTCTTCTGGTAGCTGAACAGCTGCCTCTCTAGACTGTAATTGTCGGCCTGCAGCGAGGCGATCTCGCGTCGCATCTGCAGATTGTGGATGCGACACACGTCGTCGTACTTGTGGTAGGTCGCCTGGAACAGCAAGTGGCTCTCGTTCCATTCGAGACGGATCCTCAGCTGACCCTCCTCGGTCAGGAACAACGACTGGTTGTCCTTCACCGCGTTCGTGTCCAGATTCGTCTCCATGATTATACCCTCGTCCACGAGTTCCTGAGAGTAGTAACGGCTGAACGGCGCGCCGGGTAGGCTGATAGGCTCCTCGTCTTGCAACAGGTACGCTGACCAACTGACGTACCTGAGGAATCAGATCGGATACCTTCGATTAGCGTATACAGAGTATAAAATATCGTCTCGCATGAGAGTGAAAAATCAACGTACCTCAGATGATTTCGCGGAACGTTGTGGATGTCCTTGTAGACGAGATGTAGCCTGACGGTGTCCGAGTGTAGATCCGCTCTAAGGGTCCAGGCCTGTTCATCCCGATCGTAACACGGCGTAGGCGGCAAAGGTGCGGGTCCGCAAGCTAGCACAGCTACCTCGCAGATGGTCCTAGCCTCGACCATCTCCAGGGACACTCTGACCACGCCTTTGTGCGCGATGTCGGACCACCTGACCTTCGGATGCCATCCGAAGCTGCAGCCTTCCGCGTCGGACAGGTCCTCGATCGGTCCGGAATCGATCCTGCGTTCGCCTTCTCCCAAAGCGACGGTGTACCGGACTCGGCAGTGATGATGGATGCCGGAGTACCTCATCAGATAGACGCTGATGTGGCTCTGGTACCCTTCCCCCCTGGTACCAACCTCCTTGTTCCCGTGCGGGTAGACCACCAGGTTCCAGTCGAACCCACCGAACGCGAAATAATCGGTCTCGAGTTTGAACGGCTTCGTCTTGTCGGCGATGTTAAGCTCGGTCATGTAGACGGTCCTCACGTTCGATATCGCCAGCTCCAGCTGGAACTCGCCGTTCGTGTCGACGAAGTTCCGATTGTAGAGGTCCGACACCGAGATGTAGTTCCGCTTGCCCTGGGCCGACGCCTCGCACGTGAACTTGACCCGCTTGCCCGAGAAGCCCTCGTTCATCGAGAAGTGCTGCCGGTTCAGCAGGGTGAACGTGAAGTCCACGTACACCCGCAGGTTCCTCGAGGCGCTTCGCCACACCAAGTACGCGCCCAACATCTTCGCAATGCAGAAAACAAGCATGCCTTTAGCTCGCGCGATCGGTCAACTTGCTTCTGGGGGACTTGAAGGTTATTGTGTTCGACAACGATAACGTAATGTCTCGATACAGTTTTCGTCCGAAACAAGACGACGACTCGGGACGGCTTTCGTCGTATTTCGGATGAGGGTACCTATGCGGCAAGATTTTATTCTCGAGTGGGCCCCGAGTCTTCGTATTATATAAATTGATTTGCTGAATGACGCGGAAATGTTTGAAGAAAATTGCAACGGCAGAAAAGCGTTGTTGTAATAAATTTTATAAGATTATGTAAATGTAAATTTTATTGGCAGGACCGAATCCAAGGTTCGCGATTTTATTTCGGACGGCAACCAGCCGCGCACAGGTGCTATTCTCGACGGCAGATTATCATTGGCGGGCTCATTAATTCCCCGATATGACCGTTGTTCAATTACTGAGTTAATCGCTGCATATTTCACTGTGCGGGCCGGGCCGTGCCGTGTTCCTGCATGTCTATTTACAAAAGCAGTAGTCGTTAATTGAATTTCAACCGTGTCACGGACGACTGACTCTCCTCCGATGCTGTCCGCATTTATTACAGTCTAATGAACACCTCCTTTCGCTGGGATTATCGTTTCTGACTTTCGAGGAAAATGTAAAGAGCCGTCCGATTTTATTATACAGGGTGTCGCACAAATGTACATCCTTAAAAGAGGTTTTGCCTTTGCGAAAATGTTCTCCTCGGCCGCCGCGGAGTGTAAATACATTCGTCCTATATTTTACTAGTCAAAGATCCTACTATTCTTTGCATCATGTTACACTCCTCGGCGACCGAGGTCCCCCGAGGTTCTAGACCCCTCACGGGGTGTACCCCGCGGTAGTGGGGATAATTCCGCGACATTTATCATGAAGACCTCGGCGACATCGAGAATTTACTGTAAACCGAGTATCGATAGGATATTCTCTACTTCTGCAAAGTTGTCATAGAAAACGGAGGTAACTGGTTAATCGACTGATTGAAAATTGAAGATAAACCGAAAATTGTATCAAGACTGACGACTTTTTTTGGAGTTTCAGAGACAGGGGGTGAGTCGGATTCGAGGGATTACCTTGTTGCCCTGCGAGAACTTGACGGACCATCGTTGGAAGCCGCAGACGAGCTCCTTGCTGGTGACGTCTCTTGTGGGGTCGCGTATCACGGTCCTGGTGACGATGAACGAGAAGACCCGCGTGCCACTGTTGTCAGGCAGCTGCGCGAATCTGTTTAGCAGAGCCATCACCGCATCTCGAGGGCACAGCTAGGTCAATGGTCCACGATCGCTCGACTATGCTCTATGTTAAATTCCCCGTACGGCCGCTGCCCCGGTCGGAACCTCTGAAACAGAAACGAAATTCCGCCATGTACTCGTACTATCTGGCTCCCCCGGCTATTGTCCGATGTCCCTCGCGAGCTATTAACCCATTCTCTCCGCTTTATAATATATCGTTCTCGGTTGTAGCCGTGTTACAGCACGGTTTCGTGCAACCGCAGATTCGCTCGCAGTTGCAGAAAACAGGGGAACGAATGTAAAATTGCAGAAACTACGGAAATAGAGTTGCACGAAGTTTCTGGGGCTAGTGGCGCGTCTGTTTTTGAATTTTCAACGTTTCCACGCGAGTCCCGGTACTGATTGCTTACTGTCGCTAAAGCGTCTTTCGTTTCCTCTTACAAAACGTTTTCTCTTATCGCTTTCAGAAATTGATCAAGTAGAACGAAGAAGCGACTGTGTTCAACCTCCCCAGTGCGACACGAAGGATTAACTCGGGACCTCTTGTACAACTGTTTCCGAGGAGCGTTCAAGGGTTAAAGGGACTCTCGGTTCGCAGCAGCTAATGGACCCGGGAAGTCGAAAGATCCCCGAATCCCGGGGATAGTAATTCCGGCGGTGCCGTTAACAAAAAGTTTCGGGAGCTGTCCCGACAGCCGAGGGAAGAACTTTGGCAGCCGCAAAATCGCCTCGGTCGTTCCAATATAATCCTTTCTCCCCCGGTGCGTGACAATTAATGCCACAAGGAGCTTTACGTGCGCGACAGTATTTCAGAGTCGAAAGCGGATTACGCTCGGCCTGTTGGATCTCGAGGCGGAGGCGAGGCGAGACGAGACGAGGCGGGGCTCAAAGAACACCGAGCGGAAGCACGCCCTTCTTCCCCTAAATACTTTGCCGATATTGTACGCTGGAACTTGCGAAACACTAATTAACTACGGCACAGGCGAATCCACGCGACGCGCCGTTTGAACCGGGAAGGGAAGCGTTGTCAGCTGTGTCTCTCGACATTCCTGCGAATTTGTCCAGTCAAGGGGATCGCCTTGTCGACCTAATGAACTATCAGACGTTTATGCAGTTCCGCAAACATCACTGCGAGCCAACTTATGGTTCTGTTTGGTCCGTGCTGCTTGCATCGGGATTTGAACCCCTTGCGTGGCATATTCGCTGTTTGTTTCTGCGGACCTTGTTGATGTTGTCAGTTGTACAGAATTGTTGTATCAGCTGTACAAATTAATTCTTGAACCAAGCGATTTTACTCGTTCAAACTTTGTTAATGTCGTCTGGATTGATACCAGCAACTTCAGGTCGGTGAATGCGCCGGTAGCGCGTCGTTGTCAGTCAAGAAGTCAGCCGAGGATCGCAGAAGGGCAAAGTTCGTTTCGGTGTCGATCAAAGCGTAAAGGGGGGCGTCAGTTTCGGTGAAGATGTGACTATAAAGGGAGCCCCTTCCCGGCGACCACCGTGCAAAATTCATGAGTGAAAGGGAGCCACTGAACTCCTTCGGGGTGTCTATCGACCTCCTGAATTATAGATCGAGCCGCGTGTCAGGTTAGCCGTCCCTGGGCATCGGACACCGTTGCGAATTCTTGCGCATTCTCCAAGAAAGTTTGCCCATCCTTCGGACACCGATCGGGCCGGAAACAATGCCGGACCCAAAGGACGTGGTGCCCTTGTTCTTCAGGGACGGCATCGTCTATCGGGAATGGGGATACTATTTGGCTAGACTGAACAAGTTTCATCTGTCCGAGGACTACTTCGAGAAAGCGATCGAGCAGGGACAGTATGGGGACCTCAGGACATACCTGGGTCTTTGTAGGACCCAGGTTAATTATGCTAGGTACATCAGAGCCACTGCGACCACGAAGCAGTGCATCAAAATTGGTAGGTTCTGATTTTTTAATTTTTGTGGGGTCTTCTCGTTTGGCGACACTGAGAGGAGCACGTTCTCATAGACTGGTATTTACTTTTCAGATCCGACCTACTCCCACGTGAAGCAAATGCAGTTGGCGACCCTGTTCCAAGTCGGCGAGTTCGAGTTCAGCATGGTGCATGCTTATCAGGGCTATAGGAAGCGACAAACAACTGCGCTGAAGAGGGGCATCCTCCAAGGGAACGAGACCGTGGAGGGATGCGTCGGCAAGAACACCCATCCTAAGGCACTGTTGCTTCTTTCGCCATGGATACGGGACCTCCAAGAACACCGAAAGATGATGATCGAGAAGATGAAGCAGGAAGTGGACGAGCTGGCTGGTAAAAAGCTGGGGAAACTGCAACTGACTCTACAAATTAGATCTTGGAACGTCAGAGGCATCAATGGCTGAAGTGCTATTGGTAGGGGGTTGTGGGATCAATTAGGATGACTGAATCTAAGTAGTTTTTTAGTTAGGTTTGCCAGAGATTGTGAACGAAGTCACTTTTTGTCGGTTTTCAATATCAATGTCAACTGTAATGGCAAACTAACGAGCTGAATCGGATGTGCTGATAATGAAGGGGTTGAGGGATGAACTAGGATAACACAGAGGCTAGGAGCATGGTGGATAGCTAATTGAAAGTGGCAGTGGACCAAGGAAACGCATTAGCTATTGATTTCCTAGCTCGGTTTCCTAGATTACTTGCTGTTACGAACGATGTTACCTTTCGTCGATTTTCATTATTAATTATAATAGCAAACTAACGAGTTGTACTATATATTACAATAATTAGTGGGTTGAGGGCTGAACTAGGATAACATAGAGGCTTACTGTGTGGTACTCTTTCTTTTGCGCTTCGAGACAGGTTTTGTTTTAACTTTCGTGGAAAGGGTCATCAAAAATGCATTACACGAGCCCGTTATGTCCCATCGGTTGTTTGTACATTTTTTACGGTGCACCGCAAGCCGCGGTCAACTAATTTCTAAGTCCGTACTTAATTTTCTGATTTACCGATTTTCATTTTCCGGCGAATCTGGCCCTCGGGGTTAACAAAGTTAGTTCCGTCACCGTTTGGAACTTCCTGTTCGGGCGGACTAATTGGACTGTAACTCGACGTCCCGGTTATGAGAACGACTTCCCCACGAAAAAGCTCGTTACAACTTAATGTTGTTCGTTACATGCTTTAATCTTCCGCAATCTGGCTGCAATCTGGTTCGCGGGTGTTATTAACAAATATTGTTCGCCGGATTTGCATAGCCGGTGGCTAATGGAGCTTCCGAGAAACGCGAAAGGGGAATTAACTTGTTCGTTGGCGTTGAAGTTTTAATACTTCGATGCGGCGAACTTCATTGCTTAATAAATTCTCGGCACTTGCATTCTATTGTTTCACAATAGCTGTCTGAAGCACAGTTTCAAGTCTTTTGCAGCAACGAATATCTTTATCTTCATTGTTGACTGAAATCAAACTGGTCGTGGTTAAAGAAAACTAGCTAAACTTAGAACATTATTTTGATCAACCGTAAAAGTTTGGCCATTTTTTCCCTTAATTTTCTTTGCAAAATACAAACCGGAAGTACTAACTATTTCGCTGATTACAGACATAGATGAGGAACAAGCCAGGTTCAAGGTCAACGATCCCGAAGTACAAGCAGAAGTGGCGATCAGAAAGCTGCAAAGTTACATCACGCAACTGTACCTAGGCCGAATGGCCTGCGACAAGGACTTCTTGTACTCTATGGCAGAGCAGGCAGAATTAATAGACCATCCGAACAAGAAATCGGTCGACCTGCTACATTATCACGCGTGGAAGAATTTCAAGAGGTCCGTGAACAGGTTGAATATCCTACGAATGCGTAAGCCGCTGTACACGTTCCTCTTCAAAAAAAGAGCTATTCCGAAAGGACATAAACAGATGCTTGAATCGGAGAAGAGATTGAGGAGGAACCTTATTATCATCGAAGCAGACTTCTTGTTGCGTCGTCTTCACGAGACGAGGATAAAGAAAGATTACGTCACGTTTTTCCAGTGAGTCGATGAAGAAGTAGCTTCTTTAGTAGTTGGTGATCACTAGGTGTATGTCTAGATGAACTCATAGGTAAATCACAATGATCTATACGAAATTTCCGTTCCCCAGCATGGTCGACCGGGTCAAAGACAAATTCGACGGCTATTCCCTGAAGATGTTCCCTTTGAAGGAGAAGTGTTTGGACGCTGTGTACAACATGGTCGCGTGGGCGTACATCGACACCAGGGATTTAAGGCAGATCCGGTCCAGGGAGCTGATAAAAACCTACGTGAAGCATCACTTGGGAATACGAGTAGCGGAATTGCCTCGCGACTGCGACATCGCCTGGGTCCAGGCGCACAGCGGCAAAGAGGCGCTTAGAGTCTTTCGCAAGTGAGATCCTGGACGCCTATCTTTTCGGGAACTATTCGCGAGTCGACGGACCGACCGCTCGGAAAAGTTCAAGCACATGGCTAAAGCGCTTCACCGGCGCTTTTTCTGCCGGATGAACTTTTGGCGACGCAAAGCCTGACGATATTTATGGTTCGCGAGAGTCTGGCCGAAAACTGGGTCGGGATTTTTGACAGTCATAATTCCACCGTTACGCCTTTATCCCCCTTTGTTTGCCCCGGATGAATTTTGCTAAAGCGAGGCTCCACTTCCGGTGCGAGCATTTCCGTTGAAGCTCGCTCGAAAAGTCAGCTTGTTGCGTTCTCATTAGCAGAATAAATAAATTTTTATCAAATGCTTAGAGCTTCGGGAATAATCTTTAACCGTGTACCCTCTGCTTTCTCAGGAGACTAGCAATGGCGTCGAAACCTCTGGAGCTCGCCTGGCTCTTCCACGAGCTCTGCAAGTTCTTCATCGACATCCATCGCTACGACCTAGCCAGATTCTACGCGAAGAAGGCCAGAGACATGGGGGAGGAAGCAGAGAGCGAGCAATGGGTCCTAAACGTTCACCATCTACTCCTCCGCATCGAGATCTCCCAAAATTACCGAAACGAAGCGAAAGAAGCTGCAGTGTTGGCGCTAGCCAGTGCCAAGAAACTAGGCTTGGAGTTCTTAAGCGAATTTTACTTGTGGATACTGGACATGATCGATGAGACCGACGTGGAGAAGATGTTGGATCAGGATCCAATCGCCATGAGGCAGCAGTTGATCCTTGATTTAATGCCGGATGATATGAAACCCGACGTTGACTATCTGTGGAGGAGTATGGACACTGTTCCTGCTAAACGGAGACTGTCGGTCATGCCTGGTTGCAAGCCTGTTGATAAGAAGTTCAGGTTCCCTTGTAAACGGATCAGTATCATGCCGAGGCCCGCGAAGGACCCTGTAAAGGATGCTCGGAGAGCGTTCCTGGCCAAGTATGAGCTGGCGAAAGAGAGACCGGGTTATATCGACTTCAATGAGTTTGACTGAGAGTCGTCATGACTTGGTAGAATTTCCCTGTTGTTGAGTTTGTCGATGATTAACGGGGAAACCGAGCCACGAATAGATTAGGAGAAGAATAGATTGGTTATCAACTATGAAGAGATATCAGGATGCCGTGCTTTCAATATATCTTGAATTGAATCTGTCGATGATTCAATATAGTCTTAATGCTATGAAGGAGCTAAGAAAAGTCTTCAGGTATAGCACGAGCTACTGAGAGACCAGGATACATTGACTTCGATGAATTAGATCAATGAACATTACCTCTGGTGCAACATAGTTTCCGTATTGCTGGAGGACTCTGTCGATAGTAATTCAATAAAGCTGCCCGTAATCTCCTAAGAAAGGGGTCTTTAGAAGTATCACGATCCACAAAGACTCGACGCACTAACTCAGCTGGTGCAACATCGACTACAAAGAGCCCGAGTCGCATCAGCTCCAAAGAACCGAACTGTGATTCTAGGTTTAAGCTACGGAACAGAGCTTAAAGACGAAGAGTCCAATATCCTCTCGAGTACCCTGAAAAGGATGCCAGAAGGACCGTGTTGGATCGGTAAAGCTAATCGAAAGAAAGATCAAAGGTTGCATCAACTCCGAACGTCCGAAGACGAAGAGAGCCTGTATCATTATCTTGTCCAGATGCAGCGTTAGAGGGTGCCTGCAGCAGTAGCAGCTATTGATGGGGTCCTGTGATGGAGGAACGCGAGAACGGTGTACTCGTAGCTCGAGCCATCTTAGTTAAAGGCAAACTGCGGAAGTTACAGCGAGAACCAAGTTTTACACGTCGTGCAATTAAAGTTTTAGGGCCATCCAGTCACCCGGGCTGGCTGGGAGCTTGTTGACCCGCTAACTCCTCCCAGCATCGACGAAGTCGCGTTTCTTCAAGGGGAACAGCTCCTCCGAGTAGACTAGACGGTAACTGTTTTCGAAGGACACTATAGTAGAGCCCCGAAGGATGTCCAAATAGTGCAATGGGTTATCAAGAGATTAGGATACGCTGTCCCAGCATCAACGAAGCCGCGTTTCTTCAAGGGAAACAGCTTCGGTGGGAGCGAACACCTCCCACAGCACACTGCCAAAGTGGATTTCTCGCGGAACGGGACAAGATGTTCTATCTCATTCACTTTTTGACACCGGTGGAACGGACACTTTATCGCACGAAAATCTCTCCTAATGGGATAACTTGCCCGCGCACCGTCAAATCGAAAGCACGAGGCTTCCCCCTCCCACCAGCTTCAAAAGCTCCATCGCCAAATCCGGCTAAGAAGTTCACTGCAGAAAATTAGATTCGCTCTATTGGAAAAGTTCAGAGTCTTCCGTCGGGTTGGATGCTTTATAATTAACCCGAGAGGACGAAGACCGGGGCGGGGGAGGGGGTGGCTCTGTTCGTAATCGATATGTCGCGGTAAAAGTTGCCGAAGTTCTCGTCCCGGTAAATGTTTGCACTTGAACGCAGGTGCACGTGGCTCCCGGTATTAGTTCCCAGTCGTCGAAACGATTCTTTTTCTTCGAACGGTCCATTTCCTTCGAAATTTATTTCTTTGCTTCTGGAAAATTCGTTTTTGCGCTTTCGTGTCTGTATAGTCCATCGACCGTTGTCAGAGATTTTCTTCGTGTAATAAAGATTAATGAACGTACTTGGTGGAGTTGTACTCTTGAAATGATAAATGTACCGATAAACCAACTACGAATGGGTTCCTGTGCTTTTGCGTCTGTACAGAACACAGAACTGTTGCCAAAAATTTTCTTGCAGCAATAATTTAATGAATAGAAATTTTTTAATTAACTTCTATGTCTGTAGAGTAGACCGTTGTCAACGATTTACTAGGCGATACAAAGATTAATGAACGTACTTGGTACAATATAATCTCAACATGGCGGATAGACTGGAATGGAGGCCACAAATGGGTCAAATACTAAAGCTTGATGGACGAAGCTTGTACAGCGGTTTCAAATGTGTACAGGTTGTATGTTCTAATGACTGCATTGTAGAATTTCATTTGAAAAATGGAGGTCCATTAGGAAGTTCAAAGCCAGCCACGTTTTCTATTGAACCCGTTTCAATGGCGGTTCTAATGGATTTCAGGTTGAAGAATAAAGATGGCGGCGGACAAAATATTTTTAGAAAAGCTGTGTTCTCGCATTTATTAGATTGCGGAAGAAATTGAGCAGAAAAATGTAATGAATCTCGAAAGGTGGTTAACATCCTCACGTTCTACGATCGTGCGGCTCGCACGACAGGTGTCTTTATCGACTCGAAAACGACCCGACACGTTCGATACTCGACGTCGAGCCAACGCGCAACGAGAAGCTTCAGGTTCTCGTGTCTGATTGTCCACGGCGAAGTTCAGGCAGGCGCGACGTCGGTGCGTGTTCGAGCCTTGAAAATCGATGGCTGTCCTCGCTAGCGGTGGCCACAAGGACGAGCTGCGCGGCCTGGACGAGGTGAGGAAAGCGGTGGAACATGCGGAGACCCGAGCCCGGTCCGAACAGAAGAGGAACCACGCGAAAAACGGAAGAGAGCTCGCGAAGGCTCTGCATCGCGAGGCCGATCAGCTCTATCGCAGGTGAGAGAGACGGCTGTTCGTCAATTTCTCCACGGAGGAGATCCTTGAAAGGGATATTTCGCGACCTTCGCGAATTTTCACGCTAGGGGGTCCCTAGCTGGGTAGCTGGCGTCTAGGGACCAGTAGTCCCTCGACAATTTTCCGTCCCATCGGCGTGAGGCGCTGTTCTGCGTTGAATCGATACCTGCGCATACATGCAGCCCGCCGTCGCGAATAACTCGGGAAATATTAAAAGAAAAAGCCTGCAAATGGTCGCGCAAATTTCTCATTTTGTACATCATTTGACAAACAACTCCTATGTAACTTGACCCGACTCCTATTTCTTGCGATGAACGCATTTATAAAGGTTCACCGAATTCCTTGACGTTCAATCGGATTATTAGTGACCTTGTTTTATAGCTGATTCAAACGGTTGCTTTCTTTGGAGTCGTTTTACCGAGATTTAATTGGTGCCAATTTCTTGCTTGGTCCCACAATTTCTCCATTTGTGCAAGAAATATTTTTTCACGCGAAGCCCTTTCTAAAGGGTGTTTCGAGTGTTTACCGCGAAAGGCGGTGCTGCATTCACGAACGCGTTCGCGTTGCAGATGCTGATGACGGTACCGGCGTCCTTCGAATTAACTTCTCGGTTCTTTCCTCTCAGCGATTCTCTTTCCCGTCTCGAGGACAGGTTTCCTTTCAGGCTAATCCGATGCCACGCGAATGCAGGAACGTCGCAATGTTTGATTTTTATTCTCTATAATTTCGCTCGCCTCAAGTCGCAGTCGCTGCGTTTCGTATTCTTTCTGCGCGAAATTTCCTCCGTAAAAGCCGTCCAAGACGAATCTTGAATAACCTTTGCCAGATACAGTAATCCCGGTGCATACAATTTATACAAATCTGAATCCTTCTCCGCGGCTCGAAACGTACAAATTCAATTTTTCTCGAAACGGCACACGAGCATTAGTTAATTTCTTTGACTCTTCCTTACGGAGGAAATCCACTCATTTTCGTTTTACGAAGAATTTTCACTCTTTCAGTCTTCCCTTTATCCACTGTGAAATTTTTAATTTCTTTCCATATACGTCGTGGCATGCACTTCTTTGAAATTGTGAATGTGATTATTGCGCTGCGCGCGGTTTATGCATTTACGAGGTAACGAACGGGTTAAACACTATTCCTGGCAGAAAACACATTCCGTCGGAACTGTGAACGCGATTGCTTAACTAATTATTCGAGCGTATATATAATTATAATTTTGCATAAAGATCTAGTAATAATCGAGAGAGAAAAACTTGGGTTATCCTAACATCGTGCAACTATTTCCCAGGAACGACGAGCGGTTCGGAAAGAAGCTAATGGCGTTTCTTCGCGTTGCAAAAGCGCAAGCCTGTCGCGATGGTAATTGCACGGAACCGGTTGTAAAATAATATTATCGCTGGCAGTTGAACCTTGTCCCACCGTACGGCCGGTCTCGGTCGGTATTGTTCGAGCGCGGTTTTAATGATTTAATCAGCGGAATTAATTTATTCCTTTGGAGCCGCGGGTTCAATTATTCGGCCGACCGTACAGTATCGTTTAATCACTTTTGCATAGTTAATTGCGAGGCGTCCGCCGCGTCGGCGATCGCATCGGCCGAACGATACGTGAATCTGAATAACTTCCTGTAACGTTATTTCAATGTCGCTGCAACAATTTCGTTTCGGATCCGATTAATCCCCGCTCCAACCGTTCCGCGACGATTGTCCGGAATGCGAACTTAAAATGTTTCATTGTGCGCCGCACGCATTAATTTATTGCCACTGCGGCGCACGAGTTTCGCGTTCATGTCTCGTTTCGTATTTTGTTGGATCAAACTAGCCAGGGACATATATCGGCGAGGAGATACTGTTCTTTAGAGTTCTGCGACTTTTTATCCGGAAATTTGGTAGAAATTGTCGGTCAACGAGTTTCTCTTTCGGGGGAAAAAATATTTTGTCGTAGAGAATTTTGATTTGCAATGATTGGCGGTCGACGCGGCCGGGATGCGAGAAAAAATTGGTTAAAATGCTGCGCGAGTCAGTCAGAGTTTTCGAACGTTCGATTAATTATAGAATCGTGTACGGGCAACGATGTTTCCCGCGAGCAAACTCATTTCATGAATGGTTAATCGGCCGTTCGAATTCGTGTGCGCCGGCTGCCGAACTTCCCCCGCGTCAACTATATTTCATCGTCGAAATTATACAGACGGAATTATCGCTCGCTATTACCGGTCTCCTCGCGTCGACATCATTAACGTCGCCGTTTCATTCACCTGTCCGCCAATTGGACGACGCGTCGTGTTCAAAACGGCGGTGCGAGTTTCGCGGAACAAGCCGGCTCTCTGCGTGTATGTGTGTGTGGGTGTTCGATCGGTCGAGCACCGATGCATGCCGTAACCACGGAATTATGGTCGCCGACCGTTGTTTAGATCCTTCCGCGATCGCTGTCGATCGAGAACCACCCTCCGGGGAACCGGGATTAACCAACGTTTTGCGGAAATTACTATACTGTGGATTTTACAGTGGATCCTCGAATTGTTAATGCCACTGTCTCAAACGAAGCGTGGATAAATTTTAACGCAACGATTGGGTGCCCCACGATTACAATAATTTACTCGGGTTTTCAGATTAAAATAATTCGAGAATATCAACGCGTTGTTTACAATTTAGTAAAACTGCGAAAGAGAGAAACAAAGTCATTTTCAAAGTCACGAAGTCATTTTTATTTTAGCAGAATTTTTGGAAGCGGAAATAGGTTTTTGGGGCAGGAGATTTGAATGGAAAGGATCCCAGGTCTTATGGAAACAAGGTTAATATAAAATTCTATGGGGACTGGTACAAATATAATATCCGGAAAGAAACGTATTTCGTCGCTCGTGAAAATCGTGAACAGAATTTTTTCGAAAGTGGATGTGGATTTTTGTGGCAGGGAATTTCAACGGAATACCGAAAACCAAGATTTAAGGAAACGTAAGAACTGTGAAGTCGTGTCGAACGTGAAAGAAAGCTATTTAATATTTAAAGCTCGGAGATTATTAGGTGATCAATTTTTTGATTGGACACAGTGGGGTCTTTCTGATCGCAACTCTACTTACTGGTACTTGTTGTTTAGTAAAGGATAAGATTACGTGGTACTAAAGTGTCACTAATAGCAACCTTTGTTTATCGATATTACACTAACAACAACAGCTATGTTTGGCAACGTTGCGAAACGTAAACGTTTGGGAGCTACTGTCCTAATAGAGACGTGTAGTTCGTGGTAAATATTTATGCTTGTCAATCGGCCAACCGGCGTTATCGGGAACTGTGCTAAAATACTCCTCGGCGCTGTATGCAGCCTAGAAAAATGATTGCACCGTCGATTCGGGAGGTAGAGCTGCCATAAACAGAGGTTACAGCGAACCCCGTTTACGTTTCCTCCGTTCGGCGAGCGTTTCGCGACAACCCGTTCGTTAATTGCTTCCCGTGTCGCCGCAGTTTCTCGAGAGTGGAGTCGGTCGGCCATAATTAATCGCGGGTTGATTTCGCGCGACGCTGGTCTGGGCGGCCGCCACTTAGCCGGACGAATTCCGAGCGTCGAATTCGCAAATTGCAGCGGTGATTACGAGTCGGCGTTGGTGGTGTACCATCGGGCCGCGAATCTGTTTCCCCGCGACGACAGTCATAGAGTAGCAGCCATGCGAACCACGGCGACAATAAACTCGTGCAACAATCCGCCGAGAACGACGCGGAGGACGTCATCGGCGAACATCAAGACCGAGGAACGGCTAATGGCGAGCCTGTGCCCCGAAACCGCCGCCATTCTGGCGAACGAGAAGCTGAAGAGCAAGCCCGACGTGTCCTCCGTCACGGAAGTCTTGAGGTATGGTATTCGCCTATTTATTTTCCAACCTTCCCCAATGATCCCCTGTCCAGCATGCGAGACACCGATACGTTCGACGGCAGCATCAACGCGTCTTCGGGGTGGGATTAGACGAGCTGCAGCGACGCTGTAAGGTTCTATACAGCCGTGGCTTACAGTCTCAACTAGTATCAGCAAGAATGTTACTTAAGCTCCCTAGGATCGAATATATTAATCTCAATGGAACAGTAGATTCAATTAGATCCCGTTGCATGAAAACACCACCGGGCGCAGAGCAAATCCCTGAACCTACTCTGTCAATCCCGAAGACTAATCCCACGAGTGTCTTCAGATTAAACCCAGAACAATGTCTTCCAACCTCTTCATTCTTTTAAATTCCATTAAAAATTTAGAAACGATGCTGCTGGTAATATGACTGTAAGAAGTTAGTGGAGACTCAGGTTAAACTTTACTTCAGGAAACCAGAAACTCTAAACTTTTTCTATGTAGTCCTGTAGATTTCGGCGAGAAGATGACGAAAATCTAAATTTTAATGCTAGGAATTCACTAGTTCGAAATTTATGTGTTCAAAGTTGAGCGATTTTAAGCGTTCTTGACAGGTAAGGGCGACGCCATGTTGGCGTATACTCAGCATCGCGCGTCGCCTACCGGTAGAGTCGCCAGATGGCATGACAAGCACACAAGCGTTGGCCTAACCGCTTTCTTTCCACGTTTCCAGCTACTTCGACGACCACAAGAGCTTCTGGAAGACCGTGCCCAGTCCTCGACCTATGCACACCCAATTGGCAAGGTCGAAGCTGATGCTGCGACAGTTGAACAACCTCGCGGACGAATATCTGGCTGGTCTAGAGGCTTCCTTCAACTCCGGCAAGATGGCCGACTCCATGAGGACGGCGCAAGGGTTGCTGATGGTGTCGGAGAACCTGGAGGACTCGAGTCGTTATCAGATCGCCTCCTACCATTATCTGTCCTTGATACACGTGGCCCTGAAGAGACACGACTGGGCCGTGTGCAGCGTGTCTCGCTTGATACGTCTGTCGAAGAGCACCGGTGACGTTGTGCAGCTTTGTAGAGCGTTGGCGACGCTTGGCAAGGTGCATCTGAGCTTCGGCCATTTGAACGCGGCGGCTAGAGCTTGGGAACACCTGGCTGCTGACCTTAAGGAGCCGATACCGCTCGCTTGGATCAGGCATGAGATTGGGAGGTGTTACCTGGAGACCGGGAAGTACCTGAGGGCACTGGAGATGGCCTTCAAGTGCATCGAGGTGGCCGAGGAGGTCAATTCTACCAAGTGGTTGTTGCATGGCAAGCTTCTTCTAGGTGAGCAAGAAACTTTTTCTTTTTCGAGAACGTAAATAAGTCTACTGATCGGCTTCGTCTTCCCCAAGGTCAAAGCCTGGCAAAGATAGGAAGATTTGCAGAAGCCACTCGAGAACTTTATGAAGCAGCCAAGATCACGGAGGAAGAAGGCGACACCCCGATGCACTCCTACATCCAAGATCTGATCGACCGAATGTCGCTAGCAGTCCGTAGACTCGCCCTGGAAAAGGTGCACAGTAAAGAGTCCAAGGTCGCCTCCCCAAGAAGTAAAAACGACGAGAGACCGTTTGAACAATCGAATCGATTCTGCAGTCGAACGCAAACGATTATAACCACGATGTTCTCCCAGAAGAGGGTGATAACCGAGTACAGGGACGGAGGATCTAGCAGCGAATCGGAAGACGAGGAGATAACGGCGAACTCGGACGGCAGCTTGTTGCAGTCTTATCTCTGCAGCTCTGCTAGATCGGATCTAGGCGACGACAACGTAACTTCTCGCGGAGACACCACTTTCAGAGTCAACGAGACAGAAGGAACATCCAAGGAGCTATACTCGTCCCCCAGCGAGTTCTCTTCATCCTCCGACCAAGAGAGAACTGGGAAACCCGGAAACCTCGAACAGAATAACGAGGAAAACCTAACAGAGGATAATGCTGATGAAGAGGCGGCGATGCTCAAGAATACAGCCAGCGAGACGTCGCTGAAGACCGTCGACACGACTGCAACTTATGTGATAGAGTCCCAGGACGATGACAGTCTGTCGGGGACAATGAAACTAGATGGGTGTGGAAAGACGTTGGTTCGGGACAGGAAGCTAACCGGAACTCAGATGATCGAAGAGCTGGCCAGGCAGGATCTAGGCTTGCTGGAGATTGCCAGGGACTTGCTGCTGATGTCTAAAGATGATCGATCGCCGGATTCCGGAGACGCGGAGGACTTCGGGATTTCGAGGCCTGTAGACAGGCACTAGGTCGACTGAAATTATGCTCCTCGGAAGCGTCCCCGTGATGATGATTGCTGGGGACGTGCGACTACTTTCAACGCTGGGGCATCGATTCGCTCAAGTGTGCCGAGTTTTTAGGTATCTCTGCAGATCCTCGGGTCTTTTGGAGGCTCTTTGTTCGAGCTTTTTGATGTAGACCTCGGAATGTCTCGGAAGATATTTTTCAAAGGACGTTCGTCGCACTGAGGATTTAATTGTAGGCTATATTTTTACTGTAGGCTGCAAACTATTTATTTCGAGTACTCGATCTTTTTCGTTCGCGTTGATGCTCGCGTTTAAGGCGAGGCGGCAGTACTTTAACTATAAAGCTACAAATAAAATGTACGTCATCCGACAATGTTTAGTCCTGCGAAATACTGGGTATCTAAAAAGAAATTGCGACATTTTCGGTCCTGTGAAAATTTGAAGAATGAGCTGGCAGTATTTTAGGATGCGTTCCCGGACAAATCACGCAGAGGAGTGCCGCCTGTAGTCATGGAAACGGTGATGGACAAAGTCCGCACGAAGACAAAAGAAATACCTCCGGCTGTCGGTACAATTTCCGAGCGCATCGAGGGCGCATGGTGTCGGAAAAACGCGTTGCACAACGTGCACGGTCCGCGTTAATTGCGTCTCGGCCGTGGAATTCGCGGCGCGTTGGTCGGTCGGTCGGCGTTTCTACAAATTGTAGACCGCGTCTCGTTGGCCGGGGGAAAGCCATTGGAAATCGTGGGCAGTTAGGCATCCATATTTCATCGTCCGAGTAGAACGAGTGGGTGGGCGGAGCGATCGAGTAAACCGCGATCCTCCCGGAATCCTCTTTCAGCGCCGCGGATCCCAGCTATTTCGAGCGCGAGGGATTATCAGTTATCAGGCGGGCTCCGACGGTCGATTGAATATTCATTCGCGCTGCCGATGCCTGGCCGAATAACGGATTGCGACGGGCGTGTCCGGGCATCCGTGAAACGTCAAGGAGGCCAGCTGCCAGCGTGAGAAAAAGCGCGAGAGAGAGAGAGAGAGAGGAAGGGTGGTTTTTCTACGCCCCGTACCAGATCGAACGTGTTACGCTCGGATTCCTGCACCGGGACGGAATCAGTCTTCTACACACGGTCAAACTGCTCATTTCGATTCACCCTGATCGGCCATCGCGGTGAAAAAAAATTTGGAATTCGGTTTCACCCCTCCAACGATTCCTCCTCGCTCGATAAATCTGAATCACGATTTAATAAGCTGGACGCACAGCGGTGGTGAGATTCGAGACATTTTGAGATCGGTTTCACCCCTCCGGTGGTTCCTCCTTGTTCGAAAAATGCGAATCGTATTTTAACAAGTTGCAGAGTCGAAGAGAAAAAATTGAGTGGTTATTGACGAACGTCGTTTCAAAAATTACATACGGAGGAAATGGTTTCCCCTTTTGGCTCCGCTCTCCGCTTCTAATCGAAGCGCATTCGGTGCTATCATAAATTTATCTGAACCTCGACTTGTGAAATAATTAGCTGGCTGACGAAGGATTACGCCCACCGACTCGCTCATTAATATCGATCAGGTCTTTGCGGGAATTCGTGTTTGGAGAGTTAATTGCGCGAAGATGGAAATGAGAGGCGAGCTATTTCATTCCGCGAAGAAATTATCGAGCAGAAAGTAGAACGCAACAAGTAAAGAAACGATCTGCTCACCGTGGGATTTTCGAGAGCTACTTCAAAATTAATAATTAATATATTCTGAAAAGCTCTCAATCTTTACGCTGCTTCAAATTTCACGTAAATAAAATTTCCTGTCCTGTACGCAATCATACTGAAAATTGCGAGTTGAGGGAACGACTCTTTCTCAGAAAATATACTTCTGGCACGGTACTATTCTGGAAGTGTGAGAGAATGATTTTCTCCGAACTTTGAAGCCGTTCTTCGAAGTCGACCGGCATTGTTCTCGTTACGGGAGCCCTTGCAAATTCTTCGCGGAAAGTTTCGAGCGTGGGAATTGCGGGGGGCGGTGGTTGCGTCGGAAAATGTCAATTCCAGGGGCGGAATTTGCGTGCGTAGGCACGAGAGAGGCTCGTCGAGCATAAAAGGAGCGGAGGGGCGGGAACCGGGGGATGGAGAAAGGCACTTTCCGAGCTACCTGTTGAGCTACCTATGTGTTCTCGGCAGGCCTCTTTTGTATGGTCATCAAGGCGGTGGAAATAGCTCCCTCTCCTCCTCGTGGCCGGATTTTCAAGTCGCCGCCAGACTGCACCGCGTCCGCAAGATACACGTCTGGACCGAGGACCGCTTCAATTACCATTGTCTCGCGTGCATCCTTCCGACGCACCTGACACTCTTCTCACATTTCCCCGCTGGGATCTTTATCAAACGCCGCTCACCCCTGCAAACGAGCCCCCGAGAAATAATTGCTACTCCTAACCAAAAAATAATACTTTAACACGTTGACTGCCCTTTAACATGTTGTCACCCATATGTGGGTGCCGGAATTATTTGTCCAGGTTTTAAAATGAATTTTTACGTTAATATACACACTGTACCAAATTTAATTGGGATCTGTAAAATGCAAGGAAGTTGGAGGACTAGACATCATACATTTAATTTTTTTCAATTTCTATTTTATCAAATAACTTTGATTTTATGGAATTTTTGAGGTTTCTAGTTTGGCAGTCAAAGCGTTGAACAATTTTCTCTGTGCCTTTCCTCGAGAAACGATATTTTTTGAGATTTGCTACCAGCTCAGAACTAATTTCACATTTCTTGACATCTTGAAGGAGTAATATTTCTTTTTCCGTTTATGATTCGCAAGGAATATTTTTCGAAATTTTCCCTTCTTGAGCGGAACAGAACGAATAGAAAAGCAGTAGCTCCTAATAGAAAAAAAATTGAGTGGTTTCTCTAAATTTAGTTACAAGTTAATTTTCGTTTGTTCGCCTTCCGTAAGCGTCCGCGTTGAAGTTCGAAGTAGCGCGCGGCATAACAAAACATTTCCATGCGACGGGAGAGCTCACGGAAACTCTGTAACGCGTTTAAATGGGGACGACTTCCCGAGAAACAATAGGTCCAAGTTACAGAGACTCGGTCCTAGCGGTGAAATCATCCGTCGGTTTCGTTTCGAGCGTTTTCTTGTGCTCCGCGAATTGCCTCTTTACATAGACACTCGCGAGAGCCTCTGGTATCGATTCGACGCAGAACCGAGAGCCCGTCGAGCGACAGCTTTAATAAACAGAACTTCGGCAACAAGAATTTCAGAATGTTCGAGCAAGAATTTTATTAAACATCGCATCTCGTCCGCGGAGAAACAAGTTTCGGTGTTGGGCAAACAAGTGTACAAATATTTTAATATTTTGCTCCACGAATTTTGTTAAAAATCGTCTTTTACGAGCACGGACAAATTTTAATTCTCGATGTAATGTTGGCCAAACGATGAAACTGTTTATCAGCGAGCAAATCAATTTCTTCTTTACATCTAAGAGAATTTTTGAGCCCGTAATTGACACCGTAATAGGTTTAAGAGATAATCCGTGATTTCGGACAGACTGGTAATTATTGTAGCACGGTAATACGTCGGTAGTAACGGTGAAGGATTCATGTAACCGAACTAATTCTCCTATAATTAATTGACACCGGCGCGTAACGAGCAAAATACACCATGAAATTCGCCGGCTATTTTCGTGTCAAAGAGCACCGGGAACCGCCTTTTTGGACGTGTCACGGGTTCATTAAAATTCGTGGGGTACCGTCGGGCTGGTTTTCGTCACGTCCGCCGTCATCGGTTAATTATTTTCGCGCTTTGATTCGATAAAAGGTGACACGGCCGTGACGAGCGTTAATCGAACAGGAAACACAGCGTTAAACCTGCCGACGTTTCGATTAACACATCACTTCACCATGGTCAAGGATAATTACCATTTTTTGGTAACAGGTTCACCACCAAACTGTTCACAAGATCCACAAAAATAATTTGTACGTCAAAAATAAAAAAAAAATAAATGCGCGAACATTGCTGGCTACGTCGGACAAAAATTGTTCTCATTTTTGCAATTCATTAATTATTAAATAAAGCTGTGTAGTGGTTCATAACGTGATCGTAAATTAGTACTTACATTAAATTAAATTTTTCAGAATCATCCGTTCCTCCGTCGGGTGCACAGCACACTATTATTCACTCACGCGAATACGTCCCTGTATTTCGGAGCCTACACTACACAACAGAGTTTAGAAAATCGCGACACAGCGAACATGTTACTCCGACCACGAACAAAATAATACTGCGATTTGAACCGCGTGGTTCCCACGCACGTGTTACGGTGACAATAGGCAGGTGAGACGGTGAGGGTCTATACACAAAACCGAGGTAAACAAATTCTGGCGGCGGAGTTGCCGACCCCATTTCCCGGAATTCCCTGTTTTTGTATTCACCGTTTACAAACGGCGGCTGACCTGCCTCGTGTAACGTGACGTCACACGTCCGCGGGAGCGACGCGGTCAAGATCGCAGTATTATTTTGATCGTGGTCGGAGTAACATCTTCTCGTTCGCTGTCACCATTTTATACAGTGTGTTGTGTAAAGTTTAGTGATTGTGCTGCAATTATTCGGACGTATTCGCGCGAGTCAATAATAGTGGATCCCACGGAGGAACAGATGATTCCGAAAAATGTGTAAGTGTACTTCACATTGGTATCTTATAAATCTAGTATTCGTACGTATATATTCTTTGAACTGTTTTATTTTTTCGAGATGAAGTTGGCCGATCAACGTCCTCGTACCGTTTCATATAATTTCCTATTAAGGGATGGTCCGCGATGTCTGACTAGCGGCGAGGATATTTCGCTTGGAACCACCCCGTGGCTCGAGGGTCCTTTGTCTTCGCATCGAGATCCTCCGCGACATAATGGCAACCGGGATCCTGGAGGAAGCGACGCAGCTTCCCGTCGACGGGAAAAAGCGTCTCGTTATGCTCCCCGTCGAGGAGCGTCTTTCACGGGACAAGAAGCACGATCCCCGTTACTCACCGTTATTACTGTCTCCTTGTTTACGGCTCGAGGCTTCATCCCGAACGGAGTTTCGGTTCCCCGCCAGTTTTTCAGCCGTTTCATTTTTCCCCTGGAAACGAAATCGATCGGCGAGAAATAATTTAAACAAACCCTTCGAGCCTCCCATGCAACGAGCGATGCACTTGTCCTCGTTCTAAAAATTGCGTTTTCGGAATTTTCTCGTCAAAATCTGCAGGATTACGCAAAGAAAAGTTCAAAATTTCTGGTTTCCTCGGGCGAAGTTTAACCCATTAGAGAAATTAGAAGAAAGAGTAGTTATACCAAGAAGAATTGTTTCTTAATTTAAATGGTTGCAGAAGGTACAGGTCAATGTAATGGAAGGAGGCTAATTGTTTCTTCATTTTGATTTAGATGAAACCAGTGGAATTTGTATGGAGATCGAGCGTGGCTGGATGATTAGGTGCAGAAATGCCCACGCACGTGATCGCTAAGGGAACAACGGGGCGTGGAAAATGTCAGCGGGATAATTGAAATCTGCGAGAAGCCGGGCAAACAGGAGGACTCCTTCGAGGATTTATTTCCTCGTTCCCGGGGCCGAGCCGTTGTTTTTTCAGTGGATCGAACGCACTTAGCTTCGCCGTTTCTATCGGCGTTCAGGGAATTTTCATCGATTGTTTTCAATTCCCGTAGCGAATCTCCTCGATCGCGCTGTAAAGCCCAGGAAAAGATTCCGGATTATTCGGGAAATGGCGGAATAAAATGGGTGTACGCAGTCAGGATTCTCGTGGAATCGGATCGAACGAGGTGATACTTCGGAAGAGAGTTCATTTCTCCGCGCCTAGGGTCCGTCGGGGCCGGGGGAAAATTTCGAAATCGCTTTTCCCGTCTCTGTTCTCCGCCGACTGTTCGTTATCGCTTTTACGGAGAGCACTGTTTCCCATTTAAAAAAAAAAAAGAAAATCGTGCAGCTCGCTCGCGATGATTTTCGCAATTCTCCGTTCCCCTGGAATCGAAGCTTCAAGCTTTAGATTAACTTTCATCGATTTCTTTTAAAGGTGTATTGTCCAACATTTCCAAAATTCCGCAGAGCGTTTTCGCGTAACTGGCCCACATTGAAATTATCCGCGAACTTCCCCGTATCTAGTTACCGGAAGCACGGAGGCTCGTAAATTTCCCAGCGATGTTCCTTCCCGACCCGAATCTCCTAATTGCATTACGCGTCCGGGTCCCGCGGCGACATAAAATTTTCAAAAACTCCGTCCCCTTTCCCCCCTGTAACAATCGTAAACGATGCGCCGCGAGACCTCGTGAAACCGCTGGGAGACTAGAAACTCCAAGTAGAAACTGCCAACAATGGTCAGACGCCCGCCTACGATATTACTTTTTTCCCGAGATATACCCTTAAAAAGTTGTTTGAAAGTTTTCTGAATTTACGGAGATTCCTCGACGAAGATAAAGGCGCAGTAGAAGCGGCCCGTAAAGGTCAGACATATTGTGAGATGAGGCGAGAACCCTTGCGAACGGCGCCCGCGCAGAATATTACATGTAGATTGCTTGAAATTTTATAATGCACCGTAATTGTGACGAGTAATTTTCATCCGTTAAAGTTTTTAACGCTGTTACAGGGTTTAATGAGCGCTAAGGAGAAACCGCCAATATTGGTCAGGCAGGAGATGAGGAGTAAGCTTGGCTTGTTCAGAATATTACAGGTAGATTATTTATAGCTTCGGTACGGTTACGTTCCCATTGAAACCTTGTTGTTGTTCGCTGCGCATAATGAGCGGCCATTGCAGTCTCGTGGAGAACCATGTAAATATTATTGCGAGCGTTCTCTCGCGTCGAGCTTGCGTTTATTCCGCGAAGCGATCGAGACAATTGTTTTATTCGAATAAAAGGCGGAACAAAAAAAAAAAGGCGAAAATGAAAACAAGGTGATATAATGACCGAGTGAATCGGCGCGCAAATGGATTTTAATTTCGTGGAAAAAAAAGGGAAGAGAAAACATTACGCGTGAAGGGAGGCCGATTGTAATTGTTTGCGAGGGGGAGACCGGCGGGGCGCTTGGCAATTTTTTCCGGGCCTTTTGTCTCGCGGCGGGCTCCGGACTCGTGTAAAATTTACCGTTGACGTCGCCGCCGCTGCCGCGAAAACCATTTCGCCCATCGGAGTTAATAGCAGTTTCATCTCGCGAGCGTAATCGTTCGCTTAACAACGCTCGTTCGCAGGTAAACCATCCGCCATGGGAATCAATCTGCCCGGGGAATGGCCCACCGTCACACCAATTTCACCGTTGCTTTTCACTTCTTTCTCGGTTAACGACCGCCGGACAAACTATCAACATCAAAACGTTGCACCGTAATTTTCCGATGCGGTGGTTGTTTTTTTTGTTTTCAAACGACCAGTTCGTTAGGGGTCGCCTTCCTCTCGAAATTCCGACGACTGGCGCGGAAATATTGGGCGCGCGAATATTTCCTGTGCGCTCCGGTCAACGCAACGTTTTGTTCTAATGCACTTTGCTTTAGGAAACATTGCATTTTCATTCGGAACGCTATCGAAAAGTATTTCGAAATGTTTCAGGTTGTTAACAGTGTTGATTATTATAGGTGCTCCATCTCTGAGGATAAGTAGGAATTATATCTAAATTAGAATCGCAAAAGGAAGCGCGAATTGAAACGAACAACGAGCGATGGTAATTACGACAATGGCCATGAATTTTCCAGGTCGGATAACGGAGAATCGTCGTCCGAATTTTCTGACAGTTCGTCGACGTTCCTCATCTTTCTTCCAATTCCATCTCTTTTGAAAGGGAAGCGTCTTATTTGCCGAGTCCCGGGACATTAGAAGCTTTAGCGGAATTGGGATTCAAATAAGGAATAGGCAAATACTTCCTTTGTTCGGGTCCTCGAAGGGCGCCGCTTCCTTTCCCTGTTCGATATTCGATAGAGGAAATCGAGGAAACTAATGGACGCTTCGGAAGTTTCTTCCGAAAACGTTGAACGTCGACGAAAAAATGTTTATACTCCGTCTTATAATTATTATAATTTTCCATTTTTAATTTATACAACGAACCCTTGCTTTTATCAATATTCATGTATTCCATTGCAGAAGTATGCAAATCAATTTAATTGATGTTGGAACAACCTTTCCGGATAACATTTACTTAATCAAATGTCAGCTTTGATCAAATTTTACTCATCAAATGGTAATTTTACTATTTCCGAACGACACACCCCGGCTTTAATATTGTATTTCATGAACTTTATCAAATATGTACAAATTATACTGCACGTCCATAATAAGTCTCTTACCATGTAGTACAGTGTAGTACAACAATACTACATTCTAAAGAACAAATACAATAAAATGGGTAACGTTAAATCCGTAGCTTTAAAAAATTGTTGCAACAATGTTTCCCGAGTAAAATTCTATCGAAGTTGACATTTTATCAAGAACATACTTCATAATACATACACAGTATGCTCTATTTATATCATTACCTATTTTACTCTTTTTATATTGGCGATCTAAAATTGGAGGTATAAAAGTAGTCTTGACAAACGACATAAAAGTAATCAGTGAAATATGACATGTACAATGTACAATAAAACGGTACGTTGCAATTAAATTCTGAGATTTGAAAAATTACAAAATTTTAATAATTATCAAGAATATCTCAATATTGCAGAATATGTCTAAATACAAGAGTAGCTTCGAAGGGAAAGGGATATCCCCGTCGACAGGTTGACGGTGACAAGTGCATCTTCGTCAGCGAGTTGCGTATCTGCATCTCGACTGCAAAGTCCTGCTATCGATTTCTCTTGGCGTTATCCTCGACGCGTGCGAAACAGGACCACCGACAGAAAAATGCAGCAACTAAGGCCGTTCCATATCGCGCGCGGATAAATTCTGCGATATACGGATTCCGCACGCGGAGAAACGACGAATTCGTATTTTAACCGCTGCAAGCAGAAGCGTATTTTCAACTTTCTACTTCGGTTCTTATTCGATATTCTATTATACCGTTATAATACTATCCTTTACTCTTCGGTAGAATCGCCCGGCATTGGTCAGACTTCTGCTTTGGTGCAAACATAATTTCACCTGCTCGAACATTTTCCTTCTGCCGGATAAACACAATTCGATGCACCATTATTTTGTGTTAGCTGTTTCGAAATACAATACTTTTGCTTTGAAAGGAAGTACATTTTCTTCTTTTTTTTTTTACAGAGGAGATTGTTTTCAGATAGTTGCAGACCCGGTAAGTGGGATGACAGCAGTAATATTTGTTTCACGAGGATCGTCGGAGCCCATTGTACTCTCCGTGAGCACCGGGCATAAGAAGTCTTAGAAAACTCAAAGAGGATTGTATTACGCTGCAGCAGCTACTGTCTGGCCATTCCCAATCTTTTCTACTTACTGCATCGTGTTTCCCAACAGGTACGGATCCTCGATAATCGGAATCAGATCTCTCGTTGCTATCAAGAGGAAATATCAACAAAACTCTCGCAGAACATCCTCGCCGAACCGTAAGTTACGTGAATGCTTAAAGTTTGGCCATCGTCTGGCCATAGACAGTATTTTCTACTTAAAGCTTCGCGGCTTTAGCGGAGGATACATCCTTTCATCGAATTCTTTCCAATTCTAAGCTTCCTAATGCACTTCCAGGGCGTGACTAATTGTGAAGAGGATCTATTAGACGGCACACACACACCGGGTGTTCCGAATGAATCGTCCGCATCGAACTTTCTTTCCCGGAGCGTTGTTCGTCGCTCGTAAATCATGCAAGTGGAACAGAACTAGCTTCCAGCAAATATGGGGACCGTGAAACGAGAAACGTAAGCTATTATTCAAACCTGGGAACAGTGGCTATCAACCGCAGCCATCTTGGAATGGCTGTCTTGTACAGAATTTTTATTAAGAAAAGAAAAATTAAGAAAAGACGAACGAAACGGGGAGGTGATTTCCGGCATCCGTCGCGCTCCGCGTTGCATCGAGCAGCGACCGCACGATTCAAGAGGCGGAAAAAGGGGAATACAAACATTCGACACGGATCGTCGGAGTTATGGGAGCTCGATAAACCCGTCACGTTTCCGGTCGCGGCTGTCAAACGGTGCGCCGCTGTTCCAGAAGTCGTTCGAGGGGAAAAATTGGCCGCGTCGATCGTCATAAGCTGCCACTTCCGCTTGCATTCTCTCGTTGATTTACAACAACAACGGGCCGTTGCAGCTGCTCTTTCGCTCTCCGCCGGTTTTATTTCCGGGCGCCGGGTTCGCCCATCGATTTTCGATCCCTCGATCCATGGGTCCGGGGACATAATAATGCGTCGAGTCGACGAACCTGTATATCCGTTCGAACTGAAGTAGGTGCACAGCGATGCAGGTCGAATTTCAAGGGAGATACGATGCAGCCAGCCGTAACTTCGTTCCGCGTAGTCGAAAATGCCGAATGAAACCGATATCGAATTTTTAAAACGTTCTCCTTTTTTTTTTTCATTGGTTTTTGAATAGACGAATAATTGGAGATCTTCGAGTGAAGAATAATTTATTTTTATTCTTTTTGGGTTAGAAGTGGAGGCGATGTCGTGTTTATGAGAAGTGGAAGACGGTTCTTTTATGCGGGGGATGTTTTATTCAACGGTTTCGCTTTCTTGAATAAAAGATTGAAGGAAACGAGCTTTTATTCGCTGTTCGATGCTATTATTTGGATGAAAAACTTTCTTCGCTTTGCTTTCTGGAAGTGTTGTTTATACACAGAATATTCGTTCTCTTTTTGTTACACAAGGACTATGTACATTGTGTCTTATTATTTGATCGACATTTGTGCTTGGAGGGCAAACAGCTAATGCCTTAATACTGATTGACATTTCTAGTTAGAGATCAATTAGCTAATGCCTGATTACTGATTGACATTTCTGCCTAGAGATCGAATAGCTTACGTCCGATTATTGGCAGGTTAACTTAAAGGTTAAACAGCTTATGTCTGTTCATTAAGTGGTACATGCAGGTTAAACAACTAGTGTCCGATAATTGGTTGATATTTCCACTTAGAGATGAAAATAGCTTACGTTCGACCAATGATCGACAATTCTCCTTAGAGATGAAATTACTCGCGTCTGACTATCAATTGATATTTCCACTTAGACTTTCACCAGCAAATGTCGGATCGTTTGAAAAAAAAATTGAAGTGACAGGGTGTACGGAAGTGGATTGTTCGTTTCCGGACACCCAGTGCACACGGGTCTCAACGGGCCGGGGTGGCCGCCCACGCGAGAAGCGCCGAAACTCGAAACGAAAAGTTACAGGACGAAGTTTATCTCGGTAAAAGGAAGCTCCGGTTCCCAGGGAGTGGATACGGTGAAAACGGAAGGAAGCTCCGCTATTGGTCCCGCGAAAGGAGTCGTTATCGGTCGGGCTGAGTGCTCGACAGCAACTATAGAAATGCATTACGGTGCTGCGCGAGCTCTCCCCGTCCTTCCAAGCTTGGCTCGATAAGCATCGTTAGGGTCGTTACTCGCACTCGATGGCCTGATAACTAATTAACAGCGCCGATCCCGATGCTCCCTTTGTTCGGGACCTGACGCTGGCCTGGCTTTCTCCTGGCGTTGTTAATTAATAAATTAACACCGGCACGTAAGACGAAGGAAGTAAGCTGTTGTTGAGAATTTTTAACATTGTAATATTAATTGTGAAAAATATTCGTACGATAGGTTCAACGTTCTGGATGCATCTCGGTGGGTTCGGTGTTGATTAAGAATTAATCGTTTGCGATTAAGCTTCCTGCTCGCTGCGATTTGTTGTCCCCGCAGACCGAATGGTTGCAGAGCTCAACGACAAATAAAAATCCGGCTGATCCCCGATTATAGCGGGGGTGGCAATACTTCTCAGCACGTTCGCGCTGGCACTATCGGTACACGCGTGTTCCGAGGGTTTTCAGCTCGCGGGAAGTTAAGCACCGAACAATGGTGGGCCAGACCCGACCGAAAGCAAACCGGGATCCACTCTGTTTAATTGGCCAGCGGAGTGCATGAAAGGCTTTGTAGAATAAACAGTGATCAGAAGTGAATAGCGGCTCCGATATCAGCAATTTCGACGATCGTTTAGGAACGAATGGAAGAGAGGGTCCAACGGCGAAAGAAAACAGGAAAAAACCGCACACAAATAGACGCGCAGGGACATACAGAGACGAACATGCGCGCACATACGAGGATGATGGATCGAACGCGCGTGACTTTTGATAGAATTCGCGGAGCAACGGGTCCCCCCCGTTGATCTCTCGTTGGCCCGATGCTCGTTTCGACGCTCTCCATTGTTTCTCGCGCAAATATTTAGTTTCCGGTGTTTTCGTTTCTCTCCGATTTCCGGCGACGAGATCCAAACCGGGTGCCGGCTAGACTGCCAACACCGGACGCGCCAGCTTTGACAGTGAAAATCGAAACCCGGGACGATAGAATTCGGCTGGCGCAGAAGTCCCCCCGGCGCATAGTTTTTAACATGTTCAACGATTTTCGCTTTTGACCAGCCTTGCCAAGTCACCGGGAAACCCCTTTGTGTTTGCTAGTCCGTGGAAAATCGAAACCGAACACGATAATTGCTTCTTTCACGAAGGGTGCGTTTTATGAGCGAAATATCGATCTTCCCCGTGGTTTTGAATCATTGTAGCATCGATCCTTCCTGTGGAGCTCGGAATATAGCTCTTTAAAATATGCTGAATTTATTCTAAGAGTTTTATAATCTATGTAACCCGTTAAGTAGAATGAGCTGAAATTGGTCGGACAGTAACTAGGTTGCAACCAACTTGGTTGATCAGCATGCAAAATAGAAAGTTTCTTGCGGGTCAACTTTAAGAAACAGAAGTTAAATGAAAACGTGTTTGTTCTTTTAGACGCATCATTAACATATTAAATGATTTTCGCTTTTACAATCGAAGAATTCATTTTTAGGAAAATTATTGAAAAGAAGGATGGCACACTTTTGCGAGCTCCTCTCGCGAAAAGTCGAGGCTATTTTCGCAGGATTTTGCGGAGGCACTTTCGAGGAGTATACTGAAAGCCGAGCTATCTATAGAATTTATCGAAAATTACTTAGATTCGAATTAAGTCGGAATCGTCACACGCGAGGAATAATTGATGGCGGCTCGAAAGCGTTTCAAGAGGGATCAGTATTAATCGTCCGTTCTCGATCTTGCTCGTTAATGTGCCGAGGTCACTCGTGTAAAAAAGTAAAAAGCCAGCAAAAAAAGGGAAACCAGAACGGGGGAGGGCGAAATCGCGAGAGAGAAAAAAGGAAGGAAAATTCGCTCCCGGGGGTGGAGCGAAATAGGAGTGCGAATTATTTATTAAAGGGTAGTCGCGGATCGCTGGTAATATTTTTCCACGGAAAAACAGTCCTTTTAACAAGATGCAGTTTATTCCGGCCGGTTACAACAACGGTTTTTTAATCCCTTGTAATCGATGGCTTTCGCAACGCTGTCAATTTTGAGCGAATTAAACGACATTCGTTCGTTGTCGGATTCCAGTGGATATTTTCTGATTTCACATTCATGAAATTCGCGCTCGATTTTGAAAAATAAATATCCTCGTTTAGGAGAGAGCATTCGTAAAAACAGAGGAGAGCGAGAGAGCATGTTTTACACGAGGAAATTTTTACCCTACCTTTAATTCAATAAAGTGTTTAATATTTTTCTCGAGTTGTTTGCTAATTTCGTTGAGTGCTGTTAGCAGAATTTTTGTGTACAATTGTGCTGCAGTCGAAGCCGCAACTTTCGACATTAAAACAGGCAGAAGACTAGAACTAACAAATGTAGGAGTACAAGTCAATATATACAGCCGCCATTCAATATTTCGAAGCACGATGTTGAAGTAAATAAATACCCGGGATACAGTACACCCGAGTATAGGGTGTACAGAATAACTGGTACAAACGGGGAGGGGGTAATTTCTGTAAATATAAATCGAAAGAAAGTATAATAATAACAATTTTTCGTTTGACGCCTGCATGCACGTATCTTTTCTTCGGACCGTGTCACTTCGAAATCGTGTAAAACAGAAGTTGGATGTGCCAGCAGAAAATTTTTCGTGCAAAAATTGGCAACCCGGCAACAACAAATTGTCCTTCCACGTTCCGGGAAGAAGAATAAAAATCGAGACGACAAACGACGCTGACAAAAATGTTCTTCGTCCATGTGTGCGCGCGCGCGTGAGCGTGTCGGAAGGGCTTACGAACGGCAGTTTCGCACAATTAGAATTCCCGTGGATTTGCATTGAAGGCGGACAACGGGCGACACTTAACTCGCGCGACAAGCTTTTTCGCATTGAGCGGGCTGCACGCCGGCCGAATGGGGAACGAACGAACACAGGAAGAAACTTTCCGTCATTCAGCGTCACCGGTGTCTGCCGCGTCTCCAACTTCCCCGACGAAAAAATATGTCGCGTCGTCCATTTGCATTAAACAGCCGGCCCGCATTTACATTCGAGCGGAAACGGCGCGTTCGAGGCTCGCCTGAATTTTCGCTGTGTTTCTTCCTTTATTTTTCCCGTCTACTCGGCCTACGTTCCGATTTTGCGACTGCAACCCGATTGCAAGACAAATCTACGGGGCTCGGATAATTACTGATAATTACTCGATAATCGTGGAAACGTCCACGATTTAATCTTGGAAAGGACAGTGAAAAATCGAGCTTCGAGGATGCTTTTTAAAAGCATGTTTCCATCAGTTTCTCCTCCTTAAGCGGTTTAAGTAGAATGGGCTGGAAGTGGTCAGACAGTATTCTAACCACACTGTCGATGTTGTGTTTTCTTCTTTTCTTTTTATTAATTGCAGTGAGAGATGTGTTCATTGCAAAACACTGTAACTCAGATATAAAATTGAAGATACAGAAGAATTATAAAATTATTGATAGAATATAAATTTAATTTCTGTGGCTTCGAATTGATTCGGACAATTTTTATGTTGACGATTTCTAAAATCTTACTTCTCACTCCATGAAAGAAGTGGTTAAATAAATTCCCGGGAATGTGAAAGTACCAAAAAGCACGGCAACAAAACGAAAACTGCTTTGATCCGTCGATTGATCCAATCTTTTTCATTTTCTCTCTGAATCTGGTAAAACGATTCGTAAACGAGCGCGGTACGCTTCTAAAAAGGAGAAAACCCTGAAAGATTCTTTTCAAGGATCTGCTGCACGTAGCCCTCGGCGGATATCGATCGCGAGCTTCGAGGCTCAGGCAGGACGATCTTCGATCGTAATTTTTTCCCCATTTTTTTCGTCCATTTGGTATAGAAAAGTAGCCTTTCGAGTTCTCGGGAGAAATTTTTCGCATAGGTTTCGCCGTCGTCGAGTGGACTCGGTCACGCGAAACCTAAGATGGACGAGCGGTTCTCGAGATGAAGGCATCGATATCGTGAGAAATAAATTGCGGTCGAGAGCCATTCAGTCTGTCGAATTTATTTAACCACTTCGAAAGCTGGACACCTGCCGAGTGCCCTGAACGGGAAAGTACACGCGGCCCTTTAGCCACGTCGTCCCTTTTATACGTTGCAAAATTGAGCTGGAGATTTGTACGATTCCGTGGAGTGCGGACCTCTGGTGAAATTGTTACAATATAACAGTTCATAATATAATAATCGCCATGATAAAAATGGCGTTCCGTTTCTCTCGGTTTCGAACGACGATACTTAGACTTTCCGCCTTTGAGGAGCAAAAATTCCTTCTTGCGTATCTCCGTACACAAGAATGTAATTATGATCGTCGGAGTAAGACAAAGAGTAAGAGAAAAAAATACGGGAACGGGAGTTACGACGTCGGAATTTCGATTTTCGTAGCCGGGACGAAGGAGAGCTTTTCCCGAGAGCTTCCGCTTGATTACCAGCGTGTTATTACGTACGATTACGCGGCGTTGTTCAACATTTTTCCATTAACTTGATTATACCCTGAAGCGGTCGATGCGTTTAATCGATCCGCGCGTATTAATTACAGGTCATCGGCCGGCGTCACGCGAACGTGACTTTCTTGCCGCTGGAAATTGCAATGTTAACCCGAGGAGAAAAGTATTCGATAGTAAAGGCAAGTTCGATGAAATAGGTATTTTTAACGGTAAAAGATCTGTTCATTCCACTTGATTCCCGTTCTTTTCAATTGATAAAAATAGTGTAGAAAATTTAAATATTGACCAGAAAATGGCTACCGTTGAGGGTAGATTTTTGGACAGAAAGTCGGGCGTTCCTATCGACACAGGGTTCTCGGAATTGTTCATGTCAACGTGAAAGCAGTCTGCAGATGACAAGGACACAGTGCGCAGCGCTGTCAGCTCCTTCGGAACGAGCCGGCGGCTGAAGCGTCGCTCATTCCGGGCGAGGATCGCGCGTAGGCACGTTGAGCGACGTTATTCCGTCGCGTTTCACGAAAATATTATATTAACCGTGTCAACACCGCCTCCCCAAAACGGGGATCATAATATTTGCTTTCGCCTCCGCGTTTCCGCAGCCGGAATTCACGTTCGCGCATGGTAACCTCGAGGCACGCAGGATCAACGTAGACGCCGGGCGTCCTTCGTCGTCCCAGTATTATTTTCCTGTCGAATTAGGCGTTCCAGCGAACTGAATAATTTGTTTGCAGATTTGCGCTACGAATTCGCCCTTCGACGTACAAGTACACTTAAAATTCAACGTCACCGCTTATTTCTCGGAACGTGTAGGTGGATTCTCATGAAAAATGAAAATTGTCTGCTTCGATGAAATAAATATATGAAAGCTAAAATCTCTGAGATTCTGCATCAATTTTCTCAGAGCAACTAATCACAATAGTGTAGAGAAATTTTTTGGGGTCACGGGAGACAGACCCCAGTCTACTTTATCAAGGGTTAAAATTAAATTAAGTTTTCTTATGTATTTACTAGGTCGAATGGAAATGAAAAATAATGGGGATTAATAGTTGCTCGAACAGAAATATTCGTTCACAAGGAATAGAACGGTAATTGAGATTTATGTGGGCCTGTGGTAATTAAGAAGCACACGCAAAATTAACGTACACGCATTCGTCCTTCGTCACTGCTGTAGTATTATTACCGCGAATGAAATAAACTGTTTCAACGTTGCGCCTAATCGGTCAGAACATTCTAAATGGTCGGCGACGTTCTAACCGGAAACAGTTTATCGAACTCGTAATCGGTGAGAGACAGAGTTCGCGATGTTAGATAATAATTGCGAGCTGCGCATTTGTATTTATAAATATTTTATCGACTCGTTGGATCGTACAGCAATCTCGATACGCTCGCGACACGCACGTTTAATATATTTTTTTAATGAAACATCGCCGACCGATGCCAGCGCGATTGCACTGCGGATTTTTGTGCATTTATGCCACGAGGTAATTTGCAACTGCCCGAGGAGAAGCGTGCGCAAACACACAATTTTATCGTTGACGGTAATTTATTCGTGCTTTGTTGCAATTAAACATTGATATTGGTTGTTTCACTTTTTCCACGAGGAATCTCCCGCCCGATGGAGGAGCATAATTTTTATGTTTGGTCGTGAATTGAGCTGTGAAATTCAGTAAAAAACATTACAATTAAAAGCCCAAACCGATAAGAATAGTGACGTGTGTTTGTATAACGACGTCGCTTCTAAATATCATCCAGATTTAGCGCATTGTATTTGGCTATCGCATCGAATTAAACATTCCCCGGCAGGAAAAACTATTAAACAAATACCGTAAACGACGTTGCCGCCATAGATCGACTCGCGACTCGAATAAACGTCATCAGGAATTCCATCGTGTCGACGAAACGAAAACATTCCGACGAACGGTTTTGTTGCCGGTTTTCGCGCGCGTGCGCGTGCGCGTGCGCGTCCCTTTGTCCTTCGCTGGGGAAATATTTATTCGCGACGAACCGAAGGAGAGACCGAAAAATCGACGGACGTAAAAGGAAAACAAGCGAACAGAATGATCGGCGCGCGCAAACTAAATATAAAATATCGCTGGTAAACGCGTTCCCCCGTGGGAGTTGACGGGAAAGGAAAAAAAAAAGGAAATTTGACCATCGTTAATCGAAGTACGGACGTTGTGGAAAATCGACGACCAAAAACTGTGTTCCGTGCACGATGTGCTCTATGTAAATGCAAGTAATTGCAAGTCCCATTTGTTTCTCGCGTAAAACGGAACTCCTGTAATTTCGAAAATATACTACTCTCTCCGGCATTTTGTTCTCTGCCTTAATCACATCTTACGCATTTTTACCGGAATTTATGGACCGCGGATTTCGCATAACCCGTTGACGTACCCATTAATTAGAATTCGACGCGACCAGAAATCCCATTTATTTCTCAACTTGTTTTCGTGCAATATTCATACGTATTTCAAGTGGAAATGTTGTTAGCAATGTTTTACTGTAACCTTGAGAATATTTTTCGATGTGTGGTGTACAGTATTACCAGCGTACAATTTATTCAGATAAAGAAAAGATGCTTTTGATCGGTATCTGCTCAGATAGATTCTGTTCCCACAGAATGTTGTAATAATAGTGTAATGTTGAATCCAGCTGGGTACTTTCGTTAACTTCCCTGCGCACAGACCACTTTCCCAAACACAACCGCGCGTAATAAGTTTCGGAAACTCGTTAAACTCTCGAGGCTCCGCGGACCAGGGCTCGGGCAATATGCAATAAATTTTTATTTCGCCCCGGTACACCGAACAGATATTTTCTTTTTTTATCGCGATGTCTGCGAGAGCAACCGAGAGGATGGTTTTTCAAATATTGATTGCGCGACTCCATTTCCTTGGCCGCCATTATTTGCGACGCGACGCGGTAACGATGACACGGCCGGAAGTGAAGCGGTCCTCCGCGGAAGGACAAGGCATTAAAGGATGTCAGAGAGAAGCCTAATCGACGGGACGTTTCGTTACACATTCCGCCATTGAGCAGCAAAATTAAAAATTTAAAAAGAAAAATTATTTTTTACCGGACCGAATCTGGACTGATCTTACTTCAGACTTGGAAAATGAAGTATTTATTATTGTGAACTTCTTATTGCTTAGGGGATGAAATTATGGTGTGAGATGTTCGAAAAGGATAAACGCTATCGAAGAATTATTCTAGGGTTCCGATATATTTAGGAATAATTAGCAAACTCGACTGGAAATTAGAACCAACGATCGATCAATGCACCTAGGAAATTTTCAAAATGAACGCTAATAAAACTGTCATAATCACAACAGCAGAGTGGCGCAGTGGAAGCGTGCTGGGCCCATAACCCAGAGGTCCGTGGATCGAAACCACGCTCTGCTAAGGGATGAGAAATCATTATTTTTGTGAAACGATGATACCTCACGGATCATTAATCTTTTCTCTCAGTAGAAGTGTTTAATTCTTTTTTTTTTTAAACAAAGAATTTTCTTTGCATTCCCTGATAAAATTCAAACTAGTCAGTCTTGAATATGTAAAAATTGCTCGATATTTTTTCCCTTTATTGCGACGTCAACAATTATCTCCTGTCAATGTTGAGAACATTACAATGTTGAGTCACAGTGAGATCCTGAAATGGTACACGTGGCAAGCAGAGTGCGATCATGCTCACGAACATCTCCAACGGGAGAGAGAATATGGTTGACTTCTCAAACCCTTTCAATGACAGAATATTACGCAACACGTTTGTTTATGGTGCTCCGAGCAAGCAGTAAACCGCTTTGATAGCCTGTTACCGTTTCGCGGAGCGATAAAACCACGAGGAAACCAACCGGTAACAGGTCACGCGGCTTCAGCCTTGACCTGATCCCTCTCATGTAAATAGAGGGCGAAACTACCCTCGTGGAACACGCGCGCCGCGAGGAATTTCGCGTAAACTTTAATGCCGTATTATCTTTGAACTTTACTGCTAAATTAGGGGACAAATTACTCGCCGGAAGAGAGCGAGCCACCCTACAAAATTACTGTTTTATACAATCTTTCTAATCCGGTGCACCACCCCTTAAAAATCAAACGAAATCGAGGAAATTCTTTCTCGACTTCTAGAGGAAATTCTGAAGCTTCCTGCACCGCAAATTGGAGTGTTATTAAATTATTCAGTTGAATTTGCTGTAGAAACAACTCCCCTTATATTGTTCATCGCTAGACCGCGGATCTTTAAAGAATTAAATTCTTAAGTCTCTGTCAATTTAAAGAATTAAATTCTCAATTCTCTGTCAATTTAAAGAATTAATATTTACAATGATGAATTCACCTAGAATTAATATTTACAATGATGAATTCACCTAGAATTAATATTTACAATGATATATTGAGCTGATGTCCCCTGTCAAATTAAAAAGTTAACATTTACGGTGGTATGTTGGACTAATACTTCCTGTCAATTTGAAGATTTAATATTTACATATCGAATTCATTTCCTCTGTCAACTTGAAAATTCAATATTTGCTATAATATTGCTAATAAATCGCAACGGTTTTTGCGATGGCCTGTTTCGATAGTGTTAAACAGTTGTTTCCCCGAGCGAGACTCTGAATGATCGCACCTTTTCTGGTCGGTTCTCCGCGACTCTAAAGAATTTATGAACGTAGTCTTTGTGAGGCAATGCGAACAAGTTTCCCGTTGCCCTAGCAGGCGAATCCGACACGGCCGGGTCGTTTTTAGCGACTGCGAGAGGGAAGTTACGTAAAACGTCTGGCTTTGTCGAGGCGGAAGAATTTACGTAATTATTTGCGTAAGCCGGAGACCGACGAAAAACTGGAACGAACGAAAGAGAACCGGCCGGGTGCCGTTGGAAAAAATGTCGTTCCCTCTCTTCGGTGATTAATATGAAACAACGCGCGAAGGAAACGTAATATTCAAAAAGGAAGAAAGAAACAGGCCGGAGTGTCTCCGGGAAAATTACACGGACGCTTTAAAAGGTCCTGTCCTTCAATATGGCGCGCGAAATGTTCAGCACAGAGAGAACTACCGCTACAGAAATAATGCAAAAATGGTCACAAGAAAATAAATGGGCCAACTTTGTGTCACAATCTCTCAGCGTGCATACTACGGTAACGTCTTGATCTGCACGATCTATGTCACAGCTCGGACCTGAGGATTGGGCTTAGATCAAGACTTCACTTAATCAAGATTTTATCAAGACTTGACTTGAGATTACAATACAGGTACGGGGACATTGATTTGATTGACTTTGAACGCCAAACTAGAAACCCCAAAAATTCCATAAAATTGGAAAAAATTAAATGTACGATACCGAGTAATCCTCGAACTTTCTTGCATGTTACAGATCCTAATTAAGTTCGGTACAATGAATATATCAACGTAAAAATTCGTTTTAAAACCTGCACGAATAATTCCGTCAGCCACATATGGCTGACGTGGCGATCAACGTGTTAATATTTTAATACGGTCTGTAATATTTTTCCCATTTAGCTCAGATTTATTTCCAGCGGCTAGCTACGGGACAAATAGTATCCAGAATGTTTCTACTGCAAATTTCGGTCAGCTCGGTTAACAGCCGAGCGTCCATCGAACCCTGGCGAGTACACAGGCCAAGCCCAGAATAGTGTCTCCGTTACAGGGCGTCGGGCAGGGCAAACGATACCGACAAACAATTTCGCCAGCCCCCGTGTGTGTCCGATCGTTCCTAAACACGGACGATATTTTCGTCGCGCAAACAATGGGCGCCAAGGGCCGGAGACAGTAACAAAAAGTCCCTTCTGGACCCCGCACTCGTCAACGATGCCTTCTTACGTAACAATAAAAGAAAAAAAGTCAAGGCACTTTAAAATACAGCAAATAGGAAAAACGACTGCAATTAGAAACAGTAAAAAGACCGACAGAATTGAAGTCCACGAAACAATTCAGAATATTCGAACGTACATGGCAAACAAAAATTGATCACACGGAATATTTCTTTGCCCAAAGCAGTTTCACCGACAGATTACAAAAGCACATTTCCGCCCCGCCAACGGCGAAAAATTTCAACACGAGAAACACGGGTCGCATTCCGCGGTGGTAAAATAATTTTCAAAAGCACTTTCCAGTCGACAGAGCTCGGCGGAAAGTCGGACTTCGACGAGAAACGTTTGAACAATGGCTCCGACGAGCGTGGCTTGGCAAGTGCGCCCGTTGAAGATTGACAGAGCCTTTGAAACCAGCCCGAAGAAATGAAATTCACTCGTCAGCCGGGCCCGGCTCATGAATTTCATCGATCGTCGAATCGCGCGTCGTTGCTCGAGGAATTATACGGTGGAGCTCGTTCGATCGCAATTACGCGGAGAGAAACGGCGACACGGCCGTTGCAAAAAGGGAATATAGAGAGAGATAGAGAGAGAGAGAGAGAGAAAGAGACAGGAGAGACATTTCGTTCCCAGGAACGCAGACCGGATCACAGTCTCGGGAAAACCAACAAACGGCGGACGTGACGCAACCGTAAATCGGTTCCCGCGTGCCCGGAAAGCCCCATCGTCCCGCGAGAAGATTGTCGCGATTCCGGATGGGAATTGCCCTGCTCTCGCAATTACCCGTGGGGATTTGCCCGGTGCGTTTTTCACCTGAGACGCGATCACGTTTTCCGTTCGGGGACACTTCGCCTCGGCCTACAGCTCGCCGAAGCTCTGCTGCCTTGATGGAATTAGAGAACGCTCCTTATAAATACTTTTTTTTTATTCAATGCAATCAGAATCTGAAAGCAGAGAGATTATTTTGCCACCTCATGAATACTGCCTCGCGTCTTTCCGTAAATTCTACAATTTTTATTCCGCCGTGAAAGGACGGAATTGAACGATCTTTAATAAGTTCATTTACGAGCAAATTGTGCTAGATTATTTCACAGCTAGCCAGAATTTCCTTTCAGGTTTCTTCCGGAAAGAGACGGAAGTTCTCTTTCGATATAAGGCGATGGCTCGGGACCGGCTCTCGACGTATTTCGGATGAAGAGGGGATATAGCGATTTTCTTACTTCGAAATAAGAAGTCGTCAATCTTAGATCGGAATAAAACTGTACATATTGACTCGAGCTTACCCCCACCGCGACGGAGGGTGAAAATAGAATTTAACACTAAACCTACCACCGCCGGTCAAAATGACCGTTCCAGATGTTTTATTTCACAATTACTCAAATTGTAAAAGTGCTTTAAATATTTCAGTAAATACATTTAGGAGAGAATGTATCATAATACGAACCGCGCACGAAATCCAAATAAATTCAATCTCGTCATTTTCATAAGACAACATGTGTTAGTTACTTTTAAGGCTCGGTAGGTTTAGTGTTAACCCTTTGCACTCGGTGCTATTTTCATTCTAAAACTAAATTTTTCTTCCGTCTTGGAATATTTTCATTTTATTCGTACGAAACCGATCCGATTTCCACATATAATATTTAAATGTTTCGTGATCTATTAAATACAAATTTTGCAATGTAACAAATATTTTGTAATATTTTTTGTAATTTCCTTGAAATAATGCCACAACAATTTGTAGCGGTGCTTCAGAGTCACCACTCGAGTGCTAAGGGTTAATAGTTCGAGGAAATTATTTGTAATATTTTCGAAAAACCTCGACCGCAAACATTAGCACATCTGCGGAATCCCAGATTAAAAATCGTCCCGCGTTACAAATATTTCCGGTTTAACGAGGCCTTTAAAAAAAAAAAAAGAAAAACAATGTCGCAATCAGCGCGGCTAGCCGTGGGGGGTCGTAACGGAATAACAATCAATTCCGGTCTTTTACAGCTTCATTAACGCGGCGGGAGGGTCGAACAGACTGTTGAACACCCCGGGACCAGACACGGGGTTCATAATAGTAAACCCGCAGGAAATATTCCCGGCGTAAAAGTCGCGGCCGGTTCGACGCGCAATTAAATTCCGAGGGTGGTTTCGGTCGGTCAGCGATACGCGCACCCTCGTAGTTTAATTAAACGATTTAATTAGCATATTTCGCTGGCAGGGCTTGTGTAACGCGGAGAGACGAACGGTTACGCGACCGGAAACAGGTACCATGGAGAAAAAAAAAACTCGATCCCGTTCATCCGCGGACAATGGCGAGGGTGAATCGATCGCCCGGAACTTTATTATCGTGACAACGGGGTAATAAAATTTTCTGCAACGCACGATACACACCGATCCACGACCCGCGTCCTCGCCGCCATTTTAATTTCGCCCGTCCTCGGGTCTTATCGTCGCCGATCGCGTAATTACCGCGACGCTAAAAGGTGACATTCTCGTGTACGCTTATGTTGTTTTGCTTTCGCTCGGCGCGCGATTAAATTATTGCGAGCTGCTGTCTCAGTGTGGTTCTATACGTGTGCGCGAGTGTGATTCAGTGGGTCAGTGGTGTGGTGCTGTGAATTCTTGTGCTAATGCGAGAATTTTCTGAATTATTTATTCGAAATTTACTTTCGTCGAGTGGAAAATGTCCTGTAAAAATATTCTACATGTGTGACTAAGTGGGCTTGTGTTATTGCGAAACCCTGTGTTGATTTCTACTGTTATAGATTATTTTATAAAAATTCAAATAACACGACACTTGGTTAATTTAAGGAGTAAAACAAGAACGGCCGAGGTACTGGGATATTTCGTATTTTATCAAATTAATTACGTTCAAAAGTTTTCCATCCGAAGCGAACAATCCACACGTTACTTTGCCTGTCTGCTCCAGCAGCCATCGCAAAAGTTACGTCACGGTGACTGTAACAGTGTCCGCGCCGGTTTCCCTATTGCATAAGCAAGTAGTTCTTAATAAAGTTGCATAAAATTACGTGAAGCTGTTAAAGAACTCCCGGTGAAACGGTTTAATATAGCTGTCAGATTTGCAAAATTTTCGAGTATTCGGAAGACTGTGACGCTGCCACCGGCGTCTACCGCTTTATTAGAATTTTATTTAAATTTTCCAACCGGGGACAAGGAATTCGTAAAGTATATGTGACGGATGAGAGTCATCTTATATTTATGAAACATAAATTTGCTCTCTCGTAGAGCTTGTTATTATAAATCTGGGTAGAGCTATTTTCGTCGAGCCAGCGGTGTACACACAGCGAGCCATTTCAAACCCGAATGACTCGGTTGCTATTGGTGATAGAGAACATTGTGTAGGACGAAATTTGCTTCGGTTTCCAGGGTGGCATAATCTCGTGTTAATCATTTCTCTTCGTGGGCGGACGCGTAGAGGACATGCGAAGGTCAACTGAAAGTAAAATGAAATAAATACACAGAAAAATATTTAGTTCCGTTTAGAAAAACGGAATGACCTTCACATGTCCTCTACGCGTTCACAAAGATCGGAAATTGTGTAGTGCGATATCGGTATAACACTTTAAAATGCAAATTGCATGCCGATGGTTTCACTAAAAAAATAGTGCACGGTGTACCAACGGAGATTTTCAATTGTTTCATAAAGGTGCATTTCATTTTGTTCGGAACTTTAAAATGCAAATCGTAGAACGCGATTGCTCAATAACAATAGCAAACACTGCGCCGACAGAGCTTTTCCAATCGCGATATTGCATAAAACAGCATTTTATATCGGCCCGGAACTTCGGAGCGCCAAAAATACAAATTGCACGCCGCGAGTTGATGTTAAATCTGCAATTCAATCAACTTCGTTCCATTTTAACGAAGTTAGGATTACACGGTGTCGGTCAGTAGTCGATACGCGCAACACAATTATTTTATAAATTAATCATTCTCGCCGGGCGAAACGTAGAATATCTGTTGACACGTTCGAATCCGACTGTCATCGCGTAACCGAATCGAACCGGCAGTATAAAAGCAGTTATAAATTCGAGCGTGTGCAATCTTTGCCTGACATTTAGCTCGATCAAGGTTACAGAGGATCCACAGTTATGGCGCCATAACTCTGTCGTCTTATTTCTTCCGAGCGTATGAATACTCGGCTTCTGTTCCACTCGTATATTCTCCATATTAAATTCCTACAGCTTATTTGCCAATCCCCCGTTCAATTTTCTTTCTCCGCGGTAAACATTTACTCCAATTTTATTTCCCCTGCGCACGGAAGCCATCTTGCTTGGTCTGACCGGCGAAGGGTGTCGTAAATCAAAAGGAATTACAGAAACATTAATGCAGGAATCATTGGAAATGTTGTGAATTATAATTTTGTATTCATAGTAAATCAGTGCTCACATGTCGGGCACTGTTTTCGATGTTTGAACAGATTGTTAGCGAGGGTATATAATAATAAACAACACTAAAATATCATGTAATTATACAAGCAAAACATTTGCTATAAAAAAATACTGCCCGTACGTCAGACGTATTGTTTTTAGTCCTTACATAAATAAAATATCAACACAGAGATATAATACGGTAAATACAGCATAAAATTAGATTTTGATGCAATAAATACTCTTTTTATATAATTATTGACGATCGCAATCAACGACGAATTAACTACAATAATTTCATTTAATTTTCCTCTTCACTCTTCGCCATTAAATTTCCGCCAGCATTCGGACCATTCCCGATTCGTTTCGATCCAAAGGGTTTGTTTGCAAGAGCAACAATAACAGCGCTAATCCGCGTGTCAGCCCGAAATTTACACCAGTCGGGTCAAGCTAATTATTCGTAGCATGAGTCGCGATTATCCGAACGCTGCCGTTTCGCAGTCCCGTAGCCGTTTAACGGCACAATGGCCGCGAGACTGAGCTATTTCGTTGATTAATGTCCCTCTTCCGGCATTGTCTAATTGATCCAAGGTTCTTCCGGTCGGCAAGCTTGCCCGTTTTCGTCGAGCGTTTCTTTGACCCTTCGTCCGTGTCCATTCGATTTTGTCCCTTTTCTTGTCGTGCTTCGTCGAGCATCGTCGCCCTCTCGAAACAAGATTCCGACGGTTTCGAAAACCGAAAACGCGTCGTGAAGATCCAATTTTTTCGCGAAGGACTTCTTTACTTCGCCTCTGGGAACCGGTTCCCTCTCGAGTCCTTTCTTCGCGAATATTCGGCGAAAGGATAACTGGCAGCGTTGCTCGGATCTCGCAGAAGTTCGACAAAGGAGTGAGCATCGCGAAAGAGCCTTCGACTTCAAAGGACTTCGTCAGGGCGGGAGAAAGGGCGGTGGAATGGGCGCCGAGGGAGATGAACCGTTTCGATTAATTGAACATTAAGAGCGCGCGAGTGTCTTCAGTGCCCTTATTCCCTTTGAATCGTTGTGATCGATTAATTTTTGTAGATTCCGTTCTCTCGGGTACCAGGATACCAGATACTTAATTCTGTGCTCCTGGACGCGAAGCATCTCGGTCCCAGAAAACTTTCAGTGAAAATAAAGCGAGCCGGTAATTAATAACCGAAGAGCGTCTTCATTACAGCCTTTTCAGTTTATGGTACCTAATCTGTTCTCCGAAATTAATCGGCGAACTTCTGAAGTTGAGCTTCTGCATCCTGCGTCGTATCTGCGAGCGTAAACCCATGTTAAACCACTCTAATCTTCTTTCAACAATCTCGAACCGGATGGGAGGCTTGCTTGCTTAGGCGACTTATTGGTAGGTGAACATAATTCAGTGGAACTTTCATACAAATTACTCAGATTTGCAGAGAGCGTTCTAAATTTTCGTTATTGCATTCGAGTCGCCAGTGGTCCGTTTCTGATACTCGATATATGTCCCAAGTGTTATCTAGCCGATAAAAGTCCCAGAACTACCCCCACTGCCACGGGGTGAGCTTTGTTCATTCGGCAGTGTATCAAAGAATCTTCTATCCGATACTTGTCACTGGGCAGACCCGTTTTGTGAACAAGTATCGAGTAGACGCTGTATTTCGAGGCAATCGTCCTAATCTGTCGGCAAGCAGGTCGGTGCCAAACAACTCGAAACCCCTTTCAACGAACTCAAACCAACGGAATTAAGCCATCGGTTCAAACGCGTTGCTAACGTACCCGCCAACTTCCGTGCGAATCCACAAACGAGCGAACCGCAGGCAAACCGTGTTCCCGATCCGTCGAGAGCTTGCACCGAGGCGTCGCGACGCGCCGAGTCCGTCAAACGGAGCTGAAACGGCTCCCCGAATCAACGTTCGATTCACTTGGCACCGATTTCCACGGTGAATCCTGCCCCCGTTCTCGCAGTTGCCAAAATTTCGTGTCTGATAACACGCTAATCGCGCCCGGATTGAAACGTAACGGTTAATCCGATTATCAGTTACTTTCGACGATCGTTGGCCCAGAACCCGCCTGTAATTATCTCGATCGCGATTGTACGTCACAAACGCCGATCCTCATGGCGACGCTTTGTTTCGGTTCCGGAATGCTGCAATTTTAACTGGTCGGCTGGTTGAACGGTATTAATTACTAGTGACGATCGCTGTTCGAAATCTTGTCAAACGATCCTGAAAATTAGAAATGTACATTTACGGTGGGCATGGTGGAAAAATATGTACTATAATCGTTTTATCGTCCACTGTATTTGCACAATTCCGTTAAACATTTTGTTAAAGCTCTGGAATGGCGGAATTATTTGTAAATATTTATGGATTTTAGGGGTGGTAGTGAAGTGACTAATTTATGAACTCCTAGTTTATACTTCCAAAAGTAATTATTTGTTAAGGGGTTGATAGACTTCCGCTGGGTAAGCTATTAATTTTCTCCCAGAAAAGCGACTAAAAATTGCTTTCACCGTTTTGTTAAACATTTGAAAATCTTGGAGGTGGGGGTAGTTTTGAGAAATCGGCGTCGTCGGCTTGTAGGCCGTTTTCGGGACGCACACCTGCGCAGTGCGTGTGCACCTGCCAGTCGGGCAGCAGCCGCGCGTGTATATACGTCGGTCAGGTGGGTATTGATCGTCGGGAGCGTGCAGGGACGAGCAGGGACGAGCAGGGAAGAACGGACGAGAGTGCAAGCTTCCGCGCGGCAATGCCCGGGCGGAAACGCCGAGGGGTTCGGAAACGGGTTGCAAAGAGGGTTGAAAAGAGGGGCGCAGGTTCGCGGACGGAAATCGAGGACGCATCGTCTGTCATCTTCGCGGGGGTGGAGCAACAGGCTTGGTGGAAAGAGAGAGGATCAAACGCACCCTCCTGGCTGTCGATCCTGGGCGGTATTTCCAAAGTTTCATATATATATTTTTTAAATGAATCGTCGGGAGATACAATCTCCTAATCCTAAATGAAATTGTTAGACAACGTTACTGGGGGTGACTCCGGTGGACCACAATTGAAATTGACTTGTCGCAATTGAAAGATCCATTAACCCTTAGCACTCGAATGGCGACTGTAAAATTGCCACTAAAAATTGCTGTATCATTATTCCAAATATTTTTTACATTATTAAATTTGCTTGTATTTAGTAAATTACTGAACAATTCAGTATTGTACAAGCAAATTGCATCATTTTCATATGTAGAACATGAAAAAATATATATAGAAGGGAAATATTCTAGGTCGGAAGAAACCTTTCGTTTTGGAGTTAAAATAGCTTCGAGTGCAAAGGGTTAAATAGTCTCTAGCCCGGGGAGTTTTAAAAATTATGAAACACAATAGTCGGTGGGTATAATACGTTGATATGACAAATGTGTTTTTGCGTCAGGTTTAATCCCGAGCTCGTCGATCTGAATGACGAGATGAGACGCGACAGATTTCCATCGAGGCAAGATCCCCGGCGAAGGCCATTTTTCGTGCGGCCATCGCATTCACGGGGATGTTTTATTCAGGCCGGCGTGAAGTTTTTAAATTGGCCGTTGGTCGGGGGCTGACCCTGAGGATGTCGGAGGTATCGATTCCGAAGTTACGCCGCCGGGAGACACTGAATAAAAGGATCAAGGCTGTCCTACTAACGCGACGCAGGAGCGATTCGGGTCAGCGACGCTGCTAAGTATAGTCGCGTCGGTCGCGCCCCTCGGACATCTTCGCTTTCCATCCGTACCGATTTATTTTTAATCCTGATTGTTTACTATCCCACGCTCCAGCCTCTCTTTCCATTCATTTCTCACGCGTCTTCATTTTGGAAAGCGAAAACAAAGAAATACAGGCAATCCTGTAGATTCTTCTAGTCCTTCCAGAAGCATTAATTAATTGGCAATTTTTTAGTAAGACTAAAAATTGTAAAAATTTAAAAAAAGAGTGAAGTATAAGTAGTATAGTTGTAGGGGTTGGGTTTGTTATTTTTATAGATACTTTGCTCGAGCGACAGTCAACACAGAGTCAATACTTTACATATGTCCAAAAAATGGCTAGCCGATAAAAGTCCCAGAACTACCCCCACTGTCTATCAAAAATCCGCTGTCTATTTACAACTAATCCAAGAGTTTATCTTGCAACATTTCAACGTCGAACATCGTCTAAAAATTAATTTCAGACGCTATTAATTCCAGTCAGCCATTCCAGAATATGAACCCGAAGGGTTTACGATATCCTGAAACGAGTCCCCGTAACAATGAACAGGATCCGATGTCGGGCGAGGCTCAGCTGTCCACGAATCTCGGTTTATGATGTCCAGGGATCGAATTAATGGCCGGCGGGTTCGTCGGGTTTCTCGATTACCTGGTCCTGGGTCGCAACAGAGAACCAGAACGGCATAGCGGCAGCGGAGCATGCTTCAGGGCTGGAGGAGCCACGCTCCGAAGGAGCCAAAATCAATTAACTGATAAGAGAGAGAGAGAGAGAGAGAGAGAGAGGGCGTCTCGCGTGATCGAGAGTATTACCCCTGCCCCACCCCCCAGAAGTTGAAGATCCACCGTCGGCATGCAGGTGGTGGCTTTCAACCCTGCAGGAGCTTAACAGAAGATAAAAATCAATTTAATATCCTGCCCGCATTAACAGCAGGAGCCTGCCAACGATCGACAGATCAGGTGAGAAAGAACAAGAGCCGGGCTGCGATAAGCAGAAACTCAATTAACCACCGTGGAATCCCTCGGGAGTTTAAGCAGAATCGACTTTCCTCCGCGTTTTTATAGAACGACGTCTTTCATCACGACTGACTCACCCCCGGCTTAAGGGAATATCAAACTTTAATTAATTGACGTTACCCTGTGTTGCTTTTATCGCTCGCGAAACTCGGGATCCCTCGTCGCGAAAATGAAACCACGAGAAACCGTGAAGATCGCCACCGAAAGAATTTTGTACAGGCAAATTTCCGCGAATCCAAGTCACAAAAATGTCGTCTGTACTCTCCATTTACGAGCGAAACAAATTTCTGCCTGGTTTTAAAATTTGTAAAGGGTAATCTAGAAAAATGGGAATGCGCGAGAAATGGCTAACAATCTATCGATGAGTTTCTGAACGCGCTCCCGATGGAAGCTGCAACGGAGTCCATCAGCAAATTGAAAATAGAAGGCGAAGGAAGGGGTGGTCGCGCCTTCAAGGCCCGCATAAAAAGCGCCGACTCCGTCGTTCGAGCGTTCATAAAGCAATTAAGAGTCGAACGAGGGTTCTTGCTGTCCTCAACTGTTGCACCAGGTCGCTGTAAACAGCAGCAACAGGCGTCGTCGAGTGGCGGCCGCGACACGCTGTCGCGAGAATTGCACCGAGGCTTGCATATTACATGGCGGACAAGCTGCAACGGTGCCAATCATTCGAATCGATCGCCGCGTCCCCTTTCCCTCTAATCAGCTGCAGATGACTCTTAATCTATACGGTCTGCCTCGCCACTCTGATTCCTTATTTAGACAGGCAAAAACACCGAGCGCGTCCTCCAAGTCCGACCAAACTGCGTTCGCACTCCTGGAAGTGAAATCAATCTCTGAAAGAGAATTCAGAGAACAGTTTTCCAAAAAATTTCTACGAACGGGAATTAAACACAAGTGAATTTCTTCTTTTAATCATTTCTCAAATTTATTTCTTTTCTTCTGAATTTATTTAAATTTTTGCTTCTCGAATTTTGAAGATAAAATCGTTCGGAGGCTGGAATGTTTTTCCGGAGATTTTGTTCGTTCTTCTTCGGTATATTTTTACGCTTGTTACGTCGGAGAGATGCGTATATCAGCGGGATATTTTCGATATTAATTACAAGCGGCACAAAGAGCACAGCTTTGCTCGCGGGAGACCGTTGTCCGTGTAAATAACGAGAAACGCCGAAACGAGCGCAACAATAACTTCCACGGTTAAGTTTCGCTGGAAATTGCGAATTGGTTCCCGAGACCGTGCTCTCTCTCTCTCTTCTCTTCTCGTTTCTTTGTTCGCCGGAGATTTAGGGGATTCGTTAAAGAGCACCGGTGGCTCTGTTTATAAGGCCGCCGGAAAAAATGGGGGAACTTTGGAAGAGTTGTTGCTCCGGGATCCGCCCTTAAATTGTTTCGTTTAGCTGGGTTTTCGAGGGCGTACGTGTGTTTGATCAACGCAAATCTCGAACCTTCCAACGTTACAGTCACACTAGTCCGAGGGTTAAAATTGTTTAATTCTCACAGGAAAAATTCTTCAAAAAATACGTATCGCTTTGTGCAGCATTCTTGGAGCCACCGTTGTTGTTATGCATCTCCGTTAAGAACCACGCTCACATGTTTACACAAAATTACCGCGGATTCGAGGGGCAGCGCGTTTCCCCGGCGGCGAGAGAAAATTGAAAATTGTTAGAATATCCGTGGTAAATTTATAAAATACAGGCACAAGTGCGCGGAAACGGCGTTCTAATCGAAATGAATTTCCCCGTAGAATATGATGTACAAAAACGGGGAATTTGCATGAAGATCCGTCTATCGTGGACGACGCGGCACGAAGTTATCTCGCAGCTGAGAGGATGCCGCGTGCTCAAGAATGTATTCAACGATTCAACGAATAAAATTGGCTCGGCGAGAGAGCTGGCTCGCCGTGAAATATGGAATAATCGATTCCGCGCTGGACGTAATTCATTTCCTCCGTGACGCGAAAGTCGATATGATTAGATACTAAATCACAATGCGGCGCATGGCGAACGTTCGCGGCCGGAAGAACGATGGGAATAAAAGCGACGACGCCCCATCGAAGGTAAACAAGAATATCGTCTGGAAAACTGTGTCTTACCCCTAAACGATTGAGACACAAATTTTTCGATCCCGATTTTCAAACGTGAACCATTGAAATGCGTTTCCACTTCACTCTCGTCGAAGGCCTCGTGAAACCTCGGTTTTGTGAATTATTTTCTGACCAGGCTAACGAGAATTGTTTTTCTTTTAATCCTTGAAAGCAAATGGGGCGACACGTTTAAACGAAATTCGTTGAAGATCAATCATGTCGATAATGTCATTCGGTCGATTATTAAATAGACGTAGAATCAAATTGAATGACGACAATTTTGTTCACAGCGAACGTGAGTCACTGGCATGGTGCATTCGAAAAGATTAATGGTATGCTAGAGACACTCCGCGTGATTGGCTCAGGGTCAATAATTCACGTTCTTTGTACTATTAGACGGACAGGATAAGATTGAATGAGGAACATTTTATTCAAAGTAAACGGTAAGTCTATCATCGCTCGTTTAAGAAGATTAATGGGCGCTAGAGAGAGACTAATAAATTACCCGAGGATCGATAATTTAGGTTATTTGGATTATTAGACAGGCACAAAGTACAATCGCAAAATTGTACTCACGGTGAACTTGAGGGTCTGTCATTTACGTTCTGTGAATTATTGGGCAAAATAAAATTGCGTGAACAAATTTGCGTAAATATTTCGCGTCCAGCAGTAAAATATTTTTGTGGACTGGAACGTCCTCGGTGGTTTAAAACGCAGTTCAAGGGACGTTTTAAGGGATCGCGTTTAACGGCATGGCTTGTGTCCGTGCTCGTTCCATAGTCCTCGACTATCGGCGCGTAATGAACAGTTAGGCGCCGCTGCACCCGCCCCTGCATTGGCCCTCTGCTCGGCTTTAATCGATCCTTATCGCGCCCGATAGCTTTGCGGCCCTCGAACTTCCAAAGTGCGCGCTTCGCGGTCCGTCTTCGGAAGTTCAACGGGGAACCTTACGGCTGGCCCTTAATAGCGACTGATTGGCTTCTGGTCGCTGTGTTTCTCTTCAGTCAATTAATTGTTCAAGTTGAATCAACTCCGACAAACAATTTATTCGTTTGACTTGTTCTAACTGGACTATCGATTTCTTGCAGTTATTCCTGATCGCAGTTAGCGCAGTCTACTTAGACAGAATAGACGGTTTCATTTAGGACCGAAATTACCGTATGTTACAACCAATTACGTCAACAGCAAAACGAGCTTATGTCTCCTGAACTTGAAGTCCTACGGGAACTCTGATCGAATCAAGTGGAATCAAGCGGGATTAAGTGGAATTAACTGGAATTAAGGGGAAGAAACTTTAATCAAGTGGAACACCTGGAACCAAGTGGAATCAACTGGAACCGGGATAGAATCAACTAGAATCAAGTGGAGTCCACTGGAACCAGATGGAATTAAGCGGAATAAATTAGAACCAGCAGAAGTCAACTGGAACCGAATGGAGTTAACTGAAACTAGATGCAATCGACTGGAACCCAATGGAATTAACCAGAACTAAATGGGAACAGCTGGAACCGAATAGAATCAACATGGAACCGAATGGCACCAGACGTCAGAACCACGTGGAAAATCGTGATTTAACGAACCTAATTTCCTCGTCCAGTCGCAGATTCGTCGTTAGCCCATCTTCGGATTCCAGAACGGGAAGTGCAGCCGCCGTTTAGTGGCTCGCAATTATGCGACGGTAGAACTCTCGGCGTTTCCAACGCGGTACATACGGGCGCCCATTTGCGTTGCTCGCATGTGTACACATACGTTATACTTTACAGCTTCATGACCATTATGCGCGTCCGCTAAAGCTCGAGTAGCAGCGAGCACACACACAGACACACACACATGCGGAAGGTCGGTTCTTCAAGGGTCGAGCGACCTTGACACGACGCCGACATACTCGCATGTGCGCGCGCGCCCTTTCAATACGCATACTTGCAAACATATACGTACACACGTATACAGAGTCACAGAGCCCCTCAGTCGCGTTCTTTGCGGACGGTTGTACAAACTCGCTGAATTATACATGGGGAAACGCGGCTAAGGACTACGTGTACGCGTCAAACAACAGGGAAATTAAATCGTTGCGGCAGAATTACAGATGATACACGCGTTCTCTCGCGGACGGTTATTATTCTCGACCTTCTCGCGTTTTGTGCCCATGGGTGAATTATGTAAGTCCCTACAGTGGACCGGTTTGATAGTTCTCCGGGGAAGCGTGCTACCAGGGAACTTGCCGAGTACTTTAGTCACCCCCGGTGGGAACTCGGCTTAGTCGTCTTTGGACGATTTCTGTTTGGAGATCTTCGTCTTCGAGTAATTCGTCGATTTCGTACTTCATTGACTCTGTGTGTATTGAAACTTCGGGGGATTCAGAAGGCCGTGAATGATTAAGTTCGACTTTCTGATCTGGCTGTAGAATCATCATTTCCGAACACTCCTAAGGATAATACCAGTTGGATCATAATATGGTCATAGGAGTCCATCTTAACGTGGTCACATGCTCATGAATTTGCTATTTGGGTCGTAGAACTTCGTGTGCGAGGTCTGATCGTAGAACTTGATTTTGTAGTCCCACTTGTGATCATAGAAGTCGATTCCTTTGGTTGGTCATAGATCATAGGGCTTGATCTCTCAGAGAGCATAGGTCATAGAACTTAATCCCAATGGTCACCAGATCATAGGACTTTATCTTAGTGGTCACCAGATCATAGGACTTTAACTTAGTGGTCACCAGATCATAGGATTTGATCTCAGTGTGGTCACCGAAAGAGAAATTGAGAAAAAGTCCTGCGGTCACCCATCTTTTCCGGTAACTCGAGGACACGTTGCTTAACCTGAATGATCGACTTCGCATCGAACCAACCATAGCTATTAAACGAGACTCAATACTTTCTTCTCGGTTTTCATATAGCTTTCAGCTTTCTTGTCTCTACCACTACTTAGCTACTATAATTTCCAAGTTATTACTTTGAGAAACAGCATTAGAGACTCGCGCTCCATTGTAATTTCTGGAATGGTACATGATTCCACAATGTTCGACCCGGTTGAATTATTTTTCAGTTCTAGTCATTATCGTCGACGTTCAGCTGGTAAACCGCGAACTACCACTAACAATGCACAGTTAACAGAGCGTCTTTACGTGTGCGGTCTGCGCGTTGTCGCTCGCGAATAAATTATTTGCAACGCAGTGTCGCGTCGCCACGAAGGGAACAGCTGTAGTGTGAACGCGAAACTACGTCAGCGGAACAATTCTGCCTTGAAACTTGTTAACCAATCTTACCACTCTGCCCCGTTAACACAATATCAGCCGCGCGAGGAACCGCGCGAAACGTTTCGTTCGGCGATATGACACATTCATGGGAAGAACAATACTGTCGTTTCGCCATCCATAATTCATATCGAACCAACCGAGTAAGCACGATCGATGGAAAATATGGTTGGGCAAATGACAATAGTGGTCGCGAACGAAAATATATCATCGACGCGATCAACGGGAAAAGCGACTTCCCCGAGATCTCGTTAACTTTCCCGGAACTTCTCGGGGAGGGAGAATATTAATAACATTTTTAAACAGTTTCCAAACTTTCCGGCGGTTTAATCGAATTCTAAACTGTCGAGAGGATCGAAAACTTTCCCGTTGCCTTACAGCGCGCAGCCTATTTTTGTTGCCACGATTCTCACGGGCGTGTCTGTCCAGCGATTTAATAACCTGCCGTCTATTCCACTTGTCTGACCATGGACGGGTCTTCTCCACTTACTTCTCTGGAATCCAACCGATGCCTTATGTAACCCGCGGTCTATTTATAAAGACACTTAAAAACTTTCCTTCGGTGAAAGCGACGGCGCACTATAGCCACCTGTGCATACTAATTCGTCCACCAACTGCGACAAACAGCCGCGGTAATATCAGTCTGCGATTCGTCCCTGTTTATGCAACGTTACAAAGTTTTATGCCGGTACCGCGGAGCTTTTATTAATTCACATACCTAGCTGTAAAAATAGATCTCACGTAGAGTCGTGTGACAAACAGTCCTATTTGCGTATTCTATTATTTAAATTCGCATGCTTGACAACCTCAAGTTACACTTTTATGGTCACCTGTCACAAACAACTTTTTCAACGCAGTTTTCGGAGCTGGTTAAACTACGATTAAAGAACAATTGCACCGCCGAACTTTTTCAAACTTGTTGAACTCCTCGTTTATATCCAGAACAAGAATTATTTAGCTAGTTCAACTATTAAAGAAAACTTATCAATTTCCAAAGTCAAGAAAATTATATTGTAAAGCTCCCCTCCAACTTTGGATGTAGTCGTCATATCTGCATGAAAAAATTACAGCTTATGCTCTAAAAATTGTAAAATACATCCACAAATTTTGAAAACCGTAGGTTTCTTGGTTTCGTTTAAAAAAATTCCGAAATCCGCCCCGTTCTGGTGGAACCACTATAATTTCGAATACAATTCGAAGCCCTCTGGTAGAAGCCCTATAACTTTGAATAAAATCATCACACGTCCATGAAAAAATTACAGCACATTCTCTAAAGACGGTGAAACACACTCGCAAAGTTTGAAACCGATGCGTTCGTCAGTTTCGTTGCAAAAAATGTCCGAATCCGCATCTGGAGCGTGAAGGACACGGCGAACGGGTTAACAAGATTTCTTTAACCAGCTCTCAATCAAAGCGCGAATAAATTCGATTTGTCCATTTACCGGTGCACCATGGGGATTGTATAGGTCCGTTGTTTCGCGTTGTTTCGGGAGGATACGTTCGCTGGCGCGCAGCCTGTTGGCAACAAAGAAGCCGCGCACTCGGTGATTCTTTCCGTTTCAAGGAGCCACTTCCGCTCGAGCGGAGAAAGGACTGCCCCCAAGACCGGAAACAGCGGCGGCGAACAAAGGCGTTGCGAAAGTTGCTCGCGGACCTGGAACACTTCGTTAAGAATTGGCAATCCCCTCGGAATCCTTTTAACTCGAAATCCCCGCGTTTGGCCCGTGGGGATGCTCCCCGTTTCGTGATTGCGATTCGACGAACAATCACGCCGAGGAGATTGTCACGTTGTTTGCTTAGGCTGGTGGAACACTTGCCCCGGCGTGTGTAGAGACAATTATTATACGCTACCGGGGCTCGTAAACATCACCGGCAGCCTGCGGATGCTTATGCAAATCCGCGTTTCTGCGGACCGAATCCCGGAACTGCGACGTTCGAGCAGTACACTCGAAGTTTCAGGTCAACTTCGCGATTTTTTTAATGGCAGACAGTAAAAGTTCTCGGTGTCTGACTTTCCAGCACAGGTTCGATCATGTTCCAGCTGTGCTGCTGAATTTTTGCAGGACGGCGAGGTTGGAACCGAGGATTTTAAACGGGGTTGAATTTCTGCATTTTTGTGGCATCGTGGATATTTTTCGACTCAATTTTGTGCAAGAGTACGTGTCGATACCGTTAACTGTGAGAATAAATATTTTCAGAGGACAGGGTTGTCGATAATGCGCGACTGTTGTCAAAAAAGCGGCCAGCAATTTCCCAGAAGCGTTTCCCTGTGATCGACCTGTCTGTCAGCCGTCGAGGGCCATCACGATGAACGAAGGGCTTCTCTCCGCGTCAGTCGAAAGAGGAATAGCCTGTTGCTGTTCGAGAGGTCGATCGCTCTCGCCGATTGTTTCGGGACGGAACGACGACGCGCGGAAATCGAAACGCGAAGCTTTCCTGCATGCGCGAGGCACCCAACTCTTATTCCGGGAGCTTTCGAAACGCGCGGCCGCTCTTCCGGAATTTATTTCGTCGAGATGAAACGATTCCACGAGACCTTCCCACGGAAGGGAATTCGGCTGCGCGCACGTATTTTACAACGCCCCGGAACGAGGGTCGTACGGAAGATGAAGGCGGAAAGGGGATCACGGAAGAAGTGCACCGCTTCCGGAAACCAGGAAAGATGACCTTTCGTCCCGGGCATGACAAAGGTCGGCTCCCAGTGAAACCTTTACTGCTTCGATTTGCACTTCCGGTAAACACGCGGCGGAGCTTACTTTTTCCTCGGGCTGCGGGTTTCGACAAGCTTACGGCTTACGTGGTTTTGCTGCGGGAAAGTGCTATGTTCTAACGACCCTGGTTACACGGCGTTTAGGCACTTTCTGACCCCAGGAGCCACTGCTCTGGAAAATCACATTTTTCTGTACGAGGTGTCCTCGAATTCTCGGTTTCGGTCTGGGGAATATTATTTTTTGGTAACTCACTCTTTCCTCTATTCGATAGGACTGTTTAAAAGTCTTATTTTGTTTAATAATTATGGGGGTAATTACATTACAGATGTAATATCGTCTCGACTATCTCAGTCTTCGAAAACTCCCACACGACATGGAATAATAGGACTTTGATAATTTGTTCCTCAGCGAAACTTATTTCTTACAGAAAAATCACTATACACGTTTCAAACTATGTACTTTCATCTATGAACTCCGTAAGTTTCATTGAGAAATTCGTAAAACTGAACGTACAGCAATCAGTTATACAAACCGTGTTTTGCACTCTGTGAAAATGCTCGAGGTATGCACTCTGACAATTTTTTTTTAAAGAAATTTTCTACCTAAAAACCATTATATACGTTTCAAATTATGCACCATCATCTATGTATTCCGTAAGTTTCGTGAACAAATTGACAAAATCAATGACGTGGTGGCCAACTAAACGAGACACGATATATCTCCGCGTGAAAGCAAGCTAGCAAAATGTTGCGTTTCTAAAATTATTGTTTTATTCGTCCGGGACCGGTTCGCATGATTTTCCCTCGCAAATGATTGATCACGGGGGAAACTGTTTCACCAAAGAGATTAATTTTTCTTTATGATCGGACGATTTGTCGCGCCTCTGTTCGGACTTTAATGGCGGATTTTCGTAGCTTCGGGATTGGCGGGCTGTCCGTGAGACGAACGATGAAATATTACGGTATAAATTAATTCTGTGGCGAGAGGGCGTCGCGACGTGTCGCGTCGAATCGACCACGGGGGCCGCGAAATGTACGCCGCGCGAAGTTTTTAGTTCGTTAGCCCGTGGAAGACCTTAATTCCGCTCGAAGTCGCTCGAGGGCAGCTGCAGAAGTTAATCCCGATCTCTGACAGCGCTAAGCCGCCGATTACGCTCGCAGATGCAATTCCCGGAGGGGACACTCGCCGACCGACTTCGCCAGCTTCGTTTCCGATTCGAACTCGGTGTGCCGGTGTAATTTCGGCTTCGACGAGTTCCCGTGCCGTTTCTTAGCATCGGTGGAATCGGTGGGAATCGGTCGTTCGACGCGGACATTTTTCTGAAATCCACGGGAATCGTTCGGCGCGGGAAAAGTTTCGACCCCGGGACCCTCGGAAACTTTGCGCCTTCGAGTAAATTGCGTTTAGCCATCGGAATTTGTTGGATAAATTCTTTAGCCCCAGCAAAATGGAAAATTTGTGATGAACAAAACGGAAGATGACGCGTTCCCAGTGAAGCTCGCGAAGTATACGTTTTCCGGCAGGAAGGGCGAGACTTATTTTGCGGATAATGCGTCGGGGATTTTGTTTCTGGGTTTTTCGCGAATGCAACGACGTGGCTCTCGCCGGAAACGAAAATAAATGCGAGGTCCCCGGGGCGCATACCAATGGAAAGGAAGGAGCCGGGATTCGAGAGCGATTTCCAGCCGGCTTGATGGGATAAAGGCCCGTTGTGACGTTCTCGATGTCCGCCGCCTGTCCTCCATAATAATCGCGCGGGGACAACTCCCCGAAAACTTTTTCGCAACCTTCCGCTGCTCTCGAACTTCCGGTCTTTTGGCTCCCGAGATCGAGTTACCAACGGCTTTCGAAAATTCCGACCGGGCCAATCCGTTCGCCGTTTACGGCCGCGATAAAAACGAATGGCACGTGACGCCCGACGGAGATCCCCGTCGCCCCGGCGACTTCTGACGTTGTTAACGAGGACGACAGTTGGCCAGCATGATTGCTGGCCCCCGGGAACGGTGACTGCGAGAACTGTGGAACAATGGAAAAATCGACGGACGCATGAAATTGACAGGTCGTTTTGTTCATCGGTGGTTTTAATGCGGCGAGAACCGAGAAGTTTGTTTATGTTTGTTGCCGTTCGAAGTGGTTGGCTGGATTGGATGTGTAAACCTTTGTTGTCAGTAGACTGTTGACCTCCATGCAATCTCCCATTTCTGTTGTTCGTTGCTCTGTGGAAATCGAGTCGAGAGAATTTGTTTTTCGTTGATTGGAAAATCGCTTGTGGCGAAGCCGACAGCGAGAGCGAGAAATATTGTTAATTTTTGTAATTTTGTGAATTTTACATGTCCCGAAAGCGCTTAGGTATGTGGTCACATCGTGAGATATCGATCAGTAGATTGTACACTATTCTGATTTACTTGTCTGATTGCAGGTGTGTTTGTACTACTTGTCAGATTAGATGCGAGACTATATCAGTCGGCTGACTATGTATGAGACTATACTACTTGTCGGATTACGTGTGAATCAATCCTATTTGCCTGGTCACACGGGTGTATTATTTATATAACTATAGACAAGGCTGAACCATTGTCTAACTATGAGCCTGTTCTATTTGCATGACTACAGACAAGGCTGAGGTACGTACAATAGCTTCTTTTAATTCTTTAAATGTCTTCACTGTTTTGCACTGGGTCTACTCATTTTTGCCATAAATGTCTGCTACTAAATGTCCACTACTTGTCTGACCACAGACGAGACTGTACTACTTCTCTTATTTCTTGTCTTAACCGTGATAGAGTCTACATGATTTTTGTCATGCTTGCAAGTTAATATTCCGTTCCAGTCTCGTTTGCAATATACTTTTGAGATAATAAGATTCTCGCATTCTATTTTGAACGGTAGGCTATAAATTAGCTTATAGAAATGCTCAATCCGGTAAATTCCGGAATAGAATGAGTCACAGGATGATGGACGTTCGCAGGATTAATGAATTCGTCGGAAATGAGTCGCCAGATGGGAAATATGAATCAGCTGTCGCCCGTGTTTCGAATACAGCCCGGACGACGACTATGGTGACGTCTCGCGAAGATACTGACGTCGATCGTGGAGCATGATTTATTATCGAGATACTGTAACGTCAATGGCGGAGGAGCGTTTGTGTAACGGCCTGTCCGCCGGACTGACGTCGACGTGAACAGTACATAATTCGGTCATCGAAGGCTGCGTAACGCTCGCCTCCATTGTTCGCGAATATCATTCCGCTTTCTTTGACAGCGTTGTTTATGAACAGCGCATTGTTCATTATTATGCGTAATTTAAATCGCGGACGTTTCATTATCCTGGAACACGCAACGCTACAAGTTTGATATATTTTTTTGTTGGGCAAAATTATGTTTGATCGAAAAATCATTATACACGTTTCAAAGTGTGTACTTTTGTCAGTACGTTCAGTAAGCTTCATTGGAAAATTAATAAAATTGGAGACGTGGCAGTCAAATAAGTGAAATGAGATTTTCATAACTTAATAGTGGAAGTTTGACAGTTTTTTGTTGGAGGAAATTATTTTTTATCGAAAAATCATTATACACGTTTCAAAGTGTGTACATTGATCTATGGGTTCTATAAATTTCATTGGAAAATTCATAAAGTTGTACGCGTGGCAGCCAGTTAAGTGAAACAGGTTTTTTGAAGCAATTTCTCTTCGCGAATCTAGAGCATGATAACGAAATTTTTTCCTGTAGTATAAATTTTTCTATGAGGTGCCGTGGAATGACTGGCAATTTTCGATCTCATTTAGCCTACTTTTATCGGGTAATTTTAAGGGTAATTTAACAGTGATAAGAGCGAAGCACTTCGTCTCTCGTGAATAGTCTTCGGTTACACATCTTTCGCTGCTTCATTGAACGTTATGATTAGTGCGACGACTTTTATGCTTCTCTAGATCTTTATGGGCCAATCTGAAAGAACCGTGAACGCTATAAACGTCACAATTCGCGCTTCCACCGAAGAATAAAAATGCCGAGACGGTGCAGAAACGTTCAGAAAACAGCCGCGCGCAAAGTATCCGAAATTCTTTGGGGTGGGGCGACGAGACCACGAGTAGCGGCTCGCACGCGTAATCGTGGGAAGCAATGAATGCGGAATGAAGCTCTTGTTTAGTTTCCCCGATGAAGAATATTAACGGGATTTCGCCGAACGGGAATTTCATCGGGCCGGAAAAACAACGGTGCGATAATAAAACTGAAATTCCCGGGCGCGCGCGGCTGCCGAGGAATTCGGAGTAATTGTTCATAACGGGACAAGGCTGAGGTTCCAACAAGGCGAGATTAAATATCCGCAAAATACGCCCCCTGCCTCGCAAAAATATCGCGCGGAACCAGTAGTACGAGTCCGCGAGAGGTCAGACGCGGTCGACTTTTATCGCTCGCATCTCTCTCGGCTGCAAACTGCGTGCACCCCGTGACGTAATCTGTCCAGAACTATGCTAGATAGGTATCCAAATCGTAACGTGCAAAAAATTAATTACTCGAATCATTATTTTCAATTTTACTCACAAATTACTCATTCAGACAGATCTTTTTTAATTAACTGTGACTCAGGGGAGGAAGTAGGCAACGGCGCCAGGCTGTGTAAGAGCGATTCAGGTATCCGTTATTGTTGCTAATTGCGCGTTAAGGTGAATGTAACGAGCGTTAAACGTGCCCATAAATTTGGACCCCTTAAATTCTCAGCCGGCTGCGTTTCGAGGGTACGACCACGGTCGGCCGTAATTCACGGGATGAATAATTTCATTTAATAGCGGAGTGCGGCAATAGCAAAGGGAAACTGATTCATGGGCTCGTCGATAGATCCTACCTTTGGAGATCGATTTCTATGGAGGAATTAAATCGGATGGAAACGGTATTTCTCTCGTGTCCGGTTAACGGAAACGACGGAGAAGATTACGTCCGCGATGTTATCAGTCAAAATAGGAGGAAAGCGATTCTGACTGATTCATTGAAGAAACGGAGGTTGTATTTTCCATTAACGTAAATTTTCTGACAGGGTAGTTTAGGTGGTCGATTAATTATTTGAATATTTTAGCTCCCACACCGCTTGTCTGACAGAACACTGTCTTATTCTACTTACTTCATTTATCACGGTTTTATAATAATGTATCTGTACATTGTTCTCTACCGAATGTCTGACCAAGTACAGTCTTATTCTTCTTGACTCTTTAGTCACCATTTAATTTTATTTCCTTGCTGTTTATTTTGCTTAGAATGATTTTTAAACATGTTTCTTCAAATATCTTTCTATAAATATCTTGTGCAGGATGGTTTCTAGTCTGGTTCCTTGATAAATTAAAATTTCCAGCACACAAACAAGCAATCGTGTTCCAAGGTTGCCAACATCTGTTCAGATTTGTGGACCCGAACGGAATTCGGAGTTGGCCCCATTCAAGCTACTTGGTTAATTAATCGCGCCGATCAGACCTCGTAGATTACTCTGGACCTTCGATTCGGTGTTTCGTCGTAGACGAAGAGGCACACGGGAACCTCGGGGAAGCCACGAGTTCTCCTCGGCGAGAGCCGAAAGTAGGTCCACGACCGCACGAAACCCATTACGGTCGTATTTCATCTCGCCGCGCGATAAGGCTAATCACCGAGAAGGATTCGCATGACGGCCGGCCCTTTTCTAATCGGTTATCTAAGTAATTGGCCGGGAAATTAGTCGCTCGACTTGGGGCATAATTTAACCCCGGTTGTACGCAGCGGGACGCAGTTGACTGCCACGTGTGGTCGATGGTTGCGTGCTCGCGAAACTGCAAGGCTCCGTAACCGGTGCTTTCTGTCCAGTTTTGAAATATTCCGTGCTTGCCTAACGATAACATTTTCATATTTTTCCATTACGGTATGAAAATATATCAAATAATGTGCGCATAAAAATATTTCGGTTGAACGATTCGTGTGAAACCAGGTCGTTCTTGAACTTCAATTTTCTGTAACTGGAAAGTAATTATATTTAATTCTTTTATATGAATTTTATATTTAATTATAGTTGAAGGGTTTCCTTTCTCATTTTTTTTTTTTCGAATCACAATAGTTTTCGAAAAAATCACTGGCTAGTAATGACGCGAACAAAATAAGTTTTTCAGGAGCCAGGCATTCCCAGAGCTTTGACCGAGCGCATAGTTATTTTCCGAGCCCCCTCTGACCCCATCGATCACTTACATAACTGATTGGATCAGCCCATTAGCCCTCATCTCGCGTGCATGCCGCCGCAGATGAGAGTCTATAGTCAACGACACGCTATCAACGTCTGGTTACGTAACCGTTGTGTCGGCCGAACTTTCCTGAAATCTGAAACGGTTCCGGCCATGTGTCCCATGCTCCCCGTTACGAAATTACTATTCCGTGACTCGAAACTCGATATTACGCTCTCGAGTATCAACCCCCGGAGAGAGATCGGACCGTCTACGGGTTCTCCGAGACACCGGCTCGTCAAATTTGTTACACTCGAAGGACGACGAACCCGGCTGCGCTCGTACGTTTCACGTCGTCCTTGCGTCGCGTTTAATACAGACAGATTAATATCGTGTATCATCCACGAGGGCGAACCATAGGCCATTAAGAGGAGGTCACGCGCCATGGTGAAACTTCCAGCCGCGCCGGCTGGCAACAATTTCTCTGACCGATCGCTTAGATCATCCTCCTGGCTCCTGGAAGACTGGCGGAAACGCCAGGAGCTAACGAGTATTTACGATGGAAAAACGTGTTCCCGTTTATGGGGCAGGGTGGATAATGGACGCGCCATTTTAGTTAACCCTTGCGGAGCTTTTATTCCGGTTCCCATCGTGCACAGTGCGACACATTTGTCATCGGTCTGATAGCAATCTTTTACGGTCTCCTAATTCTGTCGTATGGTCGTTTTTATTGACCCGATGTGGGAGAAATATTGGTTTCGTGGAGGGATGAACAGTGGACAGTGGTAGGTTGACCGTATATGCTTGTAGATGGACAGTATGGTACATTGAAAGCAGTGGGAGGACTGTTTATAGTCGGTGAAACAAGATTAGTGGTCAGACCAAGTGGTGTAAGACAGTATTTTGTCAGGCAAGTAGTGAAAGATTTATGAGATATTTTATCAGGCAAGTAGTAGCACACAATATTTGTCAGACAAACAGTAGATCATTTTCTTCCGACATATTGTGTCGGAGGAGTAGTAGGAGACAGGCTTTATTGACCAAGTGGTACAAGTCAGTATTTTGTTAGGCAAGTAGTGGAGGACAATATTTTATGAGGAGAGTAGTAGCACACAGTCTTCGTCAGACAAGCAGTAGGGGGTAATATCCTTCCGATATATTGTGGAAGACAGTTCTGTGGATGACTAGTGGTAGAAGACAGTGCTATATCAGGCAAGTAGTAGCAGGCAATATTTTTCGTAATAACAATTGGGAACTGTGTTGAATCAGGCAGATAGAGGCAGATTGTCTTGACTCGGACAAGTAGCAGAAGACAATCTCGTGGAAGACCAACAGTAGAAAGCAGTCTTACGGAACACAAGTAGTAGAAGAACGTCTTAAATCGGGCAAGTAGTACAGGACAGTCCTATAGAAGAATACTGTATTAAATAGAATTGGTAGATCAAGTGGTGGGATAGAGTCTTCTCCGAAAAAGTAATAAAGTTATAAGTTAGTTAATTGCATGCGAGATTTCGACTGGGACACCCTGTATAATTAATTAACGTGAAGCGAAGATCAGCCATGTTTAAAGTGTCACCCCAGGATCCTAATACGCACCTACTTGCGAGAAGCACGCGACGGTTAGCAAAGTGTCCTGCGAGGTATGTGTGCTAGTAGTATGAGCCGTTGTGCGGCCAGACAAGTGGTGGTACGTCGCGAGGCGGGCAAGTGGAATACCAACGTGACAAGACCAACACGTTTCCGTGAATTTCGGGGACAGCGAAGTAGTTTCGGGATTCGAGCGTGCCGGTAGCGAGAGATCGATACGGCTCGGTTGGCTAGACACGCGCCACGAAATTCTGCGCGCGAAAGCCAACGAGAAACGAGAGGGAACCGCTCCGGGGCCAGCCCTTGAAGAACGCGGGCAACGCATTGATCCCGCGAAGCGGACTCCGCCGTTTTCCCCCCGCCCTCGTTGCCGTCTCGTCGGAGCGGCCCCCCTTGTAAATTAATCTCTATTAATATCTCGGGCACGCTCGGCCCGCGGACTCCGCGCGGAATTTCAGTCGCCGCTCGTCAACACGAGCCCTCGCTCTACTTATTGAATCCCCCTTTTTGCTTGAAATTTTTCATTTGCCCCCGTGTCTCATCCCCCACCCTCGCCCTTTCCGCCGTCATTGTCCGCCGGAGAGATTAAAGGATCTCGTCGCGAGCGGGACGTTGCTTCTTCCCGTTGCTATTTTATGAAATTTCAGAGCGTCTTCTACGTACCCTTCTCTGGCCCTTTTCGTACACCTCACACGCCCGAAATTTTAAGCGTGATTATTCTTTGGGATAGGTAAATAATAAATAGAATTAACGACTCAATCGAAGCTTTCGGAGGTTCTATACTGTCCCGAGTTGCACGGATTAGTTTGCTCCACGAATTTATCGTCGACAGCGGCCAGATTGCGCGAGTCCCTATACTACTTGTGCGGACACCGGCCCTATTCTACTCGCATGACTATGTACTATCCGTTTCTTGTCGTTCGAACAGACACGAGCCTCATTCTATTTGTCCGACCGCTGAAGGGTCTATACTACTTGTCCGAGCAAGAACACTCTCTACCAATCTACTCTTCACCCTTCTTCTACCCTGAAAGGGTCAACCTTACGTTGATTCTTTGCAACGTTCTTTACAACAACAGTCCTTACGCTGTCTTAAATTTTATTTTTACGTCTGTTCTATGGTAGTATATTGAATCTAATTTCTAATTTACTGTTTTAAAATATTATCTTAAAGTCTATCGTTAATGTGGTACTATTTTGAATTTCCTTTTTAATGTACCATCTGAAAATGTTATTTTTAATTGCATTTCCAACGTGCTTCTTGGCGGAACTATTTCAAGTTTCGTTTTCGATTTGCTATTTTAAGGTGCTATTTCGAATATCATTTAATGTCCTACTTTGAACCATTTCAAACTCGTCGAATATTAAACAGGCGAAGTATTAAGCCTACCTTCGTCTCGCCGAATTAGAACAATTCCTTCCGACTGGACCACCGAGCAACAAATTGTCGGGGCTTTAATCTTTCAACGGACGGGAATTCGGGGACGGTTTATCGTGGATCAGGCCGTTGTTAAATTAATGAAGTTCCGAGGCTGATCGTCCGGGACGGGGTTGGTCGAAAAGTCGAAATTCTATATCGGCTTCATAACGCGTGTTTAATGAACCTATGCGCGCCGGTGCGGCACGGCACGGCTCGCGCGTCTCCAATCAGGTTTTTACGGGCGGATTAATAGGACGAAGGGATCAGCCGCGGGCTCTTCGGTGGAAAATCGAGCGGAGGAATTAGGGAAAGTTCGCCGAGTGGCTCCTCGAGTTACGGACCCGAAATTCGCCCGTACCTCCGGATTTCGGTTCGCGGGGAATATTAATAAGCCCCGGACCTGTCGAAAGTCTTGGATATCCTCGAAACTTGCATCTCATGGCGGGCCGTGTATCGATTGTGCCACTGAAAACACCGTAATCCTTACGGGGCGAGGACAGCAGCCGCGCAAACCTCGCGAAATTGACGTTCGCCTAATCTTTGAGCCCCGGCGACACCGCGTCGAGTATGGAGATTCGCGTTACGCTTTTGCCTCGGTAATTAGTGTTACGATCCTGTTAATATAATTTCTTGATCTTAAGATCCTGTATGAAACATAGAATTAGAAACTTGTGACGAAAATAAGCTGGAGAAATTTAAGAAAATACTAAAATTTTTATTTAGCCCCTGGCTTTGCGTGCAATAAATGCAGAGAATATATATATTTCGTATAAAAATCCGCGTGATCGTAAATTAAAAATTAAGGCTCGAAACGTTCCATGGAATAATATTCGGAAAAATAAATTACTGTCACGAAAGAATTCACGGGAGCCACCACGAAAAACGAATGTTCCAGTGCGTTATGGGGGTGGCACAAATTACGAGCCCCTCGCAGATTAATATTCCCATACTTTATTTCCGGTAGGGAACGGAGCGGGAAAGTTCCTGCGTATTGCACGCGTAAATCGTGCTCGGTCCGCCGGGAAATCGGGCAAATTTAGCGAGTGCGTTCAACTTCCGGTTGACTCGAAATCTCCGCGTCGGTGCTAAACCAGAAACGGCGTGGCATCGGCTCCGGGGGGAAGTCGTGAAATTAACGAGGAAACCGCGTTACAACGGCAGGAGATACCGAGTGATTACGTTAAACACGGTGATTCGGCGTTAAGGGACGCGTCACAAAGCGCGGGACGCGACTGGAATCCGGATTAAAGGAGCAACCGGCTCGATTAATTGCAAGGACACGGTGTATGCTGTGCTCGATGCTTTTCGGGGTAGTTGTATTAGCATACATTAGCCCCTCGCTTTTAACCTGATTCCCAAACACACGCGGGCTCTGATTAAACAACTCGTTTTGTTTCCTTTCCTGCACGGAGTTCCTAAACTCGCGGAATTAAAGCTGAGGTCGAGCGGAGTGGAAGTTAGGGGAACGACGCCAAATGCGTACTGGTCACCTAAATCGTGCCCCTAAATGAATTCGTTACCATTTATTATACGCAACGTCGTGCAATACTCCGCCTATGCTGACTGGTTGTTTTCTGCTCTGCAGAGTGGACTAAAAATGTTCTGACTTTTCTTATATTTATGTCGAATTAAAAATTTTATTGTCGAAATTTAAAAGTCTGAACAAATATCGTGAAGTATTGAATATTTTACAACAAGCTTGGTTCGTGATATTGATTGACAAAATTGCTCATTCCGGAGAGTTCCAAAATGGAATGTAGTATATAAATAATATGTGACTGTAACAGAAATGAATCTCATGGAATATTAGAACAAGATTTTGCTCTATCATTTTATTAAATTTTTGTAACGTTATATCCAATTTTCTCAAGGAGCCAAATTTGCTTTTAAGCAAAATATCTGCAATTTTCCCTTACACGTTCCCAGCCGGCCGCATTTCGTTCTACCCGTGCATTCAGTGTTTATTGCTCGAGTTTCGGGAGCTAACTACCGTCGTCTGGGGACATTTGTTGTTTTACACGTCCCATTTAAAGTCTCGCGATTATTTTGTTAACTGGAGAGACGCAAGGGAAAGATGAATCCGCGGGATTCCATTTCCTGGCGAAACCGAAGTTGCACGGTATCGAAATTCCCGCAAAGAATATCTCGAGAAACGAACCCGCGAAGCCGTCGTAAATACGTCGAACAAAGTTCCAGGGGAAATTCGATTTCTACGGTTCCCCCCGTATCATCCTGGCCGCGAAGCCACGTCCCGGACGCGGGACGTGTATCGAATGCAAAACGGGAAACCGCACGTGTAACCGGGAACGGAGAATTTCGCCGTACGTCGACGGGGAAAGACGGGCAGGGAAAGTATTTAGTCGTGCGAGGGGAACTCGATAACGGAAGTTACTTCAACTGCAGATTTCCGCATAAAATCGCTACGAACCCTGGGGAATTCCGGGAATCCTTCGACGCCATTAGCAACTGCAGGCAAAAGGGAAATTCTCGGCAAACAGAAATTTTAATCCGAGGAAAAAACATTGGGAATGTTTTGAGAGATATTCGCTTGTAAGTAGTACGGATTACTCTGTGGTCAGACAAGTGGAAGAAAACAGTATCTGGTTATCCACAAACGCATTAAAATTCACTATCTATTTTATGCCAACAATTTTCTGGACCTCCTATATATGTCGGTCCTTGCTCAGTCCAGTAGTGCAAATCAGTTTCTGGTCAGGCGAGTAGAGCAAAATATTATCTGATTATATGCAAGCGCAGAAAAATCCACAGGGAATTAATTAAACTTCACTCTTGTGTGCAGATACTTTCGCGAGCACCTCATTAGTCGGTCCTTGCTCGTGCAAGTAGTACAAACCAATATATGATGAGACAACTAGTTGAAGACGGTATCAGGCGACTCTAGAAGCAGATTGTCGCTATCGTCGCGACTGTTACGCCTCGTTTCGTGTCCAAAACATGGGTCGGTCATGCATCGGATGCAAACTGGGAGTCGCGCGTGTAACCGGCAGCGAGAAACGGGATTCGATAGAGACGGTGGCCATTCATCGGCCGAGCAAATCGTTCCGGGTAGCTGGATCGTCGGAGCTCGTTAATTCAATTCGAGCGGTGGGCTTCTCCGGCTGCTAGCACGCCGTATGAAAATCAAGGCAGCTCGCCTCGCCTCACTGGTGGATATTCAGCCCGGAGAACAATCAGATCTTCCCCGGCGATTGTTGACGCCTTCGCGCCAGCCGAGACGGGCCTACATTCGACCGAATAAAAGGAACACGACGAGCGAAGACGCCTCGGACTGAATGCCGTGCCTAGGGAACTGCGAAGCTCGAGAGACCCTGAACACACTCCCCGAGGAAAACCGTTCCGTTGACAACGAATGCAATTTCGGAACGAATTGACACTCGAGCAACTTGTTCGGCTGATGATGTTCCAAGAAAACCGAAATTTTCAACGAAAAGGAAGCGAAGCTCGAGACGCGACAGATTCGACAAGCAATTTTGATCTTCTCCTGTTGGAACTGTCGTGTCGTGTGTTCTACGAATTATTTACAATTTTTCTGACATTCCTATATGTAACCACCGAATAATAACTGGCTCGACGAATGCTCGAGCACATGAATTTCCTTAACTGTCAGTTATGTGGTTTCAGGAAACACGCCGGAACGGAAAGGAGCAAGAAGCAGAGAAGAGAGTAACTCACGACCGTCTTCAAAGTAGAAGTACGAAGTACAGGGTCGAAGCGAAACGACCATGGTGTTGCCGCGAGTCAAAGTGAAGGACGTTACTTCGGGACACTGTTTTCAACGAGAGGGCGTGTCGCAGAACCTTCGGGCCAGGTGCTTCGAATGCCGGCTACGATCCCCACCGACAAGGATCTCAGGAATTTCGGTCACGGTGCCATTCCACTCGAATCTAATTCCGTCGGAGCGCGTTCGGGGAGAGTATACTTAATTCCGGCCCCGCCGGTGAAGTCTGCCTAATGCCCGTCGACTCTGATCTCCATATTCAAGTGTTCGCGAGGATGCAGCCGGGAATTAAGGGGTATTCTAGTGTAACAGGTATGGAAAAAATATCACTCGTTTCGCGGACATAAAAAATTTGACATTTCAAACGTAGGCTCCCGAGATTTCATAATCGCGTGTCGGGAAGTAACGAAACTGTAGCTCGCTTAGTGTGACCCATCAAGGGCTGATTACAGGGACTATTTGAGTCTCTTTTTATTGAAATTATAGCCATGACTTTTGACCAATATTTTTCAGTAAAAGTATGAACTAACAAAATTCCTGGCGTACTAGAATGTTAATTTTTCCCCAAATAGAGGGAAACGACCCGAGGTGCGAAAAGCGAGGGAAAGTCGTTAGAGAAATCGCGTCGCGTCCTATTCTAACGAGCAGCTTCTCTGCCGAGTTTCAAATTCTCTTCTGCCGGCTCGATTAGATCGATCCCTAAGGGGTTGGTGACGAATCCCCGTCCGGAAGCGAGGTTTATTTTGGCGAGGGTATCGCGGAATTTCTCGGCCGACACCGACTTCCGTCGTCTGTGACCGCGGCCGGGACGATATCCGCGTGTTAATGAAAACTTTCGCCGCGTGAGACGACTCTGAATTTTTTAATTAGGTTAAAGGAGCTCGGAGGGTGCTAACCGTGGCTGTAAACGCTATTATTTGGGGACGTGACGCCGGACGGTATCGTATCTTCTGCTTTATCCGCGAATTTTCTCGCTGTTCGCCCTTTCGCGCTGTTACTATTCATGAAATTTTTACTGCTCCCTTTCGCTCCCCTTTTCTCTGCATCGTAAATTGTTGCCCCTTTATATTGGCGGTTATTTCTCCTTTCTGTCTGTTCGCGAATTCTGCCCTCTCTCTATTTTGCGCTCAGTCTCCAGTCGTGCACAATTTTTTGACTTGAATATTAATTTCGTTGTTTATCTGCACTCGCGAACACCTCATTCCCTTGCAAGCTTTCTTTATTTCTCTTTCTCCATGAGTACTTTTAATTTTATCTACTTTTTCTGTCGATTTCTTTATACTCTTAAACAATTCTCTGTCTGTCTATCTTTGTCTGTTTAAGTAAATATTTTCCCTTTGCTGTATCTATTTTACAAAAATCTTTTTTTAATACTTCTTTGCTGTCACCCTCTATATCTACCTATAAACACTTCTATCTATATCTATCCCTTTCTGTGTACCTCTATCTGCTCATAAATATTCTCTTTTAGTCTATAACCATTTTGGAGATTGCCTTTTCCCCCATCTCTGTATCTGCCTACAAACACTTCTGTATTATTTTATCTCTTTCTGTATCCTCTTCCCTCTAGATATATACATTTCTGCAACAGTGTCTGTTTCGGACAGTCCCACTCTACTTAAGAACCTTTCTGCCTAACTCTATTCCCTTCTGTCTGCCCTCCCTCTACTCATAAACATTTCTCCTCCACTCTATCCCTTTCTGACTGTCTCTCCCCAGTCATAAACACCTGTTCCACTCTCTAACTGTTTGTGACTGTCTCCTCCTAGTCATAAACACTTGCCCCTTTCTCTAGCTCTTTCTGTTTGTCTCTCCCTATTCATAAATATGTATATTACATAGTGCAGGGTATAGTAGGTATTACACAATACGTATAGATCGAATTTATGGAGCAGGCATTCAATAAAATGTTTGTTACCGTTCATAATACTGCCATGGAAACGTTATCAATCGGATTGCAAATGGTTTGATGATGAAAACAAGTCCAAAACGCGACACAAATCGAATAAGTTAGACGGTGCCAGTATCGAAACGTTTCCGTCGAAGTTTACCATCGAACTTTATTTGTGGCATTAGACGACGCATTCACTCCAAACTGCCACGAGGATTTCTATTAATTCCGACGCCTGGATCGACTCCTAACCTCGTCTGAGCTTGTACAGAGAAGATTGGATTTTGATACAATCATTTTATGTAAGAATTAATAATGAATAAATAAAGACAATGTAATGAAAAGACTAATTCTGCGTATATGATTATTGAACCTACAATTTTTCCTGAATTCCCGACTTTTCGTTGAGTTGCACTACTGAATATCGTGCCACCTCCTTCGATATCATGTTCTCCTAATACAAAAATCGATTTTTCGAAAATTTCGGAAAATTTCCGAAATTTTCGACCGTCTGACTTGTCGTTGACTTGTACTACTGAATTTCGGATACCTCCTTCGATATCATGTTCTCCTAATACAAAGTTAAAATTTTCGGAAATTTCGAAAATCGAATTTTGTATTAGGAGAACATGATGTCGAAGGAGGTATCCGAATTTCAGTAGTACAAGTCAACGACAAGTCAGACGCTCGAAAAAAATTTCGAAAATTCAGTGGTACAAGTCAACGACAAGTCAGACGCTCGAAAAATTTTCCGAAAATTTTCGGAAAAATTTAATTTTGTATTAGGAGAACATGATATCAAAGGAGGTACCCGAATTTCAGTAGTACAAGTCAACGTCTGGCCAGACGCTCGAAATTTTCGAAATTTCAGTAGTGCAAATCAACGACAAGCCAGACGGTCGAATATTTTCTGGAATGTTTCGGAAATTTCAACTTTTGTATTAGGAGAACATGATATCAAAGGAGGTATCCGAATTTTAGTAGTACAAGTCAACGACAAGCCAGACGGTCGAAAATTTTCGAAATTTCAGTGGTACAACTCAACGACAAGTCAGACGTCCGAAATTCCGGAAAATTGCTCAACTTTTGTATTAGGAGAACATGATGTCGATGGAGGTATCCGAAATTTAAGTAGTACAAGTCAACGACAAGCCAGACGCTCGAAAAATTTCGAAAATTCAGTAGTACAAGTCAACGACAAGTCAGACGTCCGAAATTCCGGAGAATTTCGAAAATTTCTCAACTTTTGTATTAGGAGAACATGATTTCGAAGGAGGTATCCGAAATTTCAGTAGTATAAGTCAACGGCCAGTCAGACGGGCGAAATTTTCCGAAATTTTTCGAAAAATCGAACTTAATTCCTAATATCGAGTATTCTTGTCCAGGGTGGAGAAAGGAGAACACATTAACTGTTGTAACTAAAATTCTTTATTGCTCACCAAATAAATTACATCGTTAAAGCGGTAGATATACAAAACAGAATGAAATAAAACTATAATTTAGCTTGATATGGGCAGCTTTGCGTGCAGATTGAGTGGTAGTGTACACAGGTGATCTTCTCTTCTTCTGAGGATCGATTATGACACGTTCTAAGAAAACTACTGGCTGTCTTCTCACCCTGCACTGGGAGCTACTGAACGCGGAAGAAGCTCGCAGCAAAAGGAAGCCACGGAAAGTAGATTTGGGCAGAGCTTGAATCGTGGCTCTAATCATTTTCCCGGCTACACAAAAGGAAGTACAACAAAATCAATTTTGGTTGGAACATATATAGCAATAGTTTTACATACTTTAAAACCAATACTGTATGTACATCGTGACGAGAAAATGCTGAAAATAACTTTTGAACCAGTGAGTTCCCCGGCTTAAAACTTCGATTTTTGGCATTTTCTCGTCAAAATGTACAGGATTATAGAGTATCAACAGGAAGAAACACCGGAAACCATCGGAGTCCAGTAACGATCAACAATCAAATCCAGTAGCAGATCACATTCGCGGATCAGCGGGTAAAGCAGCGAAGACTCTAAAGGAACCAACAAACCGGAAACACTCTCGACGACGTAATTTCGGAGTAGCAGGAGATATCGAGTGAGAGAGGATGCTCCTCGAGCGTCAAGCTACCGATACAAAAGAGATCGCGTAGGCGATGAAAAAAGCTTCCCTCGGTTTTCCCCCCGCTCTCGAATCTAATTAGAAGTGCACTCCGCCGGAGTATCGGCTTGTTCGACTTTCCGATTTCGTTCCGCGTCAACGAACGATAGGATTTAACAGGTGCAACGCTCTACCTTGACGAACCAATAACGAACAAGTCCTTTATGAAGGACAACAACCCAACAACCCCTCTATTACTATTCGCTTGAAACGAAAGTCCGTTTCTAAATTAAAGTTTAAAGATGAAATAAATTTCCTAATAAAATCAGTATACAAGGACAGTTATATTAACTGTATATTTTCTGTCTGATACGTGCAATATTCGATTAATTTCGTTAAAAAATGGTCATGATATCGTGTGCAGCAGAAGTGCACAATTTGTCTGACTTGTTCTAGTGCTTGACTACTTACGGAAGGAATTCTGCCTCCGTTCCAAGTTTTCCAGTATTCCTGCCTTCTCTCTCTCTCTCTCTCTCTCTCTCTCTCCCTCTCTTCGCGTTCTCTTTTCATATTTTTTCCTCCACTTTGAAGCTCGCCGGGGACGCTTCGAGCCGCGATATTTTTCCGCTCGCTGCGAGAGAAAGACGACAGAGAGAAAGAAAGAGAGCACGATGGAAATTCTCGTGTCTATGCGGCTCGATCGGCTCGCAGAAAATCGAGTGTCCGATTGAACCGTCCAGGTGGATCGGAATTGGTCCAAGATTCTTTTTTTTCTAGTCCGTCGCTTTCAGCGATCCTTTCAACGCGCTCGAGCTCAGGTCGCGGCAAATATTGGAACATAGTTCGGAATTTCTGCCCTCCCCCGCCCCCAAGTTTCTTGCACGATTAAACGGACAAATACTCCGTGCGACGACTTCTGTAAAAAAAATTGATGATCGATAGACTTCCCTCTGCTGCAATTTTTCCCCTTTGTTTGGTCCTGATTGCTGCGTTTAAAGCGCTGCTGAAAATATGTTGTTCGATTTTTAACAGTCGCTTTAGAGGAACTCCATTTCTGTTTTCGGAGAAAGATTGCACACTGAAAATTACTTTTCGATTTCGTGAAAGCTTGCGAAGATAAATATTCGATTATTCTGAAGACCATAAAAAGATATGTAACTCATGTAATTTTGATTATTTTTACTCGAGAAATATCACTGTTACACTTGAAATACCGATAAATATGTGCGCAAAATTCCAATGGAAAAGGTTGAATCATTTTCCCGGAGAAAATTCGTGGAAGAATGGCCTCGAAGACCAGAATGCCCCCATAAGCGCTCGGCGATCGTACGAAGCAGCCAGTGAAGTGGCAGAGCAGAATCGCGAGGATCAGCAATGTTTCTTCCGTGCCAATCTCGTTCGCGTAGTCGGGAGTGAAATTATCTCTCGTAAATCGCTTTCGTGTTTGCCACGTTTTTCCTTGTTTTCGTTGTATCTCCTCGCTCCCGACGCACTAGTTAAGTTAATAGTCGCGCCCGAGGCTCGTCGTGTATACGAGATATAATGGGACAACGTCAGCCACCGGCGAGATATTAAGATTTATGGTAATTTATTCTGTAATCACGAACGAGAGCAAGGAGGCGCGCTCACGTTTCTGTATTTGTTATCGCGAAAGTTCGAGCCCGCCATTACCGAGCTGTACTTCGGCTAATCTGATGCTTTTAAATCGTTATGAGGGACCGGCGACGAACTGTGTTACTTCTCGAGTTTCATACCGAACCTTGATATCTGATCGCATGGTCGAAGATTCGCTCTGTCGACCCTTCATCCCTTTGGCAAAATTGTTTCCTGATTTATTCCACGAGAAAAGTGAATTAAATTTGACTTTAATTAAGGAGACAAACTTATTCGTAGCTCGAGGTGATCGCGGTGAAATTGTTCATCCATTTAACTCTTATCTTCCGCGATCGAAATTCACGTTCTGTAACATTTTGTACTTTTTGTTCCATTATTATTGCAAGGAATCTTTTTATCGAGGAGAGAAATTTTTCCTTTGCTCGGGGGTTATGAAATACTGTTTAAAAGTGAATATTCGAATATTCGTTTTACAATATAAGATTTAAGAAAGGAAATTTTAATTTTTAATCACGTTGGCGTAAAGTAGAATACGTAGGCAATAACGAGAGAATCATGGAGTTTCTGTGAAATTATTTTACGAAGCACACGATGCTTTGAAAACGTTTTATATTTTCTAATCAGCGCGTTTCTTGTCAGCGTTGATTGAAATAAGAAAGTGGAATTTAAAAGAAAATGCAAAGGCAGTAGAGGCAAGTTTAATAAAGGCGGATTTGTGTCAAAGGATTAAGTTCTTGTCTTTTTAATCCATACTCTTTAAGGATTTGCCTTCTCTATCCCTTCAGTCTGAATAATCAGGAACAGTTCTACTTCCAACTGAATATTAATAGGAAAGAAGAATTGTATATTGCAGAGAGAATTCTAGATGCTTGAAGACAAGTAAAAATTCATTAATTAATTTATCAAAGCGAACAAAGCGAAGCCAATACCCATTGTTAACGATATTTACATTTCCCATCGACGAAACAAACGTCACTCAAAATCTCAAAAATTCCCAAAATTTCCGGCTTTAAAAATAAACTGTAAAATATACAAAACAAAATTCCGCGCGCAGTTCGACGAATTTACAAACGAAAAAGGAAATATTTCCATTGAATCTCTCCTACGAAACACGACAATTTCATATTCCCTAATCGAATATCCGCAACAAAGATAACACTAAAATACAAGGGCAGCGTTATTCGGGACACGGGAGATTAAACGACTGAATCCGCGTCCGGGCGGGTCACAGATACCTGCCACCGTGTACCCGATCGGGTACGCGACCCGTCGCGTCACGTCGCGAAAACGTAGAATTCGCGATCGTGTTCCCTCGCGATTCCCTCGAATCGGTATCGATAATCGGATAGACGGATAACATGATTCTGCGAAGCGGGTACACGGGTACAAAATGGGTCCGTGGCGGGTACCCGCTTGCAGCTGTGCAGCGGAAAATGGAATTTCAAAGAAAACGTAGAAATATTTGCAGACATTGTTTCTTAAATTCTGTTACATTGGCTAGCTTGAAATAACGATTGATTTTCGTGTTAATGGAAATAGTATTTCAATTGTTTATCAAAAACAGTTAATTTTAAATTCCTCGCGAACGCGTCATTATAGTTTGAATAATTAAAAAATGTGGAGCCTGTCATTCTTTATGGTAACTCCACAGTTCTAATATTAAAAATAAATAATTCCACCTTAAACTCACCCAGTCCCGTTGAAGGGGTTAAATTAGAGTAGCCCAATGACTATCCCCGATACATCTTACTCGAAATGCACCAACCACTGACTTGCGGGTCGGGAAACTTCCAGCTGCGCATCCGGACCCGCCGAATTGGTATTCATGAGCGTTCTGCGCTCGCAAAAATGCTCGATAATAAAAGGAACGGCCCCTTCGTTCGTGGTACGCATGCGCCCCCCATCGACGACTGCTGCCGTTTTTCGGCAACAATGTTGCCGGAGGGTTCGGACGGAATTGTTGCGGTATCAAGCTCGCCGGTTAATATCGCGGCGATATTTCACGGCAACAGTTTGCCCGGATGTGAGTTTCGCTTACCTACTGGGCCTGGATGGACAGCGAGACGCGATCTGCAATCAAAGGAGAGATTTATTAGTCCCCAGGATCTGTCTGTCCTACTCGTTAATAATTTGCTTTCGTTCGCGGCGCGCCACGGTCTCGATAAAGTGCCCGGTCCGCTAAGCTTAATGGGCTTTTTGATTAAAAGTTAGGCGCATTGACGGGGCCCGGTCAAAGAGACCACGCGAAAGGATTTAGTGTTTCATTGGGTAATCCGTTCTTTAATTAGCGGAGCCCTGTCGGCGAAGTCCGGTTTTTGAATATTGTCAATGTTCATCTTGTGTTCGATACTTTTAACATAGTGCTTTAAACTTTTTTTTGCGATGCAGTTATATTAATTTTAACAACAATTTAGACAAATAAATGCACAACTTCCTATGAACAGACCTATGAGTCTAATTCTGCACGAAAATCCGCAGTACGGTCACTAGATACTGTCCTATCCCACTTGTCTGACCGGGGACTGATCTGTACTACTTGCTCCAGCAAAGACTGACATATGTGTGGCCCATAAGTGTTGTTCTGTACAAGAATGAGGTTCCATCAATGCACTGGATTTTTCTCCATTTGTGAATTAACAGATACTGCAGTATATCTCCTGTCTGACCAGAGATTGATCTGTACTACTTGCCCTGAGCAAAGACTGGCAAACAAGTGGTCCAGAAAATTGTTCGCATACAGAAATAAAGTTTAAACAATAGATTGTGAATTTCTATGTGTTCGTCAACCAGCAGATACTGTCTTGCTTCACTCGTCCGACGAGGAACCGACCTGTACTACTTGTCCGACTAGAGGCTGACCAATAAATAGCCTACAGAGGTGTTTATATACAAAAAGAATGTACATTGAGGATTTTTAATTTGTGATAAAATCTCATCCAGCTCTCCCCATAGTCCCCTAACAGATCCCAGCGACTATGCTCGACAGCACCGCTGTCTGTCCTCCATTCTGAGCGTTCTTCAGGGTCACAGCACTCAATTTCAATACGGAGCACGAGCGAACGAGTCGGGAAAGCGCGACGAGTCTCGCTTTTATTCGCGAGAGGCAACGGAAGCCCTTTCTCGCCCTGCGAAATTCGATTCGACACGTCAAGGCGCGGGTCCCACTCGCGGCTGGTCGGGTCGCGACCCGTTCTACCCGGCGAAGCGAAAACCGTTGTACCTCGGCTCGGCGTTCGAGGCAGATGGATCGGAACGGATGCTCGCGTCGATACACGCAGCGCTTGATCCTCGGCGACGACGGCGACGTCGCGTCCAAATGGATCCGCGTTTAACGTCGGCCTCGTTACCCACTCGAATTGATCCCCGACACCGTAAACGTGCTATCTGGGTCACAGTTAAAGAAAAAATCCCTTCTCCTCGGAGCTCTCATCGGCGAACACAGCGCGTAAAAGTTTAAGGACTGCCGCGTGAGAACGACGCTCGTCCACCGGACGGATTTTCTGGATTTACTTTACCCTAACGTTCGGCTGATCTATCTTGCGATTTACCTTGCTATGGAGAACACGAGCGATTACTATACTGTGTATTTTTGTGTAGAGAAAGAATTGTCCGCGTCTGTATCGAACAACGTTCAGTCTTCGACGTGTACCATCAAACCTGATGCACAAAAAAAAATTTGTCAATAACAACGAATCATTTCTGAAAATATTGCAAAAAGTTTTCCGTCCCTACGTCACCTCGTTTGTTCGCAACAAATTCACAAAGACGACCTATATCGGATACGATTCGACGCGATAACAAAAGCGCTTCAAACAATATTCCGTCTACACCAAACACCGTCAATCCCAGCACAAAATAAAAATTTCTCTGCACGTATAGATCCCTGCTGATCACTTTCCGAGAGAATTTCCATCCCCACACCATTCACTTTCCCGAAAATAAATTCTCAAAGGGGCTCCGTCCATTATACAATTCCGTAGAAAACCGCCTTTAATAAAAGATCCATCGGTTCCGTATCGAGCGAAGTTCCATCACGGTTCTCGTGCGGCGACCGTTAAAATAAAACTGCCGTCCATCACAGGGCGCGCATAAAGTTCCCGGCGACACTCCATTACCATCGAGGACAGACAGGAGAGCAACGGGAAAGAGAGAGAGTGGCCATCCACCGTCCAACGATCTCTCCCGGTCTCTTCGGTTATGTGAAATTTGCTCGAGCGGGTCGGCAGCCGGCGACGCAGAAACCCCCGGCCGTTGTTCGCGTTAATAATTATCGATCGCGGGATGTCAGAAGTTAAACGAGTAGCCAGAGCGACGTCCCTTTGTTGGGCGCCGGTCTGCTCGGCGAATCGGATCAGCCCGATTGCACACCCCTTCCTACGAACACAATAGCGCTTGCTTAAATTTGCTGCATCTATTACACTCAAATTTCCACGACCACCGGTGCTTCAATCGTCTCAGCGGAGCTTTAAAACTACTAGAGGAAAGGCGACATACTCCGAAGACTGCGTGAAAGGTATACAATAAATTTCAAATTCCGAAATGTTTGTCCTACCTTTTCAAAAGCAGTACCACGGAATTGGTCAGATTTTTCTGATTAAAACGAGCCCAAACACGACCTAAATCGGACCAGTTTTATAGACTCGATGAAATAAGATGATTAGGATTAAAGAGTTGAGATTAATTATCGTCCTACCTTTTCGAAAGTAGTACCAGGGAATTGTTCAGATTCTTCCGATTAAAACGAGCCCAAACACGACATAGATCGGACTATTTTTATAGATTCGCTGGAATAAAATTATTAAAAACATATGTGTAATTGCTATATATGAAGTCTATGAAAGTAGACGGATGTAGGTCGTGTTTGGGCTCGTTTTACTCGGAAGAATCTCAGCAATCCATTGATGCCAGTTCTCAGAAGGTAACACGAAAATTAGTGAATTAAAAACTTTGTTTATTTCACGGTTATTTTTTCGCGGCATCCTTCTGATGTGTCAAGAATTTCATCCGAGGGTTTCGGAACTTTGAAAATTCTAGTGAACACTGTCGTGTTTACCCGGCGAGCAACGTACGGGGATACCCGTTTCGCTCGGGCTTTATCGGGCCGAGCTCAATTTCGGACGATTAATCACACAACGACGACCCGAATCGGCGGGTACATTCGTCCCGGCGACGTTTTTATCCGCGCGACGTGATCCTCTCTAACGAGCCAGCCCGGTATTAATTCTTCCCGCGGATGAAAGGTGTGCTTTATGAACATCGAAACACCGTGCTCGCCCAGGATCCCCACCTCGGCCCTCTCGGAAAACGGATTATAAATCACCGCAACCAGAGCTAACCCGGTTAGCGTGCTCGTTGCAGAACAATTTTTTGTTGGGATGATGCAAACTCGATTGTGCCGGGTTAAGCGAAAAAATTAGCTGAATACCAAATTTTTTAATTTTGATAAGTCTGTTCAAATGCTATAATTTCGTAAAGAAAGAGTTGGACGATGACAAACCTCGGCTGGTTCTAAACCTTGGAATCTCAACTTTCGAACACCGTGGTTCACTTTTATCCAAAAAGTTTATGCGTGATGTAACAGGCGAGAAAGTGAAAACGATTCTTGTATAATCGAGTGATAGATTTAGTACTGCGAAGAACGATGGAAAAACAGAAGTGTAGCTTGCAATTTTGCGATAGAATAATGAAAGTTTCTGTTCTATCTCCGTTCTGAAACTCGTGCAACGTTTGACCCGAGGCAAGTCCAGCAACAAAAATCCGTTTGCTCGTCTCAGATATTGACGTTGGCTAAAATCGTAGCGGAGCACAGAAGACGAGAGGCGAGCTCCCAAAGGACCTCGGTTGACAGCGAATTCATTTCGAGAATAGCTGGCAGCGGCAAGTGTTTCGTGGCGGACTCGGTCTCCGGCTTTGCCAAGCAGATATTCCGCGGACTAATATCGCAGGACGCGCGGAATATCTCAGGTTAACGAGGTAGGAGGGATCGGGATCCATTTTGCCGACCACAAAGCCCGCATATACGGACCGGCAGAAACTTGCCCAGAGTTTACCTTCCCTTCTGCCCGGTGCTTCTTGATCGTAATAGACTTGCAAACCCTCAAAGCGTCGAGTATCGTTCGCGAGAAAGACTCCTCTCTCTCTCTCTCTCTCTCTCTCTCTCTCTCCGACAGAGACGCCTGGTTACGAGATAGACACGATCCGTGGAGATATTACGTTTCCGCGACAGCTTTTGTCCGCCTGCCCTCCGGCGACTATTAACAATCTCTTCCTGCAGGAACCGATGTCCTTTTTATTCTTGTTGATTCCACGGTCGAGGGAATTCCCGGGCCCTTTGAACGATCGAGCTCGGCCGCGATCTCCTAATTGTACTGGCCACAAAAATTTTTACCCCTTCTAATTCGGGATTAAACCGGGAATGCTTTCTCTGAGATATTTTAATCGTAAAATTGTAATCACCAGTGAATTCCTCCCCTTAAAACTTAGATTTTTGGTATTTTCTCGTCGAGATGTACAGGATTAGATGTTGAAAAGTTAAAAATTTCTGGGTTGCTTAGGTGAAGTTTAACCTTGAAGTCGTGAGGGAGTGTCTCTACCGTATCGGGATCGCAAGAAGCTATTTATGATGGAGTTTACGGTTGTCTACGAAACGAAACTCCAAGGCCACCACGTCAGCGAAAGCCTCGCCGGGTTTCGTATACTTCGAGATAAGTTCGTTAACGACGACATTAGCGTGGCGACGGTTATCGATGCCGTGGCGTCGTCGACGTCGCTGTCATTTTTCCCCGTCGTTCGCCGATACTCCGACGAGCGTTTCCAGGGACGAACTACAATCTCGCGTTGTTATCAAACGTCGTCTTTTCCAAGGGAAATCAATTCATCGGGTGGGACGCGAGATAGCATCCCTTCGAACAGAGGGTTGCTTAGAGATGGAGACCGACGCACCCCCACGCCGACTCTTCGTCGATGTTTACTGACAATTTCAATCAATCCACAAAATTGAATGGAAAGATTGCAAAAATATTTCGTTACGGTGGAGCTCTATTTACTTTTGTTATTAAATAAAATTTGAGAGAGTCCGCGGTGTAATAAAAAAAGATAATATTAAAAATAATTAAGCACCAGTATTGAGCTGAGGATTCGGCGAACGGTGGCATTTGTTAGTATTTGTAAAATCGTTCGGCGAATAGTTTAACCAGAATGCTCGTTTGCAATTCGTTTTTGTTGGAGTGGGGGCCGAACGAGCATTCGTCCGTTTGGCCTAAACGCGCCACGAGATGGTAAATAAAAGAACAGAGGAGAACAGAGTCGGAGAGATGGAAACGGATGAATAAGTGATCGAACAAATGGTCGAAGGAGATCGATGGGGGTGGAGAACACCTGGGGGATGAAACACGTGGGGAGCGGTAAAAAAAAAAACGTGGCATCGTTGGACTCGGAGGGTGGATCGTTAGCCTAATGGACCTGTCGAAGCTGTTATTTAGGTGAATTAGGTATGACTTCTGATATTTGTCTTGAAGTAACTATTGTTATAAGTGATTTATTGTGTAGCAATCGTTTGGAAATAAAGTTTTAATTCGATAGCAATTTAAAGAAAACATTGTAACAGTAGCTTCGGAGTAATCTACTGAATTCGTCGTCAATTGATTCTACATTATCCATCTGGAAGTAATTTGTTGATACCACAGTAATTGATTGTGTAATATTAGCCCCGAAACAATCGTTTGAATCCTTCAATAATTTATGGTGTAATATTAGCTTCGAAATGATCGTTTGCGAATCCTTCAATAATTTATTGTGCAATATCATGCAGCCCCGAAGTAATTATTTGAATTCTTCGGCGACTTTATTCTGCAATATTAATATCGAACTAATTATTTGTAGTCGATAATTTGTTCGGTATTGTCGATTCTCGACGTAATTATCTGAGTAAAAAGCGATGGGATGCTTTCAGTTATACTTTGAAAAGCCTGGAGCAATATTAATTGAAAAATATTCATGTACGAATGTTAAATCAACTGCAGAAAATTATTGCAATTTAGGAACTGTTTGTTAACAAAGATGCCAAATAAAATGATGGATTCCCTCGAATTTCGGGGCAACATTCTCAGGCAGGAAAATTCGAACGAATATATTAATTAATATGGAAATTTGTATTCTTCCGTGAACAATGGAATAATTAATCACCTTCGTTATTTACCGCACCCGCGCTTTATCATCCTGAATATTCCTAAACATCGAAAACGATTTACTAAAAATTTGTTATTCTCCCGATCCAGCGTTAATGTCTATTTTCAAATTGCTGTAAAATTGCAAATTATCACTGACCCAATTTTTACGATAAAGGGGGACGAAATGACATTCGAATTAAAAATGACAAATATTGTACATTTCCCAGAGAAATCAGCATATTCTCCGGAATGAAAAATCATTAACACCATTGTCCCCTCTTGAGTCTCTCGGAAATGTTCAATACTAACGTTCGCTTGCAGCGGAAAAATGAGGAAACTGAATTTGAAGTTTAAAAGGCCGGAAATACGGCGCATCTCGAGTGGCAATAGATTCTTCAAAGCCAAGAATCATTGAAATCAGCGTGCTTATTAATTTTGCCGCCACCGGCAGTGACGGCAGAGGGAAAAAACAGTGCCCTCCGAGGAAACTGCACTCGAATTGGAAATTAAATCGTGAGTGCGAACTGCACGCGCTCCGCGGATGGAAAATGGAGACGGAAAGAGCAATGGCTGCGTTTCCACGGTTTCTAGGTGGACTGGCAGAGTAACCGGAGGAAAACCCATTAGCATACGTTATTCTCTTCGTCGCTTCCCTTGTTTTCTTTCTCTGTACGCTTACACCATTGTTCGAAAGTGCTCGGACACTTGGAGCCTAATCAGACGCTCTTCATTATCATTCCCATTACGCGCACTTATTTCAAATGCACGTGAAACGCAACAAAAACCACGGAAACGACAGAGATGTGTGTGTGTGTGTGTGACGCGTTCAAAAATTACGAAAGCAGAATTAAAGCTCAGAAGAGATGTTTTTAAAACATAACCTTTGTAACTCTCCTAAATTCTTCAGGATTAAATTATGACTTGTTTCGTTATTGTAGAGACTGCGAAAGAAAAACTGTATTATCCTGAAGTATTAATCTCGGAATCTCGAACAATTTCACATTTTATCGTGAAATATGTTTATGCTAGAATCGAAGGATTTATCGCAATTAGAAAATCAGTCTCGAAATCATTTCCACGTACTCTCTGTAATAAATTCACATTACAATCGCGATAGTGTAAATCCCGGGCCGCAGTGAATCTCGCAAAACAGGAAAATCTGTATCGTCGACGTTGTTCAAATATTCGCTGGAATTTATGTCTTTTATCCACCTAACTCTGTCCATCCATCTGCCTGTTTATCCGGGCACTTGTGCACGCGCCGTGTTTTGCGTAGATCGATAAGCGGATTTCGTCGAAACTCGACGCATCGTAACATTTTCGAGCGTGCGGCATCGGTTGTACGTTTTCGCATAGTTTCTGCCCGAAATTCGGCGAAATCAATTTTCATGGCGTTCAGTTTCGCATGTTTGCGGGTCTGAAATTTTGAGGGGTTCGAAACTCGCAACGGAACAACATTCTGCGCTTCGAAATTCATTTTAATTAGTTCGTTTCAACCGGCAGGAAATTCCTACATTTCGTGCTACATTTTTATTCGACATACGTGGTCCCCTAAAAAAGTAGTGAACTGACTAAAATCGTGTAGCTCCGTGCGGCTTAGATCGAGACATTACTGTAATTTTGAAAACACCTTCGCAGTTGAAGCTGGATGAAAGTTAAGTTAATTTATCAATTTTTCTATGAATCTATTTATGAATTGAATTATGAATTGTGCAAGACGAACCCAAATTTTGTCATCCGGGGGATAATAAACTTTACAATTGATACAGTTTTGTTTCATTTATAACTGAAACGTACATTGGTGAATTTTGCAGAACATATAACGTTAACAATTGTCCCGAAAATAAGATATTCCTTTGAAGCCTGGTCGTCTAAAGGTTCACGAAGCTCACAGTCACTTTGATTCGATTTTAATTCGAATTGGTTAAATTGAAATTTCGCGGTAACGATAAATCAAATGAGAATATTCATACGAAGCGTCGTCGTTGAATGGTTTGTAAAGTTTACAATCGGAGCGGTTCGATTTTATTTCAATTCGGCAAGTGAAACGTAAATCGCATAAAAATGTAAATTCGTGGGAACCTTCGCGACTCGTGTAATAATAATAACCGTTGCGAAACGGCTTTCCAGGTGCGAGGGGAACCTCCGTCGCGCTGTCCGCGACGATTTTGCACGGTCGATCGAATAATCGCAGCATCCCATCGAACTTTCATTGGCTCTGTGATACATCGGCGCGCGCACGCGCGATATCCATCGGGTTTTTTTCCCACAGAAAAGATTCAATATTTTCATTTACACCATGAATCGGCGCGCCGGCGAAATTTACCGCGATACTCCCGGGCAGGTTTACGCAAATATTTGCGATCGTCTCGACGGTTCGCCGGATAAACGATTTTCGCTCGCGCCATTCTTCCGCGAGCCTCATTGTTTTCTGTTCGATCTGTATCGAACGACAGTTGGCTAGGTAACGTTTACGGACATTTTTATGTGAGTTTCCCGGCTGATATAGTATCCTCAGAGACCTGTAGACGTTTTCTTTCCGAGGACTTTGAATGTTTCATCGCGGTCATTTATTATCCATGATCTTCGTGACTACGCGTCCCGAGAGCGCACCAAGTTCATGCTGTTAGACAGATGGTTCGTTAAATTCCCTTTTCTCTATTATTTCCTCAAGTTTCTCAGTGGCGAAGAGTTGTTTGAGCGCGGCAGAAAATTAATTGACAGGTGCCCGGAACAATTTTTAGAATTAAATATGTTCTTCATCAATTCCTTTAAAAATTTTAAAAAGTTGATCTAAAATAGAAAAAAATGGAACTCTATTTTCCCCCTGAAGTGGAAAAAATCCAAGGGCTACTTATTTCAACTTAGAAAATCAATGTTTTATTACAAAATATGCACGAGGAGATCTTCGTTGAATCGAGAAGAAAATTGCAACGCGATGATTTTAACGAATCAATGAGCCGACAGTTCACATCAACGGAATTAACTTGAGAAAAGGATACTGTAGTCTGACAGGGGGTGTACAATTTCCGCAGGAATGTTTAAAGAAGAATCGGCTCAGATTTCGCGTCTCCGCCGAGCGAAGAAATCCTTTTTGTTCGCCGTGAAAGATCCGCGGAGTATCTCGACGGCTCTCGAAGATCGGGCTTGTGTAAAGGGTCGACAGTCCACAAACACGAGCCCCGATAGAATCGGGGGCTCTCGCTCCCGAAAGAGTCATGATTCATGTTCAAGGAGGCGAGCACAGCCGCGAGAGACGAAGAAAGATCGCCCGGCCGTATCTTTCACGCTTTCCCGGCGCGAGAACGCCGACCTACTTTACCTGGAAACTGGAAGGATCCATTTCTCGCGAAACCCACAGGAAGCGAGAGATCACGGGGCCGTGGATCGTTTCGCTAATAACGCTTTTCTGGCTCTCCCACGGTGCTTAGAACGGAGAACGATCGCTACCTGCACGACAAACCGATCGGGCCGAGTCTTTACAACAAAACGCACTGGGCGATCGCCGGAAAATGGCTGACCGTTCGTCTGCGATCACGGAGCTAATCTATCGAACACTGGAAAAGCAATTCAATTCATTGGTTCATCATAGAATCGCTTGAAATATCGCCAATGATTTTTTTAAAGAGGGGAATCTCTTTTTGTTTTGTAATAACATTGTCTTTTATAAACAGACGGAAAGAATTGATCTGAAATTTTGTATATGTTTGTAGGATACCTTTGACTTAATGATTGAATTTTTACAGCTCTATTTACTTAAAAATACAATTTTTACACCAAGTTTGCCCCAGTGTTGATTTTTACTTGAAATTTCTTGGACTTTTTAGGAATCACACAAAAATTACGCGATCCATCATCTCGCCTGTTTATCTAACAATAAAAGGACTATTTCTTAACATACTGTTAAAATTTCAAGCTGATCGGTCCAGTACTTTTTTTTTTATTAATTTTACTATTAGCTCCAAGGGAGCTGTTTCGTGTGATTCTCGAAAATTGTGGATATTTCAGTTGTGATAATGTTTATTTATTCTGTAAATATCTCAGACTGGATAGAACAGTGCGTTGAATTAAACATGGCAGAAAATCCCGTCAACTAATTTATTATTGCCCCCTTGCAATTTATATTTTCGAGGAAAATGTCTTCGCTCGTTTCCCGAACAAATTCGTAATACTTCGTTCTTTTCAGGAAATGAAGCGTATTTGGAATATCTTTCCTGTGTCATCTTCTGTCAGAATGTGTGCCGATACCACGCGAAACAGATTTCACTGGAGCCGTAATATATTTTTTTTACGATTATGCCTCGTCAGAGTGACACTGTCATATATGGAAAAAAAATGTCGCCGGTGCCACAAAATTTTTCATACGACCACCTTTTTCACGTAAATTCCTCTCACGGAAAAATTCCGCGGCTCGTGGCTAGTAATTTAACACTTTGCCTGTCGGCTGGTTCACGAATGAATGACATCTTTTCGCCCGATACTGAATATTAAATATTTAACATTTAACGGAATCCGATTAATTAAAATTTTTCATATATTTTTGAATTCCTCGCGACAGATGAAACGCGGTGCGCGATAAAGCATAATATACGTGGTTATTAAATTCACAGCGTTGCGTTTAGCATTGTGAAATCTCTACAGTTTTTTTCTAATTGCAGCGAATCATTAATTCGTGGCATTGATGCCACGAGAGAAATCTGCAAACTTTTTGCGACGGTTTTGCAGAGATTCAAATCAGAAGCCCATTCATTTCGTTGTGCAGTGTTACTTTTCTCGACAGCTGAAGATTAGGGGGTTTGCGCAATTTATGGCACTCGCTGTCGTGTGGAACAGTTCTGTTAAAATTAAACGGTATCAGTACAGAATAAAAATAGCGAACCTCTGTTGAATCTTAAATTTAAAAACCAATTTAAAAAATTCCACTTTATAAAAGTTTCCCACCCCCGTGGATATTTTATGGGGTTGCCATGATCAACCAGCGTCGACTCACATTGATCTGACTCGCAGAGGCTCACGGGTCAGTTCCAGCGGATTCGTAAAACGCTGATCGAGCTAATTGCACCTATTTAAGGTTGATTCAAGTCGGATCGAGGCTCTGATCCGGATTTGAAACCGAGACCGCAACAAGGATCGGATCGATGGCTCTAGAAGCGATATGTGTACACGTGTCTCTCGTTCGAGCACGCCGAAATGCACCAGGGGAATGCGAGCCCGACCTTCCAGTTCACAAATATCTTCGTTACTGGAGTTACTGGCCACCAGTTTCGCCGCAATTCCAAACATAACTGGCCCCCGCCGATCCTCGCGTTCCCGACGAAGCCGAAATGTTTCCGGGGTCCCCCGAATACATATCGTTCCGATCGCTGAAATTTTTCGGACCCACACATCACCACATTATCCTCCCCATAACTAAGCAAGATCAATTGCAAATGCGCTGGTAAATCGACAATTTTAAACCAGTGATTTCCTCGCCTTAAAACCTCGATTTTTCGCGTTTTCTCATCAAGATGTACAGGATTACACATTAAAAAGTTAAAAATTTCTGGGTTGCCAAGGTGAAAGTTAAGCCTCTGCATTCAACATTTCCTGTACCCAACTCCACTTGTTTTACTCTAAAAATAGATTCAACGATGCGATCTACATCTATTTCCTTAATTACCGTTTAAATTCCATTAAATTTCATTAGAGGCCGTTCACAGAAAATTTCCGCCTCGCATTTTCCGCTCCCGGCAACCTCTAGGTTGTCCAGAACCACTTTCTTCGGCTACTCGATAGGACACAGGCTTCCCCACATAATTCTCGCGGTCCCGAAAGCTAATTTCCAGCCTAACGAGAAAGAAGCCACGGGATCGGGGTTTCGCGTAATTCATTTATCGCCGACCGGTACCCCTTTCTCAGGATCGTGGTGTGTTCCAGATCGATACGATCCCGACGGAACGAGCAGGGATTTCAAATGAGACCGCAGCCCGAGGTTTACTAGCGCAAGCTGTCAGAATATTGACGTACAGTCGGTGCCGCAGGAAGCACGCTGGATATGCAAACGGGATCAGGACACTTCGGATTGCACAACCCGACCCTGTCGGACATCCCGGAATACCAGCGAGGATTTTCCCTCCGGCTTGATCGTCTCCCCGGACCCACCCACAAAACCCTTTCTCGACCGCCATCACCGTTTGCCTTTCCCTCCCTAACCGTATGGTCCTTTTGTCTCCTCGACCGTGTGTTATTGTTATGGGTCCATCCCTTACGGTTCCCTTCATATTACGGCTGCTCTGGACGCCCTTCCGGGCTCCGAACCCTTTTCGTTTCGAGGCTGCAGTTTTCCCTGGCCTAACCTAAAATCCTTCTTTCACCAGTGTAGGCAGAGATCGAGAATGATTGCGTGTTTGGTTATTTAATTTGTAAGCTGGAGAATAGAAGGGTACATGTGGATTATAGAGGAATCTTGTTAGAAAAAATTCGAAAACGTTTCTGTTTCTGAGAAAAAAGTAAATAATAAGAAAGGTGACCTATTTTCAGTAAAAATTATACAACGTCAATACTTAACTGATTGGGCGTTTCTACGACATTATAAATTTCTTTAACACTAGGTTTACGGAGCATTAAAAGTGAGTATTTTACATTACTTTATAAAAATAAGAAGAATGTGTCTATTCAAGTTTTCAGCCATTTTTAAAAATAATATATACCTAAGGAAATAAGTTTGTTGAGTAATTACACGTAGATGGATCTTCACAATCTCAATAATCGTAAATTAAAAATATTAGAACACGTCATTTTGACGGGTCTAGTGTTAATCAAATGGTACCTGAAATATATTCGTTACTAAAATAATTTTAATGGTGTTATTTTTTTTTTTTTTTAGTCAGTTTAAAGAATTCCAGAACGGTGGCCATCTTGAGCATATTCGGCGGTAAATTCAAACTCGCTTCGATCGTCGAACCAGCGGTCCGGTAACAAGATTGGAAGCTTCCTGTTCCGGGCGAAGACCCTCGGGTTGCCCGCATACGCGTTTCCCGAGGCAAAGACGATTTCGAGAACAATGTTTGCGCCCCTATCCCCGTGGCGAATTCCCATCGGAAATCTGGGAATATTCGGTATTCGCGGGGCGATCCAGAAAAAGTGAGCGGTCGAAACGTGTCATCAGCGATTTTCCTTTCAATTATTCGCGCGGTTTGCGCCGAACGGGAAATTACTTTGGCGAGGCTCGTGCGCGTTCCCCTCTTGAAAACGTAATCCGCGGAGAGAACTCTCGACGGAAATGCGCGAAACGAGTCTCCTTTGACGGAGAAACGCAAACGGTTTCCCGTGTTTTCGGAACGCTTCCTGTTCCGTCAGTCCACGGACAGCGGATTAAACAATTCAACAGCCATGCTTCGGCGGAAGTTCGAGACGCAAATTTCGCGGAAGTTCCGGGCGTCTCGAAAAATCTTAAAGCAATTAGAAAACGCGCGATAAACTTAAATTGAGCCTGGCAGTGCTCGGAATCAAGCGTCGCGCGGCTCGCGAAATGGAATTAAATGTTATTCGAGTTTGAAGTTTCCTCGGAAGTGTCCATGAAAATGTCAATTAGCATGATCCGCGGGCCGTCGTGTTATACTGCGAATGAATTTCTACCGGTTCGAGATTTTTCTTCGGTTCGTCCTTCGAGGGGATTTAGCTGCACTTTCTCGGCTAATAACGCGGGGATTATATTTTTCTGCGTGCGTCGGGAGGGTGAAGGTCGGATGCAAATGCGATGCAAATGGCGGGGGAACAGCTGCGACGAGCTTTGAACAGGTGACAGCGGTTCCATCTCGCCTTTCTTCTGCTCTCCGAACCACGCCGGCCATCGAGGCCCTCTTTATCTTCGCCGAAGAGTCGAGAGAATAATTCTTTGCTCGCGTTCTCTTGTTTGCAGACTACCCCCGGCCTCCTTCTCTCTTTTCTTCTTCCGTTTCCTCCGTCGCGCGGCAAAGCACGGGAACACTTTCACGGTTTTTACGCTCCCCGAGTACTTCGCCGTTGCGTGTGCCTCAACGACGAACGAGCGGCGCGCCTCCATTTTATTTTTTAATCTTCCGAAATGTTTTGTCCTTGGCAAGGCGTGGGAAGCCGAGCTAATGCATCTTTAATGCGGTGTAACGCGGCGTGGGAGAACCGCGCGACGACCATGATATTTTTATAAGCCACCGTTCGGAAACTTTCCGGTTAAAATCCCCGCAGTGGCCATTTTCGAACCCACTTCGAACGTAGTTTTCGGGCAACGGTGGAGAAATTGATTGCCAACCTCGTGAAAAGTAGATTTCATCGAGGACATTCCATTTTTTAGAGTCTCTCGTTTTTGCGGAAGACGTTCGAGGAAAGGATTCTTCTTCTTCTTCTCCGGGCACACTTCTATGCTACAGCAATTTTTCAGAAGAGTCCCTCTCGATTCTTTTTTTTTGACGAGAGCATCTGGAAGCTTCCTGGAAACTTTTCATTCTTAGGATTTTTATGCGTTCTTTTTTTTTGATAATTCTGTGAGAACATTCCGTTTGTACTACTTCGTTTTCTAGGTGGAATTATATTTTCTTTCTTTCTTTTTCTTCTTCCTCGTCTGTACTGTCCCGCGGCTTGTTTTTCTTTACTTACGGCTGGAATATTACACTGTTTCTTCCTCGACACCTGACGAGCTTTCTCTTCCTGCCTCATTTTTTAATAACCCGACTACGTTTTTATTTTAAACGAGATATCCTGCTGCTTTGTTTCTCATTTCTACCTCTCGACATATTTTCTGACATATCATCCTTTTTTTGTTCTATATTTTTGGGTTGTTTCTCTAACTTGCTGCATTTTTTAATTAGATCCTCCCTTTGATTTTTTTTTATTTTCGAAATCCTCTGAGACCGTTCTGGTCCTCGGAGTTTCGGGAATTGCATGGTTTTAGTTGAAAATTTGGAAAAGTCTCCCGCGGGTGGATTCGAACCCTGATCCGCAGGATGGTAGACGAACACTTTACTGACTGAGCCATTGATTGCTCCGAATATCATAGAGTATTTACAAGTATCTACCGTCTCCACTTCTAAACAAAATTTTCTTTCTACGCTAAATGCACTATTTTAACAATGTTTCTGAAATGATGTTTTTCAACTAGTTAACAGTATGTACAAATACATCATTTACTTTCTAGTAGTACACTCTCTAATTTCTCCGACAGCACACATAGAATCGCGCCTTCGAATTGCGTTAGCTTTTAGTGGCACTATTTTCGCAATGTTCGCCTCTGGAACAGTAGTCTCTGGCCAATTAACAGATTGCATTTGACATCGTTACTTTTCTTTGACCATTCCCGAAGCAGACGACTAATTTCTCAGACAACACTCGTACAATTCCGTTTCCTGATCACGTTAGCGTCTCTTTCCCCGGATTCCCGTCGACGTCGACGAACATTTCCCAACTTCTTGTCCCGTTAACACACTTACCGCCCCCTTACCGTGTTTGCCGAGCGACTGACCCTTTTTAATAATGCACGCTGGGACCTGTCCTCGTTCGCTCCTCCTCCACCGAGTTCAGCAACTGTTCCATAGTGAACGACATCAGCTCCTCCGTACGACTTCAACCCATAGCGATATACACCCCCTCCCCCTCTTCAGATAATTACTACCCTCCGATCCCGTGATCGCCCTCGATTTCTCGGAAAACACCTTCGACACAAAGTTGCCTCGAAAAATTTTACACTAACCGATTCATCACGTTTACGACGTCCTATCAGTACACTCCATCTTTCGACCTTTTTCTCGCGCGCCGTTTATTAAAGCTTCCGGGGAACGGGAGCCCCCGTAAAAATAATCGGAAACCCTGTCAGCCCTTTTTCATCGTTACCGAACCCTTCTTGGCCCTCCTCCGACCTGCTCCTGCAGTTTTCGGGCCAAGAAAGTCACGTTAAACCGATCTCTTCAGATTTAGAAATTTTGTCATTTTTCCCGACTTTTTGCCAAAATCGTCAGTCGAAGCGAGAAGGTTCAACCGAGCATAGTAATCCATTCTGTACTCGAGAAACTGACTTTGTGGTTTGCGAAACAAACTTTTACGAAAGTTAAAAGCTGCAGGAAGGAAAAGCTGGAATCTTCCGGCATCCTAATCGCGCAGAGGGTACCACGGAGGGATCGATGGCATGCTAAATGCACCGGAAGTCGAGAGATCGTGCGCTCATAACACGCTGGTCGACGTCTCCGCCGTTTCGATATTCTGTCGCAGTATCGGCGACATTTCCCGCCGAGTCGAATCGCATAAATGCGTGGCTCCGTTCGAGTGCGATCGGCTGCATCCAACATGATCAAAAAGATCCGAGTAACGCGTACGATCACCATTTCAGACGCCCGCGATCGACGCTTTCGCGATCTGAACTGAGCTCTTGTGCTTTCGCTCGCGCTCGAACGATCTCCCGTTTTGATCTCGCGATTTTTAGCGTCGCTCTTACGGGTGGCTCGCGATTGATAAATAAATATCACTTGTTGAGTCGACTGCGATCGTGTTACGACGTCATTCGAGCTGTTCGACGGATGCAACAAGTTACGATGTTGTTCGCGTGATGGGAATCGGTTCCGGTGATCTCTTCGGCTTCTCCGAGTCTTGCGTGCTACGTTTCGTGCTGGATCGAGTTCGAAAAAAATGGTTGCAACACGATTTTAAGCGGTGGAGTTAGTTGTAGATTTTTACGTTGTGGTGCAACGGTGCATATAAAAATTTTTCGAGGAAACTTTGACTGACAAATCACTCCAAAGCCAGTCAATTTAGAGCTCAGTTGTCTTATAGACATCTTCAGTGCATTGATGCAGGGTCCTAACAAAATTTGAGGGCCACAGCAAAAATTATAGGGCCACAGAAAAAATTGTAGGGCCAGAGAAAAAATTGTAGAGCCAGGGAAAAAATTGTTGGGCCACAGAAAAAATTGTAGGGCCAGAGAAAAAATTATTGGGCCAGAGAAAAAATTATTGGGCCAGAGAAAAAATTGTTGGGCCAGAGAAAAAATTGTAGGGCCAGAGAAAAAATTGTAGAGCCAGGGAAAAAATTGTTGGGCCACAGCAAAAATTGTAGGGCCACAGAAAAAATTGTAGAGCCAGGGAAAAAATTGTAGAGCCAGGGAAAAAATTGTTGGGCCACAGAAAAAATTGTAGGGCCACAGAAAAAATTGTAGGGCCACAGAAAAAATTGTAGAGCCAGGGACAAAATTGTAAGGCCAGAGAAAAAATTGTAGGGCCGGAGAAAAAATTGTAGGGCCAGAGAGAAAATTGTAGGGCCACAGAAAAATTGTAGGGCCACAGAAAAATTGTAGAACCACAGAAAAGATTTTAGAGCCAGAGAAAAAATTGTTGGGCCAGAGAAAAAATTGTAGGGCCAGAGAAAAAATTGTAGAGCCAGGGAAAAAATTGTTGGGCCACAGCAAAAATTGTAGGGCCACAGAAAAAATTGTAGAGCCAGGGAAAAAATTGTAGAGCCAGGGAAAAAATTGTTGGGCCACAGAAAAAATTGTAGGGCCACAGAAAAAATTGTAGGGCCACAGAAAAAATTGTAGAGCCAGGGACAAAATTGTAAGGCCAGAGAAAAAATTGTAGGGCCGGAGAAAAAATTGTAGGGCCAGAGAGAAAATTGTAGGGCCACAGAAAAATTGTAGGGCCACAGAAAAATTGTAGAACCACAGAAAAGATTTTAGAGCCAGAGAAAAAATTGTAGAGCCAGAGAAAAAATTGTAGCGCCACAGAAAAAATTGTAGTGCCAAAAATAAAATTGCAAAACCCAGGGGAAAAATTGTAGAGCCTGGCAGAACACTGTAGAGTCACAGAAAACATTCTGCAGCGCAACGAAAAATTGTACACAACCCAGAAGAAAATTATTTGTCGAACGAATGCATCTTTAGTCCTACAATGACAAAATTTTCCAGTCCACCGGATGTCGCGTTGTGATTTTTCCGAACGAAGCTAATTTTTACGCGTTCGGAAAAGCAGTTCCAAGTCGTTGAGAATGGTACATTTCCCGTGGAACAACCTGACAGTACGAAATAATAGAACCTAGGTCAGTTTCGTCCGCGTCGAGTTGCAACGCGTTCCGCGGCTCGGCTCAACCAGCTGTGTTTGAAAAGGCCGGAAGTTTGTCCCCGGGGATGCGGAAAAGTTGCCCCGGGAAATGCCCCACTCGTCGGCCCGCTTTCCATTCCCATCTTCCGATGAAACTTGCATCGCCCGGCATGGAAAATGCAGGCACGCGGCCGGCCGCGCGCTCGCTCGCATGAACCGCAACTTCCGGTCTCCATTTACGAAATGGCGGCGCTTCACGCTCCGCGGAGAGCACGCGGCCGAGATCTAAGCCCGGACGCTTGATACGCTGCGCGACCACAACCAGGCGAATTTTCTGCATGACTATTGGCTCGCATTCTTATTACCTTCTTCAGATCTTGTTCCTCCCAGTATCGTAAAAATCGGAACGTTCGCTAAGTAACGAACAAAATTTTTTGGGCCACTCTAGCCAATTCAGTACACGTTTGATTGTTTTCGATTTTCCCAGCAAAGAAAAATTATAATTTACTACTAAGATCGTTAGTAGCAACCGTTCGGCGTGCATAATGACCCGCGAACGAAAACAAAGCCATCGAAAACAGCGCGAGAGGAAAGTCAAACGAGAAAATGCGATGAGACGGGTATTTGTTTCCCGATGACAGGACAAAATTCATTTACTTCCGTCATTACTCTTCGTCTAATGGTTTCTCACCCCGTCTCTGAAAATAGCTGTTCCGGTCGGGAATAAACGTAACAAGAATAAAAGACCGTAAACAAGTTTGCATAGGACGATGCACCATCGATCCGATGGAATTACGATCGACGATCTCCTGTCCGCCCCCCTTCTGGTCTAGCTAAGGGGTTGTTTACGCGGTCGGACTTCGTCGTCGGCGGCGGAGGGGGATGGAAAGAGTCGAGGACGAAAGAGACAGCGCCGGATGAACGGGATCGAGGAAAATTGTCGACGTCCACGGAAATTTCCCTTCGCCTAGTTTTCCACCGTCGACGCAGCCCCGCGCCGAGCTCCAATTGAATTCGCCCGAGCGAACTGGAATTTTCTATACGGCGGAACACTTAACGGGGATCGAATTCTGCATTTCCCACGCGTTCGTTCCGCCGACGTTACGTCGTCGTCGCTCGGTTACACGCCAGTCGATATCCGCGCCGCTCCGAATTACCCCGACGCCATTTCCTGGCCTAATTCGGTCCATTTCGACCATGGTCCGCCACCTGGACACTGACGCCCACCGGCGGACCATGGGGACGGCGAAATTTCGGTCCGAACTTGCTTTATTTTCTTTGTCTTCCGAATCGATTTTTACGGTTTAAAACGTCGGCCGTGTTCGGCCATTTTAAAGACAGTTTTTGTCCGAAGGGGGTGCCGAGTAAAAATAATTTTGAACGGGGGTTGTCTGCCGGAAAAGGTTACGCAAATATAATTTGACCTAGAAGTAGATTATACTTGGACATTTTAGTAGTAAAGACAGCTCGTCCCAAAGGGTTGCTAAGTGAAAATAATGTTAAACGGGAGTTGGTTGTATGCCAGAGAAAACTCGAAGCACACCCCTGCTCTCAAATGTAATATTTCTCACTGAAATGCGTGAATTCTTCTTTTCAGAATTTAATGTCAACTGTGATCCAATGTGGTGTTTAAATAAAATAGCGAGCAAATGTGAATCAGATTTTTACTCTGTTCTGTAGCTTGAATTTTTCTCGGTTTTTGTGTAACAATTTATAAATGCGGGAATTTCTATGAGCAGTTCCAGTTATAAAAGAGAGAGTACCTCGGCTATTTTTAATGTTGTCCTTTCAAGAGTTACACGCGTTAGAGACGGGTCGAGGATCTTCACATTTACTGCGGGCAAGACGAGTTAACCTCTTGATGGATGGCGGCACATGTCACACCCCAGCGAGAAAATTGAGACGCGTGAGGAATCTTCAATGTTCATTTTGTTACCCGCTGCAACCTCGAGTACACGGTTCCGCCATTCGAAAAAATGTCACAAGTTCAACTCTGCTGCGCCGAGCAAGATCAATTAATTATTTACTCCGTGAGACGGAAATTAATTTATTTCCCTCCTCGAGGATATCATTCTTCAAAATTCTATCTTTTATGCGGTACATTCATATTCTTCTTCCTCGTTTTACTTTCCGTGTTCAGGTCCTTTTCGTTTGGATTAGAAAATGCAGGACCAAAGGAGAATTAAAGAAGTCGTCCTGAAAGAGGTCAATTCGTCCTCAGGAGTTAGCGATCGCATGCGAAGGAAGCGTTTCTCATAGATGACCTCTTTGCAACTTAGGCTACGGGGTGGCTTGCATTGGATTGCTCTTCTTTCGCCTTCGCTTTGCTCGCTACATGAAAGTTTATGTATTCAAATTTCCATACCGACTTCATCACTTGAACTTGCACGTTATAACATTTATTCGTGTCTCCATCAATTCATGCACAGGGTGTTCCAAAATTATACGTCTCGACCACTATAGCGTCATTCTGCATCTCGTCTGTTACAAAAATGTACCTTGACCATTTTTCCAAGGTCAACAATTTTTGTTATTAGAAATTCGCCGTCGATCAAGTTCAACATTTTTTCCAATTATTGCCGAAGAAGAACAAGGGACGTTCCTCGATTTTCCTGAACAATCGACAAAATTTATTCATGTCGTTTTAAATTTCTTTACGAACAGAAAGAAATCTCCATCTTTCCCTCATTTGTTCCGGCAACAGTATTCGAAACACATTGTACCTGGAGACCATGATACGCGGGTTTATCTCTGTCCCCAGATTCTACGTGTTCTCGGGATCCGCGCGAACGTTATCGTGGTCGAATCGAATTTATTTTCCCCCCGGCGCCAGCGAAAAAACTCGCTCAACAAACAAAAGCATAAACGAACTACGCGGAGATAAATGTGTATCCAAGATACCGGGAACGTGCTTTCCGTTGCCGGGGAAAACGGGGCTCGTTTCACCCTCCCGGGCAGAAAAACTTTAAACATCCCCTCCCCCCTCCCCCGTAATCGTTAAATTCGTCTTGCCTGCGCAGATTAAACGAGAATGAAACATCAAACGTACGGAGAGGAGGGAAACGAGGCAAATGAAGCTTGAAAAATGAGATTAAACGAACTGTTTGATATCTTCTGAAGAAAAAAAAAACGTTCTGTTTCAAGTTTCAGCTCTTCAACAACGTCTGGGGGATTGTTACCGGTATAATTTGCATTTGTTCGTCCTTTTTTACACTTTATTCCACCATTTATCACCGCACTGAAAAATTCTGATAAATATTAATATTTGTTTTTGACTTCTGCATCACTTTGTATATTTAATAAAATTGTTAACATGCACGTGGTCTTTAAGAAAGGATCTATGCACCTCCAGTAGTTTACAATCAATGCGGATAATTTGAATTTCACACAAAAATCGCGGACTAATCAGTGGATACAGTCTTATCCCACATGTCTGACCACAGGCCGACCTGTACTACTTGCTTCAGTAACTGCTGACATACGAGTCGCCCGCGAAAGTGCTGGTACACATAAATGAAAACTAATCGATAGACTGTGAATATTCATGTATTTTGGAACCCTTCGAATTTATGCATTTACATTAAATTTAGTATTAAACTTTAAGGGGAGCAATGTAAGTACCTCGAATTTTTAGAAAAATCAGAAAGCATCTGTTCTTACAAAATACGCCCGAATAAATAAACGTATCGGATAAGTGTCCACGAAAGGATCTTTGCAATCCCTAAAATCGTAAAATACAAAATCTGAAAAGTACACTTAGTGTCAAAACTTCTGTTTCAACAGTTCCTGCGGTGAAGTGATTCGGAGCAATCGTTCGGCATTAGGGGAAGTTGGCCACGGGCCGCAGATTACACAATTATATCCGCGGGATAAGCGCCGTTGCAGAATTTCTTCGGGCCGTTAACAAACCACGGGGATTAGGGGAGCAAGTTTCCCGCGAACTATGATAAAGCTGGCCGGAACATATTCGCCGGCGTGGCGAAACGCGTCCTGATCGATCCGACCCGGCTGTACCGCCACTTTAGATCGGATCCAGCCGGGTCGAGCCACGCCAACGATAAGAACTATAGTGCTGCGACCTTGTTTGCAGGGTGCGCGATTTTCGGGGCTCGTCGCGCGGCGAATTAGCGAGCGATTACCAGGTCAACAGGCCGTTTTATCCTTTATGTTTCGTCCACCCTGTGCACCGGCGCGATCCTTTTGACGGGAAACGCGATTCACGGACTTTGATCGGACCCGGAAAACCCCGGGAAACGCTTTGACGCCACCGCTCGGCGAGGATTTTTATCAAAAAACCCCCCGGGGAGAGCCCTCGCGCGACCAGCCAGATGTTTTCGCGAAAGATTTATGAACGTCCTTTGTGCCGGCAACGCTAAAAATCTGATGGACGGCCGATTAATTTTCTACGAACCTGCATATTTGTATACCCATTTTTTGGCAAGTTTTCCACGCGCAAACGAGTGATTGATTCATTCGTTTTTTGCCCCGGCGAAACGATAATGGACAGCCCTTTTGCGGGGCGTATTCCCTTTGATGGCGACTGCTTTGCTGAATTATTGCAAAGGGATTAGGGATTCTTGAACGGCTACTACTCTGCGAGAAAAGATGTCACCCGATTCCGCATCTTCTTTCAAAGTGGAAATTTCAAAGCACAGGAAAAATGTACAATTTTTTTCCAACGAGCTTAACGATTTTTCACACCTTTTTTTAACGCACAGTAGGGATGCAGGTTCATTGAAATATAAATGTAAATTAGTTGTACGTTGCTATAACGTTAACACCGAAATAAAAGTATATACGGAGGTGTGATTGCATACTAAAGAATTATCCCCCTAGCGTATTCTCCGCTGGTCCACCTGCTGCTGATTAGTATTACAATTTTTACATTAGAGTTTTAATAAAGTCGTTTACCCGGTGTGCCAATAAAAGTTCCATTATTTGTTAACGACTTCAGGTCCGTTTCTATGGAAATCGAGCACCAGCGAGGGTTCATTAATATTTATCAATTTTTTCCAACGAAATAATGAAAATATAATTTTTCACCTCCGTCCTTTTTACTACATTACCATCTGTTTTAAAGGGACACGATAAAGAAAAATTGAAATTCATTTTGTGGAAGTACTTGGGCGAAATAAGGATTAAAATTACATATTAAAAACAATTCGGACGTTAATGAACACAGGCTTATAAATATTCAATCCACGTTGCAATAAATATTCTGGACGTTATTAAATACTTCTAACCTCACAAAAACCGAACAAAAATAAGCTCTTCAATCGAACTTTCCAACAGTTTCGAGCATTTCCAGCAATTCAATCAGCAAGTTCTGCAAATCCGCCGGAGAGAGTGCTCGAATAGGGTAACTCGGACCGTAAATGAGCGAATAATAGCACCCTCTCACGATCGCCGGCCGATTCGCTTGGTTTTCGATGCTGGTCGCGCGTTTATTCGTTCGTCGTCGCTGGAAATGCAATTCCGCGCCGCGTTTCGTCGCCGGGTAACCAGCAGCTCGTCACTTAGTTTCAGTTTTATCGTTCCAGTCTGCCCCCGTGCTAACAAGGGAAACGAACCCCCGGCAAATGAACGACGCTTGTTTACGCCCCCGCAGTTTCCGTCGGCGACGTTTCTTCCGTTCGCGACGCGCGCGAAACGCGCCCCGAACTTTCGATCGTGCTGAATTTAAACGACACCCGCGCCAGAGGATCGGCAAGTTTCGTCCGCGTTGAAGAAGTTGATGAATAGTCGATTTCCCCATCGTCGAAACTGGAACCTTATGCTCCCGGAATTATCCTTTTAATACTGAGAGTCCTGGGAGTGTGGAATGTTTGTTTATGGAACGCTGCTTCGTGTCTGAACAATTTCTTTTCGCGTAGTTGTCAGATTGTGGGAAAATTTTGCAAGGCACTGGAACCAGGTGAAAATTTGTTTCATTACTAAAAGCTCTCCAAAGACGAATTTTTTGAAGACAAATCAAACGGTTTTGATTTCTTTGTTGTTACGAGTATTTTTTGGAATTTAGGCAAAAAGTGAATAATTTTAAACTCTTTTAACATTTTTACTGGTCTACTGAAAAAATGCATGAAATTCGCAGTTTGTTGCGCGTTCAAAGGAAAGGCATTTCGACGTGAAAAGTTATAAAATGTAGTGGAAGTTTTTAATTTTACGGTGAAATAAACTGGATGTTATGTGGAACATTTTCTTGGTGGCTACCTGGAGACGGACAAGAATTCCGGGTATGTATATAAACTGGAATGTAAAGTTCTTCGTTCTACTCCTATATCGAAGAATTTCCAACCCCTATCCACCCCAGGGGATGTAAAATGTCGGTTCGTATTTCGTGTACAAGAGAGAACGTTGAATTCTTGATCTCCTCCTCCTACCCACATGCAAAACCTTTCAACCCCTGCTTACGACATAGGGTGTAAAATATCTGTGCATTGCTGAACCTGGTCCGAGTTCGGTCTGCAAGGGATGTAAAATATCTGTAACATCCGAGACCGGCAATTGATAAATTCCAGGTTCTAATAATTTATAATCCATTTCTCCTACAAGGGTTGCAAAATGAACACGTCCTATTTTAAGTCCGAAGAACCATTTCGAGTGATCAATTGCCTAAGTTCTCGACTCCCATATTTTGTAAGGGTTGCAAACCGTAGCGAGATCAACAAGTTTCAAAGCAATAATTTTACGCAACGCAGTTTACAAAACAATTTTCCACGAGTTTTCTGCGAAACGTCGAAATAAATGTCAGATTGGAGGAGGAACAACTTTCAGACCACTTTTCAACCCCTATCTGAAACGAGGGTAGTAAATTGCTCGTTTACGCTCGGACTTTTGTGTAGTCCGAATAAATTTCAGATTGGAAGAAAAACAACTTTCGGAGCTCTCTTCGAATCCCGTTTCGAACAAGGGTAGTAAAACACTGAACCACCCTCGAACTCGCAACTGCAGAGCGTCAATCGGGATTTTTTAGAGAGCTATAGCTCGGTATCAGTGGATCCCCGTCGCGTCGTTTCCGTTTCAGCAACGAGTTCTCAAGCTCGAGCGTGTCAGCGTCCAACGAGGACTCTGAAATATATTCAATATGGAGGACAAGGTCAGCCGAGGGTTGCGGCGGAGGCGAAGAACCGTGGAAAATAAATCGAGACCCGTGACTTCTGCCATTTTGTACCCGGGCGCAGCAACAGGTACAGCCTCGTTTCTTTTCAAAGTGGAATGCATTGATAATTGGTGTCGCCCGTTGCCAACAGTTGCCGCCGGAAGTATTACGGGGCAGATAACGGATAACATCGCTGCGAAACTTTCACCCTGCGTCTATCAACTTCGGCCACCCCCAAAAATTCCACTAAATCAAACTAATTCGCCGAACATGTTGTCCGCCGCTGCGATTTTGCTTGTTGCACCCTAATCGAACTTTCACAACCGAAAAACACACGATGGTCGAATCTCGATTCGATTGCAACTTTATCTTATTGTTTCAGAAAGACCAGTCATCGACCTGTAAAAATATATATAACTCGTGTAATTTTTATTATTTTTACTTGGAAAAAATCGCACGAGTTATATAAATACCAATGAACATGTGCGAAAAATTCCGATGCAAGCGGTGCAACGGTTTTTCCGAAAATAATTCCTGAATTTTAGTGAAACCAACCGGAAACCACGGATTGTTTACAGACCATCGAAATCGAGAGCACCTGGAGGGGTCGCGATTAATTTTTGCCGGCGCACCTTGATCGCGATGCGGCTCAATTATGACGCATTAATGCAGGTATTTCGAATGACTTGGAGGCGGCGTAACGAGGGAGCGGCCGAAAGGCAATTGCAGCGCACGCAATTAAAACGATCATCGAATTGGTTGGGTCGATGGGTTTGTCGCAGCATATCGATATCCGGTCCAATTGTAGGCGGTATGTATTTTCCGTGCAATTAGAGGTAATTGCGCCGTTAACTCTATTTCATGCTAATTGCGCGCGCGCGCACGCGCCGGCGCTCTCGTGTGCCGAGCAGGTGTTAGAAAACATAATCCTCTCTTTGCGTTATCGGGGGTGTACCCAGTGGCTAATGCGCATTCTCGTTAATTAACCATCGCGATGTATGGCCATAACAAATTCCGTCGCGTTTCAATTTATTCGATTCATTCGACGCTAAGGCGGCGTGAACGTTTCATTAAAATTTTGTGTGCCAAAAGTGGCGTTTCGAATCATTTATTTACATTCAGAATTGAATTACCCCTGTTCATTTATTCAGCGTTGAACCTGCAGTGAATGGGTTAACACCTGTGCAAAGCAAGGGGGATTGATCAGCGTCACACATTTGAATTATTCCATTTTTATCTGATCAAATATTATTTTCCAGGATTTTTGATGTTGATGGAAAAAATCGTTGAGCAAGCTGCAAAGGGTGGTTTCAAAGGGAGAGCTTCAATCTGTAAATCTGTGGTAGATTCGTTCGTAGAAAATATTCTTCGTGAATGGGTTAGCACCTGTGCAAAGCAAGGGGGATGCTCAGCGTTACACATTTGAATTATTCCATTTTTATCTGATCAAATATTATTTTCCAGGATTTTTGATGTTGATGGAAAAAATCGTTGAGCAAGCTGCAAAGGGTGGTTTCAAAGGGAGAGCTTCAATCTCTAAATCTGTGGTAGATTCGTTCGTGGAAAATATGTTTTTCAATGATTTTACAGTTCAATTTGGAAATTAATTTTTAAACCGAATAAACCAAAATTTCACCCAAGCAGTCCGGGTGTATTGTTTGTGGGCCAGCCTGTAGAATGGCAACAACGCGCAGCAGACGCGAAAGAACAGCGCGAAGTACAATTAATCGATCCTCGGCGTTCAAGTTCGCGACCAAGGATGCTGCGCTCCCGGCCGCGAGGGTAAATCGCCTAAATAGCAGATCGTAAGTTAGCGGTACGCGAATACTTAACAATCTGGAACGGGGTTAAGCGTCACGTTCCACGGCGACGCGGTGTAATTCCCTCCGAATCACGGCACTCTGCTTCATTACGAGAATCCCTAACCAGAACTTCGCAATTTCGTCCGTCCCGCGCGTTCCACCAATGTTACAACTTTTACATTACTTACTGCGCGATCGGGCTACCTCAAGTTTCCTGATTCAATTTACCCGAGAAACCGATCCCGACTTAGGCTCTTCTTACCCTTCTCCGTCGGAGGCCTCAAAAAGCACAAAAACAATTAAATTCGAACGTCTGCGGAAACACTTAAAACAATTTTGCGACTCGAAGCTTTACAAAATCAACAATTTTTAAACATCGACAATTTCTCGAGACTGGTATCTTTTTTTCTTGAGTTGGCTGTGTTACATTAAAATTCTATAAAAATAGATTGCAACAAGAAAATGTTCGCCGCAGCAATATTTCATTTCCCACCGTGTATTTGCTGCGAGGGACCTCTCAGAGAAAGAAAAACTTTCCCTTATTCCGAGTTTCATGTAATAATTTGTGAAAATGTAAATACGAGATCCGCGGTCCGGTTATGAATATTCAACGTTTACAGTAAACACGTACACCGGCATTGAATGTGTTAGTTCGTCTCCTGCCGGGATATTATTAGCAAGAAAGCAAGTTGCGCGAACGCGGCCATAAAATAAATCGTATGCCACCAGGTCAAAGAAGAAGCGCGTAGAGGGAAGTATCGGAGACTTTGATGTAGATCTTCTGGAAGAAAGTTGACAAAGCTTGCGATGATAGTTGGAAACCGCTCGTATTATCTTAGCATCAAACGGCGGGACGTTTCGTTTCGAGCATTCCAATCGCAGGAGATGGGATCGGGGTATTTTAAGGAAATCTTTCCGGCGGAAAATGGGACAGGAAATGCCTGAAATATGATTTGTGAATTTTGCGGAAATAGAAAATAGAAATTAGAAGAGCAGAAGATCGTGGCATAAACGTAGAGAGTCCTGGAAAGTAGAAATTAAAAAGTAGCGGTTCGTAGAAAATATGGAATAAAGTGGAAAGCAGTGGAAAATAGAAAATAGAAGTAGAAAATCGCAGAGAATGACAGAGGTAAAAAGTAGACAATTTCGGTAAATAGAAAATCGCAGGAAATAGAAAATATAAGTAGAAAATAGAAAATATAAGTAGAAAATAGAAAATAGAAGTAGAAAATCACAGAAAATAGAAAATAATAGAAAATAGAAAATCACAGAAAATAAGTAGAGAAAGTAGAGAACCGCAGAAAATATAAACGAAGGTACAAATTGGTAGAAAAATATAAAATAAATGTAGGACGCAATAAAACAGGAAATAAACAGTCGTCAAAAACATTTTCGCACAAAACAGCTGTTTTAACTGAATCCGAAGCGTCCAAGGATTAATTATCGAGAGTGGAACACAGCAGCTAATTACCTTGACAAACGTTTTCATCGCGTAAAGGGGAAGATTAAATCCCCGCTGAAAGCTTGCGATTTTTATTCGCCGGGCTTTTATATAGGCTATTTATATTTTTATTTGTGATTATACTGTTACAGAGGAGCGGCGGCAGCGTTAACTGGAAAAAAGAGAAGCACGGGAGCCGTTCTCTTCGTTCCGACGAAGAAAAATGGAGATATTGCTTGTTAATTAGCTCGATTAACCAGTCTCCTGTGTCCGGGGTAACGCGAGATGGAAATTTCTTTGCGGGGCCGTGCGCTTTTGCCGGCGTCAAATACCAGCGCCGGTAAAATCGACTTCGCCGCCGGCTCTTTATAGAAATCGTAAATGTCAAAGCACCCCCCGACGAAATGTCAAAGTGTTCCCCGGTTTAGAATCTTGTCCTTTGATCCCTTCGGATCCCGTGGGCTGCGTTCGAGTTCACCCCCGTGTACACATTTCGAATATATTCGAAAATACCCTCTGAGCGCAGAATAAAACCTGCGAGTCGCAGGCTCGAAATTGTTCGCCAGCACAAGTGTTCCCGAGTGTTTACACTTTATGCACCGCTTCTCGCAAAAATAGAAATCGCTATTATTCGTCCAGATGAAAAGTGAATTTTTACGTTAACGTACTCGGTGTACCAAATTTTGATCATACGTTTTAGGGGGACATATTTAGAAAAATCCGACGAATCGACTAGATTTTTGTGGTTGCCAGACTGACAGTAAAATTGTTTAGATCGTTGAAACGGAAGCTGAAATCTGGAAGGGGTGTCAGGGGTTGGTTTACAAGGCTCGATGAAGTATAATGAAATCATTAGAAGAACGCGGTACCCGGCAGCTCTTGCGCGGAACATCCTCATTAACGCAACAACTCGCTTCCCTGACGGTTTCCGGTCTTATTAAAAGCCAGAACCTTGTTTCTTAATTACTCCGGACGGAGCCGCGGAATTGAATTAACCTATAAACGCACGATCCCTCGAAAAGTAATGAAATATTTAACACTACGCTCGAGGGTCGGCGAAAAAATGATTTTAACCCCCTTATGTTCTCAAATCTCTATAAAATATACAGGGGCTCTGGAAAATATACATTTTCGAAAATTGTGTATTTTTAATCGTTAAATGTATATTTAATTGTCGTTTCATTGGTTGAAAATTTTCGACAAGTTCTCGACAAACCGTGCGCGTAATTAACCGCAACGCGATAGTCGAACGATAATTCGCAAATTAGCTCGCCTGATCACGAAGCGACTGAATCTTGATCCCGCCTAATTATTACGTACATCGTTAGCCTATCCCCGTCCAGACACACACGCGCGCACATACAGAGTGAACGGAATAGTTGCATCAAGTTGCATCGTTGCATGCACCGTGCGAACAGCGGATCGTTCGAAACACCTGCCGGATGGCAAACACGTGCGCTGAAAACTGCAATCAGATTCCCCGCGGTCGCATTTCCGTCTTTTCATTTTCCTGTTTGACACCCGGCGTTGCCTGCCCCTTGGATGCACCGTGCGCAACGTCGGGTGCATTTTAAGCAGTTTACCCGATGCACGCCGTGCAACAAGTAAATACTTGTCCGGACGTCCAAACTTCATTCGGGCATTAATTATTCTCTAATCCGATCTTTACTCCCATTCTCCTTAGAAAGACACCTGAGAAAATTGACTGAAGTGCAAAAACTCCGCAATTTGCAACCGCAAAAGTTGAAATCAATAGGCTGCGATTTTTGGAACCGGGGTCTACGTGCAGGGACTCCCGGGGTCCACACGCACGGACTCCAGCGAAGCCTCTCGTCCATTTCCTCTACTCATTTGCAAACTATATTAGCTTTAACACAGTATCCAGACTTTTCTAACTATTACACTGGAGAAAATTATGTTTAGCATATCCCGAACGGTGGAACAACGTAATTTCAGTGCTTCAAAGGCCAACAAACTATGCCAAAATCGGCGAAATTGGCAAACGCCGAAGCGTTTCCCGTCAGATACAATACGAGGCCGAGTGATTCGAAAGTTTTCGAACAGCACTCGCGAGACTTGTTGCTCCGTTAATCGACCAGCACTTTTCCCCGTGTATTTCCCTCTCTCTCGATAGTAAATTTCGATTCGAGAGGCGGGTAATTTGAAAAGTTTCGAGATCGCGTTTTTCCATCTCCTTCGGAAGAACGTTTCTTCGAAGCGACTCGTGGGCGAATACGTTCCGCCATTTTCCCCGAGTCATTTTTTCGAACAAGTTACGCGAAGTCGACGGATATGCTTCGAGAGATCGATATTCCGTTTCCTTCTGCGAACAGTCACCGGAGTGGTGATCATCGATAAGCGTTTCTGCGATGACGCTCGCTGTTACCAAGATCTATGGCAGCGTTTCTGAAAGAACGAGTTCTTCGATAAGAGAGACGATAGTACCGCAGCTGAGTTGCCAAATCGTAAAGCTTTATCGAGAGAAGGAGAGAGAGAGAAAGAGAGAGAGAGAGAGAGAGTTGTACACCCTCGACCGTAAAATTCGCGAAACTACGGTTGCGGAAATTGGCTGATGGAGTTCCGAAATTAACACGTCCACGAGCACACACATCCAAAAATTTCTACGGCAACGTACGTAGTTTATTTAGGAAATCCCGGCCTGAGGCTTGACGTTTATCACTGTGATTACTCCGTCAACGTTTTCGGTTCCTGTTCGTTCTAATAAAGTTCGGTATGCGAGAGTTTGTTGCAGCTGGAATCTATGTTTGTAGTTCGAGATTGTGTCGCTCGACTACGACCGAGTTAAATTTTGAAGGTTTCATAAGGTGGCGAGACTTTTTCGAGGAGCTGTAAAATTTTTAATGCCAAAGTTTCGGCTCGATTCGACTACTTATGCATTGACTGGCTTGGCAAGAGTGGATTTTTTACGACTTTCGACCGTACACCTCGCGCTCGAAATTCTGTTCTGCTTCGCAGATTAACGGAACTGCGAATCTCTAAGCAAAATGAAATTGTACTCAACTCTAAAATTCTATCTTATAGCGTATGAAAAGAGTAAAATTCCGAAAATTTGCGAACAGTAAATCTAAATTATCTCTTGCAATTTCGTTTCAAAGAAATGCTATCCAATCCAACAGATTGCGGCGCGCACTTTCGTCAAATTTACCATCACCGTAATTTCCCTCGCGAGTTTTTCGCGAACACAGGGTTCGCACTTAATTCGATTAGTTGCTTTCATGCTTGGCCAGGACCCTAAAACAGCAACGCTGCGTGACGGCCAATAATTCGTTTTACTATCAACAGCGTGTTGCCGGCAACGACTCCGCGGGAAAACGAAAAGTTTTTAAGGGGCGCGCATCGACGAACGGGGCGCCCCGGTTAAATGATCGCCTGGGATGTAATTGTAGTAAAACGGTTAACGTTCTCCGCGGGAAAACAGCGGCGTTTACGCTTCGACCGGCGGCGTAACGCGATGAACTTCGGGGCGGCACTAACCTTTTAAAGTTTTAAACGTCGCGAGGAGGAGCTCTCAGCGTGTCACCGGTGTCCCCGTTCAACGTAATCACACCGTGGAGTATCGAGGGACGAAAAAAACACGCCATTACCGCGAACACGGCCCGAGAGAACGCCCTCCGGCGATTCTAATACGCCGGGAGTGGAGCTCTCTCGACGGAACTTACGCCGATTAACTCGCAGGAGAGAGAGAGAGAGAGTCCTTTTTTCGAGGAACTTAAATTTCACTCGGCTCGAGCAGCACGACGTCGACATTCCCTCACGAAAGTTCTCGCCGATTCCAGCGCTAATTGTCTTCGATTGCGATTGGTTGATCAATCATTCAAGCTCGAAGTTGCGAGGTGGAGGCTACGGGGTCTACGCGCACGGACTCCCGGGGTTCACATTCAAGGATTCACGCTCCGGGACGTGGTCGTTCGGATTTTGTTTTGTTAAGCTCGTTTTGCACCACTTTGCCGATTGGATTCTTTCGAGTTTCCATGGTGGAAAGTGAGGGTATATTCTTGAGCCTTTTTTTCGAAGAAATGTAATGGACGTATGTACGAATTTTACTTTTTGTGGATGGATAGTCAATATTTAAGGGAAACGAAGATACTTACAATTTCAAGCATATTTATAATTTTAGTAATTGAATAATAAAAAATCTTATCTGGTCGTTTGACAGACGATGGTAAATTTAGTAGTGAAAACAAAACGGTTCAATATTTACCAGGTAAATCCTAGAAGGTCCGGAAATCGTCATATTAACCTTCGAAACGAGCGAAACAGGAAGTTCGCGGAGTAACTAGCAGACTCGCTAACTTCCCCAACGCTATTGTTGACTGTTTCATGATCTGATGCAGCTCTCGAGAAGAGAGACTCATCAATTTCTCGGCGGGGGACTTGTCCCGCGCTCGACTTAATACGCGTCAAATATCGGCGAGCGGGAAATGATTTACGGATTCGCCCGGGAGCGTCGCCGGCGAATTCGCGTCCTCGGAGAATTTAATTTCTGCGAAGTAACGGGGACGGAATTACGCCGTGAAAACTAATTATGCGAGCCGGGTGGGGGGACGCCGCCCGGCATGTAAATACAAATTTTCGCCCGTGGATTTTCCACGACCGTTTACCGAATCTTCGCCGGGGAAGAACGCCTTCCCCGTTGCACACGGAATTTTCTCGGGCCAGCGACACCCCCTCCCGGAAAACTCCACTTCAACTTCGAGCTCTGCTGCAGACCTTCTCCATCCGAACCGTCCGGGTCCACAAGAATACTTGTTTGCTCTTTAAAACGCGATTTCGGGGCGCGAGAAACGCTCGAGATACCGGTCCGAGCTTTTTCCCGCACGGTAAATTTTGCGCCGAACAAATATTTGTCCTTCAACCTGAAATCGCGGAGAAACAGCTGCGATTGTTATTGAAAATTCCGTGGAAAATCCCCCAATATCGACTGACCTGCGAAGTCGCATATTACTTGTTTGATCGACTCGGGCACACACTGCATGTCCGATTAATTGACTCATGTTATGTTTGATTAGATGAGACAGCCTGTTTGTCTGACCAATGACGTCGTATACTACTTACGCGATTAACGATGGCTTATATTCCTTGTAACCAGACCGCGAATATTATGCATTTATGATGAAATCGAGAAGATGAAATGCAACGCTAAAGACATGATATTATTACATTAAAATTATTCAGAGTAGAAGTGAATTTATATTTAACTCGCTGCTTCTGCAACGGACACAGACAATTTTTATTTCGCACAAACATTCCTGTTCGTGCTCTCGATATTATTTTTAACGCGTTGAAATTCTAAACAGCGAACATAAAATTTTTACTCGACCCGTTTCGCATACAAATCTACAGTCCATTTGTAACAAGTATATTTTTAAACTTTCCCTGTTCGCGTTTTTCATGAGATAACCGACTGACAGTTTACATGAAAATCCATTAAATTACCATTAAATTCGAAAGCGCTTTCAATGTAATATTTCATTCCTCAAGAGGAAATGTCTTTCGAATCTGCCATGAACTTTCAGCCAACACAATACACCCGAACTACGGAGCATAATGCTTTTCCGAGCAAGCCAGATGTGCAGGTGAGGAGTAACCGGATCACGTTATTAAAAATCTCCGGTGGTTTCCAATTCCCAGGGTCGGCCGAACGAAACTCTCTTTTCTTCGCGTTATTTTAACCGTGCCGCGGCATTTCCGCTGGAACGTTTTGTTTCCGGCGCCGAACGTCCAAGTATGTCTATTCCCCGGCGAATAAACGTTAACAGGTTCATCGAAATTTCCTCGCGGGTCCGGCCCGCAACAAAGCGGATTCTAAAGCGTTCCGTATAATCCAGCTTTGCTTGTAGTGCTCGCGGCTCGTTTTATTTCGATTTTAATTCGTCGGAACGAGACCCGGTGCTGCGCGCGGTGGTCTTCGGCTCTGGTCCAGCGGTTTAATTCATCGTCGAGTGGAAAAGCAACGGGTGGCCGCGAAAGGAGAATCACCGTGTCCGTGAACCGGAATCATTTTCCGGAAGCTATGCATATTTCGACGTGTCTCTCTCTCTCTCTCTCTCTCTCTCTCTCTCTCTCTCTCTCTCTCTCTCTCTTGCGGGAGTTTCGCGAGATTCGAAAACACCGAACGCTCTTCCGCAACGAAGTTGCGCGTTTCCGGTCGTTGCGTGACTTCGTTTACCGGATTCAGGGAAGTCGGATAATACATTTTTATCTTAACAAGTTCGGCCAAGTTCCCCGGGAACCCGGGAACCCGAGAATCCCGAAGCTGAGAGACAGCTTCTTTGGTCTCGGAAGGAGAAATAATAACAGGAGCTTGCGATGCATGAATCTGTTAGGATTGCATGAAGCTCGTGATTTCGTAATTAGTATGAAGATTCAGAGGATTTTAGAAATTTATGGGAGACGCGATGCATGGTGTGGAATATGTATTAGAAGAGTTTACAGAATCTGAAGAATCCGGACAGAAATGATTTTCTAGCTCCTGTTATTTAATTTTCCATTCCAACTCGTGTTGATTTATTTTTAAATTATTTGTGGTAAGTTGTCAGGGACAGAAATCATTTTCTGTCTAACTTGTATCAACTTATTATACGTCTCTGGTATTTTATTTTTACTGAAGTTATTAAGGAGAGAAATAAATTGTTAGCTAAGATTGAACGTGTAGATTTTATAGACACAAACTATGTACTCTAAAGTGTCTCAATAAATATTTAAAGCATTTTTGGAAGAATCCCAGTATGATACGTCACAGCCAAGATAAAAAGGATGTCAATCAAAAATTGCATGTATTGATAACACTGTCCAACACCAGAAAAATTTTGCGATACCTGTTGGGTGATTCTTATACACTTTGTCATCCTAAAACCGAATCTGAAAGTAGAATTGCTCCATCACGCAACGTTTTCGAAAAATTTTGGTTTTTGTAAAAATGCCCGATTTTGATACGAAACGACGTGTTACGCAAAAACTAAACACGCGAGAAAGTTCAAATTTGAGTCAAGAGATAGAAGGGACTCTCCTCTACATATTCATATAGTCAATTATATTTTTATGGACTTCCTAATAGTTGTAAATGGTTGTTAAAGTTTGAAAATGTGCCGACGCGGGTACTTTGTACGCTCTATTTTTGTATTTATGTGAAAAATCCTTTATCTAGCAGGAATTTACTATACAGGAATGCATTCTACAGACATTTCTGGTAAAGAAACCATTCACGAAAAGTATTTGGTTCCCTTAATGTACGAGAAGGATCAGAAAATGTTAATTGACAGCGTGTGCGCGACGCGTTCGCGCCAGACGGCCATTGCAGCCTTTTCGCGACTCGCCAGGGCCGTCGCTATGCGTAGTCGACGTTGGTACCACTCATGTATGTCTTTGCTTACTATTTACATACATTTTTTTTTGTCTTTTTGGGTGCCAATCATTACAAAACATTATAAAAATACGAGTTATATTCACATTTCATTGTGGAAATGCTTAATAAAGAAAATTGAATACAAAAACTTACCTATTTCTGATGTAAACAAATTTAAAATGTTTCCACCTTGCTTGACGTTTGTTCCTGGTATCCCGATTTTCAATAATAAGTGTCCAGCAGTAATCAGCAAGCATCCGCACATAAGTCTTTTCCTTTGTAACGTTTTTCCATTGTTGAAATATCTTGATGAAAGATTAATGCTGGAATTGTATTCCTTGTTTTGATTTTAAAATAATTTCGTCATGAATAGAACAAAAACAGTCCGGCTGATTTATACACTTCCGCGAGATTTTATCGATTTAATATAGAGCGATCTATGTCTTAATTATGTACTTCGATCAATAAAATCGATAAAAATAGTCCCATTTACATAGTGTTTGGACTTATTTTAATCGGAAGAATCTTGAATGTCCATTGGTATTACAATTATAAAGATAAGACAACAATTACTGAAAATAAAATTTTCCAGTCACCGCATTGCTGCGGTCAATTTTCTTTATTAAGCATTTCCACAATGAAATGTGAATATAACTCGTATTTTTATAATCTTTTGTAATGATTGGCACCCAAAAAGACAAAAAAAAATGTATTTAATTAAGCATAGTAAGCAAAGACATACTTGAGTGGTACCAGCGTCGACTACGCATAGCGACAGCCCTGGCGAGTCGCGAAAAGGCTGCAATGGCCGTCTGGCGCGAACGCGTCGCGCACACGCTGTCAATTAACATTTTCTGATCCTTCTCGTACATTAAGGGAACCAAATACTTTTCGTGAATGGTTTCTTTACCAGAAATGTCTGTAGAATGCATTCCTGTATAGTAAATTCCTGCTAGATAAAGGATTTTTCACATAAATACAAAAATAGAGCGTACAAAGTACCCGCGTCGGCACATTTTCAAACTTTAACAACCATTTACAACTATTAGGAAGTCCATAAAAATATAATTGACTACATGAATATGTAGAGGAGAGTCCCCTCTATCTCTTGACTCAAATTTGAACTTCCTCGCGTATTTAGTTTTTGCGTAACACGTCGTTTCGTATCAAAATCGGGCATTTGTACAAAAACCAAAATTTTTCGAAAACGTTGCGTGATGGAGCAATTCTACTTTCAGATTCGGTTTTAGGATGACAAAGTGTATAAGAATCACCCAACAGGTATTGCAAAATTCGAAAAAAGTTTAATTTTGTTGGACAGTGTAATGGTAGAAATCGCGGCTCCGTTCTGTGTTCAATCCGGAGTGTTCAAGAAACAGTTACAGGAATTGCAGTCGAATGATTTTGAAAAAAAAAAAACGAGTAGAGAATCAATCTCCCCAGCGAAATCGCTATCGCGTGAGCGAACACAGGTTGTTCGACGGGTCCCGGCTTTTCTGGCTTTCCAGTGTCGTGTCACGAAGGGTCGTTAATCAAATTTCCGTGGAAACGCAACCTGCGGCCATAAATCGTCTCCGCTCGAATTTTCTTTGCAGTACTGTTACGAGAAGCATTACTGCGATTGGAATTCGTCGACGGTTGCATTAAAGATCCAGCTGATTTTCCTACTTGTCAACAGGGGTATGCAATTCTGCTATTTTTCTACATTCTTAAAACCGAATCGGAAGTAGATGCCTGATAAATCCAAGTCTAATCGATAACACCTCTCGTACCAATTACAACAAACCCTTCGGCGAGACCCACAAATTACACTTCCCAGCGATACATCTTCCGGGGGGAAAAAAAGGAGTCCTGTCGCTTTCACAGGACCGTTGTCGCCACCCCTAAAGCAAGCAAGACACACGAGCTGTCCCAGTTTTCCCTGCCCCGCATCTTCTGTAATCAATGTCCCTAATATCCTGACTAAACAGTATCTTTTTCTTTGCACTGTGGCCGCCCACTGATCCTCCTGGACAGCATTCCCGGCACGTTCCACGTAGACAAGCTTCTCCACGGTTTTTACCATAGCATCGATCCGATTCCTCCTTCCTACCTCCCCCTTCTCTCTCTTTGCCACACTCCTCTGCTTTTTTTTTCGCTTTGCTTGCACCTTGGCTGCAAGATTTATTGCCCCTAGCCGGCCATCGTGACCGGGGAAACCGATTCGACGGAGGAAAAAAAGAATTGAGAGAACACATAGAATCGATGGCAAAACACACCCTCCCGTACACGGGGGTGCCGGATTAATTTCGTCTCGGTTGATTTCCACGCATTCTGCGCGTCAACACGCCCGGAAACCCAGCATTCCCCGGGGGATCCCCCACGCGCATTTCTTCCCGATGCGTGAAAAAACAGGAGACAAATGAAATAGTATTAATTGTAAGAAAATGTTTCATTCCCTTTCTTCTAGTAATTGTACTCAGTTTCATCTAAGAAAAGTGTCCTGCGGTGTGAAACTCAAAAATCTTGCGTGTGGACCCCGGGAATCCGTGCGTGTGGACCCCGAAAGTGTCATCATGCCGCGTGTCTACAGATTTTATGAATTTTTTCAGGCGCATTAACCCCAACAACTAGAAACTAAAATTTGTACACCCTAGACAAAATGAAAGCTAAGGGTAGTCGATAAAAAGAAAACCATCAGGAAAGTATCATAACCGTCGCGTGTCAAATACCCCGTCCAAACTGACCACAGTGGAACAACACAAAAACCGACGACTGGCGATCAAGTCCGACAAATTAATACTGCACGGCGTTTCGCAGAGCGCACGATCAAACAACTGCATTGCGTGATGCGGTTAAGCGTCGGCCGATTGAATCCGTAATACCGGTGAATATTTACCGAGCCCCGCGATTCGTCACGTCTTCAAGCTACAAAGCCCCTCCATTAATTGCTCCGAATCTCTTGATTTATTAGTCGACGGTGGGGGAGGACAGCTACCGAGCGAGAAATTCGCGGTGGAACTGCCGCGTTCGCTCTTTTCCCACAATTTTCTTGCTCGTTTAATAACTGCGTCCCTCGGGCTGGTCGGCCTTTGTAAATTTATTGTCATCGTTAGATGCCGTACGTAATATACTCTATATCTCTCTCTTCCATTTTCCTCCCTCCCCGTTTTCCTCGTCTATTTTCGCTGGAAGGGACACGACGTTAATTGGATCCGATTTGATGGGCGTCAAAAATTTAGGCTTTCCATCCTGTATGATCCGTTCACAACGAGAGGCGTAAAGACTGTTTTCATTCGCGTTTCGTCCGATCAGTAGACTGCGGATTCGATTAATTTCCAACGAAACCCGGAAAAGCTAAATCCAACTTTTCTCGCAGAACCGAAGCGAGGAAGCGTAATTCGCCTTTAGGCGAGTCCGGTCGGTGAAAAATACGCGCCCTTCGTGCTCGGGACGCGTCCAGGCCGCAAACCGAATGTTTTACAGCCGAGCGAACCGCGCAAACATTGTCGCGTGATTTTTCATTCCGGCCCCGAACGGTGAAATCTGTGACTTTCGCCTGTAATAAATATTTGTTTGCCTCCGCATCGAGTATAATTCGCGCGACACACGGATTCGTTTGCTAACATTTATCTGGCACGCCGTCCTCATAAACGTAAACTGCTGATACGACCCGATACGCGATCATGCCGGCGATAAAGCGTCGTACGCAACGTTCTACCTGTCACAGGAATCGATCCCGGCACGTCGCTCGGAAATTAACGACGCGATTGCAAATGATTTTTCTACCGATTTATCCGACGCGCATTTTATTGGCCGTCTTGAATCAATATTGAAATTGTTGGTTTGCATATTTCTTACCGGGCGGATTTTTCGGCGTTTGTCGTGGACTTAATGATGCAATTGCTGCAATATCTGAAGTTAATTTTGTAACTGCTATCGTAAAAAACTTTTCAATATATTTTCCGATTCGTCGGCTTCCTTTTATCTGTGGTCGAACGAATCCCACGTAATTTATTCACGACAATTTTACAATTGTTAGAATTTTTGAGAGGATAATTAGCTCTCGAATTCCCACGGTACGTCAACCAATTTATTCTTTCTGAACTCGATTAGCTGTTTCTCATTTTATCTAGAAACCGGAAGTCCTCAGAGTCCCTCGCTACGTTACAACACAGCTCAACGAGGAAAGTTCTGCGCTATTCATTTATAACAAAATGTATGATGCAATTGCTAGAACTTGTGAAAAGAAAATGAATGCCTTAATTCCTACAGTAAATCCTCCCTTAAGCAGTTTATCTTGCCAGGACTTTATTAGCTGTTCCTAGTTCTCCCTTCAAACCGGAAGTCTTCAGAAATCCTCACTATATTATACTGCAGTAGATCGAGCGAAGTTCTACGTGATTCATTTATCACATAATTGCACAATTGCCGAAGTTTCTGGAAAGAAAATGAATCTCTTCATTGCAACAATAATGATTCGTCCACTAACCGGAAGTCCTCGGGAGAAGTTCTCGGGTAAGTTCTGAGCTACTTCTCTACAGCAAAGAAATTTGCAAAAATAATATTAATACCAGAATTCCAACATAATAAGCTGTTTCTCATCTGCAAACCGGAAGTCCTCAGAAATCCCCTCTACGTTGCAAGCCTATCATGCTGTTAAAACTTTCTAAACCTTCTACACACTGTTCACTTACATCAGAAAATTTTGCAAACGCAAAATAAACACCCACAATCCAACAATAATTTTTTCGCATGCCCAACCCGGAAATCCCGCACACGTCATACTTTCTCCACAATGTGCCGTGCAGCGAAGCACGAAAAAACCTGTCTCTTCGGTTCATAACTCAAGCGCTTTTCAACCCCTAATCCCGTGGAACGTCTCCGCCATAGAAAATTTTCAACAGCCAATGGAAAATCGCGGGTCCACGGTTTCAGCCAGGCTGGTTTGCTTGTGACGTTGTGCTACATTTTCGATATTTATGGTAATCCCCGGCAAGAATCCCGCGGGCTGTTACACGGCCTATTGATATGGTAATGGGCGGCTCGAATCGGTAGCAAAAGCACATTCAAGGACGCGTTTCACAAGCGTCAACCCGTTGGTACCGGGGTTTCCGGTGTTCAACAAGTATCCTGTGCACTGGCGCGGTCTGGCCTTCGCGGTCCATCAACGTTCTCCACTTGGGAAGCTCGAATCATTCCAGCTAATTAAGTACACGCTAACCTATATTATCTACAAAATGTACGCAGAACTTGAGTCAAGTCGTGAGAGTCGCGTTCCATTTTTATTCGAGTTTTTTGAGAAAGGCTCGATGAAGATTATAACCGTGAATTAAACAAGCCAGAATGATCGCAACTGTGGCGAATGATCAAGCAAATGAAACCCAGTTAAACCGGAACGAAAACAGGAAAAGTTAGCGAGATTCAAAGGGCGAATTCACGGACTGGAGTAGAAGGATCGCACAGCCTCCTCGGAGGATTAATTCCGCCTTAATTAAAATCGCGTTCTCGGGGCGAGAACGAAGGAGCTCTCTCTCGATCCCGACGGGATCTGTGATTCAAGGCGTCGTTCGCGCGATATATATCGGTCACCACGGTTTCGATAAAGGTAATCGATTCGCGCGAGTCGCCTGGAAGGGTTGTGCTCGTCCTCGGGAAGATAAACACGGCCGCGTTGGGCCGAAAGTGCGCGAGGACGCGGGAAACGTGAGCGGAATGTTTGCCGGTCTCCTTAATCCGTCTTCGAGGCTCCGAGGAACCCTGAAGACCGTCTTCGAGGCTCCGAGAAACCCTGAACACCGTCCTCAGATATCCTTCTGCTGGCAATTTATTCTTTGATACAATTGACGCAGCTTGTAATGAGAATTAGGGGGAGTTGCCGAGGACTTCCGGTTCGAGGAAGAGTGGGGAACAGTTGGCGATGGTTAGGTGAATTCGTTTTCAGTTGCGAAGTATTAACCCTTAGCACTCGAATGGCGACTGTAAAGCGCCACTAAAAATTGCTGTATCATTATTCAAAATATTTTTTACATTATTAAATTTGTTTGTGTTTAATAAATTACTAAACGTTTCAGTACTGTACGAGTAAACTGCACCATTTTCGTATGTATATCATGAAAAAATATATATAGAAGGGAAATACTCTAGGTCGGAAGAAATGTTTCGTTTTAGAGTTAAAATGGCTTCGAGTGCAAAGGGTTAATATCAAATGTTGTGTCCTGATAATGAGTATTTTTCTGACATATGCCCAAAGAAATAAATTTGTCGAACAATTCGGCGTCTTTAATATTTTAAAGAATTCTGTGAAAGGTTAAAAGTGACCGGGAAGACGAGCTCTATCGGTTGTCGGAGCCCTAAGCGACAAAGTCGGTGATTAGAAGCGCGTCCCAAAGGACGCGTTTTCTCGGTCGAGAGTCTGTCAATGGTGGGATCGATCGATCGGATCGCGGCAATGCCGGACGAGGTTAGGCGGCTTCTGACGCCAGAGATTGCGAGCATGACGCCCACGCCATCGCCTCCGAATAGACCCACCGACCCCATAGATTGCGAAAGATGATTCATGGTGGGCTTAACGAGCAACCCGTTGACGTCTGTTTGATAATTCCGTCCGGCGACGCGGATGAATTTAACGCGGTTACGCGGCACGAACGAAATATTGCTGGCAATTATTCGGTGCCCGCCAACTCGATCCTGCTAATTAGCACGACTAACAATTTAATCAGCCCCACGGCGGGGCTAATCATTTCGTTCGGCTAGCTCGCCGGTACTTGTCGACTTCAACCGGATCGACTCTGTGCTTAATCGGGAACGGTTATTTGTCTTCCTCGAACGATATTTACAGTAAATCTCTGATTAACGTTCACGGGCACGGGAGATTCGATATTATTGGCTGGCGTGATTATTTATGACATTTTTTTAGATTTATTTTGATGACTATTTTAGTCAAGGAGCTTTTCATTCCATGATTAATTTATGACCGATTTATTTATTGCTCTGCTCCACTTTCTCTATGCTCGGAACACAAGACTTCAGAATTGGTAATCTTTTTTCATTGGTACGACTGAAAAATCTTCCCGCGGAGAAATATGAATTCCAATTGGATCGCGACCGGCCACAAAGGACGCGGAAAATTCTGGATCCCGGTTATGAATATTTCAGACGGCTCCTCAAAAGAATACTTGAAAATCCCTGTCTGTTTGGACGCGTCGCAGATAGTTAATCGGCCTTGAATATTTCCAAACTTCCCGGCGGAAGGAATTTACATTTCGGCGTTCCCTTCGCGCGGAAGAGAACCCGGGCTGCAACAATAACAGCAACCTCGCGCTACACTGCATCCGTCTTTGAGCCAGGATGTGTAATCCTGGCATTGTTCATTATCTTGCTTTCGGAACCGGAAGCCAAAAGACGAGCAAAATGATACATGGGGCGGTGCAGGAGCAGACTCACTTTGAAAAATTATAGCTTGAATATCAGAGGACCAAAAATTTACAAAAAAATAAGGGCATGTACTTCGAAGCTATGCCTAGAAAATGAGCCCAGTCCCAACCCCGAGTCTTCACAATTAACGTCGCAATTAGCTGTTGAATGTTCGTTACGCTCGACATCAACGCGATTTTCGCAACTGCGGTCGTCGATTGCTGTAGATTTTGACACTGGTCTAAAAATAAATGCAACAATAAACATAGCAGCTGTTGTTGACTCGTTTGGTACATTGTTTACGCAGAAGTCAACCGAGCAGCGTGCACGTACGAATATTTCGAGTACAAGGGCAGCTCTAGGATCGGTCGTTGTTTGATCTCATTACGAATTGCTCGACTCGCTTGAGCGTGCTGTTCGACCTGTTTTCGAATAATTTACGATACGCGTCAGCTGGCGTTTCGCATCGAAACGCTAGCTAATAATTCGCTTTGTTCTACAGGCTCGTATTGTTCCTCGGATACGTTTTCCGTTTCGCTCTCCCGCGATCGCGGCACGCGACGATTTGATTTCACGGATGAAGTCATTGACAAGAGGCTGTATGGGATACTGATTCGGTTCGATATCCAATTTTTTCTCTCTGTCTCTCTGGCTGATCGACCCGTTGATTCCACGATAATTGGAATTATCGCTATATTGTTTTAATAGCGGATAAACACCCCCGTTCAGCGATTCGATCACGCTTTTAAAACCAATTTCCGTTTGGCGCGACTGCTGCTCGAGTGTATTCCGCGTTCCATACACGGGCTCGTGGGAAATAGATTAACATCTGATAAGAAATGCTACAAAAAAGAAGCAACGTTTTAGAGCATTTCAATTATTTTTTTTTTTGGCGACCAGCTTCTTCGTTTTTTCTTTTTCATTGAGAGCTCAAGTGGCACTCTCCACAGGAGTCGCAAAGCCGTAGAAAATGTCTATTTTGCATAAAAATCTCGGTTCGGCCGCCGATTTTATGCGTTCATGATAAAAACGAGGCGACGCAAGTTAAACTAGTACAGAGATTAAAATTACTTAGAAATTCCAATGCGTTATTTTGAATATTTTAAGATTGCCAAAGTTTAAAGTACAGAGATTAAAATTACTTAGAAATTCCAATGCGTTGTTTTGAATATTTTAAGATTGTCAAAGGGAAAGCTTCAATACTGTATCATGCGATTAATGCGGACAATGTGTCTTGTGCAGACAGATCCGCAGTCCAGTCATACAACATTAGCAGCCCGGAATATATCAATTTATTCGTTCCGAAATGAACTGAATTATTGAGCAAGTAATAATAATTGTGAACAATTCGGATCGATTGTACGAACGAGACAAGCGGGACTCGAAGCGGTTTAAATTCAGGATGAACGAGTTAAAAATAAATCCAGGGGAGACACGGATCGGAGAAATCCGACGGCGCCGACCATCAAATCATGAACTCGCGTGAGTCAGCGTCGGGGGCCGGTCATTTTAATCCCGTAAAGTATCACCTGTTACACGAAGAAGACACCGCGCGAGAGAGAGAGAGAGAGAGAGAGAGAGAGAGAGAGAGAGAGAGGCAGAAAACGTGGGAGTCGGCAATAAAAGCTCGCGATTCCGGAAATAATACGCAGCGTAGCGTATCGACGAAATTAACCGTCGTTCGACGGATGCTGTAGACGAAAACCCTGTTTGGTACTCGATCGATATTAACTCCCCGGTTTTCCCGATAAGAGTTATCGCCGGCCGTTATTGGTGGCATCGACTGGTTCCGGGCCCATCCTCTCTCATGGCAATGGCAGTAGGCGGTAGCAACGCGAATAAGAACCGTCCCGGGGCTCTCGGTCCAGCGAATTCGGATCAAACAGAGTGCCGCCAACGGAGCCGTCGATTTGTCACCGACGTCAAATCCTCCCACCGATCTTCCCTTCGCTACGCTACTTCCATTCTATTCCCAGATTAGAGCTGGATCCCCCGCGATCCCGTTTCAATGGCCGACAGGATATCCTTTGATGGACTTTGCATTTCGAAACCGGCTTCAACCGACCAGGACCCTCGAAACCACTTGTGACTTGTCGATTCCTGTTGGAGCATTTTTCAACGAGGTGTGGACGAAATGCTCGTCAATCGCATTTCTCTCTCCCTCTCTTGTCGCGGCAACGATCGAGATATCTCTTCGATCGAGACGCGAGGGTCAAGTTTAATGATCGCAGGACTCGCGGTTTTAGCGTAGTGATGGGTTCGAGCCTCCGCAGATCACGTTTTCTTCACTTTCGGGAACACCGCAGCTCTTTATGCAAAATAGAATGTGAGAACAAACGTCGCAAAAAGTCGAAGATAATAGAACATCCTCGAGACCTAATGTTTCAATTTTCGGATTCGACCTACTCCTTTTCGTCATAAAATCCTTCGGGAATGTTTTCCGGAAGAAAGTTAAAATTCGGAGCGCAAACTGTTGGCGCGAGTATAATACGGAGCTGATATCGGAGAACGGGCCGTTAAAATGGCCCGCAAAACGTCGATTCGCATGAACGAGAGTGCGACGATTAAACGATCTCGTTTGGAAATATGATAAACAAACCGGAGCCATTGTTTCGAAGTGTAAATACACACAGCGGACCCAGCGCGGTTCCCATGTTTATTAACGAGCACGAAGATATTTCCGTTGCCACGACCATCTCATTTACCCCGAAGTGAAGCCATTGTTCCCTTTGTATCATTCACCGAGCGCGAGATAATGAAGCGTTTAAAGGCACCACGGGTGCTCGATAGTAAATCTCGCGTCTTTGCTTTCCATTCAGAGACGCTTGAAAAGAGTAAGCGCTTCGGCCGAGCTAGCTGAAACACTGTGGTTCGACGCCAGTGGAAACTTAACTGGACTCGAACAATTGTAAACAACTGTAGTCCGTGTTCGGAAACAAACACGATTTCTGCTGTGATCGGTATAGAAAAACGACGAGACGCTAGAATGGAACACCAATAAACGTTCGGGAACTCCTTAAACAAAGAATCTTTGAATCGTTCGATATCCTCGTTGACACCTACGGACCGCAACACCCACGCCAACAAACGTCATAAACAGAGGATCGTAACACTATCGCGAGCTCATAGCCCTAACCATATTCCAAGACGTACCCTCAACTAACCCGAACTAAAATCTAAGGTAAGTAAACCTAAGTAACAGACACTTGAGAATTCGTCGGCCCAACCATACTCGGAGGACACACGTAAGACACTAAAGTTGGGCACCAAGAGGCCCACGTACCTTCTAATGAGACTTTAAAATGTACATTCGACCATAGACAACACTATTCCACACAGGTAATACTCAAAACATGCAAATATCAATGAAGTCGACAAGACACGAACTGAGGAGCCAAATCTTCAAACAATAGTTAATCATGCAACCCAACAAACGTCACAAAGAGAGCTTCGTAAAAACTAACTCACAAACTCACCACTTGAACTATTCAATCTCTCCCAAAGTGCAGAAAATCTTGTAACACCTGGAAAAAGGAATACCAGGTGTCCCAACGAACCTCTACAGCAGAACGACAGCTACCTGATCAACTCATTAGTCACTCGTCAAACACGGCAATCGCGCCAGTACTATGTCGTTCGGTTAGGTCAGTGCTCACGCCAATCTCACGCGAAGTGCACGAAACCTTATACCACCGAAAACGAGTCTCCCAAAATGACGGGTGCTCGATCAACCCATTAATCACTCGTTATACTCGTCAATCCCGCAAGTATTATTATGTCACTCCGTTAGACCAATTCACTCGGAAACTCATCATCCGACCACCCCCCCAATTATACGATTGTTCGAAACCCAGAAACCAAGCTACCTCTCCAGGTTATCAATCACTCGTTAAACTTGCTACCCGCGCTAGTATCGTGTCGTTCGGTTAGGTCAGTACCATTCGCTCGCCGACTCGAACCACCCCAATGTCATTCAAACGACACGAAAGCTTACGAAAGAGCACTGATCAAAACCGAAGAACCATAGGAACGACAGCTACCCACCCAAGTCATCAATCACCGACTCAAACTTACTATGCGCGCTGGCGTTGTGTGATTCGGTTAAGTGTCACCGAGCGTCCCGGGGAAAAAAATACCGAGGGTACAGAGCCTGTTGCGACGGAGAATCTCGTAGACGCGTACCTGTTACGCCGTCGGGACGACGGATCCCGGTTTTCCCGCGTTGTCCCGGTGGACGTCGACGCTCCTCTGCGACGACGCTCGACGACGCTCTGCGACGCTCTGCGACGCTCTGCGACGTAAACACCAGAGCCGTATAAACAGCGGGGCTCGAATCAGACACGGGTCGTCGACGACGGAACAGAAAATAACCAAGGACAGAGGGGTAGACGCGACAGAGGGTGGTTCACCGGTTTCGTGGAACCGCGGGTTTGCACTGCCGGACGAACGCGACCGTTCTCGCGTCGCGACGCCGCTCTGACGGACGCCGGCGTCTCGTCGCCTCGACCCGGCCGTACCAGGCCTCGCACCCTCTGCGAACACCCCTCCAAACGATGTACACTCCTCCTCTCCAGAGGACGGGCGCAGGCGTGCCGAAGCCGCCAGGTAACGCGCCGCGACGCCTCAACGCGGCCACCTACACACGACGATACCGACCAACAGCCCTAGACTCGCGCCGGGAACGACGCGGGCAGACGCGGGCAGACGCGGGCATACGCGTGCGGATGCACCGGGAACCGCCGGTTTCTTCAACCCTGAGGGTTGTAAGGAAGGCTTGTAAGGGTGCTTTCAAGGGGAGTTAATTTTTGGTCCTTTGTGTTGGTGCTAGCTTTGGGAGAACTGTAGGTTGTGTGGTGGTTTTAGGATGATGGGTAGATACGTAGGTATAGGGTGCTTCAGGAACAATAGGGTGAGGATTAATATTGTACAATATTAGGGAGGAGTTGTGTTTAACCCTCTAGGACTCGGACACGAGTTGAAAGTGTTTAAAAAATTCTACTAATTCTATTAATTTGAAATACATGTTTGGGTGGCTCACCAACTGAGCTACTATATTGCAGGAGAAACTGTATCACCTCTGCACGTCCTAGTCAGGGGGTGTCAGTTGTAATAGTGCTTCGAGTCCTTGAAACAGAAGTACTCCAATGATCTCGTGAGGTGTCCTAAAACAGATATAAATATAAATACAAATACCCTCCATGTCCTGAGTAAGGGTTGGTAACAGATGGAACATCCATTCCTGTCCCTCGAATTATTTAAGGGGGTAGAAAGGGATTCCTAATTTTTCACGAATCGACAGAAACGATTGAAAATCTTTTCGCATGAATATTATACCATTTGTGTCTCACCCTGTGGTCCAGCTCTCCATTGAGAAATGTTTTAACTTTTCCGGGGACTTAGGGGTGATTGGAGCGTCTGAAGTTTTCAAGTGAGCCGTGTTAGGTAGACGAGTCTACGCAGAAGGGTCCTCGAGTCGAAATCGTCTGCAACCTTGGCTACTCTTAAATTTTATTAGGGACTAAAATTTATACGGCACTCAAAACGGGACAGGAGCAGGGAATTGCGAGAATTTAAGTGTGGTCAGGCTCGTAAATGCGGTCGAGAACGGCTTCATGAGGGGTTGGACGCGCGACATGGGGACGTAATTGTTTCCCTTTGGTTGCTGGTTAGCCGAGGGTTCGTTTTATGAATCTTTCGTAATTCGAAATTTTCTCTACTGGATTCAAAACTGAGGGTTAAAAACGAAATATCCGAATCGAAATCAATCGAACTAAAAATTTTGAAGCTTCCGCATGCGAATGTGTGTATGAATATGCAAAACTAACAAGTCAAACCATTCGATGGAAATTTATTTCTTGTTCATCTGGTAGAATCTGCATATGCAAAATCCAAAAATCGAAACATTTCACGCGGGAATTTAAATATTGTTTAGTGCAAATTTATCTGGAATTTTGTCACGCACTGTTAGTACACTCGCGATACAGTAATAATCAGATTGCGGGTTTTATGGATTCATGACAATAATGTAAAATACGAAACAGTGAAAGTATTAGAACAATTGACAAGTAGTGTCACGTTATTCTCGACGTTTTTATTGAACCTCTGGTTCTTGTAATTGACACAATTTTTATTTTGCATAAAAATCCGCAGCATGGTGATGAGGAAATCACGATTCATCAGGGGTTCATTGTATTTTCGAAATAGTGGAAAATCCCGTGACCCGATTAGAACGATCGAGCGACGGGTGATCGATCCGAGGAAAATTAAATTGGGTCCATTGTATACCGTCTCCCTCTCTCATTGATCTTCCGCAAGGTGAGCAACAATGGGGAAATGACATGGGCCGCGATACGGGCTCTCATTACGCTGCTACAGGTGAACACGTCTCGAAATATTGTTGAAAATCGCGTCACGGTAACCTTATTTGCGTCCCGATGTACCTGCATACATGCACTACGGGCAGTGGTGGATCATTTGCGCGTCTCTCTAACGAAGCCCATATTTAACAGCACGCTCCACTGTAAATAGTTATTAAAACGCGCTCGCCTACTCGTTGATTAAAATTTCTTCGCGTTCCTTCCGACCGTACCTCAGTTATGCGGATCTAGCTGTTGCGTAATTCCTGTCGCCATTACGCATAAAAGTTATAAAAGTTAAAAAAACCGTCGAAGCAAATTTAAAAAATTTCTGGGTACAGTGAAACAGTTGAAGACTGCAATGCGATTTTTTACCTGAAAATCAGCAGCGCTTTTGTTCGAATTATTTTACGTGGGCGTAATGTGTGTGAGCGTAAAACGTGAAATAATAAATATACTGAATCATATGCTACTTTAAAACAGTATTCAAGTCTATCAAAAATTGTTCAAGCCAACTCTAAGCATGCAAAATATTTTTGGGGCGATTATTTTTGTGCAACTCTCATTGTTCACCGCAATAAAAATCCTCATTCTAGCATAAGTGTGAGGTGGGATTTATACCTTTTGCAATTGCGTATAACAGTTTTCTTGTACCTCCTACTTTCAGAATTCGGTGTAATCATTTTCCTTGTCTTTCTACTTCGGTAATTATATAGAACAGCTTTTTTCTCATACTTTCTACTTTCACAGTAGGGTATAATAGTTTTCCCAAAAGTTTTTACTACTACAATTAGAAATAATTGCATCCCACATACTTTTTACTTTCACGATTAGACATTATACTTTCCCCCATAGTTTTTATTCCTAGAATCGGCTACAGCTGTTTTTTTTATCGTACCTTTCACCCTTATAACTACTACACCCGAAAATCTTTTCGTGCGTCTTACTTTTCAAAGCAGTTCTAACCATTTTTCTCGTACTTTTAAATTATCTCTTCTTTAACAAATTACAGTTTAAATTTTTCGAGAACTCTTGCACCATTGAACCATTGCACTTACACGAGTGTACAAATGAATTCACAGCCCTTGTGAATTTGTTGATTATTTACGTACAATTAAAATACATTCCGTCACAAGTAATTTAAAAAATCAGCAATTATTGTTTCGACTTACCGTTCTCCACCAGGACTGCTTCTCTCGACCCCCCACTCCTTCGCTTCGACACTACGCACTTTTGTCACGACACGGCACGATTTTATTTTTTTTACGCACTATGTCGCGGCACGGAACCACTCTACTTGTTTTCCTACGCGACCACTTACTTCCAGAGCCGGCACGACAATGACCCTTCGATTTTCGGTAACGCGACGCGTCGATCCTTGTTTCCCCCACCCCGCGCCTCACTCGCGATTTTCCTAATTGGGCGCGAAGTCCCATAATCGCAGGACCCTAACCTCCAGTCGTCCTCGGGCCGCGGACCGTACCGCGAAATGCCATAACTGTCGCGCCTCGCGATCGGGGGTGGTTCGTGACGTCACAAATTCTGCAACGTTACAGTGCATATACATAAGTTCTCCAATTCGGGAAGTTTGGATTTAAAATAAAGTGACAGCGGATTCATTCCGAGTGCCGCGAATTAATTCGTACAGCCGACAGTGTAATTTTCACAAATTGTGTAACGAAATCATTAAAATATAGACTTGAACGCTAGGTTTACTCCGGTTTTAAAAGTGACTATTTTACAAATTTGTAGCCATCTTTTTTTAATAACATACACCAAAAGAAATAAATTTGTAGCCCTCTTTTTCTAATAACATATATCAAAAGAAATAAATTTGTAGCCATGTTTTTCTAATAACATATACCAAAAGAAATAAATTTGTAGCCATCTTTTTCTAATAACATATACCAAAAGAAATAAATTTGTAGCCATCTTTTTCTAATAACATATACCAATTGAAATAAATTTGTTGAATAATTGCTCACAGATGTGTCTCTAGAGTCTCAATAATAGTAAATTAAGAATATCAGAACCCGTCATTTTGACAGGTCCCGCGAACCTGGTGTTAAGGATAGTGCATACAAGGATCGGTGTACCTCGAGGATATTTTTCTACGGAATGGAAATGAACAGGATTTTGAGCATCCGAGTGGGATCCGTCGATGAGTTCCGGGAAAGCCGGGCGTAATAATCCCGAAAACAGGGAAGAGTACCAATCTAGACCCATTGTAATCGGCAGTGGGAAGCCTAAGAGAGCCGATACGAGCATCGGAACGGCTTTATTTCCATTTTCTTTCATCCGGAATGGGACTCCGTCTGCGTTCCCGCGGTTTCTTCGGTTGCCGATAAACGGCGAGCGAAGCCGGCGCGCGGCGTATTCTTTCCGCTTCTGCGACGAGCGTCTCGAAGCCGCTTCATTAAATCCTTCCCAGAAGCCCCCGGCTTGTTCGCTGGAAAACCGACTTTGCTGCCGCTTCTTCTCCCTTTTCTACCCTCTTCCGTCCTCCTCCTACTTCCCCGCGTCCCCTAATGCCGCCAATAATACCGAGCAACGTTTCTTTTCGTTAAGCAACAGCCAAAGGAACGAGCGAAACGCTGTTTCGGAAATTGAGTTCCGCGAAAGCACCGTTCCCGACGGCCTGGAATTGCGGAAATCGCCGAATCCTTGCTAAAATTAATATTTGCGTTTTTACCCTCCTCGCGCAACCCTCGGTCGTTTAGGTTAGAACCTCTTTCCCTCTCGGACTGCTCTCCCTGCAATATTTAATTTTTTCCTTTATACATTCATAATAGCGATTCAAAAACTGTCAACGTTGCTCGACAGAAATATTAGATGCCTCTAAAAATAAAAAACCGCTCGACGAAAAGACTTCCAGATTAAACACAAACATTCGATAAAAATACCAGCAGCTTGAATAAACTCTCCTCGGAGAAAATAAAATACGAAGACTTTAAATTGCCCGTGGTATATGGTTCCGCTCACAAATGAATTGAACAGAGAAATTGGATTGGTATAATGACCATTGTTCGTCATCTGAGAGCTGTGTACGCTGTCAATGTCGAACCGGATGAACCGTGCAATTAAACGAGTCCGGCTATTTTTCTCGAATATTGTCTCAATTAGATCGTCGAACGTGGAGCATAAAGAACATGATTGTAAACTGTAGCCCCTCTCTCTCTTTCTCTCTCCTTCGAGGACCTTTCCGGGAAGCCCGTCATTATGTCAGCTTTGTGTGTCGGTTTATTGCGACCCTCGGTGATTGAATTGTATGGCCAAGTTATCGCCCACCTGAGGATCGGCCTTTAAACTTCCCACGCTGCGGGCGATCGTGATTAACGACAGAACGTTCTCCGAGATTGCAGGGGAGTGCTTTCGGCCAGATTTCATCCAACTTTTGACACGTGTTTTAATAAAGGGTGCTCGGACGGATTCTCAGATGACATTCGTCTGTCTTTGAGCTCAAAGGGGATCAAAGGTACCGAGGACGTTCGACGACGATTCATGCGTATCAATCTGTTTCTGACAATCCTTCCCATACAACAAGCCATTGAAACACCTACGACCGAGAAATATTTAATTCGCGCAGTAAGTAAAAAATATTTTTTCAGAAGAAAGTATTAACACGTAGAATGTATACGAAACTTGACCCAGGTAGCCCGTGTAAGACGGTAAAAAATAATAGAATCAAAACTTCGATGAGAAAGACAAGACCCGGCTGACAGGATGGTATTATTCTTATCAGACTCGCATTATGGTGGTCGCGAGCTCCTGGAACTTTTACATCCCTCTCAACTTCCACTCACACAAATTCACGAGCTTCCAAGAACCACTGAATTGTCTTGCTACGTTATTTCTTGCAATTCTGACCCACTTCCCATTGATCAAACTTATTTTTCGCAGAGTCGTACCGAATTTCCACGAATTTTTCCGTGGCAGTTTTCTCGGGCTGACCGTCTTTTTTATAGACCCTTAAATTTTTCTTAGGCTGTAAAATTCCCGTGTCCACAGACTTATTTACGAGCCATACAATTGTACACGATTGTTTCCTGTGGCCCTCAACAGAGTTGAATCGCTCACTAAACTGCTCATTTCCTAAGATTAAAATTTGGATTTTCGGAACTCTCTCGCCAAAATCTACAGGATTCCCTAAAAAAAAGTTAAAAATTTCTGGTTTCCCGAAATAAAGTTTAGCCCGAGCGTTTATTGTAAAGGTCTACAGTCGCAGCTTTGCTCGCGCACACGGGATCCGCAGAAGAAGACCCATAATTCGCACCCTCGCGGACAAACACACAAAGCACTACGTGACTCAGGGCCGGCGCGGTGGTTTTATTGCATCACACATTTGAGTCGTCCCCGTATGTCGAAAAGACAGGGAGCTTGCGGCTTTCCTCGCGCGGTACGTGCTTCCGTCTCTTAAACAGAAAGCCGAGATCTCGCTGGGAATCCGACTAAACCCTTTCGCGCCTTCCAAAAACAACGGGACAAGGGAGAAGAAGAAGAAAAAAGCCGAGGGTGCATCAGAGTATCGAGGCTTGTGCCGAACGCCGACAACTGGGAACAAGCGGAGAATATTATCCACGTCACGAGAGCAAATCCGGGGACGAAAATAACACAGAACGTGGACGGTGTTAACCTTCATCCCCTCGGATCCCTTTACATCCCTTCGCATTGCCCTGTCCCACTGGTATCTGCAAAAGCTTTTTTCGACGACGGCTCAGCCGAAACCGCAAGCTCCGACATCTTCCAAGCGTGCCCCGCGATGCGAAATTAGGTTCCGCAGGACTTTCTAGCTGAAACATTAAGCTGAGTCCACACTGAAAGATCGAGCAACTTTTCGTCGCCTCTTGTTGCCTTCTTCTTGTATTTATCTCCTTCGTAAAAGATGCTAGATGTTCCTCCAGTGTGGACAAAGCTTCAGGTTGCTCCAAAATCCAATGCTAAAATAAATGAGCAGGATAATTGTTAATTTAACACGTTGAACGCCACGTCAGCCATACGTGGTTGACGGAATTATTTGTGCTAAATGTATTCATTGTACTAAACTTAATTAGGATCTGTAACGTGCAAGAAAGTTGGAGGATTACTCAGTATCGTACATTGAATTTTCTGCAATTTTTATTTCATTAAATCACTTACTTTGATTTTATGGAATTTTTCGGGTTTCTAGTTTGCCGTTCAAAGTGTTAATTTACTAGTTCGCGCGCGCAGCGTTGTTCTCGATACACGCCGAAGATCACCCGAAAAAAGCGACGACATTTGACGAACGTGGGGATGTCGAACGCGCGAAGGGTGTCGGCGTGCGTTAATTAACTCGTTGCAGGCGCGTCAAATGGGATCCGAGTATCAGAAATAAACAGGTGTCGAGGGAAATTACCTATCGCGCTGTCTGCGCTCGCCGATTCTTTTCGCCTCGGTATAGCGGAGCCCGTTGGCGCGAAAAATAATCGGGAACGCGAGGCGCTCGAGGACGCTGACAAGGGGGTCGAGCCCGGCGAGAAGGTGGAAAGCGGAATTTCGCGAGCCGAGAGAGAGAGAGAGGGAGAGAGAGAGAATTCGTCGCGAGCACTGCGCGTGCATCGGTCCCCGCGTCATCTCGCAATATCCAGCCCAGAAATTCACTCTGCCCGGCTGCTTTTCTCCGTTTCCTCTCGCACACGGCCGACCTTTTTTCTCTCCGACCAGCTTTTACCTCTCTATCGTCGCGGTCCTCCCTCACCTCGGAAAATTGGAAATCCCGGAAGACCCGCGTCAGATTATTGAAATTCCGAGCAGGAACGCAACCGACCACGAAATACTTGGCCGATTTCGAATATTGTCGCTTATAACGCATCGATAATTGCTCGCCCCTTGTTAACGCTAGATTAGATAAACTTAAATTTTTAAATTTGCATTTCTTTAAATTTATTTCTCTCAGCACGTATCGTAATAAAAGTCGCTAAAAATCGAAGTAAATACATTCTTGTTGCTTTTATAACGCAACGTAAAATAGTCACTTTTAATTCTCCGTAAACCTAGTGTTAATTAACTCATACGCTCCTAAAGAATTTTCCCATCTTTGTCATAATAAAATCCTCAGTCCAGCAAGAAGCTTCTTTGATGTCAAGAAGACAGTCATATACTACTTGTCTGATCAATGAACTCGTGCGCTACTTGCCCGACTAGAGGAGACGTAGCCGGTTTGTCTGACTAGTGGCGCTACATACTACTTACTCGAGTAAGTACCGTATGCGAGCGATTCAAAGTTGAAAACGAACGTGTTTTACGGAATTCCACTCAACTGGAAGCTCGATCAATTTTTCCCCGGACCGCTATCAATAATAAATGGATTCCGGGGAGGCTCGCTCGTTCTCCGAGTAAACAATAGGAATATTGAAAAAGTATCGACAGAGGTAGAGCCAAGGAAAAACAGTGGACCTCTCCGCGTACTTTCCTCGTCGAAACTTTCTCTCGGACTGTTTAATTCACTTTCGTTCCCGGAGCATCTCGAGCTCCTAATCAATCTCGAAGACCCGTATCGAATCGATCGGGCTGATCCGCCGGATTTTCGAAAGAACAATCGAGTTCCCGGCTTTTTCCAGCGGCGTTGATTCTCGCCGGTCGACGAACACCGATAAAGGAGAACGGACGCGACGCACGGTGTCCGGACTCTCGCGGGAAAAATTAATAACTTCTAAACTGAGCCATTTTTCCGCCTGAGAGCCCTAATAATCTTTCGAAGAGCGAAGTTGCATCGATTTATAAAATAAATTCATATATCTAGCCATAATTGTAGATAATGTTACTATCTATGTTATAGTAATAATATTTTGCGATGAAAACTTTTTTAGATTTCGTACCTCGGAAATTGGACTTTTCAGCATTGTCTCGAACACCGTGCCGACGGTAGCAATGTCGAATTGAATCCGATCGTACGTTTCCTTGTTCCCTTGTTTCACTTCTCCCTTTGCCCGAGCCGGCCTAAAGTGGGACAATAACGGGCCGTTCTCTCTTATGGCGGAAGAGCAAACCTTCGTATCGCTTCCCCCGATCAATGATCCTCGTCAGAAACCGCCGAGAGCTTCTCTTTGGATCGCGATAGCCTCTCCTTGGCGATCTACTTCGTGCGTCCACATCCTTGCTCGGAGAAACCTGATTCCTGCAGGGCAAAGTGAATTTCGCGCTTTCTTTTCATACCTCGATTATTTTTGCCAGCTTCTCTTCAAAATCGAAGCATTTTTCTCCGATTTTTTAAGGCAACCATTTTTCTGCTTTGCAATTTTTACAAATCGGGTCCATAAAAATTTACGTTCCCGTAAAAATCAGCAGTCTATCCGAAAGCAATTCGATTGAATAAATGAGCAAACGTGGATTTGTAAACGGAGTCCTTCAAAAATTAAAAAGAAAAATCGTCTACCTATCCAATTTAACTAACCAAATCTGTAAACTAACTAGAATCGTGGAAACGTAGGAGGTAACGTGAAACGATGCAGCAAAGCACTACAGCAAGTATGGTCGTCAATAATAGTACGATGGAAGCGATGATCGCGAACATAAATTCGGAAGAAAGTAAAACGCTCGATCGAGTGGCGTTAAACAGAAGAATTAGATGAGTCTCTACTCGCAAACGTTTTCAAAGTTTATCGCACTCGGTTCTCGCGTATCCAGCAAGGAAAGCTTGTAAAAGCAAGCGTATAAAAGTTTGATATAATGATTAAAATTTTTACCGTCAGCGTTATCTTGTTTACGTTATGTGAAACTGTAACTGATGCATCAAAGTCCTCCGGCTTTAATATTCGGAAGAACACTCTGCACCGGAAGAGTGTCGAGGAACGCTACGAGGTTCTGATAAAAATATACGACGGCCATTGAGGAAAACGACGTCTGACCTCGATGTCTGTTTAACGTCGACGTCTGAAATGAAACTTTTTCTGTTCGGTCACGCTTCGACGAATCGAAAAGGCCATTAAAGAGCTTCCCACGGTTGAAGAAATTAGCAGAAGTTTAACACATCCGCCCTGTCAATTAAATCAAATCGTCGAGGTAGACTTTCATCGGCAGAAAATTTTACTGTATCCTACATTTTCATATTTAATTACGAACTTTTCATTCGCGTTCAGATTCAATTACCATTCTACTGCATTCCGCACACCCCGTTATAATTTGGGCATTTTTGGTACCGAGAATTGGGCGTGATACTGATCTAACCCTACTGTGTTGCACACTATTGTGTAACGTTAATGGACGCGGCCGAGTCCTTATTTTGATAAAAAATTTAGAGTCAGTTGCTATTTTAAATATATTTGCAATATTAATTTGTAGGTGGATCACAGGGGGGGGGGGGGGTGAAAATATTTTGCAAAATCAAGTAGCCAGCTGAAATTTCCCAATTGCTCTTCCAATGAATAAATATTCGAAAAAATTAATTGGTGACGCATACGACACCTCTCTGCCATTATTATCTTTCATCATTTTATTTTTCTGTTATAGCGTTGAGATACGTAAGGACGTGCAATCTCCAAGCCTCTTAAATCATGTAATCGGGTTAGCGACTGTAATGGAGTCGAAAATTACATGCAACGTTGTCCGAGGCGTGACCGTGCATTTCCTCGGTGCTTTAAGAATTTTGCTTTTCTAACATCTTCTAAATTTCGTCAGAAACTAATTGGCGTTGTATATAACATTACTTCTCCCGGTTACTATTAAAGCATCAACACTGTAAAAATAGAAACAATGTCGCTCTCAAACCCCTGTATTAAAATCTGCATTTTTCCTATTAACTATTTGGAGGTTTTTGATTTTTCACAACCAGGATTTTCAACATAAAAATCCAAATTAATTGCGGCGCGTGTATCCGGGTGTTTGACATCCGTTCAATTTTTTCAGAACTTTTTCCTATGGCCAAATAGGGAAAATACAGGGTTAAAATGGTCTTTTTTTCTCTGCGCCCTATCGAATCGAAAATTAATTTGGTCCACGGAAATTTTTGACCCAACGCTATCTCTGCGCACTACTATAATTTTTGGGGGTTCCAGGCTGAATCAGTAAGAAAGTAGAACCTTTTGAAAAATGCTCGTCCGAGGCATGACCGTGCATTTCCTCGGTGGCCGAAAAATTTCAGGGTGCGGGTGAGAGAGAGAGAGAGAGAGAGAGAGAGAGAGAGAGAGAGAGAGAGAAAGAGAGAGAGAGAGAGACACTGGCCGAGACGGGTGCGTCACGTAGATAACTATGACGGGTGTACGGATGTGTGTGGCGAGGATCGAGCAACGGCAGTTCCATTCAGCGGAGCTTATTGCCGCCGTTACACCGTATGAATATTGCATGCAACGGGTAGACGCGTCGCACACAGCGCCTATCTCCTCGAGCAGCGACGCGTACCTTCGCGTCTATTTATGACGACTGAAAGCCGTGCCGGAACGGATCCACCTAGGTCCCATAGCCGACCCACCCTCGGTTATGGTTGCCGATAGGTCCGCGCCCTCTATACGTCTGTTAACCCTTTGTCACACTTTGTACGCCCGCCAGGCACGAACTCTGACGTCATCCATCACCTCCATCTATTACACGTTCGAAAAAGAACCGTTTTTTAAAATCCTTTTCATACACGTTTTCCATTTAGGTATGTCTTACCATTTTTATAAATATTTAAACCGAATTACACTTAGGGGTTTGTTTCATTTTTATGGGGCAATACATAGTAGCTAGACTGCGGATCTTTATGCAAAATAAAATATGTTTGCATACGTTGCAATACACAGGAGGCAAATTACATATATATATATACTTTTATTTTGCCTCCCCTAAGGGTTACAATTCCTTTTTCCTTACATCACCTCCTTCTATCGCCGTCTTTCCATCTTCGCTTACTCTAACTTGGTCCTTACCTATCTTAACCTAACTTAACCTAACTTATACTTATGCTTAGCTTATACTAGACTTATATACTATATAGCGAGAAAGAGAGAGTTTGTATACAATAGACACAGGAGGCAAATTAAAAATTCTTTCTTCCTTTAATTATTGTCCTTGAATCTTTTCAATACGGCCGCTGCTGTAAATTGTGTGTACCCATTTTTATCATAAATGCATCAAATCCGCAGTCTAATAGTAGCCAAGGTTGGCGGTCGGTTTTAGCGGTAAAATACAAATAGAATCGCAAAATCTCGAATTCTTTTCAGATCGGTTCTTCGAAGCAAAATTCGACGAAGTCTGAGACGCCATCCTACCGGAATCTCTCCTATTTCCCAGGGGCGGCGTTTAAATTACAGTTAACAGTGCCTCGCGTCTTATCGTTCGAGGAAGAGTGACGGTAATTGTCGCGCGACTGGCACCGGCCCGTATTTAAACGACGACTACGAAAATCCGACGAAACGCTCCCGGTTCCGTTGGCGTAATACCGCGTTTACCCACCGAGAACGGAAGTTCACCGATTTCACGGCGCCTCTGTGAATCGTTAAAACTCGAGAGCCACCGAGCGGTTTCTACGTTTCCGATTGCGCGAACCGTTTCGCGGATTAATCTGATTAATGGAATTTCTACGAGAGCCGCTCCCGAAAGCGGAAGTAAATGTACACCATCCACGCATAAATATTAACACGCCCACGCCACCCTCGATTGAACTCGCGTCGAGTTTCGCGGTGGAAACCGCGTTTCCCGTGGATAATGAGGAGCCTGAAGTTGGTTGGTATTCCATCGTATTTTCGTTTTTGCGTCAAAGGAATATTTTCAGCACACTCCTACACCTTGCGTCAGGTTAAATGATTGCAGGAACAGATTAAATAAAGAAAACTACACTACGTTTTACACGTAGACTACGTCACGTCCACGTCTACGTTTTTACTATAGAAAATCTATAGTTCCTTTTGCGCGTTTTGTGTGTGTCTCGATCTAGAAATGCGTATCAGTAGATTCTGCTCGCCACGAGTCAGACTGGACGGGTTAAATGTTTGGAAAGGTACCGGGTAAATTAATTCGAACAATTTTTGAGCGAGCTCGTAATGAAAATGGGAGCCGTTAGAGATCATGTAGACAAAACAGCGTAATTGTATACCGCGTGTAATCTCGTTTCACGTTACTTCGAATGGCCGAGCATTACGGCGTCCGATAGGCTATCTTTTATACCGCGGCGGACCGCCAAAATTGGCGTATTTCCTGCGATAAACGTTGGTTTCTGAACGCGTTCCCATCGAAACAGGCCCGATAAGCCGAGGGACGAGTTATCGGCAGCCATGGCGGCCCGAGATACGTTCGAACAGCTGAAATTCCGTCTTCCAGAGTTTCGTTCGTCCCGGGAACGGGTCTAATAAGCCTCTTAGCTGCGAACAGAGTCGTTCCGCGTGTATCCTCGCCGAAGTAACCGCGATCCAGATTCGATGGGACGGCTCCTTTATCGGTCGGGGCTGTGTACGCGCCGTAAAGCCCGCGTTTCCATGTAAAACGGCACCGGAAAAAATTGATTGGAACCGTGATAACCGGCTTAGCGCCGCGGATCACGGATTCCCCTTCCACGGATCGCGGCTTTCCAACTCCTTGATGAGGTGAAGGATCAGCCGCGATATTTACGTTCGGGATCGATACCCAACCGGGCGATCTAGGACCGAGAAAGGAAACGACGGCGACCGGACCAGTGAAAAATGATCGCGTTCTTTTGCGTACAGCTTGCTGGCTCCCGCTGATTGATCGCGATGTCCGGACGGATTTAATTCGAGCGAGAAAATGGCGTCTTCGGGGGATCGCGCCGCGGGATTTACATTATTTAAATTTCCAATTTCGTCTGCGGACCGACTGGCGCGCCGCCATTTTGGCTTCTTGCGGAGGCTGCGGTCGACGACCCCGCGACGGGTAAACGAAAAATACTGGGTGGCAGTCTTGATCAAAATGATTTTGCAGAAGACGATTGTGACTCGAGGCAGCATGCAGAATCCTGCCGTCGACGCTCCTAAATTGTTGCTCGTCAATCCGGTCCGCTCGAGCATTTCCAGTGTTTCAAGAGGCATTGTCACAGAGTGACAATGCAAGAGGCCGACGATACGCCGAAATGTTAATCGGCCCCCGCTCTCCGCCATTTGCATTCGAGACTGCGCGATTAAGAATGATTCAGGAATGCAATTACGCCGGGGAGAGACCGTCTGATGTATCGTCGTCACGCGGCCGTTGCCGAGAGAAATCTTGACGTCGTCGTTGAACGAGTTGCAACGAAACGTCCGGCGACTGCAATTTAGGGTAATTTATTTAACGCAAATAGAACAAGTTCTGGACAGGAGAGATCGAGGAAAGAAATGGACTAACTTACTTTAATCGTCAATGTTTGCGCAAAATGTGACCGTATCTGGATCCAGCAATTTCTGGGAAGGTGAAAATATTTTTATAAAATTCTTTGACGTGTCAATAATGATGCTGATGGATTATTTGGATTGATGATGGATTTTTTACGGTGTTTCGGACAGGGCACGTCGACGACCAGCTCGGTCCGCGTTCCGACGACGAATAAGAGTGTCAATACAATGACAGACGGTGCGTGAAACGGGTCGGCCAGGAATGAGGGTGCCATTTTGATCCTTGGACCGTGTAACTACCTCCCGGAAGATAATTCGCCGGCATTATCGGCGAGGATGGCTCCCGACCCGGCTCGAGCAATAAATAAACGGATAACGTCCATTTGTCTGGCCTCGAGGAATGAAAGGACCCTCCGAAAACTGTTTTCGAATTGATCGCTTCTAATCAGCGGTAGGTCGTTTTGATTTTCTGAAAAATTCGAACCTCTTGCTGCTTGACGGAGCGGTTTAACCTCGTGCTCTGTCAGTCCGATCCACTTTCGAACTATAAACTTTTAAATAAGACCGTGCACGAGTCGAATGAACCCGGAAGAGTAATTCTAGCATGAAGTTCGAAAGGGATGAAAACTCGACGGTCCACAAAGGGCAGCGAAGACGCAATCTGACCGTTCCAGTTGCACCCGCGATAATACCACTCCGTCGATAATGCACGTAGACGCAATAATTCCGTTTCGTTAACTGAGCTTGAATATTACAACCGTGGAAAGCCCCGGGACACGTCTGGCGGCGCCTTGACGCTCGTCCACACGGGGTAGACACGACGCAACGCGACGCCGGGCGTCGTCCAAACGAGCTGACGTCCTGTATACTTTGATATTATTAGCGTGCTCAGCTCGGACCCGGAAAATTGTCTCGCTCGCCGTAACAACGCCTCGGACGAGACCCGGCCTCGGGACACATCGGACTGTTGCGGATAATATTTGGATTATTGCGGGACGTCGGGTCGCTCCGAGGCCCGTCCGAACGTCGGGTTCTACCCGAGCGGGTACTTCCAGGTGTAATTCAGGAAGCGAACGCTACGACGTGGCCGTTATGGCCGCGGGCCATGGAACAGACACACCTGCTGTAGAGAAATCTGGTGTCCTTAGCCGACAGCGGAACTGCAAACATGATTTCTTAAATTATTTCTGATGAAGTTGAGGACACTCGATTTATTAATTTGGTATACGTAGTTTTGTGAAAATTACGAGCCTGAATTTATCTCAGCTTCTCTCAATATTTATAAAAATGCGAGGATAATTTTTAATGAAAGCGTCCTTGTAATTTTAAACGTTTGCCTTTTTGTGGTTACGTGGATGAAATAAAATTCCTGCTGCTGTGTTAGGTGGTATTGATTGGACATTAACGAAGCCATTTGAGGATTCGCATTTCTGTAGTATATGATAGGAAATTAAATTTTACGTAATGTTTTAATCACCTCAAATAAGTGAGCTTTAAATATTACCACTATCAGGATTTCCATTTCTGTTTCTGTATTAAAATTTTATTCAATGTTTTAATCGCATCAATTGATTGGAGATAGTGAGCTGTAAAGATTCAATACATTTTTGTAATCTGATATTTAGCGTGAAGTAAAATATGATTCAATGTTTTGATACGTGCAGTGAAAAGGAAAAGCTTCACATGTAGCAATTTTGAGAATCTACATGTTTATACTGTCCCATTTTGCGTGTAATAAAATCCAATTTAATGTAGTCACGCTTTTAATTGGTTGGAAATAGAAACCATTAAATGTAGCATTTTTAAGGATTCACATTTTCACAGTTTGGAATGGAAAGTATTAAATGTCATACTTGTAAGGGTTTACACTTGTATTCCAAATTATATCTTGAACAAAATGAAATTTCGAGGATTCACATTTTTTTCAAGAGAACTTTTCTGGGATAACCCGTCTAGAAGTTCTATCGTTAATAGATTGAAATTAATAAAAAAAGAACGAATCAAGTGATCATTTCATTCTTGTCTTCTCGAGCGATCTTCGGAACCTATACATGCATAAAGATTCACAGACTAAGTATAAATCTCGTTCCATTAAAATTGAATATCCGATGGTACGATATTAATTCCTCCTGTTCCACTTGTCTGACTTAAACCGTCCTCATTCCACTTACTCAGCCACGGGCACACCGTGGCCATTAAAAATATGCTACACTGTTTCCAGACTGTCAACCAACATAATAATCACCCACTAACCTCCTCAAATTCCAAAAAATGATATAAAATATACAGTTCGTCCATACAAATAAATAACGAAAGACATAAGCCGGTGCAGTAATTGCAAACGAATTCTACCGGCACAGTATACCGCACTTATTTCCCCGCGTCAGCCGCAAGAAACCGAACTTTTTGTTTCACCTCGCTGGAATCCAATTACTTCCGGCCATCTTGGCTTAATCGAAAGCTCGCGCGGATAGAGGAGCGGGCGTTTTGTTTAACAAATTGGCCGCGATGCAACGCGACGGAACCCGGAGCGCGCGTTTAATTATCGTCTTCGAATTACGGCCGTAATTGTGCCGCACGTGCTCGCCGAAACGTTTCGGTTGCTTTATCGAGCAAACGGATCGCGATAACGGCATATGAGGGGACATGGCATCGATCGATATCATCGTTGGAGCATCCATCGATCATCAGTGTCCCTGGCAAGTTAATTGAAAAAATATTGAAAATCGTCAAGGCTGTGTTCGTTAATTCCGCGAATTCTTTCGCGACATTTTTACACGTTGTCCAACAATCTCCGAGGCCGGTCGATCTTCCGATCGATGCGGATCGCGTCCCTTTTTCCTGGAAATCCACCGGGGGATTATCGCGTTCCATCAAATCCGGGACGCGGGCCGATACACCTGCTGCTTTCGCGTTCGATAAAATATTACCGCTTTCGTAAAGCTCCGCCGACGCCCTCGGAAACCGTTTATCGCAATTAGCCCGCCTCGCAGAGGAATCGCGAATTTATACGTCGATCTCGTCCCCGAGAACGTTTGCACCGCAAACAGCGCGAATCGTCGATCGAGGCCTCGGTAATTGCGCGATTAAAGTAACAGATGTCCCGTTGCTCGGGTTCGGTGCTTAATCGAGCACTCGATTCCACGATCCGCGAACGAGCCGGCTTTTTACGCGCAACTCCCATACCTTTCATTTGTTAAATCGCCCGAGAACGCGTGGCCCGATCCTTTTTGCATGACGGAATTGTCGAGGAACGAATTTTTCATTCATTTTCTTCTGGGAACCAATTTCCCGTAAATTCACTTCTCCTAACAACTTTCTTCCTCCGTTCGTGTGCGAAACCTTCGAGGAACAATTACAAACGCATTTAATGTGCACTGTACTTCTCCGTGCAAACTAATCTAATACGGTTTTCGATTATCTTCCCTCCGCGAAATTAGTTGTCTCTCGATTTCGAAAATCGTGAGCTGGTTGAAAAATGAAGAATTCAATCGTTTAATACGACTTTTTCTTACCTTTCCAGAAAATTTATTGAACACCGTTCCAGAGGTAAATCGTTCGTTTAAAGGGAGAAATTGTCCGGGGGTGTTGCGGCTATCAGTTTTAAACAACGGATTACAGAACAATAAAGAAACCGAGCGAAGCGCTCACGTGACGCGAAACAAAAACCGGTGGTCGGTTTGTTTCCAGTTTTCTGGCGTTGTTTTTTCCCCCGGGACAGGGGAAAACCCCTCGAAAATCCCGGCGATTCGTTTCCCTTGGCGATTGATTTAGTCACCGGTACGGATTTAATCTTCCGTCGCGCGACGTCGCCGGAATAACGAGTACCGCGGACAATTTTCTTCCCGGGAATCTCGTTTACCGGGTATTATCCGTAAACATTGCTCGCGGAATCAAATATTACTCTTTTCTGCCGTAACCGGAGCTTCGACGATAACCTCCTCCCCTAATTGCAAGCTTACAGCCATTTTTTAATAATGCAATCCTGGAAATACGTTTGCACAACTCGAGGGTAAATAAAATACTCATTTTCCTGCGGTAATATCGGATAACTGGGGCACAAGCGATTGCATTTTCAAATAGTAGTAATAATTAACCCTTACACTTTCTTCAGGATAAAAATTCACCGATAATTTTTATTTTCCATAAAAATCCGCAGTCTGCTCACATCGTTCTTAATTTATTTATCACACGATTGTTGAGTCACATGATACCCTAGAATGTTAGTATCATAACTAAGAAACTGACAAAAACACAGAAATTGGTCCTAGGCACTGCTATATCGATTATTAATCGGTCAGTAATTATTGAGAAGTGGAAACAATTTTCTTCGACACACTAATCGAGTGTAGGATCCTGGTGGTACATTTCCAAATCAGGACTGACCTGAATCGCGCAAATTGCAGTCGACGGAACAAGATATGAAAATAAGTCGCAAACGACCAATCGCGACGCGCGCTTAATATACTCGAAATTGGAAAGATCTTGATCCTGAGCGAACCTTTCTGCTTCCATTATTCATTTTAATTATCGATACGACCCAGAATCGAGTCGACGTCGACTCGAAATAAACCTGGTGCATTAAGGAAAGCACAGATTAACGGCGCGAGCCAATCGCGCGAAACGTCGATCTCATTTTCGCTGGTGTCGGGTTCCGCAGGGTTTTTGCGCGGCGTTTTCGGGAACGATACAGAAGCCCGACAACCGAAAATAAAACCCCGAAGAGCACGCTCGCTGGCCGAGATAGGGAGTATCAGGTGTGTTTAACCGGACCTTTCAAAAATATTCCCTCTCCGAACAGAGGGAGAGAGAGGGAGGAGATTTTTTTTGCTCGTCCGGCGGCACGGAAATTGGTTCGTTTATCCGTTACATCGGTTTAAATGCCACGGAAAAAGTGAACGAGAAAGAGAAAATAAAAAAACAAATGAAAACGATTCTCGTAACCTTTCAAATCCATGGCCGAAGATGTGTACCGAAGATTTTTCGCTCGGCGGGGAAAATAAAGAAAGGTTTGCGTTCGAGGTGGCTTGCGCGCGAGATATAAGCTTGAGGAGATTGTCTTCGGTGGCGTCGTTTCCCAGAGATTATCGAAAATCCTGTCGGTAGACAAGCTTCCTTTCTTCTTCCCAGGGGAGGAATGGTAATCTTCGGGACCGCTTTTCTTTTCTTTCTGCGTGGAACGACGACATAGAAAGGTCTGTGTTATCCTTCGCGCGTCATTTGCCGCTTTATTGTAATATCGATATGGCTCGATCGAGTGAATGGACTCTGCGGAATGGTTAATCGAGATTTTCGATAATGGCCCAGCTTCTTTGTAGAGGATTCTGTGAGCTGGCTGGAGATTTAGAGAGTGTGGACGGCTCGTAGTATGTGTGCAGAAAAGATTAAAATTCCAGGTTGCAAATGGAAGCGTACAGGTCCGAGCAGAGGAGGCTTCCGAGGAAGGGCAGGCTCCAGGGAAGGGGAAGGACCCTGCGAAGGGAGAAGTTCCGAGAAGAGGAAGGATCTAAGGAAGGGGGGTCCAGGGAAAGGGAATTGTTCAGGAAAGGGAGAAGTCTTGGGAAAGGGAAGGATCCAGGGAAGGGAGGGCCCAAGGAAGGGGAAGATTCTAAGGAAGGGGAAAGCTCTAAGGAGGGGAATGGTTCAGGGGAGGGAGAAGTCTAGGGAAAAGAAGGGATCCAGGGAAGGGAGGGCTCCAGGGAAGGGAAAGGTCCAAGGAAGGGGAAGAAGGGTCTAGGGACGGAAGAAGTCCAGAAAAGGGGAAGGATACTAGAAAAGAAGAGGTCCAGGGAAGGGGAAGGGCCCAAGGAAGGGGAGGGGCCAATTGAACAATGATGATGAAGTCGTCCCTGAAGAGTTAAAGAAAAAAAAAGTGGATCCAACCATCAGTGAACTGTCCTGGATCGCGTTGTATCCCAGCAAGAGTGAGTCGGAGCGGTCCCGGGGAAGCCGGAAACTTCGAAAATTCGTAATCAGGCCACCTAGAAGCCGGAAAGGGAATATTAAAAGTTTCCGGCGAGCGGCCGTAAATAAATAGGGCTCGCTCGTTCGCGGAACGAGGCGGAACGGAACGCAAACAAAGAAGCCGGCGGATGAAAACCGAAAAATCAACGGATTCATCGGCGGGCATGGTCGATCGTTGCACGCCGGAAACACCGGGCTATTCAAGACAACGAAATACAATATTCGGCCGACCGTTTCCGGCCACCCCGGGTTCCCTTTGTTGCGGGAAACCGCCCGCGGTGCCCGGCAGACACGCCGCTGCTGACTATCTCTCGTCGAGCGCGGTGCGATGGTGTTGCCTGCGTGGCATGATCTGCCCCGACGGAATTCCGCGGCACCGACGCGACGCGACGATGACTTTCGTGTTTCCGGTTGGTGCACGCTCGTCCCGTGACATGGAGAATTTGATATTGCTCGATAAAAAAGATTGGTCGACCGGTGATCGATCAACGTTATCACGTGTGATGCTGGAAATGATGCGAGCGGGCGACCCACTTGAATAAACAGGGTGCTGTTCGGAATGAGAGAATCAGGGGGTTTTGTTACTGTGGGATCGGTTTTCGAATTTCAAGGTTTTTGCTAGCAGCGAATGGGGATATGGAGAAGGGACTGGGGAGGGGTGGACTGAGAAAGGAAGGGATCAGGGGAGGAAAGGATTTAGGAGGAGATCTAGGGAGAAATAGGGGAGTCAGTGGAGGGGCAAGAATCTAGGGAATGTTAGGGTCCAGGGAAGGGAGAGCTCTAGGCAGGAAAGAAATCCAGAAAAAGGACAAGTCCAGCGAAGGGATCTAGGCAAGCAGAAGGATGTGAGGCAGAAGAAATCCAGGGAAAGGGAAGGATCCAGAGAAGGGGAGGTTTTCTGTGGTTACAATTGTTTCCACAATTTATCATTTAAGGAAAAATCGAACCTCTGTAATCCCCGATTAATCAAGTATTACACAATTTAACGTGCAATCGAAGCTAGAGGTTCGGTGATCAATCAATTACACCAAACGCTACTACCGGGAATAATCTTGGTATCTTCTTGCCGGGAACATCCTCTTCAATCATCTTCCTGTCTAATTACAGAAGTACGGCCGGTCTCGCAGGTTCTCATTAATATTTATCGTTGAATTACGCACGCGTAAAACGCACCAGTGCCTCATAAATCTTCGAGTCGAACAAACATCAAATTCACCGTCTTACATCACCGTCTCCGTCGATCTCGTCCAATTGTTTCACCAGCGACGGACCTATTCCACTTGCCTGACTATTCAGCTTCATATTCCAGCAGCCCGACCGAATGTAACTCGACTCCGGTTCCCGGCGCTTTCCGCCATTAATCCTCCGTTGCACATAAAATCGAGTTTCCGGGCTGGCGATTTGACGTCGCACGCGAAGAAAGCAATCTCCAATTAAACTTCCGAAAAGGGAAACGTTCCCAGGCACGTCGAAAATCGAATTACAGCGCGGGGAGAGCGACGAGGGGACGCGCGCGTTCTCCGGCTCTTTATTAGAGAATTACACCCGGAGCTCGAGACCGACCGGCCGAACGAAGTAAACGCTTCTCGGATTTATTCTTTCAACTTTCCTGCAATATGAGTCTCTCCCCCCAACCCCGGAGGGGGGGGGGGTGGGGGAAGTAACCCCTTATTGGAATTTCCCTCGTCCGACGGAAAAACTTGGACGCAAACCGTCAACGGACGAGCTGCAAATTTGATCGTTAAACGCCATGCGCGGAATATCCCCCTCGCTTGCTAGAGAAATTGAAAAGCGACGTATTGAAACGAATTTAAAGAACAAGTGAATACGCAACCGATTGTACAGCGTACTTCTTTTCAATGTCGGTTGAAAACCGGAGAACAGTCTTTCGAAATTCCTCGAACAATCACCGAGACGAGGAAACGCCCGCGATAATTTTCTGCAAAAGGAAAAAATCCTGTGCAAATTCCTACAGGAGGAGGGCAACGGAATTGTTCTTGCAGGCGGAAGAAAATTTACGCGAATAATTGCGGCGGGGTTTCCGCAGCGACGAAGAAGAATACCGGAGCGGAATCCGCGCGATCTTTTTACAGCCGCGTTTTTCGCGAACGTTTTCTCCGCAGAATCGCGAGCTTCCGTTCGCGTGTTTGCAAATGTTATTAGCCGCTTCCTGGACCCTGTCGTTGATCGCGCGTTATAGCGTGCGAGGATTAGGCGCGGACACCATAAAAGATTGATCGCCTGCCTCTTTTTCGCCGCGAACGAGGTAACGCGGCGGTTATCAATCATAATCCCGAGTTACGATCTACTGAGTCGCCATTTTACGACCGGCAGAACCGACTACCGGCGATTTCGTTGATACTGATCGCCCGGGAACAGTGTTCGAAGGCAGAACGCCCGTTTTCCCACGAGTGTCACGCTGAACCTGTGCCCTACGACCAAGGAAATTAGGCTCGCTTAGGAAATTCTTTCCGCTTTCATCGTCCACGTGTTTCCTAATGTTTTTCTTGGAACATACAGGCGCGTTCGCGAACGAAATACGATTCGTTTCGGCGTGAAATACGGGCTCGTGCACACGTAAACAGAGGCGACCACAATTTCCTGTTCTGCCATAACGAGGATATGATTGCTCGCTTTACGACTGCTTCTCCACTAAAGCCATTTACGAGAAAGAAAAGCCGCTCGCCGCGAAACCAAGAAGCACGCGTTCCCAATTACGGTTCACCTTCTCGAACCCATTCGCTCAACTTTGAACACGCATAACTTTTGAACCAGTGAGCTCCTCGCTTTGAAACTTCGATTTTTGGCATTTCCCCGTCAGGGTGTACAAGATTACACATTAAAAAATTAAAAATTTCTGGGTTGCCAAGGTGAAGATTAACCTAAATTTCAGATCAAAATTTGTTAGGTATTAATTACAAGCTCAGGTTGATTTCTTCAAAATAACTCACGATTTCTTCTTTTAAAACATGAAAAAGCGTTCGGATGCAGCTAATAAATTGCAATTCTGCAAGCTCCCTCGAAAGTCGTGTATCAGAACTATACTCAGTGTGTTAAAAACATTTGATCGCGGCGGGCGACTCTCCTCACCGAGTTGGAAATTTCGTCGCAAAAAAGAAACTGGGAAGATGCAAAAAACAGCCGGGAAAGAAAGATCGTGGATAATCAAACGTGATGTCCCAAAGCGAGATACGAAGCTCATAGGTGAAGCTGGAGTGGAAAAAGGTTAACGAGGCGCACTAACGGAATGCAAGAATAAAACAGGTGTAATAAAGCAGGACCGGGAACCGTAATGAAGTTAGTAAAAGAAGGGCGAGCGCGGCGAGGCACGAAATACGGAGATAACGAGTCTATTTTACGATTAAAAGTTGCGTTCCTACTTTTGGACTTTTTAAGCACCGAGAACTGTCTTTTGAGATTCTCTTGAACCACTCTTTGCGGGGCTTTAAGGACATTCCTGAACAGAACAGACGGCGGGCAATGTCTTTGATCTTTGCTACGGTTATCAGGAGATCCTGGAGGAGCAGGAACGCGTGTGGAATTTAGATTGACTTCATTTTGAGAGGTTGGTTAATAGAAGTATTAATAATTGCGGAATCTGTTGTGGTAAAGCACGTTTTAACCAATTTGTGTATCTATCGATGTTTCACAAATATTAGACTATGGATTTTATGCATTTATGGAGAATGTCAAAATAAAAACATTACAATGTTATGTCACTTTCAGTATATTAACACATTTGCATCGGGTGATGCATTATGTGAATTTCCAATTTTTTAATTAATACGTTCAACTCCGGAAACAAATGTGATCAGTCCGAAGAGAAATTGAACCATCCATAACGTTTATATACAGCTCCTTGTAATTTTTTAATTGAATTTAATTAATGGATAACATCTAAGTCGGAAATGTCCCACCGTAAATATGTTAAAAAGGAGAATATTCTATGTCACTACAGTCCGTTGTAATTCAGCTAGAAAATTTACAATTTGCATAAAGATCTACAGTGTACTAATTACGAAATTGGAGACCAAGTGTGCACACTCATTATGTCCAGACTAAAATTTTCCTTTTCGCTGCAGTCCGTAATCCAGTCGGAAAATTTACATTTTGCGCAACGACTTTCAGTCTAATAATCACGAAATCTTAGTCAAAGCCAGACTCATAGTCTCCAGTCATAAATTTTTCATTTTTATAGGTCGTTCTCGTTTTATGGCTCGAAGTGAACCTAATTCTTCGTACCCCCGAGATTCAATAAATGGGTAATTGATTTAGCAGCCGGCGGCCGGCTTAGAGTACTTTAATTGAGTTAGTGCCCGACGAATTTATGCAGGATATTAGCAAACGGCGATCCAGTTACGAAGTATTTCTATGCATAGCGAACCGGCCGCGGATTAATTACCGTCGTTGTGAATTAACAAACGTAAGTTTATCAGGGCCATCGATATCCCTGATGGCAACCAGATCACATTGTTATACATAGATGAGCGCGTCGGTGTGCGTTCGCGGCAAAGCAGATCGTTCCACTGGTCTGACCAGGCGAAAGCCCATTCTACTGTGTCTACATAGGCTCGGTCTATTTCTCCTGGCCGATCGGTCGCACAGTATAATATTCCACTCGGCGAACTATATCTCTGTGTCCGAACGGGCTCGTCCGCTCGTTCCACAGTGCACGAAGCCGTTCCATTTTTTCTGATCGAGAACAATACCGACTCTTTGATCAATCTGCACGGCGACGGCCGATCTGTTCTACTTCTTTTTAAATCTTACGAGGTATTCTGGTCGGAAGTTTTCGAAAAATCCGGTTTCTTTCGCTGGTCCGCCGAGAACAGAATCGTGATGATCATTTTCATGCCTTCTTCTTCTGTGTAAAAATTTGTGGACTATACTAAAACACCAGTGAAAAAGTTGACACAAGTTTGATTGCGATAGGCTTTGCAGTTTTTTGGAGGAAAAATCGCAAAGTTGGAGAGAGTCCCCAAAATGTCACATTTGGGTCTTCCCTTTTTCGGAGGCTGAAATTATGGGATCTTTGGAAATTTTTTAAACCGGAACGAATCAACACATCAATTTTCAACTTTCCGGTTATGCTTATCAATCTTTAGAGAATATCAGAAAAAATTTGTATTAAAAAATAATCATCGAATCCAAAGTCAAAATGATTCGATCGCACGTATTTCCTAAAAGTACTTTTCCCATAAATCTCACATTCGTGACTGCCGCACGCCGCAAAATTCAGGGTGTGAACAGCAGCGTGTGAAATGCAAAGTAGCAATTTCTGCGAAAATTTTCGCCGGGGTTTTGCCTCGCAAAAATTGAATTTTAACAGCTCGTCTACACCGTTGTTGCAAGAACCAAGTTTCACCTCCCAGTTTACGTTAAATCACCTTGTGCAAAAAGCACAGCGCACTATTAAAAGGAATGAGGTCACGTTGGAGTCACCGAAAACCGTCGGTCCACTAACAAAGGTATTACCGAAAGTTTATGTCTCCCTTGTCTCCCGCGTAGATACACTTTTTGTAAATAGGATTCTCCCGCGTCTCTGAAAATAACGAAGTTATTACGGGTGATCAAAGTTACTGCCCTATCCTGTTTACGGTTTCGTGGAGATTATTAATATTACCCCAAGGTCGCCTTTTTCGGAGGGCGTTCGTTGAAAACCGGCGCGAAAAAATGGGAAAAAACTCAGACCATTTCAGGGTTGAAACCTCCCCCTTCTCAACGATTTGTCAACCCTCGCCATAAACGCGCGCACGTCCGCAGTGAAAATGGCACGGAACGAGCATCGGCAAACAAACGATCGAGCTCGTCTCGCGTTTGTAACTCAACAATTGCTCGGAGGATATTCGCCGGGATCGGAACGGCTGATTTGTTTAATCACGGGAACGGCTGTGATCTGCGGTCCGCAGTGTCTATTTATCATAGCGGCGGATGCGTTCGCAACGAACCGATCGCGCGGCCGCTAAACCAAATTCCGAGTTCCCGCAAAATCGGCTGCGATCGACGGAATAACGGCGGGATAATGAAACGGTACAGGACACGAGACACTGCACTCCGTTCCAATCAGACGAGTCCGCCGGTGATCGATTCCGGTGAGTCTCTTTGACAAAGGACACGGAACGAAATCATATCGAGTAATACGTCGGCAATCCTCTTTAATCCTGGAATAACGCGGCGTTATTCGCGCCCCGGCTAATATCTCACCGCTATCGAACCGTGGGCGTGTTCACCGAGTCTAAAGGTCACTGTGCGTGCACATTTTACCACATGGAAATATCGAAAATGCTGAGCAAACTGCAATTTTGCGCGGGAAGATGAGTGCGTCGATACAGAAACGGCGCGAACGTGATATCTTGCTTGGATATCAAAGCACGATAATTGCTCGACTCGCGCGTCCGCCATAACGAGGTTCCGAAAGCGAAAACGTCCGCGAGCACGCCATTTCCAGGCCGAAAGAACGGAGTCGTCGCTTAATTAACCTGTCAGAATGCAGACGGCCCCTCGTTGCGACTGCAACGAGTGCTCGCGGCCTTGGTTTTCGGCTGCAACTAAATCGAGCATCGGCTCCGTTCCCGGATAATTGGACCGTTCAATTAAAGAAAAAATTTGCTGCGAGTCAATATTTGTCTGTTCGGTTGCAAATCGAGGCCCCGGATCCACGAAAATCGTGGATCCCCGTGCGAATGAGAAAGCACTCCGCAAGATTGCCCGCCCACCGACCGGATTAAATTAAATCCACGGCCGGAAGGAGGCGTGCTTCGTTATCGGGATGTTTTATTTACGGCGGCGTCGCGACGCCACGGCGAAATTTAATCGACAGGGAATTTAACGCTCGTTATTCTTTCATCGACCGGAAAAAGCGGCCGGCGTCGAGACGGCCACGGCAAAAATTTCACGTGTAGAACGCGAGCCGCCGTACCGTTGGCGAAAGTTTTTAGTCAATGCTACGCGATCCTCGAACAGTTTCAATTACGCGGAACAGCCATTACGTTCTTTGTGCCCGAGAGAAAAGGAAATGAAATGAAACGAGGCTGTAAATCGACCGTTTCCGTGAACGAACTATTTTGGTAGTTGAATCAGTCGCCGAGACTCGAATGCTCATTGTTGAGTCCTGCGAGCGCTCCTTTGTCGGAAGAAATAATTTATTTTCCGAGTTGGAGTGGAACCAATTCAAGCATTGATTCAGGTGATTCGGAGAGGTACGGTTTTGTTTCGTTAGTACCTCATTCTTATCGTCGTCATCCCCCGTAGGCTCTCCAAGATGATCTACAACAAAGAACAAACAGATCGATAAAGTGTCTATTTTAATTGTGGTTTCAAATTTTTTAAAATTAAGATCGATTAAGAGTGAACGTTACGAGGAAAAAAAAGGGCAGCCAGCGGATCATAATAGTTCGTTAACAGCTTCGTTGCGGGTTTCGCGATAATCACGGGGAGTTTTTTCATTTTCTCGGCTCGCGCGGTAACGAAACGCTAATGGAATAGTTAGCAGAGCACGCTAATGCCGGAGCGATTCGAGCCGCCATAAACGGCCGGACCTGTAATCGAGTTTTCCGTTTTCCTCGCTCGAACTTGTCTATTTAGTTATAATGACGTAATTACAGTGAATCACACTTATCCCGGCGTATTCGGGGCTCGCGGAATTTCGAAATTAGCCGCCGCTTTACTGCCCCTAATCCTATTATCGGTGAGTTCCTGCAATTCCTCCGATTCCTACGTGCGCCCCCTGCGAATATCGTGTTACGTTCCGATACCACGCCGCTCACGCAATCCATATAAACAAAACAACACGTCATTTGCATCCGGTTGCATAATGCACCACGCGAACGACCCATTTCCGATTTTATTGGCTCGTCGTGGCGTCGTTTCTTGCAAAGCTTCGTCAAATGTGCAAAGCACCATTCTACTTAGGCGAAATGACACTTGCGGTTGTTTACTGCTTCCGAAGTGTGTCGTTCTGAAACTTTTACAGTGAATTTGTTAATCGGCTGGATGTAGTTCAGCCGGAATGGTTAAAAAGTAAATTCAGAAAATTATATATGTACAAAATTAAGTGACTTACATTAACTTTTGTCTAATTTAAATTTCATTTCCTTCCATTTGATAACCGTGTAATGGTTTAACAGTACTTTGACCGTTATATTTGTGCCACCGGTCATGAACGTGTCAACGCAGATCGTTCAACCGCCAAATTTCTGTGCAGAACCAGCTCATTTCTATAAAACTTTCCTTACCTTAGTTACAACCTTTTCAGAACCGTTTGTTATTGATAATAGAAAATTCACTTCGTTATGCACCGAAACTCCATCGCGAAAGAACTCGTTAAACAAGATATCACTGCAAAATAATAAAAAGAAGCTAGCAGTAATACGAATTTGAATTTACTGAGGAATCGAGTCACTAGCGCCACCCTACGGACAACTTCAGAACTAGTTTCGCGCTCGGATTCGTAACAAGCTCCGCACTCCTCTTCAAGAAAATTTCAGATTACTTGTGAAAACCGCAGTGGTTTGTTGTAAATAATGTCTCCGTCGAAGCTATAGGCGTACGTGGTAAGTTTGATTACATATTCGACTATTATGAACATTGATACTTTAAAAAATCTCAATTGACGTTCGCGGCCGCGACTTCGCCTACTGTTAACCCTATGTCCGGGTGCTGAATGTAAATATAAATTATATTTCTCGATTCTTTGACTTTAAATCAAACTGTAGAAAGTATAATTATCAGGCGATAACAACATTACTCGTGGCATAGGAGTCTCTCTTGCACAAATGATGCAAAAATATAATTATTTCAAACACGAACTGAGCGCGCCATTTTGATCAGTTACTTCGATGTTAACGGTTGCAATACACATTGCGATAAACCTCTTGTAACATTTTACAAAACGTCCTTTATTCTCATCGTTTGTAAAACAATAAACATAATAACCACAGTATTTCGCGTTGACTGTAACTATGTCTGCGTATGTTGGAGTAATTCATTTACTTTTTCAGTGGCCGAAAGGATTTTCGAATCACCGTTAATCCATCATGGCTGCCGGCAAGACCGCTGTTCGACCGTTCGTCGGGTATGTAAATATAACCGTAATTAACAGTTTAGCCTAAAACCACGTTCCACTATTCACGAGGTTTGAGCAATTTCGTGGACTAAATGTATTCGTTGAAAACGATAGGTTTCGATTCAGACATTCGAGAGGATTTTAATTTAAAAAATACACTTTATGTATATTTACAATTTCATTCGCAATCTTACACGCTTCGAGTACCAAGCACACGTCAGTGTTCTTTCCGAGCTAGAGAACGATTAACAACATTGTTCCCACTGCTTTTACTACTTTCGTTTGCGCAACATTCCCTCGATGACTATTCACGAGAATACACCATAAAATGAAAATAAAAATGTTGTACCGTACAGAACCAAGAGATTGTTCTCCACCGTCTTGTTCCTCTGAGCACACTTCACTGAAAATCATTCGCTCGCCTCAATTATATCGGTCAGCGTTACAAATATATTTTCGTGTAAACTTTACAAGCTTGGTACAATGTATCGTTCGTTGCACGTACTTTATAAATAATGTCCATACGAGAATAAAATGACAACAGGACACACGGACCTTATTAATCCTACGATCGGCAATTAACCCTATTATTCATAACACGAGACACGAGGCGCGGAAAAATTATGCAAAGACCAATACAGCATTTCTGCACCTTTGGATCGGTAAAACTCAAGCTCAAAAAGCTATCAACATCAGTGTATCGATGAGACTGTGGATCCAAAGGTGTAGATACGCTTCTATTGTGACGATACGACTGCGGATTGTTTGTTTCTGTAACAAAAATTAGTCGGCGGAAGTAAAAACAGCGAAAACATTAGAAGAATATCATAGTAGTGTCATTTACGGTACCGGAAATCACTTTTCGGACGAGACCCCGTAGATCTTGTATTACCCAGTATTGAAGAAGTGTACTAAAGCCATTAGAGTTTTTCAATATTGAGTACATACTACAGGGTCTCGTCTGAAAAGCAATTTTACTCTAATTCCTGTTCATAACAGTCGATGCACAAGACTTTTAGCGATGATCTTTCCACATAATTTCGAAGCACCCTGTGCAGCCCATCAAGTGGGCGTTAATAGTCACTGAATCTCGAAAGGTACACACTAGGACTCAGACAGAATGTCCTCGAGCGTTTTGTCGTCGTGCAGGGGCGAATGTCCTAACGTAGGATCGCTCTCGAGAAATTCACGGAGCTCAGTTTCTAGATCAGGAACCCCGGAAGTTTCCGTTGTTCCCAGTAGAGTCGGTGGCGTTTGGCTGTGCGTCATGCCGATCTGTATCTGGATCGGTGGTTGATTAGTACTCACAATACTGATCGGTTGAGCCGGTTGGCTGGCCGGGCTGAGCAAATTAGCGTTCTGAATGGGCGACGGAGTCGGCAACAGATTCGCCGGGACCTGAGTATTGTTCGCTTGCGACAATAGATTATTCTCGGCTACGATTGTTGGGTTGTGTGTAATCGGCTCGACCTCCATGGGCTCTGGACCACCTAAGGGCGCTATACCCATCGCCCTTCGCAGACCATCAACGGGAGCGATGGCTGATGGGGGTAGCTTCTTCGCTATTTCCGTGAGATTGTCCGTGATCTTGTCTGCCAAAGCCACTTCGTTCTCGGTCGGTTTAGGAACATTTGATAGGTGAGCGGGCGGCGGAGCTGCTAGACGATCGTGCTGAGCCTGTTTCAGACGGCCGATCATCTGAGACGTGTCGTCCAACCGGGTCTGCAGGGCTGCACGTTCTTCGTTTACTTTCATCTCGTCGTCTACAAAAGAAAATAATGAACAGATTAGATGTATTACCAGCACAATTACCAACGAACCTAGAATACATTAACTACTGTATAATTACCTAGATTCTCCAAGAAGTTAACGTCAATTCCCAGTTCTGACAGGGTCTTCAGTTGGTCAATGTCGACCTTGACATTATCCATAGCAGGAATATTACGATTCACGTCCTGCATAGGCTTCTCCAGGAGATGTTTGATCTTTTCCTCCTCTTCCCTCAACCGTCGTTTCTCCTCAAGGAACTTCTTGGTCTTTCTGTGATCCCCACCCGTTAAGATATCCAAAAGATCGTCTACCATAGTTAACGTATAATCACAGTCTTTAGCGAAGTCTAGGATCGATTCTGCATACTGTACGGCCGTTTCGTCGCCGTAGGTCTGGTACACCAGGTCCGTCTCCTCTTTCGTTAAGTTGGCAAAGGTGGAATCATAACTTGGCGCGTAAGATCCAAAGGCACCATAGTATAAGGGTTTCACCGGCTTGGACATGTTCCGCCGGTCTTCGCGGAATCCTGCCAACGCGCCCGTGCCATGATTCAGTTTGCCAATCAGCTGACCTAATGATACGGGTCTCTGATTCGTTCCTGGTATCACACCGTCCCCTGGTACTATTATTTGCAAACTAGTGGTCCCATCTTTCTTTTGCCTGAGGAAACCCATCTTTGAGTTCAGTCTCTTGAGAGATAGCTTTTCCGAGGCCGCTTTCGCAGCGCCGCGCGCCTGCTTCAGGATCTCCTCCGGAGTCATGTCGTCGGGAATGGCTTCAAATTTACCTAAATTCGCTAATCTCATCTTCCTCTGGTTCTCCTTCCGGAGTTCCTCCGCCTCTTCGTTGCGCTCCTCTTGCTCTCGTTCGCGTTCGATCTGTTCTTCTGTGATCGGAGCGTCAGGATTATTCGGATCTTCGGTTCCCAATTCGAATCCGAGTTCCTCTTTCGGGATATCTTGCATATAGGTCAGGACAGGTCTTAGCTGCCTAAGCTTCTCAGTTGTCATCATCTTGAGGCCGACGTGCAACAGCTTCTTCGCTGCTTTGAAATAGATCGTGTCCGGTTGGTTGTACGTGGTAGCATTGTCGCACATTAATTTAAAATCGTCTATAAATTCGTTTAGGTTCTGATAGCTGTTGTCGTCTATTTTTTGCTTGATGGTGCTGAAGTCCATGGGACTTGTGATAATCTGAGAGTATCCGGGCGCGATACTGTCCGTGACCGGCCAAGCAAAGAACTGCTGTGGGTCACGCTTTTCCAGTGACCTCAGCAAGTGTTCTAGCAATCGTTGAAGCGGAGTACGCTCCGCAATTTTCCTAAGAACGCATGTTCTAACCTCTCTGTGCGGAGACAGAGAACTAATCTGATTGGTAACTCCACCGCCAACTTTGTGTTCTCCAACGGTCGGATGTCTCGGAACTAACAGTTGGTGATTAGGAATCTTTTTCGGGACCTCGGCCAAGCTCTCGTCGGCGTCGCCGACTGACTCTTGACTGGACTCTTCCTTTCTCCTCTTCTTGTCCTTGTGATGGTGCTTGTGCCTTTTGTCCTTCTTTTTCTTCTTCTTCTTGAGCTTCTTGTGCCCCAAATACCTATCGTATTCCGATTCCTGGCTTACGGAACAGTTCAGACCCATCTGTTGCTGGTAGACGCCCAAGTGTTGGGACAACATTGTTGCCTGACTTGGTTCGTTAACGTACTCAGGAGTGCTGCTGTTACCACCTACTTTTAAAATGAGCTTTAAAGTGGGGGGTTTGTCCGTGGTTGAATATTGCCCTTCTGTTAAAGAGAAAAGACCAGGTATTAGTTATAGCTCATCGGAACCGAGACTGATAATATCAAACGTGTAGAAAAAAAAATGTAAAGCATTAAAAGCTGTAAATAATAATGATTGCAAATCTATGCATGCAATATAAGTGTCTTGCAGAAAATCATACAAAGGTGCAGAATGTTGTTGTAATATAAAATACAGTGGCAGATGTTGCGTTGTGTAATCTTGCAGGATCATGAGAAATGTAGTCTTAAATCAATAAAGTCTACAGGATATTAACAAAAGGGTAGAAGGAGATGCCGACAACAATAACAATAATAAAGATGACTTTATAAACAGGACAGTGACCTTGTTTTCACATTCAACAAACTGGAAGCGAGATGGAAGTAGCTTGATTCAAACTAAATAAACCTTGATAGAAGTATGCAATAAAATAATTCTTGTCTAGAATTATATTCTATTGTATTGCAGGAATGATTGGGAAGGAACACTTGTTTAAATCTTAAAAATACCTCGCAAGGAGGTAAAGCAAAAGCACGAACGGCCGTTGTCGCCATAATATAGAACAGCCAAGGGAACTATGTGATTGAAGTGCAACAGACAAGTCAACGTAACCAGAGAAGAAACAATGAATCTTTGCTACCGAAAAGAGATGACCTTCAATACACTCAAAACGACAGAGATCTTGTTGCACTTCAACTAACCTTAACAGACAAAAAAAAAAGAAATACTGAAAGGGTTTTGGGGCATTCGAGTAATTTCGGAAGCACAGCTAGTTTCTGTCGTGCAACCAGTCCATGTCCGTTGTTACACGTCACTTACTTCCCCGTCGCACCTGTCGCTGTGTGGAACCTTCGTTTATACTTTTGAATCCACCTCACTTCTACTCCAACCCTCACTCTCAGTTTGTCCTTGGTGAAAACGCAGTCAATATTCCTGTGCATCATTAAACGATGAGTACAAGAAGGATTCCAATGAAAATGTTGGAGAGAATATAACAATCGCATAAGATCCGTGGGTTCAGGGTTTGAACGCTGTACAAGAGACGACTTCCGACGGTACTCTTTTCATTCGAATCCTCGTGCAGTCAACGCAAGCATTGACAGAAGATGATGAAATATCGTGGTATCGTAATCAGTGCGATATGTTAACAATTATTCGGATATACAGCAACAACAGCAAATGACCAGCCGAATATCGAGTGAAGTGAGGGCAATCGAGCAAAGACCCGTTAGCACGATGCGTCACGCGGTCAGGAGCGAAGCAAACAACGTAAACAATATTCAGACGTCTCGATAACACCGGGAAACGTGATAGCGAGTTGTCAATCCCGGGCTCTCGAATTCGATCGACGGACATTCAGAAAAAACGATACTAATCGTGTATATACTGTGTGGCGCCGTTTGAATCCGGAGGCGCGTTCCGAAGACGTTTCAGCCACTGTGCGATACGGTGCGGATACGGTTGTTTCTATGGTGACCATATGATAACGCGACGACCTACGGTGCCGTGGCGACGTCAAGGAACACAGAACATCGGCGAGATACGACAAGACGATTGAAATATGCCGGAATCGAGCCCGGTCCCCTCACCTTCGTGCCTCTCGCGCTTGTGCTTTTTGTGCTTCTTCGAACCCATGGTTTGCACGTCCGGCGACAGTTTCGCGGAATATTCTAACCGGCGGACAGTAAACACTACGTCGTGAACGACCACGGAACGCGGTCTGCAAGTCTACCGCGCTCCGTTACGTGTGTAGACAGTACGGCGGCGGCCATTGAAGACGTCACGAAACTCCAAGCCGTTATGGTGGATGCACGTCTCCGGTTTTCCCCCGCCCGGACACCATTATTCACCAGCTGCACCGTCATGGCGGCGCGTCACTCGGAACCGCGCGCGATTCAAACGTTCGAAGCGTTCTAACCTCTCCGTGCGTCTCTTTTAGTTGACAGAATGAAAATTGGAAAAATGCGAATGATTACGGAGGTGGTCGTTAATTGTTCAACGTAGACCAAATGGAATTAGGTGCGACTGGTTTGTGATATTCAAAGGTGGAACGAATACAGTGCCTCCACGGGTCACGATTATGGCGGCGTGCTGCTCGAAAGTGGCGCGTGATTCAAACTCGTTTGAACGTCAATGCACCGTTTCATCCGTTCTTTGTCTCACAGAATGAAATTCGACAAAATGCGAATTATTCGTAACATGTGAATGCAACTGGTGCACAGTCATGGCGGCGCGTCACTCGGAACCGCGCGCGATTCAAACGATCGATCGTTCTAACCTCCCTGTGCGTCTCTTTTAGTTCACAGAATGAAAATTGGAAAAATGCGAATGATTACGGAGGTGATCGTTAATTGTTCAACCTAGACCAAGTGGAACTAGGTGCGACTGGTTTGTGATATTCAAAGGTGGAACGAATACAGTGCCTCCGCGGGTCACTATTATGGCGGCGTGCTGCTCGAAAGTGGCGCGCGATTCAAACTCGTTTGAACGTCAATGCACCGTTTCATCCGTTCTTTGTCTCACAGAATGAAATTCGACAAAATGCGAATGTAATCCGAATTATTCGTAACATGTGAATGCAACTGGTGCACAGTACCTCGAAAGCTATCATGGCGGCAAGTACTGGCGCGCGATTCAAACTGTTGCAAGCGGCGATGCACTCTCTCTCTCTCTCGCGTCTGCAGAGACGCCACGATGCCCCCGCGAGTTGCCTTTCTCAATGAACAAACGTGAAACTCAACGAAACGTCAATGCACTTGCACTCGACCGTTAATCACCTTGCACACCGCCTACCTCCGCAACGTTCTAGAACCTCGAGGAACGTTACACCTCCCACCAGTTTACGATATTTAAACAAGACCGTACGCAAACGGTCTCCGAGCACCGGCATCCCGGTATCACCACAATGCACCCGATGTCATATTTCTGTCGGTTCAATGAATTCCGCCCACAGCTACTCGAGCGCATCCAATTAACCTGTTAACCGGCAGATTTTATCGACCATGAACAGCACACACACGCATGCACGTACACACATACTATACACAGAGAAACACGGTCGAAGATGATTAACAACGATCCGAACCATCGTATCCGAGCGATAAGCGAGCCGTGCAGCTTGCCGCGAGCATTACTGGCACTGATCCCCTCCGAGGACAACAAGAAATATTCGGTTGCATACAAACTAGGCGAACGAGGACACCGAAGGGACGCCTTACGGGCCGCATCTCATCGGTTTAATCCCCCCTCGAAGACGGAAGTGCAGCTAATGCGGCAGGATGAGACGAAACAAATCGGATTCCCGGTCGAGTGTCGAACAACCTCGAAGAATCCCGTTCTCGTTGATGGAACGACGGACTGATGGTCGGACCGGTAGGACGGAATGCAACTGGACGGGACGCGCCGTTGTGTACGGGGCTTTAAAGGCGAAAGAGGCGCTTCCTAACCTACAAGAGACGCTTCGAGTAGCAGCACTTACCGTCCGGCGAGCGACGAAACACTCGACCGTATTCACAGGCACGCTCCTCGAACCGTTGGCCACGGCTGGACACCGGGTAGCTCGGGTATATTTTCGACGAAGGATCGGGTCGCTCGGGTTGCGTCGACGTCGACGGCGACGCGATTAAAGGGGCGACGATCAGCTGTTTCGATAAAACGCCGAGAGAGCGACGAAGAGGGCCGCGACCAGCCGAGAGAGAAAGCCTCGATGGCTCCCGGGATCCCAGGAGAAAAATGAGCGTCGCGCACCAAACGGGAGAGGCGTCTCCCGTGTTTCCTAGCCTCTGCCTCGAGCCCGATCCTCGACGAGCACAAACGTTGTTGCACAGCTCGGGACCGGCGAAACGAGTCCTATCCGACTACCAGTCGTCCCTTTAAACTGCAACGCCGATCCACCGACTACCATGTCCTCCTTGTTCCCACTTCGCCGACACGGGAAACCGCAAATCCGCGAGATTCCCTCCGGCTAGATCGCAACTGCACGGGCGTCGACCATTTTCTCACCGGTTTGATGATCGGATCGGGGCCGGTACGTTCGGCGGGTTCACCCGAACCCGATTCACAACGGTTACGAAACGACCGGGCGTGTACCGGACCGAGCACTGCCGAGGAACACTCGAACCTGTCGCATACTCGGCCACCGAACGCCGAGAGATATATTAATGACGTGCATACGCCGCATTGTTCCACCGAACAAAAGGGATGCCGCCGCGACAATGGTCGACTTCAAGGACTGGGATTCGAACGATACCCGGGGAATCTTCGGTGTAACTTCGCTCTGACGGAGATACGCTTGCAGTATCTCGCTCTTTGTCTACCTATCTCTCTCTCTCTCTTTCTCTCTCTTTCCCTCTTGGTGTAACATTGCCTTTGATCCTTCGCGGTACTCGATAGGGACTCGGAACTGGTGGAATATCGATTTTGGGTCTTTTGACGCTGCCATGAGGCACCCTTGCGATCAAATGTTAGGGGGTCTATTGTAGTTCACTAGCAAGAGTAAACCAAAGATGATGCAATAGCTAGGACTTGCAAAATATTTCTTCCGTTTATTTGGAAGTTCCTGCGCACCAGAATCCAGCAAAAATGTTGTTAACCTTGGTTAATACAAACGTTTTCGAGTAGCACAGTAGCAAAAATAAATGAAAGATGGCACCCAGATAGACCTCGCGGCTCGCGACTGCGCACGCAAATTTTCAGAAATGCCACGAGCAAAGAATTTTGCAACAATTGAAAGATGAAAAGAGTAGAATTCTTTCGCAATCAATCAACATAAACGTGTTCACGTGTTTCGCTAATTTACAAGTTTTCCGAACGATCGCAGGAACACTCAATGAATTTTCCAATAGTAGCACAATTTATGACTTTGCACGGCGACAGAATATTCATTCGACTTTCTGCATGCAAAATGCAAGATCGCGGTCGTTACCAGTGACCCTGATAGCGATTGCGTTAATTTTACGCGCATTGTTATTTGCAGCTGTACAGTTGCAACATTCGAGAAGTTAATGGGATTTCTCTGTTGTACTTTTTGGTGTGTGCACAGAGACGGTTTTGTAAAATACTGTGAACACGTTATTGGAACGAATGGTCGCGGCAAGGGAATTGAACAATACGTCACAAAATATATTTTACGATCCTCAAGGTACAAAAACGTGCAATAACAGACGTCTCTAAATCAAAAACGCTAGAATCAAAGATTGTATGCAATGGTCTCTGGTCGTAGGTAGTAATTCACGCGTCGACAACAACATGAGTCGGCGAAATGTAAAACAGTAATGAGACTGAAAGAAATATGAATATTTTATCAGACGTTTTTACTTGACGTGGAAATAAATGAATTTGATTAACTGGTCGACTGAATTGTGTTTCGGTTTTTTGTTCGATTTACACGGGTTTTCGTCGCGTTCCATCGATTTTCCGTGTAAATCGGGGGATATGGGTGTAGCGGGGACATTACCGAATTTATGTCGCGATTCGCGAGCGTTATGGTCCTGCGCTTCACCGCGGGCAAAGATAGCTGATGTTATCGAAGTACTTCGGAAGGCTTCATTATCCGATCCCGTCGTATAAATTGATTTATACGAAGAAAATGCGCGAAGGTGTACAGATATATTTCATCCGGTCGGCCGCTTTTAACGACACCTCGGCGAAAAGTAATTGCCTGTTCGAGAGATCGCGCGGCGGCGTGCCCGATAAAAGAGCTTCTCGGATATCGGCCGTTGGATAGAGTAGCTTTTTACGATCCGTTGCTACGGTTATTACCTCCCGTTGGTAGCCGAATGAATTTTTAAGCCCCCGGTACCCAACAGTACGTGCCCACATGTTCAAATCTAACGTGCGACCTTTAACGTCGCCTCTTTTTACGCGGGCTCGAGGGGTATAACAGCCGACATTTGCATTGTGCCGGGTCTGACAAGACCCGTACGATATTACGACAGGGGCCACGCTATTTTATAGCAGCTCTGAATGACTGTCTCCTTCCTTTTTCACGATGATGCAACTCACGGCGAAGTCTGGGTCCACTTTGACCCGGGGAGTAAAAATTACTTTATTCCTGGTGAATAGTAGGTTTTTTGGAATAGCATAAAAATTTATTTGATTCTTTGTATTAATTTTTGTCTCGGAGAACACGTTCTTTAAAATATGCTTCGCGATTAGGCAGGTTCATAGCCTTTCGATCTTTGCATCTCACTGGCTATCTTCCCGACCGATTCGTGCAACGCGAGAGACCACACAGCGAATTCCTCGCGACAGATAAGGATCGCGTGATGTAAACAGTCTGTTTTGTAATTCACGATAGTGGATCGGCTGATACAGCACGGACAAAGTGCGTTCACACTAGACAACGGAGAAGCACAGCGGTGGACTCTCGAACCCCTTCGCGACGTAATGTCACCCAGGTTTGTTTATCATTATACCGTGGTTTTTATCAATTTATTCGAAAACAGCACCGTAAAGACATCGGAAGACTTATTGAAATCGTTCAAAGAGGATACGCACTTTCGTTCAACTTCCGTTTCATAAAACTGACTTGTGCAACGGTTGTTTTGCATAATGATCCGCAGTCGACAAATCCCCGCAAAACCCGACAGCTGCAAAATCCATCTATCCGAGCGGTCTTCCGTTTCCTGCTGCCACCTAGAACGGGATCCGTGAAACCGCGACGAAAGTTTCGCGATCGCTCATGCGAACGAAAACGCAGTATAATTCGCGCGCACGGGGACGTGTTTATCGGCGCTGGTGCAGCGGCCACGTAACCCTGAAATATGGGGGATAGCGTTTATGAATCATGCGCTTTCTCAGATACGCTCGAGGAGCGGAACTGCAACGCCCTCGGATCGAGAACGACCGAAACAATCCTTTCGAAAGATCACGGATCCACGGATCCATATGTTGCTTCGTCCGTCGGCACGGCGATCCAATTGACAATTACGCGTGGCCGAGCATTTCGCGGCGGTCGCACTTAAAGAGATTCCGCGATAATCAATACTCTCAGCCGCGTTAACACTTCGCGTGTCTCTTTTCTATGTGCAAACGTGTCGATGCAACGGGCCACGGACGGTCGTTTGCATTGCTAACGAATCGCCGAGACTGCATTACGGCTGCTATTCGTCGGACTCGGAATTAAGCACTTTCTTTCGATCCCCTTTCGTTCGAATTAGCTCTCCGTTGATTTCCGAGAAATGCCGGATTGTGTACTCAGGTGGATGCATCCGGATCTGATCTGCGACTCTGCTTATGCAGTTGCTGCATCGATAGCGTTTTTGCGGAACCGGCACGGCCGTAGCATTGCTCTCGAGGGCCGTGTACACTGCTCGATTTGAAAATTGCTTTCGAGGGGTGCTAATCGACTACCTCCTAATTTAAACAAAATTTGGCCCAGCAGAAACAACCCTATACTATTATAATGGATTGATAAATTTGTTTCTATTCAAGCTAATGTTTGTCAAAATTGACCGGAGCACAAGCTAGGGGTTGCACGTAGCACTGCACTCGACAAAAAGATGTTGAGTGAGTCATCTAGATCGGTTTAAGTCCCCAACTCTATTAAACGCATACATGGTGGTCGACATTGAAGCAAACCGCTGCAATACTACGCGAGCGTATCTCAAACGATAGTGTCGTGTAAACATTGATTCAATTCAACTTCGCTAGGAAGATACGGACGGAAATATGTGCTGATACTAGTCTAGCATTGGCAATGATCTTGGCGATGTTCTGTGGACAGGGTTAATGGAAGCCTTTGATTGTACCGAGTCGATAGCGCGTCGGTGTCGAATTACATTTTGCGAAATGTGAACGAAATGGTGGAGCGAGTGTTCGGCCATTTTAGATTCGCGAAACTGAGCAAAATAGGGACTTCATTCGAAATTCATATTAATTTCCCATTGTACTATACATTGGCAAAATTTGATCATTGTACACTTACGTTAAGGAATCCTGCACAATTTTTCTCGCACTGCGGCAGCTTCCGATCGGCAAAATTCAACGAAACGAAGATTTTGTTTAAGCGGTTTGCACTGTGTACATCGTGCTAGGATCGCGGTAGAATATTTGGAGTAAGAGTTTCTTCCTGTTTAGGCGAGTCGGTAACGTTTGCAGTTCAGTAGCACTTTAGTAACGACATTTTGGACACGTCACGAATTTCAACCGGTACAATTACGAGCCACCCTGTATTCCAGGAGGGTCGTAAGTCGCGGCACAAGGGTGCTCGCATGAAGCGGCAATCTGAACTCGTACTCGGTCGTTCAGCTTCTGAACACAGCGTACAGTCTCCCTTATCACTTTCTAGCGTATCTCGTTCGGCAGCGATGTATATTTATCTGAACGGAACTCGAATCCGCACTGAACGGACCTAATCGCAGCCTGTACGTTCGTTTCCTCGACGAACTACATTAAGAAACGTGTTCAAACAAACACACCGGACTGAGCACCGTTTAAAAGTTCGAAGATACCGAGACAGTTCAATAAATACAATACTTCTAAACGAAATGTATGTTTTTATGGTAGTCGTTATTTATAAATTTTATTGAGTCAGTTCCAATTATTTCTTGCAGAAAAATTGAGCAGCCTCCCAGAACATTCATTCCACCTCGAAACAAAACGAACTCGAAACCCCCACAAAAATCCGCCACCATCGCCAACCACATCGCCTGCTTTACGATATCAAACCTGCATCAACTGCACGCCATCCCGAAAACCATCAGTCTCCACGAATGGGTCTCTCAGCATCGGCGTAGCCACCGCAGCACACGATGCACCGAGGCGCTCGTCACTGCACCACCAGAACCGCATAAACGCGCCGTTAACTTCACCGGCGGACGGGCAGAACACAAAGGGCTGGATTTCAATTTCGTGAACGATCCCCGCCACGGTGATTCACGAGGCTCGGCCTCCCGGGTCGGCGTTGACAGCCAATGGCGTCCGGTGTCGGGTGGCCGGTGTCGATTGTTACGCTCCTGTCCCCGACAACGGTGCGTCGACGGCCGGGGCAGAGCCACGCGTTGACGCACTCTCACGCACGCACGCACGCACACGCGTGTACGCGTGCACGCGTGCATCGTCTGGTTTCGTTCCGTTGTCGGCGCCTATGGGCGTCTGGCAGAGGCGTCGTAACCGCGGGGGCCCCCTGGCGTATGGGCGTGCAGGGAAACACACACGCGTGTGTTCCGTGTGGCTCCCGGCACACATCGGCACACGCACACACATGAAACCCGGCGATCAGGCCGAAGCCACGAGCAGTGCTTGTGACAGCGCAGCCGGCAGTTCCCAAAGCAAAGGCAGCGGCCACGGTAGCGAGCGCCGCGCGGTTCGTTCGTTTAGTATTGTCACGCCGACCTGCTCCGAGTCAGCGAGTTCCTTACCTCGAACGTCTAACTTTGCTAGGCCAGCGATCGTCAGCGAGAACTGTGTTGATAGTGCGTCTCGAAACTGTACGCATAGCATTGTCATCGGTGTTGACGGAAAGCAAAGGCGCGGTTTTCCTCGTACCGAAGTGTTGTCGTTAGCAGCTAATTTTGTTGCGTAGGAGTCATTGGAAGAACAGTGAAGGTCAAGGCTGTGTTCACATATTCAAAATTCGTACCACCTGTCTGAAAACAAAGGCCACGGCAGCTAGCGCCGCGTGGTTCCTGCGTTTGGTGGTGACGAGCGGACCTGTTTCGAATCGGCAAGCTTCGGCTCAAACGTCAGTTAACTTTGATAGTCACCTACCACCGCAGTGGGATTTGTTTTGACAGTAATCGTGGGATTCGAAACTTTGTTCACGGTACTAGCAGCACCGGTGCTACTACGAGGCAAGGGCAACGGCAGCCAACGCCGTGAAAACTGTATTCACAGAACTATTACAAAGCGAAGGTCACGTTAGCTAGCGCCACGTGGTGCGTTCGTTTCCTAGTGTGTAAGCCCAACAACAACCGTCGGTCAACTTTGCTACCTTGCATCGGAAGTTCAGCCCCAAAACATTGAAAATTTGATTCACGGAACTATACCCGGGTGCTAAGCAGCAGCCACGTGTTGACAGTCTTCAACAACTTAGCTAGCTATAGTAGCAGGTACAGAACTGTATCGACAGCGTGGTTTTCGGAGCGAAACAATCGAGTCCTCAGTCAATTTGCCCACTTACCGATCATCGGAGGTTCGGCTGGGACTGTATTGGCAGTGTCGGTGCGATTCGGAACTGTACTATCACGGGGTGCTATCACTGGTAATATTATAGTAGACCAGGAGTCACGTGTCTTTCGTGCCGGCGCGTCCCACAGCCGGCTCACCTTTGTGCGAGCGATAAAGGAAAAGAGAGCATCGCGAGAGACACGTTCGCCTCCCCTCCTCGGCGCACACATAGTGATTCGCGCGAGTGTGCGAGAATATAGAAGCGTGTGCAGATAGCCGGGTACCCACGTGTTTCTTTCTTTCGCGATTCGCCGCGTTCTCCCCTCTCGCTCTCTTTCACGGTTTCTGCTCTGTGCTCTGATCGTGTGTCTTCGTGGTTGTTGTCAGAGTGGCTCCCGTCGCAAAAACCACCGGCCAGAGGCAGGCAGCTGACGTTGACTATCATTGGCGAATGGAGAACGCGTTCGCCAATCGACGAAGACGCAAGTGTTGCCCCGGTCACCGTCTAGTTTGTTTACCTTGCGCTCGGTCAGAGTAGCAGACGGTGCACACGACTCCGGCAGACAGAAAGAGAGACCGTTATAGTGAGCTGCGCGTAACAACGGTGCGAGGGATCGACCACGGGTGTACAACAACTTGAAGAGAAGAGGATTTCCAAGGTGCTCGTACAGTGCTTCTTTCGGTGTTGATTACGGTTGTGGACCGGGTTGATAACGAGGATTATGGAGCGGTTCAGAGTCACGCCGGCTAACAGCGCGCAGTTCGCGCAGCAACAGCAACAGTCCTTGGATTACGGTGAGTGAAAATCGGGGAAGTTTGCATCGGTCCTGGGATCAGCTGGGTTAAGCTATTGCGGGATCTGAAGGTGGAGAGGCTGCAATTAACCAGCAATTAAACCTACCGGAGCCTTAAAAGCAACTAGTACGAGTTATCTTATAGAAATAACGAGATTCAATTGGAAAGCATATAGTTTCGGTGATTGTAAAAATCTGGAACCGGTGGTGTAACTTTTCAAACTGCTCGTTTCTGTCATAAAATTCACAGTCTTACTGATTGGAATTATTAACGGAGGAAACCGATTTTTATTTGATTCCAGCATGCTGCAGAACACTTTTATTTCGCACAATGATCCGCGCAGTCTACTGTAGAACGTTCGAGGAGCAAAGAAAATTGGTAGAATTTGAGGGAGGAGGGTTGATAGTTCATTACGAGCGGGCGGCTGTGTTTCGCATGATGTGTCGCCTATGTGTGACGGGGCAGACTGTTAATGGGAGCGAATCGACTGGCTCCGTTAATTGATTACTTTCGCCGGGCTAAACTGGAAGCCCATTACGACGCCTCCTAGCATCGGGCGAGGATCGATCGACCTTGACGCGAAAACCTTTAATTCTGTAGGCCTATTCTGCACAGCCAGGCCTGTCGACGCGGAATTCTGCATCGTCGTTGATTTCAGAGAAACGAGAGGAGCCCCTATAAAAAAAAACCTGTGTGCGAACTCTTTGTTGTCGAACCCCTCGGCTGGCTCCAAGGGAAAACCGTTTCCCATAACATGCGGGTCTGTTTTCCTTTTGGGATTTCGGAGAGGTAGACTGGTTAGGTATTTGGCGACTGTCTCTCGATACCTGCGACGCCCGGGAATAATTGTTTACTCTATTTGGGAGGAAACTCGGGGGAAACCTGAGGTCTCGGTCTGGAGTGGGGCTGGACAGGTATTGTGACCTTCGAATTATCCCGGGACCACTGTTCCAAGTATTAGAGCCGAGGAGGGAGCGAGCATGAAAGAGAGAACTGCTATTGCTAGATTTTATGCGTTTATGACAGAAATGAATAGGTGAAACACAAAATACTGAAAGTCGATTTTAAGTGGGCCTATATTGACAATTTAAAAATAAATTCTCTAGACCTGTATCAATTATACATACCCTGAACATTTCGTCAAAGTTCACAAAACAGTTTTCCTTGGGATTGTTCTATAAAATATCATTTTTATAGGCTTCCTTTTGGCACAGCAGAAAATTTTATTAATATTCTCTCGATGAGTGTTTAGTCTTCTGTGAATTTCTGTCCCATTTCTTATCCTCCTTGAAATCGATCCTGAGGAACCGTCAACGGCAGACAGCTTGCCTCGTTTCGCCAGTTTCGAAAGGGATCGGCTTCCTGGAAAATCTTGAACGATCCCTATCGCGCCCGTTAACGTTCCCGGCCAAGTTCGTGCTTGCGCATTCTCGCCGATCCCCCTGTTACCGATATCTCACGTTACCGATCGTTATCAATCGGCCGAGATACGTCGTCGGAATCCGCGCGCAAGCTGTGCGTCGTCGATCGGCAATAAAATCGCAACGGTTAGGTACGCGTCGATCGCGCGAACACACGAGACGCAAGACGCAACGTGACACCGTTTTTTCCAGCGGGAACGGGATCACCATACTATTCGATAACGTGTCGCGAGGATGTGTTTGATAACCGTCGCGTCGGCGTTGCGTTACCGACTCCCAGATTTTTTCACGCTGACTCAGGAATCTTTATCGGCTTAGCCTTTTCGACAAACAAAAGGGTTACGGTTGAACAACATTAGCTTTCTTTTTCGAACACAATCCTGTTTCACGGAGATGTTGAAGTTTTTTTAATTTTGTTGATAAATTGTGCGCTTGCCTGGTCGATCAGGAGAAATCGTTTCGCGTCGCGTTGAAACGGAGGGAATGTTTCCAGCGATGTGTTTACCCTTGATCCGAATTAGCCACGCACTCTTCAGCTGTTTCCCTCGAGAAGCTGACGTAGTCTGTTGAGCGGACCGCTTCTATTCCTTCGTTTCCATTGTGCGACAAGTCCCCGCCTAATAGGCCTATTATTTGCCTCCCTTAACCCTTCCGAATCGCTTCAGTACCGATTTTCGATCCTCTCATATTCTCCTCGGACATTTGAAGCGTTTATAAAATTCTACCAATGACAAAATAATTGCAAAATAATCTGCCGTCTAGACAAATTGTCCAATTTCCAAGTTAATTTGGGGCAGAATGCATTTTATTTCCGCGACACGAATCCGAAATAGTGTCTATTAAGCGAACAGCGAGGCGAGGGGGATCTATAGATTCTGCAACGCGCGGGAAACGATCAACGATCACTTGTGAACCGCGTCAGAGGAGGCAGAGTCACGCGAAACACCTCGTTCATTCTCGCCCAGCCATTGTTGCACCCCGGCAATATTCAGAGCAGCCGCTCCAAAAATAAAGTATCGATGTAACGTGGCAATTGTCAAGGTCGGCCACCTTGATTCCACCCGGACCACGGAGATTTGATTGGATCAGTGTCTCTCAACCACCCCCGGCGAAAAAAGAAACACAGCGAACTCGGTTCTGACACAAATCTCAATTTCTTTGTTTGCACTTTTGAGCCGCGTGTACTTATTGTTCTTGGCGATTTGAATCGTAATATCGAAATGCAAATACCTTCCGGTTTTTCCAAGTTAACCCCAGACACGTGGACAGCCGAGATCTCCACCGAATGCTTCAATTAACGTCAACGTTCAATCTTCAGAGTAAATCTCACGAGGAACATGGGATTCCTATTTCCAACGCTATATTATTAACGGTGGTAAAGTAACAGTAGCGTCTTATCGTAAATTATTAACGACAGCGAAGTAAACGTACCAGCAACACGGGATTGCTGTTTCTTGTAATATATTATTAACAATGGCCCTGACGAGCTTAATCGGCGAAGGAGTTCTAAGCGAAAGGGTCATTTATTTTCCCAATTGTTGCAACGAAGGGGTTGAAACGGACACAAAGGTTAACAGCAGTGCTTTCGCCGCAATTAATCCCATTTACCCCGTTCATCTCATTTATCAGGAGCTTTAGCCTCGCGAGCGAATCTCGAAAGCGTTCGAGGAGGAATAAATTAGCCGGAAAGCCGTTCGAGATACAAATTAAAATAATCCATAACGAGATGCACGCGTTCGGAGGTCACCTATCGCTCGTCGACACGCTGAACTCCGGTAATATCGGTCTTTACACAGCATCCGTTGTAGTACGAGCCATCGTTGACCCAGAAACTAGATTCTGGATGGCGACCGTCGCATGACACGCGTTCATTAAAAATGTTTTCCATTTACCACCGCGGCAGAGGGATCGTCAACCTCTGAGCTCGCGTTATGCGCGCATGACAAATATCCGAAAAACTCCAATAACCCTTCATGCTGTTTTATCTACCACCTCTTTCTCTCAACTTTTATTTTTACGAGCCCTTTCCCTTAGCTTTGACCTTTCCCACTAGCTCCTCTATATTCCTCCATTTTGTTCTCATTACTCTTGATATCGAAATTGATTGTTATCCTCCCCACTCTGTTCCTCATTCAGCACATTACTCTCAGCAACCCTCGTAATGTCTCGATTTCCACCCTCTCAGTTTCATTCTTCCTTTTCTCCTCCCTTGGCTCACATAAGTATCACTCGTGGCCCCTAAGCTTCCTCGTTATGAGCAACCGATAAATAGCAAAGGGCACCTATCGTGCTGATTTCTTCCATTATTTATTCTGCCTGCTCTCGCCTCACGTTAACCTCACCAATCTTTATAACAGCTTGATCTAAATTTTTCTAAAATTTGTTTCCATTCGCATGAGAACCACCCCGATCTCCCTCGTTATAAGCAAACGTCCAATTCCAAAACTAACCTGTCCCACTGATCCTTTGCGTCCCACCTACAATCTCCGACCACCACCTTGATTCCCACCCCTTCAACCCCCAAAATACCCACAACGAAAGAGAACAACTCCTATTTTTTTCTATCTCTCTCTCTCTCTCTCTCTCTCTCTCTCTCTCCCTATCTCTCTCTCTCTCTCCCTATCTCTCTCCCTCTCTCTCGCGTTTCGCATGAGAACCACTCGTGGTCCCTCTAGCCGGTCGAAGGCTGAAGTTCGTCGACGAGAAACCCAACGGTTCAGGGCGGGGTGCAAAGGGGCAGCTGCATCCCTGCTACAAAAGCCGAGGCACACCGAGGGGTCGATAATCATGCAACCCCACCCTACCGCTGGTTGTATTTCGCCGCACAGTGTCTGCGATCCGTGCACGTGCTGGACTTGTGCATCAACCGCCCCGCACCCCCTCTCGCCGATATATAAACCAACCGTGTATACTGCATCACCTCTTCCCGCCCCGCCCTCTCGCCCTCTGTCCACCCCCGACAAACCACCCTCGCGCGCGCGTTGTCTGTCGACGAACGTCACGGTTAGGTGGCGTGGAAAACCAGTGGAAACGTGTAATACGCGACGCTGTAACGAGCTTGTTAATTTCACCACGAAATTAATACCCCGTGATTAACCCCTTAATCAAAACGGGACGAGACGCGTCTAGAGACGTCCCGTGGACGTTCGATTGGACGTTCCGTTCACGATTCTTCGGACGTTCTTGTTGCGACTCACCCCTTTTCTTAGAAATTCGTTCGCTCGGGGTGATTTCAGGGTGGGGGTAGTTTTGCCGTCCCCTAGCGCACGCGATGCGGCGTGCACTGTAACGTTCACATCGGCGTATGAATAATTAATGCACGAAACGAGAGAACCTTTTCCACCCTTTGTCGAAATCTTTAGTCACATTGTGGTTAAAAATAAAATTAGGAAATTATTGACGTATAAAATAAGAAGAAAACAATGGGAGGGAGGTATGTGAGGGATGCAAATGAAGGACTGAAGAGCGGAAGGGCGAGGTGTACTGTCTAGATTATACACTGCAGGGCAAAGTTTGAAGCACGCTATGGTTACGGAGGACGTAAAGTGTTGCTTCAGTTTGATGAGTGTATTCATCGCAAATATTATTCGATAGCAAGGGACACAATTTTGAAGTATTAATTACCGTACTCGAACCTGACATTGCATTTCACTTTCTTCACGTACGTGACAAGTTTTTGCTACAAAATTTTATGCACTTATAATAAAAACGGGTGTATCAAATTGAAAAAAGTGAAAACATCCGAAGCACTTGAAAACACGTTTACATCGTATGTTACATCGTCTCTAATTTTTTTCTCGACGAAACATTTTTCATTGAAAAATATCAATATAAATAGCAGAATAAATTCGAGCACGCTGCAAGAGGCCGTCGCGACGCCGCGCGACCCGTGAGCCTCCACGTGATTGCGCCCATTTGTTATTCTATGTTGCTCGCATTGCATATATCGTCTTGTTTACCAAGCGGCAAGACGTCTAATAAGGCTTCGTTCCCGCAGAGATTCCGAAAGTTTCACGCGCGCGGGTAATACGTATACGTGTATAGATGCACGTGTACATATGTGTTGCTCCGGTTAACAGAAACAGTGTTGAAGAATAGAGGCGAGATTGAAATTTCCCTGGGAATATTTGTCATCGCGGCTCCATGTACAATCAGCCCGTTCTTCTTTCGCTTATGTCACAGTCTAAATAGAAACAGTTTCGCGCAATATATTGCACCCTTTGTCGGGGTGTCACGCGAGAGACGTGGCGCCCTCAGACGAGCGAAACTGGAGCGTGTAGCTCCGGGCGAGGGATAGAAACCCTTTCGCTTTGTCCGGATACGGTCTGCCTTCGTTGCGATGCACAATACACAAGTCTAAACAATCCTATCTATTACGCCACTCTGTAATTAGCGGACCGCCGATGATCATCCTTACTAATTATCTCCTTGGTTCTACCCGCTATTCTATATGTCCGACATTCCGTCGATCAATTCTCCCTTGCCATTGCAATTTCCCATCGTTTCTCCAGCGACTCGCTAATTTCGTCTCGAAAATAATTTCTGGAGATTGAAACGATTAAGCCCATGTTAATTTCTTCTCAGGACCTCTAACACTAGGTCCTTAATTTAAATTTTAGGTTTCGCATTGCTGGTCTATACTGTCTCCTTTTCTAGATATTCTTCGTAGTTCGCTTTTGAAAATAATTTCCATCCAGTTATCGATTTTTCATCTCCCAGCTCGCAATCTTCCACCCTCCCTCGAGCGATCACCCCTAATTTCGTCTCTGAAATACTTTATGAGGATACAGATCCGTCCTTGGTAGGATTAAGTCCTCCCGAACCGTGATACTCTATCATTAATGGACCAGAAAATAATCTTCTCTAATTATCTGCTTAGTTATTCCTTTCGCCAAGCACCAGTAAATTCTGTCAATCGATGTTTCATCCTTGTTCGGTGATTCTGTCTCGACAATATTTCACGAGGACTCTCGGGCCCTTCTTTGAAATCCTCTTCGAACACGCTGCGCTCTACCAACAACAAGCTGAATTTTGTTTGTCGCACTTGTTATTACCGAGCCGGAAAATAATCTTTTCTAATAATCTGCTACTTTACCCGCCGGCAAATGTTAACTCTCTGCTCTCGCAGTAGCGTGCGCGTTCCCGAGAGACTCGCCTCTAATTTCGTCTCGGAAATACTTTATGAAGATTCAGACTGCTCTCTGAGAGGATTAGGTCCTCTTTGAAGACTGCGCCGCTGCTGAGCGACATACCGCCGACGTCGAACTGTATTTTGTTTGTCTCTTTGTCATTAGTCGGCCAGAAGATAATCTTCCCCAATAATACTGCAGTCTTCTCTAAGATAAATTTGATTACACTACAAGTCCTTCCTATCATTAGTCCCCTCGTTTGCAAGTCTCTCACAAAAGTCAATCCTTTCGGATCCTTTCGAATCCTTTCGAAATCCCCGAAAAGCAAATTTCGCGGGAAAGATGAAGTCCCGATTTGCATAAAGACACCTCTCGCGCATCGCGCCCGGTCCAAAGACAATTTTTCGCATTATCGTTCTCCGGTGTTCGACTGCATCGGGGATCCGGGTGAATTGATTGATCCTCGCCGGTCCAACGATCCGGTATCTTGCTCGAGCGATCGAGCGTGTAATCACGATTCGAAAACACCCAAGCGAGCGTTTGAACGCATCCCACGCTCCCGGGAGGCTATCACCGAGCCGCTTTTGACCGACCACTATAATTAATTTGAACTCTGTTCCCGTAGAGCTGCGAGAGAGAAACGGGACCCGGGACGCCGCGTGTGCTCTACGTGTGAACTGTTTGTGCGCTCTGCACGAGGCTACTTCCGAGCCCCTGGAGTTCATCGTTTAATCCATAAACCTGTATATACGTGCACCATCCAGGGCGCCTCTGGTCCCACGGCGTCGTCGTCTACAGTTAACCACTTTGTCCGTATCCCCTGGCGCGAGTTCCGAGTGCAATGAGTCGGAGGCGAACGAAACGGCGACGATCGACGTTGTTTTGTTTCGTCCCATCCCGACCATTGTGCCGCGCCTGTCTTCGAACTTGTTCGAGCGGACTCCCTTCGCTTGTCCCGGCGATGGGACAATCTCTATTACGTTCTGGAATCTCCTCGAACCATAGACGGGGACCCCCTGGTCTTATTTGTTTCGTAGTTGAGGTCACTGGAAGCTCTCTGTTCTAATTGTCTTGGGGAAAATTGATGTTCCTTCGATGGACAGATTTCTTTCCAAGAAGGACTTCAGTATTTGTAATAATTTCTTAACGCGTTGACTGCCATTGCACCCATACGTGGGCGACGGAATTATTCGTCCAGGTTTTGGAATGAATTTTTACGTTAATATATTCACCGATTAGGATCTGTAAAATTCGAGACTGTTGGAGGATTACTCAGTATCAGACATTTAATTTCTTTCAATTTTTATTTCATTAAAAAACTTACTTTGATTTTATGGAATTTTTGAGGTTTCCAGTTTGGCGGTCAAAGCGTTAAATAGCAAGAGAATTCAGTACGTGCTTGAACGAGTAAAATGATCCCCTAGTAATAAAATATTATCTTGACTGTGGCATTTAGATAAATGACTGGAAAATAATTCTTCCAAAGGACAAGTATTCGTTTCTCCAACTTTCGGGACAACCTGACGCTTATGGTTGTGGAGCAGGAGAGTTTGAGGAAGAATTTTCTTTTTTTCAGCATTTCTTTTCGTCTGCAAACGAGCCTTGGCTGCACATCGTTAGCCCGAGAGATCAATGTTTCCCAGCTAAAACGGAGCAGCGTCGCGACGATTCCGTCTTAGCTTTCGACGAAAGCTCTCTCCGGTCTCGCAGGATCCTCGAGATGTTTCTTACAGACGGAGGCCCGGGGCGGTGGCTGGTACGCGATTAACAGCGTCCCGGCGCGTTTCGGAATAAGGGAAACGAAACGAAACGAAACGAAAAGAAAAGAAGGATGAGGTGACCTAACGAGAAAGCTCCTCTCTCGGAGAGCGCGAAGAACGGAGGCGTCGCGACGCGTCGCGTCGCGGCCTGCACGTTTCCCCAGACCTTTCGCTCTCGGATCGCAGATGGCATTGTGTACACGCCGAGAGGATATGTATTATGCATACGCGTCTGTGCCCGTAGACGTATGACGGCCGCGTGTCTACCATCCTACGGCCGTATTACCGGCGTACACAGACATTTCGCCGGGCCTGGCACGCTGCCAGCCCCAGAGATCCCGGGCCTCTCTCTGTTTATCAACAGAGAATTATGCTAACGGGGCCGATCGCGTGTTGCCGGTTCGCCATTTGCGTAACGCGCTACACTGACGCCACCCCCCCCCCCCCACATGCAGGAAAATTATTTCGATGATAGCCTGGACCACTTGCTCCCAGTTCTGTGGCCATGTATCGTTGGATCCGGAGTTTTTGACACTTCCGGTACAGAGCATTCAATTATGGTTTGCTGACTCGTTCAACCCTTGTCTTGGTCCCTTACACGTAGTTGCACTAGAGGTGCTCATATGATCGACCTAGTACTACAGTTCTTGAATGACCTCTGGTAGTACATCAATCAACAACCCTATTATCCTCTCAATCAGCTCTGGTAGCCGTTGAATAGACTCTACTAGCTTTTGAATCAGCTCTAGTTGTTTTGGAATCTATCTAGTAGCCCTTTAGACAACCTTAGTAGTCCTTGAATCAGTCCTAGTAGTCTTTGAATCGGGTCTAGTATTTTTGGAATCAATCTGGTAGCCCTTGAGTAAACCTTAGTAATCCTTGAATCAATCCTAGTAGCCTTTGTATCAACCTTAGTAGACCTTGAATCAATCCTACTAGCCTTTGAATCAGCTCTAGTCGCTTCGGAATCGACCTAGTAGCCCTTGAATCAACCTTAATAGTCCTTGAATCAATCCTAGTAGCCTTTGAATCAGCTCTAGTCGTTTCGGAATCGACCCAGTAGCCCTTGAATCAACCTTAGTAGTCCCTGAATCAATCCTAGTAGCCTTTGAATCAGCTCTAGTCGTTACGGAATCGACCTAGTAGCCCTTGAATCAACCTTAGTAGTCCTTGAATCAATCCTAGTAGCCTTCGAATGAATCCAAGTATTTTTTAAGTGGACCGTAGGTCCTCGTTTACATAAATATAAGCCAGATGGACGTTGTTCCCGGGGCGAGGATTCGCAGAAACAGTTTGAAATGCCGCGTGAAAACTGCAGAGACGGCCGAATTGTTTAAAAATCGATCCCCAGGACCGTTTAGAGAGAACCCTAAATAACGGAGCACAGGGGGCGGTTCGTGTGTCTGGCGTCTCGCGAGAGAAGCTCAATGGAGCGGGCCGCGCGATTCGCATATTTGGCGACTGGCGAACAAAGGGAGCTGCAGGGTCGGGTTTCCGCGGAGTTTCTCGCAACAATTTTCCCGGGTGAACCCGACCAGCGACCCAGATACAACTCTCTTTATCTCTCTCTCTTTCTCTGTCTCTCTCTTTCTCCGATTCGCGCAGAAAATTCGCTATCGCGCGCGCGAGTGCCACGCGACGCCACTTGCGCTTTTTTCCCCCCTCGGCTCGAGCCGAGACTGGAAGACCGCCCAGTGGACAAAGGAAACGGCGAGTCGCGCACTTCCACAGAGTTTCCCGAAATAATCTGCCCGTGACTAAATAAACCAACGCCGGATACGTCGTATTCGCGAGAGGAAATAAAAATAAAAACCGGCCGGGAACGCGTTACACGCTCCAGACCCGTGTTCGAGCACGATGCGGCCGTGGATACGAACGTTTCCAAACCGCCACCTGCAAATTTAGTTGATAAAATCGGTCCTCGAACAATTTTACATCACAATATTTTCGCCAGATTATTTCTTTCCTCTTTGTGGCTTTTATCCGTGATATTTTTTATATAACACATTATTACACATATGCGCGTGTTTCCGACAGAATTTTTGAATGTTTAAGGCCTCAAATTAAAGACGGAAGGTTGCACTTTGATTCGATATAACCTGATAATTTGAATTAATTTTCAAACAATTTTTTGATCGCGTTATACGGGAGCGTATTACAAACGATCAAACCGGCAATGAGAAAGAAATATATTACTGATCTCATTTCGGAGATTTTGACGAATTTTAATAACGCGGGGGTGGTTAGTCCGTCGGCCAGAATTGGTCATTCCGTAATAGATCGCGGACCGGGCTGGTCTATCGATCCCCGCGTAAATCGGCAACCTTGATTCCCAATATCTGTGCAAGCGGAACACTTGACACCAATCTCTTTTTCTCTCTCTCTCTCTCTCTCTCTCTCTCTCTCTCTCTCCTTCTCTCTTTCCCTCCCTCGTTTCTCTCCCGCTTCTCCCGTTTCATCCCCCCGCGTCCATTCGACTCGGTTCACCCTCTTCTTCCCTTCGTTCCACTTCCTCTACCGACTGGGCTGCTACCTCGTTCCATTTCGCGCGATTTCTGATCGTTTCTCCGGTAAACCTAGAGCATCTCTATCTGCGCTATTTATCATTCACAGCGACTGGTATACCGTTCCTAAAATTTTACACCCTACGAACTGGGGTGAATGCACTCTCGTAAATCGGACGAGCCGAAGTGGTAGACCGTGTACAGTCGCGTTCCCTCCCCTCCCCTGCCTCCCACCCCGAATCGTAACCATTCGTACACGCTTGTATCTTCTCCCAAAAAAGTATGAAATATACTGATACCACTACTGAAATATTGCGCGCCGATAATCCTGACTTGTTCGAGCGATGAACGCACACTGCCCCGCGTATACTGAACGTAATTTCTGCCAGTAGGATTCACGATCTTTTGGAAACCAGGTTTCCATTAATTTTAACACTAGGTTTACGGAGCATTAAAAGTGTGTATTTTACATTACTTTATAAACATAAGAAGAATGTGTCTATCCAAGTTTTCAGCCATTTTTGAAATAACACATACCTAAGGAAATAAGTTTGTTGAGTAATTCCACGTAGATGGATCTTCACAATCTCAATAATCCTAAATTCAAAATCTTAGAACCCGTCATTTGGGTCCCGTAAACCTAGTGTTGAGGGACTTGTTAAATTCTAGATTTGTTGCTCTTAAAAAATCCATTGGCTGCATCTGTGATAAAATTCTTTTTTCTTGTTACTTTTAAAAGATCCCTTCCTCGGTGTCCCTTATAATTGAGAAATAGAAATATCCTGCTCAGGAAACTTTTTCCTTCTTTTCGGCCGGAATGATCGACGCAGCGGGCGACTACGCAACAGAGGAAAAAGTGGAAGAAGATTCCAAGTTTCTGGGCGATATATTCGCGGGTCCAGGGAGTAGTCCGTAACTCTGGCGACATCTGCCACGACGCCACGGTATCGGTATCTGTCGTCCGGTTATATTTCTAAGTTTATCGTCGAACGATGGGCGACCGGAACGAGAGAAAAGCCGGCGCGGCGCGGCGCGGCTCGCCGGTTGGCGTAATTCAGATATTAATACACGACCGTCTGCCTGTGCCTGGTTCTCCTCGGGAATTCGTGACGTATCCCGGGGAACAAATGTCAATTGACACGCGGGGTCCCTCGGTGGAACGATCTTTCCCACAACTGTCCGCCGAGCGAGGCGTCGCCACGCGAACAACTTCTGAGGCCTTCTGTTTGTCGGAAAAGATTCGTCACCCGCGAACGCCGTTCTTTCAAACCCGCTGGAGTCTCCAGCGAAAGACAACTGCTTCCTTTTTTACAATTTAACTCGAACGAAGAGTTACCGGGACTGTGGTCCCTTTGTTTTCGGCGTCCGGAGACTTTCGGACTCCGCGATGCTCTTTGGAAGCTGAGGAATCTTTCGAATTAAGTGGTTTAGAGTCTTGCAGTTTTTGCTGTCGACGAATTTTTTGTTGGCTCCTGAAAAATTAATTTAATTCTGACTTCTGACACAATGCTTTTAGTTATCGGATTCGGCTTTGACAGTCTATCTGGATTTTTGGAATTTTTCTAGTTCAATGAATCTGACTGTTTGTTCGTTAGAATTGGATTTAAGTTGCCGACAAAGAAATGTTAATTCCCGGTTGTCTATTCAAGAAGAGTAATGGTCTGTTTTATCTTCGAATGTTAGACCAGAGAATTTTGTCTTTCTATTTTAGAATCAGCTAGTCTGTTTTATATTTAATTTGTGGAATTTTCCGCGCACAATGAAGTCCAGTTTCCCCTTTTTTGGATAGAAGACCTGGTCGTCTAATTTCGTAGACAAGTGTCTCCCGTATTTTTAGAGTTTAGAGGCTCGAGTTTCTTCATGTTTATCAGTCAGTCAATCACCTTGTCGTTCCCAACAATTGCTGCGAGCTTGCCAGTTTAAACTTAGCTGTGTAATTCTGTAAAAATCAAGAGCACGTCAGTGTTCATATTTTTACAGTGTTTAAATACTTTTTGGATCCGCTGTATGACGTTTGCAATCTTGTCATCTACTTGAACATACTCAAAATGAATTTGACATGCTTTGCTGCTTAACGTTCAGAGACTCCATGACCTTTTTCTGTGAAATCAAGTTCCTGGCTAATTTTTATAGCCTTAAAAAAAAAAAAAATAGAGATCCTGGTTGTTTAAAATTTTCCAAGCCTCCCTAATTTGCTTCTCTAACACTTCAGCCGAAGGAGCTCCCAATCCCCCAAGCTCCGGGGCGTCTAAACTCCAGTTTTACAGCCGCGGATAGAGCGAAGCTGATTGAAATTGCATTTGAAATAGAGTGATCGTGAACTATACCAACTGCAGCCGCTCTCAATCAAGTGTCATATTCGAAAACGGAGCGTGCAGATTGAAATTACACATAAATCATCCCCACTTCCTCGAGAGCCGGCGACGATGGTGGGAGCAGAGGCACCCAGCGTCCTTGAACGGTCTGATCTCGCGCGCTATAACCGCGGCTGATAGGTAGACCGACGCTAAACGGATTACGGACGATGCTATTTTCAGTTCGATTAGACGTGCGATTCCTGAAAACGAGCGTCGCACGAGCGTCCCGTAAGGTCGCCGGGAAACTCTGCGAAACGAGGTGTCCATTGACTCGTTGACTTCTCGATTAATCGTTCTGCTCTTCGTCAGGCTCTCGTAACCGTGGAAAAGCGCGGCACGCTTTGAAGTTACTCGCAGGCCGAAACCCCGGTGTGTCTGCGACGATCGATGGCGTTTCCGACGAGCAAACGAACGTGGGAAACGCCTGGAACGCAAATAGTTTTCGCGGAAGGCGTGAACCGCGAGGGGGGCACGGGAAAACTGGCAGCGCGTTGCCAGGATTCTTGAACGCTGTCAGTCGGACTGCTGACTATGCGAATTTTCGCGCCGGCCACCGAAATCCGCCGCCGAACGGCTGGCGAAATGCTTGATTAAATTAATTTCGGTTCGGGGGAACGCCGCTCATTAGGAAACTGCATTCTGTCCGACTGCGAGGTTGGCATTAAACAATTATATTGGACCAACTTCTTAACTCATTTTATTGAAGAAGTTGAAGTTAAAAATGGGATATATAAGTACTCATTCGTGTACGTCATTCGCTTCGGCCTTAACACTAGGTTTACGGGACCCGTCAGAATGACGGGTTCTAATATTTTTAATATACAATTGTTAAGATTCTAAAGATACATCCATGAGAAATTATTTAACGAATTTATTTCTTTGGGTATGTTATTAAAAAAAAAAAAAAATGGCTAAAAATTTGGGCTGCACATTCTTGTTTATTTTATAACGTAATGTAAAATAGTCGCTTTTAGTGCTCCGTAAACCTAGTGTTAAGATTCGTTTATGGATTACATAAAAAGGCTTCTGTTTTCACTGTTTCACTGTTTCTTTAAAAATTGCTGTCATTTCAACAAAATTTTTGCGGGGTTCGAAAGGCCTTGTAATACCATACTTAACTTGTAAAAATGAAATCGATCAAACATTCGGCAGTTAGTAGAAATTGTGGGTAATACGGCAAACTAAAATTTTTCTGAACTTTGAACATTTCAGCGTTGTCGCGAGCACTGTGGTGTGGGTTAATTAACGAAGACGAGGCCCGTCGCGGCATTAGCGTCTCTCAGGACTTGTTTATCGAGGAGTTTCTCGGCGGCTTGCGTAAGCGGACAGAACAGGACGATCCCGCGGATGCATTCTTCTCGGACGCGGCAGAGGAGGGGCGTGTACACGCTCTCGTACGCAACACCCAAGCGCTAACAATTATTTTATTATTGGCCCAATTACGCCGTTATTGTTTTCACACAGGCAAGCGCGCGCGCCGCGCGCGGATCGTTTAAAGCGGTTTGAGGCGGCTTCCAGGCGAGATCTCGTCAGGGTGATTCAACCGTCTGGATTTTTGCGACGCGGAGGTTCGGCCGTTGATCGTCGGAGGCCGTTGCGACCGGCGGCGGCTAGGCTCGGCTCGCCGTTCAGCAGCCGCCGCGAGCGGAATTTTTCCGCTCGGCAACTTCCCCCATAAATCGAGCGTGCCCCGGGAAAAAGCTGTGTAAACCGCGGTTACACCGGATGCCGCATTAAAATTTCATGCCGCCCGGAATTTCCCTTTGTTTCGCGTAAACATGGAATTATACTTGCATCGGACGCTCTTCCAGAATGCTACGCGAATTTACAACCTTTTAAACATACCGAGAAAGAATATTAATTTCCGTTTCCGTCTTGTTGCAGTTCGGGTAGAACATTTTTGTTTTGCACAGAGATCGGCGGAGAATTTCTGTAGGTAGAGAAATCAGAGATCAAAATTATTTGCAAGCGACTGGAAAAAATTGACATAGCAAATATCATCGCAGAGGGAGCAAATTCGACGCAAACAAATGATGCAGCGAACATAATGCCGGGCTCATTACCACGGTTCGGGCGTAAGTGTTTTGGTAGCAAGCTCGACGATAATTCTCCAAGGGAACAAATTGCCGGCGAGAAGTCGCGGATCCGAAACGAGACGAGACGAGACGAGAGACGAGACCGTGGAAAAAGCTCTTCTCTGTGGTCTCCCGGAGCTTCTCATCTCCATAAAGCTTCCCGGGTTGCATCGCTCTTGCGCCCCCCCCCCTCTCTCTCTCTCTCTCTCTCTCTCTCTCTCTCTCTCTCTCTCTCTCTCGGTGTTATCGAGATATTCCTGCATTACACGTAAAGTAAACTCGGGAATCCGACGGGGATACCTCTAAGTTTCGTGTACCGACGATATTGCTTCTGTATCCGAAAGCAATTTCGACTCCAGCCCCCGGGAGAGCTTCCAGTTCCTCTTCCGGTACGTCAGCCTCGAAACAGAGCGCCCGGCACACACGCTGGCTCCGTCCCTCGTTTCCCGAAAGGCTAATATCACCTGGCAAATTTTCGAGTTACTGATTTTCAACGAGTCTGCTCGCTCTCTGTGACGCCGACGACCCTCGACACCCCCCAGATATACATCAAGGTCAAAACTCGATCTCTTAGGGAAACTAAGGTTGAGTTTTTTCGGTGTTAAATCGATATTTATTTATACCATATTTTCGTTCCATTGTTTCTCGACACAACTCCGTTACATTCACCAGAAAATATTCATACCACCCCCCCCTACACAAAATATCATATTACGGAGAGATATCATTTTACTCCTGCCCCGAGAGAACATTCGCGTTTCGTTAAACAATCTGAAGCTCTCGCAACCTGCATCAACAAGACGAGCATTCTTCACCTACTTCGACGGCTTCCCTTTGCAAGATTGTTATCGCCGGAGTGCGGAAAAATTGCTGCGTCTTCTCTCGCGATCTAGGTACGTCAGGTGAGGAATGTTGAGTAGCGCGCGAGGTTGAAGGTGAGCCGGAAAAGAAAAACAACGAAAACAGAAAGCAGGGCGTATTTAATTATCAACTGGGAATTTAATATTCCCTTCGAACGGGCGAAGGAGTCACGGAAATTCATCTTCGTGAGTGCAGTGTTCAAGATGCAAGAGGGGGGAGAGAAAGAGAGAGGGAGAGAGAGAGAGAGAGAGAGAGAGAGAAGGAAAAAAAAGAGCCGCCGCGACCCATTTCCCGTGTTTTAAATATCCGCGCGCAGTCACAGGGCCGAGCTACACCGTTTCGCACTGCGGTTTCAATATTCATCAGAACCCGCCCCAAAGTTTCGTTAGCCGACCGTGTACAGGGTGGTTCAGTTCGCATGATTTTTCCGCCGGGCGTGTCTTACTAACGAAACTCGTACAAGTACAAAAACAGTATTCTCAATCGTGCGGAGGCTAACTGCTCAAATGCAAGTGGAATGAAAATTTCAGGTGGATCGTGGGACACACTTTTGCATGTGGACATTGTTAATACAGCCCTTGTTGAGCAAATGCAATTTGGTTACAATTAACCCTTTGCACTCGACGCTATTTTCAATCCAAAACTAAATTTTTCTTCAGTCTTACAATATTATAATTTTATTTATATGAAACTGATCCGATTTCTACGTATATTGTTTAAACGTTTAGTGATCTATTAAATACAAATTTTGTAATGCAACAAATATTTCGTAATATTTTTTGTAATTTCTTTGAAATAATGCCACAACAATTTCTAGCGGTGCTTCAGAGTCGCCACTCGAGTGCAAAGGGTTAAATCTGTCAATTTATAAAATACAAGAAAGTCACCGGAAGTTAATATCACAATTATTCTCCTTTTACAAGTATTTTGCTTGGCAGACTCAATTCTTCCTTGCCCCAATTTTTCTAAAAATGTGGAATTCGGGAGAAAATTCCCAGTTACAATTTCCCGGATTCTAGGGCCACCTTGTATATCCAGAATCACTTACCCATCATCCCACGGGAGATCCTCCTCCACCCGTGACACCTGAAACTCGGGCACGTGTGTCCGGCCCAATTTGATTGCTTTCTCGCAGCTGCTTCTCTTGATTCCGATTGTTATGATCGCAGCCTCCTCTGTCTCGACGTAAGAGTGGTTTCGAATCGATTGCTCGTGATCTCGAGCTAGAGTCCTGTATCGAATCGTTTCCATGAAAAGATTATGAGCAGGCCGGAGGATCCGATAAATTGCTCCATTTATTGGCTCCATTATACACATCTCCTCTTCTTGCGATCCTCGAAGGCTAATTGTACGATTCACAAACGCCTTTACCGATTCAGAGGACACGTACAAGCAAAACGGTATCGCATGTCAAATTACAGTCCATTCTATTCGCAATCGCAGTACATTTCGAATTACGGTCCATTCTACGCGGTAACAATTTTATTATTTATTTCGGAGATCGGGAAATATTATTTTTGATGCTGCAGTCTCCGAGCAACCTTGGGAGCAGAGGCTTTCAACGATTCCGGTGAATCCGCGATCGCCCCGGGCGGTTAGGCACTTTCGGTACAGTGTTTGGCGATATTCACTGGAATTCTAAGGCCTACGAGGATCCACGGGGATCTATAGAAATCTTTCTCGGTTGGACTCGTCGCAAGGTGAATCGTATTTTATCAACACTAAAGTGAAGTATATCGATGCAGGGGGAAGACTGCATTGATGATAATTCAGAATTTCTTTGAGTCAGTTTGTTAATAATACAATTTTTATGCAGATGGACGACTGCGAGTTTCATGAATAATTTTATCTGTTAAGAAACAAATGTCTATTCGGTTCCCGTGTCTCGATGGAAACAATTTCTCTCTCGCATAGACGTCCGCGCACACAGTATAGTTGTCGGACGCCACGTTCGTCGTTTATGTTACCGGTCCGACCATCGAGGCAGTTAAACTGTCAAATTAAATCGATAAGAGTGGTCGGTATTACGCGGTAATTCAAAAGCAAGCTCAGTCTCCATTGAGCAATCATACGGGGGCAAGCGTATAAGCAGCTTTCGCCGTAAAAAGGACGATGAATCTCTCTCTCTCTCCTCTCCTCTCCCTCTTCTTCTCGAGGCGCTGGTGCGCCATTGTCTCGGATTTCCCGGTGTTTATCGCCTCGGGCCGCGTTTTTTAGGCCGGGAAATTGTAAATAGCGTTTGCACCGGCGATCGATCCACGGCCATTATCGTTATTGCTGTTATCGCGATCGCGACGGCTCCCATTATATTATATTTACGGTCACGCGGCGAAGAAGTTTCTAATATCGCGGAGTGCTCCCCCGTTCGGGATCATATTTTCCCACTCGATATTTGCTAACCGGGAGACTGCACTAATATCACGCTGTGTTGCAGAAGTCGAATTCGATTTTTCGAAACAGGGACCCCGATACGTGTCTCAGAATTTTTTCAGATTTTTCTGAACCCCTACAACAGTGAAACAAAAATAGTACAAAAATACGGTCGAAGACAGGTAAGACTATGGATGAGACGGACTGCCCTAACCGCGTAGTCTTCTCCCTCCAGAATTCGAGATAAAAATGATCCCAAGCAAACTGCCCTCTTCAGGAACTAAACAGTTTCAGGAAAAAACTGTTTAACGACTGAATGCCCAGTCTTGATTTGCCTCAAGCTTTCCGCCAATGATTTCAGTGTGCCCCGGGTGTAAAAGGTCATCGGTGCAAAGTCGTTCGGGTGAGAAACAAGAAGAACGACGCGGCGGTGTCAGCAGCTCCGGTTTTATCACAAGTGTCGGCCCCGATGTCCAAGATTACAAGGCGATCAAGGGGGACGCTCGAAGGGCAAGAGGAGTTACGGGGAGGTGTGCGCGGACGCGACAGGGGATGGACAGCCGATCCGTCAGCACGCGTGAAAGCAATCACGAGACGAAGATGCTCTCACCCGTGCGGCGGCTGTCGTCCCTTTGATTTTCGGGATTAGAGGATTTGTTTGCCGGCGCAATCCTCGGCAATTTGCGGCGCTCGAAACCCCGGGTGACCTCCGAACCTGGAAATCAACCCTAACTGGTCCCCACCCCCCGTGCATTCGCCAATCGCCCGCTGATCACGACACCGAGAGTTCTTGACGTAAAATTTCGGATTTTGCGAAAATTGCATCGGGTGAGAATTTCGGCGAGAATCTGTCGCGAGGGAGGTATCGGTGATTTTGATCGGCAGCGGCAGTGGCATCGACGAAGGCCTTGGAAATGCCTGTGAACCTTGTACACACAGAGGGTGGAACACGCGGGGGTGCAAGGCGAAAGGGGGTAGGGACAAGAGGCGCGAAATGTAGGTGAGACAGAGGAAGGCCTTCGCGAAAGAGAAGAGGTGCTGACACCGTCGGCCAGCTTAAGCTCCACCCCGGCACCGATTGGTCGATGAAACCCTGTCGACGGGGGACGTGCACCCCGCCTTACCTTAAACGACTCTCCTGAAAATATATTATGCAACGTGTAACGTGTGCAAGCACTCGCGGCCGTGATACCCGAAGAGCACGTACCATTCGGAGATTCTCTTCACAGCCTTTCTGTGTCTTCGATCCCGCCTGATCGAATCCACCCCTCGATCGCTATCCGCGACCCTCCTCCAACCCTCTTCAATTTTTCCCTACCGTAGTGTAATCGGAAAATTCGCCAGAAATCAATTTTGCTGTAATGCCTCGGAAAGGGTTAAATAAAAATTGTAGATCACGATCGATACGTTTAGTCACCAAGTAACGAACTAAATTGTGACGAGGGAAATTGAATAATGCTGAAGAAAACAAATTACGAGCGTCCCACTTCGAGGTTGCAGGACATCAGTATGGAAAAAAATTAACCGATGCGCCCTTAGAAAAATTATGACGTTAAATATTGGAAGAACTTCCCGCTGCGTTGGCGGACCATAATTAATTCCAGGCTCCGCGAGCCAGTCCGCAAAAACCGAAATTTACACAGGGATCCACGGTTTATTAATTGGTTGCATTTTCTTTTTGACAGATTCGCCAGTGAACGGGACGCAATTGGAGCACCAGCATCTCGTACCTCGGTCCATGAGCGAATGTGAGTGACGTATTTTTATGTCAGCATTATAATAATTTAGAGGCACATTTGTCCAGTCTTCGATATTCGTTACGAACGGCGACTCGTGAAGTCTCACCGGAGTGAAACGAATCCATATACTTTAATATTATACTAGTTTACCGTCAACGTGAATTTCCAGCTTCGGAATGCGGAATTGATGTCACCTGGATATGAGTGACGTTGCACTCAAAGCGTTAAAGTATACCATGTTTGCGTGGCGAGGCACCGTGATGGTGATTTTGATGCATTGCTTCCGGTGTTCCGCAATGTTTACCGTGAGTGGCCTTCAGGCTTTTAAAACTATTTGTCATTTTTTTCTATAGCGATGTCCACGAAAAATACTTTTTAAATTTTTATAAAATTGCATAAATGGCCGTCTACGTCAGAAACGCGTTCTGTCCCTGTTCGTTTCGAAGGTGTCGCCCTGCTATTCGTCTCTTTATTCCATTCAAGCTTCACCCCGTCTGTCCCAGCCTCCATTTTGTCCACAAAAGGAGCCTGGAAGAAAAACGTACGTAGTCGACGACTGTACACCCTGGTCTCGAGGTTTTCCATCGCGACGTTTCCCATTCCGATGGCTCTGGCTCCCTCGCGAAACTTTTTCGCCACCCTCCCACTCCCCTTTCTTCACGCCTCATTGTCGAGACGAGTTAAAAAGAAACTCCCCCGGCTGCACGAAGAGCAACGAGAGCCCGACCGATGAGAGAACAGAGGGATTCGTTATCGTTCCAGTCGTCCTCATGATGACGATTCCTCGCCGTTCGATGAACACCGTGACATTTTTCCATCGGCCAGATAACCCCCCACTTGTTGACACGAATTTATTCAATTCCTTTCCACACGATTTTTCCTCAAGGAATTTATTCTGCGATTTTCCAACGAGACATTTGTTTCACAGTCTCCTGCAAGACATTTATTTCGTAATTTTGCGCAAGATTTTCTCCGTAAATTTGTCTTGTGATTCTCTACAGGGAATCCATTTCGTAATTTGCTGCAAGACTTTCATTTCATAATCTGCCGCGAGACTTCCCTCCCAGATATTTATTTTATAATTTCCTACAAGATTTTTCCCTAATGAATTTATTTCATAACTTTCTTCAAGATGTTCTCCCACGATTGTAATTTTACACATTTATTTCACAATTTCCCATAACCGTATCAAATTTATTTTGCAACTTCCTGCTAGATCGCTCCGCGAGAAATATGTTTTACAATTCTCCGCTAGATTTTCTCTCGCAAGAAATTTTATCGTTTCCCGTAAGAGATTTGTCTCATGAATTCCTACGAGATTTTCCCACGAAAAAGTAATATTGCTATTACAGAATTAATCTGATAATTTCCAATGAGAAATTTATTTCACAGTTTCGCACGTTCTCTCACAGGAAATTAATTTTCTAATTTCCTACGTGAACATTTACTCCACAATTTTCCACGAGACTTTCCTCCAGAAAATGCATGTACTAATTTCTCCGAGGAACACAATTGCCCGGCGTCCGAAAATAAATGAAAAAGTCGCATGCAGTATATTTTAGACTGCTTGCTTCTTCGACCCCCGTCTGAATGAAAGTCAGAGCCCGCCCCCTCAGCTTAACCAACCTGCACCTCAGACAATAGAAACGTAATTCACATTAATGCCAGACGGTTCCTCCTCGCAGTAAATCATCGCCGTTCAAAAATACTAGCCACGAGCTCCAGCTGTTGGAAGTATAATTCAAGGAACGTCGGCGTTTCTTTGCACCCCCGCGAAAAAAGTGAACCGCCGTCGAGCCACGTTGGAATCGACTGAAAGCAGACGGATAAAAAGATTAGGACGATACAATGTTTCACGCAGCGTCGGCCATTAACCGAGCACTTTTTCGACCGTGGCCAACAAAGGATTCCAACCTCTTCAGGGAGAGATAGAGGGAGAGAACGGGTTTGAAATGAAAGGATTTGCCGTGGGATCCGACTTCCGGGTGGCGCGGGGGTCGCGTCTGACCCGAATCGGCGATTGTTGCTCAGCCGCGAGCGATAAATTCGCGGGTTATATGGGGCGCCGGCCCGGGTTCGCTGTGGAGGGTAGTTTCGGAGGGGGTGGGAACGCGGGTATGTCTCCTCGACCCAGTTCCCGGCGCGGCGGCCGCAGATTATACGCACCCGATACGAGCATTTCGCATCCGGGGTGGCGTGTCGAGTGCCTAAATCGCGGCCCCGGATCCTTCTCGAGCCACCCCCTCTCTAACGAGTCGCACCCCCGAGAGTTCACCACCCCCAGAAAATCGGAAATGCAGCTCTACCGCAACGATCTACCACGATGTCTTTAACCCCCTGTTACAGCATCTCTTTCACTGCCGCAGTGATCAGAATTTTTTAAAATTTTATTCAGAATCCCCCACCCCCAAATCGCACCCTGTCTTAACATTTATTTCACAACTACGGCGATTAGAACTTTGCTTTATTCGTATCACCAAGTTGCACCCCCCCAAAAAATTGGAAATGTCTTTCGTCCGCGCCAACCCCTAACGCTCGACCTGCGTTGACGTCTTCAACCCCCTGTCTCACGATTTATTTTACAACTACGGCGATTAGAACTTTGTTTTATCCGTATCGCCAAGTTTCACCCCCAAATGGAGCCTCAAGTTTCGTCCCCCAAAAGTTGGGAATGTCATTCTTCCGCACCAACCCCTAACGCTCGACCTGCGTTCGACCTCTTCAACCCCCTGTCTTACATTTCCTAATAATTTCCCATAGGAAAAAGAATTGTAAGTGACTGTCCTGTCATGTTATTTTTTTATTAAAAATCCATCATACAATTTGGTGTTGTTCCGGGAAAAATTTTTACAATTCCAACAATCGGACGATAAAACATTTGCAGTGCTCAGCACGGTTGAATTATCGTCCCGAAGTGGTCGACGAGGTGTCGAAATCGGTTTCCGGACAACGTTCGAGCGTAGCAGCGATAATCACGCAGCCATAATCGTTAAATAACATTGCTCCGCCGGATCTCCTTTGTTCGCGACCACATTATTAATTCCGTGTGTCAGGAGGCGTCGATCGACATGCGGCTCGATTAACGTTTCGAAGGATACACACAGTATTCGGGGGTGGAAGCACCCCAGTTTCACCCTGTTTCATCGTTACTCGCGAGCTAATTAGCTGGTAATTACATAAAAGTCGCTGCACGATGCCGGACCTTTATCCTACAGCTTCTCGCGGTGGTTTTATTTATTTAATGTTATCGCCAGAGGAGGACCTTGCTTATTGTGTCTACCGAGGTTCGGATTATTGTTTATTCTACGGGTAGACCTTTTTTTCCCGATTATGCAACTGCGTTCCACATTCTGCGAGGAAAAGAGAAGCGAAAGAAACGTTACGTAATGGTCGGCTCGCGAGGAGTTCGTTAACGATGCATAAATCATATAAATATTACGTAAATTATTAAGCGGCCCGAATCGTTCGCTCGATACGCGGTGATTAATTTCGGTCGGATTCTTTCAATTGGAAGCCGGTATTGAACATTTCATTGAGATTTGTTTCAGCCGGTCATTAGCGCGAGGTTAATGAGAAATGTAATTTATGAATTGATTTCTCCATCGCTCACGTTATTTCTCTTTTGTGAGCTCGACAATCTTTAGATTCGATTAGATTCATTAAATAAATGATTTACCATTTTAAGCCAGAGTATTAATAATGAAATTCATCGACGACCCGTTCGTTGACTGTATTCGCGCAAATTATTTCTGGCACGCATAATTCGATGCAATGATCGAGATTGAACAGATTGCCCGAGCCAGATCCGTCCGCGATAAATAAAGCAGGACGTAGGCCGGTAATTGGACGGCGTTTTAAAATCGCTCGGCCGATCAATTCGCGATCCCATCCCGTTCCCCTAAATATCGGGGCGCAGGCAGGGAGCGTCAGTCAATTACAGTCGAACGTGCCCCGCGCGGAATTTGATTAGGTTAATTCGATAACGAGCTTATTTCGGGTAGGTGGATTCGCGGCCGAAGCCCTCCCTCGCTACGGCACTGTGCAAGACACGAATCTGCAGCTCGCAGATGTGGTATAAACGACTTAGTTCACGGGGAATGCGGAATGCAACGGCGGAATCCTATCGATTGCTTTGGTTTCGCTCGTCGCCGTAGCCGGGACCTCGGACGGCCTAAGAATTTGAATGATTGCGACCGGATCGTGAGCAGCTTGCGAAACCACCGATTCCCTTTTCCGAGCTTCGCGGTACCCGCGATTCGAAAAAGCTCGAGACCCTGCGAAAAGTTTCCCCGAGATCCGCAAGCTTTCATTTTTCCCGCCAGCCCTCGTTTCCTCCTTGTTTCTGAATTATATAATCTTTGACTAGTAAATTGAAATAATTTCGTTTTGAAGCTTCGCGATCTTTGAAATGGTAAGTACCTTAAAGTGTCTCACTTTCTTCCTGTCCTTTACGTTTCAGAAGATTTTAGAAAATTAATCTAGCCAGTTCTCTCACGAATAAAATAAATAACGCGAATCGAACGTATAAAATAACTGGGCCAAATAACACAGATATGCAAAGCAAAACAGATACAAGAAATATACACTGTACATGTGTAACACGAATGCAGCAAATGGAACGATAAATGAATAATGCATTTTGGTAAATAGAATACGAAGCATAAATGCAGTGTGTACGGCGAGAAAATAAATCGAGAATTTATGATAACAATCGAGTGGAAAAAGGCAGCATCAAAGTGTTCTATGTTTTTTTCTTTATTAATTAGTTAAAAGGTCGAAAAGAGGGATCTTTTAAAATAGTATAAAACAGCGATAACAAATGTCTGAAAAAAAACCTATCAGTAAAAATTTGCAGACTACACTTTCCTCCTTGACGAAATACCAGGAATGTTATAATATTTTATATTTTATGTTGGCACGCTCGCATGAATTTTGCGTCACGAGGATTGCAGCGCCTGGGATCGATCGATCGACCCCCGGGTATTTTGATAGTTGACACGTACGAGCAGTCTGCGATCCACAGCAGAACAGGATCGGTGAATCAGACGGTATCTGGCGATCTTATCGCGTGGCCGGTGGATGTCAAGGCCGCTTTCGATAATCATTTAGCATTATGCGGCCAACTGCGTGGGTGTAGCGGCGCTCGGAGCGTGTAATCGCGTTGTAAAGTACACGCACGGGTCGTGTTTACAAGTACACGATCCGCTGACAGGAAACGGGGGACCGGTTAGCTGCGAAGGGTCTTTAAAGGGTCTTCTTAAAATACCGACCGACTGCCATTTGCACGCTGGACCGGTCTTATTCGTCATAATTAGATCTCGCACACTTACAGAGAAATGAGTAACTTTGCAATTTGAATCGAGGAGAACGTTACTTTTCATTTATCACCGAAGACTTTTCCATAGATTTATATTTTCTGCAATGCAGAACAGTTTTGCGATCACAACAGTCTCAAAGCTCTTCACCGCGGACATCTCTCCTGAAACAATATTCGATTCGTGTGCCGCAGAAAATTTCCGAGAGCGAGATTGGAGTATCGATAGTCGAGCGATTAAATAAGAGGGTTCGATGTTTTCGGCATCGCCGGCTCGCGAGTCGTCGTTGCCGATATATCAGCCACCCGGGGGTTTCATACTCCCGTTCCTCCCTCGGGAACGGGGGCTGAGCTGGAAACGTATCAGACTGCAATAAATAAGAATCTTACGTGCGCCAGGCATTTTCCAGTTTCCAGTCTCCTCATACTTACAGCTGACGTTCTCCGATAATACGCCGGAACCAGAACCTCCTTTCTGTACTTACTTACGTGTACGCGACTCCGGGACATTTAATATCCTCGCTCTCTCTCCCTCCCTTCGCTCCCATCCCCCTTCGCTATAAACTCGGAGAATATTTCATCCCTCCATTATATCGCTGCGAGGGAGGAAAAAATGCGAATAAGGGCGAGCGATGTCCTACTAGTCTCTTTCCCAACCGTTCGACCCTTTGCAGTCGTTAAATTGTCCTCCCAATCCTTTTTTTAACCGTTCAACCCTTACGAAGACATCAGACATCAGACATCATTTCTTACTTTTACTTTGGATAAATAATTTTATCATTGGGAATGGGGGAAATTCTTTTCGGGTCGTTATTGTTTGGACCTTCAGGAATTTATCTGATTTTGTTTCACCAAAATTCGTTAAACAGTTTTTTAGTATCACATTTTTTAACACGTTGAACGCCATGTCACCCATATGTGGCTGACGGAATTATTTGTGCGGGTTTTAAAATTAATTTTTACGTTGATACATTCATTGTACTAAACTTGATTGGGATCTGTAACATGCGAGAAAATTGGAGGATTACTCGGTATCATACATTTAATTTTTTGCAATTTTTATTTCATTAACCCTTAGTGGCGACTCTGAGGCGCCACTAAGAATTGCTGTATCATTATTCAAAATATTCTTCACATTGTTAAATTTGTCTGTATCTAATAAATTACTAAACATTTTGGTATCGTACGAGTAAATTGCACGATTTTCGTATGTAGAACATGAAAAAATATATACAGAAGGGCAATATTCTAGGTCAGAAGAAATGTTTCGTTTTGAAGTCAAAATAGCTTCGAGTGCAAAGGGTTAAATAACTTACTTTGATTTTATTGAATTTTTCGGGTTTCTAGTTGGGCGTTCGAAGTGTTAAGCAGTACTCTCAGAATTCAGTATCGCAAGTTCCCCCGTGAGCAATCCTCCTTTATGACAGCGAGTATCGCCGGCTAAATTCGCTCGTTTATTTTCGCGGCGACGGCGGAGGGGGCAGGAGTTCGGCGCAACTCAATTAAAATCCGCTAAACAAAGAGACAATTACGGGTTCAATTTCCATGTCGGCAACACTGGACACACACACACACACACAGAGAGCATCCCGGCACGACCGGGCCCAGTTCGAACTTTCGACGCCTCTCGAACTTGCGGAACAGTTCTCGCCGAGGAAACTTGCAAAGTATCTGGAAGTCTAGATAATTCGCTCACCGGAAGTCATGATTGTTCCTCCGGGTTTCTAGTTCCACGATTACAGCGAGCCGCTTCTTAAAACCGGAACGGGATAACGAGTTCGTACGATCGTGAATCTTCGATTCCTTCTCGATCTACCATAGAAGTGCGGTTCACTGTGATTAGAGGATCTTCGAACGCCACTCGACTTTCAACTTGTTTCCTGCGGGCGATCTAGATCAAGCATGCTTGCAAATAATTTGAAAAATACTTTCAGAGCTAGGCGATCTTAGTCCCTCCACTGGGGGGGCTAAAATTGATTACCTAAAATCGGACTCGATCGATTTTAATTGGACAAATTTCTGAAGTATCTAGAGCTACACTTTGGGCTCGTTAGGATTAGGACTTTTTATTTTTAGTGGAACTAGGTTTGGACTCGTGAGAGCAGAAACCGATCAGATCGGCAAAGCTTGGAGTTACCGGATCGCGCCGGTAAGTTCGATCGCGATTCGCCAGAGCTTCGAAATAGCCTAACCGGGGCGAAGTTCATTGTCTGCGACCTTATTCCGGCTCATATTCCTGAATGCAGGCCTCGGCTGTTAACTGGAGCGCGGCACGCAATTTCTATCCTAGACCTTCGTGCCCGACGTTTCGTTATCGAGCGATCCTTGGCGATAATTGGACGGGGAACCGGCGATCTCGAAACGGTATATCGGCTTTTGTTGCCCGGTCTCTCTCTCTCTCTCTCTCTCTCTCTCTCTCTCTCTCTCTCTCTCTCTGCTTTTGCAGCGTTCGTTTCGCCTCGTCGCTGGCGGAAAGATCTGCTGAATCGCCTGTTTTTTCGACCAAGTCGCTCTTTCATTCACGGTCCGCATTGTCGGGCGAAATACAACTTTATCTACTGTCACCGATCAATTCGCAGACATCGAAATTCGATCAAATTTCACACTGCAATAGGGCTGTTTATCGAAACCGGACATTACGCTGCGGACGCATTTAGGAGAATTGAGTGACAAAGGGATTTTCGAGTTTAAATTAATTTTAGAATTTTTATGTTCAAATTCTGCTCCCTGCTTGGACAATTCTTATCATTCATAACGATCTGCAGTCTAATTAAATAGAATCTCGTTTCATGCAGCGTGGAGAAATTCAAATGAAATAGTATTTTGCTTCCCCTCGCAGCTGAATTTAGAGAAACTAAAATTAAATTTGATTACCCGTGGGGAAAAAATTTGGAGAGTCTTCAAAAGTGCATCTCTCTAGAATTTCGTTTTCCCTAGCAGCTCAGAGAACCTAGCAGCACATAAAATTAGAGAATTCAGAGTAACTAAAATTAAGTTGAATTTTATTGCCCGTGGCGAAAGAATTTAGAGTTTTGAAATTTAGAACTTTGTTTCCCCCAATTGGTCAGAAAAATTGAAATTGCCCAGAATCCTAGAACTGAATTTGTAACGATAGAGGTACCAGAGAGCATTTCCTTCAATTTTGGCAAATGTTTAATAAACATTCTAAAGATGTTTGACAAAGCCGGAATCAATAATTACTGCAGCTCTTCCGGAACGAAAGAGAGTCGCTCGACGACCGTGCTCGTAGATTGAAGACATCATAAAAATTACTGAAGCAGTTCCACGGTGAGCAGCGGCGATCTCCACGCGAGGGGGTGCAATTGTCCTAATTAAATTCACGACGGCGGCTCGCTCCGGCTAAGAAGTTTTAATGAAACGTTAGTGGAACTTTACGGTCGCGAGAAAAGTCGCAGTTTCCGATCCGCGGAACGACCGGGCTCGTTTCTGTTCGACCTTCAATTTCACTCAATTCGCAGTATAATAATCCTCTATATTGTACTTAACGTTTTATTCGAATTGTCGCGGAAGAGTGTTGTTAGAATTGCTAGAATATAAAATTCGATTCCGTTTTCTTAAAATTCGTTTAGAGAAATTGCAAACTCCGTAAACACACGCAGTCCAATTATCAGTTTAGAAAAGAACAATCCAAGGCGTTGTGTATTAATAGAGGAACAAGAAAAGGCTTCTTGTGTATTTGCTGGGTAAAAAGTTTCCTCCATTAGCCTGGGGGTGGCTAATGGACGAAGAATTTATTCCTCGTGGCATATTTTTTTAAATTGTTTCAACCACTTACCGGGGAACATGATACTCGGATGAAAAATGTTTGAACCATCGATCTGAGTGTCTGTTTCTCCAGCCCGGAAAATTTCCATTATTCCCTACAGCCTCTTTCCAAGATTTTTATAATTGCTGGCAGGGCATCTGTTTTCACACCTTTCACAAATTCTCAAAAATTCCCACGATTCCTTGTGCGCAGCTTCATATCGTTCGAACGTGTCCAAAACTTGTAACAACTTGGCTACCGCCGCTCCGCAGGATTATTGCCAAAATTTCCACAATCTTGGATTCCCCCACTACCCCGAACACTTTCGAAACTTTCAAAATCTCGGATACCTCCGCATCTCTTGGAACTTATCAAATCTCCCAACATCTTAAACACCCTCGGCGGTCTGGGTTACGTTTTACATATTTTCACAATTTTCCAAATCGTTGCTTTCATCAGAAGATTTGAGATAATTCCCAGGACCTCGGCCCAGGCCAAAAAATTTGCAAAATTTTCACTTTTCAAGGCAACCATTCTTTCAACAATTTTAGAACTCGATCGAAGCCTCCACCCCTTAGAAATACTTAAAAAATTTTTCAAACTCCCCCGACTTCACGCCACGTCACGGACACGCTTCGAACAGCCCTGAAGACAATTTTCCCGCGAGTTCCTCGAACGACCGGTTCCCACCCCTCGATCAATTCCACCCCCTGGCACCCCTCCGAATTGATTGCCAGCGGGCCCGCGGTTTTCCCGCGGAACAGGGTGTGGCACGAGAGCCACCCTGACCGACAGGCGTCTCGACGTGTGTCGGGAAGAGGCCCTGAACTGGATCGAGGTTCATTGGCTGTGACCTTACCTTGCAGACTTATTCATAAATGCACCCGGTCTCGATTGTTAACTGGCGGCGGGCATGCGATCCGTCGCGAAACGATATAAGCCCTTCTTCTCCCTTCGAGCTTCGAGGGTTGCTCGACACGCGTGTTCGCACGAATACCTTCCGAGCGGAGAACTCGCTTCTTCGACCTTCCGGACCCGCGACCCGCGATCAATCGAACCTTGGGATCCGCGGAATTGCTTTCTCGAAGAGCTGCCGGCGGAGCGGTTGATTCGTTTCCCTTGTTTTCGAATGAGAGATGTCGATCCGCCGGTTCTATAATCCGAGCGCCTCTCTTATCAGAGGAATGTAGGAGAGAAGAAAATTGCTTGCCTCTTATCCGCGACGGCTTTCGATTCGAAAATAGCGTAGCGGAGACGCCCGGAATCATTGTTGTTACTGCTCGCAGATACACCGTGGATTTTACGACAAATTTCGGCAGGGAACATTTCAAATTGCAGGAGGATTCTGAGAATTTGAGAATGTCAGCTTGGAGAAATTGGTACCGAAACGAAATTTTTATTTACCTCCTGGTTGCTTTTTAACACTAGGTTTACGGAGCACTGAAAGTGACTATTTTGCGTTACTTTATAAAAATAACAAGAACGCGCTACCCACATTTTTAGCAATACTGTGAAAATAATATATACTCGAAGAAATAAATTTGCTAGATAATTTCTCATGTACGGATCCTTAGAATTTTCATAATTTTAAATTCAAAATACTAGAACCCGTCATTTTGACGGGTCCCGTAAACCTAGTGTTAATTAAAATCGGGGAACCACTTTGTAAATAATCAGATTTGTCGACGGTTCCTGCGTCCCGGCGAGCCTAAAAACAATTGTCGAATCAAACGGCGGTCGGCTTGATTTATCCTCTAACGAAATGAAATTCCCCGCTAACGAACCGCCGCCGATAGAAGCTCTCGTCGCGCAACGACATTGGCAACGTTGACAACGTAAATATCCGCGGCAGTTAGGGCATCGCGGGAACGCGCAGCGCTCCCACGATGTTTCAGAGAGCGAGAGCGCCGCTTTCATTAAAGCGAGCCGTTCTCGTAAATTTAATTGGACCGAATTTAGTTCTTAAATTCCTGGTCGCGCGTGCCGCGAAAAGGGTGCGGGCCGCCATTGTGTCGGCTCCTCTCCGTAAACCGTAATAACGAGAATAATAGGCGTCCCCGACACACCTGGTGCTCCCGGAGAACAAGCTTCCGGTTTCATTAGAACCCGCGTAGAAACCCTGTGTAGATCCGTGCTAACATCGATTTTTTTTCTCTCTCCTCTCCGCCACAGCCACCACGGATTTAACGTTGCTTGCACAACGCTCGGGATTACGCTTCCGCCGTGACTTGACGCGCTCCGGGCCGATGACGCCGTTTGGCGCGCTCGTTTGCGCGATTTTCCCTGGCACGGTTTCTGCGATCTTTTTTTTCCCGGTCGGATTTGGAGATTTTTGTGTTCGAAATTTTCCGAGTCCATCTGGTCCTCTGCTTTTATAGATTTTGGGTATTGAATGGCCTTTTTTGGTATTTCATTCTTCGATTCTGTACACTGTCCAATGGTACTTTGGATTTATTTTATTCTTTGATTCTGTACACTGTCCAATGGTACTTTGGATTTATTTTATTCTTTGATTCTGTACACTGTCCAATGGTACTTTGGATTTATTTTATTCTTTGATTCTGTACACTGTCTAACGGTACTTTGGATTTATTTTATTCTTTGATTCTGTACACTGTCTAATGGTACTTTGTAATTTATTTTATTCATTGGTTTTGTACGTTTTGTAAAAGTGCCGCTGAATTCGCCGTTAAAATTCTGTACGGTGTTCCGGCGGTTTTCAGGTCGTTTATAAAAATGTCTTTGATATTTATGAAAGTGAAGATTTCCCGACTAATCTTGAAGAGGGGCCATTCTTCAGGGGCTATCAGTTTCGGAGCGTGGTACTTTTAATATCCGATTACTCGGGCCAGAGGGTTTCGAGAGCGGCCCAGCGCGCGTACTATTCATCATTCTTGTCCGAAGTCGCTCACCTCGATGAGAATGTTGGTCATAGAACAAGAGAAACTGGCAGTGACTCCGGGCTTTTCTCGTAAAACGAGGAAACTGGGGGAAAGACTCGTTAAGGGTGCCTTCATGGTCCGAGAACTCCTGCTCGTGTCATTGGACGAATGGCAGTGACGGAGAACTGTGATTCGCCAGACCAGTGTAATTGTATTAGAAACCTCGTGAAATTGCTGCTCTTGACCGAAAGTGTCGATGAAAATGGCAAACCTAAAGCTAGCTGGAGAAATTATTCAAATAATTAAAACTAGAAAGAAATATCGAACAATGAACTAACAAAAAATTTAAGAAATGTGATGAAAAGGTCGAAGGTATTTTAAGCAAAGCATCTTTTCACCAAATAAAAAATTATGCGAACATTATGGATGATTTCCAAGTGACGTGACAAAGTATCGCAGCACTTCTTAATGTTAGGAACAAAGTTGATGTCCATAAAGATTGCCGAAGAATTTTATCAACGTCCTGGAGTGATTGAACGCTTCCTAGAATCAGTGTTCAATCTTTCTCATCCTGCACTTTGTAGAATAACAAATGTGGACACAATCTTTATACTTTTCTTTTAAAAAAGGTAATTTAAAATAGTCACTATTATCGCTCTGTAAACCTAATGCTAGATGCAAGGTTTGGAGGCAAGCTTCCAATTTCCTCAGATTGAAACCGTTCTGTTCCTAATTAATAATGTACAATTAACAAACGAATTTTGTCCACTTCGAATCATGCCCGAGAGAGATGAACGTCGACCGAAATGAAAGCGGAAGTGCTTTCGGATGTCGGTTTGATCGGCCATAAACGGCGTCGTCGTTAAGCAGTTTTATTCGAAAGTTTATTACAAATAATATGGCATCGGCGGGCAGTTTAAGTGACGGCCGTTAACGACGTCCCTCTTTTGGTCTCTGTCAAGGGAATTCCGGCGTAATAATGGCGGAGCATCCACGGAACTTGCCCCTCCCCCTCTTCTTTTCTCTTTCTCTCTGGTTGAGTTTTCGCGGAGAACTCCTTAAAGTTTCGCGGACCAGCTCGGACAGCCGACGAACTTCGAATCGAACTTGCTCTCGGATTACGAACCACTTTGTCCCTCGTGAAAGACGAAAATTCGCTCGTCGTCGCGGGCATTACCGCCGACAGACCTTGTTTGAATATCCGAACTCTTTTCTCGGCCCCGACAGCCTTTATTACTCTTTCAACTTTTTCGCAACTAACCCTGGAAGTACATGTGTGCATAGTTGCATGAATATATCAACGCATGCTATCAGTGTCACAGTCCCTTAGCTGTCTTGGGCTTAATAGCTTTTGACCTAGTGATCTCCTAAGATTGAAACTCGAATTTTCGGCATTTTCTCGCCAGGATCTACAGGACCGCATAAAAAAGGGGTGAAAATTTCTGGTTTCCTAAGGGAAAGTTTAACCCAAGAATGGTTAACCTACTAATCTGTTCGTTACAATTGACTTGGACAGACGCGATTTACTGGCTCGATCAGGCGAGGGGTTAACGAAATGGTTTAGGTATGAAATTGTATAGAGACGTGTCTGGAATGTAGGGGAATCGTGTCGCGAATGAAAGGCGAAACCGAGCGGTAGTCCGGGGTTTAAAGCTGTATTTTCGGAATCGGGCTGGTAAGAGGATTCGTCGATAAAGGGATTTGCCATCTGGCCGGTGCGCGGGAATAAAAATAAATACGGCGGCCGTATGGCCGTTCCGCCGATTTACCTACCGATGTCCGCCTCCTCTCGATGGGAATTGTCTCTTTGACTCGGTATTTTTCCGTCCGGCAACAACCGTAAAAAGACGGGCTTTCGTTCGACCGGGTGACGTGGCAATCAACGCGCAAATCTAACCGGGTTGCATTGAAATCGCCGGGAAACAATTCACAAGCATTTCAACGATTTCACGAAAACATTATCCGGCGGCGGATAATTTCGATTGACAATTTTTTGACAGCTTTTTTCTCTTCGTGTCGCCTCGAAACGTTGCTGACACAACAGGAAACAATCGAGTGCATAATTCATCGGGCGCACAGTTCATATTCATCCATAACAGTAGATCACACTTTTAGGAGGACTCGATAGACAATTGGGGGTGGAATGTGCTGAAATTCCCGACTAGGGGCTCGCGGCTCGTTAAGCTAAAAGGATAAAATTCGCGGGGCGTGACTCGTTACCCACCGGCCCCTCCAGTTGCCCTAATCGATCGCTTTGACACGAACCATCCTATCCGATCGCGATTGCACCGATCGAACACCTCGGAGGATGGGGTGCCCTGCTGAGCCCCCATTGTACACACCATCCGAAACGTTTACATTCGCCCCTAAACATCCAGAATGGCCTGTAACAGCCTAATGCGTTGATGCGTTAGCAAATTCCGTTGTCGATCCACACCGTGAACGGCCTTTGCGCGATGTTATGGCAGGCGGGGCCATTTTTATCGGCACTACTGCGAATTTTCGATTTCGCTGACCATGCAGGAATTTTAGTCTTCGACAATGTTTACGGAGTATAATCGTTCTTTATGTCGAAGGGTCCCTTCTAATCGAACGAAACATTGTCCTGTGCAAATGGGAAGTAATCAATGGGACCATTTTTTAAAAGAATGATCGTGTTTTAATGTTGTCGGAGATAGGGTAAACGAGAAGATTGAACACCAAAGGCGTGGTTCTTTTTAGGGTTAATGAAGGCCTTGAAGGGCGTCTTTTTAACCAAGTTAAGAAAATTGGAACTTGTGTTAGTTCCTGGGACCATTTTCTCCCACAGTAGTCGCAGTCGAATTTAATTATAGTATAAATCAGTCCTGGGACAATTTTTTTTTTTGCTCCAAAACTAGTCAATAGTCAGAATGATTACAATAGGAACTAAGAAGTAATAACTAAACCCAACCAATCAAAGTTCCCAGTCAGTATCTCCGATTACTTTCCAACGTCGAGTGTCGCACAGCGTTCGATCAATTTCGCGAGTAACAACCATAATCTCCGGAAATCGTGGCTCGCTAGTAGATAAACCAAGGCACCAAACCGCCTTAAGCTCGTCTCGAAGTAAATCCGCTTAAGGTGCGTTCCCAGATCGACATCCGAACCAGAATCCGCCTCCTAAATCATTGAACTTTTCCAATCTCTTATCCTCGAAAATTTAAAAAGCACTTTCGGTGGCCGCTATCCTCTGTCTCTCCGCTCGGTCATTCATTATCTCGCAATGACTATACTGTTCTGAAACTCGGATAAAACCGCGGGAGGGCGGTGGGAAGAATGGACTTTATTGCTCTCGTCCTCGGATCCCCTGGATCATGGAATATGGGTCAGTGCAGCGATCAAGCGCGACGATATCGCGCCGATGAGCAAACACTGTTTGAACGGAGACAAGCATGATTTCATTTTGGACGCGTGCGATTTTGACGTGTGCTCGGCTGAATCCCTCGCGATTTTTCCGCTGCCACGCTGGCGAACCAATATTTATCGCGTTTCCGGTTTTTCTCGGTTTTCAGCTTGTATTTACCATTTTACGCAAACTCCATTTTATTTTCCTCGAGCCGATCACAGGTCCATGAAATGGTACTTTCAAATTGTACGATCTGAAGCGTATTTTCAGTGCAGAAAAAATGGTACCCTAGAATTGTGCGACGCAGAGCGAGAAAAATGAAATGATTCGTTGCTTCCCGGTCGACGGAAAAATGGTACCTACGAATTACACGGCCTGCAGCACATTTCCGGTGCAAAAAAGATGAAATGCACTTAAATCCTTGTTTCCGAACCGACGGAAAAATGGATCGGCAAGCGACCTGCTTTCGGCGCGCCGCGAGATGCGTTTCCGTTCGGCCGCGGTTTATTTCTGCCGGTGGAATCGAGCGATTTGTAACCGGCGATAGCGAAACCAGCTCGGCCCGTTCAGTCCACGTTGAAATATCGGATCGTACAGGGCGGCGGATACGTTTCCAATCAAATTCCTTGACAGCCGAATAATTGATTCGACGCGGGCAACGTCATCGTCCGTGCTTAACATCGCCGATGAAAATGGCCAATTAGACCGATTTGTCCCGGGCCCGGGCAGGTATACACCGAATTTTTTACCGATTTGCGTTAATTGCTCGCCCCGCCGAGATTCGATTGCTCCCTGCGATATTTATCGACGACAATCGCCGGAGCTCGCGATTAATCTACGAGACGTGATAAACTAAAATTCATGTCAAAGTTTAGTCTGCGCATCCGTACAGAGCGTTTCAAAATTTGTTGCACAAGATCGAAACATTAGGCACGATAAATTGCAAGCACCGGTGGTCACTAGACAACGCACTAGAATGCACTCGAGTGGGGGTAAACTTTCCCTCGGGAAACCAGAAATTTTTACCCTTTTTTTATGTGATCCCGTAGATTTTGGTGTGAAAGTGCCGAAAATCCAAGTTTCAAGCCTAGGAGATCACTAGTTCAAAGGTATTATTAACAATTTTAAGAGGTGAAAAGAAGGGTGCATAATAGTAATATAGAAGAGTTAAATTTTGATAAAATTTCGATCAGACAGTATATTCTATGGTTAATTTATTAGAATTGTTTGTTGGATGGACTCGAGCAACTCGTTAGAATTTCTCGATGGAACGATCTGCCTGGCAGAGCTTTTTAAAATAAAGTTTGTCGTATTGACAAGATGCCAGGCCAGTTGATTTCATTTACCACGACCGGCCATTTGCAGAGGAACGGTGACGTCAACGCGGCACGTTATTAGCCCTCTACAGAGGGTGCATCGTGCACTCGAACGACGAAGCGCCGGAGATTATGCATCGGCCTGAACAAAGCGCGTCTCTAAACTGCGTAAATAGCCGGAGACGCACTTGATGCCACGTGGACCGATGTAGCCCATTGTCAGCTGCGCCAGGTGTGCTTCTAATCATGATGCAACCAGGACAGTTCATCACAAAAAGAAAAATATCAATCTTATTTCGAATGCACTGTGACATTTAACGACACGTTCAACAGGATATTAAAAGTAAAGTTAATTTTGCAAAATTTGTAAAAAATTCACAATTGTGTATGCTATTAGGTAGAATGCGCATGAATTTTTTCGTAACTTTTTGGTAAGCATAATTCGTTAAAATGGGGTCTGCCCTATAAATACCCTTAAAACTGTCCATACAGGGTTTTCTTCGGGGGTCTTGTCGAGTGTCACGACGAAAAATCAACGTTCAAATGTCCATCTTATTAATTTAACTAAAATCTAAAACGTCTCTAATAATCTGTTAGGCTGGAAGCTTTCCCTAATCAGTTTACTATGTTCTGTCCATCTACTGTGATGTGTCTACTATTCGTGGCAGCCAGTCGTTGCATCCCTCGGATATCAGGGATGTCAGCGGCCCTCGGACGTCACGGATGCTCGGAATCGTGTCTCCATCCCGCGGTTCCTTCGGGATGTCCGTGGTGAAGTTGCAAAGTACTTGGTTACACCCTAACACCGTCGAAATCAAACCTCGGAACAGGTCGGATTAAACCGAGACGCTGCTAAAATTTCATTCAACCCTGTTTAGTAAATTGGGTCATTTTTATTTTGAAAATTGAAAACCATTTTCTTGGACTTGGCAGATCTCCGGAGCGGCGACCGCATAAAAATCTGGCCACCGCTAATAAATAACGAGAACGTCCCGCTCTCCGCGGTCAGATTTGCAAAACCCCTTCCTCGTGAACAAGTGTGAACAGGAAGAGGGTAAATTTATTCCCGTGAGTCGTAGGTACGCGCGTGTAAAGTGAAATAGAGAAATTCCGAGGGAAAATATAGCGCGAGAGGGAGAACGTATGGGGAGTAGGGTGGAGGAGGGATGGAAAAGCTCGGAAGAGGTTGAAAAATGGTGGAGGCCAGTAGTGAAATGGTAGAACGAAAGCACCGCGAGGGAATTGAAGAAACGGACGAACGAGGCGTGCGTTCGTAAGGGCGGATGAAGAGGTAAAAACCTTGAAACAAGCGGATCCGTAAAGCGCGACAACGGATCTGGAAAATCTGCAAAGAAAACTGTCGTGCTCGAGGAAAACGCACGGAGAATATAAACCTGCTGAGAACCCGACAAGGGGCGGAGAAACCTTTGTGCTTCCCCCTTGTTCAAAACCGTTCGACAGCTTTCTAAATCGATCGACTTCTTAATTGTTGAAAGACAGAATCCGTTTTGCTACAGATTTTGCCCCTTGATGACATCTAGGATTTATCGAGAGGTACTTCTCCAACACATTCTCTTGGATTCTTTTATTACAGATCCGTTTCAGTCAATTTGAAAGATTCAGTGACTTAGGAACAAAATAATTGTTGGCAAGACTCTCTTCCATTGAACTTAAAATATCAATTATAAAATATGACAGGGTTCCAGTTCTATTCGAAGCAGGCGCATTGGGAAGCAATTAGAAACTAATCAGCTTATTTTTGGATGACGTTCTGCACAACCTAACACTCAAGTCTGTACTGTATCAGGAGTACCGTAACCACCAACCCTTATTTTCTTGAAACTAATTACTCATTTGCGAAGCTGCTCTCGCGAGAGGAGTATTGACAGGCGGAAGGGTTGGTGAAAGAGGGGTCCCTATTACAAAGTGACACCTGACACCTGTAATTCGAGCCCCCGGAACACTGAAAAATTCCTACGGGAATTTTAAGATCGACCCGAACAACCCCCACAACCCTCAATTTTTTGACATGAACTCTCCTCGGAACTTCGTCTATCATAAAATGCGATCTTCCAGCTATAATTAGAGCCCCCAAATTTTGGAAGATTCGTTCACAAAATTGACTCGAAAAAGCCCCTTAAAATCGAGTCGATCTTGATGATCCTGACGTTTCGTTGAACCCCAAATGCATCGATCATAAAGTGCAATCTTCCCTTCCGAGTTTCAGCTCTGAGGCATTGAGAAATTCCAACGTGAATTCCAAAATCGACACGGACAATTTATCAATTTCCCAGCGTAATTTCGCAATCCTCTCGAAACCTAAACGACACGGCAACAGCCTAGGCGAGCCTAGACCCAGCTATGCGCGCGGGAAAGAGAGGGAACGGAAGAGAGAGAGAGAGAGAGAGAGAGAGAGAGAGAGAGAGAAGGCGAGCTATACACAGAGAGACAGAGAGGCGGAGTTCCTAACGTGGCGTTAGCGAGCTCGGCAGTGGGGTGGCCGAAGTGGGTGACGGGTTAGGTCGGGTGGGTGGCGAGGGTAGCTACCCGTCGGGGGGTAGTAGTAGGTGCGCACCCTACGCGGCTACCAGGTGAGTGGGGCAGAGAGAATCAAGGCAGGCAGGCAGGCAGGCAGCCAGGCAGCCAACCAACCCAACCAACCAACCCAACCAACCAACCAACCAACCCAACCAACCCCCGGGGGAACAAAACGCGAAAAACCACTTGTGCGTCCTGGGTCTGGGTGGCGTTTGTGTGTGTCCTGGAACGGTTCTCTCTGTGGATCCTCGACAGTCAACAGTCAGTCGGCTAGTCGTCGATCCGTCGAGGTCTCTCGGTGGTGTGTCGCCTAGTCGGTGTCTATAACCATTGAAGTTCACCACATCGCATCGCATCGCATCGCATCGCATCACGTCGTCGAGCGTCGCGACGCGCCCGATACCCTTCAGTTCGAAACGGACCGCGAGCCGCGACAGTGTCTCGAGGATCCCGCGCGAGACGATCCACCACCGGTAATAAATCCTTCTGGATCGCTCGATCGAGGGGTGTGCTCCCGTTGTTTTCGGACAGAGTGTCGATACAGGGTGAGTGAGACCAAAAGAGAAACAAACATAGAGAGAGGGAGAGAGAAAGAACGAAATACATACAGAGAAAGAGGGAGAGGGAGATAGATGAAGAGAGAGAGAGAGAAAGGTAGCTAGAGGGAGGAAGCCGGAGGATAGAGGGAGATAGCCAGCTGATGCGAGGAGCATCCTTCATCGATCCGGCGAGCCGTCCGGGGCCGAATCTCTGCGATCCACGTGCCACGGATCCAGGATCCAACGTCTTCCACCCTCCGATTTTTGTCTTGCACCCTTCACTCGATTTTTCTCTGTCTTCTGACAGTCGCTCCATTTTTCGTGTTCGCGGTCCCTTGCCCTCGGGGATCGATGGTTCACTGTTTCGGATTGATGGCCCCGTCTGCAAATTTCACGAGCAATCCACCCCGTCTGAACGGGTGCCCGAAGGGGTTGTGATTCGTCAGGTATGTGCGCGAGGATTCTTCTAGTTGACTCTCGTTTGTCGGATTGGTCGCGGTACAGGTCTCGAGATTTTGGTTCTTTTGGTTGGTTTTTTTGGGGGGGGGGGGTTAGAGTTCAGTTGTGTGTCGGATATGTCTGTTTTCGAGCGGTTCGCGGCCGAAGCAACCGGGCCGGGCGTAATTGGCTCGGAAGACACGTCGCGATGACTTGTTGCTCGATACCGCCGCTTTTGTTCAGCCTAAATACTCGAAAAATATATGCCGTCCCGGCGATTCATCCCTCGCGTTCAACAGCCAATTAACCCCCTCGCCGGCGCTCATTCACTCGCGCTTACAGTAATGTGCTTGCCGGGGTGTATTCTTCTTCTGCAGTCTATCTGCGACCATCTTCTCGGAAAAAGTTGATGATTTTTGTCGTGGACTGCTTGAAAATCTTCTTCGCATGGAATAAAATATTTCAGTCATCTTTTTGTTGTATCAGCTTCTCGCTATTTTAGGGTGCACTTTGTCTAGAATGATATCAGTTTACTTTGTTTGGCACAACTGAGTTTAGAACGAGGAAATTAAACAGTGATTTGCTTAATTCGGGTTCAGATTTGAAATACAGAGGGGGTGTTGGAGAGGGTGCAGTATCTATTTTTCAAAGTCCAATTGATGAGAAAATAGTGAAATGATAAATTACTTGGAGATGTTATATGGGGATGAAATCTCCACAGAAGAGGGTGTAGTGTCTACTGATTAGAGTCCGCCTTTCCTCAACATCACGCTATCGATTTCTGTAAATGAATTCCCTGAATTTTGCAGTACCCTGATGCACTTTCATGGGATGTCTGAAATGTTAATGCAAAGGGGGGGTTCCGTGCTTCGTGCAACAAGTGTTGCAATTAAAAAAGGAACAAAACAGAGATCGATCGGAACCAAATCAGATGTACAATGCACGCGCGTGTCCGCCGAAAATAGACGGAAAAGCCCGACCGGTTTAAGATCGGGCCCGCAAATCAACCTCGTCCGAGTAATTTACGATTTCCTGTAGCACTGACGCGGCTGACTTACTTCCCCTCATTCGTCAAACGTTATGCACCGCTAAAGGTCATCGGTGACTCGGTGTGTTGTGTGTTTGCGGCAATAGGGGGCCGCCGGTGTGTGTGTGTGTGCTGGTCGATGCTTCGATAAGGGGCGGGGAAATATGTTTTGCAAACAATCGCGAGGCGAAAGGTGACGACGAAATAACGTTTCAGATATTAGCAACAAACGTTTCACCGTTAATGGGACGGAAAATTGTAGGTTGCCGAAGGTCGGCTCCGCGAACCCACACAACTGTGCTTTAACCGGTTCACCTTCGACCTCTCGCAATTAGCTGGTTCTTTCGTCGGAGATAAAACGCTGGACGCCAACGTGTATTGGACAAGCTGCAATCCTATTTAACATTTTACATTTATTATTTTGCTCTTTTCTCGGTTCGTACAGTGAGTCACAGTAGAGACACTTTTAAATGGAGGATAACTATTTTAGTATTGGTCCATACTACTTGGATTTATTTTTTCAGAGAAGTTGGAACTCCGGAACTCTTTTTTTTTTTTTGGAAGTCTGGTTGGCGGGAAACAAATTTTGAGAAAATTGCAATTGGTTGGAATCGCAGAGAATAAAAGTCGTATTTTACGACTCTTTTGTCTGTGTTTATATCGAAAATTTAAAAAATACCTTTCTTGTATATTCCGAAAATTCAACCGATTTTGATGAAATTTTCAGAATATGCATAACTGACACTGATCTACAAAAAGCATTTTTTAAATTTTCGATACATGCTCGCACAAGGAAGTGGTAGGCGACAACTTTCACTATTTCCTGCTCAATTCCGACCAATAGAAATTTTTTCGAAAATTTTTTCCCAAACCGACGGTCATGCAGCTAAAAAAGAGCATTCAGAGTTGCAATTGTAGCTGCCGCTTTTTCAAAGGAACGGCGGAACAGCGTAGGAAACAGGGACGCGAGCTGTTTGCCGCGGGCGGTCGAATATTTTCAGTAACGAAAACGCGTTTATTGCTGTCGTTCATCGGGGAATTCGCGGGAGGAGGGGGGAACGGACGGAAAAAATCGCGTTCTCTTTTCGTCTCTGGAATTCACAGTATTGTCAGAAGCAGCCAGCGAGCTGCGCGCGACAGGCCGGCTCTCATCTCGAGCGTATCTCTCGCGTTTCGAAAACCATCTGCGCCCGATAAAGCGACGCGCGCGCGCGCGCGTGAAATATCGTTTGCACTAGGAAACGTAACGGTTTTCTATGGGTCTGCGCTATTATACCGGGGTTGCGCGCGTGTCCCGAAAACTTTGCTCCCTTTGGTCCCTTCTCTGCTCGTTCGCGTTGAGTTCCTTTAACACCACGTCACCTGTCAATCGTTTCACATTTTTCACGCACGCGCCGTCATTCCACGCGTGTCCCAAAAATTCTCTCTCCCTCTTTTTTCTTCCTTTTTGTGTTGCCCGCAGCGTCGAGGCCCGACCAAAAAGGAGATAAAAAGCCCGGCGAGGGAAACAATTTTGGCCCGCTCGTGTTTTGCGCGCGGCTGTGTAGGTTTTACACGTTGACACGACGTGTGCCGCGTATGGGATCAACGGTTGCACCCGATCGATCGATCAGCCTCGCGTTGCTGAAACGGCCGGCCAACATCGTTCCTTCCCGCCGTATCTCATGAATGTCTCTCTCGGCCAGTGAATCGATTCCTGTGATTCAGTAATTGCATTTCAACCCCCCACCCCCACCCTCGCCCCTTCTCATTTCGTTTCGAGTGGAATGAAAAATTGATCGCTCATTTGCGAACCGATCGAGCTCCTCTTCAACGGATCGCGGTGATCCTTGCGTGGTTAGAATTTACATAGGGTCTTCGAAATTCGAGGGAACACATTTTGGAATTGGTGCGAAGCATCCCCTTAAATTTCTATCTGAGAAGCCGAGGTCGAGATTTTTCCGGATTTGCCCAGATCTGTAGATCGTACGAGGTTACTAGCCTAAGAAATTCTCAGTTTTTACTCAAATTTGGACGATCGATTCCCTCTTGTTCTCTGGCAGTCTTATCACGAGGATATTCACCTAATTCTCACCGAGGTGTCTGAAATGGTTGATTCTATAGCCTCGATCAATCCTAAGTCATCAATATTCTATCTTCCCATCGGTTGAACCACTCGACTCTATCTTCCGAGGAGACCTCGACCCCTAACATCCAACATTACCAGGCTCTAGTGTCAGTATTCTCCGCTTACTATACCTACCCTCTACCAATTTTCTATTATCAATATTTCATCTTTCTAATTGACGACCTATCGGATCCACCTTTCCACGGAGTCCTTGATCTTAAGACTCCACACTGCTAGGTCAGCTGGATCTATAAATCCCGCTGTATCAAAAATCCCTGAAATATCAAGATTCCATAGTGTAGGCCTTGAACTTGAGAATAATCGCAAAATATGAAAACAGTCATTTGAGTAAACAAGTTTAGCGTTGATAATGAAAATAATTTAACACAACAGCTCCGCGTCTTGACAATTTCGTTAACAAAATCTGAAACCGGTTGTATCATCATCAGTGGCACCGTTAATAACGCGAACGATTGGACACGTGCTCGCCACTTCGAGCAACAATTCATCGCGCGTTGTCCCGATGACACCCTTCCGTGAGATTCCGAGCCAGCCACGCCTACGTCTGGACTATGGCATTCCACTTGTCGACAAGTTAACTAGTTAGCAAATCACGTTCGCAGTTACCCGGCAAGCACTGGTTACCCCAGACACCGTTTCCTTGAATGGGGAACTTATCTGGTCGGATTGGGAACGGTTCGGGCGAACAAAAGCCGCGTCTCGTCTACACGCACCGCCGAGAAAATGACACGTGATCGATCACACGCAGGTGTCATCGAACCAACCGAATGACACAGTTTCCTCCCGGTATCGTGTCCCGGGGAATTAATTTTTCATCGGGAACACGTGTTCCGAGTATCATCTTGTTTCCATTATTAATACCCGTAATCCTGGACACGTCGATGTTGTACGTGACCTGTCCCGGAAATATCAATAACAATGCATTTAATCATTACGTAACGGTTGCATCAGACTCGTTGAATAATATAACTGCCGGATTTTTATGCGAAATAAAAGCATTCTCAGCCAATTGTAAAAAAGGGAAGAGGTTCCTTTAATTATTTTAACACTAGGTTTACGGACCACTAAAAATGACTATTTTACTGTCAAAATCTGTAGCCATTCTTTAAATAATATATACCTGGAGAAATCAATTTGTTAAATAATTCCTCATGGATGCATGTTTGCAATCTCAATATTCGTGAATTAAAAATATTAGAATCCGTCATTTTGACGGGTCCCGTAAATCTAGTGTTAATAAGTCAAGGAGAATATTCTTGAATTTTTCTAATGCTTTTACAGTTTGCTATTTTCATATAAATAAATGGAACCTAGAGAGAGAGGGTTAGAAATTAAATTTTAGAAAGATCCGACGAAAAAAGAGGAAATTAACCGATTCAGATGAAAGAACTAATTAGCATGCGAGTGGGAAGACCGAGCAATCAAGGCACGCTCCTGTGCATAAAGAGAATTATTTATAACAGGATTCTGTCTCGAAAAGATTCCCAACGTTACTTTTCTTAATAACACCGCGTTGATCCGCTTTGAAATAACTCCTTTGAGAAAGATTTTTCCATTTCCAGAAACTGTCCTGCAAAAGTATTCTCTCGTTTCCCCTCTGAAAATGAATTTCTAGCTGGGAGGACTGTCGTGACGTTCCAGCGAGTCTGAGATCTTGTAACGTTTTTCCATGAAGAATTGAAAACGTTTAAAAAATGCGTGAACGTGCAACACGGTACACCGGTTACAACTGTGTAGAAAAATCTACCGCAATTCCAGTCGAACTTCATTTCCCGTTCGACGAATTTCTCGCTGATGAAACGCAAAATAAAATAGATTGAACGTCAATCGAAAAGTCGATTTGTTATTAGTGCTCGAAAATATGCGGCAATGTTTTGGAACAGTTTCTGGGAATTGGAAACACAATTCCCCGCGTCATTTTTATCTAAAAAATTCCTATTGGAATCCGTTCCAAAATTGGCGTGGAGAGTCCCCCGAAAATCGAGTGAATTGTCACCGGTTTTATGATTTTTTTCAATATGATATCCATTTTGCAACAAAATGCTCCCACCTCTGATTGAAGCTCTCAAACATTAAAAATTCCTGCTGGATTCCAAAATTAATCCGAAGAGACCTCTTAAAATCGAGTCTGATGATTTTTTCAATACGATATCGTATTCCATTTTAGGCCGAAAAGCAGCTGTCGTTCGGTGCGATCTTCCAGCTTCGTTCCAAGCGCAGGAGAGCTAAAAAATTCGTACGAAAACATATTCTGAAATCGGCACGAACAATCCCGCGAAAATCCGGAAGGGAGTAAAAGCTCCACAAAGAAAGACGCGACAGGATACAATAGAAAGAAACGAGTTCTACAACTGCTAACTAGAAAAGTGACTTATGTTCGACCGAGTGCAAGAATGAGGTAGCAACGGGGACAAAGTGATTTCCCGGGGATAAGAGTTTCAGCTCGGATTCCTCCGCACGATGTTCGTCTTCCAGGCAACCAACCAACTCTCTCTCTCTCTCTCTCTCTCTCTCTCTCTCTCTCTCTCTCTCTCTCTCTCGCTCTCTTTCTCCTCTCCGATTCGTTTCTGTCGAAGTAATACAGAGTGTCCCGCCGTTTCCGCTGGCTGAAAGTTTCCGGGCAGCCGCGTACCTATGTAAATACGAAGTAGGTTCGTTGGTTGCGCAGTGACACACACGCGGGATCGATGATGCGCGTACGGAGAACAGAACAGAACAGAAACGAGCGTCGATCAGCGAATGGCAGCGGCCGAGGGGTTTGACCCGGTTAACTCGGCTACACCGTGCCCATTATTCGGCTTTTCCTCAAACAGAGAGACCAAATGAAGGTTGATCCGCTCTTCGGCAACGCTCGAAACGGGAGCGTGCCTCCAGGACGGAATTTCGGGAACGCCCTTCCTCGGTCTCGTCCCTTAGATCATCGCCGAAGCGGTTCCTGAGCGTCTTCTGTCGTCTTCCCTTCTCGCATTCACGGTTTTGTCCCTTTCTCCTAGGGGAATGGGGAATTAGGGGAATCTGTTGATTTTCGTGTACAGAGGAGTCCTTGAAAGCGAGAAGATTCGGGAGATGGTTCTTTTGCAACGATCCGTTTATGAATCGAGAAGTTTCCGGGTCTTTAGGTAGCTTGTTCCTCGGAGACAAAGGATCCTAAGAGGATTCTGTGCAATTAGCTGTTTTTCGGGGACGTCAGTACGTAAACTGAGGGTTCGAGGATTTTAAGCTGGCTCTTTTCTTGTTTCCTTGTTGGATGCTGCGGGGTTTGTCAATTGTACAGTTGGAGGCAAGGTGGGCTTCAGAGTTCGAGAGTGAACATTTTTATTTTGTAAATATCAAATTTTTTGATAATCGGGGTCGATGTTTAGTCGATTTTTGGCAAATCAAGCTCATATCCTCGTCTTTTGCAAGAAAAAGGATTTACGATTAAACTGTCCCTCTATTCGTCTCTTCTCTTATAATTAAGACCATTTGCTGTCCATTAAGTTTGCTCCACAATGGTCGTAAAAATTCTCTCTCTCTCTCTTCTGTAAAGACTGTAAAAAAGTTCCAGACAAAACAGATTTATAGTCGGAGGATCGTTTCGGGATCTTGAGATGGTCTTGGGACTGTAAATCGTTTCTTGGTTCATCCCAAAGGAAAACAGCTCGCTCGGACGATCCCAGCGAGGAACATAAGGCGTTCGCTAAACTACATAACCTCGGCAATTGAATTCAAACATCATTTTCTTTCAAACTGCCTGAAACGAACCACCACAACGATCCGGTTCTCTCTTAACGTCAAACTGTATCTCATCCAACAAAAATATGAACAAAATTTCCGAGCGATTTTAAACAAAACAACAGTACGAAATAGATTCTCCAGAAAAGTGTCGAAAAATTTAATTCGTGTCACAATTAAAAAATAAAAATTCTCTCCCACCACGAAACTGTACCCTACGACACAAACTATACACAATTCTGCATCTCACCAGAAAAGTACAACCATCCATGGTCTAGAAAAATTGAATTCGTGACACAATTAAAAAATTAAAATTCTCTCCCACCACGAAGTACCCTATGACACAAACTGTACACAATTCAGCATCTCACCAGAAAAGTACAACCATCCATGGTCTAGAAAAATTGAATTCGTGACACAATTAAAAAATAAAAATTCCCTCCCACCACGAAACTGTACCCTACGACACAAACTGTACACAATTCTGCATCTCACCAGGAAAGCTCCATCTATGGTCTAGAAAAATTGAATTCATGTGACAATTAAAAAATAAATTGTACCCTACGACACAAACTGTACAGAATTCTCTATCTCACCAGGAAAGCCCCATCTATGGTCTAGAAAAATTGAATTCATGTCACAATTAAAAAATAAATTGTGTACCCTACGACACAAACTGTACAGAATTCTGAATGCCAGCAGGAAAGCAGAAACGGAGACAGGAGCTTCTCTCGTTCGAGCGATGTTGAGAACCGCGTCCCCTAAAAATTCGTTTTGAACCGAGATCGGCGGCGCGGTTATCGATCGCGGGTAGGATCGAGGTGACCCGAGTGCGCGTGAGGAATCGCGAGGAACCGAGGACCCGGTGACAGATCGTGAAGAGTGTGCCTCGCTCGGATGTTATCGGGCCTGGTGGCAGTGTCGTGCGGCTGAAAAGCAAGAACCAAGGAACCGATCGACGGTTGAACGGAAGCGGACCGGGGAGGAGAGATAAGGGAGAGAAACCGGGCTAGAAGAGGACCATGAGCAACTCCGGGGCCATTCCTCTGATCTTGGTGAAGAAGGAGCAGCACGTCGAAGGCAAGTAACCCCCCACCCACCCCTCACCCACCCCTCACCCACCCCGTCCGCGTTTAGTCTTTTTCTCATTGTCGAGAGCTGGCGCGATTCTAAGGCCGACGGACGGCCGCGACGTCCCATTGTGCGACGTCCCAAACGGATGTTTCGACCGAACTCGAGCTCCGAGGAACTCGGCTGCACAGGAAACGACGTTAGAGCGTCTATTATCGACCGGTTCAATAGAGATCTGTGTCACCCGTGCGCGTCTTCGGAGATCGGGAACGTTGATCTGGGACGGGAGAAATTTTTCTTTCGGGCCTGGACACACTTTTCTTTTTTTTTTTTTCTTTTTATTCGATCGACAGCTTTCTTCCGAGCTATTTATTCTGTCGATGCTTGACTTTTCGATCAAGATGAGAGCTTCGGGATTATAAATATTCTTTCGATGAAAATTCGGGCCAGAATTCTTTTTCGATTGACTTTTAGAGGGTGGAAAATTTTGTCGAGGGAAATTATGGGAGCGGAATAATCTATTCATAGAATTTTGAAGGTTAATCAAATTTTTCCAGTCGAAATTGAGGGTTGAATACTAATTTCAATGAGAATTCGGAAGTACCATTTTTTTTAGTAGAAATTCGAGGGTGGAGTTATTTTTGAGGGAAATTATGAACGTCTCGCGATTAATTAGTAGGAAATTAAGGGCTGCAATAATCATTCTAGCAGAAACCAGGGGATGAAAATTTTTCTCAATGAAAGTCCAGGGGTGGAAATCTCTTTGATGGAGATTACAGGTGTGGAAGAATTTATTTATAAAAATTTGAGGGTCCGAGAAATTCGTTCATTAGAAATTCTTTTTCCATGCAAACTTGAGTGTTGGAAATTTTCCGCGCGAAATTTCGAGATGGAAATTTTTATGGATGAAAAATAAAAGATTGAATATTTTCCTGCACGAAAATTCGAATAATGGAAATGAGAGTGGTTTAATATTTTTTTCTACGAAAATGCGAGGGTCGACGCTTTTTCCATAAAAATTCGACTAGAAAATTCAGCTAGAAATTTTCCACGGCGCAAATTCACTTCTGAGAAATATTCTCGAATAAAAATTTCCTTCTACACAAATCACGATAAATTTCTTCCATAAAAATGGGAGTAAAAGTCCGATGAAAATTCGGAGACTAAATATTTTTATATTTCATTCAGTGCGGTTCTCGAGTAATAATTTTTGTCGGCTCATAGGAGAAATTGAACATTTATTGGCCGATCAACGGAACGTTTGACATTAATACCTCATTATGCATGTTATCGTATGTAGGTTGATGCTATACAACTTCCGAAGAACTTTATGCCCCTGTGACTCGTATCACTTTGTAGCTGGCAGGATCGATACGACCCCTAAGAATATTTCCCGAAGCTGGTCGGTCATTCGAAAATTGTACGGTGGAAATTCGATTTTCCTCGAACGGGACCAAACTTTGGCGCACTTAACGCGCACAAGACAATTTATTACCGTCCGCCGCCGATAAAACGGCCAATGGCGATCGACGAAAAGGGGCTTGCGGGTGGCTTGGGAACGGGGAACACGAGACAGGGAGGGGGGTAGTGCGGGAGAGGGGGCAGTTTATTTCGATACCGTGTACGAACCTTTTAAGCTAGCTTGACGTGAACGGGCATAGGGTCAGCGCTAGATATCGAGTGCCTTCGACGGAAAATAGAGCGACTTAAAATAAACATTCGATATCAGTGTCATATCGCCGCGCCAGGGAGCAGCCTTGAATAATCTAAAACGATAATTGCGATTCTGGAAATAAAATCGGCGGTACCGAGCACCGTGTAAATTTAGACGAGCCAATCCCGCAAATTATTCGTGTGCTAACTTCGCGACATTGTGGACAAGTTTCCCGAAAACGGTGCCCGACTACTTCTACAAGCTTCCTGTCCGACCGTCACGTTCTCATTCTACTAATTTGAAGGTCGCTTTTACTTCTCTTCTTGATTGCTCTTGAAATAGATTGTGTGCTATGGTTACTTCCCTTTCGAGAATTCCACGTTTCACGAAGGCACTTCCGTTCCGGTTACCGTCGGCTAGCTGGGGTCTATCTTGACCCAAAGAATGCAAAATGTTTCAGAAAATTGAGATATACCAATTTTGTATTTTTAAAAATGGTCTAGTCTATCGGATACAGTCTATTAAACCGTTTATTGCAGTTATTTTTCTTCGGGGTATGTCTGATCGACACAGTACTATTCTACTAGTTTGTACACTTTATTTCTGGCGTCAAACTGAATAATTCCTAGGATAATGTCTTCTTTACCTGAAAGTGTTATGTTTATGCATTATTCTTCTATTGACTTGAATGTTTTCTAGTATCTCTTTGATGAATTATTTACGGAATGATTATTTAACTTTATTAAACGTTGAAGTGTTTGGAAACTTTTTCCGCATCCTGCGTATGACCATAGTTCTCTTATTCCACTGATTCATTCAAAGTATTCTACGTCTGACTAAGGCAGCTCTATTCCACTAGTTCATACTACTTCTAACAAACTAAATAATTTCTAGGATGGGTACTCGGGTACTTCAACTGTTTGTCTGCTCAATACACTTCTCTTCTACTGACACGAACATGTTCAACGATTTTTGAATCGTTTGTAAAATAATTATTCAACTATTTATTGAAGCTTTTTCTGTGTCCTTCTAGCAAGCTTTTCTGATCACAATTCTCTTGTTCTACTGATCCGTTGGAACAGTGTGAAAAAATTCAGTTAACAGTTAACAATAAAATCAGGGGTAAAAGCGACTCTGTTTTTTCTAGTGGAGTCTGAACCATCCGGATCTCACCGTCTTATTCCACTGCCGAGATCGTAATTTTCCGCGTCTCTTTTGAAGTTTACGTCCGATGTCTGACTAAGATCGTCACATTCTACTGGCGCTCTTTCATCATCGTCCTCGTTACGGTACTTCCTACATGAGGCTCGTAATACTTTCCAATCTTGGCTACGAGAAATACGGTTCCCCCCGCTCCCCTCCCGTCCCGAACCGACAGCATCTGCGTCTGACTTTGGTCGGCCCATTCCACTGATTCATGCAACGATCGAAATTCCGTTTGGCTGGTCTCTCTTGGCTGTTACATCTCCTCGTTCGATGGGTTTCTCCGGGGGCGAAATCAGCACCCGTTTCGTCGAGTTAACTCGCCGAGCGGTCTTTTCCTTCTGTCGCTCGTATATCACTCTCGCGAAAGTACCGCCCTTTACGATTCTCCTCGCGGAACCTACCCAGCTCGCGAGTAAATTCGCGGCTCTCGGCCCGCGTTTCAAGGATCTCCGTAACCAGACTGCGAGTCGTTCAGCCAGTCCTCGTACACTCACCTAATTATTCTTTTATTTCCTTGGAACCGTTTCACCACGACCGAAATTAATTTCAGACATCTAAAAAAAAAAATCATTTTATATCATTTGAGGTACGATTTTTCTTTTCTACGCTCGCTCAAGCATTCCTCGATAACTTTGTACGTTTCGAACGTTTCCATTATTCCCAGCGACACAAGAAAATATTATATTCAAGCGTAACGCGTACGTGCAGGTTCTATAGAGAGCGGCATAATGCAAAGCAAACATTTTTCGCGTCGGCGGAGACACAGAAGAGGTATCAACCCGGCCTCCATTCTTTGAAATGAAAAGCCGTGCGCCTTTCATCTCGAATTTTATAACGAGCACGAAGTTATCTCTTTTCTCCCTGGTAAATAAGTTAGCCTTTTGTTAGGTAACCATGCTATCTGCAAGAACGTTTAAGCATTCGTGAATGTTATCGAGTCCTTTCTACTCGGAAATATTTTATTTTAATCCTCACAGTCGGTACAATGATATACCCAGCCAAGAGTTACAGGCGACGATAATGCTGCAGTTAGAATTGCCAAGTAAATTCCTGGTCTGCCGTACGCAGAATTTCGACCGAAAGTGGTAGAGCTCGTTCGATGCGCGGTGGAAAGAAACGAGGCTGAAAATCGTTCGCTTGTCAGGCTGTCGGTCGCGAGGGGGTTAAATGAGCGGCAATTGTCCCCGGATTTCGGGGCAGACGCGATACGCGATGACTATAGTTGGCGTCGCGGTGTGCCACGTGTTGCGCGTTTCTCTCTTCGAACGCGGACCCGTGGCCGTGTGCCGTCGAGTACCTTATCGGTAATCCCGATTCTCTCCAACCCGTTTCCTCTTCCTGCGAGCGCGAACGGCACACGCTCGCTTCTTCCACAACCGGGAGAGCGCCAGCTGTTCCCGCTTTACGGTCGCCGCCTCGACACCAGTCCACGATTCGAACAATGGATGTTATGTCGCGGGACAGTTCATCTCCGACGTGTGGCAACACATACTCGCCCCGTAACGCACACGTCAACCCTTCAGAACCGCGACCCTAAACCTGAGTTCCATTTTTCGGGCCCGCGAGACCAGCTGATTTCCTAACCTTAAATTAATGGTGGCGTTTTGGAGTCATAAAAGAGGATTTGCAGAAGCAGCTGAAGACTATACCTTTTTCAGCGTTTGAAAAATATTTTACCCCTTTGCACTCGAGTGGTGACTCTGAAGCACTACTAGAAATTGTTGTGGCATTATTTCAAAGAAATTACAACAAATATTACAAAGTATTTCTTACATTACAAAATTTCAATCTAATAGATTACTAAACATTTAAATGTTATACGTAGAAATTAGATCAGTTTCGTATGAATAAAATGAAAATATTGTAAGACGGAAGAAAAATTTAGGTTTAGATTGAAACTAGCGCCGAGTGCAAAGGGTTAAACCTGGGGACTATTTTGAAGGTGGCAAAATGAATTTTTGTGAATAAACGAGTAGTTTGTGCCATTTAGGTGGCTCTATTATGCACGTGAATATTGCAAGCGTCCCCTAAGTTCCGAGCAGTTGGTACTCGGTTATTGTACCGAGCAGACATTAAGTATCTTACGGTTAACGAAACATGAGCCAGTTCTCCGGATAGTTGGGTGGCAAGTTGCTACGTAGCCGGCTGTGCACGAAATAATAAAGCAGTTAGGGCGTTAATATTAACCCTTTGCGCTCGAAGCTATTTTAACTCCAATACAAAACATTTCTTCCAACCTAGAAAATTAGCCTCCTATATGCAGGTTGGTTGATAACTGGTGGTACAAGCGGAAAGGGGGTGATTCTACGCGAGAGAAGAAGTCGAAAATATAGAATAAAATATGTTTTCATCCGAAGCTTCGTTTTCGAGAACATTGAGTGTGAAAATGCAGCCAATGCGCGTGTTATTCGATAGGAATTGTCTGCTGCGTCTGACCATGACCTACCAATTCTACTTCCTGCGCATACTAAAGCACGCGAACCCGACGGATCTTTAAATTCAATTTTCTCGAAAACAAAACCTCAAACGAAAAATTTTTACTCTATATTTTCGACTTCTTTTTTCGCGTAGAATCACCCCCTTTCCGCTTGTACCACCAGTTACCAACCACCCTGTATATTTTTCGTGTTACACATACGAAAATGGCGCGATTTATTCGTGTAATGCTGAAATGTTTAGTAATTCATTAAATACGCATAAATTTAATAATGTAAAAAATATTTTGAACAACGATACACCAATTTTTAGTGGCGTCTTACAGTCGCCATTCGAGTGCTAAGGGTTAATTCGTTCGCTGTGCTCGTTAGGTGCGAGGATCGAGGGTGGTTTATACGGGTCTCGAATATTCTTGAGTTTCGCTTTTCGCGGTTTTGTCAACCTTCAACCCCCTCCGGTGCTCGATAATTTGTTAATCAGCGTGTTATGGCAGCTCGCAGAGCATTTCCCGTGGCTCTCGCGTTACCCGCGCGACAACCTAGTTTTTTTTTTCTCTCGCGAACGGTGGCGAAATGACGTTTGTGGGACCGCGATATAATGAGGCCGAGATTTCAAGTGTCACCGGCAGCCTTTTCGAAGCGAAATACCCACCCGATTCCGAGTGGGTCGTTCATTAACGACTGAAACTACTTCCACGCCCGGCTAAAACCCCTTTCCACCCCCTGGGTCACATCATCATCGCCGGCAATCTCTTTTTCTTATTTACACTCGAGACACCCTCGTTCCCGGTTCGACCCCCTCGTTTTTCTTGATATTCTCCCGGCCGGGGGGTGGGGGACGGTTTAAACGGCGCTCCCTTCCTCGTTTCACGATGGGAAAAGAAAATATTGAGGATGTAGCCGAAGGAAACTAAGCGATGAACGTTGTTCGACGGTTCTTGCAGCCTTTGACGAGGGAAACGCGATACGGTTCACGGACGGACGCCACCCGAAACGGCTACCCTAATTGCCGGGACCATTAGCGGCGAGATAATCAACCGATCGCGAGCTGCGTGATACGCCCGACAATTTTTATCGTTTTCCCTCCGGGAGCTTCATGTTATTTTTATTCCCGAGGACTTTGGTGAAATCTTTTCGACGTTGATCCAAATGATCCTGGAAAATTAAACCACAGAAGCTCCGCAAGTTTTTAATTTTCTAAACCCTCTTACTTGTCCTCGACATGCTCAAGTGTATTGGTCGCGTCTAGTTAATTGCTGATTGTTTTTCGAGAGCACCTACTCGCCGAGGGTATCGACTGATCAGTTGATCGTCACGCGTGAAATCGAGGGAGCCTAACTACGTTGCGGATGTTCGCGCATCATTGCGATTTCTGCCACGGAATCCTCTCCGCAGTTCGCCTAATCCGACCCGGAGGGTTTTAGGAAAGATTATCTTCTTGAACGGGGAGCGAGGGTGTTCTGGGAACTTTTAATCCTGCGGAAGTAGCTTCTTCTGCCTCCATTTTTGGGATTTCTCGAACTTCCAGACGAGCTCGAACTTCCGACGGAGGATATTTTCGCGTCATAACTAGCTGTCCAATCAATTACAAGTTTCCTACCAATTTTAAACCTGGAGAGTCGAACAGTGCACGTCTCCAATCTGAAATTCTTTCACAAGAAAATATGTTATTATCGAGATGCGATAAAGTATCTTATAGAATTTATTTAGGGGGTTGTCATGTAACAAAATATCGTTCAGAATTTATTTAGGGGTTTGTCATGCAACAGAACGTCGCGCAGAGATCGTGTACGGATCGACATGCAACAAAACATCGCATGAAGTGCATTTAAGGATCGAGTCGACGAGAGGCGATTGTTCGATGCGCTTTTAATCCAACGGAAGTTGATACTTTTTCCTCCGATCGCATCGATTTTCGCGGATTCGACGAGTTTCCGAGGGGGATTCGCGTTGCATCGAATAATATTTTCGCCGGATGGTTATCGAGAGCTCGCCCACTTGCGAATGATCGAAACTCGATCCCCGTCTCGCGAACGGGGCCGACTGTACTAATCTCCGTGTCGATTCGAGCGACACTCTCCGCTTGAAACGCGGCGAAGGAGGCGGTTGTTCAAAGCTCCAGCCTCTTGGAATTGGATGACGCTAATTACCCCGGCGATTAATGAATACCCGAAGAGTCCTTCCGGGCCTACGAACCCTTTCGATTCGGGAACAAAGTCGGCGTTGTTGCAACCGTCGAGACGTTCCTGTCTCTTTGCCAAAACCTGTGAACAAATTTTAATCGACACTGGAACTCTTTTTAAATTAGTTTATTTACACAATTTTTCTATCACACTGTTCTATTCATTTTGACTTGTGTGGTCTGTCTCATTTTTCGATTTTCATTCGCAAGAATGTACGCTCATTTATAATAGATATGGTCTTCGGTTAAACTTTACCTGAGGAAACCAAAAATTTTTAACTTTTTCTTACGAAAACCCGTAGATTTTAGCGAGGAAATGCAGGAAATCGATGTTTTAATGTTAGGAATTCACTGGTTGAACAGTTATGCGTGTTTATAGTACTATTCGATTTTTGATAGAATTTTTGGCGAAAGAAGCGAGCTGCTAGGTTCGGGTATTGAATTTTCAGGAAGATAAGGGGGGTTTTGTGTAAATTAAGCCATTGAGGAGCAAGATCGGCACACGTCGATTAGATCCCCGAATTTCAACCGCAATATTCATGGCCAGCTGAATATTCACCGTGGCCGATCCTTAATGCGCTTGGCAAATTCACGTCGCAAACAATAGGTTCACCTGTTCCTGCCAGAATTTGCCTAATCGTGGCGCCAAATTCCCGCGAAGGTATTTGCCTTCGAATTTTCATTCGGTCCTTGTGATTTCGCGAACGGTAATAACGCGGTTGCTTCAATTTGCATCGCTGATCATTCTCTCCCGGGATTCTCTCAATTTTTTCCTTCCCTCAAACGAGATTGCTCCTCGGTTCAATTCTTCTCGGTCTGAAAATTACAATTTTCCTGGTCTTAACAATATAACAAAATAAAAATACCTGAATAAAATCGAGAGGCTCGTAACAATCTTGTCACTTGCATACAATTTTCTCCGGCTATATTAATTACTCGGGCTCGGTTAAAACTCATTTGGAACGGTTTATGTTAATTTCACGTGAACGTTGTTAATACGAAACGAGTTCGCGAAGAGGTTCGTTTTCACGAGGATTCAATTAAGGAGTGATTTATCTCCGGTCCGAGATGTGAAATTACATGCTCGTTCTCGGCGCAGTTAATGCACGACTCGACTGGATTGTCGATATTTCTTCGCCGGTTCTTTCTTTTTTTTTTTTCACGTCTCTATCGATTGCTAATTCGACGAGGCGATTTCACCACGGAACAATGGGCCCCTCGCCATAACCGACACACACGCGATCGCGAATACACACGATTGCCTTCGCGGCTGATTAATGAACAGTCGTACGGGATCGACGTACCGCGTGTGTTTCGACAGCGTCGCGATAAGCGGCTTGCAAATTAATTAAATTCAACTGCAATCGATAGTTCCAGCTGACGTAGCGAGCGAATGAACCCCGGGGCGCCGAGCTGAGAAACACCCTCGATCCGATCGTTCGATCGCGGATCCCGCGACGTTTTTTCCCTCCTAAGCCTTTTAAAACCAGTCCATCCATTAATTATTATCATCCACCGAATAATTCTGCGTCTTCCCCTTTTGCAGAAATTAGTTCAACACTGTGAAACTGTACCCTTTTCAATAAAAAAAAGTAGTCAATTTTTAATTCGAGTTGACGTGGAATTAAAGATGTTATTGACTTTCATAAATTGGTCTTTCGTCCCTACTGTGTGGAAAAATTAGCACAACATTGTGAAACTATACTATTTCAACAAAAAAAAAAAATTTGCATTGAAAATGGTTCGCTTGTTTTTGTAAAAAAAATTCTTAAAGTCGACTGTATTTTTCACTCCTGTTTTCGGTCTGCTACTAATTTTCCTCAACGAAATTTGTCTATTTTGATCGGGATCCAGAAGGATCCAAAGTCGTCTGAAAAATACAAAGACACTTCTTTTCCTTAGATGTTTAATCTGTGATGTAAACTTCGAAAGGGTACTTTGTTAATTTTTTACCGAGACGTGCCACGTGCGAGAGAGTAGATTTAAACGAGTCGTCGCAGGTTTCTGCAAATTGGTTACAGCAATTTATAGTTGCAGGAGCGTCCGCTGCTTGCAAGTTTCCCGGACAGGGACGACTGCAATTAATGCCTCCGTGTCCTCTAATAAACGCCGAACGAATGTGTTGGAACGCGTCGGTGTACGGTGTTCACGAGCCAATGAAACCGAATAACCCATCGCCGGCGGCTGAACGGAAGCCGGTGACCATTTGCGCGGCGCTGTTTTCAATAACGTCGAACCGTCGGCGTATTAATTAGATTCAGGTGCGCCCGGTAATTGCGCGTGGCATCGGCCCGCGCGTATAATCGATTAAACGTTGCAATAAAACTGTCCCATTCGTTTGCTCGCCGACCAATCGGAGAAAATAGATCTTCTGACTCTGCTAAGTACAGGCTGCACGCACACAAAAAAAATCCACTTCGTTCAGAATATTTTCAAAATATTCTCTACCGCTTCCTACGTCTTCAAGATTGCTGAAGGTCAAAGTGTAGTTTCTTGGGTCTACGCGTTCCCGGTCGAGACTTCCGGGGTATTTTCGATTCCTCGGGGTCTGTCGGGATTTCGGAAGAGAACCGGGCTAATAAACGTCCGCGGGTGAGCTCGGATTAATTAATCACGACCGTGACGGGCAGCTGCGATCGACGTCGGAGTGATTCGCTCGCGTTACGCAATGCAACATGCAACACACCGAGCCGCATCAAGCGATCAAAAGGTGCTCGGAGCAGCGCTCTGCGCGATCTTGTTGACGCAACACTGCGATCCTCCGAGCACTGAATACTTTAACCCTTGCATACAACCCTTGATCCTCGATACTATCTCTAATTTTCCAAAATTCGATGCTTTTAACAAACTCGTCAAACAATTGGTAGAAAGTCTCTTAAAATGAGATTCGCAACTTCCTTGGGACATAAAATGGGAATATTAATTTCCCCACAAAAGAAACAACATTCTCAACAATTACCCAACAATTACTATAAGCAGAGAGGTCAGAGAGTAAGACTTGTCTCCCCACTACTACCTTCCCCTTCTACGACGCTATTACCCCACGTCACGTGACTGATACGGCCATGGCAGAGAGGGGGTAACTTTTTCCCCTCGATTCGAGTTAATTCCCCTGACCTAGGCGATTCCGACTGCAAGCATGCGATACGTGTAGGGAGAAGGGTCCAGGAGTATTCGAAAGGGTAATTTCAATCTTGGTGGCTAGGGGGAAGAACCAAGGGACGCCATTTGAAACGTGTTCCCGGCGTCCAACGTAGTTGGCAACTGGTCTCCTCGGGGCCATCGGAATCGGAATGCTCCAAGTATTTGGCAAGTGGTCGAAATTTCACGGCAGAGCTGCAGCCGAGTCACGGTTCTGCACACTTTCGGCCCGTTTCACGTTGTCATCGGAACGTTCACGCTGTCATCGCGGCCATAAATCCGGGAAATTAAATTCTAAGAGCGGGACGGTGAATCAAAGGCTACGGAAGGATCGTTGCGGAGAGATACGAGCAGCATCTCCGGCTTTCCACACGTGCTGCCAGCACGACTCGTTAACAGTGGGAATATATAGTTCTCGAAAAAAGAAGAATCGAAGATGTCTCGCGATTATTCGACCGATATTAAATCGCTGGGAGATAAATGAAAAACCGATTTACGCGGCGAGTGCCAGCGAATTGTGCGGAATGTAATTAGAACCTGTTTAAAACGTTTTTATATTGCGCGATCATTTTTAATTATCGCGGAACTGGTGTTGTAACAAAATTTTAATTAACTCGAGAATCCTACTTTTGTTTGTTAAAAAAATTTCTTCTCGTCTCGAGGCAATTTTTAATTATCTCCAAATTAATGAAAAGAGTTTTCATTAGCTTGAGCTGCCCGGAAATCGTATTATTTATTATTATTTCTTCGTTTTTCCCAACTAAAAAGTCCAGCTTTTTAAAAAATATAGACTGAACAGGTTTTCATTATCTCCGGTCGATATTTAGCGGAGCAATTATTTTTCGCTCAAGTGAACACCTGAAAATTAACGTCAGCTAAGATCGAAGAAGCATATTCTAACCTCGTTAAAAATAATAATGGCCGTAGACAGCTTCAACCGCACTTTCTACTACGTGAAACTGCACCGCGTGAATTTCAAGAATAAAAAATTAACTTGATTATCCGCGGTCAATATCCAGCGGAGCAATTATTTTTCACGAGCCGTTTAATCGCGTTTTATCATGATCGCGGAGCGTTCGAGGACAAGCCGACGTCGTCTGGCCGCTGACTGGTCGGCTCGTTCGCGAATGCTCTTTCAATTTGCATGGTGTTTTCTCATATTGTTATGGGCGGCGCGACGGTCGCGTGACCGGAGAGAGATACCGCGATCTATCCATTATTCTTCCTGCCATTAACCTTTAATCGCGTACCGATAAGCCCCGGCAAGAATGTAACCAGTCATCGTCGATCAGCGACATTGTCGCCTGTGCTAGCCTAACAGAGTCGTACGGCTGATTTAAAATTCATTGAATCGTCGCTGGAATTATTCAGGAGATCCGAAGGCCTCCGTTATCAAACGACAGAGTCCATTAGGATCGCCGCGACCCTCGGCGAGGTCTTCGGAATATCCTGTAAACTTCGATATCCCGCCTTTCAATTCCGCGTTCCAACTTTTAATAGGAATTTTCGTCCCCCCCCCCCCGTAATATTAATTTAAAACACCAGTCGAAACTTCGGCTGCAATTCCAGTTCTCAATGTTGTCTCTCCGTCTAATAACAATTGGAGCAATTGGATATCCCAGGTTCGGACTGAAACACCAATTTACCGGGGGATCGAGGCTCCGGAGGATCATTTTACAGTCAATTATGTTCGAGTCCCTTGTGACAATCTCGGACGATATAATTTGGTGGAAAAGGCTGCAGGAGGAATTTATTGCAAGCACAAATTAACACTAGGTTTACGGAGCACTAAAAATGACTATTTTACATTACTTTATAAAAATAACATGAATGTATCGATCAAAGTTCGTAGCCATTTTTTAAATAATATGTATCCAAAGAAATCAATTCGTTAAATAATTGCTCGTGCATGCATTTTTACAATCTCAATATTCGCAATTTAAAAATATTAGAATCCGTCATTTTGACGGGTCCCGTAAATCTAGTGTTAAAGTATTGACCCTTCTTTATGAATTTGCTGATTTTTTTTAGTTCCTGTAAGTACAGTAAAGTCTTGACCTAAGCCGAACGGAGCTACACGATCTTAGTCGGTTCTCCCTTCACGGAGCTACACGATCTTAGTCAGTTCTCCTTTCACGGAGGAAATTTATGCTTATTTAGGATTAGTGGAGGAAATAAAAAGTGGAAAGATAAAATTTATTATAGTGGCTATTCCTCGAGTCCTTCTGTTTCCTTCTTAATAAAAATTAGTTTTGCAAGTTGAAAATAAGTACTATGAATTATCCTACTGTTCCGAGTCTCATCTGCTCGTCCGTCTCGTAAATGCGCAAAGATCCTCAGTCGGTTTAACGATCGAACAGTGGACGTTCAATTTTATAGAAAGCGGAATAACACAAAAGCTTCACGACTGCGCTGCCGTTATAAACGTTCCATTAGACTTCATAACTTCCAAAGTACCGTGAATACACGAGGAAAACCCGTGGGCTAGCCGCAGCCATTTTCAGAAGCATAAAACAGTTTCAGAGACCATTCTGGTTAATATTATTTCGAGCAACGCGAACTCCAGATGTTCTTTTAGGGAAAAAGTTTCGGTTAATGATTTTCGACGCGGCGTGGCTGGTTTATCCGTTCCGGGAAATTGTTCTTCTGTTAACCAGCTGGTTGGGGTGTAGCGAACGAGTTCGAAGAAAGTAATCATACTGAATCGTAGCGGTTAGGTCCCGGACACTTGCTCGCTGAATCATCTGGCAAATATTTTGCAGAAATGGTTTTGGAAAAATGGCTGCCACGTCTCTCTGGTTTAAGATATTTGGCCAAATTTTTCAGTGGATGCTACTTAAACGTCACATAATAGGATGTGTATCTTGATTTTTTAAAGAAGCACAAAAAAATGTCTAAATTTATTTCTCAACTGTTCAGAATGCAACCCTTCGATTCTAAAATTCGCCAACGACTCGATCATCGATCCCTCTCAGGAAGGACGGTCCTAAACAATTTTCTTCAATTTGGTGGTTCGCCTGGATAAAGAAAAGAAGACTTTCCGTGAAAATGACTGCAGTTCAGCCCCGTGAACCTTGTCTAGCTGGAATTCGCTGGTAACAAGGGCCGTAAAAATTGGCGTAACGCGAAGGGCTGATGCGAGGGCAAGAGATGCAGGGTCGTCGCGTTCGCCGGGCAGAATTTCCATGCCGGTAACAGGTACAAGCCTCATTTTGTCACTGACCTTAGGAAAACGCACGCGATAAGCCCGCGAAACGGAATGTCGTGCCGCCATGCTACGGCCGTTATCGGACCGCGGCATCGTTGCCTCGTTGTCTGTGTTCTATTGATTTTCCTGACCTTGTGCACAGGAGGCGAAGGCACGAATTACCTCTCTCTCTCTCCTCCTTCCCCCCTCCATCGTCTGATACACGCTGTTTAAAAGCGCCGCTTTCAATCTCTGCCTGCCACGCCGGAATCCGCGCGTTCGGCGCCGCATTCGAATTATCCACTCTATTTCGGTGCCACGGCGAGCACCGTCCGAAAAGCGAGAGATTGGCTGTCTAGAAATTCGCTTGGAGGCAAGATCGAGCGGGCAGAATTTACCGCTCGACGAGATTGACCATTCAACGAGTCGGCGGAATCGAGATGGATCGCCGTGGGACTCCCGTGGAAACAAGACTGGCCGATTGGAATTCAAGCAAAATCAAGATTGCCCGAATGAAATTCCCCACGAATTAAAAGTCGCCGGGACCAGTTTGATAGGGGGCACGGTCGATTGTTTTACCGGGGGATTCAGGAAATTAAGGTTTCGCCCGCGAAATGCAACGGATCGTTGGATCGTTGGATCGTTGGATCGACTGACCGCCGTTGCAGGAAGCCAGGCTCGGCTGTCCGAAATTCAATAGAATTGGATTCGGTAGGGTTCAAGAAAATTGAAATCCTCGGAAACTGTCGGGAAATTAAAATTGGATTTGATAGGGACAATTACGGTAGTTCCCCAACAATTTTAAGATACTTCGGTACTTTTTCCAACCTCTCTCTCTCTCTAAGACAAACCGAGATATGATTTTTCAAATTTCTGTTTCACGATTTTATGCGAAATACAACGGATCGTTGGATCGACTGACCGCCGTTGCAGGAAGCCAGGCCCGGCTGTCTGAAATTCAATAGAATTGGATTTTCTTGCAGGGTTCAAGAAAATTGAAATCCTCGAAAAGTGTCGGAAATTAAAATTGGATTTGATAGGGACAATCATGGTAGTTCCCCAACAATTTTAACACACTTCAGTACTTTTTCCAACCTCTCTAAGACAAACCGAGATATGATTTTTCAAATTTCTTTGTCACGATTTTATAGTTTTATAGTTACTCGTTTCACAAGCGATTGCAGTTGGTCAGCAACTTCCAGGCGAAGCGTTAGGCGAGTATCGTCGAAATCGCAGGGCGAATCGCGGAGCCAGAAGTTTCGCCGTAGATCTCGATCAAGATCGTTCGGTGGGCGGCGTTGGAAGCGTCCTGGTTTCGGGCCGGAAATAAAGAGGCCGCGGGCGACAAAGATCTCGTTGCCGCTCCATCGATCGGTACCATCAATTATGCGCACAACAGGAAATTCGATAAAAATAACCGGACAATGAGCGAGAGGCGTGCGGCCAGGCCGGCGGTAAGAGCGAAAACAGGAAAAACAAAGGTGTCGAAGAGGAGAGGAGGTCCCGAAGGGAGCCTGGAAAAACGAGGAGAAAGTCGCAACGACGGAGGAAGGGTCCGACGAGAAGCTTGCCGCTTATAAATAGCTGATTAACTGAAAAGCGAACTATTATCGTCCGGCCTGATATCCCTGTTACGTGTACCAGCGTTAAAATGGCGCCTGGCTAGAGACCGCGTGAAAAATAAAGTGGATTGCAGAGCCTGAGATTATGAGATTCGAGGGATACGGTCGAACACCTCCTCGAGGAGTCTCAGCCCTCGTCAACCGTGTTAATTCGTCAATTGTTTAAGTGAATTTTCTCTGCGAACATTTTTTCGAATCAAGAAAAATGAGGAAATATTTTATTCATTTCAATGTCGCTTGTATTTTTACTGAAGTTTCGGTCCACCAACAGTAATTTTATTCGAATGTTCTATAAGTCGAACGATTGTAGAACAAGACGTTTGAGTGATTTTGTTGGTAATAAGTGCAATGTTCAACTACCACCGGGGATCAGGAGGAGATGGATAGGTGGGATTTGTATCGGAAGTTCGATTTAGCAGCAAGTAATTTGCTGTCACTTCAAGTAGAAAGAACAGTGGTGTAGAAGGAGGGAGAGAGGGAGAGGGAAAGAGGAGGGAGACACGGGACGGACAAGTTGCGGCCGGGTGAAATTAATTAGCCCGAAAATTAGTTTCTGGAGCCATTGGACACAATGAGCGAAGCACAACGAGGTCGCTATAAATTACTCGCACATGCTGAAGGAGCTCTGCTGCCCGGTCGCATAAACTACTTGCCGGCGACGCCGCTAAACACGACGACACTGCGAATTACTGCGATCGGAGAAAGGAAATCTCTCCGCCGCAATTAGAGGTGGACAATGCTCGCGGTGGAATCAATTACCATTTCCGGATCAATTCGATTACGGTCATTATCGGACCTCAGTCTCGCGCCAAAAATTCCTATGGACAAAACGGAGGAGTCTCTGTATTTCAAACATTTCTGCACTTTTAATATTAAATTCAGATAATAGAACTGTTGGAGTATTCTCTTTTATATAAGGCACTTTGAAAACTACCGAAGCGAGAGCTACATATTGTATTCATATTAAACAGAATTGTATTTTAACGTTCCTATTCTCGTTGCAAGAATTTTAGGACGAGTCTCCACGGAAATTTTCGAAATTCAACAGGTGCAGATTTCAGTGCGCAAAACGTGCCCAGAGGTCGATCACAGCGTTCCGCAGGTGAGCTCCCGTAGGGTTTCCATTTTGTAAATACCGACGACGAGAAGGTCTCCGGGGGCGTGATCGAGCGTGAAACGCGGAGGCGATCGATAGCGATCTCGATCCGAATGCAATTTTCTGGGACCGCGATCCTCGTCTCGCAGTCTCTGTCCTCAAGTGGCGCAAGGTCGACGAGGTTCTCCATGAAAATTTTCGGCGAGGATCTCTTCCATTATCCCGGCAATATCCGGGGCAACGTGGCGCGGTGGAAAATCGGGTCGGGTCGGGCCGGCCCGAGCGATTCCCGCCGAGCCAACAAATTGACAAATTGAACCAATCAGGTCCCAATATACGGCAATCGCGAATGTACCTTTTTTCCTCTCTCTCTCTCTCTCTCTGTGCTCCGACAATATTTTGCCCGGATACATGCTCTATCCCCATGCGAGAGCAGCCGACACAATAGCGGCAATTTATGCTAGCGTAGCTCTCGCTCGCTGTATTGATAAACGAAAGTTCGGGGCGCCCCGGTGTTCCGGACAATTTCGGGAATTTCCATCGACCGAAATTCTGGCTTAGTGTTGGTATTGTCCAGTCGATATATTGGCCGAATTTGTTGGAAACGAGTAACAGAGAAACCGAGAGAGATATCGTAACAAGATATTAACCCTTTGCACTCGGCGAAATTTTCATTCTAAAACTAAAGTTTTCTTCCGTCTTAGAATATTTTCATTTTATTCATACGGAACTGATGCGATTTCCACATAAAATGTTTTCAATGTTTAGTAATCTATTGAATACAAATTTTGTAATGTAACAAATATTTTGTAATATTTTTTGTAATTTCTTTGAAATAATGCCACAATAATTTCTAGTGGTGCTTCGGAGTCACCACTCGAGCGCAAAGGGTTAATCGTTCGATAAATGAAGAAATAAATTCAAGTAGAAAAATCTTCTCCCCTAGGCCAAGCATGTATCTACAAGTCCCGAGAAAGTTCGCTTCCGTATTGTTAATAATTTTCCAGAAAATAATTCTTAAAGTTCACTAATTTTCGTAGCTGTGATACCGAGAATCCCTGCTTACCAATCATTGCTTGTCGCCGATCATTGATTCAATTTTAATTAACGAATTAATCGACTCGGCTTCTGTTTGTCGGACTATTTTTCCTAGATTTTCCTGACCAACAATGGCTCGAATAAAAAATCCAAAGCTCAGAAAAATCATTTATTTAAAATTTCGAGACCCTTTTCGTTAGAGAGCACCGAATGGCCCGAGAGGCAGTAACCGATAAACATTTTAAAGAGTCCGTGGACTCGGTCGCGAATAAAATTCGTCGGAGCCATAACCGCCCCTTTCATACTAATAAGTCCCAGGCGAAGGAGCACGTAAGTACATCAGCAGGCATTCGACTGATGTCAGCCGAAGCTTCTCGAAAAGATGAAAGGTGAAACGAATTTTGTGTGAGAGGCGACACGAAGCTCTCTCTCCCTCTCTCTCTCTCTCCCTCTGGGTTACTTTCGCGTTCGACGAGGCGAGAGGGCACGAAATAACCGCGTGACAAAGAGGAAAACCCCGGGCGGAGTCGCTGTGTGTTCACCGGAAATGAATCTGGTTCAAATAAGGCTCTCCCCGCTTACGCAAATGCGCGGCTTTGATGCGTTTCATACATTTTTCGCGCGACACGCTCGGCCTCGGCGGATTTACTCGCGGCGAGTGAAAATGGCGAGCCACGAACAGACGCGGTTATAGGATGCAATTGAACGCCGGAAATTTCACACCGGGTTCGCGGGGAGTATTTCAACGTTGTTTCGTCGAAACAACAAGAGCGTGTCTGTCCGAACTTTTAGTCGTAATTACACCTAAAGGGTGTAGCCGGACGAGAAGGTGAAAAGTGGCCCCCGCAAATCAAATTGAATTTGCGACAGGCCGTGTATAGCATAGGCTTATGCAAATCGCTAAGCCTGTGTTCATTTAGGGGGCGATATTAATTCGCGTCCGGTGACCCGAAATGCCTGTCCTGAGCAGACAGCCGATCGAGCAAACGACTGGCCATTAGTATTTCGGGGTGAACGATTGCTTTGATGTCTAATCGGCGCGGGGGTATCGATGACATATTAACCCCTCGCAGTATAACGTCCAGTCGGACTCGACACGAGGATTTCAGAATCCAATAAGCATGTGCGTTATTAATTTCCATTCGTCTGGAATCAGAAATTCTATTCTGCGCGATCTCTTTTTTCGAGAACATTTCGAACGATGAAGAAGTTCTGCTCACCGTAACCGTAAAATAAATCGCACTGCTAGGGGTTAAGTGAGTCCTTGCCCTGGCAAAAAGATGTTCTGTCTTGTACACGAAGAAAATTAAAGACATCAAGTTTAGTAGCTGTTAAAGATCCAGGGGAGGAACACGAGGATAATAAATCGCGTCATTTCGAGCGAGTATTAATGACAGCGACGACTAAAGAACGCGCTCGTTATTGCACTAATTTCCCATCCATTTTTACGCTCGAGTCTCACCCCCCTCGCATTAATTTGAAAATCGCTGGAAGAACCTCATTGAATAGGTTTATAAAATTCAAGGGAGGAGCCTGCAGATGACGAACGGTGTGAATTACGGTTAAGGGATGATAGATAGCACGGTTTAGTGCCACCATCAGGATGAACAATAACCAACAGCTCGTCCATTGTTGTACTAAATTATTCACCCCTCAGATCTACTCATTCCAGATTTCTTTTCGAATATCTGGAACCACCCGCGTTCGAATATGTTTTTAAAAACGCGAGGAAGAGGATTGGGGATGATAAATCGCGCGATTTAGGGCAAGCATCGGGGAGAGCTCGGCAAACAGTTCCGTCCATTGTCGCACTAATTTTCCGTCTATTTTCCGCCGTCGAGTTTCTCCACCCTTTTCTATTTTCAAGATTCTCCTGGCAAGGTCGGCCTCCACCCCCTCGTCGGCGAACGAAGAACCACGGCCGCCCTTAAGGTCGTTTTCGCTTGTGCCGATCTCCCCCGAGCCCTCGGAGACACAGTAAGGCTAACGAGTAGCACCCTCGAGGCCCTGGATAAGTCGGAGCCAACCCCCTTTTCGCACCCCTTTTACGGCCCCGCGCGCGCGCGCGTTTCGCCGATGAAAGCCGCGGGGCAAAAGTGTGGCAAACTGTGCGCGGGACTAAGAACGAGAAAAACGCGCGAACAACCACTAACGAAAGGGGGTTACGGGGGAAGACGCAAAGAGAGGGGTGGGAAATTCTTTGAAAAATATCCGACCGCGTTTCGAGCCCTGTTTCGAAAACTTCGCGAAGTCCGCAAAACTGCCCTCTTTCGGATCGATCGACCCGATTTCGCGGTCTCGCTTCACGGAAATTTACAATTGAGATGAACGACAATAGCGACGCGCTTCTGCGAGCGGATCCTGATTTTTCATTAACACTGGCCTGATTCTCAACGAACTTCCAACTTTTTTTCGGCGACGTGTGCGCCGCGAATTTTTCTCGAGTTTCCGTTCAACGATTTTTCGAAGGACCAAGTTGCACGGATTTGTGATTTCTAGTGGTGTAACATGGTGATTTGACAATGGCAGCAGAGGGGTGAAAGGGGTAATTTTGGCACGCATTGAAGCACGCTAAACAATTGTAGGGTTTCGTAAAAATTGTCGGATCTATTAATGCATACTGACAAATTGTAGAGAGATTCTTTTAAAATTCTTGGATGCGTTAAAACACGCTAAAAAATTAAAATGAGTTTCCGTAAAAATTCTAATCTGTCTTAAAACGTGCTCAAAAATTGCAGAGACGTTTTCCAAAAATTCTAAAATGGAAACATGGCGACAAATTGTGTGAAGGTTTTAACAAAATTGCAACACACAATAAAACCTACAATAAAATAAGAACCAAGTGATTGCAAGAATCTAGACGCTAATTATTCTTCACGAAAAGGAAAGAATGCAGCAAAATGGAATTCATTAAAAATTAAGAAGCAATTAGCGGGTTCGTTAAGTACCTCCTCCAACCGATTGACTTGTCGATCCCATTTTCACCCGCAGCTTCAAATTTGACTTGGTCCGACGTCGATTCACTACGCTCGGAAATGAATTTCCGACGGTGTTGATTAAAGTATAACTAACCGAGTTATCGGGGCGGTAAATACTCCGCCAAACGGTTGCTATTTAATTAGTTAAGTTCTGTAATTACCTCTCGGCTACTTGGAACAGCTGTCCCGAAAGCTGGGAACGACCCCTGTGCGCGTGAGAGGCGGGAAGGGTGGCCACGGGATAAATTGCACGCCACGATATATAAACAATCCTTTCATGCAAAACTTCCACGGGATAAGAATAATTAATAGCGTGTCCGAAACAGGAAACGCGGGTTGAAGCGGCCCGTGTCTCGCCGAGTTTCCCGGCGAGAGATTAAACCGCGACGCCGCCGTCAGAAACGCTTTCCGAAAACGCCACGAGAGATCGCGGTCTGTCGTTTCCGTCTGGATTTCGCAAATTGTGTCGTCAGAGACCAGAAAAACTCCGTTCTTTTCCAGGAAAAAATTTATCACCCCGCAATCAATTGTTCCGAGCAAATACAAATTCTCAATTAAATTCCTTCGAATAAATGCGACGAATAAAATTCTTACCGGTGTAATAGGATGTTCAGCTACGCCCTTACGCCTCTATTAGATAATATAAAAATTGCCAGAAAAATTCAGGAGGGCGATTAGACATATATAAAAATTGCCAGAAAAATTCAGGAGGGTGATTAGACATATATAAAAATTGCCAGACAAATTCAGGAGGGCGATTAGATATAAAAATTGCCAGAAAAATTCAGGAGGGCGATTAGATATAAAAATTGCCAGAAAAATTCAGGAGGGCGATTAGATATAAAAATTGCCAGAAAAATACAGGAGGGTTATTAGACACATATAAAAATTGCCAGAAAAATTTAGGAGGGTGATTAGACATATATAAAAATTACCAGGAAAATTCAGGAGGGTGATTAGACATATATAAAAATTACCAGGAAAATTCAGGAGGGTGATTAGACATATATAAAAATTACCAGAAAAATTCAGGAGGGCGATTAGACAGATATAAAAATTGCCAGAAAAATTCAGGAAGGCGATTAGATATAAAAATTGCCAGAAAAATTCAGGAGAGTGATTAGGCAGATATAAAAATTACGAGAAAATTTCAGGAGGGCGATTGGATATAAAAATTGCCAGAAAAATTGTGGAGGGCGATTAGACAGATATAAAGATTGCCAGAAAAATTCAGGAGGGTGAATGCACAGAATTTTCGGTGGCGTTATTGGAATAAAAAGGGGTAGTTTATTCGGAAAGACTATTCGCCATTCTCGGGGGGTGGGGGGTAGTTTCGAGGGAAAAAGCCGTATTCGAAATTTTCTTGGAGTAATTCTACGTCGAGAGACGATCGTCGCCTCGCAACCCGTCGCTCTCAGACTTTGCAACCCAGTTTCGCGGCACTCTGGTTTTCGCGAAACTTGAAGCACCACGGCGGCGGCTGACGAATAAATATGCATTCCAACGGCGGCTCGGCGTATACAGGTGGACTTCCTAAATAGAATTGTTTACGGTCTTTCTCAGTTTACTTGACGAGTTATGAATTGCACGGAGCCCGGCAAGACGGAGGATTCCGAACTTCCGCCGTATAATCCGCCCTCTTGGGAATATGTGCATTGCGATGGTATTATTCGACTTCCGCGATCGTGCCACGGTTCTTACCGACCTCTTCGCTACCCGGTGCGTCACTAAAACGTAGATAGAATAACCGGGAATAATCTAGAACTGTCTCGTTTTTAATAGACGTGCCCTGTTCATTATAAATGACGCTCGTGAAGGGTGCACGGAGCTCGGAATTATTCAATGGAAATTCGAGTTGAGAAGTCCAATTCTAGATATTTTTCTTGGAATATTTTCGCTCAGATCTCAAAGTGTGTTCAGTTAAGCAACTTTTTTAACCACGTTATTTTCTATTATTACCTGTTTTCCGCACAATGTTGAAACTCTCGCACTGCCGGACGTCCATTTTCGTGTTTCTTTTTCGGTATTGTTCTTTGCCGGGCTGAGAATCGTAAAGTTCCAGAGGAGGATCGATCGCAAGCGTTTCGTCGGTTCGAGCCGAGTTTCCGGGCGGTGTCAAGCGCGAAAGTTGGAACGAATTCGCGTCGCGGAGCAAGGGGAACAGAATTATTAGCAGATGGTTGGTTGATTCCGCGGGTCCGAGCGATAGTTCTGGTTTCCTCCGACCCAGATTTAGTTGCGAGGGTGGCGAGAGAAGTCGCAGGGACGTTTTCCGAGCGCCTTGGCCCCGGCCAATTGCGACCCCTTTCAACCCCCGTCCGGCTTTCGCCGGCGTCAGGAGCCTCGTCCGCGGGATGGGTTAAGCAAAACAATGCAGGATTTACTGTCGAAGTCGAAACGAGCATTGTCTGCCGACCTTTGAGAGGGTTCGCGCCTTTTCAAGCCCGCAAACGACGTACTTGTACCGGCACCGTTGCACCCAAGGCGTAATTCGTCCATTTTCTCGCTTCTCCGTCGCCTAATCGCGAGCCTGCCATTGCCCTCCACCGTTCGATACCGATCCCTCATGCAAATCGATCGCCCTGGGCCATTAGAATACCTAGTATGCTATATTACAGTGGAATTTTTATGGGAAATGATTTCTGCAAAGATGCTCCCCAAATATTACAAATTTATTTTCTCTACTGGGACCAGTACGAATAATTACGTATTACCAATAATCGCAATGCATTCTAACAAAATTGACACAAACTACGCGTGTAAAATTAACGTCGGCTGATTAATGAGTCTACCACTGATAATCACAAAGAATAAAACAAGTATAATATTTTAGAATAATCTTTTCAACACACTCACCAATGACGCGACGCTGACGTACGTTTCACGGCACCGGGAAGAATCAGCAGGCAAGGGTGCATCGGCGAACGAGGCTTATTGATGGGCGAGAGAGACAGAGAGTTTGCAAATTCTCTCCAATTAAACGACGCCGAAGCACTATCGGAGAAACGATTCCCAAATCGTTTTAGAAGGGGAGGCAGGCAGGGCTTCCGTTGTCTCGTCTTAAGCAGAATCGATTATCGATTTCAGGCTGGCACATTCGTCTTCGGCCGTTTCGTCGACGATGGACTTCCGGGGCAAATGAAACGCGAGTCACGTGGACCGATTGCGAGGCACGTTTGATTAGACCAGGCACTCCGAATGCTCGCCGCATACAACCGAATACTGTGCCGCGACAACGACGATCCGTCGGCCGCGCCGCGACTGCTCGAAATGAAAATCTGCGAGCTCGAACTACATTCAATATCCAGGAAACAGTTAGCGGCGTAAGAATTTTTTATTGGAAACTTTCAATCGGTAACCAAAACGTGCAATGTCACGTATTGTACCAAGCTTTACGTATTTTACCCATGGCATTGTTCTATCTCTTTTGTCGACCATCGTAAATAGATTAAATCGCAACTGTGCCGGAAAATGAGCTCCGGCTTTTAAGAATAAGAAACAAAAAGAAAACTGTTGTTATTATGCAAAATTTGTGACGGTGGAAAATTTGCGGACAGCGAACCCATGGCCATTTCGCGGAAATGGTACGCCGCCTCGCCCGGCCATAAATGGTGTTATGGTGGTACTGTGTTCGTACCCTTGGGGGAGGGGGGTTTCGGATCCCCCCGGCCGCGAGGCCTGTTATGGTACTTCGCGGAATGGTCCGGGGCCAGTCGAGGGTCACTAGGAAAGGCGTAGGGTGGGGGAAACAAGGATCGACGCGTCGCGTTACCGAAAATCGAAGGGTCACTGTCGCGTTGGCTTCGGCAAGTGTAGTGTCGTAGGGAATAAAGTGATCTTGGAATATAGTGATCTTGGAATATAGTGAGTACCATAACGCACGATCCCGAGGCGCAGGCGAACAATGGAAACGGTAAGTGAGCAAAGTGATCCTTTTCGATTGATTTCGCAACGTGCATCGATATTTTTCGCGTGAGAACGACTCGTCACTCGCGCCACAGTGATTTCTCTATATATGTCGCCGAGGCCTCGATACTAAACGTCGCGGAATTATCCCCACTACCGCGGGGTGCCCCTGGACGATACTTGACGCTGACAAGACCAGTGTCGTTGACATAAATCGAGAAGTCACTGTATCGCGACCGTTCCATTGTAATTATTTTATAACATAGTAGAAAAATTATTTCCGATGAAAATTATATTCCGAATTGCGTTAATGTTTTGAAAAATGTCGTACATTCGAGAGTCAATTTGTCCTCCAAGGTCATCGAGATAAAATCGCAGCAACCTCATTCGTTATCCCGACGATAGCGATCGGAACATCCTCAACAATTTTTCAGCGTAGCAGCCATCGATCGAGATGATCGAGCGGTTTAGTGTTATTCGAGGAACGACGATATCGAATTGGAAGTTCTTGATAAAAATGGCCACGTGGAATTTCGCGTTACACGGCTAACCGGGTGTATGAATAAAAACAAGCCGGTTGAATATTTGACTACACGTCGCTCATTGTTTGCCTCGGAACGCACCCGCGCCCGTCGTTCAGCAAATTTGTTTAACTCGGTATTTACTGTACACGCGACATCACGTATTTATTAGCCGTCAACGTTGATGGACAACGATCAATTTTCCATGGGACCATCGCGTACACCGGAAGTGTGTCCACCTGCGGACGGTAGTGAGTTTCTCACGGCGAATCGGCAATCTGAGCAACCGATTCCTTAACCGGCACACTCGTCGCAGGAATAACAAGTTTAGTCGGATTGTTGTTACAGTCTTGTTTCTCCCGAAACTTTTCCATTTTTCTTCGGCTCGACGACGAACTTTCTTCCGGAACTTGTTCCAGTCTCTTTTCCGAAAAACTTTCAGCTTCTTCGCTTTGTCTTGGCCGCGAAACTTCTTGCATTGTTGCGTCCCGGAAGCCTGACAAAACGTAATTATTTTCCTGACCAGTGATGTTAATTTAATCGAAACGAAGCCTCCATCGACGGTGTAGAAAATCTGAGGAAAATTTTAGAAATGCTTCGGAGTTCGCACGGGTCACAGGACCGAACTTCTTGCATTGTTCTTCTGTAATTATTTTCTTGACCCGTGATATCAATTTAATCGAAATAAAGCGTTTATCGACGGTGTAGAAAATCTGGGGAAAATTTTGGAAATGCTTCGGAGTTCGCACGGGTCACAGGACCGAACTTCTTGCATTGTTCTTCTGTAATTATTTTCTTGACCCGTGATATCAATTTAATCGAAATAAAGCGTTTATCGACGGTTTAGAAAATGTGGGGAAAATTTTGGAAATGCTTCGGAGTTCGCGCGGGTCACAGGACCGAACTTCTCGCATTGTTGCGTCTCGGAAGCCTGATAAAACGGCTGTAATTATTTCCTTGACCCGTGATATTAATTTGATGGAAATAAAGCGTCCATCGGTCGACGGATTGGAAAATCTTGGAGAAATTTTGGAAATGCAGTTCACCCGGGTCACAGGACCGAAGAGGGCTTCGACCCTGGGGCAAGAGCGAGGCCTAAGGTCTGAATCGCGGGGGGGACGACAATGGAAACGCGCCTCGAGTTCGATTCTCGTTAATAGGCCGACGGAAGAGCGAGCTCGGCCGTTCAACTCGAATGGAAACGCGGGCGAGGGCCGGCGTCGTTCCCCGACGAAAAAAACTGAATCCCGTCGACGGTAGACGATGCCGATATCGATCGACCGGCCGGGCAATTATCGATGATCGATCGCGGGAAAACCGGCGCGGCGGCGACGTTAAGGCGAAAGCGCGATAGAAATTGTGCTCCCCTCCTATCGATTGATCTTCCTAATTCGATCGGTCGGCCATTCGGTTCTCGGACTTCCTTCTTTTCTCTGCGGATGCCTTTCCTTTTGCTCTCGTTTCTTCGGCTGCTATCTGCGACCCTCTCCCCTTTTCCGCTAAGTGGTTTCTTTCTTGCGGGACCGATCGATTTAATCCCGGTGACGAGTGCTATCGGCCTCGTCTAGACTGCGGTAACAATTAGGCTAGATGCAGGTAACACGGGCCGGAACTTGATGCGGAGCGTCTCGGTATACGCGGAAGGTGTGTCCTCGATTTTTCTGCGAAATTTTACAATGCTCGGTGTATCATTTCAGGTGCCTGGAAGCTCGATTTCCAGCGAAACATTAGTTATTCGATGACGGAACATTTTTGTTTTCAATTATTTCTTGATGAAAGTTTTGTCATCGTATTCGTCACATTTTTCCGGTTAAAACGAGTACCAACACGGTACCATTCGGATCATGTTTACTCGTTTAATCCACGATTCGGTGGAACTTCGATTATGCGAACCGATGTACGTTACGTGTTTCACGTGTAAACTGCTCCGTCTGTAGCGACAGTGTACAACACTGTACGAATTGGCAAAGATTTATCATACAAACAGTCTATTATCCGAATACCAATTCTATTATATTGATTAGTTCACATAACAGAGGTTGCACTGTATCGCGGATTAAACGAGCAAGAATGATCCAAACGGTATCGTGTTGGTACTCGTTTTAATCAGAAAAATGTGGGGAATATGCTGGTAGGAGTTTCATAAAAATAAATTAGTGTAGCAAAATTGTTAATTATTTATCTCAAACCCTTGCCGGAATCCCCGGCAATCAGAGAAACAGTCGGACTTCACGCACGATTGCATTCTGTGCTCGGCGCACCCAGTGTGCACACAGCATCGGATACGTGTGTGCACGCTGACCCGAACGGTCGATGATCGATCGATCGGTCGATCGATCGAATTGTAAACCGCACGGCGAATATTCCAGCCGACCGAGCGATTCCGAACGGCGCGCGACAGGAGCCCGAGAGAGAATCGGGTTTGTCTCGAAGCCCGGGTTCCCATTAAATGTCCCCGAATCGAGGTTCCGCCTGGCAATCAGTTGATTAATCAGTTGCCAATTCGATCGTCGTTCGGCGCCTTGTTCGCCCGCCTTGTCTCGGCATTATTCGATTAATCCCCGGATTCCTAAGGGGCTCGTTAAGTCGAGACACCGCGAATCGCTAAATTTCACCACTTACTCGTGGTGGGGATACAAATTTCGACAGTTACGGTAGAGACGATCGCGACAGTTACCGAGAGAATACCGTGGCCGTGGAGATTGGAGAAGCGGTAACAATAAAATAAAGGGGGTACTGAGATCGATAGTAATCTTCGGATAAGAACGCCTATCAACGAGCGAACAATAAAATCGAGCATCTGCGCCACGAGACGCTGCAACAGCCCTCGAATAGGCGAACGGGTAGCAGACGCAGAGAAGCAACAGCAGAAGCAGCATCGGAGATAGAGGTAGCATCAGAGCCGCGGCGGCAGCTTAAAAGGAAAAAACTTGCTCTCTCCTCTCGCGGAGTTGGAAAATCCTCGGGAAATACACGGCGGAAGATTGAAAGCAATAAACGTTCGCCGGTAATCTCCGAACGTATAAAACCCTCCGGGAAATAAAAAAGCGGGAGGGAAGGGGGAAAAAAAACCCCGTGAACTTCGAGAACTCCCGCCACCATAACTTCGAAACTTTCCCCCTCTCCGAACTTGTTCTCTTGCGAAAGATTTCAATTTTCTCTCTCTCTCTCTCTACTTATCCCGTGGTCGGAAACGTCGATCCGTCAAAACCGGTGCCGAGCGAATTATGCGAGCGCGTTACGGAACGTTTTCTTACGTAAAGTCGCGCGTGTACGTCTCGGTCGGACCGTTATTGGACGCTTCATCGGAATTACATCTCGAGCTATAACTCTAATCCTCTCGTGTCTGCGAAGGGAAGACACGTTTCTCGAGCAGGAGACGGGGAAGGGGGGACGCGTTACGGTGTTACGACACTGCAATTAAGTTTTCGCCCCGGCGACGAGCTTAGAACTTGTGTAATCGCGACGCGGAATCTCGCGGCGAATCCGATCGGCCAACCTCTTACTTCCCGCGGGGATTTATGGAGTTCAAGGAGAGACCCTGATCCTGGTCTACGGTTCTACACCCTTTTCTCGGGCGTAGGGACCTTCGAGAATTTTCTGTGTCGTCACCCTTGTGTGATTTGTAGAAATATTTGACAGGCACCGTAAGACTCCCATCTTTTTCTGCTTCTTATATACAGGAAGTTTTTAGGAGACACCCCCTAGAGAACCCTAAGCTCACCTCACTTATTCTCTTTAGATGCTGGAAATTTTTGGCCGACATTTGTGGCCCAATCCCAGGCTCAATCTTTTGCTTCTTTTTAAGTGGAGCAAGTTTGTGGAAGACAACCTCCAGAGGATCTAACCTGGAGATCGCCTTACCTACGTTCTTTAAAGGTTAGACATTTTTGGCAGACATTTGTGGTCCAATCTCGACCCTCGTGTTTTATCTTGTCTGGTAGAAGGGATACTCGAAAGACGTCCTCTGTAACACCTAACCTCTAGGACCGCCCTAAGCCGTCATCCTATTTTTTTCTATGGGCGAAAGAAACCTTTAGAAAGCATTTTTGTGTTTACACCGTGATAAAATGGAATTATTCCTGGAATTTTCCTTTTGAAAACTCTTTCTGATCTTTAGCCCTTGTCACAAGCTTTAAAATACTAAAGCTTAAAAAATTTCTGGACGAGGGAATAAAAAACAACGGATACTCGAAGGACGTCTTTTATAACACCTAACCTCTAGAACCGCCCTGGACCATCATCCTATTTTTTTTTTTTCTGTGGGTAAAAGAAATCTTTGGAAAACATTTTTGTGTTAGAGTATACTGCGATAAAATAGATTCTTCCTGGAATTTTTCTTTTGAAAATTCTAATCTTTAGCCCTCGTCGCAAGCTTTTAAAATACTGAAAAAATTTCTTTTTTGAATCATCTTTTCAATCCTCGAGCAAACTATTGGGGCCGATGCGAAATGTGTAACTATTGATAACGCGAATAATCTGAATAATTTGAGTTAAATTATTGTCGTAATTGCTGCGCATTAAGTCGGTTTCGTTGACGTGATATTTCCGGCCGACAAGACTCGGCATAGGATTATGGGATTTTTAGTGGTCGTCGGGTGCCACAGAAATCAAGAGAACAAAATCCCCGGCTGGCTACAGTGGCATAAACTTGTCCTGTTTCCCTGCGGACTCGATAAAGGCCGTGTTGATACCGGCATTCGCTCGACGTTTCCACTACTTAATACCGGTGTTCAACTCTTGATACCCCCCATGAAAGCTTCGCCGTACGCGACGCGTTTCACACCGCCACATTTTCCCTGTCCTACATACACTTACTCGCAAATGATACGAATTTACATACGGCGCCTCTCATACGTTTATCCCGCGGCTTGATGCAACACGAAGCACCGCAGCAGCTTCCATCTTTTTCTCGATTGCTCCTTAAACTGTATGAAATATTACTGTGAAAAGAAAAACTCTGTACTGTTGCTTTTTATTCAAATACGATCGTTCGTATAATTTTGAAAAAATTGCCTACAAAAATCTGTTTCTCCTGTTAGTAATTTTTTCAGTTCGATTTTGCACTGATTTCTCTCGCAAAAACATGCAATCCGCAGTCCGATAATTATGCTGCACGGGTCCATGCGAATTTCTCCTTGTACCGCGGGCGAATCGCAGAGAATATTCACTCCCTCATCAGCGCTCTATAATCAATTAATTGAAACCCTAAATGGAATTGCAATTCCCTCTTTCCATAATTTCAGGGAAAGAAGAATCACGTTCGAAATCTACTTTAAACATTGCCGCGCTCTGCATACCTGATTACAAATTCTCTTCCGCAGGACAAACCACCCTCGTAGGCACAAAATCTCTAGCCATCTCCGCGTTCCCTTTTCTATTTTATAATTTTAATTTTACTTTTATATATCGCTGATGCAATCTGTGCATAATTTCCAAAAATCTCTGAAACAAAGCTCGAGGCTCGCGCGAAGAAGAAACTCGGCAAACTCGGATCCCGGTGAAACGAACTTGCACGTAGTTCCAGCACTCGAACCCCCGGGCCGACATAGTCGTCGAAACCCCGCAGTCTAATTATCGCGAAGTCATGTAGCGCGAGCGTTTCGCCTAATTTCCGTCCCCGAATCCGATTCATTGTCATTCTCTCGCGGTTCCTCGCCACCGGGGGTAGATTCGGGGGGTTGGTTGAGTGCCTTGAGTGTCCGAAAAACCGAGAGGGGAGCGAGAGGGAGAGAGGGGTGGCTAGGTTCGGATCGGATCGGGGCACCTTGTATCCAGGGAATATACCGGGTGCACCGCATGATAATAAAGTACACGTATATGCGCGCGGATTGGAGACGCAGACTCCGCTGTATCGATCCGGCCTGGAAAGAGACGAGAACAGGGGATGAAATCGCGATGAATCGAGAGAGACACGGCCTGCGAGAGAGGCTGGCCAAACGGTCGGAAAGAGAGGGAGAAAAAGAGAGAGGGTGAGACCAGGTTGGAGAGAAAGAGGGTGGCGAAACGGTCGGAAAGAGAAGGGCGTAAAGTGCGAGGAAGAGGGAGAGGGTGAAGAAGCGAGACGGGGAGGGTAGCGAGCCGGTCTAGGGAAAGAGAAAAACGAAGAGGGAGGAAGAGGGTAACAGAGAGAAATATCGGAGCGAGAGAGAGAGACGGTGGTGAATCGGTCAAAGAGAGAGAGAGAGAGAGAGAGAGAGAGAGAGAGAGCTAGAAAATAAATGAGAGAAAGAGGGATGAACCAGTCAAAAAGAAAGAGGATGAGAGGGATGACATGAAGAAATCGGATGCAGAAATAGAAAGGGAGAAAGATAAACAGCGAGAGAAGGGGATAATGTGCGGACCAGAGAGAACCGGAGAGATTTGAGAGACAGGGAGGTAAAAGAAGATGGAGCCCAGAGAAATTCGTGTGACGGGAGCAGAACGCGACGAGACAGAAGAGGGGGATGGGTAGTCGCCGCCGAGGGAGGGGGTGGAAGATAAAGAGATCGCACGGCCGTAAGGTGGAGCTGGAGATAAGGAGGAAGCGAAAGGGAGAGAAACACCGAGCAGATATTCTCGCGGACAGCTCTTTGAGAAGAAAAACAGAGACGAAGATCGAGTCGGACGCGCGCGGGGTCTCTTCAGGAAAAACGGAGTGATGTGTTTGTTGCCGGGACGAGGAGAGGACGTGCACAAGGGTTGAGAGATATTTCGGGGGTGGTTGCACGGTAGATCGTGAATTTCTCAGATCGAGATACGAATTGAACGAAGAGAAAGAGAGGAAGACGTGTTAGGGGTTGATGTAAATGATTGTCGCATCGCTTTATAAATTGACACATCGAGAACAAAAATGAATTTTGCGAACTGAAATACTTTCTTCAGTCTGGCTATGCAGTGCCGAAGAACCAGGGTGGAAATAAAATATTCTTACACGAAAAATTCTCTCCGAGAAAATGAAAAAAATTGTACGAGGGTTTTTTTTTAATGTCACACTTGGTGGACGCGTTAGTTTTCAGAAACATTGCAGAGAAAAATACTCGCGTCGGTAAATTATGAAGCATCACCTCATTAACACGAAAAAGTCGTATTAATTCTTGTGGCACGTGCCGTTTTCTTTTTCCGAAATATTTTTATGATTTTCGGATTTGCTGTAAAAATACTACGCAAATGATACCACTGAACAATATTCCCAAGGATTTGAAGCTAGTTGAAATTTTGTCAGTCACAATTTTTAAATCGTGAAAATTCCTTCAATTTCGCACGTACGTCTCCCTATCTCGTCGGCGACCATAGCGCGCGTATTATTGTAGTTTCGGGTTCAAGATTCGCGGAAGAAAGAACCGGAAAGGGTGGTTGGGGGTGCAGGAAGAAAACGTGGAAGTTTGTTGCGGGGGGTGGAAGGGGGTCGGGGGGTGGAAAACACGGTAGTTCGCTGGGAAAAAGAAGAAACAGGGATAGCAGTGCAGAGACAGGCAGTTTGGCGTAAGAGATATAGAAGATGCAAAATGTGTCGGGGTAAATGGGGTGGAAGGGAGACACGAGGCACATGGAACGGGTATCTTCGCGGATCGTACCGCGGGAAAAAGTTTTTCCTCCGTTTTCCCGGGACAGGAGAGACTCGGAAACGGATGTCCCCTAATTGTGAAACGTTTTATTAAAGTCTGATCCCCTTAAACGTCCCATGTCAACGCGCGATATCCCGGTCTCCGGATCTCGCTGGACGAATGAAAAATGCAGAGGAGATTCGGACTCCGGATCCCCCGACGTCTTTGTATTTTTCAGTTTTACTGCCACCTTGCCACGAAGACGCTCCGAGTGTCTTCTTGAATCATTTATCACGCCGAACGATCGGACGATGCGCGTTGCAACTTTTTCAAATTTCTTTTTTATCTTGCGTCCGGACGCTAATTTAAAATGCCACTTTCGAACGAACGTTTGCGATAATGTTAACAGGAACGATAATCGTAGAATCTCGGGAATTGAGGGGGATCCACTTAGGTTACTATTTACACAGTTCTCTGAATTATCTAGTAATCTCTCTCTATTTCTGTTCGTCTGGTAATTTCCTCGACGCCGGTCTTATTAGACACACTGTCTGCAAATTAAAACGGTCCCAACTGAAATTTCCAAGAAATTTGAATTCACTCCACAATTAAGATCCGGTTGGTAGAATTTGAATTTACTCGGCAGTTAAGATCGGAGCGGTAGAATTTGAGTGTTCCGTAGTTGCGATGCAAATGCGATTGAAGCATCACAACTCTTTGGTTCTAGCTACCGTTTTTACACAAAATAAATTTTATCGCATCTCTGAAAGGTCAATAAATGCGGTGAAAAAATTCGAAATTGTTCTGTTTCGCCGGTTCCGCCGAAAGAAATTGCAACTCGCGGCACGTATTTCAGTCGTCGCGAAACGAACAGCCCTCAACAAATCGCGATTAAAGGAACGCAATAAAAATGTGGAAAAAGCGCGGTTTTACCGGAATATCCACGGTCGACGAGTTACACAAAACCGTTGGAAACTGGCTCGGAAGTGGACGTCGAGCGGCTAATTGTATTTGTAAGGGCAGTTTCCGGGGTGAACGAGAACGCTCTCTTTCCACCCTCCCTCCAGTGGTCGCGTCCCCTGTAACTGGAAACGAAACCCGGAGGGATGGTAAATTCGTTTATTAAAAATATTGCTCGTGTCATCGGGGTCGGCCTGGAAACAGTATACTAATGGAGGCACGAAACGGGTCGAGGAGTCCCTCCGTCTCGTTACGGTCGCGGCTTGTCATTCGTATTTCGTCGCCGTGCCGCTATAGCGCCATGAAATTTTACCCCCCTATATCGGCTCGCTCGAATGACACGTACGTGAACTGGGTCCTCCCTACGGGTATAACAACGTCCTCCTCGAGGCTGGATGCGCGCTTTCGCCAGACAATGGATCCTCACGGTGTCCACCGTTATCTTCGTTTTCACGAATTCCGGACGAACATAAAATTCCGAGCGCGAACCCTGTGTACCCCACTTCCCATGAACGACTCGTCATAAATAATACGAGGGACATAAACATGGATGTGTGTTCCCGGTCGACGAGCGCCGCATTTTGCAAAATAAATATTTCGCGGCCCGGTTGCATGAAACTGCATAAAGAAATGCAAATTTATTATTTTAAAACTCGTGATCGGTAGACTTCGAGCAAGCAGAGAGGCGTTGCAGTACTTTCAAAAATTCCTATTGTCATATTGGGACAACAAGAGAGACACTACTGTACTCTTAGAAATTTTAATGATTTACAGCTTTCTTCCCCTAAGAATCCTTCACTGAAAAATATAATCTAACCTGTATAGCCTAGAGTATGATCAAGGAGGAACAACTAGAGAGGTGTTCCAGTAGTTTGAAAAATTCAAACGAATCCCCTCTTCTATCGGTATCAATTGTACAGAATATTGGCATGATACTGTCGATAGCCACTTGAATTTAGAAAATGGACACCAAGAGAGGCACTACCGTACTCTGAAAAATTTTAATGATCTAGAGCTTTCTTCCCCTAAGAATCCTTCACTGAAAAATATAATCTAACCTGTATAGCCTAGAGTATGATCAAGGAGGAACAACTAGAGAGGTGTTCCAGTAGTTTGAAAAATTCAAACGAATCCCCTCTTCTATCGGTATCAATTGTACAGAATGGTGGCATGATACTGTCGATAGCCACTTGAATTTAGAAAATGGACACCAAGAGAGGCACTACCGTACTCTGAAAAATTTTAATGATCTAGAGCTTTCTTCCCCCAAGAGTTCCTCACTCGAAAATATAATGTAACCAGTCCAGCCTAGAACACGACCAAGGAGGAACAACTAGAGAGGTCTTACAGTACTTTGAAAAATTCAAACGATCTATATCCCCTCTTCTATCGGTATCAATTGTACAGAATAATAACATGACACTGTCGATACCCACTTGAATTTAAAAAATGGACACCAAGAGAGGCACTACCGTACTCTGAAAAGTTAAACCCGATTGCAAACTGTCTTCCTACAGCATTCCCTACTGACAAATCGGAACACAACTCCGCTACACTATTCCAAAATCGCAAATCGACAACTAAGGGAGCATTACAGTACTTCGAACGTTAGTTTACACAATTTCACCTGTGTCGATGGTATTGTCGTCGCGTTGGCCACGCCAATGGACACGGACGCGGCTCTTGGCAAAGATCCGGCCGGCGCGTGTGTTACCGGTTCGCATGGGCGAAATCGAAAGGGTTAAGGTCACGGTTCGGCTGCCGGTTATTTCAGGTGTAGGACGGTGGTTTCGAGCGCGCACATAGCACCGACACGACAGGAGGATATTGATTCGCGCGGCGCGTACTGCCGGTCCGCTAATCCGCGCGAAGTCAAGGCGTTCTCCTGGCCAGACCGCTGCCAGAAGTTGGCACCCGTGGCGGCCCGTGATTAATCCCGCTGTCGAGCTGTTCTACTACGTTGCAGGTAGAACTTGGCAGGCCGGCTTTCCTAATTTCATTCGGGAACTTCCCGCCGGGCTAATGACTCTAAATCATCCCTAAACGGCCATGAATAGCCGAACCATTCTACTCGCCGCGGTCTCGGGGAACGGAGGGACACCGCAAGGTTTATGATCCTGGCCATTTTGTGTCGAGTTGTGAACAAATTTTCTGGCTGTCCGAATTTTTCTTGTCCCTTTTCAGGTTTATCGGTCTGTTGATTTCTCACAGTGTTTGTTCTTATTGGAAATTCGGAAGATTAAGAATATATCGGAAGCTTATCTTTTTCCTGTGTTAGGTTCGACGTTCCGGTTCAGGAATAGTGACGTCGATTAATTTATCGATTTATCCGACCGCAGCACGTCGCAAGAAGTTCGATGTTCTTCGCGGATATTGCGACTTCTGCAACCGATGATGTTTACGGTCTATTGAATCGTGTAGAGACCTTGGCAGCCCCGGGTCCCCTAATTGCCTTCTGAACTTTGTCTTCAGGTTGGTGACTCTGATTGATTTATCGATCTCGTAACATCTACACGCGCACGGAGACACGTTCTGCCCGGGATGTGGTTCCGTAGACGCGCTGTAACTTTTGGAATTGATGGCGGTCGTATTTCACCGTGGCTGGGAATGAAACTTGGCAGCCTGTGTTTTCCAATTTTCTTCTGAATTTCAAGTAGACGTCGTACACGCTATTTCCGGCTCCTGATTCCGGTGATCTTATCACGGTAAAATACTCGGCTCGATTACGAACAAATCGTGGCCGCCAGGAATTTTAATTCCGTTCGAGAAAAATATAAAAATTCCCCTCGTCGCGATTAAATTAACTTGGATAATTTCCGGTTTTTTCTTTCCCCGCCGGTAGGTTCTTGATAAATGGCGACGCTACAAGTTCTCCGATTTTCGTCCCATGCTGAAACTTATCAGCCCCGAGCCGCTAATTACATTCTTACCGCTCCTTTCGCGGGAAACGATCCCAAAGAATCCCCGGACCCTTTTAGATCCAGGCGTTCCCTTTGGATATTGATAGATGACGCCGTTGTAAGTTCCGTAATTAATCATGCCGCCATTCTGCGAACGGTACCGGCCGGAATTTGGCCGCTTCAGTTTCCGGAGTTCGAAACGGTATCTTGAATTACACCGGGACGTATCCAAAAGTGCTGCGTATCGCGATCGAAGCAGATCGGTGACCTTCGATGTTCGATTGACCGTCTCCGGCTATCGGAAGGTCGACCGGTCACGTGACAAGCTCGATTCGCATTCGAGTAAAACTTGACCAAAAAGGACAAAATTCATTCGAGAGGGTGGACGAAAGAGATTTTTGGGTCTGGGAAAGTGGTTTTGAGGTAGAAGGAAGAATTTCGATCTCGCGAGTGCTGCTCGTTGTTCGCGGCGAATCGGAAAGCAATCTGTTTCGGCGACCGCGACCGGTAGGTAACTCGCGATTTCAATCCGGAAATTCCTGACGTCGGACGGCGAAATTCCTCGTCCATTTGCCGCGATTCTACGTCCAACAAGTTCGACGTAGGAGTCACTCGAGGCGTCGCGACGCTTGCGATCGATCGACTTAATTGAACGACAATTGATCGAGCCGGCATCGTCTCTCGCCGGTTGATCCAGGGAAATTCTACCCGCCGGGGACCGAACTCGATGTTCCAGCCCTAATTCCCTCCAAAAAAATGTTGTAAGGGCAAAGGAACAACTAGAGAGGCGTTACCGTACTGTCTAAAGTCAGTGGAGACTGTAAACATTCTCTCTCGAGTGTTTTTTATTCAGAATATGCGATATAACTTGTCTACTTTAGAAATATATTAACGAGAAACAAGTAGCGAAGCATCACTGTACTTTCAGAAATTAATGGAGGTCGCAAACTTTCCTCTTTGAGGGTTCTTTATTTTTAAGAATGCAGTGTAACGTCACCTAGACTGGAACAACATTGAGAAAGGACTACCAAAGAGGTATTACAGTGATTTTAAAAATGGCGACACGGTATAAGTTTTCTTTCTTTGACGTCGTTTACCGTGAAAGTGTGCTCCAGCTGATGGACAGTAATTTAAAATTGAGGAGCGACAAGCAGAGGGGCATTACAGTACTTGAGAAAATTTATGAACGTTATGAACGTATTATTTATATATATATATTTCTCTGTGACGTGTACAGGGCTCGGGGCAGAATTAAATGTTTTCGAAATATCGGAACGAGATTGCCAGGCAACGGTCTAATCTGATTTCGCGACTGTCGAGGATGACATCGTCGTTACGTTTCGAGGCAGAACAATTTCGAAGTTGCAACCATAACTGTAATCTCGCGAAAGAACCGCGGCCGCGGGAAACTTTCGCGGAGATAGCGACAGAGAGAGAGAGAGAGAGAGAGAGAGAGAGAGAGAGAGAGAGAGAGAGAGAGAGAGCGCTGCAAGACCGCGGCAACTTTTCTTCCAACGAAATTAACTGCGAAACTTTGCTTTCGAAAGGTAAATACTTGTTCTAATTTCCAACTACCATTGAATGTCAAATATTAAACGGAAGCAGACCGTCGTCGTCGTCTTCGTCGGTTCGCTCTTTGAAGACTTGAACGACGCAAGCGACTTCCGCCCTAGCAAATTGAATATTCGAGGGCGCATCTGATTGTTATTGCGTCTGGATCGTGGGCGGTACAATTGACCGGGGAGATATGATGTTGCGAGCTCGTGTTTAACAGACTGTTAATTAATTGCTGGCCGAGGTGGAGCGAACGCAAAGACGGCCGATAATCGTGTAACCAGTGATCAAGAACGAGATCTGACAATTAGCGAATCGTGTTACTTTGTATAATTTATGTTAGTCGAGAAACGTCGGTTACGCAGCAGAAAGATAAATTCGGTTCGTCCGATGTAGACTGATTTACTTTGTTAATTAACAGGATGGAGATCTGAATTTTGTGGTTTTCTCAAAAATTCTTCATTTAAGATTCTCTTTAATGAACCAGCCGAGGAATCCAGGGGGCAAAAAGGTGCGCATCGTCAAAGGTACGCGTCAGTGTAGCGAATTTTCGCGATCGTTCGCAGATCGGCCGGGTTTCCGCGCGGCGAAGCACGCGACAAATAAACCGAACGTCGCGTCGCGACGCCCGCGTCTGTTGCAGTTTGCCGGGACCGGGGCGCCGCGATTTAAGCGGAGTTTAATTCGGTAAACAGTCTCGTCTCGTAACCCATTACCGTGAAGCGTGCTAATGCGGGCAAATATTGAACAACAGCTGAAACCGGCAAATAATTTCGCGGGAACCGATCTCTCCGATCCGCCCGCGCTCCACGGAGCCGGAGATTGTTTTCCGCGTCCGCGATCCTCGCCGGGGCACGTGGGTTTTTGCTTTGAGCGAGCTTGGTCCAATTAGGATGCATAGTTTCTGAGCTTGTCTAATTGTCGCCTTTTAATTCCATGGTAAGTTAAAAGATACAGATTTAATTCATAATGGCAGAGGACATTGATAGCAGAACGCTGATGGCTTGAACGGACTTTTGAAAGTACTGTAGTGCCTCTCTAGTTGTCTCTTTTTAATTCAGAACAGTGTTAAGAAGTATAGATTCAATTATTCCGTAGAGGACATTGACAGCAGAACACTGGTATTTTGTACGGATTTTTGAAAGTACTGTAGTGCCTCTCTGGTTGTCTCTTTGTAATTCAGAACAGAGTTAAGAAGTATAGATTCAATTATTCCGTAGAGGACATTGATAACAGAACACTAGTATTTTGTACGGATTTTTGAAAGTACTGTAGTGCCTCTCTAGTTGTCTCTTTCCGATTTCGAACGAAATTGAGGTTTCATTATTTAATGAAGTATATCGATAGTATAGATCGTTAGTTCGAATGGATTTTTGAAATTACAGTACTGCCCCGCCAGTTGTCTCTGTTCGATATTTCCTCGAAAATCGGAAAAGTTCTATAGAATTTTAACGGACATATTGACGAGGTTAATTCACAAGGGAATACATCTAGAAGTACAGTAATGCTTCGCCTATTATAAGGGTCATCGTTGAAGACGTGTTTCTTCCTCACTATTGGACATTGAACGACAGAATGATACAGCAGAGGGTTTCTTGAAGTGTAGCAACAATAGGAACACGATATCGGAGGAAACATTAGGTCACCGATTAGCTCCCATCCACTTCAGAAATCAATTTGAGGGCTCCGATAGCAACGGCACCCCGAAGTATCAAATCGAGATCGTTCCCGGAATCGAACACGACCGACAGTGCTCTCCCCGTGGCAGCCAACTTGAGAAATCATAAATCATTCCGCGGGACGGCAGGTGGTTCGGCGTTATCAGCGGAAATCCACAGATAAATTGCCCGGTCGATTCAACGGCCGCGAAAATCCCGGTTATTTCTGTCGCGCCGGCCCGATCTTGGGTTGGGGCTCTCTTTTGTTTCGCTCTACGTTACTGTCGCGTATGCAACATTTAGCCCCGGTGTCCCGGACCGCTGATAATCGCGTCCGCGATGAATTAAACATGAATTAAACTTCGAACAAGGTCGCGCGCGCGCGGTCTTTCATTATGCAAACAATATCTCTGTGAAAACGAAGGTACCCGGTGTCCACGAAATCCGAAGAAACTCGATCCGGCGCAGTATAGAACGAAATCAGAATTTTGGAGCTTTCCGAAATCTCGAGTTTAACACTAGGTTTACGGGACGCGTCAAAATGACACGTTCTAATATCTTCAATTTACAAGAAATTTATTTCTTTGGGTATATGTTATTTTTAAAATGGATAAAAAATAGTCACTTTTAGTGCTCCGTGAACCTAGTGTTAAATAACCTTCTTCGCGGTTTTGTCCGACGTGCCTAATTTTTTCGTATTAATCTTTCACGGTGGAGTCTTTCATCATTTTCAACCGCTTCGTTTACATATATTTTTGTGACCAAGCTCGGGATTTAACGCAGACCGGAACATTTCGTAAATCATTGTACCGAAGCAATCTCGAAACCCAGCGAGGATTTAGCGTCGAACGAATCTCGAGTATTAAATATTCCCGCGTCATCTTGTTGCGCTCTCTTCCAATGAGATTATGCTCCCGGCCGTTAATTTCCGGCGACACGCGCGTCAAGCCGAAATTTCTCTCGTGAAAGGCCGACGCGGCGAGTCCGTGTTTCGTGACTTCCGGGACCGGGCGTACACTTCCCGTCAACCTGGACGATGATCTCAGTTGACGGTCCGAGCACGTGTACTGTACGAATGACTGTGGTCGCTTAAGGTACAGACACACGGAAAAAGTTTGACTTGACGCGTACAGATTTTAGTAGAAGACCTAACCCGGTCCGCAAATTGCCACGTGGAAAAGCTCATTAAGGATCTCGACAGGCGATAATCCCACCTGTGCAATTTCCAGTCGACAATTCGCCATGGTCGACCTTGCACACCGACGCGCAACTGCACGCCAAGCTTAACGGATCTTTGCTTAACACTCTCGTAATCATTGCTTACGACTCGGATTCGATGCAGTCCCTGGTTTACTGCCGATTCGTTTTTCAAGGGTACATGCGCTGCGTCAGCTAATTGATGCACCGCTGCAGCGGAAGACGCTTTTACAGCTGATTTCGAAACTTCGGATAAAACTTGTTCATTTTTCTTGCGAAGCTTTTACGAGCTTATTCGCGGCATTCTTCTGGTTAAAATGAGTCCAAACACGGTACAATTAGGATCACGTTTACTCGTTTAATCCACGGTACGGTGCAACCTCTGTTATCCGAACTGGCGATACCCGAGAAGCTGGAAGCAGTTTATTAGTCGATACGAACGTATGTAGTTATGACCCGAACCGAAAGAAATTGAAAATTTTCGAAATTGCCGATATGTTAAATATTTTTCCCCGTCGGCACGGTAGAAAAATAAGAACAAATTGATAAGTTCTAGTAGTTTAGGTTCGTTCGATATGCGCTGAAGATTCTCTACAAAATTTCAAGTCAATTGGTCAATTGGAGCTTGAGATACCGTGGCAAACGTTTCGGAAAAACAGATTTCGAGAAAAAACGGTTCGAAGATAACACACATTGCACTCTTCGAACCCCTGAGTCTTCTTGCGCGCACGCGTTCTACGACACTCGAGGAAAATGGAAAAAATCGACTTTTCGCAAATGAAAACTCGAGCCATTTTGATGTCGGTGAAATAATGCAATGAATCGTCGGAGAATGTTTATGCGAGTAGGATATTCTGGTGATATCTGCAGATAGGTAGACGTCGGGATGATAGTGTGTATGCACGCGGTGACAGTGGGCAGGGGCTTGGAGCATAGAGGGTGAACAAGCATGAGAGTGAGAGAGAGAGAGGGGGCGCATATCTTTGACCCAGATAAGAGGAATTCGAAGGGGTTCTTATCCCGGGTCCATAGCCCCGGGGCAACGTGGCTCCTGGTGCCAGGCTTAATGGAGCTTGAATACGCGAAGATGAGGGTTGCCGGGTATCCGTTACCCCCCGGGCCTCGTCCCGAAATTTCCGCGAATTTTTCGGTCATCTCCGTTACGTCTTCCGAGCCGCTGCCCCGAAAACATCCATTCGCGACGGACATCCTCAGGAGAACCTCAACGGTTGAGGGTTGATAAATTGACCATAGATCCTCTCGATCGTGGCAAGGGCACGAGGGTGGAAGTGTGGAATTGTCGGACGTACCGTCTGAGCGTGGCTCTGGATTTCTTTAACTTACGACATCGAGTTGGACCCCTGACGAAGGTTTCGATGAAAATAGATTTAATAAATATTATTAAATAAATTATTACAGGGCTTGTTTGGGCTCACTTTACCAGGAAAATATGATAAAAATTCTTGGTAAATTTTGCTCCTAGAAACAGAAATTATTTTCAACTCAACTTGAATTTTTGGGGGTGCCAAACTAGCAAAGGGTCAGAAACCCTTGCCATTTAACTCGTCAAGGCTAGATAAATCGACCTCTCATCCCCTAAGCAGAGAATCGCCTAAGGACACTGCACCGGCAAAAACCATACCATTTCTCTTCGGATTCGTCGCGGGGGTGTTCTAGGGGCAAAACCGTTCGAAATCGAGAGGGATGGAAAACAATTCGCGAATCCGCGATGTTTTTTCTGGTTTCTCCGGGAGGCAGTCAGCCCCGAAATTCATTTTTCAATCGAATCGCGCGGTCGAAGGTGCAGAGAAGCTGAAGAGAGGAGAGAGAGAGAGAGAGAGAGAGAGAGAGAGAGGGAGAGAGACTAGGACGCACAAGAGGGATGTGAAAGGAGAAGGGGGTGGTGGCTCTCTCGACTCGTGGCGCCAGCCTTTTATGCCGTCGGACACCTGGAGGGGATGAAGGGGATGAAGAGGGGAGAGAGAGCGTACAGTCGGTAATGACGTCACGGACCGGAGCACGATGACGTAAAACCCGGGCAACGTTACGTTACGCAAGCGTGGAGAGCGGTTCGACGGGGTTGGGTTCGTTCGGGGTGGGGTGCGGCCCGATCACCCACTGGCCTAGTTCCACAAACCCACCCCCGCCTCGGCACACACCCTCTCAGGAGGGTGGTTCAGACCAGTCACCGGGGTATTTTTTTACCCCTGGCTCTCTCTCTCTCTCTCTCTCTCTCTCTCTCTCTCTCTCTCTCCCCGGACAGGCTACGTTGCGACAATCCGCGAGGACCCCGTGTCCGGTAAGTGATCGGGGAATTAGGGGATGAACCCGATCGAATTCTACCCCTAACCGTGGCACTGAATGCTGACTACGACAATTTTTTGTTTTTCGTACGGAGATGTCTTTAGGTTCCTTTTTCAGCATTCAGGCTGATTTTGAGCAGCGTACGGAAATTAATTAATTGTCTCCTGATTATTACGCCACCCTACCCGTTTTTTCGAACTACCCCCTCCGGAGAATTTTCTCAGTGAACTTGCCATCTCGAAGACGCATTTGATGTTTTATGTCGATCTTGTTGTATTTCGAAGATGATTGCAATCGATCGAGAGTCTTCAACCCCCCTCTGAATTATTTATATATTCCACCACCCTTTGAATAATGCATCGTCGTTTTCAGGAAACCGGGGGAAATAATACAGATACTTCTGGTAATTCGTAATTTATAGACTCGAATCAATTTGGACGATTGGGGCTCTTCGATTTTCATACTTTAACGATATTCGTCTCCGAAGATGTGCGTAATTATTCTAATTTTAAAGAGACTGTCGCTAAAAGAAATTAGATCTCTCAAAGACTCCCCACACGAGAAATCTCCACCGGAAGAAAAAACCCAAATCCCCGAAACCCAATCAATTCAGAAACCGATTGCAACCCCTAATACGCTTCATCCCCCGAGCGCGTTTCTCCCCCGGCTCGAGGCGGACTAAAAATAATGTTATTTATATGTATCGGTCGACGATGTACCCGTTGAAATCGATTAAAAGAGTCGTTCGTGGAACACCCTTCTGTGTCTTCCACCCCCTCTTCCCCGTGTCCGTCGTATTTCATCCCCTCGCGTCCAGAATACTAATGACCGTCGTCGACTGTCGTAATCCCGGCCGGGGAACGGGAATTATCCCGCAAGAATGATTATTTTCGTTACTGTCCCGTTGACACGCGTCAACGCGGGGGTGGATTATAACGGGGTTTCTCTCTGCTTCCTCGCTGCGAGGAGCGAGTGAGACGAGACGAGACAAAAGACCGGGAAGAGAGAGAGAGAGAGAGAGGGTGAGAGAGAAGAGAGCAACTGTCGCAACGCGCGGCCAAGAGAGAAAAGGGGGTGGGACAAAGTGTGTCGGGCTAAATTAATGACAGCATCCGGTATTCCGCGGATGATAAAGCCGTTCCGTAGACGGGGATGCAGCCCCTTGCAACCCTGAGGACGACGGATGCGGTTCTCCGCAGAAGGGTTGTTCCTGCAGAAAATCCAACTGCCATTTTCTGGGACGATTTATCCAGGGTCCGAAGAAAAAACTACAGAATTTCGTGAAAAAATTTTCCGAGAAAATTCTAAGAATTCTAATTCGACATTTGACAATTTCTATAAATCACGCACGACGCAACGACAGTCTCAAATTCACGTTCGCACAATTTCACAATGCACTCCTTCGTTTCTGTCCGAAATCGAACCGAATTCCGCTCTGCAAAATGAATTCTCAATTAAAATCTCAATCGCCCATTTCCTGATTCAAATAATCCAGAAAAATTAGCATGGGGGATCCAGATACTCGAGATCATTTCCCGATAAACTGAAACGCGTTACGATATCCACGAACCAAATATCGTGCTTTCAACGGGAGCCGTTGAAACACAAACTCTCTCTCTCTCTCTCTCTCCCTTGAAATTCATCGGGCGACGCCTCGATCGAGTTACAATAAAAAGATACAAAAAAAAAAATCCGGTGTAAGCAAAATGGAGAAAGAGAGCGAAAGAGAAAGAGACGGAAATTTTTTCCGCGAAGAAGGCGCTCTCATTCTCCCCGCGTCTCTCGCGAAACAGCTATAACAAATTGCGGCTCGCTCGTGGAGAAGGTCGAATGTCGCGAGTGTATCGGATGTTAATGAATAGATATTGCGCAACGCTGGTTTTCGCGATCCTCGGGGTTTTAATTTTAATTACGCGACGCTCGTTTCGTCGCTGCCGTTTTTCTCCGGGTCTCGGCGGCGCTTCTCGTTGCGCAACGTCCAGCCTTTGACTCTCCGGCTTTTCTTTTTTCTTTGTTCACCTTCTTCCAGGTCTCTCTCTTTCTCTCTCTCTCTCTCTCTCTCTCTCTCTCTCTCTCTCTCTCTCTCGTTTTCCCGTCTCTCCGCGTTGCATTCGTTTCGCCGCCGCCGAGGAAAATATGCAGTTCACGGTTTGTCGATCCTCCGGCGCTGTTAACGAGCTCGTTGATTGGACTTCCACGGATTAATATATCGACTCTCGCCCGGACAAAAGGCAGGAATCGAGGGAACAAACGGGGCCTGTTTGCTCGGTAACGATACGAAAACAACGGGTCTCTCCCGTTCTACCGGCGATTTCGGTGAATTCTCGCCCGTCGGCCATATCCCCCTGTGCAACAGCGTTGTTTTGTTTTTGCATTGTTCTTCCTTGGACAAACGTTGGCGGACAGTTTCGATTAAAGGGATTAAAACGGGCATGAAATATCGACGCGCACCCTGTTGCCAAGGCTGCGCGAAGATCCCGATGGACGCATTGTTTCACTGCGGAATCGCGACAAACGTAAGCTCAATTTAAGAGAGTAGGCTGATTGCAATGAGGGTTGCGAATAATTCCAGCCAATTGCACTGGATGCAAACGATTTTTATTTTCCGTAAAAATTGTGTATAAATTTTCAAGGTGAATGTGAAATCCTGTTGGCTACGTTTAGGGCTCGGTAGTTCGGTGTTGAAATTTTGGTTTTGGCTGGGAATTTTTCGGAAAACAACGGGACAACACCGGTGCTATACGCTCGCGATTCGGTTAATTGCGTTACAGCTGTTTCGACGGCGTTAATAGTCAACGTTCCGCACAAAGGACGCCTGTGATCAAGTAACGCTACGGCGTGCTCCTCTTTCGTCCAACAATTAGATTCAATTACAGGATCGTTCGACCGTAATTAGAGTACATCGTGCTTTTCTCTTCGCCGGCACCGCGTTTATCTTCCTACTTCCGCGAATCGACGCCGCGCGTCCCGACGCCTTTATCTCGCTTCGAAAACGATCCTCGATGAACGATGCACATTTTCTGCCGAGAAATTTCTGTGGAATCGATCACTCGAAATTTGAAACCGATCGTACAACTAGTCTTCAGTGCATTTATGTCAGTTTAGTCATTGCAAAATACAGAATTTGGAACCAATCGCTTGATTCATGTGAATGCATTCATATAATTTCAATAATTGTAAAATACAGAATTTGGAACCAATCGGTTGATTTATTTGAATGCATTCATATAATTTCAATAATTGTAAAATACGGAATTTTGGAACCAATCGGTTGCCTCATTTGAATGTATTCATATAATTTCAATAATTATAAAACTCGAAACCATTCATTTGACCAGTTCGTAACGCGTCTGAATTAATACCATTTACGAACTTTGAAAGAGTAATTAATAGACTGCGGATTTTATGAAAGGATTCAGAGAGCTGAATATGTTATTTTTAATCTATCAATTCGATCGTGGAGTGAAATATTAATTTCTATTTTTACTTTGCACGAAGATCCAGCGATTAATATTTAAACGAACCGTATAATCGAATTAGTATTTCAGTCTTTCTCGCGAGCTGTCAGATTGTCGCAAATAAATAGATAAACCGTCCGTCGGTGAAATGATTTAGATAACAAAAATGTAAAATTGATGAAAATTCGAGAGGCTCGCGTATAATAAATTGACGTGTAGAGCACATTGAATTTTGGAAAGTGGGTTAACTTGACACAAGAGACGCGAGCGAGTTAATATTTGTTGGCGCGAAGTTATCTGAAATTTGAAATCGCGGCTACGTTTAGTATACTCCACAGTTCCGGGCGAACTTATGGTCGAATCAGATTCGGTAAATTAATTTTCAATTTACGAAAGTTCATACGGTCACGGCTCCGTGGAAACGAGAATACTGTTTCCCCCTCGGCAAGGATGTGTACACATAATAGTAAAAAATTCGTGACACGAAAAACCAAAATTATTTCTAATTAAATTCTGACCAAGTTACGGAGAAGGGAACGAAATTCATGGACAGGTATTGGATTAACAGAGAAGTAGAGTATCAATCAATCGTGCTTTACGTACGGTATTAATAAAATTCCATCGTAAAATGGATTTATGCGATACGGGATAAATTCTGCAATAACTGTCCGTACGTCGGCTTCCTCAATAAAAGTTTTATTAATACAGTCCCGATAATATTCGGCGGAACCTACGGTATCAATGTGGCTCACACTAACAGGAGAAAATTCTTGTTATACATGTGGGAGATGGTCTGTTCGCGGCGTAATTTATAGACGAGTATTTGGTTGAAAGTGAACAGAGATTTCCAGGGAATTAATTGCACTATTAAAACTTTCCTGATGACTCGTTAGATCGGTAGCTACTCCAGACTGTTTGGCTCGGTTCTACAATTAATTCTAGCTGCTAAATCCCTACGTGCCGCGCTCAAGCTGTTTCATTTCAGAGTGCATTGAATCTAATGCCCAACCTACGCTTGTAATTAGTTCGTTGATTTTCCTGTATCCACGGCGTTTGAAATTGTCCGAAAGTCCCGGCGAAACGCAATGAATTTTCACACGAACTTCAAGAAAATGCGATACAATATTTCCCGACTCCAACAATCATTTTCACCGGATTTAAATTCTACTTGATTCCGCGAAACTTCGAACGCCGGCTAATTAGAATTCCGAATCGGACTATTTCAGATTCACAAGACGAAAAGCGAAATGCAGGGACTGTACACGGGTTCGAGGATGCCGACGCCGGGGAAAAAATTGACAGCGACGACCGCCGCTGGCAACGTTACAAATCCTAACAATGCAGTCGGAAGCAATCTAGTTTCTATATAATATTTATACTCTTTTTGTTCGTCCGTGCCTCGCCGGGATTTGTGCATCCACCGCGGAACTGTAGCGACGCGTTGAATCGGTCCCGGGACCGGAAGCGGAATTTACGGGGGTGTGGGAGAGCGCGCGAAAAAATCGACTCGTTAAATCTGCCGTCGCGGTACGGCCGAATTTATCTCAGCCGTCTCTCGTCTCGTCGCGTCGTCCTCGACGTCGACGTCAATGCGACGGGACCTTTCGGATTGCGGTTGGAACGCGGCTTGCTCGTGTCTTCCTCCGTGCTTTTATTTTCTACACCGAATACTATCTACCCTAAATCGGCGATGTTTTAATACAATTAGTTTTAATTGTTTCTCAAACAGGGCATACGATCCTCTTATTTTTGAGAATATATATAAATTCACAATTTCGTATCGAGTCACAATTTTTCTATTAAAAAAATGTCTCGACATTCATTAAACTCAACTAAATCCACCCACAAAATTTCAAATCGGTACATCCACTAGTCCTGTCTAAAAAAATTGCCAAAAATCACTGTGTCATTCGACTAGCAGAACGATTCTCTACAAACGTTTCTCTACGGTTAAACAAACTTTGTATCGAGCGACTTCTCCACAGAAAAATTTACAAATACACTGGAAACCCTGATAAATACACCTGCAAAATTTTAAATTGATACATGTACTAGACTCCTTTCAAAAAATTGCCAAAAATCACTTTGTCATTCGATTAGCAGAACGTTTCTCTACAAACGTTTCTCTACGGTTAAACAAACTTTGTATCGAGCGACTACTTCTTCACAGAAAAATGTACAAATACACTGGAAACCCTGATAAATACACCTGCAAAATTTTGGATTGATACATGTACTAGATTCCTTTCAAAAAATTGCCAAAAATAACTTTGTCATTCGACTAGCAGAACGTTTCTCTACAAACGTTTTTCTACGGTTAAACAAACTTTGTATCGAGCGACTTCTCCACAGAAAAATTTACAAATACACTGGAAACCCTGATAAATACACCTGCAAAATTTTAAATTGATACACGCACTAGACTCCTTTCAAAAAATTCTCAAAAGTCGCTTTTTACTCGTCGAACTAGAACAACGTACCTCTGAGAGGTACTCTGATTAAATGATCGTAACTTCACAGGAGACCATTACTGTACCGCACAAAAATTGCTGAACACTCTTCAAACCCTAACAGAGACACCGGCAAAATTTAAAAAAATTAAAATCAAAATTAATTTAAAATTTAAAATTCTTGAGAGGTCTCTTTCTGTGCAAGAAGACAGGGTTGCACCGTAACGACGACGCCCGCCACGAAATCAACGTGTTTGATTGCACCCGTGGCGTCTGATCCTCGGAGACCAGCCACTTGACGAAGTTAATCAGCAAACTAGGATCCCGACTATAGCGATCGTGATTGCGCCATAGCGTTCCGTGTATCCCGACGTCCGCGCGAGTACGTCAGGCTTTGCAATTCCACGCGGGCCGAAACTCGAACGGCGGATGTCGGTTCGCCATTTATTAGCAATTTTCCGAGGGATTTCCCTCGCATCACGCGCCTTAATTACTCTCGCCTACACGACGCCGCGAGCTTGCCTGTGTATTTACGAGGCCGACTTATTGTATATTCCGGTTACATCGCTATACTTTGTTCCCTCGCGTGAAACTCGCGATCCGAACGGCCGGACCGGGAATTACGTTGGACACCATGATGCTTACAGCGCCATTTTATGGCTCGTGACGTAATAACTCGTCCTTTATTCTCCGGTTATTTATTCCTCTATCGGCTCGCGTGATGTGCGGTTTACCTATTCATCGTGGTCGTCGCCCATTTTGATTTTATCTTCCGCGCTTTTGTTAGCTAAAATATCGTTTAGGTCTCACTATTCTGCGCAACACAATTTTCACTACGATAACCATCGCGAGAGTCGACGGAAAAATAAGTGAAGTCACAGAAATTTGGAAATAATACGTAATAACGGTCAGTGATTTCAATTTTCATTGTAATTTGTCGGGCATGATTAATTCGCTTTTAATTCTGCATCTTGATTGCAAATGTTGCACAACCGAAACGCGAAGCTCGAGTTGCACAAATTTTTGCCATTATTTTGGCGTCCGAAAAATTCATAAATAATACGGAGTAATTGTTGTCAGTCGCTCGGCTTTCGACTGTAATTTGTCAGACGTGCTTAACTTGTTTTTAGCGTGATTGCAGAGTGCCGAACAAATTGAAAACGTTACTGCGACACAAGTGAAACAGACGGGGCTTGAGATGCATTATTGTTGGTATTATTTTGCATCTCGCAGAGATTCGCGAATAATAAATAATAATTGTCAGTAGCTCCGCTTTCAATCGTAATTCGTCATGCATGCTTAATACGGTTTTAATTCAGTCGCAGTTTGTTGAACAGATTGCAAACGTTGCGGTTGCACAAGAGTACTATACGACTGTACGACTATACTTCACGTGCTGGTGAGGCAGGTGCTGTGCCAAACTTCATTTTATTGAGCTACATAAATCAATAACCTGAAACGAGAAGTAGCAGGAATTTTTCTGTTTCGAGCCCTCCAGTAGAGTCGATCGATTTATCAATAATAACAACCGTTTCAATCGTGAACCGAACATTTGTCCCGCGTGACACAACGTGATCGTTTCCAATAGAATTATTGTACAAAAATTTTTATCAACGGAGAGACGGAGAACAGTTTTCCGTTCGAATCGTGCACTCGAAGATGCAGAAGTATGTCGCAATGTTTATATTCCCATAAACGTCGCGTCGTTCCATCTGCAACTGCAAGATGCGCCGACTCGTGTTTATTCCTTGCAAACTACAGGCTTCATGGTCGCTCGTCAACTGCAGATTATTGCAATAACTGCTGGGCGACGAGCATTCATAAAATTTCCGCTTAGTTACAACATTTTGCTCTTAATAAACTGCGGACCCATAAACCCCCCACCCCTCCCATCGTAGTTACACTCGTTTAATGTCTCGAGCAAGACAACGAACGTGAAAGATTCTATACAAATTCGTGTAAAAGTTACATTTCCAGTAAACTGTGCCAGCGAATTGAAAAACAAAATTAGAGAGGGGACTTTTTTAATACTAAGTTAAGCCAGTTAAATTTAAATAGACTGAGACATTTTTGATGGCGATATTTTAAACAATGGGAAGTTTCAGAGAATTTATTCGAGGAAGAATTTTTCGCAAACGATGTAGGAAGAGTTCCAAGCATTTTTTAATAAAGATTTGCAGGCTGCTCAGAACAGTAAATATTTTTATGGATTAAGAGAAAAATTCGTCGTGCCCTATTTATTGTTTCACAAGACACCCCTAACCACGCTCCCGCGTTTACTTGTCTCCAGGGTGGGGCACGACCCTAACACGTACCCCATCGACTCGTCATTGTCGCTGGTTCTGCAAACATTCAATAACTATCATCTCCGGAGCCTCGTTCGCAATGATAAATTCGGGGAATCTGTGTACGCCGCTCGGGAACACGTTTGTCCAAGGGTGAGCCGTGTCGGCAATATTTCATCGTGACAGTCGAACGTGACCTGCGAGCTGCTACCGGCGGAAAAGAGCAATGGCGGTGCTAAAGAATCGTTGACGGAACACGGGCCGAAATTACGTTGCTGATTGCAGGCCTCCACGATTACGCGAACTTTATTTCGCACTGAACCACCCCCCGAAATAGCGTACGGTCACTTAACTGCGACGGACTCGTGACACCGCAATTTGCGTGGCGATTACAATTGATTTTGTCATGTTTACTTTTCAATACTGCTCAACGCGTTAAAAAATGCAAAATTGTGCAATTCTTCGGCTCGACGTAGATTGCAATTAGGGATTTGTTTGAATTAAATTGTTTGAATTAAGCGCGGTTTGTTTGATCCACGGTTAAACGGAGGTTCTTCGAAGGCGAATTAATCCACGGTCAGGAATTAATTATTGGCCAGCGGCCATCGAGCTCTCGACGACGTATTTACGCTTAACCTCGCCTCGTCGACGGATAAATCGCGTGTCGGAGCCACCGGAGCATCGGCTCGACGCGAAGTATACTACCGAATTTCGCTGCCGGGACCCTTGACTTCCTGCCAAATGGTACCGAGATCGTTCCCGTCCCGGTTCGGGCTAACTTCGGCCCGAAATGTCCTCTGGATCCCGTCGGATACTGAATTAACCCTTCCGCTGCGGCGGGTCTCGAGCGAAACCAGTTTGCAGCGTTTGCAACCGTATTTGACCATCGATGGTAATTAAATGCCACGAAGTGAACGGTGGATCGGGCAAAGTCAAACTTCTCTGCACCGATTACGGGACACCGAGTGGTTTTGGGAGCCCTACAATTTTTTAGAAGCCCTACAATTTTTTGGGAGCCCTACAATTTTTTAGGTTCCCTAGAATTTTTAGGAGCCTTAGAATTTTTTAGGAGCCCCACAATTTTTCAGGAGCCCTACAATTTTTAGGAGCCCTACTATTTTTTAGGAGCCCTGCAATTTTTTAGGAGCCCTGCAATTTTTTAGGAGCCCTACAATTTTTTACGAGCCCTACAATTTTTCAGGAGCCCTACAATTTTTCAGGAGCCCTACAATTTTTCAGGAGCCCTACAATTTTTTAGGAGCCCTACAATTTTTCAGGAGCCCTACAATTTTTTAGGAGCCCTACAATTTTTTAGGAGCCCTACAATTTTTTAGGAGCCCCACAATTTTTCAGGAGCCCTACAAATTTTTAGCAGCCCTACTACAATTTTTTAGCAGCCCTACTACAATTTTTTAGCAGCCCTACTACAATTTTTTAGGAGCCCTACTACAATTTTTTAGGAGCCCTACTACAATTTTTTAGGAGCCCTACTACAATTTTTTAGGAGCCCTACTACAATTTTTTAGGAGACCTACTACAATTTTTTAGGAGCCCTACAATTTTTCAGGAACCCTACAATTTTTCAGGTGCTCACAATTTTTCAGGAGCCCTACAATTTTTCAGGAGCCCCACAATTTTTCGGGAGCCCTACAATTTTTCAGGAGCCCTACAATTTTTCAGGAGCCCTACAATTTTTCAGGAGCCCTACAATTTTTCAGGAGCCCTACAATTTTTTAGGAGCCCTACAATTTTTTAGGAGCCCCACAATTTTTCAGGAGCCCTACAAATTTTTAGCAGCCCTACTACAATTTTTTAGCAGCCCTACTACAATTTTTTAGCAGCCCTACTACAATTTTTTAGGAGCCCTACTACAATTTTTTAGGAGCCCTACTACAATTTTTTAGGAGCCCTACTACAATTTTTTAGGAGCCCTACTACAATTTTTTAGGAGACCTACTACAATTTTTAGGAGCCCTACAATTTTTCAGGAACCCTACAATTTTTCAGGTGCTCACAATTTTTCAGGAGCCCTACAATTTTTCAGGAGCCCCACAATTTTTCGGGAGCCCTACAATTTTTCAGGAGCCCTACAATTTTTCAGGAGCCCTACAATTTTTCAGGAGCCCTACAATTTTTCAGGAGCCCTACAATTTTTTAGGAGCCCTACAATTTTTTAGGAGCCCCACAATTTTTCAGGAGCCCTACAAATTTTTAGCAGCCCTACTACAATTTTTTAGCAGCCCTACTACAATTTTTTAGGAGCCCTACTACAATTTTTTAGGAGCCCTACTACAATTTTTTAGGAGCCCTACTACAATTTTTTAGGAGACCTACTACAATTTTTCAGGAGCCCTACAATTTTTCAGGAGCCCTACAATTTTTCAGGAGCCCTACAATTTTTCAGGAGCCCTACAATTTTTCAGGAGCCCTACAATTTTTCAGGAACCCTACAATTATTTAGGAGCCCTAAAATTTTCTGACGCACTCTCCAATTTCTTCGGAGGAAGTAAACTTTCCGAAAGTTCCGAGGAGAAAAGAAATTTCCCGCGACACAGACAATTTTTATTTTACAGAAAGTTCCGGCAGTCTGATGTGCGAAAGAATTCGCGCGACAACTGCAATCTCGTCGCGAGAATCGCGGAGCATCCCGTCGCCAGATGGGAAGAGGTTAATTCCCCGAGTCCGTGGCTCCGGTAATCATGGGTTTATTATCCCCGGAGTCGTTCGCGATCATCGTTCCCGTTTTCCCTCGTGATCGCAGGCCAGCCCGATACGGATCAGCTCTGGCATCGGTTCAAAAGCGGGGCCGGTTTACTGTCATCGCGCGGCATCATTTTTCGGGGGGTGGGGGGGGGGAGCAAGAGTCGCGCACCAAGCGTGTTTTCTAGCCTTTAATCATGTCCCGTTTCCTTCTCCTATCCGGAGAGCCAGCCCGATTGATCTAATGCGACCGAGGATCCCGTTTATTGCCCGTGGAAACCGTTCCAAGCTCAAAGGTGAAACGGCCCGACGAACGAGATAAGATTATCGTGTCGGAGACGGCGAGTAATAAGCTAGCCAAAACTTTTGGGAACTAAAGACTGTCGCCCGGGAATATGTCTGTCCCGTTCTCCTGGCTCCCGGTTCTTCGATTTCCGGGATCCTTTGCCCTCGCGGCTTCCTCGGGACTCGCTTTGTTCGACCCTCTCCTCTCCCGACTCTCCGCTGTTTGCTTTCTCGAGCGAATTCTTTTCTCTCGGTTTGAGACTGTTTGAGGGCGCAAATATTGTTCGGTTCTACGCTACCGAAACCTGAACCATTTGACTTTAGTTTCTGTACTCGAAACTGATGTGTTTTAAGCTCCTCTTGTTTGCTTTTTAATATTTTTATTTGAATAATAAAATAGAAATTAATTTTGGGTGTCTAAAAAGATTGTAGGAACGTGTTCGATGATTTCAAAAATGTCGAGGTTCGTAGGGAGATTGTGTCCCCCGCGCGACTGAAATTAGCGAGGGGAATCTCGCTCGAGTGGTGTCAGGGGACGGATAAAGGGCGTGACGCAAAAGTGATTAGGGCCGAGCGAACATTATGACGCGGTCCTGGTCGGTTCGCGGCGTCGATGGCCGATCCGCGGGAGAAGTTTGCGGGAACCTCGGTCAACATTCTGTTTACAAGCAACGGAGTTAACTTTGCTTTGCTCCCAACCCATTCCCGCAACTTCAATGTTTAGCTCGCGGAAGAGCGTCCTGAGAAATCGGCCATCTTGCGACCCTTACGTGACCGGAAATTCTTGGACTGTTCGAAGGAAGCTGAGAGAGTCGAAAGGCGGCGGACTTCGCAAAAGTAAGAGCCGTCTTTTAAAGTATGCACAGGCTTCTTGAAAACACGGTGGCTAAATGTTGCCGTTGCTTTTGAACGAAAATGATGAATTATAAAGGGACGTTCAGAAAAAAGCGAGATGAAAAACGTCTCGCGCAAAAGATTTATCTGTACTCCGCGCTCGAGTATAATGTAACCTGCATATGCATTTTGCGGGTCATTCTGACCCGTATTCAGTATCCGTGTCACTGCAGGAGCATCCGGTGTCCCGAGGGTTAATGGTGATTAATGGTTACCCCTATAAATTAATTTTCCCGACGAATACTTCGATCAGCATAAATCATGCTGCTTGCTACTTACGTGCATTCTGTCCGAACGATTTATTTCAACGCGCACGACGACCATAATATCTTCGAGATTTTGCTTCAACTTGTACTTCGGAAATTTTCTACAAATACTCAATTAATAAATGTATAAAAATCGTAATAAATATAGCGTTAAATAATGGTTCATTGCTTTTTACTGTGGAGAACACCGCCGGCAAACACGCGGACACGGAAAACTATTTGATCGGACGCAATATTCACGATTCGAACAAAGAGGGGAATAAAAGACAACGCAGTCCATTGTTTCACGGTCGCCGCTTTATCGTTTCTCTCCAGTTACACGCATTAACCTCCAATACGTGCAAGCTCGAGCATCCATCCGCATTATTTTCACTAAAAGAACCGGGCTCCATTGTCCGGCAAACAAACGATCAAATGTTCGGCGATAATGTAACTTTTCACCATTCAACGTCTTGGGATGAACGGGAACTCGCTTTGTTCGAACAAATCATTTCGACAGTAATCGACGAAATACAGCAACAGAAAAACAATGTAACGTTATTGTTCAAACTTGGAAAAAATCAAACTTGCATCAAACTGCAACTATTTCACTTCTCCCTTACTCTTCTTGGAACCCAATAGGGTATTAAATTCTTTTTTCTCAAGCGCCCCAAAATTCGGAAACCCCAAGAATAATTCAGTAAACCACAATTCCGAATCAAACACGGTCAAGCAGCCATGGACCAGCGTTCTCAAACCTGTGCAAACGCGAAATTCACAGTTATTATTGTTCGCTCTACAGAACGAAACGCGCGTGTGTTTGAACAGATAGTTTCCTCTCCAACTCCAACACTGTCAAACTACTACCAACGCCAACGTACACCGACCAACAGAGCCACAAACAGCATCGCGCTCGAGCATCGCACACACTCCGGTGCGGTGGAACACAACCAGCTGGCACACGGTCGACACGCATTCGCAAACAATTAAACACTCGGCAACTAACCACTTCAAACACGCGAAGACTTTATTTATTCACCGACCGGGTCGGTACCATTTAATTACAAGAAGCGGACAGCTGCGAGACACTTTAATTACGCATTTCTCATTCTGCGACTGCGAACGAAGTCGCCGACAGGATTTTCGTTCAATTCGTTTCGTTCGTCCCCCTTTTTTATTTGCTGCCGTCCAGTTTATTGTTATTTTTACGTTAATTCACAGTAGCTGTAATGAAAATGCTGTTTCACAATTTGTAAGGAACATTTTATGAAATGCCAGATTTTTTAGTTATGACAAAAATTAGTGGAGATCAGGTACTATTTTGTCGAAAACGAAGTGGGATTTTTCTGGCGAGTAAAATGGAACTTATCGATGTCGATGGAAAGGGCCAATTTAGCGAACGACGGGGAATTATGTAGGAATTATTGACGAAATCGTGAATCGAGATTCTTGTACGATTCGTGGAAATCGCCGTCGATGTTCCTTCCGCTGTAAAGGGGACTCGGGACGTGAAATTTCAATAAGCCACCCCACCGAAATGGTAATTGGGTACTTCCGCCGAGCAATTCCTACCAAGGACAGTTTGGACAAATTTTTACGTGCCTGATTTCCTAGCGGCGCTTGTTGTCCCGGGGGATTTCGCTGATCGACGAAGTCGACCTCGACGAATTCCTGTTTACCGTTGGGTTTTGCTTGTGCCGGAGCGAAACGTCCTGATCGAACGAATTTCCCCACATTTCGCTGCGTCCCTTTGCCCGGAGGAACATTTAGCAACAAACGTACCGCAGAAAAATGGTAAACAGTCTTTACTCTCCAGTGGAGCACACAAAATAACGCTAATAATTTGTGACGTATTTCAAATATTTCCAATATTGTCGAGTGTTGACATATTCCAGTGAAAAACAAATTCCCGATTTCTCCCGAAGAACAGCACCGTGTTCAATCACGATTAATTACATTCAGCAACGATTAATAATATTGACGCAAACGTATCAATAAATTGCCCGTCCTGCTTCGTCGACGATTAAATATAAACAAAGGGACGAGGTAAATATTTTCATGCACGAACGGGCGATTTAAAAATCATTTATTCGGTATCGCGCGTGCACAGCTCGCCGTGCTATTCGACGAAAAATTCTTCCATTTCGAAGATTATCGGACTATACCCGTCGTCGCTGCCAATTGCAATCTCCGCGGTTTAATGACGCTTGCATCATGGGACAGGCGAGTGTCAGCGACAATTTTTCAATTTCCTCGAACGATTTTTCGTGGAGGAAGGAGAACGCCGCGGCTCGATCACGGGAATTAGATGTGTGCCGGGGGAAGATGGTGCATTTCCGGATTCGAGGCGGTGCGGAATGCTCCTGGGGATGCATTTTCGAGGGATTTTCTGCGGGACCCGACTCGTGGTACGGATCGAACAATTTATTTATTCATTCTTAACGAGATGGCGCCCTTGGACGCGTGAAAATCAGTTTCGCCGCCAATCTTCGCCATAGAAGCAACAACCGAATAAAAATAGTGCACTGTGTTAATGTAAAAAAAGTGCCCCGAAAAAGATTCAAGTTGTCCGATCGAATTCTAAAAAAGTTATTCAAGTTTTGAAAGGGACATAATCGTAGTGGGGGGGGGGGGGAGAAAAAAGGTTTCTATTCCGCGAGCGAATCGGGACGAGCGAATAAATTCACCCCGTTGTCGTTACACTGCGCGCTAGCACACGGGGGAAAAAAGGGGTTGGAATTCGCCAAATTTCCGGGCGAATTGAAACGGGTCTCCCTCCGGACGCCGGGGACAGGAAGCGTTCCTTTCGAATCGGAGGATCTGCGATCTCTGAGAAATTGGATCCCGAAGAAGGACCGGGTTCTACAAACGAAACCGTTTTCAACCCCTTTTCCACCCCCGCCGGCGGCAAATTACCTCTCATTAAATCTGCATCGTGATCTAGCGATCGACAAATGGACCGTTTAACCCTTTATGCTGTGAATTATGGCTGCTTCTACCCTTCCGAGACTTGCGCTACCCCCTCGAACAAAATTGTAAATCGAAACCTTTTGAAAGAATCGGTTTGTGTCCAGGATTAATCTCTCCCGAATCGTCATCAGAATCGAATTCGCTGGAGCGCCCGTCGTTGATCCTCCGTCGGATCTATTTATGATCGGAGCCAAGTTCAAACTGCCTCGAAATGTCACCCAAACTTTAAGTCTAATTTCGGTCTCTATCAGAGCCGAGAGCTGGATTCAGTTCAACCGGAACGTAACCCAGTAATAGGTCCACTCGGCTTCTATTTATGACCTAAATCGAGCCCAAGACAATCCTACTTGTGCTCCCCGCAAAATCTACGCCTGGCGCACATACTCTCCAGTAGCTGCTGTCGGATTCGCCTTGGGCGGAGTTCACGCTCGAACGAGTGGAAAATCCGGCGGTTCGTTAAACATTAAGGCTCCTCCACACCATATCCCCGAAGAAAAACTCTGAGATACGACTCTATGTTCTTCGGTTTCCGGTTGAACGACTTGGTTCTCGCGCCAGAACACCAATTCAACCCTTTCAGGAATTACTCGAACGCCCCATGAAACAGTCTCGGTACAACCATAAACCAAATGCACTTGGAGAGAGAGAGAGGGACTATTACCAATATTGCAAAGTGCTACCAACATGTAAAAATTAATTTCTCCAACAATATTTAAGCGAGAAAGAATTTTCTTGGAAATCTCCATCATCGTCTTCACTGTCCGAAAATTTTAAAAAATATTGTACGTTGCCAAGCTGCCTAAATATTTTTATAACTCTCACATAACAGTAGACAATGTATTGCTATGACAAATACGCGTAATAAAAATGTAATTTGTTTGCTCGATAGTATTTTAGATTTTGTATTAGGTATACATCAAACGTCATGTTAATAATAATTGTACTTGTTTGTCAAAGACCATGGCGATACATTCGTCTATAGAGTAAGTATAATGCAATTGTAACGTGCTTTCCAGGTAGCCGAATTCGAGTTAAATTCGTAGGTAATTAACTATACTATGTTTGGACTCTCCAGGCCAACGTACTAAGTAGATTCGTGCGGACATAGTCAGACCGCTTCTACATAGTTCGTGGATATTCACCGACGTAGTTGGAGTTACTTATTACTGCCATCCATATTGAATATTAGGTGCACCACTACATTATAAACCCTGCTATTAACTGTTTCTGCAAACACCCAGACCGATTACAAAATTCGTCTTTTTCACTATACATTATTTATCGCGTTACTAATATAATATTCACATTGATCACAAAAGAAAATCTACGCATGTACAATTTAAAGAAAAAAGCAATATCACAAAGAAGCTGTTTTGAACAGTTTATAAAAGAACCCTCGTCGTTCGGGGATTTAAATGAATACAAATCGATTTACCGCGAATCGATCCGTAAACAATCGAAACGAAATTACCGTGCCTAAACGAAGCGCAAACACAATAACAGCGTCACCGCGGCGCGGCGTTATGCCTGTAAGTAGATTTAGACGGTCATGATCAGACCAGGGTCTATAGACGTCCAGTCGAATTGTAGTATCGCCAGCGATTAATAGTGTACTGTTCTTTTCTGCTGTTCGGGGCAACAGAGTTCACGCGGCCGGTCGTGCAAATAATCGAAATCGAATCACGGCCCGGTAACGATGTTCAAATTCGAGAATCAACATTGACACGGGGTCAATAAAATCAATTCGAAATTCGACGCGAGGTCGAAAATTGAGCTCGCCCCCGGGGGGCGAGAACTCGAGAGATCCCATTGACGCGGCTCTGGATCAGCCGGGAAAAAGATGAAACCGAGAAAAGGAAAAACAAAATTGAAAAAAAAACGAGGATTCTGAATAGCGATAGTGAATTTTGTCCATGAAACCGAGAACGAGGTTCTCGTGTGAATCGCAGCTTTAGGAGGTGCGTACGAGTGCAAGGGATATAAATATACCCTCTTCACGCAGAAAATAAAGTGCAGGCTTTGTTTCACACCCTTCGACGTCGCAGTATACTTAAATAGAGCTGCGACGAGGGAATTCGCGTTTCAGATCGATTACCACGATCGACAATCGATCTTGCACAAAGTTGCCATTCTAGATTCTGCACGAATTTTTCGGGAATTTTCGATTTTAATCCCGACATGTTGGTACCGTTGACGCCGGAAACATGCTTTTTTGTTGATTGGAGTTGTTAAATCGACCAACGATATAAATGAGCGAGCAGAGTGTTTGACGTCACGAATTTCTACGAATGAAAATGGACAGTGGAATTGAAAGGCTTGTCAGGCTTGATTGCGCAATCCATAAATTCGCCGGGAAATGTTTAAAGCGCGATCGCAAATTGTCAGATGCTACGTGACAATTTCTCAATATTTGATATTATGTTTCGCATTTCTACCTTGTGGAATTTATTACCGTTACGGTTTTTATTACTGGGACAGTTCCGTGGTGTTCTATCATAGTGAAATATTTTTTTAAAAAAGTTGTAACGTCATGATGTACGCGAAAGGAATGAAATGATTTAGTGTTCGAGTGAGCGTTGTGTGAAGTAACAATTTTCCAATATTTTCCATTGGATTTCGCTTTGGAACATTTTGCTGCCGTTCAATATTATTAAAATGTAAAAATTACGAGCTGAAGATAAAACGTTTCATGCGGATCAATAATTCCTGCATATATTTTATTGCATTTCGATTGGCAACGTTCACAAAATTTTGAAAACGTGGTTCTGATTTATCTTGCTGTCTGTCTCATTAGCCTGTCGCGCGCCATCTTGTTCCTCTCTTGTGTTTCACGGACGGACGGCAAGGGAAAGGTACCGAAACGTAAAGCAAACGGTTTTTGCCAGGGCACAGGGACACCTCGAAAACCGGTCGAGGACAAGAAGGGTACGAATACGGCACCATCCGGGCGTTTCATGCGCCATTTTCTCTCGAACAATCACCATTTCTTCCGGGCGATCGTTCTTTGACGGAACACCGGCACAACAGGAAGCTACGTCTACGGTGACGAGAACAGAGTCAACGGTGATTCACGGAAGAAACATGCTTTCGAGGGAAAAATAGGAAAGAATGGTACCTCGTTTGCCTCGGAAAATAAACTCGAAAGAACTTCCTCTGAGCGAGAGATGCACACAAAAATATTATTTACACTGCAAAGACGTCTGACGACCAATCCATTCACTAGCAAATTAAAAGCAGGCACCCTTACCTGTCAGAAAACGCTAAAATAACTTTTCAACTGGTGATCTCCTAGGATCGAAACTTGGATTTTCGGAATCTAGTCGCCAAAATCTGCAGGATTACGTTAAACAGAGTGAAAAATTTCTGGTTTCCCGAGGAGAAGTTTAAGCATTCGAACGAAACGAATCGTTAGATCGGTAGAAATCGGAACGACACCGAAGCTTGCCGATGCTGATCAGCATTTAAAATATCGGTGCCGATGTGGGCGAGGGGAATCGAGCGGAATATTCGCGACTGGTAAATTCGCAGGGAAATTCGCGGCGAATTGCTCTCGCCGGATGAAAGGGAACCGGTGGAAAAAGATTTACGTTTCGCGGAAAAGCGAATCGGGGATACGAGCGTATAAATAGAAAGAAATATAGAAACCGAGAAGAATTCGGGGTGAGGCGAAGAGAGGGTGGTTTTCTCCACGTACAAACCTCCCTCTTTCTCCCCTTCGTACTCGTGCGCGATAAAAATTCTGCGGAGATGCTTTGTAGAATGACTCCTGAAAAAGTGACTCGCGCGCGGAGACTGAATACGCGCGTTGCTACGCTCCGCGGGCATTATTTACGGCGAGCTTGATACCTGTGGCAAATTATGATAACGGGCTTTTGGAACGCGGGAGGATTTTACATTTGTTGCTGTTAGACTGCGCATATTTATGCAAATCCGTATTTGGAACGGGATGCAGGTTGTGAATCCAGAGAAAGTGCCGGATTTGTTCCGTTTACTTAAGGATCTTGTTGAGGGATGATTAATTAGCGGATATACGTTACTGAAGGTTTAAATGTAATTTGGTATTATCTTCTAAGAAGATAGCAAAATCCTATCTGGAACACGTTGTTTTGTAAAATGTAGAGAAAGTGGATTTTTCGCATAAAATTCGCGGTATAGGTATTTTGCATTTATTGTCAGGCGATGGTACATGGTTTATGGAATTTTTTTACAATTTTTATATCGCTTCGAGTATGAATTTGTTGCAGAGAAAGTAAACGTCTACTTTGTATCGGTCATCAAAAATTTGCTGTTAAAGCGAGTCGCGAGAATTTGCGGATATTGCGCGAAGATGTGTAGTCCACTTACAAGAAAGCCACGAGAGCTCGTGCATTAATAACTTCAGCTTTTTACTGTCTAAAACTCGGTAGGATAAAAATTTTTTTTACCAAGTTTTACGTGATACTTTCTAGAATGTTGCTACGAGCGGAATGTGAAAGCCTTTGTCGCAGGAAGTACAGTTTTATTAAATTCTCTACTTCGCAGAGCGCGTAGAAAATTCTGAATTTATAAAATCTCATTATTAATTTAATTTACAATCAAAAGAATTTATAAAATCACTTTAGATGTACACAGACACTGACTTTCTCCGAGCAACTGAACGTTCAGGTCGGAACTGTTGTTCGACCTCTGCCGCCTGAACCTCGACTATCACGAGGACTAATTGGAGCAGTGGTGGGGTGGTACCTAATGAGAGTATTATCCGAACTTCTCAATTAGTAGGCGAACGTCCTCGTACCTCGGCAAGCTCGAACAAACAACATTCTGTATTCCATACAGACCAGGTTACACTATTCTACAATTTGAATGGCGAATAACCAACCAAGCGAACCCATAGCACGCCATAAATCAGCGTTCCCGCAAACACACTAAATCCCATACAAAAAACGCAAAACCCGGTTAAAAGTCGAGAGTGACACAAGTGCGACCGCGAGTGCCGATATATAATTCAATAAACAAACACCATCGACAACATCACGCTCCTGAAACACGACTGGAAAAACGTGTGCCCGAAAAAGAAAGACACAGGAAGAACAAGCACGTAGTAAAAGAAAAATAGGAAAAACAGGAAAAACAGGAGCGGACTCGACGTCGAAGTCGCGAGAGAAAAAGAAAGAGAGAGAGAGAGAGAGAGAGAGAGAGAGATACGGGGGTCGCTCGCCCTCGAAGAGAGGGTTGGGGGTTGGATATCGGTGTAGCGGAAAGAAATCGGATGCAAGAGAGTCCGAAGCTAGGGGGATGATGCACCTGGCTCTCCCTCCCGATGTTGGGGAGAAGGAGAGACGGTCGCATAAGGCGAGGAGGGTTGCGGGGGTGGATGAAACATCCCCGGGGGTGCGGCGCAGGCGTGATCCGGGGGTGGAAAAGCGGTGGCGAGCTGCTCGGAGCGCCCGGGACGCGTCGCGGTTGCTTTTCGCGAGAGTAACAGAATAGCGGACACAGAGAGAGCGAGAGAGAGAGAGAGAGAGAGAGAGAGAGAGAGAGAGAGAGGAGAGAGAAAGAGGGAAATTTTGAAAGAGAAAAAATGCGCTAGGACCAAAAAGTGAAATGGACAATCTAGGGAGAAGTCAGTCTAGGGAGGTGAAGGAGAAAAACATAGAAAGAGGGTAGGAAAAAGGGTAGAACAGAGAGATAGAGCGTGAAGGACACCGGTTTGACAGGGTAGAGGAAGGTGTGAGGGGCTGAGAAATTGGAAAGGGCAGAGACAGTCTAGGGAGAAGTCAGTCTAGGGAGATGAAACAAGAAGAGAAATAGAGAGAGAGGGGAAAGGGGTAGAACGGTAAGAAAGAACTCGGCAAATACCCATTAGAATGACGGAAAGAGTACCAGGGTAGCGCGTAGAGGGTTGAGAAACCAGAAAGAAAAGCGGCGGAACCCGGTCTAGAAAGAGGAAGATCGAGACGAAAGAGAGAAAGAGGGTGTAAAAGAGGAAAAGAGCGCCAGGGTAGCGTAGAGGGGCGAGAGCCCAGCGTGCGAAAAGAGACGGGAACCGGTCTGGGGAGATGAACGAGAAAGACCGAAGTAGAAGAGAGAAACGGCGTGAGAAGGGTTGGTAAGAGCGAAACGGAAAGAGGGTGTAAGAGAGGAAATACTGGTCGGAAAGAGCGAAAGAGCGGGCAGGACAGCGGTAGGGGCGGCTGAGAAAGAGGGAGAAGGACTGATTCTAGGGAGATGAACGAGGAAGATCGAAGCGAAAGAGAGCGAGAGGGAGAGAGAGAGTAACAACGGGAGAGAGAGAAATGGAGCGCGAGGTGGAGGATCGAAAGGGGGTGTGGGGAGGATAGCCGGATGGAGCGTGCGCAGGCCGGGATGTAGGGCCTCCAGCCTGGAAAAGCCGGGAGTGTTCGTTCCTAACCCCTGTTCGGCCACGTCCTGGTGCTCGCTGAGGGAGCGAGCGCTCGCGGCCCGCGAGGTTTCCCGGTGTTTTCCGCGGAGGGAAATCGCCGACGACCCTCTTCGCGAGTCCGAGGTGTGCTGCTCTTGCTCCACGCCCGATATTATTCTGTGCCCGCGACAAAGAGAGCGAGAGAGAGAGAGAGAGAGAGAGAGAACGAGAGACGAGAGAGGACACAGACGTTCGCTACAGAGAGAAGTGGGGGTTGCGAGAGAGGGGTGGTTCTAGAAGGAGAAGGGGCACCACCAGAGAAACAGAGAGAGGGAGAGGGAGAGAACAGAGAGGGTTGGTGGGGATAGCAGAGAGGGTGGTGAAGGTGCTCCAGCACTCCGCAGCATCCGAGCCACGGGGAAGACGAGCGTCCAGGGGTGGTGACCTGCAGAGGTAGCGAGAGCTACTAGTCCGTCGCGAGGGAACACGGACACACGAGATCCTCCTGGATCCTCCGGGGATCCTGTCGACTTGGACTTTGGTGACGGTTGCGGACCGGAAGTGGCTGATCCACTCCTCGAAGAGCTCGATTCTAATCGGCTAGCCGCCAAGTATACCTGTCGATGCCCCTGCCGTCGAACGATCGATTCCGAACGGACTACTTCCGGGGATCGTCGGCTGGTTGATCGTCTTGGTTAATTAGCAGGAGAGCGTGCGCGAAAGAGAAAGAGAAAGAGAGAGAGGGAGAGAGCCGGCTGTGCGTGGCTGTCTTTATATATCTGGAGCAGCCGATCCTCTGATCCCGTGACCTTGTGACACGACCACCGCGTTCATCGTGTCCGTGTGCCGATGTGCGTGATTGTGTGAGGGGAACAGAGGAACAGCGACCGAGCGAGAGAGAGAGAGAGAGAGAGAGAAAGAGAAAGAGAGAGGAGGAGGAGAGACAGCTCTCGTACTAGCCGGGGAAGAGGAGGGATGCGGAAGATCAGGCTGAAGCGTTGAACAGGCTACACACCCTCCGCGGAAGCCGTCCGGGTGGCGCGTGTTCCTCCTGTCGCTACTCCCGGCCTCGATCCAACGAACCCGGGTGAGAACCGACTGTGTTGGACTCTGCAGGGTCGAGGATCACCTCGATGACACCTGGCCGAATCGCCAGTTACCTATTCTGATCCCTGAAGGATCGACGAGAACTCCCACGGGGTGAGAAGTAAGATTTTTCTGGACTGGGGAACTATTCTTTGTTGACCGGAGGATGTGCGTTGAGTATCGTTGACGATCGTCAAAGTGATCGAAAGGATCGGAAATTTTGGAAAGATTCTTTCGGCAGACTTTTTTTGGCAAAGTGGATCCCGAAAGTCGGTGACTGTGCGTTCGGTTAGAGGGTTGTTCGAAGTGAGAGGAATAGCTGCGGAGCTAGGGGAGGGGGTGAAACGTGGTAAAGAGTGGACAAATAAGAGGGCACGAACAGGACCATAAGCTCCCGAGGACATCGTTCGTTGGAACAGGGAGGACTAAACACGCCCGAGGAGGATCGAAGACGCGCCGGAACCATGAGCGAGGACACGCCGAAGTCACAGGGAAAAGTGCCCGATGGCTCGCCAGCACGTCTGGATGACGGTATGATTGATACTGTATTATCTACGCGAACCTAAGTAGACCATAGATTCACCTAGTTTTACGCTTGCGAGTGGGACACGCGGAAACTGGGCGCGCGAGAACGGGTTTCAGTAGTATGGGTCGGGATGCAGTCAGACGGGGAGGTTAAACGTTAAAAATGACGATCGGGGGCTCGCGGGAGCTGTACTGCGGATATTTTTGCATTCGGGGCGATCACTATTGTGGCAAATATTGCAACAATTCCTATTCAGTCTGTTTTCTGAAAATTGAAACCACCAGAACCACATCAAAAAGACACGTTTCTGGTTTTTTTTTTTAGAATTCGTGAAGTTAAAGAAATTAAGTGTACTCCTTTATTCGAGTACACGTTACCATGAAAATCCTATGGAATTTTAATAAATTCGATCCTGTTATATTTCTAATGTTAATTACTGAAAAGTAGAAGAATTTTTCGTTTCCATAAAGATCCACTGTTCAGCGATCTGGATTTATGTAAGACGATCTTTTTAAAATTTGTTTCTAGTTCTCGGGATCATTTTCAGCGTGAAATTTAGGGTACGAACGCGGCGAATTAGGTGAGAAATCGAAACTAGGTGAACGGGGCTCGCAGTGTAGTTAAAAATTCTGAATATTCATGACCGTTCGGTACAAAAGTTTTACAATGCAGTTGATGGACGAACAAAAGCTAGTCTCTTAAATTGGAGAGCTTGAAAATAGCACAAATTCATGCAACGATTCATAAATAGTCGCATCGAAGTATAGAAACTATGACTGTGAATCTTTGGGGATGCAAAGAAAATTAGGTTTCAAGCGGAAAGGAATAAAATAGGAACTAGGTAAATCGAGTTAGTATAATCGGATGAAAGTGCTGTATTTTCAAAGTCGTACGATGAAAAAGTTCGATGATATTTCACAAGACAGTGCGCCCTAAGTTAGAAAGTCTAATGATAGCGAACTTCGGCATGGAACTATAACCATTTCACATTAAAGTTGAGAAACTGCATATTCCAACGCACTTGAAGGACTATCGTCTAAGGGTGTTATACTTTCGAAATCTTGCCTAAGAAGTTCCATAAATCTACAATAGTTTATAGCCACAGATTAAAAGAGAACTCGAGAGAAGAATCCCAACAAGAGCTTTTACTAGAAGTGTTATATTTAATGGTTCGACAAAAAAAAACTTGTACAATATTTCACAAGGCCGTCTCCCGAGCAAGAAAGTCTAAAGACAGAGAACTCAAGCCAAGAACCACGAGCATTCTCATTAAACTTCACGTGCACAAGGAAGCTTGTGTTATCTTCTGAGAGTCCTGTATTTTTCAATGATCATGAATCACAAGTTGCACGTTGCTTTCTTAAAAAAGTTCTCTAACTTACAAAGCGATCAGCTAAAGGAATCATGAACGGCCATGGAATCCCTTAAAAATGAGATCCCCGTTGTAATAAAAATTGCTAAATCAAGTTGTTGTCTCGACACCAACCCCTAAGCTAAAATCCCCAAAGATAGAGAACAACACCGTGCAACGAGAACTCGTGCTGATTAAAATATGCGAGTAGCAAAATCCTGGGTCGTCAGCTGGGATGGAGGGTGGGGGGTGTCCTGTTCGAGTTGGTTTCAATTATCCAGCGATTTTATTTCGAATTTTTCGCGGACAGCGGCCGCGCGGTACACCCTTTGATCAGCAGAACGTGAAACATTGGTTCGTACGGCGAACAGCGACAATCAAAGGGCAAAGTTGGTCAGGCTCGGACTCGATTCCGACTGGGAAGTCCCGGTTTTCGACGCCGCCGGTGGAAATTGGGTCCCGGCGGCTTCCAACCCCCAGCCCCGCACCCCCAGCCCCCGTTGTGCCGCCCACCCTCTCTCGAATACATTAAACTCCCGCCCCGGCGTGGCCAGGCAATTTTCCATGCTTTCTTGCAGCCGGCTGGGGACCGGCTGCTTCTCCCCCCTCTCTCTCTCTCTCTCTCTCTCTCTCTCTCTTTCTCTCTCTCTCGCTCTCTTTCTGTTTTGCCCTGAAATCCGCGGAGATGGAGCGGACAAGGATGAAAAGAGGAAAAGAAGTCGTCTTCTGGGTTACTGGGGGAGTTCGCCGAGTTCCAGTCTGCGTCGAAGTTCATTTAAACGTGGCTTAAAAGTCCTCGTTTAAATAACAATCTCGAAAGAAATTTGTAGGGTCGTTTTACCAGGGGTGAGTTGTTCGTTCGCGATTAAAGTTACCGTTGCTCATGAAAAATTAGTTAGGAAGCTGTTTCAGAGGCTATGCATCATCCGTGAGACGAAGAAGAAGACTATTTTGCTCAGGGTGATTTTTGCACACTGACGAATAGAATTGCTGTTACTATTAAAAATTAATTCGGAAATTATTTAAGGATCTGCGCATCGTTGGTTATCGAAAAATCGAGAATGTTTTTAACTGAAAAGCCCGTTGTAAATTGCCGAAGATTAATTGACAAAATTTGCAACAAAATTTGGTTAGGCTAAAGACAGCTATAAATAATGTTAATGTAGGCCGTCGTTAACAACATTGAACAGGGTGTGCACGTTACGAATTAAACCAGCTTAAATTTCACGTGGTTGTTTATGCTAATTGCGAAATGCTCCGTACATTTAATACATGTTTTGTGAAAACAGCATGCCTAAACTGAATATTGTGGCAGGGAATTAGCGCGCGGCATTTTACCGCTATAATTGAACTTTGTTAAATTATAATATACTTTCCGCACTACTAAATTTTAACAGTAACGAGACTGGCGAAACTTTGTGCATTGTGTATCATGGTAATTGTGATTGACATTGTAATTTACATACCTAACTAGCAGTACGTAGCTGGAAAGCCATTTATCGAGTTTGTATCGGCGATATACGAGGTCGGAATTATAATTAATATTCACCGGTTAACGTTACTGTATGTTATCAGGCAATCTATCCCTTTAGGGCTGTGTCGATGGGTCTGTCGATAATGTTTCATCCCTTCTCGTAGACAAGTCATTCTAGTATCGTTAATTTTATGGATGAATCGGTGAAAGGAATTGAAAAATTGAAAAATTGAAAATTTGAGAATATTTTCGTCGACAACGTTTCAAAAGCAAAGTGAGGAGGTGTGATTGGTCTCGCGACGAACGTGTCGAAAATCGACGGGCACCGTTCGAGATCTCGGAACTCGATTTACGGATTCCGTCAGCTCGTCGAACCGTCCCGGAAGTTGGAAGATTGTTCGGCGTTGGAATGGCGACGAGAGGGGACCGCGTAAAATGCCCTTTTGACGCATCTGAATGCAGGGCGGCCAGGTTAATGCGTCTTTTGTGATGCACCGGCTGAAGCAATTCCATCAAAGTTCCCGATGATTTCGGGAAGCGTTGAAGTGCTTTTGTGGCGCAGGAGAGACGTCTGCCTTATTTGGGGCCTGAGAGGGAAACTAGTAAGACGAGAGACTCCTGTACAAAAATCCGAAAGGTATCCCTCGTTTCCATAACAAATTTCCAGAAATCATTTTCTCACTGTCACATCCATTCGAAAACAAATTAAACCTAAAAAGGCAGAAGTTGCGAAACAATTCTACGGGAAATAAGTCGAGCGTACAGAACCATATACCGTTAAAAAGCTTGATCATTCCCCAATTTTTTTAACGCAAATTTCATCTCAATATCTGTGTTCCGTCAAAAGTTACAACCCTTCAAACGACACCATTCTTAGACACCTAGTGAACAAAATTTTACACGGAAAATTCGGATAAAAACCAGTGTGAGCAGTAATAAAAATTAAGTACACAGCTTGGGTTCCCCCACTGTTTATTAATGCAAACATTGTTTCAATATCTCTAAAAATCCCAGGACCAGATTCCTCGGAAAAATCTGCGAGAACCGGGGGCGTGGTTAATTTCCCGGGCACTTTGCACGGGATTCCCCCGCATTGTCCGTTCCTGAGGTCCAAAACAGGGTCGTAACGCGCTAAGGATTTCCATGAAATCTGTTAAAGCGGTGCCGTAGAGGTTCCAGGAGGATTCGGGATTATCGTGCGGATCTGGGGCAGCAATTTCATTTTCGGGGACGCCGAAAGGGTCCCGGGCGTCTATCCGAGCGCGTACATGCACGGTACGTGAGCTCTCGCGGCGATATCTTATCGTTATCGGGGCCACGCGGAGGGGTCGCAGAATTTCCGAATTTTCCCCGGGGAATAAGTTTTCTGATTCGCGTCACGGGTCGCGCGACCGCGAGAAACCGGCTTCCCAGAAATTGGCTTTTCGTCGCGGCTCCCCGTGGAACTGGAACAGCGATTCCGGCCCCGAGAAACCCCTAGGCCTGCTATCCCGGTGTCTTCTGCATTCTAGAGACGCTAGAGAGACATTTTATATTTTTCGAAAATTTTTTCATACAGTCGACAACCCTTCGAAAGCTCCATTGCAATTTTCTAGTTTTCCCTCCGAGTCTGAAAACGTCGGATCACCCTCCCAAGCTTATCAGCACCGTTATCAGTCCCGTCTTTGATCTCGCGAACGGCAGAAGCACGGCAGGGGGATGAAACAACCCCCGCGAGACGCGGAAAGAAGCATGCTCGCGGAGTTTCGCATTCCCGTCGCGAGAAAAATATTTCGGGTCAGTTGTTCCGCCGCGATCCGCTTCATCTGAGCTCGCATTAACATACTACGTGCGCGGAAACCGGGATGGATCGGCGTCTCGCGCGCGCGCACCGGAAAATATCCGTTTGTTTGCACGGGCACACCCGTAAATACCGGCGCTCCCCGTTAGAAACGTGAATGGCAACGTAATGGCCGCGGCACGGTTGAAATGCCGGCGACGTGTGCTCGTATTGCGTCGCGGCAGTTCGTGTTGTGTGTATATATATATATATATATATATATATATATATGTATGTATGTATGTGTATTTTATAATTCGTCCCGGGGTCACCCGTTATGTTTTTACGTTTTAATTTTCTCTTCCTCGCCGGTGGAAATGCCCACCCTTAATCCGCGGCGTTGCTTGCGCAATTACAGGTCGAAACGTTCGCAAACATTTGTCTTTGCTGTCGTAGAGCGAAAATTTATTTCTACCCGGGAAACCAGCTGGGTTTTTCCGGTCGGAAGGGTTTTAATCTGAGGGGACATTTTTAATTGATAATCTCGAGTTTCCTTTGTGTAGCCGTTCTCATGAAGTGCATTGTTTAAATTTTTTTAGATGGCAGTGTTGTTCGACGTGATTTTGTAAGTAATATGTTCATAGAAAAGCGTAAACTGCATGGTTGCAACTGAAATGTTAACGCGAGGCGTTGAGACAGCTAGCAGCCAGTGATAGCGGTCGGTCTGTGGTCAGACACGTCGTCTTGAAACCTGTAGGACACTACTGGCGATCTCTTTGACTCTTCTATCACTTACATCCTTGTAGAGATTGTTCTATAAACCAATTTCAATGTTTTCAATTATATTTTCGATAATTTACACACGTGCATTAATTTAACACTACTGGTTTAAACTTTGTCACTTTATTTGATGGATTTAATCAGACGTGTCGACTATGATCGAGTTTAATTCACGAAATATTAAAGCAAGCTCGATGACTTATTTAATTGACTCGATCGAGTGTCAACCGTGACCCAACTTGATCCACCAAATATTAATGCATCGGCTTTTTTTATTTAATCGTCTCAATCGAATATCCATGATCCAATTTAATTAATAAGATATCAATTCAACGATTACTTGCTTTCCCGAGCTCGGAATTTAAACGACGGTGGGAAGAACGAGGGAAATAAATTGGAATAAATTCCGGCCGTGATAAATTGTTGATTTCGCGGGAGATCTACAGATCCGGATACAATAGAGCGGCGGGAAGATCGCGGAGGACAGTCGAATCGGAATCGTATCCGCGGCTTCTCGCGAAAGCTCCTTAGCTCAGCCTTCTGTCGAGCGTTTCGTGTTCTTAAATTTGCATCACCGTGGGCAAAGCCCACGAGCTTTCAGCTCTTCGAAGGCTTCAACGGCACCGTGTACTCCGCAGAAATCGCTATAACCCGCGGTAGTAACGGGGTCAAGTGGGGAATACCATTTCCCCTGTCCCGTAATTCACGTTTAACTCAACGAGCCACCATCAAATTTTACGAAAACACAGAGCGTAAACATACTTACATTCCGAACGAAATAAGAAAGCTTCTTAAACGGGTATATCCCAGTCTCCCGAAAACCGCTATAGTTTTCTCCACTGGAAAACCATAGAATCTACATCATAGGTTGCATAAACTTCAATCTACGTATCTACTAAGTCCAGAAATTTTTAGACAGAAGAGAATATAAAATTCAGCTCGCTACAACATTTATTTCTTTGCCCGCAAAAGAGAGAATCCTACGTGAAAATGTTTAATAATCAATAATCGAATAATCACTGGTTATATTTCAGAGAAGGTATTTTAATCCTGAGGATTAATATTGCATGTTTAATGTCTCACTACAGGTTCGTTAATAAGTAACGAGTTCGAAAAACGAATCTAGATTTCTTTGACGAAGAAAAATTGAATATTTAACACGGAGTCTGCCAAAGGACACCGAGCAGGACGCTATAAAGGGCGAACAAAGGGAGAGAGAGACACCGTTTGATCATTCGGATCGACGAACGAACGAAAGTTTATTGATGTTTCGTGGCATTTCCACAGGAATGAGCTTCGAGGTCGAGGAACGCGATGTCCGATGGTGTCTCGGGCCTCGATGAAATTTAAATAATCGGCAATTAGGAGCGAGCGGAGCGTGAATTTCCACGGTGGCATGGTTGAGCGCGCCTAACGTCGGCGCTGCTTGGAAAATCCGGGCTTTGAAATCGAAGCCGTTTCGACGGAAACTCGCCTCTTTCTCGTTCGACGAAAGCATAATGACGCGCGAAATTAATTCAGTTGCCCGTGTTCCGTCGATTCGGGACGGATCGTTAACGCAAACCACCCTGCGTCCCATCGCTTTGTCCTTTGAAACTGTGTTTTTCCGTTTCGGGACCGGGAATTCGACGCTCGAACGCTGTCGAAGGGAAAACATTTTTATTCGAATCGAATCGGTACACCAACAGGTGCAAATCGAACGGAAAGTATCTGGTAACTGGGTGATAAGTAGACTGCGGATTTTCATGCAAAAGGATCCAAAAGAAATTGCTTTCTTTTTGTTAGATTTTGTAATGTTTTTATTTTATTTTCATTTTATTGTACCACGAATAGAAATCGGTGGAAAAGTTTGGTCCAACTCATACATGTAGATTGGAGTGGAATATGTACTGGAAACAGAAAGCTGTAATTGGAAAGCGTCAGTGGCTCGGTCGGTAACGGAGTTGCTTTCCACCAGAATATCCAGTGTTCGATTCCCGGTGCTGCCTGAAAATTTACTAATTTCCAGTTTTCAACCAAATCCACGGTTTCCAGGTCGGTTCTATATTTGGTAGTGTCCACGTAATCAGAATATGGGCGGTAGAAAAAATACTAAAAATTGTACGTGTACGAAGAACCAAATCCAATTGGAGCTCTATGGTGTCGTTTCGTCGCAATAAAAAGTGAACCAGGCTTTTCAAATTGCAGACGGAAAAAACCGTCTGTAGAATATTATTCCATCAAGAATTCCATCAAGAATTCCATCACACTCGCGTCAAAAGTAGAAAAGACATACATGTGAACTGGCGTGAAAAACCTGAAATAAAAAATTGCACTGCAAAGAAAGAAAAACCCCATTATAGTAGACTCAAAGTATGTAGAATGGAATCGAACACGTGGGAGCGATATAAAAATAGAAAAATGATTAAGAGGAGAAAAAATTCTCTGTAGAAAAGAGGAGAGCGCCAGTAGATTGGATTGGAAAAAGATACCTGTGTGCAAAACGAAGTAGCTAAAAATAGGGGGATAAAAAATAAACGAGATATAAAAAGAAAAATGAGTCAGTGGGAAGAGTCGAGCGTCTCAGAGAAGGAAAAACATAAATCTGCCATCTATCAATCGAGGGAAAATTTCCAACAAATGAGAAAGGTTGAGAAAATTCTCGTAAAAAAGTTGATCTAGAAACTAACAAGTCCCGAAATAAATAATTCAAGAAAATTTACTGAAAACGAAAAACGAACCCCGTGAAATTTAAAAAGGAAAAAAATGGCTCTCTACAAGAAGCACAGTAAATTCGGATTGTAAAAATGGGGAAACCGTGGCTCGGCGAACAAATAAAAGGAAATAGGATAAGGGAAAGAAGAGAAACAATGAGAAGCAGGGAAGATCCCGCCGCCAATGTCTCGATGACTCGTATTGTTGGAAGAGCTCGCCGAAATTCGAATCCGCCGAAAGGTGGAATATATCTCGGAGTATTCCGATAGGGTATTGGTTATGTTGGAATACTGGGTGGAGGAATATCTCGAAAAATGGCGTTACCTCGATGAAAAAAGGAGTAGCCTCCAGAGGAAATTCTTCGGTGCTGGTTTATCCGAAAGTAGCCGAGGAACCCAGATCACGTGTGTGGAAAAGCAAGCGGAATGTTATTCGAAAGCGGAAATATCAAGTGGATGTGAATCGGTCGGAAGGATATATTCGGCGCCGCGAAAAAGTACAAAAGGGGCAGGAGAGGAGGGGATGGGAGAAAAGTCAAACGTGGACTCGCGAATATTCACACACTCTGTATGCAGATTTCGGACGGATCCGAATGGGCTCCGTGTGACGCCGAAGTGCAGCGAGATCAACATATTTCGTTGGCCTACAATCGGGAACTGGAGCACCGAATACTCGAATATATATCGGGGTGTCCGCGCTCGCGCGCATACACACACGTACACACGTACACACGCCGGAATTTACGAGTGGAGACATCGAAAACGAGCAGATTCGCGAAATTTATACCCGAAACTCCGCGACTACCGGAAAATTGCCGAAATTGCGTCACCGAAAAACAACTGGAAGAGTTTATTCCTGCAGGCGAGAACCGTGTGATACCCGGTTCATACATTTAATATCTCCCTCGTTAAATCCCGTCACAGTATACCGAAACACTTTACGGCTCCACCGAAATGAAGCTTGAATTATTACCAGACCGCGGAGACCGACTCCTTCTAATTGACGAAATTAAACGGATCCGTTTCATTAAATTAACTTCTTGCGATACCGCGGCGAACTTGTTGCGAAAATTACGAGATTTAACGAGCAACGGCTGTGTAATTGGAAGCCGAAGCGAAACTGCGTTTTCTTGGTATCGACAGGTTGCAACCGGGACGAACTTCATGTTCACCGCCTGACTTATGGTTGATTTTGCAGGCGTAAACGAGTAGGACCTCTTTGTTGCGCGTTGCTTCCTGCGAGAAGCAGAAAGTTTATTTCGCATTTAATTGACAGACAGGATCGTCGACAAATAGGAGAACTGAGTCAAATAAAAGAAGCAGCAGGAACAAGTCTGAACAAAATCGGGAACATAACAAAGAAAATTCAGGACCACCGAGAAATGACTTATGAATTTAAAATGGCAGCAGGCAATATCCGTGAATTTCTCTAACGTACGTTACTTAAAATTTCACGGTTATAAATGCATAAATGGAGGACGTAAAGGTGAATTAAAAATATCGGCGAATGTCTCACGAAGAAAAACAATCTTCTCCAAGGTGCCACGCGACTAGGTCAACATTTTTCAAAAGCGTTTCCCGCTCGACGCACCGGCGCGAAAACGCTCCCCCTTTGTTCGAGGAGCGGCGCGGATTTTATTTTATACACTTTGGCGTTCCCCAGTCATTTTTAAAGTCTCCTTCGAGGCGTCTCTATCTCGTCGCGACCCATTAATTAAGTCCCCTCCGTTCCGTCTTTCTCAACGGATCATAAATTACGCGAATAACGGAGGAGAGTCTCCCTTCCCCCTCCACCTCCCCCTCGTGTTTTATGAAGATAAACGAAGAAGAAGCGAGAAGAGGAGGGTGGTTTTCCTTCGACGAGAACCACTTAATCCACGCCGTGGACCCGCTCCTTCGTTTTGTCACGCCGCCGTGCAATAACTTCATCCTCTTTCGCACAAGGACGCCATTTTATTTCACGCGTGCCTGAATGTTTGACACGGGGTCTCCTCCATGGTGTTCGACGAGTGGAAACGATCGACGACCTTTCGCGATACTTTATTCGCCTGTTTCCGCGTCGACGGAAAAAGGAGAAATCATTTTTCTTTTTTTTATCGCCCGATGACAGCGAACGATTTCGATTCGACGTTGGTTGCGTCGACAAGAAATTCTATCCGGTAAAATAAATATTTCAATAAACTCCGATTTCGCTTTCTCTGTTTCTCTTCGACTCGCAGATATTTATGCAAAACAAGAATTTTCTGGATAAAATTCACGATATTCCTAAATTCGTGTCCTCCTGTATTTTTCTTTCGTTTGCTCAGCTTTAGTCGACGTATTTTATTCGTTGCGAGTTTCAATTTCCCGTGAACATTAAAGTTAAATTTCCCCTTACTTCTGCACGGAATTGAGCGAATTCCAGCGCGTGTATCGGTTTCGGGTTTCCCGTCGGCCCGGGAACGTTCTCAGACGCCACGGAATAATTACCAGCGACTGTCTGCGCCTCGGTTGGCTCTCCCATCGACGATACAGTCGCCGGGAAAGACGATAATCATATTTCCGCGGATCGTAAATGCTTGCCGAGCAAATCCTCCGGGAGCCGTTGCTTCGACACAATGCGGTAAGACGACGGTGAATACGTGTAAATGTTTCTCTCGCCATCCGACAGAGCCACTTACGGTCTCTCCGCGGTTCAACGAATTAACGTTCTGTTGATTCAACTAAACCCCCGCTACGCGAAAGCGGACAGTTCAACCGTCGTAACAACATTTCGCGGGCTTCGCGCGGGGCTCGCGACAAGGAACAAACAAAGGACTTGAGTAAATACACCCTTGTACCCTACCCCCACTCGACCGTATGGATTCAGGAACACATTCTGCCCCGACTCACGCACACACGCGCGCGAACACGTACTTTGCCGGCGAACGCAGCCTTCGGGCAATCTTTCATTTATTTATTAGTTTTGCGCGCGTTCTCTTCGCGTAGTTGCCTCTGAACCGTGTCTCGAGTTGGGAGATCGATGCGGTTTTTGTTGATGAAAAAGACACTGGAGAGTTGAGAGAACAGTCTGCCAAGTTTGGGGAAATTTGTGTGAAAATGGAGAAAATAGTGGAAATTAGTGAAAATTGAGAAAAGTTGACATGTGAAAATGGGGTTGTTTGACTACCTAAACTTGAATAAGGGTGGTTAAAATATATGTGTACGTTCCAATTCTCCATCATCGTGCAACACTGAAATCCACGTACGTGAAATAGAGGTATATCACATAAGTACGTAACTCCATTTTTATCAATGGACACGTTTCTTCACAATTTCATGACTGAAAAGTATCGACAATCCCAAAATTTTTCATACCAAATTAAAGCTCATTCTGTCCTCTTTACGATCCACTACCTGCGCCGTTGTTCAAATGAAAAATAACTATCTAATTTACTGTTTAGTCGGACACATTTTTAACAGCGTGTAAAATACCCTCAGAAATCTCTTCAGTTTAAAGTGCTTGATAAGAAAACGTGATTGTCTCGTTTCTCGAATGTTTGAAATCAAGAAGGTACTCTCACCCTTATAACTCACTGTGTACATAAAATTAGCACGAACAAATGGACAGTCAATGGATAAAAATGAATATAAAAATCTCTTTATCTCGACTTAAATATTTAAAAGCAAGAAAGATGTCCCTGATCTCTTCTACGACAACAGAAACGATCAGAACGAGACAGCTCGAGGTCTCCTGCGACAAACACCGTGTCAATTCCCTCCGATTCAGCGAGTCATCAGCGAGCATCCTCGCAGTGTGACGTCGTCTATCGTCTTGGAATCGCAAACAAGTTCGGTAAACAGATCAATCTACCGATCCGTCTTGGATAATGAGTTTCGCGTCTGTTGAAAGGCGGACGCGATTCGCGCGCGTCAAATAAAATCACGCATCGGTGGTGAACTGGCGATTGTCTGTCTGTCTCTCTCTCTCTCTCTCTATCTTTCTCCGAGAGCCGGCGGGCATTAATTTTCGGTCGGATGGAATCGAGGCCATTCGTCGTCGTTCGAACCTGTTAACGAAATTAGAAACACCGGGGAATCTTCTCTTGCCGCGACCCTGTTCATCAGTCGAAACGTTTCCCCGCCGAGAGTTCGCGACCCGCCGAATTAATTTGTTTGTCCGCAATCCGGCGAAATCCGCCGTGGCAATCCGGAAGTTCATTTGGACACCCCAAAATTGCTACTTTGCGGATTCCGCCTGGGACTCGCGTCGCTCCTGCAGCTTCTTAACGGTTATCTCGCTTTTGGGTTCAATTGGACCTTCCGGTTATGGGACTGTTGCGTTGCAAAATTAAATTATTTTGTGATTTAACATTTCCAAACAACGGTCGAGTCTCTCGGACTCGCGAAAAGCGTCGTCGTCTCGGACCATCCGAGGAACGAGGGTCACGAGGGTTCTAGATTCTAGATTCCGTGTTTATCTCAAATATTTATTGGTCTCTTGGTCGTCGGAGGCCAATAAAACGGGAAGGAAGAAGAACCCGAGCACTTTGTTGATCCAATCGAATTTGCTGCAGCTCGAGTGGCACAAGCGATCGATTCCCGTTAAAAGGATATCGCGGACCTTGCAGATTTCCGAAGCAAGGACGAGGCTTCTCCCTCCGGTGCCTTGATTCGATCCATTTCCACGTGTTACGCAACGCGGAATTCGTTGCTTCACCCACGACGCGTCGTTTTCTGTGTTTACTAACAATCTATTCACAATTTGTTCCTATTCTCTTACATTTTGCACAATATTTCATACGTTGGACGACGACGTATGTGTCGAGCTTCGTAATTACGTTAGCATTGCCTGTGGAAAATTATTTTTGCTTCAAGAGATTCTAGAGTCCAGCGAGATACACATTGTAGGGTTGAATTTGATTGAAATTGAGTAACGAATCAATCTATTTTTAACAACTTTTCAAGTTGTTTTATCGTGGGCGCTCATAGTGTACCATAAAGAGGACAGAATGAACTACAAGTTGGCATAGAAATGGTGAGCATTGTTCGTACTTTTCATTCATGAAATTGCAAGCCAATATACCCGGTCGATCTTGTTAAAATCTAACACAGAAAGAATTCGGTAAATGTCGTACGATTATTAAAGTGCGAAATTTAAGAACAATTTATCTCTGTAGATGTAACTATTTTTGCAGAGGGTGCAGGGGTTGGTTGAGGATCGTATTGATTTTTGGAGGATTGTTCTGGGCCATTTTGGGCAGGAGTGGTATCGAGGAAAATTCGGCGAGCAGAGTAAGGAAGAATGTAGTTTAGTTGGTCGTTTGAGCGGATCGACGTGGCGCAGCACTTTGTTGATTCAACCGAATCTCATCCCGGTCGAGAGGCCGGTCGATCCGCGGCAAAAACGTGTGCCGGGCCTCGCGCGCGTTTAAACGAGATTAGGACAAGGGCAAGCGGAGGGTTAAGTAGTTTCCATTGTAAGCATGCTCCACGGACGTGACGACGTTTCTTGCTATCTCTCCGTGTTGCCACGTCAACACACACACGCGCGCACATACACGTCTGATCACGGCCTCGCGACATCGCTTTACGCTTAATTCGCAGAGAGCGTTTAATACTGTGTCTTCGAATCCTCTCCATCATACAAATTATTCCAGCAACCACGCGTAAGCGCTCCACCTTCGTATCGTCCTTTGAAATAGCTGCAGAGAGCATCCTCGTTTTCGTTTACACGTGAACACGTTCGCCACCAACGCTCCTCTCAATAGTCCTCGCTGTTAGGTTAGTACAATTCTATTAAACTCGCAAATAGACTGCGGATCTTTATGCGAAAGAAATATTTTCCAGGTTAATTGTATGGAACTGACATTAAGTACAAATTTAGTTTTAGTTCTTGAATTCATGAATGATTCTACAATTTTATAGTTTCTCTATTTCCGTTTGTCACAAATGCCAAAAGTGAGTGCATGCAATTTAAAACAGTAGAAATATCAAAATCATGGGGGAACGTCGATATCCAACTTGTTCAAGCCATTAAAAAAAGAATGAAACGTCTACTGCCCCTTGCAGTCAACGAAGAAAATTCTTATTTTGCATTAAAATCCGCAAAGATCGTTACCCAATTTCACCGAAAATCGCCAAGAGATCATAATCTGTAACACTGAAAAAGGACCACCGAACGCGACAGAAATCGTCGCCTCGCACGTCTGGCCAATACCGTCTGGATCTCCTTGCAACTGGAGAGGATTCGAGAAGAACAAATCGACGATCTACAGAGCGATGATGCACTGTCGAAAGATCGAGTGTATCGAGTGTTGCGGCACTCTTTCGCTTGTAAATCCTCTGGTTGCCAATAATCGGCACCTGGAGCACCGCGCCGCGTCGTAATAAACTCGAGCGACGAATAATGCCGTCGCGACGACCGGCGTCGACGACGACGACGACGTCGCTGGGGTTGTTCGGTCCCGTTGCGATTTATCGTCTCTCTCCCGGCGAGCGGCGAAATTGGGACACCGACCAACCGGGACACGCCCGGCATTGTTGCCATTGCTTTTAAGCTCCTCTCCGCGCGTTCATCCGCTTTTCATCCGCGCTCCTGTGTTTGTGGATCGTCGGGGAATTTTCAGCTTTGTAGCTTCTCCGCCCGGGAGTTTCGAAAAAATTATATTTCCAACCGGCCCCGGATTAATCTTTGCCTGTCGACCGATGCAAACAGACAGCCGTCTGTCGGCGTCTTCTGTCCCACGAAAGCGCGGCGAGTCTTCAAATTATCGTGGCTCTCGCTTAGGCTGAAATCTTTAAATTATGACAATCAATTTTTAAATATCAGCCGCTATATTGAATTATTGTAAAATTTTTGTGAGGTATGGAAATCTGACAATTGAAAATACACGAGATTAATTCAAGCGTTTAACACTTTGAACGCCCAACCAGAAACCCCAAAAATTCCATAAAATCAAAGTAAGTTACTTAATGAAATAAAAATTGCAAAAAATTAAATGTATGATACCGAGTAATCCTCCAACTTTCTTGCATGTTACAGATGCTAATCAAGTTTAGTACAATGAATATACTAACGTAAAAATTCATTTTAAAACCTGCACACATAATTCCGTCACCCACATATGGGTGACGCGGCGACGAACGTGTTAAACCATAACAAAAAGGCACAGCGAATGTAACAACAGCCAGTCCTCCTCGCGATAAATTAACCTAAAGGGTTTCACGCCTCGTTTCACCTCCCATTTAGCCCCGAAGAATTAATAATCACAGCTTCCCGAGGTCCCGGTCACGTTTCGCCGAACAGTCGCTAATTTCCGCGTAAAAATTCCGCAATTATCACGCCGGAGGAGGCAAGGAAGTGAAAAGGGAGGCCAGGGAGTCTCGGCGGAGCCATAGTTGGCCCATTTTCCGCGGATTTACAGTGTCCGGGTCCAGGAAGCCGGATCCCCGACCCTTCCGACCGAGTGGCGCAATATTTTCGGTCGGCGGGGCCAAAAAAGGGTGGCCGGGTGCATCGAACCCGAACCGGATAATCGCAGCGTCGTTAATTCGCGTCGCGAAGTCGCCGGGAATATCGGGCTGGCTCGACTCTGCTCTGTGCCGGGGCTTGGCAAATGTCCTCAAGAGTTCGATCTCTCGAATTCCACCCTTTTCGTCCGTCTTCAACCCCCCTTCTTCCGTGTCTCGTGTTCCAATTGCACCCCCGTATCTCGAATCTGCTCGAATCGTTCGCGGTTGCCGTCCTTTGACCCGATTCTACCCCCGAAGGGACAGCCCCCGATCAACCAGCTAGAATCACTTGCGATTTTCAACAATTTTTTTTATATATTTCACCCTCCATTATGGGTCGGGTTTAGGGTCACCAGAAAAATGTCTCTATTTAATTTCTTCGAATTCTTATTGCCGTGAAACTTTTGTACATTAAATTTGACACTTCCGTGAGTTATTGAGAATTTTTTCGTATTTTAGCCCGAAATAATAAACATTTGCCTGCGGGTACAACCGTAGTGGCGGCAGAGAGTTCGATTCATTTCTACGGTGATTTACAGCAGAGTATACTGCTCCCGTGTCTCATGTTTCAATTGCACCCTCGAAACCCCGTATCTCGAAGCCGGCTCGAATCGTTCGCGGTTGTCGTCCTTTGATCCGATTCTATCGCATGCCAAACAGGATCCCCGAGCCATTTCGAGATCCATCTGGCGTCGAGGTATCGAACACTCGTCGCGAATCGACGGGATTTTGCAATAGGATCGCTGAAAGTTTAACAACGCGAATCTCGGCTTCAAATGGTTGACAAACGCAGAAATTCTTTAGAGACAAACCATACTTTAAAAATGTTTAGTAATTGCGGTTTAGTCGAGAGAAATTAGTGGTTTAATGTATGCGAAAAAATGTCATTGCGTACGTGGGTAAAATGAGGGTTAAATCGTGTTAGAAGTTCGGCCGAGAATTCCGGTGAGAGATTTTTGGCGTCTCGAGTTAGGGAATGAAATGTATTTAGGGTATCAGGGGCAGGGGCTCGCGGGTTTTCGTTTCGGCGTCGCCGCCAAAATCAATTAAGAGTTTGAGGAAGACGTGCTCGCAAATTAATCGCGTTTCAGGCCCCGTCTTCGCAAAGTTCAGCCACTTAGGTTAACTCGTCCATGAAAGCCTGGTATCCGAGTGTTTACATCGGCGACGCTGTCTACAACCCCTTCTGGTTGACATGCTAGCGAAACACCTTCATTACGTGTGCCACGGGATCCTGGCCGAACCTCTACTTTAATGTATTTGTAGAAAATTGATTTAATCCTTTTCTCTAGAAACCTTAAAATCAAAAATCTCAACCCTTAAAACTAGCACAAATTGTGCTAGCTAACAATCAGAAAATAGGTAACACAGAAAACACTGAACGAACGTCTTCCTTTCGTAAAATCGTAAACGAATTATTTCAACCCTCCAGTATACGAGCATCCCCTAAAATCAGCACGATTACGATCAACAAGTCACGACCCACAACAATTTGGCACCGAGCGGAAATTGACACAAGGTATTTCCTCTCAATAAAATCACAACTGAATTGTTTCAACCCCCAAATACCCGAGCGTCCCCTAAAACCCTCAGAATTACAGGTAGCTCTAGGGGAAGGAAATTCCGCAGGTTCCATTGGCTGTCACGGAAAGTTAGTGCGCCATACCAAGCGCAAGAGATACCCGGCAGCGGTAATCGAGCCAGCCCTAACACACAGGGGGTAGCGTTGTCTATCCCGAAGTTTGCCCGAAGAAGGTGACTATGCGGGGGCGTGGTAACACGGTCGACCGATAATTAACTATAACGACGGGGTTTCGTTCGCGCGGAGTCGCGGTGTCGCGGTAACCATTTAACCGGAACCCGTATTTAGTCGGCGGCAGCCATCGGGGCTCCACGGCCGCCTAATTATTTTAATCGTGTTTGCTCCTTCCATTATGCGCTCTCCGGTTGTCTCTGCGGCGGGGCGGCCAAGCCCCGTCGTTAAAAGCGGCGCCGAATCGAGAGAACTGCGAGAGCATACGTGGCTCGCATAATTACGCAACGGCGTAACCTTTCGTATCGATAACGGCTCGATAAACATTGCGACGATGCGGAACCACCCTCTCGTCGAGAAAATAACGTCACGATCACACAATTACAACGAGGAGTTTTGTGCGGGCTTCAATATTCATCTATTTGTTAAACATTTTCCACGAAATCGTGCAGAGTGAATAATTATTGACGGGGGTAGTGGTTGACAATATATTCGAATATATTTCACAGGGCTAGTTCCCCTCAGTTTAATCGATTAGGATTTTGTGCACGGTTGATAAAATTTTGAGATGGCAGTGGAAGAGATTAGAAAGCACACACGGGAAATTACTATGTCCGCGAAACGTCAGCGGACTTGGAGCATCGTCCGCGACACGGACGACGACGCAAATATTCATTTCGACTCGTTAAATGGATTCCGCGGTCGATCCCGCGGCCCATTGTCATCGTTATAGACATCCTAACGAAGGATGAGTGGCGAGAGAGGGCGGCTCACAAAGAGACAAAGCAACAAATCAGCGAGTTAATATTGACCGGCCTAGTTTTTCGAATGGTAGCCGGGCGGTCTCGGTTGTTCGTTCGGCACCGCCCTGTGTGTGTGTGTGTGTGTGTGTTTCGAGTAACGAGCTCTCTTTCTAATTGCCGTGCGCTCTTTAACCTCGAGATCGCCTCAAGAATCTCATTATCATTCCGATCGAACGTCCCCGGCGAGCATCGACGACTTTTCCCCTTCCCAACCTCTGCGGTCCAACAGCATAAACGATCAGCTTAAACGGAACCTCGACAAAAATGTTTTAAAACGCTAAAAAAGTGAGCCACACAAAAGTTAGCAAGAAAAGTGAGCCCTAATGAATCGCAAAAGTAAGCCACAAAAATAAGCCAGAAAAATGAACCTCAAAAATTGTAGTAATAGAAAAAGGGTGGAAGAAGAAATAATAATTACTACTATTTTTATGTAATAATATAACAATCAGTACTAGTACTAGTACTATTGTAAAGTAACACACAACGTAATAGTTCAGAAATCACTGAAACATTCCATTTATACAGAATGATATATAATAATAAATTAATGTACAAAACGTACGACCTAATTTGGTTAGCATTTAACAAAAAAGAAGCCTAGAAAATTGTCCGCACAGCAGAATTTTCCTCGAAACATTTATTACAGTGCTGCAAATTGAAAATTCCAGTCACTCTCGCGAAACAAGTAGAAACGTCGCGCACTGATCAGACACACTCTGAACTCGGTTCCCCCGAAGGCGAGCGCTGGGAAAAGCTTTTATTTTCCACGTTCAACTGAAACTCGTTTTTCGAGCTCGTTCTTTTTTCTTTCCTGGAGGATCGCAGTTTTTGCGAGGTTCGCCAGTTCCAGGCAAGTTTTACAACCTTGTTTCCTGTAACGCCCTGTATAAATGTAACTATCCGGCCATCGATTGCCGGAATGAAAAAGTTTCTTGTCGCGAACTTTTCTCTCTCTCTCTCTCTCTCTCTTTCTCTCTCTCTCTCCCGGCACACTCGATACTCGGGGCCAGTCACGAGCCGAACGCAACTTTCCTCGTTTTCTGGTAAGTTTCCCGGGAAAAGGGGGTCGGGCAAGTGTAACTCGGTCTATTTCTCGCCGGCACAGCCTGCTGCTTTCTTCCGCGCGAAGAAAGCAACCAAGTTCGATTCGCGAACTCCGTGCGTCAAAGATCGATTCGTGTTCCGGGTCGTCACGCGCGAACGAACCGAAATTCCGTGGCTTTCGGCGACTTCCTCCTTCTACCCTTTAACATACTTACCGCCATTTTGAGCCTCTACATTTCGTCCAAGTTTCGCTTGTTTCGTCGCCGAACCTCCTGCGAGATCGCGAAACCCCGAATTCGGGGAGACCGAGCGAGTTTGAAATTTTCTGCAACGCAATTTTTCGAGTATCTATTACCCCCAACCTGATTCGATATTTGTACGTGTATCCACGCCTGTATATCTTCTTTAATACGTGCACTAATTGGGTAAAAATTGTGCACGCGCGACGTGTTATTTTTAGCAGAGACATTAACGTGTACGTCCGACTATGCACACACGTTTCTACTTATAGCGTCCCGACCAAATGGAAAAATCAATTCTACCGAAGTCCGCTAATGAATGGCGGTTGTTGCCGGATCTGGCTGGATCGTGTTCAATTAATTTACGCGAACGACGCCCCGTCTGTTTAATTCGTACATACTCGCATATCGAACGAGGTTAATACGGTTACTCGCAAATTAATTTACGTTCGATCTGTTGAAATTTCCATAGGATCAGCCCTTGGGGGAGAGATTGCACTTCTAATTGCATTCGTTTTCGGTACACGGATTAACCGAGGAGCTTGCCAAAATAACCTGAATAATTATTCTCGGCAATACGAAAATTCTTCTGATAAGAGTCCAGCGCGTTTGAAACCACAATCAATTGAAATTAATATTAGCCTAAGGAGACCAGGATCGCTAATTAAACGGTGGGATCAGCTGTATTTCTTAACCCTGAAAATACTCGGGGATAAACATTTAAGGGTGAAGAGCCCCAAGGATGAGCATTCGTCAGAAGTGGACAGAGGTCGAAGAAAAATATTTTCCAGGAAAAGATCGTTTGGTTCGGAGAAACTCGATGGCCGAGCTCGTCCCAATTTTCAGCGATTTTCCCGGGGTCGTCTGCTGGCAAGTTTCGCGGGGCGTCGAGGCGCCAACTCGGTCGGCGAAGAAGACATCCCCCCCGAAATGTCAGCGCCGGGGACGGGCGTTCACGAGCGGAATTCACGAGCAGCGGCCGGGGATTGAAACGTGCTTACACGTAATTCGTTATTGCGGGCAGAAATACGTGGCCGCGGAAGTGGCGGGCGTCGATTCGACGTCGAAGCACGTCGGGACGCCTCTGCGGACTCTCCGGGCTTGCCGTTTGCCGCAACCGACCGTGTGCCGCGATCGATCGATGTATCAATCCGTCGGACACGCTGATTTCGACGAGTGTCTTCGTTCGCGCGGAAATGTTCATCGACGTCGGCCCGATCTCGCATGAACCTGCTGCCCGTCGTTAGTCGGCAAAAATATTAAAAAATTGAGAATTTCACACTGCCTCGTCAATGTTAAAACGTGGTCCTGGTGGCAACAAATTTTACGAAATTCTAAACACCGTTTTGGAACCACGCCTGATTTATGATTGACTCGAACCACTAGTCGGTGTTAATACAGAAATTTGAGTGTTTGTCACTGCTTCTACTATAACACAAGGCGATCCTCATAAATTCTTAAAGATTGTAGGTTGCCTTTTGCAAGTGATAGAGCCAGGAAATGTAATATGGTCTGACGAAGCATTGATTTGAACTACTGATCAATACAATGCTGTTTCAGCAATGTTAAACAGTGGTCCTCGCAGCAGTAAAAAATTGTAGACTGCTTGTTGCAAATGATGGAAACAGAGAATGCACCATATGTCGGGCGAAATATTGACTAGGATCACTGGTCACTGCAAACACAGGACATTGAGAGCTTAAAACTATTTCCGCCGTGTTATAACGTGCGTTGTTGTCAGCAATGAAGTTGAAATAATAGTAGAGTCCACTTTTCGCAAGCGACGGACCCGGCAAATGCGCACCGTCCGACAAAGCAACGACTCGAACTACTGCGGATTAATCCGAGCTAGAAAAGCAGCCCTTTCGAAAAATATTTGCGCAGACGATCCATTCAATTCCGGCGCCGATTTTCCGAAGAATGGTTGCCATAGCCGAACAAACACCGTCTCTACGTTGAACCGCGTCCGTCGAATTATTGACTCGGACCACTGTCGATCCTCGAATTAAAGATTCAGATCCGATTTAACTTGCCGGCTGACATGCAGCGAGCGTGGAACCGGAAGAGCAAACAGAAGAGCCCGGTAATCCGCTAAATTGGATACAACTCTCGTCGAAACTCGGCTCAAAAAAAAAAAAAAAAAAGAAAAAAACGAACGAGAGATCGCGTTGAAAAGAACCGATTTCTACTTTCCAAACAGAAACCAGAAATCTGTCGGCTCGCCTCTCCGGGCGACTATTAAAACTTTTTTAACTACACCGTACGACGCGCTTGTGTTTCTATTAAAAGTTCCACGTTCTATTAGGAACATATTCAAATCAATCAGCAGTGGAAAATGGTTCGCGAGCTGGCATTATCCAATTGAGATTTAGAGCGGACGAGATTGTGGGACACACGAGGGTGATCAGTCGGGTTGAATTGAATGCCGGGCATTTTCCGCGGGTAAATACATGGAGATTTCCTTTTTATGGTTACAGGCGATGGCGACGGCGCCGGCGGAGATGGCGATCCCATGGTGGGCGGAGGGAATTCCGAGAAGAAGACGGTATACGAGACCAATCTCTTCCTCTACAGTGTAAGTAGCCCTTCAACAAACACGTCCGTACATTCGACCCTTGGGAACTTCCGTCCACACACTGTTTACCCGGACAAACAAAAAGCTTTCTGTAAAATTCATTCGCAACATTGGACGCAAAAAGCGTCCTGAATCGTTTTAAACAGATTTAATGCATACAATTCCAGTAATAATTTTCTCACAGAAATTCCGTACTAATTGACTACAACGAATAGATGATCCTTCAAGAATGATTTTCCGATGCACCCTCGAGAAAAAAAAATTGAAATGACGGGCTCCTGATTTTCCGGCAACGCAGTTGGACGATCAACTATCCGTACGGCGTATGATAGTCGGCTAGCGCGTAAAAGGTGAACGGATAATAAAAACTGGGACGTCGGAGGAGGAGGCTGGCCAGGCCGTCCCTTTTCTCGAAAGAAGGGTCCTTCATTAAAACGCGAAAGTGAGAGGTCGAGGGATACGGAGAAGGGGAGAGAGACAGGGTTGAATTCTCTCGAGTGTGCAATTCGCTTAATTGTCGTTCAACGAACAAGCAACCCGCGAATGGATTCTTCTGCGGTTGTGCATCTCTTTTATTGTTCGGAACATTGTCCTTCGTCGGCAGTTTTTCTTTCGCCGACGAGGATCCTCGCGGAGTGTCGTCGAGACTTTTCTCGTCGAACGACTTTTTCCCCTCTTTCAACCGCCCGGAATCAAATTCTCTCCTTCGCTTTTAAATCCTGATCGCTCCAATTCTTTTTCGTCCGTGACGTAATGTCTGGGAAAACCATTCGGGGAATACCGCCGCCATTAGTATGCAAATCGTTATGGAAATTTCGCGAGTCTCGTGTGGTTCATTTCGTGAAAATGAAAATTGGCGAAAAGGTTGTTCCGCGAGGTTTATCAATTTTTATTGGGACACGTGGTCTTCTGTGTTTCACAAATTTTCAAGAAGCTAAAGTGAAAAGAAAGTTAAGTAGAAAAGTCTCTTGTTAGAAAACTATGCGAACGTTCGAGTAAGGGCTTGAGGTAGAATCTTCAAAGACAGGAGAATGGAGGAGGATGAAAATCATTGGAAAAGAGGTCGGGATCCTTTCTCGAACACTCGAAAGAATTTTTCGAAACGTCTGTTCTCGTGAAAAGAACTGGATAGCCGCCGCCTGGAGCTCAGCGACGCCATTGAGAGTCCTTCTTTTTAATTCCTTCGTCCTTCTAATCCTCCTCCGGTGAATGCCGGCGGACTTTGACGAGGAAAATAGTTTCCGCTTTGAGCTGCGAACGCGCTTATCAGTCGCGACTAAAGCGTGGGTGGCAGCCGGCACGGAGCCGTGGAATTCGATTAAAGTTACGGTCAAAGTCCCGCGAAATTTCAACGAAACTTCCGTTCCCGTCCGCGGCCGAATTAATTTCCAAGTTAATTGATGCGATTAACCGGTCGTAATGGCGGAACATTGTCGCACGGACGTCTTCCGGCGGGTTCGTTTCGAGACACATTTCCCGTTAATTCGAATTTCCTCCACAATTTAATGGAGAACCCTTCGACATTCGAAAATCGATCCGCAAAACCTCGGAACAATATTTTTATTATTAGATCCTCTCGCCTATCTTTAAAAAATTATACATGTCTTTCAATCCCAAAAAAAATTAGTTGCGAGTCGTAGAAACCAACTAGCACGTGATCAGACTACTAATATCAATAATTTTTAGAATTTTGATACTGCAAAAGATCACGATTATTCAACAAATTTTCTATCTGAATACTTTCAGTGGTAAATTCAGTATATAGTCAGACAGGCGTTAGTCTACGTTCCTGTGCATGCGGTCTTGTCACTTGGGCAGTGAATTAGGTCAAAATTGCGAGAAGGGGCTGCCGAATTCATGATTTTCCCTTTACGACGTTCTCCAGGGGAAATGCTGCGACGAATTTTGAGGACCACGGCGTTCGACAGCGTTTTATACGACCGCCTCGTTCACGGCTGGGATATGACTAATAAAATTCCTCGGCAAACCCGTTAAACGCAAGTTATAAACCGCAACAGCGGGATTTTCCGCTTCGTTTGTGATAGCTCGACGCGTGTGGAAGCTCCGGGGACGGTCGCGTTACCCGGGATAGTTTGAAAATTTATTAAACGACCGACGCTCCGACGTACGAGTAATATTTTTAGACCCCCGTGATCGATTCTACTGTCCCTCGCAATATTAGTAAACAATCGGTGCTCGATAGGTCGCTTAACTTCGTTACGAAGTTTGCGAAAGGCAATGTTCCGTCTCTGCCACACTTCCATAAAGCTCTACGCTTCGTCGTTTTATCAGTCTTTGTGCGTAAATATTGCCCCTTTATTTTTCTACATTTTTGCTTTTTAATATGGAACATGTGACGCTAGAATGTTCTTTCATTTTTGTACATTTAGTCTTTTTAATGTTCTAACCAAAATAAATCACTGATCAAACATTACTGACAAAATCCTAACCTCTCTTCCTCTGCGAGCCATCTGCATTGCCAAGAGAAAGAGCCATAACGAACCGAGAGTATATTAACAAACGAATCGTGCCATTGAGTTCCACCTGCCTCGCTAATCATTTCAATGGAACATCGCTTCGATTAAAAGAATTGTTCTAATTAAATCTTCGTCCGGCCATTAGCGGATTCGTGACGCCATTTTCTGAACGGACGGCTACATTATCATGAGGATAAAAGGTTCGTAGTATCGATATCAATGTTGAAATCATGAAGAAACGATTCGTGCCATTTAGTTTCGCCAATTCGGTTAATAATTTCGACTCTGCGCGGTTGATGCCGAAAGATACTTGATAATTAAATCTCGAGTCGAGTAACGAAGTGGTGTGACGGTCGCCATTTTTGTTGGAGAGTCGGCCACGATTGGCCGGGAACTGTACGCCGCATACACTTAGGATCCCAACCATGTTACTTAACGATTGGCATTCCCGAGTTGCACCGGTGCCTCGAGGCCGCATGAAAATGGGGAAGAGAGGAAAGAAAATGGCCGGTGCCCGGAATGACGCAAGCCCATCGCTCGAGCGTGCCCTTAGAGCCGGTTAATTAACGTGATCTTTCAGTCGGGGGCCTCACGGCTGAATCGCGGTTTCGCTTCGACCTCGATTCCTCGGGATATCCAATTATCCGTTTCTCTTCGTAACGGTCTGTCGAAATTATCTCCGAGCGGGACAGGCTTATCGACGCTGATTCCGCGCCGCATCTCTTTATCCGTGTTCCTCTGGCCTCTTTAACTGGTTAAAGAGAACCTGCGGCGAATGGAGAATCCCTGGTCAATGGAAGCGTAACAATTTGTATCTCGTTCCACTGCTGCAGCGAGAAACGTCAGAATCGATGATGTGGGTTACTGTTTTATTATCCTGCAAAATATTTTCAATCGACCAAATATTTTAATAATTTTTCATGTTGATTTCTATCGTTGAATATGTCGTTCTTCTCCCATTCTGTATCTTTTTACCATTTTTTTACCATTTTTCTGTATTTCAACTTCGAAACAAAATGTGAGAATCTCGCTGTTCCTCTGGCACTGAAAGGTGCCATCTGATCACAAAAACTTGCTTCACTACCATCATAAAAGAAAGTGCCATTTTCCATTTACAATCCTTAAAATTTCAATTGCGACGATAGACGATCACTCCTTGAATCTCGAATATCTGTGTCCCTTTCGACTAGTGACTAAAAGTACCATTTTAACGACAGGACATAAAGCAGCTTATCCCCCTTGGACCTGCAACAAGATACCATTTTATCAAGAGGTAAAAAGGATCGTTCCCGTCGCGCGCTGATTTCCCTTTATTTCCGAAATAAAAAAAAGCGCACAGTTCCAACGATCTCCGCCCCCACGGTCCTTGTAACAGAATGTGCCGTTTTTGTTCCTGTAATTTTTGCCCTTTCGCGCCTTCCGCGGAGATCGTCGTTTCCACATTATTGCTCCCCGATCGAATAAAAAACCGCCGGAAGAATTTCAATGAAAGTTCCTTTCGGAATTGCGCCCGTGACCCGTTTCAATGGAAAAATTCCTGCGCGGAGAAAGTCTTATTACGGTGATTGTTACGCTTAAATTTGCACGATCTATCCCCGCTCTTCCCCCCACCACTTAATGTCTCGAGCAGACAAGACACAAGAGTAAAACTACTGGAGGTAAGCAGACGTACTTCAAAGTGGTTGCGCGAGCGTGAAAGGTAATCACGCCGTAAAAATAATTTCAAATTCCGAAATTTTGGGTTTACCTTTTCGAACGTAGTGCCAATAGATTGTTAAGATTCTTCCGATTAAAACGAGTCCAAACACGGCGTAAATCGGACAAGATTTACACTTAATGTAAACTACAAAATTAAAGACAAATGTACGATTGCTATATATGACATCTGTGAAAGTAGTCCGATTTACGTCGTGTTTGGACTCATTTTAATCGGGAGAGTCTCTGCAATCCATTGGTGCCACGTTTGAGAAGCTCAGACAAAAATTTCTGAATTTGAAATTTTCTTTTATCACAATGTCTATTTTATGTTCACGCAAGAATTTTACATTTCCTGATCCCAAAATTTACAAAAAGCCAGTACGGCTGTACTCGTTTCTTATTATTCGTAGATTCGACGTGAACGTCGCAGTTTCCGGCGAGCGAAGTGCTTTTCGATTAGCGTTCGTCCCGATCAGGGATTCGTGAAACACGATTCGCGCGTTATCCTACTCGCAGCGGGCGAAACGCTGTTCCGGGATCACGTTTCGTTTAATTATCTCGCATCTAGCGCTATTACACGGAAACGGTTATGGCCCCGTTAATGGGAAGCGTGGATTTTTTCCCGGCTTCCCCACGCTGGGATGCTCGTAACACGACTCGGCCGCTCGTTAATTAATTAACCGGTCTCGTCGATTAATTCTTGCCTTCCGCCAAATTCGCTTATTAGTTGCCCGGTTTCCTCGCGAATCGTGACTGGGTTGCCGATTTTGTACGATTATTGCGGAAACGCAGGAAATTTAACAGAAACTTCAAATTATTAATATACGTTCCCAACGCAATACCAGCAGCACGAAATTTTCACTGAATACCGTTCTGTGTAATTGTACGACTTTTATTTTTAATTGCTTCCATCCGATGGGGAAGAAAATTTTATTCTTTAAATTGTTGTATAAAACTGTGAATTTACATAGAATCCTGCAATTTAATCGTAACTAAACAGTGATAAATATATTTCGAATTTTTGTAAATACTTTTTGTAAGGATCCTAATGAAAGTATCGGAGAAATAAAACGAAGTAGAAGAGAGGGATGTATCAGTAGTAAATCCCGTGCACGGTCAGACGCCAGGTGAATTAATCGCACGCGAAAGGATTCTCTCACGGTACCACGGTGCCTTGTGTTTCCTTACTTTCAGGAAGAGATGGAAGATCGGCCTCGAATCTCGACTCTGCTCAGCGGTCTATCGAATTATAGCAACACGATCCCAGCTGCTACCGATCCGGATGCGAAACCGCCTCCTGTGCAAGGCGGTGCACGGATGGGCACGCTGATCGGCGTCTTTCTGCCATGTATCCAGAACATCTTCGGTGTAATCTTGTTCATCCGTTTGACGTGGGTGGTTGGCACGGCTGGCGCCATACAGGGTTTCTTCATCGTGCTCTGTTGTTGCTGTGTGGTAAGTAATGTGCAACCGAATCCTCCTCGCAGCGGAGAGAAAGCCTCCCGAAACATGTCGACCCTCGTCAGACTGATTTGCATAATCGTTTTCACTGTCGTAAAACAGAGATACCTTGGCGAGAACGGAAAAGATTATTCAGTGGTGATCCTGGAGGCTCCGAGCTACTGTAAATAAATTGTACAGTGGAGAGATTGATGTTATAATATTTTTAGAGACAGTCGACGACTGGAGGATCTCTCTGGTTTATGTGCGGTGAATTAAATTATTTTTTGGTAGAGCAAGAAATATTTTTTAGTGTTCTTTTTTGTACAATTTTGTTGATAGATTTAGATGCTCGAGGAGTTTGTGATGAATTTTTATGGAAATGATGAAACTTTCGATGTTCTTTGTTGGCAGACCATGCTCACCGCGATAAGTATGAGCGCTATCGCAACGAATGGCGTGGTGCCAGCTGGTGGGTCCTACTTCATGATATCCAGAAGTTTAGGTCCCGAATTCGGCGGTGCTGTGGGGATGTTGTTCTACACAGGCACCACTCTAGCTGCTGCCATGTACATCATCGGTGCAGTGGAGATTGTCCTGGTGAGTATCTACTTCATCGATACCGTAACATTTATGTCCGAAGCTTAGATCAATCCTGTGTTCCATCGAGAAAACCCCCCTTGCAACGACTAAATCTACAAATAAAATAAACTCGAACAATTAAGTTTTGATGGTCGAATAATAAAATTTCATTACCTCGCAAATGCAAGTAAATATAAAATAAACTCGAACATTCAAGTCCTCATGGCCCAATAAAATATTTCACCGGCTCACAAATGCAAATAAACAAAACGAACTGGAATATTCAAGTCTTCATGACCCAATAAAGTATTCTATCAACTGACAAATGCGCGTGAACAAAACAAACATAAATATTCATGTCTTCATGGTCCAACGCGATATTTTACTACCTCATAAATGCGAATAAATGGAACAAAAATAAATATTCAGGTCTTCATGGTCGAATACAATACTTTGTTAAGGCACAAATGCAAATAATTCCTGATTGTTCGTGTCCACAACGTCGAACAACCAATTTCTACGTACAATGTCAATCGGTTCTAATTTAACGATCATCATCTTCCACAGACGTACATGGCGCCCTCGCTAAGTATATTCGGCGACTTCACCAAGGACCCAAGTATCATGTACAACAATTTCCGGGTGTACGGGACAGGGTTGCTGATGGTGATGGGCACCATAGTGTTCATCGGCGTGAAATTCGTCAACAAGTTCGCGACAGTGGCTCTAGCCTGCGTCATCCTCTCGATCGTCGCTGTCTACGTGGGTCTCTTCTACAACTTCTACGGGAACGAGTCCCTCAAGTTCGTAATTCCTGTGACAGCTTATCCTTGTTTATCCTCGCGACAAGATAACCGGGTAAGCTTCGAATATTAACAGAAAATTTTATCTGGTTCCAGGATGTGCGTCCTCGGGAAAAGATTGTTGAAGGACATCAACGTGCTGGCGGAGTGTAACAAGAACGTGAACGGACCTCTGCATCAGATATACTGCGGGAACACCACTTCTACGCAGAAGTGCGACCCCTATTACCTGGAGAACAATGCCACTATCATCAATGGAATCCGTGGATTAGCTAGTGGCGTGTTCTTGGGTGAGTTTGGCCCTGAAGTTGGTGCATTCAGTTAAACGAAATTTTGTCAAAATAGCATTGATTACTATCACATCTCTTGCTGTCTCCAGAAAACATATGGGACAGCTTCCAAGAGGAGAACCAGCTGATCGCCTACGGCAGGGACCCCAAGGACATCGACAACATGGCAACCACCAGCTACAACCAGATCCAGATTGATCTGACGACCACCTTCACCATCCTCATCGGTATCTTCTTCCCCTCAGTCACAGGTGAGCACCCTGAAACCCACCTCACCACTAAACCTCAACACCCTAAATCAAAAATCCTAACGTACCTTCATCGTTCTCTTCGCCAGGTATCATGGCCGGTTCTAACAGGTCGGGTGACCTAGCAGACGCCCAGAAATCGATCCCAATTGGCACAATTTGCGCCATCTTGACCACCTCGACGGTCTACCTCTCCAGCGTCTTGCTCTTCGCTGGCACAGTGGACAATCTGCTTCTGCGAGACAAGTTCGGTCAGAGTATCGGTGGCAAGCTGGTGGTAGCAAACATGGCTTGGCCGAACCAATGGGTGATCCTGATCGGTTCCTTCTTATCCACCCTGGGAGCTGGTCTACAGTCTTTAACCGGAGCTCCTCGTCTTCTGCAAGCCATCGCCAAGGACAGCATCATCCCATTTTTGACTCCGTTCGCCACCAGCTCCAGCCGAGGCGAGCCAACCAGGGCTCTGGTGTTGACAGTGATCATCTGCCAGTGCGGTATCCTCCTTGGCAACGTTGACTACCTGGCTCCTCTGCTGTCCATGTTCTTCCTGATGTGCTACGGGTTCGTGAACCTCGCCTGCGCCCTGCAGACCTTGTTGAGGACGCCCAACTGGCGGCCCAGGTTCAAGTACTACCACTGGAGCCTGTCCTTCCTCGGCCTGTCCCTCTGCATCGCCATCATGTTCATGACCAGCTGGTACTACGCTCTCCTAGCCATGGGCATGGCTGGTTGCATCTACAAGTATATAGAGTATCGCGGAGCCGAGAAAGAGTGGGGTGACGGGATCAGAGGTTTAGCCCTCTCGGCAGCTCGCTACTCCCTGCTCAGACTCGAAGAGGGTCCCCCGCATACTAAGAACTGGAGGCCACAGATCCTGATCCTTGCCAAGCTCACCGACGACCTGGTGCCCAAGTATCGCAAGCTCTTCGCCTTCGCGAGCCAGCTGAAGGCCGGCAAAGGTCTCACCATCTGCGTCAGCTGCATCGGGGGAGACTACGTCCAGAACTCTGGCGAAGCCCTAGCTGCCAAGCAGAGTCTACGCAAGACTATCGTCGAAGAGAAGGTCAAGGGATTTGTGGATGTCCTCGTGGCCAGGAATATCGTCGACGGACTGAGCTCGTTGATCCAGACCACCGGATTGGGAGGAATGAAGCCTAACACTGTTATTCTTGGATGGCCCTACGGGTGGAGGCAGTCCGAAGATGAAAGGACCTGGAGAGTCTTCCTGCAAACCGTCAGAGCCGTTGCTGCTGCTAGAATGGCTCTATTGGTTCCCAAGGGGATTAACTTCTTCCCTGATTCTACGGAGAAGGTCGTTGGGTACATCGACGTATGGTGGATCGTTCACGATGGTGGACTTCTGATGCTGTTGCCGTTCTTGCTGAAGCAACACCGCACGTGGAAGAACTGCAAGATGAGGATCTTCACGGTTGCTCAGATGGAGGACAATTCTATCCAGATGAAGAAAGACCTGAAGAAGTTCCTGTACGATCTTAGGATCGAGGCTGAGGTCGAGATTGTGGAAATGGTGAGTCCTGTCGTTCATGTTTCGTTGGTATAATGTTGCAACACTTCTTGAAAATGTTAGATGTATATAAAAATCGATGGAAAAGCTTTTGAGTGGTCCATCGATTAAAATACTAATTGTCGAATGTCATTTGCAATGTTTCTGGCTGACAAGAAAAAGTCAAAATTATCTACAGACTTACAATTGTCATTTTTGTAAGGTTGTTCAGGGAAACGATCTCACGTCTGAGATATCGTCTGTCTATACTACTTATTTTATAAGTTACGATCACTGCCTGACATGTTATATGTCTACATCACTTATTTCACTTTTGATTTGCTTAATTTTATTGTAGAAATGTGGTACATCGATACTACTTGTTTTGGCTTTAATTTTTCTGTCCCTTGACAACAAATTTTTAGGAAAAAGTGTCCTATTTTGTTACTTTCCGAGTTGATCCATCAATTTCAAAGCTGTCCATTATCGTTTCCATTCGTCCCCGGAATATGACACAGAATAATGACAAACGGACCTAATCAGCATAAATGATCTATGTTTCCAGATGGACTCCGATATATCAGCCTACACATACGAACGAACCTTGATGATGGAGCAGAGGAATCAGATGCTGAGAGAGCTACGACTGAACAAAAAGGAAACCTTGGGCGTGGTGAGTGACGAGACCGCGTTTCCGGAACCGCTCTTTGTAGCATAATGTGATTACGTACCTGGTGCTAACAGTTACCGAGGTGGTTTGAGCAAAAACTTAAAAATAATTAAATTTTTCACTCATTTTGCATTTCAATGTAACGAGAAAAATTTTTATCAAAACATAAAGACAGAGCTTATCGCTACACTTGGATACACAATATAGTAAATACTATAGCGTGGCTTAAATCACTTTTGTAATTATTAGCACAATATACAGTGAGTCAAAACAATTGGTTCATCCATTCAGTCTTTTTGTAACAATTTCATGTAAAGAAATGTTCCATATTTTTTTTTATCAATACAATCAATTCTTTACACAAACTTCTCACGAGAAGAGTTGAGTGGAAGAATACTTTATTGCTCCCTGTATATATTGGATTGTCAGAGAAGTTTTAAACCTTCTTCAAGCATTAATCGAAAGCTATACTCAAAAATACTGTCATTTTCTCGAACAATCTGCCACCATCTTAAGAACCGAGTTTTTGTTTCATTGTTGTTTACCTCTGTTTCATCGGAGTGTCTGTAGCTTTCGACGAACAACTTGAGAAGATTCGAAACTTTTGCACAATCCAGCAGAGCTAGTACTCTACTTTTCAATGTAATATGTAAGTGTAGAAACACTGCTACGTCGATACTGATCGGTATGTGTCTGTTTTGTTGCGTGCTCGTCACGGAGAAGGTGCAGACATTGGTGGACTTCAACGAGGTACCCGCCGAAGACAATTTACCTCTGGTTTGTCAGACAATTCCCGGAGATCCTCCGTCTCTCTTCTTATTCCCAACCCCATTTAAGTGTCGCCGACACGTGTCCACCCTCCTCTCTCACCCCCATTCTCCTTCCCTATATATTTGCTCTCTTCATAACAACGCATCTCGTTATCTGACAAACAACCTCACGGAAGAAAGAAACGAAACGAAAAAAGAATAAATACCACAATCGCAAACACCCCCTCTCTCACCACCCACCCTCTCTGAAACCCCCATCAAAAACGCCCTCGTTTGTAACTCATCCAGAGAAACTGAACTCATGGAGGTGACTCCATGCTGAATAACAAAACACACCATCATCAGTTACAGCATCGAATCAGAAACTCTTCCTAATCGAAGCCTCCACCAGTTTGCTTTCTTGCTCATGATTACATGTATATTTCATGTCTGTGTAACGCATTCATGCACCGGGTGGCGCGCTCGAACGAAATCACATGAACTGCATCCGTTGATCGTGCTCGTACGAAAGAAATCTCTGAGATAGACGTTCTTGGTTAGATAAAATTTTAATTTGTTAATTTGTACTGTACAGATTCGTAGAAAAATTATCTTAAAACGCACACTTCTATTTTTAACATTACCACTTTGGCTAGACGATTTTTCCAAAATTTAGACTCGAATCTGTTAATTTCTACTCCACAGAATCGTGGGAAAATTGACTCCTTTTATTTGCGACATATGTAAGACATATATCGTACAATTTTTTAAAATGTCCAGCAACTTAAGATTTCATTTAAAAAATGATTTTTAATAATGTTTGATTTCCTTGGTACGACGGGGGGATGATTCAGTGTTCTCGTTCAAGTGCTCCCATCCCGTGTATACAGGGTGTCCTAGGAAAACGTTGAAATGTCCTGAGGAACTGCACGGTGGGAATAAAAACGTGTTTCAGGTTTAAAATTGGAAATAGGTACGACCAGTGAAAATTCATTAACTAATCGGACGCTACGGTCGATTTTTCTTTTGAAAACTGCATAGACTAGCCTCTTCGCTGACAATCGAGACAAATAGTAACAAAGAGATCGCCAGATCAGGGGAATCGACTCGAATCGAGGGGAGTACAGTTACACCCCCTCTCCGCCAGTACCGGATCAGTCACGTGACATTGCGACACGTGCAGTACAGAGACGAGACGGGTCACGTGATCGGCTCGTGGTAGAAGGGGAAGGTTAGAGCGGGGAGGACAGGTACCCAAGACAGTTTCTTTGTTTTTCTGGAACCACCCGGTACATCGACTCTCTGGAACTCTCCCGAGCAAGGCTCCAGTTTCAGCTTGATTGGCACGTTCACCCCGAATGCTTGTATAGTGGTCATTTTGTTGAGCAACCATCATATAGTGTGCTTTGACGCTAGAGTTTAGTCGTCGTCTCTCTCTCGACACACTTTTGACTGTCTCATAACGCTGTTCGGGTCACGCTCCGCCGAGCCGTTCATCATTGACACGGGTTCTCGTGGGGCACACAGGTGCAGGCGATCGTCGACCATCATCACAACGTGGACGTGAAGGTGCCGACCAAGGTCAGGTTCCAGGAGCCGGGCAGCCAAAACGCGAACGCGACGGACGAGGTGCTGGAGCCGGATGTCGCCAAGGAGGCGGAGCCCGGCGACAGCAACCAGGCAGCGGGAGACGCGAAGGACGACAGCGACGAGCAGTCCAAGTTGATCGGAGGATCGCCTAAACAGGACAACAGGGAGAACACGGAGAAAGAAGCGAAGGAGAACGAGGAGAAAGAGGCGCCCGAGGAGAAGAAACCTACCATCACGCCGTAAGTCGGTCGAGTTTGGATCACTTCCAACTGACAAAATGTTTTTCATAATTTAGTAAATGCTTCTGTCAGTCTCGGTTTTTAATGGGTTTTTTTCAATTGGCAAATTTCAGCGACGAGGGCGACGTCAGGCGTATGCACACTTCCGTCAAGCTGAACGAAGTGATCGTCAACAAGAGCCATGACGCTCAATTAGTCATCCTCAATCTTCCTGGACCGCCGCGGGACACCAAAATGGAACGTGAATCAAACTGTATCCTTTTCCCACCAACCTTGAAACCGGAAGCAACCTACAGGATTCGCATCCTCTTCGCGGTCCTACCCCCTGTCTTCTCTTTCAACGGAAGTAACAATTGTCCCTCGTTTTCTCTGGTATGTCCTTAACAATTGAAAACACAGACATGGAATTCCTGGAGGTTCTCACCGAGGGTCTGGAGAGGGTGCTGATGGTGCGGGGTGGCGGCCGGGAGGTGATCACCATCTACTCGTGAACTAGACCGGGATGGATCGAAGTAACCGTCTCGCGAAAGCAGAAATCTAGTTTACTTCTCAAAGACCTAAACGACTTCACCCTAAGGAACACGTTGCTCTTGTGCCATTGTCTGAGCAGTCACTTGCGTTTCGCGTTGTGAACATTGCATACATAAAACACCACACACATTGCATTACACACACGATCGCCGACACGTATGCAAACATACAGAAATCTCCAACATAAAAATAAACAGACACACACACACACACACGCATATATATATACCGATAGATACACGCACCGTTAAACCGGTCGGAACAAGAACGCGCATGGAATATAGAAACAAACAAAGAACAAACGTCGGGGAGAACAAAACGAACAAAACGAAAAAAAATATAAACAAAACCGGAGCAACACGCACGAACGTGGAATCGCGCGCGGTATTTTCGCGGACAATTCTCGCGGCATTTCGACTCGGATCGAGTGAAATCGCGCGTTTTAAAGTAGGCTCGTTCCGAGGCGCGACGACCGCCGTTCGAAGAAGGCCAAAAGTGACATGCCAAAGGATAAAGGTTTCCTTTTAAAACGACAAAAGCAAAAAAAATGATAAATCAATTTCACACGTAAACCTAGGATCGTAACCGTAGAGGATCTATCTTATTTACACTCGTCCCTTTTTTTCGATGAGATAGAACAAAAGTGGTTTTAATCCGTATACACACGACAAAGAGCGAAAACGACGAAAAAAAGGAGAAAAACATAAAAAAAAAAGAAAACTATGAAAGCAGGAACGAAACCAGAGAATCTCTCTCTCTCTCTCTCTTACTCTCTCACTCTCTCTTTCTTTCTCTCTCTTTCTTTCTCTCTCTCTCTCTCTCTCTCTCTCACTTTCTCTTTGACTCCGTGCGATGAAGAAGAAAAACGAATGAAAATGGAGGAAAGAAAAACAAAAGAAAAAAGCGTACACGGAGGACTGCACACAGAGCGTATCTCGACTAATTAAAAAAAAGAAGAACAAAACAAATTGATTCGAATTGATCTATCGGAGTAATCGCTCGAGCGGACGTTGTTGCTCGTCGAGTGGCTGAAGAAAAAGAAGAAGAAGAAGAGGAGGAAGAGGAGGAGGAGGAGGAGGAGGAGGAGGAGGAGGAGGAGGAGGAGGAGGAGGAGGACAACGAGGGAAGAGAGAAGAACACAAATAACTCGAAAACAAAATTGCACGCGACGAGGAAGAACCGGCCCGAGTACAAAAACGAACGAAGAAAAACAGAAAGCAAACCAGAAAACGGTCGCTCTACGATTCTAATTAAAAAACACTCCCGTTGAAACTGAAATCAAAATTTTTGGTCCGAGGCTAAGATCGAAGCATCTACGAAACTACTGCCAGAATACTTTCTAAATGCTTCGCGTTTAACCAAAGACGCGAGAGGCTCATTTTTCTACACGCATCGTCGTTATAGAGAGTATAAAAACGGTATATAAATGATGTAACATGTGTATATATACATTATCCCGGCCGCAGTGTCTTGGTATAGTGTATATATACGTTAGATAATATTATATATATATATGTATAATTCTACCGCTTATAGGTGAGACTTAGGCTAGCCTAGGATAGCGCGATTGGAACCACACGCCGACGAAAACGCACGCGCGTCCGGATGTTCGACCCAGAAACGAAAAAAAAAACCAAAAAACCATGAACGCTGCCGCGCGCGAACTTCGCTCGCGTGGACGTTCAACGTCCGATCACGTGACGGAATCCCACCGTGATCCCATCCGGTTCCCACGACGATTTCCCATCGACGAGGAGACGCCGTCAAAACCGAAAACATGACCGGTGCAATTCCGGCTTAGGGTGCGTGTCCACGCGAAAGTTTCTCGATGCTATCACTCTCGAAAGCTCTCTCAAATTATGTTCTGGTTCGTAGCAATTTCGAACATTTGTACTGGTGCGACAGAATTGAATGCTCATAGCACATCTCATATTGTTCACAGAAAATAATCAAGTCAAACTCAAAAACAGTTTCAATATACGTGAAGACTAACGAGGATGAAGAGCTTTCCATTAATTATTTCACCACGCGTATAAAGTTGAGAGCAAGTTAAAAGAACAGCGACTCGAGTTACACTTTCAAGTGGACACGCAACTGAAGAGAACGATGAAAGTCGCCAGGGTCACGACCAAACCGGAAACGGTCATCGGCGACGTATTAAGAAAAGTATATTACTGCCACAGTCTTGATGTTAGGATTACGTTGAAGCTAAACCGTAGTTGAACGAGTTCGACGAGGATATCGTGACTCTGTAATCGTTCAAGCCGGCCACGGGACGACAAACGACGCGTTCGAGACCGGTGACGCAGCCGCGCGTCATTAGGTGTTCGAAGTCCTCTTGGTACAATACTTAAATCCTGCGAGTGTCGCGTTCCGAATTTTTGCAGAGGAATAGAACGTTCCTTTCGATTCAATATTTTCCAATTTTAAAGCGGACTCTGAAAACGAAAATTGTCGCTGTACCAATCATTGAAAAAGTACCTCTGCAATGTCAGTATCGATCAGTCACAATGACACAAATTCACCCAACACAATAATCTACATTTATCTCGAACGATTTTTCTTACAAAAATGAATGAACTCTACGATTTCAGTAATTTTAAAATGAAGTCCCTGGAAATCATTTTGACTGGTCCGATAGGTTTCGAAATTTCCGCTCGCGTTTGAAAAATCTTTGTCCTCGATTTCCGAGTGAATATTTGGAAAGAACGGTCTGGTGTCGTTCCACGGTCGAAAGTTGTAATTGTCGTATCGTTGTCTGAGAGATAAACAGCAATAGGAGCTCTAAACGTGTTAGGGAGAAGGTGAAATGCGCCTCGCAGCGACGAGTGACAAGTTAAGAAAGCAGGAAAATCGAGAAAAACAGAAAAACTAACCTAGGGTTCTTGTACAGAAAACGTAGATCTATATTCGAGCCTACCAGGTATATACATATTACTACCGAGAGGATTCTTAAGTATTATTAATCTATCAGTACCTAACTACTTAAGGCAAAGTATCGACACGACATCGCGAACGCGTCCACAAACGATTCTTAACATTCTAACGAAACATATTGATGTTGTTAATTTACCGGTGCGATCATCGGTGCATTCTCCTAGCAGAACTGGGCAAAAGCTCGGGCTCGATTTCTCGTTCGCTAATTTCGAGATTTCGAGGCGATAACGACGATTTCTACCTTTAAAAACGTACTTATTCGCCCGTGTTGAGAACTATACTTTATTAGACGAATCCTCTGCAACGGCACGTCGAAGAGATTCAATCTAAAAACGATTCTAAACACTCTCAGGTGTTGCTAATTCTAACTGTTAACGGGAGGATTGCCCAGCTCTGTCTCGGATCAGTTCGAAGGGACAATCTCTCGGAAAAGCCGCGAAGCTCATCGTACCGAGAAGGGATATGGGTTCGTAGAGGAGACAGACAAGTTGAATAACGCACAGATACTACTCTCTTCACCCCGTTTTATACTTGACTCGAATCGATTCCCCAGCGTCCCCGCGAACAAAGGTTCGGCCAGCAGCGTTCCCATCCGACTCCACAGAGTGCGCGCGAGATCGATCGCAGAATCATGTCGAAGAAAAGGAAAAAACAAAAAAGTTCACGGCACGCATCCCCTTCAGGACTGAAGCTCGTGTTTTCCTTTTTTTCTCTTTCTCCATTGTAATTGCCGACCTGTCGCGCGTCGATGTCCTCGTCTGGGTTCGCGTTTCTATTGTCCAAGGCCTACCGGTCGGTCCTCCTCCGGAAACGAGCACCGACAGCCTTAAAGGCCGGCCATTACTGCGACAGCCATCAATCGCGACCTTGAAACCGTCAATTTCAACCCTGGTACCGGTTCGCGACCGGATCGCGGATCTTTGCGCAAAATAAAAATTGTCTATGTCAATTGCGGACGATACTCAGTAAAAACCACCATGTTATCTCGTGCTAATTACCCTGCAGATTTCTAAGCAAATTTTGTAAGTTTGCAAAAATCGACAAGAGATTTTCTCGCTCGGATGAAGATGAAATGAGAGTTCATTTTTGTTCATGGTTTTCGTTTTATAAGTTTGACGGACGCGGAAGTCTGCAGTTTAATTGCGCCCAAATAATTGGTGAGACATCGTTGAACAATTGTCGATGATTACGGTGCGTTTGGCTGTTGCATCGATGGTCTCCTTTAACCGGACCGCCATCTTGGTTTCTTCTTACACCGACTCTCATCGAAGGATAGCGTTAGCGAACGGTCGCGTTTAAGTGTCGTGTGCATGTCACGTTTCATGCGTGGTCCGAGGACTCTCTCGGCCATGTTTCATTTAGATAGGCACTATCTAATACGTATACACATATACTATATAAATAAGTGAATATTGTATCTGGCGCACGTACATTCGCTTGAACGTGTGCACGCGGAACGAACTGCAATTCGCAATGCAACCGACAAACAATAATTGTTCAGACTTAAAAATGCTTGAAACGATCGGTTAAACATTTTCTAATTTACATCGTTACTTGAGAAGTCGATTTTTTCACACGATCGAACCACTTTCTCTTATTAAATTGTTCGGCGAATTGATTTCTTTGTCGCTGTTGTCTTGCGACTTTCGGTTCGCCAATAGCGAAGGCGCGCGTGCGCGCAAGCGAGTGAGAATAGTTTATGTGCGTAAGAGGATTCTGGAAGTTGCTGTGAACCGAAATCTTTTTAACACTAGGAATAACCACGTAGAACCGGTGACTTCTCACTGTAATCGTCACTGTCTACTTAATCGATGTCCGTGAACGAGTACACGGTTCCGGAAAGAGTTTATCCAAACCGGAAAGAGCCGAGCAACTCGGAGAACCTTCGCCGCCATTTGCCAGCCGAGAGACGAAGCGGTTCTAGAATCCTTTCTTCGGTAGAAAACGATTTACTGCGCGACTCGCTGCGAGCCTCGTTGTCCTAACACGTACAGGACGATCCGGGGAACATGTCCTGACAAACCAAAGTCGACCGGTACTTTTATTTCTTAATTTTTGTTTTGTTGACCGTGGAGGGACAATTTGCATAAAGGCACGCGATCTACAATGTTTCTTTTAACAACACGGTCCAACATTGACCTGTACTTAATTGAGGATCTTAAAGACTTTTCTTCTCTTAATTTTTGCATGCAGCGTGGTACAATTTTTGTAATTTAACGTCTTCAACGTACTTATATTAAACTTTGGACGTCCGGAGGCTGTTTTTCGAACGTCCTGTACGAAAGAGGAACGAAAGGTTGACACAAAAAGGAGCCGCAAAGCGATAGCATCGTCAAAGGACCGAGACCTCGACGTCGAAGAGTTTTGTCTCTTTATCTACCTCATCGCCAGCGTGTTGTCGAAGAGCCAGCGATCGCGTGAGAGGTATCGCGCGAGCTTTAAAGCACCTCGTCGAACCAGGTGTAGCCGAGAAGAGAATACGGATCCGACAAAAAGCAATACAACGCCAAAGAAAAGGTCGAAGACGAAGAAGAAGAAATTTGATGACCGACGACGATGAAGAAAGGACGCCGGGGAACGCTTAGGTTCGCGAGACGCTCCCTCTCTCCCTCTATCTTATCGTCCACGATGTTGCGACATGTACTTTCTAATTTTAATACGTTACTCACTTGTCGATTACCATATATTTTATGTGTATCTTGCCTATCTGATAGGCATCGGCACTGCATAGTTTATACGAGACATGTTGATTATGAGAAAAGTTTATTCGCGGCGAGGAACTCGAGGGCAGCCATTACTGGTCACGGAGCTGCGCAAATTGTTCGGCCGCAGACACCAAGGATCACACCCCCCTGCTCATCGTACAAACCTGGTCGTTATGGTTTCATTTCCGGCGGTTCCCGGTACGATCGATCGACACGATTAGGTGTGTGCCTTTCGCGACAAACTCGACGCGCCCGCCGCCATATTGCTTTCGGAGACGTTGAAAACCGAAGGTTCCGTTCGACGTAATACGATTCTTCTTCTCGAGGCATTTCGAGTGTAAAGAAGAGAAGCGAATAATGTTCTAAAAAATATATATGTACATATATATATCTTCCAATTAATTAATAAAATTCGGACCAGCTTGCGAAAACGTTCAGCCGCGCAGATTTCTCGCGAGATCGAGAAGAGTTTTTAATCACGGATTACGTTACAATAGAAACATCTGTCCGGCTGAATGTTTCCGCAGGTTGCGTGTCCTCTTTCTTTTCGACAGAAACGATGAAACTGCCGTCGTGAGAAAAGAGCCGAATCGAGCGAAAGTGGTTTGCGCGGTTCCGTGACGGCAAAGGAGGAGGAGGAAGAGGAAAGAGCTGTTCCGGGCGAAGAGAAGCTGCTGAATGCGTTGTACATAAATAGATAGATATAAAGACGACGAAAGGAATTCCGAGGGAAAAGCTTGACGGACTCGAGGAGCGAACAAAGTATAGTAAAATCGGCGACGAACAAAGGAGGAACGAAGAGAGTCGGGGGCGAAGCAAAGCGACACCTTTTTTCATAGATCGAACCAGTATTGCAGTCTACTTCTGCTGCCGCTTTAATATTTTACTATGTCGTATTTACTCGAACGAACAGAAACGACACGTACACGGTACACAGAACGCAGGTATACACACGCAGACATACATACGCCATACACGATTGACCATATGTGCACACATGTACGATAGAGACACGCGGCGAGAAGGGAGGGGAGTGCGAACTTTTCTCGTCTCCCTTTTCGCCGGGGATTCTACAAGTCTAAATGTTATATACAAAAACAAAAGGAAGGAGAAGGAGAAACGAAGCAACCGAACGAAGAGAGAAGAGAATGCTGCGAGCTTGGCGATCATCGGAGGGACATGATACAAATGTCGAGGACCTCTAGGCTGTGAGATGCGAGCTGAGCCAGCAGGAGATACTTTTGCTCGAGACCTCAATCACATGTGTCAAATCAAGCGGATAAACCTATAATTATACATTATTATACATTACTTTTAAAGAGAACTTAAATGGAAGAGCGCCGGCGGAACGACGAGTCGCGCGAGAAAACTGGAAAACTCGGAAAAAATAGGTAACAATTTCAGGGGAAAAGTCGGCCGAGAGGGGGATGAAACGCGAGGATCAATTACGTGGGACACCGGATGGATGTCCGGGTCTCTTATCTCTTAACGGTGACCATCGCTACCCTTCTTCCGTTTCATTGTTCTTCTCTCCTCGAGTCACCTTTTAGCGTTTTTTCGACACCGACGACGAAGGGATGAAACGGACAGAGTACATTTTTTCCTAGACGAAAACGTACATTAAACGAAAGAAAAGTAACAAAAAAAAAATCATGGGGCGGGACGATTCGGCGGGGTGTGAACAGAAAACCAGCGGAAACCGGAAGTCGGGTTTTGCACCCCGTGAATTTTAGGGGACTTTGGGAGGGGATGGGAACACCGGGGATATGGGGGATTGCGTCGCAGAGACGAATGTATGTATGTATGTGTATATATATATATATATAGATATGCACATATACGGATTCTATATATATGTGTATATATGTATATGTATATAGAAGAGATACAAGATATATTTGTAGATACGAAGACACTTTAGCCAATCTGATTTAGCGTATGTAATAGAGTCAATACCGTGAAATACCTATAAAGAAAAGGAAAAAAAATGAAAAACTTTACCCTATACCCTTTTAGATTCTAGACGATGATGAAATACTTGTAATTAACTTATGGAAGACGAAGTATAATGAATGAGAAAACTATACCGCGATCAGATCGATTAAATAAATAAACGACATACAACCTACACTACCGCTCGACTTATTTCCTGTCTCTGTTGTTCGTTTCTATAATATGACTATATTTCGTCGTATAATTTTTCTCTATATATTTAATTTTTATAATTAAAAGCGAGAAACCCCCGAGACCAAATGATTCTTGCCGTCTTTCCCATAGGGTGCCGTGGAATAAGCGGCACGAATCATGTGCGCCTGAAAATCTGAAAATAGCGCCACTACACGTAGCGGCAAACGCTTGAAACTGTTCGCCAAAAGTTACCGACGGAGGAATATCAAGATGGCGTTCGAACGGCAACAGACATTAAAATTATACTTCTATTTTATTCTATTTTGTATGGGTATCACTTTAACAATGTAATTTATTTGGCAAACAATAAAGAATTTTAGTTACAACAGTTAATGTGTTCTGCTTTCTCCACCCTGATCACGAAAAGCCAATATTTTAGAATTAAGTTCGATTTTTCGAAAAATTTCAGAAAATTTCGCCCGCCTGACTTGTCGTTGACTTGTACTACTGAAATTTCGAAAATTTTTCGAGCGTCTGGCCTGACGTTGACTTGTACTACTGAAATTCGGATACCTCCTTTGATATCATGTTCTCCTAATACAAAAGTTGAAATTTCCGAAAAATTCCAGAAAATTTTCGACCGTCTGGCTTGTCGTTGACTTGTACTACTGAAATTTCGAAAATTTTTCGAGCGTCTGGCCTGACGTTGACTTGTACTACTGAAATTCGGATACCTCCTTTGATATCATGTTCTCCTAATACAAAAGTCGAAATTTCCGAAAAATTCCAGAAAATTTTCGACCGTCTGGCTTGTCGTTGACTTGTACTACTGAAATTTCGAAAATTTTCGAGCGTCTGGCCTGACGTTGACTTGTACTACTGAAATTCGCATACCTCCTTTGATATCATGTTCTCCTAATACAAAAGTTGAAATTTCCGAAAAATTCCAGAAAATTTTCGACCGTCTGGCTTGTCGTTGACTTGTACTACTGAAATTTCGAAAATTTTCGAGCGTCTGGCCTGACGTTGACTTGTACTACTGAAATTCGGATACCTCCTTTGATATCATGTTCTCCTAATACAAAAGTCGAAATTTCCGAAAAATTCCAGAAAATTTTCGACCGTCTGGCGTGTCGTTGACTTGTACTACTGAAATTTCGAAAATTTTCGAGCGTCTGGCCTGACGTTGACTTGTACTACTGAAATTCGGATACCTCCTTTGATATCATGTTCTCCTAATACAAAAGTTGAAATTTCCGAAAAATTCCAGAAAATTTTCGACCGTCTGGCTTGTCGTTGACTCGTACTACTGAAATTTCGAAAATTTTCGAGCGTCTGACTTGCCGTTGAGTTGTACTACTGAATTTCGTGCCACCTCTTCGGTATCATGTTCTCCTAATACCAAGTTCGATTTACGGAATTTTCGAAAATTCGCGCAATTTTCGGGATTTCTACTAGGAGAACATGATATCGAAGGAGGTGGCACGAAATTTATTAGTCTAACTCAACGAAAAGCCGGGAAATTCGGGAAAAATTGTGGGTTCAATAAATAATATACGCAGCTTTGTCGTTTCATTACATTGTCTTTATTGATTCATTAATAATTTTTACCTAAACGATTGTGCAAAATGCAATATAAATGTATACCTACTGTCGATAAGACAGGACTCTAATATACATTAATATGATACGAATTTAAGTTACCGACTTGTTGGTAATACAGAAATCGTCATCTGCCTTATCGACTGCTACAGAATCGAATTACAGCGCCATCTGTGAATTGCTCTGTTGATAACTTCTAGCTACCAGTTTCGGCGGTTTGCCACTGCATGTTGTGGCGCTAAAATTATATTTTCACGAGCAAATGATTCTTGCCGCTGTTTACACGGCGCCTTATGGAATGACCGGCAAGAACCATTTGCTGTTCCAGTTTCTAAACATTATAATAACAATTATGCGTAATCAAGAACCACGAACGTACCGTAAATATCGCGTGCAATCGGATGGAAACTTTGTAGCTTTCCCATTAATATGAGCTTGCGGACTACGAGCTCTTGTGTAACATGATCCAAAGATTGTTTAAGAAGTCTGTACACAGGAATCTGCTGTAACAGCATGCAATTGCTCTTGTTAAACAATTTTTCTACACATGCTACACAGCTGTTTTAAACAGTTTTCGGACCGCTTTATACGGAAGCGTACCGATAAGTTGAACGTAGCCAAAAATCGGCGTCGATCTCGCTTCGAATCGCACTCGCGGGTCAACTGTTCGTTGTTTCTAAGTACAATGGCTGTGTTCGAATGAGACACGGATCTTTCTCTCTGCTCCGTTCCGTACCAGGCACAAGCTGGTCTACGACGCTCAAAATTCTAGTGCACGCAGCCGTCTGACATGACAGAACGAATCCCGGACGGGGGCTCGTCAACGTAACACAAATCCCAGGAGCTGTTTCATAGCCCCTGATCCTCCGAGGAACAACGAAACCGTTTTCGTTGCAAACAGAGTTCGGTCGAGTTCGAAGGAAGCTGCGAGCAACCTGGTCAAGGACCAAGAGAAAAAAAAAATCCCACAAGTCCCAGGCTCTAATCGACGGACAAGAAGACGTCGCGTGCCAGAAACAGAGTGGACAGAGGGGAACAAACGTGAGAACCACGAAGAGAGAAGGCAGAACAGTCCGTCTGTAATTAGCCTCGAAAGTCCAATGAAGATCCACTGGCATGGCCACGCGACTCAGCCCCCGAAATTCGGAGGTGAACGCTCTTGAGCAGCGCGGCTATCTGATTGGCAAAAAGATCGGACAGGTTATTTACCCCCAACCCCTCTCTCTCCACCCTACCTGTTCGTTAACCTCTTCCACTTCTCCTGCACCTGTTTCTTTCGTACGGCCCGCGACGGTGTTACTCTCTTTTTCAACTCTTCGCGCCGCCTTTGATCTGTCCCCGGAGATCCTCTTCCCCTTCGTTAACGAGAAATCTCGCACGTTTTTTTTTCCTCCCCGCCGTTTCCAACGTACGTCACCCCCGTTCAACGTTCGACGATTTTAGCCTTGATCTTCTTCTTCTCTTACCGTCGCTCTCGATCTCTGTCCTGTCTATTCTCTGTGCGCTCGAGCTTGGTCTTGTAGTTGATTTGCAATCGTGGTCAACTGGATACTGTGCTGCATGCGTGCGACCGTACCCTGATGCATTCAATTGTAAAATAGATTGCACGGTCTTTGCATTTATAACAATTTTGATTTTCCGCATGCACCGGCATATTTTTGAAAAATTATTACCGTGGATTATATTGCTTTGCCATAGTGGGACAAAGAGGTCTGCAATATTTGTGCAAGCACATCTGCAACGTAATTACAATAAATAGACGGACTTTTATGCGAAACGAAAATAGATTCATTAATTTCTTAATACTTTGTTTGATCGTTTAAACGTGGACTGAGAATTTTCTTTTTAACGGATCGTCGAATATTCAACAGGTGCAACACATTATTTGGTTGTAACGATGAGCATTAATATTGACCTGTAGTCTTGTTAGACTGAGATTGTCGGAATTTCGCTACCATGTTAGGGCTCGTATGCAACCGTGCACCTGGCCGAATATGTTGACGGGACAAGCTCGAAGAAATTGCGACTGGCGTGCAAGATATTCGACAAAGAGAAAGCGCCCGAAGATTTTCTGAACAAGTTCTTCCCCCGTGAACTCGAGATACTCACGAAGATCGAAAATCCCCATCTCATCCAAGTAAGCTATAAGCTGAACTGCACTCTAGTTACACAAATTTTTTACCGAGAAATTAAAGTGCCAACCAAAACGTACCCAGGTCTCAAAGATTAAAGCCCCACAGAATTTTTTCAAAGCTCCACCGACTCGGCCAGGTGCGCAACCCCCCCTGAATCACCGTCGCCCACCGATCGTCTGATTGCAGGTGCATAGTATACTGCAACGCGGTCCTAGGGTGTTCATCTTCATGCGGTACGCGGACAACGGTGACCTGTTGGACTTCGTAATGCGAAACGGCGTGGTTCCGGAGCAACAATCGAAGCTCTGGTTCCGGCAGATGGCTTCCGGTCTGCACTACCTCCACGGGAAGAACATCGCGCACCGTGACCTCAAGTGCGAGAACATTCTGCTCTCGCGAAAATTCAACGTGAAGCTCGCCGACTTCGGTTTCGCGAGGTTCTGCGCGGACCAGGCTGGAAGACGCGTCCTCAGCAACACTTATTGCGGTTCGGCAGCTTACGCGGCACCGGAAGTCGTTTCCGGAACGCCGTACAACCCGAAGTTGGCGGACGTCTGGTCCCTCGGGATCATCCTGTTCGTGATGCTGAACGCGTCGATGCCGTTCGACGACAAGGACCTGAAGAAGCTGCTGAAGAACCAGATGTCCAGGAACTGGATGTTCCGCTCGCGAGTCAGGGAGACGGTGTCCGCCCTCGCCAAGAACATCGTCAAGCATATCCTCGAACCGGATATCACTCTGAGGCTGACCTTGGAGAGGGTCCTCGCTCACGAGTGGGTTCGCGCCAAGAAGGAGAAGCCGGGGTCCCTTTCGGGAAGACTCGTCCATTCGGCGCCCCCGATTCATTCCCAGGTTGCTTCTCGTTTTAACAGTTTATCGCAACGTGCGCCTGAAACATTATTTATACATTAGTTAGAGAACTAATCCTTCTAACATCTCAAAAAAGAAAAACTCAAGCCGTTTGGTCCGAGTTCGAATTTTTTTCTGTTAGTTGGCAAACCAGTTTGAAGTGATCGTAACAAGTCTCGTTGATTGCCAGGTGTGCGGAACCGGAGGAAATTTGTTAGGGGCCGGAGCCGCAGGCGGTTGCAACGTGCCCGTCGTTCTGAGGGGTCTGTCATCCTTCAAGAATTCCGAGAACCACGGCCAAAGCAGCACCGTCAAATCCACGGACAATCCGAGGAAAAACGCGCAGCTGTCCGCCGTCGAGTGAAGAAGAACCAATCAGGATTATAAGGATGAACCAGCATCGTGTGCATCATGGACGTCGACCAGGTGCCCGGGTATCTGGGCACCGCCAAAGACGACGGTGTTTAGAATTCATTTTATTTTTACTTTCCTGATTATTGTCGATCCTATACATGGTTTTTCATAGTGCATTCTTTAATAAAGAATATCACGATTTTAATCTTCTTACTTTGAATATTCTTCAAATTTTTATTCATTCAAAGCGACAATTGTTTTGGGTCTGAGCTTTTTAAATAAGTTCGTATGGATGTAGATTCATGGCTGAAAATTATAAACATACAGCTTTGGAAGTCCTTGGGATAGATTGATTCTTCACACAAGGGTCGAGGCCACTTACCATCAGATTTTTGTAGGAGATCCCAGAAGACACTTCCTTTTCGCCTAATCCACCTTCCATCGAGTGAAAACTAAAATTGAAAATACATTAGAGGAATTGAAAAATATTTTCACATCATTTCCGACATGTTAAACATACTGAAAGAACGCATAACAAGAACCTTAAATTAAATATGTACATCTCGGGCAGGTAAAAATGAACGAACAGATTAATAATTAAGTTTATTGTACAACTAGCATCTATCAATATACAAAACTATAGTTTTTCTGATTACACGTCCGGCAACGTAACCGCTATGAGTAGATAGATAATATGCAACGGTACAGGTAAATATGCTTTTTAATATATATAATATATATATATATATAGTTTACATTAAAACAACAAATAATTTACACGATTCAATATGGCGGCCGCAGGCTGTGAGTCGATCTCGCCCGGCATAGCACCCCATGCCGTGAAAAAAAAAAATGAAAAATACATGTATTCCGCCCGAGGGAGATCGACCCGGTGCAGCCGGTCTTAAAATCATCGAGATGACTCTCCAGAGAGAATCGAGGGGGTCGTGTGAGGGGTAGAGGCATGCTTATCTAAAAATATGAATTCGTTCATGACCTTAATCAACGGCGTCGCGTGTACAAAAGGGCGCGGTTTCGGGTATCATGTGGTCGTTGTGCGTGTTTCGCTCGGTCACACGAGCTACGTGTTCCCGTTACATGATTTGCGGATAAAAAACTTGCGTGTCACCGTCATGTACAAAAAAAAAAGAAGGTAGCAAAGATCATCGACGCGTTATCTCCCGCGGTCGCGATTAACCAGCCGGATATTAATTGCGAGACCCTCGCGAAACGAGAACCGCGCGCGTCTCCTGTTCGCGATCCCCTATATTTACAAGTCCTAAAGCGTGTGTGTCTAAGCATAGATCTCAATTATTTTTACAAACGTGTCAACATTTTCTCCTCTTTTAAACTCTGCTTCCCGAAAAGAATATTGAACCGAGACTTCCTACGTCGAAGACTTGGAAACAGATTTCTCCCTCTCTCTCTCTTGTTCTTTTTCAAGGTTGTTTTTTGGGGAGGTGGGGAGGTCTTAAACCCATCCGCCGGTCAGTTTGTGGAACATCTCCTCGTTCAGTGTTTGGTTCACTTCCTTGGAACGCATCGAGAGGAATATGTAACCTCCGATGAACTCGTGGACCACTTTGCAGTCCGCCGATTGGCACTCGAAGATTATGTTCTCCTCCTCGAACTGCACCATCATGTGCTTCACCTCCCAGTTCACGTTCCATGCCTGGAAAAAGAGATTCTATACCGTCCGGAACGAGATCACCGTAATTTACATAATCGCTCTTTGCATTTCCATGTTTTAATTGTTTGAATATCTTTGGTGGACGCTGACCTTCATAGTGTTGTATCTCCACGTCTTCAAATGATCCCCGCTGTGGAGCTCCATCCTCATCAACCTGTTATTAGCAATGCCCAACAATTCGTCCTTACTCTTCCCGGTGAATCTGACCACGAAGAGAGCGATCCCATATTCGGGCAACGATTGCCACGCTTTTATATAATTCAGCTTGGCTTCGATCAGGGGCAGGTCCTTGACGTTCGCGTGCGCCTCCAGGATCCTCTGAACCAACTAAAAACGACGAGCACGATAAGTTTTCAATCAGTAAAAATGAAACAATTTCTTCCTTTCAAATCTACTTATCACAGGATTTAATTTCAGTAATTGCAGAATAAGGGGCAGAGGTTGTGGGATTTTTTCAGAACGACATACCTTTCCCTTGAATTTCTTGACGAATCTGGGCGCAACATAGTCCTCGGGGACGATATCCAGGGCGCTCGGATTGATCGCAGGTGCAGGGGCGGGCCTCTGCAATTGCAGGAAAGCGATGATGCTATTCACTTCGCTGTCGTAGGACGAATCGGCGAGGGTGCGGCCCTTCGCCGCCAGTCTGCACGCTGCCATCCACTTCGCGTACTGTTGCTCCTGTAACATGCAAGACCTTCTGTCTACCCACTTCCATTTCGCAATGGTGCATAATCTCCGCCGCTCTACTGCCATTTAAGACACCGCGCTCGCCCGCACGTTACCAGCTTTTCAATAAACATTCCAATCTATATTCCCAATACATTAGGTACACGCAACATCTGACAGCCACGTTGTCCCACTTTGCGATGCGAAAGAAACATAGTGTTTGCTAAACTATCTGCCGCCCTTCAGGGACATGTAATATGTGTCCAAAAAGTCTAGAAATCACCAATTTGTACATTTTAACACTAGGTTTACGGAGCATTAAACGTGAGTATTTTACATTCATTTATAAAAATAAGAAGAATGTGTCTATCCAAGTTTTCAGCCATTTTTTAAATAATATATACCTAAGGAAATGAGTTTGTTGAGTAATTCCACGTAGATGGATCTTCACAATCTCAATAGTCGTAAATTAAAAATATTAGAACCCGTCATTTTGACGGGTCCCGTGAACCTAGTGTTAAGGAAGCCTTAAGAATTATTTACAATCTGTGAAAAGGGAAAATCGGTAAGTTTGCACCCTGAAGAGCAAACAGCCCTGAAGGACTCGCGTACAAATCGAAAGCAAGCTTCCTCCATGATCGCATAAAGAATAGATCGTCTTTTAACAGTCGCAAGATAATTCTCCGTCTGACATAAGCGCGATTAGAATCGCTGTGAACGTGGGGCGAGCGGGGTTGCTTGCGAGGGTGTCACGGCGATCGCTCACGTTGTCGCATCTGATCCACATCTCGGTCATGCCCTCGGCGCTGGGCACTTCTAGCCTGATGCCGTATCGTCCTTGGGAGAGATGCACGTCGGGCGTGACCTCGCATCCACGCAGGTTGATCACGTGGGCAGGTGCCTCGCTGCTGTTGGTCTCCTCCCTGGTTTTGTAGAGCCTCAGCTGAAGGTCCCGGCAGGTGACCCAGTAGCGTTTGAACGCCTTCAGCGTGAAACGCTTCGGCTTCGAGAAACGGAGATGATCGCATAGCTCCGGCACCTGGGTGATGTCGCTCGGACCGTTGCTGATGTTGCTGCCTTCGAGGGTCACCTGGAGGTCCGTCAAGGCTGCGTCAATGTCGTCCTCGACGGGCGACGAGGCGCCGTTGCTGTCGTAGCTCGGCTGCGGCACGCTCGCCTGCAGATTCACTTGCACCTGCGAACAACGAATACCAATGAGCACGACGTCACCACACGCTCCGCTAACCCGTGATGCCATACTCGCTCCTTTTATCGTTATGTCCTCCGGGGGGTTCAGAGGCGGTAGGCGGATCGGAAAAACGGAGAACGGTCTCCCGCGCCGCCGTAACTCGACCACACGCATATTTGCATGCGAATAGGATCGCGTGGGGGAGGGAGAGGAGAGGGGGGACTCATGTCAAACACTATAACCGGAGGAACACGCCGCTGCCGGTTTTCTCGTCACGTTTTTAAATAGGTCTTATGTCCCGGTCCGCTGCAATGTGTCTTTCTTGTTCAATCTGCCGAACCTCGGTAATCGTTATTTATAAACGCTAATGTTGTTTCTATGAATTTTTGCTATGCACACGTGTCGACCCGGTATATTTTTCAAGATTTTCCTGTTAACGATTTTTGTCGTCATTCCTCCTCGGTCCCACGATTGTCGGCGATTTGCCCGGTTAATGGAGGTTACGCCGTAATATTTTGGCAACATTCTTCGTTGGCCACCGCAAGCTATTTCCGTCTGCCGGATCCCCACGTTACATATAGATCGATCCGGTCCGCAGGCACCGGATGTTTGGATCGTGAAAACGTTGTCGCGTAAACAGTCGCCTGCGCCTCGAGATATCCGCGAAAACTACGCAATCTATCAATAAGTAAGCCTCCCCCCCCCCCTCATGATCTATAAAAATACAGTGTCCTAAGGAAGCGATCTGTCCAAACGCCTAATTTCATCAAAATCCTCGATATTCTGCATCGTTGCATCCTAACTTGAACCGAGCTAGAAATAGAAGTTGTTCCGAATGTACGTACTGGTACTTTAAGAAAAAAGGCATACTGTATTTCAATTATATTTTTTCATGAAACTGTTGCCAACATATGCGCGACATTTTTCCGGTTAAAACGAGACCCAAACACGACTCTATTCGGATATTATTTACTTGTTTAATCCACGATAGAGTGGGACCTCTAATATCCGAACCGAATTGGGAAACATCAATGCCTCGATAATAGAACAGTTACAGTTCTTCCCTAGTTAAATTTATACTAATTTGTACAATGAATCGTGTCGTATTGTGAATAACGGCAGATTCGGACGTTTTGGGTTCGGATAATCGAGGTCCTATTGAACCGCGGATTGAACGGAGCAATTATGGTTCGAATGGTGTCGTGTTTGTACTCATTTTAATCGGAAAAATGTCGCGAATGTGTTCATAAAAGTTTCATGAAAAGATAATTCAAAACAAAAATTGCATCCGATCCTAATGAATACGTTTTTTGAAATATCTCGGAAGCTAGACGACGTGGAAGAGTCGAATTCGCTTCGAATTGTAGGTGTTCCAACGGGGAATTTAATCGCAAAATTTCAACAAAGTCGTTCGTTTAAACAATGTCTAAAAAATTTCAATTCTTCTTCCTTCTCTTCGGGAGCTAAGCTTGGGGAAGAAAAGGGGGTGGCTAATTTGTCCGGTAGACCTTCTAGAATCGATCGCCGATGCACGAGGACGAAGACCTACCTGCAGAGCAGCGAACATCAGCATCTCCTCCTCGGTGCAGTCGATCTCCTCGGCGAGGAGCTGCCACTTGGCCTGCTCGTACATCATGTTGATCCTGACCGCGTCGGTTTTCGGGTTCAGGTCGTAGAACGAGTAGAACTTGAACTTGAGCCTGAGGGTGTCGAACTCGCGGATCCCCTGTTCCATGATGGACAAGGACGAGTCGAGCCACGCGACGTTCATTCTCGCGCGTTCCACGAGATTCTTCGGCCTGACCAATTTCGCTCGCACTTCCGGCGAGATGGAGGTCGGGCTCTGGGCCAGGGAGTCGGAGAGCGCCCCGTTCAACGCTTCCAGGCTCATCGTGCTGTTGTTCGCGTTGAACGAGTCCGAGCTACCGAATCCGGACGAGTTGTTGTTCCTCTTCCACGTACCGGTCTGCTGCCGAACAAACACAGTCACAGAATGTGCGAGAGAGAGAGAGAGAGAGAGCATGAGAGACCGAGGCCAGGTAACAGGGTAGCAAGGTAGCCACGCGGCAGGTTCCTCCAATGCAATAAATAGCAGCTAATGACCGCTCTCTCCGGGGCCCGGAAAAACGGGGCCCAGCTCTCGCGAGAAGCAAATTGCGTTTCCCGAGACGAACGATAATGATACCCCGACGCTGATAAATCATGGCAACCGGCAACGGGGTCGATCGGGCATTATTTATTACCATAACAGGTCCCGGGCCCTGACTCCCTCTCTCTCTGTCTCTATTTCGCTTCATATCGATTCTCCCCGCGAGAGACAGAGAGAAACGAAGCAACCGTTTGCGTAGCAACGGTGAATGAAATTTTGAAAAATTGGAGAAACCCAGTGGTGCTATTTCAATGACGATTTTTTCGTTGGAAACAGTGTTTACACGATACATGTCCAAACCACGGGTCCACCCACTGACATGTATCGTCCAGGAGTGTTATGCTTACCGACACAGGCGAACTGATCGGAGTGCTATGATTCCTGTTGCTGGGCGTGACCGGCGCACACATGAAGGGACTGCTCTGGTCCAAACTTCCCGTCGATCCCCTGGGACTCTGGCTCACCGGGATAAAAGTGTTCGTGTCCGCCGGCACGTTCCAGTGGCCGTTCTTCTGGTTCTCGACCTTCTTCTTCACCGGCAGGTCCTTCAGATTGTACTTGAGGTGGTTCGGCTCGAGTGGCTTGCAGAACGACAGCTCCTCCGGGTGTCGGATACCTGAGGAATTAGGGGACAGTCGTGGTTTAGCATGTTCACTTCGACGGACCTGTCTATTTCTGTTCCCTTCACCTTGGGGACAGTCCCAGACTGTACATTTTTTTTTTTTTTGTGAATGTAAATATAAATGGAATTTTTTAAACATTCAACACACGCCCACATAAACTTCTAGCATTTTCTAGTATTGACATTTTTTCAAAATTTCTTTTCATGTGGTAGACTAATTCTAGTAACTTCTCCAAAATGTAACAGATTCAAGTCGTGTGTGCTGATATCTAAAAAATCTTAATGTTTAAAAATTGATGCAAGTTCTGGAGTAAAAGAGAGAGAGAGAGAGAGAGAGAGAGAGAGAGAGAGAGAGAACAGGTAGGGTCCCGAGGGGTTAGAAGTGGAATTAAAACAGTTAATCAGTAGGTTAATACATTTTCAATCTCGTCCGCGATTTGCGAGTCTTTTCCATTTGTTTGCCACGTGAAGACAATGTCTCTCTCTCTCTCTCTCTGTCTCTCTCTCTCTCTCTCTCTCTCTCTCTCTGGCAGTCGAGAAAAGCGTTGGCCAGTCTATTTGCGAGCGTGACACGCGGAAGGCTATCGTCGAGGTCATCTGTCTGCCAGTTCGCGACAAAAAGTCAAGAAAACCGCGACTTAATAACCGTTGCGACAAACAGGAACGCCTCGAGAATGGTTTCTGCCGTTTCTCCGTGTTCCAACAATTTCCTTCGGGCGTGTCGCAAAGCCGGCAATAAAAAAATGAGAAACGGTGTTCTCTCTCTCTCTCTCTCTCTCTCTCTCTCTCTCTCTCTCTCTTCCGTCGTCGGTTTTTAGATGGTAAATTGGACAAGGTTGCACGGCGAGCTTCGTTATCGCGGCTAACCACTTCCCTGATTAAAAAGCTGCCCGTTAGGAGAGAAGCCTCGGTCGAAGTTCAGCAACGACCACAGACCCGCGACCTTCGCGTGACTGGGAATTTAACAATTTTATTTCATCACGGCGATTAATTAACGCCCCGGCTCGGTTACGTGTCGCCGTCCAGGGAATCGTGTTTTTAAATTGCCGGACCTTGTGAACAATTTAGCGCCGCTCGGTTCTTTTCTTCTTTTCGGTTCACACCTATCCGATGTTTGTCCAAGCTGGCCGAGAGGAGATTTTTTGAAAATTTATTCCGAGAGATACTAATCCGGTAATTCTACTGCAATTCTAAATAATTTAGGTTTTATGTTTTCACGGCGAGAGTCCTTCGAGAATAATCGTCGCCACAATTATGTTTGATCGAGTGTCCTTTCCGGCAATAGACTCTTCAACAACTTCAGCAACAACCTCCCTAGTTGAAATATTCTACGAAACGCGAATTGTCCTCTCGTAAAACTTGGAACGATATACTATCACAGGTTGTAAATTGTTCAAAGACTAAACATTGCAATTTTCAGTAACGACACGAAGTCGAAGGACAAAGTACACGTCCACGTGTGACCAACGCGGTTAATCAGAGGGTTAATTAAAGGGTTCCTTCGAATAGAAGATGCGCTCGGAGAACAGGTTCGATGCACTTGCCTAATTCCTTGCAGAGATTGATGACGGCGTTGAACGTCTTCACGGAGAAGTCGACCTTGCAGTCGAGGCAACGCATGTCCGGCAGCTGCACTCTGAGCGTCTTGCGCATCGGCGTGAAGTGCAGCCGTGCATCCGCCGCGACGCCATACTGATCGAGAGTGCTCCTCGTCCTGGTCAACCAATGGTTCCTCTCGGGCCACCACAGAGCGTGGTCAGACCAGTTCATGGCGATTCCTGCGAACAGAAAAAGACGAGAGCTCGGTCAACATACTGGTCAAGTTCCTATTGCACTTCGTTAAACAACAATAATTATACTTTGACACTAGTTTAACCTCGTAAGCACTGTACGCCACTATAGTGGTTTTCCGTGGAAAGCGTCAGTTCGATCGGTGCGAACCACTATAGTGGCTTTTTCGCCGTACGCGGTCAGACCCGCCGTCCCTGAGAAACACAGTTACGGACAAGCGGCGCCGTCCCTGGGAGACAGCGTTGCGGACGAACGGCGCCAATTAAGGCGCATCTCCACTGATCGAAAAAGAAAAAATTCCCAAAAATCGACGGCACGCTGTCATTGTCACGGAGTGTCAAAGAGAATCCGCTGGCAACCGGGAATGGTCACCGGGCGTTCTTATCTCGGGGCCGTCGATCAGCGACAATTCGAGACACGAAGATGGACACGGTCGATTGGTTGATGGCCGTAGGGGGTCGATTATTTAATGCTTCTTAAAGCGAGTCAGGCCAACGTCAATTTATCAATGAGGATCCAACGCGGCCGTTTATAGACGCCGTAGACAAGCGTGTTTATTGGCCTCATCGTCGGCCCCCTTTGATCGTTTCGCGACTCGTCGACGATCCCGGAAACAGAAAACACCCCCAATTTGCCGGTGACATTGGGGGAGAGACAGGACTCCGGGCAGGGGCATTATTGTCCGGATGCATGGGGCATCGATGTTCCGGGACGACCATAACGCACCACCATAAATTGATCTATTAAACCAACAATGGCGGCTCTCTGGCCACATGTGGAACGAGGGGGGGAGCAGACGTTGCTATATTTTTAACACAAAGTTCACTGTCCATCAAAATTTTCTGCCATTTCTTGTCGAATATATTTACCATCCCAATACTTCCGGTGATCAACAATATTAGAACAGGTAAAAATATTAACCCTTAGCACTCGAATGGCAACTGTAAGGCGCCACTAAATGTTGCTGTATCATTACGCAAAATATTATTTACATAATTAAATTTGTTTATACGAGTAAATTGCACCATTTTCATATGTATAACATGAAGAAATATATATATATATATATATAGAATATTTCCCTTCTATATATATATATATAGAATATTTCCCTTCTATATATATATATATATATATATATATAGAAGGGAAATATTCTAGGTCGGAAGAAATGTTTCGTTTTAGAGTTAAAATAAACCAATTTTTAATTATTACTATTCCTATTTTACTATTCCTACCGCGGAAATATTCTAAGTCGGAAGAAATTTTTCGTGTTGGGGTTAAAATAGCTTCGAGTGCAAAGGGTCAAGAATGTTGAAAATGGCCCCCTGAAATGGTAACCCAAAAATCCCGGAAAATTGTGACGCGTTCGCGTCTGAGGTGGAGTAACCTGCCTGTCGCTTGTTTCGTGTTTCCAGGGACACGCGACGTTTCGAACAATTATTTTTCTCCGCCGGTTTCGAGAATTCCCATAGTCCGAAAGACGTCCGCGCTGAAAGAAGTCCCCGGCGCATTCCGCGACGGCACCGTGGATTTAATTTCCGTTGCGGTCGCGAATGTACGACTTCCCGAGAGTCTCTGACCGCAGCCCTAAACCCTGCGAGAAACGTCACACACCGAGTCGTGTTTTTCTTCTCCAGCAGGGCCCGTATATCCGGGACATCTGCGACTCGCAGAGACCACGATACACCGCTTCCTATCCGGGCCCCCGGTCGATGATTTACAGACATGGCCGACAGGACACGTGGTTGCCTCCCGTTTGCGGTGTTATTACACCGGAGTCTTTACCAGCTATCGTGTTTCCCTAAAATCTTTACGACATTTTTTTAGCCCTTCGTTGGAACCTCTCCCGGCCCTTCGTCGTTCGAGACCACGGCCCGAGTAAATCCTCGTTCGTAAATTCGGATTTACAATGATTAGGTTCGAGTCCCTGCTTTGGGAAACGCGGTATCGGTAAGCTAGGGGATAGTATCGAGTTACCAAAAGACGTTTTTTCGAACGAGGTAATATTTAATTATAGATTGACGGATTCTAATATTTTCAATTCACGAATATTGAGATTGCAAACATGAGGATCCGTGAGGAATTATTTAACGAATTCATTTCTCTGGGGATATATTATTTAAAAAATGGCTACAGATTTCGATAGATATGTTCATGTTATTTTTATGAGGAAATGTAAAATAGTAATTTTCAGTGCTCCGTAAACCTAGCGTTAATGAACGGCAGGGAATCAGGTTAAAAGTAGTTTTACTGGTTTCGCTTTTAGAGGTTTACTGAGTACAGAAAAGAAACTTCGAATTAATCGCACAGGAAAGATATTTATAAAATTGGAATAGATTTAGACTCACCAATTTTTAATTATTACTATTCCTACCGCGGAAATATTCTAAGTCGGAAGAAATTTTTCGTGTTGGGGTTAAAATAGCTTCGAGTGCAAAGGGTTGATTTAGGACAAGAATGAGCAATTTGAGGCGGTAGAAAATTCTCAAATTGTTTCTCGGAAAGCAGAAAGCTATAATTCAGCACAAATATATTCAGTCTGGTCTCTATGGAGCAATTCCTATTGTGGACAGAGGATCAAAAATTAGTATTACCTAATTACGGAATTAGTGGAATTCCGAAGCCAATCGAGAGAGAGAGAGAGACGGTGAAGAAGAAGAAGCAAAGAAGGTAGCAGACAGTTCGAATAACTTAATTGTGGCCGGCGTGAATCGTTCGGGACCACCGCGGACTGGTCGGAAACCTCGAGAGCGGACGCGTAATTGCCGCGAGAGTCAAGGTGATCGCCGCGATACACTAATTACCGGTCCCCCGTTTCGAAGCAACTGTTGCGAAAGATAAAATCCTGACCGAAGAGGAGGGGGGGTTGGGTGCGAAAAGGGAGACACAAAAGGACCACGCGTCTTCAAAAGGCTTCCTCGGACAATTCTTCCTCCCGACCACCCCAGCAACACGCCCTCCTTTCTTCCTCTTCCCGGAGTCGAGTGTGCGAAGGCCCTCGGCCCTTTTCCTCCCTTCTCCGCCCTTCGATTCTTTCCCTTTCTAGAAGCTTGTCGCAGCTTGCCCGTGTAAACGCGGTTTTGTTACCGTTCACAATGCCCGACGCCTTGGAAACTGATGCCACCTTTCCTATTTCTGGGACGCACGTGTTCTTCGTTGCTCGTGCCGCTTTCCCTTCGTTAGGGCACGGGCGTGATCATGCTTTCGGGATATGACAACTTTGAAAATGAATTTTCGTCGATGTCCCATAGACATTTTCTCTCCGATCCTTGTACAATTCTATTTTCCATTAACGCTTTGCACTCGAAGCTGTTTTAACTCCAAAATTTAATATATTTTTATTTTGATTTAACAAAAAAATTCGATATATTTGTTTTCATGTTGTACATACGAAAATGGTGCAATTTACTCGCACAATACCGAAGTGTTTAGTAATTTATGAAAGACAAACAAACTTGAAATGTAAACTTGATAATGTAACAAATATTTTGAACAATGATACTACAATTTTTAGTGGCGCCTTACAGTCGCCATTCGAGTCCTAAGGGTGAAATTATGATTTTACCTTTCTGGTCCTTCCTGTATTTTCTAAGAAATGTTGATACACCTCTGACAAAAATTTTGTTCTCTCATTCTTGTATAATTATATTTTCTATTAAATTATGATTTTACCTTTCTGGTCCTTCCTGTATTTTCTAAGAAATGTTGATACGTGTCTGGTAGGAATTTTCTATTAACACGTTAACTGCCCTTGACTGACAGTGATTCTTGACTGGGTTTAGACATTCATTTTTATTGTGCCATATCCGGATAAACCGAGGTTTACTAAGACCCTTAAAATTCGAAAGGGTTAAAACAGCATCCCCCATAATACATTTACAATTTCTAGTTTCGGTTTCATTGATTAAATTACTCTGATCTTGTAAAAATCTCTGGAAACATTATTTGGCACTTGTTAAATTATGATTCCACCTTTCTGACCCTTATATTTTCTAACAAATTATGATTCCACCTTTCTGACCCTTATATTTTCCAACAAATTATAATCCCATTCCCTGTTTTCTCTTTTCTGTCAAAAAATAATGTGTCAAAAATTGAATTCCACGGAGCTCGGTGAAGTATTTAGGAGCGTCTAACTGTCCGTAGAAAATAATGAACAAAGAAATCGTGGAAGCGCAAGAAAAATCAGGTTGAAAGCAGGTGTCCCCGTCGTCGCGCGGATTTTCGAATTGTTTGCAGACTTTTGCGACGAGCCATGCATACTGAAGAATTGGTACACGCGTGTTCCTCGGAGTTTCGCACCCCCGTCAACCCTCTTCTCGTGTCCATTCTCTCGCACGAGTGGCCCACTCTCTCGGCAGCCGGCAGAGACAACCCTTGTGTGCGAAGACGTCGACAAGGGTGTCGGCTGGCTCACAAGGGTTTCATCCCTCTCCGGTCTCTCTCGAAACCGGGGAAAACCGGTCCGTTTGTGCTGGTCCGGGGAAACAGGAGCACAAAGAGCGCGAGGAAGAGGGAGGGGAAAAACAAATTTTCACAGCTGTGCCGCGCGCGTCGAGTTCGCTCGATTTAACGACTCCGAAAATCCGTGTCGGACTCCGCAGCTTCGACTTCGTCATCGTCGTCGTCGTCGTCGTCGTCGTCGTTTCGACGAACACATGGTGGCTGACGAGATACGTGGAACGTGTGTGTAATCGTTGGGGGTGCGGTGAGGAATTACTTCGGACTAACCCCCGTGCGGTTCAACGAGTGACGTACACGGTCATTTGTATCCGTCAGGGTTTCCTTGATTTCCAGGGAAACCATGCCCCGTTTGTCTTGGGCACGTTTGTTTTTTAATTAGGACTTCGCGTGCTTGCGGCGCAGGGGTCTGTATAAAAAAATTTAGAAGTGTGGAGTATGAATGGAATATATAAAAACAAATATTAGATGTTGTCGAAGAGACCTCAGAAATAGATGTTAGATGTGAGATGTTATCTTACATGTTATCGATTAACCCCGAAGGAGAAAACATTGCAGAGAAAATAAACAATTTTTATTCCATTAAGGATGTAAAAGGGTAGAAAAAAGAAGGGATTTAATCCTTGACCGATATAATATCCGATGGGCTGTAAAAATGGGAATTTGCATGAAAAAATATATAATACCTCTGTTGTTTGTAATAGGGGTTGTTCAAAATGCAATACTATCAATGCAAGCACCGAATTAAATTGAAATCAAATTTGTGTGAGAGGATACGATAAAAAATTTTGCGACGAACCTTCCGATGGTCCGAGGACTTTCGATTTTGAGTTCGAAGAATTATGCTACAACAAGCGCTTCGTTTCTCGATAAAGAGCCTAGAAGTTCATGGAAACTTACGTTCCCACAATCCCCTATCAATGTCAGTGCCTATACTAAAGGCGCCAGTCGATTAATTGTAATCTAAAGCTGCGTTTCGATGACTCCCTAACCTTCTCCCACTTCGCGACAATTTTATAGCGCCCATTATTGTGCGAAGGAGGACATTGTTGACGTTTATTGATTGAATATACTATCTGAAATCTATGTCAATTACTTTCACGCTTTATTTATGCTTATATTTATCGATAGCTATAGTCGTCTAGTGGTCTTCTGAAGTTCTGCAAGATTTCCACAAAAATTAAATTTTGTTTAAAATTTAGGGCTCGTAAGGGGTAAGGGATGTTTACAGGAACTCGCATAGGAATCTGCATTATTGCAGTTGCATTTTGGTGCCCGCAAGTGCAATCACGTTCGGACATTTATGGGCCAGGAGGATACCGCGAAAACGCATTAGCCGCACGATGAAAGTATGCGAATTCGAAGGACGAGGCGGATGTACCGTTAATAGAATAATTTTTTCCGACGGTGACCCGACGTGCCGCGGATTTCACGCACCGTTACGTTACATCGTTTACTGGTAAACAAGAGAGAGAGAGAGAGAGAGAGAGAGAGCGAGAGAGAGAGAGAGGAGAGAGAGTGAAGAATGCTCCCACGGATGTAAAGACCGCGATTGTGCAGCTGCGCGCTATAAATATTTCGCGAATTTTAGGCGTCCCCGCTTCTATCGGGAACTCCAGAGATCTCTGACGACACCCACGCAACATGACTCCATAGTGAAACGTCGCAACTGTTCCTCAGTTAGCACCACAGTCCATTGTTTTTCTCTCGAGCTGATTCTGTGATCTCCGAGAGTGCAAATTCTATCATTCCAATCGTTACACATTTATGCATTGCAAAAATGAATTTCCACGTTAACATATTCATTGCACCAAATTTAATTAGGACCTGTAAAATGCAAGAAAGTTCGAAAACCAACATCCTACACTTAATTTCTTTCAATTTTTATTTCATTAAATAACTTACCTCGATTTCATGGAATTTCTGAGGTCTCTAGTTCGGCAGTCAAAGCGTTAAGTAGACAAATAAGAGAGAACGTTAATCTATTACATTGTATCGAGGACAACAATGTATTAAATCGAGGACATCAATGTATTCGATTGTATTAGCAACAGCGACGATATAGTGCCAAAGTTACTAAAAGAAAACTAACTTCTCTTCAGGTCCCCTCTCTTGCAATGTTTATTTCGAACGTGTAAATAATTGCAGTCTAGCGACTTTTCTGCACGAAGGAAAATATGATCGAGAAACTTCATAGATCGGCGGAACTGTCGGGATTTAGGATCGCGACTCCTGCTCCATTAGAGGCCGCAACATCGTGTTCACCGTAAATGCGTACGGTCCACGGACATGTTATGAGTTAGTGCAACTGCCCACGACGCGTTTAGTATGCATTGTCTCCCGTTACGACTCCTGCGAGGCGCAGACGCTGCGACGTCGTTCCATCCGCGACACGGACTTCTGTCCGAGAGGAGGAAAACACGCCTGATCGTATGCACGCGGTGCAACCAGGTTGCATCCGAGGGGCTCTTATGCAAATCGCGTTGGGCAACCGCGCGAGACGACTCGAGGAATCCGCGGTTAGGTAATCTCCGTCGGTGATGATTTCTCGCTCAGGTGTTCACCGTTTCCTCGAACATTCTCCGTTTCCTTCGGGTCTCTTCTTTCAATTAGATATCACTTTTAATTGAATACTTACTCGACTCTAAATAGGATTTCGTTTAACGCTTTGAACGCCCAACTGGAAACCCGAAAAATGCCATAAAATGAAAGCAAGTTATTTAATGAAATAAAAATTGCAAAAAATTAAATGTACGATACTGAGAATTCCTGCAACTTTCTTGCATGTTACAGATCCTAGTCAATTTTAGTACAATGAATATATGAACGTAAAAATTCATTTTAACCCTTAGCACTCGAATGGTGACTGTAAGGCACCACTAAAAATTGCTGTATCATTATTCAAAATATTTTTTAAATTATTAAATTTGTTTGTACGAAACAAATTACTAAACATTCTAGTATTGTAGGAGTAAATTGCACCATTTTTGTATGTATAACATGAAAAATATATATATATATAGAAAGGAAATATTCTAGGTCGGAAGAAATGTTTCGTTTTGGGGTTAAAATAGCTTCGAGTGCAAAGGGTTAAAACTTGCTTTCGTTCTAGCCTAACCTATGGATTTTTGAAAATATCCGAGAGACACATGTTACGAATGCCCGTTTCGAACGATGATAATAATCCGGCGAGATTGCGTAATCGCCTCGAACACCTGTTTACCGCAAGCAAATCATGTCTTGGGTTTTTTTTTTCCCCGTTCGTTATCAACCTCGTGTACGGCCGTCGGCGATTACAGGACTCGCATAACAGGTAGACACGTTGGGTCGCGATATTTAGATCGGTCAACGGAGATCAGTGACCGCTGCAAGATGGCATTTAGCTCTGGCGTGCAGCTCATCCTTGCAGGAAGTACGACACGGTCGGAAAGTGCAACGAGCGAGGCGGCGTTTTGAAAGAGCGAGGGGTCAGCGAAGCGGAGGAACCGCGTCCCGTCGATTCGTCGACGGGAAAATGTTCTTTGCATAACAACGAGTACATCCCCCCTCCCCCGGAGGTTGTGAGTTAGCTCGATGTACCGCTAGGAGTGGCACGGTGACACACTAACGAGCCGAACCGCGATGCCCTCGTGTCGTTTCGTTCGTCGAGACCGGAAACGCTTTTGCAACGTCGAGCGCGAAAACGAACGGTACGAGGAGTTGTCCGTGTCTGCTCGTAAAAGACGAATCGGTTGAGAAAACGTTCATTAACGGTCCGCGAAACGTTCTGTGCGAGTCAAACTGTGAGAACTTGATATTTAGTTGTTTTTTTTCCGTCTCTTGCTTCCTCTTGGAACAGTCTAAACAACAGTCTAAACTCATCAATTTTTACAGACCAGCTTATTTTTATTTATATGTGTATAGTTTTGAAGTAATATTTGAGAATTAATAATGAAACAATATGATCGATCACCGCAGGGCGACTCTTTTTAGCAGGACCTCCGGGAAGTCGGTCATAATTTTGTGACTGGCAAATATTTTATAATGAAAATATTCTGAGGTACTCTCCAAAGTACGCCTCTTTGAACTCAGTAACCCTTTTCGGCCAAAGTTTTCCCGTTCCTGAGAAAAAATTCCTAAAAATCACATTGACTATAAATCATATGCAACATCACTTTTCTAGAAGGACCTCCGACAAACAAACCATAACTTCGCAATTAACGAACATTTTTGAATGAAAAAATTCGGAGGTACTCTCTAAAGTACACCCCTTCGAGCCCAGTAACCCTTTTCGCCCAAAGTTTTCCCATTCCCGAGACAAAAATTCCCAAAATTCACTGTGACTATAACTCATATGCAACATCGTCTCTCTAAAAGGACCTCCGGCAAATAAACCATAACTTCGCAACTAACGAACATTTTCAAATGAAAAAATTCCGAGGTACTCTCCAAAGTACACCCCTCCGAGCCCAGTAACCCTTTCCGACCCAAGTCCTCCAGTCTTCGAGATAAAAATTCCGCAACCCCGTCAACCCTTGATCCCGCAAGGGTACGCACTTTATTTCGAGAAGTTGGTGCGCGCAGGAGGGACCAGACGTTTCGCGTCTGGTGTTCTCGCGATCCCATAAGCCAACGGCCGCGATATTTGCTACGGAGAGTCGCTATTTATACCGTCGAACCAGGCAGCCATTCGAAAAAGTGGCATCGACTGCGAGCATGGCAGAGCAAACGAGAGAAAGAAAGAAAGTGAGAGAAAGAACGGACAAGCGTTTCCGTTCGCGCAACGACGACGACGCAACGTTAGGGTAACATTTTCCCTGGCATAATCACGGTGGGGGAGAGCACGATGACGGAACAGAAACCGGACGGAATGGTTTCTGACGGACTCCTGACAAGATCTATTTCGGTGAAGAACGCGTCTGCAGTCTGGCGTAAATACTCGCGGCGGATGTAAATCGAGAACACGCCGGAAGAATTCCAAAGAAACGCGCGTGTTTCGGGGATTTCGACGCCTCGGACGGCATTCCGTGGAAATTCCACGGGGAGACAGGAATGCAACTCCGTTCGCTGCATGTTTGATCAGCACGTTGCCGTTGGGAATCAAGAATTCAGAAACTTTCTGCGAAACTTGCTAGAAAAGTCTCGCTTCGACGTCCATTCTTGGTGCCACACACTTTTCGCTACAACCGCCATTTTATGTATTTCGGAATTTCTTATTTCGTATTTTATCGAGCACAGGGTCTCGAGGTTGCCAGAAAGCTGGCCAAATATTTTCGAACGAAATAGTCCCTACAATCACCGAATAAAATAAACAGTGAAAAAACTCGACAAAGTGAAATTACATTCCGATAAACAACCCGATGAAACACGGTGATCCTTCGAATCGCCGATCATTCTCGAATCGTACGTCGGCGGGAATTCTTCGTCGGCACCGCAATTAGGGAAAGCACGTGCTTAAGCGGGTCCCCCGTTTAAGGATTCTACAAAGCGGCGGGCAATTTGAATAATTAGGCGGGGATCGCATTGATATTGCGCGCGGCACCTGCGCCCGCTCCGAGGAATGCTTCTCGTGAACCGCTCCGCGTGAAATCCGCGTCGTCGAAATTGCGGCCTCTCTCGGTCATTAAGCCTGCTTCTTAGTCGAAAATTTATCGGCGTCGACGACGACGACGGCGACGGGGAAATAAAAAAATAGGGAATCCTTTTAACCCGAGGAATCCGTGACCGCGCCGTCGCAGACGAGCCTCCCTCCGAACCCTGGGTAATCCGGCCCGGGATCTCGTTCACCGTTCCCCTGATTGCCTTTAATTTGTTCTCCCCCCTCCGAAACGTCCGGAGACGCTCCTCCAATCGCTCGTAATTAAATCCCGTTTGCATTTTGATCGAGCGATCCCTCGTTCCCTCTCCCGCGATCCAGGCGGCCGGCTTTGTCGGCGCTTTTTCTATCAAATTTACGCTTTTTATTTTCATCGTTGCCGGTGACCCAACCGCCACAGTTTGCGATTCGCGCGATTACTATACTGTGGACTTGTACGCGTTCACGGGAAAAACCAGTCGGAAACGTAAAATAGGTTCGAAGAGTAAACAAATGTGACCAACAAAATAGTAAAAACAGAATAGCAGTGAAATGCGTGCAAATGTTAAGAGAATTGAACGAAAATGTTTGCGGAACGAAACGCATCGTGTAATATGTGTGCATATTTTTTAAGTATCATTTGAGAATTAATAATGAAACAATATGATTGATCACCGCAGGGCGACTCTTCCTAACAGGACCTCCGAGAAGTCGGCCATAATTTTGTAACTGGCAAATATTTTTTAATGAAAATATTCCGAGGTACACTCCAAAGTACGCCTCTTTGAACCCAATAACCCTTTTCGGCCAGAGTTCTCCCATTCCCGAGAAAAAAATTCCCAAAAATCAAATTCACTATAAATCATATGCAACACCGTCTTCGAAAAAGGACCTCCGGCAAATAAGCCATAACTTCGCAACTAATGAACATTTTCAAATGAAAAAATTCTGAGGAACCCTCCAAAGTACACCCCTTCGAGCCCAGTAACCCTTTTCCGCCAAAGTTTTCCCGCTCCTGAGAAAAAAATTCCTAAAAATCACATTGACTATAAATCATACGCAACATCACCTTTCTAAAAGGACCACAACTTCCAGTGAAAAGTGAACAAATGTGACCGATAAAATAGTAAAGTAAAAATAGAATAGCGGTGAAAAGCGTGCAAACGTTAAGAGAATCGACCGAAAATGTTTCCGAAACTGTGCGTTTCGTTCGAAATGAGTTGAACTGATGAGTCGAGTGAACGGAACGAGTTAGTTAACAGTTTTTCGAAAGCGCAGCTCCGAAACTGGGCCGAGTTTACGATTCCCCCGGTGCATCGAGCACCTCGACGACGACCTGAAACGATCGTCGCGACGAGGTCGCTTATGCACGCCGCGCGTATGTGCATACACGCGACCGAGCACGCTCGTACAAGGCTCATTATCGTCGCTCGTTGCATATCAAGCCGAGCCTCGAGACCGTTGATCCTGAGCACGGCGAACAGCGTCAACAGCTGACCAAGCAAATTCGTACTGACCCCGTGTACCGGGTTGTAAAGCGAACATTGTCTCGCGAGAATCGTCCTTGCACCCATCCCCGCAACTACAACTGTCCAATTTAAGGACCTCCAACGACAAACGCCATTAATGTCCACGTATACATTATAATACACTTCAGGATCGAAGTGCCACTTGTATAAACAATCTTCTTTTTTAATTTAACCAGTTAACTGTGTTTGACGAGTATACTCGTCATGAAGAAATGGCAATATTTTCTGTCATGACGAGTACACTCGTCGAAACAGCTATAATTCAAACATCGGTTAATTTTTGCGACGCAACTTCGGTACACATTTTTCAAAGAGGTCGCAACAGCTAACTGGTTAATAATACATTCGCCACCAATAATTTTGGTAACAGGATTGGTAATTTTTGTAGAATCGTAATTTGCTTACAGATAGTCAAACTAATTTTTTACTCTGCTATTTAACGTCCGTAGTACGCAGCATAATATTTGGAGACTCCACGACTTTTTCCGGTGAAATTGTTTCAGTATTTCGTGAAGTTATGATTTTAACAGTGAAGATAGAAGAACAAAAATAGTGGTAGTGATTGTGTGTCAAGCTCCTCAAACCCCCACAACGGTCTATTGAGCCATTCAACCAATTGTTACAGGAGCCTACTGTATCACCAGTTCGGATAGCAGAGGTTCCACTAATTCGTGCATTAAACGGACAAATGCGATCGAAACTGTACCGTGTTGGGTATCGTTTCAACCAGAAAAATGTGACCGACATGCCACTACAACAATCTCATTAAAAAATTAAAAAACCAAAATGTCACTAAATTAATAACATTCTCTCACCGACTAGCCTGCACAGTCATCGCAGTCATTTCCCGTCCACCCGGTTCGTCGAAACGAATTTTCGGCTCGCTAGATGAACTCCTCTCTCGCGGTTAGATCAACTCGATGTTTCCTCTTAAAACACTGCAACGACGGGATTATCCCGTTCGCCTAATAAACGCGTAAACAGTGGGAAGCACCGTGGCCACGTGCGCGCTATGTAAACGCTTTGGCTGGGGTGGGACCTTTTCACCGGAGAGTTTACAACAACCGCTGCTCATAGCCCGGGCCACAGAGGACCTTGTCGCACGAGAGGGTTGCGAGGGGTAGGGGGTGAAAACAACGTCGCACGTGGCCGCGTACCCGACACCCCTTTAAAAGGGGACAAACGATCGACGGAAGTCGCGATACAATATTATGATGTAATAATGGGAACGCGGACGACAATGCCGGTGCGACGTACGTCCCTGAAAAAAAAGCCCACCTTCCCCCCCCCCTCCCCCCTTCCCTTTTACCAGGAGTTCCTGCGCGAAAAATCGAGGGGTTCCAGGAACGCAGCCACCCCCTGACTCGCAATTGTGCGCAGAAATCTGGGCCGCAGAGGGACGCAGAGAAAAGGGACTCCTGAAGGACACCGGTTCTCGTTGACGAGCGCTCAGGGGTGGTTTCAACCCTCTGAAATGTACAGTGTTAAACGATCGCGCATCCTTGCGAAAAAAAAAAGATGAAGACGTTTCTTCTTCGAAAGCTGGCAGGAAATTGAGGAAACCATTGTTCCTTGTGGGGAGTTAAATTTATTGTTCTCTGTTAACACTTTGAACGCCCAACTAGAAACCCGAAAAATTCCATACAATCAAAGTAAGTTATTTGATGAAATAAAAATGGCAAAAAATTAAATGTACGATACTGAGTAATCCTCCAACTTTCTTGCATGTTGCTAATCAAGTTTAGTACAATGAATACATCGACGTAAAAATTCATTTTAGAACCTGCACAAATAATTCCGTCACCCTAATGTGGGTGACGCGGCGCCGAACGTGTTAAATTGTTTCTTGTGGAAAGGAAATGTCAAGCGATGAATATATAACATTTCAAGATTAATTATTTTCCTTTTCAAATCGAGCAAGAACTTCTCCAATCACTTGCAGTGGCTCGTCTAACCCCTAGAATTGAAAACTTTGTGCACGCACGATTATTTCCGTGCTAGTATGTTTGGAGGAGGGTGGATGAAGCGACGAATGATAAGAGGCAGCGAAGAAAATGATCTCGAGGGAACCGGAAGACCAGGCCTGCGTGCCTGAGAGAGTATCGCGCACGAGAGAACGTCGTCGAACAACCCCCTCGGATTCTCAGCTTGTCCTCGCGTCTTTCCACCCCCTTGTTTCCCCTGTTTTCGAGCTGGAGCATTGTCGAGGCCAACCCTCGAGCGCTATACAAAAGAGGAGCACGCGAAAACTGCGGGAACCGGCTCCGTGCTGACGCCCCTTTGATTTCTCGGCCGATTAAATGTGCCGCCGCTTCTTCCGCCAGATCTCGAGACGAACGCCGTGAAATCAAAGCGAGAGACTCGATCCCTTGCGGGGGAGGATGTATTTTTCTCTCTCTCTCTCTTTCTCTCTCTCTCTCTCTCTCTCTGTCCCCGTGGATTTTGTTAACGAGAGAACCCCGCACGATTTTATCGGGCGGTAACTGAAACTCGTTCCTCGGGGGGACCGAGCCGCAATTAAATCCAGACGCCGCTTCACAGAGGGTGTCCAACTGGGCTCTAACTAGGTTCCAACCTTGTTCAAGGTATTAGACTGACGGTGGGTAACGCGTTTAGATCAAGCACGGACCCGGAAAAATTTTTCCTTCCACCGAAAACTTTCCTCTTTAAAATGTGCAAATCTATCTCGAAGTGTATCTACCGCACTGTGTCAAGATTGCAGATTTCAAATAATTTAACTCCCTGAGGATGAACGTCATCATTCGACTGCAAGAAACAGTAATTATTTCAACATTTCTATAACAATCTCAACAGAAAATATTACAAAAAATATACAAATTCCGCAGTCTGTACACACCAGTGAAGAAACGCCTGGCTGACATTTACACGTAAATCGCAAAAACCTCAGGCTTCGCATAAATTCGAAAAAATCAGGCTGTCGTCGAGGGAAAACCATCCTCGAAGTTAATACCTCGACCGCAGGACCAGATTCCAGCAGGGGTGCGATCCACCCTGTCCAACCCCTTTTGATTTCCAACCCTTCCCGGCCCTTCGAGCTGCAGAAACGCGAAAGGCGCACCGTAATCTGCGGTGCAGCTCCAAACGACCATAAACGACGCGATTCGGGTTTCGTTCGGTGTGGCCGGCTACCTCGTTTCTTTCTAAACGTACGCGTTGGAACACGGTTCAAGGGTTTTCGGGATATCGGTGGGCACTCGAGAATTTCAAAAGGTTCAAGTAGATCGTAGAGGCACCGGAGTGCCATCGAGTTCCACGAAAAGACAGTTCAACGACCGTGGCGAGCTTGGCGGAACGGAGCCGGAGAGAAAGAGAGAGAGTCGGCGTGAAACGAATCAAGCGGATCGTAACGATTTTCACGGCGGCTGATCGTCGTTCAAGCGCTGCACCGAGGTTGGCACATTCGATGCAAGTTCTTTATATGGCCCCGAAACTGTTACGAACCGGACCGTCTTTATTCCGAATGACGCCTATGAACATCCGTCGTGTGCTGCGGTCATGATACGCGCCATCTTCTCGGCTGTTAAACAACACTTTTCCTTCCAACTACCCAAAATTCCTGGTCACAGATTTTACACATTTACGTGACGCTAGAGGACATTAACCCTTAAATGCATGAGTGGGGTTCGCAAAGGACCCCAGTGTTGGATTTTGTGTTAACATTTTTAGCCGCGCCATTTTTAGTTTACAGAAATTTTACAGTTTTACAGAAAGTTTACAGAAATAAATTGTTGCTGTATCAAAGTTAGCAAGGAATCAGTTAAGTGGGGTCTCCTCAATGGACCCCATGTATGCATTCGTGTTCCTAATATTTAGTTTACCTATGCACTTAAGGGTTAAGAATTTTCTCAAATTTCTTGCAATCCACAAAAACTATCCGAAGAAAAAGATTTCAAGTTCTACCTCTGTCTCTCACGACAGGCAATTTTCTACTTCAACACTAGAACTACCGAGCCCTAAACGTGACTTAGACTTATATCCCTTTATGACAACAGCAAGATTGAATTTGTTCAATTTTCATACGATTTTTATGGTAACATGTACTCCAAAGGAAAGATATATTAAACAATTGTGAAGACGTTTTCATAGTTTCAGTAATCGTGAAAGAAGAGATCATCCACCAGTCATTTTGACTGGTTCGGTAGAGTTCTAGTGTTAAAAATGACTACAATTCCATCGACTCCAGGTTGCAGGCGGCCCCCGGTGCATTCGTTCGCACAGGCACAATGCAACTATGCAGCTATGCAGGCCGAGCTATGCAAATCGCCGGGCTTGTACCTGTTGCGTTCCGTTTGGTGTCCGTTGTCCACGGCCGAGAGTCTCGTGCCCGCTAATCGACTTTCCCGAGGGGGGCCCCCCGTATAATGATCCACGAGAAACCATGCGCTCACCTTATGCAACTGGTTCGGCCGCCAAGTGCACTCGCCGACGCGAGAAATACGCTTCAGCTTCGGCTTCAGCTTCGGCTTCAGCTTTCGTCATGGTTCGCGCGGCCGAAACGCCTCGACGACCATCGCGCCGGCCCTTAATTGTTCTAAAATAAGCAATGACTCGAACAGTTTGCGCCTCTAACTGGACTTAATCTGTTCGCGTGGCCAGCCAGCCGATCCAGAACCGGCGATCGTGAAGATCGTTCGCCTCTCGCGTGAGACGCAGAACCGTTCTCGTTTCCCCTCGAACGCTTTCCTACTTTTCGCGCCGGTATCCGTCATTAATTATGGTCATTAGACGAATTATAGCCTCGAATAACAGTTTCGCAACAGTTTAGACGTCAGAAAATTTTCCAACGACAACTTCTTCAAGAACACCAGTATCTTCGAGTTATCGAGATTGTCGGAAGAAGAAAAAGGCGTGTATCTTGCAAACGATGAAGACAATTTATAGTTTGCATGAAGAACCTCGGGGTCTAGTATTAACATTTCTCACGGATGGTTTTATTGTTTAGAGGTTGTAGCAGCTCGAGAAAATATTGTGAATCTTTCGGCACCTGTATCATTTTTAACCTTTATAATTCGCTGCAATAAAATGTTTAGTAGGTTCTTTCTCACGGATGGTCTAATTGTTTAGAGGTTGTAGCGGCTCGAGAAAATATTGTGAATCTTTCGGCACCTGTATCATTTTTAACCTTCATAATTCGCTGCAATAAAATGTTTATTAGGTTCTTTCTCGCGGATGGTCTAATTGTTTAAAGGTTGTAGCGGCTCGAGAAAATATTCTGAATCTTTCGGCACCTGTATCATTTTTAACCTTTATAATTCGCTGCAATAAAATGTTTATTAGGTTCTTTCTCGCGGATGGTTTCATTGTTTAGAGGTTGTAACAGCTCGAGAAAATATTGTGAATCTTTCGGCACCTGTATCATTTTTAACCTTCATAATTCGCTGCAATAAAATGTTTATTAGGTTCTTTCTCGCGGATGGTTTGATTGTTTAGAGGTTGCAGCGGCTCGAGAAAATATTGTGAATCTTTGTAATTCGCTGTAACAAAATGTTCATTAGGTTCTTACGAGACTGGTGTGCTCCGCGGATTACAACAGAGACCCTGACGAGTTAAATAACTTTTCTTCTAATGTTCCCAGTGTGGGAACTTGGCCTAACGAGAACAATCGGCAAGCGAGAAAGATTGAAGAAGCAACAACCGAGATCGGCACGCGTATGGAAATCCTTTTTCTATGTTTCCATTGTTTTCCCAGGACCGATTGTGTTCCGTGTCGGCGCGTATGCGGGATAATTAGGCGGTAAAGATCCCACGAGCAAGGTAGAGGTCGTCGTTTCTTCGCCGCGGGATAGTGGAACAGTTAGATGATCCGTGAGAAGATGCACCCGGAATAAAGGGACCGATTTAAAGCCGGTCGTTACGCCGGCCGTCTCTCGGTGTTCGGTGCAATTGCATGCGTTATGCAATTTCACCGGGTGCAACGAGCCCTTCCTCGTGCCGGACGATGGGAGCTCCGTTTTTACGCGGAGATAATAAACGTTAATTTGTCCGTTTGGTTTCCTCGTGACCGCCGATGACACTGGGAATTGATGGAATTGAACCAACGAGCTCTTTCACGAGCAATTACGGCAGCGAGAACTTTCAATTGTTCCCGACCGTTTCAATTCCGCTTTCGGAGAACGTTGGGAACGGGAAAGATCGATCTGGTTCCTTTTGTTTCATTGCACAGGGGCAACTCCAGGTGAAATTTCGTGCATTGACTATGGTATACGATGCTTTCTAATAATTTAATAATAAATTATTAAAGAAATAATTTATTTAAGCCGTGTAATAGCGAGTGAGACTCTTGCTAAGAGATTCCCAACAGAATTTACTAAGTGCTGTGTGTGTTGAAATATATTATACTGTACCAGAATGTACCAGAATATAGCATACTAGAATATTTTGCTCACATTGTGTCGTAATTGTGTTTCAGAAATTTCTTGTGCCGAATGGTGTGCATTGTCCAACGAGAAATAATTGTGACGGCGCAATTTGCAGATGAAGTCGTCCTCACAATCAACATACGGACCCAGTTGCCACCGCCTAATTTACATTTCCAGCATAATAATCGCAATCTTCGCGACGTGCCGGTATTTCGTCGCAAATGTCACGCGGCTGCGAATAGCCGGCAGCCGGTACACGGCGCACGTGCGACATCGTTAAACATTGAATATTGTTAGTATTATTAGGATGCGTCCGAGGCACGCAACTGGTACGCGACGGACGAGGTCGCGATTAACATAATACGTCTCGAGAAGCTACCTTCAGCTTCTATCTCAAGAGAGTATGAGAGTATGAGAGTGAGAGAGAAGAGGCTATTGGTTGCACGGAAGAAGCAGGCAGCACATCGTTCCTCTAAATAGGCCTCGAATTTCAAGTGTGGCCGTGCCCCGAATAGCTCTCGCGATTAGGGCTTATCTGAGAGTTCTGGGGGCGTGTACGCGGCCGTGTAATTGTGCACGCGGCTCGCGTGCACTCGCATGATCGCGTATCGCCTATCGCGGCCACGCTTCGCCACGGTGTCCTCCTTCCTTCGATCGACTTTTGCCGTCGGCGACCTCGAATTCTCAATAATTTACTCTCCTCGCGATTATTATACATCAGCAAATTCTTACACTTGCCCCCCACTCCCTCAAATGCAGCGACTCTTAGATCAGGCTAAATCCGTTCGCGTGTGGACTCGTCGATCCTTTCTTGGTGCTTCTGAACCTGGTGTTTTTCAGATGAAGAATTGTAATTTTCGGAACGGAGTAAAAATGGTGAACAATTCCCGCCATCTTCCTGCCTCCAAAATGTGGAGGATGCTTCCCTAGGATGCTCCCGAGATAATCCCGCTTTAAAAAATTTTCGGATTCGTTTATTGTCATTTTTGGAACCGGAGCAAAAATGCTAGACAATTTTCGCTTCCACCATCTTCCTGCCTCTGCAAGGTAGATGCTTCCCTAGAATGCTTCCGTGGTAGTCCCGTTTGAAAAAAATTTTCGGATTCGTTTATTGTCAGTTTTGGAACCGGAGCAAAAATGGCAGAGAATTTTCGCTTCCACCATGTTTATCGGCGACACCCGTTCCGCAGTGTCGCGAAACGCACGAGGCTCGCGAGCGCAGGCGTTTGCAACGGAAACAGTTACGGCCTTGACTCGTTAATTAAATTCAGCATACATATTCATTCATTCGCTCGGAGGAAGTCCATACAGGTAGCCGTGGTTGCGTCGATGTGCCACGCGTTGCTGGCTTTTCGTTCGTCGAGAAATGTTCGTCGGGAAGAGAGAAGAAGAAGAAGAAGAAGGGGCAGGGTACGAAACACGGAGAAAGATAGAAGAAGATCCCTCTCTCTCTCTCTCTCTCTCTCTCGCTCTCTCTCTCTCTCGGGGAGAGTGTCTCGAGCGTGTCGCTCGTGCGTCATCATCCGCGGACGCGCGTTTTCGTAAAGCGACTTATTACGAACCGTTCACAAGCCGCTGGCCATATAGGACGTTTTCGTGCCGTTTTGTCTAAAAACGGCGGACAATCTTATGTACGCAGACGCCACCCATTTATGGACGGAGAGACAGTTACGATCGCTGGTCGTTTTCCCTTCTTATCGGGTCAGAAACGCGTGGCTGCGGCGCTCTCCTTCGACAAAGCATCGGTGCATCGATCAACCATACATTTTTCAACCGGCACCTGTTGCGTTCGCGATTTTCTCGACGGTGAAAATCCACCACCGGACGTTCATTCGATGCTTTACGGAACGATTCTAAGCGCGATTCGCGAGACGAAAGAACCATTCACCGATAATCTGTAATCTGGAACGATTCACTAATAATCTGTAATCTGGAACTATTCAGTAATCTGTTTTCTCTAATAAAAGAAACCTGTCGTAAAAGACATCTGTTGAGAGCAATTTTTCATGTTGAATGCCAATTTCTAGGTTAGGATCCTTGTCGCCAGATCAAGACTCGCCTCCCACTCCACCCTTCCCCTTCCACGCCGCGATTCCCCCACGCTTCCGCCCCGGGGCCCGGTCACGTGACGCGTCCCACCTCCGTCGCGCATGCGTCCCAGTGTCACGTGACTAATCCGGTACTGGCGAAGAGGGGGTGACTTCTTCCCCTCGATTCGAGTCAATTCCCCTGATCTGGCAGCTCCGTGTACGACTGAGCAGAGAAACGATTTGGACACGTACCGCGTATGACGAATGAACCGCGTTATCCAATGACTCGAACAGCGCCGAAAATGGCGAACAAATGTCACGAAACGGCAAAAACGAATCGGTTTTTCCGCGAACGCCTCTCTCTCTCAATTCTCTCTTCTCTCTTCAATCGGTCGAGGTTATCTCGCCGGATCGAATTCCTCCGCGTTGTAAGCGCGATTTTCGCCGATCGTTTCGAGCCGGAAACGTGACGGTCGCGTGGTCGTCGCGGCGATCGACACTCGGCGGCAACGATCGCGAGGTCGGTTTCTATCAGCCGGCTCGTTTCCAACGATTAAGAAATACGTGCTCGTGATCCCGGGCCGGGTATCTATGTCGGTCATCCGGGTCCGCGTTCGTTCGTAACACACTCGAATCGGTTGCATGCCGATCGCCGACGGCGATACAGCCGCCCCCCGTTCGTGTCTGTCTTCGTTCGGATTGACGGCCGCGCGAACCGATTTAGATTTTCCTGTTCGACCGCGTCAAGCCCGCCTCGAACAACGTAATAACCTCGGTTGCTATGAGATTACTCTCGTTGCGCCGATCGGTACGGAACTGCCAGCGACATTCCACGGTGAATACCGATTCGATTCTCGGATCGGAAAGGCGATCCTTCGCAGGATTTCGAAAATTAATTGTAACCGAGCTGCGGATCTTTGTCGCAAGGCACCGGGGGACCGAATAAAAATTTCTTTCATGCAGTGCTGATATTACCAAGTCGGATAATAAATGTATTGTATGCGCCATATAAACCTTATATGGTTCAAAGCAGGAAATAAATAATAATGATATATTGGTACTTTTATGTTCGGATTCGCTTCTTTTCCGATTGCGCCGTTATATAGGAAAGGTCCTGCACGTGTGTAGGTAGCGAGGTAGCAAATCAGCGGACACGGTAGCCGCGGGCTTCTCCGCGATCCTAGCGAAGATTGCGCTGGAATTTCGTAAGTGTGGGTGGCCACCGTCTTTGTTCGGTTCACCGGCGGAATCGGGTCAGGACAGAGCACACTCCCTTCGGTCGATATCTCGTATCTGCGCGGAGATCGATACACGATTGCGGCGTGTTCATCCTGGAGGAAGAGCAGGACGCTCGGCGATCCGATCTCCCTGTTCGGGGAGATCGAAATACCGCGATCGGGAACAACGGAACTGTTTCATCAAATGTTCAACTTGCTTCGGAGCGAAAGTTCGTAGCGTTTTTAAGTTCAAATATAAAATTAAGACATTTACTCCACAACATCATAAGTTGCCTCAAAAATGGCGGAACAGAATGGAATGGAAAATTTGAATGCAACTTTCTGCATCTCGAGGAGGTTATCGTCCCGAACGGAGAACAGTAACCGCGAAATGAGACATCAGGCTCTCCCCGCGACCTTTCGTCGTCATCGACGCGTGGGCGTCGCGCATCCTTCGATTCGCGGGAGAACGGATGTAGGTGGAAAGCTCAAGAAAATCGCGACGGCCTATTATGTGCAAATCATGGTCGAGGCGGAGCCGATAGGAGAGCCGGAAGCGCCGGTCGGAAACCGTAGAAATAATTAGGAAAGAACGGCTATCGGGTTGAATCGTGAGAGAGACGCGATCGCGTCGGACTCACGATCGTAAATCAAAGATCCGGAGAGCTCGAAACGGTCTAATTCGTAACTTCGGATGAGAGAGGGAGAGAGAGCGGGAACACAAGAGCGGTTCGAATTCCGGCGCGCCCCTATGGATTCCCCGTTGAAAAACTGGCTCAATTCGTTCGACACGCCCGCATAAATACGCCCTCCCACGCGAAGCTCCGACGAAATCGATATCCACGTCCCTGCAACACTCTGTTCGGAGTCAGTCTCTGACCGAGAAGCTCCTACCATTTCCCATCGACTTTGTCTATTCTTCGCCGACGACCTTTATTGCTCGTTATGACGTCCTTTCGTCGGCTTCCTTTGTTGCTTCCACCGTGATTTTTCTGAGCTAAGCTATCCGATCGATTGCTGATCTGTCTTAACTTACCAATAAACCGCGAATTTTTATGCTAAACGAACGTTCTTTCTATCAATCGCAAGCCACAGGAACTGCATAGTCCTTTCGTCGGCTTCCTTTGTTGCTTCCACCATGATTTTTCTGAGCTAAGTTATCCGATCGATAGCTGATCTGTCTTAACTTACGACTAAACCGCGAATTGTTATGCTAAACGAACGTTCTTTCTAGCAATCGCAAGCCACAGGAACTCCACAGTCATTTACTGCTTTCTCTATATATGTCGCTGAGACCTCGATGATAAATGTCGCGGGATTATCCCCACTACCGCGGGGTGTACCCCGAGGGGCCCCGGAAGCTCGAGAGGCCCCCGACGCCAAGGAGTGTAAACATAACAGGACTCCATGACCCCTGTTGTGACATATATCGAGAATTCACTGTATTCAAAGTTTCTACAAATGTCGTTATTGTAAAGCAGCCAGAGCCCGCTCGAGAATTTCGCAATCCGCGTAGCGACGAAGAAGGGGAACGCAACGAAAAGCTCCGGCCGACGATGATCCCGCGGATGACGCTCGCACACGCAATTACACAGATGACGACGACGAAGGGAACCGTTCCGCGCAGATACAGAAAGAGAGAGGGGGGAGAAAAAAGAGGAGAAAGAAGAGGACACGGTGGAGAGGAGACAAGGAACGCGGGAGAGGGAGCACAATAAATGTCGGAACAACGACCCCGACGAGGATCGTCGCACTGCCAGCCTGGGCTACCTAAAGCGAAAGGTACCTCTTGCCAAACTAACCTAATGAGAAAACCAAATTATGTGTAGAACACGAAGCAGTTAAACTATCTGTGCTGTAACACACTATTTCTGTTTTTCAAATTCGTTCATCCTCAACGCCACAAATGTTTCAACACGTGAAAATGGCCCCGAGAAAGTCCATTTTACCAAAGTGTCCTAATAAAGACAAAAAGTGACAATGTGGTTAAATTAATAAATATGTGACTGTATATATATATATATATATATATACAATAAATTCACTCAATATTCGTCAAATGAACCAATACAAATTTTTGTTCATCATTACAAAATTTTGTAACGTCATACGTTACGCTTCGAGTTCCTCATCCTCAAGGGTTGTTTCCACCCTTTAAATATGAAAAGCAAAAATTCGTATTGAACGTTTCTCAATGTTCCAAGAACGTGCAAAGCCTTATAAAAATGTGAGCCTTATAAAAATGTGAAGTCAAGTAAAGATTGTTTCACGTCATTTACACTACAACGAAATTTCTCGGCCATATGAAATATTGCGCTGGCTAGGCTACATGTCGGCCAGAGAGACGATTGTCTATCGGGAACCGAAATATTCCCCGGTGAACGACCGCGTTTCCAGCTTTCCACCCCCAACATACTCGGCACCCCCGAGATTAATGCGTTTCCTTCGATCCCATTGGAAAACGGCCGAGTCTATCCATCACTCGTCCGAGACACAGCAATCCTTTCCTCGGTGAATGGCTGCCGAGTTTCCGTGACACAATGGCCCATCCGCGCCGAATTGTCATGCCGGAGGCGTCCTCACGATCGATGGCCGATCGGAGAAAGGATCGAGGACGTTAAACTTCCGACGGTGACGGAAGCGACATCTCACCGGCCTGTTCTTCGTGATCCATGTAGAAGAGAGGGGACACACAACCCACTTTCAAAATGGAGGAACGATTATCGTACGAGCGGTTTCCATCGTTTGTCCTTGCTACAGTCTCGTTTCGATGAGTTAGGGCAGGTCCCGGCAGGGTCGGGGCCCCTCGAACGCTTGCTTCCCCCACCAATAGTGGCTCGCTACCCCCACCATAGGTGTCTCAATGGCAACGGTGCTCACTGGAAGGGGACAGTAGGCCCTATGGTGGGGAGGGTTTTTGTCTCAATTCGGGCAAACGTGCCCAGAGTTAGGTGGACGTTATTAGGCCTACAGAATAGTTCTGACCACTTTTGATAGTGTAATGACCACTTTGTTGACAGGGCTTTTAAGATAGAAAAATCTTTAAACTTAGGCTTCGCCATTTTAGGATTTTTGCCATTTTCAATCAATTATATTTCGTAGCGACCTTGATCGATTTGGATAAAACTTTCTGCACGCATACGACTTACTTAGATCTACGAAAGGTAGCTACTAAATGTTCATTACAGGTAAATTTTCTATAAAAATCGCGACTTCTACTTTTTCCTTCGCAATTGCGACCACTGGCGATCAAAAAATGAAATTATTTATGCACCGCAAATTTTCCCGTGATCGTACGAATTTTCCCGAGGTGTCCATTCGATAAAGCGACCCTCGTCGAAGTCCTGAAGGACTGCGAGGTCCACAAACAGGATAACGAGAGGGTGGCTTCGGGATCGACGTTTCTCGTCGAGTTCTCCGGTTGCAGAAGCCGGGTGCGAATAACCAGCCGGCCGCCTCCAATTATAGTTTTCTCCAGCCAATCCCCGGCTTTCAGCAACCCCCGTCGTTCCTCTATAAATACGTTCTCGTGACCCAGTTCTCCTAGGGGAAAGGAACCAGAAACGCCAGGCGGCGGTACACCAAAATTATCGCGTGACGCTATATCGCTTTTCCTCGGACGCCGCGCACGTTCTCCGCGTTTCAGAATCAGAATTCGGTGCGCTCCTGCGAATCTCGCGAAGGTCGCCCTTCGCATAATCCTCGTCGTCTGCCGAAGCTTCCCGGAGCCGATGCTACCTGGAACGACGCGCGTTTGCGCGGAGGATCCTTCTTGACGTTTCTCGATTAGCTTCGCAGGACATAAACGAAGCGGAGTAAATGTCCGGATGCTACGGTCTTCGGCGTGGCAGAATTTCTTCGGAATTTCTTCGGAATTTCTCCGAGGATCTAGAGAACCCCGTAGAACGGCGATCGCGCGTCTCAAATCGATTTCACCGTTGGCCGAGTCTGGTCTACAGGTCTGCCTCGTTAATTGCGCGCCGATTGCTTCCGCGCGCAGGTTCCCGTTCGCGCTCGGTGAAAAGGAAAACGAGCAGGAAACGTCGAACGAGCGTCGAAGACAGAGCGGTTGAAAGGAGATACGGAGAGACAGAGAGAGAGAGAGAGAGATAGAGAGGGAGAGAGGAGAGTGAGTGACGAGCAGGTGGGAGGGGAGAGGAAGAGGATTGCAATTAGTCGTTCCACGGGAAACGCTCGCGGTAATGAGGCGCGACCGGCTCTCGCACTTCCGGGACGTCGACGCGTCGTGCGAGAAGAAGAGGGAAAGAGAGAGAGAGAGAGAGAGAGAGAGAGAGAGAGAGAGAGAGAGAGAGAGAGAGAGAGAGAGAGAGAGAGAGAGAGAGAGAGAGAGAGAGAGAGAGAGTGGGAGAGGAGTCGTCTCTCTCTTACTCGTCTGCTCGTTTTGTTTCATTATGCACCGACTTCCTCGGTTTCTCGAGGAACAGTGGGGGACGCGATTGTTTCGTCGCCCCGGGCCATTGTCGGGGGAATCTGCTTTTTGTCGTTCTCTCGACCGGCTGCGCACTCGGTCGCGTCGCGAAACGCTATGCATCGCCTCGCTCTGATAATTCGACGATCAACGCGTCCCGAAACTTTGGCCGCAAGAGCCCGGAACGTGTGGCAAGAGTCAGTACAGTGATCGGTGGGGATTTAACCCTTTGCACTCGAGTGGTGACTCTGAAGCACCACTAGAAATTGTTGTGGCATTATTTCAACGAAATTACAAAAAATATTACAAAATATTTGTATTTAATAGATTACTAAACATTCAAATACTATATGTAGAAATCGGATCAGTTTCGTTTGAATAGATTGAAAATATTGTAAGACGGAAGAAAAATTTAATTTTACATTGAAAACACTGCCGAGTGCAAAGGGTTAATCTGGAAATGCTCGCGCGTTCCTCTGACTGGTTCGGATAATCGAGGTTCTACCATATCGCGAATTTAATTAAGTAAATGTCGTCCAAATTGTGGCGTGTTTGGGCTCGTTTTAACCGGAAAAAGGTCACGAATATCTTTTGGTAAGAGTTTCGTTGGAAAAAGGTTTCGTCACTGTGTCAGGCTCTAATTAATTTTGAACGGCAGAGAGTCCGAGGCAAGGAGTTATAGCGAATTCAGCGTCGGACGCTTTTGTCAATCGCAGCGGAACTTCCAGACGCTGTCCAAAGGAATGCAGCGATGCTAAACCCCAGCAGCGTGAGTTTGCGCGACGGCGGTTAGGCGAACGTGTGATTCGCGAGGCGTCGTTTCGCACGCGATTCTCGCGGGAACGTCGAACGTTCGCGATGATTGGTTCGCTGAATAGTTCTCTAGTGCCCTCTGATCCGCTAAAGCTGTCGCAGGGAAAACTGATCCGAACACGTGTAGTAGCAACCTAATCGTTTCACAGTTTACAATCTTAACCCCGTCCTTCCTGTCTTCAAACTCCTTTTCGTCCAACAGAATTAAATATAATATTTTAATCCGAAACTTTGGAATTAAATTAAACGGCAAAGGGTCCACCCTTTGTACTGTAATTCATTTTGACTCGAACATCTCGGAACATTATGGAACTAGGAAATTTCGACGAGCAAGAGAGTGCAAATTACGTCCACTTCTACCACAGTTTTTGGAAGTTTTTTAATTAGGTGAAAATTCTTCCGAATTTCAGAGGGTCCAGTGCAAAAGGTCAATGACAGTAGCAGGTTCTGTGACGATTTCTGCGAGCCCGGTGAACAGCAAGGCTGATTAGCCGTGCAATTCGTACGCCAGACGTCGAGCGGCTAATTAAGTCATTCTTAACATCCGTGTCCGGGCCGAGTGGTTCTAATGCATCGCGGCGATGATGTCCGGTCGTGTCTGGCGCTTCTGCGGCCATGAATGATCGCCCGACGACCGGCGGATTGATATATTCCCTGCAATCATCATGCCTGCGACGTTTCCGGTCCGTGGCGTCGCTGTCCTACACGACCGAGCTGTCGTAAACCGAACACGTGGCGTCCCTTCCACCGGATCTTCGATCCCGAAATTTTCGAGCGCACGGAAACACTCGCGAGAAGATATCAGAAAATGCGTCGGGGCCCCAAATTCGGCGCGGAACAACCAGGAAAAATTCCCGAAGCGACGGATGACGCAACCGGCCGGCGTCGCTGCAAACTGGCGCCACGGATTTGCATTTCGCAATGGCCAGTAAAATCGCAGAACCGTGCGTCAGCGGAGGATATCGCGAGCGTGTATCGTCGAATCGAGGAGCACAAGCTCGGCGAGTTCCGACCACGAAATCCGAACGAAAACGCCGACGCGAATGTCGCGATATCTGCGCGAAAAATTACGGCGTTCGCGCTATCGCGACGGTTTGCAAATATTTTCGATCTCGATACGCCTCGGGGCGCGTCGGTCGGGTGACGCTCGTGGGAGGGGCTCGTGGCTGTAAATTTATCAAAATGACGAGACAAAAAACAAATTTTACCGTGGAAGATTCCCTTTATTCTTACGGGAAATGCCGGTTCAAATCGCAGCAACAATACCGTAGCATTATTACGAAAATAAAGAAAATCGCCTGTCGGTCGAGCAAGATATCGACTATGTCCCGCCTAGCTCAATCGCGTTATTTTAAAGTTATTGTAACTTCGGACCGGGTCGATATTTTTACTTTAAAAAAATCCTGCATAATCTTGTCTTAGGTATCGATAACTCCGTGAAACGTCAGATTCGTAGCTCCGCTAGTTCCACTGGAAAAAATTCTCGAAGATCGAGCGTCTGCTCCCGGCAGCGTCACCCAAGTTTACGACTGCCGGGAAAACTTTTCCCGTAAGATTCGAACGTTCCGTGATATTTCGACAATAAACGCGTTTGTTAGGGTTAGGTACACGAGTGTACCAACTTCTGGAGCTGGCAAAGGACCCGGACACGGGCATCGAGCGTGCCGGAATGACGAGGGAGATCAGAAAAGCCGAGGGCGACACGTTTACCCGGAAAATGAGGAGAACAGCGAGAGCTGTGCACTCGAGACTGTTAATTTCCCCGGCAGCGCCAGAGGCCCAGTTTCTCGCGAGGCCTGCGGAGAAAACACGCGGAGAAATATATAGTCTCCATCCGCATTAACTATTTCTGGTGTACGCGCTGGAGGGAGCGCAGTCGGTTCTTGCGCCGTTCAACGGGCAATCGAACACTCGCAGCAATTTGTCTCCGCCACCGTTCCCGCTCGCAGGCCTCTCCATCGGTGAAAGAAACAAATTGCTCGATTCGATACTCGCCGATCCTCCTCGATCCTCCTCGATACTCTCTTCGATCCTCTTCTTCGACCGACTGGAAAAGCCTATTTTCCTCTCCCCCGAGAGACACTATAATTGTTTTCCGTTGGGGTGAAAATGTTCCGTCAGGGGTGGCTTCATAGAACTCGTTCCTTTATTCCGCGAGGAACGAAACTACGTGGGAGGAGACAGCGGCGCGTCGCATCGATCCGCAGGGAAACGCGCGTAAAAGTATCGGGTAGGAATGAGAGTCCCTTTTACGATGAATTTGGTACAATTGAATCAGCTGTTTCATGGTCTAGACGCATGACTGTAATAATCGAATGGGTGTCTGGCAGAGGGACGCGCCATTTTGTAAAACATAAGGGTAGGTGTAAAATTTATTGCCCACGCAGGAAGCATGAGCAAAAAATATTGCGTCGATTATCACGGTAGAACAATTTCTGTTTGGTTGCAGGACTGAGTATAGATTCGATACTGTGTGTAGGACCTTTGTTGGAATAGGAAGACCTAGGTTTAGATAATGAGTATAGCTACTGATAGTTCTTTATGCCCTCGGTCCTTTTACGAGCAGTTTCAATATATAATTGCATTAACCGGGGCAGCAAACAAATTATAGGTTTGGTTGACCTTAAATTCAGATGACGTTCGAAACAGTAGTTTTAATTGCTTTCTATTGGTTCGTTCGAATTACTCGAAAGTGGACCTGCCACTTTATTCTAATTAACCCTTTGCACTCTCGGCGCTGTTTTCATTCTAAAACTAAATTTTTCTTCCGTCTTCGAATAATTTCATTTTATTCATACGAAACTGATCCGATTTCCACATATAATATTTAAATGTTTAGTGATCTATTGAATACAAATTTTGTAATGTAACAATGTAATATTTTTTGTAATTTCCTTGAAATATTGCCACAACAATTTCCAGTGGTGCTTCAGAGTCACCACTCGAGTGCTAAGGGTTAATAAAATGATCGTCATCATAGAGTATCGAAAACCTAACGGAACGTTCTCTAGAAAAAGAGATATTATTATCAGCAGAAAACTGAGTATGAAAATTGCATAAAATTGTTAAAGAAGATCCCGCAAAGTTCGACTCAAGGTGAAACCGATTCCCAAAAGTCCAGTCGCCATCGATCGCTCCACAAAAACAATATCTCCTCTCGGAAACACAGTCTCGCCATGCTTTTTATCTTCATGGGACGCGGGGGAGGTATTTTATGGAAAGGTCGCGAGGCGATCGCGATAGCGAGGTTGTCCTTTCGTCCCCTCCGGACCGAACCCAAAGGGAAAGAAAAAAAACGAAAGAAGACCATAGTAACCTACGAGCGGACATTATGGAACGGTTTTACGAGCGATCCGGGGCCAGGTTGTAAGAACGTCGAGGTTTCTTTACGACGCGCAAGGGGATCGAGCCGTTCCGCGAATAATCGCCGCGATGAAAACTGCCTAGTTTCGCGAGCTCGGAATATTCGCGCATCAAATCCGTCCGGCGGGAAAAAGCAGCGTGGAAAATCAAGAGGAAACTCGGCGGCGTACAGCGCGAGCACGTTTAGCAAGGATTCCGGTCGCCTTATCGCCGACGCGCATCCTTAACACCGTGCATTCGCGTATCGAGTATCGTCCGACTTCCGCTGATGTCACCTCTCTTTCCTCCCGGTTTCCCTGCCGGTGCACTTCCGGCGAACGGGAAACGGATCCGCAAGATTCCCCAGTCGTAGCCGCCGAAAGTCTTCCGGCAAATCATCCCCCAAAAGTGATCTAACCGAAGCGAAATTATGCTTCTAAATTCACTTCTTTCCGACATTAATTTTTCCCCGTCACCTCTTCAAATCTTTCCCGACGATTATTATTATATTAACCCTTTGCTCCCGTATGACCCCTCTGAGGGGACACTATGCGTCTAGAATCGAGTGCAAAGGGTTACATTTTATGGAGACCTAGAACAGCAAAATTAGTACCCCAAAAATTAGGAATATAGTAAAATCGAGAGCAGTCTCGCCAGGTGCCTAAGGGTCATAAGAAGTTATTATTAATATTATAATTATAAGGGTTATTATTATTATATTAACCCTTTGCACTCGGATGTCCCCTCTGAGGGGACATGCGTCTAGAATCGAGTGGAAAGGGTTAACACATTTTATGGAGACCTAGAACAGCAAAATTAGTAGCCCAAAAATTAGGAATACAGTAAAATCGAGAGCAGCCTCGCCAAGTGCCTAAGGGCCATAAGAAGTTATTATTAATATTATAATTATAAGGGTTATTATTATTATATTAACCCTTTGCACTCGGATGACCCCTCTGAGGGGACATTATGCGTCTAGAATCGAGTGCAAAGGGTTACATTTTACGGAGACCTAGAACAGCAAAATTAGTAGCCCAAAATTAGGAATACAATACAATCGAGAGCAGTCTCGCGAAGTGCCTAAGGGTTTATAAGAAGTGCATAAGGGCAGATTGCATCGGCGTTCCCGGAAACGGCGCCAGTCGGCGACGTTTTTCGTTGCGCGATCGAAGCGTCGCGACGAGAGCCCCTCGCGCGTTAATAATATCACGCTCGCACAGCAATTATACAATCTCGTTAGCATTCTTCTGCGCGCGGAACATGAATCCCGATGAATGGGTCCCTTTGATACGCGAGCCACGCGCTTCTTGCGAGGGCCGGCGCTTCGGTGAAACGCGTGTAGCGACTATGTTAAGTGAGGGCCGCCGCGTGTCACCCGGCCCGCGAAGTATGTTTAATACTTCGCGTACACTTCTTCGAGCCCCGGCCGTATTAATTCCGCGACCAGTTCATACAGAGAAACAAGAAGATACGCGCGCGCGCTCGCGGCGTGACCAATCTTTAATCCCTCTCCTTGTTCGCGTATTCTCTTGCTCATCGTTTATGAATCATGCATATATCTACCACCACGGCGTTGATGCTACATATGCTTTTTAACACGTCGCTACAGAAATACACGCTGTGAATAATTCCGCGGCGAATCATCGGACTGATCGCGCCGCGGCTCACTATGAATCTGCCGCGATAATGATGACAATAAGTATCCGGTGACGGAGAGTCTCTGTGTCATCGTTTGCTATGTCGCTACTGCGTTTTATTGAGTGTAACGGATCGTTACATGATGTTGCCTAACGATCTCTTTTGCCAATGAAATTTCCATGTAAGTGCTGTCTCGTGTATATCTTTTTTCGTTTGTTTTATCGCGTGGATCTTCGAATCATGTAACGACACCATTTTTATTCTGATAGGGATTTCTCACGATACTGCAACTTTGACCTTTCGCACTCCTGTGTCCACAGTGATACACGGTGCGTCTACTCGATATTTGTCCAAAACACGGGTCTAGCCGCGGACTTGTATCGGACAGGAGATGGTTCTTTGATCCAACTGACCCTGGGACTTTTGTCGGATAGGCATTCGGGACATATATAGAGTAAACACTGTAATATCAATCTAGTCTAGTAGGTTGAAAATAACATTTTTGTCACAAATTTCTGTTGTCATTCTTTTCTAAGATCAACTATTCAGAATGATTCTACTGTTTTTAGCGGGTTCTATTGTTTTTAGATTTTAGGGGATCAAAAGTGCAACAAGTGCACGACAAAAAAGTGACGATAGGGGGATGAAAGTCGGAGTTAGAATTGTTTGGGGGGTCCACCGTCGAGCTGATGCGAGTCCTGTTCGTCGACGATAGAAATTCCCGTATCGTGCTCGTTAATGCACCTCCGATCGTGAGTAATTATCCTGCGCTCGGATTCTTCGGCGTGCACACGTATGTACATAGGTGTACGTTTACGCTCCTATAAATCTCGCGGCGACTTTTATCGAGGCCCGAGCCGAGAAATCTGCGAGCGATCTTCTGCATAAGGAGGTCAGACATATCTCTCGGCTTCGAGCTATTCCGATCAGGATCGTTTACGAACTCTGATACCGGTCGAAAGAACTCTTCCGAGACACACACGTGATACCGCTTCGAGTCGAGAAAGTTCGACTCTTCGTTCCCGAGGACTGACAACGAGTCTGCTGATCTGGGTCTTTGATCCGAGGATTGACCGGAGGGAACACCGATTAGGCTAGAATCCAAGACGCATAATCTGTACCCCATAATTACATCATTATTCGTTGCGTAAACAGACTCCTAATAAAAATATTTCCTTAACTGTATTTTTATGAATAAAATCAGACACCTTAGAGTAACCACCATGACAGTAATGGCGTCTTACAATTATTTAAATTGAAATATCTCCTAAATTACCGACTCCTCGAGTTGGTCAATACATTGTTACAACTAATGTGAAGATGCATCCACCGATGCAAAGAAAAATAGATCATTCCTTTTTAGGAAACCAAGTCGACCTTCATATGACCTTCACGCGTCCACTCAGGAGGAAAGATTCAAATTTCCTCTGAAGTTTTTGTTGTCAGTGCTGTTCAATAGTGAGAACTTGAATGAAGAAAGTGGACGAACAACAATAGGTGAACGGATCTAGAGGAAAACAACTTGTTGAGTCAAGCGTCGCAGAAGTGTCGCAAGGGCACAGGGGAGCATAAAATCGCGTGGGCCGACAGGCGACCCGTGCGCGCCTCGTTATCGGCGTTATCAATCGTGGTAAATCATAAACGGGCGCCGGGGAGCGAAGCTAAAAAGCGACACGCGAACGCAGGGGGGAGGGGGGGATCAATAACCTGCGATCGAAGGGAGACCGAAGCGGATCGAAATCGGATCGTATCCCATTCTATCGTATCGCGTGGTATCGGCGACGCCGTAGATCGGGTCGCGTCGTTTGCTGCGTGGCTCCCATGTGGGCCGAGAGGAAATCGCGATTTACAGTCGGTTCGATCTTTGCCAATGATGCAACGCGGGACGGGGCGGGACGGGGCGGGCCGGCTCGGGCCTCTGTAACGCGAGTGACTTATCGGCTATTATTACCCCGCTTGTCTTCGCTATGCATCACTGTCAACCGCTCGCCTTTCATACGCCATTCAGACTTTTCTTCCCCGTGAAAGAGTACTTAATTATCGCGTCCCCTATAAATACGCTAACGCGTAAACCCGTTCGTCCCGATAATTTAACATAATGGGCTTTGTGAGCGAGCCGGCCCGCTAGGAATAGTCTCTCCGGTGAAGCTGCGCGACCGATAAGTACCGCGAGGGACGCGCACAGATCTACGAAGTCTCAACTGTCCTCGTCTATCAGCTCTTATCGTGCTTCTTTTACCGAGAACGCTACGCGGCCACTTATCGAACCATTTCCGCTAATCGTTTTCGTCTTTTCTTCCCCGCTATCCTTCGGGCGTACACTCGACGCGTACTCGAGCTCGATCATCTTGCGCACCTAATTCGGAAAACCCTCCTGCAGCCAACCGAAGCGAATTAACCCTTTGCACTCGCGGCGCTTGTTTTCAATCTTAGATAGTAACGAGCAAAACTGAGTCTACACTATTTGAAGCAACATAACTTTTTAATAATTAGATCAAATGACTTGAATTTTATTGACAAGTTAGAAGGATTGGTTTATTAGACGAGGTGTAGAAAGTTTTTGAAAAAAATTTAAGTTGGTCGGAATCGCAAAAGAAATGGTAAAAGTTGGTTTTTTCAGCTTTTTTTATCTGAGCCTGTATTGAAAATTTAAAGAATGCATTTGATTCGCTCGAATAAATTATATCCATGCTGAAAGTTTCACCGATATTGGTTAATTCGTTTACGAGTTATAAACGACGAAAAGTGCGATTTTAAGTCGAATATCGTGAAAAATGGCAATTTTTCCACTTTTAAGCGTTTAATTTTTAATTTTCAAATAGTGTAGACTCAGTTTTCCTCGTTACTGTAAAACTACATTTTTCTTCCGTCTTACAAAATTTTCATTTTATTCGTACGAAACCGATCCAATTTCTGTGTCCGAGATCCGAAATGTATTGGATACAAATTTTTGTAATCTAAGAAATATTTTGTAATATTTTTTGGAATTTATTGGAAATAATGCCGGAACAATTTCTAGCGGTGCTTCAGAGTCACCACTCGAGTGCAAAGGGTTAATAATTCAAAAACTTTGCAACACAGGGCTCCTAACCTCGAATAACTTCTGAACTACGCGTTGCACGAAAAAATGATTTCCACGAATGTCACGTGGTATCAAGGGAAGCGTCGCGTGGTGCACACGACTTCTTTACAGGTGGAGGTATTTAACTTGAAGGTGAACTTTGACTTTTTGAACCCAGTATTTTTTGTCTTGGAAAGGTATTAACCCATGTCGAGAAACGATCAATTAAATTCGCGTTTAGAAAACACCAGGATCGTTGCCGTGTCGACTGCACCCTATTGCACTTCTTCTTCTTCTTCATCTTCTTCTTCTTCGTACGTTGCGTCTATTTTCCATTCAGAAAGTCTGCTTTCCCCACAGAGGCTTCTGTTCTCGGCCGGCGGGACGACACGGAGCAAAACGTCCCCGCGATTTCGTTGAGTGCATAGTCGTGTTAGGTTCATACGCGGCGATCGGGGCTCGGTTACGGGATGCACGCGGCTGCATTCCTAGTGCCTTGGCAAACCGCCCAAGTGCATACCTGGATCACAGCCGTTGATTTCGCTCGTTCTTACCCGTCCCCCCTCTCCCGCCGTCCATCTTTTCTCAACGGCAATCTCGACGTTTATCTCTCGACTGATACAACGCGAGGAGTCGTTGCACCCTCGGTGCATCCCTCCCACTGCACTCGGAGGACGTGCGTGTCATTAATATTGTTCGACGATTGTTGCTCTGCATTGCTCCGCGATCGAAACTCGTCTTCAAAAAAGAATATCGGCCTGAATACGAGATTTATTAAGCCCGTGTTTAAAAAATATTTTATTATCGATTATGCAGTTCTTTATTTCCGAGTTTTTCTATTGTACTGTGCACTTTTATATCTGTCGAGGTTGCTACGGAACTTGATTATATATTATTAGGAGATGGTGTTAAACCAGAGAGCAAGTTAAAAATTGTATTTATTAATTTTCAAGTAATCCTTACGCAAAGTAAAGATTTTCTGAACGTTAATAATTCCGAACATCGGTATAATTCGAAACATTGGCAATTCAAAAAATTAAATAAATGTCGCACAGTGATTTTCTTGGCCCCGCTGGTACCCCTCGAGATTAAAATATTTATTTTTGACAGAACCTCGAAATTCCTGTTTAATTCAGCGCGCTATAGTTCCCGGGGGGCGTGTGTTATATTTCAAATTCGTTCGACACACAAATTGTTCAGACACGTTCGCGTGTGATAAGATCAACTACTCCAGTTGACAGCGGGAGATAACTAACAGTTTTAACTCTTTCGAACGATCTTCCGAAGTGATAACAACCTGTATCAATATTATGCTCCGCGGTATCGCGAACAGACTTTTTATCTCGCCGAAATCTCTCCGGTCGGAACGCTGATGTCCGCGGGGAACACGTGCGAAAGAACTGGTTCTTTTCGTGAATTATTAGCATAATCGTTATCGCCTTATCTGTCTTATGCAACGCTTCTGCGCGCGCAGCCGAAGATCGCGGTGGTTCGCGTACGCGCTAGACTATTTTAAAACCTGACCAGAAACCGTGGCAATAATCGAATTCGAACAAAACAAAGATTAAAGTTTAAACTTTGCACACTGTAATCGCGCCGTTAACATTTCCCGAACTGAACCAAAATTGTGGAGAGAAACTTTGTTCCCGAAAATCAATTCCGGTGTAACAATTCTGCGAGATTGACACTCGATAAATTCCAGAGCTCGAAAATTCCAGAGCTCGAAAATTCAAAAGCTCAGAAATTCCAGAGCTCGAAAATTCAAAAGCTCAGAAATTCCAGAGCTCGAAAATTCCAGAGCTCAAAAATTCCAGAGCTCAAAAATTCCAGAGCTCGAAAATTCCATATCTCGAAAATTCCTGAGCTAGAAAATTCCAGAGCTCAGAAATTCCAGAGCTCGAAAATTCCATATCTCAAAAATTCCATATCTCGAAAATTCCATATCTCGAAAATTCCATATCTCGAAAATTCCAGATCTCGAAAATTCCATATCTCGAAAATTCCATATCTCGAAAATTCCAGATCTCGAAAATTCAAAAGCTCAGAAATTCCATATCTCGAAAATTCCATATCTCGAAAATTCCAGATCTCGAAAATTCCAGATCTCGAAAATTCCATATCTCGAAAATTCCATATCTCGAAAATTCCATATCTCGAAAATTCCATATCTCGAAAATTCCATATCTCAAAAATTCCATATCTCAAAAATTCCAGATCTCAAAAATACCACAGCTCTTGTCAATAAATTTCCCGGTTAATAAATTCGCGCGATTAAAAATCGCAATTATTGCCAAGTGACGCAGGGTCCCCTAAGCGAAATGCGATGTAAGGCGCAGGAACGGCAAGGTGTGATATCGTGTTCCACGATCGATTACAATCGCGCGAGATCTTATCGTAGTTATTTCGCAGAACAATTAACACGGTGTACGGTGAACAATCGCGGCCGGTATTCGACGGTGTTCGATACGTGCGGCCATACGCGCAATCGTATGCAGAGTGTGCGCAAGAACAGCGCAAAAGCGCGTACATACGCGGTACCTGTCTCTCTGCCTATGCAGAGTTTCACGCGTAGGCGAAACCCGCCCGGTTCGTTTCTCCATTCACTCGGACGCCTTCGTGTCCATTCATGGTGTTTAGCATGTAGTATGTCTCGGCTGTTGTCACGCCGGTACCGCTTCATAACCTGATAGATTAGAGGCCGAATTGGCTTCCAGTGTCTCCGGCTTGTCGCGTTTCACGCCGACAAAGGATCGATAGCCGCCGATAACAGGGTGGGGACGCAGTTATTCGACGCGATCCGATCGATAGCTCGACACCGTGCATTCGACTCCGGGATTCCATGGGAAAACTGGTTAGCCTATCGCGCGTCCACGCGTCTTTATTCGAACGGTATATCATACTTAGCGCTGCCACGATTCATGCTTCACAAGTACATATTGGGCAATGTCGTTTTATGGTTTTACCGTGTTTACTTTCTCGTGCATGATTTCACTCGACCAGTGTTGTGGACAGTCCTCCTGTCGCTCGTATTTTTACTACGTTTAACAGACTATTTTAGCGAAGGCTGAATTTTAATAATTTTTACTGCATTCGGTAGACGATTCTACTATCTTCTTCGAGTTATTTCAGATTATTTTCTTTCAGATTATCAAGTTATTTTTCAGGTTTTTGATCGTTTTATTGGAATCTGTATTTTTAATCTGCACAATGCAGAAGTTTGTCCTCTCAGAAGTTTGACAAAATTGTACACTGTTATATTTTCACCGTCTCTAATATCCACTAGACAATTTTATCGAACACTATTCTGGAAGGCCAACTGTGTGAGTAATTGTTTTAGAATTTATAACATAGATTATAGCAAGATTAGAGGGTTAGAAATCCTCTTAAATTGAGAAGAAAAATTTCGGACCTAGTTCCAACCCCTTCCTTTTAACACGTCGACTGCCATGTCACCCATATGTGGGTGACGAAATTATTTATTACGGTTCTAGAATGAATTTTTATGTTAATATATTCGTTGTACCAAATTAGATTAGGATCTGCAAAATGCAACAAAGTTGGAGGATTACTCGATATCATACATTTAATTTTTTTCAATTTTTATTTCATTAAATAACTTACTTTGATTTTATGGAATTTTTTAGGTTTCTAGTGTGGCAGTCAAAGTGTTAAACAGGAGAGAGTATGTTTGCAAGAAAAATATTACAGACCAATTTGGCTATTTGACAGCGCGCGAAAATTCCGAAAAAAATCAGGCACGATTAGATCACCGCGACAAACGATAATTTTGTCCGACTTCTGGCCCGCAGATTCCGGCCGCGGAAAAAAATCACGAAACGCCGTGACAAAATGCAGATTTCTGGCGCCGTCATTTATATTTTTAGATCGGCAGCGTCCCCCGATGCCTCCGCAAACTCTGATCTCTTCGCTCGCTTATGCTTCCCGGCATCCTAATCTCGTCGCGAGGATCGTAAACACTAGAGAGACTGGACTTCACGCTCCATAAAATATTTCGCACCGGCAATAGGCGATTGCGTATCTCGATCGTGTAAGCGTCGGATTTCTTTCGCAGCATCTGTGTCAGGGTCGAGACCTCGATCGTCACGCGACCTGTTCCCTCCGATTTCAAGGTCCCCGGGGGCCGACGGTATTTTCGGAAAGAGGTTCGTATTTTTATTTTTCTCGTTTCGACCGAAATCAGCGTTTTCATCGAGTCGATCCTTCGATCGAGATCTCGGCCGTTGCAAGGCCGTCCACGATCGAGTCACGTACTCGAATCGGTTCGAGATTGCTTTGCGCCTCGCGATACTAACACTTCTCTTCTGCATAGTTCTCCCTATTCAATCTATCCAATTAATCTATCTAAATCTATCTAATTTTTATCTAGCTCCCCCGTCTATTGTAATTGAGACAGATCACTTTTTCTTACCGCAGTTCTCACGAGTTATAAAATAGAAGTTGCAAAATATGGAAGAGAACCTTGTATGCAATGTTACACGTACGAATAACTGTACTGCATTATGAAACGCTAATGTGAAGTGTACTTACAAACATTTTTCAGAATCGTCCGTTCATACGTCGGATCCACAGCTATTATTGCAACTACGCAGTTACATATTAATCGAAGCACGAAACACCACACTTTTACAAAATTACTGAACACTACAATTACTGTACGGCAACACACTACCAAATTGTGACAGCGAACGAGAAGTTGCTTCGACCACGATCAAAATAATACTGCGATTGTTACCGCTTCGCTCCCATGGGCGCGTTAGGGTCGCACTGGGCAGGTCAGACGCTGGGCACAAAAACGGGGTAAACAAATTCCGACCCTGTTTTACAGCCTGCTTTACCCTTACACACCGCGCACAATGGCATTTTACTTATTTTTACTATTCCACGTGTTCGACTTTCCGATTTCTCTCGTAAACACAGAAAACCACGGTCTATTCATAATTCTTACACCGCTTTAATCAGCTAGAAATGTTCATACTACATTGATCTGTACAGAAAAAATTTTAGTAGAATTTCGCTGCCATTATTTACCACACTGTGTACCATATTTCGTTTACGCTTTCAGTCTTTTTCAGCGTCGCAAAATAAATTGTTCTGCCATCGTAGCAATAAAAAATTCTTCCCAGGGCCGCAATAGTATTTACGATATCAAATGATTTATGACTTTTCGTTCGAGGTATTGTGTGTTCGCCATGGACCGCAGCTGTCACGAAGTCACGTTTTCCCAGCAGTTGCATCGTTATCTGCTGCAACCGGGATCAGTTCGCGATGATCTCCGGGCCCGTTCAGTACCGATTCAATTCCGCTGGTAAAGATTATTAACGGTTCTATTAATCGGTTATCTGTCGGTGAATTGATTCCACTGTTGGATCAGACCGTTACGCAACGGCCCCCTTTACGATACTAATCTTATCGGCGGTGATCCGTTATCCGGTGGCGCCGTGGCCGAACGCGATCTGTGTCGCGAAACTAATTTTTTAAACTCCTTAACAAAGCCGGGGCGAGAAGATTTTCGCGAAGGAAAAAGTGACTTCGAATCTGGGATCACACATTTCAAGCGCAACGTTTTTGGCACACCCTGTAGATTCGCGGCGAATATTTTCCCAAGCACCGGCTGGAGGCGACGCATCGAGACAAAGTGCATCCGTTGCGTAATCGAGTATGCTCCTTACGGAGGAAAGTTTCCCGGGAGCTCGTCAATGATGCCATTCACGCAAAAGGTCGATTACTCTCGTGCTCATCGTACGCGTTGCGCGTTGCATAGTGGTACCAAATCAGGATTCAGAAATCAACGCACTACGTTAAAAAGAAGTGAGATCAAAATTTTCTAAATTGCAACGAACTGGAGTGAAATGGGAATTTATTTTCTGGTTTTAATACGTTCCGAAACTCTTCAAATTCTTTTACTATTTTAAATTGGGCGAATTTTAATCAGCAGATGGAATAAAAAAATTTGAGAATGTCGAACTGATCGTATGCACTGTTGTGCATGCAGTTTGATAATCGTGGAATTTGTCTATTTTGTGAACAAACGAAGTGCTTCAACTTTTGAAACAACGTTGCGCACGTGCAACTTCAAGTTTGATAAATGCTCTACGTACACGACCATGTTGCAGGACGCAACGCGATGCAACTGCGTCGATGATCGATGCATCGTTTGACTCGTGCGCCGCGAAAAAAGAAGACACGAAAAGGTGGAACCCACTTGCGATTCGTGGAACGGAGCCGAAGGTCGAAAGACTCGCGCAATCTTTCCAGCTCGATCGCGCCGAGGGTGTAGCGATCCTTCTTTTTTTCTTTGATCGAGAGGATGCACTTTTTAACCCTTTCGCAGTTTGCACGAGCTGAGCGGGGAACAAGCTTGAAATATCGCGACTGGACTGTTCCGTGCGTCGGAGAAATAATATGCAAAAGAGATCTCTCGAAACTCGCTTCGAGTTTCAAAAATTTCAAATTTCAAAATTTCAAATCAAGGAAACTGAAGGGTAGTTTTCTAAGCGTGCTCGCAACAGAAATTTTCGAAGCGAGAAAAGCTTTCAATTTAAACTTTTATAGAGAAGAGTTGAAAGAAAATATAAATAATTTTCCAAGTGTGATCACGCAACAGTATTTTTTCGTCACAAGTGCAGCGCTATCGGGCACAAAGTGCAACAGTTGTCTAACACAGTTTTCCATCATTTCTTTTTCTAAAAAACATGAAAGCTGACGTTAGTCCTCGGGCAAGACAGGTTCGGGAAAACGTGCCGAAATGTTGCGAGCGCAAGTACGACGGGTTTGCAGACATCACTGACGTCACAGGCTATGTTTAAACCGTGGTGCGCGTGTGTGCCGGATCAGAAGCGGATGCGGTGCGTGCACCAGGCCCGCGTGTTCCTGCCGGTCGACGCACAATGTCCCATTGTCTCTTCCTCTTTCGCGTCCGCCTGTGCCGCGCCCCGCGCGAATGCTTTCATTTTTCTCGAGGGGACCGCGAAAAGCTGTCCAAGCTGCTCTGCTCGCAGGTAGGCGTGCGTAAACCGCGTGCATGCGTGCATGCGTGCATATGCACGCATGTGCACCGAGGATGCTGCCACGGGATCGCGGACGTTTGAGTCATCCGCCGGTTTTGCGCCTCCGCGCGGGAAACTCGACCGAAACGGGAGCCGCGAAGTTCATGGCGAACCTACTCGTCGTTTCTGACGAGATTATGCTAACACGGTAGCGCCCCGATACATGTACAACATCGTCTGCAGGCGGAGATCACTGTGGGGCCGATAATTGGCAAGAAACGAGGATTGCAGACTCGCGAGATTCGCTTAGGCAAATTTTGTGCATCAATCGGAGGAAATTGGGGTCAAATAAAATTTTTGGTAAGGTCATTGACCGTGTCTAAAATGAAAATTCCGAAAATTCGGCTGCTTAGGTCCAAATCGTTTGATTGGTGTTCGTTTCAGAATCGCGAGAATTTGCAGAATTAAGTTGTGCAAATTTGGAGGCTAACAGTGAGGAAATTGGGGTCAAATAAAATTTTTGGTAAGGTCGTTGACGGTGCCTAAGACGAAAATTCCGAAAATTCGGCTGCTTAGGTCCAAATCGTTTGATTGGTGTTCGTTTCAGAATCGCGAGAATTTGCAGAATTAAGTTGTGCAAATTTGGAGGCTAACAGTGAGGAAATTGGGGTCAAATAAAATTTTTGGTAAGGTCGTTGACGGTGCCTAAGACGAAAATTCCGAAAATTCGGCTGCTTAGGTCCAAATCGTTTGATTGGTGTTCGTTTCAGAATCGCGAGAATTTGCAGAATTAAGTTGTGCAAATTTGGAGGCTAACAGTGAGGAAATTGGGGTCAAATAAAATTTTTGGTAAGGTCGTTGACGGTGCCCAAGACGAAAATTCCGAAAATTCGGCTGCTTAGGTCCAAATCATTTGATTGGTGTTCGTTTCAGAGTCGCGAAAATTTGCAGAATTAAGTTGCGCAAATTAGCAGGCTAACCGTATGTACGGATAGTTTATGGTGCATAGAATGAGACATAATAATCGTCGAAGCCGAGCCAGCCACCAGCAGCCAACAAAAACGATTTAGCGAGGTTTCAGGGCCGACAAAAGGACCCATTTCTCAAATCGCCGACAAATCGGGGGCTGTCAGAAACTCCTCATCGAAAGAGGCTTAATGGCCGCCGTAATTTGGATAATACAGGCCACAGGGATATAATGCGATTCTCCGGCAAAACCCATGACAAGTGACGGAGACATGCAACGAGTAGGGTGAAAGATGGAACCGCGTGCGTATGAATCATCGTTCTTCCTGCTATTAATGGGATTTCGTCCCTTCTAATGTTATGACGATTTTCGGTTGTAAAAAATTATCGACTCCATCTCGACTAGATTAATCTGCTGTTTTGCTGTCAGCGAGTCGCCCGGTGCCGAGGCCAATTACCATTTTGCGCCAAAGGGACCGAAATATCGTCTCGCACCAGCGAGCAAAATCGGTCTCGCCCGGTGTTGCAACGCTTTCTGCACGATTTTGTCCGCTTGTGATCTATGAGCGATACCGAACAACCATACCGAGTGTACCGTGCCGAATTCGAACCGCTTAAAATTCGTACAAATACTGAAAAGTGAGGTTAAGTTTTAAATCGAGTCATTATTGTTGCTTCAAAAATACAAAATACGGAAATACGGTATTTCTAAACAATCTTTCGATCAGTCTGTTCCAACAAAAATTGTCTGCACATGACAATTTTTAATACAGCGAATTCTCGATATATGTCCACAAGACAAGTCTACGCAGCGTCATGTATCGTACAGGAGACATACCCGAGTTATGCTTACACTCCTCGGCGTCCGAGGCCTCGCGGGGATAATTCCCCGACATTTATCATCTAGGCCTTGGCGACAGATATAGAGAAATCACTGTAACATTGACGTACAATTTATAATAATTCTAGAATTTTTCAACTGTCCTAAAGAGGTCATACAAAGGGTTAAAATGGAGGTCCGGCTCCGGCTCGTTAGATATTGCGGAAGTGCCGCACCGTTTTTGGCGATGTTCTCCGAGAGCACCCCTGTATAAGGTCCGCGTAGCCCTAACGCGGAGCCGCCCTGAATAATTAGGCTCGCCGAGTCCGAGATGCAGGGAAACAGAAGAGGAGAGCGCGTGCCCTTTTATTACAAACGTTTCCATGCACGGTTCTGCTCGGGTCCCGAATAGGAGCGCACGATTCTCGTTAGCGGGGAACGTTGCGCAACGCGGGGCGCATAATTGACTGGCGAATCGTTTGAATGGGACCACTGTGTTTCTGCTACAGTCGTAGCTTTTCGAGGCTCCGACCTCCGGACTTTGGACCTAGGCGAACCGGAGGGGAAAAAAGAATGGAATAAAACCTCAGCTGCCCACGTTAATCCGTAACACGTTCGGATAGTAGAACAATTTTTCACGAAATTGTCACTGACATATTCGCGACACTTTCCCGATTGAAACGAGTCCAAACACGACACCATTCCAACCATATTTACCGGTTTAATCCACGATACAGTAGAGCCTCGATTATCCGAACTGACTCTACGGAACGTCAGTGTAATGTCTGGTAGATGTACTTAAGTAATAGATTGAATCACAAATCGTTTTCGATTGATTACGAAACACTGAAGAATTGAAGAACATGAAGAGTAATCGTCGGTTCGGATAATCGAGGTTCTACTAAATCGTGGATTGCGTGAACAAATACGCTCCGAATGGCGTCGTGTTGGGACTCGTTTCAATCAGAAAAATGTCACAAATATGCCGGTGGTAATAGTTTCGTGAAATAGCAATTGAGAAATAAGTTTTCCACTAAAAACAACTTAATTTCAATGCTTAGACAAGTCCTTACCGAGTTGTACAATAAATCGTGTCGTTTTAGACAGAACTAGTTAAAGTGGAACGTACTCGGACAATAATGGAGTCAGATATCCGAGGTTCGGATAATCGAGGCTCTATTGAAATACCATAACGGAAATGCTCGCGCACGAGATCCCAAAGGAGTCGCGCGCGTTCTCCGCATGATCGACTTCGCTTGACCCAGCGATCTTCGCATGAACGGATCTTTGTCCGTGCTTCCTTCTTCGCGATCGATGATAAACAAACTGCTCCGATCGGAGCTATTCGATCGACATAGATTTAGTCCAGTTACTGTGTAGACTCGCCTAAATGTGCCACCATAAACTTCCTTCGGACGGTTTCAAATGACTGGTAGTAGGGATAGTTCTGCGAACTTTGTCAGCCAGGTATTCGCGACATATATCGAGAGAAGACCGCACTAAAAAATATCGTGCTGTTCTTCGAGTAGCTTACACACCGACGAACCCAAAATCATCAACTGCTATCAACCAATTCGCCATAGGAAGTGCGTGGGCAAAATGATCTAGCCAGGTCAATGAAATAACCGGCGACATCCCTCGGTAACCGGAGCAACACGCTTCATCGCTAAATCCTCATCGTCGCGATTTCAGGTCGGCCGCAATTCGCGCGAATTAGGGCACCGTTCGAGTACAGGTGTGTCCGGGACAATCGGGTCTCCGCAAACTTCCAAGAACCTCGAACCAGGTCTTTGGACGTCGGCCACGTTGCAATCTTCGCTCCCGACTGTCTCTTTAAATCACAATTACGCTCGGAATCGACGGGGAAACATTGTTCTCGACTCGTTTGCGCAAACCTGCGCGAGTCCGTGGGCGATAAACGGCGATCTAATGGAATCCCGGGTTAGGTTCGCCGGTCTTCGCGGACACGGGAGACGCGTATCAATCCTCGTTGTAAACCGACTCTCGATCGCGCAATTATAACGGATATACGCTCCGACCAGCGCGCATTACGCCCGACATTCGACACCCCGTCAAACATATCAAGCCCACGTAGCAGCATGCCGTCGAGAACGTGTATTTGCGCGGCTCTAGCCCTTGGGACCTCCCTTCGCGACCCTTTTCCGTCAGCTTCTTTGATGACCCACGCAGAAACTCGACACTGGTCCTAATGGTTTGTCTTCCATGCTCGGACTTCGAAGGGAAGACCCTCGCTCGACCTTGATTTTGACACTGGGTATAACGAAGGGTCACATTTACCCTCCTAACCAGCCCGGACATTTTTGTTGTAATAATTCATTTTTCTAAATTGAACTGTATTTTTCTAACATCCCTCTCGGATACGATAAATTTCATTTAAAAAATGTTTTGATAAAGTCTGTCAATGCTTGAGTTACTATTTTAGGTGTCAAGGTACAGGGTGTCCCAGAAATTGTTTCCTTGAAAAGCCTGATTCCCGAGGTCATTTGAAGCAACTTTTTCCTTTGCGAAAATCTTCTCCGCGGCTTCGTTAAGAAGTTATTAACGAAAAACACGGACCAATCGAAGCGCGGCTCCGAGTTTCGGGGCGGGGACGGGCCCCGCTAGCGCGGCACTGGCATTGGCCGAGCCAAAACGGGTCCGTCGCAGCCGCGCTCTGATTGGTCCGCGTTTTTCCTCAATAACTCCTTCACGGTGCAGCGGAGAAGATTTTCGCAAAGGGAAAAGTTCTTTGCAATGACCTGAGGAATCTTTCGCGTACATTTTCATTGGAATTTTTTCAAAATTTAATTAGACAAATTTGTATTTCATCTATAAAATCTTATAAAATCGTTTCTCACGAATGGATTACGCTTGTCATCGACAGGTTGCCTAATCGAGACATTCCCGACAGGACCTTCGACGTGTATCGCCCCCACGGACGATGGACAACGACGATCGTTCTCCTCGACAATTGGACGTGAAATCGGCGTCACGACTTCGTAAACAACTCGGAGAAAGCTCTCCTTATATAGGTCCGCGGGGAAGAGCGTTCCTCGAGCGGAAACGACGCGTCGCGACGAAAAGACACCGGCCTCGGCCCACGCCTGACATTTCACGGCTTTGTGCTTGGAAACCGCCTGAAAACTGTGTACCCTGGCCGACGTTACTGTACCGGACGGAGTCGTGACAACGACCTCATGCTCTCGAACCATGCCAGATATTCGAGGGGAAGTGACGGATTACGAGCGGCCACGTAACTACTCGAAGAACCGCCGGGGAGGCCGGTAATTATGGAATGGATAGAAAAAGCTCGTCGCTGCAGAAACACCGGCCACGACCAATTGAGAGCTTCGGCCGGGAACTATACTTCGCTGGCGTGACGGTATTTACGCGTTCGTACGAATTGAGATTTAACGTAGAACCACGTTTAACGCGATTTTTATTTTATTCGGATCTCGATGAAATATCTAACACTTGGTTAGCTAATGGTCTGCACGATCTAGGAATTTGATGATTAACATTTACCATGGCCCGAATTGAAATTTAATATACCAGATAATTTAATGCATTTTTTTTTTTAAATATCATTTGGATCTCTATCAAACATTTTATTAGCAATTTTACTAATAAATATTCTCAATATATACTAAATGTTCAGTTTTACTAATAAAGAATACTCGAAAATAACATTGTGGGTATCTGATAGCAATACTCCAATCGACAAACAGTGATAGATTTCCCTGGATAACAGAAGCCATTTTTTCTGTTGAAAATCAGGATGATACAGCTGAAGGTTGAAAACATTGTGATAGCAGATAGCCTGATACTATCACCGGTGTTTACTCGAGGTGCCACTGTTACAACAAAACGTTATGATACTATATAAACCCTTGATATTGTTAATACAACGCCTACTCGATACATGTCCGAAGCACGGGTCCAACCACGGACATGTATCGGCCAGGAGACACCTCGGGCGACCCTCTCGGGCTTCTTGTCAAATTGCTAACTGAAAAATAAATGTCTCGACAGCCCACTGTGCGACTACTGACAAATTCCAAAAAAATGGAATTGCGTCACGAAAACCGAATTACCCGGGGCATTGCGGTAACATCGAAACCGACAAACTATCGAAGCCGTTCGATATAAATAGCAACGGTTTAAACGTATGCCGCGGCAAAAACGTTTCTAAACCAATTACGTGCCGGAGTGCTCGCAGCACGTCGCGTCCGAGCAACGAGCCGATAAAAATTCTAATAATCCTTGGAACCTACTTCGCATTTAACCGGTTCTGACTTTCTACATGAGTCCCTTGTTTACGGCTCCCGGTGTCGAACGCAGCCGCCGCGCCGGTTGATTACGATAGGCTCGACGCGGAAAGCTTGCGTTCGCTAATAGCATTTGCTTAATCGGCATTGGCATAATGAGTTCCATTCAACGACGAGCGGCCCGCCACCTGTTTCTTTCCATCGCGTTACCACCTCATCCTGTTCGCTGACGTCAACGGTCCCGACAGATTCTCTCTCGAACGTCAGCCTCCCTGGTGAATCCTGAAATTCCTCTGCGATGGCGTCACGGTGGAAAGTCGTATGACACCACTGGGATTCGGCAAATCCCAGGGAAATTGGCTGTTCGAAGTTTCAATAAAATTATTTGAAAAATCGCGACAAGCTTATACTCGAAGTGCATGCTGGATGCTCCGAGGAAGAAAATTCTCGGACAGGGGCGAAATTGTCACAGGTTTCCGGTCGAAAACGTGGCAATTGGGCCGTTCATTGCACAAATCGATTAACTCCACCAGCCGCATAAAAATTGTAACATTACTGACGACCATTTTTTGGCGATTCTTTCTTATTAATTTTATGTACCGTTGGATAAAATCTACATCTGTATTCGTGCATTCTACAATGTTTATTTGAATTTATATTATAAAGGGAATTTTAGAAAACAATGTACATTATTTCATCGCATTTCTCAACTTTTTATTCTATGGAGTTAATCGATTTGTGCAATGAACGGCTCAATTGACCCTGCTTGGTGCGAGCGACGCGTTGCCATTGGTCGTCCGGGACCGATGGGGAAGACGAGCGGGTCGCGAATAAATTGTCATTTAAAACCGTCCCGGATTATTGCCTCGGTTATGGCAAAAGTGCCCTTCTCCCTCTTCTCCGGTAATCTCCGAGGAGAAGCGATCGCTTTCTGCGAACACCGACCTTTCCGATACCCTAATAACCGATATATCGTATCTCCGCGGAGCAGACGTCCACCGCTCGTCACTCTAATCGCGAGCACATGCGATCCACAATCTTCTTGTCTAGCCTTTCGAGGCGCCGACGAAAGGAGGTTACGCGAAAGCTGGCGCTTTGCTGGACGTGATGCGAATTAGGCGGGTGCCAGCACGCCCACGCTTGCTTTTTAGGGTTGCTGCCATGTGGCGGGAAAGCTATAGTCATCGAGAGATGTACAAAACTCTGCTTGATCTAAATCAAGACACAATTTTCCCATTTTTAATTAATCCATAGCTCTTAGTAACCTCCGGAATGGAAGGTAAGTTATAACCAAGTACCTTCACTATTTTTGAGAAACATGCGAGGTTCAACTGATCGAAGTTAGTATAAATTTTCAGGGCCCCCGTGAGAAGTGTAGTTTTGGACTTCGTCGCAGAGTCCTGTAACTTGGTCAATTCTGAATATTTTTAAATTTGTTTTCAAATGTTCCCAAAACTTCTACGAGGCGATGCAAGATAACCGTTGTCCCCGATCATCGAACAACGGTGCCACTCTAATTAGGAGCCGCTCCAATTTCCCATCCGAATCAGGTCTCTCGTCGCGCAGATGGATCACTCTTTAATTCGAGGAACAGTTGCCAAGACCGCGGAAACTCATGCATATTTCATGCCGGCGACCGAGTGACATCATCGAGCATCACAATTTACGCTGCCAAAGGGACTTAGGTGGGGGTTGTTTCTTGAAATGTTAGGCTCGCAGGAAGATCCAGGCTAACAGGGGCGCGGTCTGTTTGATCTCGTCATCGTCCAAGTCACGCCTGTGGAAATTTCCCGGCGGTTAGTACGGCGACCTTGAAATAGCTCTTCCGGTGATATTCCTCTCGTTTGCTCCTTCGGGCAATCGATCCACGAGTCGAATAGGACTCGAAGGGGAAGTTCGGTTACGTCGCCATAAGTTATCGGTGTGCTTCGTGGCCGGGTCCAAGCAGGCATGAGTTCATTCCCGATTGCCACGGATTCGTTGAACCGACTCGCAGCCTTATAAGGCCCGTCCTTCGTGCCGTTAAACCACAATAATGAAGTCACTCAGTCAAGGTTTCGCTCGGTTTCCATCAGCGACGGGAATCGCCCCCGCTGCTCAACGTTCTCCGTCGTTTAACGGAATGAACGGTGAGTGCAACCGGCGTCAGGCTGCTTTTCAAGATCGGTGTCGAAATCGGCAGAAAGTTATGGGACAGGGCGGAGGATAAGTGTCCAACATTCGACCGCAGATCCAGCTCTGTGTCGTTCGGTCGCCAGATCAGGGGAATTGACTCGAATCGAGGGGAGTTACCCCCTCCCTGCCAGTACCTGGCTAGTCACGTGACAGAGTGACGCATGCGCCAGGAGGACGAAACCCGGTCACGTGACTGGGCCGCGGGGGAAGCGTGGGGGAATACTATAGCATTAGAGGGGGAAGGTAAAGGGGCGGGGCTAGTCTTGCTCCGGCAGCTCCGCATTTTGCCATAAACAAATGGCCACCGAAAAACAGACTATTACTCGCCGGAGACTGTCCAAAAGACAGTATGAAATGTCTCGGGAGCTTCTTCGACGTTCCAGAACCGCGTGCATTCACCCCATCGCTTGATCGGCGGTCGTTGAATGGTTTCGGAGCCAAAAGCGGCGACCGATGGAGATAAGTAAAAATATCCGATGATACCACCGCCAGGAACCCATTCGGCCGGGTCTCCCGGTGATGTTATTGAGCCGGTTATCTTATCAAAGGGAGCAGAGGACCAGGGGCAACCGACGTCATCGCTTATCCCGATACTTGTACCCTTTTTCACGGCCGATAAACTTTGCTCGCCGAAAAGGAGCTGGTGGACAGTCGAAGCTTGTCGACAGGCGACAAACGCACAATGTTTCTCACGAAAATCGAACCGACCGTCCAGTTACGAGCATATTTCTCTGACGCAACCGCGAAATACGCGTTACGTCATTTTCGCGAACGGTGGAGGTCGTTGCGACAGCAATTTATTCATTTTTTACCTACTCTCGCTTGCGAAGCTCGCCGATGGAATTTTCAAACACTGTCCAACTTAGTTTCAGACGATTCTACTTGAACTCCGAGTTTCACAACTTGATGTATCCATCTTGTAGTTAATTATTGAGTCTACAATGTGTAAGGAATTTAAACAGACGGAAAACATTAAATCATTTATTAACAACACGTCTTTCTCCGGTGTCCGACCTGACGAGACTGCTCGTCCTTTTATCGTCTCGTTCGTTTTTCGTTTTTCGACGTTCGCTTTATCAATAATATGAACATATGAGTATTTGCATGAACAATATATACAGTGACGGATTAAATCTTATGTTAGCTTACAACTCGAGTTGTAAGCTAAGATTTCGGTAAATCGGGACGATTTGTCGTCAGGACGGCCGAGTTGTAAGCTAATTGTAAGATTTAATCCGTCACTGTACATATTGTTCATGCAAATACTCATATGTTCATGTTTCGTCGAAAAACGAAAAACGAACGAGACGATAAAAGGACGAGAGCAGTCTCGTCAGGTCGGACACCGGAGAAAGACGTGTTGTTAATAAACGATTTAATGTTTTCCGTCTGTTTAAGTTCCTTACAAATGTGGTGGTTCGGAGACGTGAATTGAAAATGAGATTTCAAGCCGTTATGGCATCGCCACGCGGTTAGAATTAATCTGTAGACCGAGGAACGAATGTTCGGGGTTTGTCGGCCCGCGTTTTTCGCGAAATTTTCGTGTCCCCCGGGGGATTCCGAAAGACGGCAAACACCCGTGAATCAACAGCTGTCCGATGACTCAGTGCCGTCTCAACTTTTTCCCGCTCCCCCGGCGTACTGGAGCCTCGCCAACCGGCCGTCGAGTTCTGCTCTCCCTCGGAAACCGTATCCCGATGGACGCGACGCGACGGACTATTGAACTTGCGAAACTCCCGTGTCGATTCACTGGCATGTAACAGTCGCGCGGACTGCATTATTCACGGATATCGGGGCGAGTCGGAAGAGGAGGCGCACCGCAACGGGAAGGACGTGAATATTTTACGAGGGCCAACGTCGCCGCGAATCCTGCGGGACGTCCAAGACCAGTCGCGCGAATTCGCCGCCATCGTGGTACGCCCGCTCGCAGACTGAAAACACTGGAGAACTCGATAAGAATGTCGCACGATATCGAGAAACGCGCAGCCGAACAGTTGTTCCGAGCCAACGAAGTTTGCTCCGATACACAGCGGCTCCAATTGTTTCTCACAAAGACCCCACGGAACTTGGAACATCCTTTGTGGATTATTACGCAAAAATTTCAACGCTAGGTTCACGGAGCACTAAAAGTGACTATTTTACATTACGTTATAGAACAAACAAGAATGTGCTGCCCAAATTTGTAGACATTTCTTTGTTAATAACATACCCGAAGAAGTAAATTTGTTAAATCATTTCTCATGGATGTGTCTTTAGAGTCTTAACAATTGTAAATTAAAAATATTAGAACCCGTCGTTTTGACGGGTTTACGGGACCCGTCAAAATGACGGATTCTGATATTTTTAATTTACGATTATTGAGATTGCGAAGATCCACCTACGTACAGTTACTCAACAAATTTATTTCTTTAGGTATATATTACCTAAAAAATGGCTAAAAAACTTGAATTTATTCTTGTTATTATTATAAAGTAATGTAAATTATTCACTTCTAGTGCTCCGTAAACCCAGTGTTGATAGGTCGAGAAGCAGTTCTCGATGAATTTGTTTGGAACTGAATCGAATTTAATTCGTGCACGGTCGTTCGAAAATCAGTATGGAGGTCTGAATTTTTCTGGGCATCGATGCGCCTTTCGAGACACGGGGGGACCGATCTGCAAGTTAAAAGAACACTCGTCGATCGGATAAGCAAAACGGCTGGTGCCGCGTTAGCCTCAATTATCCGTTTCGAGTGTGGTTCGTCTGAGCGTCGTCCTCGTTCTCGGGATAATTAGTCTGCGACGACGACGACGGCGGCGGTCGCATCCTTCGTTCTCGATTCGTTTAAAAGGACTCTTTCTCTCTCTCTCTCTCTCTCTCTCTCTCTTTTAACCGACGCTCGCGGCGGATGATTCACCCCGCCAATTACAAAACCCGTCGAGCACGTTCGCTGGTCTGTGAAATGCTAAAAACTGACTGAACCCGCGCGGCCCGCCCCCGGGGAATTATTCATATCCGAGAGAGAAACGCGTGGATCGTCGTGTAACTTAAAACTAGAGTAAAATGTTGGGTGCGTGTGCGTACGTACGCAGAAAACATGTCGGTGTGTCTCTCTGTATCGCGGCGTGACTCACCGAATCCATGCGGAAACGCGAGCAAAAAGAAAATAGAAACGGGAAGTCACCGCCGCGAGAACGAACGACGATAAATCGTCGTGACGCGGGCTTGTCGGGCCTGTAATGATTTCCATGACGGGTGTCCGCCTGTGAACGGAGCTTCGCGCCGCAAAATCGACGGAACATCGAGCTAATTAAGCGATAACCGTTCTTGCCGCGAATTTACCGATGCTGGACCAACGTTTCTCCACGCGATTCGATCCCGGAACTGCTCTCGAACTCCGCCGCGACGCGACTCCATTTTGCGTTCTCGTCGATCATCATTACTGCCTTGAAAAATTATTTGTGAAGGGTCTTTTTTGAACAGCCGATCGTACAGTCGAACGTTCCGTAATACTTGTGTATCGGCACGGTGATCTTATAGCAGTTGATAGAATGATTCCCCTCGATTTCCGTCGCGTTCCCAGAATTCCTCCGCGGCGTCCATTGGCCACTCGGATCTGAAACGCCTCTCAATTAGCAGCGGCGATGTTTATCGGCACGAGCGAGACTTATTGCCGGATGTATCGTCGAGTAGCGATGCTTGTAACTTATTAGCATACCTACTTCTTGAACGCTCGGGGGATGATCGATCGCGTACCGAGCCAATTATCGTCTTCTACGCGCGTTTAACGGCTAATCGCGCAACATTCGCGGCGAGATCAAGGCTAGAACCGGAGGTTATCTGAAGAGTCTAGGAACAGCACAGCCTCTAGACGCCTATGGATGCATCGTTCTCCATCGACGCGTTTTCCCGGATTCCAAGTCCCCGGAGGATGCGGCCATGTTATTTTCTATCTTCCCGAAACGATTTCCGGGATTCGATTTCACCGGGTTCAAAGAAGCATTTCCAACACGACTTCTGCGCTGACAACGAGGGCGGTAGCCTAATCTCCTTAAGTTCCTTCCGAGAAAGGACCGGGTTTTACCCGAGAGGTATCGCCCCTGATCCCATATCCCGAGCAAATAGGATTATCGCGAACCCCAGACCCGATGAATCTCTCTCTCTCTCGCGCGCACGCGCACTACCTTGCTTTTCCACGATCGAACCAATACACCTCGGACACCTCTGCGAGATATGAACGGTAACCAGAGAGGTGATGATAAACGAGCGGGCGGATTTTTGTGGAGGCACGCTCGGGAGATAGAGACCGTTCCACTGGGTGAAACTGAAGACACGCTGAAGAAGAGAAGCGAAGAGAACTCGTGCCTCGAGAAAATTTTGCTGTTCTTCGACTTGCGCAGACGTTGCGCTGACCATCTCTGGAATATTGAGCAATGTCTTCCGATAGTGTATTTCAACTTTCAGCGAGCCGAGATGACGTAGCGATGCTGAAACGATTACTGTTTCGTGCAGATCTTGAAAGTGTCTTTATATTAGGACCTTGAATAAGTTCTCGCTGTTTCTTTTACAAAATAAAAGCTTTTACCAAATGTCCTTGCTTCTGGATCATTCCTAAAACTTTTAAACGTTATGAAACAGTTGACTGATCTACTTGTAATGTTTTTCCAAGTTCTGCTAGCGTCTGACATCGGTCTTGATCGAGTAATTCCTCCAACTTTTCGTCTTCAAGTTTTTTCGGTGCGCCAGAACGTTCTTTATCCTCAAGTTCAAAATCATTATTTTTGAAGCGTCGAAACCAGTCTCTGCATGTCGTATCCGACAAAGCATTGTCCCCATAAGTCTCAACAAGAATTCTATGCGCTTCAGCTGCAGATTTCTTTTGAATAAAGTAGTGCAATAAAATTCCCCGCAAATACACTTTATTTGGCACAAAAGTAGACATTTCCAGAACTAAGAAAAAATTACTTTGTTCACACTAAAGTGAACTACCATACACTGAAATTTAAGGTTAGATACACTACTGCCTTGCATGTGTGTTACCATTCGAAATTCCACGAACGGGGTACTGCTACTGCCATTTTTGAAGAAACAGCGAGAACTTATTCAAGGTCCTAATAATTTCAACAATTGTGAAACGGTGAACCGGTCGTTCGACCGTGGCAGGTTTCGCCGTCGAACGGTCAATTGCGCAACGATCCTACGTCGAAGAATCGATCCACGCAGATATCGGTGTTTGGTGAACCGGGTCGTTGGATCACGGCTATTTCTCTCGGTGCTTTAAATATTTACGGCTATGAAGCAGGCGGAGACGACGACGACGGTGCCGGTGGATATTACGATCGGACAGGTTTCGGCGCGGGATTGCTCCTTGGCCGAATTCTCCGGTTCCCGCGGCCTCGTCCCCGATACCGGTCATTTCTCTTTTCGCGCGAGCGAGCGAACGCGAGCAGTTGCAACCAGCGCGAACAGTTGCAAGAAGAATCGGAGGCATTTATTGTAGTGCACCCGGGACCGTTTCGCCATTTGGAGGCAAGGTCGGTGTTACGGTACTCGGGCGAGGTGTGTTTTCTTGCCTCCGAGAGATAGAGAGAGAGAGAGAGAGAGTCGCGATCGGCAACCACCTCCGTGCGCCGTTCACGCGGACAATTATTCCCGTAAATCACTACCGATCGATCATCCTACACCGCTACGTTGCACGCCGGTCTCTTGCAACCCGGTTACCTTACGCCTCGTTATCCCAGTATCCTGAATACCTCACAATCGGGTGGCGAAATCGGTGTGAATGCCGATCGGATAATGCAACATACAAATTTTCAAATTGCAGCGAGCCGGAGAGACTTTTAACCCTTAAGTGCACGGGTAAACTACATATTAGCAACATGAATTCATAGATGGGGTCCGTTGAGGACTTACCTAATTCCTTGCTAACTTCGATTACAGCAACAATTTATTTCTGCGAACACATTAAACGTAACCTGAATATCGACAGAAGCGAATAGTTGAGCTCTCGGTTCACAAATGGCGCGGCTAAAAATGTTGACACAAAATCCAACACTGGGCTCCTTTTACAGACCCCGTGCATTCAAGGGTTAATATGCTAAATACGTTGAAAATAATACAACAGTATCTTCAAATTCTTCCAATGCTTTTACTCCCCTAAGATTACACTCATCTTCGTCGCAAGACCCGAGCCGTGTTATGTTCACACTCCTCTCGAGCATTGTGGACTCCCACGAGATATACTAGTGGGGACAATTCCGCGACGTTTATCGTCCAGGCCTTGGCGACATATATAAAGTCACTGTACCACTGTGCCGACTGATGGTCAAGAACGCAATACTATCTAGCACAGACACGGACAGAAAGCTCCGTATCCGGGAATCTCTTCCAGACGCATCGGAGGGTCTCTCCTCGTCCTACCTGCGACGATTTTTTCCCTGTTCCGAAAGGACCGTTCCCGAAAGGTCCTGCAACGTCCCAGGACGGTGAGAAAATTGATCCCGGCGGCAGATTCGAGCGTTTTCGTCTCGGTGCCCGAAGCGGCACGTTCGCTCGCGATTTACGACCGCGGAGAGGCGATCGACGACGCGACCGGCTAGAAGAAAGGTGACAGGCCCGCAGGTGCCGATGTTTATAGTCGGTTACGACACGTACCATTCTGTAGGAGTCTCGAACACGGTGGGACGAAGAAAAACGCGAAAGAGAGACAGGCAGAAGGAGAAAGACGGATGTCTGGGAGCAACGCGTGGGCACGGCGCGACGCGACGGCCCGACACCGCCTCGACGCCGATTTTTACGCTTCCACTCGATCGACGTGCAACTCGACGAAGCGGCGGCGCAAAGTCTCCGCGAACCTCGACTTACCCGAGAGAGCCACTTAACTCGAATTATCTGCTCGGCTTACGAGCACCGGCTCGGATTACCCGGCTCCGTAATTTTATATTCCGGCTACCTCGCGCCCGGGATCGCCGTTCGGTGCGCTGCTTTGTTACGAAATTCCCCCCCTTCTAGCGAAAAAGGACACCATCCTGACCGCAGGATCCTAGGATCGAAGGGGAGAGAATCGTTGAGAGAGAAGAGGAATTTTTAGTGACGCTTACAGCGAAGCTCCGTCTATCCCTTATGTCAATAACATTTTCTACGATACTCAAAAACGTTGCACTTCCCTACCTGAAGAGACTACTTACAAGGAACACTCGCAAAGAGTCCACCTAAATCCTAAAACACTGTTCTTCGCAGTAGCATGTCAGAAGAAACAAGGTGTGCTTAGTCATTTTTGCTACCAGAGGTAAAACGGTCGATTAGATCACGCCAACGGTGAGATCAAGCAGATCTGCAGAACGTTGAAATCAAGATCCTCTTTCGCCTCCAACAATGCTCTTCTACAGCCCTCTTTCCGTCCGACTTATTACTCGACTACGGTTAATTAAACTCGCGCACCTAGGTGTCCAGGTGAGACGCTACCCGTTCCCATCAGCAACGCCGCACGCTCCTCGCTCGGTTTCGCAGAAGCGAGACAAGAAGAATGTAGTCTTGTCATCGAGTTACTGATGGTACGGTACTTTCGAGTCCCCGGGCTTGCTTCGCGTTCCCCGAGCGGCCGCTTGCGCGCGCGCACGTGTCCACCCGGCGAGCGTTAATTATGCGAACGGAGTGCCACGCGCCTCTCCTCTTTTCCGTGGATTTCGCGCCCACGATCCGAAGTTCTTCACCGGGTGTGGGAACCCCGAAATCCTCGGGAAATTCGTTACTGCGAGACGGGTGCTCTGTAGCGTCCTAAAAATGGCGGAAAATGCCGTCGGAATTGGAGAATCTTGACCTATCGGCATCTGAAGTGAAACTCTTCGATGACATCACTGGAGGAGGTAAATTGTCAGCTCGAAGATTGCTGTTTCTGTCAAAGGATCCATACAAAAATGTCTTTAGTCTTTTAAAAAATGATGAAACAATCGCTGGTAATGACTCGCTCCCAAACCTGCTCCTCAAGCAACCAAAATAAGGTTCCAGCAATCCGCAGACTCGTCGCAATCTCGAATCTCTGGGGACAATCGACCCACGGCGCACCTGCAGACCCGCAACAATCGGTTGGTCCAGCACCGTGCATTTTCACCAGCCGAAAATCCATGGGTTTCTCTCTCGAGGCACGTCTAGGAGATTCGTCGGACGTCGAGCAGGTAAAGGGACGTCCGACGGAGCAGGAGCTTTTGTTACGTGGCCCTTTCTTGCCCTTCCAGCTTGACAGGTTACCGTAGTGGTACAGGTGCCCGGCCACCTCTTCGAGAACAGCGTCGCCTCGCTCTCCTCCTCGGCAGAACCCTATGTAAATACATACCGGGTGTCCGTGCGACACCGTGCTCGCCAAGAACGAAACAAGTCGGGGCTCTCTCGGACGCGTCGACGCGGCGAAGGTCGACGGTTTGCCGGCTGAAGGCTATTGCGACGACGCTCGTTCGTTCGCCACTTAAACGGCCGCGGCCGCTTCTAAATGGCGCGTTTTAACGCGATACAAATGCATCGGAGAACGTTACGAGACACCTCGAGCGTCTCTCGATCGGCTCTCGTCGCCATTCATGTCCGCCGACCGCACGAAGCGCCCGCAAATTTATGCTGCGCCGCTGGGAACGATCTTCGCGACACCTGCGACGTGTCTTCGAATTGCCGTGCAGCGGCCAATTGTCTCTGGTTGCAAACCACTTGCTGAAATCCAAGTTTTCGAACTGTGTAGCAGACTTTCTTCGTAGTGTTCATTCCGTTGTTCGAGGATTAAATGCAGGCCCGTTCCAGTTGAATTTTAATCGTCTAGCAGCAGGCATCGATTAGTTGTTTCTCGAAGCTGGTGTCGAAGATGGAGGGCTTAAAAATGTGAAGAAAATCAATACATACAGATTCGAGATTAATTAGTCCGAATTATATTTGAACTCGCCTGCGAAAATATCGTCGAAAATGGGCGATATTGCTCTCTCAATTTTTCTGTCCTTCAAACTTAAAATTCAAAATTCATCTGGATACTATTACAATTTGCTAAGAAAATTAACTGTGTTTCAACTCGATGGTGTACCTGTCGAAGCGTCGACGGGAGAAGCAAACATCGACGGCTTCGTGGAATTATCGTAATTACCCGCAGAAGGGCATATCTTCCAGATACGACTTATCTGCTCATGCCGTGAGCAACGAATAAACACCGCGATTAAAATCCCCCTGCACCGGAAGTGGTATTCTGCCGCGTTCGCTCGTGAGGCGACGCCTCGTCCCTTCCGCGAGAAAACATTCGCAGAAATAATCTCTCGAAATATAGAATAACAGGACCTTCTGATTTTTCGAGATTAATCCTAACAATTGGTTCGTTGGCCCGATGCTTTGAAAGCGTGTTGTAACATAAATAAGTGCAGTTACATTGGGCGGGGCAACACTCGCCCCGCCCCTGGGCGTAACCGGCCGGCCCCCTGGAGGTCCCCGAACGTTCTGGGACCTCGCGATTGACCGACACAGGGGCGGGGGAGGGGATAGGGCGTGTCGGGCACGCCTCCGATGGCTCCCCTCTTTCCGTGCGCGGCGATTTATTCCTCCCTCCATCATTCGGGGGCGGGAACTATGTCCTACCCTCCCAAGGGAGGGAAGAAGTGGGGCTCGTGATGCCGAGTTCTTCAAATTAGGACGGAGGAGGTAACACTCCCCCAGGGGGCGGAGTATCTATGAGGATTCAAAGAATTTCTCGATATTAACTTTTGCAGCAACTTGTTACGACCGAATATTGGCACGTCCAGCGTCCCTACTTTCAGTCCTATCAATTCGATCATGCTAGGGACTAACGAGAAGAATTTCGCATGATTCGAAGCGGGAGGGGCACGGCCGTCTGGTCGGGATTTTCGAGAAGCGTGGTTGTTCCACAGCGTCGGCGACGCGACGTAAAAAGAAGACGCGTAACTAAGTTACGGAGCGGAGGACGAGATTTAATGAAGGGATAAAAGGTCGGACGGCCGTGGAGGCCCTTTTAGGCCCGGCGGAACGGGCAGGGCGGAGTGGCGGCTCGAAAAATCGTGCGGAGGAAACGCCGGGTTAAAATAAGCTCGGTTCCTCCCCTTCTCTCTCTCTTTCTAGAAAGAGGGGAGAAGGATCTGTCGTCTTCATAAGATACCGCCGAAAATACACGGACGCCTAATAGAAGGCGGGACGACGGCGGTACCGAGCAGTTTATACGATCTCTCGTCCAAACAAGCCGAAAGGGATGAAAACGAGGAACCGATACACGCTCTAAGTGTGAATTACGACCGGCGCGTAAGCTTCGTCCCGTGAAAATAAACCGTCGGATCCGTTCTATTTCGAAGACGGAACGGACTCTTTCGACGAGGCCGTCGAAATCGTGAACGCGTACAGCGATACCAGCGATATTAGGTGTGCGAATAAGTTCGGTGTCTCTTTATCCAGTCCGTCGTAGCTTCGGTTTAACGTTAAAATTCCCTGAAAGAGGTCGGAGAATGCATCGATGACTTCACAGCCAGGAAACCGGCGTCCTTTTTCCGGGAAGGCGACTGTAATCTGCCAACCAGACGTAGGTAGAGCGCAACGAAACGATGGAGGATACTGCGGCGCATAATCTTGTATACTTCCTATACGAACGAAAGACATAGTTTTAAAAAATGAGGCGATCTATTTGCACAGCTAATGTAACGATAAACGTTCACCGAAAGGAAATGTAATCGCTGAGGGTAGGATGATCGGCGATCATCGGAGGCGCATCCCTGAATTTCACGGACAATTTGCAACAGCAATTGCGACACGGCGTGTTCGCGGTTAGGCCAGCTGTGCGGGAGAGGCTTCTCGAGGTCCGAACCCCGTGGTATTCGGACGAATGGATGGAACGTGGGCTATGGGCCGACTCAATTGATCGAAATTGGCTAATTCGCCCGGGGATGGAGGCTCTAGCCTACTCCCGACGTGGTTAATTAACCGGTATATTGACCTGCGGGAACTATCTCGGCCCGGTTATTTTCCGGCCGCGATAGAGCGGTTCGGTTTCAGCGAACGTTACACTCCGTCAACGACAACGTTCGAATATCTGGGCTCACTCCCGACGACCATCTTCGATGTTATTCTAGCACCATTCGACTCCTTCGAACCACCTACGTGTTCCTAGGACGGAGGACCTGGGGCAGGGCTTCTCAACCTGGCTCGCGAAACTCTGTTCGTCATTCCGCCAATGTTCCTCTGGGTTCAGTTTTAATCCTTGAAACATATACTTATGATTTTAATCAGAAAAAAGAGACGAATTGGATGGTAAGAGATTTAAGAAAAATTGCAATCTTTCGCTTCGAGTCTGTTGACCCAAGCGGTGATCCCCCCCGGTGGCGGGGCTAAGATTTGGACAGTTACGGTAGAGATCGTTCCGACGGTTACGGATACTGTTTCCTGGCGACTTCGTTGGCGGTTCCGGGGCACAGGTTGGCAACCTGGGGTTCCGAGGCAGCAGGGTGCTGAAGGTATTCGTAGAACGAGTCGTTCTCCGGTGGCGATTCGCGAATGGAATCAGACACCGGGTCTCGGTTAGGCTTATCAGCGAGGAAAGCGGCGGGCCGGGCCGGGCCGGGGCAACGGTGTTTCGTTTTACGTGGCGGCGCGCGGTACGAGCAGAGAGAACAGAGCCGCGCACAGCACCGTAGCCTGTCTATGCTACCTCACGTGTCTCTTCTGTCGTCCCACCGGCCTGTGGGAGCTCCCCTTTAGCATATAAAGGAGGTTCGGTGGCCGAGCGCGCTCGTCGCGTCCGTCCGTCGCCGTCACGGCGAAACTAGTTCGACCGTCCAGTTTTTCCACTCCCCGGTGCACGCTTCGGTTTGTGCACCCATCGGCTGCACCGGGTGGGGGAGAGAGTGCAGTCGCGCGTTCCTACCAGCGACACGCTAATAATCCCCAGCAACTTGTTGCTGGCTCCGCCGCCAGTGCGAGGATCCCATCGATCCAGCTCACCCTGGGACTCTCTTCTACCTGGTATCCCCGAAAGACTGGACACCGGTCCTCTGAGCCATCTCTAACCCCTCATTTTTCATTCCCAATATTCGAAGTCACACCCCTCGTCCCCAACTGTGACGTTCCATTGCGTTTTCTTACAATTTTGATATTGAATCTCTGAAGCTGGTGACCACAGGTAATAATTTCAGCAACTGGTTGCTGCTACGCCACCAGTGCGAGGACCCCATGCCCACCCTGGGACTCTCTCTTCTACCTGGTATCCCTGAAAGACGGGACACCGGTCCTCTGAGCCATCTCTGACCCCTCATTTTTCATTCCCAATATTCGAAGTCACACCCCCTATCTCCAACTGTGACTGTTCCATTGCGTTTTCTTACAATTTTGATATTGAATCTCTGAAGCTGGTGACCACAGGTGATAATCCCAGCAACTGGTTGCTGCTACGCCACCAGTGCGAGGACCCCATGCCCACCCTGGGACTCTCTCTTCTACCTGGTATCCCCGAAAGATTGGACACCGGTCCTCTAAGTCATCTCTGACCTCTCATTTTTCATTCCCAATATTCGAAGTCACATCCCCCATCCCCAACTGTGACTGTTCCATTGCGTTTTCTTACAATTTTGATATTGAATCTCTGAAGCTGGTGAACACAGGCAGTAATCTCAGCAACTGGTTGCTGCTACGCCACCAGTGCGAGGACCCCATGCCCACCCTGGGACTCTCTCTTCTACCTGGTATCCCTGAAAGACTGGACACCGGTCCTCCGAGCCATCTCTGACCCCTCATTTTTCATTCCCAATACTCCAAGTCACATCCCCCATCCCCAACTGTGACTGTTCCATTGCGTTTTCTTACAATTTTGATATGGAATTTTTGAAGCTGGTGACCACAGGTGATAATCCCAGCAACTTGTTGCTGGCTCCGCCGCCACGAGACCAACGGGGAACCCAACGATCCAGAGGCCACCCCAGAGCTCGTTTACCTGGTATCCTCGAAGACCGGACCAGTCGTTTCGTGGAATACCTCGCTTCCGAATACGCCTCGGGAATATTTGTTGCCCTCCTTCCTCTTTTTAACGCGACCCCGCTGACGACTCCTCGACCGTGACTTTTCACGTGGACACGCTGCTGTTGCGCAGAGACGCACGAACATGAGCGGCCCAGGTTCGGGTTAGTATCACCTGACACATGTTTTCGCAACTTTTAGACCTGTCTGCAGCGGTAGAGGAAACGACCCCTTAACTAAGGATTTTCAATGTGACCTCGTTTCTGAAGAATTTTTAACGTGACCATTTTTGATCAAATAGTACGCATACAGTTTGTTCAGCAAAATTTCGTTCGATTTTATTTAGGTCATTGTTAAGCTCTGGCACCGAGAACGGTTCCTGACATCATCAACTACTTTAGCAGAGGTTTTCAGAACGAAAACATTCCGAAAATTGAACTTACATTGAGATTAACCAGTTAAGCGCGTTTGACGTGTACAACGTGTAACGTTAATGAATTGTTAATTTATTATCGACTAAAAATGTAATTCTTTCTCATTTCGCTTTCCTTTCTCCGTAAAATTTATAATAGCGGCATTCGGTCCGCGTTCGACGTATATATTCGTCGTTGCTTGGTTTCAATTCCGCGCCGCGAGGAATTTCTAAAATTAAATTCCACAGTTAACTAGGTTTACGGAGCACTAAAAACGACTATTTTACATTACTTTATAAAAATAACATGAATGTATCGATCAAAGTTCGTCGCCATTTTTTAAATAATATTTACCCAAAGAAATCAATTTGTCAAATAATTGCTCATGGATGCATTTTTACAATCTCAATATTTGCAATTTAAAAATATTAGAATCCGTCATTTTGACGGGTCCCGTAAATCTAGTGTTAAAAGGGGATTAAAATAACATTGAGATAATCGAATGTACGTGTTTGTTTCTTTCGACGGCTTTCATCGATCAGCTTTAATCCGCTGTAAATAAAAACAGTACTCGTGTCGGTACTGAGCAGTTGATCGGGAATGTCAGCACAGTGGCGCAAACAGACGAGAGAGTTCACGCGAACCGAAATCACGGCAGCATATTAATTAAACTGCTCGGATTTTGTCGCAAAAGATAAACCGGTCTCGATAACGGTCCAACGCGTGCGAGCGATTCACCGTGTCTGGAAAGAAGGCAGCCGGGACGGCAGAGGTGCAAGGTAAAACCGTACGTGTTCATAATTCGGTTCGCCGACAATGTCACTCGGACCAATAGCGCGATCCCGTGCGCCCAATAACCAATCGGAACAGCATTCCATCCGGGTGCCTTCTTCACAGCGACATACAGTGTTTCGGAGGGTCACGTGACCGTCGCATATCACGTGCGCCATAAATCGTGGTGTTTCGAATTTTTGCGTTTTCGCGGGCTTTCGAAAAAATTCGAAACAGAATACAAGCAACAGAACTCACCGAGATCGTCGACCAGACGAAGCATGACACCGCCGATGTGCAACTCCCCCTTGACTCGCAAACTCCTCTCCACTTGCAGATCGGTCACGTAGACACGCAGCACCCAGCTGCCGTCCACCTCGTGACCGTCGGAATACATGTTTCCCTCGAGAAAACAAAACGAACCAGCGGACAAATAAAATGCGAACGGACGCGTTCTCTTTTCGGGCTCGCGGCACACCACGGAAACTGTTCCGGCTCTAGGGAGCTGAAATCATGGTTTCGCGGCACTCGACACCGCCGCGCGAAACACACTCGAAAATAATCGGTTGCTAGGCTCTGATACGACGTGAAAGGTTCGACGAACGAAACACTTCTGATCGAATCGGTTGCTATTTAGCTGTGAACCGATTCTCCGGCGGTTGTTTGCCGGTCACTTTTCGATTTCGGAGGACCGGAGAACAGATCTGAGAACGCGACTGGTCGGCGCACTTGCGACACACTGGCCGTCTCGAGCCGGACTCGCACGACTTCCAGCACCGAGTACCGTGCAGAGGCGCTCGGATCGTTCGGTACAGGCCTCAGCTGGTTCCTTGACTGGTGTCGAGCCGAGCACTCTCGGCTCGGCTACCTTCTCTTACCGAGAATAGAACTATTTACAAGTGACGCGCGCTTGGAATGCGCGCGCAACTGTCTCCCCCCTTTCCCTCCTGCGACCACCTATCTCTCTTCTGCCACCTAACCATCCTCCTATCTCAATCCATTGTCTCTCTCCTGCCCCTATCTCTCCTCTGCCCCCTATTCGTCCTTCTATACCCTGTCTCTCTTCTGCCGACTGGCCCCTATTCCCCTCTCTGACCCCCACTCCGCGAACCTTCCGACCGCATCCACCTTCGACTGACCCGTCATACAACTCGGTTTCCTTTCCCTCCGCGGTCGCCGATTCCGTAACTCGTCATCGGTGTCGGCGAATTTTATTTGAATTTCAGACCGGCAATATCTGTCCCCAGTCTCACGGGAAACAGATCAATTCTGATGCGTTCTTCTGTCGTTTCTGCGTCCTCGGTCTTGCACTAACAAATTATTGAAATAATAGTTGCAATGAATTGTATACCATCAGCAATTTGCGATTTAAACTCGGAGCCTAGAGATAGCCGTTTTAGAGTTTAAATCTTTCAACTGAACTGTGGCGCCATCTACGGCAGAACGGTCAAGTTTTAACACGATTAGTTTCAACTTGTTCTGCTTAGATGGCAGTACGTGTATCTGTCGGAACATGGATTCTGAAAGTTCGGAAAAAATCGTGGGAATTTTGTCGAAATTTTAGGTTATTCTTTTCTGATGCCAGAAAATGGGGCTTTGGGACTTATCATAAAATGCTGTTCATACTCGCCGTTTAGGATTTCATCGGATTTTATTAGAAAAATTAAGAACCTTCTGATTAACTAACTGAATAGTCGCCATAGTTGTCGAACACACGATTAAAACTATTTCTCTTTCATAAAACACGCATACTTTCGCATGGCAGGGCATTTTTTTAATGGTAATATTACACCCCACAGACGAAATATACACACGCTCTTTTTATTAACATCTCATACTATCTTAAATCGTTTTCCTACGTTCGGATGTCCAGATTTTTATCGTGACCATCCGCCTTTTAATAAGCCTCTTCGTCGTTACATTTATTTACAAAGTAGACATTATTTTTATTCATTTTTGAACTATTTTTTTTACACAATTCTTCATCAGATCATTTCATACTCCTTTCGTACGTCTTCCTGGATTTTTTTTCTTACGCGTCCTCGTCAGACTCGTCATCATTTAATACCTTGTTCGTACGTTTACCAGAAGTTTTTCGACTTTTTACTGTTGTTTTAACTATTTTTTTAAAAGTTTCGTCGTCAGACTCGTCATCGTTTAATACCTCGCTAGTACGTTTACCCGGATTTTTTCGACCTTTTACTGTTTTTTTAACTATTTTTTTAGAAGATTCTTCGTCAGAGTCACCATCATCTAATACTTCTTTCGTACGTCTTCCTGGACTTTTTCGATTTTTTACTGTTGTTTTTATATTTTCATGAGATTCTTCAGCAGATTCATCATCACTTAGTACTTTTCTCGTACGTTTACCCGGACTTTTTCGACCTTTTACTGTTGTTTTATCTATTTTTTTATAAGATTCTTCGTCAGACTCTTCATCATTTAATACTTCTTTCGTACGTCTTACCGGACTTTTTCGATTTTTTGCTGCTGTTTTTATTCTCTTATTGGATTCTTCCTCAGAGTCATCATCATTTAATACTTTTTTCGTACGTTTGCCCGGGCTTTTTCGACTTTTTACCACTTTCTTCGATTTCTTCGGAGTAGACTTTAAAACCTCGTGTTTAACATCGCTATTTCCAAATTCTAATTTTCCGTCGGGTTTATGCGACAATTGCTTTAAGCCGTCTGTTAATATTTTCTTAAATTTATCGTAATCTGGCACGTCGTTAAACTTCATACTCGCTAATTGTGACATATACTTAAGCACAGGGCTCGGAATGGATTCTTTGAAAGATTTCTTTAAAAATTCTGGAATATTTTCAAATGCTTCTTCCTTTTGGTTTTGCACTTTAACTACATCTGATAAGTCTTTCTCCCATAAGAGGGAACTGCATAACCATTGAATTATATTGTAACCCAAAATTTCCATATCACCACGCATTGTGGGTACTAAAATAAAAATAAAATTTATGCGAACATCCGGAAGAAGGTAATGGAAATTTCAAAATAAAATTTGGAACTATCATTACCTCCCATATGAGCATCTCTACTGGTATATTCAATGGTTCCATTATGAGCTTTCCTTGGATCTCGCTCGCATACGTCTTTCGTCGTGTAACGAGATGCTAACCCAAAATCTACCAAATATACCTGATTTGGCGACTTCAAATCCAACAATAAATTTGACCCTTTTACGTCCGCGTGTACGTATTTTTTCGAATGAATATATTCTAATATATTTACCTAAACACCCAAATATTTCTTTTTAAAATTAGTTGCACTATAAATAAACGAAATCAAAACAACTAGCAATGATTCTTACTATTTGTAAAGCTAGTTTATAGACTGTGTGTTCGGGAAATTGTCTCTTGTTCGCCTCAAACAGCTTCCACAAGTCTACACCGTACCGATTCATTACTACAAATCTGTATTTAGTATTTTTGTGCTCGTGACTTCCAGAGGCAATGTAAGGAGGCATTCCAAGGCCTGAAAGTTTTTTCTGCTTCCTCCAAGCCTCAACTGAAATATAATACAATGATACAGGAATGGTACTGTGACCTCATACAACTGCTTATACAATAACTTACTTATTGTATTATATACTACTTACTTTCGTCAAGCTTGGCATTTCTCATATAAAAATGCATTTCCACGAACAATGGTCCATTTCCATGTGGTTCCTACAAATTCCATGACATATACTAATCGGTTAAAAATATAACTATGAGTGTTTCCTTTCTAAATACTTACAATTTTAATTACATTTGGGAAATCCTTTGGAGGTTTGCCAGTGTACGGAGCAGCTGTAATTCATAATTATCTTGTTATAATAGTGTTTACATCAATTTTAAATAGGCATGAAAGCACGATTCTTAATGCGAGTACATGCTTACCAGAATAAACTTCGCCAAATCCTCCAACACCGATCGATTTATCAAGGATCCATTGATTTTTTTTTACGTCCGTTAGTATTTCGCCAGGAGGTATTGGGTTCGGTAATTTATATCCATTTGCTCCTTTTTTCTTTGCTGCTTTTACTTTGGCGGCCATATGGAGGTTATGAGCATATAATAATACTTACAATGCGTAGAAAAATGTATGTTAACTCGGACACAAACGACAGATGATTAAATGCAGTTACAGGTATTATAAAATATTATTCTAACGTTCTATCAAGTTACTGTTTAACAAATATTTCACATTATACTCGGTGAGCAACGATCTTTTGTGTACACCCTCTCAGTTGGTACGAATATCAAAAAATTTAAAGCGCGGGAATTGAAATTTGCCAGTATTGCCATCACACATTATGCTGATTTACGTAACAAAGAAATCCAACACGATAAGAACATGCAAGAATAATAGTTTATACAGAAATTAAAAATATTATTAGTTAAAACATCACCGAGTATTTTCCTAGTCGTCTAATTTGTTTAATTAATGCCGTTCAATAATGAATGGACAAAAAAGTTTACTATTGGTAGCCCTTGTTTTAAGCAGTCCGAAGTACGCAACGTGTGATTTACGGATATGTCAATATTTGAAAATTGTAGATACTTGTGAATGAATATTTGACTATGTTAATATAAAATATATTTATAGCAAGCCTATGGGTATTCATACACTTTTGTAACGGAACAATTCGTGATGAAACATTTCAGTTTCGTATCGGTGGCGCTTTTCTTATTCAAATTTTCAAATCTTGATAGAGTTCAACACGTTCGAATTTCGCGCCATTATGTTGTGCAACTCGATGTGTTCGGACAGACCGTAGGTGTTTAAATTACGGCGACGTTGAATTTGCACTTTTAGTTAAATTAACGGTTCAATTGGCTTTTTATTCAGTGATCTGTGCTCCTTGAATGTTAATTAACCGGTAGTAATGTTATCTCGCGCGTTCTCACAGAAATGACGCGTTACTTGTCGCGTTATCGGTGTTCGAACGTTCCGCGACGTCGTTTTTTAGCGCGTTTGATAGCAGTGCGATTTGCAAACATGGCATCGCGTTACAGAGTGGTATTATGTCGAGGAATGTCGGAGAAGAATGATTCCCAAGAGATTTTCGTGGAAACCCTGAAGACTGCAGGTTACACATGCAACTGTCTACCTACGCTAACATTCAAATTCGTGAACACGTCAGAGCTACGAGCATGTCTCCGTGCGCCGGACTCGTATCATGGTACCACTTTTCGTCATTCCGTATCATTAAAAAGAATTAATCGAATGCTTATTAATTCAAATGCTTATTCTGTTTCACAGGGCTTATACTGACAAGTAAACGCGCGGTCGAGGCAATCGATCTCGTGTCCAAGGAAAACCAGCAGATTTTATTGCCTTGGAAAACGTTGCCCGTGTATTGTGTAGGACCTGCAACCGAATCCCTCGCCAAAAGTCACTTAGGTTCTGAGAATTGCTTCGGTAGGGAAACTGGAAATGCTAAGGAGTTAGCAGAACTGTTGGTTGCATTTGTTAGCAAAGGGTTAAAGCCCTTGCTATATCCTTGCAGTGAGATCGGTAGAGAGACAATCGAGAAAACACTCACTGAACACAACGTATCACTTACTAAGATAGTTGTCTACAGAACTTTGCCTTGTGAAACGCTAGAACACGATTTATCAGAATTTATGGACCATGTACCTAGAATATTTGTATTCTTCAGTCCCTCGACCGTGGAATTTATAGTGACTATATTAAAGAAAAAATCTTATGACATGAGCAATATAAAGGCGGTTGCAATCGGACCTGTGACCAAGCACGCATTATTGAACGCTGACTTAGAGGTGTTTGCTACTGCGGACAAACCCGACTCTATTTCTTTGTTAGAAGCTATTGTGAATGCTGAGAGAAGTGAGATTGCACGAGAGAGGAAAATGCAGGAATGATGTGAGTGTGGCTTTATTGTTATCATATGTAAAAGTATGAATTTCATTAATCCATTAAGACTGTACTATGTGAATTACATTTAAACCAAAGTTAGTATTGTCTCAATGGATTAGATTATTTATTAATATGTTGTCTCCCTGTTAAGGCTTGCCTATATAATTTAGGCAGATTGTTTTACTAGTTCGTTGAGGTAAGGACTGTCGAGACCGATCGTATTTGAAGGGTTGATAATTGCAAATTTTATTTTTGTTCCAACAATAAATACAGTTTCCTGAACGGACACATTAAAAAAATAGGCTCAATGTGTATATACAATACATTCCTATGCGAGTACAACATAAATTATAACATCATTATGTTGTAGAACTATCGAGATACGTTTTACGATACATATACTATCGTAGAAATAGTACGGTTTTAGAATGAGAGAACAGAGAATGGGTGAAGTTGTGCGTGTCAGTCTTTGCTACTAATCTCCATCGGACATCCTATGACGTTTACAGAGTGTAAAAGTGTGAATGATTGTTAGAGAATACTGAACCTTGAAAGCACACCGACAAGGAACTCGTGAATATTGTCTACGATCAGCTATTCGCGGCGTCTCCTTGTTAGTACAATTGTTTTCATTCTACACAACTAGAGGCGCGCGAGAACCCAAAAATCCAAAAACCGAAAAAGCCCGACATTTTTGGGTTCTCGTGTACACTCTATGCACAACCTTTTCCAGTGGAGCTTTCACTACGTGTAAGAGTTTAATATCTACTTCGGTTAACGACATTACCGAGAAGGCACGAGAGATCAGCGCCAACGATCGTGGACTGATTAGCGTAATAAGGCTGAGGGGGGTTTCCCCCATTATTATACTTCATTTGAACCGCAGTCTCGTAATCAGGCGCGGGCCTGTACGAGGGGAGTAAGGCACGTAAGTTGTTGATGTCTGTAGACGACACAGACACCACTGGAGGATACGGTGATGTCGATAGATCATTGTAACTTGTCCATCGCGTGTGACCGTCCGCGTTCCTTGTATCGAGATTCACAGACACGGCATGGTCGCCTGAATCGTTCGTGTCGCTATCCTAAAACATTCCACAATTTTTACTCAATATTTCCCTTGGCAAACAATTACATACGGTGTTCTTTCCCCAACTGGTTGCCTGAAAAGATACTTACGAAATATCCATTAGTTGATCTTTCCAATGGCCGCGATTCCTGATGCTGCATGTAAAAGGTGTGCTGCGCTATGCACAAACGCCACACGTATTTGGCATTTCGAGACTCGCTAAATACAAACTGCTTCGCTTCTTCGCCCTCTGCTTGACACTCTATTCTGAACGTTTTCTTGTGATTTATTACGTTGCTTATGTCCTTCCACCTAAGATGAAACAGTTGACTAGTTTCAGGTTGTCGCACACCTCCTGTGCATTATTTTTGATACAGACTACATGAAATTACCTGTAGAACTGTGTTGTCTGTGTACTCGGATAGAGAACCATAATTCCGTTGATGGAAATTCCTAGTATTACTTCGTTATTGCCATTGTCCTGTGTTTTATAGACACAAATATTTAAGAATGTTCAGAACGTTGGATTTATAGATGTAAAGCCATACCTTAGTGGAGAATGTTTCGTTCCCATATCCTTCTAATTGCATGACAATAGAAATGTACAATTCCTCTGACGCTGCTTGGGTAACACCAAGCAAATTCTTGTACTGGCACACTGCGGTGTGTAACTGAGGCTCTAGGCCTCCTAAATCTGCCTGAATAACGTCCTAGAAAAGATATTAAATTGAAATTGAATCGGATAATTCTCGAGTGAAATAGAAAATCTTTTTTAATTACTTTAGGGAATAGCGTGCACTGCTGTAGGCACTCCATTGTGTGTCTTTCAGCGTCGTAGTTACCAAATTCTGCTTGCATCGAGTAACTAGCTAAAAGAGATGCTTGCCTAGAGTTACAGGGGAATCTTCCTTCCAATACATCACTCTTCAGTTGAAGGTAATAATGGTACCTAAAAATGAACAGTAGCGAACATAATAACAGCAAAATATAATTGTTGAAGGTGCATTTCAGTGGTATCTACCTGGTCATCTCGTCTTGAATAAGTTGCACATCCGTAACATAATACATCACCCTCAAATAGAGACTAAAATTTTTCGCCTCTTTCTCGAGCTGTTTCTTCAACGGTTTGTCCATGTCCACCCATCTCGGGGACGGGGAGTCGTGTCGAGAAATGTATCGTAGTCCAAAAAATTCTGGCTGGCCCAGGCCCAAGCGTTGGGTCACATTGTCGAGACATTCTTGACCTAAACTATCGATGCTCAGCGTACATTCGATGGATGTCGTATCCAAAAGCTCGACACAGATCACATATTGATTCTTCGAAACGACGTTGTATTGTCTACTTTTCTTTAGATGAAATTTGAATGGCATTTTAATATTTTGATTGGCTGCAAAACAATACGAAATTCCTGTGAAACTGTAACAAGCACTCGAACATGATTATTTTTATTTCGATCACAGCATCCAAAAATTAATATAAGAAATTTTGTTTTAATAGGTGCATAGAGAACATTAGTTTAGAACTCGACAGCGATGGAATTGCAGCGGAACAATAAAAACATTGTTATGACAGAAGAATCGGATGTACACTATTATTACAACCGTTCGAAAAAAAAGTAAATATCCTGACACTATGAACATGAACGAACACCGAAATCTCTCGCATTCACGATACTTTTACTTTTAATCGAAATGTATGTGCATACACGCGCTGTTTATATTCCACTCTGTCGAGCATGAGAAATGTATTATTTTTCCCCGATTAACAAATCGGGGGGCATTTCTAACCTCGTTTCTCACGTCATTAAGGCTGGCTGCATAAAAAGGCGTTCGGTACCTCCGACGAATATTTTAAATAACAAAATTACGGTGATGAAATTCCGTCGGGAAAACCCAAGAATATTCGAAGAAAATAGACGTTGACATTCGGCTGATTATTTAATACGCATAATACACCCACGTCAAAATACTTGACCTCCCCACCTTTTCCAGGATGTGCGAGTTTTTACCTGAAGAGAGACACTTCTCGTATCGACCATGAAGACACTGATGTTTCAGGAATCAAAGGCGAGATGGAGTTGCAGGTATTGAAGCAGGTGCATTCGAGAGACTTTTTTTAAAAAAGAAATCTTTATTTTCTACTACTAGAATTTCTCATTCTTTTGTTGTCTAAGTAGACTGTCTTCAGCAATTATTGATATCGGGTACTGTTAAGTAACAGATATTGGCCAAGTAAAATTCCTAGGACGTTATCATCATTCTTCACATGTCGCGCTATGTGCAGAATGACTAATGTTCTTATCGAGACTGATTATGCGATGTTTCATGCGAATACCTGTATCTTGTCTTATCGAGAATATTAAAAATTTCGCGATAAACTTTCGCACGCGCGAAATCCGACCAGGCCTTTCGCATACACTCCACTCAGAAAATCAATTATTATCATATTTTGAATAATATCTTCGTTAAACAAAAATTTAGTAGGAGTCTGGAAGGCGCAAACAACAAAATCTAATTTTAAGAAATTTCTTGAAACAAGAGAAATGGTATAAAATAATTTCCTAGCCGGGAGGCTCAGCAATGTCGAGTTTAATCGAGCCAGTAATCAACTGCACGAGTATTGAACATAATAAATATATTTTGTAACAATCGCTAACGATACAACATTCAACATCGTCGCAGATTCTCTCTCTAAATATATAAAATACTCTCTGTCCAGCTAAACGAGAACTCGTCACTCTTCTAAATCGAGTAGAACTGTAACGTAGCCGTGGAGGACTGCAGCTCGATCTGTCCCATTTTGAACTGCAGTCGGTGCAACCACCTCAAGAGCGTTGCATTCGATTCGCGCCTGGACGAGCTGAAACTCTCCGAGGTTATCTTGTTCGGCGGGAAGTCCCTGCAGTTCTGCAAACGCACCTGCAAGTGGCCAGGTAGCTGAAAACAGAACGTGAAACCCTTTCAATCCGAGAGAAGAAAATTTCTTCCAATCCGAGAAAAGAAGATGCAACCTGAACATGATGAGAATACAAAATGGGGCTCCACAGCGGTAGCAGTTTGCTCAACAAGATGGAGCCGCACTCGAGCAGCGCCTCCAGCAGACTCAGAAAATGTAGATTCACCATTTCAGCGAGCTGAAAGCACACGTTTCAGCAGCGAGAAAACTATACCCGACTTTCACTATCAAAATAACTTACGCCTTTGGAGCAGCCTACGAGATGCAATATACAAGGTGTTATTTTACCCCAGAACTCTAACAACATGTTCATGGTAACGTTATGACCCTCGCTGTTCGACGGATTGTTTCTCGACAGCTCTTCCAGATACATGGTCCACAGCTGATTAATTATAAAACGCGCGTGTTAGACATAATCCGAATGATCTGGGGTAATTCGGATATGCTTATAGTACCTGGCAAAGTATGAAAGCGTGGAACAAGGAAGACATATGCAGGACAGACGTCTTCGATTCCTTGGACTGTTCGGGAAATCCGGAGAATATCACTTGCACGTGATCAGCGATGTAACAGGACACTTCTTGGGGTATTGGCTGCGCTACTGGAATCGACGGACCATGGTTGTGGAGATTATGGGTGCCGGAGAACATGGCTGTGTGCGTCAGGGAGCCTAGAAGCAGCCAGGACAGCAACCTGATGTGTCCTATGCAGTCGACGTACTCGCGAGCCCTGAAATGGAACACAACAATGCCAATAATGTTCAATAATTGTTCTCCAAGATAAATGGCAGTTTCATTCACAAATGGAACTCGATATCAATTGATTGGTACTGAAATCAGCTAAATTATACTTGACTATCGAGTAACCGATAACAATTACCCCTGTTGCAGCATGGATGGAGCAACAGTGAGCCAAGGCAGATACCGAAGAACAGCTCTGTTTTCCCTGCTGTTTCCTCGCGTAAGTTCAAGCGCTACATACTGCGCCAGGCCGCATTTTAATATCCCTCCAAGCGTGTCTTCGTTTAGTCCTGCCTGCATTCCTTTGCTGTAACTCTAAGCAGGCGAATCATGTTAAACGTCGGACACGATTCGGGCCGGGAAGTCGACTCTATCCTGATTCTGTACCTTCACTTTGCTGAGCGTGTGAAAGTCGGACAAGAACTCGAGCACGTCTGGCAGCTGACTCTTCAGGGATTCCGAGGCGTTCGTGTTGAAGATCGGTGACACGTCCATCTGGATGTTGTCCAGGGCGATCGTGTTCGGTAGGGATCCTCCCATGTCCTAGATATTTTCATCGTTGAACTTATCGTCCTCGTTTGGTCGAACAGTCTCGTTTTTACCTGAAGAACGAAGTGCAGCAGCAACAGGAAATTCGTATCGGGTATGGTGGTCTTGAACTTGATGGCCTGAACCAGCTCGAACACTATAGTCCTCCCGAGAAAGTGTTTGTCCCTGTCCCTCGTGAAGCTTCTGTGGCACAGGTGGCATAGGTCTGTCAGGTAGCTGTACTTCATCGTGCAGTTCTGTATCGCGTAGCTCAACACCTTCGCGTACGGGTCCAGTATCCCCTGTTGAAACGGCCTGGACGATTATCGGAAATCCACGGTGCAAAATGTGTCTGAATCCCTCAAGCAAATCTGAACTTCTGACCTTCGTTTGCCCGATCCACGGGACCTTCAGCAAAGAGATGATGATCCTCAGAAGCGGCGTCGCGTCTTCGATGGAGGGCAGCATCAGCGTCAGGCGTCGGAACAGGTTGTCGAATTGCGTGAACAAAGCACCCCAGGTTTGCGCACCTGGACCCAGACCCGCCTCCAACGGCAGGCAGTCCAGGTAGCAGGCTATGTTGTAGAGGATCACCGGCAAACGTTCCGTTGGCAACGACTTCTTCGTGTTCAGGGACTGAAACAGGTTGGCGTCTGTGTGATCGTTGCTGATACAAGAAATAAAACGATATTTAAACATTTTTGGAGTATAAAACGACGAGTACCTCGAGCAGCATTTGCAGAGGCGCGATGGGGTTCAGTTCGTTGAAGTCGACCAAAGCCTGGGCGACGCTCCTGAAGAACTGCATCCTCGTGGACTCTGAAAACCAAGATCACGAGATCGTCAACAGGGCGTTGCATAGGAAACGATTTTGAACAGTAGTCTTCAGTTTGCAAGATTTACCGTTCAAATGCGTCTGGAACATCTGTATGAATATTCCATTCGGTGCCAGTTGATGAAGAACGCAGCGCAGGAATTGATGGGCCACGCTAATTGCACCGCCTGGCAGGTGCATGCTGGTCTCGCTTTGCCAGGGATACATCGCGTTCAGGGCCACTCTGCGAACACAACAGAACCGTTCGAAAGACCAATTCTGCAATTAATTTAGCAGTTAATGTGTCAGTAATTTGCTTGCAACGCACTTTGTTACGACCCTTAGAATTTGCGGTAGGAGGGGTGCCGCTAGGGATGGTTCCCGATGGATGAACGTTCCCAGGTTGATGATGCAGAGACCTAACTCCTCGTCGGAGTACTCTTCTTTCAACGTCCCGCAATCTGAACACCTGCATATAGCAAAAATCACAATTCATTGTTCGTTCGGCTTGCAAAGGGTTAAGTGGATTAATCCGAAGCTGATTAGAAGGCTGCAGATTTGATATATTCATGACAAAAATTATAAAATTACAAAAACTTGAGAAATGCGCACGATTTTTGCAGAAAGATCCGCAATCCAGTCGTTAGATTCGCAGGGTAAAGGGTTAAGTAGTTGACCGAGGTCGAAGGTCATCGCGAATAGAAAGGGACGGCGAAAGTTCAGGAGATTGCAAAGAATTAGTATTCTAGGGCAATACTTCCAAGTTGTTCTAGAACGCCCGGCACCGAACGACTGACCTAACATTTTTTCCAACTAATTAATCTCAATAATCACCTCTCGTGAATGCAGTCGTCGCCAATGCGAAACAGACTGTGCTTCGTACTAAAATCAGCGCGGTGAGCTTGAGAAACGACGTCGTAGTTACTCTGCAATTGCGGACCGGACCTAGAACCACGAACACAATTACACTCTCGTGATTAGTATCAAGTGCTACCGAGTAGATCTTGTCGTTCGATCTTTGTGCAAATTTCTAAAGACTATCTAAACGTGCCTTCACTCTATCGGGGGTTTTATCATACAAATCTTGTCGGGATTTTCATAAATATTTCTCTTAAATCGAGCATGCTGTAGAATCCGCAGTCTACTATTGTTGCTAGGAATGTTTCGTGTACTACCATGACTCAGAGTGCCTGGTCATAGGGCCGTCATGCGAATTGAACCCTCCTCTTCCCGGATTGTCACGCTGGATCCGAACGTGCTCCTTCATCTTTGCTCTTCGGTCATGCTCGATGGTTTCTATAGCAGTGGACGGCGACTCGAGAGCCACTTGCTTCGTCAGCCTCCTCGGACTGGTGGATCTGCTCGAGTGCACCTCATTCGACGGCAGCAGGGACGCCGACTGCAACGCAATCGACACATTTTAGTTTAAACAATCGGAGCAGAGAGGATAGTCTTTCGGATACGCACTGCGTTGTCGGAGGCCGTGCTGTCCTGCTTCACGGTCAGCGCTATAGTCTCTTTCGCACTTTTCGCTGCGCCGTTGCTGAACTCCTTCGCGTCTGCAACTGTAACACACAATTATTTACACAATTATTTTATGAGTTTTGACATGGTAGAATTAAAATGACCAGAGAGTATAAATTTGGAACTTGAATTGTTACAGGAAAAATGGAATGTTTATCCTGAGTCCTGTCTCCTGATGCGGAAAGCTTCTATTTTGTTTTATAGAAATCTGCAGTCGGTTTATTGTCAATTACCGAGTATTTTACCTCCGATCTCGTGGAGATTCAACGCCTGCCGGACGTGTTTGACCAATCCACCGAAATCGCAGGTCCCCTGAGACCCGACCGGTAGCAATCGTTCGGGTTTCGGCAGCTCCAGCTGAGAGATGCTGCGAGGACTCGCGATGTCGCTCACGCTGGTGCAGGTCTCGCTGTTCTGGTCGAACGACGAACCTGGCGAACATGTTGGCCGCATTTCCTGATTATTAATCAGTCCCGAGTGACCTTGACCCCGTGGTATACTTACTAACTGTCAGCACGTCCATCTTGGACAGCGGGGACTCCGGGGACCCGTAGGTGTCCTCGCATCTTAGGACGCGCTGCGTGGGCCTCGCACCTGAAAATAATATTGTGCAAAGTTGGCAAGAAGACATTGTTAATTGCGAAACGGTTTCACTTTGACACAATTTTCCTCTTAACCTTGCTATCCATTTTGCAATCTATTGCATAGATCTAAAAATCTATTGTGCAGTTCTGAACAGTGATTTCTTTTCAGATTGAAGATCGAGTCGAAAAATGAAATGCATCTTTCTGGAGTTGTATTTCAAGGTTATAGTAAATTGTCGATTACCTGTAGGACGATTCGAAGTGCCAATCGGCAACAGCCGCTCCACCATAGGGGTCGTCAGAGGCTGAGGAATGTCAACCCAGCTGGGATTTTGACCGTTCTCCGTGCTGGTGATCTGAGAGGAAATGGAACTGACTGCTGGCGAGCTGGATTGGTCGCTACTGGTCACCGTGACCACTTGACCAGGCGAAACCGGCGATGCCGCGGTCACGGCTTGCTCTATCCTCTTCTGTCGGCTCAGGTGCTTCGAGGTCGGCGAGTCTGAGTTGCTCGGCGGTAGCTTCTCCTTCGACACGTCGGCTCTGCGGTCATTTTACGTGACATTTAGCTCTCTCTTCAAGAACAAAGGGTCCCAACGCTTCGCTTACCGGTAGACTGCGGATTTTACGCATTTGTGGCAAAAATGGTCGGCTGCGATTCGAAACAGTAGGAAAGATAAAAGAATCAAAGTCTGTCAATGTAACACTTCCAAAAGGGAGAAGAGAATTCCTAAATTCTTTGCATAAAAATCCGCAGTCTAATTATTAAGTTTCTTCATAGCACTGTCGTTAATAAATCCTATTAGTTAGGATAAGCGTTAAGTATTTGAGCGTTAGGGAAATCGTCGAAATATAGTTAATATTAAGGAATTAGCGTTACTGCGAAGGCTGCGGTGGAACTGAACAGGTAGCGAAAGCCGTTGACATCGAGAACGGTTTGGAGGACGCTGTTTCCCCGTTGAAGGCCACCTGAACGGTGATGTTTCTCTCTTGACTAGCCTTCTGCCACGCTGGCTTCTCCGTGATCGCCCTTTCGAGAATCCCTTTCTCCGGCATTGATTTTTCCGGCACTTTCTCGGGCAATCCTTTCGCCATCGACACGTACTTCTGGAAGTCCGCTTGTCCGCTCAAAAACGGGCTTGTCACCATCATCTTCACTCCCTCGTGCACGCTCCACTTCTTCTGGGGTCCTTGCTTCGGTGCCTGATCAAGAAAAGGAGTTATTAAGACAAGTTCTAATTTTGTGCAATTTTGTCATAGCGGTCGAGCACCTGATGAGCGTCCTCTTCGTTGCCCAAGAACCACGTGGGCCTGGTGAACTCCGACTTTTTGCCAAGGTGTTGGCCCCAGTCGATCCTTCCCACGATGTCCAAGGGCGTCGAGGCTCTTGGTCCATATAGGGATACGCTTCTGGTGACAGCGGACGGGGTGTCCTCCAGTTCGCCGAGCGATCCACCACTGCTGCCATGTAAGGTGCTGTCAGATTTTGGGCTCTCGGGTATTGCGGCCAGCTCGGACTCCGTATCATCCGCATTGATCGAGTAGCTTCGCAGAGCATTCACAATAGCGGAAATTGTAACAAGCAGCTACTAGTGTAAAAGCACAGGCACGAGTGATGTACTTTCTCTCTCTCTCTCTCTCTCTCTCTCTCTCTCTCTCTCACTCTCTAGCTCCCCTGGACACCCTACTATTCTCAACGAGACCGGGGCTATAGCAATCTCGACACCTATCGGCTCGATTTCCTAGACAGGACCTCGTCTATGCGAATCAGTCTGTGCTCGGACGTGCAGTCTTCCGGAACGTTAGCTGCCAATGCAGTGGTAACATTTCTGGAGATTAATTTAACAAATTCAAATTTTGTGCATGCATTCGAAATTGTAATGCGATGTTCGAAAATTTGTATCTTTTCTGTGGGATTGTCTCTTTTCATGTTTCCGTGAGAGCTATGTTTCATTTGGTTAAATAATTGTGAAAGACAGTGCTGAAGTTGCGAACGTGCTAGACTGAGGCGTGATTAAGACTAGGTATTGCCTAGGTGTAGATTTTTCATGTTGTCAATTGGATTTTTGAAATTGTTAGAAGGTTGAATTGAAGAAGGTAGCTAGAGGGGAGCTAATGGACCTCAATTATCCTCGATTGTTCCTCGACATGTTCGGATAAGCGAGGTTCTACTCGATCGAGTTGTGAACTGAGCTTTTGCACTCGTGATTCGAGACAATTTGATCCTCTTCACAGAAGAATAAATAATAATATTTTCTCCGATAGTGTATCAAAGACTAAGTTCACAACTCGATATTGCATTCAACTAAGGCTATTCTCGTTACAGTTGTAACAAGTCATTTGGTGCATCGATTGAGAAAGTATTGAGAATATGAAACATTTCAGAGTGTGTTACAGTGATTTCTCTATATATGTCGCAAACGCCTAGCGGCTAAACGTCGCGGAACTATCCCCACTACCGCGAGGTACTAAACATAATACACATGTATCGAGAATATATTGTTGACAAATATCGAGAATTCACTGCATAGTTTATACCATCAAGTGCAAGCTCTTCGTCGGTTCCATTTCTTCGATTTCGGAAAGGGGTTGCTGTTAGGCTGCGGATTTTTCTGCAGAATGAAAAGCGTTCATTGCAAGAAGTAAAAGTACAGATAATAATTGACAACTTCTCTCAACACTTGCCACGCAATATGCAAGGGGTTAACAATTTTTCGCCTAATGATTTTCGGCGGAAAAGCATAAAATCCGCAGTCTAGTTACCGTTGTCTTGAAAGTATCAGCAAGGTATTTCTCGGTGAAGTGGCATCAAAAATTGACAAAGGAGGGGTACAAAGAAGAATCCGTGAAAGTGCAAAATCCGCAGACGTGTCGTTCGAGGATCATTCCAAGCTAGAGTAGCCTAATGCTCTACCTTCTCGTAGGGGGGGGGGGGGGGTCATCTAGAATGCAGTCGGATCAGACAGAGGTATGAGTAAAATGACCTTGAGTGTTTGTTGCTGTAACGACAGCTCGGCGTGCTCTCTTCCCAGTGAGTCTCCATTTGACTGTGAGTTGCACCTGGGCTGCGTTGGTGCACCGAGACTAGGGGAGTCCTTATGGGAGGACTCTCGGTGTTCAGTTCTCCTATGGTGTTCACTCCTAGATCGTGATCCACGCCCAGGGACGGTTGGGACACGTCTAGAAAAGAAAATCAATCTGAGCCTTTCTTGTCGATCGATTCTTCCTAGATGAAATAAAAATTTCAAGTTTTCTGTTATTTTATACTGCACTCGTTTCCGCAGTAAATTCATGAAATTTTCAACCTGGTGAAGAATTGTTCGTTGCGATAGTTGCTGGAGGCTGGGAAAATTAAGAGGGACTAGCTAAAGAAGCTGAGAGGATTATAGTTAGGCTACCACGTGATCTAGAAGGCGGAGCACTCATCACCACCGTCGCAGGGATCTTCTTGCACTGATGATGCTGCATGTCCAGCGTGTTCAACACTATCTTGATCAACACCTGCAGCTGGTTGCACCACGGTTGCTGGCCGTATTGACACTGCATAAAATAATTGATATGCGTCAACGTTGCGGTGAATGTGATCAGTTTAAATTGCTCCTACTCATTTTTACAGAAACTTTTGATAGAGATCATTCGCACCTTGTAGAGGATAACCAAAAGTGACATCAGCCAGGATCGCCTGTTATGGGGTTCGAGGTACCAAAGACTGTATGTGGGAGCCTGATGGTCCGTGGTGGGCACACCCTGAGGTGGGCAAGGGGAATGTTGAAGAATGGCTAAGACCGGAGGAGTCATTACCCATCCCATTACATGATTTTGATCGAGAAGTTGGGGGAGGTTGGCGATGAAGACGTTGAACACTGGGGATACCCTGTGGAGTTATAATTACCCTATTAATTGCAGACAGACAGAGAGAGAGTTGTGGCTAGAGTTAGAGTACCTCAAACGTTGAGGAGAAGTGTGAAAGGTCCTCTCGGTCTGATTGTAGCCTAACAGAAGGTACAGGTGTCGCAGAACGATTCCTTGAGTCTTCGACAGCGGTTTCTCGTCGGTTGGGAAGGCCTACGAAACGGTGAATTTGTTTAATAAAGAGAATTTTCAGTAAACCTGGATTGTAAAACGAGAACAGAACTTAACGCTGAGAACAGTATGATTTAGAAGATAAGGGAGGGTGGATCGAGGCGTACCTGGTCCTGTCTAGACAGAAACTGCATCAGCAGAAACACCAGCAAGTGCATCGTCTCCTTGTCGGCCTCTTCGAAATCGACGATTTTGTTAGTGCATCCTGGCAGTGCACCGGCCTCCTCGACCATGTTGAGCGAGTGCACATGGCCCTCTGCAACGGTGAACGATATTAATTCGTGCACTTCCTTGGCAGGATAATTAAAGGGAAGAAAAACTTGAAGGTCGGACCAGAAGAGAGATCTTACCATAGTTATATGATAGAAAAATTAATTGGGAAAATAATTTTCTAACATTTGTTGCACAAGGCACATAGTAAGAGTACCAAATTTTCTTAAGATTAACGAAAGAGGGATCTACAGGCAGTCGCTACAGTTGTCGCAAAATAGAATAGTCGTTCAAGGTATCATTGCTATATTATTTTCCAATATTTCTCGAGAAATTAGAGGTACTATATTGATCTTGAACGACAATTTTATTCGCGCTCAAGTTTAATAATATTCACAATATTCAACAGAGAAGCATGACACAGCAGAAAGTCTCCAACGCTATCAGAATTATCCTTAATAGAAAAGACAACGAACAATCTATTCTAAGACATCTACGAGGTAGCCTCTATTCGTGTATTGCAGTGAATCACATTGAGAAAGAATCGATCTCGAAACAAGCATACTTAACTCGATCATCAGCAGCCATACAAACACATCAAGCATTTCGAATTGCCAGAGCATGATTAGAGAAAGTTGTGCTGAAAACAGGACGTACAGAACAACTTCGAAAAACCATTATTGTCGACAGCAATTCGAAATTTTGGAGCTTTAACGCGGAACGGAGATGAGCAGAATTTTATTCGGTCGTACACTGTGCAGAGAATCGAAACATTTATATTAATCAAATTATAAAAAATTATAAAGAAAAATTAGAGAAGTTGCAATCTTCTGCTTCGCTTGCATTAGCGTTCACCGCTTGACTGGTTCCAAGGGGCTTGCCCCCAGCGGTGGGGAGAGAATGTTGACAGTTACGGTGGAGAACTTTGTGACAGTTACGGACAGAATACCGGACGAATTTGTTTGTGGATAAACATTTGCCCATCTCCGTATTGCAGCATAAGCTCGGCTCCCGAAAAGCAATCCTCCAAGTTACCCCAATGGACAGGGACTTACCGGTGGTCCCACACCGAACACACACCTATCCCGACCGGAAGTCGCACATCCTCGACAACACGATCAAATATCGCATATACAGAGTTTGGCGCGGGGACACACGGGAACATATACATATATAACCGCTATATATAACCGTTATATATAATATATAACCGCGTAACACAGAGGAATGCCACGTTTTTCTCATTTCGAGGGCAGCGCAGACGCAACTACTCTACCTGGTATACTGTTATTAGGTGGGGTGGACCCCAGCAACTGACCCAGTCCGAATCTGGAGCTCTTGCGCTTCAGGATAGGCGCCGAGTATTGCCGGCTGTACACCTTTTCCTTCTCTGCGCGGTGGGGGAAGTGGAACACAGGTGAAAAACACACACGCACGGTGTATACGGTCAAGGCTCGACTAAATCGTGATTAAAGCTTCCGAAATACAGTCAGTCCCGTTATAGTACAAGCGGTTAAATCAGAACAATTATTTATATAAATAATCTCCCCTAATTTTTGTCGTTCCAAGGATTTGCTAGACACCGACTTAGCCTTTCATCTACCGTCTATTCTGTTAGTCTATCCGTTGTAATTTGCCAACGAAGGCTTCAGGAGTTTCTGATCTACGGAACCGCAGATCTTCGCGCGAGTATAGATCTCGATGAGGAAATTTCGACGACGCTCTTTCCGGTAGAGCTTCTATTACGTTTCCGAGAATTTCTAGTCAATCAGGAATCGAAGATAGTCTGCAGGATCTCGAACGTTTTTCGTAACCCCTGAACCCTGTTACCTTGCTTCGTGTCCTGTCGAGGAATCATAGATGCGGGTGCCGACATAGTGCGTTTATACGGCCATTTCGTGCCAAAACTTGCACTCAATGTCTTAATCGAATTGGTCCCGCTGCCATCCGACTGTGACAACGCTTCCTGAGCTCTGTGGAGCTTCTTCATGAAGATCTCGCTGTTCAGATCTGTGTTTCTAAGATCTGTGAAATAATTCATCGGTCTCTTCTCCTCTTTCTGTGTTATGTCTATACTTAGACACCGAATAAACTGGATTTTCTTGTCCTCTATAATAAACGAATCTAGCTACTCATTTATCTCTGTTCTCGGCGGAGCAACTCACCGCGCAGATAGAGTATGTCGCCGGATCGTTCCAAGCTGATCTGAGCTTCGAGGAACAGGGCGTCGAATCGATTCAAAAAGAACTCCCAGGTCAGGATGTGCCTGTCGCTCAGGCTGTTGTGCAGCTGGTAAAGGGACTGCAGCACCATCGGCCGATCCACTATCACCGAGTCGAACTGAGTCTCCAGGCACAGGATCAACGACTGAAAAATCAGGATTTTCAATAGAACAAATCTGTCGAAACTCGTTCGTTTGCTCGGACAATTACAATGTTTTTAACGCAACGCTCACCCTCATAGCCGTGTCGTGAATTGTTCCGAGGAACAAAGTGGCCCTCTGAGCGACGTAAACGTTGCTGTCGTCCATGCTGGCGATCAGATAGCAGAACGCATTCGCCAGCGCAGCCTGAAGACTGGTGACGTTCCTCAGGGGCGTCGAGTCCATGAACCGTGCGATCAAGGTCACCCTTTCGACTGACAGACACGAGCACGTTGTCAGTAAGATTAATTTTAAGGATATGAACTGCAGATCGCATTTTTGAACTTCAATTTTTAGTTTTGTTTTCTAGTTTCAACTGATGCAATTTTTACAAAATTACTGAAAAGAGAAATTTTAATTTCTTGCAGAGAAATTATTGCGACACGGTTCAATTACCTGCCACGAACCGAACTCGCCAATCAGAGTTGTGGAACTCCTCCTGGATCAGCCTCCAGAACGTGTCGGTTCCGCAAGGTAGAGTGACACAGTGCAGCAACAACGGCACCGTGATCTGCGCTATGTGCGAGAACTCTGCGTTCAGCAGCTCCCATAAACTGCGACACGAAAACGCGAGCTCTTGACACCAGCGAATTATTTGAAAATTGAGTAACGAGCTATTGCGCTAGGAATCTGTACGGAATATCTGTTACCTCTCATTCGGCTGAAAGTAAGCTAACTTCTGGTTGAATTGCAAATCGTTACGGTTACAGAGGCTATCGGTTTAGAACAATCGACAGTGGCTAAGCTAGGATTCATTTTTCCTCGAAGAAAACACCAGTTGATTTCTCACTTTTTAATCAGCAGATTTTCTTGACACCACGTGAAGAATCCGCGATGATCCTTCACCGCGATGCTGAAGGCGTCGCCGTAGAGGCACATCACGTTCAAACATTGCAGCATGTAGTAGAGGATGTCTGGCTTGTCGATCGTCATTATTTCCTGCAATCAAAAAAAGAAAAGAGAAAATATTTTCCATTAGATTCCTATTCCAAAGGATGTCGCCTGCTGACTGAAAAAATTATTTCTTTTTGCGTTTTTCCTACCGTATTTGTTGAAACGAACAAATCTATTGGGTTTAGAAAAATATGCAGCCAATTGCAAGACCAATTTTTTAAAACGATTTGGTATTTTGCATGTTTTAGTCCACGTTTGATCTATTGGGATCATCGGTACCTTCAAGAGTTTGTGGATGTACTGCAGCTGCTCAGGGAGGTCCTCGATCTTGAAGCGGAACTTGCCGACAGAAGTGTGCCAGAAATCAGCATCTTCGTTCTCAGGGCTGAGATTCAACGGCTGATCATTCTCTCCGATTAATCGTGGCTTCGCCACGCTCACTGTCGCCGTAGCTGTAACAACAAACACACATTTCGTCGACACACTGCAACATTCAACTAGAAATTACATTTCCGTGAGCAATTTAATTAATTCCAGTCGATTTTACGAGATACGCAGTAGTACAACCCTGTTTATAGCCAGCCATGAATCTAGTAGTTAGCGACGATCGATGGCATGCGCTTATTCAACGGGAGTAATTAATTCGCCGAAGTGGAACGGGTCTGTGTATGGTCAGACATCGCATTCAGGTTGATCGATTATACTGTTATTTGCGGTATCATAGTGAAAAACGGTTGATGCTCACCTACGTCCGTCTCGGACAGCGTAACAGCCTTCGCGACCGCGGACATGACTTTTTCCGGTGGCATGATGGCCGCGAGGTCCAGCTGCTCCGAAACGGTCTCTACAGTGGCTGTCATGATCTGTTCGAAGAACTGATATAAACGATCAAAATAGCTACCTCCGGCCACATAGATTAGCCTACCGTGTCAGTGGTCACACAACGCCATTTCGCAGTGGAAGAAGAGAGACAGAGAGAGGCGCGCGCACACACACACAGTTTCAGACGAAGAGCATGCTGCATAGTTTTTTTTTTGCTTTTGCTTTTGCTTTTGTTTTTTTTTAATTCTTGCAGAGAGAAAAGTGTTTCGTAACAGACAGAGAAGGGGGGGGGGGGGGGGGGAGAGATAGAAGACGGGATGTTAGGCGGCGTAACACTTTCTTTCGTGTACACAGAGATTTAGCCATGAAATCAGATCAGAAGTTTACCGAGATCGATCGCGAAGATTAGCGTACCTGCGGCATGTGCGCCAGAACACCGCCGACAGAGTGCATTTCCGGCACCGGCATACTAATCACCACGTCGGCCTTCGAGTCGCCTTTCCTCGAACTCTCCGGACTCTTGCGACCATGATCTTCCGCGTTCTCGTCCACGATTTTCTGCGGAAGCATGGCGAAAACGAATCAATGTAACAATGTTAGCTCGTCTGATTTTGTCAGGGCGAACAAAACGGGTGTATCTGTTGAATAGTTTTTTCAATTTCGCGGATCAGGAGAACGTCCCTGGGAACGTCGTCCGTGCGTCATTCATCGTAGAAACGCGTCCGCGACGCGATCACGGTTATTTCAGGAGACATGGCCTAACGAACTCACGTCAGGCGGGTAAGCTGGATTTTCCGGTGCCATGTAGGTGACCAACTGCAGGCAGAGCTGATGCCAGATCACTCTGGATTCGCAGTAAGTGCACTCGGCACCGTCGCTGTCCGAGTTGCACACGTGACAGCTGTTCCAGTTCGAGGCGACGATCGACTTCATCAGGTGGCACGCGTCCCTGCACACCCACGTGTTGATCCCCGTGTGCTTGTCGATGTTCTGCAGCTCCATCTTCAACATTCCGTCGTTCGCAACCTCGTTCGATCTCCGTCCGGTGTACACGAAATTTCGATTTGGTAGCATGGAAATACGGATGATGCACAGGGCGACGAAAAATCAGGCTCGGACTGCAGAGATCTCGTTCAGAATCGAGTATGATGTAACGCGTGCGAAACGAGGGGGAGTTTGTGTCATCGTTTCGCTGACCTCGAATTTGTTTAGGAATCACGGACCTTCGAATGTAGCAATTTTTAAGGTTTCAAGATTAAGTGAACATTTGAGAGTAAGAAGGCGAATTTTTATCTCGGAAACTGTTTGTCCGATTGAGATGATTCTTTTTTTGTTTCAATCGGGAAGGTTTAGGCTATATGTTAGTATTTTTCTTATTCAGAAATTAACTCTACTTGGATCCTGAAAAAATCGTCAATTTCGTATACACCGAGTGCAGGATTGATAATGACTGCGTATTGTTACCTGTTTCAGCAGTATGTCCAGCATCAGGATGCAACAAGACAGATTCAGTTCCGCATTCGTAGTGAATTCCATGTGTCTAGGTGTCGGAGCCAAGTCGTCCGACAATGGCGTCGACTTTCCCGATTCGTTTTCTACAACTGAATTCCGAATTGAATATTTCATCGTTACCTAACACAGTTTAGCATTCTTTCGGTATTTCGATATATACATATGGCGTTCCCGTCTTTGTCCTCCTTCTTGGATCCCTTGGTAGGCTTCTGACCGGATTCGGAGGAATTCATGGCACCCATAACCGCCACGCCATCGCTGAACATCGAGAACAGTTGACAGAGAGGAATGCTGATCTCCAGCATGGTCAACGTCTGCAACCAGTTCAACGCTTGCTCTTGCACCTTCGCGCAGGTGTTGACGAACCTCTTCGCCACGAAATTGTACATCTTCTTCGTGTTGAAGCCTAACGGGCTCATGTCGCGATCCAGGATTTTGCTGGAATTCAGAACGGTCGAGATCTTCGTTCAAAAACTGTGTTTTAAGCTTGAAATTAGCTGAAAGTTTTCTTGGAAAAAGATTTAAGAGAATATTTTCACAGAATATTCTTCTGCATTGTTGCCCTCGATGTGAAAATTGTTAAATAATCGCGTACCACAGGATCATCTTCAGCTCGTGAAGCTCGTACTCCGGCACGTCGTTCACCATGGCCTCCATCCAGTGCGGCATCACGTAATCCCAGACTTCCGGTGTGATAACCTCGTAAGGGACCAGGCAGAAAAGACGATTTAATCCGTCTTTGAGGTGCGACGTCCTCGAGGCAAGCGTTTCCCTGGATTATCATTGACAATTTTCACTTTCAGTTTTGAAGTAGATTCGGTCGACCAGAGTCAGCCCTCGAGGCAACGAGCACACGTGGTACCACAAAATCGAATATTTTCATAAAATTTCCACGAAATTGTCGTATTGTAAATTAGAATGAATATTCTATATTCTGACTGAAAAATCGTCGACGTCGTTTCACAGTAGACTCAGTCGACAAGTGTCAGACAGGCGATGGAGATTTTATGAGGCAGCGCAAACAGCACGATTTCATCAAATTTTCGTATTGCGAATTAAAATGTCTACATATTCGTTCAAAAATTGTCACAGAACGTACCAGTGTCCGCCAACACGAACATAATCAGCAGGATGTGGCAACAGACACGAAATGAACACCTCGTAATGCGACTTCATCACTTTGGCCAGCCATCCGCAGACACATTCCGTCTTCAGCTTCTCCAGCGCGCTTTCCGCTTGACCTACAAAAATTCAACTGCCATTAGACACCGTCCCCGAGCAATCTTTCGTTCGAGGAATCGCCACGATTAAATTTTCCACGGAACAATAATTATCCGGAACTCTCGGAATCGTTGAGAGCATCGAATTCGCGCGAGAATTTCAAACACAGATACAGACAAGCGAAGTCTGGGACGACACATCGAGAACAGAGGGGGCGGGGGGGGGGCGTCAACAATGTAGAGAAGCTGATCAAAATCTGTGTTGGAGTGTCACGTTGAACGGCATGCGAGAAAGTCTGGTCGAATTTCGATTTTTGGTTTCGGTTTAACGCGGTTTTGCTAACACTACTGCGATGCATAGAAACCACGTAGACAAATTTCGTCAAATTCGAGCACGTCCGAAGGCTGGACTTTCTACTATGATTCAGCGAAGACGATCGAGATTTGGTAGACGGATCCTATGCATCGTTGGCTAGATCAGCCGCGACGCAGACGCACTCTTGTCCCTTGACACAGCAGCTTCCGGTTTGACCGTGTTTGATCGTGTGTTCACAGAGATCCCGGTGGTGTTCGCTCGTGTGTGTATGTGACATGTGCGCGGGCACGCACAGGCGTCATCTTGCCAGACCGTCATCTGTTTAAGCATCTCGTTGAATGACAAACTTTGGTTATTGTCATATTTCGTAATACCGATAACAGGTTGGAAATCAATCTCTCGACTGTTTCAAAATCTGCTAACGGAAGGAAACTAATTTCTATTTCGCTCCGATCCTTTGCAATTGAGGGGGACAATTTTTATTTAAACGCTCAATCAAATAATATCGTCGCTCTTATATAAGACCAACGGGACATTTCAAGGGGTCATTTCAAAGAATTATTAAACAACTGTTAATAACTTTGGAAAATAGTGCGAAAGGGAGAGCAGAGAAAATGTGGAATTTCATGAATCTGTGAAGCCGACGCCTATGCGAGATGATGGGAGGTGGGAGGAGACATCGAGTACACTGATTCACTGATACCATTTACAAGGAGAGAGAGAGAGAGAGAGAGAGAGAGAACAATTTGGAACAGTGGGGCGACACAGAAGCTCGAAACAGAGTCGAACAGGAGGAGGTCACAGTTAAGCTTGGAGAAACACCGATCACACGAAAGCACGAACACGCAAACATGAATGTTTTCGTTACCCACGAGTCTTACAGTGAAGTTCGTTCGTTATTTGTGTCTCGTTGCTCCGGACGAGCGCCGCTTTGCCTCGCGGTACAACATTAAATGGAAAACGATCTCTGTCTCGAATCGAACGTCGAGGGCAAAGGGAGGTCGACAGAGGAGAACCAATCAACGAACGCGTCTTCAGGGTGTCGTACAAGTTGTATGGTCCACTCGAATGTGCCTACGATCGCGGCCAGTGACTACCTCTAGTGATGGGCTTGGGACGCTTCGAATCGTCTCGACAATTTTGTTACAAAAATCCTGCTAAACAATTTTCAAGCTCCGAAGACCTTGGATCTATCTGGAAAAATCTTGCTAAATAATTTTCAAGCTCCGAAGACCTTGGGTCTGTGTGGACCTATCTGGAACCTTGCCGACGAATTTCAAAGACCTCGAATAGCTGATTTGGAACCGGTTCCTCAAGATGTCGGTTCGGTCGAAACGATTCGAACTAGCAATCGGTGGCCGCCCATCACTACCTACGTCTTCTACGTCTACGTCATAAGTGTATATATATATATATGCGAAGTGTTAAATTACCAACAGAAAAGATAAGGTGCATAAGGCTTTTTTTAGTACCATCGAATGAGTAGGCAGTAACATGAAACCAATGAAATAGCATTGACAATAAACGTCCGAGAATTTCGACGGAGGTCTCCTGGTTCGGGGTGCAAAGCCCCACCAGCAGCCAAACACCGAATCTGCCGAGCAGCTGCCTCTCCTCCAACGACGAGGGATCGTTCTGGACGCCGCCGCTCCCGGAACCACCGCTCGCGCTTCCTGGGAATCCTGTGCTGCCCTTATTAGTACTTATTTCCGAGATGTCTCGGTTACTATCCATACTTAGCGGTTCAGCCTCCTTAAGCAGGCTGCAATGGAAAGAGGAACGTATTTAGGGACGGCGAATACGCGCGATTTGAGCTCGCGTCCGCCTCTGATCGGCGACATGTTGGCAAAAGCGAGAGATCCGAGAGACCGGATCCTCGAGAAAATAACTCGGACACAATTTCTTCGGTGGGATCGACATTCTCTGTGATATGGATTCGCTTCAAATCGTTAAACTCGTTCATTTTCTCACGATTCATCTTTTGTTCCGCCCCCCTGGGGCATAGGCCACGCCCACTTTGCTGTATGGGCGGAGCCTCTTCGAGGATTTGCTAGACTCTGGTTCGAATTTTGCATCGTAAAAGAAAACGGTATTAAGTAGTTATCTCTGTTGCTTCCGTCATGGGTAGCTCCACCCATTTAGCATAAGATCCACCTACTGTGCACGAGTGGGAGGATCCTTTTTTGTACTTTCTTAGAACCTTGAATTTTGCGTCGAATAGCCTTTGGTGACACGAAGAGTATAATGGCACGTGTATTAGCAAGAGTGTATTAGCCTATGCCCCGCCCATTTAATGTATGCCCCGCCCATTTAACGTTTGCTCCGCCCACTTTGGCAAGTAGGAGTGAACCCCGGCTTTTGTTCAGAGTTTAATGCATTTTCAGCGCATTGATTAACAATTTCAAGCGAACTTCTGGTTAAAACTGCATCAAACGTCGAAGAACCGTAGCTTCCACGTTCAATGACGATTTGGATTCCTTCGTGATCGTTTGGAACCATCATCAAAGTGTGATTAAGTTTCTTGTATCGAGGTTAACGGGGACCGATACGATCGCAAAGAAATTCAACGAAAACTACATTGACGATCGACGACAATGTCGATCGACGATTCAAACAATAGATTGCTCGAGAAGGTGACGGATAAATAATTATCTAGGTCGACCACGCGGCAGACGCAACCTCAGATCGCGATAATTCCGGCTCGTATATCGACATATTTACACCGACGAAGAGAAAACTTTAGAACGATCCACCGTGGATCGACAGCCAATTAATAGTTCGAATATTGATTCGAGATTCTGGATTTCTAACTACTCGGTTCATGCTAGTTGCAAATATCGAAATGACTACCAAATGCAATTCAGGGTGTCGAGAGAAGTGTGCCATATTGTGATATTAGATATAGAAATAGAGAAATCTATCATCGAACTAAATCTTTCTACAGGAACAAATTCAATCAGAAAATTTTCGTGTTTGGGAAATCTTTAATCTAATAAAAAGTGCGACCTGGTTGCTGCATGAAGTTCACTTCGTTCTACTTACTGTACTGTATCAGAAACATTTAATAATTGTAATTATTGAGGGTGAGTTGTTGGTTTGGTTAAATTTATGGAATAAGATAACGAAAAGAATATTTAAAAAATATTAAATGATCACCGATGGACACTATTAACACAGACTTAATATTATTTCAGTGTCACAATTTTTTGGAGGAATCTACTGGAGAATGGAAGTGCACAGTGGTCGGAAAATGAACGTTTCGCTGTAACATTGGGACAGGTGATTTTCGCAGCAACCGGATCGACAAAATCAGGTCGTACCGTTTGAAAAATTGTGTTTCTGTGCATGCAGCGTACCGGTGTGTCTCAGGTAATGGGTATCTATTCAAGCCAGTACCAGTGGGTTCTGTTTTTATTTGTGGAACGGTACCAGGTGCTGGTGTGTTGTATCCAGGACGTGCTACGAGGCGGTGTCCTCGGTAAGGCGCATTGCAACTTTTAAGGTGCACTTTTCCTATGCTCTACGCTGGGTGAATGCTTCAAAGTCACGTGTCTTACGCGGCCACTTGGTCAATTCGAGAAAAAACTTGCCCGACGGTAGAACCGCCGACAGAAACCTTCCACAACCACCGCCGTCAAATTCTTTCTCCTTCCCTGGCACTCATTTAGAAACTCAACAATTCCCCACCCAACAATCTTCAATCCTACTCGAACCAGATCGACTGGACACTTTGCTAATTTATTGCACGTACTTGCACTGCACTGCCTGTGCGCTACCGTTCGAATAGTTACAGTATTTTGTAACACAGTCGTGGACAAAATTGAGCCGGGGCCCTTTAAAGACTTCTTCAAAATTTACTTGAATTTTTTCGGGAGGTTAGAAGAATTAGATTACTAGGTAATGTGTAAAAAAATTAATTAGAAATCTCCATTGACCGAAATCACCGAGAGAAAGGTAAAGGTCACAATTTTTAACTTTTTAAATAGAAATTATGAATTTTCTAGATGTTAACGTGTCTGTACAAAAGATATTAATTTTTTGGTAACGTACTTTGGTCTGTCTGGCGGTTCTAGCGTTGGTAGCGGATCGAGACACGCGTCGAGAGTAACTTTAATATAATTAAAAAAGCAAACGACAGCATTTTGACAGAATTTTTGACTGTTCAATATTTCACCCTGCCAATTTCTTCAAAAATCCGAAGACTGGTCATTAAACAGACAGTAGATTTTTAAAATAAAATTTTTCTCCCCTACTCGCAACAAACTGTAGTGAAATTTATTTTTTTTTTTCTTAATATGTTTGATAGGTTGAAAATTACAGCTGCTCGTTATTGTCGTAAATGCACACGAACCGCTGTCCACTAATTAATCTAATTTCGCATTTGGATGGCTCGTGTAACAATACGTCGCATCTCGACCGCGTTCATGGATAATCACAGACAATATTCGGAGCATTTTGGTAACCACGCTTAGTGAAGGACAGTCCAGCGACCACGTGTTCTTGTTTAAACAAAACGAAAAGAAAGATTGCCCGACAGCGTCCGAACGTCTTTCATTAAACGTGATCACAGCATAATGTCTTACCAAGCAGGATGGACCAGCACGAACAAACACGCAAAGCAACAATGATCCTGCGATCATTCATTAGTACACGCGTGATCGTCTCTCTTTCGTATTCGTCGATCGATCCTTTCAATGATCCGACAAAAAAAAAAGTCAAGAAAAAATCAATTTTTCTGCAAAACAGTTGGAAATCCGTTCGCACTCGTCAGAACACGCGAGGCGAGCGTGTGTGTGTGCTTCATCGTTGGTCGCGATCCAAAACAGATTTCTCGCAGCAGAAACTCGACGTCGACGAGAACGCAGAGGCAACAATTACTATTATTAATTACAGCACAAATTTAAAAACAAAATTTTTTAAAAGGTCCACAATCCGACGATCAGTATAAAATTCCTTCCGATATTTTTCTCTTTTGAAGCAAAAATTACAAAATCTGGTAACGGGTTAAACTCTGTTGTCAAAAAATTTTTGAAAAGGCCCACAATCTAACAGCATAAATTTCCTTCGACATTTTTCCCATCTGAAGCAAAAATTAATTAATCGATGGGTTAGAGCCGGTTTTCAGAAGTTTTCAGAATCGTGAATTTTTGGGAAGGTCCACGATCTAACACTGTACAATTTTTTCGAAATTTTGTGCTTGCTCGATCAGCCGATTTGTGTCTATAGTGCGTGTTGCCTCCGCGCGCGACAGCGTCTCGCAAAACTCGTGCAAAATCACAGTCGTGTCCGTTATCGAACCAGTTCCCATTCTCTGTTCCCATCTTTCGTAGAACGTTAAGCGGGTTACACGATCTCTCAGCAAAGATACAACAGACTCCGTTGATCGGTGATCTCACGCGGGCATCTCTCACCTGACGATCGCTTGGACCAGGTAGGTCTGTGTTTGGGAGTCCAGCTTGGACACGTGCGGCAACGCCATGTGATAGACGTGATCGTTGCCGCAGCCGTTGTTGTGACGATGCTCGTGACAGTGTTGACAATGTCGAATCGGCCGGTTCCAATTCGAATTTGCGCATTCCGTCGAGAAGCAGATGCTGATCGCCGTCTTGTCGTTCGACTTGCAGTTCTGCGAACATTCCAATCGAACTCGCAATAATATTCGCACACTATCGAAAAGATAACTCTTTTAACACTGGATTTACGGGGCCCGTCAAAACGACGGGTTCTAATGTTTTTAATTTAATATTATCAAGATTCTAAGGATGCATACATAAGAAATCTATTTCTTTGGGTATATATTATTTTTTAAATATTGCTGAAAATGTGGGTAGCACGTTCTTGTTCTTTTTATGAAGTAATGCAAAATAGTCCCCTTTATTGCTCCGTAAACCTAGTGTTAATATCGGACCATCCGACTTGAATTTTTCCGAAAAACTAGAACAATTAGTTTTTCCACACGAAGTGGAAAAGAAAAGACAAAATTGCAACCGGTCGGAGTTGCAGTGACGATACCAAAATTCTTTTCTAATTCTTTTCTGCTAGTTTAGATTGCATCAAGTCATTTGTAATCTAGGAGTGTAATCTAGCATTCGTGGTTGAAATCGGATCTGAAGTTTGCACTCACCTTGATCTCGCAAACCATGGACACCTGTTGCATAGGGTGCAACATGTCATAAAACATCTGATTAGGGTGCTCCCTGTTAATTTCGTTGGCGCACTCGATGCAAAGGTACAATGGCGGTGGCTTCTCACTGGCGAACGTGATCGCTATTCGATGATCATAGCAAACCTTGCCTGCCGCTGCGTTACCTGGATTAGGGCAGGAGTCGCTCTGGCACACGAATGGTGTCAGGTCGTCTGAAAATCCTTTTTTAATAAATTTTTTATCAAGCTGTGTAATGCGGTATAACGATCACCGATACTCACAAGAGGTTTTCATCAGGACTACCCTTCGATCGAATAGATCAGGATTGAACGATGGCCAGTAGTAGAATAGTAATTTCGCGGCGGACGCCCTGGCTGGCGCCGTGCCGTAGGCTACCACGCAGAGGATGTCTTTGACCACGCCTGGTTTCACTGCCATCAGACATTCCAACAATTGGCGATGATGGGCTGGAAGAAAAAATCACAAAATTTGTCAGAAAGTTTATCTTTCCTAAAATTACGAAACATAGATAAAAGAAAAATAGTTGTAACTTGACGAAAAAAAATCAGAGGATGGTCTATCCGGGCTGGTTTGAAAGAGCAAAGCCCCCACTATCAAACCCCCGAATTTCAATTTTTTAGAAAACTCCCTTCCATTAAAAAAACAGAGAGGAAACCGTTGCAACCGTTTTGCAAGTTACAGCAATTTTTGGATCCAAATTGAGCGATCTTTTAATTTTATAGAACTGCCTAGTGGTAAGGTAACTTAAAAGATAAACGAAAAATTGAATTAACATTGATGTCTATATTTGGATATTAATATCAATTTTTGTTTGATCCCTCCAGTATGGAAATTGGAAAGCGGAATATGAAAGTGTAATGACGAAGCTGATAACCTGGATTGCTGGAGTACTGGAAGATCATCATGATCACAGCGGCGATCGATTGACTAGCCGCATTTTCCATCCCGTCTTCCGTCTTCCTCGCTGCAACAGAAAAATCTCGTGAGTGCTCTCGGTCAATTTCAGATCGTATCGCAGGAACACACGGGACTCACTGATTGTGAACGGCAGGATATAAAAGCAGAGATAATTGACGATATCCTGGTGAAGCTCTACCGGAAGCACCGAGATCGAACTGGCCGTTAAATACGGTACATTGTCGATCAGATCGTGATCGAGGAAGGGCAACAGGCAGGCCAGACATTGGAGCAATGCTTGGCCGAACGCTGAAATATGTTTTTCCTCAAATTAAAAAATCGAGTGCAAAAATTGAAAACATTTGACTTAAGAATTTAGTAAAAATTGTTAGAGGATTTTTCGAAAAAGAGATACTGCGTGGGCGGACCGTGTAAACCGATGTGTATGTGTGAAACGACGTCCATCAGCTGAGTGAGCCCGTTGTACAGCTGCTTGTAGTCCAAGTTAGGGTACAGCGCCATGCGGTCTGCGTCAAGCTTCTGCGTCTTGATCATCTCCAGAGGAGCGTCGCGGACCTCCTTCAGCAACGCTGCAAAACCAACAACAACAAACTGTGTCCCAGCCCCAAAACAAACATCCTAGAACACAATCAAACAGGAATTCTCACACAGCAACGACTGCGAGAAGAACTTCAACGTGTTCGCCATATCGAAGCCGGAAGGCACGGGCTGATTGCCGTGCAGCAGTCGTTGATAATAATCATGGAGACTGGCCAGCTTCAATGAATCTAAAACAAACATAATCGTAGCATCAAAATTTCACTAGCCACTAACCAAAGAATTAAAAATTCTACGGTATCAACAACCAACCACAAAATCAAAATTCCACACAGTCAACAACCAACAACAAACTTGAAATTCCACTCTATCAACAACAAAATCAACATTCCATAACAATATCAAAAAATTAACACTATCAACAACCAACAACAGAATCGAAATTCCACCCTAGCAGCAATAAACAGGAGAATCAAATTCCACACTGTCAACAACCATCAGAAAAATTAAAATTGCACACTGCCAACAATGAAAAAGAAAATTTAAATTCCACACTATCAACAACCAACAACAAAATCAACATTCCACAACAAAATCGATATTGCACGCTATCAACAACCAACGACAGAATCAAAATTCCTCACTCTGAACAACCAAGAGTGAAATAATAATTTCTGACTATCAACAAGGAGTTTAAAAATAAAAATTATTTACTCACAGGCTGCGAATCGGGTGCCCATTTTCTTCGATGTTCAGTTGCACTTTGTCAGCACGAAATCCTTAGGAAAAAATTATTGTCGAACTGTCACGACCCCTGTCCCATTTCTCCGCTGGATTTTGGCCAGCACAGCACAGAAATATTTGGGATGATACTAATGGTGACAGCAAGGACGTTTTTTAGGAAGCACGTTTTAGAATATCACTGCGACATTGTTATTAACGTCTGGTTTTTAGGCTCGTTTCGAATCACCGACACACGACGTGACACGTCGCGGCATGTTTCGCCAGTTTGCAGAATCAGCACGGGTCCATCGTCGAAGACGTGTCGGTGGAGAATGAGCGCGCACGTCGTATCGACCTGTTTGGGAAAGCGGCGCCCTCTCATCTTTTCATCCCCCACACGATTCCCGTTTTCCCGGGAAAATCCAACAATCCCGAACTCGATTTTCCACGATTTCCTAAAGCATTCTCTTGCTGGAAGATTTTTCTCTTATTATTTCGGGAAAATTACAGGGCAAAATATTTTTGTGAATTTTGTGCACTAAATATGCATCTTTAGGAAAGTAATAGGGGTCTAAAAATCAATTCTTGTGTTTCTTTTTTTTGGAATTAATTGTTGATGTTTCCCGGGAAAATCCAACAATCCCGAACTCCATTTTCCACGATTTCCTAAAGCATTTTCTTGCTGGCAGATTTTTCTCTTATTATTTCGGGAAAATTACAGGGCAAAATAGTTTTGTGAATTTTGTGCACTAAATATGCATTTTCAGGAAAGTAATAGGGGTTGAAAAATCAATTCTTTTGTATTTTTCCTTTTTGGAATTAATTGTTGATGGGTTGTCTGTTCTGTTTCCGATCTGAATTTTGATATAGTGGATCTGCACGCAAATCTGTGGTTTGATAAACTCTGTTGATTAGAAAGGCAACCCTGTCTTACGTTCATCGTAATAAAATCGTTCAACGGTTATGCAAGGATGTCCCCTCCGTTTACGTAAGCCCGTTCGCATGAGGTTTGACAATCACTCTATATAATATCGTTATCCCCGATCCAATAAGCTGCAATTACGTTTTTCATGGTTTACGAGCTGATTTGTTTCGAGCAATGAAAAAATTCGACAAGACTGATAAGATAAAATTGACAAACTTCAAGAACTTTTCTTCACTATTTCAATCATTATCCCGATGATATCACTGGTAATTTTTCTAGCTTAAACGGATGACATAATTCATCTCACTGAATCTTCTACTAGTCATTGAATTTGAAAAATTTCGGGCTCACTGAGATTTCAATTCCTGAGTCAAGAGTTTGCTTATTAGTAGATAGATTAGCAGCACATCTTTATGCATTTATGGCTCATAAAAGTTGCTCGAACTTGATGAAACATAACACAAAGATTCCAATATATGTTTCATCGTACTAATCTCATAATTCTATTATGTCTTTATAGAGATCTCTAGAGAGAGATAGATAGAGAGAGAGAGAGAGAGAGAGAGAGAGAGAGAGAGAGAGAGAGAGAATTGCTCCAAACGCATGCGCGTTAGCTGACTATATCCGCCAGAATTGAATTTCCCTCTGGTGTTCTGCAACAATTCCGAAAAGAGTGAAAAGAAACTAGTTGAAAAAGATAGTTTTTAAAGAGAAGAAGCACAGCATTCTGACGGTGAGATATATCTCAGAATAAATAGATCTCTCGAATAAACTTTCGGTTATAGATCCCGTTCACTCGGGATCGATGGGGTTCTCTTCGAATCTCCGAAGTTCAAGCACCCCGAAACTTCATTTGGTGAACTTCGCAGCGTTTGGCAGGAGTCGAAGCCGAGTGGAAATTGCACCGGCGATTTCGAGCGAGCTTTCGTGTTAAGTCGCTGTCAACCACGGTGAACTGTGTCACGAGGGGTCGATTCTAGGTCGGCCTATGACGTGCAAGAGCAATCGATATCATCTAAATACGATGCACACCTGCGAGCGGTGAAGTCATTCTCTGGAATACGCGCGCCTTAATCGAGCGACCGACGGCGGGTTCGATCGCTCTGCCAGTCATCGAAATAGTTCGCGAGGAAAATAGAGAGGTTCTGGAAATAAAACCAACCCTTTCATGCGGCAAACCTGAGCGAACAACCTGGAACATGCAATAGTCCAATTAATATTAATCGTTGGAAACGTTATCGAACACGGAGAACTATTTTTCCGAGGCTCTTCTTGAAAACAGTTGCATTCAAACTCCTCGAAAAAATATTCCTTACGATTTCGGCGAGCACAACGAAAGTAGAAAATAAAATAGTTAGTTAGAGTTCGATTATATTTACTAGCTCCTCAGAATCGTTTTTCAATAAAAACTACCCCCTCGTCACAAAGTACAAAATGTGCAAATGGATTACGCTTTATTATACTTACTTGAGGTAAGCGAGGGGTGGGGGTAGATCCTCAGAATCGTTTTTCAATAAAAACTACCCCCTCGTCACAAAGTACAAAATATGCAAATGGATTACGCTTATACTTACTTGAGGTAAGCGAGGGGAGGGGGTAGATCCTCAGAATCGTTTTTCAATAAAAACTACCCCCTCGTCACAAAGTACAAAATATGCAAATGGATTACGCTTATACTTACTTGAGGTAAGCGAAGGGAGGGGGGTAGATCCTCAGAATCGTTTTCTAATAAAAGCCACCCCCTGCGCAAGAAGAGGAGGGGCATACAAAAATCTGGTTATTAAAAATATTCGAAACGGAGACACGTCCTCCTCGAAGGGAATGGAATTCCTGATATCGAAAGGGAGAAACAAAAGGGACTGCGCCTCTTCGCTGATAAAGGGAGGATGAGACCGTCGAGGGGTGTGAAGAGTCTTCGAAGGCAGGTGACCGGATCGATTTCTCTGTCTCTCTGCATGTCTGCGTGAACGAGTGCAATAGTGACGCAGACGCGTGCCTACGCGGAATCGCGTGCGAGCGAGCGAGTAGTATGAACCCGAGGGTGTATGAACCGAGGCGGTTGGCCAGGGGGTTGGAGGATGATCCAGAGGAAGGACAAAAACGGGGAGTCCTGAGAGGGTTCGATCGAGAGGGAAAGGGTCGCGAATGGAAATGAAGGGGGGGGTGGGGTTGCGACAAATGGGGTTGAAAAATCGGGGAAAGGTCGTTCCGAAAGACTCGGCTATTTGAAGCCCGTAAATAAAATTGTTGGTCGGCGGGTAAACAACCCTTGGATTAATTTTCATCACGGGGGCAGATATACAGTCGAAGTTTTACAGTCGAGATTTTTTAAATAAATAAAATATCTGATTGTTGAGTAAACCGCCCTTAGATTAGGGAAATGTACCAGCTTGTCCTCTATTCAATTTTTTATTTCTCGCAATCGTGCAGAAAGTTGATAATAAAATGGGGGGTAACAACCCCGAAACCGGCGAGCCGGGAGTCGAAGGCAAGAAAAGAGCAAACGTGTGTGGATCCGAGCCGGTAGGGGGGGAAGAAACCGTTAGAACGAAAACAGAGGAAAACGTGGAGTTCGAGGGGTGGATCGAGAGAGGGGTGGTTCGGAGGTAGCGAGAGGGAGACAAGGACAGTGGGCGGGATATACACGGCAAGTCGGGTTGCCTAGGACACCACATGGACACCACGTTCGCCTGCCACTACGTCACTGAAACGACGCGCAACGAGGGGTGCGAGAGGGTTGGAAAGAGGGCGAGAGTGAGAGTCGCGCAACCCTCGGGCCAGCGGTCGTCTTAGAAAACAGTGCTCGCGGGGCAAGCCACGTTGAAAGTCGTGCCGTGTAACGCACGCTCGCGACCGTCATCTGAGCCCTTCCACCCTCGCACGAAGGTACGGGAATCGAAAAACATCCCTTAACCCCTCGGGGACGACGTCTGCACATCGAGCTCTGAGGAATCGTTCAAAAATTGATTATCGAAGGTCAGATTATTAAATGCGATGCATCGTTCTATAGAATTTCAAGATTCTATAATGAAAAATGTCAAAATGTTTAAACCATCGAAATTATTGTAACATCTGTAACATCGTGTAACGTCGTCCCTGAAAGGTTAAAGGGCTAATCTGACGGCTGGCATACGTCGTTTTGATATTTTCCTTGACGAGAGACCGCGAGAACGAGGATTTTAAATTTTACAATCCCTCCACGCCAGGGTGGCTCTTTAAATGCACAGTGAGACGCAATAGTATCGGCAGAAAAATTTTAAAAATACACGTGTGCATATTTTTGGAGGTGTTCATCGACGATAATTGTTGACTTTACAGTGGGAATTGTACTTTACCATTTCCGAGTGGTTGTGCTGGGGGTAGGTGGCAACTTCTGAGAGATTTATTTTGGGGAGGGTGGTTCTGGCAAGCGGAAGAAATAGGAGTTCGATGGCTTCGGAAGTGGGGTACGTTGAGTTTAGGAGTTTTAGAACTGTTAGGGGTTGTTTTCGGAGTGGAGCATAAGCTCAGAACTCCCTTCTTCTTCTTCCTCAAACTGATGTTTTCTGAAATTCTTTCTTCCCGCAATATTCTTTCCCTAAAATTTTGTGAACAAGGGATAGAGTTTTCTCGCTTTACACCTCCATTAATTATAAAAATACTGGTCCTCCGACCGTGGTAGCTTTAATACTAATTCAAAGATCGGCGTTTTATCTGGCAATCGCGATCGTGCCAGGAAAACTGTGCGATCGTCCGCGCATAATGCGGTTTCCGCTCGGTTAGGAAGCCGAGGTTCGCGACAATATCTTCCGGTCGATCGGGGAGCATGAACGGGGCGCGATCACGGTTATGCACGCGTCTCCGTCGTCCGGTGATCTCGTAAATTGATTAACACCACCCCGGTAGCTTGGGTGCTCGTTTCGGTGGTCGGCGAGATAATAAAAAGCAAACAAGATGAATCAACCGGCGTACAAGGCCAATAGGCAGATAGGGGGTAGCATCTCGGGGGGGCTCGAGAGAGGGCGGCCATCCCCCTTTTGTCGCCGTTTCCCGGGGCATGACGGAGCGGCAAGGGTCCATGTGATTTGATTATGCTGGTAATACGGTCCGTATGCCACCCTAATTGTTGCGGTCTCCCCCACGCACCGCCCACGTCGCGATCCTCTCGTAACCATGACGCAGGAATTCGATCCGGCGATGGCGTAACTATGCCTCGAATTAAGAACGAGCTTATCCGACTGTTCCGTGACGCCGAGTGATTACGCTTCTCGATCATTTGCGACCCGCAAAGCTCCGCCGAACGGCCGAGGCTTCCTGCTACTTTTCCGACCAGAGAACGCAACTTGGTGAAAAAATTGTTTAAATAAATTGGATATCTGATTCTTCTGTGCGTAATGTATTTCTTTTTTAACAATTTCTTTGAGTGCACGCACCCCAGGTCAAGAGCCGCCGTTCTAAACGCACTAATTTATTCGTCACTCGTCCGCGAAGATCGAAGTAATCGTACAAATTCCGCTGTCAGAGTCGATTAGGCATTTCTCTAAGAAGGGCGGTAATTGCGAGGACCGCGGCGCAATCAACTCGATTAGCCGGGACGCCGAGCGGCGCATTTTCTGCATACCGGGATTATGACAGCGACGGAAAAACGTGGTGCGCAACCGTAATCGGTATCGCGAAGAACTGGAACGATTTAATTATTGTGTTGCCCTCGGACAGATAAACGGGGCTGATGTCAGAATTATTGTCGGAACCGTGACGACGGCCGATGACAATTAGAAGATTCGAAGGCGATCGCGAGCCGAGCGGCGTCACAGCAATCGCCGCGATTATTGGAGATCGAGATACACGAGTCGGTGTGTTTCCGAAGGTCACTCGCATGATGCGTTTAGCCTGTGACTGTTTAGGGACACCTATGGTTGTGAGTCAAAAGCTGTGTCGGACGTTCTCAGTCTGCTCGGAATCACAGGAAACTCTCGAAGGTGCTCGCACTTGAATCATGCCTCTGAATATGGAAGCGAGTCCTCTGGTACCAGCGATTCTCTTAGAAATTTCTGAAAATGGCCGAACTAATTAGTCGGATCAACCAGTTTGTTCGTTCGGCTAAGTTAATTTCGAGTACCGCACGCTTCACGAATCGCGAGTCCCGAAATTTTTTAGTAGGATAAAAGGGACACCTTGTATAGCAATATTTGCTAAAAAGATGAGCGGAGGTCTTACAGTAAAATAGTATTTAACAAAATGAAATCAGACAGAGTGCGTAGTCAATAAGATTGATAGTCAAAGTATTTTTCAGAAATATCCTAAATACAGTGAATTTATACAGTGAATTCCCGATATAAGTCACTGCGAGCCTCGCGTTTAGAGGTCACTGGAACTACCCACACCACCACGGACAGTGACTTTTACACTTCCAGTGTGCACCGTGTATTTCAAATGCATTCGGCGGGACCCACAGATTTTGTCTAACTGTCACTGGCCAGAAGCGAGTGACTTATATCGAGAATTCGCTGTCTTCGTCCCTAAAACCTAGCGGATAAAAGTCCCAGAACTGTCCCCACCGCCGCGGGGTATACCCAGTGAGAATAGTATCTCCTGGCCGATCTATGTCAGTAGCTAGACCCGCGTTTTCGGCATGTATCGAGTAAAGACTGTATATATAGTTTCCTGAATATAAAATAATTTTGTATAGGGGTACCTTACACCTTCAATAGTGGAATGGAGTAAAAATTCAGGTTGTGAAAAAGTGTCGAGAGTGAAGTTTGTTTACAACTGATATACATGAAAATTTCGAATGATCGTAGGGTGGTTTTTAGAGGAATTTCGGGGTTCGGTATATCTTGTCCGGAGAGAATGAAACGCGTGGAATTGAGAGATCGGTATTAGAAAGCGACAGGCGAATTCCGCGGCGCGTCCCGAATTATCGGCGAGCTAGATTCCTCGGTTGTTGCTCGTTAGGACGGTAAATCATGAAACTGCGGGGCGAGAGTCCTTGTCGGTGACGCGGCAACAACAGTATTGGTAAGTAATAGCCCGGCGAAACCGGCTGCGGCACCGTGGATAGGTAGTATGTAATGCGGTAGTGGCACCGTTCCGTTGCGAAGTAGCCTAAAGGTGTGCTCACAGTGCACACCGTCTAGTTTTCTAGTCAGAAGAGAGCCTAACCGCTCGATACAACCGGGGGCAACAGTTTCGTCTCGAACGAGCGCTGCCAGTCCGCCTCTCTTTCTCTCTCTCTCTCTCTCTCTCTCTCTCTCTCTCTCTCTCTCTCTCTCTCGCTATCGATTCGTCTGGAATTATGCTCGACGGCGCTCGATATCGTTCCGCAGCGATAAAAATACAAGTTAGGGCCGCGGCCCCGCGATCAAAGATGCAAACGATAACTGTTAAACGAGATGGAAATCGCGCGGCGCATTCCGAGAGCGCCGATTTTCCGCCGTCGATCGGGACCGCGTGCAGATTCCGCGTCGATCCAGATATAATCGATCGGCGATCAGAATTTTGATTTTTGTTGCTAGGATCCCTGCGCGAATTGCTTCGGAAAGTGCGGAAAAGGGAGCTAATTTAATTTGAAGGAATTCTTGTAATAATTTAAGTTCGGATTTGATCTTGAAGGAATTTTTTCAAATTTAAATTGATTTTGGAAAAGACGCAGTTCAAGGGGTTTTGATTCTTCTTTGTCTGAAAAGTAACGGTGGATCTAGTCGATGATTAGATTTTATAACCATGGTTATTGGCAGGCGTGGCCACAGATTGCCCTCCGGGGCACTGTCTTGGGCTCCGTCGCAATTGGGAGCAACAACGGCCACAACCACAGCGAAACAAAGTGTGAGACGAACACTTTAAATAGAGTAAGATAAATGATCGTGTACTTCTTCTTTTGATCTCGCTTGCTGTGCAAGGTTGCCCCTGGGAGCAATCTAGGGCGCTCCCAGAGCACACAGTGCTTGGAGCTCGTGTTTGTACCATGCGATTCCTGTGATCGTCGACCTTTTTCACAGAAAAATTGCTTTCGTAGCCTAACGTTGACATCTTCACGGAAATTAACATACCTGGACATGTATCTATGAAACCTAAGATTGTATAAAAATATTGTTCCCTATATTTTGACTAATATCAAATTTACGAGTAGTATATAATCGTACACAATTGCGTTGTGACGAAATCTTACGTTCTTATAATTTCCAAAACATATTTGCAAACTGCATTATCCACAATCTATTACAGTTACCTTAACCCTTAAGTGCATAGGTAAACTAAATATTAGGAACATGAATGCATACATGGGGTCCATCGAGGACCCCACTTACCTAATTCCTTGCTAACTTTGATCGCAGCAACAATTGATTTCTGTGAACTTTCTGTAAAACTGTAAAATTTCTGTAAACTAAAAATGGCGCGGCTAAAAATGTTAACACAAAATCCAACAGTGGGGTCCTTTGCGGACCCCACTCGTGCGTTTAAGGGTTAAATAAGGCTAATCGATGAATATACGTTTAGTATCTAATAATCAGCAATGCGCGACGAAATTTCAAGTAAAAACGAGCAATTCTCAGATCTGAAAACCAAAAAAAAAAAAAACAGTCTTGAACCCATCGTACAAATGAAAGAGTGGTGAAAAAATCGCGCAGCAGAAATGCGCGACCAATCAGTGCGCGCAGGCAGGATCCGTAGTCGTTAGCGTTCAGCGAACGATTTAATTGATCCCCTCGCTGCGTGTTTCGTTAATAGGTGGGGCGGGGTGGGGGGGGGAGGACGAAAGGAAAAAGTGTTCCGGCGAACACGGCGAGCAGATAAGCAAAGTAGTCTCGGTAGACAAGATACCGCTTCGATTTCGATCTGCGGGGAATACGGGTTGCAGAATTAATTAGACAACGCACGAGTCACTTTCTCGGGCCGGCCCGAGTCGGCCCGCGCGCGCTCCACCGTGGCAGTGATCCGACAAGGAGGCATAAAACAGCCGGAGTCCTTGCCGCAGCCTTGCGTTTTCTCCTTGAGCCACGGGATTCTATTTAAATACGCGGCATACTACTCGGAGCGAGAGCTATACTGACCGCGCGGTGGGGGCCGTAGAACTCATTCTCTCTCTCTCTCTCTCTCTCTCTCTCTCTCTCTCGCTCTCTGTCTCGATTCGCATTTCTGCGCGTTCTTTCGCGCGTTCCTCGACCCACGGACCACTTTTGTTCCTGGTGTGTCTAGTCCGCCGCGCTCATTCCGAGCGGTTCCTTCCGTGATTACGTTCGTGACTGGACACGATTCAGCTCACGATAAGGGGATCCATTAAACGGGCTCGAAGGTCGGGTCCAATTAAGCGGGTAGGGCCAACCGGAAATGGGAAAGAGCCGCGCGTTTTTCCGTTTTTATCGAGCACACGCTTCTGCCAGAGTCCAATGGAGTCGACGAGCGGCCTGTGCGCCGGGTTCGAGATTGAATCGATAGTTTCGATGGTTATAGGCAGTCGGAAATGTTCGTTCTTCCTGATTGGGCACGGATCGACGAGCATTTATGGCGAACTGGAAGTCTGGCGAAGACAGTTTTTGAGAATCTTGTATTCTTCTTTAGAGAATAGATAAACGGCGGATCCTTAATTATTAATTACCATTTAAACCGTTTGTACTGTTTGAAATATTGGGGACGTTCGGTGTCAGTTCCCCTTAAAATTGTTACTCTCGTTTGAGCGTGGAAGTTCATGGCTGCCGGCACGACCTCTGACCTTCCCGTGAGTCAACCTGACCTTAAGCAAAGTTCACAGCGAGAAACAGTCCCGTTGTGGTATAGTACAGTCCGCACTAGACAGCATACTGGAATCTGCTCGATTCACCTCAGATTCGATATGTTAGAAAATATTAACGACTGGAGAAAATATGTTGAACATACGTTGAATATGTTGTCTTAAAACATACTAGAAAATTCTTACCTTTAACCTTCGTAAAATTGAAGTTCTGAATGAAATGAATTACCAAAAATTCTGTAAAATCGTCTGTCCTGAAAAAAAATTGAAAATTTCTCCAAACATTGTCAAACATTCTCCAATCCCAAGCCTCAAATACCATATCTATAAAATCCCATAATCTTCGATTTATCGGACGCTATGCCGTTTCTCGCGTTCCGTATGAGGATTAACCGTGACTCGGGTGTCTCATTTGTTGAACAACAATCGGGCCAGGTTTACAAGAGTCTGCGCTGTTAATGCATCAGAAAGTTAGGACAAAGAGTCGCGCGATTCCGGCTCGCCTTGGCGTGTCGCCCGGGAAGTAAGTTCCTGTTCCCTCTTCAAGGTCCTTCGGCCGACGATTTCTCGAGGAAGAAGAAGAAGAAGACGAAGAAGTCAACGTGCTCCGCTGTCCCTCGTGTTTTTCCGTCGCGACTCGGTGTTATTCCACCGCGATTTGAATTATTCCTGACCCGGTGCGCTCTCATGGTCGATGGGGAGCTCGGAAGATCGAGTGCTCTCTCTCGCGTCTTCAGGGTGAACGGAAAAAGCGAGCAAAACAACGATATCGAAAGTTTAACTCTCCACCTCTTGCCTCGAGTCTTCTCCTTTCGCCATTTTGCACTCTGAATTTTTGTATCCAATTTTATTACCGACAACCTCGCTCGTATTTCACTTAGAACGTACCGGTACTAGTTTTAAACAATTTATTCCCGACAACTCACAAAGTGTTTCATTATCAAAATGTACTCCAAAAAATAGTTCCTGCGAATCGCATTTTTGTGAAATCTTTTCGAACATGGAACAGTGATTCCACACGTATTTATAAAAATACGTTGCACTTTGTGGTTGTAAAATTATTTCTAAAAGAATATTGTTTTATTTTTCTATTTTATTTCCTGTTTTACCGACAGACGCACAATAACGCCAAGCTGTTAATATTTCTCCTGTTATTATCGTTTACCTGCACGAAACTGCTGTTGCTTTTGGTGGAACACGTGATTACTTGTTAAAACTGTTGTCCTGAAATGTTACTCGACTGCGGCGTTTACACGAAACATTCGCACGTTTCATTCACGCTGAAACGTTCGGATCGCAATACTCTTTCGAGCGAACTATTCAGAATTTATGGTATTGTTGCGCTGGTCCGGCCCGGCGTGTCTGTCTATTACTCACCGTTTCTACGTGTCCCGAACGTTGAAGTGTTATGGCGTTATCTGTTTTTCGTCGATCTCACTTTCTAATAATCGGCCCGCGACAAGTTATTGCCGAGGATAAATCGCGCCGTATCACTGTTAATATCTGCGGCCTCTGACAACCAGAAATAATGACTAATATACGCGTTCGCCAATTTACTATTCAATCTCGCGAACGCCTAATGCGTTTTCTAATGGAGCTCTCGCAATTAGCGGGCGACTGGTTGTTTATTCGCAAACAGTGTACAATCTAATTAGCGGGGAAACGTGCCAGGAATTTGTACAAACGTTTTACATACTTTACGATTTATATCCTTAGCATTTACATTTTATTTCTATATTTGCAATCGTGGAACAACATGAACGAATTTATCATTTTACTACATTTAGGGACTAAAAATAAAATGAAAGTTTATCCATCAATGCCTGAAAATGTTGTTCCTCGTTGATTTTCAAACACAAGAACAGCAGCCATGGAGGAGTTTGTTTGCAGGTTGAAAATTAGTATACATTCTCCGATCCTTTTAGTGTTTTTCTGTTTGGTTTTCCATTCTTATCATAGATGCATAAAATCTAGTGATAAATATTCCAGTCGATTAGCATAAAGTTCTCCATACCGGACTGGGAATTTTTATGCAAATTTGTATGAAACACCTCGGGGAATTTCAATAATGAATTCCGATAAATTCTAGAGCAAAGAAGTGAGATACAGAGAAAGAGAGGAAAAATACACATGGCTGCCGGAGTTGACGGAAGTGAAGCACGCGGAGTATAGTGACAGAAGACAGACAGAGTATGGTGCCGGTCCAGGGTTAATCCGTCGAATACGGTGATTGGCGGGCGAGGACCCGCGCGAGAGACTTTTAATCCTTAATGGCCCGTCGTGGTTTCAAGTTATCACTCCGTTGACGCGGCCTTCAAGCTTCCCGGTACGTGATTCAGGCTGTCCGGGAAGCATGCGAGGCTTTCACGAATCGGCGAGCATCGGCTCGATCACGATTCGCGGAACCTGCCGTCGATCCGCGATCTAGATCCTCGGCATTATGCGTTTAATCTCGCCATTCATTTCCCAAAGTGCTCGATTTTTGTTGAATCCATCGAGGGACCCAATCACTGTGGGGTACCAACTACCGCGCCTACTTATTTTTAAAGCGTAGTGAATATTAGAAAAGAGATTTAAAATTTTTCAGGCAATTGGTATCCCCACGGTAACTGGGTCCCTCTGTCGAAATTATTCGAGAATTATTCGAGTCCTCCAAAATCTGAAGAGTTAATTATTTCCTCGCTGCATCTCGTTCTGCCTCGCACGAACTAACAAGGATTTCCTCTCGTTTCCAGATCACCTCGCGATCTCGCGATCTCTCCTCCGCCGGGCTCGGTCATGGGAAGCATCTGCCGCGCAGACACCGAACGATGACCGAAGACACCGGCTGAGAACGTCGAGGAGGACTGTGACCATGCCTCGAGGACGTCCGGTCTCGACCTCCTGGTAGGATATGCGCGATTTTTGCGCGGCTGAGATTAAGGGACTCGCTCAAGGACCTCCGGTGATCCGTGATTCATCGTGATTAGATCAACGCCCCGTCTCGGCCGCTGCCTCCTCGCAGTTCTCACCGAGCTATCCGAATTTTCCACCGACCTGCCTCCACCAGAAAATTGTTTGCGTCAATCTCATTAAGTAGCGAACAGTATCTTGACATTCTCAAGTTTTTTAAAATTCTCCACTAGCTCAAATTGCACCCACTTTTTAAATAAATGCTATTCTACGCACGGGACGTACGAAACCGTAAGCGGGCAAACATCCACTCTACTAGCAACCCTCTTGCGAAGACACACAAACAAAGATTGACTATGCATGCATCGAAAAAAGCACACACTGACGAGATTCACCTTTTGCAGATGCTGGATCAGCAGACTCGAGACCAACCGGGCTGGATCACAGAGACACGTCGGCCAGTCCCATCGGATAAGAGCGTCGGGAAGAGAGAGAAGGTCCGCCGTGATTTAACGAGGAGGTATGCCAGCGCGACCTCCGTTCTCGACTTCCCGGTACGTGAGTCAGGATCGCAGGAATCAACAGCAGCAGCAGCCGCCACCGCCATCGCGAGGATGAGCGCAAAGATATCCCTGGCTGGGCCGAACGCGGCGCAGTCAGCGGTGAACCATCGTGGTAAAGCATCGTCGGGGCTGTTGCTCGCCGGGAAGTCCGTCAAGAGACCGTCGTCGATGAGTAAGTCCCAGGAGAATACAATCGTGGAGCCACACCACGTGGAGAGGCAGCTGTCAGTGTGGACGTGTGTCGTTCGGCCGCGGCCAGTTTCCGTTTGATTCCACGTGCGCCAGGCGCCACGTGCCCGCCAGGACTACGGAGACGTGCTCATCATCTAGTTTAGGAGATGATGTGGTTCAATTTGTGGATTCCGGCTGGACTCACCTCGATCGTTAAGCTCTTAGCAATTTTGTGATTCGGTAGTTTCTGCGAGATTTTTTGTACAGTCGAAGTCGTTTCTCACAGTCGCATTTAACAAATTTAATTTTATGAGAGTGACAGACAACCTCCCACAGGGAGGAATTAGTTAGGCAATGTTGCTGTTCAATATTTAGTCTTCACACCGAGCGAGTAATGTTCTAGAGTTGAAGACACCAAAGTCGTTTCTCTCTGTTATATTCTCTGTTCATATGAAAATATCAAAGTTTCAATTTTAAGAATTTTTTCTGAGTCAACTGTGAAAGCTATGAGAGTGATTCTTATGTAGAACGGTTGTATATTTTCCCGAGTATAATGATGTATTTTTTTTTTAGAATATTGCATAAATGTGAAAATGACGTCAATTCCGTGCACCGTGCGTAAATGATATTTCTATATTTTTATATATCTTTATACAGCAAAATTGTAGAAATTCTGGTTTGAGACTAGTGGCGTATTTGTTCAGAAAGGTAACATAAATGAGAGACACTATAGTACAGAATAGTTAAGATTTTGGAAACACACATATGATTCTAGACTTTTTATTTAACGACAAAAATGTTTCATTCTATAAAGACATAGAACACACTAATTATACGTTGCTTTACTACAAGACTTTATATTTAACGACAAAGATGTTTCATTCTATAAAGACATAGAACACATTAATTATACGTTGCTTTACTACAAGACTTTATATTTAACGACAAAAATGTTTCATTCTATAAAGACATAGAACACATTAATTATACGTTGCTTTACTACAAGATTGTATTTACTCAGATTCCGTACAATTTTGATTGAAAAATGTGTGATGCAAACAATTCCAATAAATTCTGAGCAACCGTATCAGACTCGCCGATTGCGATCGAATACTAGAGCGTTGAATAATCAATCAATGCACTGGACGCGTGACTGTCCATTGTTCCCCAGTGTCGGCGAGTAGAAATTCGCTTCTTCTGTCACGCCGAAAGTATGTGTTCCGCGGAGCCTCTCCATTGTTCAGCTCGAGTATTCGCGGACGATTTTTGCTGGTAATGCAACCTCGATGACGATCCAATTTTTCGTCAGCTTCGAGGTCGTCCGTCGGCCGAAAATACTGCGCAAGTAAAATCACCGTTCCGTGCGCGTTTTTCGTTTCGCCGAACGAAGTTATGCTTGGTCATCGCGTAAACGCGGCCGCTGACTTCGCGACGGAAGTTGCTGGTGTTGGCCCATCGCGTTCTTTTCTGGTGATGCATCTGATGATGACAGTTGCCAAAATTATCATCCTTTTACGAGCCATTGTTCCGTTCCCGTTTCTCTCGACAATTTTCTTTCTTCGTTCCTTGCATTTCGTGTTCGTCCTTCGCGTCCTTGCCTGGGGACATTGGACTTGTATTAAATATAATTCTTATTCTGTCAATTTTCTAAAAATTGTTTAAAGTGCTTTTCATGGACATTTATATCGCATTGATAGTAAAATCCTTGGAGCTAATTCCATTAATACCATTAGCAATATTTATTCATCAAAAATAAAAAATCTGTCTTTATCATTATTCAGTAAAAGTAATAATTCCAGTAAAAATAATAGAAATCGCAGGTAGCACAACAGAGAGTAACGATCCCGAGAAATCGACAAATTGAACCATTTTCATAAACATCGTTCGACCCTGTCAAAAAAAAAAATTGCGAGCACGATTAAAGAATACAAGGGTATGAAAAATATACACAAAAACGGAATTATCCTAATAAAAACATCCCCCTCGATTTATTCTATGCGGTCAATCGTGAAAAGGCATCCCTCTTACAATCGACCATAAGCTCGAAGGAAAAACGTCGGGTCAGGGTCGTAAACAGTCATAAAGCTCGGCTGTCCTCTGTGTTCCGATGGAGGATCATCGAGCATAATAGACGTTGGGGTTTTTTTCGTTGTTATTGAGAGAGTCAGCGGACACAATAAATTTTGCAACCCCGCCAATCGGCGTACCCGCGAGTAATGAGAGTCGATTCGCCGCGGCCTAATGACACACCGTACACGTGGCGAGATTACACGCGTGAACGGAGGATGCGTTCATTAGCCGTAGAGGTGACTGGCACCGAGGAGAGACCCGTCAAACGAGCCGCCGTCCCAGAACTGGAAGCATCGTCGAACTCGTCGAGACCGAGCAGCCCGTTGGACAGAGACATCGCCATGCCAGCCTTGACGCGCGTCTGCACTACTGCCACTCTGCCGAGGATCAAGAGATTCAAATTCGCATCCATCGGTGAGCGATCGTCGTTCTTCTCTTCCTAATTCTTGTTCTGTTTCCATCATAATTTCGCAGCCTGTTCTTAACACTAGATACACGGGACCCGTCAAAATGACGGATTCTAATATTTTTAAATGGCGAATATTCAGATTGTAAAAATGCATCCATGAGCAATTATTTCACATATTGGTTTCTTTGGGTATGTATTATTAAAGAAATGGCTACAAATTTTGATCGATACATTCATGTTATTTTTATAAAGTAAAATAGTCATGTTTAGTGCTCCGTAAACCTAGTGTTAATTAGTGAAAGTGCGTGATAACGAAAGATGCAGAAATACGTGGGAATTGCAGTCGGGAAAAATTCTGGTGAATAATATATACCAAATTACCACAGGAAGGTAGAGAAATCGAAAATTCGGTAATCTGTAAAACAAATTAGATAAATTTTGATCTGAGGAGTAATTAAGGGTTGAACATCCGTCATAATAGTTTTCCACTCCGTTCTCGTAACATGTAATTGCCAGGACTGAAGTGGACAGTTGTGTTATGACTGTCAGTGGAAAAACAGATCATACTGTCAAAATTGTCCTACTTTCTCAAGAAAAATCCCACGCATATTTTTTCATCTACTAATATTGACGCAGATCATTCGTTATTAACCGACGAAACAATTGCGCAAAAATGTCCAAATAATTCTACGCGGAAGCGTACATCCGGAGTGAACTATACAATGTTTTCCAACGGTGTGCGAAGTATAGTTCCCGAGAAACTATAGACGCCTCCGTCTTCGGTGCATCGATTTTCCAAGGGCTCGATTGCAGATGTCCTGCGTGGTTTTTCGCGGTGGTGTGACTCACACCGTTGTTTATTTGCAATATCGATTACGGCGACGATCGACGACAGACGGGAAACGTCACGCGATGGACTCATAATAAACATGACCTCCGCTGGATCGGAGACGTGTGACGTCGCCGCCAAATTGCGCTCGTGAATCATAACAATCCAACGACGACGCGCGCAGGTGTGCTAGTCATGGATTAATCACTATCACGAATCACTTCAGATTCGACATGGTTGTTGTCGCGCGAGTGGTTTCATCCGGGTTTGGAAATTGTTTTTTTTTTTTATCGGGGCCAGACGATGAAATTTCGATCGACGTCTCATCGATATCGCGAGCTCTTCAGGTTCGCGTCATGCTCAAGCAGCGTTGCCGGATCGAGACTCGTCTCCCCACTCTACCTTACCCCTTCTACCACGCTTACTTCCCCACTCTTCTCATGCGTCGCAACCTCACGTGACCAACCCCTACCGGCACGGTGGGGGTAACACTTCCCCTCCCACCCCTCGATTCGCGTCGATTCCCCTAACCTGGCGACTCCGCACGGAACACGAGAATTATTTGCGTCCTTTGCGAATTTACACGGCCCGCTATCAGATTAGAGGAAAATGAACGGCCGCCTCTGATCGTGTCAAGGCTACTACGATTGCGGAGACCGTAACTTTCTGTTGTTCTTGTATAGTGATCGCTGGCGCGGTGCGTTGTTCTACGACAATTTTCGTGCATAAATTTCCACCTCGTACACATGTCACGGAATTGTTAACACTTTGCACTCGAAGCTGTTTTCACTGCAAAACATTTCTTCCGACTTAGAATATGTCCCTTCTGTATACAGTAAGGAGCAAAACTGAACACACATACGACATTTTAAGAAAAATAATTTTTTATTCAATATTTGCACGTAGAATACAAAAGAGACAAAATACTTAGTATTATCTACGATCTTTTGGCTTTTCAAAAGAAACTTAACATTTGTGATATTATTATTGTTTCGCACTTTTCATCGTTTATAACTCGTAAACGAATTAACCAATGTCGGTGAAATTTTCAGCATGGATATAATTTATTCGGGCGAACCAAACACGTTCTTTAAATTTTCAATACGGGCTCGGATAAAAAAGCTAAAAAAACCAACTTTTACTATTTCTTTTGCGATTCCGATCAATTCAAATTTTTCACACCTCGTCTAATAAATTAATCCTTCTAACATCTCAATAACATTCGAGTCGTTCGATCTAACTTTTAAAAAGTTATGTTGCTTCAAATAGTGTAGACTCCGTTTTGCTCGTTACTGTGTATATCTTTTTCATGTTGTACGAAAATGGTGGAACGTACTAGTACAATACTGAAGTGCTTTGCAATTTACTAAATACAGAGAAATTTAATAATGTAAAGAATCTTTCGACTAAAGATACAATTATTAGTGGCGCCTTACAGTCGCGATTCGAGTGCAAAGGGTTAAGTCTCAAATTTTGAGGTCGCCCGAGGAAAATAGTATTCGAATATTCAATTAAACATTAGATTCCCGTTCTGAACGACCTGTTGCTCGGAAGGTCCGTAAATTTCGCCGTATTTCACAATTTCGCGAGACAGCTTGTACCTCTGCTGGTTTCTAGGAGCATGGGATCGGCACCCGATCAGATTTCCGCAAGGTAATCTTCGATCGATCGATCAGTCGGCGTTCGCAGCGAAACGGCAGGACGCGTTTCGACTGCGTAATTACGGCGGAAACGGTACAGCGGCGGTCTGGTCGACGGCATAAATATAAATACCGTCGTTCCCGATCGGTTGTGTAAGTAAGTCAGCATGATCGGCCGAGATCGGCTGGTGATCGGCGCGGGAACCACTTTCTATCGAGCACACGCCGAGAAACATTCCTATCTCTCTCTCTTTCTCTCTCTCTTTCTCGATGACTCTCGCTTTCCGCGGAAAAGAACCGTGTCCCCCGATCGACGAGAAAAACGTGGAAAATCGATTACCGGATTACGTCGATCTCGATCTCTGCTTCCTGGCAAACTCTCCTGTCCGTTCGACGTGTCACGATGTGAAGCAATCGTCGACGGACCACGAGGAATCGCGTGCAACGAGGATCTCGATTGCCGCAATATCTCGCAACCGCTCCGGATTCGCGCGGAATTCTGAAGCGGAAAGCGGCGAGGAAATGCGCGTGGGATCGAATTTTCCGAAATGTCTTGCGCGGATCGCGCGATCGCGACTCGCAAAGGACGATTAGGTTAACGGTTCGCGATTCGATGCTGAATTGTTGACACACGCTAGTCGACCGCGCTTAGTCAACGCTCACCGACAGAGATAACGAACGTGCAATTATTCATTTCGATTACCGGCTGTTTTCGTAAAGTACATGCTCCTCCCTGTAATGGTGATTATTATTAGGAAAGTTCGAGTCGTTATTTTCGTACGTTGCGAATCCGTACGAGTCATGACAATCATTTTTAATTGGACTTCGCTTGTTTTCCTGTTGCGACAGTTTTAATGACGCAGCAACTCTCGCGGACGTTGTTGCAAAACGAACTGCAAAATTGGCTCTGGTTTTGTCCCTAGTTTCGGAAATTGTACTTGTAAAGATACGTTCTGAATTCTGGATTTTATTTGAAGTGTACGAATCTAAAAATAGAGTACTCTATACTTGTCACAAATGCCTGGCCGATACAAGTCACAGAACTATCCCCACGGGGTATGGGCATCGCTTCGAGAATATCTCCTGGCCGATATATGTCCCTGGCTAGACCCGTGTTTCGGACATAGATCGAATAGCCACTGGAAACATACAAATTTCAAATAGTTTGCACAATTGATTCGACAAGAAAACACTCAATTCAATTTTATTTCGTCTATTTTGTCCTATTTTTCCATTTTAACAATATATTTTGTTATCTTTTGGGCAATGTGTCTACTGTTTTTAAATTTTCGAGAGTACTTTAAAATTTCCAAACGATGGGAAAATGTTCCGATCTAAAATAGTTCCTCGGTTGTTCCAACGGAGAATTAAATTAATTTCTGCAGGGAACGATAGAACTCGGAGAATTTCGGAATTTGCAGAAACAGCTGGTAAAGGGCGCACGTTCCCGACAAGAAACAGGGCCGATTCGTCTACGTGATTACTTTTTCGAACCGCGCGACGAATAAACGGCGTTTATCTGTAGCCCGGATGACGTCAGCTTGATACGACAAAGACGTGTGTTTACACGCAAGCGCGCGGGGCTGTGTACCGTGCGTTATCAATATAGCGGCAAGTGTTACGAGCTACCATAAGCCTTGAAGCACATCTCTCCGGGCCTGTGTAAATCGCGATCGTTCAAACAAGAGCTCCGGGGACCGCGCGAAATCGAGAAAATGACTCGTTTCTGCATCATCGTCGTAGAACCGAGGAGACGACCGTGGAAAATTGACTCGAAACGCTGTTTAAACAGCGAATCGTCGTGGTTCGTTTATCGCCGGTGATGTATCGCCGGCTTTTTACCGGATCGGTTTCTTGCCGTCATTATTCCAGCGAACACTATAGCCGATTCTCTCCACAAAACGTCTCATCGAGGTTTCCTCTCCTTTTACTAATTAATTCCTCACCTTCGGAGCATTTTAATACCTTTCAATTTATCTCATTCCCTTGATCGTACATTTTTACGCAAAACCAGAATTTTCCAGTCTATAGAAAACTTATATTATTAACACGGTGACTGCCATGTCACCGTTATGTGGCTGACGGAATTATTTGTCCAGGTTTTAAAATGAATTTTTACGCTGATATATTCGTTGTAACAAATTCGATTAGGATCTGTGAAATAGAAGAAAGTTGGAGGACTGTTCGATATGATACATTTAATTTTTTCCAATTTTTATTTCATTAACACTAGGTTTAGGGAGCACTAAAAATGAATATTTTACATTTCCTTATAAAAATAACGTGAATATATCTATCAAAATCTGTAGCCATTTTTTAAATAATATATACCTAGAGAAATCAATTTGTTAAATAATTCCTCATGGATCCATGTTTGGAATCTCAATATTCCTGAATTAAAAATATTAGAATCCGTCATTTTGACGGGTCCCGTAAATCTAGTGTTAAATAACTTACTTTGATTTTATGGAATTTAAACCAAAATATATTTTAATTCTAACATAAATTGGCCTTTGTTGTTATAAAGTGCGCAGTTCTGTGGACGGAATAAGCACAGAATAGAGAATTATTTGTGGATCGGAAAAATTGTTTAAAACAATACAGAAACAGTCTCGCTTGGTGTTCGATTGTTCGACGCGCGATCACACGGTCGATCTTGTTTATCTCGAAGAGCGTCATGCAACGAATGAGTCACGCTCATTAATTCAGTTATTTATTTGCTTACGTAGAATGTAACGTGCGATTGCACATGCACGATGTGTAATGCACGATGCGCGGAGAAAGTGCACAATCAATTTTACAATGCCACTGGTAATCACAATCGTTCCGTGAACAACAGTTAAACATAGGCAATATTTTTAGTTGGTTGAGTCACTCGCGTGTCTGCGTGTTCGTAACTTTATTTTTACCGATATCGGAGGAGGTTACAACCCGAAAGCCAACTGAAAATAATTACAGACCTCCAATCAATTCCGAACTCTCGACGCTCTTATCTTTATCTGCGTTTTACGGCCTCCCGTTGGTGTTCGACTGTAGATGTGCTTTTTCGGGGGATACGGTTCCTCTAACCCTTTGATGCGCAGGATTTTTCGGAACAGAAACATTCTTTACAAAAATAAACTAGATTATAGATCTAAAATATTGAGACAATGCACTTTATTATCTACAACGCTGAGCTATTAAAATGACTAAGCTTCGGAAAAAGATATACGGACTAGAAGCCGATAGTATGGCTATTTTCGTCCGAAAATTTCCCATTCAAATTAGTCGGCTTCAGAATTGCTAAAACGACCATTTTTGTTACAATTGAACAGAGTTAGACGACAACTTTCCCCCCACCGTGATAGTTGCGGGCGACCTTCGAATTACGTAATTAATTAATGTTATTCAGACCGATGTTGCTCAAGTTATACAAGACAGGATTTTTCAAGTCGTTCTGTGAACAATAATTCCTCTCTGAATTGTTTTAACATTCAGTCAAACACCAATTTCTATTGATTTCTTATTTTATTTCAGTGAACGTTGATGGAAGGCCATGACAGGGTTTATTAACCCTTTGCACTCGGCACTATTTTCAACGTAAAGTTAAATTTTTCTTCCGTCTTACAATATTCTCAATTTATTCAAACGAAACTGATCCGATTTCTACATATAGTATTCGAATGTTTAGTAATCTATTAAATACAAATATTGTAATGTAACAAATATTTTAAGGGTTGATTCGGATAGCAGAGGTTCAATTTTATTTTGAGTTCGTTCAGTGAAGAATCATGACGGTTTTGAGGTTGGTGAGCTACTAGTTAGTTGAACGAGAAGTGTTCGATCGAATTCGACCTGACCGAAGGCCGCGACCGCCATTGCAAGCGTGTTTCGCAATGGCGGCAGGGATTTGGCGTGGTTTGGCAGGGCAGGGTCGGCCGGGTGCATTGGAAGACGTCAATTGAGACAGTTCTAACAGGCAACGTAAACCTTCCGCGTGCGGGCATGTTTATCGCTCGCTCGAGCCGAGTGATGCTTCTGTGTATGATGTCAGACTCTATCTTTGGCGCGGAGTGGATGACCACAACCGAACCGAGCTCCGTACACCCATGCGCACAAGCACCGATCACGGTGAAATTCGATTGGCCATCAACAATTTCTACGGAACCCTACAGAACCTCGCAAACCTCAATTCCGACCCACTCTCTAAACACACAATCGCCTCACACCCCAAAATGCATCGCTGCACCTTGCACGCATCCATCTCAAATTTGCCTCTATTTCATTCTCATCTTAATTTCAAATAACCTTATTTTAATTGGGGATCGTGCACAGGGATTCCCCATTTGGGAATATTACAAATTTCTCAAAAACAAACGCAAATTTCGCGAATTTCGCAAATTTTTTTTTCCCAAATTTCTCTTTCTAATTCAACTTTTGGCATAAATCGTCTTAAATTTGTAGCTACTGATTATTCAGAGAAAAAAAATGTAAAAGTACCTAATAAAATTGAGAAGTAGAGAGATTTCGTGGAAATTGAGAAGCTAAGAATTTACCGAGAAAGGTCACGAAATTTTCCGGGGGAAAAAAGTTCTGAATTGCTTTTTAGCGTTCCAATTCGGTAGGACACGTAAGCGCAGAAATTTTCCGAATTCTCCCGTCTCCGCGTAAGACGCGGAGCAAAGTGTTAATGGAATAACTGGCGCGTGTAATGGTAAGATTATCAATTACCGTGGCGCGTAGCGACGTTTCTGGTCGTTTTGTTCCACGTCCCAGCTCTTAATCGCGATCTAGCTCTCGCGTTCCTCGTCACAAAGTTGTCGATCACCGTTCCACCGGTTCGATCGTTACGCTCCGCGTCCAGGCCTATAATTTCGTCGCCGTATCCTCGTGTCTGTGTTTCTGTTTCGATATTCAGAATCGGTAATGGGGCGGCGCGTGTTTCGAGTCGGCTACCCCGGCGAGACCAGTCGATAAATCGTTTCCACGCCGCGGCGTCACTGTAGATTCATACTTATTTAATGAGCGGACAAAAATAGACGGCTCCTAGGCTCCCTGCTCGATCGCTCGCGATCGATGCCGTGATTTCTCCGTGGATCTCGATCGCCCGAGACACGGCCATTTTCATCTTCTTTTCCGTTCGCTTGGCCATTTTCATCTTCTTTTCCGCTCGCTTGGCCATTTTCATCTTCTTTTCCGTTCGCTTGGCCATTTTTATCTGCTTTTCCGCTCGCTTGGCCATTTTCATTTTCTGTTCCGTTCGCTTGGCCATTTTTATCTGCTTTTCCGTTCGCTTGTCCATTTTTATCTGCTTTTCCGTTCGCTTGGCCATTTTTATCTTCTTTTCCGTTCGCCTGACCATTTTTATCCTTATCTCTCTATTCTTCTATTTTTTTTCCTTCGGGACATTCTTTTCCTCCTGATTCTCTGACCATTCTCATTCGCCTGATCGATCGCCCGATCATTTTCACCTTTCCCAGCGTCGGCACTGTTTTCACCCGTGTTTTTTCGTCCGTTGCGATCATCGTCCAAGAATTTATCGTACAAACACACCGATACCGACAATCTTATCCGACCCGCGCGGATTAATCGGAAATCTATGAATGCATCGATCCGATCCGATATATATCATAACATCGAAACTCGATGATCGATAGCTGCCTTGCCGAAAACATATAGGCGAAAACTCGCAATTACTTCGAACTTCGGTTGACGCAGCAAAATCGGTTTTGTTTGAACAGCTTTTTCGCCACTGCTCAATATCTTGTCCTATATTTGGAATTGTTATCTGCGTTTGAGGAACGTTTGCATCGAGACGAATGTGGAAAACTAATGTAGAACATTATTGGACGAACAGGTGTATGTCTATTGCAAAGCAAAAATACGTGTTTCCGTTTTTAATAATTTCAGTCAATTGAAGATAATATACTCATATTCTGTGATTCTGTTAATCTGTTTTGCGTTTTTATTAATTTTCTGCTCATTTTTGTTGGAGAAGTCTGTAATCTAAAGATCAGATATTGAATTTTTTTTTAGTAGTTCAATTGCACAGCACATTCAAAATTTTACAGGAAATATTCGATGTCGGAGAAAATATTTGGCTTTCTAGTTAAAATTAGTTCTGAATGTTCATGTTAGTCATGTTCGGAACAATCAAACTTTCGTAGGATAAGAGATTCCGCGATTTCTCGGAGGCTCCTATATTAAACGCTGCAGCGTGACGCAATGCAAATGGAGAAATTGAACGGACGGGCTAAAATAGGCGTAAACACGCGAAGAAAGTTATCGGCGAATCAATGCTACTCTCTTCCTCGCGCTCGCCTGAAAAAACAGTTTACGTCTGCGCATCCTCGGCCGGCGAATCAGCAAAACTTCGCGAAAATTCCTGAGCCCGAGAAGCAAAAAAAAATGAGGAAAGAAGTTCTACTTCGGGGAGGAATTTTTTCGGAAATTATTCCAGCATTGTTATTCCTCGAAACGACTAAAAATCTCAGACGAGAACTTGGATAACTCGAAAGAAATGGCGACGAAGGAGATACGGACGACCACGACCAGACGCAGGAAAGTAAAACTCGATTGGAAATGCGTCCACGACGAGAAATTCGTGTAAACGTGAACTTTCACCGAATCGTAAAACCGATCGGACCCGGAACCAGGTGTGATTACGTCAATTCGATGTTTTTACCTTGTTTTTCAACACTTCAGTTGCGATTAACGAATCGATCAATTTTCGTCTGCATCTTCTGCCCCGGTGAGTCGAAAAGTCTTGATCCTTTAATTGGAAATTTGGTAACGTATCGTGGATTGTCACTTGAACACGGAAAACACGAACAAAGACGGAAGAAATATAATAAATAGATCGCGCGATATAAAAACTGCAAGGCACAGGAGTCAAGGTAATTTTCTTGCTAGAACAATTTCAATAAGTATCAACGTTAAACAAAAACAACTTACAGACACCGAACAGGTGTCTCGCATACCTTAACCACCGAGACCGTAAGGATGTGCTCGTGCGAAACGATTCGATAAATTTCTTCGTACAAGCCCGTGCTAATAATAAAAATTGCGCAAACTCCAAATAAATTCGATCTCTTGCCATTTTCATTAGGCAACCTGCTGGATACTCGTACACCAGTCACTTTTAGTGCTCGTTATGCTCGGTATTAAAGAGCCAATTAAACGACAATTAATGATCGTGTTAACACAAACGACCAGCACCTCCTTCACAGCTTCTAAATATTCTTATCGTCGTTTTACAAGAGATGCGATTGTTATTTAAATTTTATTCATCGATTCCAGCCGACGAGTCACAATAGTCGACGCCGTGTCGTCGGAGAACTGCGAACTTCTAAAACGTTCACTATTATTTCTGAGAGAATTACTTCCGCAGCCTTGAACATTTTATGCATTTTGCAATTTTTGTAGATGAATTTTCAGAATTTTCAAATTTTATTTCCAGCGGTAGTAGTCTTTGGAGGTCTGAAATAAATAAAAATCGTGTTAAATTCTGTCTAGTACAGTGATTTCTCTGTATATGTCGCGAAGGCCTGGATGATAAACGTCGCGAAATGATCCCCACTACCGCAGGGTATACACCATGAGAGCGCAGAGAGGCCTCGGACGCCGAGGAGTGTAACCATAACTCGGGGTATGTCTCCTGCACGATACATGTCGCTGGGAAGACCCGTGTTGTTGACATGAATCGAGTAGTCATTGTGATTCGTCACAAATTCCTTCGATTTATAGTGCAGGTGCTGAACCGATAGAGAATAATTGGTTCGGAACGTGTTCCACCGATTTTCCTCTCTGACCGATCCCGATGGTTACACTCTGATAAGAGCATTTCGTTATCTGCGTGACCTCAGACGTTCCATCGGCTGCGGTCACTGCGAAATCAATTGGCCGTTCAAGGATGGCGTTCGCCACGTAACCGTGTATCTTATCGGGTCCGGCTCGTTAAAACGCGAGAATGAATACGTAAATCCCGCGGTAAATAATAGCGACAACAAGACGAGAAAAGGTCAAGCATAATCGAACACACAGCACCGGTGACTATAGCGAGATCGACGCCGGAGGCGATAAATCCTGGGAAAATGCCGGTCGTCGAACGTGTCAGGAATCCGCTTCCCTCCGATCGATCTCCAGGCCTATAATTTTCGGAAAAACGACTGTTATTCAATTCATCTTTTTTTTTTTTTTCTAACATGTTATGCAAACCGTCGTAACCGGCCGACTGTGACGCGCGCGGAATTTGTTTACCGGTGACGCAAAATTTTCTAGTGAGTCATTTCTCCTTCTATCGAACTCTAAAACTCGAATAATCATGCTCGTCGCAAATTTACTCTCTTCCAATAAAATGTAATTTGCTTCGAAATCAATGTGAGATCGTTAGGCTATTATTACAATATTTATTGTACACTGTGTATCATCTCTAAGCCCGAAATCTTATCTTTGAAGTTCGGTCTTCCTTTTCGAGATAAAAGAGCGAGATCATTCGTACCGATCTTTCGGTACAATTCTGATTTTGAAACGTTTATCTGATAAAGAAGAATTCTAAATCGTGTGTTCGAAATTGTTGCACACGATTAAAGCAATATTCATCTTTTTTTGCTGTACCAAAGGGCTACACATAAATATTGGCTACTAATTTTTTTTTAAATTAGACTCAGCACAAATATCCGAATAAAAACGCGGAGGAATAGTAGTAAAATGGCGACAGGAGGATCGCGTGCCACGGGCTCTCCGCCGAGTGCCATTTTGGATCCTCGAACGCGACGGGGTTAATATCCTGGCCCGGGCAAGGACGATTACGGGGTCGACCACGTGGCTTGCTCATTCCTCGCGCTATAGCTCGTTCTTATCGGCGGAAAATTCGTCATCGATCCTCCCGAAAAAAGAGGAAGCCCTTCGGGGCTACGTCCGCGCGCACGTGTACACACGTGTACGCGCGTGTTGCGTGTCGATGTGTGCGTCGACCGGGTGACTCATTGGCTGGCTCCCAGTCACGTGTACGTGTTCCTCCACGTGTACGTGACTGCATTCGCTTGTGTAACGATGCACGCACACTGTTTTCACGACTTTACAGTGCCGTACGACACGGTTGGTTCGTGAAAGAGTGAGAGAAAAAATTTTACTTGCTCGTCAACTTTAACCTGAACGCGCAAAACCCCTCTTCGTTAACTAATTATTAAATTGTTGGCTCCGCGTGAACGAGTACTCTGTGCCACTCAGTTTGTCTTTCGAAGATGCGGTTGTCCGATTCGATGCTCTGGAATCATTTTTTAATGAGGTGGTCAGCGATTTTCATGAAAATGGGGTTGGATAATGGGATAAAGATTTTTTAATTGTTAGGTTCACCGTAAAGTCTGTTTTTTTTTTGTACGCTTTTAATTATTCGGGGATGATTTTATTATCATAGTAATTTTTTTAAGCTTGCTATGTAATATACAACATTCCTTTTTTAAAATTTACCCCATTTTAGGCAAGATAGAAACTTCTTTAAATTATGTATAAATATATGAAAGATATTCAACTTCACAAATCTTGACTCTGTTTTACAAAAATCATCATCATCTCTTTTACAGTCGTAATTATGCGAGCCTGTAAGAGGTACGTGTAGAAATTTTTTCGCCGTGTGTGTTTCACTCTTGATTCTCTCTTCTCGAGACAATAGAACAGTTAACAGGCATATGAGAAGCACATACGGAAATTTTTCCCCGTCCGTTTGATAGTTGATCAACATTCCCGGAAACGTCTGAGAGGTATATCGATCGCGGTACGAGAAAACAGTGGCTGCGATCAACAAACTGTGAACGAGTCGAGATTGAATAAACTTATTGGAGTCGTCTGGACAAAATTGCCCAACGGTTTAGCACCAGGCTACTTTGAACGTTCTGTTTATCCGCGATTTATTAAAAGATCCACCGAGTGGATCCGCTAAGTGGCCACTGATTTTCGCCGCACGCGTGCGAAAAATCTGCCACGTTTGAACGTTTGCCGCGGGAATTAGCGTACACGGTGTTTTATTTTTCTTCTGGTCGCGCGAGAGACTTTTCCCGTTTCGACAACACGGGTGTTCGGTTTTTGGGATCGTTATGCAAATGATCGACGACCGGATCGTTGACACTTGCCGAGGGTGGTGCGGTTAGTATGAATATTACGCCAACTTCGTCTTTCTGTTTGAACAGTCTCGTTCGGCGGACATTTTTGAAAAACAAATGAATTTTTGTTGTGCCATTGTGCTTTTCCTAATCGGATTTTCTTGCCTCACAAAAACAAAAATACGCTACGGTAATACAGGCGACTCGGAAATATAAATTCAACCATGGATACTTATAATGTCTAAACTGGGGAATATTATGCAATATAAAAATAAGTTAAGCTAAGCTAAAATAAGCTGTTTTGCACTGTAGTGATAGCAACTGCTTAGGTTCGCCTCGAGTAGTACTTTGTTAACATTAGATTTACCGGAAACTAATATTTGTCCGTGAGGAATTATTCGAGAAATTTTATTAAAAATTACTAGAAATTCGGATATGTAAAATAGTAAATTTTAGTGCTGCGTGAAACTAATGTTGTATAAAATAGATTGCAATATTTACGAAATTTTTACAGTACGAGCGCTGACTTGACCCTTACCACTCGAATGGCGACCGTAAAGCGCCACCAAAAATTCCTGTATCATTATTCAAAATATTTTTGACAATATTAAATTTATTTATATTTAACCCTTTGCACTCGAGTGGTGACTCTGAAGCACCACTAGAAATTGTTGTGACATTATTTCAAAGAAATTACAAAAAACGTTACAAAATATTTGTTACATTACAAAGTTTGTATTTAATAGATTACTAAACATTTAAATATTTTATGTAGAAATCGGGTCAGTTTCGTATGAGTAAAATGAAAAGATTGTAAAACGGAAGAAAAATTTAGTTTCACATTGAAAATAGCGCCGAGTGCAAAGGGTTAATAAATTACTAAACATTTCATTACTGTACGAGTAAATTGCAGCATTTTCGTATGCATAGCATGAAAAAATATATATAGAAGGGAAATATTCTAGGTTTGGAAAAAATGTTTCGTTTTGGAGTTAAAATGGCTTCGAGTGCAAAGGGTGAATTCTTCATTTTGGAGCACTGGTGCGTTTTCTAAAATGCGAGTAGCCTCGACCGATCGGTATAGATCTCGAACGATCGAGTCGGGAAGCTGCCGAAAAAATGCTGATCGAAGACCGAATTCTGAGCGAGCGTACGTACCTGTGCGCGCTGGCGCGCTCCGAATCGAGCGCACGTTTACCTCCGCGCGAGTCCTCCTCCGTCTGGCGCGCACCACGACCACGAACCAGCCCACCTCTACTCTCATCGCTCGTCGCACATCCACATCGAAACGTCCCCGATATTCCCCTACCCGTGGCTCCTCGTCCGCTATAGTACTCGTGTGGATCGCGATCGGTGTTGTTCCGTGTGTGTCTGTCTCTCTATCGGCGCGCGAGAGCCGCTCAGTCTCAGCTCGTCGGCGGCCGTGTACGGATCCATCGAGCACGCTCGGTCGATCTCAGACTCACCGTGTGACACGCATCGGTGTTTACTTCCGGCCTGGATCGTGTGCTAGCAAAAACCGAGAGAGAAAGAGCGAGGGAGAGAGAAAGAGAGAGAGAGAGAGAGAGAGAGAGAGAGATCATTCTCACACCGGAAATGTTGACGAAACGAGGAAGGCACGGGGGACGCGTTGCCCGCGTGCCAACGCTCTCCTGAGCCTAACCGAAAACCCCCCTAACCGATCCCCGGTTTTGAGACCCGTCTTCTTGCACCCGCACAGGTTTCCCGCCACCCTCTCGGCTACCATAACTCTGACCCCTCTAATCAATCTCTATCGTCCCCAATATATCTCCCTTTTGTCCCCTCTGTGTCTCTTGATCTACCTTTGTGTCTCTTCTCGATCGTCGATCGAACAACCTCCGAAAAGTAAATCAATACGAAACAAAAACAAAAAATAAAAAATACGAGGACAGTGGTGGGAGTCTATATGAGGTCGCACGTGGATTATCGCCGCCGGGAGACAGTGTACAATCGGCCACGACGACGACTACGTTGACGGTGCGTCATCGTCAGTGATCGCGATCGCCGGCTCTGTGATCGTCTCGTCGTAAACGCGAACCGGTTCCTCCACCGATCGGGAAAGGTAGGTGCACCGAACCACACACGGCCCTCTGATTTTGATCCCCTCTCTGCACCCTGCCTGCCTGACTGCCTGCCTGCCTGCCTGCCAGCTTGACAGTGCTAGGTAGATCGTCTGGTCCAACCGGAAGCTGATGACGATGATGGTGTCTCCGACGCGTGTTCGGTCACCCCGGAAATCTTAACGAATCACGTTCGAATCGGGAAATACTGACGAACCGGTGAACGATGGTGATCGGAGACGTTATTCTATCGATAGATGCTGTCTCTGGCACGTTGGATCCCAAAAATGCCAGTGAATCTATGAACAAAGGTGTCGGAGACGTTATTCTATCGACAGATGCTGTCTCTGGCGCGTTCGATCCCAAAAATGTCAGTGAATCTATGAACAAAGGTGTCAGGAACGTAATCTATCCATAGATGACGTCTCTGACACGTCGGGATCCAGAAATGCTAGTGAATCTATGAACAAAGGTGTCAGGAACGTAATCTATCCATAGATGACGTCTCTGGCACGTTGGATCCCAAAAATGTTGAAGCTATGAAGGACAGTGTTGGGAACATAATCTATCCATAGATGACGTCTCTGGCACGTTGGATCCCAAAAATGTTGAATCTATGAAGGACAGTGTTAGGAACATAATCTATCCATAGATGACGTCTCTGACACGTTGGGACCCAGAAATGTTGAATCTATGAAGGACAGTGTTGGGAACATAATCTATCCATAGATGACGTCTCTGGCACGTTGGATCCCAAAGATGTTGAATCTATGAAGGACAGTGTCGGGAACATAATCTGTTCATAGATAATGTCTTTGGCACGTTGGGACCCAGAAATGTTGAATCTATGTAGGAAAGTAATCTATCCATAGATCTACAGGGTACGTTGGATCCCAGAAATGTTGAATCTATGAAGGGAAAGTGTTAGGAACGTAATCTATCCATAGATGATGTCTCTGACACGTTGGGCCCCAGAAATACCTAACCTATGAACACAGCAGAAATTTTAACGAGCCTATGAAGTAATCTATCAGGAATAATATAATCTACGAAGGGAAGTATCAGGAACCTAATCTATCCATAGATGATGCCTCGGACAGGTTGGGTCCGAGGAACGCGTTGAATCTATGAATGAAGCGGAAATGTGTTAAATGAAAATGTGTCTATGAGGGAATCTATCGCGAATATAGATTATGGATAGATTATATGTTACGGGATAGATTGTGTGTCTCCATTGAGTCCCATAAGCGTTAATAAATGTATGGAGAAAGTGTAATCTGTCTATCGTCAGTGTAATCTATCCACAGATGATGTCCCAGAATTTTTGAATCTATGAAGGAATCTATCAGAAATGTAATTGGTAGATGATGTCTCCGACTTGTGGAGGAAAGAAATTTTAATGAATCGATGAAGAGGAAGGGTAGTGGGGATGTAATTGGTAGATGATGTCTCCGACTTGTTGGAGGAAAGAAATTTTAATGAATCGATGAAGAGGAAGGGTAGTGGGGATGTAATTGGTAGATGATGTCTCCGACTTGTTGGAGGAAAGAAATTTTAATGAATCGATGAAGAGGAAGATAGTGGGGATGTAACTGGCAGAGGATGACCGACTGAGAGGCTGTTAGCCACGATGAGAACATCCACGAGGAGCAACGAGCCCGGTTACGCTTCAGGTGTGAACTCTTCCGTGATGAAGAGTTACGGTGTTACGAAATAGGTAGTCCTGCTTTTTTTTGCTCGCTGGATGATCGTGGTTTCCGTGCATCGGATGCAGTTCGGCGGGGACGGGGACACACGATCGTATTGATTTATTGGTGGGATTAGGGATCCAGCTACCGGGGTATTGGTAAGATAATTTAATGATCGGTGTGATAGGAGATTGTCGACGAATCATGATGATGGATGCGGTTTTGCTGATTAGATAGCGGGCGTGTTTTTGGTGTTGTCGCGGCTGGGAGCGTGGTTCTGATTGTTTGGTGATGGGAGTGTGCCGAGAGCGGCTGAGATTTGTGCGAAATAGAGAGGCTGTGATTTATTGTTTTTTATTTTGGTATTGTTTTGTTGGGGAAAGGCTGTCAGAGTTGCTGTGGAATTTGAAAAGTGGATATTGAGATCAGTGTGTGGTCGTTACTTGTGAGTGAGGACTGTGGGAAATATCTGGAACGTGAATATTATTTATTAGCAATTTATAAACAATATTACCGTTTACGGTTTTTGTACTTGATGTATTTAATATTCAGACACTTTTGATGATCGCACAGATGACAATGCGTAACTCCGTTTAGATAGTTGTTGGGCAACTTTTTAAAATATATTTACTCAAGATGCTTCGTCTAGTCTCATTGATCTTCTTACTGCACCCAATTATTTAAGCAGCCTCCAATTTAAATTAATCATCAAGGGTCGAGCAGCTCTAGACGATGCTTGTGAAACGTTGGGTCGAAATGGGCTTTGGCACAGTCGCCTAAGTGTTAAGATATATTTTTAATACAGAGAAATTACTACGACTCGACGAGACTGAGCTACCACAAAATCATCAAGCTTCCGGATGAGTGCAAAATAGCGCAAAATAAAAATTGCTTCATACAAAATAAAAATGTTCCAGTGTTCATTTAAAAAAATTTATTTTCAGAGTCTCTGCCTCCCTGTGAGATCTAGAGTACCAAACAGATTAAAGTTTTCTTATTTACAAATTAAAAGTATCCGTTTCATGTTGCGTCCCAGCAGGTAATTAAACATTTCTCAAATAACCCTATCAAATCAGAGCAAAGTTTCATTACTCCACATCCTTGGAGAATCTGGTCGACGTTAAGTAGAACACAAAAGCATAGTCCCTGAAGAAGATCTTGTAAAGTTGTAAACGGATTAACAAGCATGTTCACAGAGCGAACCTGTAGATCTTGAGCGATCCAGATTGATCCGAACTGCATTTCGAGCGACTCCGTTCAGCAATAAATTCACCGACTCGTAGAGATAATTCTGTCTTCGAAATACTTGGAGGTCTTACCGACATTCTATCGACTTAGCGAGCCTAATCTAGGTGGAAGGGATTAATCGTGCTTCAAGGTGGATCGAAATGGCTAAGGTAATCGAAAGCAGAAACGACTGTCAATCGGACGAGTCGAAGGAACCCGGTTGGGTTCGAGGTTCTGTCGATCGGAAGAGCATAATTCCGGCTCTCGGATGATTCCGTTGGTTAGAGCATGAGGCCCCACTCGGCCAACAGAGTCCCAGACTGGATCTCGAGTGGTCCGCGGAACAGAGGCAGCAGGTGCTGGCGCTACACCTGTCCGCAGGCCGAGAGAGCTCGGGCCCGGTCGCCCCGCTCGAAGCGTCGAATTCCACGGCGTTTACTCATTCCAAACAACGAACCCGAAGACTCGACGGGGCCGCAAGGAGAGAGAGAAACCACTACCTCTACGTGGCGGCGCTGCGAACAACGAACGCCGGGGAGAACACGAGAGAAAGAGAGACTCGGAGTAGGTGGACAGAAAGAGGGAGAGAGGATACCGGAGGACTGAGAGGCCGGAGGCAAAGAGAGATTATGCGTGCGAGCGAGTGAGCCAGAGAGACTGAGTGACCGAGACGGTAAGCGAGTGACTGAGTCAGTGAGCGGGAGAGTAAGTACACGAGTGAATGAGTAGAGTGAGTAGAAGGGCGAGAGAGTGATTGCGAGAACAAATGAGTGAGAGATGGAGACGTTGTGCGAATGAGTGAGCGAGTGAGTAGAGCGAGTAGTAGAGTGAGTGAGTGAGTAGAGTGAGTAGAGTGAGTAGAGTGATTGGGAAAGTGAGAGAAGGAGAAGTTGAGTGAATCAGTGTGAGGAGGAGGTATTGAATCAGAAAATGAGCGAATGTGTGAGTGAGTGAGTAGAGCGAGTAGAAGAGTGAGTGGGTGAGTAGAGGGAGTAGAAGAGTGAGTGATTGAGAAAGTGAGAGAAGGAGAAGTTGAATGAATCAGTGAGTGAGCAGGAGGTATTGAATCAGAAAGTGAGAGAATGAGTGAGTGAGTGAGTACAGCGAGTAGAAGAGTGAGCGAGTGAGTAGAGTGAGTAGAAGAGTGAGTGATTGGGAAAGGGAGAGAAGTAGAAGTTGAGGGAATGAATGAGTGGGGAGGAGGTATTGAATCAGAAAGTAAGTGAGTAGAATGAGTAGAATAGTGAGCGAGTGAGTAGAGTGAGTAGAAGAGTGAGTGATTGAGAAAGTGAGAGGAGGAGAAGTTGAATGAATGAGTGAGTGAGCAGGAGGTATTGAATCAGAAAGTGAGTGAGTGAGTAGAGCGAGTAGAAGAGTGAGTAGAAAATTGAGTAGAATGAGTAGAGTGAGTAGAGTGAGTAGAAAATTGAGTGATTGAGTAGAGTGAGCAGAGAAGTATAAAATTGAGTGATTGAGTAGAGTGAGTAGAGTGAATAGAGTGAGTAGAGTGAGTAGAAAATTGAGTGATTGAGTAGAGTGAGTAGAGTGAGTAGAGTGAGTAGAAAATTGAGTGATTGAGTAGAGTGAGTAGAGTGAGTAGAAAATTGAGTGATTGAGTAGAGTGAGTAGAGTGAGTAGAAAATTGAGTGATTGAGTAGAGTGAGTAGAAAAATGAGTGATTGAGTCGAGTGAGTAGAAGAGTGAGTAATAGAGGGAGTGAGCGAATGAAAATTCTCAACTCGTCTCGATCGTCGACACCTAACAGTAGTAGCTCGCCCACGTGCTCGCAGAAAACTTGTAGGATCGGTCAGAGGAAATTTATCACCGCGATTATGCCATTGTTACGAGACTGACAGCGGGGACAGCGAGCTCCTCTAATTTGGAAGTTGGACGACGACCAATGGTCCCGAAACGTTGCGACAGACCTAGTCGTGGCTCGACTTAGAAATTACGTGATGCACAGGATCATTCGGCAGCCCTTATTTTATAATTGTACAAACTACAAAGATGCTTCCATTGGACACACACAGTGGCACCGCTCCTTCAAGTCCATTAGGTACAACTAAATAAATTGAAGCAAATATTGTTGCAAAACTTGCGAGAAGTCTAAAACAATTTGTAACTTTCATAAAACGACCCGTACCGAGCGCATTTTGTGCTCGGTACAGTCAGCGTTAAAAATCGAAATGAACAGTATACTCAATGGCCTCGGTGACACAGTTTCGCTGAAAAAGAGCAGCTCGTCGCAAGCCCCCGGTTCGTTCACCTCGATTATCATCCTGTTCCGCACCTGAAACACCGGAACCAACGCGTCACGGCGAAAAGCGTCGTCGCGTTTAAAGCCGTTATCGCTCCGACGAGAGATACGTATGCACGTAGTCGAAGCGGCAAAACGGCACAACGGCGTCGTCGCACACACGAACCAACGGATCCTAAACGGCCGACGTATCGTGCTTTCACTCTCGGCCGAACAGCGGTGGCCGACGTCATCGTCGATCATTATGCAACCGGAGTCGCGGCCATTATTTCAGGTTCGCTTATGAACGACATCCTCCAAGGTTAATCGAGTCAATCGTTCGCCGCGACGCCGGCTACTCGTACTGATAAAGGATTCATCTTTCAAGAGTTCCCGATTCGGCCCACCGAGGAATACCACATTTTGGGCATTTTTTCTGGGAAACTAATAGATCTGATTCCGAAAATCTTCACGGTGTTTCATAGGGTGTAGTTTAGGGAGGGTCTCGTATTTTTTTGGTTAGAAAATATTGATCAGCTGCAAAGTTACGATTTTCCGGAGGTCCTGTCGGGAGGGAAAATAAAGCAATTTGGGGAATTTTCTTCTGGGAAACTACAAGATTTTTTTTGGGAAATTTTTACATGCTTGAAGGGGTGTAGTTTAGGGAGGGTCTCACATTTTTTTTGGTTAGAAAATATTGATCAGGTGCAAAGTTAACGGTGACTTTCCGGAGGTCCTGTCAGGAGGGAAAATAAAGCAATTTTGGGAATTTTTTTTTGGGAAATTACAACACTTTATTCGGGAAATCTTGACATGCTTGAAAGGGTGAGTTTCAGGGAGGGTCTCAAATTTTTGCGGTTAGAAAATATTGATCAGTTGCAAAATCGTAATTTTCCGGAGGTCCCGAGGGAAAATAGCAATTTTTGGGATTTTCCTTCCCGAGAACTACAAGACTTTGTTCAGAAAATCTTGACGTGCTTGAAAGGGTGTGTTTTAGGGAGTGTCTCAAATTTTTTCGGTTATAAAATATTGATCAGTTGCAAAATCGTAATTCTCCGGAGGTCCCGAGGGAAAATAGCAATTTTTGGGATTTTCCTTCCCGAGAACTACAAGACTTTGTTCAGAAAATCTTGACGTGCTTGAAAGGGTGTGTTTTAGGGAGGGTCTCAAATCTTTTCGTTATAAAATATTGATCAGGTGCAAAATCGTAATTCTCCGGAGGTCCCGAGGGAAAATAGCAATTTTTGGGATTTTCCTTCTCAAGAACTAAAAGACTTGGTTCAGAAAATCTTGACGTGCTTGAAAGGGTGTGTTTTAGGGAGGGTCTCAAATCTTTTCGTTATAAACTATTGATCAGTTGCAAAATCGTAATTCTCCGGAGGTCCCGAGGGAAAATAGCAATTTTTGGGATTTTCCTTCTCGAGACCAAGAAGACTGTTCAGAAAATCTTGACGTGCTTGAGAGAGCATATTTGGGGGAGTGTGTGGCATTTTCTTTTGTGTGCAAATACGCGGAAATTGGATGAATGGAGCGCGCGAAGACGGTGCGAAAAGGCAGAAAAAGCTTGGGCCAGCAGATAGCTGGCCGATTGGTCAGAGCGTGCGGCGATTCCTCGTCTGTTTCTGGGATAATGACTCGGTCAGCACCTGTGCAAACGGTGGAATATTTCGGTGTCGGCTTGATCCGCCGCGAAACGCGACCGCGAACACGCGGCGAGGAGAGCGTATATTTCGGTGGGTTGACTCATCGTCGGCAGTATTGCTATTTAAAAGCACGGAACAGAACCCGTCGGCTGTATCGAATTAGTATTTACCTTAGCGTCACGGCGCAAGCGGTGCGCGCCGCGATTCCTCGTCGTCTGCGCGGAACAGATGAAAGCTGCGCTAAAGCACAGCGAAAGCTCTCCTCCGCCGTGTTAAAACATCCCGCCGCGCCGCGATCTCCGGCCTGTTGCGCAGCGGTTTCTCGGTATTATTTCTAATCTTATCGCCGGTGTTATTGTTCCTGGTGCCGCGAACGCCTCGACAATACATCGTTAACAACAACCGTGCGCGGCGAAACGATCGACAAGAAAGTCGATCCGAAACCGGAGAGCCAGACGCGCGCTAATTATGTCATCCACAGATAAATCTACCATGATTTTGCGAGATGTCATTTCAGAGTAATCGGACGAAAATCACGGTTACGATCAGACTACGGATTCTTGTGCAAAATAAAAATTTGTCTCCAAGAACTGGCACACGTGCGCTTAATTATTTTCAAGCTAGCTTTATTCTTAAGAATAAAGATTCTCCGAAATTTTATTTAATAGCAACTGCAAACTTTTTGGTCAATTTTTTTTTTATTCTGCACAAAGATCCGCAGAAGATTCGCGAATATGAAATTTCGAGGACTCGAGATGCTTCCTCCGAGAATTGTATCATGCTCAGAAAAATTTATGCTAAAATGTAGAAACGTTAACGAGCTTTCTCCGTAGAGTAGCATTTGCAGAGAGACACGTTATCGTCGATTTTCGCGAGAATTCACGATCGAGCATCCCCGGAATTGTGTTGGCCAGGTGAAAACCGAAGGTGTTAAACAATTCCCGAAATTGCCATGAACAGGTTCCGGTTATTTGTCCGGGTTTCGTTCATAAACCGGCCGGGAGTTAACGACCAGACAGATGGCCGGGCAGCACGTGCGCGCACCACGGTTTTATCGTAGTTCATGGAAGCCAAGCAATGAGGAAGCCCGAGATTCCATAAGCCGTGAGACCATTAACTGACTCACTGATTAGGCGCTCCGCGGGGCGAATACTCCGACGCGAGAGGCGCGAACTATCGATGGATTAAAGGTCGGTGCACGATATCGGCGATCGTCTCTTCTTGTCGTCGAGCTATCGTTGACCCAGGGCGCCGCGGCGATAACGCTGCAGACTGCAATTGTCGTCTGCGAAGCCTAATCGTATTCGAAATTCTTCCATTCGGTGTCCAAATCGCGATAGCGGCCGCTAAAATTCTCTTTACTGGCTATAAACAAATTTAGAAATCACGTTGACCCCCGCCATGATGGTTTCGACGAACTATCACAGCCATGGTCGGATTGGTTAGCTCATTTTATATTCTTAACCCTTAGCACTCGAATGGCGACTGTAAGGCGCCACTAAAAGTTGCTGTATCATTATTCAAAATATTTTTTACATTATTAAATTTGTTTGTATTTAATAGATCACTAAACTTTTCATTACTGTACGAGTAAATGGCACCATTTTCGTATGTATAGCATGAAAAAATATATACAGAAGGGAAATATTCTAGGTCGGAAGAAATGTTTCGTTTTAGAGTTAAAATGGCTTCGAGTGCAAAGGGTTAACTTGCCTTTCACGAGATCAGTCTCGATCCTCTTAGTAGACCTAATCATCTGATTGTTAGAAAGTCGAAGGTAGAGTGTTCGGAGAACAGTGGGTCAAAATGGACCCAAGTCCCGCCATTCGAGGGTTCACAGCAAGATTCCTAGATAATGGGAGTCGAAGCTGATTCTGAAGAAAATAAATTTTTGGAAGAACCACCCCTTGTCAAGGCTGATTCTGGAGAAAATAAATTTTGGAAGAACCAGCCCTGGTCGGAGCTGATTCTGAAGAAAATAAATTTTTGGAAGAACCAGCCCTTGTCGAAGCTGATTCTGAAGAAAATAAATTTTTGGAAGAACCAGCCCTTGTCGAGGCTGGTCCTGAAGAAAATATATTTTTGGAAGAACCAGCCCTTGTCGAAGCTGCTTCTGAAGAAAATAAATTTTTGGAAGAACCACCCCTTGTCAAGGCTGGCCCTGAAGAAAATAAATTTTTGGAAGAACCAGCCCTTGTCGGAGCTGCTTCTGAAGAAAATAAATTTTTGGAAGAACCAGCCCTTGTCGAAGCTGGCCCTGAAGAAAATAAATTTTTGGAAGAACCAACCCTTGCCAAGGCTGGCCCTGAAGAGATAAATTTTCAAAACTCCCAAACCCCCTTTACATCTAAACCCGGAACAACCTTGGTAAAAGTGTCCCCCTAATCGCTATCTCTCTCTCTTCCTTTCAGCGTCCTCCTCAAGGTCGCGGCTGGACATCAGTTTGCCGGAGCTGAATCCTCGCGTCCGCCTTCACCAGGACCAGCAGGAGCAGCAGGAGTCCGAGAACGGTCGTCGAGCAACGATGTCGACCCTGGTCTGTTGCGAGCCAGTGTCGGCTGGTCGTTCCCGGGACAACTTGAAGCTGGTGTTGAACCGTAGCCTGAGCGAGCCCGGTCCTCCCGCCGGTGCGTCGAGCTTTCTGTCGTCGCCTACGTCGACGGTGTCGCCGAGCTCGTCGACGTCGAGCGGCGTCGACATCGTCGACGGCAACGACAGCGCGAGCTGCAGTTTAAACGCCAGCGGCAGCAGCATCAGCGGTTGCAGCAGCTCCAGCAGCGGGACCGATTGCGATCTACCATTGGTCGACGTGCACCGGCACTATCACCTCCATCATCATCATCATCATCACTTCCATCAGCACCAGCTGTCGGCATCGAAACGCTGCAAGCTGGAGACCGTCAGTCTGCCCGCCAGCCCGTGCAACGAGAACAACACGTTGCAAAGGCAGCTGGTCCTGCAGAGGACCAGGACCATCACTGCCGACGACCTGGCGCAGCGTCTTCTTCAGCATCGTCAACCCGACAACCCCCCTGTGCTCCTGGACTGTCGGCCGTTCATCATCTACAACGTGAACCATGTCAGAGGAGCTATCAACGTGAACTGCTCGGATCGATTCAATCGACGCAGGCTTCAGCTCGGCAAAGCTACCCTCGCCGACTTAGCTACCACCAGAGAGGGCAAAGAGTTGCTCAGGAAACGACACTACAGGGAGGTTGTCGTCTACGACGACTGCACCGATGACGTCGATCGCCTGCCCGTGCAGCATCCGCTGTTCCTCGTGCTTGTGGCCTTGCTGGACGACAACAGGGAGCCTGCTCTTCTTCTCGGTGAGTGATGATGATCTTCCTCTTTTGGGATTTGACGAGTTTGCAGGTTCTCGGTTCTGTTGTCGAAGGAGGGTCTTGAGTTGGAACCTCTGGCTGACCTTCGTGGTTCTGATTCAGCCGAATTGGGAGTAGATTTAATTCTTTTGTCGGAGGAGGATGTTGACCTTTGGTCTTTGGAGGTCCCGTTTAGGCTAGTTGGTCAACTATCTAATTCTTTTGTCCGAGGATGTTGAGGTGGAGCGTCTTTGTGAGCCTGGTTTGGGCGACTTGGACGTTTTGTGCTGGCTGAATTCTCGATATATGTCAGCAACACGAGTCTTGCCAGCGACGTATATCGTCCAGGGGACATACCCGAGTTATGTTTACACTCCTCGGCGTTCGAGGCCTCTCGAGCTTCCCCCGGTTCTGGGGATAGTTCCGCGACGTTTATCATGTAGACCTTGGTGACATATATAGAGAAATCACAGTACACGTTTTGATTAACCAAGTATTACAAAAGTTGCTTTCTAAAAACGGCAGCACCGAATTTGTTGAGATTGTCCCTTGTTTTTAGTACAGACGCTTGGTCAAGGAAGTGTCCATTTTCCACAATTGAGTAAATCGTTGCCATTTTTAGAGGGCAAAGTTTCCCACAAATGAATTTTTATAATTCCGGTAATTGGGAAATATGAAACCGGTTTAGTGGAGTTTAGGTTCACCGGTTGACGCGTATGGAATTTATGTGGATTTTCAAGTAAAGTTGCCCCATTAAGCACGTATGTTGCAAAATGGTAAACAGGTCATCCCGGCCAAGTTTCCACACGGTGACACGTGTACTTGGAAAGTGCCGTTTCAGAATAACGGACACATGGCCAGCTTGGAACGTTTTTCTGCTTTTCCCTCGACGAAAAAGTGTCGGCGTACTACACTGGTTGTTTGTTGTTTACGTAAGATCACGTGGGAGCGCCTGGCATTCGGAAATAACGATGATGCGGACGCCACGAAAGTCGCATCTGCGTCTCTTCCTCGATAAACCGACCGGCGCGCGTAATTCCCTCACGATTTAGGCGCGTTATCTCCGTCAGGAAGCTGATACGATGACGATACAAAACGCGAACTCAATTTCGAACTCGAATAAAATTCGAACTCAAATCTATCTCTAGTAATTAGCGGAGGACATTTTTCCTAACCCTAACCCCATGGGAGGGTAGTAACGTGGAAAAAATTAGCTTCCGGCCCATTTTCTCTTCTCAAAAATTCCGAGAAAAATCGCACAGATGCCAAACACTCGGACACACATACCGGAATTAATTCGGATTTTTAAGTTGGCAATCGTAGTCGCACAAAATGAAAAACATGAAAAATATCAGGAAAAATGCAAATTTCCCGTGGAAGTTTCAGAGCGAAGGGGTTTATATTTTCACGGTATCAGTGTATGTGTGTGGGTATTGTTCGTGAATTTTTTCGCGAGTTGCAAAGGAATGAAACCTACTTTCTTTCGCGTTGTTACGTTTCACAGAGTTCCGCTTAATTTGGACCCGGGACATTTTTCAGATTTATGCGCTTCGGAGCGCTTTTGCGAGCTTTCGCGCACCTTCTTCCGCGAGCAGGGGAACAGGTAAACTGTCGGAGAGTCCGCCGCGAATTCCGGAATTCGCACAAGTCGTTCCGCGAAATGCGGGAAATGAATGGAAAATGTCGGGGAAACGTGGGTGGGGAAGATTGCGTATCGGCGGGCCTAACGCGAGCCTAACGCGCCCGCAAAAATTAACGCGTTACATGCTACGTCAGAGTGGGCTTAGAAATTCATTTTTATTACAAGATATCCAGACAAACCGAATTTTATTGGAGCCTTACGAATTCAAAAGGGTCAAGACAGCATTCCCTATAATACATTTGAAATTTCTGGTTGTGGTTTCGTTAATTAAATTACTTTTGCAAGAATCTCTGGGGTTGATGTGTGGCACTGAACGTGTTAACAGTGTTCCCCGCGGATCGGAATCCCCGTCGGAATCAATAAATGTTTCCGTTTCGATGTACAATGAAAATCGATTAGCATAAACGGCCGCTTTCTAACGGTAAATCGTTTCGCAGACCGCAGAAAACCGAGAACGGTGTTGCGCGTAGCATCGCATAGCATTCCTCTCGCGTACACGTATACACGTATATACAATACAAATAAAATAAATTGCGAGCCGCCAAACGATTCGTATTCAATCAAGCCGGACGACAAATTGAAGACGCCGCGGCGCAACGATTTGTCGATCGTTCGAACGGCCGATAAGCGATTTATAACGTTTTGTATCTTTCCGTTTCCGCGATTCGCGATCCCCGACGTTTGCGTATCGCGGATCTAGCGACGCCGATAACGCCGACAATGGCGACGCGAGACGCGAGATAGCGACGCGCCGGTGTGTGGATGATGTGTGTAGTAAACACATGATTCCAGAGAATGATTCTAGTGAATTAGCGCAGGCTCTCCCGGGAGCACGAGGATGACGCGAGTGCTTGAATGAAACGCTGAAAACGTAACGTGACGCTCGCGGAATATTTTCCACGGACGTTTCCCCCTCTACCCCGTCCCTTCCCCTCCACCGCCCCTCGCCTCTCAGCACTCTTAGCGAATTTCTGGACTCGCCGTTTTCAAGCCGATGAGTTTTAAACTCCCCCCCCCCCCCCCCTCCCGAGGCTTTTTACATTTTTACAGACTTTCGCCGGACTCGGTCCCGAAAGTGTAAAATACCGTAAGAGGGGCTTCTTTATCGCGAGATTGAAAAGTACAGGGAGGTTCAATCACGGTGGTCCAATAAACTGTCTTGAATATCTTCGTTATTTGACACGAGAACATGATATGTACAGAGTTTGCTTGGTATAGAGAGGTAAATGTGATGCGGACATTTTTTTGTATGGATGTAGGCGTTGCGGAGATTTCAAGGTCACCTTGATTCGTTTAAATGAAGTACAATGTCTCTAATATCGTGGATCGATAGGGTATCCAAGTCTGTGTAGAAGTGTATTGACCCTCGAGTGTCCTAACTCTGATGGTTAACGAGATATTAAATATTTTGGTCAATGTTATTCGACCACCCTGTATATTGGTGAAATGAGTAGAAAGCGCGTCTAGTTTTGTGTCCGATAACAGCACGGTGGTAGTTCCATATGAATTGTTGATTTTATTGTTCATTATAGAACACATCGGTATTCAATGAAAGTGTTTCACAGTAGTGTGTCAAAGTCAGCGGCGGACCGGCAATTTCGGTGCCCTGGGCTAACATAATGGGGCCTTCCCAAATCAACTCGAGTACCAGAAATTTTGCATAATTTATTCTCACTCAAGTTTTTCATGGAATCTAGATCACGGTGGTGTCTAATCGCCCAGAATCGGCAGAAAAAGCGTGCAGCGATCACCGTAGTGTGTCAAAGTCAGCGGCGAACCGCCAATTTTGGGGCCCTGGGCTAACCCACTGGGGCTTTCCCAACAAATCTGAATCAACTAGACTTCCAGAAATTTTGTATAATTTATTTTCACTCAAGTTTTTCATGGAATCTAGATCGCGGTGGTGTCTAATCGCCCAGAATCGGCAGAAAAAGCGTGCAGCGATCACCGTAGTGTGTCAAAGTCAGCGGCGAACCGCCAATTTTGGGGCCCTGGGCTAACCCACTGGGGCTTTCCCAACAAATCTGAATCAACTCGAGTACCAGAAATTTTGCATAATTTATTCTCACTCAAGTTTTTCATGGAATCTAGATCACGGTGGTGTCTAATCGCCCAGAATCGGCAGAAAAAGCGTGCAACGATCACCCGGTGGTCGCAACGAAAGGGAAACGTGATGTTTTGTACGGCGTGCGTGCCACGCGTTGAAGAGTCGCGTCGAATGCAACTATACAAGCTGACCGTCCGAAAAAGGGCATCGCATGGTGACCGCAGTCGAATCTTGCAACTGGTTCCGTGGGAAGTGGGGGAGAGGAACGGGTTGGATCACTTCCTTCCCGGTCATAAGGCAACATAGTTGCGGAAGCGCGCGAAAGAGAGAGGGAGAGAGGGAGAGAGGGAGAGAGAGAGTGTGAAAGAGGGGGAGAGGAGGGAGCCACGAGGCTGGCGAATCGTATCGGCGTTTGGCAAACGGAATCAGGGACGAGAGCAAACCGGTGGCATAGTGTAGTGCGCAAATTCTGGTCGACTATTCGCGGCGTCATCTCCGACATGAGTCATTCCTATGAATAGATCCCCACCTTTTGCCGCGGCTTGTGTGTATATCGCCCGGTGACTTCGGCCCCTTCGCCGCCATTTCTCTCTCCCTCTCTCTCTCCCCCTCTCTCTCTCTCCCTCCCTCTGTCTCTTTCTCTCCTCCCTCCCTCCCCCGCGCGCGACGTTTCCTACCTTTCCTTCTAGCGATACTTTTGCAACTCGACGTTTCGCGACACGCGAAACCGTTTCCTCGCGGAAAATCGCTTTTCCTTCCGAGAACGCGCTGTCCCCATTTTAACGGCCCTGTCGCCCGATTTTTCTACCAGCTATCTGGTTTTGCAATTTAGAATATATTTTTACGATATTATAATTGACTCAACCCTTTGCACTCGGCGCTATTTTCAATATAAAACTAAATTTTTCTTCGGTTTTACAATCTTTTCGTGTTATTCGGACGAAACTGATCCGATTTCTACAGAAAACATTTAAACGTTTAGTAATCTATTAAATACAAATTTTGTGATGTGACAAATATTTTGTAATATTTTTTGTCATTTCTTTGAAACGATGCCACAACAATTTCTGGCGGTGCTTCAGAGTCACCACTCGAGTGCAAAGGGTTAATTAACTGATCCAAAAGCACGGGACTCAGCAAATAGAAACACGAAAAATACAGTTTGACCGAGTACGAAGGCACAGGAAATTCGATTTTAAAGAAATCACAGCATTGCACAGCGTCTGAATCATAGTGACGAAAATGAAAGCAGAAAGTCGGTGTATTTCACCTTGAGCATCGCACGTGGGTTAAAAAATAAGGCTAGTCAAACTTCGATGACACCACGAGGATTCTTTTATACGAGAACCTGACGTCGCACAAAATTTGGTGTTTTCCATTTCGAACATTTTTGAGACACGAAGGAACGAGAGAATCGTCACTGGAAAAAATACAACAGTATTTTCCAGCGCTCGCTGAACAAGGAAAAAATATTACCGAAAATCGACGGGTGAACCTACACAAAAATATTTTCTTTGTGCCGAAAAATATTTTTCCGCTGACAATCACATATACTCGATACACAAATGAAAACTTCCAATCCATATTCAATGAGCGAATAATAAAAAAATATTCTAGCACCAAAATTTCAACAGGTAACCGGTCAAAATTATTTTTAAATTTATCTTCCACGGTAGAGAATGCTATATCATTTTCAGAGATTCGTTCCTCATAATGCTTTCTGTAATGGTTAACGATATCGCGAATGCAACAAAGTGGCGACACCGCGGTGCATTCGAAAACTCGTTTATCAGCATCAGCACGCACGCGCGCGCAGCTTCTGCCGGTCTTCCCGATACCGATCGGCTCGCTGCGAGGGAAAAAGAAGTGTCCCCAATATCGATCGACACGCGCGTGTCGCATTACTCAAGAATGCACACGCATAACTTCTCGCGACAGAAAAACCGACAGCCTTAGAATTATGAAAAACTGGATGACTCAGATGGCCTTCTGGTTTCTGCTTCTTTGCATGAAAATCGACCGTAGAACTTCCTTTCTTGTCCGCGAACCGATATGTACCGGTTACCGATACTCGACGGCCAGACTGTCGCCATTTTAACAAAAGTTACGACCTGCCCGCCGCTACGAAAAACGATTATGCAAATTTTACTCGTGCTATATACCGAAAGCGATATCTCGAACGATCGCTGATTATCGCCTTAAATATCTCGATATTTACGATGCACATTCGAATGGCGTTCACTCATTTTTATTTCATCCTCTTTCGGCCTCGCATGAACGATCCTTCTTCGTTCGTCTTTTGACATTCATTTTTGTGCGAGTGTTTCATGATTCTGTGTCTACTCTTATTAATTTGTGGGATCTGGAATAATTAACGCTTCGCTATGTTATTTTTCATGACAACTGCGACGATTAGAGTTTCTGGCTCGACGTCGATGGTGTTTCAGAAAATTCAACGATCGCACATTGTCCAGTTTTATTCCTGGGCGGTGACATACTCGGTTTCTTTTGGGACTCGGCGATTTTTAACGACGATGGAGAAGAAAACGGTGAAAAAATTGAAATTCCCAGACAATCACGCCAGGCGCCGAGCGGCGATCGCGTCAACGCGATTCTTTAGACGCTTCGGCATCCTCTGGGTGTCGGCCAAAGTGTCGGTGACAGTCTCTTCGCTCTGCCAGTCCTCTTGACCTCGTCCTTTCCACGTTCGCATCGCGATCGAATCGATCCCGATCGAATAGATCCCGTTTTCTACACGAATCGCTCGAATCATCCCCGTTAATCTTTTGAGTCCGTGCGGACGTAGCTGGCGATCGCCGGGTCAATATCGACCCACGCCGAAGCCTCCATCTTCTGTGCTCCCACTCCGTCAATATATATCTCTTGTTCTATCAGCAATTTCATGCTATAAAATAAATCGCAACTGTTACTATTTTGATAATTAAACAGATAATTGAAAATAATGAGAATTTTTGCTGGTTCGGGAAACTGTCAGAAAATTGTTTTCTCAGCATTTTTACAAAGTTGACAAGAACGATGCCAGTTTCCCCGATTGCCGGCGAGACTGTGTACCTGCGATCGGGTCGAAATTGACCCGACGGGTGAACCTCGGCGCCGATGTTTATCGTGTAAGGTTTGTCGACGTCGAAAACAGTGTCGTGATAAACGATTGCTCGCAAGGTGGACATTGACGGATGTCATTGGATACCGCGCGGCCATTAATTAATCGTTATCCGTCGGTAATCGGAGCACCGACGTATCGCTGTGGTACACGAGCCGGTATCACTCAATCTGTCATACCTGAACCGCACCGAGTATCGTCGATAAATCGGTACGATTGTTGACGATGATTTTTCAATCGACTTACCTAACACCCTTGACACATTTCGCATATATTGCCTATCGGTCATGTCTACCGATTTTCCGCGAGCTTGCTTCTATTCCGTGTCGTCTTCTTGTTCATCGAAATACCGGCTATCGATCGATTACCGATCAATACGTTAACTATGGGGATCATAATTGGCCATCCATAGTTCTGCCTCCGGACAGCAACAGGAAAAGACTTTTAACTTAATTTTTTCTTACTAGACGATTTATGACGAAAATGATGCTGTTTAATATAGTAGAGAGATTGAAAGAGATTTCTCTGTATATGTCGCCGAGGTCTGGATGATAAACGTCGCGGAATTGTCCCCACTATACCCCGTGAGGGGCCACGAACCTAGAGAGGCAAACGGTCGAGGTAAACGTGAAGACATCTTTGTTTTCGTTAACTCCGCGACATTTATCGTCCAAGTCTAGGCGACATATATCGCGAATTCGGTGTATTGAGCACCCTAAACGAACGGGACTTGTAGAGAATAGTTTGGTGGAGGCATCTGCTTGGAATTTGCGTAACGAAAAAAGACCATGAACTTTACGGTGAAGAACGTTCAGAGGGGGAACGCGGAAGAAACGAGAGACACTGTCGTTTGTTGTGTTTCCGCGGCGCGAGCGCTTAGTTCATCGCTAAATCGGCCACGGAGGCCGTCGCCGGGACGAAAAAGTCGTATCCTTCGGTTTGGACAGTCGATAACCTCCTCTCGAATCTTCTCGAGATTCGACGGTGTTCGAGTATTTATAATCGCCTGGGCTTCGCACGAGATTTTCATACCGGATGAAGAGCGCGGAACCTCCCCGGTGCAATCCGGAGCGGAGCGGAGCGGAGCGGAGCGGAGCAGAGCCGCGGAGATCTTGCAACAACAATCATCGGGGCTTCCCACCGGACTCGAGCTTTTACTGGCAATAAACCGAAACCGTGACGCAAATCGAAGATAAATTTAAACGGGCCTCTATGACGCGGCCACAGAGAATTATTCCCTATTCTAGTTACATTTCCGATCGTGCCGGGAATATTCCCCGCGACCGGATTCGTATTCTTGCGAACGCGAACTATTATTCCAACGCTGCGCTCTCACCCCTTGACCTATCGTATCGATTTCTCGAAGTCGATTCGACGGTAGTCCAATGATCGGTTTCATGTTCTTCGTTAGGTTGCGACTTACAGGGACAAAATCAACACTGGGTCCACGGAGCGCTGAAACTGAGTATTTTGCATTATTTTATAGAAATAACGAGAACCTGCTACCCCCATTTTTAGCAATATTTTTAAAATGCACGGCAACCACCCATTTCTGCTATAAATGCATAAAAATCGAGTAATCACGCACGGACGATAGAATTTATACTATCATACTAACTAACATTACATTATAAACTAACATTGTAAATCCAGGGGCGGTTTAACGGGGGGAAAAGGGTTCCTAGAGAGAAAACGAATTCCCGGATGCCGGGGTTCGCGCAGAGGGAATCGGTATCGTTCCGTGCGGAGAGTCTAATCGCGTTCGCGACGACGCATGTAACACACGAGCCGCTTGCATAATTTACAACCGGCGAAGACGCACATGCAGCCGCGCGTGCACGCCACGACACCGCGTGAACGCGATTCGAATCGCTGCGTCCTTATCTCGGCGAGGAGCGATATCGCGCGTCGTACACTCGCTCCGCTCTGCTCCGCTCCGCTCCGCTCCGGGTGGCGCTTAGTTCATCGGTGAATTTAGCTCTCGCTCTCGTGGCTTCGCTCTCCCGTGGCCGCGCGGCGAACAATGCGTCGCGTCGAGTCGCGTCGAGTCGCAACAAACCGTCTCCTATCATCGCCCCAACTCTGCACACGCCACGAGATCCTCCGTCGTTTTCCAGATGCGACATTTTCTGCAAAACAAGCGGTCGCATAACGCAACGTGAAACCAGCTGCGCACGGAACAACCGACCGTTGTAAAAGGACTCGAAAATAATCTTGAGACCACCCTTTGTTTCGACGGATTTTCCAACGTAACGGGGGAGTTACAACGATGACATTTTTCCGTGGATCCCGGGGACCGTTCCTAGGATTCCCCTGGGACCTTTTCCTAGGATCCCAGGGACCTTTTTTCTAGGATCCCAGGGACCTTTCCTAGGATCCCCCTGGGACCTTTTCCTAGAATCCCAGGAACCTTTTCCTAGGATCCCAGGGACCTTTCCGAGGATCCCAGGGACCTTTCCGAGGATCCCAGGGACCTTTTCCTAGGATCCCCCAGGGACCTTTTCCTAGTATCCCAGGGAGGGACCTTTTCCTAGTATCCCAGGGAGGGACCTTTTCCTAGGATCCCCCAGGGACCTTTTCCTAGTATCCCAGGGAGGGACCTTTTCCTAGGATCCCCCAGGGACCTTTTCCTAGTATCCCAGGGAGGGACCTTTTCCTAGGATCCCCCAGGGACCTTTTCCTAGGATGCCCCAGGGACCTTTTCCTAGTATCCCAGGGAGGGACCTTTTCCTAGGATCCCAAGGGCCTTTTCCTAGGATCCCAGGGGCCTTTTCCTAGGATCCCCCAGGGACCTTTTCCTAGGATCCCAGGGACCTTTTTTTCTAGGATCCCCCAGGGACCTTTTCCTAGGATCCTCCAGGGACCTTTTCCTAGGATCCCAGGGGCCTTTTCCTAGGATCCCCCAGAGACCTTTTCCTAGGATCCCCCAGGGACCTTTTCCTAGGATCCCAGGGACCTTTTTTTCTAGGATCCCCCAGGGACCTTTTCCTGGGATCCTCCAGGGACCTTTCCCTAGGATCCCAGGGGCCTTTTCCTAGGATCCCCCAGGGACCTTTTCCTAGGATCCCCCAGGGACCTTTTCCTAGGATCCCAGGGACCTTTTCCTAGGATCCCAGGGACCTTTTCCTAGGATCCCAGGGACCTTTTCCGAGGATCTAAGCTCGGTCCAAGCTTCCTAAAAGACAAAGAGGACCGCCGCCGAGGTGCCCAAATCATTAAGGTCAAAGAGTCAGCCAAGTCTCGTAATCCACGGCTGACTCACTTCTAAATATCCGAGAGGGAGGAGCCGCGAGCCCGCGGGACTATGTTCCGAGAGGGTAGCCAGCGTTATGCAACCATGATTTTTTGACAGACGGCCATCGGGCCGGCGTGCACTCGTTCGGGCCAGCGTAAATACGCCGCGGGGTTAATATTCACCGGTGAGTCACGCTTTCGACGGAGGAAAGCGGCGATCTAGCCGAGTCGCAGACGTTTTGCCAAGAAATCGATTTCGGCACGTCGATATACGGCCAACGAAAATCTTGCCAACCAATCGATTTTCCCCCGAAATCGCCATTTTCTCGCAGACGGCCATCAATCTCGAGGAATTCGGATGTTTAGTAGATCAATGCTGCCAATGCGGTCGCTCGATGCACAATTTCACGGAACTTATCACTCGTGATCCGAGGAAACATTTATTAATTAGGTTCTTCTAATCATCGTACGGAAGATTGTTGTTCTATGAATTTTTTGAGAAATTTTTTGTCTTTGATTGACAGAGACTGTCAAGTGCTGACAGGTAAAACGTTGAGAAATTTTTCGGTGGCAATTTTTCAATTTCAACTGTGAACCAACAACTCAGTAAAATAATTTAAAATATTTCTTTTAAGATTACCGTCGCTTCCAAGATTTTTGAAAGCACAGTGGTTAGGGCCTACTAATAATAATCGTGACTGAAACGAGCTGGTTTATTTACAGTGACGGATAAAATCCTGGTGATGGCAAGAATGCTACGTCTAATTGACAAGAAATTTCTTCCGTCTCCGAGACGTGTAATACTATGACATTTTTCGAAATAGTACTGCTCTTGGCACAGGTTTCCCCCACATAAATTACACAGGATCGTTCCCCACTCCGTTCTGTCTCGTAAATTCCTGGTATCTAAGGTTGCCGGCGTTAAATTGTTTTATTTAACCCTCTATAGAACGGTCACCGTCTTTATGCTTTCAATCTCATTTGAGCTTGCATTCCGTGGACACTTTGGAAACATTACTGTCCGAGGCTGCGTAGTAAGATGTATGCAGTTACACAATGAATGTTATCGTGGCTTCCAATATTAGGTGCTGACTTCAGAAATTTTAATTAAGCTGTGTACCGGTTCGTTATACAAGCTATTTTCACCAGTTCAACAGCTTTTGCTTGTTTGTGGAAAATTGGGATTATTTTTAAGAATTGAACAACTTTTACTAATTTCTAGAAAATGAGGATTATTTTTAAGAGCTGAACATCTTTTGGTTATTTGTAGAAAATGGGGATTATTTTTAAGAATTGAACATCTTTTGCTTATTTGTAGAAAATGGGGATTATTTTTAAGAATTGAACTACTTTTGCTTATTTGAGGAAAATGGAGATTATTTTTAAGAATTGAACATCTTTTGGTTATTTGTAGAAAATGGTGATTATTTTTGGAGTTGAACCTCTTTTGCTTATTTGTAGAAAATGGTGATTATTTTTGGAGTTGAACCTCTTTCGCTTATTTGTAGAAAATGGTGATTATTTTTAAGAATTCTTAAAACTTCTTTAAGAGTTTTTAAGAGATATTTTGCTTAAAGTTAAACAGGTCGTTTACAGAAAACAATAGGGACAAAATCTCGAGGAAATCTCGAGCATGTTTTCGTGGTTGGTGTCTAAGCGACAAGCTCGCAAAGACAAGGTCGCGAATGGATTTCTAGGTTCGATAAATCAGTGTTATCACGATCCACCGACCGGTTTGATCTCGATCCTCGATCGCGAGCGCCTTCTCGCGACGGTAACCGGCGGAACTTTGTTATTTCTGAATGTATTTTCGGCCTCGTACGTTTGTGAATGAAGCAACGCCGCGATTGGATCATCGGACCCGGGGCATTTTTAGCTCGTGGTATTGATAGTGACCGGTTATTTCGATGGTGACAGACCGCGGACACGTGAATCGTGACGCGGATACCTCGCCAAATTTTCGCGACATACTCTCTTCTCCCTGGCTTGTCTACCATAAATTAACCCGGTCCGTAGCGCATCGAATCGCCGCGTGATCCGTTACAAAATAATTGCCCTCTTTCGATGCCCAAAAATGGTCGCGGCGTGTCCCCAAAATCCGAGAAATAACTTCAAAAAGATCAGTAACATTTTCTATTCCGAATTTATTTTCGTCAAGTATTTGCAAATCAAACATACCGTACTTTTCCTTTATAAAATTCGACAGGAATAATTCGCCTCTTCGAGTCTTTACCACTAACTGCTCAACTACTCAAAATGACGGGTTCTAATGTTTTTAATTTACGATTATTGAGATTGTGAAGATCCATCTGCGTGGAATTACTCAACAGACTTATTATTTCCTTAGGTATATATTATTTAAAAAATGGCTGACAACTAGGATAGACACATTCTTCCTATTTTTATACAGTAATGTAAAATACCCACTTTTAATGCTCCGTAAACCTAGTGTTGATCAAATTCTTTGATGAAGCTAGTCGGATTTTTTTTGTGACTGCGTTGGAGATTAGCGGCGTCTTCAATTATAGACGAGACGGTGGCTCATTTCTTTTGGCGGTTTTCGCAAAGCGAACATGTTCGCCGCCGGTGAAAGATAGTGACGGCATTGTGGGCCGAGTTTCCCCAAGCAAATATCGCGGGGCCGAACATCGTCCGCTTTCATTCAGGCTCCGTAATCGTGTTCATTGTTGCGGGCCCGCGCTATCTGCCGCTTCGTCATTTTATCGTGACTTCCGCTACGTTAACGTTGAATTACGTCCTCGCCGAGCCACCCACGGAACAGGCCGAACCAGGAGATTCGATCTGCACGACGATTTTCGATCGTCGTCGGGCGACACCCTTTTCCCGCACCCTACGGGGCTCATTATTGCCGTGAACAATTGATTAACGACGCTCGATATCACACGGAAAATCTTCCGTCCAACGATCACAATCGTGTCTCGATGTACGTGGAAAATTCGGGACCGAAACCGTTGCCTGTATCGTGAAAAAATGACATAACTTTGTTATTCTTGAATATTTTATCGCGATTCCTTTAACGGAACATTCGTGACGTTTTTCTGGTTAAAACGATACCCAACACGACACAGTTTGATTTTTATTTGATTGCGTAATCCAGGAAATAGTGGAACCTCGATTATCCGAACTCCCCGAATCCCAAGGGAGCTTGAATATTAATACGACGGTTAATGTAGTGTTGGATTAGATCTGTACCGATTTGTGTAATAAATCGTGTTGTATGTATTGATATGAATGTATTAATACGAAATATTAATATTGATATATTTATACGAGTTAAACAAATGTGCTCCGAATTGTGCCATGTTTGGGCTCGTTTTAATCAGAGAACTGTGACGAACGCGTCGATAAAAGTTTCATAAAGAAGTGATTAATGTTTTATCAGTATTTGTCAGCATTATCTCGCGTACACATCAAATTCGTCGTGAATCATTTCAGCTACCGACGATGACCGTTACGCAAACGTCGGGGGGAAAAATCGCTTATGGATCGTAACCGGACACCGTCACAGTCAAAAGTTTAATAATTTCCTGCAACAATTCCCGCGCGTTAATTTACACGAGCGAATTTGAATACAGTGACGCTGTTACATTTTCCCTCGGCCGAAGACTATTCACATTGCCGCGCAACTATGTAATCCCGATTTTTACAATTCCGAACAGGTCTTTTACATTTCTCCCCATTAAAACCGCGAACACGCCAGACAAAGGACGTCAAAGAAAGTCGACGTAAAAGTGAAATTGCTGCGCGTGGCTGTTTAAAATCGGAACGCATGGAAAATTAAGAATCTTTTTCCGGCTTTCCTTTGTTCTAGATTTTCTCACGGTTCGTAAAACTGGAACGATTACGTATATTACGTAATTTTTTAAATTTTCCAGGTTGCAGAACCGAAGATTGTTGTGCTCGTAGCGGCCAAGAAAATCTGATCGATACGGTATCGTTGACACGATTACCAACATTCGTATCTTCGATTTAATCGATCGGGGTAGTCTGTTTACCGGCGCGTTAATTAACGCGATTACCGTAATCGCGGGTCAAATATACTCTGTCTGAAGTGTCGGGAAAACATCTGACCGTTCGATCTCGAACTGCGACCTTAAACAGACGTATCTTCTTTCCAAATACAGTTTATCAATCGGCCGGAGCTCTGGCGCGATTTCCACAGCTTCGCAAACGATTTACTCTCGATCCGATCGCGATACAGTTTCTCATTGTTCGGGAAATTCCTCGGGGAGGAAAAATCCCATACTTGTAGAGATTTTTTAATCTAGAAATTCTCGGGAAAAATCAAACGAAGAAATTCAGAGTAAAATCAGTTTGACAATAAAAAAAAACTTTACCATAATTTTTTGAAAGAACGGTTGCTTCTTCACCCATGGTTCCTTGTGCAGTTTCTACCTTTTTGACAACTAGAATACGATGCAATAAAAAGCAAAGTTTGACCTTTTGACCTTGAACTCGAAGGCCAAGATGAATTTTGCACCTTTCTTAAATTAATTGCCCGCAAATCGAGGGTGGGGAATATGATAGTCGCGACAAATAATTTCTTGTACAATCGTTCGCAAAAGTATGGATAACCTACTCTAAAAAAGATCCGATTAAATTTTTAAAAACAGTTTTCCACGCCAAGATTTGGAAGAGAAAGTGATCGTTGAATCGGAAGAAACAGAGATCTTCGCATGGATTTCTCACTTAGGATCGAGCCGGAGGCCCATAACATAGTCTTCGACTTTTACGAATTCGTTGCCGGGCGAGCTAACGAGCACAGTCTCGCACACCGTTTCCCGATAAATCAGAGCGATCGAGACGGTTCTCGATCCCGCCCGGAGGCAGGAGAACAGGCTCTCTCGAGTCGGCGGCGGATCGGCTGATTTCGCTAATGCAAACTCGCATGAATTATTATCGCGAGGAGGTCCATGCATATGTATGCCGGCCGGTGACGTACGATACGTCCTTCCTCTTATCGCGGCAGAAGGACGAGTCCCCCGGTAATAAAATGTTCGTAGCGAACGCGCGAGAGAGAGGTTCGCCGGTACGATCGATCGATCGATCCATCGGCTCGGGTGAATCACCGTCGATAACACGTTATTTTGCGGTGTAGCTATACTGTTTGCGCGTGGCTCGCGATATCGCCGGTCGGGAAACATTCGCTCGTTAAATACGGGACGCTCGATTTCGCCGTGTCAATAACGATGGATTACCTTTTTCTTTTTCTCTCCTGGCTGACGTTTCTGCGGCCGCAGATTTATCGCGAATTTTTCCGCTCGATCGGATCTACGGAAATCCGCGCAACAGAGGTTCGATCTCACCGGTTCGATGAAAATTATACTAGTTGAATCATCTAAACGGTTCCATTGCCCAGTGTTTATGAATCTTTGGTTCTCAAGGTCACGCGAAGGTCATAGTATTACAGGTGGTTGGATCGATCTCAAGATCGCACTCTCAGCCGTCGCAACCGCGACGGTGGAAATATGCGATTCCATTAAAAAATCGAAAATTGAAATCTCGAGAGAGATATGACCTTGAGAAAAACTTTGTCGGACAAAATAACATTTTTCTTCGGCATTTTTCGCCATCATAGACAACAAGTTAGATGCTCAAGGTGGGGGGACATCCTGTACATAAGAAGGAAAAAGATTGCTAATGAATTTGTCAGCCCCTCGAGGACCACAGGGACTAATGAATTATTTAAAATTTAAGTACTTGTGGATAATAGGAAAATCAAGTTTGTGGCAATGGAATAGGATCGGCACGAGGTGTCAGGGCAGAACGGTTGCGCCATCGGTTCTAAAAATCGCGAAATGGCCGGTGAAAGAGGCGGTGCCGGGTTCAGAGAGAGAGAGAGAGAGAGAGAGAGAGAGAAATGGAAAACGAGGGTAATGAATACGCGGAGCGCCGGCCATTGTGGCCGGACACACGATCCCGCTAATTCTCACGATCTCGTTCGCCGCGGACAAAGGAAACGACACGCGGGCTTTTTGCGCGCGTGTTGGGACGTACGTAACACACGTGTATACCCACACGGTTCGAACCGCCGCTGTAATTCATGCAAATTGCGTTACGTCCCAGGTCGAGAGACCTGTCCGACGCGCGGCGTCGCGTCGCCGCTTCATCGGAACCTTTCATTCAGCTGTGACGCGCCATTCAACCGCTTCATTCTTGCCTCTCGCGATATTTTCCGCGGAAAACTTTGCGTTCCTGCGCACGCCACGCTGCTACCACTCTATACTCGATCATTGTCCAAAGAACGGATCTGGCCGGTGACAATTATCGTCTAGAAGATGCTATTCTTCCACTGCTGAACGTAGAGAACGACAGCGAGGTTCTAGACACCTCTCACAAGGTTATACCCCGCGGTGGTGGGGATGGATCTCGGACAATTATAGGCTAGATACTTGCGACATTTATCGAGTAGAAATTTGGAGACTTTATTCTCCGTAATTTTTATACTGTTTGAGTGCCTCGCTCTGATCATTGTGGCTTGATGGATTAACCCTTTGCACTCGGCGCTATTTTCATTGTGAAACTAAAGTTTTCCTCCGTCTTGGAATATTTTCGTTTTATTCGTACGAAACTGATCCGATTTCCACGTATAATATCTATTGAATACAAATCTTGTAATGTAACAAATATTTTGTAACATTTCTCGTAATTTCTTTGAAACAATGCCAGAACAATTTATAGTGGTGCTTCAGAGTCGCCACTCGAGTGCAAAGGGTTAATTCGCAATGGAACTACCGATTCAGATTTTTTCGAATTCGTGGAGCTATAGACATTTTTTCTTCTATGAAATCCCATGAAATCCGAATAAATTCAGTCCTGTTGTTACTGTGGAGGAATAGAAAATCCGTGTAACGACTGTGCCGAGCAGTCGAGAATTCATTACTGCCTCTCCCCAAAAGCAAAGTTCGACAGTAGCTGCATCGCGTTTCAAACATCGGCAACCCCCAAAACGAAAATTGAATCTCTCCCCCTCGAGGTACCCGGCGGCGCAAACAAATCCATCAGGACCCGCCGAAACATCAGACGAGCCGTCAAAAGGTTCGACGCTGACAAAAGCCGGAGAGAGACAGTCGAGCAGTCACCGGGGCGGGTTGAATCATCCTATAGATGACGAGCTCGCGAAAAAAAAAAGAGGACAGAAAAGAAGAAACGAAGGGAGGGAGGAACGCACGAGAAGGGCGGGCACCGCTTATTACCTCGATCGGGCCCCGGTGGGATTGTGTGTGACCCCCTTCGGTCGGGCTGCGGGCCAAATTGAAAATCGGAAAAGCGTGGAAGCGTGAAGGCCTGCGCGCAGCCTTAATGAATTAGTCATCGCTTTTTGAGGACGCTGCTTCGATCAACCGGGGGTTCCTGGGCGCCCGGAGGGGGTGGCATACTTCTTCTCCTAGTAGAGTGGCTGTTGCTTGACTCTGTGAGTGTTCGTTTGTCACTTCCACGAAATAAAATAGAGCAAATTCAAGATTTGGTCAACCTACCATTTGAATTTAAATATTTTTATAATTTCCATAATTGTGAAATAGAAAACATTCGGCCGTGCCGCAGACTTTTAGACGAACGCGATAAATTCGAAAACTGCATAAATTAGGATGCGAGTGGACCCAGGCTCCAGCGAGCTGCCGGTTTTCGGTAGCTCCCGAGGGTTAATGAATTAGTCATCGGTTTTTGAGGACTCGGTGGCGTCAGAGTGGGGTGGAGAGGGGGTTGGCCAGCCAGAATGGCTATATTTTGCTTTTGTGCCGGTTTCCTCGATCCCTTCGCAGCATCCCGAGAGTGTCGGGGGGGTCGAACCGCCCCTCGGATCGAGGGAGAAACACCGGCCGCGTCATAGAACGCATCTGGATCAGCTGTCGATGACGATTATTATATATGAGTCACCCGCTAGAAGCTCGGTTTAAAGTGTATCAATGACTAACATGCCCCCGGCGCACATAGGCCCCCTCTCACCCCCCCAAGTTTTTTTTCCAATGGGCGCCCCACGAACGACGTTCCCTTTGATTCTCGTGGCACCTTCTCAACCCCCTCCCTTATTTCCTCCTCTTTTCAAACAACCCCTGCGCCCCCTCTCCGCTGTCCCTAATTCGTAGGCTTATTCATCGAATGCGTATGACGTGTACGCTTTGTTTCTCCTCTCCTTAACCACCACCACCACCACCACCACCACCACCCCTTTGACCCCCACCTCGCGACGGAAATCTCGGACGAGAGGCTGGGGACAGGGACTTTGAATTCGGTTGACTCAGTTTTTCGTGTTGCGTCATTGCCCGGACAGATAGCCGGTACCCTTCATTGGTATTGTAGCTCTGGGGGCCATCTTTGATGACGGAAAAAATTTTTCCCCAAAATTAAATTAGTAGGAGATTCAACGAGATTTGGCATTTTAATCAGTTTTCATGCATCCTTCTGAGCCTGAGAAGGATTTTCATATTTTTCTCCAAGAACAAAATGACTGAGGACCCTCCTGCCCTTTGCGACTGAGGATAATATCTCTACTTCTTGTATCAACAAAATAATTAAGGGCAGAAATTGTGCAATTAAATTGACGGTTATTTGCTTGACATTTCATGCGAATGTGTCAGGGGAGAATCAATATGCAGGACATTTTTATGGGTCCTAGGACGCCCCCAATGTCCCATCGAAGGGTTGCAGCATCAAGCCACAGCGTTAATAGCTGTTTATCACAATTTCCTTGGAGTCTAAATGACAGTGGAGTGCCGTCATAATTTCCAATTAACTCTACCGTACAGCACCTCTAAAATTTCTCGAGGTAATAGCCTCCCTGAAGAGTCGACCCTCGACTCACCCCTCAAAAACGTATCGAACACCGACAGCCTTCGAAAATTCTCTCTCGACCCTCATCCATCCCTCATTCTCTCACCTCAATTTACCCCGTGCTCAATTTGTGCAGTGGTGAGAAATCAATACACCAGAAAGACAAATAATTCAATATCCAGACTATTCTATTGAAAATCAAAAAATGGAGACGAGATGTAATTTTGCGTGAACATGCAAAATGTTTCTATAATAACCATCATCTGTATATAAATTCTTCCTGCAAAAATCTTTATATAAATTCCTTCCATAGAAAACTTTGTACAAAATTCTTTCGAAAAAGATTTCTGCAAGAACTAAAACGAGTGGCGATCCACCAAGCGAAAAGTGTGTCAACCATCCCCAAGGGAACAAAAGCCACCCTCTGCCCCTCGATTATCCACGAACAGTCGGTCTGAAGCTAATAGCACACGTTCCGTGAGCACTGGTAAATATGAACTGCGCGCAGGACGAGTGTCCTGACGCACAATTCACGCGTGAATCGAGCCAGGAGCCCGGTTGTCAGCCGCATATGTTCATCGGATGATGCATGGTCTCTCTGAAGTGTGCACCCCTCTCCCTCCAACGCTCGAACGACTCTCTTCAGCTCTCTCGGCGTCCGGTCGGATAATCTTGAAGAATCTTCATCCCCGTGGACGCTTCTCTTCTTTTTGGCGCACTCTTCTTCTAGACCGGACCCTAATCCTGGACATTCTAGACAGACGATTGGAAAGAGGATGTATAGACAGCGAGAGTCATCCAGGGAAGCTCTTCGATTTTGAGGAATTGGAGGTTCTTCTAAAAATCAATTTTAACGATTCGGACAGAATTTTAAGAATTAGAGGAATTAGAGGTTCTTCTAAAAGTCAATTTTAACGATTCGGACAGAATTGTAGGAATTAGAGGAATTAGAGGTTCTTCTAAAAATCAATTTTAACGATTCGGACAGAATTGTAGGAATTAGAGGTTCTTCTAAAAATCAATTTTAACGATTCGGACAGAATTTTAATTTTTGGCCAAATCGATCTTCCGCCCAGCTTTTCTCGAAGGGACTTTCGCAACGGGGCAGGGACCGTTTTCCTTCGGCTTCCCGGAAGAAATTTAGCATCCTCGGAAGCAATTAGGGTTGCCGTCGCGCCGGGCAAGATCCGCAGATAGAAATTCTAGTTGCCGGTGACTCGGTTTCGTTGTTCTCCGTGTTACAGTTCCGCGAAATCTCGGGTGAAATACCGCTCGGTGACGCATAACCCCTTCGCCCATTCATCCTTCACGGAACTGGTTATCTCGATCTGTCGATAAACACCCGCAACAAGGTACCGGAGCCAAGTACTTTACCCAAGTACAAACAGAGAGTCTCCATCTGTTCTTCGCGAAAAAAAGAGAGAAAAAAATCGAACGGAAGGATCGGCGAAGGAGTTCCACTTCAAAGAGGCAGGTCTCGGTTCTGTTTGAAAAGCGTCTCTCGCCTTTCAATCTCTCTCTCTCACTCTCCCTCTCTCTCTCTCTCTCTCTCTCTCTCTCTCTCTCTCTCTCTCTCTCTCTCTCTCCCGATCTCCTAATTACCGACTAAGGATGTCCGTCGTGATCCTTCGGCACTTGGACGTACGCGGTGTCCTTCGTTTACGGTGGCTGCTCGGTCGAGGCTTTATCGAGCCACGAAATCTTCAACATCCTCCTTTGCAGCCCGGGTTTCGAAAGCCTTGGCTTTATTCATCGTTGCAGATTTCATCCTTCTGCATCATGTTCCAGTGGCGCTCAGCCTTGTCCGTGTGATTGCAGAATTGTTCCCTCGATAATACGTCAATTAAAAACAATGTCCAGTACGGTTCACGGAATTTCTTTGTCAGGTTGCTCGTTTCCTCGTCGAACTCGAGGATCTCTGGACCGGAAGCTGACGGAGCAATGGCGGGTTTAACCTTGGGAGGTCGCCGGGATTAATTTTCTTTCACGAAAAATTGAAACTTTTCAATTTTCGATTTTCTCACTTGAGTTCGATGGGGGTCCAGAATTTTCACCGGCCGGGGCCTCCGGTCGACTTGGGCCGCCGCTGAGGCGGAGACTGACGCCTATTCTTTTCCTCGGTGATTAATTATCGAAGAGTCTCGGACGGGTCGTCCGAATGTCCTCGCCGGCCATCGTGAGAACCGTGTAACGAGAAAAGCAGAAGCTCTTCTCCCCGGTGACGCATCATTCGGTAATCCGTGGCGTGTCAGTGATGCGAACGCGTGGCGCCGGTGAATTGTTTTCTGGCTGGCGTCTCTCTTCCACGTCTCACCGATGCTCTCGAACTCGAACCGACGCGAACAGACCATCGAGGACGACGCGCGTGCCTGCGCTTCGCTTCGCGCGTCGCGTTAATGCGCATCGGGACTCGAGTCGCCTCGGTTTCTCGATCCTGTCCAGGAATCTTTACGCTCGGTCAATTTCTCGCCGATACTTCTGTCCGGAGCCAGTCACAAATCCGCTTCGTATTTCGTTGAATTCCCCGTGAATCATTCCTTCGGATAACAATACCGAAAAGGAGCGATTAGATAAAACCACGATCAAAATCTTTATTGCCGTTGAAAAATGCCTGAAAAATCTTCTGGATCTCCTTTCGAGTAACGATTTTGAAAGAAATGATCGGATTGAGGGCAGATCAATTTCTTCAAGGTAGATCAATACGGTAAAGATTAGCATGGCTGCTGGGAAGAGTTTTAAAAATATTCTTATCGGTAGCAATCCCAAAAGAAGCGGGCAAGGTTTATATTAGATTTAAAACATCTCTGTAAAAATATCCTTTCAGTCCTAGAGAAAATAGTTGTCTAACCATATATTACCATATATAACCATATATATATGGTATAGTATGGTATGGTATGGTATGGTATGGTATGGTATGGTGTGGTATGGTATGGTGTGGCATGGTATGGTTATATTACCGAAGGAGACTAGATTAGTATACTATTAAAATTGTCATTGCTGTCGCAGGTTAGTGTACTATTAAAATCGTCATAGCTGTCGCAAAATGTCTTTGAAAATTCTCTCTTTCCGACTAACGCTCAAGGTGTCCAATTACGTGTATTGCACCGAGGAGGTCGCCTGTACGATCGAGATCAGTTGCTGAGGAATTAATTAAGACATCCACACAGATAGGCGACGTGTTAATTGTCGAGATATCGGCCAGCACCGATGACCTTCCCCCGCGAGCAAAGCGGAGAATTGCATTTCGCTCTCGGTCCCGTTTCCCTCGGCTCGATATCCGAGCAAAATACAGCGTCGCGTGACGCATCGTTCGATTATTTGTGCGTGATGCGATACGCAATTGCGCGTCGAGTGCGCCGGTTCCCGTTGTTTCCCTCGCGGGGCCATTAGAAGAATGGGAATTCTGCCTCCCCCCCCCCCCTCCGGGAACGCGCGAGAAACGCGAGCGGAAAACGCCGATTTTCATTCATCTCTCTCCCTGACTTTCTGTTTTTGCTGTCCTTTCACTCGACGCCGAGCCATTTTCAGGCCATTTTCATTCCGCTGCGGAATTTCCGCTTCCGCGTCGTTCGCGGGACGCACACATCATCCGCAACTATAATTACTTCGACCGATCTCGAATCAATTCAGAGATTTGCACAAGGATTCGCAAATGCACACTAACGAATCGGAAAAATGGCGTCGACGTGAACATTGTGTCGTCGTTGTTATCACTGTCGGTAAAGTAGAGCGGGCCCCTGAAAAAGTTGGAAAATGAATTTGTCCGCCGAGTTCCACGGGCCACGGGAGTTACGTCGAGGATCGATCGACGGATCGAGACACGGCGGGATCAAGTGGATCGAGCCTCGAGACGAGACGAGACGAGACGAGACGAGACGTGACGAGGTTGGGTGAGTCAGAGAGAAAGTAAGCGTCGAGGCAGCTCCGCGATTCGACGGCGCTTGACGGGGGCCCTGGTCTCCCGGTGGCACGACAGGGAACCAAGGAACAGGGCACGGATTAGAAAACGCGATTCCACGGGGCCATCGTCCCCGTCCCCGTCGTCGTCGTCGCGTTTCGCATTGTTCCGCGGGTTTTGCGCATCGCGCGCCACGGAGAAAACTTCGCTGCAGACGCGGCGGCTGCGTCGCTCGGAACCGAGGCAATAATTGCCCGTGACTCATCCGCGGGGTGCCGCGAGGATATCGCCGCCTCCGAAGACTAGATATTTTCTATCGGTACCCTGGATCCTCACACCTCCTCGGCACAATCTTATCTTCAAGATACGCAGCCATTCTGAGACGCGGATCGCCGAAGAGAATCGTTTTAGAGGACGTTTGCAGACATTTTGTCCGAAGCTTTGAAATCAAGTGTCTCCAAAATCGAGAATGTCCCCCTTATCCCACAATTTTAGTCCATTTACAGCGTCCATCTTTTGCAATGATCCTTCTCTGACGCTTTAAAATGGCCCTGGCAATTGTTTCGAAAAACTAAAACGTCCCTTTCATCCCACCTACGGTTTCAGTCCATCTATATTGATACTACGACCTTCTCTGGTATTGAGCCTTGTCTGAAGCTTTAAAATGGCCCCATCAATTATTTCTAAAATCAGAAATGGTCCCATTCATTCCACCTACGGTTTCAGTCCATCTACATTGATACTCTATGGTCCTGTTTGGTAATGAACTTTGTCGAAAGCTTTAAAATGGTCCTACCAATTATTTCCAGGAACAAAAATGGTCCCTTTCATCTCACCTACAATTTTAGTCCATCTCCATCATCACTCCACGATCTTCTTTAGTAGTGAGCCTTGTCTGGAGCTTTAAAATGGTCCTACCAATTATTCCTAAGAACAAAAATGTCCCTTTCACACCATCTACAACGTTATAGTCCATCTCCATCATCACTCTACGATCTTCTTTAGTAATGAGCCTTTGCCTGGAGGTTTAAAATGGTCCTATCAATTATTCCTAAGAACAAAAATGTCCTTTTCACACCATCTAAGTACAGTGTTATAGTCCATCTCCATCATCACTCTACGATCCTCTTTTGCCATAATTGTTCTCTGAATCTCTAAAATGGCCCTATCAATGATTTCCAAAAACAGAAATGGTCCCTTTCATCCCATCTACAACGTTATAGTCCACCTCCATCGTCACTCTGTAAATCTTCTTTTGCCATGATCCTTCTCTGAATCTCTAAAATAACCCTGTCAATAATTTCCAAAAACAGAAATGGTCCCTTTCATCCCACCTACAACGTTATAGTCAATCTCCATCATCACTCTACGATCCTCTTTTGCCATAATTGTTCTCTGAATCTCTAAAATGGCCCTATCAATAATTTCCAAGAACAGAAATGGTCCCTTCCATCCCATCTACAACATTATAGTCCATCTCCATCGTCACTCTGTAAATCTTCTTTTGCCATGATCCTTCTCTGAATATCTAAAATAACCCTGTCAATAATTTCCAAAAACAAAAATGGTCCCTTTCATCCCACCTACAACGTTATAGTCAATCTCCATCATCACTCTACGATCCTCTTTTGCCATAATTGTTCTCTGAATCTCTAAAATGGCCCTATCAATAATTTCCAAAAACAGAAATGGTCCCTTTCATCCCACCTACAACGTTATAGTCAATCTCCATCATCACTCTACGATCCTCTTTTGCCATAATTGTTCTCTGAATCTCTAAAATAACCCTGTCAATAATTTCCAAAAACAAAAATGGTCCCTTTCACCTCACCAACAACGTTTATAGTCCACCTCGATCGTGACTCTAGGATCATTTTTCGCATGGGTCTGTCTCGATCAGCGGATCTCGTTGATCGACGATCTCTCGCGATTCTCCAGTACGTGTCTCTTTCTTGTTATTTTTTTGTTCTTTTGTCCGCCGAATCGATGTCTGGTGAAAGTAGGGGAATTAGAGCGGAACGGAAATGTTTCTGTCGAGGAGAAGCGGTGCCATTCCCGGCGCACCTGGTTCGATCGACCTGTTCCGCCGAGAAATTGCAGGGAGAGAGACAAGACGAGGTATTCCGGCAACGCACGGACAGTTCGATAGAACAAGGACGGAGCACGACGCGCGACGGGACAAGGAGGGACATAAACGCTTTCCAAATCCCTGTCAGAAGTCCTCTCGGTCTCTCGGTCTCTCTCTCGATGTCGTCGTAAATATTCCTGTCAGTGGCGCGTGTCCGCTCCGATCCGCTCTGCTTTTCCGTCCCCGCGTTTGGCACTTGCGGCTTCGGTGGCGATCGATGACACGTGTCCGCGATCTTGCCCGTTTAAACGATCCCATCATCGGCGGGGGACGCTCGGACATGCTTATCTCGGGCCGAACATTCGCCCGTTTAATGCCCGTCGTTATCCTTGATCGACGTCCTGCGGCTTCGCGCGATTTTTAAACCTGAAAGTGACGTTAGGCGAGATCACTCGTGGAAAGGAAGCTCCGTCGCGTCTAATCGCAGTTTTAGAAAATAAATTTTGCATTTTTTTATTAAGTTTTAAATTTTAAAAAGAGATAAGAGTATTCGACAGTGTTCTCCTTTAACGACGAATCCAAATTTTTATCTTTTAAATTTCCATAAAAGGATGAAACAAAAATGCAGTGAGAAGCTGCAGATCTTCAGCCTGAGGAAGTGGGGATTGTCGAGGTCCCGTGGACCAGATCTCGGAACATCGACAACAATACGAACGAACCGAGAAGACGCTCGTAACCGAAGGAACGCGATCGCCGCTCGACCTGGCTATGGCGGAAGCCGTACAGGCACCGTTTCGCTTCTAAATCGGTTTACGTCGGTGGTCGAAGCTCGAAAATCTAAACCGGCCGGGAATAAACGAGGCACATTTTTCAGAAGGTGTCCGAGCGGGTCGGACTTCGTGCCAGATTCGTCAGCGAGGCCCGATTTAGCTGTGCGGCTGTGCGCGCGCGGCCGAGAGCATTAATGAGCAGTGAGGTCATCGCCTCGCTGCCAAATAAAAGCGGAGACACCGTTCCCCGAGACAGCTCGACCTTCCCTTCGGGATCCGCCGTGTCGCTTCAGCCGTTTCCGCGGATCCAACCAGCGGAATCTCGGCGATCGAGATCGCATTCGCACCCTCGAGAAGCGTATCTGAAAAATTATAAACTATCAACTCATATCGTGTTCGTTGACCTTCGGCCGCTACAGTATTCTCCCCGTAACTATGTCTCCCACTCTAAAAACTTATCTCCCCTTCTACCACACTATACCCCCCACGCTTCATCATCGTATTCGTCTCCTTTTTCCGATAAAAACGACTCCAAACACGGTATAATTACGTCCACGATTACTCCTGTAACGAGCTATTCTAGTTTCGGACATTTACGGTAGAGGTGCACGAATTCCTAACCGCGCTCGTCACGCGAGTACTTGTGATCGTAACTATGTCGTGTTTGGAGTCGTTTCAATTAGAAAAACGAGACGAATACGATGGTAGAAGTTCTATTAGAAAAACAGTAAAAATTAGAAAAATTTGCAATCGTCTGCTTCTACGGCTCGGTTTGCGTGTTTTGAACCGCGCTGTACTATCGAACTCGATCCCATCCCTAGTTACCGCACCGATCCGACCCGATCCGATCCAAGAGTAGACGATCGAGGGAGCAGATGTAGAAGGGGACTCTGGGTAGCCAGCGGGGCAAAAAGAAGCGTGGCGAACGCGCCACACACGCGTCCTCATCGTTCGTCCTTCGTCTCCCATTCGGCCACTTTGGGAACGGGGAGTGAATCATCGGCTGGGATCAGGCGGATGAAAGGAGCCGTCTCTGAAACGCTCGTCAGCTGGTGCACGGGGTCGACGAACGCCGTTTCAGAACGAGACACCGGAGTCTCTTCATCATCCGCGAACACCTTTGTCTCGCCGCTTACGAGGACCCCGGGCTATTTTTGGAAAAACTGGACCTCGGTTTCTGGGAAAACTTTCTCGAGAAGAAGACCATTCTGGACTTTTTGATTTTCCCAAAGCTGAAGAACAACGGCTTTCAAAAGATGGTGCCAGAAAAAATTGAGATACTATGATGACTTAGACCTACCAGAAGCTTCAAGACAAAGAACATTGTTTCCACTTTGGTAGATAGCTCCGCAGTCCATAGTTTGACGGCTTCCAACATCCTGGACACTTCAAGGCCCCCCGTCATCGTGGTGTTCGAATCTCACACATCGAGATCGCTCAGAAGTCATTAAACGTTTTTAGAACGAGGTAATTGTGGGAGGACACTGATCGAGAACTCTCCAGCCGGGTAAATATAGAATCCCAAGGCATGATCGAGAGGTCCAGAATTTTTAGAAGCGAATTGATTTAGTACGCCTAACCCAGACCCCTCGAGAATAGATTCTCGAAGATCTTAAAAATATTACTTATCTGAAATCTATTTCGAAGAGGCAGAGGTGCTCGGAGACTGTGGAGTTTCGGCGAACACAGTTTGAAGCGGTGTGAGATTATTCGTGTTGTGTTTGAACAAACTGGAAAATTACGCGGACGTTGCAGAAAAATTGACAAAGTGTGACAAAGCATAATTTTTTGAACGACCTAGTATCTGCTGCTGATAAAAATTGTCTACAATTTTTTCTCTTCTTCGAATCAAACTTACTCCTTTCTCTGAGCCTAAGCCGAGACCTCTCGAGAATAGTTTTTCGGAGATTTTAAAAATATGATTTATCTAAAATCTATTTCGACGAGGCAGAGACTGGGCGTGTCAGCGAAACAAATTCGTTTGACGGGATTATTTATATTTGAGTGGAGCGTTGACGAACGTTCAGGGGATTATGACGGGTATGAATGTTCGTCTAGGCGAACGGATTTAGAAATGTCGATCTATGAGTCAACCGAGCGGCGATTGTTATGCGATCGGAGGCCGCTTTGTCATCGGGATGTTGACGATTTTGGAAAGATGATATCATGGCAGAAACAATTTTTCTCGCGACGCGAACGAACGATTCCGTTCAGCAACGCAGAGAGAGAGAGAGAGCGAGAGAGAGAGAGAGCATGAACGGTCGTCCTCTGTGTCAATAAATGAGTACGCCCGCCGCCATGACTCACCGGCACCGTCCACTTCGTTCTTTCTTCGTGAAGTCACTCGGCTTGCAAACAATTTCACCGGATCGTGAACCGTGAACAATGAGCGGCCGCGACTTCGGCCGGCCGATAAACAATGCCGCGATCCTTTATAGTCTTTTAACAATCGACAATCGCTAGATCGTATTCGTCTCGTCGAAGATACGATCGTCGGGGATCGAATTAACTGCGGTCGATGATGTATTAACACTTTATCCGATCGGCGCCCGTGTTGTCTGCGTCAGGACTTTTACACACCGATGACTCATATCGATTCTTAATTTTCCAGCTTATTAATGGATTATGAGATCGACGTTTCGATTGTTTGTCGGGCACGACACGGTTATTTTATACGGTGACTTCTGAATTACCCGGAGGATATTGATATCGATGCAGTTTGGATTCGTTTAGAAATCGAAAGCGGAAAATTGATATTCGTCACGGTGGCTAGTAATTTAACGATAGGGGAGTATGTACGATGGAAATGAACTTCTCGGCGGAGAAATTAATTGAACCGTAAATCGATAGGAGGATGCGTCCCAATGCCTTGCATATATGTTAGACAGACAGTGTTTCTTTTAATGTTTACGTAGGTAACAATAGACGTGATGGAGAATTGTTTTTTCATTAAATTATCCATCTGAAAATATGTACATTCTGATTATTAGTCGGTTAATAATCGGAATTCGATGAGAGCGTGATTTTTGGAGAAGATTGGCCAGAGAATATACACACCTGTGCGCGAAGGAGTTCGTGCGAAGAATTCGGTGGCTCAGTGGATAGAGTCGTCGACTCCTACCAGGAGGACCCAGTGTTCGATTCCCGATGACACTTGTTGTGTATTATTCTATTGTAGAACGGTTTTTCTTCGGGCTTTTCAGCGAAATCATCGTCCTTCCTTTGACCTTAATCAACTTCCAAAGTGGCATGGAAAAGAAAATTGTGATAAAAAGGACACAGAATACAAAAGGATAAAAAAGGATAATGTTGACTCCCTTAATCTCAGTCCACACAAGATATATCCCCAGGACTTCTGACGGTAATAGTAGTGTTGTTAGGACCTCTTATCGCATGCTCTCGAGTTCTTCTAATCCTTAGGGTAAATTCTAGCTTCAAGGATAAAGGAAAAGTGGGAGGGAATCCTGCTGCAGGAAAAACAACAATGAAATCCCAGGATAAAATGCAGGATCTCGAACAACAGAAGCACTCGAAGAGATTCCCAGGTTCTACAACAGTGTTGTCACGGTCAAAGGACGAGTGGATTGAGATCACAAACCTTTCAGGGAAGAGCCGGTTTCCGATTGTGTTCAGGTGCGAAGTGACGACGACAGGTAGCTGCAGAGAGCCAAGTGCGTTTAGGAAGACCGGATTGATCGGAAAGTCACGAGGAAGAAAAGGGGTGACGAAGAGAGAGAGAGAGAGAGAGAATACGTTTGTTCGACAATGAACGAGCCCGATGCCATTGGAATGCCGTTCATTGGCAGACCTGCACGAGAAACGGACGAAGAGGACTTAGAGAGAGGAGGGAGAAGAAGGGAAGGGAAGGGGCCGGTCACAATGCGGGTTGCTTTCCTCGGGTGGCCTTCACACCTTCACCTCGTCTCACCTCTCGCTCGCGACCACGCCGCTTGTCCGATTTCCACATCGTAACACATTACCTGTGTGTCTAACAGGACTCTATTAGCAACCTCTCTCAGAAACCTGGATTTCTACTTCACCGAATACGAAACCGCTCGCTGACCCACAGCCCGCGAACACGGAAACACTCTTCCTGAAAACGACCACAAACAGCGCCCTCGTAACGAGATTATAGAAATAGAAATAGAAATAATAAAGAGGCATGAAGAGACGAATCAGGAGGCAGGTCCTCGGAACGGTTCCGCGAACCTTCGATTCCGCGAATCCTTTGATCGACGATAGATCCAATTATCAAGCTATCGCGCCCCGGATACACTCCGTTTGTTCGATTACGAGGTGACCAGTCTTGAACCGGGCAGATTAGCAGCAAGATGCAAATCCCGTGGGCGTGTGCAGTTATCGTAATTAACCGCGAACCCCGGCCCCCGTACGGCGGTGCGTTTATTTACGCGCTAAACGGTTTTATCGTTTCGCACAATGCGTCGTAAAGCGGCGTGACTAAGTACGATCTACGGCGATCGCCGCCGCGCCTCAAGAGAGAACTGGCGATCGATGAAATTTAAGGCTCTTTCTTCAGGTTCGGCTCTCGCGGCCGGCCACACGGGGGCTCCGCTGAATTATTTCCTGGCCGTGAAATCGAAACTGGCGTTCAATTTCGCGAACGGATCCGGACTTGTTTACGACCGTGTTTCCGCCATCGTTCGCTGCGAATGGTTTACCTAAATCCGTGCACGTGATCCGTGTCGTCGATTGAACGACTTGCCGGTAAAAACGAAGTCGAAATTATTGCGAAATTAAAATTGTCGAAAACGTCGAATACTCCTCCCGTTAATGTAAAAACAATGTGTTCAGAGTTTTGCAATTTCGCAAAGATCAAAGTGCACGTTTGTCTGCTCCTTTCACCGATCCACGGCACCGTGGCAGTCTTGTCGTCGTGCCGTGATGCAATTCTTTTGATTTTCCTCGTTGAACCGCGACCCACTGGATGGAAACACGTTCATAATTGCGAGGCTCGTTTATTGCCTCGATTGTCGAGATCGATTTCCATCGAAACGGTTTCCTGTCCGCGGCAATTATAAAACCAGAAATCCGAAATGTCTCGCTGCGAAACCGATTGTGATTCCGGCATTAATTTTGCATTGTAACTAGCTCTCGTTTGAGTCGCCCCGCGATTATGGTAATACGCTGGGGACGGCTGGGAAACTCTCGATCCCCGGTGGTTTTCCAAACGGTAAAAAATTAATTTAGATTTCTTCAAATTTGTATAACATTCGTTCATAAAAGCGAGTAACTAGCTCGTTGAGTCACCCCGCGATTATGGTAATACGCTGGGTACGGCTGGGAAACTCGATCCCCGGTTTTCCAATGGGTAAAAAATTAATTTAGATTTCTCCAAAGTATAACATTCGTTCATAAAAGCTGGTAACGGTGCGCGAAATCGAATTAGAAGGTATCGAGAGGAATCCGGACGTCGTTAAACGAGTTATCGGGCCCGAGCGAGCCCGCGGGTCGCGGTCTGTCTATCGGTGAAGCGGAATAACGCGATCGTTAACGAGAGGAATAGCTCGCGGAGCTCTACGAGAGGCGGGCAATAAAGCGACGCCCAAAGTGAGAACCGAACGTAATTTACGCGCGACGGTTAAGTAACCTGCTCCGACCTCGTGGGACCTGATCGCGAGCCTGAACCAGAGCCAATGATCGCTGGGAATCTGTTCTGTCGTAAAACCTCTGCCCACGATCGCGCGCCGGGAATCTCGAAAAAAAGAATCGCGTCTCGATGCCTTTCGAATTAACATAGAACACGGAGCTGACGCTCTCGGACACAAAGTTTATAGGATGCCCGTCGAAATCACTGAGTTACGAACCACTAAATCAATTGTGTTAAGAGACAGGACGGTCAAAAGACTGATAAAACCGTTACAAGATGCAGGGACCAATACACATAGTTATTTGAAAGTCTCTAGCTTCCACTCCAGAGTCGCCAGATCAGGGGAATCGACTGCGGATTCAGGGGAAACGGTTACCCCCTCTCTCCCGGTACCGGATTAGTCACGTGACATTGCGACAGAGAGGAAACGCGTCACGTGACCGGCTCGCGGCGCAAGCGTGGGGGAAGCGGAGAAGGGGAAGGTAGAGTGGGGGAATAGCGACGGAGAAGGGGAAGGTAGAGGGGGCACTACATTCTGGTTCCACACACAGCTTCTTTAAGCTAGACAAAAATTACTTTGCCTGGTTTAATTAACGAGTCCTGACCTCATATACTAGCCTCGTACAAAGACAAAATTGTAAAACAGGTGCTGAACATCGTATAAATCAATTCAGAATTTGTTAGAAAAATAAAATTTCTTAATCCGACTCTTACAATAAACTCCTCAATTTTAATTTTTGTAGAGGAAACAAATTCATTCTACCCGGTGTTCTTCTTCATAAAGAATTCAAAAACACAACAACAAGAGGTAGTTACAGTACACAGTTTCTGTCATTTGCCAGGAATAAAATCGTCTAAAAATAATGAAAGAACGACGATAGAATCGATAGCACGAACTTCGATAGTTCGAACAATTCCAAGTGAAAATTGAGGGAAACGGCGCTATAGTTTGCGTGTCCCATTGTGTCCCCGGTGTCTCACATAAATTTCCGTAATCTGGTGTCTGAATCGGCCGATAAATTCCGTCAGATTCGCGTCGAGCGTTGCATAAGCGACTTGTGTTCTGCTGAAAAGCGAGAGAGCTGCGCGGGCCAAAACGTTTTCCATGAAGCACACACACGCACACACGCACACACGCGCACACGCACACGGTATGCACGGTGGTGTAAAGAGTATACACGTGCACACAGCGAACGCAGAGCGCATTAACGTCTCCGCGATCGATTGTTCTTCGCATGCGGGTACACGGCCGAGCCGATCTGTAAACAAGCTACCGCACAGGTACCAATCAGCGGCGCGGGTGCGAGCACACGTGAATCGTGCGCCTCGAGGAGACTTCCGTGAAGCCGCTTTCACGGAAGAACGCTCTTCGGCCTCCCTGGCCTCTTCGGGGTATTCGGCTATGTGTGCACACACGTATTCGGACCAGGCAGAAACGCTGTTACTATGTCGATACGCTTCGGCGCCCGGTCGAATTAGGGGAGCTCCTGTTTCGAAAACGAAAGTTCGCCAGTCGATTCGACAGAGATAGAAAAGCTCGAAAATGGCATCTTCAATTTAGCGACTGCTCGACGATTTTCACCGAATTTTTCCGTTTAACAGCATGGACAAATTTTGAGAAAACTTTTGCACGTTACCGTCACCTGTAGACAGGCTCCAGAATTTTTTCGAATTTTTCCGCTCGCGATCCTGGTTCTGAAAAAATTGGAAACGCGAGAGAGACGGTTCGACAAACGCAACGAGAACAAGAAACATGACAAATTTAAACGAGAACGATATTGAAAACGTCCTTTTGTTTTTTAAATCGATCGATATATAGAAAATGTTATAAATTTGTTTTTTGCTGTAACCCACCACAATGTAAATATTAACTGTAACCATCTCTTTTATATTCAATTGTAATCGATGTGGTCGCTAATGACCTAGCTGTTAATGCGACCACTTTAAAATAAACGATATATAATAATAACAACAATGAATTTATTCAGTCGAGTAAAAATACGGTGAATCGCGAACGACGTCATGCTCAAGTTTGCATACGCTGAATGGGACAGTTTAAAAATGAGTCAGACCTACGGTCTAAAGTTGAAGAACTATTTTGCATTAAACGAACAACTGCCGACGAGGAAGCAACTGTTGCGACTAGCCTGCTGACGGAAGCTTGAAACTCGATGTATAAATTCTAAAATGCAAGATCGGTTGTTCAACGACGAACAATTACGTCGGCAACAGAGGTGCCAAGGGGCTGTATAATTGGCCGCGGCGTAGAACGAAGAAAAATTCGACTTTATAGACACAATGGCACGCGCGAATAGATTGCGGAGCGAGAGGCTGACTGCTTTCTTAAATTCTTCGCCCACGCGTACCGCGACATAAAAACGCGGCGACAACCTTGTCAAGGCGATACGACTCCGGGCGGCAGGGAGCGGATCGAGTGGATCGGTTGTCGATCATTAACAGGAAACAAAGCGAGCTCCGCGGAATTTGCATTCGCCTGATCGGCTCTCGCATTCCGCTTTGCTGACATTGAGGCTGCGCGTTGGTTTCTCAAGAAATACGTTTGCAGTCGCCGCGGCGACGGGGACGAGGCGCAAGCTCCGGCCATCAATTACGCCAGCCGTTTATGGTGGTATTTGACTCACTATCGCGCGACCCCGCGGCGGCGGCGGCGGCGGCGAAGTCTTTCGTTGCATAATCGATTCGTCGCCGATGGAGCTCGGAGCTTTTGTTGGCTGGCCTAAACCGACGGATTCCTCTGTATATGTCGCCGAGGCCTGGGCGATAAACGTCGCGGAATTGTCCCCGCTACCGCGAGGGGTCATCTGGAGAGGACGCCGAGGAGTGTAAACATGAACACGGCTCGGTTGTGTCTCCTGGACGCTGACAAGACCCGTGACATATATCGAGATGGCAACAATGACGGGGAGAATGCGCTCGCAGGAAACGCGGATTTGTTCTCCGTGTGGAAATCTACGGGGAGATGACTCACCGAGATGAAAATTCGTGTTGCTCGTTTCATCGGCCGCGTGTTCCTGCCTCGTGTCCGCTGCGCCGTACAATGGCGGATTATGCAAGCCGACGAGACGAAAGAGAAATGCTAAACAGACAACCATACGAGACGGAGAGAGAGAGGGAGAGAGGTCACGGAGGAATAAAAGTAGATCGTCGTCGGATCTGATGCATAGATCTATCCCTCGGGCCCGCATCGAGATCGACGATCGATTTCGTAGCGAGACGAACGCATACCCGTTCCCGTCGGCCCTCGTCGTAGGTACTTGTACTTTCAATTAGCCACGAGGCTGTGCTGAGTCACGGGCTGAGTTTCTCGGAAACGATCATCTCTGATTCGATAACCACGATCAAAGCCGGTAATCTGATTGCCGAGGAAAAATGTGGATAAAGGCGCTGCGACGCGACGGAGGAGAAAGATTGACGGTATTCTCTTGCAAAAATAACAACAATGCACTGTACAAACAGTGCCGATACCGGAGTGGTTAAACTCGTGTGACAGTGGTTGTCAAATGACTAAAAACATTCGATTTCACGTTGAAACTGTCGAGTTTCAAACGGAACCCTAGTTATGACGGAATTACAGTGATTTCTTTATACATGTCGCCGAGGCCTGAACCATAAACGTCGCGGAATTGTCCCCGCTGTCGCGGGGTATACTCCGTGGGGGGCCACCGCTCGGGTGTGTCTCCTAGACGATATATGACGCTGTTTAGTCAAGACCCGGTTTACTGACATACATCGAGATTTCACTGTAGTATCATTTTTGTACGAAATATTAACACTTGTGAGACTCGCGAGGACCAGTGAGTAATTTTATTGAATTTTTCGTGTAATCTTCAAAATCGAAAGGAAAATTACTCGGTAATAATCTTGACGGTACAAGGGACAATAAATAATTGTCCGAAAAAGTCTGTAAAGCTTGAGGCTGAAAGTGTAGTCCCCGAAGGGTTCGAGACTGTGCAACGAGAACGGCATGATGTCATAACAGATTCGTCGGTGCGATAAAGCAAAGTAGCAAATCCGAAAGGAAGCGGCCACGAAGATGATCATGTCACCGTGTCATTGATTCCAGACACCGATTAACAAGGATGACCTCAGCCGGCAGGTGGGTGTCGGCCAGACCGTGGAAACGAAATCAGGGTCGCGGGGTTATTAGCGCGAAATGAATCAGAGTGGTTCGTGCCACGCGCAAAGAATGCCGGAACGGTGCGACGCAACAGAACAGAGAGCGCGATGCAACACGCGCCGGGCCGCGTCGGCCCGCGTCGGCCTGCGTCCTTCGAGAACACACTGTCCGTCGTTTCCTACTGCGAACAGGCCGGCTGACTCACTGTCAAGCCGCTGCCATTGCCGCCGGTACGATTCCGTGGGCTATTCGCAGCGCGGACCGTGGACCACTCGCATAAATCACCAACCGGGAACCCAATCCCCGCCGTTCGCAGCTCCTGAATCTTGTCGTTTGATCACTTTGATCACTTTGATCCCTCCTGGGACACCCTTCCTTTCAGGACTCCCTGAATCGAGTTCACTTTTTTCCCGGAGATTTCTTTCGCAAACGTTTCAATGATGTTTCATTCAGTTTGAGACTGAGGCTCTCGGCATTTTTCTACAGGGTACCCCCCGCTGAGAGTTTTTTAAACCAGGTGTCTTCTCCTGGGAGGGACAAAATTTTACAGGAGCACTAAAAGTGACCATATTGCAGCACTTTATAAAAATAACAAGAACCTACCACCCCCATTTTTGGCAAAATTTTGAAAATAATATATACCCAGGGAAATAAATTTCCTAAATCGTTTCTCATCTGTGCGCATCCTTAGAATCTCAATAATTTTAAATCGAATTTTAAATTGTACCGCCATTTTGACGGATCCAGTAAACCTAGTGTTATTGCCCGATTAAACATTTTTCTTTACTGTTATCCTATTTGTTTGTTTCTTGTTGATTATTTGGTCGCAAACAAGTTCCCGCAAATTGTCGTACAAATTGAGAAACAACGTTCCATAAAATTCTTAAAAAATTCACCTGTCTCTTAAAAAGTGAAAGATTAATTCCCAAAGGCTGTTCTACCTCAACAAATTAGTCAGAGTGCAATCGTCGTTGGTTATCGCGCCCCTCCCCAGTGGTCCGCGACAGTTCCGAGAAATTCGGCGAGATTTTCTCGGAGAAAGAGTCGCAGTCATTATCAGCTCGCCTTATCGCTTATCGGAGGATTTTCAATACGCTCTCGCTCTATTCTTATCGAGCCTGGCGTCCGTCTATGCTTTTTTCGGGTTCTTTTTCTTTCGTTCGTTCGTTCGCGATCACGGTGACTAAACAGCCGCGTATCGAGCCTGGCACCTGAACGATAAGTGTCGCGATAAACGAGCCTGATAACGCCGGAGGCAGTTCACCTAGCCGTCTCGGGCGAACAGCCCCAAAAACCGTGTCCCCCCTCAGGGGAATACTAATTTTTATTCCGTTCAACCTGGCACCTGCCACGTTATCTCCAGAAACACGTACGCGACCCCAAAACTCGCTCTTCCATTAACCAACAAGCAATTATTCCAACGCTACAAGTTCCTCGAATTTTTCGAGGGAGACCAGGATAAAACAGGAATTCCGTGATCATTATTTCCACATAATGAACTCTCACCCCTTGGACATACTTTTTCGACTTGTGCCGAACACCTCCTTTGTGTCCTTTACGTTCCACAGGCTCCAAAAATCTATTGTTCGGACGCATTATTTTCGACGCTTTTATTTTATCTGGCTCTTTGTTTGTCAGGATTGCTCTCGGTTTTTATTTTTTCATTGCCAAGCTGCAAATCTTTACAATTCCCAGACTTTGATATTTAATATTTGACTGAATAATTATTTTTCGCTCCCTCAGTTACTTTTCTCGCTTTCGCATTGCTAAGCTGCAAATCTTTACAATTCCCAGACTTTGATATTTAATATTTGACTGAATAATTATTTTTCGCTCCCTCAGTTACTTTTCTCGCTTTCGCATTGCTAAGCTGCAAATCTTTACAATTCCCAGACTTTGATATTTAATATTTGACTGAATAATTATTTTTCGCTCCCTCAGTTACTTTTCTCGCTTTCGCATTGCTAAGCTGCAAATCTTTACAATTCCCAGACTTTGATATTTAATATTTGACTGAATAATTATTTTTCGCTCCCTCAGTTACTTTTCTCGCTTTCGCATTGCCAAGCTGCAAATCTTTACAATTCCCAGACTTTGATATTTAATATTTGACTGAATAATTATTTTTCGCTCCCTCAGTTACTTTTCTCGCTTTCGCATTGCTAAGCTGCAAATCTTTACAATTCCCAGACTTTGATATTTAATATTTGACTGAATAATTATTTTTCGCTCCCTCAGTTACTTTTCTCGCTGTCGCGAATCTCTATGGAAATTCTCAGATATTGATATTCAATACTCAAAATTGTAAAGATTCTTCCATCGGAAAGCGTTGAGCACATTTTCTTTATCGAACTAGTATGTTACAATTAAAATCGCATAATTTTAAAAAGGTATTCTCCCACTTGAACCTGTTGTTTGCAGACGACACAATCGTGTATTGTATTTTGCACGATGATCGGCAGTCTACTTATGAAACTTAGCGTCAATCGATGAGTCACAGCAAAAATCGCAGGAACATAAAAGACGTTCTGTTGACGCAGCAAGGGCGCAAGCACAGTGTCACCCTAATCCCAGGTTGTCGAATATATGTACGATGCAGAAATGTATAAATCTCGAGACGCAATTACCATCGATCGCGAGCAATGTTTCTCCACCTGTTACGCCACAGTTGGGCGCGACAGCCTCGAGCATCATAATCTCGGAGCCCGTGACGAACGTCCTCGAAATTCGTTCTCGAAAGGGTTCCCCGGGAAAAAAAGGGACTGGCGGGGGAGGGAGCCTTTCGGCATTATCGGTGACAAAATTGGTAGACTGACTCACTGCCGATGCTCGCCGCCAGCTCATACGGTCCCATTCTTTTCTCCCTCGTCATCCCCCTAACCGCCACCCCTCAAGCACAGAGTTCTTTATCCGGGCATCATCGCGTCGCAACGGCCTGCATTGTGCAATCGGCCTGAAACGAATTAAACGACCGCCTCATCTGCCTCCGAAGAAATAATGAGCGAACCCTCGGAAAAACAGCTGAAACGAACACGGCTGGGGCTGCGGGTCGACAATGCGATGGGAAACGGGGTCACAGGAATCATTATGGTGCTCTTTCGAAGGGTACGTTCGTTCTAAAATTATGTCAGACGAATCTTATCCTTAAACTCTAGGAATATCTTACGGTAATACAGCTGTTTCTCGATTTTATCTCCACCACGTACTACGTCTACTCGATACATGTCCAAAACACGGGTCCAACCAGAGACAAGAATCGGCCAGGAGAGATTCTTCGATCCACGCCGAACGCAGAAAGGGACAGAGAAACTCTAGAAGCCTCGATCCATGGCCCTCGCTAGGTATACACAGTGGTAGTGGGGATAAGTCCGCGACGTTTATCGTCCAGGCCTTGGCGACATATATGGAGAAATCACCGTACTTCTAGTAACGTCATCGCTAAACCAAAATCGTTTGCGCGGTAATAATCTTGAGGATTTTGATCATCACAGACCCTCCATGGATCTCGAGGATATAAGGAACAATAAATAATAGAATTTGTCAGTTAGACAACACAATGCTCGGTGACGAAGTCCGTAGAATAATGCATAATGTGCAACGAAACATTTTATAATTCCCCTCAGTTCTGGATCACTCCAAGGCCAAAGATCGCGACAATCGGTCACTGTGACGGACAAGCCGAAGTAGCCACGACCCTAATCGATCGCTCCGCCGCGCGGAAAATTATGAAAGCACGAGATCATCCCCCGATTATTTTGACTGTCCTGAATTTTTCATCGCCGCGACAGATTCTCGATATTAATTTCGCGCGTGATCGATGGGGCCGGCGACGAGCGACGTTGTCGATCGATCCCGCCTGTATTTTTTAATTCTCGCACAGAGGGATCGTTGTTTCGCGAGAAACACGCCGGCCGTTTGCGCGATCGAGCGTGAGTCACGGACTTTCGAAGTCGGTTTCGCGAACGGTTTCGCGAGGCTACGGTTCCGCGTAAATGCGAAACGACGGAAACATTTTCTTCGCGCTCATCACCGCGATGAGTTCATATTCTTCCCCTCCCCTCCCCTCCCCTCCCCGTCATTGTCGATTTATTCAAATCGCGGATTTGCATTGACGTTGCAGGCTATTGGGCCTATTATTATGTGGAATCGCCGCGGGATATTGAAACACTTGAAATTCTCGGATATCCCTCGACGAGAGGCTCGTCGACTGTTTCTCGGAAAATCGTCAGAAGATTGCAATGTTGCATTCTGCAGATTCAAAGAAACACTAGATTCGTGGGATCCGTCAAAATGACCGATTCTAATATCTTTGATTCGCCAAATATTGAGATTGGAAAGATACGGGTCCGCGAGGAATTATTTGGAAAATTGATTTCTTTGGGCATTGTTAAGAAATTTCTATATTCGTGTTATTTTTGTAAAGTAACGCGAAATAGTAATTTCTAGTGCCCCGTAAACCTAGCGTTAAGCGAAACGCGTTGTGCATAGTTTTCTTTTTCTTATTGGGAGGTCGTATTGGAAATTTGTTTAAATTTGTATCAAAAGCTGGAGAAAGATGAACAATTTTGGAGAGGCTGTTAACCCGCAGAATTTGCAAGCGAATGCACTTTCCCTGATGGGAAACGCGGCGATCGAAGAACCGCAACTCGGAGGAGATTCCGGGCCACCTGCCACGCTCGTCCCCGATGCAGTTGCACTTTGCAGTTGCAGCGGCGGTTGATGGGGCTCCGGACACACACGCGCGTGGAACGCTTCGCGAACGATTCCGGCATGAATGAATCACTTAACGCGAAACACGCGCCGGGCATACGTAATATTCGCGCTGCGCCCGGATCGGGAATGCATATTGCAGCACTCCGACGATGTTGATTGCGCCGTGTTTGCTCTGGCGCAGTGTGCCACCATGCTGATCCGACTTCGGCTCGCATTATACTCGCTCTGAGTCACTAAGTAATCCGACTGTTTCTTTCGCCCGAGGACCCTGCCAAAGGGGCTGCGAACGACCATAAGTGCCCGGACACTTTAGCTAACTCAGCCTGTTAATTCAGCAGGTCCGATGAGGCTACCGTAATCGGTGGACTGTGCGGATCTTCACAAATTTACAAATTAAATGCCTCTGATCAGGCCGGTAACAGAAAAGCGGAATTTTATTTGTCAGGAAAAATGAATAAATTAATACCCGAGTCCGATAACGGTATAGTAAAGCAAAGGGTTGGTTACGGGGAATCGCATGTGCCATCACCACCTCGATTTCCCCGGTCCGTAAACACGCCTAAACGGTCACCGAGCGGGGTCCAACATGCCGCCCCCGCATTCCTGCACCGAGTGCTAACCCCTTTTATGCAATCACGGAGGCGATTCGAGGGAATTAGGCATTAGGCGAACGCATTTCGATGACAGCGATGTAAAACGACACCTGCGACCTGCTACGGTCCTTCCGCCGCCCCTAGCTCGACCTACTACGATCGATCTACCAAGGGGTGGCGATTTCGTCTTTTTTTTTTTAAGGGCCTGGAATTCGGACGATTTAATTGGAGGGGTGCCGAGCGGAATATATTCTATGATTTGTTTATGTGGGACAATCTTTTTGTGTTACACCTGCGACCGGGTATCGTCGGAAATATACCGTCATTCTTTTTAAGGGTTGTTCCCAGAACTGCCACCCCTCGCGATCTATTTAGCGTTCTATTCGTGGCTCTCTATTGGAATGATCGTTCTGAATTTCTAGCACTATTTCTGTTGGTGCTGTTTAGATATATTATCTTCGGGCTGTTTAAATTATTAACCCTTAGCACTCGAGTGGTGACTCTGAAGCACCACTAGAAATTGTTGTGGCATTATTTCAAAGAAATTTCAAAAAATATTACAAAATATTTGTTGCATTACAAAATTTGTATTTAATAGATTACCAAACATTTAAACATTATATGTGGAAATCGGATCAGTATGAATAAAATGAAAATATCCTAAGACGGAAGAAAAATTTAGTTTTAGAACAAAAATAGCGCCGAGTGCAAAGGGTTAACAGAAGATTTCTCTTGCTGTGGAGGCAGATAATTTCTATTTTGCATTATACAGCTTGATTTATTTTATAGCTTGTGACTAGACTGCAGATCTTTTCTCGAACTAGTAAAAATAAGATGACAAATAAATAACCACGATTTTAAATCATTTTAATATTTTCACTACGTAAAAATAAAATCTGCGAACGACTCACGACTGCTTTGCACAAACTGGAACTTTTACAATCGAGAGTTGTTATTCGCAATTTTTCTGCACTCTTCTTTCTACGTTCGCGTTGCCTAAGGTTTCGAGGACAGTGTTTCCGAGCGATGATGATTAAAAATTGCTCTGCCCGTTTCGGCCGCCGGTATTTGCTGTATTAAATACGCACTCACCGAGCGAAATTGGCAGCGTCACGAGCGACAAGCATAAACCGCGATTGGTAGCAACAGCTTGTCAGGGAACGGTCTCTCCGCAGCTGCCAGCCAGACACCAGAGTTATTGACGCGGGACCCGTAAAACCTCCTAACTCGACGGATTAACATAGTTGTCGCGTGTAAACTAAAACGTTAACCGACTGTAAAAGAGCGACGCCGGAGATTTGCGTCCTGGCATGCGCGCGCGGTTCCTTGTCGCGCCGTGAAATCTTCTAATTTATGCGTGCAACGGTACGCATAAATTCACGGACAGTCCGAAATATATACGCGGCCATTATTCCCGGGCGAATCGTCGTCGTAAAAATGTACCTGTTGCTCTGCGCCAGCACTCGCAATTTTCGCCGATCCGGTCACACCTGCCACCGTCAAACCAGCCTAAATGATTTATTTTAATTATTAAATATATTCTTCTGTCGCTCGGATACATGTGTAACGCTCTAACAAAAAGAAGTAAAATTGTAAAATCGTAAAATAAGTGGAAGAGGCCTTTCAAAAAATAAAATCGACCCTCAAAAATTCGGAACAATATTGTCACAATTAATGATCACAATAACAATAAGTGGAAGGCCTTTCAAGAAATAAAATCGATCCTCAAAAATTCAGAAGAATATTGTCACAATTAATTAATGATTACTCGATATATGTCCAAAGCATGGGTCTAGCCACGGACATAAATCGACCAGGAGATTCTTGGCCCCCCACCGCGCGGTAGTGGGGATAATTCCACGACGTTTATCATACAGCCTTGGCGACATATATAGAATGAATACTGTATTTGTAAATGAGAAGTGAGGATGAAGGAGTGAGTGTGAACACAAGATGATAGTGGAACTATCGCGCACCCAGTTCTCCTTTCCAGATTATTTAAAAACCTCTTTATCTATCTATCCTATAAATTTGAGGATTTTTCTAAAAATCGACAGATAAAATGTTTGCTCTGATGCGTCACCGTTCGGCAACGATACGACCCTATAATCTCGAAGGGATTGCGATAGGGAACGGCGCGATCTTCGAGAGGGATTTTTCGCAAAACGTCGTCGTCGTCGTCGCCTAACCCCCTAAGCGCCGCGCGATACGTTTCCGCGTTTATCTGTCGCGACGTTAGTCACTCCGAGAGTGTCTCGTGTCGTTCATTTTATTTTCTTTTTCTCTGTCCGGCGTTCTTGACGCTCTCTGTTCAGCCATCGGCGAGCAATAATAACCGCTTCGCATTATTCACTGATAAAAATTCTGTACATACAAGCACGCCCTCGATCAACACACCGGGCATGGCGGCGACACCACCACCACCACCACCACCATCGCACCGAGGCTCTTTCATTAATCGTCGATTAATCTTCGTTCAATAGCCGTGACTCATCGGACTGAGGAAAATGGGAAAATGTGCGTCCTTAAGCACGCCGGTGACTCATCGGATCTTTACCCGAGTTACGCGTTGCTCCATTTCACTTTAATCTGGCCGACTCCGTTTCTCTGTGGCAACGCCGATTGGAAATTGATCCCCGCTGTGGGGATCGATTCGCGATTCGCCGCCGCCACAGATCTCGCGGCAGTTTCACTGTGAATGTATCGCATCCACGAAATTCTGAACGCGTATCGAATCCACAGTCTTGGCAAATATCTAGCAGATGTTTTAATTGAAATATTTTTAAACTCGTTTAACCTTTCCGGTGTCTTAAATTGTCATAGATCCATAAAAGCGGTAGTCTTAACCCATATTCGGGTGACGGAATTATTTGTGCAGGTTTTACAATGAATTTTTACCTTGATATATTCATTGTACTAAACCTGATTAGGATCTGTAACATGCGAGATAGTTGGAGGGTTACTCGGTATCGTACATTTAATTTTTTTGGAATTTTTATCTCATTAACACGTCGAATGCCGCGTCACCCATATGTTGTGGGTGACGGAATTATTTGTGCAGGTTTTAAAATGAATTTTTACGGTGATATATTCATTCTACTAAACTTGATTTGGATCTGTAACATGCAAGAAAGTTGGAGGATTACTCGGTATCGTACATTTAATTTTTGGCAATTTTTATTTCATTAAATAACTTACTTTGATTTTATGGAATTTTTGGGATTTCTAGTTTGGCGTTCAAAGTGTTAAATAACTTACTTTGATTTTATGGAATTTTTGGGGTTTCCAGTTTGGCGTTCAAAGTGTTAAATAACTTACTTTGATTTTATGGAATTTTTCGGGTTTCCAGCTTGGCGTTCAAAGTGTTAAGTAACTTACTTTGATTTTATGGAATTTTTGGGATTTCTAGTTTGGCGTTCAAAGTGTTAATCTGAACCGAAATTCTTAGAATCACAATTGGAATTGCTGTTCCAGTAGACAGTCTTTTCCCCATGGTCGACACGTGGGCTTTAAAAAACTGCGAAACGTATGCAAATTGCAGTTCGAGTTCGAAATAGCAGCGGCGGCTAAAAACACGAAATTCGAAAATAGAATTTCCGTCATCCCGATGAGGAATACGACCTTCCCGAGGTAACGATCGTTCCAGGAGTTCCAGGAGTTCCAGGAACGCGTCACGCAGTGTTTCCCAGCAGCCCGCATCGGCGCGTCGCATCCTAGATCCTTGATCGAGGATTTTTTTCTCCGAACTGGTCCATCATTCCGACGCTTACGTAAGCCTAATCACGCGGTCGGTAGCTGAGGCTGGTGTAACGACTCGGTCGGCGCATGCCAGAACGGTGTAATAAGCGGAGACACGCGTCGGCTGATCCATCCAGCGAAGATTTACGCAGGATCTACTCCGGTGTGTTGATCTACACGCGGCTGAATCACGCGGACGACGGCTTCGCGTGCCGGTAAACAAAAGAGCGCGCGCGCGCGCGCGTGCCGCGCACCGTCGCCAATCGTTGTTGGTTGTTGCAATTTTTCAGGGTCGGACCCGTCTAGTGACTCACCTAACCGCATCGGGCTTCGATAGCGAACAGAGCTCGGCTTCTCGATGTCCGACGATTTTTGCGCTGCGAACGAACCCATTTCCGGACGAACTATCAATTCTTATCGTGAAACAGTGGCGGATCTAGGCGTGTGCTTTGTGGGCTGAAACCTAGGGCCCCCGTCGCGGTAAAAATAAAAACAATTTAAACTGAAACCTTCGGAAAGAAAATAAATGTTTGACGAGTTAGTCAGTAGATATGCGAGGTAAAAAGTTTGTGAAACAGAGGTGAAAAGAATAATATTTATTCTAGCTAAAATAATATATTAACTTTGCACTCGGCGCTAAATTTTTCTTCCGTCTTAAAATATTTTCAGTTTATTCATACGAAACTGATCTGATTTCTACGTATAATATTTAAATGTTTAGTAATCTATTAGATTGAAATTTTGTAATGTAAAAAATATTTTGTAATATTTTTTGTAATTTCTTTGAAATAATACCACAACAATTTCTAGTGGTGATTCAGAGTCACCACTCGAGAGTGCAAAGGGTTAATACTCCTAAAGCCTTCGATCTTTTCAATATTTCATATTTCCATATCTCCGCATCTACTAATATGGTGTAACAACCTCTTCCGAAATAATTATCTAAGAGAAAGTTATCGAGCTTCTATGCAGTCGTTAAAAAGCCCATTAAGGTGTTGATAAACAAAGGGTAGTTTGGCAATTCCTTCGATTCCCGATTGTCCACCGATTCTTGCGTCGTCGAGGTCAAAGCCCTGCGCATTTGCGGAAGAGCGTTTACGCAAGAGCGCATCACCGTGCATTCGTTTAGGCTTGCGACATTATCGATGAACTTTATTCCCGATACACACGAAGCGCCAGTGAATCACTATGGATCGCGTAACGAGTCTGCCGCGGGGACACGTATCTCTGTTTACAATTCGATTCCCGCGTCGATCCCGATCCAATGGACGTTCGCCGCTCGATCGATGATTCGCGTCTCGATCCACGATTCGCTCCCGATCGAGCAGGAATGCCAGCCAACAAAATCGCATGATTAATCCGCCATTAAGGATTCACCGCGCGCGCGATCGCGGTTCTGTTTTCGTTTCGGCCCGCGGCTTGCGATCCTCTGGATCGTTACCGATCAAATCGATGCATGATGCACGCAGTCATATGAGATAATCAATATTTCGGTAGCTGGTTCATTGTTATTCGATGATCAACGCTGGGGACACGAGCGGACTGCGAATATGCGTTTATGCTAACTGCGGGGATCCGTATACATGTAATGATCCACATGTAATGATTCGATCATCCCTCGGAAAAGATACCAGTTTTATTCACACTGGAAGCAATGTTTATAGAGTTAAATGTTATTGCTTCAAAGTTTTAAATGACGTCTCCGTTTTATCCGGATATTTTTATATATGTTTCAATTAGAAAAATATAGTCCAGTGATTGTTAACACTGAACCTACCAAGAAGGAGTAAAGTATCTGGTAAATATTGCGTTATAAAAATGGCAATCCTAAATTTATTGAGATTGTCCGTAATTTGTTCCATTATTTTCCGTAAATGAATTTTTATAGTTTCAGTGATCGTAAAATATAAAATCGATCACTTTGACTTTTCGATCGCGGAGATAAACAATTTCTGAAGTAGGTTCTGGTTTCTCGCGTAGACAAATTGCCATTTCCGCGGCGGATCTCCTAGCGAGGACTATGTCTTCCGAGAATGATTCCCGGCGAGACTGTAAAATTCGCAGAGTAGGTATCCGCGGCCCGACGACGACGTTTCGTCATTCGCGGCCGAAGTTGCTATCGGCTTCGTCATGCGAAAAGCACACGGAACCTGGCAAGGAATCGCAAGAAGAAGAAGAAGGCGTGCAAAGTCCCCGCCCTATTTATCAGCGGGGCCGTTTCAGCGGATGATCTCTGTCGCGCGTCAAGTGACTAATCTCAACTTTGTTCGGTCGCGTTTGTTGCCCGGTGACTAATTCGTCCCGAGTTCACGAAACACCGACACCGGGTGACGTCTTTACGCAAACGCCATTGTTTCGCCGGAATATTCTCGATCGGACGAGCGCTCGCGACGTGTCAGATCACGATCGCGAATAGGATCCACCCCTGGCTCGGACACACGGGAGATCGTGAGAAAAAGAGATCGCTGACAACAATTGACGGATCCAGAATGACGCGCTCCTCCGGCCACCGTAATAAGCGTTTCTCTCTGAACGTTAGTCATTAGCCTTGAAGGGATTTCCATCCAGCGTGTCGAATTGAATCACTCGCGGCGATCGATCGGCAAACAGATCAGGGAGACCCGGAGGGGGGGATGCATTTATCTGATTTCGCTCGTGATTGCTAACGACACGGGACCAGACGTGGGAAGCGATCGGGAAGCTCTCCGTAGATCGAATTGCCCGCCAACCCTTGCGACGCGTGTCACAGACTCTTGGTTGCAGCGTGGAAATTTTGGGACCGAACGATCTCTGCTTCCGGGGCCGATTTAATGGGTCCTGAAGTCTCAATGATCCAATTTTAGCGGGTTCTCCAAATTCTTCCTCATACGAAAAAGGTACAGTGTCTACTCGATCTATGTCCAAAACTGGGGTCCAACCAGGGACATAGATCGAACAGGAGATGGCTCGAACAGTGGGGATAGTTCGGGGACTTTTACCGGCTAGGTATTTGGGACATATATACAATAAATATTGTCTCAGAGACGTCATTGATTTTCAACTTCCCATCGTAAAGTAACATATATGTAATCAACGTAACAATTTTACGTTAATTTTAAATCGATACAAATCATTTTACTTTCCATTAATTGACTGTGGATCTTCGAGTAGAAGAAAAATGGTCTGCATGGATCACATGAATTAAAGGTTGAATAAAATCGTGTTCCTCCTATTCGCAAATTTTAGTCAAATGAAATGAACAGTGTTCGTTAGTTCGTCTAACGTTTCCGTTGTTATTGATCGAACATCTAAAAAGGATTGGAAAGACCCACGGTCAGACCGATTAGCCGGAGACGAATCATCGGCGTTTCGCCGAAAAAGTAGTCTCACGGGACCATCGACCTTTCTTTCCTCCAATACCAGGAATCCCATCGAAAGAATCATCCTGGCGGAATGAGGACTCGTTCGCCTAACCCGGCTGAAAAATCCGGAAGGACCGCCGAGCCGATCGGTGGTCCTGGGATTTCCCGAATACGCAGCGTGCCTCCGAGAAACGGAAATTCCTGTTGCGATAGTTGAAGAGACCACAGAGCAGCGGTTCGGAGGAAGCGGCGAGCGAGAGATGCGAGCTCGAAACCACGAAGACGACCACGAAGTAAAATTCTGGTCACGTGTGGCACGGTGTTTAGTGAAATATCGGCGTTCCTAATGGCGGCCGTATCTCTTCGACGGAGAAATAATATATTATTCCCGGAACGATCGGTCCAGTTCGTCGTTTCATCCCTCTTCGTCTTCTCCGAGCACTCGAAAGCAATTTACCACGTCGTGTATATATAAATACATTAGCAAAATTAAATACCGGCAAACGGACGATATATTAATATTAGATTTAACGACGGTAGCCATTCTGTTGGGTAAACGTCTATAATTTAACAATAAACACATTGACTGCTTCGAATTGTCCACCATTTTCCAATACTGCCTAGGAAAAGTTGGCTCAACAATTTTTATTGGAACATCTTGGGGATCAGTCTGAAATTAACATTTTTGTAGAGTCGTGGAACTAAAAGTTTGTATGACGTCTATTTGTTCAGCAATAGTTTATAAATCTTGGTATGTCCTCTTCGCCGCCAGAGCCCCGTAAGCGGTTGCTTATCGAGCGTCGTATTTCAGTTCTGTTGGGTAAACGTCTATAATTTAACAATAAACACATTGACTGCTTCGAATTGTCCACCATTTTTCAATACTGCCTAGGAAAAGTTGCCTGAACAATTTTTATTGGAACATCTTGGGGATCAGTCTGAAATTAACATTTTTGTAGAGTCGTGGAATTAAAAGTTTGTATGACGTCTATTTGTTCAGCAATAGTTTATAAATCTTGGTATGTCCTCTTCGCCGCCAGAGCCCCGTAAGTGGTTGCTTATCGAACGTCGTATTTCAGTTCTGTTGGGTAAACGTCTATAATTTAACAATAAACACATTGACTGCTTCGAATTGTCCACCATTTTCCAATACTGCCTAGGAAAAGTTGCCTCAACAATTTTTATTGGAACATCTTGGGGATCAGTCTGAAATTAACATTTTTGTAGAGTCGTGGAATTAAAAGTTTGTATGACGTCTATTTGTTCAGCAATAGTTTATAAATCTTGGTATGTCCTCTTCGCCGCCAGAGCCCCGTAAGTGGTTGCTTATCGAGCGTCGTATTTCAGTTCTGTTGGGTAAACGTCTATAATTTAACAATAAACACATTGACTGCTTCGAATTGTCCACCATTTTTCAATACTGCCTAGGAAAAGTTGCCTGAACAATTTTTATTGGAACATCTTGGGGATCAGTCTGAAATTAACATTTTTGTAGAGTCGTGGAATTAAAAGTTTGTATGACGTCTATTTGTTCAGCAATAGTTTATAAATCTTGGTATGTCCTCTTCGCCGCCAGAGCCCCGTAAGCGGTTGCTTATCGAGCGTCGTATTTCAGGCCAGTGGCCCGCGGCTGCCCGTGATCCATCGCCGTAGATCGAGGAGGCCTTAGATCCGCGAGTAATTGTGTCCCGCGTGAGAAATAAGTCGTAAAATTAGAATTTGTTGGCAAATTGCGTAACGTCCCGCGGCGATTTCCCCCCGCGCGTCGCGACGCAGGCCCCGTGAATCATTGCGTGTGCGGGAGACGCATAATGCCTCGATTTATTTTCGCTCCCAGCAGTAGAGGGACCACCTTTGATCTTTTGTTCCGCCCGAGGGCCAAAGCTATTGGACTATTCCTCCACTTCTTCTTCTTCTTCCTTTCTTTTTTTTCGTCCATTTCAATCGCGAGCGCATGTTTGTCACTTCTCGGCGAGCGTAGGCGAACAATCGTTTCACAGATCGTGTCAGGCGATTCGATTTTTCATTATCTCGCGCCTCGATAATCGCCGTGTTATCGTCTTCGAGTTGATACGAGAAAGATCGAGAATTTTCGAACTGGAGATCATACGGTGGATCGTTTCGTACATTGGCCGGATAAATGAATTCGTAGCCCTTTCCTCGTGAATTTATTGATCATTCAGAGACAACATTGTCTACGCGTTTACTATGAATCTACTCTCGAAAATGGGCGACGAATTAATTTGTACACCCAACAAGATTGTTTTCGATTCGAAACAAAAAAAAAAGGGAATGTTTTCCCACAGGATGGGAAAAGTATACGATCGATGAATCATTGCAACCCGACCCTAACGAGCCCCATTGTGTCTAACAATTCAGACACACACACGCACACACACGCACTCGATTCAATTCAAATTACCGTTCGATCGTTTCTTAACCGTACGACACAGTTCGTTGGTTCCTTCGGGAGTGGAATATTCTGAGCTGGCCGGGTTAAACATGCTAATTGCGGTGATAATTTATTTAACCGGAGTACGAGCATGTTCGCCGAACTAATAACATCGGGAACAGATTGCTTCAGTCGAAGTTGCGAGAAACCAGATTAACGGTCATCGAGAGCGGTTTATATTACCATGCGCATTTTCATCTGATCAATGGCGTGTGTTGCGCTTATGCTACCCGTTCGATTGCGTCTCGATACTAGGTATCGTTCGTGATAACGGCCATTTTTCAAACGGATTACGTCTTTATGTTGCTGAAAAATGTGTCTGTACTCGTTCACCTTTAATCTGGCTTAATGGCGGCCATCTTTGAAACGGTCTACATTTTCATTGTTTGTACAGTGGAGCCGTGATTAAGCGGCCATTATTCAAATCAGTCTAATGTCGAAATGTACTACTACCCAAAAATTGTATTATTAGGTCGTCCCATAAGTTCGTGCCGTTTACTCTTGCACCATTTCAATTCTAAAAAATAAAATATGTAACCACCCTTTCATTCCACAACTTTTTGGCAGACATCATACCGTCAGTATAAAATTTCTGCGGTTTTTCATTGAAATACTTTTCAATGGTGAATAATATAAACACATGAGGCGACCCAATGTGAAGTTCCCAATTTTTTGTACCCTCCAGCCGTCTAATTAGGGTGTACAAATATAAGCTTCCAGAGAGTACTATAAACCAGTCAATAGGGAAAGTCGTAAACGTATATAGCTATTCATAAATATTATTACATGAAAACGAGTTCAACATTTCGAAGCTCTTGATTTCTATAAATTACCGTACTAATTTCTAACAACAAACAAAAGCGTAAATAATTCAATAGTATCGAGCTTTTAATTCACAATAAATTCCTATATACAATGGCTTGATTTCTATAAAGGACCGTACCAATTTCTAACAAAAACCAAAAGCGTAAATAATTCAATAGTATCGAGCTTTTAATTCACAATAAATTCCTGCATACAATCGGTTTGTACGGTACAATAAATTCCGGTAGGCAATAAATTCATATGACTCGGTGTTCCCGTCGGAACCAGCGAGGCCGCGTTTCGAAAAAGAGGGGCGGCGACGCGATCCATGGATCGCGCGGGATGCATCCCGAAGGATTAAGAGGGGCCTCAATAAAGCCCCTCTTAACAAATAAAGTTTCCATTGTGGAAAAGGTCGATCCATCGGCAATTAAGTCTCGTTACGTTATGTATTTACGAGCGGCACAAGTCGCCGCGCGACAAGGTCGTCATAGGACGCCGAGCCGTTGCGTGCCGCTACGAGCGAAATGCACGAAGCCCCGCGAAAACTAGGAAGAACGGTAGAGCGACATGTTAGAGCGAGAACGGACTATAGTAACCGTTTCGACCTAGACAAGGACAGAGCGAAGGGGGAGCGTGTGGTGGTACACAGACTGGTGGCGTTGCTCGACCGCGTTCGTCCGTCTTCGTCTCTCTCTTCGTCTCTCTCTCTTGGTCTCTCGCGTAGTACGTCACGAAGGGGGCCGTCCAATCGGCTGCGAGCCGGATGACTCATCCAGTCGAGCCTCATGTAAACTCTCTCGTGCCGTTTAGCCAGCAGTCTCCCGCCAACAAGCAAAAGGGCAAGCTCCGCTTTTGCCACGTATCGCTCTCTGTCTGTTAACAGTCGTCGTTTTCGCCGCGGTAAACACGAAACCCGGTCGAACAGAGAAAATCCGACGAAAATCGTTTCGTCCGACGAGAGTCGACGCGTATCGTGCGTGACTTCGATAAAGAAGAACTTTTTCCGGGTCGTGCAGACGACACCGACTTGCCCTCCTCCTCCTCTGCCCTCGAGTTTGCGTAACCCCGCGATCGAGTTTTGTGGTGGAACCAGACAGTGATATCGGGGACCGGCCGTTACGAATGTTACTCGGCTTCGCCGCCACCTGTGTGTGTCAAATGGTGCGGTGAGGATTCCTAAGAGAACCGTGGAGCGAATCTCGAGCACGAACATGAGGATGAAGAAGGAAGCACCGTGCCTTGTGCTCAGGCTAGTCCCCATCGAGAATCTCGAGCCATGGGGTAAGCTGTCTAGCATTTCTTATTTCTCGGCCGGGGCCGCGAATTCTATACCGTTAGAAAAACTCTTATATAGCAGCAATTTTTGGAAATTGTAAATGGTAAAGGAATGGTAAATTCGAGTACAGAAGATCTTTGGTGCGTGTTTTGGTACTGGGGGATGTAGAGAGGCTCCTTGTAATCATTTTTTGAATATTCGCGCCACTGGTCCCCCGGAGACCACTCGTGTTCCATGGATCTTCTAGCAAATGAGATTTGTGCGTAACGTAGGACAACGTAGATAAATTTTCTTGCTAAAAATGTAGCGTCGATTTATTCAGAATTTTAGTAAAATGGTAAACAGTCATATATACAGGGAATTGTGGCAAAATACCGTTTGTATATAAGGTTTACGATTCGGTACTGTAGATTGAATTTTTCAATATTCGCGCCACGGGTCCCAGGAATTGGGACCAATTCGAGTCCCGTTGCGTTTCACGGTACAGAGTGACGACGATCTTTGTTGTCGAACGGAAATATTTCTGGATTCTGTTTCGACAATTTGTTCTTGAGACCTGTCAAAGACCTCTGACATTACTAAGTTATTTGCCAAGCTCGTTATTGCTACCAGGTTTCGCACGGCTGACGTCATCTTCCGCGGGGAAATAAACAGCGTTATCGTCGATTTAGTCGTCGTCTGTGACTAATCTACAGGCATTTTGTACGTCTTCGTGTAATTATTTACATCTTTGTTGGCCTAACGCCAATGGCAACTGTTAGGAACGGTAGCCAAACAAAGTGTAAATTACACTTGAATTTCTTATTCCGCAATTGTCGAGGCTAGGTCGATTTTTCTAATCTTGGTTGCGTTTGGTTCCGGTTGATAACGTCGGGGAACCGCTCGCGGTGACCTAGAGCAACCCTCAATGTTACTAGGCCTAGTGATTTTTTCGAAAACGTAGAATATATGAAGTTGAATATTAATATAGAGAATGTAGGTATTTGTAGAGTCTAAAGTATGGTCGATTAATCGCTCGCGGTAGAGTTAATTAGCAGACTAAAATAAAAGTTAGCTAAATTAATTTTAAGAGGGAGCATAGACATGCCTTTCTTCTCTGAGAAAGAGCCGCCTGGGTCTTTCTTGACCCAGAGTATTAAAATTATTTAGAAAATTATTTTAAACTGCTTTGGAGAATAAATATCCAAAAATTGGTAAATAAAGCAACATCGACTGCAGCAAAAATGGTCCACCGTCCAAGAATGGAATGTTTTCGTTCTAATCGATGACTGAAATGAATGGATGCAAATGTAAAAATGTCAATTATATTATATTTTCGAAAGAACGAACTTTCTGTTTGGTCTCCGTTTCTTTTAGGTGCAGGAAATGATGGTTGCGCGCACAGAGAGAAATTTGAGATTGGAATATAAAATGAGGAATTCGAGATCAGTAAGATAGGTAGGTTGTGAAGCGTCGATTCAGGTTGTCCCGACGGTGGTTACGGTTCTGGTCTAGGATCCTCCGGCTCTAGAAAGCGTTTGATTCATTGAGAGGCGTCGTTACCTGTTCCACTAGTCGGTCGCCTAATCCTGCAACCGTCGCGGGACAAGTATGGGCAATGGTATTTCTGAAACGTCTGGCTGCTGGCGATGGGAGAATACGAAGCTCGGACGAGAGGCACGCGGGCTCTACGTACAATCTCCTCTCTCGCGATGACTCAGAGGCCGCGGTATCTCGGATTTTAGGCGTAAACGCGTGCCCGATGACTCGTTTCGTGTTAATCGCCGGGAATGGTGGAATTTACGGATTCCTTATCCCCCGGGGTGGCGGCTGCGCATGAACGCTACTTCATCCTCTAATCGGTCCACTTCTTCTTCTTCTTCTTCTTCTTCTTCTCTTTTTCTCCGTTCCTTTTTCTGCATTAAATCACATCGCAGACGATAACCGCTTACCCAAGAGAAATTCTTGTCCCCCCCGTATATTTACTCTGATAGAACGTAGTTCCCCCGTGGACTCGTGCAAGACCGTGAATACGTGACATATTGTACATAGTCGCACGTTTGTCGCTGTAGAAGGGGTTTCGGGGAATCTACCTAATTCTCTGTTTACGCGGCGTTTGGGTTTAACGTCTCTTTCCCGCGATTAGGCGCTGCGAATTTCGCACACAGTCTTCGGATTATTTTGTATTGAGCAATGAATTGTTGTTTCATGGAAGGTATTAGATGGAGTAATATTTTATTTTCTTCGTTAAAGAACCACTTTAAATTGGCTTAAACCTTCTCGCGCAAAGAATTTCTGCGAGTTTTGTAACTTTGTTCTAGTTTAACTTTGTACCAGTTGAGGGTAGCTTTCCTAACGGAAGATCAGATTGTGGAAAATTGCCATATTCACACCGTTTCCTCCGTAGCAATTAAGGGTAGTTTCGCTGATTGGAGATTTACCCTGCTATCGGTGCATTATTGATTCTCTTTATGCAAAGAGTTTCTATAACAAGTAATAATACAATATTATGGAAGCAATCTCATTGGACAGTGTTTTCTCTGTACCAGTTAAGGGCAGCTTTCCTAACCGAAGATTAGATTGTGGAAAATTGCCATATTCACACCGTTTCCTCCGTAGCAATTAAGGGTAGTTTCGCTGATTGGAGATTTACCCTGCTATTGGTGCATTATTGATTCTCTTTACGCAGAGTTTCAACAACAATAATACAATACCATAGAAGCAATCTCATCGGACAGTGTTTTCTCTGCGCCAGTTAAGGGTAGTTTTCCTAACCGAAGATCAGCCTCGCTGTTCCGTTATTAGATCTGTTAATCTGAAGGATTATTAATAATATCGTTGCGCAAAATTGCCACTTGGTTGCACAGTTATTTTCTTGCCGTACTTGTTAAGGTCACGAGTTATATCACCCCCCTCAACAAGTGGTATCGGTTCTTTATATCTCGATCTGATAAACCCGGTTATTTTTACATCCAGTTACTTATTATGGATCTCTGTACGATCTACGGTACAAAGATCGATGGCTACCGAAAGTATACGGCATATATATGTATGCACATACTTTGGTTAGCCCTGTGCGCATCGACGGATTCGAGCGGAATGTGGGTCGCGCCTCATTCGGGTCATTATAACAATCAAGTTGTTCGAGGTTCATTGCTCTCGTTTCGCTGACGCCGTTGAATTGTTTGGCCTGCTGTTGCGTCAACCCGAAAATTGTTGGCATAATCGAAACGCTACCGCTAACCAATGGTTCGAGTACAGAAACTAGATTCTCGAAATTGTTTAATTCTATGAAAATTTTAAGAAGGCTGCAGGTCCCGTTTTAGCCTAAATCCCTTCGAGAAGAGAAGAAATCGTCTCTATCAAACAAGTACGCCATTATTGGGGCACAATTTTTTATCCAGAATTTAAAAAAAGAAGAGAATTTTATTTTGGTAGATTGGACCATTCTCGGCGGCGCAGACAGGCCCCAGGTTCATTGACACAGTGCGCACCGAATCATTGAAAATCAGGCCAGTGCCCCGCGAAGGGACACGCGTGCCCCTTCCCTTAACAATTCCGATCTATTAAGCGTAATTACTTGGTTCGCCGGTCGCCAAGAATACATCGCGACAGTTAAACGTGAACTTGTGACGTCATTTGGCGGAATGGACGCCGGCGAGGCGACACAAGTACGTCTATAAATATGTATACGTAAAATGCATGCATATGTATGTTCTTCTATGGCGTGACCGTGCCGCGTGTTAGATCGACGGTTAACAAAGTTGCGATTTCCTTGGAGAGACCAGTCCGCACCGAGGATCGTGACACTTTGTCAACGATATCTGGATCAAATCGCGAGGAGCCAGTCTGGCCGTCAGGTTCGCAAACCTGTCTAGTCGGCAACCCGAAAAACCGTTACATCCAGTTTTTCAAACTGCGAAAAGAATACTAATGCCCCCCGGTCGAATTATGCAGCGATGGTGCGCAGAACGGTGTTACGCTCAACTTCGAGGAGAGACGATTTATGGGACATAAAATCGTGTTTAACGCTCGGGCTACGACGGTGCCTGTAGCCATTTTGATCTTGCGTTAGATAGTTAAATAGTTGTTTAACGCGTCGATTAAGAAACCCTGGCAATCTGAAAAATTGCACGTGACATCGAGGTAATTTACGTTACCGATCATCCGAACCTTTTTATGGGTTTGGTATAGCAACATGCTTCGGACGCAAATTTCTCAATCCCGAGGCGATCCGTACGCAGTATTATTTATTGTACAAAGTAATCAAAATCTACTGTATTTATTTAAAAATTGAGAGGCCTTTGATTACCTCCTTGCGTTTTAGAGATCCTGAAAAATTTGGTACACCCTGTATACCAAGACGGAAAATAAGTTTTTAAATTTGGAAAGTTAATTGCATTTTCTATTTACGGCACTTAAACAGTATGGGGCTCCGTGGTATCAATTTGCATCGGCGGAATGAAATTAGTTTGAAAATTAAATTGTAACAGAATTAAAAGCGGACGAAGGAACTGACAAAAAATATGATTAAACAGAATGATGGAGAAGGAGCTAGAATGATCTATGCATCGTTAACTATCACGTACAGTCGGGAGCATCAGTCATCCGAGGTTTGAACATTGAATAATGTGCAGCAAGGACTAAAAAAGATTAATTGGCCACTTTCCTCGTCTTAAAAACCTGAAATAGGAGATAACAAGCTATCATCCTTGTATTGAGCGTTAAATAAAGGGTAATTTTCATGGATGCTAGATCATGCGTGTCTCCGTATCCAAGCTGTGACGTCCAGTGGACGCGCGCGTTCATCGCGAAATTCACGACTTCCGGTAAAGTCTAATGCACCAGAGATTGCATCTGCCTGAACACAAAAGCCTGTTTCAATATCCTGACGATAAAAAACGCCATAACGAGAACCCACTGTACCCTATTAAACCGTTCAATTTGAAGTAAATGCGACGCGGAATGGTGGATTTCCCAGGGTACATCGGGGGGAACACAAATTATTTTCAAATTGCGAATATTCGTACACTGCATCAATTATAGCCCGTTTCGATCGATAGTTCGCGTCATCGTATCGATCCTTACGTCATTCATCCTGTCAGTCAATTTGCTCCACGGGAACAGTCGTTCATCCGCCGTGATGCACGTCGATCATAATTAATTAACCCTCGCGCTCTATTTCGGCCAATTTGCTCCGAAAGCGGACCGTTCGCTTCAGTTTCGAAATTTCGATCGGCACAAATCTGCGAAATATAAATTACAATTTTCAACGGAAGCTAAGAGGATGCTAATATTAAATGAGCTAATATTAATGAGGATGTAGTGCACGCGTATTTAACACTAGATTCACGGGACCCGTCAAAATGATGGATTTTATATTCTTTAGTTTACAATTATTGTGATTGTAAAAATCTGGCTGAATATATTCTTGGTATTTTCATAAAATAATCCAAAATGGCCCCTTTTAGTGCTCCGTGAATCTAGCGTTAAATACACGGGGAAATGGTACACGTGCGCTTTAATTGACACGTATCGACGTGCGTGCGAGGGAGACACGCGTGCATTTCGTTCGTAATGATGCATTTTCGTGGGGAATCCCCGGGAAGACGCGGGTCCGGTCACCCTAAACGTCGGGGTAGATCGAAACGGGCAATCGAAAACGCACCGAATCGCATCGGATCCGGAAGGAGGAGGTCCCCAGGGCCCTCTCCTCCCCCGCGTTTTGCCGAAAGGAAGTTTGGTCGCGGCGCGACTGTGGAATAATCATCGGGCCGCGACAGTCAGAGCCAGCAAACTAACAAACGGGGTTGGCCTGAGCGCGCGGTGCGGCGCAGCGCGGCGCGGCGCGGCGCGACGCCAGGGGGCGAAAAGAGGTGACTCATCGTTGAGCCAGGCCAGGCCTGGCCTCACGAGGCTGCAGGTCAGGAGAGGAAGACACTTTTAGCCCACATTTCTTCCCAGACCCCCTCTCGTTACCGGTCTGTTCCTTTATTTTTATCCCGGACCGTTTATTCGCGGGTTATACTCTCTCGAGACTCCTTCTCTTCGCTCTCTTCCTCATCCTCCGGAGGGCATTTTCCATCTTGCCGGAGGCCGAAGAAGAGCGAACGCACTTAGACAATGCTTACACGACAATGTTTACGCTGGTGATTACTCTTTGGCCACCGACTCACCTCGGTGGCGGAGACGCGAGAGGATGGAGGATACATTAGACCTGTTGAGTTTATTAATTTTGAGTCTGCAGTTTTTGGGTTTCGGTCGGTTCTGGGTGGTGAGCGATTTAGATAGTTGGGTGCGATTTGGGTATTTTTATTTTGGTGTATTTTTAACGCTTTTGTCCGCACTGGTGACCTGAGGACCTAGATGACACACAGTTTTCATTCCTGTGGACATTAACTTTGAAAGGGACCGGTTTTGTTAGGATTGGTTGGTTTACTGCAGTGTGCTAATAAGTCACACTTTGAACGATCTGACAATAAAGTACGATTTATAAATTTGGCAATGAAATGCAGTTTAGAAACTATGACAATAAAATACACTCTTAAAAATCAGACGATGAGGTACACTTTGAACAATCTGACAATAAAGTACAGTTTATAAATTTGGGAATGAAATGCAGTTTAGAAACTATGACGATAAAATACACTCTTAAAAATCAGACGATGAGGTACACTTTGAACAATCTGACAATAAAGTACAGTTTATAAATTTGGCAATGAAATGCAGTTTAGAAACTATGACAATAAAATACACTCTTAAAAATCAGACGATGAGGTACACTTCAGACAATCTGACAATAAAGTACACTTTCCAAATTTGACAATGAAATGCACTTTGAAAACTCTGTCGATAAAATACAGTTTTTAAAATCAGACAATGAAGTACACATCAAACTATCTGACAATGAAATACACATCAAACTATCTGACAATGAAATACACATCAAACTATCTGACAATGAAATACATTTAGAAAATTGCTGGATAAAATGAATTGTAAAAAAGCAGCCAACCAAATACACTCAAAACATTAGCCAAACAAATGCACTTAGAAAATTAGCCAACCAAATACACTAAGAAAATTAGCCAAGCAAATGCAGTTAAAAATTAGCCAAACAAATGCACTTAGAGAATTAGCCAAACAAATGCACCTCAAAAATTAGCCAACCAAGTGCACTTCAAAAATTAGCCATCAAAGTACATTTAAAAAATTAGCCAAACAAATGCGCTTGAAAAATTGGCCAACCAAATGCGCTTGAAAAATTGGCCAAACAAATGCGCTTGAAAAATTGGCCAACCAAATGCACTTCAAAAATTAGCCAACCAAATGCGCTTGGAAAATCAGGCAAACAAATTTCGCTTGAAAAATCGGTGAAACGGAGCGCATTTGAAAAATCTGACGACCACTGCAACGATCATAGGTGTCGGGGGATTTTCGTGGCGGGCAGTCGGCTCGCGTTTCTCAAGACCGGAAGACTCTCAAGACAGCTAAAGCAGTGTGTTAATACGGCTTCGAAAACCGCACGAGACGGGTCGCCCAACGTGTGGAGAATCGCTTTCTTTCAGCCGGTTGCCGAAGAATCCGCTAAATTCGTTGAAGAATCATCCCGGTTTCAGGTTCCGCCGTACACTAGCCTCCGGGGCCGTTGTAAGTTACAGGTCTAGAGGACGACGTAGGTAGTAGTAGTGGTACGCGGAAGTATGGCGGACCTGCTGCGCGAAAGGTTTATTAGCTGGTGGTTTCACGAGAAATCGTTGTGTACACACAGTCCCGGGCTGCGATTCCGCCTGGCAGGAGGCTGAATCGTTGCATTGTACTTCTTCCCCTTTTCCCGGTGTGTATACTCCAACAAGATAAATAGAATTTGCCGTGTCCGACTCGTTTCCTCGGCTATTTGCGGATTCCAAAGAAAGAGATAAGCTCTGCCGTGTTTTCGGACCCGTTCCGATAATGGGATCATAACCAGGACCGTTATGGGAGAACGGCCCGCCATCTTGGCCTTTCCAGACCTGACGCGCGGTCACCGCGCGCCCTAATTACTCGACTCATGCTACTTCGCACGGGTTCGCTGGCACACCGGTGATCGCACACTGTGTACCATAGTTACACGCGATTTATGCTCGGTAAATATGCGGCTTCGGGGAATAGTATTTTCGATGGTGCTATTCGGGGATTCCGGGAACGGCGTCCCGTTAGTCAAAGGAGCCAACATTGGGATAATAAACAGAGGATAGAAGACCCTCCGCGTTGCCTCGACCGGGATCTCTAGCAGACCCTGTCGTTTTTCGAGTCATTCTCCGCGAAATTCGGTGGCAAACAGCTACCGGCCCAGCCATATTACCGGTTTCGTATAGTAATTTGATGCTTTGCGATCGGTTCCCACGATTCGCCGACTCTCGGACATGCCCTGTTAGGCTTGCACAATACACTCTGCAAACTCTACGCGTCTTTTCGTCCTGAACGGGAAATTGAATAACTCCGACTCTCGCTGGACAAAACGATCCCAGTGGACGATTAAATTAAAGACCCTGAGAGACCTTGATCCTGGATCTTGTTGAACGTGACCCGGTTCTAACGGACTTCTTTTTATCTGGTTCCAGGTGGACACAAAGAGTTCCACAGGCGGCACAGGGACCTCTGCGAGGACACGTTGCTCCCGGCAGGCGGTGCGGGCTCGTCGGCGGTCGGCGGCTGTCCCAGCCCCGGACCGGGTTGTCCGATGCTCAGTTTATCTGGTCCGCCAACCCCCCAACCGGCCGACATCGACAACCACCCTGCCTCCCGAGTTCTACCCTTCCTGTACCTCGGGAACGGCAGGGACGCCGCTGATCTTCAGCTTCTACGAGCGTTAGGCGCCACCAGGGTCCTCAACGTCACTTCACAGTTGCCCGGGTATCACGAGGAGAGGGGCATCACCTACAGACAGATACCTGCCTCGGATTCCGGGCATCAGAACCTGAAACAGTACTTCGAGGAGGCATTCGACTTCATCGGTGAGCGAGAAAACACCCCGAAGAGTCCCCGAAGAGTTTAGACGACGAACGTGCTAGGGTGGGGCATCGATGGATGTACCAAATCTGCGATCAGTATTAGCAAGCTCCTTTTCTAATAAAGCTCGCGACCTTGATCGAGCGAAATTTGTTTTAATAATATGTTGGGAAAGTCTTGGTAGAGACAGATAAATTTAGTTTCTTTTGTAGTTTTCTTTTCTGTATTCGTTGGAGAAGCGTTTGGCCACCTGAGAGGCTTCCTTGGAGACGCGTCCAGAGTTCGGTAGACAACCGGTGAAACACGGTAGCGTTAGTCAGAGGCCGGGTAATTGATGAATTGGACGACGAGAGAAGCATTTGAATAGTTAGCGGTAGAGGAAACGCGAGACGCGTTTATAATGCAGGCTGACATTGAACGAGCGAGCGTGGTCCGATCCATTGACGGTTTTCAGACCTGTTGCTTCGGCGGCTCTCAACGAAAATAGAAGGATACACCGGAATCCGTTCGTGTAAATTAGTCCAATTGCATCGGCGGTGCTAAATGTCGGGAGGTTACGGCCACTCTTGCGCGGAGGCTGCGTTTAATTCACCGTGAGAGAGACTAGAGAGTGAGAGAGAGAGAGAGAGAGAGAGAGAGAGACACGAGCTCTCTCGCGTTCACAAAGAGAGGCTGGCCTGTGCCGATGAGTAATTCTTTCGGCCGACTGGGTGTGTCCTCGGCCAATGATCGTCATTGCATTCGTAACACTGTGTACTGTGGACCGGAATCGCTATAGACCAAATTCATACCTCTCCGTTAATTAAACGATACCGATGCTCTGTGGACTGCTAGCCTTAGGCTGCTGTGTAACCTCGATTTTTTAAAGTGGGTTGCGAGAATATTTTTTGATATTTTATTGTCTGGACTGGGGGTCACTAGATTGCAAATTTTGTCTACATTGATTGCGGGAATTAGGGACCGTGTAGAAAATTCCTCTGCGAATTAGAATTGTTGTTACTGCAAGAAATATGAACGATGCTGAAAATTGTTCTTCCCTCTAACAACGTCAATATCGATGCATTTCAATTCATTGAATGTGTTTCTATTCTTTCTAATTGTATCTACTCAGTTTTGTTATACGTGCATGAAGTCTGTAGTCTACTGATCACTCTTGAATCGCTTTGTTCTTGTTTGTTATTAATTCTCGACTTGGAATATTGTGAAATGTCTAGAAAGCATGAGTGGAAATTTTAGTATAGACAGTGAGAGTAAATGATGCTGTACCGCGAGGAGTATATTCGTTTGTAGACTGTGGATTTTATGCGTTTATGGGAAAAACGAGTTGGTGCAATTTATTAGGATCACTCGAGGAAACGAGAAATCGTAATCTGTCTTCTGTTTCTTGCAATTAATGCAAACTTTATTATTGAAGTGAGCTTAAAGTGGTACATTAGAATGAACTAAATTTCGTTGGGATTTTAAGAATGTGATAGGGCTCAAATGGCACCTACTAAATTTTCTTATTCCATTTTTCTTCTTTTTTTAAATGGTCCTCTGTGAACCGTAAGAAACTCGAAATCGAGACGCTCGAAATCGGATTAGAATTCGTAACGGTCATCGTCATTCTCCGCGAAGAATACTTTAGACTGTAGATGAAGGAACTTCCTAGCAGTCCGTATTTAAAACGTCCTTTGGCTCCCCTCATGGGAACCAAGGACTCGATTCTTTGTGGCCTGGGGAAACTTTCCAACCAGTTCAACCTACCTCTTGTTCTCGAGGATACAGGCGATTCCACCGTTCGGAACGGTATTCTTTCCGCTTTGGGCACCTGGAAGTGCCGTTTAATGGCTACCTGGGATTAATCTGCACGCTGTAAATCGTCTGTACGCGATTAACCCTTAATAGGATATATAATCCTTCAGCCGCCTCTTCCTTCTCGGGTTCTTAGCCTCTTTCTTCAGTACACGATTTTTGGCCATTTCCGTCAGTACATGATTTCTTACCATTTTCCATTAGTACATGACTTTTTACCATTTCTATTAGTACATGATTTATAGCCTCTTCCTTCAGTACATAATTTTTGGCCATTTCCATTAGTACATGAGTTTTAGCCTCTTCTTTCAGTACATGATTTTTAGCCTCTTCTTTCAGTACATGATTTTTGGCCATTTCCATTAGTATATGATTTTTAGCCTCTTCTTTCAGTATATGATTTTTAGCCTCGTCTTTCAGTACATAATTTTTAGCCTCTTCTTCCAGTACATCATTTTTGGCCTCTTCTTTCAGTACATCATTTTTGGCCTCTTCTTTCAGTACATCATTTTTGGCCATTTCCATTAGTACATGATTTTTAGCCTCTTCTTTCAGTACATAATTTTTGGCCATTTCCATTAGTACATGATTTTTAGCCTCTTCTTTCAGTACATAATTTCTAGCCTCGTCTTTCAGTACATAATTTCTAGCCTCTTCTTTCAGTACATCATTGTTGCAATTTCCATTAGTACATGATTCTTGGCCTCTCCTTGAACGTGATTTCTAAGGTATTGAAAGCAATTTCATTTGAGTGCAAAAATCAGGTGCAAAAACAATGTCCACCAATGCCCCCGAAACGTTCGTTCCCAAAATTCTCACGTATGGGGAACGGCATTGAAGAAAGGTGTGCACCCCTGATCCCCCTTCTCCGGCATATTCGTACAGGGCCTTGAAGGGTCAAAGTCGTCGCTTTGTTTGCCCACAAGAGACGTCTTAACGGTCAACGCACCAAGGTGCCCTTCATTTCACGCAACAGTCCCTACGGTGTTGGACGGTTGGCCAGGTACAGCATTCCACCAGTTGCACATTCGGTAGGGCTCTCTCCCCGGTGCAGCGCTCTCCACGTGCACACACGAATGCATTCTTCTCACGTAAACACACATGCAACTGATATCCAGCCCCCCATGTTTCCCCCCTTCTCTCTCTCTCTCTCTCTCTCTCTTTCTCTCTCTCCCCTCCATCCCTCGTCCTTCTCAGAGTGGTGTTTCACGTACACACACGTCCTGCATCGAATGCGGTGCAATAAACACACGACTGACACGGACGAGAGGAGACTGCCAGCCAGTGGGGCACCATGATAAAAGGGGCACGGGGAATAGAGGGGGGGCACACATCGTGCACATGGGTATCTACACGGGCGAGTTTGTGTGCGCGTGTGTGAGCGCGTTCGCTCGCGCGACCGCGTGACTCATGGTTTCATGAATGGAAGCCTTTCGTCTTCTAGTCCTCGCGCGGTGAATGGTCCACCGGAAACGGCTGGTTACACCCTGTTTCCGTTACGCCGAACCCGCGTCGACGAGGGAAAAACGTCGCCCGACCCTAACTGTTCCAGCTCGGGAACCCCCTTATGGTTGTCGGGGCGCGAGATAATACCGCGTTCTCACTCTTGTGCCCGTTCTTTCCGATGGAAAAGTTGCAGCTTCTTCTGGTACACCCGGCAGACCTTGAAGAGGTCTGAAGAGATCCCTCCTAAGGATTGGGATAATTAGAGGATCAGGCCCTTGCAGGACGGTTTATTTTCTGGTCACTGTTTCTGAGGAGAAGAAAATTTATCATATCTATTCTAATAGTTTCTAAATTATTGAATATGATTAAAAAAATAATTGTTGAAATGGAGAGAAGCCCCGTGGCTTCTCGCGTTACACTGTATTTTGATTATCCCAGGGTTAACAAACTTTGTGTTTCGTCGAAAGATCGGTCCCCGTGGTCGCGAGCCAAATAATATCAAACGAGTTTATAAATACGCCGGTGATATTAAATAGACGAGCATGTATTACCGCCGGGCATAGTGAATTGCGCATCGGGACGATCGTCGCGCCGCAACAAGTTCGCACGTTCCGAGAACATGAATCTCCGGTTTTAATTTTAACCTTCCGTGGAAACGGGGGTTTCTCGGGGTGGGGGCAGAGGCAGAGAAAACACACAACCGGCTGTGAAACTCGGCTCGAGGCAACAAGTACATACGTACGTCCGATTTCCCGGAACCACGGTATCATTTTCGGGATCGCGACAGGTGTCGCAGCTTTTTGTCATTGTGTACACACATGTTACCGAAATATATCTCTGCCCCCACCCCCACCCCCCACCTCGTTATTTTCTCTCATTCTGACTCATTCATTTGCCCCTTCCCCTGGGACCCCCCGCGATCCTCTAACGGTTTGCGGATAGCGTTTTTCAACCCCTTTTTTCAAGCCTGAAAAGAGAGTACGATTTTGTGAAATATTTCAGCTTATTCTTCCTTTCATTTGACATTTTATCGAGCCCGAAAGAAGCCGTAGAATTTTTGGTAAAATATTTCTATGGCGTTTGACTATGAGATTTTATAAAATTAACCCTTACCACTCGAATGGCGACTGTAAGGCGCCACTGAAAATTTCTGTATCATTTTTCAAAATATTTTTCACATTATTAAGTTTGTTTCAATTCAATAAATTACTAAACATTTCAGTATCGTACGAGTAAATTGCACCATTTTCGTATGTATAACATGAAAAAAAATATATATAGAAGGGAAAATGTTCTAGGTCGGAAGAAATGTTTTGTTTTCGAGTTAAAATAGCTTCGAGTGCAAAGGGTTAATATGTGAAACTGGAAGGAGAGGGGGTACACAAGGATCCAGTTGCTAAGTCTAAGGTCTAGACGCGCGGTTCCACCGGCAGTCTTCAATTTTAATTAAAGCGTCCAAAGTCGTCGGAGTCGACGTCAATCGAGATAATTCAATTAGCGAGCTTCTGCCGGTATTTATACCTCGACCTAAATTTTTCCATCAAATTTGCATCGGTCTCCGACGGAGATCTTGATATCCCCGGTTCCCTGACATCCTTTTGCTGACCCGAATCTCCGACGTGAAACAAGAGACGAGAAGGGCATTTCATTATGAAGAAAAACATAACGCGTGCGGATCCGTTTATCGAATGCTATCATTAAATTTGACCCATCCCTATCTGCAGCGATTTCCCCCCCTGGTTTCTCTCGCCGTGTTTCGTTTCACTTCTCCCCAACACTTTCTCTCTCTCTCTCTCTCTCTCTCTCTCTCTCTCTCTCTCTCTCTCTCTCTCGGTCTGGCCATTCGTCAGCTTCGTGACTCATAGCAGATGCCAGCTCTCTCGCAAGTATACATTGGGTGTTAGGCGTTTAGGGGCCCGATGCACACCACCCCGTGTCGCCGCGACTAACGCTTACCTAAACTACTTCGATTAGGCGATCGACCCCCTCACGATCAGCCAGCAGATAATGCTCCGTCCGTTCATCTCCGTGCTGCGATTTATTATCGATTAATCGACGCCTCGGGGAGCTGGCGAGAGATTTTTCAGTGTCGTCCCAACGATTATGCCAATCGACGTCGTGGTGTTAGGGTGGTTTCGATTGCCTCGAGGTGACGTCGCTGTCCTAGGTAAACTTCTTTCCAGACTACTATGAATAGTCTGATATGTTCGAGAGAAATTTGTGCGATTTCAACCCCTTTGCAGGGGTAGTTTTCCTTTCTACCCTTAAGATCGGTGTTACACCTTGCTGTAGAGTTTTTTTCTTCATCATAGTACCACAACAACCTATTGACAGTGTAGAAATATTTTTAAGAATTAGTATTGAGAGGAATCTGCGTGGTTTCAACCCCCTCAAGGGGGTAGTTTTTTTGTCTTCTATCACCCAGATTTTCATCGTTACACCTTAGCTATAGAGCTTCCTTCTTGACCATAGTACCCTAACAAGCTATCGACATCGTAAAAATATTTTTAGGAACAACTATATCGCCTGGAAAATTTTTGTTTCGCGTAAAAGTGCACAGTCTAGTAATCATCCACCCCTAAAATATTTTTAGGAATTACTATATCGCCTGGAAAATTTTTGTTTCGCGTAAAAGTGCACAGTCTAGTAATCATCCACCCCTAAAATATTTTTAGGAATTACTATATCGCCTGGAAAATTTTCGTTTTGCGTAAAAATCCACAATCTAGTAATCATCCACCCCAGAAATGTTTCTAGCCATTCGTAAAAATACTAATAAATCTTGAAGTCCTCAGAAAATGACCTCGGATCCTCTTTCAAGGGCACACTGAATTGTCCTGCACAAAGTGCCCAGAACGTATACTAAATATTTTTTTTTATTTTTTTGAGGAAAGCACGCATCATCGTCACGCGCGTCCGCACTTGCAACGGTTCTCTCCTCTCTCCCTCTCTCTCTCTCTCTCTCTCTCTCTCTCTCTCTCTCTTTCTCTTTCTCTGTCGTTGCGCACAGTAGTTGGATACGGGCGGTCGTCGGTGTGACTCATTGGCGATACGATAGCGTCCCCCATGTTACGTAACCGAATCGCCTGTTTGGGTTACCGCGACTGGTTTGTTTGACCGTTTACAACGCGATCCGGCGCGTCATCCGAGCGAGTTGCACGGCCGGATCATGCGTGTTCCCGCACGTTCCCGTAAATCACCTACTAGAAATTCCGGATGACGTCGTCGTCCCGAGACGCGTCGATGACCCTCATCTCCCGGCTAGCTTCTCTCGTACCCACGCGATTCGCAATCCTCTTCGACCTGGACAGGTCTAGATCCACTTTTACCGATTAGGCTACACGCTCGCGCCCTGTACTAACTCTCGCTGGAAGTCTACAGAGCATTAACCACCTCCAAACTAATCCACGTTCAACCATGGGACCCCCAACGCTTTCTTGAAGAGGACACCAAGGTGAAAACAATCAATGAAAGAAAGTAACACGTTGCTGAAAAGAATTTTAGTGACCCTTATCTTTTTATTAAAGAAATGTTTCTCGGGGTCATAGGGTGATCCCTAGTCATTTCTAGGGATTCCAAATTTTTTAATTTACTACTACCGCATATACCACAGCAGAAATTACTGAAAATCTCAATAGATGCATTCTCGTTATTTTTGTGAAGTAATTTCGAATAATCATTTTTAATGCTCGGTAAGCTCAGTGTGAAATATACTAAATGGTTGAACTAGACATCTGTGGGCCTGATGTATTGAATAGAACGTTCGTCGTCGAAGGGTTAATTTTGAAAAAATTCATCATGGAGTGTTTCGATGGCGAAATAATAATTGATTCGTCTTTGCAGAGGAAGCCCGAAAAGGAGGAAGCAGCGTGCTGGTGCACTGTCAAGCGGGCGTGTCGCGCAGCGCGACGATCGCGATCGCGTACATAATGCGGCACAAGGGCCTGTCGATGGTGGAAGCGTACAAGCTGGTGAAGAACGCGCGGCCGATCATCAGCCCGAACCTGAACTTCATGGGCCAGTTGCTGGAGCTGGAGCAAGGTCTAAGAGCGTCGGGAGGAGTGGTAGCGCCAGCCCCCGAAGAGCCGAAGAGCTGCCACCAGTGTCGCTGGTCCCATCAGCAGAACAGCGAAGAGGTGACATCCGGTTGCAGCGTCTGAGGGCTTCGTCTACCGAGGAGGTTGGAGCCGGCGTCTCGTATCCTGCTGGTCCAACCGGAAGAGCCAACGATTGAAACTCTGATACATATCCTGTACGTCCGAGTCGTTCTTCCTGTTCGCGAGAGACCGCGATGGCGGAACAAGCCGAACCGACAGCCGAACCGTCGGAAACGAAAGAACTCGAAGAAGAACTCGAAGAGAGACACTCGGATCTACTTTTGCTACTATAAACACGTGCCTTGGCGATCGCCCCAGACCCCGAAGAAGGGATAGGCTGAGACAGATTACTTGATAACCGACCGAATAACTTATTTCCGTGGTGTGTGGAAGAGCGAGTCCGTGGGCGCGATGGCCGCCGGGATAAAATTGAGAAAAACGATCCCCGCGGGCCACGCGGATTATTTATTTCGTCGGAGAGAGAGAGAGACTCGGTGCAATCGGTCGCGAAGAAACTGGTGTACTTAGGCGAGCGACAGTGTTCCAAGCACGAAGGTCCAGGAGAGAAAGCCCGAGTCCGGCCCGAGTTGGGTTCGTCCGATTTCCCTCGAGGCGGAGCGTCGTTCTCCATTTTTCTCGGTACCTTTTCGGAAACGATTTATACCACGTGTACAATTTCGGAAAGACTCTTTTTAGTTTCGCGAACCTCATTCTTACTTTTAACGTGTATATTCTCCGTTCGAATCGCGGCGGGATCATAGAGGTACACCTTGCTTAGGGACACTGGTGTTGTTGCGAGAGAGAGAGAGAGAGAGAGAGAGAGAGAGAGAGAGAGAGAGAGAGAGAGAGAAGAGGGAAGGGGTGCGTTTTTCGAATAAACGAGGAGAGGGTTGCACCCTGGGACAACGTCGTTTTTCGACGTGAACGACGAGCACGGTCGAATATGTCAATTGAGGTCAATAACAATTTGTCGCGTCCTGACCACTTGGGTTCGGTATCGCGAAGAACGCGTGCGTTGGTCGTCGAACAATCCCGAGCTCGTTCGAACATTTCCACGGAGCCGTGAACACACGGCGAACTATAGAAATTACTTTGACTCTCGCTCGAGCTCGGGATCGTTCGATGATCGGTATTAATTGGGCTGCGGATTTGATGCGTTCACCAGAAAAATCGGTGTAAATCGTAACCGTACGAAGATTCACCGAATCCGAGAAAATCGACGCGACCTTGTTAAAACGACCGAAGGACGAAAAGAACGTTTCTTAGAAAAATTTGTGTTCTCCGTGAAGATCCGCGGTCCAGCGATTAACGTTAGAACCGCTACGGACCGGTGTTCGGTGATCTCGAACGGTCCGAGTGTTCTCGGCGCGGCGGAGATCACTATGTTTGCGTTTTTCTTTTCTTTTTTTGCCTTTGCCTATTTGTATCTGTACTCGTATATTCACAACACGCTACTCGATAGAGCGAGAGGTGGTTTATATTTGATAATGGATAATTTGTGTATCGTTAACCGGAAGTCTAACTTAACCACACGAAGAAGCGCGGTCCGTAGCATTTAAGGATCTGGTTGAGATCCAACCATCGTGATCATCTAGTCGTTTGTCGGGATGTAATTGATTTACTTTAAGGTGCGAACGAGAATGAGAGAAAGAGAGAGAGGGATGGGAGAGAATGGCAGTATAAATGGCCCTATACACACACACAGACACACAAATACGCGCGTACACGCCAATTAATTTAGAGTAAATAGAACACGTCGTCGGTAGAGAGACTCGACAGAGAGACGACACGTATACGATTATTTTTGTTCTGTTTTTTCCTTTATTTTCTTTTCTTTTTTTTTTCTCCTTTTTTACCAAAACGATTTTACGCGACGAGTTCCAAGCTTCGATGCAACCACGAAAATTTATTGTAAGAGATCGATGCGCTTCGGCGAGGAAAGCCTCTCGATTTTGGTCACGTGATGTCCAAGGGAACACTATACTTTTCCATTTAAATCAACTGAACATCTCGAGGTTCTTCTGGGTAATTTTTACAGCGTTCTTGTTATTGAACTGCAGACTTTTATTCATCTTTGAGAGAACTTTAAAATACAATGTTTTCCGTAGAATTTAACTTGTGAGAACAAGGATATAGAAATATGAGAAATAACAAGAATATAGAAATCTGCAATAATTTTCTGTAACTGCCGAGATCAAGGTGTTCTAAAAATTCGATTGAGGCCCCCGTGATTGAAAATCGAGCGTGCCAATTAACGGGAAAGCTTCACCAGGCCAGGTTCATTGAGCTTGCGAGCAACTCGAGAGGCCCACGCGCGCACCTTCGAGCGAGAAACGAGCTCGAGGAAGGTCGCCGAAAGCGATTCGCTGTAGCCGCCGCCATTTTGTACATTACGTTCGGATGCGTTACAGAGCAGTTTCCGGTCGCCTTTGAGAGGAGGCCGCGTATGTATCCAAGCTTCGTAATCTACCGCTTTTATTCGAACCGGACGAGTCATCCTCGCGAAAGACGAGAAACGAGGAGCAGGGAAAATCCAGTTTGATCGTCGAAAACAAAAAAAAACAAAACAAAAATATACCTCGAGAAAGAGTTGACGGCCTACCTACGGGAAAAGGCGCAGAACAAGCCGTCGGCATAGGATGTAACACGGTGTAACAAGTATAACAAGTATAACAAGTGCGCGGATATATACTGTTAGGACACACACACGACAATCGCCGCTGTTAATCAAACCGAGCAGCTGTTCAAAACGGAAGGAAGAGGATGTAGCAAAGAGAAATCGCTTTTTCACCGAAACCGATATGCCTTTCTACGTTAGAGACTCAACTGTTGACAATAAAAGCTCGATAAGCTAGCGAGCGAGCGAGCAAGCGAGAGAGAGAGAGAGAGAAAGAAAACCTATAGTTGCGAAGAGACAAATATAAAAGGGTTCATGGTAGTAAAGTGACGAGACAGAGCAAGTTCCTTCAAGTATTCTCTAATTCTCTCGAAGAAGAAGATAAAACGGTACATATCAAAGAGACGTCGCCTTTATTTTCCCTCTTCAACGGACCATGGGCGAGGAACCAGCGGAAGCGGTTGGCGTCCTATGGGATCCTATGGTGGTCCTTGTAAAAAGTGTAGCGAATAGCGTTGTACATAGAGACATAATATCGCAGAGTGAAGGCAGACAGGAGACAATGTGAGTGAGCATTGTGTAAAAAGAATGAGAGAGGAATTGAGAGAAGGAGAGAGAGAGAGAGAGAGAGTGAGAGGGTGGGGGGCGGAAGAAGGCCATGAGCGTGTAGTACCTGTTGCGTCGTAAGAATGTATATGTGTATGTAGCGTTTATTGGATTGTGGAAGAACTTTAACAATAAAATTGTATATGTCGACCTGCGATAAATAGTCGTTGGCGATAACCCATCCTTCGACGTGGCTACGTAACCGTTCGTCCTTGAAGCGGTAATTACATTCAGGAAGACTCCGCAGAGGAGCTGAACTGGCTTCAAACTTCCTGAAGCGTTTAGTATGTTTTCGTTGATATTTTGACAAAAAAAAAAGATCAGACCAACTCGTATCGCAATCGTTCCGAATTTTTCCAGAATAAAATTTTGGTTCTGAAGAGCTTTGCTTCAACGAGTAAAATTGCTGGTTGCGTCGCAAAACTTTTGAAGCGCATAATATAACATAATGAACTATGGAGAATACGTGCAAGCCACCGAAGAACATTGTCCCCGTAAGTATAAAAGAATTTTCAGGGTCATGGGGGAAGATAAAAGAGGCGATTATTAAGAACATGTTTATTTAGACAGAAAATATTGAATTTCGAATATAATAAAGTTTCCAAATTCCCAAATTCTTGCGATGGAGTCGGGTTCAATCATCTTAGACCGAGCAATCTCTGTGTCGACACGCTTTCCTCGAAAACTGAAATCGACGACATTAGGTGGAACCAGGATGGCGGCTGCTGCTGCTGCTGCACATGGGTTCCCTTATTCCATAGTTCACTTGACAAATAAAAATATGATTGTGCACACGATCAAGTACGTAAGTTACAAATTCGACCTGTTACTTTCTCTCGGCAATGCTCGCTCACATGCACAATGCACTCGCATTCTCAGTCTCCTGCACACGCGTGTACGCAAGAAGCGCCATCTTGTATGGAACAGCCTGTATACACGCTTGGCTGTAAAATAGGTTGTAACCGAAGCTCCCGGACAGTATCCGCTGTTACAAGGTATAGACGGTCACGTTACAATTCGTTTACAGTGACAGAGACGGACAAGCCTCGGAGCTCTAGTTGTATACAATTAATTAGTAAATACAGGGGATTCGTGCTTTGTCTGCTGGACTCGTTTCACTCGGTCCCTCGTTCCCGGTCGAATTAAATGCGGTACGGAATCATTTGTTTTGTGCCTCCTCAAGGTTTGCAAGAACTTCTGTACGCACGAATCCGTGTGAATTACGCCGTTGCCTTAAACCTTACACCGATGAGATAGACGCGGCGAAGCGGACATCTTCGCGAGTAAAAAAGTTCGCGGTGACGTGCAAAACCTACGGGGTTACAAAACATTATCGTTTCCTAACGTGTACTCTACGGAACTAAGCCTATCGTTTTGCGGGTTATCCGCAAGAAAATTCCTATTTTGTTGCGGCATCGATACGCAGCGCTGTTTCTAACACGTTTAAGACTTTTGTCAAAGAATCGTTGAAAAATAGATTCGGATACGCATTTTGCACGCCACGCTACTGCAGATCAGTTTTCACAGTATAAAACTCCGGGTACTTAGAAAGGTCCTGCGGTCGCGTCAAGCATAGATTCGACGATGATTCCCAGTCGCTGGTCTAACAACGATATTAGTAACAAACTCGGAGCACCTCGTGTACCGTTTTTTCACGCGGTTACATCGCGAGAAAACATATTCAACCCCACCTTACCGACCATGATTAGATACCAACAATACGACGACGCAAAACAGTATATATTTAGATATTTTATATTTATATATACTTCTTTTTTTCCTTCTTTACCTCTCCACTGCGTTAATAAAATTCACTCAACTAAAGCTCTCTATAGGTGAAGCGGATAAATTATGATTACCTCACTCTTCTGCTCGTGCGACGAGATCTATTGCTTGTTTTACGAAAAAACATGATATACAAGGAGGAATCTTGTAGCGCGGAACTATTGTAGCGTTAAACTTATCGCCGATTTATAAATCGTCGCGTGAATTTTCTTTCTTTCTTTCCATTTTTTTCTTTTCTTTTCTTTTTCGGTTACCGTGTTCGCGTCCCTTTCGCGCGCCATCTTGAAAGCCGCTTCGCTATCTGCCTGTCTCGGCTATTTATTTAACAAGTAAATTCACGATTAATGGAAACTATTGGTATATGTTTGCTTAATTCGCGGCTGATCCGCGATATCTAAGAAATCGATCCGTAGGATTGACACGGTGCGTCGCCGGGCTGCCTCGCGTGAAGAGAATAATAATAATAATTATTTGCTGGCAAGAGCGGCCATCGCGCAAATCAACGCTGCGTTCTCTTCCCGCAATCGTTCCCGTTCCATGGTCATTTCGTGCTGTTGCTGCAACAGACGCGCCTCCAACGCTATGATCTTGTGATCCCGGTCCTCGAGGAGCGACAGTAGCCTCCTGTTCTCCTCCTGGGCCCGTTCGATCAACTGAAATCGTTCAACGCGACAATTATCTCAGGTTGTTGCACATGAAATGTCCGATTTCGAACGAATGCAACCTTCTAAATAAACTTATTGATCAAGATAAGCACCGTTGTACAGCCCCAATACTGATTTTTAACATTCGCATTCTAAAATCAGACATTGCATATGCAACAACTTTACAATCTTCGCGCAGTACTATCTCTGGCCAGAATACAGTCGATCAAAATCATTTTTTGATAGAGTGTACAAGACAATGGCCTATATTATCAAGGTTATTCGAGGTCGTTACAAAGTCATTTTGTTTTTTGATCGAACGATTTGTGCCTGAGATATGCCTGCTGCTGTTAGCGAAGCATCAGTATGCTATAGTACCTCATGGGGATTATCGCCTGTTGGTGTGGGAACTCTAGGCCTGCTGCCAGTGGTCACTGACGTCTGGGGTTCATGGTTACCATGGTCCGACTGGTTGACACTGTCCGACTGGTTCAACGAATCGAACTCCTCGTCGTCTGCTTCGAAATCGGAATGGCTAAAATGAAATTTGCATTTTTCTCACGTTAGTGGAGGCATGTCGACATGTTGGTCCGGACTGCCTATAACAATATATTAGGCACGACCCTTAATGTAAACGATCCTATCCGGTAATCTCTAGTAGTGTGATTTCGGTTGATCTTTTAGATTTCTGTTAGTCGGTTTGTTTGCGCTGTAGCGTAACATGATTAACAGGATAAGTTACAGATATGATCGAGAAGAGTAGATTACAGGAGTGATTATAAGTTTTCACCGATTCCGAGATCGTTTTGTATGTATATAAAAATGGTATACAAAGGACTTACGTACTTTTGTTACAATACGCAGGCTCGTATTTAAAAGAATCTACTTAGCTCTACCGTACTTCGTACAGGTCGTGCCTAATTGTACATTGTCACGTACAGTAGCACTTACCAACTGTGCCTATTTATACATGACCTGTAGGAAGTACGGTAATGCCTAAAAAGCAGTAGCAGTTTATTACAAGTAACTACTAAATTGTCACTAAAGCACTAATTTCATTTATGATTCCGCTACCATAATAGATATCACAGTGTTTTATACCTTTTGTTCCGCCTTTGTGTAAACATTTTTGCTGCCCGTTCCTGAAACATGCAGTAGTTTCACGTACATACATTGGCACTGTTACAGGTGTTTCCGCGTTTCACACCGCGTCCACAGTGTAATATATAATATATCAAACAGATATTTATGGTATATAGGTATAGATAATACAGATATATAATTATGTATAATAGCACGAACTTACTTCTATGAGTTCAGGATCAAGGAACTCATTGTGATATGTGTTGTGTTTAGTTTCAAGACAAGTGCCACTAAGCTCTTCTTCATCTTCTCCTGTACTACCTCCTGTACTCTGCAGAATTAAGTCGCTAACGAAATTACATTGCGGAGTAACAACGGGTTTCGCACACAAAATCTCTCACTAATATCCATTATACTCGCGGAACGAACACACCTTGTAAAACTCACTCTATATATGTATATATATATATATATATCTCAACAGAGCTTCTAAGTGCAATCCTACTTGTTGTACATTCAACAGTGTTACCATTCTACCATATCAGAAAAACACGTTATAATATAGATTATCGAAGATAGCAGATAAAAGATTAAAGACGAACGTTCTTGCTTTCACGCTTGCTTTTGCTTGTTCGATTCCATGTTATTCAAAGACGAAAACGAAAATATCTAAAATTCTCATGCAAAGTATAGAAAAGACTAAGGAACTTGAATATCAAACGAGCATCGATGCAAAAAGACTCTTTCACTTCGCTGCGAAAGTACTGCAGAGTCATTAAGATATCTGGGAGCTTAAGGGGACTGGAAATAGTGACAAACCTCCGTCGACGGTAAATGCACTACTCCTGTGCTTCGCCTCTTTTCCCTAAGTTTCCGTCTATCACGTTGCTGCTTGCCCTTGTTTATGTGCGTTGGCCTGTGCAAACAGGATACGACACTAAAGACACTAGAACCAGATCCAGAAAGCGTTAGCAAAGTATGCAAACTCTATACTGGATCTACATAATAGTGGCAAGTGGTCGTAAATCTATTGTAACTTCATCTCTGCGACTCCACCATTGGGCCAATGGTTGGAGCAACTTACCGGCCAGTGACGCGTTTGTCCTGTTTCCTCATTATTGGTTTGTTCTGTTGACTCTCGTGTCCTGGTGCACTGTTTGAGCTTGTTTCACACACGCCTTGGGGCTCCTCCACATTTGGTGTACTTTCTGGAACACAGAACATTTACATAGTATGCTTAACAAATCGTAAATTACTTAGAATATTAGCTGTACAAATGTAGTTCTATACCCGTGATTAATACGTGTTTTCCCTTTGTGCAAAGCACTTTAATACACAGGAGAATAAGCAGAGTACGTTGACGGAGACAATTGCAGTTCATAAAAACAATAACTTACTCCCATGACGTTGTATCTGATACATAATTAGAACGTTTGATAGAATTACTTTGAAAGTTTATCGAAGAGGTGTCTCCTGTTCTGGGTGGGCCAATCCGTGCCCGTGCCGTTCTAATTCTGGACCTTCTGGACGATAACTCGTAGTCATTGTCAAAGTCCTCCTGGCTGACGGAACTAGACGCCATGCCGGTTATATCGCTGTGAAACAATGGGAACGAAGAGAGAGCGTTATTCAAATTGTTCGGCAGAGTATATGCGACTTGATGCGAAACAAAGTAAAACAAAAAGAGCTCTTACAAAAAATACCTGGACATCTGAACAAAGGGGGGTAGGTGATGGTGCGTGATACCTGTGGTGGACCAGCACAAAACTTGTAGGCCAAAAAAGCGAGAGTGCTGGAATTGTTTTAGGTTTGTCTAAAGGAGAGTCACAAAAACATCGACCGTTCTCAGCTAAAAACGAGGAAGTGCGTGCGCGATAAATGATAACACAACAAAGAGAGGGAAAAAAAAAATAACAGAAGGCAACGGTAATTCTTGGGTTGTTAGTCACCTGCCGATGAGAGCGGTCTTCACCTAGTTCCACTGACGATGCGGTGACTCACTACCAACCTATGTACGATTGACAGCTGTCAACCATCGAAACATCCACAAACACGTACGGTCCGCAACGATTACATAGTTTACAGACAGATAGGCATATCGATCGTTCGTGCACCGTCTTTCGTAAAGCACGATTCTCAACGCGTTCGTTCGACAGATACGCTAACACTCGATGCAGTCGGCTTTCTTGCCTTAAGTTTGTCGCCAAAATACACGGAATCAATACTCTGCACAAACAATGGTCGGATGCGGCGTATTTAATAAATATTTTATTTTTTTACGCATCGGGGAAACGACCGGGAACCAGCAGCGACATTTACGGCGAGCCTCTCAAACTACTATCAAAAAGTAGCATAATAGAGGCGAAACTCCTCTGTCAGAACTTGTTCGATGTTCACGAATTCTAAGAAACCTCCGTGATACCACAGACGAGGTATAATATAGACCTATCATCCAATATATTTTTGTGGCCCACTTTTTTGGGGTCACGTAACCCCATTACCATTTTCGTGTCACATCTTGTATTACCAGTTGGAACTAAAATTTGCTGACAGCATCCTCAGTGGTAGGAATTAAAATTAAAAATAGCTACATATAGTCACTGAAGTCTCGCGAATATGAGAAAATAAACGAATAATTCTAAAAATCTCTGATTTTTTGAACAGTCGATATTTCAGAACATGAGACATGAAGTCCCATAAGATGATAGGTCTATCCTTATACCTCGTCTGTGGTGATACAACAAATTTATTCTGAAGCTGACTACACTGTAAGAGATACAAAATTTCATCTGGGTGAAACGTCTACATAGTTTTTGTATCCATGTTCGTGGAAAGTAATAATTTTAATTTGAATGAAAACAATGAATTGCTTCGATTAATTTATTATTTTGGAAATAAAGAAAATATCTTTGTTTTGTACGAATAGAATGAAACAAATAACCCATTACAAATTTAATTTTTTAAATCTTGAAATTACACGACATTTCATCATTGTAGGTTGGCACTACTGTAGACTCGAACAAACAAAATGACGTGAGTTGCCTTTCCGGTGTCGATCGCTCTTTCAGTAGGACAAGATGGCTGATCAGGTACGTATCCGATGTTAACAACGACAATATCTACATTTTTTCTTGTTTAATTTTGTTATTTTTTAAATATTTGTGTCCAAGTGATCGTTTCAAACGTAACAGTCACTAATGAGAAAAAAGAATTCGTTATTCGAGACTTTTATGAAAAGGTTAGGGCTTTCTGTGCGAACGTTGCACGTGGTTCGGTTGTCTAAACAGTCCATGCGTCTAATGATAATGATCCATTTTGTGTGATTGAGGAGGAACACTGAGATTTAGAAATGCATTTTTATGTTTATAGACCGAGCGTTCGTTTCAAAAACAACCCACGATCTTTCTTAACCGCAAGAAAGGTCTGGGCCCCAAGAGAAGGAAGCCTATGAGATATAGCCGAAATGTCGGTCTGGGATTCAAAACACCTCGTGAGGTACGTATCATTTTATTTATTAAAAGAAAAAGTCGCGACGCTATTTAAATTTTCAATATTGATGTTTAGGCTATCGAGGGAACTTACATTGACAAAAAATGTCCATTCACTGGTAACATTTCCATCAGAGGGCGTATTCTCACCGGTGTTGTACAAAAGATGAAAATGCAGAGGACCATTGTCATACGTAGGGATTACCTGCATTATATCAGAAAGTACAATCGTTTTGAAAAACGCCATCGCAATATGAGTGTCCATCTTAGTCCTTGCTTCAGGTTAGTATTACTGTATACTACTTCGCGAAGCTTGCAATTATTTGTTTGCATGATGATACTGACGACGGTCTTCTGAAGAAAGAATTGATGTAACTTTTTCGTCAACTGATCAATGATTTATTTCAATACTCATTGTTTCGTCAGTAATGTTTCTTTATTTTTATTATCAATGTTTTGTATTGCAGAGATGTGGAAATAGGTGATGTTGTCACAATTGGAGAATGCAGACCCCTCAGTAAAACAGTCAGATTTAATGTTCTGAAGGTATCCAAGGGAACTGGATCGAAGAAGAGTTTTAAGAAGTTCTAAGTTCGCAGAAAATACAATCAATGGTTGGTAGCACATTAAAACTTGAGAATTAACGTTTAGTATTAATGAAGTATAGAATGATGAAATTAACGACGGTCTTCTGAATTGATTAGGCTGAACGACATTATCGTACTCTGAACATAGTTAACTTAATGACTTTTTTCAAGCGTTTATAGAAGGAGGTGGTTATGCTTTATGTACTTCATTAATTGTAGGAAATCTTGGAATGATTACAAATTGGCAGAGGAAGGTAACACCAGATTGGTAAAGGTTGCAAGAAACATCAATTAACATTTTGATTTTGTAACTTATGACATATAAGAATCAATAAAAGAATAGAAAACATTTCTATAGGAACTTTATTGCATTTTATTGTACAGGGCATTAAAAAAACAAAATCTGAGGAAATTGTATGATTACCAAATTATTAGATTGCTAGAGGATGTAATAAGCGAGACAAACTTCAGTGTTACAAAATATATTTCTCATAGACTTCAACAAGAAAATATTATCAAAAGTTTACATAACGCCGAAAGCCATATTGAATAAAATACGCGTTATAATTACATCAAAACGTCACCGCAGAGGAAGATGCTTCGTCCAATTTTAATAATTCGTTTGTACTTGAAGCAACATTAATCATATAAAATGTACGAATTCATCACAAGTAAAAATTACGCTAATTCGTAGTGTTGTCATTACAGTAAAGGAGATTAAAAATCGCTTAATATCACGTATCTTCAAGAAAACTTAAAAAAGGTTCCATTCTCTCTATACAAGGAATCTTGAGAGCAGCTCAACTGCCAATGGGAACGTCTTTGGCAATTGCTCCATTAAGTGGTAATTTATATAATGCGCGGAATAACAATATTATATATGTATATACAATATACATATTCGCACACATACTAGTATTCACAGTCCTGTTAATATCAATATTATACATCAGATATTCACAAAGGCACTTCAACTTAGGTGTATTATTAATATAAGAAAATAATGTCTTGAAATGTCGTTTCCAAGTCCTTACCAGTCATGTAATGGCTAGTCTTAGTAGGCAGAGATTCTAGGTTCACATTTTACATTCATTCGTAATCTAACATTCATGCGACAGCATTATTTTTCTTAGAGTATTGCTAATGATTAGTCACCGAATGGTTAGTAGATGAAAATACTGTTGTGCATAAGAGTAGGTACAAGATAGGCCCTGCTAAACATAAGAACAGGGAAAACCCAAGGAGGTGTGTCCAGGATAATCCGCAGTCATCACCAGAACACTTAAATGTATCTGTTAAACGGGCGTCATTTGAGTTACTCTCTGACGAAGCAAGCAATTGGTCAGTATCTGCACTAACAATCTCTAAGTTATTACTATTATTGTATGTCGATAAGGGCTCGCACACCGAATTCAATATTATCGCATTAATCTCTGCTTTCGGTGATTGAGTTATAACCGGAGTGTTGATTATATTCACTAATGGATCTTGCGTAGATGTACTGGTTCTAGCTTCTTCATCAGCAGCTATACTTACATTGCATGGATTGGCTTGTCCGGTCTGAGTCTCTGTCAAATTTTCAGTCAACAGAGAGAAAGGTTTAACTGGTACCTTTATGAAACGTCTCGCATAGATTTCGTTCTCCTTGTGAATCTTATTGATTCTCTTCAACTCGGATATCTGAAAGCATAATTTAGAAAAGCCATATTTATCGTCAACTTTCATTAATAATCCATTGAACATTTAGTGGGCATTACCGTGCATCTGTATCTCAGTGCTACAGCTTGCAAAGTGTCCTCTGGCTTCAACTGAACATTAATCACTTCCACCTTTCGTGGCAACGATAAGCTCTTGTTTCGCGGTTGCAGAGGAATGTTGTCTTCTTCTTCGCTGGCTTCGTCGTCCGAATATAAAAACACATAATGCGGGGAACCTTCCCTCTGATTTCCGCGTTGATAAACCATTTGTCTGAAAAAATGACACCATATCCTCAAAAATAAGATCGGCGTAACACGTGCAATCAAAAAGAATTACACGATAAAATTAACGAAAAGCAACAACTTTACGAAAACTAAATGATTAAAATCGAAACATCAAATATGTGAGCTGTCAAACGTCATCAAAAAAACAGCCGAAGCTGTCAGTTACCTTGTACTTTTCTGTCTTTCGGTATCTTTCATGATTGTTAATCAGCCTCCATAAATGTTACTCGAAAAAAAATTACATCTCAAGAGACGATGACTGTCTAGATCCTAACTCGATCATTCATCGAACACAACTGCCCTTCACCGACCATATGCGTTGTGTGTATATCACACATCCGTCACGAGAGCGAGGTTAGGTTACCTTCTGCGAAACGAATGAAACATAACCACCGTTGTAAACAATTCCGCAAGAAAGTCTCCACGCGATATATCATTCAAGATGATGCGATATTCGTCTGACGGCGAACAATTGAAAGACACATCAAGATGCGCATCCCTTCGTGCAAACTTGAAGATGTGTTTGCTAGAAAGTGAATGCTGTCGAACCGTAAGAAATTATGCTATTCGTAGCCAGTTATTTTAACCTCCCATGATCGTCTGTCATGGTGTTTATGAACTCGTATCGGAATGATTACTTCGAAAGAATGATAACATTGTTATACTCTGTTGCAGCGTAAACACACGCCCAGAGAATGTCTCTTGAGAAAAGACGGTACTGTGCCTGACGAGTGCTACGCTCTGCATAAAACGTTTTTTGAATGCAAACATTCAATTGTAATTGTTCATTAAATAATAATTGATTTTATGTATGATGTAGAGACGAGAATATATATTTTGATATATGTGCATGTGTTTCAGATCGACGGAAGAAGAAGATTTAGGGGACCGCGAGAATGAAAATATGAAGACTTTAGGTTGTGTATTTTGCATTCTAAGTTAGATTATATTCTTGTATCTGCGTTGTACATTGATTGCTGCTCTGTAAATAATATTCTCTTTTGAATACATTGAAGTTGAGGACTCCATAATTTTTCTATATAGTTTTCGAATGCGTACGAAACTGATCTCTGTAATGTTTATTAGAACTCAACTACAACGCCATCTAGGAATGCCTCCATCGGTAACGTTCGTTTTTTAATAGCGAACTCTATCGAAATGGAACTGAATCGTGTCGACTTAGATCGCCGGGTAACGCTGACGTTAAATTAATGGACGTTACCATGTGTGAACACACTGTTACCGACGCGCAATCCACGTTACAAACAAACATTTATATTGTATTTTAATATAATCATTTTCTGTAAGAATCAACAATGCACAAATAAAGACGATGTAATGAAAAGAGAAATCTGCGTATATTATTTCTTTGAACTCTCAATTTTTCCCAATTTCGTGCCACCTCCTTCAATATCATATTCTCCTAATAGAAAATGCGATTTCTCGGAAAATTTGGGAAAATTTCGACCGTCTGACTTGTCGTTGAGTTGTACCACTGAATTTTCGAAAATTTTCGAGCGTCTGGCTTGTCGTTGACTTGTACTACTGAAATTCGAAAATTTTCGACCGTCTGGCCCGACGTTGACTTGTACTACTGAAAATCGGATACCTCCTTTGATATCATGTTCTCCTAATACAAAAGTTGAAATTTCCGAAAAATTCCAGAAAATTTTCGACCGTCTGGCTTGTCGTTGACTTGTACTACTGAAATTTCGAAAAATTTCGAGCGTCTGGCCCGACGTTGACTTGTACTACTGAAATTCGGATACCTCCTTTGATATCATGTTCTCCTAATACAAAAGTTGAAATTTCCGAAAAATCCCAGAAAATTTTCGACCGTCTGGCTTGTCGTTGACTTGTACTACTGAGATTTCGAAAATTTTCGAGCGTCTGGCCCGACGTTGACTTGTACTACTGAAATTCGGATACCTCCTTTGATATCATGTTCTCCTAATACAAAAGTTGAAATTTCCGAAAAATCCCAGAAAATTTTCGACCGTCTGGCTTGTCGTTGACTTGTACTACTGAAATTTCGAAAATTTCGAGCGTCTGGCCTGACGTTGACTTGTACTACTGAAATTCGGATACCTCCTTTGATATCATGTTCTCCTAATACAAAAGTTGAAATTTCCGAAAAATTCCAGAAAATTTTCGACCGTCTGGCTTGTCGTTGACTTGTACTACTGAAATTTCGAAAATTTTCGAGCGTCTGGCCTGACGTTGACTTATACTACTGAATTTCGTGCCACCTCCTTCTTTATCATGTTCTCCTAATACAAAGTTCAATTTTCTGAATTTTCGAAAATTTTTCGCTATTTTCGCAATTGTCGAATTTCTAACTAGGAGAACATGATAGTAAAAGAGGTGGCACGAAAATCTTTCTGTAATTTCAAAAATTTTGCTGTTCCCGGAATTTTGGGGGTCGAGGGGAAAAAGAAGAACACATGAACTGTTGTAACTAATATTCTTTATTTTTCACGAAATAAATCCACCTAATTTATACAGGTAGGATGTGACCCAGAAATGGTAAGGAATTCCTCAAAGGAATAAATAACAATTCCCACATGGTAATATTAGAAGTGATATATTATTAACTTCATCGTATTCGTTGTACATGATATAATAAACCTATTGTAATCGCGGAGTACCAATCTGTCGTCGCATTGATCCGATCTGGTCCCGCGGGACCAACGATCCACAAAAGGATGTTCGGTTCTGGATCCGATCCAGGCGTCCGCAAAGTAAAGTTTACCCTGAACAGACGTACTCCTCCACGCGGAGCAGAAAAAGGTGCTCACGTAGACAAAACTTGTGCAGGCGAAGAACACGTTTACCCGAACGGCGTACTCTCATCTCAAAAGTGGACAGACACCCAATCACACCTCCAAATATTCTAAGAACTCCTAGAATATTCTAAGAAGTCCTTCGTGCCGCGATCAATCGCGCACAGAACAAACCGTGTATCGTTTTGTTTTGTTTTTTTATTTTATTTATTAACCGCTGCGATACACGTGGGATCACAGTAAAATCGCAAGTTCACATTCGTTCAGAAATTCTTTGGTTTTTCGCTCCCCCTAATTTACGTCGGCCTCCTTGCCGGCGATTTTTTAACAATTAACGCATTTGACCAAGTGTAAAAACATTGTCAATCAATTTTTCTCTGGAAAAGTATTGGAAATAGTGACTGAATTATTTTCGTTCGACTAAGATGACGTTTCAAGGTTCATTTGATTCCTCAGTTTGATTTTCTTTGACTTTTATAGTTTCATTATTTAGATTATTTTGATTTTTGGTCGCAATATTTGGAACTGTGGTGTTCGGCACAGTCAACTTGTTAATCGTTATTCCCTTGATCTTTCATTGTTCTTTCAATGTTTAATTCGTTCAAATTCACACAATTTTTCTTACCCATTTTCTTCGCGATTTGATTGTAAATCGAGATTAGGAGCAATCGCTGGCACGAGACCGATTCGCGCGTAATTAATCGTCGTCTTATACTTAAGAGCGTCTCTTGTTCCACGTTTTTGTTTCAGCGAGTTACGAACGGGACGTATTGTAAGTATACGCCGTCGATGGAGGTGGTGTCCTTAAAAATCTACGTTTTTTTGTTTTACCGATCGCGCCTGCGCAATCATCCTAGCTATTGTCTGGTATGCAACAAGCGTATATTGACTATACGTTTTTCCACTATGTTGTTTTGATTCTTCCGCTTACTTGACTTTTGTTACTGTTTTTTCGTCCTGCTTCCCCGATTTTCTCGGTTTGTACTACGATGCCAATTCACTCTACTCGCCCTCTTCCTAGATACGTCTACCGGGCACCTAAGAGAGATTTTTTTTTGTTTATTAAGCTTTCCCCGCGAAAAAAGACGGGAGAGACTTGTCCCTTCGATCCTGCGGACGATCCTGACGCGTTATCAAGGATTAAAAGACGACCTTGTCGTTCCTTCTTCAGAATAAAATGTTCTCAAAAGCAAAAATGAAGAATTTATTCGATGCTTGTATACTTCAAATTTAATCGACGCGCCCGTACATTACTGTCTTGTTCTATTGCAGTAACAAAAGGAAATCAAAATGGAGAATTCGTTTGATATTGCACGGTTGGAAGTTAGTCGACGTGTCTGTGTATTGCTATCTACTTCTACTGCAGCAACAGGTGTCAAAACAGACTAGCTTGGAATGATACGCAGCTTGAGTAGAAGAGAATTTTATAACGAAAAGCATTGTTAAAGGATACTAGTGTGAAACAATATATGTTATTTTAGTTATTTAGTATTACTGCGAGTTTGATACAAAGTAGAAACAGTAAACAATGGTCAGACACGTCCATCAACGTACCAACAGCAATTTCACACTAGAAATTCGTTTCATCCTAACAATTCCGATGCTGTTGCTTTATAAAACAATCTTTTATACAATTCCCTTGATTCTCAAGTAGCATAAGACTGTTCCGATCAGACAGGATCGCCGTTTAACCCTCGAGTCTACCGAATCGTCCGCTGCCGATGCATCATATGCACTCGTAACCCACTCGCGTCGTCGATCCAGGCAAGGATATGTAATATCAAACGGTGTGAAACGTTAATCGATAAAAGTTTCGGATTAAATTGCAGAGCGTCCTCCGACGTAGCCACTAAAAAACCGTCGAGAGCGTCCGGTTCCGCCTAAAATTATTTTCTCGCAGACTATCGTCCCCCGAGGGGACACCTCTATTCGTTCGAATGCGGAGATAAAATGAAAGAGAAAAGATAACGCCATCGCCCATGTGATATATTACGTCAATCGTTCGAATATCACAGTTTATCGAGTATATGATATGTAGTCAGCGATTTAATCGATAAGTAATAAAAGTTTTCTGCGTCTCGGTACGCGCGCGCGCGTGTCTCTGTGTGTATGAGCGCACTGCCGGCGGAGACTACAGTGATTTTCTGTTCGGTTTAATTCCACACCAATAGGTGAGAACCGCTAGAATTATACTTTACAATCCTCGCTCGACGCATCAGGCGCACGATAACGTATCGAATAATTCGAGACGCGGAAACGCTTGTGTTTGGCACTCTACTGTCCTTGCGAGGCTCGTGTTTCTTCTATTGTTCGGCGAAGCGGGGCAAATGACTTTAAAGAGCAACCGGTGTTAGTAGAATTTGCGTAAATAGCAAGACACATTTGATCAGAGTGAAAGAGGGGGTTGTTAAGGGAAAAATTTACAAGTAGATTGTGAACAGTATTTTAGTAGAAGGTGGACAGTATATGACTGTTAATAAATAAGAGGAAAAGTATTCTAGGTAAAGGGTATTCGAGTAGAAAGTGAAAAATATACGAGTAAACAAATAGAAGGTGAAATATTGATAAAGATATTTGAGTAGAAAGTGAAGAGTGAATTCAAGTCAAAAATGGAATTCGAGTAGAGAATGAAAAGTGGCTACAAAGCGAATACTGTACAAGCAGAGGAGAGTCAAGATCATCGGTAGAAAATTGAAGATGTATGAATAGAAATAGAAAGAAGTATCAGTAAGTGAAGAGCAAAATTTGATCAGAAAGAGAAGAGTATTTGAAGAGTAATTAAGAAGTCTACGAGTAAAAGTCGAAAGAGCATAGAAGCTTATGTAATTGAATACTCTGTAGAAGAGAAATAAAAAGAGAAAGAGGGGAGGCTTGCAAACGCACCGAGAGGAAGTATCAAAGAGAAAACGACTCAAGAGACGAAACTCCAATTCCCATCGCGGAGAACTGGCAGCCCATTACCGATAACTCTTTAATCCCATCGTTCCTCGCATCGGCAAAAACGCCGCCAACAGCACACGGTGTATCCTTTCCCCGGTGTGTGTGTATGTGTGTGTGTGTGCATGCAGATTTCGCAGATGCGCGCGTCCCTCGTATCGAGCGGAGCGACACGCTCGTTTTGCAATAAACGTCCGCTCGAACGTCCGGATGAAGTATGCAAAGTCGAAAAATACAAACTGGCCAGAGGCGTAACTAGACACGGGTCGCGCAGCCCGGAAGCGTACCAAGATTCGTTGAGAGAATATATTCCCTAAAGCGTATACGAAGAGAGCGTCTTGGCTGGCCTGCCGGAAGCCGCGTCGCCATGATCGATCCGTCTTCGAGAGGATCGCTATTTAAAAAGCGGCGTCCGTGCACGCTCTGTACCCTCGATAAAAGTCGCAAGCAGCGCGGGCCGGCCTAACACCGTGATAGTACACGCTGGTGTATGAAAATAAGTGACCTTTATCAAACCGGAAACGACGTGATCGTATCTGACCGATATTCCCGGTTTCTCCGGTCGGCGAGAACGACCCTCGTAAACGACTGCTGTTGCAGCAGTGCTCGCCTCGATTCGACTAAAATCTGCTCGGTTAAATTTACACGAGTCCCCACAATTCGCTTATCGGAGCGATAAGTCGATCAGGATAGAATAGAATTGTATGCGACGTCAGGAAAAGGTAAACATGAGACGAAGAAAATTTTATTTTCAGCAGTTGTCTTATCTTCGCGATCGCAACACCGATGGATAGCTGAGATTCTCCCGGTTAAAACGAGTCCAAACACGAGGTAAATCGCACTAATTTTACCGATTTTAACCAATGTACCTCTTGATAGGCGCTGCCCCCACTACCGCGCTCGCGGGAGGCGGAGCGTCAGCAGCGCGCGACCAATCAGTTGCCCAGGTCTGAGTGAATCGATAAAAGTAGTCCGATTTACGTCGTGTTTGGACTCATTTTAATCGGCAAAATCTCGGCTATCGATTGCCACTGCGATTACAAAGCTAAGACGACAATTACTGAAAATACCTTCATCGCGTGTCCATTTTTTCTCGACGTACTATCTCACTACCGATTCTCCGACAATGTTGAGCCGTGTTCCACTCAATTCTTGGAACAAAATGATGAATTTAACCGTTGGCTCCAGTAAAATGTACATTTAACCGAGCTCTTTGTTGTTCTTTCCGTGAGTTTTTCGAAAAGTCCTTCTCCCGAGATCAGGCTCGAGATTGACTCGACTCGATCGCCGACGATTGCCTCTTCAAGAAAACGATCCGCGGCGGCAGCTCTTCTTCGGCAAAGAGAGAGAGAGAGAGATTCTTGTTGAATCTCGAAGATAGCCGTCGATGCCTCCGATGATGTTGCTCAGAGATGATCTCTTTGTTCGAGTTCTCTCAGAGAGTGGCTCTGTCCGGCTGCACGCCGCCGGATCGCGCGCGTCGTCAGCGTTTCTTGACGAATCAGAAACATACCGATGGCCTGTACAGGCCAGTGTAGCCGCATAATCGTGCACGCAGTGCTGGCAACAGTATCGCCGCTGCCGATAGATTGTCTTGCAGTTGAGAGCACTCGCAGATCAATAGGTACATCTTGTCGCCCTGAGACATCGATTTGTGCAGCGTGATACGCCTCAGGCCCACCGATTTTGGCAAGTATCGGTACATCATGCGTGCGCCTGCAACAGATATTCGTTTATCAGTTGACTAACCCTTGAGAGTATTATGAAAGAGTTACTGATGAAAAAAAATGTCGAGCTGAGCAGCTCTGGTGTACAATCGGGCCTGTTCAACTTCCTCGTCGCGGGCCACACGGTCAAAATCATCAGTATTTCCGTTCCCTCATAGGCTCCCTCTTATGTTACAATATAATATTGAATAGGTTCGCGAAAGAAACAAATGCTATACCCATCTGGCGACACGACCGAGGGAATGTCATTTTCTAACTTAGCGGAATGAAAAAGTGAGAGAACGGGCCAAGTGTGGCCCACGGGCCGCGGGTTGAACAGGCCTGGTGTACAATATAAAATTAACAATCTGAGACTGAAATTGAAAGAAGATGAGATTGAAGTAGCAGTAGTGGAAGAAGTACCGGTCCAGTAGAGCCAGTTTTGTTCGAACTTGAGGCCATCGTCGCCCTCGAAAACCTTGAAGATCGAGACGATGTAGCCGGTGGACGGAATCGGTGGTCTGACGCCAGGTGGTTCCAATGGAGGTCTCGCGATCGTTGCAACCTCGTTAAACAAATCCAAGGTGTGACTGGCCGCGTACCGGAGATCCCGAGGGTCGAACTTCCTCAGGGCGGCGCATTGAACCTCGTTGTAAAAGTCCACGGGATCCGTGTTCTGTTTGTTTATTAGGTAGTACGTGATGAATGGGAAATCGGCTGAAATTATTATACCATTCGCAAATAAATCAACACAATTATGCACCATAATTACATTCACTATTTTCCCCCGTATCTATTCGCCGCCGTTTTTCAGTTTCAACGCCCTCTTGCGATCTCAATTATGGTACTTCAGAACATAAAACGAAACATGTCTAAAAATCAATGTAGACACAAATGTATTTCGGAATCCGCGAGTCCCCTCTATCTGAAAACTACTTACAAACAAAATGGTCCTATCAAATATTCCACAACAAATGGCACACCAGGCGAACCGCAGCAACGTCCCCAAAACTAAATCCGATAAACGGTCCCCCAAACTTCACGAATATCCTTATCGAATCTACGACGCTTCGCCCGGAATACCAATGAACTCGAAGAAGGGGGTGAGTTTCGCAGGTGTAATTTTTCGAGCATCTTTATGGTTGGTTTTGGGCGTTATGCTCGTCTACGTGTCGTTACCTCGAAGTGTTACGGAATTTCAGCTGTCGTCTTCGGGTACTGTTGCCCGGCATTTGTCAACTGCTCGCGTTACCATCGCGATCGGTCAACCCTGGTCTAAAGAAGAAGAACAAGAAGAAGAGGAAGGTGTCGTGGTCGAATTACCATTTTTCTCCATGTTCGTGAGCAGAATGCTCTGCGAAGCTGATGGCGCTATTTCTGCGACGAGTTCCGCCGCGGTGTCCCGTTGCAAGACCAACGGACGAGAGACTGGAGACTCCATCAGGGGATCCAACGGTTCCAATGGGGTCATGAAGTGCGCGAGAACGCATTGTTTCGGGTCCTCGACCTCGAGCACTGACAACGGACTGCCGGGCCTCTTCTTGTCCGCGATTGGCGCGTGCTGGAACCAATTATGACACCCGTTAACTTAATTCCAAGAAATCCACCACAATTCTACAGCGCCTACTCGATACATGTCCAAAACGCGGGTCTAGCCACGGACATACATCGGCCAGGAGATCCTCACGGGGCATAGTTCGGGGACTCTTATCGGCTAGGCATTTGGGACATATATAGAGTAAACAGTGTAGAGTATTTGCAGTGTATTTTCTACTTAATGTCTACTTTGTTAGTCACGTAGAATTAAATTAGTGTCTGATTGAATATAGGAGTACAATTGGTGAAACCACTATAAATAAAGTGGCAATTTTGTATCAAAATAATCCACATTTTAATGTCTTCTTTTTAACAGCCACCACCGAATTGTCTTCTTTCGTGCTGAACCGCCGACATTATTTTCACGAAAGACATCGATGTTCCTTTTCCCAAGATGGCGGCCAGCAAGGATGGCGAGAACAAATATTATCGGGAGACTTGGGGCTCTCAAAATCTATAAAAGCAATGTCTAAGATCAACAAAAGGAAGCCGAGCGCTCCTTATTTACACCTTCCGCTATTGTTCCGCGAACAATGTTATTCGCGAATTTTCTCGAAGAAAAACAACGCGAAATAACATGTAGCTGTGCAACTTTCCCTGGCAAGGTGAATTTGACGGGCCCGGCAATTAAAAACAATTTGAAACTTTGCGCGAGTGTGCTGCGATGCTAACAATGGAATAACAATGGAAAAACTTGTTTCTGCTGCTGAGAAATTTGGGGTGAAACCACCCTATCAAAGGGAACGACTGACTTGCCCATATCGTAGTATACAAACAACGGAAAATAGGTTAGAGATTAAACATTCTAGCGCTGTCACGGTGTACGGAAAATACGTGTTTGAAAAATTATGGGTGCTGGGGGTTTTCCAGAAAATTCGTAAAATCATAAGAAATAATTTCTAGTACAGTGACGTTTTCCAGCTAGAAAAGAAATGGTCAATTTATTAATAGACCGCGGACTTTATGCATTTGTAATCGAATTAAGTGGGTGCTATTTGAACCAGCGAAAAGATTAAAGAAGTTTCTGTCTCTTGCAACTGACGTAGAAAAGTTTTGTTTGGCATAAAGATCCGCAGTCTGTTTGTTGAATAGCGTCGTATTTTTGCAAGGTTTGTTCTCGTTGGAGCGAAAAGGTACACGTTTCAGGAATAGAAATGAAGAATTGCGTTCGCGACACTTCCGTCAAGATTAATACACCGTCACTTCCGTCAGGCGGACGGGTCCCTCTCTGTTTTCCGACGCGATGGCCACAGGTTTCGTATCTATTTTCGCACGTTCGAGGCCAGGTCGACAAGGTCGCAAACTGGTCGTGGTTACAGCAGCCGAAGACGCTTAGGCCAATAACTCGAGCGTTCCGGTTTTAGCAGGTGTGCTCCCGATCTCCACCGTACCGCCCCGTTACGTACAAACTTTCCGAACGATCAAATTATTACCCGCGACGACAGAGTTATTTCGCGACCCGGTTCGCGAAACGTCACACGATCTATGTTCTCGAGAAACACGCGTAAGCGAGCCAACAGCACTAAGGCCGACGGCGGTCAGCGAAAATGGTTGATGCAACCACTGGACACCAATTTGCAAAACGTATCGCTCCTCGTCACTACACAAAATAGAAAACAAAATGGAAAATGTAGCGAAGGAATCTCTGCTAGTCTTCTGCTAACGTGGAAAAATTATTCAAGAGATATTTCTCAACTTTAATTTTTCTGAACTCTGTAGACCGTATTTACCATATTCTCGTGTGTTTACTAATGAGTTAAAATTGAAGTATTTCTTAAATTAAATCTCGTCGAATGGTGTACAGAAAAGTATTAAAAAAGAAAATTAAAAACCCACATAAAAATGATTAATTCAAGAGATATTTCTCAACTTTAACTTTTCTGAATTCTTTAAATCTTATTTACCATATTCTCGTGATTACCAATCAATTAAAATTGAAATATTTCTTAAATTAAATCTCGTCGAATGGTGTACAGAAAAGTATTAAAAAAGAAAATTAAAAACCCACATAAGAATTATTAATTCAAGAGATATTTCTCAACTTTAACTTTTCTGAACTCTGTAGATCTTATTTACGATATTCTCGTGTGTTTACGAATCAATTAAAATTGAAATATTTCTTAAATTAAATCTCGTCGAATGGTGTACAGAAAAGTATTAAAAAAGAAAATTAAAAACCCACATAAAAATGATTAATTCAAGAGATATTTCTCAACTTTAACTTTTCTGAATTCTTTAAATCTTATTTACCATATTCTCGTGATTACCAATCAATTAAAATTGAAATATTTCTTAAATTAAATCTCGTCGAATGGTGTACAGAAAAGTATTAAAAAAGAAAATTAAAAACCCACATAAGAATTATTAATTCAAGAGATATTTCTCAACTTTAACTTTTCTGAACTCTGTAGATCTTATTTACGATATTCTCGTGTGTTTACGAATCAATTAAAATTGAAATATTTCTTAAATTAAATCTCGTCGAATGGTGTACAGAAAAGTATTAAAAAAGAAAATTAAAAACCCACATAAAAATGATTAATTCAAGAGATATTTCTCAACTTTAACTTTTCTGAATTCTTTAAATCTTATTTACCATATTCTCGTGATTACCAATCAATTAAAATTGAAATATTTCTTAAATTAAATCTCGTCGAATGGTGTACAGAAAAGTATTAAAAAAGAAAATTAAAAACCCACATAAGAATTATTAATTCAAGAGATATTTCTCAACTTTAACTTTTCTGAACTCTGTAGATCTTATTTACGATATTCTCGTGTGTTTACGAATCAATTAAAATTGAAATATTTCTTAAATTAAATCTCGTCGAATGGTGTACAGAAAAGTATTAAAACAGAAAATTAAAACCCACATAAAAATTATTAATTCAAGCGATATTTCTCAACTTTAACTTTTCTGAATTCTTTAAATCTTATTTACCATATTCTCGTGATTACCAATCAATTAAAATTGAAATATTTCTTAAATTAAATCTCGTCGAATGGTGTACAGAAAAGTATTAAAAAAGAAAATTAAAACCCACATAAAAATTATTAATTCAAGAGATATTTCTCAACTTTAACTTTTCTGAACTCTGTAGATCTTATTTACGATATTCTCGTGTGTTTACGAATCAATTAAAATTGAAATATTTCTTAAATTAAATCTCGTCGAATGGTGTACAGAAAAGTATTAAAAAAGAAAATTAAAACCCACATAAAAATTATTAATTCAAGCGATATTTCTCAACTTTAATTTTTCTGAATTCTGTAGATCTTATTTACCATATTCTCGTGTGTTTACCAATGAGTTAAAATTGAAATATTTCTTAAATTAAATCTCGTCGAATGGTGTACAGAAAGGTATTAAAAAAGAAAATTAAAAATCCACATAAAAATGATTCATTCAAGAAATATTTCAACTTTAATTTTGCTGAATTCTGTAGATTCTATTTCTATATGTTTCTATACAGAAAAGTATAAAAAATTAAAAACCCACAATTTTCACAGGTTCTCGCGTTAAGTTGAGGCGTTGAGTAATCTGTTACAAAATAGTTATCAGCCTGGAAATTCGTGACACGTACCGGTACTCCGGCCGGTAAAAATCGTTCGAGGGATGCGAGGGGGATGATGAAACAGTCTCGGTCCAAGGTGGCCAGGGAGATTGGTTCGCCACGTGGAGGACTGTTCCCGGAAACCACCAGGGGCGTGTACGCTCCGGATGCCCGGTTCCCGCTGAAGGATACCTGTGCGGAACCATACAACACGGGGATATAATTAACTCGAATTAGAATCTCGACGAATCAACGCTGAAAGCACCGCGGCGAACTCGAGTCGCAAAATTGCCCGCCGCTTTTTTCCCCGCCGCTGCAATTAACCTGTTAACCCGCGAACATAATTCGCCAATGAGCTCGCTTTTGTTGCCCCCGAAAAGACACTGCGTTCCTATCGTGACCCGACTGTTTTATATTAATTTTCAACGACCGTTTGACATTCTTTAAACGGCAATTTCCAGCTCGTTTCTCGAGATTTCTTCGTTAGTAATCTAAAGATTGAGATTTTTTAGAATTTTTTAGACAGTTAACAGGTCGAAATGACGGATTCTAAATTTTTTATTTTATCTAAATGATTTGTTTCAAAAATTGCTGAAACTCTAGACAAGCACTTTCTTGTTACTTTTACGAAACAATGTAAAACAGTCGCTTAGAGTTAAATCATCTTTACTGTCATGTGTTTGCAATATTTACGTTTCAAAGAAGCCCGTTCCCATAAAACTTTTATCACGCGGATTCTGAAATAAAAGTCGCTCAAGAGTGCAGTTTAAAATGGTTCCGGAGAGTGACATTTCTTCCCATAAAAATTTCATGGTTACGGTATATTTTCTCGGACGCCGTACAAGTTCGAGTAAACAAATACTTTTTGGGAGCAACTTGTTTACCTCTCGGGACTGTCAGGGATAAAAGTTTCGCGAAAACAATTTCTCCGGGATGGTCCATCGAAAACCGATGCAAAAATTCTCCAATCGGACGAACCGTCGAGTAAACGGCATGAATCTTGTTAAACAAAAAGGAAGAGACATCGCCAGCCGATGGTTCTGGGTTAACAGATCGACGGACGATTAAAGAAGCTCGCTGACAAAAAGCGCAGAAGCGCCGGCATGCTAAGAAATTGCTTCCGAACAACAATTTTCGCTAAAAGCACCAATCTCTCACGAACCATTCCAAGCGTACAATAAAAAAAAAAAACATGCATTTGTACTTAACGGGCAAACTTATCACGCAAAATACTGGCAAAACAGCGGAGCTCGCGAGTCGTAGAAAAATCTAATTGCAGGTCCCGGTGGATCATCAGTATTGACCCTTTGCACTCGACGCTATTTTCATTCTAAAACTAAATTTTTCTTCCGTTTTAGAATATTTTCATTTTATCCATACGAAACTGATCCGATTTCCACATAAAATATATAAATGTTTAGTAATCTGTTAAATACAAATTTTGTAATGTAGCAAATACATTGTAATATTTTTATGTAATTTCTTTGAAATAATGCCACAACAATTTCTAGAGTCACCGCTCGAGTGCAAAGGGTTAATAACGTAAACGTTCCCCCGGCAACCTGGGACGCGATAAACCGTTCGAGAACGTTCATGCCAGGACTCGCGCTCATGCTACCGGGCAGGCCACAGTCGAAACTAACGTGTTCGTTTACTGCCGATCGTAAACCGGGCCTCCGACACGTTTCCGGCCCGCCTCGTATTTACCGGTTTTTCGATCACCGGCGCGGCGGCGCGCTCGAGCTTGTTGCATTTTTAATCGCGAGCGCACTTCCGCCGCGAGGAACTGCACCCTCGAGTAACAAGTGAATTCCAAAGTCGATTCGAAATCCGTTATGTGGGTTAACGCGGTTCCTTTCATTGTTTTCCCTGGGCCGTTTCGACGTTACCTGTCCGTGATTTATGGCGACACGCGAACACCGGTTATACCGTTCTTGACATTTCGGCGAAGCGTCACGACTTTCCTCGCCGGCCGATCGTAAAACGGACTCGAGCATGCTCGGGGTTTTATGGTAATTCGATGAGTGCCCGGGTCCGTTCGGACCCTCGGTGGTAGCTTTTAACCCTTAGCACTCGAGTGGTGACTCCGAAGCACCACTAGAAATTGTTGTTGACATTATTTCAAAGAAATTACAAAATACTTGTTAGATTACAAAATTTGTATTCAATGGATTGCTGAACATTTAAATATTATATGTGGAAATCGGATCAGTTTTGTATGAATAAAATGAAAATATTCTAAGACGGAAGAAAAATTTAGTTTTACAATGAAAATAGCGCCGAGTGCAAAGGGTTAACACTACAACTATCGAACCAGTCAGAATGACTGGTGGATGATTTTTTCTTTCACGATTAGTGAAACTATGAAAACGTTCTCACGAGAAATTTTTTAATACATCTCTTGTTTGGAGTACATGTTACCATAAGAATCGTATGAAACCTGATCAAATTCAATCTTGCTGTTATCATAAAGGGATCAGTCTAAGTCACGTTTAGGGCTCGGTAGTTCTGGTGTTAAACGATTCAAATCGAAATGCGGTGGCTGCAAGAATTGTTCGAACAGTGAACGCCAAATATTTCTCTATATATGTCGCCGAGGCATGGGCGATAAATGTCAAGGAATTGTCCCCACTACCGCGGGGTTAGGGTTAGGGTCCTCGGACGCCGAGGAGAGTAAGCATAACTCGGGTATGTCTCCTGGACGATGGCAAGTCCCGCGTTGCTGACATATATCGAGAATTCACTGTGTTGAATTCGAATTGACATAATTTTGTGAACACGAAAGGTACGTTGACAAAATTGGTCTTACTTTTTGAAGCTTGAAACCTTTATTTTCACCCTCCGTATGTGAGAATTTTTAGAAAAATTTTTGGATGATGTGGAAAAACGAAGGGATGTTATACTTCCGGACGAAGCTCGAGGACAATGGCGCCGAAGAGTTCTTGCCCAGAGACTTCCGGGGAAAATATTGCTAAAAATTTGGTTAGATTCTTATTATTTTTATAGAGTGATGCAAAATGGTCGGTTTCGGTGCTCGGTGAACCGAGTGTGAAACACGTCTCGACATTTCGCGAAATTAATTACCGATCGCGAAAACGGGTTTCGGTTTATAACAATTTCGGGGAGAGCTGCCTCGAGATTTATCCGAAGAGATTCTCGTCGCCGAGCAACAGGATGATCCCGGAAGTGTCACATGCGACAGTTCTATCAGCGGTCACGTCAGCGGAAGACAGTGCGCGGCTCCGAAAGCGACATCGGATTATATTTCGTAATCCCGAAACGTACCCGAAGACGTCCGAGATCCTACACGGCGACGACGACGCGTGGAATAATTTCCACTCTAATTTCCCGTCCTGTTTTTTGCTTATGCTCCGGGAAGGCTGTCGCAGGCTGTTCAGTGCAGAGCGACGAGCACATTTCTGCGGATATATTTACATTTGCGGCGAGACCGTGTCGGGGGTGGCACACGATGCAACCCTCGTTGCACTCGCGTTGCACTCACGTTGCAGGCTGCATCCCACCGACGCTGTAAAAGTCCGACGGACAGATGGCGGCAGCTCGCTTTACGTTCCACCGGAAACGGATCCTTTCGGCCGAGTACCGTTGTAAAAGTTTAACAATGTTGCTACACGACCGGTCTAAAACGTCCGACCTCGGGAAATTCGATACTCTGACCGATCTTTACCAAAAATTCGCTATTTTATTTTTTTCACACCCTCGTGTTAATTTCGTGCGCTTTGTTACAGTGTTCACTCCATGTATGTCCCGAATTCATAGCCGATAAAAGTCCCAGAACTGTCCCCACTGTATCCCCACTATTCTTTGCAGAATGCTATCTCCTGCACGATACTTGTCCGTGGCCAGACCCGTGTTTTGGACATGTATCGAGTAAGTAGTGTGCTCTTTACTTTACCTTCAGTGTGCTCTGTATTGTTTACTTGCGAATGACGTGTGCGTGTGCATTGTACTTGTTGAGGCAGTTCAGTATTTTGTTTACTCTTGGAGGCAGTTCAGTATTTTGTTTACTCTTGGAGGCAGTTCAGTATTTTGTTTACTCTTGGAGGCAGTTCAGTATTTTGTTTACTCTTGGAGGCAGTCATGTGAAATTATCAATATTGTTTATTGTCTCTTTCGTTTCCGGTTGGAACGTGCAGGTTTCAGAAGACGTCGTCCCGAATTTTCTAATCCATTAATACTGCGCTTCCATTAAATGATTCAAGTCGCAACAGCGCGGTATTGTTGTTGCAGTTTCCTGTCGAACTCAAAACGAGCGATCTTCAAATATTCCCGAGGTTCCTACGGTTGCTATTGCTTTAAGAATGCATTCTGCTTTGAGCGAGGGACCGGAGGCCTGCGGAGTATTTCCGTTCCTATTTTGTTGATAGTGTGGCAACATCGTGCGGCCTGTTTTATTCATGCTCGACATGCAGCTGCGTGCTCTGTCTATACTCCTCAACATCGACTGGCGAAACCATGGAGCAGAACAGAAATAAAAATGTCCGTACGATAAACAGGATGAAATATCAATAAAAAAATATCTATATAAATAACATTGTGTATCTTCCATTTCTACCCTTCTCCTACCCTTTTCAATCAACCTCCCAAATACCCTAGATCCTTGGAAGCTCCTCAGAAGTTCAAGGCCAACCTGACCTTCAACCTGGCTCCTCCCACAAACATCTTTTCCTCCACTCGCAAAATTTCAAAAAATCGCCTGCTCTCGAACAAACTCGTCGAATGACGAGAGGGATCGAGTCGGCAGGAATTCAGGATCAATCGTGGATCCGGAATGGGCACGATGACCGGTCGGATATCGAGCATAGTCCTCCGGCTGCCAGGAAATTTATGGCACGTCGCTGGATCCACGTTGGCGTGCAATAAGATGGCGAGTTTGCGTGCCGGTTCGGCGTAGGTGTAACTTTATGCGGCCGGTTCCGTGCTCCCCCACCCCCACCCCTTGTTTCCGCCATAATTTCGTCGATGCAAACCCTCGCTGCACCCCTGTTGCAACCGTACGTGCGCATCCCCCTGAGCTTCCCGCTGAAATATAGTCCGAGTGTCCGGTCGTGTTCCTCGTGGCCACACGCTCGTCGATAGCGTTTAGGGGTGTGGGGTACAAGGTATAATCTCTCCGGCCGACCGACCTTCGGGACATTGCCGTCGATGATCGCTCTGAGCCCCGAGAAGCTAGCTGTGAAGTATGGTCGTCGAGAGACCCCGGTCGAATCCTAAATTTGTCAGTCGAAATGTCCCTTTTCCCGGCTCTCGCGCTCTTTCCCTCCGTAGCGGCGCGCCGGAGGCCACGCCCCCGTTCGGCGCGGCCACGCCCCCATCCTTAGATCGTCTACTGGCGTTGGGACCTGGGTCTGGTCACGTGACGGCGCGTAGCGGCCTAGCCAATGGCGTTCTGGGTGCCGGAAAACGGGATAATTGGCTTTTAAAAATACTCCGGAAAATTAAATAAATTTGTCAAATATCCTCGAAAATTAATACTTAATTTTTTCAGCTCTTCTGGCCAGACCGAAGCGAAAATAATCCTCGGTAATCTCTTCGAGTTCGAGGCCGCGCCGATTGAAACGACGTCGTCGTCGAACATTAATATTAATCGGCTGGTTCGCACGCTAATGAAATTAACAAACGGAGTCGACCTCGCACGAGATCGGGGGAGCAATCGGATACGTCGGCGGTTGTTTGCCGACGCGCTGTTTGCCGAGCCGAGGAGGCGGAATTAATCTCGAGGCTCTCCGCGGCTGATCTAAGGGATGCAGGCGGCGGATGCAACGCGTTGCACCGACGATCACGATGCAACCCCCGTTTCGCCGGGTGATTAACGGGGATATTTCGGCTCGGATGTCGCCGGTTAAGAGAATTCCGATTGAATTCAATCAGTCGGAAGCTATCCGCCGGATCGTCCGCGAAATATGGAGATCGGTGTCTGGACTGCGCCAATTAGCGACGAGATTCAGTTCCAGTTGATTGCGACGGACGGAGAATCGTCACGATTCCTCGACGAGTATAATACACCGAGGATGACGCAACGAGCCTGTTTGTAATGCAATTTTACGAAATTGATAACGTTTTAGACGGAGCCGATCGCGCGAATTAACAATTGTGCAACGTAGTCGGTAAATTTGATTTTCCGAGAGTTAAACGGACGCCGTTTCTGTCGGATTAATTTCGAGAACAGAAAACGGTTCTAAATCAGTCGTTCTCTCTCTCTCTCTCTCGGCCGTATTCTACATCTCGAGACACTTGTAATAAACATCTGCGGTTTATGCGAGATCGTATGAGTTATAGCCTATCCACCGGTGTGAATAACAGGCACACGAACGGTACGCGCACAGAGAAGTTATCTAAAATTACTCGTGCCCTGTCTATAACTATTGTGATAAAGTATATACAAAGTGTCTTGCTAACTGGATGCTAATGCGTTTGAAAGCCATGCTATTAGCTGTGCCAATTCCATGCCCGATGTTCTAGCAGCCTAACTGCGGCCGTTACTCAGTTCATAGAAAATTCAAAGACTATCGAAACCACCGTGTGGTTATTTTCTCGTGCTCTACTGTTCTTCACGTCACAGTTTCTCAATCATTCTTGGCTCGTTTCCTTTGTAAAGCTCTTTTTGTCCAGTTCCTCCTTTGCAACAGGTCGAAAATAATAATTCACCTACTCATTTTTGTCACGAGTCGCGGTCTACTAATCGTCTACCTGTCTGGAGGCAGAGGATGTCGGCGGTTCATTCGCAGTTCTGCTACAAACGCAACGAAACAGCACCATTCAAACTCTACCAAACCACAGCAAACATCTCCGCAATCATCCGCAAGCAATCATGTGTACTCAATCTCTATCGATCCTAATCATCTACCTGTCTGAACACTACTTCAAGCGCAATCAAACATCGCCAAACTCTGTCAAACCAAACCAAACAATCATCACAACTCAATCTCTACGAATTCCAAGCATCTACCCGTCTGGAGATATTCGCGATTCGTCTGTAGCACTACTTTAAACGCAATCAATCATCGCCAAACTCTGTCAAACGAAACCAAACAATCATCACTACTCAATCTCTACGAATCCCAAGCATCTACCTGTCTGGAGGTATTCGCGATTCATCAGTAGCACTACTTCAAACGCAATCAAACATCGGCAAACTCTGTCAAACCAAACCAAACATCGGCAAACAATCTCTAGGAATCCCAAGCATCTACCTGTCTGGAGGCAGTGGGCGTGGCCGGTTCAGACGGGTCCTTCTGCTGGATCTTCCTCCGGACCTGCGTCTGCGCCCCAGGTGCGGGTTGTTGGGCCGAGCCCCCTCCTCCCCACTTGATGACGTGCGGGCCCGAGTTCTTCCTTGGGGGCGGTCCCAGTCTCTCGGTGGGCTCGTCCGGTGGCGATCCTAGGGCTCCGCCTGACGGTGGAGTGAGGAACAGGTGAGTCCTGTACATGTAGCTCTGGTGCTCATGCTCGGCCATCGAGGGGAAATAGCCAAATTCCCTGCTGCGTCGGATAGGTCCGCGAGTTCCGACGCCTGGTTGGCCGGCGCCGCGGACCACGCCGAACCTGCTGCCCCCGTACCCAAGGGAACCGGACGCGTACGCGCCCCCCACGACAGATCGACCCTCCAATCCGCCACCACCTCCTCCTCCTCCTCCACCACCACCGAGCCCCTTGTCGCCGCCGAAGTTCTTGCGGAACATAAGATTCATGACTGACAAATGCTCAAAGACTACACACCACCGATAATCAGGACAATTAACCGCGCCACCCCGGGTTCACCGGGTCAACGTCGAACACACACGGGTGCTGACCGTCGTTACGAATACCGCCCACGGATCACGTTATCAACATCAAATACAAACGGTCACTGACCGCCGGTAGGAATACTATTACGGATCACGTTGTCAACATCGAATACACACGGTCACTGACCGCCGGTAGGAATACCTCCACGGATCACGTTGTCAACATCAAATACACACGGTCACTGACCGCCGGTACGAATACTATGACGGATCACGTTGTCAACATTAAATACACACGGATACTGACCGTCGACGTGGATACTGCCGCGGATCGCGTTGTCAACATCGAATACACACTCCCCCTCGGATCACGGCATCAACATCAAACGCGCCGACGCCGACTATACTGACCGTCAACACGAATACTAACCACGAATCACGTTATCAACATCAAATACAAACGGATGCTGACCGCCGGTACGAATACCTCCACGGATCACGGCATCAACATCAAACACACGGATGCTGACCGCCAATATCAACATCGAATACGCACGTATTCTGACCGCCAACAGGACGATACTCGCGACCAACGATCATAGCACCAACATGTAGCATACACGGATGTTGACTGCCAATATAGATCACGTTGTCAACAACGAATACACACGGTCACTGATCGCCGGTAGGAATACTATTACGGATCACGTTGTCAACATCGAATACACACGGTCACTGACCGCTGGTAGGAATACTATGACGGATCACGTTGTCAACATAAAATACACACGGTTACTGACCGCCGGTACGAATACTATGACGGATCACGTTGTCAACATAAAATACACACGGTTACTGACCGCCGGTACGAATACTATGACGGATCACGTTGTCAACATCGAATACACACGGTCACTGACCGCCGGTACGAACACTACGACGGATCACGTTGTCAACATCAAATACACACGGATGCTGACCGCCAATGTCAACATCAGATACACACGTACCCTGATCGCAAACAGGACGATACTTCGGACTACGCATCAACAGCAAGCATACACGGACGTTGACCGCCAACTGGACAATACCACTGATCACAGCATCAACATCAACATACACGGATACCGACTATGGGTCACACGGCATCGACATCGAATATACACGGACGATGATCGTACGTCGGTTCGAGATCATGGCGTCAACATCAAATAATTACACGGACGCTGATTACGGATCACGGCATCAACATCGAATATATACACGGGATCAACACACTGTGTGTGTATGTGTCGCGGTGTGCGTAATATATGTCTGTCACGTGATATATGTCCTCTCGGTTCTTTCTTTTTCTGTCTGTTTTGTTGTTGTTTCAAGAGTGACAAACACAGTTTTGGAACACAAGCGGCAGCAGCAGCAGGCGACGGTGGTGGTGCTCGACGATCACGAAAGCGTCCCTATTTCACTGGTCCCTAATGTTTGCGTTGGTAAAGGTCGAGAGAAATTGAGCTCTACCGTTGCAACCTTCGACGATGAATGGGGGGAGCCTGCCTGAAGCGAGTCCAGAGGTTTTGGGATGGTTCGGAGGCTTTTTGAGTTGATTTAAGGGTGCAGTGTGTACAGGGTGAGACACCTAACTTGATCAGAAATTAATAATTTCTGAATTATGCGTTGTACACAAAAATTGTTAGGTGCCTCACCCTGTAATAGCACTATACGTATAGCGCTATTCCCTGAGACCTGTGACACGTTCGAGGTTGGGGATTTTTGATCGAGTTTTTGGGCGATAGGGGTGGGGAGGATCGAAGAGGGGAGGGAGGGTGTTGCACCTGGGCTAGGCGTTCTTTTGGGAGAATGATTTGGGGGTTGGGGTAACACGTTGACTGGGGTGGTGGTGATTGGCGAATTTAGGGGAGTTTTGTGTGACAGGTTTGCTTAGGGGATGTCGAGTTTTGTCTCAAAGGACATGTATCTTTCCTTTACAAGTGATCGAGGCTGGTTTCAAGGGAGACTGGAAATTGTTGGATCTTCGTTTTCGTTGTTGCAAAGAAATTTTTGATCTCTGTATTGTATTTGGATCGATTTGGTACCGTAAGAGATTGGTTTGTATTATAAAACACAAACTGCTCTAATTTTCAGTGACTTTCGTGGGTACTGGTGTGGCAGGCCAAGTGTTAATCATTGTCTTTTCTTCGAATAGTAACGGAAGGTAAAATGCAAATGTCTAAATACGTTATTATTTTATGCGGGGGTTTTTGAACAAATGGGGGCTCACCAATCATCAACGCCACATCAGTCAACGTGTTAATCCTTTTTAAGAGGGTCACACTCTCGTTATCCTTTGGTTAGACACTGTGATGCGCGCCAAGGCTCGGTTAAAGGGTTCGATATTATTCGCTGGATCGTGATCAGATTGTGAAGCGGGAAAAATTCGACACTAGTCCTAGATCCTTTTCTTCATCTAGAATCCCCGATTGTCAATTAACCCTCTTCTTGATTGATCTTTTCCACCGCGAATGAGGCCATTCTAGCAACAAGTACGGGACGAAATATTTATGTAAGAAGAATCAAACAACCTTGGAACGTTCAAAAGTCCCTAAAGACACCCAGTCACGAGCCCTAATTTCCCCCGGAAACAATAGCTGAAAACTCGTACCGTTTTTATCCCGGAACTTCCACCGTTTCTCGCGAAACGAGTTTCTTGATCGAGAGATCCTCCGTGTTCTGGCGTCCACACCGTTCAAACAGGACTCATCATCGTCCGTTTAATACGATCGTCCTGTAATCTCGTTTTTCCATTCTCATTCAAGTTTACGAGGGACAACGGAAAAAGACGATTTCGCGGACGCGACGCGATCGAACGTTTCGCAGCCGTAGTCTCGACGCTCGATTTAGCTCGTCACGAGACCTCAAGGTCCGGAATGATAATTGCGTTTCGCCTGTATGATAGATCGCGTGTCCAAACGCCCCGGTGGATCCACGCTGATCTTTGTCGTTTCCCTGTTCCCGAGGTCCAATTTGATTTACACGCCTGGAAAATTTCTGTCGACCGACGAGAGACTTCGAACGGGTTTTTCCAACCGGCTATTCAAGTCACGAAACTTCCGAGTTGCCGTTTAACGGGCTCATTGTTTCGCCGCGGAAACTGCCGGCAAGTTTTGCAGAAGAAATTATGAAAAATTATGCGAGACGCGCGACTATCGGCAAGCCAAACCCGAGAGCCGCAGTGTTTGCGAAAACTGGGAACAGAAGAACAACGAAACTCCATGCTTTTTCTTGTCACTGTTATTGTTACAGCTTCGGGAAACGCGAGTGAAGAGTGCCGAAATTTTTTGAGCCCTCTGTTCACTGATTTCAGTCGAAAATTCGAAGTCGAAACACAGATTCCAGAAGTGCAGGGTATTTTGAGAAATTTCGATTTTTCTCGACACCACTGCGATCGTTGGAGCTTCAGAAGACGTATTAGAAAATTTATTTGCAAAAACTATGGATGCACAAATTTCGAAGAAGACATCTAATCGCGAGACTCCCTCGATTTCTGCAAATTCACATTCCAATCACTTTTCCAGGTATTTCCAATAAAAAAAAATCATCGAACACTGTAAAATACAAATACCCTTAACTACATTAAATAAAGAAAATTCGCGCCTACTCGCATCTATGCGCGCACCTATTCGTATCTACTCTCACATTTCCCCTAAACTCGCGAACGAACCAAAGCACTGTTCCTCCAAAACAAAAAAGATGATCTCCAATAAAAAATAAAAATAATTTCTACTTCCTACAAGTCAATATACTTCACACAAAAATTGTACACAAAATAAATGCCTGCACCTTTTCGCATAAACACTCTCATGTACATCCTCTCTTTCGAAGCCCGGGATTCGAGGAACACTTTTTAATTATCAAAAGATTTGAAGACACTCGATTTCTTGGAGACTAAAACTTCAAGTTGAAACAAATTTGAATGATCGAGGATCGACGGGAACGTGCGCGGCGCAGGAGTTTCGGAAAGTTTAGAGCACTGGACGTTATTTCGCAGGAAATTCGAATTTTCGCGGCGGTTCCGCGACACTCGGCCGCCTCTACGTCACGGAGGACTGTGTTCGCTCGATCCGACGACACCGACTTTAATAGTCGAGACTCTCGATTGATCTGCCGCAGCCGCAAGGACTATCTTGTCACGGCAACGGTCGCCGTCCACCGCGCAGCCCGTAAAACCGCGAACAAACCCCAACACCGAATCGCCCCCGCGGCCTTTGCGATAAATCCCAATCCCCCTGCTTTCAACGGATCATAAATTAATACCGACTGCGCCCGAATAGAATGGTATCCGATACCAGAAAACAACCCTCGAATGACAGCACTCGGTTCTAGTTCGGTTTAACGAGCCGATCGTTCCAGCGAGCCACTAACTGCAACCCTTGACCTTTCTACGTCGATACTCGACTTTGGTCAGTTTTCTTACAATCTTCTGCTCAACGTTTTCGTCCGAAATTTTTTATAGCACAGTTGTGACACGTTCAATTGTACGGACAAAAAATTTCAACGACGTCCTTTCGGTAATAACGTTGTTAAATAGATTTTTCAATTGATGTTGCGGCTTAGCTAAATTGTCTTTCTATATAGGGGAGGTCAATTTTGATTATTTTTTTTGCACCCTTGTAGTTCTTGTCTTGGTTCGAAATTTTTTTATAGTACAGTTGTGATATTCAATTGTATGTAGAAAAAGTTTCAATGACTTCCATTGATAATAATGTTGTTAAATTAATTGTTCAATTGGTATCGCGAAATACCTTAGCGAAATTGACTTTCTACATGGGAGGCCAGTTTTGATTATTTTTTTGCACCCTTGTAGTACTTGTCTTGGTTCGAAATTTTTGTATAGTTCAGTTGTGACATTCAAATGTACGTACAAAAAATTTCAATGACTTCCATTGATAATAATGTTGTTAAATTAATTGTTCAATTGGTATCGCGAAATACCTTAGCGAAATTGACTTTCTACATGGCAGGCCAATTTTGATTATTTTTTTGACACCCTTGTAGTTCTCGTTTTGGTTCGAAATTTTTTCATATGTTATTTTCAATATTCAGTCGCATGTACAAAAATTTTTATTGACGTCCTCGCCGTGATAGTGTCGTAAAAAATTGCCCAATCGACGGTTCCTGGTCTTAACAAAGTTAACCTTCCAGCTATTTAACACTGAATCGTCAAAAAATCTATTAACAGTTAATCACTAGAGCCAAATACATCAGATAGGTAAGATCCAAGTAACCCGACACTGTAAACAAACTTTTTGGCCAATCGACCGGCTTGCCAGCTCAAAAATAAGAACAAGAACTCTATACGCAACACAGCTAAGACTGCCATCTCCCAGTTCCATCGTCAAAGAAGCACAGCGTCCGCGATGTGTTAATTAAACCGAGTCCACAGGCTGCTTTGTAAACGCAGCTTGACAACTGTGCAGGGAACACCGGGGCGCGCCTGAACTCACCCCACAGATTAAGGGATGGAAAAGCGGGAGCTGTAACGCCTTTCCCCCCCACCTGTGCAGCTAACCAACGGAGACAGGTCCCGAACAACGTCCGAATTAATTCACGTCGGTCGCAAGCGGAGCGAGTTCGATAAGTCTCGGAGCGCGTTATCTCTCGGCGCGCGTTACGTTCGCGACGGTAATCGTCCTTGGTGTGATTTGCGAGGCAAAACCGCGGCGAGTCGTTAGGCGACAGGGACCAGGAAGTTACGAGCCTGCCGCCGATCCGCAAAAACCGCGCTCCTCCCGATTAGAATCGGCGCGGGAAGAACGTCGGAGTCTTCGTTTCCGGTTGCTCGAACGGAAGCACACAGTAAGCGACACAGGACAACACACAGGACGCGGTTACCAACATCGTTACGGTTTGCGAACACTGTTAGAATCGATCATTGTGCGATCTCCGTTGCTCTACCACTGGTGATTTTATTTCGTGAAACACGCTAGAGGACCTCGGAGACGTTGCAGTCACCGATGATTAGGCTGCGGATGAAGAAACGTGAGATGAATTTAACATTGCTGGTACATTGTCTACAACCTCCCGATATTGTTGAGAGAAGAAATTTTTATGTTACCCCATTTTCTTGTAATTAATAACGAGGACTTTTATACAGGCTGAGTTGTTCTATCGGGTACGCTGATTTACTTTTTTTTGCTAAGAGTTAGTAGACTATTTTAAAATTGAATAGTCCAGTCTTTAAGTAGAGAATTATTGAACGATCATTTTTATAATTTTTCGTACGGTGCAATTGAGGATAAAATGAAATTTTTCTCTGGGCGATATTACATCGTTATTCATCGTGCAATATTCTAAAAATGTATGTTACTAAGATAGTACGTTTGTGCTGGTTTAATAGCACCGTTCGAAAGGCAATTAATTGTATCAACGTCCAGCTAATTATAATAAACGCCGGGAAAGATAATTTGAAAATAATACGAGGGCCATTTCGCGGAAAATAATTAAAGACCGACGAAAATTTACTGGGAACGAGTTTTACTGTCGTGGCATAAATTGCAGCGACGTTAATTCCTGAAAGCTGCCTCTAAAAATACAACAGTATATCTGTATAATTTACAATTACACGGAATTATTATACGGCTGTGTTTCGTAAATCATGGCATGTGCCAGAGTAAGTTGAAGAAGGAAAGAATAAAATGGTTACCTACGAGGTTTCATTTTTGAGAAAATTGAGTTCGAAAATTCGACTGGTTCCCATGTATTATAGGAAGTGGAATCAGCGAGTCTTGGTCAGACAAGCCAGCCAATTCTTGTGCCATAGCAACCGTGCATAGTCGACGAATTTTCCAACTAGATTTTATGGAAAACGAAGAAATTTTATTTTTGAATAATTTTCTTTTTCTGTGAATAATAATTGTTTCGAATCGTGTAAATTATACAGGGAAGGATATAGAAATGTTTACATTCCCAGGGAGAACTTTTAGATTATTTCAGAGATTCATATTTGGACATTTTTGAGAGATTAGAGAATAAATTAGAATCGACAAAATTGCAGGTGAATGTTACTTTGGACGAAACCGTGTGGCAAAAACCGTACGAAAATAAAAATAGTCTCTGGTTACGCTGATGACAAAATAAGACGTGGGAGGCGTGTTATTGATGAACAAGGGTACTGGCACGGCAGTCATCGATGACAAACGCTGCCAAATTATACCAGAACGATTAGGAAAAGAAGAAGGCCGTCGTGTAAATATTCCCCGCGACGTAGGCGGCTGGTTGCGCGTCGAGAATCATGCAATCGTATTATGTTTAAACTTTTACTGAACCAGGTTTTCAATGAATCTATACAATTCACTTGTCGCAGTTTGACCGACTGTGAACAACACACTGTACGGTGAACACTGTGAATAAAACTTTACAAATTACTGTACGAGTAGTTACTACACAATCATTACTATACCGACTAGTATGTACATTTACAGAGTAATGCTTCTACTATAAAGTACAGTACTAGAATATGACGATCTATAAAATATTCATACACGACAATCTATAAAATATTCACATGTGATAATCTAACAACAGTCACGTATGACAACGTATAAAATAGTCAAATATTACAATTTATAAAATGTATAAAATAGTCAAATATTACAATTTATAAAATCTATAAAATAGTCAAATATTACAATTTATAAAATCTATAAAATAGTCAAATATTACAATTTATAAAATCTATAAAATAGTTAAACATTACTGTCTATAAAACGGTTAAATATGACAATCTAAGAACCAGTAAAATTTGCTATTACACTAAGTTTCAAACTCCAGAGAAAGCAATATAGTACAACACAACAAAACCTATGTTCTGCAATTTTTTCAATCTAGCAAGTGCACACAGACTAGCACAGCCTATCAGCCTATGGGGGGAGTCTGTAGATTAGGCATTTGTAGACCACAACTCTCAAATTCTCATAACAGTGCTCACTCTCGCCCCTCTCATCGATCAACCCCATCTTCCCTAATCTTCCAACTCATCTCTTTCTTCATCCCCTTAAAACATCAGTGACTTCAACCCCTGAGAAAGCAGCCCCCTCACACCCATCCCAACCTCTAACACCCAAGAAATCCCAGAAACCCCCGAAACAACACAATGAACCACCAGCGTCAAACAACCACACCAACACACACAGAGCCGACACTCCACACGATCGATCCGAAGCGTTAGTCCCGTCGATCCCCCCACACCGACAACAACAATCAATCCAGGTGTTTAAACAGGGAGATAAGAGGGTCCAGGTTGTACACTAGTCATCGGGCTTGGGTGATCTAAAGGCGGCACGTTGTCACAAGTTCACAGGTAGCGAGACACGGGACAAGACGGCACATATCGACGTGTAACAACGCGATTAGGTCACCGGGGAAGGATCTCTGTGACGTGTGTGTGTGTGTGTGGCAGACGACCAGTGTCCTGACGGTGTACCTGAGGATGAGTACCTGATGAACGGACGGTCCCGCAGCGATGTCCGCTCGGTTGCAGCTCAGGTGTCGCGTTCAGGTATCGCGAGACGCACACGTGCTTCCGTTAGGCTAGATCGATAGGCCACGGTGAAATATTCACGGGCGACGGTGATGTGTGTCGCGCGCGAGCTTATCCAAGGCCAACCTGGCCGACCCTGTTGTCTCCTGCGAGTCTGAGGGTTTGATTCACCCCGTGCATCCGGCCTCGATCCGGACGATCGATCGATCGCACACGTGGCCCCCCCGCTAGCCGCTTCACCTGGCCAGGGTGCCCGAGTCACTTGCTAGAGGTTGGTGGCTCTGGGGTTTGGTGGTAGCTATCAGAGAAAGCTCGTCCAGAGCTTCGGAACCTTCAAGTTTGGAGATTGTCCTTTTCGGAGCCTGGTCTCTCTTCAGGAGCTTCGATCTGGCCAGCCACGTCCGCGTTCAACGATCGAACTGCCGGCGCTCTTTTCGAACGACCGATTGGCACTGGCTCGCGTGCACGAGGCGTCGCGACGCATGCCAGGATCGTGGCCACCTGGGGCGCCTGCACGAGTCGGGGGTGGGGCGCGCCGGGCCTGTTGCGCGAATATTTTGGCCATTTTTGTGGACGCGTCGACGCACGATCGAGCATCATTGAAGCGAATGATTGTTCTTCGGTTTTGAAAATATCGCAAAATTGATACGACCTCCCATTAAGAAAAAAAGAAATGTCGGAGGCCCTCCAAAAATTTAATACATACCAAGATCACGTCTTAACCATTTAACCCCTTGCACTCGAAGCTATTTTAACTCCAAAACCAAACATTTCTTCCGACCCAGAATATTTTCCCTCTATATATATATATATTTTTCATGTTATACATATAAAAATGGTGCAATTTACTCGTACAATACCGAAATGTTCAGTAATTCATTAAATACAAACAAATTTAATAATGCAAAAAATATTTCGAATAACGATACAGCAATTTCTAGTGGTGCCTTACAGTCGCCATTCGAGTGCTAAGGGTTAAATAAATATGAAGTTCTGAGAAAAATCACAGAGTGCTTCGGAATACGACCATAAATTCTGTCATCGTAGGATTTCGGACGGTATAGCGTTCCCGAGATGCGCAACGTATAAATGGGCAATCCGTGCGCCATCCGTCATTCTTTATCGCGGAGAAAGTCGTTGCCAAGTTGGCGACCGCTACTCGAATTCCTCGAGACGAAAGATTTCTTTTCTGTGTCCCGATCATGCTCGATGACCCGCGAATCCAAGATCGAAATCCGGAACGAAGCTGCCCGAAAAAAAAACTCGGGAGGACAGAGGGATGATTTTTTGGCGTGGCGTGCGTGCCATCAACGTCGACTTTTTCATTTCTGTTCGCGGACGAAACCGCGACGGATTGAATTATGGCGGCCCCGTCGGTCGTCGTAAATTCCGCGGGAAAGGGATCGACGCGCCGTCATTTTTCACGCGGAAAGTTCTCGCGGATCGACCGTGATGCACACGCGGAAAGCGTGCCGACGACTGTCCGAATGGTACACGTCACCAGAAATCGATGGCTGGTTTTGTTCGCACAAATTGTCATCGATTTTTACCGATTTTCGAAAATATTTCACGGAAGCGGCCCGAGTGGTCGTAATTCGCTTGACCATTTGCTGGGGAAATTTGTCATCGACGGCGGTACCGGAAAAGTGTTTGAGTTTTGCTGTTTTTCATTTGCACTTAGTTGTAAATTAAATTAATTTTTGAAACCCGTTCTAGTTTTAGCAAAATTTCTATACGGGACCTCCGTTTACAGAATTATTTTTACACCCTTGTAGTGTTTGACTCGAAATTTGTTTATACTCTAGCGTTAATATTACCTTGCATGTACACAAATTTTTATTGACGTCCCTCCCGTAATAACATTTTTAAGCTCCCAGTTTTAGCAAAATTAACATTCTACATGGGAGCCCAACTTTGATTATTTTCTTCACACCCTTATTGTCTTCGTGATGACTCGAAATTTTTTTGTAGCACAGTCTTGATATTCAATTACATGCACAAAATTTTTTAACTATATCCGCTCTGTAATAACATTGGTAAAAATTGAACAATTGTCGGCTCGCAGTTTTAGCAAAATTAACCCTCTACATGGGAGCCCAATTTTGATTATTTTTTTCACTCCCTTACTGTCTTCGTGTTGACTCGAAATTTTTTTGTAGCATAGTCTGGATATTCAATTACATGCACACGATTTTTTAACAATATCCGCTCTGTAATAACATTGTTAAAAATTGAACAATTGTCGACTCCCAGTTTTAGCAAAATTAACCCTCTACATGGGAGCCCAATTTTGATTATTTTCTTCACACCCTTATTGTCTTCCTGTTGACTCGAAATTTTTTTGTAGCACAGTCTTGATATTCAATTACATGCACAAAATTTTTTAACTATATCCGCTCTGTAATAACATTGTTAAAAATTGCCGAATTGACAGTTCCCGAAAAATTTCAGGAAAAATCACCGAGAGACGTAAAAGGGACGCTAAAAATTTACTGTCCATTTAACAGAGTTGTAAGAAATAGTAAGAGGTCCTACACACAGGATCAATGATCGTCGATTTCAGTAGATCCCGTGATTCACGTGATCGCGTTGTACTCGAAATAGCAGACACAATAGACGAAGACATAACGTCCCTCCCAGGTATTCAGCGGACAGACGTCATCCGTCACTTCCAAAGAAATTCTAAGTACAATAAACGCAATGAGTTACGTAAATCTTGTGTAGCCGGGGTTATTTTTCAGGTTTTGCGCTCGCGTATGGTGAGATACGTTCGCCGTTCGAAACGTATTTCGACGTTTACGGCGGCCATTTTTCACCGGCGATAATCGCCGGGCTTGGACGTGGACTCAGGATGGAGCCGCGTTAAATTGCGTTTTGAATCTCGGACGCACATTTCACCGCGCCATCTTAGCTTCGATATTGTCAAAACAAATTCGGTTATAAAGACGGACACGACAACGCTCTAATTTGTCTTCGCCGAAATTTCGAAAATTATGTCTCGACCCGGCAGCGAACGAGGTTGATTTTCAGTGTCCCCTAAAGCGACTCGCTTGCTCGGACTTTATGCGATTTAATATTATAGTACAAAATTTTACGGTTGGACTTGGCACAATAATACAACATAACCGGATTTATGCGTTTATAGCACGTGCGCATAGAAGAAATACTAACAATCGTGACATTTCTCTATATTCAGCTCAAGGAATTACCAAAATAATTTGTTCAATGAAACACGAAATTGAAAAGTCAAAAAGTATTATAGTGAGAAATCTTTCGACCTTCTTGTATATTGCACACAGCAAGTAAATTTTGTAGAGTGAATATTTCAGTGAAAAATTAATATTTAAATATGTGTAAATAATTCCGTCACCTATATACGATTGTCAAGTGATTTAATGATTTGCTAAAACGTCAAAGACAATAGAATTGCAGTCGAGATAATAAGCGAAGGTGGACGCGGCGAGAAAAAAGCCGAAATGGAGAAAAATTCCAGTTGCTGTTTGATTAGTCCCATTCAGCAACGGTCGAGTATCATCTTCCGCGGGGCCGAGAAGTTTCTGTCCGCGCCACTGTCCGACTACTGCTGGCGTATTCTACTGCGAGCCTCTAACGAGCAACGCGCCCTTATTCGTAACTAGCCGAGCAGCCTCGAACACGTGCCCCCTTCATATTTCTCGCAAAACTATTCCCCGGCAACTGTTACTCCACTCTTTTTCTCGCCGCTCGTTTCCACGAAATTTCCAATTAACGAGCCCTCAGACGCCCCTCCCACTCTCCCCAGAAACTACTAACTCGTTGTCCATAAAGTCCCCCCCCCCCTCACCCCCTTCTGCATCGCATAATCGATGCGAAGGTATGCGACGACAAACTAGCCCTGATTTCCCAAGCTGGAATATTCGATACATGTTTTAGAGAACTCTGTTTTAACTATTTTGTGGGAAAATTAACACGGTAATTTCTTAGTTTCTGTTACAGGGTTGCAAAGAGTCCTCTTTTAAAGTTGAAGGTATTTTGGGTTGGTGGAATATTGTTTAATATGGTAATTTTTTAATTTTATTTTCCCAGGGTTGCAGAGTCCTCTTTTAAAGTTGAAGGTATTTTGGGTTGTGCGAAAATTGTCTAATATGGTAATTTCTTAATTTTATTTTCCCAGGGTTGCAAAGGGTCCTCTTTTAAATTTGAAAGTATTTTGGGTTGGTGGAATATTGTTTAATATGGTAATTTTTTAATTTTATTTTCTCAGTGTTGCAGAGTCCTCTTTTAAAGTTGAAGGTATTTTGGGTTGTGCGAAAATTGTCTAATATGGTAATTTCTTAATTTTATTTTCCCAGGGTTGCAAAGGGTCCTCTTTTAAATTTGAAAGTATTTTAGGTTGTTGGAATATTGTTTACTATGGTAATTTCTTAATGTTATTTTCCCAGGGTTGCAAAGGGTCCTCTTTTAAATTTGAAAGTATTTTAGGTTGTTGGAATATTGTTTAATATGGTAATTTCTTAATTTTATTTTCCCAGGATTGCAAAGAGTCCTCTTTTAAATTTGAAAGTATTTTAGGTTGTTGGAATATTGTTTACTATGGTAATTTCTTAATTTTATTTTCCCAGGATTGCAAAGAGTCCTCTTTTAAATTTGAAAGTATTTTAGGTTGTTGGAATATTGTTTACTATGGTAAATTCTTAATTTTATTTTCCCAGAATTGCAAAGAGTCCTCTTTAAAGTTGAAGGTATTTTAGGTTGTGCGAAAATTGTCTAATATGGTAATTTCTTAATTTTATTTTCCCAGGGTTGCAAAGAGTTTTAAAATTGGGAGTTTTGATAAAGTGTTTGAATAGTGAAAATAGTTCGTAAACAAGCAGAAGAAGAATGATTTTTCCGGGACAGGAAGACGGATGATCGTGCGATTATTTACGCGATACAACCGACTAGATTATTCTTGGCATTCGTCACCGAGAGACGAAAGTGAGCCGCGCACGCATGATCGCCGTTGCTGGCGATGCGACAAAGCTATGAATACCTCAAGGTGGATGTTAGAGGGACCGGACACCGTGGAAGAGCGAAAAGCATATCGGCGAGCCCACGAAATCAGCGATACGCGCCATCGATCTTGCAATGTCACGACGATCGATGGGCCTTGATCTACACGGGCTTATCGAAACGGAACGACTTCGTTAATCTCCTTAATGGCCGCCGCCGTCGCTGCGAGAGTTCCACTGCGGAACGATCTTCTTCGATTAGCTCTATCTCTCTCTGATTCTGCTTTTTTTTGCGGTGGATCTTCACTATTCTAATGAAAAACGCTATCTCCAGCAGGATTGCGCGAGACACTGTACTGAATCTAATTACACGGTGGATTTTATGCATTTACAGCAACGTTTAATTATTTCTAAATATTTAATATTTTTGTGTATGCGCATGTTTGAAATATTCAGTGTTTATTTATAGGCTTGTTTTGAAGCTGTTACGAACAACAGCGCGGCCTCGACAACAGAGTCCGTTTGGTTCCTATCATCGATTTCTTCGGCAGACTAGGAACTAATTCGTATGCATCATGCGATGACCATGAAGCGTCGATACGTCTGTATCAAGATTTTCAAAGCACGGTTACATTACACTTGATTGCCTTCGTCCATGCAACTCGACTTCCTTTTTTGTGTATTTAGGGAAATTAATTCAGCGAAGCTTGAGACGCCATTTTCTGTTCCACGTTCTGCATGTAATTGATTTTGTAGACCGTAAACGCGTCGCGCATTATTGTTCAATTAATCCATTTTTGTTCCTGTACTTCCACTTCGACGACTTAATCCACTTAATTGTTAGACTGCGGATCTTTATGCAAAATAAAAAATTGCATTGATTGCGAGACCCGGGAGCGAAATAAACATTTCTTCTTTTAATTATTTTATTAAGCTAAAACCAATACGCTGGTGACCTTAAATATTTTTAGTATGTCCTTTAAATTGTGCTTACCCATTTTTGTCATAAATGCATCAAATCCGCAGTCTACTAATTGATATAATATATCATTTTGAGGGACCCTGTAGTTGCAGTGTGAAATGAAATCGGTGAAAATCGAACGGAGTTTTCCAGGCTGTCCTAAATCGTGCACTTTTCCGATTATTCGAGGGTATTAAAAAATAAATATTGAACATTATTTTTATGGGGCCCGGGAGTTTCTGCGACCCTCCGCCGTCAGCCATTTTCTTTCGGTGCGCAATTTTTCCGAACAGCTGCCGCCGTAACTGCAACGATGCAACGGGGGGTGAGCTTTTCCGCGGCACGCGTTGCAATTTCCGGTTGAACGTGGTTCTACAACGAAGTTTCCGGCGCGGCGGAAGTGGGGCGGGGACCGTAAACTTGAACCCGAAGTTCAAGAGCACGGTTCAACACCGTTTATCGTTCATTTCGTCACGCACCACGCTGGCCGAGTTAACGAGGTCGCTGAACCGCCATTACGGTTCACGCAATTAGTCTGACCACGCCAATAAAACTGCCGGTAACGATCGCGTAAAAATAACTGCAATCGGTTCCGGACATAAACCAGTCCGCTAGAATAATTTATGCGACTCCCATATCTTGCTCGTCTAATCATTAAGAAATTTTCGATAATAATCATCTCGAAGTGAACAAAATCTTTCAACATACTTCTACGTTTACTCGTCAGGTACGCTTATAGTGTGATTAGTGTCGGATTACACGCTAACGACGAAGTTGCAGGATCATGAAGGCAATTTTAATTGGTTCAATTGTGCGAAACAAGTTGATAGAAAAATTGTAAATTACGGCTCCCTTTTTCGTTCCCAGTTAATTCTTCTCTCCTGCCGGTGTACAAGAATGTTTAATTATTTCCCGACCGTCGTAGAGCTATGCAAATGCTCTTAATTGTCATGCTGGAACCGTGCCTGGCTCGTGGTCCAATCAGATTTTAAATGAACCACGATGCACCCTTTAAAATAATCCTCCATACGATCAATTCTTCCGACGTGAGAACGTGAAAATGATAACAACCAACCGGTGTAATCATTTATACGATGAAAGAGATGAAATTCACTTCACACCCCTGTGCCGCAAGCGTAAATCACCGAGATAATTATGGTCAGAGATAATGGTGTCGCGGCACAGTGAACACAAATCATTTTAGCAAATCCCTTGCCTCGAGAGCTAGCGTAATCATTTTTTAACTGGCCGGAACGGACTGTTGAGCGTGCTCATTTACTATCTAAATTTTATTTGAGCAATCCCCTCCAAATTACCTCGAAAAAATACATCAATGCGATTAATAGATTTAAGAAAAATTGAACAACCCCCACCAGTGTCGCCAGATGAGGGGAGGGAGCACGAATCGAGGGGAACTACCCCCTCTCTGTCAGTGCCGGAGCATGCGCGACGGAGCCGAAACGCGTCACGTGACCCGGTAGTGGGGGAAGCGAGGGGAATAGCGCCGGTGGTGGGGGAAGTTAGAGTGGGGGAACAAGTCTCGATCTGCCGACACCGCGGCCCGGAAAAATAGCTTCAATACTGCACTCACATGAACGTCAAGCGAAATGGAATATCTTTTTATGGAATTCATGCGAATCGAGGCCGCGAGAACTGTGCTGACTTGGTCCCGCGGACGTTTTCCAATAACGTGCTGATGTCCCCGCTTAAGGGACGTCGTATTTTCGTTTCAAGTCGCGACTTGGGATCGAGTGTTCGCGATATCGGTTACGATTCGTCGAAACGCGAAGAATCCTTCGCGAACCACGGAAGGACACGTGTCCTTTGATACTCGCACGGTTTCCAGGGGAGTCGGAAAGTTTCCCCCGTCTATCGGGAAATCAATGAATGCATGGAATCTCGTGGAAGTTCCGCGACATCATCGTCCGGAAAAAAAGTCGGTTTGTACCGCGGGAGATGAACTGGCGAAGTTTCGATAGTGGCCTCGATAGATTATGAAACAGAGCGGGGATAAATTCGAGTCGGTTCTTCTTCGGGAGAAAAAAAAACTACCATCGACGACGACAACGACGACGAGGACGGTGACAGTAACGAATTACTGTCGGCTCGGCCAAAAAAGTTCTCCCCTTTTTGCAATTTTGCGGACGTGTTCGGCTGCGACACTTTATGCGGCTGCTGCATAAATTTCTGCATCGTGGAAGATTTGCGAATTTCGCTATCGCGCACGAGAAAATGTCATCGGAATTGTACCGTATTTCGTGTCACTTTCAGTAGAAAAATGCCGGGAATGTGTTGGCGAAAGTCCCGTGAAAAAATCATGAAAAATAAAGTTTTGTTAGTGAACTAGTAGTGGTCCACACAGACACACCTGACCTGTGTTATGTTACACTCCTCGGCGACCGAGGTCTCTCGAGCTTTGGACCCCCACACCCCGCGGTAGTGGGGATAGTCCCGCGACATTTATCGCCCATGCCTCGGCGACATATACAGAGAATTCACTGTACAAAGAAAGCTTGTCGATCACAATAAACATTTTCAATTTTTACGAACGGCGTTAAACAGCTGAAGGATCACGGAATGTAACCCGAAATTCCCAAAATCATAACTTCTTCTATTCACGAGAAAAATATTCCGGGCTCGACCACGTCGCGTCGGCTCGCGTCAAAGGCTTGCCGGGGGCGTTCGCGAAAGTGCAAACAGAATTCGATTTGTTTTCGCAGGAGTCACACACACACACACACACACACACACACACACACACAGGTAAGTGCAGTCGAATCGATATAATGTGGCGGCTCTCTGTTGCGAAACTGGCTTCGATCAATTTCTGCGTCACCGCGTGCCACGAATCCGAGCCTAACGCGGAAATGTTTCCGCGGGGGTGGCAGAGGGCGGAGGAAAGGGAGAAAGAGAGAGAGAGAGAGAGAGAAAAGGAAACATTGCAAATGTAGGTGCGTGTGTCTCTCCGCATTCCGTGGTTCTGGCTTGCTCGGCCTTCGGGCGAACTTACCACCCGTTGCTTCACAATGCCTCCGCGCAATTACATTCTATTTTCAGTTCCCGGCTGCGAGCAGCTCCGCCGACGACCGATTCGAGCCCCGACGAATGACTCTCCAATTTTTCACGCCGACGATCATCAACCGAGATCCTCCTCAACGGTGTAATCGACCCCTTTAACGACCGCATGAAAACGCCATTGCCTCGGGACGGCTTCTTTTCGCAGCGGAGATATGTTCGTTTGATTATAGATGTTCGTTCGATTATAGATCTTCGCGCGCAATCACTCTCTTCTAATCCTCAAGTGTAAACTGTCCGATCTAAACCGGTCCCGAATTTTTATTCGTCCCTGTTGATCTCATCAATATAAACAAATATAATTATAACGTTGCCTCAAACTAATCCACGTTTTAATTTGGAACTGAATGCTTTTAACCCTTAAAATGGGAAATACAAATGATTTCTCTATATATGTCGCCGAGGCCTCGACGATAAACGTCGCGGAATTGTCCCCACTACCGCGGGGAGTGCCCCTCGAGGCGCAGCTCGAGAGGCCTCGAGTGTAAACATAACTCGGGTATGTCTCCTGCACGATACTAGGCACTGGCAAGACCCGTGTTGTTGACATAAATCGAGCACTCACTGTACATTTTTCAGAAGACCTAGAATTACTAGGTTGTTTTCTGTGTTTCACCGTCGGAGAATTTGCAAGGAAACAATTTTTTCTCGCCTGTTCTCTGTATTTCAGATTGAAAAATTCAGCAACCAATATGGTGGCTGGCTCACAATGTCCTCGAACGAACCCGGTGTACCACGTCGGGGTTCCCGGAGGAATTTCTCGTTCGCCAAACAATCTTTACTGCCGTGCCGAGCCTGTTCGCCGCGCGCGAAGTATCATCGCGCGGGTAGCTAAACTTTGAAAAGAGTGAAAGCAGAGGAGGATCCTCTCGACGGGATTTTAACACGGGCACGGTTCAACAAGTAGTAAAACTGCTGGAAGCTTGACACAACCGGCGCCGGATTTATCATTCGGAATAAATTCGAGGATATTTCGTTGCTGGGGGTGACGGCGGGCCGGAGGGCTGTAACTCACGCGTGAGATTATGTTGTTTTCCATTGCGGAGGGTGGTTCCAAACATGGCCGACGCGCGGTGATCAATTTCCCCGAAAACGTACATAAAATTGGACAAAAGGCAGCTTTGAATTCGGTACTTTTAACTAATTTTATCGGTAGACTTTTAGAGAATGTTCTTCCGAGCTGCCAAAAAATATTTGAAAAGATTTAAGATTTCTGGTTTCTTCGAAACACAGTAGATCCCCTGATATAGACAACAAATAATTTTTTTGAACACGAATAAATTTGCACAAAGATTTCTAGTACCACTTATTTCAGTCCCTGTGTAAAGAGTCCACAGGAAAAATTGAGAATTTTGATTTTACCGGAAAGAAAATGTTTTGATTATTAAAAATTCTGCAGGAATTTACAAGAATACATTTCTGAGAGATACGAATTTTGTCCACGTTTTTTGGGGGAAATTGACCGGCCTGCGACGCCGCACGAATTGGGACGAACTATAAGCTCTGTGAATTCGACGGGAAACTCAAAGCTCCGGCAATTTTTCTCACACAGATCGATCGAGCCGCTTACTTTGATACTCTTCGCGAATCATTCTCCCGTGAACGCTCGTTGTCTCGCGTTATGCGAACGGGGCAGATGCAATTCGAAACGAGTCGGCCCGGATTATAATTTTCTCTAATTATTCTGCTCACTCTGCTTTCTTCCGTGGAACTTAAAACAGTGTATTTGCATAAGCTCGCGTTCGTTAGCTGAATCGTGACGAAAATCCTCGACTCGAATTCCGCGAATATGTTTGTTGTTCTTCTGGAGCTCGTGTTTAGACCGTCTTTATGCGAACTGTTGCCTTTATAAATTATTTTATGGAAAATTGACAGCGACTGACGAACTTCTTTCACAAAAATATATCGATTGAAATTAATTTTGAATATTCATTACACTTTAGAAATAAGTATAATTAATATAGGCACAGTAAACTCTACTCTAGTCCCATAAACTCTGGGCTTGAGAACAATGTCAAGCCGAATAGGGTACCATCATCCGTAATACGTCGAGAAAGAGTCCCGAGGCGTCGTCTTATATCGAAGGAAAACTGTATTTTGAAATTTCCCTCTGAAATATTTTTTTATGTCGCCTATAAATTTCCAGTAATGGAGTTTCGTCCGGAAAACGAGATTATCGATGCACTGTGCGTCGCGTTAACGAAACGGACGATATTTGGCAAGCGCAGCGCAAAATTCTCGCGAAACAACGAGGTTCGATGCAACGTCTCCGAGTTTCTAGCACTCTCGGTCAAGAGTAGAATTATTTTTGGCAGCGAGATACGACTTCTGCCGCCACACACATTGTAGGCAAACGGGCGATAAGACCGTCGGCGGCGGCCGGAACCGTTAACCTCGATATTAATCAAGCATATTGGCCGGCCCGAGCCTCGAACTCGTGTTCCACGTCGAAAATACATGGAACACGGTCCCGACACAGAAACAGTCGCCGTGAAGAATCGCGCTCGATCCGGTTAATCTTCGTCCGTATCAAATCCGCGGGATTTACCTAGCCGCGACGCGATAAATGAGCGCCGAAACTCGAACAAATCATCTGAGCTGGTTGATCCGCTCTCGCGACACAAAGCCGCTGCGATTTGGGCTCGATTGAGTGAAAAATCCTGCTTTGAATGGGAACGTTGGTAAACAATAGAACGTGGAACAATATTCTTCCTGGAATCGGTCGTGTGTACCCGAGTTTATGCACCTATAAAATAAAATAGGCGATGGTGACTTTAACACGTTGACTGCCATGTCACCCATATGTGTGTGACGGAATTATTTGTCCAGTTTTTATAATGAATTTTTACGTTTATATTTTCATTGTACCAAATTTGATTAGAATCTGTAAAATGCAAGAAAGTTGGAGGACTCCTCAATATCATACATTTAATTGTGTTGTCAATTTTTATTTCATTAAATAAGTCTCTTTGATTTTATGGAATTTTTGAGGTGGCAGTCAAAGTGTTAAACAGTAAAAGAATTGAAAGAATGCAAGAGAATGGGAGGAATTTATGCGTTTTCTGCATCTTGATAAAATTGTTAGAGAAATAGATTCTTCTTCAGTTCCTCGGACTTGCAATTGTGGCAAATTAGTTCTAATTTGCGTGGACTAAAATATTTTTGGTGGAATGCTTTCAGTAAAATTGTCCAAGAGAGAGATAAATTCTCGTTTGGTTCCTCCGACTTGTGACAATTTTTTAAAAGAAGAACTATACAAAGAATTATATCATATTTGGTGTCGTTTTCATTACAAAAATGGCACGGAACGCGTTGGCGAAATTCCCACAGAAAAATCACGAAAAATAAAGAAATTCTGTTATTGGATTAGTGGTGGTTCACACAGACACACCGGACCGGTATTATGTTTACATTCCTCGGCGACCGAGGTCACTCGAGCTGTCCTTTTCTACGTTCGGCGTGGATCAAAGAGTATACAGAAGACAAGTATCGAATAGTGTTGCGGACATATATCGAGAGAACACTGTGGTTATTGAAAAATACTTTCAGTGAGATAAAAATTTGTACAAGCAAACGCATAAAAATTCTTCTGATCAAACAGTCCGATCAACGGATAACAATGGCTCAAAAACGGTGCCGTTATTCCGCGACGGAACGAATGGTACGAATTTCTCTCATCGACATATGTGCATAAACAAACGTGTGCAAAAGCGCCAAACCATAAAATTCGCAATCTTTTCGGCTGTCGTTTGTTTCCAGTCCGATCGATACACGGTTTCCAAGTGGCCGGGAATAATAATGGTAATTTCCCTCCCCTCCCCTCTCCCCTCCGCCCACGGGTTGTTCGTTTATCGCTGTTCATCGGAGCAATTATCCGTGGCTCATTGGACAGCTGCGATCGAAAGGGTTAATTACAGAGCGAGTCTGGTTCGTACCGGTGCGGCCGCGAAGGACCGTGACGATTTCTTTTTCTTATCGGACAGCGGTTGTTTATTTATCGAGTGAAATCGAGCGTCAATGTCGCGGGCGGTGCCCGACATACGGTGCCGTTTTCTGCCTTTCACCGTGGCGGCCAAAGTATCAAAAGGATATCGACAGGAAAAACGGCTCGCCGATAAGAGAACGGCACCTGTTTTATCACGGACGCATGCATTATTCAGAAACGCGTAAATTAATGGCGGACAATCTCTGTTTTGCGTTGTGTACGCATTCCGTTCTTATCGTTGCTGGTGATCGACTGGTTTAAATTATTCCGCCTTTTTGTATTTTCTTTTTTTCTTCCGGAGAACGGACCTTCAACCGTGATCGTTGGACTGCGGATCGACTGCATTTAGGACGAAACGCATGGTGCATAGGTGCACTCACAAAATGGCCGAATCGTATGCAAATAGAAAATTCTTCAGATACGGAAATATTGCTGCAATATAACTCGTTAAAATTGTTCTAAAATTATATTTACGTAGCTCCTGTGTGGGGAAAGTAATACAATTTTCATTTTGTCAACAATTGGAAGACAGAAATAGTTCACAATTTTTATATTGCACAGATTAAAAATGAAATTGTATACTTTTAATATCATCACTGTACTAGCCAAGAACTAAACTAGCAACCTATAATATCACGACCTTCGAACGACCTCCAGCACAAAGGATAAACAGAAACAGATACAATCAAATTACGATGGTAAATCTATATTTAAAATTTATGGAGAATATTTTTTTTAAGTCCCTTTCGGTGCTCCATTTAAGGGTTGAGCAGGACAAAAAGAATTTGAGTGTCCTTTGATGTTACTGGTCAAGAACAAAACTAGCAACCTATAATATCATGACCTTCGAACGACCTCCAGCACAAAGGATAAACAGAAACAGATACAATTAAATAATTAGGATGGTAAATCTATATTTAAAATTTATGGAAAATATACTTTTTTAGATCCTTTTCGGTGCTCCATTTAAGGGTTGAGAAGGACAAACAGAATTCGAGTGTCCTTTGATTTTACTAGCCAACAACAAAACTAGCAACCTACAATATCATGACCTTCGAACGACCTCCAGCACAAAGGATAAACAGAAACAGATACAATCAAATTACTATGGTAAATCAATATTTAAAATTTATGGAAAATATTCTTTTTCAAGTCCCTTTCGGTGCTCCATTTACGGGTTGAGAAGGACAAAAAGAATTCGAGTGTCCTTTGATTTTTCCGGTGTCTGGAAAGTTACCGGGCCGTCATTCTCATGAATGCATAATGATTCGCAGTCTACTTAGGGGGGACAGTACAAAGGGGCCGACAGGCGACAGAAGTCTATAGAAGTAGGAATTTTGTGCGAACTTTGTAAGCGGTGGACTGAATTTTTCATGGGCTGTGTCCGTCCATACGTTCGCGGGTAAACGACGCGGGACTATGCACATAATGCACAATAGAGAAACGCAGCTAACCAGCGATCTAAATGCGTCAGGGAGTCAAGGTTGATGCGGGGGTGGGTTCGGACGCAATGCTAGCTAGGCCGCGCACAGGGAGAAAAAGAAATTTTCGCACGGGGCGCATCAAGGTATGCAATCGATTCTGGTGCAGTCGGCCGCGGGGCTGCGGATGCGTTCTTACGTAAACCATCAACTCGACAATCCAGGATCAAATGACGCATCAGTCGTTAATTGCATCTGGGTCTTCGTTCAAACAATTTTTCTCCTTTGACATCTAGACCGTGGCTCTTATTATGCATTCGACGCGAACGTATAAATGTGCATCGGTAGAATTTATGTGTATGTAAATGCAGCGGCAACGTCAAACGAAACTGCATAGCGTTGCAGTACCAGCAACACTAGAAACTTTTTTTTTTTTTTGGTGTTACTGCAGTTACTGTTAGAAATTCTACCGACGTTGTTCACTTGCAAATTCTTGTTATAAACGCGCTGTTCGCTGGTAGGCTGCAAGAATTCTCATGTCAGTTGAGCGGAACAGTCGCAGAAATTTTTCACACGACCTAGAAGTGCGACAAACAATGTCCGCAAACTAACAAAGTCTCGCGGACTACATTGTAGTTTCCAAGAAATGTTTGCCGTGCACACAGAATGTGTCCGGATAGTTGTGATCGACAGTGCGCCATGTAATTGACAGGGAAACGATCTCCGCGTAATAGAGAATTGTTAAACAATCGATCGGTCTTTGCAGTTTTGTGCGTTCGAGTAATCGAACTTTTTACGGACCCGGTTTCAGAATGGAAGTTTCCTTCCTGTGTGTTCGGGGGAAAAAAACTCGGTTGTAAATCGTTCAACAATTTATCTTGATGATTTATGCTCGTATCCCGCGCGATTATTTTTTATCATTTCGGTGTATTGACGGGCGACAGGTTTTCTATTTGATGTAACAGTGCGGAAGAGCTTATCGATGGATTTTTCTCCTGTTTTTATGGTTAAAAAATTGTTTACTTTAGATCAATATCCACTTTATTTCAATGTTTGCCTTTATTTATTGTATCATCGCTGTCAACGTTGGTTTAAATGTAGATTGACGAATCTACCTGGTCAGCAACTTTTGACATAATGCATATTGCAGTCAATATTAATTAAAATATTTTTACTCGTCACTGTGGAATTGTAAATTGAAGAATTCATCTGGCCAGAAATTTTTGAAATAAATGTATTACCTACAGTGCAATAGCAGTTAATATTAATTGAGATACTTTTACGAAACTTTTTAAATAGACACATGAATTGTACTAATCAGTCGATAAAGTTGCAGAGTGTACAGCGGATTAGCATTGATTAAAACCAATCCAAAGAAGGAAAGTGACTCGGTTAGCAATTTAATCCGTTCGCACACAAGCTTTTAATCACTGGACACCGGGCTTAAGTAATCAAGATATAAATTACCGAGATTGCAAACATCTCTGGTGAAAAACAAACTCGGCTAATCCTTATTTACGCCTGTTCAACACTGCTGCATTCTGTTTGTCAGATATAAAAGATAATGTCTTGCGACACGCTTTTCACGCTAGAAACAGTGTGTTCGTATATTTGATATGTTTACATCAATACGTAATTACATATTAACGTTACACCGAGGTCGCGTTATTTCCTCCACGACAATACGAAGCCCTGGACAACAGTATTGTGCCGGTAACATTAAAGACAAATTATTGATCGTACCCCATTGGAACAGTTCCATCGACAGAAGCCTGAATAGTTTTGTCAGTGTTCGACAGCAGTTCGACAAATAGTTAGCGGAATTCACATTTGGGAACGTAAAACGACAGTTTCCCGTAATTGTCTGCCCGCTCTAAGGGGTCTTTCGTGACCCAGTTCGTTGCAACTGGACCGCGGATCTTGGTGCAAAATAAAAATTGTCTGCGTCACAGTTCACACGTCGAAGTTTCTTTCGATCTCTCTTTAATGATTCTAATAAGTTGAGAACGATACGTCAACATTTTCCAAAACTGGTCCCCAAAAACATACAATTCGGATGCAACATTCCCAACTCTGTAGGCCCAGCAATTTTACAATCAAATGGATTTGACGTCGAGGATTAAATTAAATTAGTAAAACCAAATCCCCGAACGAATTTAATTGAACGCATACACACACAGAGTGCCCACCAGAAATCGGAAAGATGATTCCGCAATTCGCAAACAAACATCGCCGGCGCGGCGTCGAGCTTCAGCGAAACATACGAGCGTGGCAATTAGGCTCGGCTGATTGAAGAGTGTCTGCCCGTTCAATTTTTCACTCTGCCATTAACTGACTTCGGGGCCGGGTATTCATCGAGTGCCCGAAAATAAAATAAACAACCGGCCCAGTTCTTTTTGTGGGACGCGAGCGCGCAGCAAATTTTCCGGAGCGTTGTTTAATCTTGCGGCCGCCACATTGTCGTGCTCTCTCTCTCTCTCTCTCTCTCTCTCTCTCTCTCTATCTGTCTGTTTGCGAAATCCACCGATAAAGCGGATAGGTCCTCTGTCCTCGTTCGGTGTTAAGTAACCGGCCGAAAAAGCCGATATTTACAGAAGCCACGAGAGAGAGAGAGAGAGAGAGAGAGAGAGAGAGAGAGAGAGAGAGAGAGAGAGAGAGAGAGAGAGAGAGAGAGAGAGAGAGAGAGAGAGAGAGAGAGAGAGAGAGAGAGAGAGAGAGAGAGAGAGAGAGAGAGAGAGAGAGTCTCGCTTTCATTCGTCACGGTCCCGATTACGATTCTATCGCGACGCGTCGGAAATTGCAATTAATCCGGCGGAGCACGTGGCAAGCCTGCTAACCGCCCCGTTGCATAATAAAACGGACCGTGAATGAAACATGAAGCGCGCTGGACCGCGTCCTGATGCGTCTGGGAGTTCACAGGAATTCTCAGGAATTCGCTGGAATTCACTGGAATTCACAGGAATTCGCAAGAATTCACAGGAATTCATAGATATTCGCTGGAATTCTCAGGAATTCGCAGGAATCCAGGGAGACCGGGGGATGCGTAATGCGTTTCCCACACGATAAAAGAATGGAATTCGCAGGAATTCTCAAGAATTCGCAGGAATTCGCAGGAATCCAGGGGGACCGGGGGATGCGTAATGCATTTCCCTTACGATAAAAAAAAATGAATTCGCAGAAATTCACAGGAATTCATAGGAATACGCTGGAATTCTCGGGAATTCGCAGGAATTCAGGGAGACCGGGGGATGCGTAATGCATTTCCCACGCGATAAAAGAAAGGAATTCGCAGGAATTCTCAAGAATTCGCAGGAATTCGCAGGAATCCAGGGGGACCGGGGGATGCGTAATGCATTTCCCTCGGGATAAAAAAAAGGAATTCTCGGGAATTCGCAGAAATTCACAGGAATTCATAGGAATTCGCTGGAATTCTCAGGAATTCGATCAAAGTCCTCCACGTGGCTCGAACAATACCGTCTCCCCGTCCTGAGTGGCGGAAAATTGGCGAAATTAGCGTCGCGATCTCTATTAATCCGCGAACGTGAAACGCGGCGTCGCGTCATTGAAAGTCCTGGCCGGCTCGCGGCCGCGTTCAATTACCGACGGAGATTAATTACACGGGCGAAACAATAACTCCCTGGCGGCGCGTTCTCACGATGATCCATCCCCGTAACTCCTGCGGGAGCCGATGGATTCGTCCGGCGTGAATTCGGCCGAAGTTTCTGCACGGTTTCCGGGGAGCAAGTTGACCGACTCTAATCGGCCCAGCCCAGCCCGGCCCGGCCCGGCCCGACGACGTTTAAACCCGAAATCCGTACCCAAAACTTCAGGGTAACCGTATGATGAACGAGCTTTACTGCTCGAACGAGAATTTATAGCGTTCGTGACGACGACGTGCTATCAAAGAAGCCCCCTGACGAACAACGCAAAAATTTGCTATGGTATAACCTTTCTCTAGCCAAAATATACTATTGTATAAGTCTAACGGGTTGTTTAATCATTTCGTTACGCCACTTTTTCAACCCCGAATTTCTCCCTGTTGACTGAACTAAATAGCTTTTGAATTAAGAACTGTATTAAGATTAATATATGTCCACAAGACTTGCCTTAAAAAATCTATTTCGAAAAGCTCCCCTGACCGAGGATTAACCCTTTGCACTCGAGTGGTGACTCTCAAGCGCCACCAGAAATTGTTCTGGCATTATTTCAAACAAATCACAAGAAATATTACAAAATATTTGTTACCTTACAAAATTTGTATGTAACAGATTACTGAACATTCAAATATTATACGTGGAAATCGGATCAGTTTCGTATGAATAAAATGAAAATATTCTAAGACAGAAAAGAAACATTTAGTTTTAGAATTAAAATAGTGCCGAGTGCAAAGGGTTCAAAATGATTCTTTCGAATACGCGTGTCGCAGAAGTCCTACAAAGTCCGAGGTGAATCGCTAATCCGAAAAGACCGGGATGCACCGCGGCGTTCCATGGAATGCAATGAACGCATAAACCAGTCCATTTATTGTCTCGCCAACAATTGCGGCTGGCGGCGCGCCTCTTCCTTCGAAAAACAGACAATAGCATTGTCCAGGGCGGATTCAGTCGATGGCGAAGTGGCGTACCGGCTCCTTGTAAATACAGATAATCCCTCCGGATGGGTCGCAACAGGCCCAGGCGATCGTCCCGCAGGCAGAAACTAGCTATACCAGCTATTGTCCTCCAGATCCGCGCTCGTCAAAAACCGATCATTAATCGCCGCAGGGCGTGGACTCGGTTGTTTGTTTGCCGTGTCCACGATCGACGCGAATCGACGAATCCCAACTGGGTCCTCGCTTATGCAAATTTCAGTCGCAATATTATCCCGAAAACCCGCCGCAATAATATTCCATTACAGCGACGAGGCGCGTTCCGCGCGGCCAATCGAATTAATTTCAAACGGAATCCCAAACGTATCGACGCGAAAAATTCGGCTGGACCGCGTTTGCTAATTATCGCGATTGCCAATTAATTCGGTGCGGGGGCGAACCCGTGTCGGGACGGCAGAGCTCTGCTTTACCCTTTGCGAGCGAAAATTGTCCAGTGCCAGTTTTGTTTATTGGCTTCACAAGAAGAATGTGTTCTTAGTGTCATTTTAATCAGAAAAATGCCTTGACACGTTCGTCGCCGCGTCACCCATACATTCATTGTACTAAACTAGATTAGGATCTGTAACATGCAGAAAAGTTGCAGGATTACTCAGTATCATACATTTAATTTTTTGCAATTTATATTTCATTAAATAACTCACTTTGATTTTTTGGCATTTTCGGGTTTCTAGTTGGGCGTTCAAAGTGTTAAACAAGTTGGTGAAAGTCCTATGACAAAATAATGCCCCCCAGTGGGGGGGATAAGCGAACTGACTAAAACCGTGTAGCTCCTTGCGGCTTAGATCGAGGCTTTACTGTAGTACAGTCGGGAATCTCAACACCGGGACACAGTTTCCCTCGAAGACCCTAAACAGCGAGAAAACTCGACGACCCTAAAAATCTCGGATCCTCAACAATTCCAAGAGAAAATTTGTGCAAAATTAATCGAAGATTATTGTAAACCAACGACGATCCTTTCAGCGTGTATCCATCAACAGTAAACGTACGTCCGAGACAAAACGGCCGCCGTCAGCGCAATTTCCGTCGAAGAAACTTTCGCGACCCGATCTCGCGAGAAAAATGGCGGCCCAGTCCGATCGCTGCCCTGGCGCTTGTTATTTGCCGTCGGTATGCAAACACAGAGATTCTATAATATTCCGGGGCGTCGGTCGTGGCGAAACTTGTCGACGGCACTTCGCGTCAAAGGAAATTGGGTTGCTATAGCGTTCGGAAAGTTTCGACGCCGATTCCGCTCGAGCGGGGGAAGGCTTTTGTCGGAGGGATGTCCGAGGGGTTACTTTGCATCTGAGTATCGTCTCGAGGGGGTGGCTAATAAAGCTGACCCGCAACTTTCCTCCCGTTGCCGAACTTCGGGGCGACAATTTCTAATTGGTTCGTTACATTAAACTTTCGCGGCGTTTTCTCTTTTTTTTTGTTACCCCACCACCCCCCACCCCACCGCCGAAGAAAAACGTACTGCTCGATAAAATCGGGTGGCGGATCGTCGGAGGAGGGGCGAAGTTTTCAGAGAAACCAAGCCAGCGGCGTTATTTATGGCTGACATAAATATCCGATTATTCCTCGAGTTACCCTCCCTCCCTCCCTCCCTCCCCCATCAATATTTATTAAGCCGTTACTACCCCCTCTGAGGCGCGCCCGAGCGAACGCCGGAGAGAGCCTTTTATATACGCGCGACTCATCTGAATAACAAAATCGCCAAGTTTCCTAATTAAGAGGGCCGCGAGGAAGTTCCGCGAACAGTCCCATTCGATTTTTCAACCCTTCCCCGGGATTTATGCTCAAACAAATTCTCGAGGCGGCGCGGCGGGCGTAGACATTTTAAGAGCCGGAGAATAAATTCATACCTAAATGATCAAATACTTGATAATCTAGGCGAATATCTATGCATTTGAGGCATTTATAAATTTTTAAATAACAACTTCATGGTAGCGAACGTTGTCGAACATTCATCTTAGAAAAATTCGATTCTCGTTTAACAATGTAATCGAAGCCTCGCTGACACAAGTGATAAATGTTGCCTTTCCAACACTCGCATTATTCTGATGTTTGATCGACACGTATCGTTCACGTGGCGGGAATAATAAATGGAATTACGGGGAGTTTTTATTGAAATTGATTGCTAAACGAGTATTTTCCACGCCCGCCCGCTGCACGCCCCGCCGTTCATCTCAATTAATTTTCCGATCAACGAGTTCTCGCGTGGCTCGATTAATTAGCGGACATTTTTTCCCTTAATCGGTGGTCCGCTCGACCAACGCCGAACGCATCGCCGGGTTTCTAGTAATTCTAAATCGACTCGTTGCGAAACCGAATAGGAAATCTTGCCAACAAACGCGGGAAATCCGATTATGCGACGCGACTCGATTCAACGCGATCGGAATTTTCAACCCTTTCCGAAAGAAAATTCGATGCATTTTTAAAAATCCGTTCGGCTAACGTATTACTCGATTTTATTCTATTGACTCGCTTTCTCTTTTGTGCGTTGAAATTCGATGTTCCCGAGGTGATAGTCCGTGGTTCATGATCAATTGTTTAACCGTGCGATTGAAGTATGAAAACGACGCGAACTCGCGAGAGCTAACGGGCTAAAACATTATGTATGAGACCTGGGAATTTGAATCCCGCGCGTAAAACTAGCTAAAAGGGCAGGGTCCTGCAGTGATTCTTTCGGAGGAAGCAATTCATACCTTTTAGTCACAAAGGTGCTCTAATTTCCGTGGACGGATTAATTATACGCGGAGTGTCACGTTCTTCGCGAGGTTCTGTTCGGAATAAAAGATGTTGAAGAAGTTGTGGTCTGCTGGAAGAAAAATTAATTAGAAAATTTTGAACAAGTTTATCTTCCAGAAGAATGGAAAACTGTTTGTATCATTTTGGTGAAAAAATATTAAATCCAATCAACGAATTTTTCCGTAGACATTTACAGAAGTGCTAAATACGGTAATGGTTTTATCTACTCCACTGGTATCCAGTGTTTCCATTTTTTCGAAGTGGCGAATGGAAATTGTAATATACAACGGTTCGCACCTTGCGAACGCAAGCTTCAGCACAATTGAAATATAGTAGCAAAAGTAGGCTAATGCGTCAGTTTCGTAAAGCAGTCAGCAAGGGGGCAATTTTCTGAGAAAAATTAAGTCGAAAATGCAGAATAAAATTCTTCCACGCGAGCTTTTGTTTCCGACAGAAACGAGTTTGGGAAGTGTCTGTTCATGACTTACTGTTTCTACTTGCGCGTCGCAAGAATTTCTCTCGGTTCATTCGGCTCTGTTCGTCGTATAAAACTATTTCCCGTTACACAAGGTGTTCCATTTTACACAAAACCGTGACTTAATTTAGTGACTTTTCTCAAAAATCTCTCATTTCGAGAATCCACCTCCACCGTGAAGAATCACTGACGAACCGTGGAGACGTTGACTAGCACACAAACTGCGGACGTTTGTGAAAATTGAATTTAATATTCTTTTTCACTGTTTTATGTCAATTCTCGTTCATCCCTTACGGCAATTTCACTTATTTTTACTAAACAATCACTACCGAGTAAAAACCTTTACTATCAAGGGTAGTGTTCTTAAAAATTTTGAAAAAATCCTTGGACAATATTTCAGAACGTTCTAAAAAGTGCTCGAGATCTTAGGGTAGCATCTTGTTTCAAACAATAAATAAAATATGCTACCGCCACATTTTAAAAAATCGGTGGTACTTTTCAAATAATTTTTTTATGAGAAATACCACCACCAAAACTCACTTTTCAGTAAACGTCCGCAGCGGATAGCAAACGATATTTATAAAACAATTGACAATACAATGACGACTCACCAGTGTCAACTCTCATTCATCCCTTACGGCAATTTCACTTATTTTTACTAAACAATCACTACCGAGTAAAAACCTTTACTATCAAGGGTAGTGTTCTTAAAAATTTTGAAAAGATTCTTGGACAACATTTGAGAACGTTCTAAAAAGTGCTCGAGATCTTAGGGTAGCATCTTGTTTCAAACAATAAATAAAATATGCTACCGCCACATTTTAAAAAATCGGTGGTACTTTTCAAATAATTTTTTTATGAGAAATACCACCACCAAAACTCACTTTTCAGTAAACGTCCGCAGCGGATAGCAAACGATAGTTAAAACAATTGACAATAAAATGACGACTCACCAGTGTCATAGAGGGGGCAAGGCATGTAGGCGTAGCGTTGCTCAGGATGCACCACGGACTTGTTCCGTTGTCCGCTGGTCATGGTCGCGAATTTGGTCACGTACTGCAGGAACTTGTCATAGAAGAGGAAGAAGGTCGTTCGGATTATCGTAAAGGCGTAGTCGTGTGCCGAGTTTTTCCCTCGATAGTGTCTCCCTGGTTCCTCCGGGCACAGGACACGATTATCCCGAGGCGACCGGGCGCGACTGCATCCTGCGACACACGGCGTCGCGACGCATCGACGCTCGTCGAGCCTCCCCGCGAATTAACCAATTAAGGATCGCCTGCACCCGTGCCAATTAGGCACAGACTCTTCTCTCGCACCGCTTGCTCGCTCGCTCGCTCGACCGTGCGCGGACGCCGCCACTTAATTAGCACCGAAATAAACCCACGGCTCCTTCTTCTTCTTCCTCTTCTTCTCCTTCTTCTTCTTCTTCTGCTCGTGGCTTTCCCTTGTGTCCGGCGCCGACACGAGATCACCTTCCGCCACACCTGAGGCAAAAGAATCCACTTTAATGCACCTGGCTATTTTTACACCACTCGGTTTCTTCAAAAGAGAAAGAGGAAAGAACGATCTTGCGTGATTTTGCGCGATCCAGCTGGATCCACGAGAACCCCACGCTGGATCGTAAGGGACGAAATGCAGCCGGTGGATCGGGGTAATTAACCACTTTTGGGTTAATTATTGGGTTTGATTTTGCAGAGTGTATTAGTTTTGTTTCTCACGAAACGTTTGCGACAGTGTCCCTTGAACAGTGTCCCTTGAACAGTGTCCCTTGAACAGTGTCCCTTGAACAGTGTCCCTTGAACAGTGTCCCTTGAACAGTGTCCCTTGAACAGTGTCCCTTGAACAGTGTCCCTTGAACAGTGTCCCTTGAACAGTGTCCCTTGAACAGTGTCCCTTGAACAGTGTCCCTTGAACAGTGTCCCTTGAACAGTGTCCCTTGAACAGTGTCCCTTGAACAGTGTCCCTTGAACAGTGTCCCTTGAACAGTGTCCCTTCAGGTAGATTGTCCCTCATAAATTGTTCCTGATAGATTGAGTTTGATACGTTGTTTGTTATGGATTGTTTATTGAAGACTGGTTAAGATCTACTGGTTGGAGACAGTTGTGGATATGTTTTATTTTTGAGACGATTTCTCCGCGCCAGAAGAAGATTTCCGTAAAAATGATTTATTGTTTCATTTATCTTGATATTCAAACATCACCGCGGCTTCGCGTGAAAAACACTCTGCTGAAGAAATAGGAAACGCGTGTGGTCCGCGACATCCAGAGGTCACGTGGAACACAAATCCGTGGATTCGTCTTGTCTCCAACGAATAACAAACGACCAGAGACGAAGCCATTGTAGTAATCAATCAGAAAAGAGCGCGTATAGTACTCTCGGGTACGATCACAATTTGTGGATAACCTCTACGAAAAAATCGTCCGATTACTAGCGTTTCTGTTGTACGAATGAACGAGAACGAAAAGCAACTTTAACGCAGCATTATTTAGCGTCTTATTTAGAAGGTGAATATTATAAAACCTCGAAAACAATTTTTTTTTAAGGCGAACCGAATTTAGGCAGAACGAGAGAGCTCGCGAGAAGAAGATTCGGCTTTCAATGAATTATTTATGAGCTCTAACAATCTTATACGTCCCTTTTTTTCATCCTAAGTAAAGATTTAACCGATGTCACTGCAGTTTGTTGCGACTCGGGTAGAAAGTTTATATTTTGCATAGGGATCCGCTGCTTATGGGAATTCAATGACTCATCCAATATAACTTTGAAGAGGAAGAAGAGGGAGCACATCAGCGCGAAGGTTTTCTATCTTTCCGCGATTTTCTTTCCAGGGAAACGTGAGCACAGTGCGCAATTAGGTCGAAAGGACCGGCTCCAAATAAAGCCATCGACGTCCAATTACCGATTTCTATTGTCAGAAGGCTGCTCCGGAAAGCGAGTCGAGAAAAATTTTGACACCGATTTCCTGTTCCTCGCGGTGTAGGCCGGGAAATGATTATGATGGTAGACGTGTTTCCCGTCTTAGGCCGCTCACGCTAATATTGAATTAAGGGGCGGACCACCTCCGATGACACTCGAACGAGTTCCGGACAGCCGGAAGTGGCGAGGGCAGGAAACTTCGTTGCTAATAGGCTTGTAATCTATTAACAAACTTGATCGTCAGAGTTTCCGCCGGTGTAATCCCTGTGTTCCCGCAAACTTCCTTCAACGGAATCAAACGAACGGACACCGAGGAACCACTCTCGATCAAATTGAACACAAGAGCCACGTGGGCGATCGCGAGATTTCCTTATGATACCGCCATTTTCGATCTCGAAGTCCCTCAGATCCTATCACCGATAACTCCTCCGGAAACTATTAGTTTGCTCGATTTATCTAACGTTTGTCTCTAATATTCGGTCACTGTTAAGAGGACGATAACATTTTTAATATTCAACCGTGCGATTTGAATTTATTTTTAAAGTTAGCTAATTAGTTTCCTACATAACGCGAAAACAAAAATTTGCTGCAGTTTGTACATTCACGGGGAAATTAATTTTTAAACCGGCTCGAGATTTCTCACCGTCAGATTAGTCGCTGCACTTTTCTTGCACTTTGTAAAATTCAAATTTCCAGCACTTGATATGCGGGCACGGAAATTAATTTTTAAATACACTCGAGATTGATCACAGCAATTTTCTTACACTTCATAAAATCCAAATTTCCAGCACATGATATGCGGGCACAGAAATTAATTTTTAAATACACTCAAGATTGATCACAGCACTTTTCTTACAGTTCATAAAATCCAAATTTCCAGCACTTGATATGCGAGCACGGAAATTAATTTTTAAATACACTCGAGATTGATCACAGCACTTTTCTTACACTTCATAAAATCCAAATTTCCAGCACTTGATATGCGAGCACGGAAATTAATTTTTAAATACACTCGAGATTGATCACAGCAATTTTCTTACACTTAATAAAATCCAAATTTCCAGCACTTGATATGCGAGCACGGAAATTAATTTTTAAATACACTCGAGATTGATCACAGCACTTTTCTTACAGTTCATAAAATCCAAATTTCCAGCACTTGATATGCGAGCACAGAAATTAATAATTTTTAAATAGACTCAAGATTTATCACAGGTCAGATTGATCGCGATTACAATCACTTTTCTAGCACTTCAAAGAATCTAATAAAAATTTCCAGCACTTAACCCTTTGCACTCGAGTGGTGACTCTGAAGCACCACTAGAAATTATTGTGGCATTATTTCAAAGAAATGACAAAAAATATTACAAAATATTTGTTACATTACAAAATTTGTATTCAATAGATTACTAAACATTGAAATATTTTATGTGGAGATCGCATCAGTTTCGTACGAATAAAATGAAAATATTCTAAGACGGAAGAAAAATTTAGTTTTAAAATGAAAATAGCGCCGAGTGTAAAGGGTTAATACACGACCACAGAAATTAAATGTGAAATACAGACGGTTTGCACACGCTTCTCACACTCGCGTCTACAAATGAAAAACAAATGAAAGTTTCGCCGGAACAGAAGGAATAAATTCCGGCAACAGCCACTCGAACGGGCGCCATGACGAAGCGAGAGATTAACGATTCTACCGGTCTTAAATGTGTTAGAGTGGGCGCTCGGGACGTGCCACGAAACAAATGGCCACCACTACAGGGTATGGCAGTGTTAATCGGGGGAAAAAGTGGAAGAAAAGTTGCGCGCGGTTTCGCGTGCGAAGCTGTTCTCGTTAGATTTTCCGGCGATAGGGAAACACCGGAATTACCACCTTCGCGGTGAGCTAACCGCGCCGCGGACTGTGTATTGTATTGTTGCGAGCAGGTACGTGTGATTACAGGTAGTAAAGTCGCGGGGTCATCGAGGAAATCGACGCGGTTGTCGGAAACGGAAACAATAAGCAACCGTGGCAGATTGCGGTGTCGATTTTTTGCCGGCCGATGTTCGCCCCTAATAGAATTCGCGAAAACATGAGGCGATCATGTGCTTTCTTAATTACCTGCTACGAACGTGAGATTTAGACATTTTTTTTGCAACGAGTGGCTCATTTAACAGTACATTGTATTGTATTATTGTAATGTTTTGGTTGGGAAATATTTACAAATGCCCGAGGATTTTTTACAGGGGAGAATAAATTTCGAAAGTTCGACGCTTTTTTAGGTTGTTAACCAGGATTCGAAGCCTAAGGCATCGTTTCCAATCGTTTTTGGCGGAACCTCGGACGCCATTAATCGTGCTTCCGATGTGCGCCACACACGGTACACTGCGAAACATTTAATAGTTGATATCTATGCGGTCGTAATCCAGGTTAATGTGCTCCAAGGAGCCATAAACAAGAAGAGATCCCATAAAACCACCATATACGTGTATCACTATCACTAAGTATGTACTTTTAGTTAGAAGATTACTAAACAAGAAAATAAATTTGAACTTGCCTGGAGAAATCGACAATATTCAACCAGTTATAACTTCGTGAAAAAAAATCGTACAACAATCTACCTGGGCTCATTTTATAAATCAAAGCCTCCTCTTCCAACCCCTCGAGCTACTTTTCCCTTAAAAAATTTTTTCGTCCCAGAAAAGGACCGAAAAAGCGAAGACTTTTAAAAGATTTTACTATGAAATATCTCAGATTCAAATATTTCTGGGGAGGTTAAAAAATTTTTTCTCCTGACTAAAATTACCGTGGATTTGAAGATCGAAGTCTTCTCTTTACAATGACGCTAAAAAAATTGATATACGATTTTTTTTCCACCATCTTATTGCATTCTGAAATGACGAGTAGAATTTTCTCATATAGAAAATACGAAAAACTGTTCTGAACCGTTTAGGATCACCTATTCCAACCCTCCTATCGGTATTTCTAGGGGTTAAACAAATTTCGAGGGGTGCCGGAGACTCTCACCCTATCGTCGGAGGGTGAGCAGGTGAAATAACGCAGCGGCGGAATAAATATTGGCAGCGGTGCGGTTCGGAACCCTTGAAACTCGCGGTTTTCAATCTGCAAGCCTTATACCGGGTGAGACGCCTGACATTCACACCCGAAGCCAACGTTTCAATTAACGAATTCAGTGCCAAACATAATTAGTCTAATATGAACCTAACCCTGCGTTGAACCACAATTTTTACTTCGCATAAACGTCTAGTTACTCACAACGCCGATCGCTTTTACGAATCCGACGCGTGTAACTCGTCTCACCCGGTATATGATCGATGCTCGATTCGAGTGGTCCTCGAGGCCGACGCCTCTCGCGACTTTATCGAATCCGAGTGATCTCGTGGCACGCGAGATTGGTTTTCGAGGCTCGGGGGTTACACGCGGCGCACAATACCGGGGCCCGCGACAATGGAATTAATGACGCTAATAAAATCGAAAACTGTGTTAATTATCCTGTTGTCTCCGCGACCGGCGGAGGGGCCGCTATAGAGAACCCCAGAAGAGTTATCCCATTAACTCGGCACTCCTGCGCCACGCTCCGCTGGACCCTAATAGCGCATTCTGCGCGCGGCGAGACGAGGGGATGCTCCCCGTCCCCCCCTAAAGTCGCACAATGGACTCGTCGGATCATTGTGGCGCGAGCAGGGCAAATTTCAAGTGACGGATGCCGTGCGCCTTTTGTTCCCGCTTTGCACCGTCTTTTCCGCTCAATTTTCCCTCGCATCCAACGCGTCTCGCGCCCGGGTAACCACCGATTTCACCGTTGTATACAGTGTTTACTCGATATATGTCGCAGATACCTAGCAGATAAAAGTCACAGAACTATCCCCGCTGCCGTGGGGTATACCCCGTTAGGGGCCTAGACTAGAGTGTAAGGTCACTTGGATCAGAGAATAGTGTCTCCTACCCGATACTTGTCCGTGGCTGGACCCCTGTTTTGGACATGTATCGAGTAACACTGTGTAGAGATTTTGTAAAATTGATTCAATATTTGCAAATTGGAAATGTTTTTGCAATTATTTTACATGGGGAGTTGTAGTCCGATCATAATAATAATTCTCACCGATTATTTTGTAAGATGAGAATACAGGAAACATTTTATTGATAAATTCTTCGTGGGGAATGTAAATTAAAGATTCGATTAATTTTCGTTAATCTAGACAGTTCCTTATGGTTGAAAAATTCGCATTCGTGCGTACGGATCCACGTTCTAAAATAAATTCTCAACCCTGACAGCCAACAGTGACCAATGCACCTAATGTATTCATTTAATTTTTTTTTTTTGTTATCTTTAGTGGAATCTAAACCTCGAATGAACTAATTTATTCACTTCTTCGCGATGGTATCGTTGCACCCTTAGTATGTATAGCATACGAAGTCTGAAACAGATTCCATCAAATAAGAATGCAAGTTATGCTTCGTCGAGTTAGCAACTTAGAGGTTAGGTCACTTTTATCGAATCGTTCGGAGTTTAGAGTTTCCCTATGGGGGTTTAACAGGTAACAATCCGTATTGTTCGAGCGCATAGTTATCCTCGAGCCCTTTACTTTCCAGTTATAGGCTCTCGCAGTTTCACGCTAGAGCAAATATTCAAAATGGCTACCTCGAGAGCGCGGGATTACCTGTGCTTCCGAATGTGGCCCCGCTGGATTCGCGTGGAGGGCGCCTAAAGAGAATTTTTTCGCTGGCAAAAATTGCCTTCCGACGAACAAGTTGTCTGGAACGAGAAATAAAAAGAGCGCGACGGAATCGAGGTGCTATTATCTCGTTCGCATTCCCTTACTCTCTTTTTGCAACCAGGGCCGCTGGAGATAAAAATTGAACCTCAAAACTCGGACATTTTTTCGATGATAAATGTTTGCCACGAAGATAGTGCGCACGTCGATTTACATTATCTCGTCGTTACATCGTTCATGGAATGTTGCATTAAATCGCGACCATCCATTCCGGAGACACCCACGCGAGAAATAAATCGAAATTATCTCGGCTACGACCGGCAGAAAATTATTTCCAAATCCCGCCCCCAGATTTTGAAAAATTTATATTCTGTCACGAATCTTTGAAATCTACGACTATGAATTTCTATGCAAGATAAAAATGTAGCACGCCGATTCCAAGTAGCTGGAGCTGAATAAAAATTTATCTCTTCTTATGAACGTCGTTGAAAATAGTTTAAAAATATTCTCAAGTTTCTCTGGTTTCTCAGGTTTCTATTTTACTCGTCCTGACTGCAAAATAAAATCCACAATCACTGAGAACCCCGACAGGAGACTAAATTCTCCAGAAAAATGTCTACAGTGTTTCTACTCGATATATGTCCAAACCAGGGGTCTAGTCACGGACATATATCGGGCAGGAGGTACTATTCTTTACCTCTACACTCCTCGGCGACCGAGGTGTCTTCTTGGCCCCTCACGGAGTATGCCCCGCGGTAGTGGGGATAGTTCTGCGACTTTTATCTGCTAGGCATTTGTGACATATATCGAGTAAACACTGTATTCCTCATTTGCCTAGAAAATGTTCATCGTGTATTTGGAAAACTTTCGCCGTTTCGGACGCGGAGCTATTCATTCGAACAAGGACATCTTGTACAAGCGTAATAGGGAGCCGCGGGCATTGATCATTAACCATTTCCGGGAGATTAAATTAAGCCGGTCGAAAAGACGAAAGGAAAACTACTCTTTTTCCGGAGCTTCGAGACCGTTCGGGGTCGATGGTAAGCGGGAATTTTAATCTGATTAATGCCCGCGAAGAAAGGAGCCTGAAAGAACAGCGTCCGGGCGAATATAATACCTGGCCGGGGTTATTGTTCCCGGCGAAACGGTCTCTCTGATCGAATTCCTTTATGCGGTCCGAACAAGCTCTCTTCGCGCGATTTCGTTTCATTTAAGCTGCCCCGGTTGATTAACCTCCCCCCGTTCGCCTGAAATTCGATATTTATGGCATTGGCGAGCGCGTTCGCGGCTTCTTGCACGCTTAAACCGAGAAAACAGTGTTCGGGAACACGTGATTTCCAATTTCGTGCTCCGATAAAATAAATAAAGTAAATGTTCGAATCAAAAGAAATTCTTAATACACCACGTTTCGCAAGACGGACTAAAAAATAATTCCCCTCAGATTATGCTAGGCAGGCGAGGGTCTATAAACGCCGGATGCAAAAACAATGTAAACAAATTCTGAGTTTATTGTACGGCTATTATTTTCTTCGCGTCGGACGTAGAAAAGGACAGCGCGTGTAAACCAAAAAGTAAACACTGTTCAAATTATATCGCGTTTAGTGTCATTTTAATCAGAAAAATTCCACGAATAAGTTGGCCGAGGTCCCGTGAAAAAATAATAAAAATTAAGAAAGTTTTGTAATCGGACTAGTAGTGGTTCACACCGATATACTCGACATGTTTACACTTTGCTCGAAGACCGAGACAGCTTGGTGGCCCCTCGCGGGGTACGCCCCCCAGTGGAGGGGATAGACGAACTAAACTCGTGCACCTCCGTTCGGCTTAGATCAAGACTTTACTGTACTATCAACTGACTAACCATTTGACTATTTTACGAGTAAATTGCATCAGCTCCACACGCATAAAACAAGAAAAAATAATATATCAATATTCAGGCACGGAGAAAACGTTTACTTTCCCAATTAAAATCGCTATGATCGTCTCTGCGGGTGCTTCTTCGCCCTTCGCAGAAGGTCAGCAACCTCGCCAACCACCTTGAAAATCTCTCCCCCGTCTTCGGCAGCGTCAAAGTGCTCGCGAAGTGCGCACTCAAGGTAATCAGATTCCGCGGATTCGGAGTGAGGACTCCTCGACAACCGGAAAATAGCCGGTGCACGGCTCCCACGGTCCGGAAACGGGCGCGGAGCACTTCCGGTCTTTCGTATTCCGCTCGGACGGCCGGCGTCTGCGTGGTAATTGAAAATCAGCGTGTCCACGTGCGGGGAATTTTCGAGCAGGCCTGTATACACCGTCTATTCGACCCCGACGATGCGAACGACGTCGACCGTCGCGCGGCAACGCATCGATCAACGCGCATCACTATTCACGCATCGTTCGCTCCATTCGCGTTCCCTTTTGACGGCGATTTGTCCGATTCGACAGAGAGTTTTCGGCAACGTCCCGACGGCGGATAGACCCGCTGCGAATTCCGTGAACAGCTTTACGGGCGTCGGAGGGTGGGGCGCAGCCATAAAACGCGACTTTTCCGAGGTTTCCGGTGCACCAAAAGCGGAAACTCGGGACGAAACCACGGTTGACCCTTGTTCTCGCGCGTTTATTGTTCGTTTTCTAACGGTTCTCCGCTCGTTCTACGCTTCTCTGATCGCGATTTTTACGGCAACCGGGGCTGGTAACGTTCGAGGAAAGTTACGGGAAATTTAACCCTCGTGCCCCGTATCTTCTCACGAAATGAAAGACAGAATTATCCGAATTTTTATTGCTAATTTATCCACTCGGTGTGCCAAATGCAAGAAATCCTTATTTCTCCATCAATTGCACAAATTGAAGGATCTTCAAGATGACAATGTTTGATGTTCGTGTCTTCGCGTGTGAGAAAATGAGGATTAGAAATCCGTGTCGGTGTATACAGTATTTCTCGGTCCGAATTTGGGGCTCTGTCTGTTTTCTTGGAAACATGGCCGAACTTCTGGCAGAGTAAACAAGTTTTCCTTCGACTTACAATAACCTATCGCCAAGGAGATCGATGTGCACGTAAACATCCGCAGTCAGGCTGGCACGATCGAGTACTATCGATGCTATCTTATGTATATAAATAACGTTGAATTGTTAATTTCTGGATTCACCGAACAACCGTGTCGCGTGTGCGCAGTAGTTAATATTTTTAAAACAGCGTCCACGACATAAAGATTCCAATAAAATTTAGTGGGCAGTGTATTTACAGTTTATAGGGATGCAGGAAACATCCCCTGGATACTAACCCCCAGCACGGAGGTGGTCGATCGAAATCGTTCACGCGATAGTAAATTTTCACTGGAGTTAAACGACGAGTAAAAAGTAACATTGTTACCGACAAATATTGACGAAACGATAAATGCCCGGTGTGCGAAAATACGTTACCCGATATCAGAACTGCTCGAAAAAATGGAGTGAACACGGCTGAGGGCATAACTGTTGCGAATATCGTGAAGGGCGTGCTGCAAAAAGGCAACAACAACATTCTACGGCCCGATAAATCCACGAGAACGTCGTTCAAAATTTTTGTACAAACAATTCACCGTTAAAACTGATCTACGAAAAAGTAGCACACGACGGTAAAGAGCATTGACATTTCTACAATTTTTAAAAACATTTCTAGCAAAAGGACTTTCTTCAAAAATTTTGTACAAGCAATGCAATGTTCAAACTACTCTACGAAAAAATTGCGACCAAAAATAGAGCATAAGGGTGCAAAAAAAAATAATCAAAGATCCCCTCTCAACGAGAACCACGCACACGTGAAAGGGTAAGAAAAATTCAACAGCATAGAAGATTGACAAATTCTACAATTTTTAAAAACATTTCTAGTAAAAAGACTTCCTCCAAAATTTTTGTAGAAGCAATGCAAAGTTCAAACTACTCTACCAAAAAATAGCGACCAAAAATAACGGACATAAGTGTGCAAAAAAAAATAATCAAAGATCCCCTCTCAACGAGAACCACGCACACGTGAAAGGGTGAGAAAAATTCAACAGCCTAGAAGATTGACAAATTCTACAATTTTTAAAAATAGTACTGGTAAAAGGACTTTCTGTAAAATTTTTGTACAAGCAACACAATGTTCAAGCTACTCTACAAAAAAATAGCACCTAAAAATAAGGATCATAAGGGTGCAAAAAAAATAGTTAAAGATCTCCTCCCAACGAGAACCGTTCGCACATAAGGGGTAAGAAAAATTGAACAAACCAGAAGATCGACAAATCCTAAAATGTTTAAAACCGGCAGAGGAACGTCCTTCAAACTTTTTACACTAACGAGGCAATACCCTGACCGTCCCACAAAAATGTACCGATTAAAAATAAAGAACACAAGGTTGCAAAAAGAATTAATCAAACCCCTCCGAATCAACCCGAAAGAAACAACAATCTACTTCCTCCCTTAGCCAACACGCGAACAATAGTTCCACGGGCCGCCGAAATCGTCTGTGTTAGGGGTAGCAGCAGGCTCGCACCCCTCCTCGATGCACCGCAACGTGCACCTTTTTCCAGTGCACGCGACTCTTGTCTCTTACGAGTCGAACGACGGTCGGTGGTGTTCACAACGGTCCAATAAGAGTGCACCCACTCCCCCCTTCTACCTTCGACGACCTCAGAACCACGTGGACCTAACAAGCATCTCCCCACACACACACGCACACGCACACACAAAGAGAGAGAGAGAGAGCGCACACATATGCATTCACGAGCGAGCGTACCTTGTCAACACTGGGCGTCGAATCTCTTGATCTCCAGGTTCGGGATCCAGGGGGTGAGAGATCCAAGGGGTGAGAGATCGAGGTGCGATCGGCCGGCGGATAGATCCGGTGGAGCCGGCACGAGAGAAACGGTGTGTCGCGCGCACCTGTCGTGCGAACGAGCCGCGAGGCGAACTGCACCGTGCACGGGCCGACACTCGACTGGACCGCGTCGAGGTGAAATGGAGAAAGCGAGCGAGAGAAAGGGCGAAGGGACGGGGCGAGACGGTGCGAGCGCGCCACGGAGAGAGAGAGCGAGAGCTTCAGAGAGGGAGGGACTGAGAGGGGGGGGGGCGAAGGGTGAAGCTGGAAAGAATGGCGAGCCGAAACGAGGGAAACGACGAGGAGGGACAGAGAATTATAGAGAGAGAGAGAGAGAGAGAGGGAGAGAGATAGGGGTTGATGAGGACGAGGAAAAAGATGAGGAGGGATAAAGAATTATAGAGAGAAGGCGAAAGGGGGAAAAGAGTTGATGGTGAACGACGAGGAGAAAGGGAGAGGGATGTTACTGAAAAAAGGTTGATGGAGAATGATGAAGATAGAGGGCGCGATGAATAGAGATAGGGGATGATGGACGGAGATAGAGGACGTTGAAGAGAGACGTACACAGAAAGGGTAGAAAGAGAGGGTTGATGGGGAACTAACAGAACGAGCGGAAATGGAGTGAGAAAGTGAGTGCAGATGGAACGAGAGGGTTGATGGAGAATAATTAAGAGAGAGAGAGAGAGAGGCAAAGGGGAGAGAGGGGGTTGATGGGGGACGATTAGAGCCGACCGAGAGAGAAGGCACCGGGAGAAAGAGGGGTTGATACGGACAACCATGAAGAGAGATGCAGCGAATGACAGAGACAGTTGATGGGGAACCGTGCGGAAACAGAGGGGGAGTGAGCGAGACGAAAGAGAGGGTTGGACGGAGAAAGAGATGGTACCAGGAGAAAGAGGGGTTGATAGCAGAAGAACGGAAAGAGAGGCTCGAACGGGCTGAGAGAAAGGGTAGAAGAGAGAGAGAGAGAGAAGGATCAAGAGGAAAAAGGGGGTGAGAAACGGGGAAGGGGTGGAGGATAGAGAGGGAGGATGCTGCGGATACGGAGCGGAGGGTGGTTCTGTCTCAGTCTGGCTTCGCCGCAGCGCGTCGCGGCGCATTTCATCCCCCTTTCTGAGCCCCCAACGACCCGCCACCTCCACAACCACCACCACCCCCGAAGCTGTCCCTTCACCCCTCTCGCGCCACCACGAAACCCCCTACACTAACCCCCGGTTCCATGTCGCAATGTATCTGCAGTCGGAAGCAGAGAGCTGCCCTCGAGACGACGCGGTGCACGCCGTGGAAACCGGCGAACAGCCTCCTGCCGACTTTCCCCCGTCTTTATAGCACCGCCATTTTGCTATACTTTGTCCTTCGCTACGACCCCGCAACCTCCCGATGCTCCGAGAACGAAAATTTCAGTCCTCGTCCTTGCTTCAGGTGCTGACGAACTGTTTAATTCTGTGGGAGAGTTGATTTTCTAGAGCCTGCAACCCTTCGGTGCTCTAAAAAATGAGAATTCACCCCCGGCGTTTTGCTCCGAAAAAAATGAAAACATTCCAGCCACGTTCGAGAAAAATGGAGACTGTAAAAAATTGACGCGTACGTCACTGTACATTTCCAAAATTGCCCAGAGAACATAAGCAATCGCGGCGAACTGTTTTCTCGAAGTACCGTTACAACCCTAATTTTCGCTCCCCATTTTACACCCCGAGCGAGACAGTATGGTGGAGAAGGACCATCCAAGTGTTCTATGGAGGGGAGTTGAATGGGGATAATTGTTTTATGGGTTTTCTGGTTGGGGGAGAACGTAAATGGGGCAACCCGCGGCAGAAGGGGCGTAGTAATGAGCGTGTCGAGCACCGAATACCTGCGAAATGATTAGGGCAAACACAGTGCGGTTGGTTTGATACAGTGGGGATTGTACGGACGCGCGAGTGTATCGCTTTCCGGAGGGGTTTGTTGGAACTGGCTGCGTCGATTGGCAAGTGTAGCGTTGTTGGAACCGTTCGGAAATTTGTTCTTCGATCGATTTACCGGGCACCGGGGACACGCGACGGATTTTTTAGTTTGTTTGTGTGCTGCTTTGATCGAATCGTATCGATCGCACGGTGATTCCGTTCATGATTCGGTGGATCTGTAAGTGATCGACTTGTAACGATTGCATTGCGGTGTCTTATGCAGCTCGCGCGGTTCATGCAGTTTGTAATTTCTGTTAGTCGATTTCACGAATATCGAAATTGTGAAATATTTTTATCGGATTTTTGGTGAAGACATTTCTAAAGAATTGAGAAATTGTTATCGACTTATTAAAATCGTTAAGGTAAGAAAGAAATGTTCTTGTATTTTCCTGTAATTACGCAGACAATTTCACATAAAAATCCACGGTCTAATAACTATGAATTTTAGCACAGCTGCAATCACAAAATCTCTATTTAATTATTTCCTCAGAAGGAGAAGGAAATTTATTGTGTGTCAATGTTTAACGCTATCAGCCAGATGACCGGTTTCACATTTTTTATTTTATAATTATTGAAATTACGAAAATACTTCTATTCGAAATTATTAAATAAAATTCTTCGTTCGAGCACACATTGCAAAATTGATAGGAATTTAAAGAAATTAACGAACCCGTTGGAACACCGACGTTCCAACGGAAGATCCAAAATGAGAAGATACAGGAAAAATCTAGATGATCACTTTGGCTTCCATGACAAAGGCTCTCTTTCAACGAAGACGAGCGCATGAATAAAATATTTCTGTGTACGCCGAGCGAATTTTGTCCACCGTCGCCTAGCATGATAATCGAAACGAAAATACTTATGAACACCCTTTACGATCTTCGTTTTACAATCTTATCCCCGTTCATAAAGGGCCGTTGTCCGACGCGCGAAGTAGAGTTTATGGTTTCCGGCATGTTGTAGCGTCGTTCGACCGTGGGGGGGGGGGGGGGGGATTTAATAACCGATTTATATCGAAAGCTAAACTTTTTACAGCGTGGTATAAACAACGAGGAATTCTTCTTCGGGGGATAAAGCAGCTGGAAGATAGTAAGAATCAGTGTGGTGCCTCCAGTGACTCGCGAAATCGTCTCCGGACGAAATAAAATACCGTTTTCCTCCTTAGCGTCGCATTTTTATCTACTCTGAGAATCTTGGTTCCAGTGAAACTTAAAATTTTATCGCACGTGTATGATATTGCACTTTTCTTTGGTTCATTCATGAAACAATGACCTATACCCCATAGCGTCGCGTGATTTAGGGAACACAAAATTTAATAAGAAACGCGATGCTATGGAGGATTAATTTTAATTTTGAAGAACTTTGGTACTCTTCTACTACGCATCTAGAAGCTATCAACGTGCAACCTTCTTTGAATTTGGAGACAGACGCCCTAAAAGGGTTTCTCTCTTCGAGCCACGCGACGTTACGGGGGAAACAAGACATTTTGTGCTTCTAACAAAAAGATTCACTTTAGAACATGGAGAAGCGATAGATAAATTTCGTTTCCATTGAGGCTCCGTCCCGTTTCTCGAGGCACGCGACGCTATGGAGGGAAAATTATACGTCATATCCGACGAGCGCCAAATCGCGTGCCCTGTCCGCAGTAAAAACTGACTCTCAGTCGAGGAAGTAGCACTCGAGGAAGAGGGTCAGCCAGACGATGGGGCGAAGCTTGACGGATTGAGAGTATCCGTGGAAAAAAAGCTCTTTTGCCTTCAACTTTTTTGCCTTGAAGCTTCTTCGCCTTGAGCAAGAAGGACGCGCGATCAATTTTATCAGCTGCGACGCCGAGAGCCTTCTCGGACATCGTATGTTTGCAGAAGACAATTAAGGAGGCCCGTGTTCTTCTCTTCGAACCTAAAAAATATTCCTTTTAAATAAAATAATACAATATTTCGATTATGATAAATTGCAACTTTAGAGATTACTCAGGGTTCGATCACGGCAATCAACTTTTTCGTTTTGCTCACTCGTTTCGCAGAGAAAATAGTTCGTACCAATACACCGGAAGTGTGGTCAATCTATAGCAATTTCCCTCGGATTTCGAGGAGTCGATGTTTGTTTTTTCAATTAGGTCGATCGAACCGGTTTGAAATGGCAATTCGGCGGGTACCTAACCAGAGTCGTAAAAGGGAATTGCCGCCCTACAGTATTTACGAGGGTTCCAGGCCGTCGCCATCTTGCCGCGCGCAGGTCTTTTTCTTCGCGCGACCATGCCCGGGCATAAATTATTGCTGTTCGTTAAACGCCCTCCTTTTCGGAGCTGACCTTCTTCTTTGAACTTCCTCGAGACCGAGTTTTTAACGAACACAGCACGCGCCTCGACGTCACCGGGGAACTTTTTCACTTTTTTCAAAGAAACGTCGACCTCGGATCGTCCTGTAGATGACGGTGTGTCCCAGCTATTGGGATCATCCCGTTCAAACTAAAAAAGTTTGATGACAGCTAGGCGAGTGATAAATTCACCGGGGCCGAAACTTCCGAGTGAAATTTAAAGTGGACACCGGGAACTTGAAGTTTCATTGCGGCTTAGTTACCGCGGAAAAAGTTTACCTTGAACATCACCGTTTAGGAATTCAGCTCGACTCTGGATTTTTCTGCATTCTTAAAAGTGTTAAATTAATCTGATATAATTCCATTTTGCGAAAGTTTACCTTGAAGATCACCGTTTAGGAATTCAGCTCGACTCAGGATTTTTCTGCATTCTTAAAAGTGTTAAATTAATCTGATATACTTCTATTTTGCTATTGATCTGCTCGTTCTTCTACGTCAATTATTTCGACTGATTAAACGAGCAACTCGCGCGACTAAGTTCCCGGAAGAAATTTTAATAAACTCAGGTTAACACCGTTCCCGCGGATCACCGATGAAAAACGCGCGTTCACGGAACGAAATGCAGCACAGCTGGGCTGCAGTGGATGCAGTCTAACGAAATGCAGAACACGCCGGCTAATGAAGCCGCGCCGCGTAGCCGGATAAATTGTAAAACGGCCAGCCCGTTGTTATTGGCAATGAAAGATAAGAAAGCGCGGCCAATTAGAAGTCGATCGAACGTTTCAACGATCCAGCGTCTACGCCTCGCGGATAAATAATTTATAAGCTCCCGCGAACGTGCAGCCGGCGGCGGCGTGTGACGCTACGGGGGGAGAGGGGAGGCTTCAAGGAGTGCCAGGATAAAAGAGAGACGCAAAAAGCGACGGTCTGCGATCGCCATTAGGGAAATCTGTTTCACTCGGAAACATTCCTCCTTGCAGTCTTCGACGCGTCATTTTGATTTCGCATAAGGATCCGCAGCCTAAAAATTAGTTATCCAAGGTCAATATTCTTGTTGTGGCGTTCAGGGAATTTGTGAAGATTGCGAGGATGAAACATTGTGTGATAGTAGGTTTAACAAAATATTAGAAATAGTGGAAATATTTATGGTGAACCACCTCGGCGTCCTTAGGAGTCGAACTCGAAAGGAATTTTTAATTGAGAGAGTAGGAATGAAAAATGAAATACCAGGAGTGAAGGTCGAAGGTCGAGAGAATGCGATGCCAGCCATTTTTAAATTCCAATATGGCGCACACCGGATGAGGATGACGCTTCTAGGTTTCTGTTGGTGGAAGACAATGATTTTAGAGTTGCGTTTAAAGAATTGAAAATGAACAAAAAAGTTACGAAATGAAGAATGAATGAATTGAAGAATTATACCTGAGACAGCTCTGATACAAGTCACGCAATTGAAGTCTCTTAACATGAATGAAGAAAGCAAGATGGCGTACGAGAATGGATCCTTCAAACTTGTGTATCTGAAAGACAATGATTTTTAGAACGATTATTATAGGTTTCTAATCGAGTCCCATCGAACAGTATAAAAAAGTAAAGTGGATATAGGAAATCGGAGAGTGGATGAATTACATTGTACGAACAGTTACAAGGAACCAAGATGGCGTGCGTCGTGCATGGTTGATGCTCCGTAACTTGTGGACTTCTGGAAGACAATGGTGATTACAAACGAACAAATTACAATTTCACGCTTTCGATTTATTTTAGAATCATATTTGAGAAGACGCGGGTAAAAGGTCGCTGAGATATTAAAACGTGATGTGTTACAAGAAACCAAGATGGCGTCGAACGACTGCACTCCGCGACCTCTTACTAGAGGAAGACGATGATTATTTGTTCTCGATCGTTTAAACGATTGATTCTAGATTTTCGTTACATTAATTACTTTTCACGTTCCATGAAATGCACTTGAAGGTCGCCGAGTGAAAGTATTACAACGTTACAAGAAGCCAAGATGGCGGTGAATACCGACACTCCGCGACATTCTCACAATTAATTGTACATGTTTGATGAATTTAAGACCTTTATGCAAGGCATGTGAAGGTCGCAGAGCGCGGTAACAACGTCGCGAGAAGCCAAAATGGTGGCACGCGGTAGGATGATAGCTCAGCTCGAAAATCCTAGGGTAGATAATTAATTAGGAACAGTAGGAACGGATTTCACTTTTGAGCAAGTCCTTACGCCTACGTATGTCGGGGAGGAGTGGCCGACATCCGGATCACGGTCCCGGATATCGAGCTTGTGGTTAATTAACGCTATAAACAGCACTGCACCGGAACGGACGCGCACGGTCTACTGAGATTACGTGTACTCGTTTATGCAAGTACATACGCCTTCATCTCGCGTCGCGGGGGGTGATCTATAACAGAAGATCTACTCGGCGAGATATCCGGGAAGCCGGAGCGTGATCCAGGATCGATGGCAACGATGCGCTGGCTTCGAGGATATCTCACCTGTCCTGTCGAGACTAACACTAGAGCAAGTTACTGGTGTACAGAACGTTACGGACCTTGCCGCGTTCCACACGAAAGAATGTGCAAGGACTTCGACGAGAAACTCAAACTGACAATATTGATCATTACAGAGATCATTATAGAGTATCTCCGGCAATTTCTCTTTGGCCTTGGCACGAGTACAAGTTTGTTTTTATCGGAAGAAACATTTTTTTGGTCCTTCCTTTTCAACTTTTATAAAAACGGTCTACGAGAGAGGACGCTTGCATAAAGACCAGCAGGCTGTTAATTATTCTTTGTTTATTACATTCTGATTTCCGGAGTATTTGTTTGCATCAACGCGTGTACAGTGGCGTGCAAGAGTTTCCAGTCTTACTTGTTCAATTTCTACGATTACAATGGCGTTTAAGGAAATTTTAAATGGCATCGTGTATAAAAATATGAAAGATCGTACAAAACATTGTATAAAACGTGAGATCTGATCAGAAACTGTTGCATATGACTGTGAATAATAGTAGAATGTCAGAATGATTTAAACGAGTCAAATTATCATAGTTTCTCTTACGACCTTGCTAATATACAAACGTGTACAAATGGTACCATTCGATCTTACTAACATTTTGAACGAGGATCATTGGAGACCCTCGAGGCAGTTAATTCTACATTAAAAATTAATATAATTGACATAAACATCATGGGATAGAGGATCGTGGACAGTTTTTATATTCCGCATGAACATATTACACGAGTACAAACAACAATGATCGTATCCTTTACATTCTTTCGTGCATGATCTCGATTAACGAGCCAGCCCGTATAAAAAGGTAGCAAGAGTATGTTCGTTCGCAGGTATGGCAGTTCGCTTTCGGCTGTATAGAGCAGTAGCAAAAATAGATCGGCGCGATAGATCACGAGCGTGGGATCGTTGCGTTCGACTGTCTCTCTTGCTTCATTCTCTGTTTCGTTTTCGATCCAAAATGGCGTCTCGCCTGAGCGTCCCCGATGGAACAACGAAATGCAACAATAATTGCTTAAACCAAAAAAAAAAAGAAACAGAAAACCCTCGGTCTTTTCGAGAACTCCAGTCCGTCGACGAACTATGGTATAATCTTTCTCTCGAGAACACTCGCCTCGGGACGAACAAATCACTGTTGGACAGAAAGGCACTTCGTCACGTTCACATGGAGGCGGCGTTGTCGCGCAAAAGTCACCGTTGACAGACAACAAAAAATGCGTGTCACGGCGCATAAAGGCGCCGCTACGGAACAGAGCAAAAAAAAATCGTCACGCGTTCCCGAACTGGTTCCGTGGCGATTAACATTTCGCGGGAGCACCATGATACTTCGTCGTTGCGAAGTTTTGCGTGTTCACGTTAAGCCGCGTACCCACTCGAGAGATACATACGTACCGCCGACTATCATGATCAAGATTGGGTTGGCGGAAAATGTTCGTCCAAAAGTACACATTTTCGAACTGCACGTCCAACTTTATGCGTCTACAGTGTACAACAATTTTTTAATAGACGAATACATTCTTTTATCCAAGCACGCATTTTAGTAAAAATCGTATTTGAATTTCAAGCGGATTTAATCTTACATTTATAAGGCAACAAGGAAATACCAGTCACTTTTAATGATTAGTATACTTAGCGTTGATAGAGTTAACGGATGTAGGGTCTACTCTGACCCGGCATTTCAAAGGCCTCAGCTTTGGTGATTAAGATTAAATATTTAATACAATTGTAGGGTCGAGAAACAATTGTCTAAATAGACCTAAGCATTGTCAACTAAGCGATTCCCAAGAATATTCTCGCTTTCTGAGGGCTACGATCATTTATTTATATTATAAATATGACTGTGCCGATTTCAGCAGTCCAACGATTAAAATGAGTTTATAAAAATATATAGTATTTTTATCATTTCTAATTGCAACACCATCAAAATATAGTGGTCCCTAGATTTGTACGAAAGGTCTCCGAAAATTGATCTCTACACGCCTTAAACTTCAAAAATCGCCTGCAGTTCGAACATCAAAAAATTCACGATCCCCGGAAAAATACATTCTGCATAAAGATCCAACTATAATCCGGTCTGCCAGTTCTCCACCAACCCAAAACAATTCTCAAGCGGATACGCGGCAGAGTCGTCAACAGTCCTCCACTTCCGCCGGAAATCGATGGCTCTTCGTGGACGGTATACACCTTCTTCAGCGTCTTCGAGCCTCAAAGATGGCCGCCCATGTTTCGAACGACTTCGAACGTTCCCGAATTCGTCCAGGATTCAAAACACGTTCCCACCATGGAACCGAATCGGTTTCCGGTCCGTCGAGCAGGGCGCCGATCGATGGATCGGCTCGATCGCTCGCTATAAATTATTACGCGTTAGTATGTACAAACACATCGGCCGACAGCGAACGGAAGACGGTTCGGTCAGCGACGGCGAGGTCCTCGGCAGCTTCGATCAGGATTTCGAAGGATCTTCGCTGCTGTTCTGCCCGCTCTTCTTCGACTCCCAAAGGTTGATCCTCTTCAGGGGATAGCAGATCACCGCCGACACGAAGATCAAGCTACCAGAAAGGTAGAACGCGGCGTTGTAGCTCTTGGTGGCGTCCATGAACACGCCTGGGAAACAGATTAAAAAAATAGATCGCTGTGAGAGAGGTTCACGGGGTGATTATGAGGCGATTATCAAATGATTTATGCTCGCCGGGCAGATTATTCGCCACTCAGTTCTTTTCGAAATTGCAAACACTCCACTGATTAGATAAAACGCGAACTCTTTCGACAACCGTTTGGATGATCGCTGTCAGCCACTTGGACGATGATACGGCTAGATCGACATAGTAATTTCGCTTTGGAGTTTTAGGTGCGACGTGACGGAGGGAACATAAAATATTAATTAATCTTCGTCTCCGACTACATAAAATGGTCCAATTCTCCCCGGGCAACAAAATGCACTTTCCTTTTATTTAGGAAAACAGAGATTTTAATTCGACGATTTTATTTTACATTGTGCGACGCAACGGAGGGAGAACTGTACGATTGGAAATCAATCGTTATTAGCGTTCTCGCTTCAAGGTTTCCCGTTTCCGCGTGCCTCCGCCAGCACAATGCTCCGATTGCGCAACAGCTTTCGGCAAGTATCGCGCGAAATCGCAAATCAGTTCGCGATCGTATCGAGGACGGGATCGAGCGGGAATTAATCGAGCGATTCGCAGATTGTGATCAGTTTGATTATACGCTCGGCAAATGTGAATTAACGCGAGACAGTAGCGCGGTGCTGTCTGCGCTGGAGTAAAACCGTCGGCCACACACGCGGGATGACAAACTAATTGCGATATTTTTAATCACCTGCGAGAGGCGCGCCCACCGTTGCCGCCACGCCTTGGAACAGAAGAAGAAGCCCGAAAGCGTTCGTCAGCTTCTCCAGGCCTAGCAGATCGACGACCAGGATCGATCTTAAAGAGGCGAACACCGCTGCGAAACACAGTAACATTAAACCCTTCACCGGTTGAAAGCAAATTTAAATTAAGATTCAAATGATCAATTCTAATATCAAACTCAAATTCTCATTCTTAAGTTAAATTAAGATTTGTTCAAAATTCAATGCGAGTTAAAAGAATCTTTTTATTCAATTGAAGAGGAACGTTTTTCTATGGCGTACTCACATATACTGATACCAAAAGTGGCAGCGTAGAAGAACTGGTACCCCTGGGACAGCGACAGCCCCGAGAAAAATGTTAACAGTCCGCCGGCGCTGATGAAAATGTTGTTAACAACCAGTGCGTCGACTCCTGGCACGCTGCTCGCCAGGCCGCAGACGATACGACCGATCGTGTTGCCAATACCGATTACAGAGACAAGGAACATGGCAGTGGATTGCTCGATTCCTGCTTTCGTGGCACGATCTGCGACAAAACAATGCGAGTCTTCTATTTATTCCGAATTCCCGTGGCCTTTGAAGTCTCGGTCTGAGAAATTGGTCTGGAATACAATGCTTCTGAGACACACACATATTCGAGAAACCTTATTGTATGGGTTGCTACATTCCAATTACATTCAATGCGTTGCTTCGTTTTGTAAAAATTGAAATTATACAACCAGGTACAATAGATACAACCAGATCATTCTGATTTTCAATCTTGTTCTTTTGATTTTCAATCTAAGTCCACAGACTTAGCTGTTACAAGGTACAAAGACATACCTTGGACGTATATGAACGGCGTGTAGAATCCCATCATAGTGAGTCCGCCGGAGATGGCCAGGATCAGGAACGATGGGCTCTTCAGAAGGCTTAGATCAAGCATAGTGGTTAGAATGCGTCGGACACTCTCGGGACAAAGGTAACAGCTTCCGCTTTCCTCTTCAGCGACGTCGGTGGCCGTTGGCAAACGCGTTACCGACATGTGATATCCCACGGACGATTGCTATAAACGTGCCCCATAATCTGGTCAATTTGGACTCTCATGTGGACGATTATCGAACAAATTATTTATGGCTTACAAAGTGTACAAAGTCTGACGATCAAAAATTAGGGGATGATTTACAGAAAGAATTTATTTTCAATCGCCTCGATATTTGGGGGATGAGTTATACCAACTTCGACCAATAGAATCGTGCTCGGAGGACGCCCAGGGCCTCGCGTAAATCGAGGACGTCCCTTACCTGCGACTTGTAATGGGCCAGCCTGTTCAACGAACCCCCATAAAAGATATCGTCCCTGTAAAACGGTCTCTGCGGGTCCTTGCTGAACGGATTCCGCCTGTTGCCCACTTTCAACGATTTCTGGCTGCAATCCGAGTCCGCGCGAAGGCGACGCCCGCTGATCGTGTGCCTGCGAATCTGCCAACAATATCCTCCGGTTACTTGACCTTCGCACCGAGATCTACTGTTATTGCGAGACTAAATGAATCGTTCTGGCACGGGACCATCCCGCGGACGCCATAAACGCTCCATTACGCCCGCAGAACGGCTTTCCGAGCATATAATAGGTTGATAAAGGACATCTCGAAAAATTAACCCCCACAATTCTCCTAGACAAAATTTAAAGAGAAAGTTCATTACTCGTAAAATGTTGGAAACAGTTGTTTCTCTTGGATGGAATATTTAAGAACACCGCAGACAATTATTTCTCTTTCGTAGAATATATCAAAATCCTGATCTTGAAATTGCTCTTCAGGAATCACGTAACTATTTTATTTTCAATTTTATCAAGACTGACTCGCGGTTGAGTATTTCAAAACTGTACTCTAAAATGTCCGATGTTTCGAAAACATCGTCTCAGCAAATTATGCCACTATATTCAGGATCCAACGTATTTAATTCAATCTCTGGGAGACTCGCATGAACGATCCCTGCCGAAACGCGGACTAGTTTGCCCATGAACTCTGCGTCGATAAGGTGCTCACCGTGGGCACCTTGCCGTTCAATCTTTCCACATCGCCGCCCAGAAGATTGTTCTCCTCCTCGGCGATCTTCTCGTCCATGTTCACGTCCAGGTCCGGATATATGGGGGCCGATAGCCTCTTCTCGGAGCTGCTCAACTTCCTCTCCAAGGTCGTCTCGACGTGGACCTTGTGCAAGGAGTGCAGCGACTTCGAGGCGCTGGAACAAGAAGTTTCCTTCTGCTAGTTTCCGGAACAGAGTCTCTCCCCCCTCTCTTCTCTCTCTCTCTCTCTCTCTCTCTCTCTCTCATCCTCGCATACTTTAGCTCGTTTCCTCGTCCATTCGAACCGGGCGTTTCATTTTTCGCAGAATACCGAGGCTGTAACAAAGGATGAATAGTTACTTGACTATGTTGTGGTTGCTGCCGAGCATCTCGGCGGCAGTTGGGTACTCGGTGTTGTTGTTGGTGCCGAAGAACCCGCTCCTGGCAGGCTGCACGCAGTGCAACGACGTGGTGGACAATCCTTTCGCCATTAGACCGTTCTTCATTTCTAATCCGGCGTTCTCCGGTGTGGACTTCACCTTAATCCTCGTCGGCTTCAGCGGGCGGAACATCGCGCCGAAAATGGAGCACTGCAGCAGCATACCTGCGACATTTTCGGAGACCGTCTAATCCAGCCGACTGGACCTCGCGTTCTTGTACAACTACATAGCTCTTACATCTTGGAAATTAATAAATATAGCTTCAGATTGTAATATTTTAAGTAGAATGACTTTGAATTCGTCATTGCTCGCGTCGAAGGGCGCAAACAACCCCCTCGTGTGTTCCTTGAGAACACATTTGTCTCGTAGCGAAACGGCTTTTTTAGGTGGAACAATTTTAAACTCTTCGTTGCTCCTATGGAACGCGAACCTAACCCTCCGGCGTAGTTTTTGGAAAATACGTTTCCTGCGTTACCTGCTTGGAACAGCAAAGCCTTCCTCCAGCCATACTTTTTCACGAGCATGTCGGAAATAGGTGAGAGCAGAAACGCGCCAATTCCGGACCCGCAGACTGCGATCCCAGTGGCCATTGCTCTCCATCTTTCAAAGTAAAATCCTGTAGTTATCACAGCCGGCACGTAGATCAGGCCTGTCCCGATGCCACCTAACAATCAAACAAACAAACACCTCGTCAGGTCACGGTATAAATAAATAAGACTTTTGAACGGAGTCTCTTTGCAATCTCGATAATCGTAGATTAGAAACAGGATGAATTCGGACGAAGTTCAATGAATTGTCTTCAAAAATGACTGATTCTGAAATGAGAAAAGAATTTCCCCGTTCGATCCTGATCCGCAGGAGGGGTTGTCTCGCGCGTACCCCCGAAGAGAAACGTTCACCGCGGGTGAAACTGGAACAGATTCGGTCTGAGGGTGCATGAGGGGAAAGTTTCCCGGGCGACGCGGCCATAACTTCGCGTGGATATATATATATATATATATATCTCGTGCAAAGAACTTACCGAGGACGCCGTAAGAGATATAGAGGAACTCGATGGAAGTGCTGAAGTACGACAGGACAAAAGCAGCGCAACTTATAACGCTCCCCAGGATCGCAACCAGCCTGAAACCGTACCTGTTCGCCAGGGCCGAGACGAATGGGCCTGGGGACACAAAGACGTTCACATTTACAAGACACACTGTATTAAAATTAACAAAATATGCGTTCCCTCTTCCCTCTGAACTATTTGATCGCCAAATTTTATCGTTTCGAAACATGCTCTGTAAAACGATATACAACTCACGTAACATTTGTTATTTTCACTTCCAAAAAATCACGCGTATACTACAAGTACCCATAAATACGCGTGCAAAATTTCAACGAAGAAGATTCAACGGTTTCTCCGAAAAAAATTCCTGAAGATGGAGAATAGAAATACCCCCGAGAAATAGATTTCTCTCACTGACCAGCCATAAGGTAGAATCCTGATTGCAGCGATCCCACCAAAGCGACCCTCGCCTTTGACACGGTGAACTCGTCGCTGATGTCGTTCAGGAACACCCCGAAGCTGAAGATGATGCCGTCGACGAAGAGGTTGCACATGAAGGAGGCCGCCACGATCACCCAACCCCATCCACCATCCGGCGGCACCACCATCTCGACTTCGATGCTCTGCCAACAAGTTTTCGAGGACATTCTCGCAAAAAGTCTCGGCACCGGACGTCCGACAAGCCAATACTTACTTTAACTTCTTAATCTAGGGAATGGGTTCATAAACAAACTATAGGGCGGCCCTTGGCGAGCATAACTCCAACAACCCACTTTCACGCGTTCGCTCTTACGTGCTACATTGTTGACTGTGACTGAACCAACCCGTACCAATCGTTCTTATTCTTCCCTACTCGCAATCAAACATGATTATGAAAAGTACAACTTGTAGAACTTTCGCGGAAAGTAATATCGAGCCCTTAAATAATTTATTGGGGGAACCTGATTTATTGGAGGCACTTGAAGAAATAATTTAACCGTGCTACTAGTGTCGATAAGAAATTTAACATCATTAAGCATTCCGATAATTATACCGTCCTAAAATCCAGTAAAAATTCTTTGCGAAATTTCTAGATCGGTGTTTTTGAGAATGAAGATATGATTCGAAGCTCCCGAGGACCACGGAAAAATTGTTTTCAAGCAATTCACCCTCGAAGAGGAAACCTTGAAGAGGAAACCTTGAAGAGAAAGACGATGCATTCAATATAAATTGCAAGTAGACCAAAAGAGTATTTTAGCGATGATCCTGTGCAAATTTCGAAGTTGGTGTTTTTGAAACTGAAGAAACAAGTCAAATCTCCGGAAGAGCAGAATAAAATCAAATGTTTTGGGCAACTCGCTGTTGAAGAGTGGAGGGTTAAGGAGTTTCCCAGAGAGGAGAAAGAGTCGCTTCACGGAACACAATAAAAAATACCGGTTCGGCTTTTTTTATTCTCGAATTCCATGGGCGCCGAGACGTTTCAACGTATCGAGTCGCCCGTGGAAATTCACAAGCTGCTTAAGATCAAGGCCGCGCAGAAAGTGAGTAAACGTCGACTTTCGCGTGTTGTGCGGCGTCTCGATGCGGTCCGCGCCGCGTGACCCAAAACGCCGGCGAGTTATCAACCCGACGTGCGACGCCTGATACCATAACTGCTCGAAAAAAGCTGGTATGACCGTGTATTTTTAGTCCGGTCGTGCCTCTGCAACAATATCAACCTCGTCGTGCCTTCAACGCGGTAGCTAACCTCCTAGTCACACGACTCCAACATATTTTTATTCAATAACACAATTACTCTAACACAGAATAGATATTTTCTAGTGTAGGTGACACCTTTGTTCTGTACCCAGTAAGACAAGCCTGCTTCCAGCAAATTTTAATCAACGTTTGTAGTCGTACTTTGCGAGCAATCTGCGGTCATTCTGGTGCCAAGACCACGGCAGAACCGTTAGTGCTCGGAGCAGAAATTGGTGCGTATTTGCTACGAATTTGCCACCAATACTTGTCGACAAATTCCGAGCCTGACGCGGAAACAGACGGCGCGGTATTCGAGTGCAAAGCTTGCGGTCGCAAATCCGTGCCAAATCCGTGCCAAACCTTGCTCTCGTGTAGGTCGGTCGCACTAAGAGCGGACCTAATCTTGCTATAAGAGTAAATACCGGGCAAAATCGGAGCAAATCTTGCTGTAGAAGGAAAAACGGAGGTTTATTTAAACACCTCTGAATCATGTAATTTTGACAAATCTGACAATAATGACTACTACGATTTTGCCCGATACTCTTGGAGTACAGTTAGCGAGAGAGCAAGACTTGGCATGGATCTGGCATGGATTTGACATGGATCTGGTACGGTTTTGGCATGGATCTGGCATGGATCTGGCATGGATCTGGCATGGATCTGGCATGGATCTGGCATGGACCTGGCAAATTGTATACTGGTTAAGTACAGAGTAATTCAGAGCGAAGCAACGTCAATTAAAAGGTCGAGGGTTAATCGCAAAAATATTTATACTTGCAACCGAGGGTGTTTATGTTACGATTCAATGTTTTACAGCGTCCAGTGCATCCCAGCAGGTCGCAGCATCAAATTGTAACGAAGTGTTGGCAACGAGGTCCGCAGGATCCTCCAGAGGCCCGGTACATTTGAAGTAATGGTAACGACGAAAGAATCACGCGACACAGAGGCGTTAACGGAGCGAGAGACCGCGGTAGGTGTCATTGCAAAGTCATTTCGCGGTAAACAACGCTGCTGGCAAACAGGAGGCCGCTATATAGGGGACAACTCTCCGGACCGATCGACCGACCCCGCCTCCGCTTTTCATTCTAGAAACACGTGGAAGTTCCATCCTGACCACGCTCACCTCGTTATTGTTATCCTGAATGTCTTCGAGCGGCAGATCCTCGTTCCTGCAGCCGCCATTCTGGTGCGGTGCCTTGGCGACTTGCTCATCCACTTTTGTCCCCACCGACGCCATCGTCGTCCACGGTTCACTGGAACAGACACCATAACATTTCGTTAAGAATTGAGACACCAGTCAGAGGAGTTGCGTTAACGCTTAAACGAAAAGGAACGGTTGTTTAAGAACATTTTACTGAAAAAGCGTTCACCGCTTTTACAAGCTTTTCTATTCGAAAGCGGAACTTCCCATTGCGAGTTACATTGCGACTAACAGAGGTCAGCCGAGACGTTCTCTTGTTAATCATTTTAATAGCTCGAAAGGAAGATACTGATTTTTATTCCGGACGTATAAAATCCACCAGTCTAATGATGATTCCTAACGCAGAGATAAGGTTTAATGTTCCTAAATCTCGGGCTAGTCAACTGGCGTTAACTGCAAGATAAGCATAATGGTCTGACGACCATTTTAATAACCCCATTCGGCTATGAACTCGGACATAATCCTGAGTTGCCATCGCCGTCTATAGGACACTCCGGGTCTGGTTGAAAATTGCAACTGCTCAATCCTCGGAAAATTACTATTTTTCACTGCTCGGATCCTACTTTGAACCCTTTGTTTGTTAATCCTCTTAACCCTGAATTCAACAAACGTAACTAATCAACGAGTTGGTGTGTAGGGGGTTTTCAACTTGTCAGGATTATCAGAGAAAAGAACAAAACTTTTCTGAATCGTTCTCCTGTAAAACGGTGAAAAAAAAAGAAGATTTCGAGTTAACGATCAGCAAGAAGCGATCAGTATCGTTTCCTCTCGTGATAGCTCCTCGACTGTAGGCAGCAGCGAATCTCGCTAATGGCTCGAAGGAGAGACAATGATTATCGAGTCGGAATAATCAGAATCGTATCCACTGTTCCCTGACGTCACTAATGAACTGTATTATTAAGCCTGGAATGAATGTTTCTAGTTTATCGGTCGGTTTGTTGATGCAGACTGGCTACGCGCGCGGACACGCCCATAACAACCGAGCGCACACCTCCAAATGTCGCCGAACGAACGCCACGCGCTACGTTTAATTACTTATGTACGATTTCAGATTTTATGCATGTATTGCCTGTCCGCCGGTCGAATGGGCTCGACGCAGCCGCTCGAACGAGCGAGCGAACGCGAGCATTATCATACCTATAAATTGTGCTCGCGCGTTTTTCGAAAAGAGGACAAAACGGACGACCGACCCCCCACCCCCACCCCCTCCAAATAATTGTTTCGCGCGAATTCTTGAATAGAAAAACGCGGGAAATCCAGCGAGGCGACCAGTCTTCGAGACGCTATTTTTGTACCGATCGGAAACCAGATTGTTATTCTAATAGTTGCGACAATCAGTCATTTCTGCCACACCCTCGAGCTGATGACGAGGCGTCATGCGACGAAATTGCTGATTCGACTATTCACGCTAAACCGTAACATGGTGGATTTCAGATTTTTTCTTTCGCCCTTTCGCGCAGTTCCCTTTTCATTTTATTTTACGTAATTGCGCTGCGAATCTGTGTGCAAAAGTTAAAATTTTATGTGACTGTTGCTGGATACCAGGAGCAACTTTCGTTCTCGTCCGAAGAATCTTCAGAAATTGAAAGTAAGTACAGTGAATGTGTTTTTCTCTTTTAATGTATCGTTTTTAATTAGTTGTATATCGTCAACCTATGTGAATTAGTTGTTTTTCTTTTTTTAAATTGCACGGTAAATATATAGGAAAGTATTGTATCGACGATTTGTCCTCCTCGTTCGTCAGGGATTTCTCGAAAAGTGGCAATTGAGATCGAGAATGTTAATTTCAGTTTAGCATACTTGATCGCGCGAATTTGTATAGTATCTGCCGTTTCAACGTGATAATCATACAGATGCGAATCAGCATCGGCAGATGTTTATGCAACCTCCGGTGTTTCGAAACAATTTTTGAAAACGTTTATATTTAGGCGAAACTTGTTTTCTGCACGCGGGAAGAAAGTGACACAGAAATAATAAGTAAATATTCATACGATTATTAATAATATCATTGATTCAAAAAGTGCGACTCTCGCCTATCGACGAGCGCGCTTCGTTTCTCAAACGCCACTAATTAACAAAAGCAAAAGTTGGATCGAAGGGTGTGTTCTGATTGTAATAAAAATTCTAGAGAATTGTGGATATGGATCACCTCGAGTCGATCAACCTCCTGCGACGATTCACACCAGCCAATCGATCTGTTCGATCGCTTCGATCTCTTCGATCTTGAACGAGGAGCGCGGATCAATCCCTGACGAGACGAATCTCGGTTGGAAACTGTACGGTGCCCGCATGAATCACTGATTATTATAGCGAACTTTCGCGTAGAGTCTCGGAAACGGCTAGCGAGTCACCAGACTCTGCGATATCAGGGGAAAACGACGCCGCGATAAACACAGTGTCCAGAAATCTCTGGTGATAACGGGAAAGAACGTCTCGATTGTGTGGCCAATGATTTTTTGGTCCCACACTCTTCAGCAACCAGTTCGCGACCCTCATCGATATAAAGATCGAGGGAAATTAGAGATTTCATTTTTTGAAAAGTGCATTGCCGAACCCGAAGAAGAACTTGAAGACTGAGAAAGCTTCAGAAAGCATCATGGTGATCGTTACACTGCCTTATCTATATGCAAATTCTAAAATCCATGGAACAGTTCAGTTCATCAGAAAATTCCTTATGGTAAACATAAAGCAAATATATCATCAATGTTTATCGCTGTACACGTTTCCTTCTATGTTGGAATTATACAAATACTATGCATAAAGGTGCGCAGTGATTATGATCATAGATCGCGAACTTTCTGCATTTGTGAAAATATACTGAAATAAAATTAACAAAATAAAGTAAGAGTAAATTTCAAAGCAACATAATAAGCTTCGTGAAATTTTCAGAATACAGTTTACGCAGATCCGCAAGAAAAGAAGTAGTAAAAGACATTAAGTATCTGCAATTTTTCCAAAAAATTTGTTTTCTCAGGTCGCGTATTAAATTGTTCGAACTTCCGAAAAAGGTCCAAGCGGACCGAATATGACAAAAGTGATCGTCTTTCGAAGAGCGTTCAAATATTAATAAGAGTCGCTTAATGAAAAGTCTCGAATTGCAAAGGATTCCGAGTCGAACGACAAATGGCACCGGAGCGGATTGACCATTTTGTAGCGTGTAGAAGTTACCTGACAGACGGTAGTAACGATAGTTAATGGTCGCATGCGAACGGGGTCGATGAATGGACGTGAACTGAAGTTCAAGGGGGCCGAGAGAAGTCGACGTATGAAGATTTACGGGGAGCCGGATCGACGGGACGCGCGCGTCTCTCTCTCGAATTGGTCCTGAGAAAACTTGTGTTCGCGGCTGATTAGGCTCCCGGCGCAGCGGCAAAGGAGCCAATCAGCCCGTTTATTAATATTGCCGCACGAACAACGGGAGAGGCCCGGCCCCGGAGTTCTCGGCCGAGCTGACACTGTTCGTCACGTGCCGATTGTTCGCCGTGTTCGGCCGACCTTGACCTTTCTCAATGCTGCCGGTCGACCTTGAACTCCGCGTGAACCAACTTCTCGCGATCGTGTCCGCCAGCCGAGGAAATATCGCTTGACACTTCGTGGCTTTTCAAACGATTTCAGACACACGTTTCTTGCACGTACGGATCTATACTATGGTATAGTATTCGTTGAACCGTTCACCGATCCTGCGAGCCAGTTCGTGTGCCGTAATCGGCGCGCCGACGTAACACGGATCGCATAATCGGCATGCAAACTCGGCTACGACCTGTTTTCGAAATTTTTGGACATTCCGTGATCGTTCTCACTCGATCGTGCGGACAAGCTTCAGGAAGATCAAGGTCTCTTCTCGTGGAATTATTGCTATTATATTTGTTCTTGTTTTTTCGTACTTCTGGTGATCCAAATTAACTGAAATGCGATTCGGAGACTCCGAAAGAATGCAAAGCTAATCGGCTACGACCTGTTTTCGAAATTTTTGGACATTCCGTGATCGTTCTCGCTCGATCGTGCGGACAAGCTTCAGAAAGATCAAGGTCTCTTCTCGTGGAATTATTGCTATTATATTTGTTCTTGTTTTTTCGTACTTCTGGTGATCCAAATTAACTGAAATGCGATTCGGAGACTCTGAAAGAATGCAAAGCTAATCGGCTCGATCTCTTTTCGAAATTTTTGGACTTTCCGTGATCGTTCTCGCTCGATCGTGCGGACAAGCTTCAGAAAGATCAAGGTCTCTTCTCGTGGAATTATTGCTATTATATTTGTTCTTGTTTTTTCGTACTTCTGGTGATCCAAATTAACTGAAATGCGATTCGAAGACTCTGAAAGAATGCAAAGCTAATCGGCTCGATCTCTTTTCGAAATTTTTGGACATTCCGTGATCGTTCCCGCTCGATCGTGCGGACAAGCTTCAGGAAGATCAAGGTCTCTTCTCGTGGAATTATTGTTATCATATTTGTTCTTATTTTTCCGTACTTCCGGTGATCCAAGTTAACTGAAACGCGCTTCGGAGAAAAGAAAACACGGTTGATGCTACCTGCAAACGTTCTACGATAAACTATCAAGCACAAACGCTTCCCGAAATGCATCTCTCCACCCTCGCCTACTCTAACTCGCCTAAACACGTTCACCACACTCTCCGCTTACGACACAAAAGCCCAATGCCTGATTTCCCCGACAGAGTCAGCTGAGCGCGCACAGAAACAGTTTCCGGCACACGCGACGTCGCGGAGAAACGGAATACCTAACTGGATAGTCGCTAGCCTAAGTTACGCAGCGAGAAGTGACCTGGCCGGAGACCAAAATCCCTTTGAACTCGCCTAACACATCCTCCACACTCGAAATTTGCAAAACAAAAGGTAACAACTCACTACTCACCGTCGCGGGATCAGCTGTGCGCGCACAGAAACAGTTTTTCGGCACACGCGACCTTACGAAGAAACGGAATAATGGTACAGTCACTAGCCTAAGCTACCCAGGGGAAAGTAATCTAACCGGATCCCTTTTAACTCGCCTAACACATCCTCCACAAATTTACAAAACAAAGCGTAAGAGCACACTACTCACCGTCGCGGGATCAGCTGTGCGCGCACAGAAACAGTTTTCCGGGACACGCGCAGAGAAACGGAATACCTAACTGGATAGTCACTAGCCTAAGTTACGCAGCGGGAAGTGATCTAACCGGGGACCAAAATCCCTTTTAACTCGCCTGGCGTCCTCCAAACTTAAAATTTGCGAAAGAAAGGGTAAAAGCACACTACTCACCGTCGCGGGATCAGCTGTGCGCGCACAGAAACGGTTTTCCGGGACACGCGCGAAAGTCGCGGAGAAAGAGAACCAGAGATAGAGAGTGGCTAGCCGCGTGAGCTATCCGGCGAAAAGTGATCTAACCAGAGACCAGCTAATGAGATACTGTCCGGCCGCCGCGATCGCAGACAATTGAGTAGTCCCATCGCAGTGCAACGGGCCGAGCCGCTTCGTATCTTGCGCATATTTTGTGAATCGCCGATAAGATACGACCCGTGACAACCGGAACACGATTTACATGGTCGAGAGGGAATCTCTGTGCGAAAACACAGCGCAGTTTGCCGACGGATCGTTCGCGGAGAATCAACGTTGCATGACACCGTCGACGACCGGAGCAAACTCGGGGATCAAACGTGAAAAACGAACGTTTATCAACCGTTTGCACTCGAAGCTATTTTAACTCCAAAATGAAACATTTCTTCCTACCTAGAACATTGCCCTTCCATATATATATATATATTTTTTTATGTTATACATACGAAAATGGTGCGACTTACTCGTAAAATACCGAAATGTTTGGTAATTTATTAAATACAAACAAATGCAATAATGTACAAAATATTTTGAATAGTTCGAGTGCTGAGGGTTAACCGGGCTCCTTGTCGAAATGAGTAGATTTACGGATAGATTAGGAGAGTACATTAGCTCGTCGAAATTATCGACCCTCCGACAACGGTGGGTCCACTTCGACCCAGAACCGACTCGTTCCTAACTGACTCACCCTCTGTAAAATCCTAGCGATTAGAAACGTGTGATTTCAACGTGGAAGAGCGAAAGGTGACGTCACCAATGTACCAGAAATGCAAAGACTTGTTACCCAGCCTAACAGACCCGGGTATCTCGATGACTATGCGACACCACGACCGGCAAGATCGGCGCAGCCGGGTCAACGTCCCTTTCACGTTCTCCTTCCTCGTTGTCCCTTTTGACGATCGTTCAGCGCAAGGTCGCCACGGATATAAATACAAGTAGCCACGAGTTAGGTGAACGCTGCTTCGCCTGTTGGGAGACCGTTTCAACACCCGTGCGGTGTAGCCGAGCGAGCGCCGCGCCGGTTAGGTTTGCCACCGTTGTGTCTTCGTCTCGTGACGCCTCCACGTGTAGGCGCACGGTCAAACGCGTATTGTTGCACGGCTTCGTCGGGTATTGTGCAAACAGGATTGTGTAAACGAGAACGGCCGATAACAGGGGCCCCCGATTATTTTTAGGCGGAGACTCTCTCTCTCTCTCTCTCTCTCTCTCTCTCTCTCTCTCTCTCTCTCTTTCTCTCTCCGGTCGAACAATATACTGCCCCCTGGACTCCCGAATCAGCCGAACGACCATAACCGGACGGACATCCCTATCGTTGAATTCGGACGGTTTTGGAAACCAATCGACCCCCTACGATCCAGAATTATTTGGAAATTGATCGTAATTGAGAGGGCGGCTGTGATCGATCAACACTTTGACGGCGTTAATCGACGAGAATTGACCAGAAAAATCGAACAGTTTATGGAATAAATATTGTCGAGAACGAAATTATATAAGAAGTGAATAGCGAAACTTTTCCCCGTGTTGAGAAATATCGAGAGAAATTTTTAGCTGACTGTCCGCTAGCTTCTTTCTTGCATAGTTTGCTCGTCTTCGATGATAAAATCGGAAGAAGATGGAAAATATAAGAACCGTTGTTTACGAGGCACTCGAGGTGATAAAAGTAAATGTTCGTCACAACATGTTTTCGTAAAGATTCATTCGTTAGGATTTATGGGATCTAAGAAGATTAATGGAGCAATCGCTGTTTTTAATTTTAACTTTCGAACGGCGACTTCGTTCGCCAGATTACTTTGATTTTATGGGAATTTTTTGGGTGATAGTTTGGCGGTCAGATAAGCGAGTACAGTAAGGGAGGTGTACTATGAAAATTTTCCGTCGACCAATTTATCACGGATCACGCGACAGAACATGATCGAACGGTGCAGCTGTGAAAATACAGACACTGACGTTTAAACTGCTTAGGGCATTCGGAATTCATTCAGCCCTGCCCCGAGGAGAAAACATAATTACGCGAGGATTATCAATACCGTTTGATACTCTGTTCGCGGCGTTAATCGGTGGAAGGGATTTTTCGAAACGTCGAGAAAAATTTTTGGGTCCCAGGGATGGAGAAATTATCTGGAATCTGAAAAACAGTCGACGCTATCGTGCGGCTGATAAGCTAGTTGACTATCGTCGAGCGGTTAGGAATATTTTGTAACATACTTTTTCCATGGACAATTGCAAGAGTTGAATAACTTTGATATTTATCTTGCGACAAAATTGCACCCAGCTCGGAATAAAGAAATTGGAACGAACAAATTGTAATTAGATTAACAACAACTTTAGACCTCCCGCTACGCGTTTAATCAAATTGGTAAGAGTGTGTGCAATCCTCGCGCACAGGAAGATTACCGGGCAAATCGAAAGCAATGAGCTAACAGATTACCGTACCCAGAATTTCAAAATCTAAATGAATTATCTTTGTTGACTTTCGCAGCGTAATCTCTCCGGTTCGGATGATTCAGAATGTTAATACCGGGACTGATAGTTTCCCACTGTACAGACACGCGTTGAACCTAATTCCAATTATCAACGAATCCTTCTAACCTTGTCTATTATTTTCACAAATAATTTTGTGCCAGAAAATGCTGTGAGCATTGTAACAAATGCACTTGTTCACCTCTTCGTCGGTGGAGCCCGGGTCTATTTCGACCCAGAGTATTAAAACGGTCATTCAATTACTCAATTTTTACCCATGTTACATTAAGAGTATCAGTGAGACAAGAAATATCGATAAAAATACGTTTTAAAAAATTCATAAGAAAAGCTGAGCATGATATTAAGCCATGTGTAAGTATTATTATAAGTCTAGATCGAAGACTATAGCAGGTTAAGTCAGTCGAAACTAAGAGGACGGAACGTTCCATTGAAAATTCGCCAATTCCCGGTCAGAGGTCGCGGATTATTGCTAATATAATACTATTGGCCCGTTGGCTACCCCGGAAATCGCGAACTGCTAAGCCAGCGAGCAGCCATCGCGTGTCAGTATAGTGAAAATGGCCGCGATACAAAAGAGTGAGCCATAACTAACCGGGTTAGCCTCGTGCAGCACGCGTGGCTGGCAGACACAGCTCTCGGAAAAAATTGCATCATCCGACCGAGCTGTCACCGGTCTTCGTGTCGAAACTCGGTAAAAGCGATCCCGGCGACCATAACGCCTCCCAGAATCCCGAACGATCGTGTGCTTTACGGTTTAGGGAGCTTCCGTGGCTTGGCCCTCGAAATAGGACGGAACCGGCGACGAGAAGCTTGCTCTCGATCAGCTTTCGATTCCGCTTGAATACCGAATGCCTACGAAACGTAGTATGTGCACACAGTTCCCATAGCGTTGCCTTTAAGGGAGAGCTGAGAATCGAATTCGAAAAAACAACAATATTCTGAATAAAACAGCAAACTTTCCTCTTCCGAAAACTGGAGACACTGAGTCATAAAAATAAACAAGTCCTCGCAAATATTAACTGTGAGCAGACTGTGGTTCTTTATGCACTCGTGGCACCTGAGAATTTTCAAAAAATTGTGGAGCATAAAATTTGACTGGTCCTCCCTCCTTAGCGTCGCAAAATGGGGAACGCATCGCGACGCTAGAGACTAGGGATCACGAACAAAAACAGATGCTAAGAATTGAAGAATGCAGCATATACTCGATACATGTCCAAAAGACGGGTCTAGCCGGGGACATATATCGTCGAGGAGATACTAATCTCTGATCCACGTAGGAAAGCACAGCCAAGCTCTGAAGGCCTCTAAAATTTGACTGATCTGGTCCCTCCCTCGTTAAAGTCGCAAGATGGCGAACGCACCGCGACGCTACAAAGTAGGCATCGCCAACTAGAACAAATGATAATCACAGAAATCTATCACAAAAGTTGAAGAATGCAGCGTTTACTCGATACATGTCCAAAAGACGGGTCTAGCCAGTGACATACATCGGCGAGGAGATACTAATCTCTGATCCACGTAGCCAAGCTCTGAAGGTCTCGGTTCCCGAGGGTGGGGGTAGTCACGAGGTACACGCAGTGGGGATAATTCCGCGACGTTTATCGTCCAGGTCTTGGCGACATATACAGAGTGAATCCTGTAAATCGTACAATAATTGAACGGGGTAGGTTAATCACTGTACCGAAGCGATTCTATCTTTAAAAATTCGAACTATTTTGAGAGGACAACTGCGCGTCAAATAAATAGTTGTTTGGGAGGATTTGGTAGGTCCAGCGTTCCAGGTTGGTTCGGAGGAATGCACATGCAGAAAATGCACGACACCGGGCCGAGACATCTCGAAATAGTCCCCGGCTCCATGACTGGTCCGAGAATAGTTCGCCGCCCAATAATAGAAAAACGGGTCCATGGGAGAATTTCGTATGGTGGAGGGAGAGGGAGAGAGAGGGAGAGAGTAGGTCTCGTCGAGGTAATCGTGTGCTCCAGAAACCAGAAGGAGCAATTATCTCTGGGAACGACGAGATAGCTATTATCTTGTTGCGCTGGACACAATGCAGTGGCCCGTTTGTTCGAGAATTCATTTCTGGCTCGATACCAAAACCTTTCCTCCCTCTACCCCTCCCCACCCCCTTTCTCTGTGTCTCTTTGTGTGTCTTTTATCCGGGAGATAACGAAAACGATAACGGAATGAGGAGAACAAGAGGAACGACGATCTATCGGCGTTAAACGCCGCTGAGCCCCTGCCCTTTGGACAATCATCGAAATAATTATCAATCGCGGGATTAGCATCGCTGAGATTTCGAGCTCTAACGGGGATGGAACCATCGGGATTGTGCGAACGGTGGCTTTTATGGGCGATTGTTACCGTCAGACCGGGGGAATATTGTTTTCAAAATTAGTTTTGGGGGAGTCGTATTAACATTGAAATGGAAGGGAACAGTTGTTCAAGAACGTTTCACTGAAAAACGTTTACCACTTTTATATCACTGGTGTTGTTACCTGAAACGATACGGAACAACTGAATTAATAATTGAACTGCGGATCTTTGTGCGAAGTAAAATTGTTCCGCATCTGTTATAAGAAACAGGAGTTAAGTGAAAATGTATTTCACATTACTGATAGGTGTCTCTGATATTTTCATACTTGACCAAAGTTTCGCTAGAAAGCAAATGGGCACTTCCAGATATCATCTAGAAGTTTTGCAGAATAGAAAGAGCCTTAATTAGAAAATGGATTGTTGGGCTCGGACTTTTGCAAATGAACTCCATTACTGTGCCCGGCAGATAGGGTTCCGTTTTGGAACCACCCCTAAGTTATAATAATTGTTTCCCACTAGCACGTTTCTAACTAAACCTTACAAAGTTTTCCTAAAATCGATGCTTTTTACCGAAGAAACAATTCTTAGCCAACAATACACTCACTAGGTGTTCTTTCCATAACGTTGACAGTAACATTTTGTGTAGGAGCAAATTTTACACAGACCGTTTAGTAACTGGACCGGGTCCGTTCCAGCATGATCTATCCGTGCACCCATGAGAACAAAGAGGATTCGCGATGACGTTCGGCAAGACCGTTCGACAATGGTAATTTCTCGATCGCCACGGTCCGGTCGTGTCTGAACGTGCAGAAACGTATTTATAGCCACCCCAACAACATTTAAATGGCACATTTCGATAAGTTATTGTCCGGCCACCTCGTTTCTCGGAATAGTGTTTTCCAAGGAGCGTCTATCACCGGCAGAAACTTTTCCAATCGATGGATAACGCTGTGTTGCCGTTTTGTTGCTCGGCTTCGTCGTCGGCTCTCTGTCTTATTGCTTAACCCAGATAAAAGGCACATGACACGGCCGAAGACGCTTACGGGTGCCACAACACGGCGATTAAAAAATTACTATACACGCAAAGATAAATGGCAATTACGCGCACGACCGAGGCTGTAATTTCCAGTTGTTTGTTTGCCGGACGCTACCCTTGCAACCAGCGCTACCCAATCAATCAAATAAAACGATGTTTCCGTTGCATAAATCGAACGTACACGTAGGACACAATGTAATTAGTCCGCGGTTTATTGCTGCTTGCTAATCACCGTGTTTACTCGATACGTGTCCAGAAAACGGGTCTAGCCGCGGACACGAATCGGATAGGAGATGCGATTCTTTCTTCTCGAGCTTCTGGGACCCTCACGGGGTTCCCCAAGGTGGGGCTTTTATCGCCTAGGCGTTTGTGACATATATCGAGTAAACACTGTACAATTTAATTATTACTCTTACTACTAAAATTACTCTTACTACTCCTAATTACTACTATTATTGCTCTTCTGTATCCTACAACTTTCTACAATTTTCAAGTGATTTTCAAAAAAGTATACTTTCCACTGAAACCCATAATTTTTTCGCGAGCAGAATCGCCGAGCAATAGGTCGAGAATTATCGGCGGAGTTACTCATTCAACTTTCTTTAATCTTCGCGCAGTAATTCTCTGATTACCAGTGATTTATTCACCGCCGGGGAGTCGTTTTTAACTTCGGGTCAGGAATCGTGTCACATGCGGGCAGAACGCGACACAATCGAGGTATTAATGGAGACTTGTAAAAATACATTGACATCGCCGGAGATTACAGCGCGTCGGGCACACGCTCATTAACGTCCTCGCTGCAACCGTTGATTACGTAAAGTCTGCTCGATTACTTTCGCCGAGCAGTCGAATCCCGACTTCGCGGAATCGAAATCAATTTTTTACAGTATATCGTCGATGTTGTCCGATAATTTTAATGAGCCTAAAACAGATGAACAATATTTTTAAACTCCTCTATGGGCTTCGAAGTTTCGTAAACGCATAAAATCCGCGGTGTAAAAATCAAATTCAGGGAACAGATATTAAATAAAAATAAGTTTCTTTCTTCCAATAATTTGATCGAATCGACGATAATATCAAAAGTACTGAGTTTTACCTGTTAACCCTTTGCACTCGAATGGTGACAGGACTGAATTTATTCGAATTTCACAGGATTTCATAGAAGACAAAATTTCTATAGCTCCACGAATTAGAAAAAATCTGAATCGGTAGTTCCATTGCGAATTAATTTCTGTCATTGACGCGTGAAATTCGAAGTTTCAAAATCGGAGCCAGCGAATTCACGCAAAGTTGGGAAAGTTGTTTCTCTTCTGAAAATGTCGTGTCGCTTTCGGCAAGTGTCTGAATGAGACGAGCCTGTTAACGAGAGGAAGTCCGTTCATTTCGATCCAAGAAGCGAGAGCAGGATCGCCCGAAGTCGTCGGGCATTCATCGCGTCTTCCTGGAAACGCCGCGGAAACAAACAATTCGTATTGACGGGCGGGAAAGGAGCTCTCTCGTTAGGCACACACCGGCTCTCGTTCAATTCGATTCAGCCGGTGTATTGAGTTTAATTGGAAAATTGTCAGGTTTTCAATTGAATTTTCATGCGACGCTAATTGGTGGCCGAGAACGGGCCCCCAGCCACCGACAAAGATGCGTACAATCGGCCAACCGGATCTGTTCTTAATGCACGCGTACTTAATTACCACGTGAAATCGACACTGCCACGTCCACGCAATATCATACTGATCTCTCGAATCCACTCTAACATTTCGACCACCGAAACCACTACACCCTTCGCATCATTTTAATTATTTTCATAAAGATATGCATACTGCAAAAATGGTAACAAAATGATATATTAAATTACTAACAATCGGACTGCCAGAAATTATTCTTGAGAAATGTCCCTCTTTATACTTTTCATTCAATAATTTTAATAAACGGATTCTATTGATATTCTCAAACTCTTAGTATCAGTGTCTTAGTAAAGGCATGAAATCCACAGTTCAATAATTGCTCACGTGTACAGCACGATCAAGCGACCTTATCGTGGACTCCGTTCACTCGGTTACCATTTCACTGGTGAATTGACTAAAAATGTCCCGAGACAGCTGAGATTTCATCGAGATTCGCTAAGTGGGTTAGAAATCGAGCGAAAGCTCGCGAAGAGAATCTATCGATCGGACAGGTGGCAAGGGCGGAAAGTTTGCCCGAGCACGGTGCCATTCTGTGACGCTCCGAGTCCTCGAGATCGAGATCATCTGGTAGATCCTCCGCGGTGATTGATTACGATAACGAGTGGCCGGTTTCCTTCTCTCGAGTATTTACTAAATTCCTGCTCGCCAGATAAACCCGATTCCGTGACCATTATTGCGCACGTTCGGCCCCCGGCAATGGCAGAGCCGTCGACGTCAAGAGTCACGCCGGTATTTATACGTGCGTGCAAATATTAGCCGTCGTCGTCGTCGTGCCGATCCGTCACCGACGACGTTCCAATATTTATTTGCCACGACATAATTTTCCGCTCGATTGTTGTCCCAAGTGTTCGAACACCGTGATACCGGCGAAAGCTCCCTGTTCCTTCGTTGACTTTGTCTCGCGCAAAAATCGTGTCATTGCCGAGTTGATATCGTGCTGATAACATTGCCTCGATCCGGGAGAAATTTCATCGAGGAAAGTATGTGCCGTTTCACTGCAACATCGAATTATCCGTGGCAAATGTACAGAGATTTTTCTATATATGTCGCCGAGGCCTGGGTGATAAATGTCGCGGAGTTATCCCCACTGCCATACTCCGTGAGGGGCCGCGAAGCTCGAAAGGCCTCGGACGCCGAAGAGTCCGTAACCATAACACGAATCGAGTATGTCTCCTACACGATATAAGACCGGTGTTGTCGACGTATATCGAGAATTCACTGTAATCATCGCGTCAAAGATGGTGCTCGAGAGAGAGCGACGATTAAACAAGAGGATGTCTGTAAATTATTCTTGACTTCGTAAAATTATTGAATAAAGAAGTGGTTAAGTAAGAGTAAGCTAACAAATAAGACATTAATAAACAGACGAACAGATTGTGCACATATGCTCGTGTGCAAGAAACTTTTGGAGCAGGCTAATATTTGTTCAGGTTTTTAGCGAAATCAATTCATTCGATAATTCCCCGTGAACGAACCTCCAGAATGTCAACGATCGTCGATTAAAGAATGCTAAATTAATCCTTTGGACGTGGTTGTAGTATTGAAAAAGAAATTGAACTTGTTTAGCAGCCACTTTCGTTCCCGGTGCAACGAAGGATTAAAAACTGCTCGGGTCATCCAATAAAAAGCACGTAACCGTGAAGCTGAATGGTCGAAATGCAGTCAACGACACGAGCACCGATTAAAAGAGAAGAGGATAACGTGCACGATAAACGGAGATCGGTTTTTGTGTTGTTTTCCGGCGAATTGTCGTATTATCCGTCGCAAATAAATCCCTGAGTCTCCTGAAATTCATGAAACCTATGGACACACGGGTTGAGAAATCTACGAAAATAATGTTGACGACCAAACTGCGACGATGAAGAACGAAAGAAGAAGAAGAAGAGGAGGAGGAAATTCCTATCGCAGTTTCAATTGAGTTTCTACCGCAACTATACTATTCTTTGCTAACATAATTTCCAGTTCGACGTCCTCCGAGATTTCTCATCGAAATCGGCTCGATCTCGAGCTCTTCGCGTTCTTCGGGGGCTTATCAGCCGAAAACGCTATCGATCTGGCCACGATTTGTAGACAACTCGGACGACAATGTAATTAGCGGACACAGCTATCTGTTTTCGCAAGCCGAGCCGTGATTCCGGCGATCCGTTTAGGCGATAAGCGGCGCGTCCTCGACATCGGAACCGATCTGGAACTGGAAACAGAAACCTGTATCTTTGAAAATCCATTTTTTTTTTTTGGAAAATTGCTACCTCTCAGGTTGCAAGCTTCCAGCGTGTTGGAAATAATAGAAAGATTTCACCGATTCAAAAAAAAAAAAAATGGACGATAGCAGCACTCGATCGTGGCGCTTCTGTATCAATTTGTACATCGTCGTATCTAGAAAGTGTTTGTTGGAAGCTCTCGAAACTAACAATGACGGAATCTCCGGCTCGAGTTGCCAGATAAGTAGACAAGCTTGATTACAAGAGCTCTCATCACCCATCTGTTTTTCTTTTATGCCGGTCACTGGAGATTAGGCTACTTGCTTCACCGTTCAGTCGCGGTATTTCGGACACTGTCGCGAAAATGTACCGTTCAAACCAAAAATTTTCGTGAATTTACAGGATGTACGATATTTTGAAAAATTACCACTTCATAAAAGCAGCAAAGCCGCTTTCAACTCTGCGTCCCAATTCATAAATTTCCCACAAAAGCATTTCTATAAGTTGAATAATTGTTCAAAGAATCCAGCACGAAGCAAGCAAAATTGATACTATTCTCCACCAACGAAAAATAATTGACAAAAAAACAATTTTATTTGGCTTCTGTTCCTCACAATTGATGCAGACACTTTTTATTTTGCATCAAGATCGACAGTTTAATCGTGTCCCCTGTAGACAGTGCACAAAACTGGGTTGAAAACGAAGAAAATACAGGAAAATACTCTGCTACTCCACCAAGGGGAGGAAGAAGAAGACGAAGAGAAGATAGGGGGAAGAAGAAGCTAGACAAAAGCGACAGCAGTCGACTGACACATTCTACACAGCGGTTTCCCTGACCTGGGCAAACTCCGCGAACAAAAGGGCAAACACGTGGGAGGGCTCTGCGAGGGGCGAAGGGAACGTCGGCGGTTTTATTGGCCTGTTTACGACCGTTCCCGAACGGAACCGTGTTCTCTTTGTCTCTTTCTTCTCGGCTGAGTCAACTTCTCGGCCCGCGAATGTTGGTAAATAAATGCACAGCGAATCGGCAAGATAAGTTCCCGCGAACTTTGGCCCCAGCACGTGGCCTCTCCTCCCTCGAGCCGTCGATCCCGAGCTCCGATTCTCTGTGCCCGACGATTCCGACCGCATCTCGCTGTCTTTCATTCATGACACTGCTGAATGACAGTGGAACCATCGACTCTCCCTTCTGGGAATTTTTCTGAGGGACTGATGAGACGTTGGGTCACGGTGCAGAGCGTGAATACTAAAAAAATTTCAGGACTTTCGTCGCGAAATATGCAATTTAACAGTAGAACCACTGGACCAGTCAAAATGACCAATTTTGATCGTTTACAATTACTGAAATTGTAACTCTTTTACAATTACTGAAATTGTAACTCTTTTACAATTACTGAAATTGCAATTCTTTTACAATTACTGAAATTGTAAAAATGTTTTCAACGGACAGTTTTGAATGAACCTGTTCGTTCAAGCGTAGATTACAATAAAAGTTGTATGAAGTCTGAATGGGCACAGTCTTTTCACTGTTACAAAGCAACATACGTCAGTCGCATTTATTGCTCGGTAGTTCTAGTGTTAAAATTGACTACTTCCACCAAAAGTGACCAAAAACAGTAATTAAAATTTTAGATAAAAATTGACTCAGAAAGTATTAACACTAGATTCACGGGGCACTAAAAGCGACTATTTCACGTTGCTCTGTAAAAATAACAGGAGTAAAAATAACAGTCCCAAATTTTTAGCCAATTTTAAATGATATATGCCCCAAGAAATAAATTCCCATTTCGCAAGGAACAAATCCTCGAATCTCTAGATTAAGAATTACTTTTAGAGAAATGGAACTAAAATTGGACTAAAAATTTGGAGCACGCCTATACAAGTTAATTTTTTTAACAAAATTGCAGGCACAGAGTAGATTCGGAGGACAAGCGTGCAATTTCGAATGGAACGCAGAATTAGTTACGGCTCGCTCGGAAGACAAATCGATGATCGGAATCCTGATTGCAGCGATCGATCGATCGGCTCCGGTATACGTAACAATTGTACACTCGCCGGACGAGGACGCTCGCGGCAATTATCGCAAGTTTTTCAACGCGCTCGTTCGAAGGAAAAGGCAAGCTTCAGCGACCGACAGCGGCGGCTCGATTGACTTTCAAATTTCCACGGAAATGGTAGTAGGTCTCTCGGCGTAGCTGCGGACAGATGGTGGCCGGAAGCCGAAAACGACTTTTACGAGCTCGGACAAAAATTGTCCACATCGTGTGCGCACACGGGAAACAAAAGACAAAAGCGTGATTAACGTTTGCGGTTGGTGTACGTACCGGGATGTTGTTCGAGCGAAAACAGAATTTTATCGTGCAGCGATTTTAACACAATTTTGGGAAATTACTCTACTTTGAACTGAACTTTCGGGAACATTGTGTGGACTGAATGCGAGATTGATTAAGCTCGATTAAAGATTGACTTTCGCACGAATATTAACAAAATTTCGCATTTCAAGCTATAAATTAGGAAATCATTTTTCCCGACGAGCCATTGCACTCTGATTGATGATACAAGAGCTCGGAAAATCTGGAAATGATCCAGAAATTCAACGAGCACGTGTACAACTCAAAATTAAGGAAATTTCTATACTTCCTATCAAAATATTGGAAAAAATCCTCCAGAACTGACACGGTCAATCCTCAAGCTTCGAAAATTTGCCAAACACACTTTCCCAAATTGAAACGAGCCGACCAGCTACTGGACAATACGTTTTCTCACCGAGCAAGCGAAAGACAGAAACATCTCGAACGTGATGCAAGCGAACACGGAATTTCTCATGCTAATTAATCATCGAATCTCCTTATCCTCCTCGACGAAACTAATCGCAAGAGGAAAGAATTCTCACAAAAAATATGCCTATCAAAGAGAAATTTTCCTGATGAGAGCGTCGCGTCACGGCGGAAAATCGCGCACGTGTTGTGCGTGCGACCACGTGCAAAGGGAAGCGATCGAGCGCGCATGCGCCTGGCCAGAGGCGGGAAGTGCGCGCGAGCGTCACGGGTCACAAATATAGTCGCAGGCACGCGTGAACATGGAGACATCGGACTGCACGTGTGCGTGGTGACGTCGAACAGCATGTGTGCGTAGGGACGTCGAACTGCAAGTGCACGTACACGTGCGCACAGAGAGATCAAAACTGACGTGCATGCCGTACGACATACTGCGCACACGCATGCAGGGACATAGGTACAATGAACTTCACGTGTGCGTGCACACAAAGAAAATCGAACCGCGCGTGTACATGTACATGTACATGTACATGTACATGTACATGTACAGTCATAAAACAAAATGTACGTACATATAGGGACATAAAACTGCATACACAGAGAGACGTCGAACTGCACGTCTGTGCGTGCACGGACAACGCACACGTTCACAGGCACACGCGTGCTGCTCGGGGACGAAGAGGAACACGCGAGAATCACGTCCGTTAGGGTCGGTTATCGTAATCGTAAAGGTTGATTACCTTTTTTAGTGAATCCACTGTGCGTCACCGATCGCCGAAATGCCGAGGAGCGAGGGAAGAGCGAACGGGAGCCAGACCGGAGCGGAACGCGCGCGTGTTCGTGGCCGCGTGGCGCGCGTGTACTAAAGGCGGCGTGCGCGATCTGCCCGAGAGAGCCGGCCGCTTGAATCCGCTTGATCAGCGTGGCCCGCAGGCGTCGGCCGTGCACGGCTGCCATCGGTCACCGATAACGACCGAATGCGAGATTGGTCCGCACTCCGCCTTCCAGCGCGGGAGAGGATCGGCCGGTTTCGGACACGTTTCAAGAAAGTTACCATTCCGTGGAATTCCGAGAGGTTACAAAGCGGCTTGGCCCTTTTTCTCGAGCTTATCGAGCGATCTTGAAACGGCCTTGAAGATGGAGCCGATGAATCGGTTCTGGGGAATGCGGGGAAGAAGGTCGAAGGTAGTGTAACGGTTCCTTGGAACACCGAGATCCCTAAAATCATACGAATGTGAGCTCTTCGTTATCATTGTTTTGGAAATTTTTGAAAACGATGCTGATGAACGGATCGGTCAGACTCGAGGAGAAAAGGCCTCTTTGCTGATCTAGTGGTGCAGCGAATGTCAATTCTTAGGAATTTTATCGTACCTGATCACGTGGACCTACCCAGTGACCGATTTGCTCTTAATTTGCTACGAATCTGTCACCACAAATTCCATCCCAGGAGGGTCCATTATAAAATGGGACCCAGAGCTGACCATTCTGTTTTCTAAAAATGCACATTTATTCTTTCAGAATCAATTCTTTATCACAATTATTATCTTTTTATACGCCCTCAAGGAGCGCATTGGAGTTCCTAACTAAATTCACGATGCCTGAACTGTGCGGATCTATTTATTTGTTAACATTTAGAACCGAATTTATCTTGAGAAAAATACGAACAGCGATTCCCAGGACGGAAATTCCGAGGTACGCCGAATCCCGTGTCGCTAAATTAACCGAATCGTCTCGCATAAAAATGGTAACTAGCCGACAGCGAGTTCCGTCGATGGCCGATAAGAGCTCTGGAGGCGACATAGTCCGATAACCCGTTTCAGCTGGAGATTGCGCGACCACCGAACACAACCAACCGCCTCGGCAACCCGTTTTTCGGTGTCGCTACCAATCACAGGTCCCGTTGATAGCGTTGTAATAACCGGCCCTGACGTAACGACGGCGAAAAGTTTCGCCGTTTCACAGGTGGACTATGCGATGCGACGAGGATCAACGTTTTCATCGCCATAAACGCACGCTTCCGCGCGCGCGCCGGCCCCTTTTTCGAGAAGCGAAGTTTTTCCAACTTCGGCCGACAACTATCGATCAAGGACTACCGGCCTGCCGTCGACACTTTCCGCAAACTCTTTCGCGCGGTATCTGCAGAAGCGAGCATACTTGTTGCGTAGAAGCTGGGAGAGCCCGTCGCCTCAAGTGCAAAGTGTAACAACTGGTTTATTCCGTCGTTGGGCAACGCTTTTAATCGAAATCGCATGTTTTCGAGCGGATTAATTGGTCTGCCGCGGCCTAACTTTTCCTCCGCGAGCACGTGACACGTTCCCTGGAGATCTTTCGATCTTTTCTTCGGCTTTCTCGATATTTTCGGACGTTTCCTTATACTTATGCCGTAGCCGTAGAATGTCAAAATCCCCTCCTACAACCACAAGACAACCATTAGAATGGAATAATAAAAATTCGAACCGTTCAACTTAAAGGTCCAGGCCACATCCGCATCGTATCAGTATTAAATTACCTTCACTGTACCTGCTGGTAGCGTCCATGCTATCCACCATTATGGTGCACCGGTTGTCCCGCGAGCATCTTGAACCACAGCTGCGTTCGACGTTCAACACTTGCATTCAAACTAGAACCCACGTCAAGCTACAGTCACTCGCAATAACATTCTTAAGAGAAACTTTTCAAACACTGGAACATACGGCTTGGATTTCTCTTTTTTCAGAAGCTCGACCATGTGTTAGTTCACTCCGTGAAAAAGAAATTCCGAAAAGATTGTCGATTTCTACTAGCTTTCTATGCGGGCTTATACTGAAAACTTAAGCGATACCTCTTGCAGATCTGTGTCAATTATTTAATCAGAATCGGTCAAAGATTCTGAGGCCTGAAAGATGGCTTCAGCCTGCCCCATAAATCTAGACTTTTACAGGATCAAATTTTTAATAATTGACACAGGCCTACGTGTAAGGTGTAAAGAATGGTAAAAATCAGTTTTTGCTGTTTTCTCTGCGACTCCGACTCAATTGCAATTTCTCCAGAATTTCTTTACCGAGCAATTGTTCCAACTTCTGAAAAAGAAAACTCCAAAATGAATGTTAAGAGAGCTATGGATTTCTTGAAGAGTACGATCTCGCGGAGTGTGCAACACTCAATGGAATTTCGACGTAGATCACTTTGCGGGTCGCGGGGAACTATGCAGATGAACGCGGTGCCGCGTTAGTGTCGTTTAGAGCGCAGGTGCAACCAGAGGTCGTGAGCTTGAACTTACGGGACGGAGCGTAAATAAATCGCGGGTGAACGTGTCACCTCGATTCACATCCGGATCCGGCGATTCGAACCGACGACGACGTGCACGCGCACGCGGAATTCTGGCGAAACGCGGCCGGGACTGGTTCGGGTGAACCGCTTCTGGCCGAGCAAGCGTTTCGACTGCGCTGCTGCGCTGCGCGTTGTGTTCCCGCGTTAAAGGGCGGCGCGTGTCCACGCTCGACTACACGTGCACGACGCCGCGACGCGACGTCCAATCGCGTGAAACGAAACACGCGACACTCTCGATCGGTTTTCTCTTTTCGACCCGGACGACCGACCGCGCGTTCCGTTCCTCCATAACGGCGCGCACGGCGCAGCCTGGAAACCCGTTTTTCCCAGGCGGAATTATTTTAGCGTTGTTTCAAGGTTCAACAAGGTTCCCTTGCCCTACGATGTCCGGTCAATCAATTAATTGATTTCCTCTGAAGCGAAATAAAATTCTGTTGCAGTCGATACGTAGCCTTTTAAAAAATATAAACCTTCTTCTTTTGTCTGTGAATTTCCAGATGAAGAATTTCTAATCGCCATAAACATAAAGTACAGGGGTCAAGTTGGACTGCCGATTTTATGCGTTTAAGAAATTAATTGATTTCCTTTAAAGAGAAATAAAATTCTATTCTATAGCAGTCGATATATAGTCTCTAAAAAAAAAAAATATAAACCTTCTTCTTTTGTCTATGAATTTCTGATCACCGTAATCATAAAATAAATAGCAGTGCGAGGAGTCAAGTTAGACTGCCGATTTTATGCGTTTAAGAAATGAATTAATTTCCTTTACAGAGAAATAAAATTCTATTCTATAACAGTCGATATATAGTCTTTAAAAAAATATAGACCTTTTTCTTTTGTCTATGAATTTCTGAACTTCTGATCACCGTAACCATAAAATAAATAGCAGTGCGAGGGGTCAAGTTAGACTGCCGATTTTATGCGTTTAAGAAATGAATTAATTTCCTTTAAAGAGAAATAAAATTCTATTCTATAGCAGTCGATATATAGTCTTTAAAAAAATATAGACCTTCTTCTTCTGTCTATGAATTTCTGAACTTCTGATCACCATAACCATAAAATACAGTGCAAGGGGTCAAGTTAGACTGCCGATTTGATGCGCTTATGGCAAAAATGAGCGTTTCAGACAGTCTCGAACGGTCAGTCGCAAGCTGCACAATATTTACGTTGGCAGAAACTATGTTGTATTTACATCGGTCGTGACATAATCTTTGTCGTATTAATCTTGTTTATCTCGGTCAGAGCTACTCTGTGGGGGTTCGTGAATGAAAAATCGCTCGGTTGACAGGTTAACTGATAACTCTCGCATTTCGTTGCGTCACGACGTCTGCGTTACACTGTGTTTTTGACAGAAGATGTCTCGATCATAATAGTCGAACGGCCTGCTCCAGTGACGCCAAATGTAAAGGCGATTAGAACGAGCATACGTATATTATAATCAGTTGTCTGCTTCATGATTGCTGCTTCTTCCAAAAATCAAATTATAGCATTAACTATCCACACTGACATACGCTCTTTCTCCGGTGCACTTTATGCTTCCAAAAATCAAATTCGAGGTATGCACGCTTCGATTCCCTTTTCAGTGCATTTTATGGTTCCTCTACCAAAAATCAAATTATAGCATTGACTATCCAGACTTACATACGCTCTTTCTCCAGTGCACTTTATGCTTCCAAAAATCAAATTCGAGATATGCACACTTCGATTCTCTTTTCCGTGCATTTTATGGTTCCTCTTCCAAAAATCAAATTATAGCATTGACTATCCAGACTTACATACGCTCTTTCTCCAGTGCACTTTATGCTTCCAAAAATTCGAGCATTAGGTACGCACGCTTCGATTCCCTTTTGCAGTGCATTTTACGGTTCCTCTTCCAAAAATCAAATTACAGCATTGACTATCCACACTGACATACATTCTTCCTCCGGTGCACTTTATGCTTCCAAAAATTCGAGCATTAGGTCAGCACGCTTCGATTCCCTTTTCAGTGCACTTTACGGTTCCTCTTCCAAAAATCAAATTGCAGTATGAAACATAGTGTCTGAAGTCCTGACTACACAACAGTTGAAAACAGCGTAAAAAGGGATAGAAGTATGGTTTAAAAATCAGTACAAAAATGGACAGACCCCCTTCAAAAACCAGGGCCAGATGTGTCGGTGCGAATCGCGGTAAAATCTGGGCCGCGTTCGATTAGTGATCAGCCTGGCGATTTGGTCCAGAGTTAATTACCGTCGGGAGCCCGCGCGATAACAATCGTCTACAGGGATCTGCTCTCGTAGCTCGGTTTACCGATGACTGATCATCGAAGGATAATAATCAGTACACGATCTCGCGGCAGCGGCTAGAAACATCGCGGAAACGGTTTGTCGCGGGATCAGCCATATATATACATACACAGACAGACACAGACACACACACACACACATAAAAATATACATCTCATTCAGATCAAACTTGCACTCACGTGTGTGTCATGGTCGGGCGGCCGTCGTCCGAAGCTTCGGGTGTCCTCAGGTTCCTCTTCGGGTTCTTCTCTCAGCTCGGTGTCGACGCCGAAGATGAAGTGTGCCGCTGGTAGCCGAGACTGCGAGGGCTAGCGCCATAAAGATGAACGGAAGCTTTTTTAGACGCGGGTGGAAAAGAGAGACGGGCTTCGCTGAAATAGAGAGGAGAGAATGGTGAACCGAAGGAGGAGAAGTGGGAGAAAGAAAGAATCAGGAGAGAGAGAGAGAGAGAGTGAGAAAGAGAGGGGAAGGGAGAGACGAAGGGCACCGTTGCTGGAAAAGCACGAGGAACCCGCGGGTTTCTAAATGTTGCGAGACGAGCCACGACCGGAATTCACGCGCGCGCGCGACGATACGGAGGTACGGCTCGCTTGTGCCTCGCCCCTCCTTGTTGCACCGTGTGGCGCTTAAACGAAAGTGTAAGTTTACTTTAAGGTAGGTCGCGCCAAGAATACGCGCCTATCGCGCGACAGTTCCTTTCGTTTTGAACGGACGTGAACGCGCACACGGAAGCATAAGCGCGAATCACGCGACCACGTGGCCGTTTTCAAAATCGCGGCAATTCTCCGTCCGGGGGAACGCTTTCCTGCAACCGATACAGGTGGTCGAGAGACTCGTTTCGCCGAGTTCATTTCACCCTTGATTAACACAGTGAAGAATGCGACGGACACGGGAACAAGAAGCTCCGCGAGTACAGTATTGCCTCGATAGATGCGACGGAGATGCGCACGATACTTGGGAAACGTTCGTCCCCGCTACTGCGAGGTGTGTCCCTCGAAAAACCTGGAAACTCCATCGCTATGTAATGTAATACGGAAGTGGACATAGATAGTATATTCATAACTTGTTTGTTAATAATTATTCTTTTTTCTTTTTTGAAGAATCTTTTACCATTGTATCCGCGGCCTTTTTCCGGTCAAAATGAGTCCAAACACGGTACCATTCGGATCATGTTTACTCGTTTAATCCACGATTAAGTGGGACCTCTATTATCCGAACCGGTGATATCTGGATTCTCGTGGAAACAGTTTAAACGAGTAAATATTGTTCAAATTGTGCCGTGTTTGGGCTCGTTTTAATCAGAAAAGTGGCACGAACCTGTCCGTGATAAAAGTTTCACAAAAAAATCATTGGGAACAAAACAGTTTTGTCATTTGATTAGCATTGTCTCGCCGATACGTTAAAGAGATCAAGGAATAGTGACTGTGCGAGGTTTGAGAGAGAAGTGAGGGATTCGGTGCATTTTGGTTTTTGCATGTTTTGGTTCCGAAGTTTTCATGTATGTGAGACCACTACTAAGGTAAAATATAGGTTTAAAACCTTGATGGCCACTATCGTGTATGCGTGATTCTTTTAGCCGACAGTTGCCGGCCGGTTTCACCCTTCCACCACTATTATTGTTCTTGCGCCTAACACTGAGCTTCCCGAGGTAGCACCAAGGGGTCTATACGTAATTATGGCTACTTGTTGTTTCAAATGAGAAAAGAAATCCGCTATCTTATAGAGTGATGTAATTTCACGTTAACGTCAGTCAGCTGTGGCTTGAGGGTAAACGGAATTCTATGTCGCCGTACGGTGAGTGAAATGAACCGTTATCTCTTAACACTTTACCAGCCGTGGCTATTATCATATGGAAAAAAATTGTAAAAAATTTGTTACAAAAGAAAACTGTGTTACCAATCAAGGTCGAAGACGTAACGCGTGTTCTAGAAATGTTTATCTAAAAATTGCACGGTGTGAGAGAGCAAATTTTGCAACTGGGGTGAACTGTTTACACGAAACTGTATAATTTTTGGCAAATTATTTGTGCAGGCTGAAATTTCGAAGCGACCATGATATATCGAAATGAAAATGAGAGCGACGACGCACGGTAATTAGTCCAAGCAGCAATAACGCAGACTGTTTGACGTATTACAATTGTTTTATTGCTGATAATTTACTGCGCACTGGTGACTTACATGCGGCGAAATAATGGCCAAGAAGAACAAGAGAGCGGTCGAGGAAAGTCAGACTCAGTCTAACAATGATTGGCTCGTGGTGGGTAGCATGGGGTAGAGTCACGCGCAGTGATAAATAAATAAACAAGTCGACGCAGAGTTTCTTTTTTCAGTAATAAAAATTCATAATTCCTCTTCAATTTCAATAAACGTTCACCTAATACATTTGTCCTTCTTTGTACCATAGCATATAATATATACTTCACGTGTTTTCTGTTTTCTTTTTCATTCAACATATGCACAGGATTAAAGAGTCCATCCGTGTATGCGTGTACGTACGTATATACCGTATGTACGTGTATATGTCTCTATGTTTGTTTCTGTCCTACGTGTACGTGTGTATTTAAGAACGCCTCATACATGTATGTATGCAATTATTATGCGCACATGACGAACCACACGCGCTCTCTGTGTAATATATTCTCTCCAGTTAAAGTCCCGCCTGTGCCAACATCCATACATATGAAAAAAACATGCGCATGCGAAATGCCACATGAACACGCGCGCGTCGATAATTATCTCTATGCTCTCTATGCTACAACGTGTGTACGTGTGTGTCACTGCAGGACCCGATGCGGCACGCGTGCACACGTATGCACTTCCGGATGAGTAGCATGCACATACAGTAACACACACGATACATCACTGCGCGCGCGAACGCGCTTGTGTGTATGTGTTTTTTCTTTTCTTTATATTTGATTGGAAACCACAAGAAACACGATTCTCCTGCACAACGAGCATTAAGAATAAAAATAAGTGTGTCGTAATAGTTGTACTAAGTAAATATAGTGTAATAGTAATAGTAGTGGTAATAGTGATAGCGGTAGTAGCGATGATAATAGCACTGTTGGTATTCTTTCTTCCTCATCGACAGTAACGCTTACTTTTTCCACCTTGTTTCATTATTTTTCCTTTTTTTTCTTTTTCTTTTTCTTTTTCGTTTCGTCCACATTGCAACGCTGCGATGATCGATCATTTTTTTCACTGATACCATCCGCACGTACAATGCATTACACATACAAGCACACTTCGTATCCCGTTCAACAAGATTTACACAAGTTTCTCGGTTGCTCGTGTATTGTATACTCGTGCCGTGTAAATATATAAATTTATAGTCGGCAAAGATTTATATATTTAGACGGGCCATAGGCGTGTACGCGTAATCGTAAACAAATTGTTACCGAGTACGATCAAACATTTCTCTTTCTCTTTCCTCTCTCTCTCTCTCTCTCTCTCTCTCTTTCTCTCTTTCTTTCTATCTCTGCCGTACTCGTGGTAATTAATTATAATCGTCGCTCGAACGATGAAACTGACACCGCAAACTACCTCTTGTCGAGCAACGTGTATTAGTCGAGAATTAGTTTGTGTTAATTAATATGCTCTCTCTCCCCTCTCTTTCTCTCGGTCTACGGATTCCCGACAGTCAATTCTGGTTAACTAATAGAATTAATTTACACAAACTAGCCGATGTCGAACGAGACGTTCCTCGCTCTTTCTTTCTCTCTATCTCTCACTCTCTCCTGCGCGCATCATCGATCAGATAAACGTTCTCCTAATTCGTTAATATATTAATTAGTCTCTACCTAGCATCGTGTTAACCGTTTCATTAACCAATATATTAATACAGAAGAGACTCTGGTGGTTCTCTCCTGCGATACACAAATCATTCTCTATCTGCCTGTTTTCGATAATTCGTTATACACTATTTTACAATTGCCTATATAGTTATTTACAGTTCATTCCCGCGCAACAGCGAATTCATCTATCCTGTATACGTAACCCTAATCGACGTTTCTGTTTCATTTTCTCCCACTCTTTCTCTCCCTCCCTCTCTCTCTCTCTCTCTCTCTCTCTCTCTCTCTCTCTCTCTCTCTATCTTGTTTACCTATATAATATATATATATATATATATATATACATTGTCGTGTATGCAAGAAAAATATCTCTTTGAATGTAATCAATTGGAATTGTATCTTTGGATTGCGACCAAAAATAGATTTAAGTAACAAGTATCATCCGAGGTGTGTATGTATACGTATGTATATACGTGTATTGTTATAGGTGGGGTGAGTTGTTGCCGATTAAGGATGGTCGACCGTGAAAGACATTGGCCGCGCGCTTAGAGCTCTACGAAAAGTCGATTGGCGATGCCTAAACGCAAGATAAACCCAGCTGCGAGACTCGACACTCACACGCGCGCGCAGACACAAGCACACACACACATACACACATCGCGCAACGGCATAGCAAATGCTTCTTCGTTGTGTTTTTCACCATACGTAATCCGTAGACATTTTAAAAAATAGAAGCGAGCATAGGTTGTCGTTAACACGGTGCCTACACGGGAGAGGAGAGAAAAAGAGAGCCAGTCGAAAGTCTGAGTTAGGATTGACCATCCTTAATCCGAAATAATATATATATATATACATAAGCATACAACCACACACGCGTCTAACGCATTCATCATATACGATCGCTATGATGAGGATACTCAAATATTTCATCTCCCGATATTAATCGATATGCAAGTGCAAAAAGCCTTTTTTTACCAATTTCTGTTGTTTTTCTTTTTTCAACATTTTTTTATACTGATCGATTTATACTGATTGAGTTAATAAATTCTTCTATCTATCCTCTACTATTGACATAGGCGAATGATCTCCCGGCCCGATGGTATTTTGTCTTACACCGTTTGTATACGCTTAACGCTTGTGTATAATGTATATGTATGTATATACATATATAGTATATATCGGTATCATTAAAAAAAAAAAAAAAAAGAAACAAAAACGAATCAGATACAATTGCAAAAGTTCTAAGTACGTCGAGAAAATACCACCGGGCTGTACTCATCAAATTTGTGCTTAATTCCGTTAAAATGTATAACGAAGAAGTACCTTTTCCCCTATCTTTTCTTTGCTTTTTCTTTTCATTTTTTTGTGAGACCTTCTCGAAGCAGCAGCCCTATCACAGTGTGGCTCGGAGGTGAAGGCGATTTTCTCTCTCCTTTTAAACGGACCAGACTTATAAAACAGACTCTATTTGCTTAATTTCTTTCTCGGGTGGATCTTGCGGTGACGGCGCAGTTTCCACGATCTCCGGGATATCGTCCTCGTTCTCCTCCTCGATATCTTCGTCGATCGGTGTCAATGTATCTAATATCACAGGCTGAGTCTGCAAGCGAAGATCGATCGTTAGAATTTCTCGAAATTCTACAACGGACGTGTCCGGTTGTTTCGATTTTCGAAAATTCGGTGAACCGTTAGTATACGTGCCTGCGGCGTTGTGCACCGTTTCATCGCCGGAGCCATGAAACTGGTAACGGTGCTCATGAAGAAGAAGAATCCTGCCATGAAGAATGGGATACTGTAACTATGCGTCGCGTCGTAAACGGCGCCTGCCAAAGGTGAACCAATGATAGCGGCAGCTCCTCTGAATAAAATTAAAAGGCCGAATGCGTTCGTTAGCTTGTCCAACCCCAACAGGTCTACCAGGATGATTGACGTCAACGAAATGTATCCAGCTGAAATATTGACGAATCCAAATTACCATTACCTCCATTACTACAATTCGCACATATCCTAAAACACTCACATATAGCTATGCCGAAGAAGATGCTCATGACGATGTAAGCCATGTAAGAATGACAAAACGGAGTCGCAGCTACCGAGATCGTCGATATAATTAAACAGATATTATTTAGCAATAACGAATCCACTTGCGGGAAGTCCGCTATGAACCCGCAAGCCACTCTACCCACAGTGTTCGTTATACCGATAATGGACAGCAGAATCGACGCTGAATTCCTTTCAATTCCCTGGAAATCAAACATTTCGGTGTTACATTTTTACCGATGGCTGTGCGAGTTTTAAGGTGACGAGTGCAACTCACGTCTAACACTGCAGCGTCTACTAAGTACACGAAGGGAACATAGAGGCCAGCCATTCCAAATACGTTGCTGATACCGATCAAAAGAAATACTGGATTCTTCAGTAGAGATACGTCCATCATCGTCCCCAAAGCCTCTTTAAACGAGTCAGGCAACACCAAGCAAGGACACAGTGGTTCTGAAAGATTTTTCCTCGGTTACGGAAAGTTCATAGGTTGTCGCGACGCTTTCCTTAATCAATTACTCACGTTGAGGCGCTTTCTCAACGTCGGAGTCTTTAAGGTCTCCGCGGACAGACTTTGATAAAGAGATCACGCTTTGACGGTAATTTGCAAGCGACTTTTGGCTCTGGTACTCTGGTAAATTAACTACACTGCCACTGTAAAAAATGTCCTTCCTCGACAGAGGTCGAATAATCTGCGGCTTCTCCTTTGGAATACTAGATTTGCTTGTCGTAAAAGTAATGCTCTCGCCGTCCTGCAACAACATCGAAATCAATCAATTTGCCCGTTTGTCTGCGAGAACGTTCAACAAATTGAGGATTCAGTCAGAATTTATCTTCATGTTCGTTAATGTTAAAACTATCAGAAAAATCAGAGTTATCTAGACAGTTTGACCTAATAAAGCGACAGTTAAAATATAACATACATCCACTTCTGCGTTATTGTTTCGCGAGCCCATCACGCTGCTCGTCGAGAGTCTCAGGTGCAGACTTTTCCTGATGTCTCCGTTCGAGTTCAACGTTGTTCTGGAGTTCTTGATCGCGCTGAGACTCGGCTTGTATCTCTCGCCCGTGCTGGTCTTGCGGATTCTGTCGAAGAATGGCACGGATCCGTTCTTGGGCAAGCCTTGGACGTGTGTTGTGAAAGCAGGCTGCGAAGCGTTCCTCGGGATGACCGGCTTGAACTCGCTCTCAGACTTTTCCGAATCTTTGGTATCGTCGATGTTCCGTTTACTCTTCGACTTGGCGGAGATACTCTTCAAGTCCACCATGCTGCCGCTGTTGCTGGTCGCTCCGCTGGACGAGTGCTCTTGCACTTTGACTTCCGATATAGTGGGGAGGGTCGGTACCGTTGGAACTGGTGTTAAAGGAGTTCCTTTAATATTATGAGTATTGAATGATGTGTATCTTGACGAAAAAACGATTTGCATCGAGCAACTCTTAGATGGGTTTCGATCGAGTTACGATTAACGAGAGGACGAGAGAGCTTACCAGGCACTAATTGGTCTAGATTGAAACTGGAGTGAACGCCAGGATCAATGTTAATAGGCATCTTCATTCTTTTCTCCATGGACCCGTCCGGCAGTTGAACCATGAAATAAGAACCGCCGATGCTGCCGCGCTCCATTTGGAATCTCTTCTCCTCCGCCATTCTTTGCAACAGTGGCTTGACGGACGATTGTTTCGGGTATTCCAATGGCCTCATCAGCGCACCGAACACCTACAATTTTTGTCGGTTATTAATTTAGACTAGAGGTAGTGGATGGAACTTGCCGTCCTTGGCTTGTTAAGAAGTTACTTACGGCACAATTTAAAATAAGGCCTGCTAGAATTAAGTTTGCTCCTTTCCAACTATATGTCTCTAATAGCATTGTTGCAAGAGGTGCGAACGCGAATGTGCCAAACCCTGAACCACATACAGCAATGCCTGTAGCTAGAGATCTTTTGGTTTCGAAATAATAGCCTACGCAAACTACTGCTGGTAAATATATTAGACCAAATCCAATTCCTGAAAGAAACAACACGATTGGGTAAAACATTCCTCAGAGAAATCAGATCGGAGACTGTATTCGAATGCTGCTTACACACCTCCCATAACACCGTAAGTCAACATAAGCATATTTACACTGGATGAAAACGTTGAAAGTACAAATGCCGCAGCACCTAAAAAACTTCCAGCCATACATACTGCTCTACAGCCATATTTATTTGTTAAAGCACTGACAACAGGTCCTGGAAAAAAAAATGGAAACCGTTTCAAACAGCTTCGAAGAAACGTTAACGAAACAGTTAAAAGAAAAATACTTACCAGCACTGAGATACATGCCGGATAACAACGAACCAACCCATGCAGTCTTGCCCTTTCCCTCGTCGAAATACTTAACAAACTCTCCCAGGAAAACACCAAATGTATAGGCAATACCGTCCACTATCATGTTACACATGAAGGATGCGAATACCACGACCCAGCCATAGCCACCGTCAGGTGGAGGCGGTATGTCGTGGTATTCGCACAGCGATCCCCCTTCATCGTCTGGAGACGTTTCATCGCCTGGTCCATCGGTGTTTGTTAATCTTGCATGCTCTTCCACAGAGTATTCGCTTTCCGTCTGCAAAAGGAGAAAGAGAAGATTGGCATTTCTTCCAGAAAAATGTCTATTACTATCCTCCTCATCGCTGAAGTATTATTTACTAGACAGAATAGTTTGAATGAACATTTTTTTTCCCCCGGATCCTATTGCAGCGTAGCATTGATATTTACGCTCGCCTTGAGCAAACTAGCAGCAGTTCACCTTGAACGGGGCAAGAAAAAGCATCCTTTTATGCACGTGCATAAACACACGGATACATCATAGATCAGTGGACTCTCTAGGAGGAAACCAATTAATCGATTCGCAGCAATTACTTGGAGACCTCACACGAATCGTACATGTGGCAAGCAAAGAATCTGTGATCGTTCTATCCTTGATTTAGAAATATATTCTGCGCAGCAAAAGGCGGGGAATTTAATATTCTGAAGAAATTCAGAAATGAAACGAATCGACGGAAAACCGCGTTTTGGAAGTTGCCTCTTCGAGCGAAATACGAGAACGAACGACAACTCCATAGTATAAGATGATCTCATAACGCAAACGCAAGCAACTGATATTATATGGCTACCGCGGCTCAGCCGGTTCCCTAAGGCTACGTTTATTTAGCGCGACATTTTTCAGAGAATCCGATAACGAGGAAACGATACTCGTCGCTCGATCAGATCGCGTTTTCGTCACCGACGAACATTTCCGACGCAATCGCCCATAATACATTCAGCTGAAAATTAATAATTCACCGGAGTCCCCGTTACGAAACGCAATCGTATTGAAAGGAAAGAACCGCGGCTTATTTGCAGACGTTTCGGATTAACAGGGGAGTCCGATCAATGACCTCGAGTCGCGACACATTAGCGAATTAACAATCGGCAGAGTTCGAAATCGGTTACCAATCGAGATAAAACGTCCAATCGAACAGAAACATTTTCATCGATTCAGGGATACACGGAAATTAATTCCTGCATTTTTGATATTTCCATACCCTTTGTCGTGACTAGGCTATAAATGCCAAATGACGATAAAAGGTTTTTATGTACTATCTCTTTTGCATATTTTGTATATTTTATTGTATTGAGTTTAATATTATTGGCGGAATTCGTCGGTGAAACGATTTTCTAGAAAAACAAACATGGCCGCCCGTACTTGAATCTATACGTACTATTATATGTGTAGAATTAGTACAGCTATATTGTTGTTATACTTTCGTATACGATTATATACTCCACTCACGTTTTATATAATTCAATTTCGCGCATCGACACGTGTCAAACACATAATCATCCGCAGTCAAGTCACGATACATATACATTCGACACATTTCGTTCCCATTTCCGTTCGTGAACTATCTTACCAAGTCAGTCCGATCGTTTAACCTGCTAACCGGGAACGACGAATAAACTCGTCGCTTAAAAAGCGCGTTTCTGGAACGAACGACGTGTTAACTCGTCCTTAAACTTTGGAAATTAGACGCACGTACTAAAAATCAACGTACTCGTTTCTTATTATCACCGTTTTACGATGTTTTTCACTTTTATCGGAGAAATCCAGAC